>NC_140030.1:19252953-22117953 GCF_963513975.1 Fringilla coelebs | reverse complement strand
TACCCTTTCCAGGAAGGGAAAGTGTAAAGGAACAATGGAGCAAGATTTTTACCAGGGCATAACAGGGACAGGACAAGAGGTAATGGCTTAAAACTGAGAGTGTAGGATTAATTTGGATATTAGAAAAAAGTAAGGGTGGTTAGGCTCTGGAACAGGTTGTCTGAGGAAGCTGTGGCTACCCCATCCATGTCCCATCTTGGTTCAAGACTAGACTGGATGGGACTCTGAGCAACCTGGTCTAGAGGAAGGTGTCCTTGTCCTTGGGGTGTTGGAAGTGGACTTCAAGGTCCCTTTCAACTCAAACCATTCTATGATTCTATATGGTTCTATGCCACCATGAGCTATGGCAAACCTCTGCTCCCATGTCTGGAGCACGTCCTCCCTCCTTCTTCACTGACCTTGGTGCATAGCTGCTCCTTTCATATATTCTCATTCCTCTCTTCTCTGTCCACAATTACTTCTCAGCAACAGCACATTGTTTTTGCCTCCTAAAATATGTTATCATAGAGGTGTTACTACTATCTGTGCTCAGCCTTGGCCACTGGCAGGTCCATCTTGGACCCAGCTGCCATTGGTGCTGTTGGACATGGGAGAAGCTTACAGCAGCTTCTGAGAGAAGCCAGCCTTGTATGCATCCCTTCATACCCCCCCCCATTATCCTAATCTTGCCATGCAAACCCACTGCAACCTATTCCCAGGAGTTATCCTCACATTTTGAGCAATACAGGAGGTTGGCACAAGGTATATTTCGGATTTGTCAGGCAGTATATTTCAAGAGTAGTCCTTGGCACTGGAGTAAATAGGATATTATGTTGGCACAAAGGAGATTTCACACATTACTTGTTCCATTCAAAGCGTTCTTACTGACAAGTCATTATTTCTGTTTTTGTCCTTTAGGTTCAAGAACTAACAGCTATTGAGAAAATGCAAATATCCAGAGGAAGGTGGATCGGTGGGATCACATGACTATGGAACCCCAAATCTCATAAAAACTTGACTACGTGAAGATTCATATCAAGAAAAAGAGTTGGACATTTAGAATAAATGTTTATGGCCTTTCAACTTTCTTTTGGGGATTTAAATAAGAGTATTATGCTATGCCTGGTGAATCAGACCTTTCGAAATGCACAGTGCTCTACAATGGAACCCAGGTATATATCTTTAGAGTGTTAAGTGAAAAATAAAGGAAACTTTTATCCCACAAAAGGATAATGATTTTTCAGACATCAAATGACAGTTCATAGTGATGATTTTGTATTTGTTAAAAAAACCCATATAAAATTCAGGTTTAAATGCAGAGGAAAACACGCTGAAATGCATACAGAAAATTAAACAAACTCCCTGTTATCTCTCTTGCTGTCACTTTTCTTAGCAGACACAATCACAACCATTCTCCTCTCATCTTGAGAGTTGAAAAATTCATTGCAGTGTCATTTTCATTTTCTAAAAATGCTTTTTCTGGTCCTATCAGTCTTTAGGGATAAATTTATATAGCAGAGTCCAGAGCTAGTTTGGGTCCTGATAGCAGGATAACTGTGAAAGGTCAGACTAGCAAACAGAACCATTGGCAGAAAATTTATTTGTTGTTCTACATAGATATAATCCAATCTTCACACTTCTTTCTGAAATAGGGCCCAGCTGAAAACCCAAAGCAAAATTTGTGAGAAAAAGTCTAGCAGCAATGAAGCTTCCACACTGATGAATTTTTATTGATTTTAGTATATAGCTATGATTTTTAAGTTTGTGTGAAAGTGAAGCCAAATTCCTCCCCAAAGAATTTCAGATTTCTTGATAACAATTTTTCCCCCTTTTAAGTTTCAATTTTGTATCAAGCTTCAAAATGAGCAATTGTAACATATGGGATATGGTACAATTGTCTAGATTTTGCTTTGTTCTGATTCTAATGTGCATATGTCCATTTGTTAAACATGAGCACAATCTGTGAGATTTTAAATGCCAGACCTGAACTGTATAAATACTTCTTTATTCTCTGCATGACAGGTTGTAACTTTCTGCTTGTACAGTGAAAATTCAAATAAGTTTTAATACTTATGAAGGGTTACAAAACACTAAACTAATTAATATATCAAACTTCTAGTAAATTCAGTATCAATGTTACGTAAATAGAAGACTTAAAAATATTTTCTCTAGTACCTGGAAAAAATATTAGCTCTATTTCACGTGTATTCAGCTCAATGGATAAAAATAATCCATATTCCCTTTATAATGATAAGCTTATTTGAGCTGTCAGGTGAGAAAGAAAGAGAGTGGGGAAAGAGAAAGTAAGGGAATGCTACATATTGAATGTGGGCATTTTGCTTAGAAAAAGCTGAAAATGGGAAAAGAACTCCTGGGTAGCAGCTGATAAAGCAGAAAGAACAGAATCTGATGTACCACAAATACGCCTAATCTCATCCATGATTTGTATACATTACCCTGCCTGCAAAAGTTTGCAATACTGAAGTTTTTTTTCAGTAAGAAGTAACCACTAAATATACTACTTTGATTCAAAACCGAAAGAAAACTGAATAAATGCTTATTTTTCTTTTATTCAAAAACTAGTGTATTTTTTCCTTTAGGTCATGCTCCGGTTTTCAGCTTCATGCAGCGACTCCACAAGAATTCTAAAAGCACAGGGAAAAACTGAGACATTGAAACATGTACCTTCTACCTTATTTATTAATTTTTTAGTACTGAGGGCTTGCATACTTTACATTTCAAAGCACTGTCCCGAGCATAAGAAATTATTTGTAAAATAATTCATTAAATAGATTATTTGATAAATTCAACCTTACACTCTCCACATAGGAAACATATACATGGACTTCATTTGCCCAAATTTTGTTTTATTTAAAGTAAATGCAAAGATTTTAAAATATTTTTTTTATTTCCTAGTTCTGAGATTTGTCCTGCATTTGTCTGAAAATGTGTGAGGGGATATTTCAGATTTCTATGGTTGTATTTCCATACACTGCCTAATTTTTCTCCCCATCTCTAATCCGATAACATAATCAAATTATACTTCTGAAGAAAGCAGAGAGTAGAGATAAGAGACTGAAAAGAGCTATGTAACAACCAGAACAACATTACTACTAATAATGTGAAGTTTAAGTTATATGTGGAACATGAGTGAGATTGCTAAAGTGACTGCAATGGCATTGTCAATTATGTTCAAAAGGTCATTGGGACTGGGAGAAGTTTCCAATAAGTGGGAGAGAGCAAATATTACTCATATCTTCAAGAAGGACAAAAACAAGGATCTGGCCAACTGAGGGCTACTCAACCATACCTCTGTCATTTTCTCAATTGTCATGGAGCAATTATTAGTCAAAAATATTTCTAGACATTTAAAAGACAAGACAGCGATTAGGAATAATGAGCATGGAAAGGAAATCATACTTAACCCATATTCCAGCCTTCTACAATCAGAAGTGGTAAGTTCTACCTATGGCTAGTGGTAGGTGATGGAAGAGAAGTGAATGTGTTTACTTCAACTTTAATAAGGCTTTGGACATGTTGTCCCATAATATCTTCATAGACAAGTTGACAAAATACAGATTAGATGAGTGCACAGTGAGGTGAATCAAAAACTGAATGAACTACCAGACCCAGAAGGTTATCAGTGGTACAGAATTCAGGTGGTGGCAAGTCACTAGTTTTGCTCCTGTGGCCAATACTATATAATATTTTCATCAAAAACCTGTACTCTAGGAGAGCGTGAACCTTCAGCAAGTTAATAGATGATACAAAACTGTGAGAAGTGACTGATACACCAGATGGGTATGCTGCCACTCTGAGAGACCTCAACAGACTGGAGAATCAAACCAAGAAGGATCTCATAAAGTATAACAAGGAGAAATCCAAAGTCCTGCGTTGGAGGACAAACAAACCCAGGCATCTCTGCTCACAGGGAACCAAGTGCCTAGAAAGATATACCTCAGAGAAGAACCTTCAGAGCCCTGGTGGACAGCAAACTGTATCACCCAGCAGTGCATCTTGGTGGCAAAAAAGGCCAGTGGCATTCTGGTCTGCATTAGGAAGAGCATCCCCATTGCCAACAAGTGAAGTGAGTCAGTCTTAATGTTCTACTCAGTTCTGGACCAAATGGTCTCAAGGGATTTCAGATATCTGCTGTGTGTGTACTGTGGCAGGATAAAGCTGACTGGGAGTTGATATTCACTGTTTCTATAAAAACTGCAAGACATTTTGATAAGCAAACATTTTTTCACTCTCTCATTGGAAGTCTTGAGCTGCAAGATTTTGAATGAAAAAGCACACAAGGCCTTCCACAAAATTGACTGGAGGAATAAATGCTCACAAAATCAACTAATTAAAAACACTTCCCTAAAAAAAAACATTCTCCAAAATTTTCAAAGTAACACTGTGCACATACATAGAAAACAGCAAAGTGCATTACTTGGTTCAATTCAGAAGACTTTTACAGGGAAAAAAACTAAAACACATACATTAACACCTTTTGCATCTCATGATTGAAAAAACAACTGCAAGTTAACATTTCATTGGTACTACAAATTTTTAAAAGGAATAAAAAATTCATTATACGTAAATTTTATTAAATGCTTTAAAGAAGGTTTTTCTGATCTTCTAACTTTATGTCCCCCACCCAAATACTTTAATTACAATATTTTGGAATATGCCTTCTGTAAAAAGTGCAAAACCAAAATCAAAACCAAACCAACCAACATAATAACAAAACAACTTAAGAGGATGGAAAAGAATAACTCGTGAAATTCACATTGTAAACTTCTTGGGACAGAAAATCACTGCAGTCCTTTTTTCTCCCTTTTGCCCATTTTCCCATGCAGTGATCTGGAGAAAGGAGACCCCTATTAACCTGTTTTTTCCTCTGTCTTCTCCAAGAGTTGCTATGGTTACAAACTATCCAAGCACACTGGCATTTCTGTGCACACAATCACTGTGCTTCGCAAAAAGGGAACTGAGATCTCCCATACATTCTATTCCTCCCCATCTTCTGTACCTCCTACCCTCTCCTTCTTTCAGAACTGTACCCTTTGAAAACTCTTAGGGAGGTTTGCTTAATTAGGGATGTGAAATATTTTCCAGTGCCAGGCTAAATAGGATGACATTTCTCTCATGTCTAAAGACAGGATTTTGTAACTGCAAATACATGCACATAATTACGTATGAATATTAGTCCTTTGGGGTTCAAAAGACCTACTCACATAAAGAAAGTTATGTGTGAATTTTTGTTTTATTTGTCACTTACATTATATTCTTCTTTCCAGCAAAGATCACTGAAAGATGATTTGAAGAGAGTATCTAGGACAATGCTTGATGTAGAAATGCTAGGCCTCATTTAAGTAACCATGCTAATACCTAAAAGATATATGCAAACCTGTTTACCCATTTAAAAAAGTATTTGTTCATATGAAAGAAAAGCATTAGCATTATATTTATATATATATATTGTTTTGAATAATTTTGCTTCAACAAACAAAATTAACTTTTAATGTAATCAAACACTTGAAGCCAAAACAGTCAAAACTGGAAACTCTTTGTGAAATATATAACTAGTTTCAGTATCCCTTTAGACCTAAAACCTATTTGCACACCACTGGTTAAAGTAACAAAATCTTGTGCAATTTATTTGCAGTCAGTGCAGAATTTAAAATAGTTTCTTTGCCTCAATGGCTTTCAATGCTTTTTAAATAATTATGATTTGAATTCCATAGTTCATGCCATTTGGATACTGCTGAGCTGGGCAATCTTTATAAAAAGTCATTGCAATACCATGTCCTATACTGTGTTAACTTTGGCATTAATTTAGAATTTTTGCTGCTTAGGTTTTTCTTTTTCCCTGTGGCATTTGCCATCTTTTCAGCGCAGCAGCTGTTACCAGTTCTGATCAGTTGAGGAGATGGGTTACTTTGACACAACTCCTGTGACAAATTTGTTTGAGTTTTTCATTGCAAACTTTTAGAGGGACCTTGTTTAAGCAGTTCTACAATAACTTTTGTATCTTTAAACCTGGTATAAATATAACCTTCTTTCACATCAAAAAAAGTCATCTGTAGACTACACTAGCAATTGTATGCTGCATCCACCCTCAGTGGACATTACTATCTCATGGAAAGCAAACAAAAACTACATATTGATTTCTTTTTCTTATCTATAATTGTTCTTTCCTCCTATGTCATTCTGGGCTTTGGGTCTTACAGTCATCATGCAATAAAATAAGGTTTGTTTTTCTCCCCAAGCTTCTCTGAAAGCTGCCTTAGTGATTCTGTCTGTTAACAGGACAATTATAGAAACCCGTCGTTCAAACTCAGATCTGTAAAAGGCAGTCAGTCTACATTATCAGATCATCACGTGAGTGCTAAATCTGGCTGTTACTGAAGAAATGAGGGATTTTCAAAACAAGAAGTTTAATAAAACTCTCCAGATTAAACTTTTTATTGAGTAAATGTTACTGGGTTTCTCAAGGTGGAGATGTTCCCCATTTCTTGTTGATTTTTTGCCTTGTTTTCAGAAAATCTTTGTGCATTGTTGTGTAGCATAAGCACAGAAGAGACAAGAATTTCAGTGAGAACTAGAAAACTGTGAGAGAGTGAAAAACACAGGAATGCATCCATATGCTATTAGCAAGAGAGATTTTTCTGATTATTTTTATTTTTTTCTGTCAAGACTGTGGTATCTCTGTATGTGTGTATGTAACTTCTGTACATTTATGAACACAAAGAATCCCTAGATGTTCAAGGTCTGATTTAGCAGCGCTTGAAGACTCAACTGCAAAATCTTGTAGATAGAATCAGATCCTTGTTTTATAAGCCACTTTTCTTTTACCTTTCTTGGAAATATAAGTTCAAGAATCTGATAACTGTTTTACATCTGCTGACTGAAAATTCAATTCAGGCAACAAGGCTGCTGATATGTGGAAATCTGGGAACTAATGAGATAACAACAATTTGACTAGTCCCTTTAGACACTTGTACTGGTTTTGGAAATAAAAGATGACAGTTTGCATGGAAAAAGGTCTTTATAGTTCTTTGCAGAAAAGAAATACTTATTGCTAATATTTGAAAAGTGTTCTCAGCCAAAAGAGGAAGTGATAGATATAGCTATAGATGACTAGGCACATACATTATATCTCATAGTTTTTACAGTCATGTATAAGTATAGTCTATATATAAGTATAGTCTATATATAAGTATAGTCTATATATAAGTATAGTCATGTATAAGTATAATCATGTATAGTCATGTCTTAGTTTAAGAAAATTCTGTGTGGCTGTCCGGGTCAGCTGTTGTCTGTCTCTGCCCAGACACGTGTAGGATGGTTCGTTCCGATTGGGCTTCAAAAGACGAGGCTGGACTCTCAGGTTTTTGGTCTTCAAGGTTGTTTATTATTTCTTATATACAAGTTTTCTCTCTGCCCAGCTGGGATCTGACCAGCAAGGCAGCCAAAGGCACTCTGACCGCCCATGAGGCAGTCGTGTCTTTTATAACAAAACTTACGTAAATATTATTTACCTTTTGTCCCCAATACTTACAGTTCTTATTAACAAGTGTACCTTCACCAAGAACCTATCAAAATATATCTGTGTCACACAGAAAATGGAAAATATAAAGAAGGAAGAAGAACCATGAGACAGGGCTAAATTCCTCTATCTTGTCTCCATAACCCCCCTGTACCAAAATCTTAAAACCTGTGTTTTGCCCTGTAATCATACTATTTCTATACCCTTTAAACCCCAATGATTCTCATATCCTCATATGCAGGTGGCACTTCCCTAGAGGGATCAAAGTCAAGCCACCAGGCACTTTTGGCAATATTCCAAGACCTCCGAGCCCCCGAAGGGTTCTCTCAGTAGCTCTGGACATCCGGAGCAATGTGCTGAATTCCCACATGTGGCAGAGACTCCAAAATGAGTTACCTCCCCTTTCGTTTTAACCACTCCCCTTTGACCAATAAGGTGAGACAAATGTGAGATGTAAGTGAAAAAATAACAGTTTACTAAAAAGAAAAGCAGCAACAACCAACGTAACAGCAATAAGCCCTACACACAAAGGTGCTGACTCAGGTGTTCTCCTGCCACAAAGAAAACAAATTGGCAGAGAAGCCCCTCCTCCCAAATGGCAGCCGCCATGGCAGACCACGTAGGCTGGAAGACAAAGACAGTAAGATGGAGAAGCCATGTTCTACAATGCTCAGGGATAAAAAAAGAGAGCTTTTTCCTTACACTGCTTCAGTTTCTTGAGTTGCAACTCAGAGACCTTCCCCAGGCAACCCTCTCGGGAGCCCAGAGAGAAACAAAAGAGAGCTCTGTGTCCTCCTCCTGTTTATAAAGGGACCCTGTACCCTCTCCTTTCTGTGAACATAGGGAAAAACACACAAATCCTGTTTCCAGGAATTGCCGAATCTTAAGGTGACAGTGAAGCAGACTGTATGGATTGATGGAATAATATGGAATACGCAGGTATGGGGGGGGGGGTTGTTTGTTTGTTTCTGTTGGGAGTTTTTTTTTTGTTTATTTTTTTGGCGGGGCGGGGGGGGGAGTTGAAGGAACACTTAGGACACCATGACTTCTTGGTTGTGTAGTTCATGTGAATTTCTGAGATGTTCTAGGGTATCTCAAATTGCTAAGCAGTTGAAATCTGTCCTGAAACAGAATAAAAGAATGGTTGAAACAGAATAAAAGAATGGTTGGAAGGGTATTTGGAGACTGACTAACCTCTGATTCAACCACTGAATGCCATTAGATTAAGAACTTGCATTCTTAGAACTCAAGTCAACAATTCAGAGTGCTAGGATTTAGTTTGGATGAGTCTGGAAATCTGGCAACCATAAACATTTTTAGTAGAGCTTATGAAAACTATAAAATCGTAGAATCATAGAATAAAAGCATCAAGGTAGAAGAAGATCTCCCAGATTATTGAGGCATGTCTTTCACTGAACACCACTATGCCAACTAAAACGTAGCACTTAGTGCCACATCCAGTCATTTCTTGAAGACTTCCAGGGATGGGAACTCTACCACCTCTCTGGACAGCCTGTTCCAATGTTTAACCAACTTCGGACTGAAGAAATCCTTTCTGAACCTCCCCTGGTGCAGCTTGAGGCCATTTCCTCTTGTCATGTCACTGGTTGCCTTGGAGAAGATGCCAATCACCACCTTGTTGCAACTACTTTTCAGGTAGTTGTGGAGTGATAATGTTTATCCTATGCCTCGTCTTCCCAGAATAAACAATTCTAGCTATCTAAGTTGCTCCTCATAGGATTTGTGTTTTAAATCCTTAATCAGCTTCATATGCTTCTTTGGACACATTCCAGGATCTCAATGTCTTTCCTGAAGTGAGAGGCTCAGAACTGAATACCAGAACTTGAAGAGTAGCCTCACTAGTGCTGAGTACAGAGAGACAATCTCTTCCCTAGTTCTGGATGTACCATTTTTGACACAAGCCAGGATTCTGTTGACCTCCTGGGTGCTGTTTGACAGCCAGCTGAGCACATGCTGTCTCATGCTTAGCTGGCTGTCCAACAGCACCCACAGGTCCTTTCTTGCTGGGCAGTTTTCTAGCCACTCTGTCCCCACCTTGTAGCACTGTGTGGGGTTATTGTGATGCAAGTGTAGGACTCAGCACTTTGACCTGTTGAACCTTATACAATTGGCCTCATCCATCAATCCAGCCTGTCCAGATCCCTTGCACAGCTTTCTAGCAGATCAATACTCCCACCCAAGTTAGTGTTATCTGTGTGTTTACTGAGGGTGTACTTCACGCTCTTGTCCAGATCATTGATAAAGGTGTTAAACAGAACTGGCTCCCATACTGAGTCTTGGGGAACCCAACTAGTTACTGATTGCCAACCGGATCTAACACCATTCACCACTGCTCTCTGGGCCCAGACAGTTTTTAACCCAGCAAAGCGGACACCTGTCCAAGCCATGGCTTCCAGCTTCTCCTGTTCTCCAGTTTTTTCCAGTTCTTAGATTAGTTATCTGTCAAAGTGTAATAGAGTAGCTCAGTAAGGACATATCAGACTTTAGTACCTATATAATTTTTCATAGCACCTAATTTTTTATGTTCTATAAAATTGTTTACATTTGTGTTGCACAGCAAATATTTCAGCAGGAAATAGTGGACATAAATAAAGAACCTCTGCTAAAGAAGCAACAAACTAATGCATATTTTGTGGCATCAATTTACTAAAAGAAAAATGGTTTAGGTTTATCTTCACTTTGTAAAGAAGTCAGCAGTAGAAGATGAATAAAATATTTCTGGCAGTCATTATGGAAACAAAATACCTGATAATAAGGTGAGTAATGCATATTGAACCAAATGAAAAAGCTAAAAATTCTTATTTTGGTCTAATCAATACATTGGTCCATCCAGTGCAAAAAAATATAGTGAAAAAAATTGACTTTTGCACTATATATATATATATCACTGTAATATTATCAGGCTCTTCAGATTTCCATTTATATAAATTAAAATTTGCTTTCTGAAGATATGAACTCCTACTGACTTCAATGTATGCAATATTGTTTCTTTGAGGATCTGAGGCAAAGCATAAAACTAACTGTAGTTTGGCATGGGGTGGGGAGGCACAGAGTTCTTTAGATAGTTGTTTCTCGGTATAGCTAAATAGAAAAAGAAAAATTAGAATGGTACTTTGTAAGCTTAAAAAACTGTTTAGATTATCTCTGTAAAACTTGAAAATTGATTTATATTTTTTGTCTGTAGTCCATACATTTAGTGTATTATAATATTTCTATTTCTGCTAGCATAAAGAAACCCAGTTAGATGTGGATTCATCCTGCCAGTTTAAGTCATCAAAGCTTCTAACTCACAGCTTTTCTATAGTCATCAGAACTACTATGAATCATCACATGGTTTTGAACAGTGATTAAATATTAAGCTATTAAGCTACTCCAATTATAAGCAGGTAGACTTGCCCTTTGAAGACCTTGTTCTCCTTCCTTTCCCCCCTCCGCTTCTTTCCTTCTAAGGAAAATACCTAATAATTGGCTGATATCTTAACTGAGCATCTAAAGTCATGACGAATAGCTACTGCATGCTTGACTGTAGTTAAAGGAAATGGAGACTGGGCACAATGGCCAGGAGTCCTCCATTTTCTGCTGCAGTTTGTACAATGAGCAGTTCTTAGATACTTCTTAGCTCAAACCTCAGCACTCTTATGTCAAGGGACATACACATAAAGGTATACATTTAAAAGACATGCCAACTGTCTTCCATGACAGCCATCGTAAGAGCTGTCTTTGCTGTCCACCCTAGGCAGCCATTTACTTTGTCTTGGCTGAAGTGAAATCAGGCCAGTGCTTTTCGTCTTCACAATTTATTTTTATGTGTGTGTGACCAGCCTGACGATTCTGACATTAGAGTCTTTGCCAACTCTCATGCAGGGGATAATCCTCCTCCTTAATTGGAACTGTTCAGTGTGACCAGCAGAGTAAGAAACTGTTGCTGCTGCAAGATCACCTGCTGGCTGAAGAGGCACTTCAGGCAGCCACAGGGAGCTGGGATCTAGCCGGTTTCACTTACTAAATCTTTGCTCCTGCAGTAAATTATTATCTTGTCATATACTCCACACAGTCTGCTGAAGACCTTCAGTAGGAAATTTTGTCCCTTTCAGACTTTAAGCTCTCAGATAGAATGGTGCAGAAAGAATATTTTTTAATGCAAAAGAAAAAGAATCCCTTTCTGCATCAACTTTGGTAAAATTAATTATGTAGTAGATCAGTTACTACGTAGTTCCTTTTATGTATTCAAGTTTATGGGATATATTGTAGAGAGCTTACACTGAGCCTAACTGAAATAAAAACAGTTGAAAAATTATTTCATTTTGATCAAAAACTAAACCAAAACTTGGAAATAAGTAATTCCACATTATGTTTAAGTATAAAGGAATAAAGATATGTAAATAGATTTACACATATGACCAAGGAGAAAGAGACATAAAGTGCTTAAAAATTTAAGCCAACATGCATAAAAACCATTCTCTTGTCTTCAGAAGAGATGTGTGTAAAAAACCTGCATTCATGTGTAGTGGAGAATTTCAAGAATCAAGACCAAAGTTCTGCTGAGGAAAAGATCTGCATAATGATCTCATTAATAACAATCTCGTTGGTTAAAGCTCTCCTTTCCTACCCTATCTAGCCTTGACCTGCATATATTATGCAGTTTTTCAACAGCTGTTTTAGCTCTTTTGCTGAATAGATCAGGCTGCAGCACAGCTAAAGCACATGACCTTCAGATGCTTGTTCAGAACAGCATCAGTCTGTCAGAGAGACTGCCAGTAAAAAAGCAAACTACCGACACAATAATAGAACTTTTTTTTCCATTTCAGTGGTAATCTTTTTTGTTGTTGCTGTTTCCAGAGCTGAAGTGAACCTGATCTGTAAAGCAACCTTCTAAACAGAATAGGAAATACAGCAAGATTAAGATTTCCAGTTGTAGTGATAAAACATAATGGTTTTGATTACCAATTTCTGCCTGAAGTTATGTGTTCTTGGCTTACTGTAGTATTTAAAGATCTTTCTTCTCAACACCCCTTAGGAAAAATTGCTAAGGTTTCATTAATGTTATCTTAGAATTTTCATGATCTATTTTATTTATAATCCATATGTGGAGGTGTTAGAGACTGAAGATTCTTACACCTATCTAACAATAAATCTAAAGAGAAATATCAGCATTTGATAACACTTCTGTGTTTTGTGTTTATTGCAGACCACTGAGGGTTGTACACAGGGATTTTAAAAGTACACTTTCCTCAAGAATTCAATAATCTTTATCCTACTGCACCATATTAGACTAAATTATATTGGCTACCTGTGTGACATAGTGTCATGCGTTTATCTTAGACTCTAGTACACCCAGTCTTAAATAAAGATCCTATTACCTGTAAAACTGCAGAATGGAAACAACTTCTCTTACCCCCAAAAGATTCACAGCCTTATATAACAGATTGATACGAGATTTGTCCATGGTTTACATCTGGTAGAATTAGAATGTAATATTGGTAAAACAATGGACATACCAAATGTTTAAGTTTCTGCTATAAATATAGTCCAGGTTTCTGCCAAAAATTATGGCTAGAAATTGACCATTTCCTTCCTCAAAGAAAAGATCAGTGCTGGTTTTAAATTCTCACATACTCAAGTTGACCTACTATGGATGGTTCCCTTATAAACTGGAAATTGTGTCAAATTCCGGTTTACTGGAACCCAAAACAGGAGAGAGTCATCTGAGTACAGCAACTACTGTAACTGCAGACATTCATAAGTGTCCTGTTTGGCAGGATACTTGAGAAATTTTATTTGTACTAGGCTTAACAGTGCATTCCTTTTCACGTCCTCTCAGAGTGTAATCTTCCAACCGGTAAAAGAGAGAAAAGAAATTGTCTTCTTTTTCCTTCTCTTTTTTATGAAATTACAACTTTTGTATGAAGTTGAAAAATATCCTCTCTGGTTTCCAAAAGAAACCAGATATTTCCTGGGTCCTCAGAAGAATCCTGGAGGAAAAAGGTGCTTTTATTTTTACATAAATAGTTTAAACAAATATCAATCCACTTCCCTTTAACTCTTATGGAACATATGAATTGCCATATGCCAACATATAGGCTCTAGTTGATACAGAATGAATGAGGTCAAAAAAAATTTCAGTTTTTGCATGGCATTGCTATTTATGTGAATTTACTTTTGCATACATCTGATATGCTCTTCCTCATATTCAACTGATGCCCAGGAAGTTCCACCTGAACATGAGGAAGAATTTCTTTACTGTGCAGGTGACTGAGCACTGGAACAGATTGCCCAGAGAGGTTGTGGAGTCTCCTTCACTAGAGATATTCAAGAACCATCTGAACACAGTCCTTTTGCATGTGCTCTGCGATGACCCTGCTTGAGTGGGGAGGTTGGACCAGATGACACAATGTGGTCTCTTCCAATCTGACCCATTTTGTGATTCTGTAATATAAATAATTTGATAGTGTTCTGATCAAGATCTTTAGCATCTAGATCTGCATGTAAATTTGGGGAACATAAAAAATCTAAAGAATAGTACTAAAACAGCACTCAGGCAGCAAATGTTTCAGTTTGAATCCGAGTTCTAATGTGCGTTATTCCACTTCATATCCTCTTTCATCTGCTCTCACCTTTGAAGACAGATAAATATCTTGATTTTCTGAATTTTACACTTCAGTCGTGAAATGACTTGCAAAAACCCAATAGTTTAGTAGGACCTCTGGATGTCTGGAGTAGTCCTAAGTTGAACCAGGTTTCTCAGACTTTAAAGCTAAAAAATTTGAAAATCTCCAAGTGCAGACATTTCAGAACATCGTAGTGAAACCTGTTCTAATACTTGATATAGTTTTTAAGAGTTTTAAAAAATTACATCTGGAAGAAAGATCTCTTACTTCACCTTTGACTATAGCATGCTATATTAGACTGTGTTGATAGCCTTTCAAAGCTAAGGTGAGAAACAATCCACTACTTTCCTTTCATAGAGGAAAGTTGGTCTACCAAGTTGGTCAGGCATGATTTTCCACTCCAAGAACTGCTGTCTCCAAACACTTGCTTGTGCTTCAGGTGATTGAAAATGGCTTTGTCAGGAATCTGGTCCATTTTACTACCTAATCTTCTAGAGAACTGAGGTGAGACTAAAAATCCTGCAGTTTCCTAGACTCTCCCTCTTGTTCTTCTAAAAGGTGTGCAGTGCAATTCCTCTTCCTGGTTAGGCTGTCTATAGTCGGCAGCAAATGCTAAACACAACACTTCCCAGAGCCAGCCACCCTAACCAGTGCAGCATGTCAGCAATGCATATGCATAGCACTGAATGGAAATTGTATACAGCCTCAAACACCACCTCCATCTTCCTTGTACTTCACAGATGTCTGTTTCTTCACCAATTTCTTCATTAACTTTCTAGCTCTTGTCTCCATCTCACATATGCTGGCAGTCCATGGGTTCTAGCTCAGTAGGAGGCTAGACAGAAACCTGCTTTGCACCTCTACCTCCCCTGCACACAATTTTGCCTGTCAGGAAAATCTTTTGCTTGATATTTTTAGCTCTTGGAAACAGCTCTATGACCTGGAGAACACAATTCTGGAGGTCCATTCTGCCTCCCATGCTGAGCTCTAAATCACTCTTAATAGAATTGTCAATTAGGTCTCTGTTTTCCCACATCTGAAGAGATCTAGAGACCTAGGAGGACTCTGACAAAGTTCCCTATGGGATTTGAAAGATTTCTCAGAGAGCACCTGACACACTCAGCTGGACCAAGCTGCATAAATATAATAGTTACCAATCAATTTCAGAAGCTTGCTTGGAAGAAAAGATGAGACCTGGAGGTCCACTCCAGTGTGTCAAGACTGCTGTTTTTTCTGCTGGAGGACTATTGCATTTTCTCCTAGACTTAGTTACTTTACCCAAGAGTGCAGGAAAGGACCTTCATCAGCTTGATATCTGAAGCTTCTATCAACCATTAAGTCAGGGGCCTCTTAATGATAGACATGGTATTTGCATTTAGGCTGGTGACTATTAGCCAGAGCCACAATTTGAAGTGAACAGCTGTACAGTTAGACCTTCGGCTCTTCCTTATAGAACTGACATGATTTTACCATCCATATTTTTTCTGATGTTCACCAGACCATGCTGAATCTGCTGGCACAGCCCAGCTTAATGGAGACATAGTTCTGTTTCTGATAGCAGTTTAACTCTCTGATACATTTGCATGGAATAATGTGCAGTCTAATCAGCTGGGTCAATAGAATATGTAATGTAGCCATGTTGTTTCCACTCCCAAAGCTCACTAGTTCAGGTTTAACCTGTAGTTTCAGGTGTGTATGCTGTGCATCCCATGAATAAGCAGAGATGCTATGGATAGTTTCTTCCTTTTTTCCAGTTAATGGATATAGAAACTATAGAAGTTTGTCAACAACCAAGACAACACCTCCTAAAATACACAGATCACGGACAAAAGGAATTCAACAGTGGAGATGAAAATTATTTCCGCTAGACCAGATGTGTTTATTTCTTCTTTATGCTAATCATCATGGTAGGGAATCACTTTGAATACAGATGCCTTTTAGCAATGTTCAGATCCTAAGAGTGGCTGGCTTAAGCTGCTGTGCTGGTTTGCATTCCTACAGTTAAAAATTATTTCATATATTCCACAAGCATTCTTCCTATGGGATAATGTTTGTTTTCTGAAAGTATGGAGAAAATATTTGCTGTTAAACTGAGTTATCCTTTGCAGTGTCGGCGGATTCTGCAAATTATTTAAAAAAAAATCAAAGCTATATTTTTTCATGTTGGAAAACTGCAGAAGCAAGGACAAGGCTTTTCCTTTAAAAATAAGAACAAAACAAGGTATCAGGTACTTCTGAAAAACACTCAGAAAGGTGTACTCCTCCACTGGTGTTTTCATATTTTCTTTAAAAGAACATTTTATGTTTAACAGCCCTATTTTCCTGAATTGCTTTCATTTGGTGCTAAGTGTGTTGTTTCCCAGTGTCTCAGGATGTTGGCCTGGTTTCTCTTGAGTTCAAAGACATAGTTTGCATTGCTCTTTTAATACACAGCTATTTGCTGTAAAAACTAAGCTGTGGGAAAAGAACAAACAAAGCAATCCCTACTAAAATATTTGATGGTATGCTCTATCAATCACTTTGGCAGGAAAATATCTTATGAACATACATTTTCAGTTTTTCTTTTTAAGAGATAGTAGACTGAATTTTGGCTTAAGACATGGCAATGTGTGTAGGAAGTGACTCAACTGAAGCCAATCGACTAAAAGAAAATCAAAACTACATTAGTGGAAAATTAAGCAAATCCACTGTATTTCTTTGAATTTTTATAGAGATTTTGCTGGAATACACTGGAGACAGTTTGCTTTAGACAAAATATCAGTCTTTTTCCATGGTGACCTCAAGGCTGAATTATTATCACAGAGATTTTACTGATTCTTGCTTCCATTAATGCTTAGAACACACAGAGCATACAGTACAGGCTAGTTAATTATTTTTGAAAATAACTGACACTTTGTAAACACAGGCCCAGTAAAACTCAGAGATCTCAATGACTTTAAAATATATATTGGATCTCAATAACTTTAAAATATATATATATATATATATATATCTTGTTTTAGTTATGGTAGATAAATGGAATAAAATGGAATATAAGCACAGTTAGTACTCTAAAGAGTATCAGATGAGTATCCATAAAATGGAAGGATTCTCAAAGAAAAATCATTAAAATTAAAAGCTCGTGGAATGTATCTTTAATAAAACATTAGTCTATCTGAGTCTTCAGGTTGCCTTTTAAACACAGATTTATACAACACACTGGATTACATGAATGACCCATAATGGATAACAACATAGGTCCTTACTGTCTGACCTCAGACAGCCACTACTGGGTCAAGAGAAAAATGCATCACAGTGTGGTAAAAACTGAAAGAGGCTGTCTCATCAGTGCATCCTTTCCTGTTTTTTCTGCCTTCTTACTCCCAAACCACATGTGTACCAAAATGCATATTCACAGAACTGTAAAAAAACAAATAACAGAGAAATTAATCAAGTTTGATTTAGTTCAGATCAGTACCCTGTGAATAAATATGACTTATTGCTGAATTGTAATTCATAGAAATATTTTACTTTCTTTAATATTAAATGTGTTTGGAAAAAAATTGTTGGGGGGTGATTTGGTTGAAAGATTCTATTTCCTTATAATATTAAAATATACTTATGGAAAAATTAATAATCAATTCCCCCTTTTTTTTTTTCTATGACACATGGTCTTACCACAGTTTCTGCTTGTGGAAATGTCATTGTCCTAAGAGCTTAACTATTCTAGTCAGGTGTACTTTATACTTAACTAATTTTCCAAAGAAGGAAGAAAGGGGACACAGAAGAGTATCCATTGAATACTGACTCTGCTTATAAGATTGGAGAAAATACATATTTTAATAAAATCTCTATCTCTAACGTAATTAGAAGTGGAAGGGACTTAAAAAACATAGAGTTCCAACCTGCTTGCCATGGTCGGGGACTTTCCACTAGACCAGGTTGCTCAAAGCCCCATCCAGCCTGGCCTTGAACATTTCCAGTGAAGAAATATTCACAAATTATCTGCGCAACCTGTTCCAGTGCCTCACTGCCCTCACAGTAAAGAATTTGTTTCTAATATCTTATCTAAAACTGCTCTATTTCAGTTTTATGACATTCCCCCAAAAGTCCCTTTTCCAGCTCTCTTTGAGCCCCATTTAGGTACTGGAAGGTGCTGTGATGTCTCCCCAGACTCTTCTCTTCTGCAGACTGAACAACCCAAACTGCCTCAGCCTGTCTTCACAGGAGAGGAGCTCCAGTCTTCTGATTATCCTTTCAGTCTTCCTTAGGTCTGTCTCCAATAGGTTCTAATCAAAACAGAGCCTTAGTAACACATCTGTGTGTTCCAGTGTTTCTGTATACTTGTCATGAATACTTCTGTCTAAAACATTTACATTCATGACTTTAGTTAGTTGTTTCAGCTCCCTAATTGATATAATGTTCAAGGGCAACACAAAATTAATTTCTGATGTGTCAAATTGAGTGGAAATAAGAACTAGATCCAGAAAGACAGAAATATTAACCAACACAGAAGTTAATTGTGTAGTCTAGTCATTGAGACACTAAAAAGGGTAGAAATACTTGTAGTGTTACTTAAATTTCAGGCTGGGATGCCTTTTTCAAATGTGGGAGTGATTTTTTTTTTTTTTTTTTGTGAAATCCACACTGTTATACACTCTTTAATGTGATAACAATGGGGACTGACTGTTAGATAATTGATTTTTGGTAGGTGCTGTTGTACATTTTGAGTAAATGCATCCAGAACTAATTATCCCAGAATGGATTTTCTCCAAGTTTTTCAGGTTAGTTGATTAAGAATTAAAACAGAGTAGTTGGAACAAATCCCCATCTAGGGTATAATAGAACAAAATGTATTTTCCATATTGACTAAAAAAAATAAATCGTGAGAGTCTACAGAACCCTTCCTGAATAAAAGAAAGAATTTAATCATTTAGGATAAGAAAAGATGTGACAAAAAATGCAAACTTCAGTTCTCTCAGAGAAATGCAGGGACAGTCATTGCCTTAATGCCTGTCAGATCCAAAGATCTGAGTAGACCTAGATGAACTTTGTGAGACTTATAAGTATATTTCAACCACCAGTAATGCAATTGATTTTGAAGGTTCTATAATTGTGAACTGTTTGCAGCAATTGAATTTTTTAATTTATCTGCTCATGCCTTTAAATTATTGTATGGCAATACAATTCAAACAACACTCCTATCAATGAAATTTTAGGTACTTTATATTCACCATGAGATATGTCATCTTTATCACTTGATACCATCTATTTACATTCTGTGTAAATGAAACATCAAAGGGGAAGAAAAACTTGAAAACAAATTTGAAGGAAAATGGGAGCAGCTCTGAAGATAGGTTGAGATTTTAGTGTTTTTTCCCTCTTTGTTCCCCCCCAGGATACATATATGTTTGACTTGTCTTCTGTGTCTTTACTGAATTATAGAAGTAGTTGTGTGGCTTTTTTAGCAGTTGATTTTTTTAAGGTTTTTTACTTAACAATTTCATAAGATTTAGGGCCATCTACTATTTTTCAAAGAATAGCTTAAAGATCTCTGCGTAGTCCTTGTAGCAAAAGCTGAGGTCAGTGATAGGAGAATCAAAGACACAGACTTGACCTTGTGTGAACAAAAATAGTAGCAGATAAAATTCATAGGCTTCATAAAATACATTGCAGTAATGGCCAAAATGTATGTTTGTGATACTGCTCTGGGCCTGAAAGTGAGTTTTAATATAATCCAAACTGTTAAACCTTTCAGAAGAAACATCAGAATGGAAAATAATTACTGGTATTGTTTTAAGCAAGCATGTTCACCATTATATATTTCTTCTGAATTTCTTTATGGTGCTCCTTGTGTTATCATCAGAGTGCTTTGGACATTTTAATTAAATTTAACTAAATTCTGAGAACAAGGTGAAATATTTATGAGACAAATTATGATGATTAATACAGTTTTATGAGTGAAGACAGCTGCATGAAAGTAAGGTTAAGAATGTCTAAAAACTTTAGGGATTCAATTTGGTACAACAAAGATCTGAGGTTTGTGCTGTGTTTCGGTGTGGCATTTATTGTTTGTTTTCAGTGTTGTTTTGTTTGTTTATGTGGGCATTTTCCCCCTCCAAAGGATGCAAATACAATCACCTTAAAATCACATATTATTTTAAAACTATTAGCTTTAGCTATTTTTAGCAGCAGCAGGCACATGTCATACAACCTTCAAATTCCTGCTCTAGCACTTCTCAAGTTAGAAGTATACTATTCTCATCTAAGCTAACACCTTTAAACATCATGTCTCATGGTTTCCAAAAGTGCACCAACCACAACAAAATTTTACTCTTTATAATTGCTTTATTCTTTTTATTAACTCTGTATCTGCCAGCAGAAATTACTCCCAATAAACTCAGTTAGTTACTTGTGAGACCAAATCAAATTGCCTATGCTTTTGAGTGCATGCATGTGTCAAATTCAAATTAGAAAAAACAGAAATTTGATAAAAAATATTTGCTTTCAAATAGAGTTTTCTCTTGCAACTCTTGTAGTAGATGTGCATGTACATCTAAGAATCACTTCATCAACCATCAACTGCCAAGAGGATGTCATTAGCATGAATGAAAAGCAATTCCGCAAATCCCTTTACTGGACTTAGGAGCTTTTCCTCACAAAAGAGCAAGTAATTTTTCAATATAACTCAACAACATTATAGAACTAAAGTAAAATTTACATGTCTTTACCATCACTGGAATTGAATGACATTTTTGAGCCTCTTGGAGTATTATAGCATGCATTTACAAAATTTGAGACGTGAGAAATAAGAAAGAATGTTTCTACTTATTGCAAAGTTTTAAAATATTGTTGGGGGTTATGTTTCTTTCCTTTTCTTCCTTTTTACTTACAGAATCTTTTCCCATAAGTCACTAGGAAACACTAAGGACTGGGTACTTAAGAAAATTTAAGAAGTGGCCAAGCTTAGAGAAGGATGGCATCTGGTTACTTCTCTTATCAGGGAGTTTCCCTCTGAGACGCAGAGATACCCAGAGAATTGGGCTGATAAAAGTCGGGGCTGGGGCTCTCTCTCTTGGCTTCAGAGGAGGATGATCGGAGTCACTGCTCGGGGAAGGGAATTCACTGCTGCTGCCAGAGCTCAGCCCAGAGCTGCTTCTTCTGCCGTGGGGTGAGCCTGTGCTCGTGAGAGCAGCCACAGAACTGGGGCCTTACGAACACCCACCTCACTAAAAGAGGGACTAACACCGTCTGCTCGGGTGCCCGGGATCCTGAACTCGCCTCTCCCTGCCCTGCTGGGAGCCAGGCCGCCACTGCCCTGCCCGGCTGTCTCTCCGACACTGCTCCGAGCTTTCGCTCTACTGCAGCCCTGTACCCCCTGCCTGCTGAGCCATCCTGCCGCCCCAGCTTGCTGCTGCTGAGGTTCCTGCTGGGGCACCGGGATCAGCTGCCCCAGGGGTTTGTGAGGCAGAGCCTCTCTTCCATCCCTTCCCATCTCGGCCAGGCCGCCATTGCCGCAGGCTCCCCGACCCGCGCCACAGCGCCCCCTGCAGCCGCGGGGAGCCCCCGCACCGGCCCTGGCCACCAGCGCCCCCGCTGGCCGTGCGCGGAACTGCAGCGGAGGGGAGGCGCTGCGGCCGGGGCGGGGCCGGGCCGGGGCTCGGGCTCTGCTCGGGGCTGATGCCGTGGCTGTGTTTGTGTTCGCTGTGTTATACATGCCAGTAAAGAACTGCTACTCCTATTATCATATCTTTGCCTGAGAGCCCCTTAATTTCAAAATTATAATGGTCCGGAGGGAAGTGGGTTACATTTTCCATTCCGAGAGGCTCCTGCCTTCCTTAGCAGACCCCTGTCTTTCAAACCAAGACAAATATGCAGTCTTTTAGAGGAAATTTGCAACATGCATGATACAAACATTGCACTATACATGATTTTCTTGAGCCATTCTTTATGATGGTGCAGGCAGTATAAAATTTACATTTGGATAAAAAATAGAGTTGCCATTTGTTGCATTCCTGTCTCGATCATAGGAGTGGTACTACAAGCTACATAATAATGCAATAAAGAATACAGGGTTCTCCAGAAATTTAATAAAGCTTTATTTATATATGTAATTGTTACCTTCACTGATAAAATGTTGGTAATAGTGCTTAAAACTCTTTCACTAAATGCTGGTAGAATTAATTACTGATGTAAGATGAAAAATAAAATACACGGGTGAAGGACTATAATTGCTCCCTTAAAGGATGGAAATTAGATTGATCTGAACTTCTGAAATGGAACCATCAAAAGGAAAAAAAAGAAGCTTGTTAAAAGGGTCAGATTTACATTTAACATGTAATTTCACAAGTACTGCTCTTACAATACATTTCAATTTGCCCTTTTTATATAATTAAAAACTAGCCTGCTACAAAGCAATTTTTCTTTAACAAATAATGTTGCTATCATAAAAAAGCCACATTCTTAATACTATTTAATTTTAGATTTATCAGACTATGAAGACCAGCAGTTGTCTTTTATATGACAAAATACAATCAAAATTTTCAGCAAGTTACGCTCTTCCAATCTTTCCAAAGCCTCTTTGAACTACCTTGTTTACTTTGTTCTTCAGTGAGTGCCTAAAAGAAAATCATGTACTTTACTCAACAGATTAACTACACTGGGAGGGGGGAGTAAAACAGATTTATTAGCTGTCTCATTACAAAAGTTTAAATCCCTTTGTTCTCTTCACCTTCTGTTTTATCTTAATTATACTCGCTTGCATGAAATCAAAACTATAAATTCATCCTTTGGGAGTGATCCTGTTTATAAACTTGGTGGTGTTGAAGTTTTTCTTCATACTCTGTAGGTATTTGACAGATGGAGCTATACAGTCCACAAACTGTGAAATATTTTACGAAATGAAGACTGTGTTAAAACCATGACAATACTTCTCTCACATTAAATATTAAGATGGAGGTAGGAATTCCTGTGATAAGATCATGGGTACACATTATTGAATTATTTAATATTCATGTGTCTGTGTAGTGCACTGACTTTGGCTGGCTGTCAGGTGAGACTCTATCCTGCCTTCTCCTCAACTGTGACAGTTCTGTTTGCATGTGACTGTCACTAAAAGTGTCCTCTGCAGCAGTGAAAGTCACAGAGAGGTAGTGAAGGTGCAGTGATAACAATTGGGTGAGATTTCTGCTTTTCTTTCTCCTTTGACGGAAGAATGCAGAGGTAAGGGAAAGCTGTTGAGAAATATGAGCCATTCGACTGGAGCCCAGAGACCATAACCATGGAGAGCAGAAAGCAAGGAGGGTTGTCAATCTCTGCTGGCCAGCACTGGAGTCAGTCAGTGTGGGCACAAACCTTTGGTTTGATTCACTCTTATACTGTATTGTAGCAAGCTGCATTATCAATGCAATGTGAAAATGGTGGAGAAACTATCTGTAACATTGCAAGAATGTTTGATGTGAAGAATACAATTTATTTATTTCAAATTATTTTTTTAAAATCTGGTCTATTTATCGCTATAAAGCCCTTGTTTAGTGTGTTCAAAAGAGGAGATGTGAGACAGCAGAGAGCTCTTCAGCTACTTTTTTTGAGCTTTGCCAGCATGAAGATATTTCTTTCCCTGTTTTCTGAATATTAAGCAATGATCTTGCTCTGTATTTTGAGTCTTTATCATGGGTGGACAGAGACCAAATGGTGAAACTAAGATAACAACATCAAAAGAGAATCACAGTGTACGTAATACCAGAGAAGTGAGTGAGTGGAGAAAGACAAAAAAGCACCAGGGCAACAGTGAAAATGAGAGGATAGAAGAGAAAAAGCAAAACAGAGGATCCTGGAAGAACCTGCAAAGAAAGATGCATTTTGAAGAAACAGATTTACATCAATTCAATTTATATCTATTAAATTTGAAGAAACAGAAATGCACTGCAGAGAAGAATTGAAAGGTAATAATACAGCTTCTAGAGGAAAACCAAAAAGAAGGAAATCTGGAAGAGGTAAACAAAGTGTGTGAGAAGAGCTGCTATTCTGGTAATTCATTTACCCAAAGTATATGGAAGTTACTCTTCTGAAAGTCTCCCATTTATATTTCTGGCCTACAGCAAAACTGCTCTGAAAAATCCAGTCTCAGTTATTTTCACCTTCTTGCTCTGCCATTCTCATTACTCACTCAATGGGAGCTACACTGTAAAAAAAAAAAACTGAAGTCATCAACTTCACAGCATTTTATATTGATCCACAAATACAAGTGTCATGAGCAGTTTTTGCCAGGATAAAAAAATCCAGCAGAAATTGGAAAGGAAGGTGGCTACCTGGGGATGCTATTGCTGAAATATGACTTTGAATGGAGAAAATGTGCTCCACTTATTAAAAAAACATGCTAAAGTTTAAATAAAAGTTTTCAATTTTTATGGTCCTCCATTTTTAGTTATTTTTTCTTTTTAAAATTTGAGCATCAACAATGCAACAAAATTACATTTGAAATAAATTGAAAAATTTAATGAATAATAACAACAAAATATTCTATTATTGACATTCAGAATGTGAGTAAAAGATATAATATTTTAGTATGTACTGCTGTGTTTTGAGACAACAGGTTCTGTAATTTAATATTATTGGGGAAGCAATTTCTGTGGGAAAAAATGCCATTATTTTCCTTAATGAAACATGAGAACATAAATATGTAGAGTCAGGAATAGATTAATATTTCATTTTTGCACAAAATTTAGATGCACTGTAGAATCTTTTGAATGCAGCTTCCACCATCTAACCCCCCAGGCTTCTACAATACACTATTGCTGATTGGTGTTTTCTGTGTGCCAGCAGACACATATCAGTTGCTCAAGAAGCTTGACCTAAATTGTATTTTTCAATAAAGTTTAAAGTAACACTTTCATTGATGCCACTCTGGAGATGAATTCAGGCATTTTTCAACTGTTTCACGCATACCTTGGAAAAATTTGCAAACTATTGAAATGTTGGTTAGGTTATTTTCAGAATACATTTTTCAACAGTTTCCTAAACAACATATTTTACAGGTACCCTTTGTTCGATGTTTGACATTCAGCATGTAAATCTTTCAATGGAAACAAAGTACTTTGAATATTTCCTCCAAAAGGGACAGAACTAAGTTCTGCAAATCTTAAATAATTTGAGGTTTTCTTGGTTAAATTTTGAAAATACTTAAATTTAAGGTGCCTTAATAAAGCAAAATATTAGTTTAGTATTTTATTTCCAGGTGCATAATATTATCCTCATTTATATCTTCCTCATGTAATTTGATATAAATGTCACAGATAAAGTGCAATTGTTTTTCTCCTTTTGTAGCTTCCTTGTTCTTGCTTATATCAAATATGGATGTTGAGTGGATCTTTCCTGCTCTTTAGGAAGTAAGGACACCAAAAAGTAGTTGCCATAACTGGCTCTAAGAGTAAGCCATTGGCGTATTGTCATTTCTTCATATTGGTAAGACATTCTAAAAGAGATCAACCACAAAATTAGAAGTACAGGTCTAAAGTGCTACTTAAATAATTTAAAAATACAGAAAAAGTAATGTATCAAATACCTTCACTGGCTGATATCAGTGTTTTAATTAAAGATGGACTTGAGCTGTAATTCCAGAATCCAATGCATTGTACAAAGCTTGTAAATTTCTGAAAGTAAGTTATTTTAGTCTTAGGGTTTTGTTTGTCAATAGCATATTGCTGAGTTGTGCATAAAACCCTGCAAAATCAAGTTCTTAATGAACTTATGAAATTTTAAGGTAAGGTATGTAATGACCAAGTATTAAAATACTAACTACCTAGGAGCGCAAAGTGCTAATGTTTCTTTGTGTTTTTATCTAAGTGCTTTCTGTTATTTTTATCTATACTACAGTAATATCCAGACAGTTCTGCCTAGAATCTATTGAAAGAGATATTATGTTAATTATAGCAATAGAAGACCTTTGTTCCATTGAATATCCAGAATTATAACAAAAGTTTAAAGTAAAAGGAAATGATAAAATTATGGAGAACTTATATTTAAAGATCATTGGTTTGATCATTTCCCTGGACATACAGATAGCCCTCTAGGTCAGTTATGCTAAGTTAAGTCCTCGATTTGAGAACCAGACAATATTAGAAAAGTGCATTCTGTCTGTAGAATAGATCAGGGGTATGAAGGTCACTGTGAAAAGTCGTTATTTTTTCTACTTGGGATGTTATTTCATTGTGATTATGTGATTATGGTTATGGTAGATATGTTTAATAACAGTGTGTCCTAGTAGATTAAGCAATCTGAAAATAAAAGGCAAAAACTAGAAAATTCGCTTATTCACTGTGCTCTGCCTCTCACTGTTGTCACTCAGACATATTTTCCCTTGATTTTCTCTCTGGACTCTACAATGTAAGCATTGTTTCCTCTTCCACCATAATAGAGTAAATATTCCCTTATGCTGTCCACTTTCAACAAGATAGAACCATTAAGAGCAGTGGCTGTCCAACAGCAGGAAAATTATAATGTAGATGCTAAGTTATACCATAAGCATTAACATGACACTCTAAAGATAAATGTTCAGTTTCAGGTGAATGCAGTCCTTACAAAGGCTTAAAGGGAGATTGCATGTCTATAGATGGTACAGGTAACCCCAGGTTTTGACTACAACTTTTATCACACTTGAGTTAAAATTGTAGTAGAGTAAGCCATATTTTCAAAATAGTAAAATAAATATTTGGTTTTTTTTTTTTTTTTTTTTTTAGTTTTAGGATAAGAACCTGAAAAACAGTAGATGTTTCTGTTTTAATATTTTTAGAAGGCTATTAATATTAAATAAGATTATTAGAGGGATAAATTTTTTTTGTGAGGTTCTCTGTTGAAAAGACATCTTTGCATTGATTTCAAATTACACTTTGGCTTTTCTCTTCACTTATATAAATTTCTGAGGATTGGATTGGGCTATATCTGATACAACTGCTTTGGAGATAGCTGTTATTTAAACGTTCACCTAGAAGGGTTTTAATCTCAGTTCTGATATTATGTTGTCTGATATTATGCCCACCAGTCACTGAAATCTCCATATTTTCAATTGTGTAACTATTAGATCTCCTTATTTATTACGTTTTATTGTACTGTTTGTCTAGTCTATGTCTAGATTTTATTTGACTTGATTTTTTTTCCTACTTCTTCAGCTACAACATTTTTTCTTTTTTTTGATATCAGATACTGGCTACAGATGTAGATATGAACACATGAAGCGATTTCTCTGACTTTAAAAAGACAATGGAACAAATGTGGCAGTATGTTATTTCTTCATGAGCATGATAGAGGAAGGTACTCTTCAAAGAGAGTCAAGAACAGTTGAAAATAAAGAATATTTTTTAGAAAATCAGTGGAAGAGCTAAGGTGAAAAGAGGAAACAATACATTATCATTAGAAAATTGAACAGTCAGATTGCTTACACAAAGATACATAAATATCAAAATAAGTCAAATCAATATGGAAGATTTATATTTTGAGAAATTTGGTCAAAGTTTAATTCAAGTAAAATACAATGAATTGTCCTTTCCCTGCCTTTAATCTTGAGTATGAGGTTAGGAACAACTTTTGGAAATATCTGTACAATGATACTTAACTGTAGATATAAGAAGAAAAGGAAAGAAAAGTGAGATATCAAGATAAATTTTCCATGTTTTGTATTTAAAAAATTTAAAACCTATTTGGCAGATAGTCAAGTTTCTTATAGACTGCTTATAGACTGCTTATAGTAACTTGGCATAAATTAGCAGAATAATTTCATAATTTTTCAGCTGATCCAGAGAGTTGCAATTAAAAAAACAAACAAACAAACAAAAAATTCTCTGGAAGCTGTTTGACCTTGTGCCTCCTTTACTTCTAAAAGCTCTAGGTTACATGACATTGTAAAGTTTAGCTTGGTGACCTTTGAGGCACAGACTAACGCAAGTTCAGTGGTGAAGATGCAGACTGCTGTAAGTTAAACTTGTCTGGCTGCCAGGTGCCCACCAAGCCATATTTTACAAAAATGCATTACTTTAAATGTATTTTTGCAGCTGACAGATTGCAAACAGATATACTTTGTCAGTCTGAGCCAATCATATTTCACTGCATCATTTACTGGAAGAAAATCTTTCAAAAATAGGAATGGTTAATTGCAGTATCGTGAAAAAGAATGTGGTAGGAAAATTAATAGCCATTTTCTACTGCAGAGCATAGGGCTAGCCAAATATTTGCTCCCCAAACACATGCAAAATTGATGGGACATTTTACTGTGGTAAATGGTTCCAGACTGCATCCAACCAGGATTTTGGCATGGTGTCTGTGTTATTCTGCCTGTGTTAGTATGTTGTAAAAAATACAACTATTTGAATGTTTGTTTACAGTCTTGCAAATCCTACTTTAAGATTGTTTAGTCAGCACTTGCATCCAAAACCAGTTCTGGATTGATTAAAATTATGTCTATTTGCATTTCCATGTAGATTATTTTAAAATTTAGATTCACTTAAAATTTCAAGATGTTAATGACATAAAGCTTCAATTTTGACATTTGGTGCAAGTTCAGCTATTCAGATCTTATACCCACACATTTACCTGGAATGTTGCAGGCAGCTCTAATCCACAATTAGAACTTTCCTATACTTTCTCTGTAATCAGGTAAAAAAGGATGACTATTTCAGTCCTTTAACAAGTATCAGGTATGTCTTCTTTAAACCTATTCAAATGAATCTATCTGTTTCCTGGACTGTGGGAATCCACATCTATGATCATATAGATCATATAAAATATTTGCTTCATTTTCATCTGTTTTAATAGAAAAATTATTTAAGTCCCACCTAGTATAATTCTCAAATGCTTTGCTTACTTTTGAGCCCTTAATCTGCTGTGAATTCATTGGTCATTATTATTATTCTTGATCCTTATTGTATGATTTTTCATTTATCTGGATATACTAAAAATATGGTTTTTTCTTGCTATATAGAAGCCTTTATCAGTGTCCTTCTTTGGTTCAAACTAAGAGTACCTGATGTTTTTATGAAAAATATGTATGTTGTCTGCGAGAGCACTTTTTTAGATGATAGGACCATATTGATGCTTTAATATGCTTTATTATTTAATACTGATTGAATGGCATTTCAGTGTACTGGGACTGGTTGGAGTAGATAATTTTCTTTATAGAAGCCAAGTTGGTGCTGGCTGTTAGATGTATGCTTATAACAACATTGTTGCTAAACAGTGCTTACACAGCATCAGGACCTTTGCTATTTCTCACTCTGCCTCTGCACATGAATAGCCTGGGAGCAGACAAAAGAGCTGGAGAGTCTGCAGACAGGAAGACAGCTGGTCTGAAATGACTAAAGACATATTCCATGCAATATGTCATCGTTCTCAGCTATAGAACTAGGCAGGGTCGTAATTTTCCAGGAGTAGTCACATTTGGGGATGAGCTGGAACCCAGTCTGCTAGTGGGAAGTGATGAGGGGTGACCTTTGTAGCAATTTTTAAATTTTTTTACCCTTCACTTATTAAATTGTATCTTGATCCAGAAGGATTTCTTCCTTTTGCCCTTACAATCCTCTCCACGATGCTGCAGGGCAAGTGTAAGCAGGCAGTTGGTGAGTGTGTAGTTTCTGGATGTGATCAACCCACTGCTATCAATCATTCTATTAATGTGGTTCTGATCACTGCAGTTCATCTTTAAAGTGCTAACATAATTTTAACTTTCTTTCTGTTCCTTAGAAATTCTGGAATAGAACAAAGCCTTTTATATGATCATCAAAAATTCTGATTTTCTGTTTTGTGTGGCAGGTGACAGTTAAAATCTCAGTCTTGATGGCTATAATTTATAAACAACTATGTATTCTTTGTACATGAGAAGAAAAATTGCCTATTTTTATGCATCACCTTTAACTCTAAGTGGAAAAATACAGTGGCTCTCACTTTGATTCCCTCTTTGTCCGAAGCCATATTTCTATTTAAAAATTTCACTTGAAATATTCAATACTTATATGTTAAATCTAAATTGTTCCAAATATAATTTGGTCATTAAAACGAGTATTTGAAATACAACGTAAAACAGTAATCACAGGAGCTATCAAAATTTTAACAATTTTATTGTGGAAATGCATTCTCCTTCAGAAAAACCTTTTCAATTATTCAAAAAGTTTTTTCAGTCACTTACTGTTTGTCCTCTTTTCAGTGTGCTTACTTCTTGGCCACACACAATTTTGCATTCATTACAAGAAGAGGCATACCATGCACAGAATGATAAAGAAGTTTATAAAGAACATAATTCAGTGACTGATGGGCCCAAAGGGTTACACCTGCCAAAATGCATTAACTATTGTAATGTGATGTAACAAACTGTGATGTGCCTTGCTTGACACAATACAGTATGTCACTTAGGAATTAAATGAACAAATGAAAGAGTAAAACCAGAAAAAGTCTAGTGGGGAAAGAGTTGCAATTTTAATTTCTAGTTTTGTAAAATAAGATGAAATTATGTTCACTGTATAACAGATTAGTGTCAGGTGAAGTGTTTAGAAGTTCAAGATAATTGGTATTCTGGGAACTCCCAGGGTGCTGAGTCATCCTGCCTCATGTGTGGAAGGAGAACCACCATCTTGTAGGAACTATGGCCAGAACAACAAATATCCAAGGTATTAATGCAACATACTATGAAAATAAAAAATATGTGAACAATACAGAGTGCATTAACAGTGCAATTAAAAAATCATATGCCATGAAGTATTCAGAGATATTTTTCCCTGCTCCCAGAATACAAATTAGATACTTAAATCTGTGAGTTTGAATTATTAGGCCTAACTCTAGACAAAAGTGATCTTTCTTTATCCTTTGATCAACCTTGAGTAGAAAAAAAAATTCAGACAGGTAACACTTTTCCAGGTACTGAATATAACAAAATTCTTTAGATCATAAAAGTAACTGCTAGAAACCAATCTCTGTTGTACTTAGGCAAGAATGCCAAACATCACTCATGTCTATGAGAACTGGACAAACAAAATATATGGGAAAAAGTAGATCAAAATACTCTGTGCAGTCTTGAGCAGAACTGATTTGCACTAATATATGTGCTCGATTGTAAGACAAAGAACTCAGAAACTTGAAAGAGCATCTTATAATTACACCTTTCTGCCTTCTATTGTGGTTGTGATTGTTGTTATTGTTTTACATTGCAAGGGATTCTCTAGATGTTTTGGAAATAATGGAAAATTTAGGAATGATTCATGAAAACTCATACATTTTCCATTAGTAACAAGAGTTCCCTCCATTAGCTCTGCTGATTTTTAGAATGTAACCTTATGCTGAGGATAGGATTTGTTTTGGCACTTAGTCATGACAATGTACTATTTTGGACAATGGACTGCTTCCATGTTCATCAAAACAAACTATTGAAACCCATTTATTACTGATTTCTGAGATTCAAATAGCATTTGTCAACCTGCATCGCATACATCAGTCCTGTATTCTCACATAATGAAAAAAAGGCTTCAGACAGAAATACAATTACTGTCAAAATGCAAAGCAAACCCTGTGTATCATATGCTGTAGCATTTCTCATACACCTTCTAGCAATGATGTATACAGAATAATTTTTTTTTTAAAAACATGCAAAATACAATTAAAACACATTTTTAACAGGAGGTGTAAAACAACATGACAGCATGCAGTAGTCTGACTTTCTGTATATAAATGACTTTATGACAGAGTGAATTGAAATCTAAGTTTCACAAGCACTTTCAAAGCATGCTTAAATTTATCAACATGATGTATAACTTACTAAGTGCACACTTTGTGTCTGGCCTTGTGTCTGTGTTACATGAATACATATATACACATATATATGTAAGTGTGTGTAATTGATAATGAAACCATTTCTGCTTATTTCGTTTAGGTAAAATCTTCGTTTAGGTAATATCCTTCAGAATCCTTATATTAAATATCCCAGTGCAGAGATGTGTGAGGATTCCTGCCAATGTTTCCCCATTCTAAATCAGTGACTATTAAAATTAATTATTTTAGATAAAAGAATGAAATGCCTTTCTTGAATAATCCAGAGGACTTCATACCTGCTGAAGCATCTTTGTCACTGTGTGCTGGGCCAGTACAGCCTTGCAAAGGGACCACTAGCAGTTGCTTTCTGTATGATTGTCAAGCTGATGAGAGCTGCCAAGTAAGAGTGTGTCTAACAAGGGGAAAAGTTCAAAAAGGTAAGAACTGCTCTATTGCATTATATTTCTTTCTTACTGCTTTGTGAATCTCAGCCCAGGAGAAACTCTCACCCCAATTAGGACACTATAAGTAAGTTATTTTAAAATACAGTATTAATATAGATAAAAAGATAATGCTCTAGAGATATATGTTGAAAATGCAATTCTTATGAAAACTGCTACTACACTCATGATGCTCTGAGGGGCATAAGGGTGAAAATGATTGCTTGATGTGCAAGGGAAATATAAAACATAAATACAGAGGGGATTGTGCAACACAGACTGCAAGAAGTAGGCCAAGAATATTTTTTTAAATTATTATTTTTAATGGATAAATATAAAAATTTAGTGAGAACTGTGAATACCAAATATGTAGTTAGCTCTGGAGGAATTTAAATAGTTGAGGTGGGAATTCAGCCACATTGTCTGTTTGGCCTACACACTTTTGTTTTACAGAGTCATGAATCTGCTGGCATCAGAGCAAAGATGAGATTATTATTTTAAGGGATTGAAAATTCAAAAGATTGAGCTGACTAGCATGTTTCTATAACAGCAGCTGAGAAATAGTAATTTGTATTTTCAAAGACAGAGAAGTTTCCTTATTTCCTCATGAAGAAGTGAGTGTACCTTTGATTCATTTCAGCTGTGGACTGGAGGAAGATGGGCTCCCTAGAAGCCATGGTGGAGGTGCCAGAACGCTTCTCACTGAGCAGCTGCAGCTGTGAGAATAGCAGAGTATTTGGTAGTAAGGTTAAGAGGAGATGTGAGCTCTGTCTAAGAGCTGATAGGGTCTTCAGGATTATGGGAGCTCTGGTCTGTCTTATAACCATGGGAAAGTGATGATATTTCACAGTGCTCACTCCCAAGTGCCAGCTGGGGTCCCAGAAGTAGCTCCACAAGGAATATGTCTCTGCCCAGGCCCTGAGCCATTGAGTGATGGAGTAATGATGGTAAGCAAGCTGATATTGTAACATAAGAAAGGGAAAACAGAAAATGAAAAGATTCTGTGGAGTGGGTCTTGGAGAGGAAAAAAAATGGTGAAAATTGTATTGCATGCAGGAAAGAATAGTTAGAGGCTGAACTCAAACAGTTCTTTGGGATGACCCCAAAATTGGCAAGAGGAGGAAGGCTCTCTCTTCACTTCCAGGTGTGCATTAATAGAGTAGGTCTAGGCTGCTTGGAACAGCTGAAAAGAAACAAATTTTCTCAGGGAAAATCAGAATTGCTTCAGCCTGATCCACCTGTCATCATGCACAGAAAACAGTGGAAGACAGCAGACCAAGACATCCATCTGTCAACCATATTATCTGTCCTAGGAGGTTTATTATGTGCCAGGAATTCAGGTGTAAAATGCTTGCAGATGCATTGCCAAGATTTATCTGTTTTTTAAACTGATTCTGTTTATTTTTGATATGACATCAAAAATTTTTTGACACCAAGGAAGACCCTGAGCACATCACAAGAGACTTTCAGAATTATGACAAAGTACCCTTTGACTGCCTTATGGTGTGATATAGAAAAGATGGATACAAATTTTTCTTAGAAGTTCACAATGAATGCTCGTGAGGCAGTGTCTATGAGCTGGAAAAAGGCAAATTCCTGTCAGATATTAAAAATAATAATTCTAGCATAAGGGTGATCAAATATTTGAATGACTTGCTCAGTGAGTTTATGTAATATTTGTTCTTGGAGATATTAACAGTTGGCTTTATATGATCCTGAACAATATTATCTGACTTTGAAATCTGGTGTAATTTCAAAGTTGTCCCTTGCTCTGAGCAGGGTATGGGGTAGGACCAGTGGAGGCCTAGAGCTCCTTTTCAACCTAAACTTCTATGATTTATGAGACAATAATTGAGATGAAGGACTTCAAATTTTTCAGTACAGACTTTTTTTTTTAATGCTGAAGCAGCTTAGAACTGAATATAGCATCTGATAATAACACAATATAGCTTATGCTCTTTAAGTGTTTAGATAACTAACAGTTACTGCTATAACCTGGAGTTTATAATCAATGCCTTCTGTTCTCAATAACCAGATCTAAGTTCTTCTCCTGTAAATTAGATGGCCAAAGCTCATTTATCTCTTTCATCAGGCAAGAGAGCAAAGTAATCTGTTAGCCCACTGCTTGTTTCTTCCAACTGTTAAATTCTCAACCTTAATAACTTAAGATACTTAATTGTGCTTTACAAGGCTCAAGGGATCATTGTGAGTAAAAACTGCATGTTTAAATTGGCTGTGGTAGAAGGACAGGACATATGAGGAAAAGAAGAAAGGAAGGAAGACAGGGGATTAAATGAATGTCCTCATGCCCGCCCCATCCTACATACACAAAATGGTTTATTGTAAAATACAGAAAATCAAGTAATGCCTTCACTGGAGGATAAAAACTCTCTGAGAAGCCACAGCTTAGTGTCTATGGTAATACTAGCACAGTGGGGGTGATGAAAATCAATGTGTTCATTGTTTTTCATAATATAGAATTCATCAGATACAACAGACCAAGTGTACTTCCAAAATTTGGTGTCTTGACTACAGTCTAGTGAGCAATGCATTGGTTTGGTTTTAGTTTTTTGAGGGTCTTTTTGGTAAGCTTTTGCAATAACATAACTTCATGAGTGTTGCAAAGGTTCAGTTCATAAATTAGAAAGAATTACTTTGCGGGAAAAAAAAAAAAAAAGAAAGAGCAATAAATTTATAGGAAACAAAAGTAATATTTTAGATAACAGTAAAAATTACTGGAGCACAGAAAATTGATGTGAGCCCAAACATTACAAAGAGATTTTTTTTAAAAATAATTTTTGACTTACAGAAAAAAGTACTATTAAAGTTATTTAAATTCATCAGACAGGTGTTTGCAAGTAGCAGAAAATCAACATTTCTTCAATTCTTTAAATACATCGTGCATTTTATAATAACCTCAAAAGTATTTAAAATTGCATGCTTGTCTAGTCTGTTTCTCCAGAAATGAATGCTGTGACAGCTAAGAAGCAACCATACTCAGAACACATTCACTGTCATTTGTGTTTGATGTTGCAACATTCAGAAAATAGGTGAATTAGAGGCCCTAAATAATCTGAGAAAGGTGGCTTCTGGAATAGCATGATATGAAGCTGTATGCAAAAGGATTAGCATGATTTAATATTGTGAATGAGAGCAAATTGCTTCGGAGGGAGGTAATTTCATTAAAGTACGACAGTTTAAAAGGTAAACAAGGGAATGAGAAGTCAGGAAAGTGACAGAAATGAAAGGATATCAGCAGGCTTATTGGCTTCAGATTGTTGACTTTATGGGGGAAAACTCCATTTTGATTTTAAATATGATCCATCTTTCTTTGATTAAATATGGACAGGTGAACATGTGACAACAGGAAAAAATAACCAAAGCTTCTATCCAAAGATGCAGAAAAATATTTTAAATCTTTTTCTGACCATCTCAGCTCCAATTCTCAGCAACACTGGCTGTGCTGAAGCTTAAGCTTCTGAGCATACATGCAGTCAAGTCAAACATAAGATATTCAAGACGTACAGATTGCCTTGCCTCCCCTTTCTTTGCCCTGCCCTGCCCTGCCTTGCCTTGCCCTATTCCTTCCCTGAAGTATATTTCCTTTCTTCTGCAAAATAAATACTTCTGGGGTTTCATTTGTAGTCATTCATGCTCTACACTGCTACACAATTTTAAATTTCTTGAAGTAGAACACTGTGAAGGTATAACTTCTGTGAGTGTTCACAGGCATATTGCCCAGTGTTTTCAGATCAGGGGATGCTTTCAAGACTCTGACCTAAGTGAATGTACCTCTCCCCTCTCCCCTCTTCTTCTTCCCCCAGAAAGCATTATGGTTTCTTTTAAAAAGAGAAATAAAGGTTTATAAAGGTTGGAAATTGAAGAATGAAAGCATAAAGGACAAGCAAATGTCTAAAAGATTTTATTCTTTGAGTGAGTTTCCATGTAGATTATGTTCTCTCCAAGTCTCCTAGAGTCCTCATATTAAAAAACAGTAATTCATCCAGTTTGAGGGTTTTAGGGATATAAGTAAGCAGCTGTTCTCAAAAATAGCAGCTCTGCCATTTTTCTCCTTATTGAAAGAAATATTTCCACATTTTCCAAGTAGACTTTCAATCTGTGATGACACAGCTCTAACACAGCATTTCTGCCCAGATAACATTAAAAAAAAAAAAAAAAAGTAGTTGTTAGGTTAGACAAAGAGGAAATTTACCACTGTGAGACCTGTGAAGCTTAGAAAAACAGTTTTAATAGTTTTCACTTTTACTACAATATAAATTATAAATTGAGATCTTCTAAACAGTCTTCATCACATTTTAATTAGTTTAAATGCTCACTAGATGATTTGCTGAGTGTCCCATTTACACTTCTTATTGCCTGTGGCACAGGCAAGGAAATGAGATTGCCTGGAAATTCTCTTTCCACTCTACAAAGCTTTAACTGAGCTTAAAGGTTGTTGCTGTTAGTGCCTGAAGCAAAATAACCAAGCATTCTGTGATTTTGCCAAGGGTCTTTTATCTAGGAACCAGGAGGAACACTTGCACCCCATTAAAAACCCTAAACCTGACAGTTTATGAAAATGAGCAGTGGCATTAGTTCAGATCTAGATAAATTTTTACTTCAATATGAAATAAAATCTTCACCTTAATGATGAAAGAGGGGAATGTAATTTAGATACAGAAATAGCATCATTTATTTCCAAGTAGAGTTTAGATTTATAATTTTTTAATAAACAGACAATACTACTGATACTCTTCAGCATCAGCAATGGCAGCAAGGAGTCGAGCAAGTAAGTTAGTAAGCAGAGCATCCCATTAACATGGTAAAACTTTTTTTCACTACTTCTTTTGTGCAACTTTTCATAGTCAGAATTGGGATGGAAATTATTAGGCACTGCCCCAAAACTGACAGGAACAAAAGAGGCTTTTTTTATTTTATTTTAATCATACCTGCATGAGAATGATGTTCCAGAAGATACATATGTCTAAAAAGGGCAATTGTTTCTCTATGGAAAGCAACAGATAAGAGTGATAAAGCATGAATATATCGAGTCTGTGCAGCACAAAGAGAGCTTAGGCAATAGATATTTCATCTCAGAGACTCAGAAAGGAAGAGATTTTATTCCTCTTGTCATTGCCATAGTATGACAGCTTGGACAATTCACTGTATTGCCAATGAAGTCAAATGTGACGTCTCAAAAGATGACACAGAACTTTGCTTTTGTAATAATGTACTGATATAAAATTGTACTGTAAGCTGGGGAAAAAAACCCCAAAACATTACAAGAGACCAGAAGGGAACAGTAAGTAAAATACAAATTCCAAGGCATATTTAAAGTAACTTCTTTAAATATACAACTATATCGGCATGTTTTCAAGGCAATCTTATTATTATACACCGAAATATGTACATCATAATTCCACATATCAGGGGAATTTAAACTTATGAAGACATTCTTTTCACTTTTAAATTTTCCTACCATAATCTTTTTCTTAAACAAACATGCTTCTCTGGAAACAGATTAAAAAAAAAAAAAAGAAAAGAAAATAATAAAAAGGACAAGATGACTGATTTTATAATCCTTTTCTTACATAAAATATCATCTGATCATCTGAATTCTAGTGAGATCAATAACAAAAGAAAAGATGAAATAATACCAGTAGTTTTGAGTTGTGTAGAGTTAAAATGCGATGGTGAAATCAATAGTACACTTGATCAAAAACTTAGTCACTGCATGTCCACAAGTGACTTACCTATATTCACATAAAGGGTGATTAATGGACAGATGAACATCCTACTGGGAAAACTTTCCCAGTTAAACCTGATCAGGTTTGCTTTAGTCTCAGCAGTAAATTTAATAGCTCTTATAAAGTAGTTTGAATCAGAGAACTGGTCTAAACCTGATCAGGTTTGCTTTAGTTTCAGCAGTAAATTTAATAGCTTTTATAAAGTAGTTTGAATCAGAACACTGGTTTCTGTCTCTCTTCTGTTGTAGTAGATTCTTGAGCACAAAAAACTTTAACAAGATATCCCTTTTGTAATTAATGTTTTTTTTCTAGGCATATTTATTTTTATAGTCTTAGTCTTGAGCAGATGCAGGTCAGCAATTTGAAGTCCATACCAAATTACTACTCTAAAAATGGTGCCATGGGTATCTACACAAAGACTGACTTGGTAATTAAGTAGAAAATGTAACTTTCCATATTTTTATATACCTCTGAGATTCTTCAAGTATTTTATATGCAATAAATGTAAAACATCATATGTTTAACTCAGCATATCAGGCATTTAAAAATTGTTCCCTGATTTTCACTTTCTGAAATGCATCTAATCTCCCTTTCTTAGACTCCTGCTTTTAGACAAAAAACACCAGATTCTGATCTGTTAGAAACTATGGCACTTCCACAATAACTGGCAACTATGCAGATTTCTATTTTTCTATTTTGTTCTCTTAGGACTTTTTTTCATGGTGTGTTGTTGCTGAAGATTTCTACCTTAAAAGTAATTTTTCTTATCTCTAAAACATGAAAATGTTGGTTTTCTAAAAATAATTTAATCCAGAAACGTTCAGCAGAAAGCAGATGACAGAGTAGTGTAATTCTATGTTCTGAAAGGTGCTATGCCACAAATTACTGAGCAAAATGAATCTTTAAAGCAAAATTTTAAAATCACATATCTTAGGGGCCATTTCCTCCTGTTTTGAAATACTGTTGTTAATCCATAGGTTGTGTTCAAAAGGTCTGATTTATGTAATTGTCTAAAACTTTCCAATATTTGGGTTGGGATACCAAAAGGAAAATAAGATCATGATGGGGTATGGGGGGGGGGGTATAGGCCTGTAGATTCCTTTAGTTTTATGAAGTATCCTTTATGATAGAACCTTCAGGATTCTATCAGATCAGGATCTACAGATCAGGATCTGCACTTTGTACTAAGAATAAGTGATGTCTGGTAAAATGAATAGAGTCATCCAGGGGTCATCAATACAGAACATTTCCTTTTCTGTTGAGAAAATGTGGTTAGTGTCATGGAAAGCGCCGACTCTTAACGCCTCTGACAAGCAGCTGCTGACCACCTCCAGGACTGGGCATAGCAGGAAATTAATAACTTCATGCAAGAATGGCTAGCTGATATATAGGGCAGGATGACCGACTGCCTTCCATGGCAGCCCTTTTCAACAAAGAAGGCCACAAGAAACACCCAGTTAATCTGCAGAAGAAGGTCAGAAGGCTTTGTCTTATAAGTGAAATTTGCTTAGACTTCCTCACATGCAGAAGGCATTGATTGTTATAGCAGCCTAACTGCTTTGTAATAAATGTAAACTGCATAAATTCCAAAGGCTTTGTTTAGCTTTGATTTCTCTTGAAAGTATCACAGTGTGAGTCAGAGCAAGAAAAAATGGAGGCTGTGGATGCTTATTTATGAGCTGATTGATTTAAATGGCTTGTTTGGAGTAGAGTTTTGACTAACTGACCTCCAGAGGTCCCTTCTAGCCTAGATTTTTCTACAATTGTGTAAAAAGTACAGAAATGTCTTACTGAATTGATATTGGGTCAAAAGTTCTGCAGAGGGAAGAGCTTAATCCTAAGGAAGACTAACACGGAATGAAGAATTTCAGACTGTGATTTTCAGGAATCAATATTCTGTAAGGGTCAGAGTTACAGACAGTCTAGAGTCTCTTAACACCCAGAGGATTTGAATGGATACAGGTTTGGTTTGATAACCAAAGTATAGACCTTACAAGAGAAATGGATTTAGCAGAGGCTGAATGGCTGCAAATAGTTGAAGGTGCATTGATAACGGTTTTTCCATTGAATTTTAATGTAATACTTAGCTTTATTCAAATATTGGACCCATTTTACCAAATTTAGCTATTTTTAGTCTATGATGATTGTGCAAATTTTCTCTGCAAATTTTTTTCCCTCTTTTTTGGAGTGAGAGGAATCTCAAAATGAGATGTAATCTCTTACAGAATGAATGGCTGACACATGGATTAACTGACCATTGCATGGCTTTGAGCAGCCCAGAACAGATATAGGCATATTCATACAGGTGCATGAGGAAATCTACCCTTATCCAAGCAATACTGTATGAGAAGAAAAGGACTTAGTTGAGTAAAAACGTTCCAGAATATTTGCAATTTACTTATTGCAGAGCTGCAGATTTGAAAGATGAGAAGATCCTGGATATAAGTAAAGCTATTAAGACTTTTAACCAAATTATTCTGGTTCATTGCTACAGCTAAGAAGAATTTTTATTTCCAAGTGTTCTGGTTCCAGCCAGGACAGGGCTAATTTTTGCAGTAATCAGAAGATGTATGGTATGTATGTTTAGGACCTGGATGTTAGTCTGTAACACATCTCATCATTGCCAGGAGCAGAGGGAAAGGAGTCTCTTCAGTCAAGGTAGCAGGGCTGCTTTGGAGCATGCATTTTGCATGTGAATCACTGTTCATTTTTTTCTCTTGCTGTTTCCAGTAACTTGTTCCCATCTCAGCCCCCTGATGTCTGCCTCTTGTGCCTCAAATTTTCCTCTCCGTCCCACCACAGGGAAGGAAGAGGAGGGGGAGAGAGTGAGCAGCACATGGTTTGGAGAGTCTCAGTGGGTGTACTAAATTGAGGAATATCATTCCTAAACCATGATACAAAGATGATTTTCTGACTAATATTTTAGCCAAACTGTTCATGATGATTCTCTAATTCACAAATGTAATTAGCAAATTTTCTCTGATACAAAGCTAGGAAAAAAAAGAATCATCTACTTTCAGAAGACCTAAAAATTGTACAGAAACATGAAATTGATAATCCCACAAGAAAATAACTGCTCTGAAGACATAGATGGCACAATGTACTGCTTCAAAGCTGTAGTTCATTAGACTGTCTCCCCAAGCAATCAGAAAAGATGTAATTTTTTATAAGAATCAACAAAAGTCCATCAAGGATATTCATGCTGCAATGATGAGTCTTTTTGATTCACAAAGAGTTCTTAGTACATCACCCCTCAACATTTAGCTTACTTTTGAAGGAAGCACTTCATAAGGGAATAAAATAAACTAATGTGATCAAAGCTATTATGTCTATGAGTCCTGGATGACAGAAACAGGATTAGATTTAAAAGTGAAGAAAACTGGCCCAATATACTGAATATTGTATATTCCTATATAGCAAAGCAAAAAAAAAAAAGTAGAACACTGAAATAGAGGGGGAAAAAACAAAGCCAAATTAAAAGTCTAGTGCATAAGCATGCTGAAATAGTTTTTGACTACTGATATCTTTTTTGTAGAATAAACTAGAATGATGATATATAGGTATCACCAATCTCTCTGTCAGAGACATTGGTGAAGAAAAAGAAAAAAGGTGGATTGCATCAGAATTGCATATTGGCCTTGAAATCAAGGGAGGAATGAAAAACAAAAAGCAGATGTTTTGAAGGCAATAGGCAAACCCTTGGCAGTATCAGTATAAAGCTAATGAACTATTCACAAGGAGGAGCTTTTCTCTCTCTGGACAAGATAGGTTACTTGCAAGTAGTGAATATTTATAGTTACATATAGTAATTGGATATATTATGGATTTGTGTGATTTAAAAGTTAAAATACTGTACCAAAAAATGTTTCCAGAAGTGCCAGAACATTTAAAAATTTTGTTTATCTCATTTCAAATAAATGTTGATATAATAGAGATAACTGTGTGTGTTTGTATTCCTTTGATTATTTTCCAAAAAGATTATTGTCCACACCAAGTGAAACAATATTAAATTATATTACCAAAGTTTACTTTGACAACAATATATTAAATCTTCAACTCAACAATATATTAAAACTTCAGCAATAATTTCTGGAAATCAACATGATGATATATTTCTACCTAAAAAATCCTCTCACATTATCAGTATTAGATTTAAGTGCGTTACCCAGATTTCCCTGATTATTTTTCAATTTGTTTAATTGATTAACAGATTTATGAGACACAGGAAAAATCAATTATTTATGTTTTTGGTCATACCTTTTTGCCTATATTAATTTATGTGAAAATATGCTTGAAAGTCACTACTGGGATGCAAAGTCATATATTTGTTGCTTCTTTTCCATTCAATGATATGTATTAATAAGAATATCCTTTCCTGAAATATTCTGTCCCTTACTGCCCACAGCAAGAGTGACACTTGTGGTTTTCTGAGTGCAATTAATAATTTTTTATCAAAATGCAGTAAATCTCAAAGCAGGAATTAAGAGACATTTTCTGATCTCATTCCAGACACTAATCCACAAGTGCAGAGGCAGCTGATTTGTTCTTAGTAAACCCTTATTACCAGCACTCTGTGTATGTATATGTATAGACATATATAAAATATTTTAAATAACAGCATACTACATATATTAGTGTTTCTTTGGAATTGTCTTGGGACATATGAATTATAGTCATCACTCTAGTTTAGTGGTCTGTTCACATCTGGAATCAAAGAAAAAGACAAATGGCTAAACTTCTAACACTAGTGTTTTTCTATTCTTCTGCTCTTATCAGCATCAACCTGGATTGAAGATATCCCATTTCATGTTAACTCATAGGTAAAATATTTGCCCTCAGAGAAAATAAAATATCCTGTAGCTTTATTTAAATTGTTCTCAATACTGCTGGCAAGGGCTGTCTTGATGCATTGGGTTTTTTCCTTGTTTTATATTTTCACAAAATTTAAGATGAAAACTGTTTAGTTACTGTGCTTAAATCAGAAATAATTAAAATAACTGGTTTTTGATGAGACAGAAACAAGATATCTCTAAAACCATATGGCATGTCATGTGTTCTAAATAAGGTACTTATTTGGATTTAAGAACTCAACTTCTTTCATGTTGAGAAATGCAAAATTATTGCTGGACAAAAGCCCTGCATGACTGCAATCCCTGTGTCATCAGACAAGAGCTATGGCACTAGGAGAGTGTAATAAACTTATGAAAGTCCCAGAGATAGGGGAAAAGAAGATCAGAAATCGTAGAAGTTGTAGAGATCTGATCCAGTAATAAAAGTATTGCATATGCTCAGAATGGTGCATACTTACTGCCTTCTGTTGCCTCTACTTCTTTCAGCAAGAAATTGAATTAGTAGCTTCATATTTAAATAGCTAAGACTTAAGGCTCCTCTTATAATTCTGGTATGGCTGATGTAAATAATTTCTTATACCTTAGAGTGACTAGTGAGTAATACTTTCAGTAACAACTCTGAAGTTAGATATGCACTTTTAAAGTATAGCACAAGACTTTCATTTGTCATTCCTCATACTAAGTTTTGAATATTTTATGGCTACACTCAGGAACTGGATGGCTGCTTTAGAATGAATAATTAAAACTCATTTTAAAATAACTGTCTTTGGGGAATGGGTGCCTCAGTGAACTAAACAATTCCTATTCTCAGCATTATTTCCCTTTAATTTCCTAACATGATTTGCAGTACATTCATATACATTTCAGGAAATAAATATATGTCAGGGTATCATGAAGGGAAATAAAAATCCTAATACTTTTAGATTGCCACAGAGAATTTAGATGACTAAGCAGAAAAAAGCCCCTCTTGCCACAAGAGCTAGCTCCTTAAATGTTCATCACGTTTGAGTGTAGTTTTAATCCCTCCTTTAAAAAGCTTTTCTGGTCTAGACAGACAATAAATCACTGCATTCTAGAGTTTGCCAGAGACTTTTGAGAGATGATTTTCCTGTCTAAAAATGCTGAATGATTGGAAGTGTTTTGTGGAAATATGCCAATCTCAAACAAAGTTCAAAAGGTGATGAAAGAGAGCTTTTTTTTCCTTTAAGAACTGATTATTTAATATAACAAGCCAGAAGGAAAAAGTCTAATTCAGAATTAATTTTTGCCAGTACAAATTATTATACATTTTATTTTTAATTCTATTAGGAAATTATAGATATTTACTGGTATAATGACAGTTACTAGGCAAAGAAAACACCTAGTCTTAATACTTGTTTCTACAGCATTCCCTAGATGGCTTGAGCAAGCATTTTTCTAAAGAATATAAGCTATCAGCTCAGGAAAAGCTGTGATGGATTTCAATTCACTTCAAAGACTGTTTTTCTATTGCTTCAACAAATATTGAGAATGAAGATAGTATTCTGTGACAAATATATGCACCACTATACATGGAGATTATAAATGACATAAAATTTCTAACCACATACTTTGCATGGCCTTACAATGAGACCCATGACAAAATATGTCTGACTTAATTTTGTTTTGGCATATATAAATATGACACACTAGAAAGAGGGTCAGAAAACTAACAGATGTGGCAAAGTCATTTTTTATGTTCAAATCACAAGAGCATTCCAGTTATCCAGGAATTTTTTGCAAATTGCAGTTGTATATCATGGGTCAGACTCTCTGAACACGCTCAGAAAAAAATATCCTAATTGCATGAACTGTGAGGATACTGCAAGATTTCAGGCTAGTGACAGACACTGCAATTTTTGGCCTGCTATCTTTGCTGCAGATTGATTATTTTAACTGTGGCAGAAGAAAGAAAAAGACACAGAGACAAAGAAAAATGTGGGTTTGGAAAAAAAATTATATGTCTGGCCAGAAAACCCATTGTATAAAGAGAAGTCATAAATCTTTTTCTTTGTTTTTCTTTCTATCATGTCTGTCTCAGTAATAGTGAAGTCCCCAAAAACTTGAGCATACATAAGTGTTTTAAAGTCATCAACCAAGCAAGATGTAGGATGTATCCATGTACTCATTTTTGACATTAAGCAGTATTTTAGAATTTAGAAATAGGAGCTCTGTGTTTTATTTTTGTTCCTGGTGTTTTGAATGCCCTCTTGTCCAGTTTCATATTTCAGTAAAGGTTGGAGGCTCTCTCAATATTTTTCCCTGACAAATTAGGAGTGATTTGATTTTAGCCATATTTTTAACTTGCATGTGATGAAAAGCAGACCAAACCGAACAAAGATGTGTTGGCTGTATCATTTGGGGTTCTAGTTAGGATATAAAATTAAAAAGAATACTTAGGAAATCAAATGAACAACTATTAAGTTTAAGCATTTGAAATGTGTTTGCCTAAAGCATAAAGACTGATTCAAGCTTTACAGAACTGTGGAGGAAATAAAGGTGTTCTTCTCTCTCACTTTTACTTTGGCTATAGTATCCAGTTAATGAAACAAATAGTCAGGTAAGAGGTACATATGTAGGATCATGCAATAGGATACAAATTATTATAATTTCATTACACTTACAGATTTGTTTATTCACACATAGTAAGAGGAATAGATGATAAAATAATAGATAATATATAGAAATAGGTAATAGGTAATATTATCTAAAAGCTAGACTAATAGCTCTAATTGTCATTCTGTAGATTTCCAAGGCACTTTCATAATTTTGAGTGACATCAAATGCCCCTAAACATATTTTTTTATGCAAGCATTTATTTTGGAATAGTGTATACTTATAATTAGAAGTTGTTTCTGCTGAGATTTATGATTTCTAAAAATAGGTGAGGTGTTATAAATGTTAGGCTGAATTCTTAATCTAGTCCTAATTTTTTAAACCCACATTGTTATGAAAAACTTGCAATGCATCTGTTAACCTTCCTTGCCTTCATGTCTAATCACTTCATAAGTAGATTAACAAGAGAAAAATTATGGTTGTTTGTGATTCTGTTGTGATTGCATCACTGGAATTAAAAAAAACTCTTAAAAAATAGTCTAAATTTTTCAAATGTTATGACAAATTCCTAACGTGCAATTTCAAATCAGGAAACTGAAATTACCAAATTACCTTCTGGCTGGTTGATTGGTTGTTTGATTTGTTAATTGGTTGGTTGGGTTTCTTAGTTTTGGGTTCTGTTTGGTTTTTTTGTTTGATATGGTTTCTTTTTCTGTTTTTGTTTTGGTTTTTTTGGTTGTTGTTTGTGGGTTTTAGGGGTTTTTTGTGATAAATAGATTGCTGCTTGCTTTACTTTTCTCACAATTCAAGCCATTCAAACCATAAAACAGGTTTGATTTTAAGTTTTTATAGTAAATAAAAGTAGAATATCTATTGTTGCATCTATGTCTAATACATTTTCACTTTTAGAAAGGTCATTCTTGGTGCACAGAGAGGATTTATGGGATACATTATTTACACAGATGACAATGCATTAAAAAAAAAAACCAAGAAGACTTGGAATGTATTTATAGAATTGCTATGGATTAATGGAAGAAAAACTGGAGCATAAATTTTTAGAAAAAAATTTTTAGAGCTTCCTGTCTTTCCACTGGAATGTGGAAATGTTTAAAATAAGATTGCAGAATAGCTGTATGGAATGTTTTTCGTCTAATTGCTTAATAAAATACAAAGTATATTTAATGATACTGATCAAAACTATATTAAATTAGAACTGATTAAATTATCAGAAAACCTGACTGTATATCACTCCTGAATGAAGAAAACTACAGAAAAAGCTTAGGATATTTTTTCTTTTTCCACAAAATCCAGAAGACATCAAGAATGAAAATAATATCTTTGACTTGCTTTGTTATACTAACAGTGAATGGCTAAGACCTTTTTCATGCTTATATTTTTTGTCATATCTGTAATTTTAAAAAATAAAAATACTTTCATTTAACTTCTGTACCAAATTTTCATAAAATTTTATAGCCCTCCTTGATGCCCATTGGCTTCATTTTCAAAACTGTGGTTATATAGAGAAAGAATGAACCCTCTTAATTTAAATTATCTCTTGAATACTTACAATTTCCCTTTTTGCAAAATTATTTTCTACATGTGTCTCATTATTCTAATGTTTCAAACTTAATAAAATGTCTTCCAAAAAACTAATTAGTCAGCTTTAATTAACTTATTTAAATGTAAAGCATTTGCCAACATATTGCATTTTAGACATAATGAACATTTTTTCAATTGTAACCTTAATGGTTTTGTAAGAAAGCCACAAAACATGCATGGCACACACCTTTTATGACAGTTTTACAGAGACACAACAAATGCAGGATATAATTTATGAGAAGGTACCAAGTCAGTTGGTGCCATAAACCTTTAGTTATTACATTGTGTGTGTACAGCAATCCTGATTTACATTCAGACCTCAAACAGACAACTTCAGCTAATTATTCCATTTTACTGTGTAAAACCTTTCATTAAAAAAGAAAGTATTACTTTTTTTGTTTGATTTTTGCTTTTTTCCTCTTTCTTTGAAGTTCTTCAGGAAAGTAAACTTATAAGACCTTTTTAATTCTATTTCTATGGCTAGTTTTTGATATCTAGTAGGCATTCATCCTTCATTCTATTTGAAAATTAAATTTTACAATATTATTAAATATATGCAGTCCATGCTAATAATGGAATGGATTGATTTTTTAAAATTCATTAATACAGTTTTGAGTCCAGGCAATAGAGATGATCAAGTATTTTTTACCAGGTACTTTAATTTTCAAATCTAATATTCATAGTGTTATTTCTTGATCTCTTTATCATGTTCTCAGTCCGTGGACAAAAAAGTCTCTCTCTTTTTTTTCCCCCCTTTTTTTTTTTTCCTATGTGTCAGATACACTTACTTCTTTCATTTACAGTACTGGTCTAAGAATATATTTTGTCAGTTTTCATTCACTTCACATATCTGTGCCATCCTAGGCTGAAGTAATCAGACAGATTTCTGGAATTTTAGAGCACATTTTAGATGCTCTATATCCATCAACAAAATATGAAAGGGTCTCAAAGTAGGTGAAAATATTGATTGTTTTAAGCAAATAAAACTGACAGTAGGGGGAAAAGTGATGCAACTGTCACTAGTCAATTGTGCAAGGAAAATTCTAAGAGATCAAGGACAAAAGTTGTTTGATTCAAAATACTGAGAGCAGGAGTATTTGAAGTGTCACAGTGATTTTTGGCATGCCTTGACATGTCATGGAGTCTGCTGTAACAGTTTGTGCATCATCCAAAGGGAGATTCATGTGCTGGAAGTTTGACTGGTGACAGATGCAAGTTTTCACGTCTTCAGTGTGACATTTGAATTCAGTATCATTACCTTCTCCAGAAGCTTCTCCTGTATATACTGCAAATAATTTGGCACTTTGAACAAAAAAAAATAACACACACTTAGATGGTAACTGATTTGTGTGGCAAATTTAGAGGTTATTTACGAAAAGGTGGAACTGTACTGACATTATAAAACCCAGAGAGATTTAGCAATTATTTAAAGTGGTCATACAGAATATATATATTATAGGACAGTACACTGCTGATACAGGGGTTAGCACCTCCCTTTCAGTAGGTATATTGTTACTGTAATAAACATGTACTTACTTACTTACATTTACACAGAACAGAGCACTCAAGATTTGCAGACGTGTCTGGTTGAAAAAGAATGACAAAAGCCAAGAGTCCAAAAAAAAACTCATACATTTTTTTTAGCAGACTGCACACTAGGCATGGAAATTGGTATGTATTTTGTCCCTATAATAATAGAAACAAAATAATAAAAAGAAAGAGGGAAGAAAGATAAGACAAAAGGGAGAGGCAAGGGGATCCCCAGTTCTGGGTCCAGCCTGGTTCCAGCCAATAGGTGTCCAAGGTCCTGCAGAGGCCACTCAGGCTTTGTAGGGGTACCTTCCTACAGGTAAATTTTGCCCTCTTTGGGATTAGGATTCTCACTCTTCATGCAAATAAGTGAGCAGGTGCAGTCCAGTCTTCTGGACCTTCCTGGAAATGGGCTGGGGTGCTTTGGGGGTCTTTTGATGGTCTTGATTCCCCTTTGTTGGTCTTGAGCACTTCTTGACCCCGCTTCTGCATTTGCACTGTCTGGTGTCATGGACTGGAACTGAACTGGAAAACTGATTTCAGAAAGGTGCTGCTACAGTCCTGCAGCCCTCCTTTCCCAACAGATCCTGATCGAACTTGCCTGCTTGAATGGTCAGCAATGTGTGAGGAGTAGCCACGCATTACCTCCTTACTGTCCAGGCTCCTACATCTACCCAGAGATTCAATCAGCCCTCTTTCTTAACAAAGGAGCTTACTAACAAATTATACGGTGATTGAATAAAAGCTTTTGCCATGTTTTCATGAAAAATAACCAGCAGAATTTTTAAATAGTTATAAAATTGAAAAGTCCATTCGTATTAAAATACGATAGATAGCTGGATTCTAGATGGCCTAAAATTCAGTCACTTCTCACTAGACAGGCTCTCAATTTTGCTTTCTTTTCTTCTGTTTGCCTATCTGACTCCTGATCTTCCTTATCCTGTCTTCCAAACTCTTTCTGATACACAGATTCTTATTCTACTCAGTTCTGTGAGATGACAGATATTTTGGAATTCATCATTCTCTGAAATTTTACTGACATCTGGTTACATTCTTGAGCTGTCACCCCTTTTGTTTTTCCTGATTCCTCATTTCAGGTTAAAATGGAGATGATATCTGATATACCCACCATGAATTTCACCATAAATCAATATATCCTCTAGGCTTCACTGCTTCTTTCCTGGTCTCTGTGGCATGCATAGAACCACTGATGCATGCTGCTGAATATATTTGGGTAGTTTTGCTGATTTCAACGCAGCATTTCCCTCTTGCAGGTTGTTGGCAGTCACAAGATTAGACTTTAGCTCAGTGCCAGGAGAGACAAACTAGCACTGGTAACAGAAGAGGCTGTGTCCAAGTGCATCATGTCATCACAGTGCTAAAACTGTGAGTGAAGAGAAGAGGTGGTTTGAACACTGGCTGAGCTGCCTGATTCAAATCAGCAGAAACATCCACCAGGCATCCACCTGGAGGCTGGTCACAAGTGGTGTACCCCAGGAGTCCATCTGGATCCCACTTCTTTTTGTACACCTACATTAATGACATTAATAGTAGGGCATAAGGAATGCATCCTCAGCAAGTTTTCAGACAAGACAAAACTGGGAGTAGTTGATACACAAGATGAGTTTGCTGCCAGCTAGACCAGTGTGATCTCAAAAGGTTGGAGAAATGGGTAAACAGAAATCTCAGAAATCTAAGCAAAGGTAGGAAATGTAGAGAATCAGCAGTGCCAGCTTGTTTTGCACCTTTTCTGTCTTATAAATTTTTCTTACGGCTGGCAAAGTCAGCTAGCCAATTTGATATTTTATTGTGTTACCCCAGCAGAATTCAGAAGATTGTGGTTTTGAGTTCAAAGAAGCAAAAATCAGACTACATATTTTTGTGAAATTTATTCTGACTTAGGAGACAACAAAATTATAATGTTTTCTGAGTTTTCTTCCCATTTTTATTTGCTTCAGCTTCAGTGTTCCTCCGCAATGCACTTTTATTATGTTTTCTGATAGAAACTAAAATGGTGACTACTGAAATACCCATCTGATTACCTTTTAAAGGTTTTACTTATAATGGTGGATCCTTGATGTTTTTTGTAATGCAAATGGGAAAGGATGACAAAAACCTCAAAAAGATATCTTGTGGAAAAAGTATAATTAATAAATCTCAGTAGTTGTCTTCATTTTGATATGTTCTTTGATTTCATGCTACATTTTGCAGTGAGCCATAGACTGTCCAAACATAAAAGGACTGATTTCCCAAAAGAATCATGTAGAAAATGTCTTAAAGAAGCATCAACATCTTGCAACTGGGACAGAATCATCATCCACCAGCTTCTTCTTTAAGGTAACAAAGTAAGGATGTGACAGCTAACATGATGTATCAATGTATGACCTTGCAGTCTTGTCAGCTAGAAAGAAAAAGGAAGCCAGAAGAGTTACTTGTTTTTTATAACTGTATGCTGGAAGGAAAAATAATCAACATTTTAAAATCAAAAATGCTACTGAGTAACCCAAATAGATCAAATTACATTTTCTCTAATAATAGAAATTTCTTAGAAGGATAAGAGTAATTTTTTTTTTCAATGCAACTGGTTTATTTTACAAATAGCATTTTGAGAAATTTTATTTGTGTGTGACGGCACAGTATCCTAGTTGCAGTCACAGCTTACCAAAAATATATCATGAATTAAGATGTTAACTGTGAAACATTACAATTGCATTTTTAGAACTAAGTAGTAACAGATTTTAGCCATGATTTGGAAAAACATCTTTGAAAGATGACCAAAAATCTACCTCAGTTTGTGGTATCTGTCCAAGATCTCGTCTAGTAAGCAGGAGTAGGTGAATGAAAACACTAAGCACACAGAAAATGAATTTAAGTTCTTACCTGTCTCTGAGCTCAGGTTTTCTGGATGAGAACAAAGGGTCTGATGCTTCCAGTCACCTGAGATAGACAGCACAGAAAATTCTGAAATTCCCTACAGAGAAGAGCTTAATATTTTAAGTCATGTTGGAAGGACCACTGTTTTCCTTGTAGCTAGTAATTAAACTCTTCCCTGGAATGCAAGAGAACTGTATTTGAATTGCTACAGCTTGAAGATGGACTTGAACCATATTTTTGTCTGTTTCTTGATGAAATATCATGCTTTATGCAGATCTTTTTCTGCTTATTAATATATCAGTTTGTGTCAACCACAACAGCTCAGTCTGCACTATTCTTTTCAGCTCAAAGGCCAAGTAGTCTGTGGAATGGAGCTTTGAATTTTACCCCAGAGCTGTATTCATCATGTCTCCTCAGCTATATCAAGGAACACTTGCATTCAGCTAGGGATCTAGCTGAAAATTTATATTTTGATATATTATAGAATGTAATTATATTTTATCATAATATGTTAATCACTGATGATATAACTGTTTACATACCTAAGAAAGTCAATGGCTTTATTTCTTTTATCACAGTACTTTTCTGAGTAATCCTTTAGTGATGAAACTGTGGTGAGACAAGCAATTGCTGCTTCATAAGAAAATTCAAGCAAGTGACCATTAGGTCAATTCTTATTTTGAATTTTTCTTGAGGCCTGAAGCTTTGAAAAAGAGAGTTAGTTATGATAACTGTGAGGAATATTATGATAACCATGAAGAGTTTTTATATGTTTTAATACTAAATGGCTGTTATATGTTACATGTTATATATGTTTTTATACTAAATGGCTTTTATATGTTTTCTCTAAATGGCTGTTATTAGTGAGTAAAATGACTATCATCTTGCATGTTTTGTTCTTTCATATTTTCCTCAAAAAGAGGGCTTTGTGCCAGGTTTTATTCTAATCGGGATTTAATTTTTTATGTATACTCCTATACATATGGTTTTAGGTTGTTGCATATAGTGCATATGGTACTGTATACATTAATGAAAACTCAGAGATATGTGTGCTACACTTAGATGTGGAACCCCTGTGGTGTCCTGAAGAAATTATATATCTTGTTTCTCTTTCAATCTTCAAGGAAGAACCTTTCCTAGTAAAGGCAAAAGTAGAATTTTACCTTTACTGTGAAAAACACTGTTACATGAGTTGCTCATTCTAGCTGTTTTCCAGAGTTTCAGAGTATTTAGCCATTCTGCATAAAAATTTTAAATGGAAGAGCATGTTTTGAACTTGACAAAAATCTAGTTGTTTTGTAATTGCAATAAAGCAAGGAGAGAGAAGAAAAAAAATCTAGGGCACTTGCTCAATGGGAAACAACTGGAATGAAGTAATGTCAAAAAAGCTATGGAGTTGACTGATGGCAGAATGGTCTGAGGTTCAGTACTCTGTGGAAGAGTAAGAGGCTACACACTGAATATTAAAGGCCAAATGTTGCTCTACATGGTTTTCAATGTAGCAAAAGGAATTGGGATAAAAAGCCTGTGGGACAAGAAAATTTGTCTATAGAAGGGCAACTTCAGTGACCCAGTTATGGAGGAAAAGGTGTACAAAAAAAGGACTAAGTGCTGACTGATATAAACACTGATGAAATTATCAATGAAAGATCAGTAGGATATAATACATAATGTGCTCACCTACGCACACCAGGCAACAGGAGGATTATTACTCTGCAATAGGATTAAATAAGAGAATAATAATTTGAAAATAAATAAAATTGAAATTAGGCCCTCCTTCATACTTTGATGCCTAACAAATGTAATCTCTGAAAATGATAAAAACATCACTCCTGGGTTTTTTTCTCCTCACCTGACCATAAACTGCTATGAAACTTGTAAGAATTTAATATTTTTCTACCTTTCACTCACTGTACAATTTTTCAAAGGGAAGGCAGATAAATATAAGAAGAGTATGAAATGCTGTTATGTAGCTTTTACAGCACTGGGTCATGGTCCTTATGCCATAGGCCATTTTTCTACAAGTATCCCAAATTACTTTTAAGGTATTTTTCCTTGCTGTCAAGGGAATGTTTTAACTTTAGTTTTCATGTCATGCCTAAATGACATATCTAGTCAAATATTTAAATGTTCTTAGGACCTTAGTTCAATGACAATTCAAATTGTGCTGTCAGATGATTCAGTGGTATTTTCCTTTCATGACAGTTTCTGACTTTCTTGAAAAATTTGTAGCCAAGTATCAACCAGAAATTCTTCAGTTAAAGAAAGGGAAAATAGTTTTTCACATAATGTCACATATCCTTCTGTCTTTGTATTAACTTATGCAGAATCTCTCTGGTTTAAACATAGTTACAGCTGTAGCAGGACTTCTGCCTTTACCACAGGAAAGTTTTTCTATTGTTTCTTAGCTGGTACAATAGCTCAGGGCATCTTGCTTTAATATAAGCCCCACATAAGCCTTGGTGAAGGACAGTTTGCCTTGCAGTGAGTTATTTTGGCACCATGGGATTGATGCTTTCAGCTGACTAAGCATCTTGCTATAAAAGCAGATATGGTAAGATAAGATGGAATTTCTGACTCCCAGACACTTCACTTTACAAAATATAAAGCTACACCGTACTTTTACAAAGCAGAAATCTTCTGCACATTTCCTGGAATGTGTGGAGTCTTTCACGGTGACTTTCATGGTTACTCTTCCAGAGGTCAAGTGAAAGGACTCTGTGTGCACCATCATCAATTCAGGGGCAAGTTACATAGACTCCTAATCTATACTATTTCTGTGCTAGCCATAAATAGGTACCTTTATGTTGTGCCCTGTTTAATGCAATCTACTAGTAGTTCTTTTGTTTGATACTGTGTGGTATGTAACTGTGTTTAAGGCCTTTTTTCTGTTAATCTCATGTCTATTCAATAAATAACTCATTTTATACAAGGCCTGACGTGCCATTCTTGAGAACTCGCGAGCTAGAGCGATTTAGGTGCAGGTCACCTCAGCAGAGCTGCTGCCAAAATCTGGGCTTAAGGCAGGGCTTGTCTGAAGCTCTCACTTAATCCATAACAACAGCATAAGGTATTTGATTGCTATACTGGACCATCATGCAAATACATTTTGACTGTTTCAATTATGTATGCAAAATCACTTCATTTTTTTTCAAATTCCATTACATAGAGGCAAACCCACTGACACCAGCAGATATATATGGACACAAACCAGAACAGAATTTATTCTCAAATGTTAAAGCTATTAAACAGAAGAAAAAGTCAAAATGATTTCTGTCAGACATTTGGGTCTTTCCTCTAATGGCCACTCTCCAACCTTATCACAGCAAAAGTATTCCTCACCCTGTTTAGGGAGGTAGTAATTATTCCTTGTCAATTATATTCTCAATCACTGAACTATAAACAGCTGGTGGTGCATAACCGTCATGCAGTTTAAAATTATAGTACACTTTCTTCTATTTTTTTTTTAAATTTCCACATGTTCACTAAATTTCTTGCCATAAAAATATCTTATCCTGCCTTTAAAACTGCTAAATAAAATGATACAACAGTCTGGAATTATAATGATGGATATGCATCACCAGCTGCTTGTAGCTCAGTGTTTTCATGTCTAATCCACAAGGGATAATTGCCTCTCCCTGTATAAGGTGAATTGTCTTCTCACTCTCTCAACACTACTCCTGTCTCTAAATATACATTAAAATAAAAAAGAGAAAATCATTTTATTCAATAGTTTTCAGTACCTAATTGTCCCAAATGTATTAAAAAAACCCAATTATTAGTTTGCTTTCAAAGAATATATTATTTATAGTAACTACTAATGAGAACATTTACAAATTTGAAAGCGTGGGCTAACCATTACAAATTAAGATATGCATTTTTGTCTACATATTTTATCTGACTTTAAAACATAAAATAAAACTCAGTGTTGGTTATTTACTGACTATTTTGTAGAATGCATGGTTTTCTGGACAAGACTGACAAATGAGTCATCCATAACACCTGTTAGTGCACATAAAGCAAACTACTTAAAAGGGAGTTTCATTAGACTGGAAACTGCCTAAAAAACAACAGAGGTTGCTTCATTACTCTATCACATCACTCTTCCATATCACTCACCCAAGGAGAGACAGGGAGATGTTGGAACCCAGTGGGGTGCCCAAACTGTGAGATCTAAAATTTCACTAAATGCCAAATGAAAATTTAAATATGAGATGAAAGCAAAGAATAGCACAAATTGTGAGTGTAACTCTAGAGGCAAAGACATTGGTTCTCATATTGTTTATACCAAGTTCAGTGAAGCAATGTTACAAGTCTCAGAAGTTAATTGGGCTCAAAGTCAGATCAAGATTTTCATTATTTAAATAATAGGTTTTCATAGAACTGATAACTATAAGACAGGGATAAATGTAACTCATTAATGTAATAAGAAGTTGTTTCTCCAGAAACCTCACTTCATGTTTTTTAGTGATGCTTGCACAAAAATAGTATTCGGCACTCATGTTCAAGCATTAGTAAAAGAACAAACTACTAGATCATCTTTTCAGAAAATCTTATGGTTCTTCAGATCTTTGCTAGTTCTAAACAGGTTCATATCAACTAAGTTGTGTAATGATTTTGAAATCCAGGCTTTCCAGTAACAGTTAGCAATATACTTAGCAATAAAATATTGTGTGGGGATTTCCTTATTTGGTTTTGTTTACTTGATTTTATTTATTTGCTTTGTTTTGGTTATCTCCCACAGGGTTTTCCCATTTCAATACTAATATGATTTTCCAGCAGCATTTTTCTGTTACAAAACATGAAAGGACCACTGAGTATTTACCTTAGCTCCTTCTTCTAAGATACTTTCTTCTATCTAGAAAGTATCCCCTAGCCATAAATTATTTCAGAAGGTTTGCAAGCTGCATTCACGAGAGAATTTTTGTGAAGTAAAAATCTGCTAGCCCAATGCAAATCGGAGTAAAAGTTTCTGGAAAAGAAAGAAATAATATGTTGGTATTCTAGAGCCTTTGGCTGACATTTTGTATATTGCCTTTGAAAATATTTTTTCATTTTCAAACCCTGTAATTACATGTTTCCACATACTTAGAAGATACCTAAATACTGCTAATTCAAACTAAGGGATTATGGCTGAGGAAATTGAAATGTATTACAGGTCATTGCCTCTTATCATTAACAGCTTTAATCAGCGTTCATATGTAATAATCACAAAGTATTATTTTAAAACAAAAAATATGGTTAAACATAGAAAGACAAGCACATCAATGTTAATAAGGGAAAATGGGACTTCATATTTTCTTTAAAATCATCCTATGCAATTGCCTATGAAATGTTGTCTGCTCATCTTTCCATAAGAAGAGTATCAATTTTTTGTCTCCATCATTAAAATTTCCAGACATAAAAATCTATGCATACATTACAATGCTCTACACCTACGTCTTTCCCTGTATGACACTTTTTTCTTGACAATTTATATTTTAAGGGTTTTTCCATTCCCACTGTGGCAAAATGAGTACATTGTTGTTGAAGAGATCTCCTTATTCATATGGCTCACAATTCTTGGTAACAGCATCCTTCAATCAGTTGTAGAATATATATAGTCACATTTTTGCAGGTCACTTTTCTAGTTGCTTACATCAGCTTTTTAACTAGGGCTGAATGAAATGTAAACCCAAGCAAAGGATAATTCTATCTAAACCATGTGACCAAAATGTTGTTTAAATATATATTCCTTCTTGCCATGGAGGAATAGACAGTGCAAAAATAAGAAGCAATGTGGAGTTTGAAGCAATGAGTATGTTGTGAAATACAATGCTTTTCAAATTTCAACGCTGTGTAGTAATATGCTAGAAAGTTATTTGATTTTTTTTTACATGGCAAAATCATGCAAGACATGTTGCCATCAAGTGATTTAAGTACAGCATGTTGGAGATAGAGTTGGTGGCACTGCAGAAAAAAAGGCAATCTGCAAGGCAGGAAACAAAGATGGCACCACAAAGAGTAAGATATAAAAGGGATTTATTGTGTCTTAAATGGAGATCAGTATGCTAGACTTAAGCGAGCCCTGTGCTTGATCAAATTCTTCCTTGTTATCTTTGTATCGTCTCACGCCCTATCCCGTGTGTGCTGTTGGAAAAACAGAATGGTAGTTACTGGGAGAACTATCATGTGTGCCCTGGGTGCCAATTTTAATAAATTGCATTTATTAAATTTGGTTTCTTTAACTTGTATAAAACAATGTATTAGGGTTTTTTCTGCAGATAGCATTGATGCTCAACCCTGCTAAACATTATCAGAGACATCGAGAGAAATATATATTTAAATGTCAAAATGTTTTAAATATTACTCTCACATAGCTAGAAGTCTTCAAATAATTCCCTGCTGATGAAAGAATTTGTCCAGGCCAACTTAAAAATGTGCAAGGATTTTTTTTATTAGAGTAACTTTTTATTGTTCTCTATTCAAAACCTCTTTTCATTTTTAAGGAAAAAATCATAATCAGTAATGAAAGGGCTTTATTATACTATTTAATTATTACCTGTGAAGATGTGATACCAAATATTATTTTTAAATGTTCTGAAAATAAACTTAATTTATATTTCTTTTACTTTTTTGATGCAGGTTCCTGACATCGCTGTCTTTTCCATTTATGTTAGCCTCTATGCTGTATTCCTTTTTTTTTGCAAAACTACTGTGTAGCTGTTTCTCAATACTGATTTATTTCATCACACTCTAATTGGCTGAGTGGCTCAGCTAAGTGACAAATTTGCAAGCATTTGCATTGTAATGGCACAATTACTTTTTAAAAGCTGTGCAGTCTCTATATTTTGATCACTTTTTGATCACCTCAGAGCATTGAATAGCCCATGTGCCCAGAGTACTTGTCACTAGCATAGAAGTTATCTTCACAATATTCCTTTGCCTGGAACAAAAATGTCTTGGTATGCTCCTGAAATAGAAGATTAGAAAGTACTTTTTGGCTGGAAATTATCAGTAACCTAAAACCTTTTATATGATTCTTTATGCATTTTTTCCTGCTTATTCAACCTTTTTTTCTCTCATTATAAATAAAAAGTAATGCCCCAGAATAAGTATCATATATTTTGGGTTTCAATAATTTCTGCATGGATCTCTTCTAACTCTTGAAAGTCCTTTTTAAATTATATAAACTTCAGTACCTCTGAAACATGGACAAAATATATGCAGAGGGATAGTTCCATTCTGCTAAGGAAGGTAGGAAAAAAAGCAGGGGCGTCATAAGCATTCATGTGAAGGCAGAAACTATGCTGTAACATCCTTTCTCCTTTACTGGATGTTTAATTTTCTCAAGCACTTGGTGAGATATTATTATTAGCCAGATCATTAATATCCTGGTATTTATTGAACTCTTTAAAGAGCTTCAAGGATTTTCTGAAGAAGTTCACAGAAGCCATGCTGGCCTTTCCCAAAGACAAATCAAAATTTCCCATGTGTCCACTATGGCAAATTTTGTCTTTAGAAGTTTGTAGTTACTTTGCTGTACACCTCGTCACACTTGCCATCCTCCATTTTCAGACATAAATGGAATTTTAAATGAGAGCTTCAAAACTGTTTTCATGCCAAATGAATTCTTACTGTTTGCTCAGGATTTTTCTACAACACTTCCACAACAACTCTTATTTCAGATAGATCCTCAGTTGAGTCACATCCTAACCTCCCCACTGCCTCCCAAAAATATCATGCTTGAGATCCTCAATTGTTTCTATACAATTAACAACTCAGAGAATTCATTTAACAGTGTCTGCAATCGCTCTGTCTCCTCTGAGTGTCCCTGTAGGGTTCAGGAAACTTAACCACTGATCTCAGAGGGCTCCAGCAAAGTGTTGGCCATGGCTATTCAGACAATTTTCCTGACTTAGCATTTTCCACTGTGTGTGCTGCCTAGAATTAGAAACCAAACCTTCCTAGAAGGATTCTTCAGGAGAATCAAGAAGCAAAGTTTTGCTACAGGAATTAAACTAAGATACAAGAGGGAAAGGAAACTATGAAAAGTATATGGACATAATGGAACAAATCCAGCAGAGGACCACAAAGATGACTTAGGGACTAGGGCATTGGTCATATGAGAGGCTAGAGAGTATGGAGAAAAGAAGGCATAGGGGGGTTTATCAATTTGTATAAATACCTGGTGAGAGGAGCCACATTCCTGTCAGTAGTCCCCCCTGATGGGACAAGAGGGAATGAATGCAAAATAAAACATGACATTCCACCTGAAAACAAAAAATAACAGTAGAATCAGGTTGCCCAGAGAGGCCTCTCTTCTTAGAGAGTTTCAAAATATGACTGGACGCAACTCTCAAAAACCTACTCTAGATGACCCTATTTTATTAAGTCATTTGGACCAGAGGATGTCTGAAGGCTCTTTCCAACATGAGCAGTTCTGTGATTCTGCAGAAAATGTTTTTTAAAAAAAAAAGTATTAATTTTATTTTTATGTTTTCTTACTGACGCAGACTTTAAATTTTATTGTGTAGCTCTCCTCTTCTTTCAAGTTAATAGAGTGCCTCTGATCTCTTTGGCATGAGTAACAGAGGTAGTTTAACAGTAGCACAGCATTATATTCAGGATGCTTGGTGTGCTGAGTTATTTCCCTAGATGACTGTAAGCTGAAGGAGACCTAACTGAACACTTGTGACTTTGGTAGATTAATCTATAACTAGTTAGTCTGAAATTATTATCACACAGGCACAGTTTTACTAAATTGAAATGGATATATAAGCTAAGAACAGTGCTGCAGCTGTCTGCAGCAAAGACTGTAGTACTGATGAATAAAACACTACCTTTTTCTTATAGAATATCTGAAACACTCATTTACATTTATATCAGTTCTATAACACTACTTATGGTTTTATTATTCTAGTAACTGTTATTGCAGTTTAACCTTGAACTTTGCTAGTCACTGAAAATAATGCTAGAAAATAGCTTAAAGGAATTCTACCTTAGTAAATTTTCAACACACGGAATAATAAAATATAAAATTATGGGAGTTATGCCAAATTTCTTGTATCAACAACATCTATAGTTCATTAACTTAACTAGATTCTAGTGTCAGGGCCAAGTTTCTTTCTGCTACTTTTTTATTAAACATCAAAGGAAAAAAACCCAAAACCTTTTCATACTTAACATTTTCAGAAGTTAGCATATTTTTACTTGTCAGTCAGTTCTTTGACTGACAGAATGCAAGAGAAAGTGCTGTACTGATGGACAGCTTCTGTAGTGACCCCACTCCTTTCTATCCAAAGAATCAGAAGTGTGATGAGTCCTCATAGATGACATATGTAAGTTTTTCAATCAGTCTTTCAGTCCATAATACTGGTTTTATCTTCTGTTTTAGAGAATTTTAGTGTATATATATATATATATATATACACATATTCATTGCATTGACTTCCCTTAGCTAAAGGCAAGCTTACCTAAAATAAAACCAGCAAAATAAGGAGAATAATGCAATTTAAGTGCATTTTAAGAAGACACCTCTCTGCTTTGAGTCGTGCACTATTTTTTCCTATGTATTCCTGATGTTAAAATTATGTTCATATATATGAATGAGTAAGTTGGTTTAAAATCTATTTGTTGTCAGTTTTAATGAAATTAAATAGCAGAATTTTTTAAGCCATTTGTGTGACTCCAGATTAATGTTACCCTTGTACTTAGCAGAATCAATAATTATCAAGTATCTTAATCTTTCAGTGAAAATACTTTTTCTATCACTACACCAGAAGTAACAAATGCCACAGAACTGGGTTCTGAAGGTAGAACTTTTCTGTCTAGAAGTCTATGGAAACATTAATACATTGCCAAGTTCACAGCATTCTTTATACAAAAACTTTACTATGCATATTTTTCCAGTTTCAATAATTAATTTAATAATAATACTTGAGTACTTATATTAGGATTATTAATATTTGGGTATTTAAGCCAATGACATTTTCTTCGAAGTGGCTGACTTATGCTATTGTAATTTTTGTTTACTGAAATTATAAATGAGATATAATACTTTTTCAAAAATAAATCTTAATACTTATTGAGATTACTTTAAAATTTTTTTCTTCTTTCTTAGGATATGTTGAAAAGAAGGTTTCTTACCAGAAAATTTTTTGAATAACAATTCATTACTGAAGTATACTCTTCAGGGAAATTATTTTATAAAGTCCAGTACATATGAAGCACTGACTCTTCTGTATTCAACTTTTAATTCGATATAGAAAAAATTAAAACCATAAGGAAAACCAGGAAAAAACCACAACATTTTGAGTCTACTGAAAAGGACTTAAAAATATTTGCAATATTTGTAACATTCATTCTTGTTGCCACCATTTGATATTGTCAATGAAATACAAACATTTAGTTTTATATCCCTCACTTGATATTCAGAAACAATTCCTTACTGCTGAAAACCACATTTTCAGATCTTCAACCAGAACGTCCTTCAGTATTTTTTATATTAAAAGATGGAAAAAAGAAATAGTGAAATCCCCTTTTAGAAGATGAGGATAATGATTTCTAAACTTTTTTACCCAGTCTCCAAGATAAGGTGTTGAATCATAAGCAGTGTAATTTACTTTATGATACAGACTAAAAAAAAAATTACCTAGAGGAAAATCACTACTAAGCACAGCATTATTTCCTGAAACTGATATAAGAAATAAATTTCATATAATTTGGTTTTGAAATATTTTAACTTTTTTCAGGTATCTCTAAAACAATGTTTATGAAAACAGGCAGGCAATGGATTGTTCTTCTATGACTATGCAGTAATAATTGACTTTGAAACATTTTGGAAATTCTGTGTTTTCAGGTATTAGTGGCATATAGAAAAACATGCCCTTTTTCATCGGAGACTTGTCTCTTCAGTTAAAAGAAGATGTGATAAGCTGTTAGTGACACATGAAGATTTAGTGTTACCAAGAGGTTTCACTTCAGCTAAAACTGAATTCTCTTTCTTGGGTTTGTTGCTTGAACTGCTGTTATAATCAAATGGTCTGTGTGAATAACTATGGATAGTGCAGTCATGGTCGTTTGATGCTTCCACTGCAGTCAAGTTTTTTTCCATGTTTCCAAATTTCTTATCTACATAATATTTCCAAGCCCTATAAAATGTTTTCAAGCCTCATAAACCCTTGTAGTTAGTTCCCAGGCCTGTGATTTCACATGTATTTCTCTCATCTAGAAAACTGACATACATTAGGCTGTTCTCACTTCATTCTGGAAACCTTAAGGGCCCATTCATACCTCTACATTATCTTCTCCATTTTGGTAAAATTATTCATCCCATAGTGAATCAAAGTGATGAACTGGTTTGAATTGACCACAACCCTTGTTTTCTCACACAGAATGGGGAAGTTATGAAATTTACTCCTCAGAAAGCTGTCAGAGCCAAAGGTTATTTTTTTTCAGCAAGATTTCATCGCCTAGAATAATCTTTGTGTTCATGCTATCAGCTTCGACCTTTCCCTTGCTTTTGTAACACGCAGATGAAATATGGGATGTACCTTCAAGCAAAGGGAGTGAGAAGGAAAATTCTTGTGCTCAAAAGGGAAATAACCTTAATATTCATCTGAATATGAACTCTAGTACTATTTGATTTTAATTTCTGTATAGAAAATGCCTAATTTCATATTTAAAATTATATATGATTTATGTTTAACACCAAGTTTGATCCAATGTGCACTGGATCAAAATTAGTATTATGACAGAAAGATTAATAATTTTCAAATTTTGACTTAAAAATTATAAATTAAATAAACACATTTTCTTTATGTTTAAATAAGACCAACTTTCTTTTTAGTCTTTTTATGCCACTTTTTATGCCGCTTTTTATACAACAGAATAAAGCAGACATTCCTAATGCTCAAAAAAAAAAAAAAGGTTCATTTTCCATGCTTTTTTCTTAACTAAATAAAAACTAATTTCTTTCTCCAAACATTTCAAACTCTAAATCTGACTCATTAATTTTGACAAAGAGCAATATTGAAGGAATTGTACTTAGAATTTCCGTTGCACTGAGACCAGGATTTTAGACATATGGCTATTTTAAGACATCTGGCTGTTTTAGACATAAGGCCATTTTAAGAACTCTGAAACTAAATAGCAAAACATGTGGTTGAATGAGAAAAGAACTCAAATAAATTCATGGCCAGGTAATGGAGAAAATCAAAGGCATGGAATTTTTCCTTCAAACATTATTACTGCAAAGGGTAGTGGTCTTTCTTGGAAAGCAGGAAAAGGGATATATTTTGTGGAAATATGATAGAAAGTATGTTTATGATATGCTATTGAAAATATGAAAGATATGGCCAGAAGTATATCAAATCATGAGTGAAATGAAGAGAGTGGTTTAGGACTGTTTGCTCATTCTTTTCATGTCAGACCTATCAGGCCTCAGACAAAGATAGCGTGTGAACCGATAGATGCAAGTTACCAAGGCGACCACGACTCATAGCAAAAGAAGAATAAAATTATTCCATCACCTCCTGGCTGGAGGATTTTGAAAAGGAGTGGGGGCACATTGCTAAACTTATTCCATCTTAGCAGAGGCAAAAAGTGGTGGGCTGTTCCTGTTCTGATCTCACATCTCAGCACACCTGGCACGTAAGCAATACTTCACGATGTCTTGCTTTCTGTAACCTCCTAGTTTCTTATCTCTCTTTCTCCCACTGTGAAGAATGCCTTTTCAGTCTTTGACAGCATTCTGTTATCTTCTACAGAAATTCCACTTCTAGAGAAAGACAGAACACAATCAGCAATAAATATGTGATGTTGCCCACATGGATATTCTTAGCCTTCCCAGCTGCAAAGTCACTTTGAGTGAATCCATCATACTCCTCTCCAAATCATCTATTTTTAACCCTTTCCTCCTAACAGTTAGTATGAATCAAGATCCAAAAGAGTCAAAGAGAGATCTTGACTCCATCAAGTAACTGTGGAGTTCCTTAACTGAAGGTTTAGTGGGTGGTAAAAAATCACATGAGATACAGTGAAACAAAATAAGTGAAACAGAAATCTTTATATTGCTTGTGAAATATGTGAAATATTTAGCATCAATGAGTGCCTTCTATTGGCCACTTTTGGTAAGATACATTCAAAATTATACTTTTTTTTTTCTCATATATATTGGTCATAAAGACTTCTAGAGTAAGATGTTCCATTACAGAAAGTTCGGCAGGCAATCAACTCACACACCTGTTAACATTCAAAGTTTTCTCTAAATGATGTCACTAAGCATTTTTTTTCATATATATCATAGCAAGTCCTTCTTAACTGGAATATGGAGTTATTGTTTAAAATATGTCTGCTCATATTTGCAATGAAATATTAAGTTTTGAAATCACTGCTGTTATACATTGGCCCATCATCTCATATTTGCCCCTGGAAACCACTCTTCCTCCCATACTAAGTGCATAGCCACTGTCACAGTTCTTTATTTTCAATATGATCAACAAGTTAAAAAGCTTTAGTCTTATATTTTTACATCCTCTTGAGCTGTTTAGAGTGGATAGCAGTGCTCAACTTTCAGCAAAATATAAATTAATTGGACAATTTTTGAGTGTTACCATTCACTTATACCATGACTCTCCCCTGAGCCTGCGTCATCTCACTAACTTTCCTTGGATATGGACACTGTATGTCTTCATAACCTTTGAAGAAATATTACTTGTCAAATTATGCTCTTACCTTTCATGCCTGTAAAGGAATCTTCCTCTTTAAACATTTATTTCATTTTTTAAGAAGTTTTAAAGAGGAGAAACTGTAATTTTTGTATTGTTACTGTTATTTTTTGATACCTGATAATGACTCCCCCAGGGACACATTATTGTGAATGCTTTTCCTTTAGCACAGTACTATCATATAAAAAGTCTGCATCCTGCCTATATATTATTATAATATGGTGCTTATTGAAGCTGCTGTAGTGTTTCAGATCCAAGACAGATTTTGTGACCTGGAGTTATTAGATTTTCTCTTGTTTGTAAAAACGATGCAGTGCAATTTTAGACGGAAACAGTAAATAGTCTGTTACTGATATTTACAGCAAGCCATAACAATGTGAAAGAAGATACTGCATCACCTAAGGCATGCTTACAATCCATGCTCTTCATCATTTGTATTGTACTTGTATACAAAAGTGTACTGTTCTAAATCATGCTATGCTTTCAATCTTGTACTCTGGAGGGTCACACTGGAAAAGACTTGTCAGACCTACAGAATCTGTATTTTAGTATTCATCACCTGAATAAATTAGACTACCAGAATACTAGTACATTCTCTTCTAGGCCAAATTTGGTAGGCACTCATAGACAATGCGACAAACATGAAAAAGAGAAATCAGAACTTACAGTAATGAACACCAAAGTAAACAGCTGCAGCTGCTAAGCAGCAGACAGCCAAATATAACAAATTTATGTTCCATATGCCACAAAACTCTTTCAAGAAAATTTGTGAGTTTAGTATTGTCCCACTGAAGCCAGTTCCAAAGAAGTCAATTCACAAGAAGTCAATTGATGGCAAATTGCTTAATTGACCTCACCTGGAATACATAGAATTGGTCAGATTTGCTACAGATGACACCTTTTAGAAATGAAGCAAAAAAATCAGAGGATTTCCACTGCACTGAGTGATTGCAGACTGTGTGGTGCTAATTCAGTAGTATGTCTCTTGATGGATGGACAAGGCTTTGTCTGAGTACTAACAGTCACATCAAGGGGCTGAAAGAGAAAGCAAACATTGAAGTCTTGCCCTAGACATTTAAAATGCCTGAAAAACTGATTTGCTAAGTTGGGCTGGAATCATGGAATATTGTACTGAAATAATAGAATCATCAAGGATGGAAGAGACCTTTAGGATCATTGTCCAACTATCAAGACCACCACTGTAACCCCCAACCTACTAGACCTACCCCCAGGGCCAGATCTAGATGCCTCCTAAATACCTCCAGGGATGCTGAATCCACCACCACCCTGGGCAACACATTCCAATGCCTGAACACCCTAAAACTGAATTTTTTTAATCTAATATCTAATCTGAATATCCCCCAGCTCAGCTTAAGGCCATTTCCTCTGGTTCTTCTACTGCAGGCATTTTAGAAGAGACCAGCTCCCACCTCACTATAACATTCTTTCAGGTGATTGTAGATAGCAATGAGGTCCCCTCTGAGCCTCCATTTCACCAGGCTAAACAACCCTAGCTCCCTCAGCCATCCCTTGCAAGAAAGGTTTTCTAGACCCTTCATGAGCTTTGTTGACCTTCTCTGGACATGCTCCATCACCTCAATATTCTTTTTTAAGTGAGTGGCCCAAAACTGAACACAGCACTCAAGTTTTCCCCACCAATGCCAAGTACAGGAAGAAAAATAATTTTAAAAAATTGTTGGAAAACTCATTTGTATCTGCAGAGTGATCCATAGTTCTCTTTGGTCAGAGATAAAGACTGGAATTTGCCTGAACATCATGACAATTGTAAGTTTTATTTACAAAACAGACAACAATTCATCACTATATTTCCTAGCGGGCACTGAAGATAACTGAAAATTGCATTGCTTTTGATAAAGACCAGAAATGAATACAACATTCTTCTTAAAGAAATTGGCTCACTAATTCATTAAGCCATGGGGTTTTTAAAAAATTTTTCATTCATTTTAGATAAATTATAATGTCTAAATGTGTTTGATTCTGTCAGATCATATCACTACTGAAAACCAATCCTAAACTATATTCTACTTTCATTGCTATGGCTGTACTACTCAATGAAACAGAGCAGGACATACGCCTGAGTGGTGACCTATGACCATTTATGCTGGGAATTATTAGCACTTGGGGTTTTTTTTGGATCAACCAGCAAATTTTCCAAGCATGGCACAGGACAAAACATGCACCAGGGACCAACTGTGATTGTGTATGTAGATGCAGACTCCCTGTTCTGCACAATGAGAGTGTTCAGCTGTGTGCACACAAGCCATGCCATGCCAGATCATCTCAAGGCAAGAGAGGAGCCCTTGAATATTTTATTTTAACAAAGACATAGTGTGCATCAACTGTTTTTATCACCATCAGAAGGAAAGCACAGGCTAGGTAGCTTTTTAATGTTGAATATAATGTCAAGATAATTTTGAAGGTAATTTTTCATATTTTCAGTCCTGAACTAACCAGTATCTCTGAATTAGAAGTAAAAGAATTGGCTTTTCCAGGTACCTGCACCTCAGTGCTACTTGTGACTCTCCTTTTGCACTTTGACATTTCTCCTAGTGTCTCCATCAGTATTGCCTCCCTAATCCTCTACTCCCTCATCTGTACATTGTTGGAACATCAAGTTCTACAGCAAGTCAGCAGAATTTTTCAGGAACCTGTCGCTTCATACCATGCCTGGCTACTCAGTACAACCATGACAAAAATTAACACACCAACAAAGTTTTTTTTGAGTCTGTGTGGGCTTGCCACTATTGCACATACTGAGTGAAAATGGTTTGTTTTGTTAAATGTAGGCTTGATATATCTGGTGTTTGATACCATTGTAACTGTTGATACACAGAAGGAAAATGAAAATAATACATTTCTTTTACAGTTCTGAGATATAAATGATGCTATGAGGCAGGGGCTAATCTCAACTATAGGGGCTGGTCTTCCTCGACAGACCTATGGAAAAACAACAGTACTTTTACAAGCATATCATTCCCTAGCACATAGACTTAGCAAGAGTCATGGAATCTGGGACACAAGGACATGTTTATGGTATCATCATCTGAAATCAGTTCTAGTGGGATCCACTTCTTTACTGGTGCTCTTTTCACATATGATTTCCTACCCATATGTGAACTGGTTCACAGTGGTATTAACAAGCAATCCAGAAATTTGAAAATTCAACATTAAATTATCAAAATTGAAAAATTGTCTTTCAAGTATCTTAGAAGGTTAAAGGCAGCTGGACATTAATATGTCCAGCTGTTGTGAAAATAAAACAAATCACAGTAAATACTGTTTTCTTCTGAAAATCTACCCCCTCATGAGTTATAAAGAAGCCAAAATTCAGTTTGTTTTGTCCTCATCTGTATTTTCATATATTTACAGTAAAAGAGATATATTTTTTGCCATGCTGTCTGCAAAGCTCTCTGTGTTCTTACAAGATCAGGCAAACTTATTCCCTACACTTACAGCAAAGTGAAATTTTGTAAGTTACACTGACCTCCAGTTGACGGTGAATCTAGGGTGATGGTGTTCTAGCTCCATTATCTTGTCATGTTTCATTCAGTAAGAAAATATTCATGTCATATTTCCTTTGAGCTATTTTTATACACATTTCTTCTTCCCTATCCTTTTACATCCTTGAGAGAGAAAGATTTAAAAAAAAACAGCTATATTTAATCTTACTATATTCCTTCCTTACTGTTTAAATGTGATCTCTGAAATCTCAAATATTTTAGTATTTAGGTGCCAATGCTGCTTATTGTTGGTGCTCACTTGTTGCATTATTTTCAGCACCACAATTGTATTCATTGTTAAATTTAAAAGCCTGTTTAAATTAGCTTGTCATCTGTACTATTTTTGCAGTTCTACATGAATGACCAGTTTTCATACTGAGCATTACAATATCTAAATATAACTGCCTATATATTTTGTGCTCATACTGCTACTCAAATTAAATTCAGGAAATTTATCTTCTCAGTGTGAAGCAAGACCCATCTCTATAGTACTTAAATATTGCTTGCAATGAAATACTATTTCAACTTGCTTTTCTCCTAATATAGGAACAAATTTAAATGTATATACTTGTGGAGAGATAGAATGTAAGAAAATAGTGCAGAAGGCAGTCTCACACCTGAGGAGTTGCAGCTGTACAAATCACCAAAGATAAGGAACAGGCCTGCCCTTAATAGCCACAGCTGTGTCCAACAAGAAGAGTGCTACAAAAGAGTGGGTTAGCTGGTTGAGGAGAGAGTTGGGGTTTGTTGGTTGTGCTCAGAAGAGAGGTGGAATTGTTGGCTGTGATGAAGAAGGAGAAGGAGTCAGTGCTGTGAAGAGCTGCCCATGAGAAGTCACTGAGAAGGTATGAGAGCTTTGCAATATGATGACAACAAATGCTTAGGCTCATTTATATATTTAAAGATATATATGTATATGGAAATACTTTGTGCTTTTGAAAATTTTTGTGTCCCTATCACAGAAAAAGATTGAAAGAAAATGAGCAGAAATGTCAAACTAGCTTACTTTATATTATGTACATATTACAAGAACACCAAAGAACCCCCCCCAAACCACCAAAACAAACCAACAAACAAAAACCCCCAAATTATGAACCCTTGACTGGAGGGCTCTACTGGAATTTAGGAAACTCAGGCATCACTCCTAGTTCTGTCAGCAGCCATGTGATTAGTCTCCAATGGCCCAGTGAAGTGCAATCCTGTAAGGCTGAAAAGTTTGCCTTTACCTTTGTGCATTGCTATGTTCAAATTAAAAATAATTATATAAACAAAATAATGTTGGCAACACCTTGTATTAACATTTGAAACTTATCAACCTCTTCATGGTTAGTTATTACTCTTTTGTTATTTTCCTCAACTGTGTGAAAAATAAAATGTTCTTTTTGGCTGTGTGCATTAGAACCAGATTTTCCTTTCCAAATTTATTGAGATTCTGTGGGTTGGTGCAGTGTTTTATCTTTCTATGATACATGCATACTTTATTACCAAGACACTGAATCAGAACATGTAGAAGCAGGAAAGCTGGCATATTTAGCTGAATTAATAAATTGAAAGCAATGGGAACATACCTTGGTGCTGTTTTTTCAATAATTTGGCTTATGTTTTCATAAACTAGGCATATAAGTGAAAATGTTGTGTGAGATGCTGACTGATCAGTTTTATAAGGAGTATACATACTTTTTTTTTTTCTTTTCTAACTCATGTATTCTCCCTCCTGATTGCTACTTATAATAGGCAAGATGAGAGGAAGTTTAACAGTGAATGGATGGTGAATCATTGAAGGTGGATTATAGGTGGAAGATATAATAAAATATATGCTGGTTTTATCACTGTAAGAGAGAATAATAAACATATTAAATATACTGTATGAGGTCGACAGTATATATAAATCATTTTCTGATGTGACTTTTCAGAGTGCGATCTTAAAAACTAGTTTGTTTCGTGAAATGAAAAGGGTCATTTATAAGATAAAGGAAGTACACCATAGGGCAAAATTACCTAAGGCATTATATCTTCAGCTTTCAAGTTTAAAACAGAAGGAAAACCAAGCTGCAGATTTTGTTCCAACAATGACAAATTACAAAGTAGGCTGTTTCTTATTTCAAAGTTATAAGAGGACTGTATGGATAATAGATACAGTACCCATGCAGATTAATGTGAATGTACATTTAATTTCACACACAACTGAGAAGGGAAATTTTCCTGAACTATATCCCTCATCTGTTAAAGAAGACAGTGATTAAGGAGTTACCTTTATAAGTTTAATATGCCATATTAAGATCAGTGGGTAGATTTCCTCTTTCTAGCATTCCTCACTCTATTATCTACAAAACCAGTAGTGCCTTTCTGATGTTATCTTAAAAAAAAATATTAGTTATTATCAATATCATAAACTATAAAAATTTCTTTTCCTGTTTGCTTTTCTGAATGGGTGCTTTTTGCCTTTGGAAAAACTTTTGCCTTCTCAACTAGAAATATTTTCCATAATAAAAAAAGAGAAGACAGAGAGAATTTCTGGTTAGGTATCAGAATAAAGCAATTATCAGTTAATGTTTTTATCCTAAATAATTAAAACAATGCCCCTGGCAGAAATTCATCAATCCAAGGCAAAAAGAATATGCAATTGAAAAAGCAACCAAAGTTTCAACAGAAAAAGGAGAATTCAAGTGCCAAAGAATGCTAAAGATCTACATCGAGTGGCAAAAAGAACTATTTGGAAATAGTGTCTAGGATTCTACCTGGTATCCTAAGGGTTAAATCTCTTTATATGAAATTGTCCTGGTTACAGAAGTTTAGCACTATGTGATTGCTATTCTACTCCCCTCTCCATAATGATAAACTGTTAATTCCCAGTGCCTGCCCAGTGCATGCACAACACCTCAGGCTACAAGCTGGGTGTTAAAGGAGAAGAGCTAAACCCCACAAGGTGGGGTAGTGTTTCTTTACCTTCACCTTGAGGAGTCATCTCTGCTAATGGGCCATCATGAACTGAAAGAATAAGCAGCTCCAGTGACCATCAAGGACTCCAAAAATATCTTATGGCTCATAGGACATCATTCTCCCTGCCCTGGGGGAGGTGTCACCTGAACCTGACCTCCTATAACCCCGAAGTTTGTGGACTTGAGAGCCTGCCACTGCTGGATGGACCCCAGAGGAAGACCAGACCTTCCACAGGACCAATGTTTTAGGCATGACTGCAACCATTACTTCAACAGGACTGCAACAACCACTGAGTTGGACTGTGACCACAACTGTGACCAACAGCAGCCAGGTTGTACTCTGACTTTGTGGGTATAAGCCAGTTTTTCTACATTGTTGCATTTGTTGTTATCTTTCTGTTAAATTGTGATTCTGACCTGGAATTTCTCTCAAAGTGTTTGTGTGGGTTTAATTTCTCCCAACTTGTTATACGTGCTAGGGTGTTTCTGAGATTTATGGCTTAGGAAAGCAGAAGCCACAAATCTTTCATTTAGTGGAAGAAAAAAATTAAAGTTGTTTCCCTTTTATTTATTTTTTTTCTTTTGTAAAATGTTTGCTCTACACAAGATAAAGTGGGCATTTTTTTTTTTCTTTCTAAAGAAGAAAGGAAAAACAGAAATAGTGTGGTCAGAGGAGCTAGGGAAGTGATCATCCCTCTGTACTCAGCACTGGTGAGGTCACAGCTGAAGTGTTTGTATTCAGTTCTGGGTTCTTCACTATAAGACCTTGAGATACTGAAGTGACTCCAGAGAAGGGAGATGGAGATGGTGATTGGGCTGGAGTACAAGTCTTATGAGCAGGAGCTGAGGTTATTTAGTCTGGAGAAAAGGAAGCTCAGGGGAGACCTTATTGCTCCTGCATTTATGAAAGGAGCTAGGCAACCGGTGGTAGGACAAGAGAACATAGTCTCAGGCTGTGCCAAGGGAGGTTCAGGTCAAGGTTCAGATCAAATATCAGGAAGAATTTCTTCACTGGAAAGGTGGTTAGCTTTGGAACAGGCTGTCCTGAGTGGTGGAGTGACCATCCCTAAAGTATTTTAGAAATTACTAGATATGATACTTACTGCTATGGTTTAATTTATGTGATGGTGTTTCATCAAAGATTGGGCTTGATGATCTCAGAGGTCTTTTCCAACCTTACTGATTTGATCCTATGATTCCATAAAGTAAAATATTTAGAAAGCTCAGACCTTCAGAATCACGCTGGATAAAGGAACAAAATATCAGGTTGCTTAAGTTTTTTTTTGTTTTGTTTCAAAAGTACACCTTTTCACATACTACAACAGAGTTCAGATACACAAAGTAGTGAAAGGAATAAAAGACCTACATGGCATGCACAGGTAATTAATCATTCTGCTCTTTAAGTCAGCTGAGCCTATGTCACTTCTTCAAATTGCCTTGTGCATTCACTGCAATGTGCCATCACTATTTCTTTCTATCTGGATGGTGTTTCAGGAAGATAGCCTTCTTTAAAGCTCAGCCTTAGCTAATCACTGAAGACATCAAGCAGCTGCATACTCAATGTCAACTGAAACAGAGCCATAGAGTCAAGTGCCATTAGTGAATATCTGTCACTAAAAGACAATTTCAGTATCTCTTCTAGTGAACATATAGACACATCAAGTTTTTCTCCCTTCATCCTACACCATTGCAGCAACACTTCTCCAAAAACTCTATCTACATGTTGCACACTAAATATTTTGTTTCTCACAGTTACCTATTGCCAAATGCAGTATGGGATATTGTTAGCAATTCACTTTACTGAGAGTACAATGTTATTCCTCCCTATTAGATTGCTTTTCATTCATTTCTTTAGTCATTCTGATTTTTGGGGAGTGGAGAGAAATGAGGAAAAGATTATTTTTTCCTGATTACTCTTCTTTAATTTAGATGGTTTTCTTGATCACTACACATCAAGTTTGTTATTGTGAATATCAGTCTTCAGCATCATACTGTTAGGCAACAAATTTATTTGAGTTCCAATCTTTTCAGGTTTCCATAGTAACTGGTGCTTAGTACAGACCCCTTGATTCAACAAAGACACAGTAGCTCTGAAAAACTGACAGATCTAGGTTCTCTTTTTATTACAAAAAGTATATAAAAATAAATTTATAGATATACATATATAAAAATTTTTATATATACATATAACATCATGTTAACATGACAGCATGTACAATATATATACATACACATATATATACATAATATCATACAAATATTAACTGTCTACGGAACATTGTGTGATTATATATGCACCATATATTACAACTAAAAATAAAGAATAAAAGTAAAAATTATTCAAAAATATTAATTATAAAGACCTTTTCACCACAAAAATGAAGACACAAGTTCAAGAGAAGTTCAATCATTTTCTCCTAGAAGGTCAATACCTGCACTGTCACTTGTCTCTGAATCTGCTGTTATTTATAATACAGGCAAAAGAGTTACAGCTATCTAATATACCCACACACAACTGTAGAAAGCAACTGTGGGCTTTATCCAATTAATTTATTGCACACATTAAATAAATTGGCAAATAGTTCAGTTATTTGTGCTGACACCAATATACCTGTTGTATCAGGTTTCCCAGTTGATTGCCTTAAAACAGTCATTGTAAGAGGGGCATTGAGACCAAAATACTTTCTTGATCTGGTCAACAGACAACATCATCAAAATAGTGCATCAACCCTTAATAGACTTACTTATGCAATATTTTGTGTACTTCAGTTTTCACCCTGCAAAAGGGAAAGACAAATTAAATATAGGATCTAAGAATATCAGAAATTCCAGACATGGTGCAGATGTAGAGTTATTCAGCCCAGACTGCTAAAGATGTAAGTGAGGGGAAATATGACAGTTGCCTATAAAATCTATGGGTTGTCCAGAGAAATGAGTGGGAAGCAAATTTAAAACCAAGTAACAAGTACTCTGCCATACAGTTCCTGATATAGGCCAGGATGTCTTTGGCCTTCTTGGCCATCTGGGCACAGCTGGCTCATGCTGACCAGCACCACCAGGTCCTTTTCTGCTGGGATTTCCAGCCACTCTTCCCCCAGACTGTAGCTCTGCATGGGGTTGTTGTTATCCAAGTGCAGGATCCAGCACTTGGCCTTGTTCAGCTTCGTAGAAGAAACCCCTGAAACCAGCTAAGCTTGGTATATCAAGTGTCTGGGTTGCTCAGGGGTTTTTTTAATTAAATTGAATTTCTGATAAACTGTATTAAAACACGTATTCTAAAGTCAAGATGCAGGTCTTCAAAATTGCCCATTTTGAAATGTGAAATGACCTTATTTCTGCAGCCCTCTTATCTTTTATCATTAAAACTCCCAGGGAATCTGAAATTTTACATGTGTTTGTACCTGCAGTGCTTCAAGCCATTTTATAATGATAGATGGGGCTGCAAAAGCAAAACAACCTCACCGAGTCCCGCTCATTTACCTCCTAAAAGGATTAGTCACCTGTTTCAGCACAGTCTGTCGCACATTTATATATAGAAATATGACCAGTTCCTTGAGCTGATTTCCAGTGTGGCTTTAGTATCATGTTGACACAGCTGAGAAAATGGTACATTGCTTTACAGATGTGAATGCCTGCTCATCATCAGGCAGTTTTGCTGTTGAATTCCCAAAAATATTTCCTGATTTTTTCAGCCTGTAAAATCTCTGTGTCTGTACATTTTATAGGCTCAACTGATGACAGATTTTAGCTTTTATATTTTTCAAATTCTGTACTGCTTTAGTGTGTAGTTCTGAGCTTCATTTTAAAGCATAGTAAGCTCTCTTCACAGAGTAGCTAGACGAAACAATTCCTTTCCTAGCCTGGGACCAAGGACAACTGACCCAAATTTCAGGACCAAGAGCATAAAACACATGGAGTGAAGAGAGAAAAAAAAGAAGGATGGGACTTCATAATCTAAAGCTGTAATTGGAAAATTGACTCTAATATGCAAATGGACCAGAATTTATAAAAGTGTGAGACCCTGTGACTGGTTGTGCATTTTGTGACCATTTTGGGTTTGTCTTGGGTGTAGCCCTGGTCAGGCTCTTGTACTGCCCAAGGTGTATCCATTGAGGCCTTTTAATAAATACACATCTTATTCTTTAACTCCATCTAGCCTCTGTTCTAGGTCAGCCTTCACAAGGCATCACAATTCAGCAGAAGTTCATGACTAAATCTGGATGGATTGACTCTGTCACTCTGTATCTGAGTGGCTAGAGGGAGGAATGGATTGCATAATGAAGTCTCTCCCCATGTCAAAAAGTGGACTTGTATTTTTCACACAAAATTCATAATCTTCATATTCTTCACAAAAAATTCATAATCAAACTGTGGAACAAATATTGGACAGTCTTGTCCCAATCCTTTTAGAGGATTATTGTAGCTACTAGACACTGTCACATTCAGCCTTGTTGTCCTTCTCTAGCCAAATTAGTTTTCAGCTTTTTTATACAAAGTAGAACAAGTTCGGTCAAAATCTATATCCTTTCCATAATACATAACTTAAAGATGAAAAAAATTCAGGAAAATGAGACTGAACTGGGGCTTTTTAGTCCCACCATAAGGTAGAATTATCAGCAGATCTTTTACATCACAGATAAATCATCTATCTACTAATTCATTGCTTAAAATTTAGTTTTGTAGGAAAAAAAGTTCAAAGACAACTTGGCATAGCTACACAAAGCAGACCTTGTTTGCTCACTGAGAGTTTTCTTCAGTTTGAATCACAGTGTCTCCAAAAACCATGATTGACTAAATGAATATTAAAGAGGCAAGATGTAAACCTTTTTCTGCACAGGCTCCCAGCACTATTAACAGTTCTGAGGCAGCCAATTTCTCCCATGCAGTTTAGGCATTTAATTAAGGTATTGACTTCAGGGTGTCTGTCTTTATGACTGCAATGCATTATTTTTGGATGTATGCAGAAAACACTGAGCAAATATGTAGCTTAGGATACTTGGCAGTATCTAGTCATATACTGCCCTTAAATTCCTACTAGCCATGGAAATATCTGTTCCCTCTTTTAAAAAGCTCTTCTTTTCATTCTCCTACTTCCTGTAAAAATGCTTGATTCTTAAAAATTTTGTAACAAATACCATTCAAAAGAACAAAAGAAGAAAACATCCTTGCAAATATCCATTGCAGCTGATTTTTTTGTCAGACTAGTCTGACTTTTTTGTCAGACTAGAAGCATTTTTGGAAATTAATTACATGGCAAATAATCTTCCACAAAGCTATAAGCCCAAGCTTTCTGTCAGCATTTTCTGCTAGCCATTAATTTGCACATCTATTCCCAGTAGTGTAAATCCTGATTACTATAGCTTGCTTCTAAGAAGATATCATAGATAGGTCTGTTAATATTGTCAAGAATCTTGCTGCACTCAGTTTCATGTAGCTTACTGAAACTTCACATTAAGAAGTTAAAATTGATAAAATCATGCACTAACACATTTTATTTTCTGTCTTTAAACAAATTTTCAGATCTGAAATCAATTGTGTGAGTACTGCTCTACAGCTAAAAGAAGTGAAACGTCTATGTCCTTCTTGTCATAGGTAAATCTGAAACTGGGCAATGAAAAACAGGGCTGTGTTAGCCTAGGGGGAGAGTGTTAGATAAAAAGAAAAAGATGGTGACAAAATGATGACCAAAGGGCAGCAGGAGTGAAGAAGCAAGGTGCTGTTGAAATTTATAACAGCAGAGTAGAGAATTAAGACATCATGCAGCAGAAATACAGGCGTGGTAGTGTCAGGGTGCAGCCAGGACAGACTTCTCAAAGCCAGATGGGAGCCAAGGGTCTCACTGAGTCAGGCAGAAGCACTTGAATTTCAGTGTTCTCAGCACCAAAAGATGCAGTCCCACAGCGCTTGAGCAAAGATAACATGTCTGGAGACAAGAACCTGTACCACACACAGTCCTGTAATAGTCAGGCAAGGTCACTGTGGCAAGACAGGTCTAAGATCAAGCTGTGAGTCACATCAGCAAGCCAAAATTACAAAATCAGCAAAGTACATGCACAGGCATAGGGACACACAGACCACAGTTCAGAGAAAGAACAAGGGTGACTGAGTTTAACTGCACCTCCCAAAGGAGGTAAGGATACTCTAGACGTGTTTTACCACAGTGTTCCTACACAGCTGCATCCAACACAGTCTGACCCCAGGTAGCATTAATGTCTCATCAAGATGACCTTGAGCCCAGCACAAACTCCTGAGAAGTGAAGAAAGAGGTGACAAAGACCATTGCTGAAGTTAGAGCCCTGACAGCTAAACTTTCATGGTTTTGAAGGCAAATAATAGAAGGTAAGAGGATAAATGGTATGATAGTATGTGATAAACCGTGAAGAAAGAGAAATATAGTTGTAGGGCTAGTGTTACTTTAGAGTAGCCAAACTGAGAAAGTAGTAATAAAAGCTGAAATCCTTAAACTATAAAGAGAGGAAAAAGGAAAGCTGATCAATTTTATTTTTAGATCCTTTGGATCCTGTCTTATCTGCTTATAATACTGATGTGAGGTAAATTTTAGACAACTGTCGGACCTGCTTTACAAGTGGAAAAAAAACCAAAACAACTCCTGTATATGCTGGGGTTTACCTATATGCCTATAGGCTACGTGAGAAAAGGGGTGTGGTAGCTTTGAGATGAGCAATTACTCCAGTTAGTTAGCAGAAAGATAATGCTGATAATCTTAGACAAGAAGGAAAGACAAACATGAAAAGAGTTTAGGAAGACAGTGGGTGTAACACACCACTATTTCAGTTATAAACTGAAGTTGCAAATACATAGAGAATTAGTGAATTTTATATACTTAAATGTCTGCACAGCCAATTCACATTCAAGTCAAGTGTTCAGGCTTTCTGCAAAGAAAATAATTTTCACCAAAGAGGTCAGCTTAATCTGGAGATGTAATGTGGTCTGCACATTAGGTCTTTACATAGTACAGAAACTCATGACTTGTTAGTCTTAATCCCCTACTCAAATTGGTAGTTCATATGTTCTACAAATAAATTACTAATTATTTTTTCATTTGAACAGGTAATAAATTAATAGCATTACTTAAAACTGAGTCATTTTTCCTTCTTATCTTCTTATTTTCTTCTCTTTCTCTTTTTCTCTTTCCTTCTTACTCTTTTTTTTTCTTGTATTTATATTAATTATCCAGTTTTCCTAGATTTCTAGTTCTCCAAGACAGCAAAGTAACAGCAGTTTAATGTCTTTCTTTTCCTCTTAAAAGGAAGAAATTCTTATGGTGACTGATTGTTGGTTTTTAACAAAATTCAGATACTCATTTAAAGAATTACTTTCTACATTATTTTTCTTTACCTTCAACCAATCAATCATGAACTGCTGCTCCCTAACTGCTTTTAAAATGTGCATTGATATTGACTTTAAAATGAAATCGGGACCTAAGTCTTTTACTGAATTTATTTACAATTTAAGGAACTGTTCAACATGAATAAGTGTATCAGAACCATACATTGAAGAATTAGAGGTTTCTTTTTTATTTCTTGATCAATTATGATCAAGAAATAAAATGTAACTTGTGTTATGTGTGTAACTTTCTCATTTTATTTTGTCAACAAAAAACCTAGTTTGTAGAAAGAAAACTAGCAAAAGCTTTCAAATGACATTAGAGTGTGATTTTGTACTGTACAGTTTGCATTATTTACTGTTAGCTTGCATTATTATTGACTAGAAAGCACTTTTAGACTAGTCTGTGAATCTAATTCATCCCAGTAATGCTGCCTTTACAGTTGTGAATGTAGCACATGCATGACAATGAAAGGCTGTAGGTCATTCTAGGGCAGACAAGGATGTGGGTTTCTTCTAAACATGCTATGGAGAGGTTTCACATTGGTTGCTTTTGAAAGGGTGCCTACGTTTCAGTTCTAGCAGAGATCAGAATCCAGTGGTCTTGCCTAAATTCTAGTCAGGGAAGTTATCATCTCAGTAATAAAGAAAGGTTATATAAAACAAATTTTATCAAACAACATTTTTAGCAGAGGCAATCATAATACCTGGTTGAGTTTTACCTCTTCAAAACATGATAGAAAAGTTAATTTTATATATATTTTATATATATATATATATATATATATATATATATATATATATATATATATATATATATATATATATATAACTGATATAATAAATATCAATAACATGATACAGAACATCTCCAAGCATTCGCTTTGGCTAATCCTGAGAAGAAACCTGTGCTTTCCAGCCTTTGTGTTATCTATTCTGATGCAAAGTTTGAGCTACTGAGTTTTGTGGGAAAAAACCTCCCTCAGCAGATCTTCATGTAGCTTGTGAAACCCATTTTACCCCCAACCTCAGCGGTTAAGAACCAGTTTATATATTCCACCAGAATGGTGGAATAGAGTTTAACAAAATTAAGAGAGTAATTTAAATATTTAATTTCTATTTTATTTTTCCTTGCTTGTGGTTAATCAATCGCTCTCCATTCTATAATGGAGATCAGAAAAACTAACTTTCAGTAGCTACATTAAAAACATCAATTACACTAAAACAAATGCAAAAAAAAAAAAAAGAGGCAGCTGCATAGTCACATTCTGATATGGAAATGAGTTCTTAGCCTTAACTAAATGCATTAACTTCAGCACTCATAAATGATCAAAACTTGCTTGGTAGTTAATATGATATGGAAACACAAATTAGCTGTGTTAGAATAACATTAAAATATATAGGCATGCATATATGTGCATGTTCCTTTGGACTAAAGTTGTTAGTTACTTGGTCATGTTCTGCAGCTACTTTTTCATTAAAGAGAATCCTGCATAATTTCTTTAATACAATAGAGCTAATGAAGCGTTACTAAGAATTTTAATGAAAGCTTTCAAGAAAATAAATAAATGTAAATTACTTCCATATATTTGAGGGAAAATGAGAAAGTCCAATAATAGTTGCATTTAGGGCTTGAAAAATATTTTTTTTTCAGCATTTTATAATCCCTTTAAAATTGCTTTTAATCTTTTCTCTCTTTACTAGTGAGTCAGAAACTGCATTCTGAATTAAAAATATGTGATTTAAGAGCCACCTGCAAAAGTGTCAGCTTTATTAGCATTCTGATCTTTCCTTGTTTTGAAGAAATGCTCACACTGAAAATTCACTTTATTTACTCTTTGTGGTAAGGGAAGAGATATAACTTTGTGTACTTGTACATGTGCAATGTACAAGTAATTTTTGAGAGAGTGATAGGACAAAAATCTTGATTCTTAAAAGTGAACGCAGAAATTACAACTAACTTAGATCCTTTCCCCTTCTCCATCTATTCTAAACAAACTTAAATTAACCCTGTGCTCTTTAGCCTTCTGGGAACGTTACTTGGGAGAAAGGACAGATTTCCACCTAGCTGCAATCTCCTTTCAGGTAGTTGCAGAGAGAGATAAGATCTCCCCTGAGCTCCCTTTTCTCCAGAATAAATAACTCCAGCTCCCTCAGCTGCTACTCATCAGATTTGTGCTCTAGACCTTTCACCTGCTCCTTTGTCCTTTTCTGGGCATGCTCCAGAGCACCTTAATTATTTTTTGGATTTCCACTCTAAAATCCTCATTGTATCCTGGTTTCCATTAAAAACGACAAGAGAAGTAATGGCATATCTTTGAAAATTATTCTGCTACACTATTTAATGCCTGTATTTACCTAAGCCATCAAAAGAGAGATTTTTCTAGTGGCAAAACATGTAATTATGTCTGCAAGAGATTAATACTAAAAAATAAGTAACAACTTCCCAAAATATTTTTTGAGCTATTCAAGGCTTATGATATTAAAAATCAATAAACAACAGTTTCATCCTTGTAATTTATTTCACTAGAAATAATAATGTGATAGCATTTTTTTAAGCTGAATTTGGCAAAGCATATTATAAAATCCTGTTTTCGGGTGTGTTTTTTGATCATAAATTTTGAAATGCAGCAAATTGACAGTTTTGATTGCAGCCTGCTGAAAATTAAAATGCTGTTTATCTTACTGCTGTCTTCTATTTGCTTCTGTTGTGAAGGTACTGTTCTATTAATTTCTTATTTCTGAGACTGAGCAGTCCTTCAGGAGTCCTGCAGAAATAAAGTGATTTTGAAGTGAGAAGGCTGACTCATATATTTATATTACAAATGAACTGCAATTTTGAAATGTATCACTAGACTTTCATGGAAAACTTCAGATTCTCTCCTTCAACAAGAGAAGGCTGAAGAAGCTGTATAATTGCTCCATATGTTTTGGACATGTAGGCATAATCAAAAATCAAAAATATACAGTTTTAGTGTAACAATTAAGCAAAATAATTAAATGCGTTTTTTTAGCAATTCAAATTAATAAAAATACTTTCAATTTTAATTAATGTGCAAGAGGTCAAAAATTGTGTCCTCTGTGTGTAATACATCTTAGTTTATCAAATGATTATTTTCATTTCTGCTGTGTATGAATGTGCATACTATATGTATGTAGTATATTACAGCTAGCATTAAATATACTGATATAGGTTTTACTTCAAAATGCATTGCTGTAATCTTCATAAATCAAATTTTTTAAAAAGGAATATTTTGAGGCATGTGGAGTTACTTTGCCAGCTTTTTAACTGTATTGTGTCTAAGAATTTTCATTATTTCATTGAAGAATCTGAAAGTTCAAATTAATTCACCAGAACAACACTCAAAATAAGATTTCTTCTCATTATTAGAGAAACAAATCAAAGCTTGTCAAGTCCATGGACACCAGAATAACTAGAATGACTAGAATGACTAGAATTTCAAGTATGAAGGAACAGAGAAAGCGAGAGAGGTAGAAAGGAAGGTAATGAACTTGAAGCAAATGTATGTCATACTGTAAACTAGTATCTGTGTATGGACTCAAAATCTATAGAATAAAATATATTTGATTTTGATAGTATATCCTCCTGAGGCTGTAACACAGAACATAACTGCTACAAAATTACTTTTGAAAAGATAAGGTGTTTGGCTTGCATTTTAAACAAATTCAAAATGAAATGTCTGCAATATATCGAAGAAATATGAGGGTAGTAATACTTCCCTTTTTAAGTGGCTTGGATTCCATATGACACCATGCATTTGCACAGCCAGACAGTGTCTATTTGGACTATTAGTGTCATTCTGCAATTAAATTTTTTTGGCACTGAAGTCAAACTCACGTGGAAACTCCATGTAACATAGCTGCATTTCATCCAGTTGTCATGTTTCTGCTGCAGAGACTATTTCTTCATCCTGTGGTGTAAGTTTCCTTGATGGCTTTTGAACAGCTGTCAAGTAAAATTTTATTTCTAGATATTTCCTTCACCTTCCAAATCAACTGTTGATTCCCACCTAGTGGGAGCAGAATATGAAATATCTCATATTCCCAGTTATGTAAAATCAACAAAGTCATCCACCCAGCTGCTGTACTGGTACCCACAGTCAGCATCAGGAACTCAGATTTGGACTTATATTATTGGCAGCTCATGTCAAATCATAGAGCAGAATCAAATTAGGTAATGAAAGAACAAACCATGCTGTGGTAGTCACATACATATCAGTAAAGAAAAATTCAGCAGTAAGCAGCCGTATTCTGCCTCACCTGACAGAAACTTTTGAAGTTTAAATGCATTAAAAAAAAAAACAAAACAAACAATAAAAACAACAACAATAATAATAACTAAATGAAACAAGAGAATCAAAGGGAGTGAACAAGAAATGACAACAGACAACAGTAAATCATATCAATATCAGCTAGCTGGCAGAATTCAGAGTTGAATGCAATGATGACCCAATAGTCAAATTAAGAAGTGTCCTAAAGGGGAAGTTAATTCTAATTATGACTTTAAAATCACACTTATTTCTCAAAGAAGAAACTAAGTATTCATAAGGAAGGTTTAAATATATGCCTGAACAAGAAAAACAAGTATAATTCTTGAGAGGGCCTGGGAAGATGAGGAAAATTAATGATTCTTACTGTCCTGCTCACTCTAGATTGTCATTTCTAGAAAAAAACATACTAACACAAGATCATTTTTGTCCTCTCATTGTTGAAAAACAAATTATTTAAGTTATATATCAGAAGCAATCAAAGCAGAGAGGAAATAAACTACACTTTACATGAAGTTCCATTTTTATGTTCTTCACAAGATCATGACTTGTATGCCTGAATTTTTATTCAGAATAAGAAAGAATCAAATATATAAGAATATATGTAATATATATTTAAAAGAGGTTACTCTTTATCTAAAAGCTGTAAACACTGTGAAGAGCTCGTAGCAACAGGTTTGTACAACATGATCAGAATAGAAAATAGTCATGTTTGAACTCTTATAGGCAGACATATATGCACAGATATATATCTATAAGAACGTACGAATATACATATATTCTCACTGGGTATTGTTCTGGTAATTTTAAACAGGCTGTAAGAATATAAAGTCACTATATAGCCTAATTTCCAGTCCCACTATATAGCATGCAACTTTATGGATATATAGAAATAGAGAGAATATAGAGGAAAATTCTTTAATTAGGCTTTATTAATAGCTTTCTTAAGTTAGTAAATATTCCCTGATATCGACTCCTAATTACTTCTTTAACCAATGCAATTGTTAAGGCCCATGTCCATCAAGACAATTGTCTGTTTGGGCACATACTTTCATCTCCATGGAACGTGGATGCATTTCATCTAATTGTCATATTTCTTCTTCAAATATCATGACTACATTGATAGCTTCTGAACAGCTGTCATATAGAGTTTTGTTAGAAATTTGGGGTTTTTGCTGAATTGTCTATTATTTTCTCCTCTAGACTCATTATCTTTTGTCAGTCTTTTGCTCTGTCACAGCTGGGCCTAGCTGCTCCTGAAAAGTCACAATTTTATAACCATATATGAAGGAGGAAGCAAAAGAGAGTGTCCTGGTCCCAGAGTTTTGGGGGTTTTCCCTGAATTTTCTGTGAGGAATGTTTTCCAAAGTTAATTTATTTTAAATCAGCCCCTTATGAAATGAGTACTTCTGTTAGATGTCTGCGAACTGATGATAACAGCAAAAAAGCTTTTAGCTTCCTCTGTTTCTTTCTCATTAACACTGGTAAAAAATACAGTTATGACTTAATAGGGTAGGTTTATAATGAATAATTAAAGAAAATAATGTAAATAATATTTTTGTTGATGAACATACAAACTGGATCCAATAAACTATGAACAGAATACTGTGCCACAAACATGTCACATGCATTAAATTAAATTATATACTGGAACAAGATAGCTTTCTTGATATCTCATACTTTAAGAATTTAAGCCTGAATTACAGATCCTTTGCCTCTGTAACTGGCTCTTTAACAACTCTGATAGCTGCCAAGAACCTGTTCTTCTTGGCAACCCACATATTTCCTGAGCTGTAGAAAAAAAGCAACACAATTTTGTCCTGTAACTTATGCTATAAGTTGCTCTTTCCTGACCTATTACTATGAGTTTAATTTATCATAACAGATAAAAACTGGGACTTAGCCATAAGGAATTGTGCTTGCTTATGCCTAAAGTGAAGCCAAGACTTCCCACTGTGCATTTAATTAATATTTTTCTTAATACTTTAATAGAGTGGAAATTCATCAAAGCAGGACCTAAACTTGTGAATAAAAGCATGTGTATGGCAACTATAGCAGTAGAGTGAGACTCTCCCTTCAACTTGTGTAACATTTTCTAAAAAATTATTATAATTTTATAGTTAGAAATAAAACTTGTCCATAAAAAATAATTCAAAATGGAGACATGAAAACAGAATAGGCAAGAAATATTCCAACCACCTACTATAAAAACCCTTTTCCTTTTCCAGCCATTAATGATTTTCTCTCACTAATCACCAGTAATAAGTCAAACAAGGACAACCATACCTCCAGTATAAATCATTCAGTTCAAACATTCCCTTTGTTTTGGATTTCACAAACTAGCTGAGAAGATTTTGTTTGATTAATTGTGCTTACATCTTTAGTTCATTTAAAATGTATATATTTTGTAGCTTATGATGTAAACCCTAAATTAAACAACCCATTCCCATACTTGCCCACCCTCAAGGGTTCAAATACAGTTTAAGATTCTAGAATTAATGGAGAAAAGTAATGCTGTCAAAGAAGAAATACGGCCATATAGGACAAATTTGGCTGTGCTCATTCTGTCACTCTTTTCTCTTTTTTTCATAACCATAAAACAGAATAAGACATTACAATTCAAAAGATTGTTTACGGAACACAGATTTTTAAACATAAACTGCCTAGTGTCAGGAAACTCTGAAATTAAATTTCTTTTCTGATTTGCTTCATGTTCTGCCTTTTCCTTCATCTTTTCCTTCCAAATATGATTTTACCCTTTGGTGAAGTTGATGATATAATAGAATTTATCTACTCTTGCTTACGTGTTACAATTCACCATATGTTTCCTAAAGTTTTTATTAAGTGGTATAAGTCCTGTTTATCCCTTAAATTCATATCCAGCAAACATGGAAACAATTGCTTGTATTAGTATTATTAATATTATTAGTATTATTATGAGTACTGGTTTCTACAGAGAATATTGTGCATAATTTTTTTTGAAAGACAGTAAAAGATGATGTAATGCTCAAAAAGAATGTATAAAAATCAGCATATATTTACAATATGGTTTGCAGGCATTAGTAGGAAAGCAAGAAGGAGTTTGGGAAGTAATATTTTCCTTAAAATATCATGTACACACTGACACAAAATATGAAGAAAACTGTACAGTAATTATGAAGATATGAAGGAATAGATACATGCTGTCCTAGGGAATTGATGTCATCACAAAATATATGAGAACATTGATTGTAGAACATATAATGAATTTCAGAACACAGATGCTACATTGTAGTTTAAATATATAAAATCTTTTTTCCAGTGATTTGCTTATTTTGATTACTTGCAACACAATTTTTTGTTTTTCAAGCAAATATAAAAGGTGAAATGGTAAAAAAAAAATTAAAATAAAAGATCAAAGGCAATATAATGGTTAAACACTCCCTTCAGTTGTTTTGCGATGCTGCAGAATTTACCAAATCTCCCTGGTGTTTCAATTGATCAGGCCTTTCCCCTGAAATGCCTCTTTTGTATTTACTACAAAGATTTGCTAGTGCAAAGTACAAAATATTCTTTAGTTAAAGACAAGTTATTGGTATTGTGACCGTAAATGTATTTGACTACAAGATATATGAACAGGCATTCAGCTGATTGAATGATTGTTCCAGTCTTAATAAATTTATGAGCTTTCTTTTCACAGCTTATTCTCCATCAGGACCCTTTTCATAGGGCTGCTGCCTAGTCAGCCTGATTCCAGAATGTGGTGTAAGAATTCATGTTAGTCTTTGTTGTCGTTCATTGGGATCTTGTTGCTCCATTTCTCCAGACTTTTGAGGTACCTGTGGATGTCAGCCCTTTTTAATCATTCCAGACATCTGTGGTCTTGGTCTTACTTTCAAATGTGGGGGGAGGGTTCTTACCAGCCTGTTGTCCATAGCACTTGAAAATCATGAGTTTTTGGCTGGTTTTGATGTTTTTGTTGGTTTAGGCACATGGCACATAGTTGAAACAGAAACACTTCAGAACAACAGTGAAATTTTAGAGCAGATTATTCACTGACACAATTTCTAAACCTATGCACTCATGTAAGGTATTCAAGATGCTTCTCTACTTTTTAATGATTCACAGTTGTACTATCTTGAAAGCAAACCAGCGGGAGATCCCACGTCAGAAACACAATTTAATAGGAAAATTGAAATACAATAATGCAGAAACACTAACAAGTCAGAATGACACCGTGTTGGTCAGGGTGGTGGTAGCAGTCTGACTAAATGGTGTCTGCATCCTGTTCAAGAGATAGATGTGATTCTGTTGAAGCAGTGATCCTGTAGAAGGGTCTTGTCTTCCCTCTGAAGGTCCAGGGCTGGTTATGTAGCTCTTGTCCTCTGGGAATTCAATGGATAAGGCCACTTGTGGTGTTCCATCTCAGATTATATCCAGGTAAGAATTCTTGATTCCTCCCCCTGGGTGGAGCATCTCACATTGGGATGATTTAATTTTTTTTCAGGATTATGCACTGAGGCTTGATGGCCCATTAATAGAAACTATCTCCCCAGAGAGAATTAGGAGGGAAGGTCATGGAAGAGATGAAGAACACTGCCCCACCTGGTTTTAACAGATGGTGATAGAATACATACTTTTGGGTTCATGTTACATTGTAACCTAAGACAACAGTATTCTATTCAGTGCCTATTGTTATAAAACCAGGCAACGAAGAATGTGGAACAACAGGATAGCATAAAAAAATGTTGTGTTTAAGTTTTTTCTTTAAGAGAAAAAGGGGAAAAATGCCAAAACTATTAGAAGGGGAAATAATCGGACTGAGTTTGAAAGCATTATATCTGGTTTATTTATTAATAACAAGATATTTTATTTACAAAATTTTTGGCTGAACAATACTACTTTTTTTTTTAATTTGAGGAGACCTATATTTTGCCTAACAGTGTGGAATTTCACATACAAAAAAAAAAAAAAAAAAGAGGTTTGGGTGTTTTTTGTATGTGTCTGTAATTCTGCAATTTCATTTTCTCTCTGTTTCCAGTTTCTTTCATGTCTCTAAGTTGCTACAGTACAGAAAGGTTTGCAGCTTATAATTGCAAGTAATCAGATGGAAAATCTTAATTAATTTGCATGCCTGTACCACTTCTGTTTTCTTTTGGGACAGTAATGAAAACTGCCACCATTCTGTTAGCATCTCAAAGGAAATATCAGCATTTGAACTAGTCTGTAGCAGTTCTGGACAACAGAATAATAAATTTCAGCAAATGCTCCACTATTCAGTTGACAAATAGAAAACTGTGCCAACAAGACTTAAAACATCGCATTCAAGCTGTAGATCCTTTGTCAGGCTGTGTGTTAACTCAGCATGAGGGGCATTGTGAAGACATACCAGAAAAGCTGTCACTAGAAGCTAAAAGAACTTCAGGCTTCACTGCTTGCTTCTCACAAGGATATATGTAAAAGGTTGCTGTCAGCTCCTGCTTCAAATTAAATAAGGAATAAGATTCAGGTTTGTTTCCCACTTTTCTGCTTAAACCACTAAATATCTTCAATTGTAAGTGCATCTTATAAGTGTAGTCAGAAGCCATGGGAATTTAGGGAGATTTTTCAAGAGCTGTTCTCATAAAGCAGCCAAACTATGACAGACTGATTGGCAATATCTGTATTTAAACTTATTTCATTAAGTATAAGCGGCCTCTTCGACAAATGCATTTATAATAACCTTCCTGTAGTTCTAATGAAGCGTTTTGGAGACCTGGTCATACAGAATTAAAAATAAAATTTGTCTCTTCCTTCAGATTTCCATAACTTTTTTTTTTTTTTTTCTTTTCTGTGTGGAAAAGCATAATGTACTTGATTCTGTAGGACACTGATTAATAGGAGTATATTCTGTTTTTTTAAACCACTTATCCACAGTATAGCTTGTATGTCTTTCTTCACATGGTTTCAAACAAACCTAAGATTTTTACAAACTCAATTCTCTGCAGTAATCATGTTAGGAACAGAGCATAAGACTTGAATTTTTTAAACTGAAATGTACTTACTTCATCTGTTGCACACTTAAATATATGCATAAATCTTACTATGATGGTAATTAAACATACATGACATTGCAGACACTCCACAAGAATTTTAGTATAAAACTTCTTTCCTCTGCTTTCTCATATTGCCTAGGTAACAGAAATGAGATTTAGCCTATAACACTGATAGTGCCAATGCCATTTCTGTTTTCTAAATGTTAAAAATAAAAATTAATGTAGCAGATTAAATTATATACAGTTTATATTTTCTTTTCAAGAGTTTAACATTTAGTAATCCTCAATAAACCAAAATCACCTTTGAAGTTCATGCATGTTTTGCAGTGAGAAAGACTATGGGATCCAATTTCAAAAGAATTGCCCAAAAGTTTCATATCAAAATACTGATGATGTTGAATCACCCTTTTTCTATTGATAAAGTATTCCATTTCCAGTTCATTCTTATGGAATTCTGAGCGCAAAAATAGAGAAAAAACCAAGTTGTTTGCAAGAGTTTGCAATAAAAATTAGATTATACACTTATGAAACTGTGAATTTGCCTTTAAAAAGGTTTTTCTGCAACAATGCTACCACTCCTTTGGAAATTCCAAACACTAATTATACACACTTAATGGAGAGTTATTTCAGCCTTATATTACTACAGCAGGTTAATGCCACCTTACCCTACACTTACATTTCTGTTTTGAAGGTGTTGAGCTGGTCATAATACTGACTAAAGTCCCAATACTGACTGAAGTATAATTGGGTTGGTTTTGGGTTTTTGTTTTGGTTTGTTATATTTTATTTTGTTTCGTGGGGTATTATGTTTGTTTTTTGTGTGTGGAGCTGTGCTTCAGGGACCTCAAGAGGTTGGGAGGGTTCCCCTCAGTCACTGCAGGGACAATGAGAGACCTACATTTAGCACAAAGAATCAATTCAGCCCCTTCAGTTCTAGCTGATGCAATCTAAACAAATATGGCAAGGCATGACAAATGTTATTTCTGCAATATAACTTCAGATATCATTTCTGAGGAAAAAAAAATGAGCAAAAGCTATAGTTAGCTTTCCAGCTTCAGACACTATTTGTCAAGTTTAATATTTAGTACTACCTGCTCATGCTGCCCTATTAAAAGCCTTTGCTGAATCATAGGAAATAAGGTATTATGGTAAGCTTATGGTTAACTATGGTTAGCTCCATTCATATAGCTCTGCCATTTAGAAATTATTATTTAAATTACAAAATGTTTATTGTCAAGATAATGAAGATGTTTGTATGTTTGTTTGCATCTGGGCAGCTGCCCAACAAAGATTTCAGACATGTAAGAGAAAGAAAAATTAAATAATGGTTATAATTTCATCAGATTTCTTTTCCACCCTAAATCCTTTTAAATGAAATAAAAAAAAAATCTGAAATGCACAGCAAAGAGAGATAAATATCAGTGGGATCTTGGTACAATAGTGACATGCTCTAGGAGCTGAGAAGGTATTAGTTAGCATGAGCACAGGCAGCTCAGCCTCTCAAAGGGTTGTGAAAACCTGGGCCTCCACAGCAGCGCAAAAGGTGTTAATTTGAGAGCTCCCTGGAGTAATGAGGTGGCACATTCCTACTCCCCTGCCTTTTCCAGGCCACACTGATCTGAGAAATGCTTGTTAGGCTTTGGCCTTGATGAACAGCACCTGGTCTCAGCTCTTCTTGGGCTTCTCAGCAACACTGTCTGCTCCCAATAACTCATGCCCCCTGATGAGCTCCTGTTTTGTTTGGTTTTGTTTTTTTTTTTTTATTAGCAGCCTTTGAAACTATATTTAGCAGCCTTTGAAACTATATTTTCACCTGAATGTCATGCCATCCTTGTTCCCACACTTTCATAGAAAGTTGCCAATCCAAACCGCGGCAAGAAGGAAAGGCTGCTATAACTGAAGCCCCTCTCTTGCAGCCCTATAAACAGCAGTCCAAAACAAGACCCTTCCAGCTCCCTGCACCACAGCAGACTGTGGCCAGCAGCCTCCCTCTGAGCAGGACGCCTCTCAGAGACAACGCACTCTCAAGTTTGCCATGCTTGGAGGTCGCCCAATGACAAGGATGGGCCAATACTTCTCAGGGCCAATACTTCTCAGGGCCAATACTTCTCAGGGCAAATACTTCTCAGGGCTCAATCCTTTGGCTTCGATGTACAGGCATCTGAAGTGAGTATTTCGTTATTTTCAGAAGAAATTTTAACAGGGCCCTTGCACTGACTCCTTATGTCTGTGTGCATATGCTATACCAAATATGGGAGAAATGCTGCTCTCCTAGATGTTTAAGTACCTTAGATGTCTAAGAAAGGCCTGCAATTAAGTTACTGTTGTGATATAGTAAATCCTATAGGAAACCTTTGCTAAAGTGCAACCTAAGGTATAAGTTAAACAATGTTAAGTTTCAGTGTTATTAAGCCTTTGGGCCATATTCTTTTATGCTTGCCCTTTCTATCCTTTTGTCACACACACCAGACACAGACACACAGACACACAGACACACACAGAAGGTTCTCGGTTTGTTTTAATTTGGTTTGAAAGACTGGATTTTTGTTGCTTTTTCTTGGTGTGCCTTAACCATATAGGACATGGTAGAGTCACCCTTGCCAATGAACTTTGTCACACTGTTGCTTTTATGTTAACTCTATTCTTACTGATACCTGTCCCAGTGAGTCTTTAAGTGATCTAAACCACTAATTTTTAACAGATTATAGTGTGACTACTTCTTTCAGCAGCAGGCCAGTTTGAGCAGGATTTCTCAGGCCTTATCTGGTTTAGCATGCTTTGTATCCAAAATCCATAATCTTCATTTTAGTTCTTTTCCTAACACCATTTTGTCTGTCTGCCTGTATGGTTTCATTCTCCCAAGCATATCTTGTAAAGGTCAGAAATGGGTTGTTACAGGAATACTACAATGTTCACTACAAAAATCTCAATGAATATTCATTGCACTTTTCTTACATATAAGAATGTAAGAGTCTCCAACTGGAAAGGCAGACTTTGGGCTTGAAAACTCTAAATTACCAGGAAGAATGAAAGATACAGTTTTCTTCATTTTGATTGGTACTAATACATGAGAAAACGTATCCAATCATTAACTATATTAATTAAAAGTAATTTAAATATGCAAAAAAATCCATATAAAGCTGTTTGTTAATATCTAAAGAAAAAAACTTAAACAATACAATTTTTGATTTTGCATAGAAGGCTTTCTGTGTAATTCCATATGAACAACAGCAGTCAGTAAAATTTTAAAGAAAGTAATGCCAATAAATATCACAATCCACTCTCACATCATTCAAAGAAGAAACAGAATTTATCATTTTTCAGACCTGGAACTTCTTTCTTTCTTATTACAAGACTTCATCCAAGCTAATGAGGCACTTAGGTTTTAGTTTTTGTCCTGAATCATGAACTTTATTGTGCTACCTCAGCTAAAAATCATTTCCTTTGATATATCCATTATAGACAATATCCTGAATCTCTATAGGGTCTATCAAAACAAAACAAAAGTGGTACAGTCATACATCATGCAGGATTCACTCCATCTTTCCCTGAGAAGATAATGGCCCTTTGTGCACGTAGTATTTAAAGTAATGAACAGAACCACAGGGAAATACAAAGTCTGAAGTTAATGCCTTTACAATGTGAAGGGCAGAATTTATGCCTTTACAATGTGAAGGGCAGAATTTTAGTTTGAGCACATTTATAGATTGTATTTTATTGAATTTTATTTTATAAACTCCATTATATTTGTAGGATATTTAAGCTGTAGGGAAACTAGGCATGTCAAACTGGAAATCTGGAAGCCACTATTTCTCATTTAAAGGTACCTCTAATAATTGTATATTGCAAAAAAAAACTATTACTGGGATTACTTAGAAGGACAGTCTCTATCGTTAGTGAACTGAGCAGCTCTTAGAGAAAGCTTCAGTAAGATCTTAGTAGAGTTTGGTTCTCTGTGTCTGCTTATTTGTGTTGGAACTTATCAACCATCCTCTTTTTTATTCACAAAGCATCCAGCTGAAGTCAAGTCTGAATGTTGAAGGAGATAATTTCTACAGAATTGCACTGGCTGCTACTACATAGCTCTTCTACAAAAAGTACCATCAAAACAGCTGTGCATACAGGCTGCATGACTGTGTCTGAGAAGCATCTAAGACTAGAGTGTGAATAAGGATGGTTCTGTTCCAAATATCCTTCAGATTTCAGACTATCTTCCTATATATGTCAGTCCTACATCATGTGTAGTTAAGTGGAGATAACAGGCACTGTGATGGTGGTGAATTCATCACTTAACATTTGGAAGAAAGAGAAACTGGCTTGGGGAAGCCTGAAGAAAATGGAGCCCACAATTACTGTTTTCATGGGCTTTGATGACCTAGTCCAATAATATTTTTGTTATCTCTAACTACTCCCCTACAAAATATGGTATGAAGGCTACAGAACTTGTTGAACAAAACACTGATATGAGTTATCTAAACACCTCACTGGTATCTCCAGTGTTAACTGCTTTAGCAGGAATGGGGTAAGAAATTCCATCTTACTTTAGGTAAGGGCCATGAATTATGAGACAATTTGGATATGTGCCTCTGTCACAACAATACTCCTTTGTTGCATGACATATTAGACCTTTTCTCCCTTTCAGTTATGTCAAATAGTTTCTCACCTTTATGACCCTGTCTTCAAATATCAATTCTGCCAGCAGCTCACTTTTTTGAAAATCTACAATAAAAATATTTCCTCCTTTTCATCTAGCTCCTAATTTCTCCTTTCCTCTGCATTCTTAATCTATGTCTGTCTAATGTGATTTTGGCTTCTTGTTTAGAATGTAGAATTTGCTAAGGAAATTATACAAAATGCTGTATTTCACCAATCAAACATTCCATGAGGAACATTTATTTTACCCATTCCTCTTTGTAAAAGTTTTAAATTAGGCACTTAATCACTCTTCATAACATCTGAGATGTTCATTTGGCTAAGCAACTTTCTCTATAATAATCTTTTTACCTATTTTAGCCAGCTAAGTGGTGTAAAATGAAAATGTAACACTAAAATATATTACCGTATTAGCTGAACCACATATATTTAAACTGATGGATATAGCACAATCATTCACGTTTTTAGATTTAGTAAGTTGTAGACTTAGTAGTATAAGTAATTTAGCTGGTTGGAAAAATAATTGGAAAAATCAAAGAATCACAGAATCACAGAATATGCTGAGTTGAGAGGGACCCATAAGGATCATTGAGTCCAGTTCCTGACCCTGCAAAGAACCATTCCCAAGAGTCACACCACACACCCAAAAGAATTCTCCAAACATTTCTTGTACTCTGCCAGGCTTGGTGCTGTGACCACTTCCCTGCAGAGCCTGTTCCATTGCTCAACCACCCTCTGGATGAAGAACCTTTTCCTGATATCCAACCTAAACCTCCCCTAACACAGCTTCAGGCCATTCCCTCAGGTCCTGTCACTGTCACCTCAGAGCAGAGATCAGGGTCTGCCCCTCCTCCTCCCCTCCCAAGGACCTGTAACTGCACTGAGGTCTGTCCTCAGTCTCCTCCAGGCTGAACAGACCAAGTGACCTCAGCTGCTCCTCATACAGCTTTCCCTCAAGTCCTTCCCCATCTTTGTTGCCCTCCTTTGGATTCTCTCTAATAGTTTAACATCTTTCTTACATTGTGGAACACAAAACTGCCCCCAGCACTCGAGGTGAGGCTGACCCAGGCAGAGCAGAGTGGGACAATCCCCTCCCTTGCCTGGCTGGCCATGCTGTCCCTGATGCCCCCCAGGACAGGGTTGGCCCTCCTGGCTGCCAGGGCACTGCTGGCTCATGTACATTTTAGCGTGTGACCTCGGATTTGTGAACTTTGAATGACATTCCTTTGTGTGATAAATTTCTGTTTCAAAATGCTACACAGTAAGCAGCACTATTTTGCAGCTCAAATGTAATGTGATACATAACAGGACTATACCCTTTTCTATTTGCTTGCTCTGCATTATCCTGTAAATGAACTAATTCACAAATAATACATCCTATACAAGACACTATAAACCACAGTGAAAGTGTGATCAGTGTTGTATGATTAATTTTGTCTATTCTCAGCTCTGCAAAAGATATTTTCTATAGAAACAAATAGCATAATTTTTTAAACTTCTTGGCTGTATATTTTAGATAGATGCATACATACACACAGACATATATATATTATGGATGTACGTATACATGCATTATGTACAATTATGTATATAAATTTATATACAAAATAGAATGCAAATTTAATAAAGGCACTATAACTATTTCATTATTAACATATGAGGCATAACAGAATATGTTGTAGATAAGACAAAGGATACTTATAAACGAACCAGCTAAATGAATCAACTATACCTTATTTGATGGGAAGGTGTCAGCATTGCAGAGAGACAACAATACAAACAACCTGGCAAGCAGTTTCTACAGGAAGGTCTAAAGATTAACTGACTTAGAGAACAAACACAAACACTCATAAAGTTGGTCCTGTGGAAAGAAAATTAAGACAGTGCCTAGCTTATGCACAGAACATTTGAATGTCAGTTCCCAACTTATATTTTCTATAGAGGAAAAATAAATTGCAGATTTAATTTCACAGTTGTGTCAATCCTGCATCTTTTATAAATATACAGGATGCTTGAAAAAGAAGGCTGTAGGGAAGACCTAGAAGAGTTTACTTCCAGCTATTTTGCTACTGATTTGGTAGAGAAATTAAATCAATCTATCATAGGGACATATATTTACTCATAAAAATGTTACTGGTGGAATTAACTATTTCTGATATTATTTTAACTTGAAATAGTATTAGAGAAGGAAATTAATAAGTAAGAAAAATTAATAAGTAGAAAAAACGTTAACCAAGTTATCTGCTTGCAAATTATACTTACTGTATCTCAATGTTGTCCACATTTGTCATTAAATACACACTTGAATATAAACTGATTCTGGCAGCAGAAGAGAGTTCTAGCTAAAATCAACAAGGGCAATGTTGGCTGGAATAGCAATCAGCTTCACACTCTCAATCTTTCCTTTGTTACACTGAAAATGTGCATCAAATCTTGGCATTCTCAGCTATGGACAGAAGACTCTAAACGTTCTCTGAACTTTTACTTTTCAGTTCATCCACATTTTTTGATTGCTTGGGGTACTAAATTTATTTATTTATTATTATCTTAATATTAGCTTTCATGCTCATATATATGCTTTATATGTGTGTGTACATCCAAAGTGTGCCATGCAAAAGTAGGAGTACATCCTTGCTGTAGTCAAGGTGCAACTACCATTTAATTCAACAGGAACAGCATACCTCATCTAACTTTAATAATTTAAGTATGTTTTGTAGTTGCATATTTTTTATATGTCTTACAGAAAAGGCTTGAGTTCATAGTTGGTAGTCCTGTCATTCATAACACTTGAGTGAAACTCTGGTTCTGGTTCTGTTTCTCTATCACTTTAGACAGACACATTTTTTTGTTGCCTTGTAACTTTTTTCCTCAGTTTTTACATCTGGACCTCATTAGGCTTGAGAATGTGATCTATCTATGGGGTTTGATTATATAAGAGGCTGACAGTACAGAAATTCTTCCTAGAGATGAAATTTGCTCAGTGTCTAGTTCTCTGAGATATTGCCAAGGGCTGGATGTAGTGAACTGTGTTTTTAAGCTAGACCATTTTAAGGAATCCCAGATGTCTTTTCAGACAGGGATTTTGAAATTTTAGGCACACACATCTCATTAAATTATATAGAATTTAGGTGTCCAGTTCCTTTGGACTACTCTGAAACTTCAAGGATTATTTACTGTTGAATTTAGAAATATTGTAGTTACGCAAGACAGCTGTGGGGATGGAGATCCCCTTAACAAATTACTATAGCCTATGAAGATTGAGAGGAAGACTTCATATTGCTCCAAATAAATAAAAGCTATGTGACAAATTCACAGAATCAGAGAAATCTGAGTCGGAAGGGGACATCATAGATTATCTAGTCCAATCCTTCTGCCATAAACAGGGACATCTTCCATTAGAAAAGATAGTCAAAGACCCATCCAGCCAGACTTTGAACACCACCAGTGGTGGAGTATCCACAATTTCTTTTTGTAGCCTTCTTCAGTGTCTCTCCACCCTTGTCATAAAATATTTCTTCCCTGATTTACCCTCTTATAGCTTAAAAAATATTGTCTCTTCTCTACTAAAGACCTTAGCAAAGTATTTATTTCTCTATTTCCTTCTCATAAGCCCCCTTTGTATATTAAAAGCCACAATAAGGTCTTCTTGAAGTCTTTTATTCTCCAGGTTTAGAAGTCCCAACACTCCCTCAGCCTTTTTTCAGAGGATTAGTGCTCGGCTGATCACTTTTGTGGCTATCCTCTGTACGTGCTCTAATAGGGCCATTTCTGTTTTTAATGAGAAGCCCAGAGCTGGATACCTTACTCCAGGCCAAGTCTTATAAGAATGATGTAGAGTGGGAGAATCACCTTCTTTGTGGCCTATTATCCACAATTTTTTTTTTTTTTTTGAAACCCAGGACACAATTTGCTTTTTGGGCTGCAAATGCATAATAATTACTGATATCCATTTTTTCCTCCACCAGGATCACCAAGGCCTTCTGCACAGAAATGTCAGCAATTCAGATCCAATCTGTACTGATATTGGTGATTGCCCCAGTCCGGGTAATAGGATGTAGCACTTCCCTTGGTAGAACTTAATGAACCCATTCCTCAACCTGCCAAAGTCCTCTGGATGGCATCTCTTCCCTCCAACATATCAGCCTCACTCAGCTTGATGTCATTTGCAAACTTCTGAGGATGCATTATATGTGTTATTAATGAACACATTAGAGAGTATTGGTCCCAGTATGGATGCTTGAAGAAGACCACTCTTCACAGATTTCCACTTGAACGAGTTGTTGGCTGCAACTCTTTGGATGCTGCCATCGAGCCAATTCCCTACCCATCTACCTGTTCACCTACCAAACCCATTTCTCCAATTTAGCAGCAAGAATGTTGTGGTGTACCATATCAAAGATCTCACTGAAGTCCTGATAGGAGTCATGAAATACTGAATCCTCATCACAGTATTAAAAGCAATGAAAATAGCTAAAACAAAATTAGTTTCACAATAAGTAGCAACCTGCTGCTGAATTGGGGTGGAGGAAATATAGCCACTGGAAAGCTGAAGTATGATGTAGTCCTCAAATTCGATAGTATATACATGCACTATGGCTATACAGTTTGCTAAATACATAACAAGTGGAGATCAAAGTGCATCATCAGTAAAAACCTAAAGCTCAGACATCAGTCCTTTAGTGACTGTATGTATCATCTAGGGAATAGAGTCTATCCAGCGGTAATAGAAGCAAGCACATCACAATGTCCAATCTAAACCACCCCTGGCAGCACTTGAGGCCATTTCAACTTGTCCTATCACTTGTTACCTGGGAGAAGAAACTGACTCCTACTTCACTACAGCCTCTTTTCAGGGAGTTTGAGATAAGGTCATCCTTGACCCTCCTTTTCCCCAGGATAAACAACCATGGTTGCCTCAACCACTCCTCATCATGTTGCCCGACAGAGAGACACGAAACAACTAGGTTGTTTAGTGCGGTGCTTTATTGAGGGCCCTGGGGTCTGAGGACTAGCGTCCAAAGTCAGAGCCCGCCGTTCCCCTTTTTCGTCAGGTTTTTATATCCTTTTACAAAGTGGTGTAGATACAGAAGTACACAATGCAGTTACATAAACCTTGTAGATATTATCTCTAAAAGTCATAAATTCTATACGCTTGTCTTACTCAAAACTATAGGTTACCCCCCCTTTAATCCCCCTTGCTTGTCTTCCCACCACCAGGACCCTTTATCATTGATTATACTTTAACCTTTATCATTTATTATTTCACTGTGTTCTGCATGCTCTACTAGATCCTTTATTTATTAGTTTGTGGTTCTTAGTATATTCCCAGGCCTGTTTCCCAGGGCCTGCTTGTGAACTGCTGCTTTCTAAGCCTTAGCATAACTACTGCTATTGCTATATCTGCATTAGTTCTTTTCTTGTTATTTCGGTATCAATCAGACTTGTACTGGAAAGCCTTCAACCCACTTGTTGCCCTTCTCAGAGATCAGCATCTATGCCACAGTATATATAGATATCATTTTATACTAATTATAAAAGCTGAGTTATTCATAGTGACTCATAGCCTCAAGAGTACAGTTTTATTAACAAGCACATTCTTGGTAAAAATATAAATTTTACTTATACTTCAGTGAACATGAGAGTATCTCAAAATACCTATTCACTTAATTAATCTGTTACACTGTTTGTATACAGTTTATCATCAGTATCCACTACACATCCTTCACATTATATTCTGTTTCATGTTGGCAGACATTACTGAATGCCTTGGGTAACATTCGGGTAACATTTTAATAAGTGTGACCAAATAAAACTGAATATGATTCACACCTGGAAGACCTAGGCATTCAACAGCTTTATCTTAACTCTCAATATAAACCCCTAAAGAAATATGATAAAAACCTCATGTTCCAATTTGATTTGTTCTTGAATTAGGGAATAATGTTTATGGGTATCTCCAGCTCTTACTCTAATTTTCAACTAGTATGCTAAGCTCCATTTTTAGCCCTGGCATCTTCTAATCAAAAATAGGAATATTGCAGACTTTGTATATAAATCTTAATCAAAGTGCTAGTCTCACTGCAATTTCATTGAGGACTTTTGCTGCTTCTGTTGTATTTGGGTAAAGTATAAATAAATACTCCAAAAATTTGAGTCTGATCCCACTTATTCTGGTGTAAATCAGAAATAATTGCACAGGAATTATTGCAGTTTCATTAATGACCGTGCTAGTGCTATGTACTTCCTAATCTAGAAGTTGTATGCCTGCATTATTGGGAAGAAAAGAAACTTTAAAAATGTGGTCTTCCCTCTCCTGAAAATGAATATTCACAAAGTGCGCCAATATGTGAGCAGTATGAATTTCTAAAGTTTAGTGAGTATCTATCATAGTTAATGCCTTATGCTAATCTGAAAGCATACTGCTTAATTTTAAGAATGAGCACACAGTTTTAAACAACTCTAAAAGGAGCATCTGAAATGACAAACAATGCACCTTTAATGGACTCTACATTTTAAGAACTTGGATGCAACTAATTTCACAGGTGTAGGTACACTATTGATCTATGCCAGAGTATAACAAAATGCCAGTAATGTTTGGCTAATGTCTTTCATTGAGTGATATAATTTCCTGTCTTTCCTGGCAGAAATCTGTATAGTAACAATACTATTTGAATATCGTCCTAAATTTAGTTCCTTCCAACACATATTGATGCAATTATTTTTTATTTTTGAACAGCCTAATAGTATATGGGAATATAAATAAGTAGGGAAAACAGACTGATTGTCCTTATCCCCATCCTGTCTAAAGACAGATTCTGAAGTAATGTTCTGGATGAAGATTTCTCATAGCTAAACAAATTGAACTGATTTTCTTTCGTTCTGTATTAATGAAGACTTACACTGTGTTTCTCTTTAGAATATGATAGGAAGTTGTTGGGGAAGATGAAACAGGAAAGCCTTATAAATATGATTGTCTGGCAAAAGAATATAGAAACTATAAGCGAGATTGAAATGAAAGCAAGCTTTGAGATACCTTAGTTACTGAACAACTGGAAAACAATGTTGTGGCCAGCTGAAGGCAATCCCCTTTTGATGAAACAATACCCTCTGCTTGCAGACAGGTCCAAGGGTCAGAGCAGACCCTACTAGCTTAGCAGAAGGGTAATTTTTAGGGCTTAAAATGTAATACAGTATGGTAATGTAATGATTCTTATAGGCTGTATGTAACTGCTATAGGATTTGTATATTGTATTAGATTGGTTAGTGAGAATTAGAATATTCAACACAGAAGAAGATTTATTGTATTGTAACGGGAACCTCACTCTCTTACCTTTGTTACTCCCTTACACTCTTACCCTTTCACTCTCTTACCCTCTCATCCTCTCTACCCCTCTCTTCTCTCAGGCCTGCCCCGAGCTGCGGCTGGCAGCTCCCAGCAGGGCCCTGCACCCACGCCCTTTGCAATAAACCCCAAGTTCCACAACCTGGCTTCAGAGATCTCTGGTCTCCGTCCGTCCTGACTGTCCCACCCCCCGAGACTCCCACAGGAAGTGAGTAAAAGAAGAGAATGCTCATATGCAAAAAACCCTCCACATGTGTGCAGGGGAAGAAAAAAGATAGTCCGTGTTTAAAGATGATACCTGGGACTACTCCACTATCTGCTATTCTGGATAGGTGAATGCACCTTCTTTTTCATCAGTGCTAATTGTTCTGTGTGGAAAATAAATGCTATTTCTGGTAGCTCAGCTAAGTAATTCAAAGTTAGTTCAGGTATCTCTGCATGAGTGAATGGTATGTACCTTGTAGGCACAACCTGCAGAAGAGGTCTCCACCTGGGCTACGTTGTCTTCTCTGCCACCTGCTCTGCATGTACATTGCTTGCCTACAGGGAATGTCTAGATGTTAAATGCAATTACTTCATTTTACTGATTCAATATTTCACACTTTTTGCTAAGAGCTCTGTACTCCTACAGATTTATTTTCTTGACAATTAGTATCCTAGTTACCCTTTCCACTGTTTCTCAACTCCAGAGGGTTGTTTGGTCAAGTTATACTGTTTTTAAAAAACCCTGACAATTACTATTCTTTCAAGACCTTTTCAATTCTCAATTTTTGGTTCTCATGTCACTTCCATGAGCAGGGCTTGCACAGCATGAAGGCCTTTTCTGCTTCTCGTGCCATCCCACCAGAGAGGCAGCTGTGTGTAGGCAAGGAGTTGGAAGGAGAAAGAGCTGGGAGAGTTGTGCCCAACTGACCAAAGAAGCATCCCATCTCATGTGATGTCATGCTCAGCACACAGAGCTGGAGGAAGATGCAGGAAGGTGGGGGGACCACTATGTTTGGAGTGACATCATTTGGCTTCACACATCAGTGTTGTGTGTGATGGAGCCCTGCTTTCCCAGGGATGGCTGAACACCTGTCTGGCCGTGGGAAGTGGTGAATGAATTCCTTATTTCTATTTGCTTGTATATGGCTTCTGTTTGCCTATTAAGTTTACCTATGGATTTGTGTTCATCTCAAACCATGAGTTTTCTCACTTTTGCCCTTCTGATTCTCTCTCCTCTGCTGCTGGTGAGGGAGTGAGTGAGTAGCTGTCTGTGGGTTATTTACCAGCTGAGGTTAAACTACAACAGTTGTGGAATGAACAAGAGTTCCAAATTATATATTATTATTTTCTGTTCTTTTGATCCTTATAGCCTATGACTTTCACATCTGTCAAAAGACTCATTTTTGCTTGATTACCTCCCTGTTCTCTGTTCTCATAAAGTAAATGAAATTTCAGTAACAGAAAGGCACTACTATCAGTGAGTTAATATCTTTTGCACAACTTTTTGAAGAGGAAATATAGAAGGCAAGAGAGAAGTGAGGAGGATAAATACAAGTGATAAAGAAAAAAGTATAGTGAGAAAAAAATCTTTGCAAAGGGCAAGTTCAACAGGGAATGATGAGATAGTTGTCCAAAATGGAAATGTCCTAGAAAACATAAGATGAGGAAACATAATTTTTGAGTTTGAATTAATGAAAGGAACTAAATCCAAAAAAACATACTGATTTTTCCTTTAGACAATTTCAAGAACTCTGAAATTATAAAAAATAAAGAAGAAAAAAATAGAAGGCAAAATTTTGTAGGGTGATGATGCAAGTGATCTATAATTCTTTTTGATGACTGTGCGTTCATTGTAGACACAATGCACTTTAATATATTTGTAAGTCTTTGTACAAAAAGTCCACTTCAAATCTATGTAAGTTATTACATCTAGAGGCTTCAACAGTTCCCCCAGCTGTACTGATGAATATTTAGAGCAGAAGAAAAATGTAAGAGGGATGAGATATAACTTTAGGAAAATGGGTTTTAGACCTACTTTGTAAAATTTATTCCCATATTTCATCACCAAAAGAAAGACAACTTTTTTTGCAGCAAGTTCATGAAGTTTCATAACAAAGTAGGGCCTGTTCAGGACTGTGGAAAAGCACTTGAGGAGAAAAAAAATCAAATTTACAGGAATAAATAGGCTACTCAGAGCTCCGTCCGTTCTGGTCTTGAACACCTTCAGGGATGGGATATCCACAATGTCTCTGTGCAACCTGTTCCAGTGCCTCACCACACTTACACTAAAGAGTTTATTCCTATTATTTAGCTAAACCTAGATTTCTTCAGCTTAAAAAACATTTGTCCTTGTCGTATCTATGACAGACCTTTATGAATAGTCCCTCTCCAGCACTCTTATAGGTCTCTTTAAGCCCTGGAAGGTGCTCTAAGGTCTCCCTAGAGCCTTCTCTTCTCCAGGTTGAACAACCCTAGATCTCTCAGGCCGTCTTCATAGAAGTAATCCAGCCCTGTGATCAAATTAGTGGCTTTCCACTGGACTCATTCCAACAGGCAAATGTCTTTTTTTTTCTTTTGGGGAGCCCACACCTGGACAGAGTATTCCAGGTGAAGTCTCACAAGTGCAGAGTAGAGAGACAGAATCGCCTCCCTTGACCAGCTGCCACACTTTTTTTGATACAGCCCAAGATGTGGTTGGTTTCTAGACTGCAATCATCCATTGTCACGTTGATATTTTTATCCACAAAGTCTTTCTACTCAGGGCTAGTCTCCAGCCTTCTCTGCCCAGCCTGTACTTGTTCTTAGGATTGTCTCAGCTCGGGTGCAGGAAGTATGACTTGGTCTTGTGAACTTTCATGAGATTTGCAGTCATCTCAAGCCTGCCAGGGTCAACATCTTATCCTTGGTGACAAGGAATAAAGAACTGGAGACTAACACAAAAGGAAAGTCACTTCTTTCCCTCTTACTCCTAGATGAGAATGATTTCCTCCACACAAGGAGGATTACATACAACAGTGCTATAGCAGGAATCTACAATGTCTATACAGAGACAAGAATCTGACATGACTCAGAGAAGATCCAAAAGGTAAAGACAACAGGATATGGAACATAGGTGAAAATTATATTCTCATTATCATTACCATTATCATTGTCATTATCATTATCATTATCATTATCATTTTTATTAAAAACATCCTGGTATCACAGTTCAGAATTTGATAGAACTCTCCAGTTGAACTCCAAGCAAAAAAGTTTCAAATAACAGCCTTTATGTAAGGAATTTTAAATTGTGCACAAGGGTCAGGTTTTGAGAGATAAAGAGACTCCTACACTATATGACATAAACAAAGTGAGCTTTTGAAATCACTTTCACATACTGTTAACCATTCACTTAGTCAAACAGAAAATAAAAATTCAGTAAAATGAAAATTAGAGTAGAAAAATTACACCGTTACAGAATACGCCGTGAGCAGAAAGGCACAAAACACATGGAGTCTAAAATCAGGCTTTCAGCTCTGTTTGCTCTGCAACTTTACAGACTCCCTAGCAGTCTTATTCCCAGTTCTGCAAATTCATGACTTCTACATATGTGGAAATTCTAGGTTTATTGCACTTCTTTGTAATACACTTCTGCATTATTTATGTAACCTATCTTTAATCTAATATTAGCATCTATTATTAATAGACCTAATTACATATCTAGGAGTCAATATACATCTAGTACTGTCATTTATTTTGTTGTAAATCAATGGCCTACATGCTTTTATTATTTATAGATGAATTTTCTATTTTGTACTAGGAATCCCTTTAAAGAATTTTCAGATTCAGTGAGAAGTCCACTTACTGAAACTTCAAGGAGAATATAGAAAGACTAAAAAACATCCTTAGAGGTATTAATACTAGACAGAAATCAGCAGCCCCATGGACAGTGAAAAACCAAGTAATTTATATAATCTCTTAATATGAACATATAGTATATAGAACACACAAATGACAAATCTACCTTAAACCACTATGAATGTTAGGAATATTTTTATGTTACATTAGAAAAGAAAATAAAATCTGCTGATTGGCAATTGTACATATTTCCAAAACTAATATCTATCTGGAGTTGCACTAGACTTAGCTGCTTTGAACTTGATCCAGCTTATTTTCACACAGGGATAAAAGTACCAGGAAATCAGTCAGATGGATATGGGTTTAATACCAAAATATTTCAGATGGTTTTTGCATTAAAATGCACTCAGTTGTCTGAAGAAAAATTTTATATTTTCATTTGAGGCTTTAAAATACTATTTCAAAGTAATTTTCTGGAGGAAAATGAAGACACTTTTCTGTGCTCATGTACTTGGAATGTTGTTCTTTGTCTATAGAACTGTTTATCCTTCCTGTCAAAGGAAATGTGAACACCATTTTATTAACTGAAATTTGTTTTTTAAATAATCATTGATGCTGACTAATTTTAAGACAGTCTTTCAAACATCTGTTATATCCCAAATAGTTGACTTGCTTCTATTTCAGACTGACATTGCTTACATGAAAAGGAAAAAAACAGTGACAAGAATTAGATACGGATTCCATTTATTTAGGCACATATATGCATTAATATTCCCAAAATTAAAATTTCCCAGATAGTAAAGGAATAAAAGAAATTAGATAGTTTTCTTGATAATCCTGGTTTCTATTTTTTTTTAAATGTTAAGACTCTGTACAAATAGTTTATCTGGGGCATTTTATATCTTAGTTTTGTTATGCTAAATGGCATGGGTGCTTGTGGTCCAGTGCTTGAATGCTACTCTAACTCTATTTTGTTCACTACAGATCTACAGCTGAATTTAAAAAAAAAATCAATTTTGGAAGGATTGTAAACCCTTTAAAATAAGCGCTCTGCCTATCTGAAGTCTTGCTTTAACCTCATTTTGAAGGTTAGTAATTCTTAAAATGCCTACTCCTAAGGAAAAGATCTATATGTCCTCCAGCCTTGTACATATTCAAGAATATATTCTTGGACCAGGACTCATACTAAGTAACAAAAATACAGGCTGGATCTGTGAGCAATATGTACTAATGTAAATAATTAATAGGAGGTTAATCAGAAGTATGGCTTTTGAGCCTGACAAAGTCTAAAACTGTGTAAGAGAAATCCAACACATACTTTAAATACCATTTGGAAAGGGCAACTTGGTATTTGTGTGATAGCGCAAATACATCCTAAATGCCATGGAAATGGCAATAACATGGTATATGAGTTCCAGGAAAAGGGTTGAAAGATCAGTCATTTACCCAAATTTAAGAGAGAAAGATGCAGGAATGTTTAATATCATCTGTATTACCCATGAAAAGAACTACTACGTCAGTTTTTTTGGTAGTGGTATGTCAGATTGCAGCCAAACTAATACTAAAGTTATTATAAGTCATCTGGAATTTGCTGCAATGATATTGTAGCAATAACTTGATATTCTCATTTACTCTTTGGAAAAAATCTAATAGGCATAGATTAAGAAAGTTCTAAAACAGTCTCTCTCCAGGTCCTTTATGTGCTTTTCATTGAATTAGTCATTCACATTTATTGAAATAATCTGGATTTTTTTATCATTTCTTTGCCAGTGCTTTTTGGCAAAACAAAGATTATCATGGTACTATGGACAGTATGCATCCCTTGATTTTCCCACTTTGTTGGAGTAGAATGAAATATGGTGCTTCCACTGTATTTCGTTCTACTCCAACAAAGTGGGAAAATAAAAACAAAAAAGACCCACAAGAATTTGATACATATTTCAAAACCTTTTCAGTTCACTGAGTTTGGAAATCAACATAATTAAACAAATTCTGTGTGACCAGAAGAGCTTGAAACAAATCCCCAGTACTCAGAAGGACCTTAGAAGAGATATCATCTCTAATTCATATGCAAAACTGTTCATGCATGTAAGACTGAGTCTGTGATAGGCTCTGGTAATGCACCTCCCCTCACTGTGCATTGATTATAAAGCAAATTCAGCACAGAGACACAACAAAAATTACTTTACTTTAGGTATTGCTGTTTAGTTTGAACGGAGGATTTTAATCTCTACAGTCAATAAATATAGCGAATAAAGTTGAAAACTAAAAATTATTTAGGAAGTCAAGAAAAATGGCAAGATGATGCCATAGACAATAAAAAAAGAAAAAATGCATTGCTGATTGTTAATTTTGTGAAAGCATTCAGTCTTGAAACATATATAATTCTAAAATATTAAAAAAAATTTAAAAATTATTTTGGTGTCCCTGTCATTTACAGATGGTTAGAACCATAATCTAAACGTTACAGAGAAAAAAAATAAAATAATAATCTGGATCAACAATACTAGAACTATTTTAATCCCTCACAAAAATTACAATTCACTAAATAAAAAACTTCAAAACCTACTAGGCATTCAAGTATATTACTTAATGCTTTGATGCTTCTGGCAACTTGATTCTTTTCAGAGGAAATTACTCCCCCTCTTCTTTTTATCTTGAAAAACAAAGATTTTGTTTCTGTTTCTTGTTTTTCAGAATGATGTGTTGTCAATGTGCTGTGATGATTGTGAGGCTATTGTATATGCCTATCATAGATACACTATGTAATATCTAAATCAACAATTAAAATTGTGACAGATATGAATCAAGAAGATAAAATTTTATTTAGCACGAACAGTACAATCAGTATTGAGTCAGGGGAGGTTTAATCTTCAATAATGCTATTCTGATTTTCACAGTACTCACATTTGTCACATCTGAAAGCTCTACTGCTGTCTCACCAAATTGAATTTTCTTCCAAGAAATCCTCTGAGAAGAAAATAAATATTATAATGCAATTAAAAATAGGTCTTTAGTTCATAGTGTCTTGAGTGAAAAAGAGTAAGACTTCTTTGTGACAGGATCTTTGTCAGTGTGTGTGCCTTGGCCTTCCTAACAAACTCCCAAAAAATTAAAATAAGGTCTTTTAGATTATGAATTAAAAATGTTAAATTTTAAAATAGACAAAATTCAAAGGGTTGTTCTGGAAATTAAAATTATTTTAAATCAAATTTTCTTCTGCTTGCTAGATTCTCCTTTGTGAAATCTTCTCTTCCACTCAATTCAATGACCTCCATTCAGTGCATGTTGCTGCACACCTGTGCTGTGCCTGCCTGCTCTCTGCTCCTCTGCAGCCTCTGACATGTTCTTCACCTGAGGGTCCCAAGAGATGCTCAAGAGAGATCACACTCCCCTTCCTGTTTCTAGAAGGGTCCAACTCGCCTATTGCTTCACTTGTTCACAGAAGCTCAGAACAAACCTAAATACTGTCAGTTAAATGCTGTAAAAAGCTCTAAAAAGTCGAGATTTGCTCCATTAGTATTGAACTAGAGGCTACTTAAATGAATTGCTTACACTAATGATTTAATAGGTCATTGAAGGACAAAATTAACTTTTAAAAATTGTTACAATCAAAATGAAGGAAGATGCTCTCAGACAGTCCTTGTGATCTATTGAGTGACACATTAGATGAAAATGAAGTACTCTACTTATGACAACAAATTTAGAGATGTGGATTTTTTTTGCATTAAATTTGACGCCTGTAATAATATATGACATCACCCTAATAGAATCTGTGTCAGCAATGACATAATTGTAAAGTTTTTTCAATGCTGATTAAAATGGAATGATTCAAAAGATACGGAATAAGATGAAAACTAGACAAAATTCATAGTAAAAGCTGATTTAATATTTAACAAAGAAATAAGACCTTCAGAAAAACACTTTTCAATCTAATAAATCTAAATCCAATCATCAATAGGCAACACATCAATATGCAACAACTTTAACTTTTCTGATTGTTGATTTTATTTTTTTTTCAACAAAGGTTATTTAAAGGAAGTGAAGCACCACACTGGGATTTTTTACCTTAAATTAAAATCATATAAGAATTTCATGCCACTCTTGAAATTAGAAGTCAGTTCAGGACGCTAGGACAGTTATAACAATAAAGTTATAAATTGATGAAAAAAAGGCAGCCTGTGTTGGAAATTAGAAAACAAAACCAAAAGAAACATTAAGAGGATTGATTTGTCTTATATTGGAAAATTGAAGGAGTTCCTTTTGGCCTGTCACAGACACAAATCTAATGTGTTGTATAGCATACCAGAATTTCTCTAAATGATGCCTTCCCTTGGAAAAGGAAAAAAAATGGGGCCTTTAGTTTGTTTATTTTTTAACACTCTTAAATGATGATGATGACTCTCATGGATGCCAAGAATTCCTTGTGTAAAATATCCTATAACTCTTTCAAACTCAGAAAAGAACATTTTAGAAGGCCTCAAATATTTCCTTATTGAAAGTGATTTACAATATTTTCTTATTTTAAAAAGCAATGTGCAATCAGATTAAAAAAAAATATTGTGTTTACTGTTGAAGTGTTGTATACACTGGAAACTGAGCTAAAATGTCATGTAAATAAGTGGTTCTGTAATGCTGAGCAGCAGTTTAAAAAGTATTATCCTTGATGAATTTATCAACACAGCCCATTGACTGTTGTAAAAGAACACAATCTTGTGCTCTTAACATTGCCAGAAGTCAGACAGACATACTATTAACCAAAATATTTAGAATTGAAGAACAAAGAAGGACAGAGCTTAAAAAACAGTGTCTAGGATTTGTAAAGAATCCCTTTAAGCAGACCTTCCAAAGCCACATTTAAAATGCTTCATACAGTAAGATCTAATGATTATTAAAGATGAGGGTCTTATCTATTAAAAATAGGTTTTTTTAAATATTCTTTTGAAGTGTTCCTATATTTATCTGGAATTGATTTTTTTCTCTGAGTCTTTGCTTCTGCAAAGTGTGATTTGGGCTTGTTAAAAAAGGAATCTTTCTATCACATAGCAATGACTGATGTCTTCTAAACTCCTTGGGGAACTAAGTATTTTCAAATTCATGGAAACTGGTATTCTCAGACTTACTATTTCCTACCTCATTTTGTGGTCTTCCTGAGATACCTGCCTCTGTCTCTAGGGTATTTGTAGGTATCCTATTTCATAATAAATATAATTTCTACTATCATTCAAAAGCTTTTCTCTAGTGTAATTTTTTCTTAACTAACTTGTTATTTTAACCTAGAAAAAAATTGTCTATACAATTGCGTATATAAAATCATATACAATATTATCTTTAAAATGTTAAAATAAAGGGGAATAATTTTACTTCATACATAATAAAACAAGTTTCATATTAGAAGATGGCATTAAAAAATGCAACACTAGGAAGGCAATTAATTTCATGTTAAAAGTTAATGAATTTTTATAATGTTAAAAAAAATGTAATTCCTGTTAAAAAAAAATTTCAGAAGACTAAATTCCATTGGCTTTTATTGAGAAACACCCGAAGTAGGATGCATCTATAGACATTGGTGTACAGTGCCAGTACCCGATATCTGAACAAAAGGAATCAAAGGCATCAAAGTTACAACTGTCTCACAAGATCTCTATAGAGAAAGAGATTTAGAAATATGACATTTCCAAAGAGGAAAATGAAGTGATTGAGTTCCTTTTTCCTATAGGAAAAAGATCAACAAACAAGCCAAAACCAGAACAACTGTAATTTCTGTCTAGGAAAGAAATCCTTACTAAGCACAGATATGGTGGTAATCAGCTTAACTCAAAACAAAACAAATCCATGGAGATGAGCCCACTGTTCTTCAACTTGATAATTACTCTAGCTGCTAATTTACATTCTGATGAAGAAAGACTGAAAAGGAAACAAATATGAGCAAAAATTGGATCCAAGCAACTTATCAAGACAGATGTTTCTTCTTCACTAGCCACTTGATGTCTAACAGAAGCCCTGTGCACATAATACATTTCAAACACACACACAAAGGAAAAATACAAAATCAATTTTTTTTTTAAGAAATCAAGGTAGCAAATACTGCAACATCTCTATCCTGAAAAACTGGACTACTCTATCACATAGACCTTTCCAGAAACTCATAAAACCTAATTGAAAACAACAACTTGTTCTCATTAGCCCATGGAAACCTGTGCTTCAAACAGTGTTTAAGCTCAACTGGAATTTGATGTGTATGAATCAATTTTAAATGAAACACCTCTGTGAGCATTTGCAAAGATAACTGACTAAGCTTCACACGAATCTGGTGGTAACAAACTCACAGGCTGGAGAGTACTGTCTTAAAGTTATTTATTCAAGTAAGTTAAAATCTCTAGAAATAATTTTTCTCTAGCTGCAGTTTTCACATATTAAGAAATATATAGGAGACATAGAGCTATAATTTCTGAGGTCTCATTTACATTAGATTTCAAGTGGAACATGATAAATATTGATCTTGTCTCTCAAGTATGAAAAGGACTAACTAGGAAAGGGTCAATAGAATAGATTAATAGGCAGACACAGAATTAAAGGGTTCTGTCATCTATCATATTAGGGTTTTCAAGTATATGTAGAGGTTATAGTTCTGCAACATTGTGTGCCAATTACTCTCACAGTTTCAAAAATATTTAAAAAAACCAAAGTTTTACAATGTAAGCAGAGTTACTTTGTAGATTACTATAGGATTATACCTATAGCCATGATTAGTCTGTCAGCCATTTATGTTTTACTAGACAGCAAGTTAAAGTCTTCTGAAGAGCTGCATACTTACTTTCAAAGTAGATTTTTTTTCCTCATAAAAACTAATTAGGGAGAAATGTGATAGAAGGGAAAATATGCTATACAGAGAAATATGTTGCAAAGGGCATTCAAAAAACAGTTCAGAATGTATTTGGTTCAAATAAATAGCAGGGTTTGCATACTATCTTTGACAACTAAGAGTTTTTAATCAATAAAAAGGTATTTTCAACCAGATTCAACTTGAGCCTGTGTATTGTTTCATATAAATATTACCATTACCTCATCTTTATTAAATGGAACATGCCTCAAAAATGCAGAGAAATAAATCTCCATTTTATATTGAGTACTAAGCTTAACAGGGCAGTCTCCTCAGGAACATATACTGGTTTTCTTGAAGGATCCATCTCTAGTTTGGGAAACATCTAACCTTTCAGGAAAAGAGAAAAACCCCCTTATGTTGTTAAGGTCACCCATATGATCATAAATCAGAGAAGAATTAGGGAAGTCAGTTTTTTTGGACCATTTTTATATAAAAAATATCCTAGTTGCGAAACTTACACCTTAAGCTATAAAAATTCATTAAGATTTTTGATTACAGTTCATATACAATTACAATGTCATTCATATGTTTGGTTTTCAGGGATATTTAGAGAGCATTTTGTTTTTATTGCCTCAGGTACTAGAGCAGATGAAAATATCTGTTCTGCTGGCAGGTGTGCAAGGGGCGACTGTTGTGGTTTGACCACAGACAACAACCAAGTCCCACACAGCCAGGCTTCACTAGATGTTCACTACAGAAGAAAAATGCCATCACTCCATTCCTTCACATTCCTTCTTCTTCCCCCTTTGTATACTGAACATGATGTCATATGCTCAGAAAGGGACACGAGTATGAAATATCTCTTGGATTAGATGGGGTCAGCTGTCCTAGTTGTGTCACCTCCACGATGCTTGAGTAGTTCCAACCTGCTCACTACTCACTGGCAGGGTGGTGTGAGGAGCAGAAAAAGCCCTGGCTGTGCAAGCACTGCTCAGCAGCAGCTATAGCATCCCTGTGTTTTCAACACTGCTTTCAGCACAAATCCAAGATGCAGTCCCATGCAGGCTACTGTGATGAAAATGGACTCTACTGTAGCCAAAGCCAGCACAGAGCCTGAGATAATCAATGTTGGACCAAAAGAAGACAGATATATGCTTAGGAATAATGGACAGATATGTCTGGAAAGAAAAGAATACTTCAAAAGTCAGCTAGCCAATCCTTTAGTTCTCCAGTAGGATTGGCCATGCTTGCATAATTCTTTACAGATACACTTGTTTTTAAGAGGCTCCAGCAATGGAAACAAGCCATTTTGTTCTTTCCTTTGATAAGTTAATTCATGCTTATCCTTTTCTTTCTGTTAGCAATGTGCATGAAAACAGGTTGGTTTCTTCCTATTTGTAGTTACTTTTTCTGTGACCGTGCCCCAGTCAGACTTTGTTTCAGCAAAATAAACTGTTTCACTCTTTCCTTGTGAATCATGTTTTCTAAAAGTCTATTATTCTCACTGTTTTTCCTGGATTCTGTCCTAAGGCAGGGACTCAAATAAGAGCATTATGATTTGACTCCAACTAGCACGTCTGTGTTGTGGAAATAGCATACTTGTGTATGCATTGCACTGCACACACTACGTTATCGTTGCAGCAACATATTATTATTCACTGTCATACCAGAGCTCTCATAGGGTCCCACTTGTTTCTAATGAAAAAAATTTTCCTGCCAGTTTCAGTGTACTATGAACAGCTTCCCCAAGCCTGCCATCTCTTTCATCATGTCTGAGCTTCCATGAAATAATAGTCTTCCTAATCCCAAACTTGCTCAGACAGGAGAAAGAGACCATTACCTGCCCAACGTTTATCAGCATAATATGATCTAAATATCAAGTTTCCTCCTCTAGCAGAGTAACGTTCACAGTGTTACATAACACTGGGCTGAACCATATATCATTCTGTCCAATACAGAGCTCCTCTTATACTCAGCACATCCAAGGAGTAAAAAAACCAGAGTGGGTCCAGAGGAAGCCATGAAGATGTTTAGAGTGCTGGAACACTGCGGGCTGAGAATTCACCCTGGAGAAGAGAAAGCTCCAGGGAGCAGCCTTCCAGTACTTTAAGGTGGCCTGCAAAAAATTTGAAGAGGGACTTTTTACAAGGGCATGTAGTAATAGGACAAGGGGGAATGGGTTTAAGATGAAAAATAGCAGGGTTAGATTAGATGTCAGGAGGAAATACTTTACTTTGATGGTGGTGAGGCACTGGAAGAGGTTGCCCAGAGAAGCTGGGGACCCCGTTCCCTGGAAATGTTCCTGACCAGCTTGGATGGAGATTTGAGCTGCATGGTCTAGTGGAAGATGTCCCTGCCCATGCCAGGATCGTTGAAAGAGATGTTTTTTAAGCTTTTTCCAACCCAAAACCTTTTGTGATTCTATGAAAAAAATGTTCAACAACAAAACAAGTAACTTTCAAAATTTCCTTCAAAAAGCATCTTATTTTAATTCATCTTGATGTAATTTTCTTTTTATTAGTATTGAGCAAGAAAACTTTTATTATATTTAGAGACAGGGAACCTATCTTAGTCTTCACTAATAATTTGCCACAAAAATGAAGCAAATTCAGAAGCTTTTGCTCGGTTTCTCACCATATAGCCCTGTTATTTTAATAATTCTATTAAATGTAAAACTTTTATTTCCTTCTATGCAGAAAACAAAGTAAATGAAAACAAACTACAATGTAAAAAACTTGGTATTTTAAAATTCCTTTTTTCTCCTTACTCTTTCTTTACATTTTTAGCCTATGGAAAACTAAACAGAAAACTTCCACTGCTGCTGCATTCCAGATTATTTTTTTCATAGATTTAGGGTTCTCAGGGATTAAGAGAATAAAAGAGATATATAGCATTGATTATAAAGCTTTGGATCAAGAAACAACAGCTTCTTATGAAATCCATTCCAATAAGGTTAAAGCCAGATGTGGTAGAAAAATGAAGTATTTTGTTATCTAGATTAAATGCACATAGAAAATTTAATATCTGGAACAATAATTTACTAGTGAAAATGTAGTTTAGATGATCCCATTTCATCTGAGTTAGATCATCATCATTATGAGTGTTTACTTTTCTTATTTGATATTTAATTGTGTCTGGTCATATTTCTTTTGCTTAGTGCACAGGATCACAAAAATATCAGGATAATTTGCAGTGGTGAAATGTTTTGAACCAAAGGTAAAACAAGAAGTCTTAGAGCCCATAAAAACTAGGTTTTATCGCAGTATAATCTAGAATAATTTTTAATAGATTTTTTATATTGATAACTTAAAGGCTTCAGAAAGTGGCTTAATAAGAACATGGAAGAGAGATTCAATGGTGGTTACTAAATATGCAAATAATAAAAGGTCAGGAAATTGATTTACCTGAAAACAGCTGTAAGAATATGGGGTGTAAGAGGATGAAATGTGTCATGTGTTCCCATTTATTTTCCTAAGTGCCTCTTGACTGAACACTCAAAATGGCAAGACAAAGACTAAACATTGATAACAAAGACAAAACATTGATAACAATTGCCTTTTCCTTTTCATTCCCCCCCTCTCCCCCTTCTCCTTCTGGTGAGTTTTGGCATCTAAAATTTGTTGTAGTCAGGTTAGCAACTTTTTTATTTGCAATGAACTGCCAAGTTCTTACCAGATGCTGAAACTATGCTTAAACCAAAGCCTCTTGCAAAATGTCTGTAGAATCCTCTCTCTCACCCCGCAGTAGCTCAAATTTTCACTAGGTATATTAGATTGCTTCTCCTCCTACAGGGATTTTCTCCTGGCCCAAGCTTCTTAAGAAGCATAGCAGAAATGCAGAGTGAACAGAGAAAACTTAGTCTGTATCACAACAGAAAGCTAAATCCCAATTTTTAGAGTAATGCTCTTATTTCAGAAGTGTCTGGGATGGTATTTTGCACCTATCACTAGTGTGACACTACTTTTTCTCTGTCCTGATCTTTAGACCAACCTACAGTGTAGTATTTTCTTGTACTTCTTCATTAGATAAACAGGGTAAATTTGAAGTGGCTCAGAGAGCTGTGTAAGGTTGGAGATAGTCTTGGTAGAGGTACATCATTGCTCAGACTCACAGCTGTGTAAAGGATTGAGTAAATGTATCAAACCAACCTGCTGATGTCATTAGTATATCTGAGGAATTCAAATATGAAATTCAAATGCATTTCAACAACAAAGAACATATCACTGGGATACCTTTATGACCTGTATTATATAGAAGCTCATAGAGATGGTAATAATCTAAAGTAGATATAGTCAAAATGCTCTTCATAAATTTTTTTGAATACTAGAAGTATCATCGAAACATTGACACTTCAAAAGTGGGAAGAAGATGACAATAAGCCATAAGATTGTAGAATAATGGAAATTCAAATCCCTCCAGAGTTTATTCATCTTCATCTTTTCAAACTATATTCAAGAGACCCCAGCTTCTTTCACAGACACACCTTTAAAAATCTTCATTGAAAAATGTTTTGCAATTTCTATTTAAATAAATTATTCCAGTGCATGTCTGTCTTTGGAATGAAAATATTTTGCATACCACCTAAATCATTATTGATGAAAATTAAAGTGATAAACTATTTTTGCCCTCTGGCTTTCTAATTTGTTTTACACCTTTCTTAACCTACTTTGCCCCAAAGTGGTTATCAGACACTCCTTAAGGTTTCTTCAGAACCAAAAGGAGTAGAATATTCATCTCATGTCTTATTTATGACATTCTTTTTAATATATTTCAGAATTTTATCTAATATTTTTCTTAGCATCACATTGCTTGTACCTCTTCAATTTGTAGGCCATTTTTTCAACCACAGTGTGACAGCTTATTCATTTAAGCACCATTTTACATTTATGATCTGGATCTATTCTTCAGTAAGTGTAGAACATAAACTTACCTCTACAGAATTTATTTGTATTGATATCAGGCACTTTCTGACTCAACACTTCAAAAATCAAGGACTTCAACTGGAAGGATTTTGTAATTGGCTCAATGATGGACCATGTTTTAGAGATTGACCCTGCTTTAGTGATGCTTTCTGTAAAGATAGAATAATGCTAAACAGAAAGACGCAGTTGTTCAGGGACACCTACTTGCAGTACATTCTGGAATAGCAGTGTTTGCCAAAACCTATAATGTTTAGACTGCTTGATTCGTTTCCATTTCAACACTTATTTTCTATGCATTCTTTTCCTGAATGCTAATTATCACTTTGAGCACTTTTATTAATTTTCAGTTAGACCTCACTCACTTAATTGTTACTTCAATGCATACTAACTTATAAGCATTGTCTATATCCAATGGATTGTAAGTGTTGGTATTAATTGAATACTAAGCTGATAATGCATTATTCATTATAGCCTGCCAACAACTATAGCTTGCATACATATATTCTTTTTTACTATCTAGGAAATGTGTACAAGTGCAAAGTAAGTTCAGCACCATTGTCTCTTTAAATGAAAAATATTAACTAAACATACAATTGTTTACAATTTACATATCTGAACAGCTTTTCAATAGGCATTGGACAAAGTCTTTTAGATAGCTGTTTTATATGTTTTGTTTGTTATTATTACTGCCAATTTATCTGTTTCATCCTAGTAATGAACATGAAAGCTAAGTCTAAATAGTGTATTTTCTATTATTCTGCAGTTAGTATAAAAACACATACAGCTTGATGTCCATAACCTTCTGTGGAAATATTAGGGTTTTTTTAAAGAGAATCTACACATGGGAGGGATATGAGAAGAAATACACCAACCATCTCTTACTTTACCTCATGAGGATTTCTAAACATTATTTATGGTTAAGTAGGCTGAGTCTGATTCCAATTTCAAAATAAAGGACATTATATCCATAGGCTTTCTTTGATCACCTACTGTTGCGTCAATAGCAAAACCTTGAGCAAAAACCTGAACTCTTTTCAAGAAAGAAGAATAAATCTGAGCCAACTCAAAAGTCACAGCTACATCAGTTTCTACTAGTTTTGTCAAATGACATCTGAAGGACTCTTAATGAGACAATAGTCCAGTCTCATCAAAATTTGGTTTCAGATTTGATATTTCTCTCACTGGATAAAGTCCTGACAATCCAATCAATCTTTGTATTTGCTCACTGCCTCCTCCATTTACATATTTTTCCTCCATCAACCCCATTTTTTGATCGTGTACATAGTAGCATGCATTATTGTGACACTACAGGAAGGATAAAGAGAGACAGGTGGTGGCTCAAGTACTGCTAGAAAAAAAAATGAATGCTAATAAGGACAATATGAATTATGATGAATTCCTCAAAGTTCATACTGAAACTGTTCTGTAGACTAGGAGAACCATCCTCATGTCTTCCATTAGCCCAGCCAAATCCAACCCCAGAGAGTTATAGAGATATATATATTGCTTCATCATTCCTGGATACCCACACTCTGCAACAGAACTGAGGGCTTAATGCGGGAGTTTTCATCTCGAACATCATGGGTCCGTTCTATTTATATCCAGTTAGCAACAACTCACATTTCCAGAGCTCAGAACATTCATTAATCAAGATACATTAGATAAATTGAACCCTTGGAAGATCCACAGCCTAAAAGTTATGAGTTTATCTTCTGGTTATTAGGAGAGAGTTATGTATAACTAGGATCCCTCCTGAGAAGAAAAGGTACAAATTGTCTGTTATATACTGAGCTGTCCATCTGAAAAGAAAAACACCTGCCTTTGAACATTTTAACTGTAGACAACTACTGCCCACAAGCAAGGTTTAATTTCTTAAAAGCTTATAAAATAATAAGTTTTCTTTTAAAATAAATGCTATGTATTAAGCTAGATCTAACATTACACATCAACATAATTAAAGCTAATATTGCATTTTTTTGCTTCTCCAAACACAAGATTAATTTCATTAGTTTCATCTTTCTTAATTTAATAGAAACAAATTCAAAAATAAAAAACCACCACCAAGAAAAAAACACCTTATGAGATTGAAAAGCTAAACATGGTGCAGGTGTTAGCTGTAACATTTGCTGCAAGACCAGAAAGTCTTAAGCCCTACAGCATTGAATGTCATTTATAGTTATGTAAAGCGTCATGTTCTTGTCCAGTTATATAAATTTCCTTGGTAGTTATGAGACAGCAGATTCTTCTTGGAATATCTAGTGCGCTATAACTAATGTATATATTATTTAGATTCATTCCAACAAATTAAGACTTTACGTTCAGCAACAGTCAACACAATCATCAGTCCAGGCATAGTTCTAATAGTATTTTTTAGAGGGCAGGAAGAAAACCAGGTTAATCCTGTCTTGTTCTTTCTCTCCATAGGTACACATAAAGCATTCAGTATATGGTTATTTCATCTAGATATTTTTCTAGCTTGCATATAAAAACTGAACTATGAAAGACTTTTGAAAGTTAAGATAAATCTTCTGCTTCTCCTGTATTCACAAGGCAATTAATCTGTCATAAAAGTAACTGTGATTCATTTGTTAGTGGTTTGTTGAGCTCTCCTGTGAAAAATGTTTTGTTTTGCACAAGGAATTTGAAGGTAGAACGAGATTTTTCGTTTGGATGTTTACCTTGGAGGTCATCTGGAGCACTTGATGCATCAGTTGTTGAAAAAAGTGCCAAACATAATTGAGGAAAAAAATTATCTCTGGAATCCAACGTTCTGTCCTAATCACAATAGTAAAGTTTTCAGTTCTTTGGCTTTGGCCCAATGAATTATTGATCATTTTATCCCAGATGGAATTGCATAAAAAGGAGAAAACTACAAGTCCCAATCCCTTTTTACTCTACCATCTCAGTCTGTTTTTACCCTCAAAGTCTACATATTTTTGGTTTGGACAATCTTCTGAATATTGCGAAATTCAGCACAAAAATGTGCATGTGGTGAGTTAAGAATTGAGAAAGTTGTCTGTTGGAAACAGAAGCTGCAAAAGTTGACTTTGAAAATACAAGGATTACTCTTTATGCCTTTTATGCCTTTAGGTAATAATTTAACCACCACTCTCTGCTTTTGATTGCATCAACAGAAGAAAGTGGTGACTCTGGCACTTAGCTTGGTACGCAGGAACAGTTACAGGATGTGAATTAAGATATTTATATTCATCATCTATTTATAAAGTCTACTGATCTCTACAGTTGTCAATTCCTGTTTATTGCGAATCTCATCCTGAAGAATGCATCTTTTCAAGCTCAAATTGTTTGGAAAGTGGGCACTTAATGTACCACAGAAGATGTTGAAATCATAGTCATTAGACAATGTACATTATGTGCAATAAATGTCAAAGAAAGTTCCTGGAATATGAATATGGAGCCTCATTAAGAGGCACTAATTTATCTACATTTAAGATTAAAAATTTCACTTTTGCTCTAAAATGTTGCTTCTCTTTAGAGAAATAATTATGTCTTAAAATCAATATCAAATATTAATTCATTTAAACTGTTGAGATTGCATAAGAATTCATTTAAACAGTTGAGATTCATTACAGATGGATTAAAGATTATCTGGTTTTGCACTCCCTCTGCACACCTAAATAATCACCGAAGTATCTTTTGGCCTTTCTTATTTTTAATGCTTCACTGTTAAATAAATGATCATTGCAAGTCTTTTTGCAGAAAGTTTGTCTTATTTGCCATGTGATTAATAGTTCTTATTATGTTTTTGTAATTTCTAAAGAAAAATTTAGGCTACTAAAATTATTTGCTTGTCAACAAAATGTTCATCAAACCACCAGCATTTTTACGTGTTTCATAATGAACTGCTCAACACTGAATTGCACCACAGACAAGTAGGCATTAAAAATTACAACTCTAATGCAGTGTTTTTTCTGTCACACATAAAAATATTTAGTAAAGGGTATATACGGTATAGGGTAATTAATTCTCAAATACCACGTTTTCATGCTTCTTATTCGTTCTCCATCTCCTACTAGTCTATACCCTACTCTCCTGCCATAGACACTTTTATTACATGATATTCTTTGCTTTTTATTCATATTTTTAAATCGATGTACAAATTGTTTGTAGAAGAATTTTAAATCTTTGAGCTTTAAAAGATTCGTGCCCAGCTAAATGGAAAACACTGTGCAGAACTGAATACAAAATAAGTGCATGTTTCATCTGTTGAAATGAAAAGGTCTCTAATCTGATTGCTTATATTTGAGGTGGTTATCCAAACTGCTTCTGCACTCTGTAGCTAGAAAAAAAAATCACTTCTGTAAGATCCATTGCACTTTAAAGGACACTTCTCCCATACATCTGATAAATCACACTCTGGAAATGCCTGACTTTCTCCACCAATTACTGAGAGGGCCTAGTGCAATTTATGTAGAATAGATGTCTGATGACAGATATGCACAAGTGGTCAGATGCATCCTCTCCTATGAATCTGATTTTGCCATAACTGACTCAGAGGCAGAAAAATATATGCTTTGTAGGTTGAATGTGTTTTCTATAATACTCCTCTCCATATATAATATTGTAAATAAATACTGTATCAAAAGTAGTCAGAGTACAACTCTGTAAATTGAAATATGCCTTCCTGAAATTCTGCTGTAATACAGAATGCAGTAGGAAAAATATGCCCTTCCAGAGAAGAATTTTTTTAATGTACCTGTTTGTGATAGGGCTGTTGGGTAGAAGCAAGGAGTTGATGAGTTATCATTCTCTGCTTCAATGCATGCCAATATATTGTAAATAGATCACTGCATAACAAAATAAATTAGGGATGTTGCAAATGTGTGCCTGGCGAGCACAGAAACTCACATGTGCATTGGTTTGTCATTAAACAGTCTGCTCCTGTGGTGTTAGGTGGAAAAAGAGAAGGATTTTTTTCAAATATTGAAATCAGATATATTACTATGATGCATAGTCAACTGTAAATTATCTTTGAGTGAAATAGAAAAGCCAGAGAGGACAGTCGACTTGGCTCGAAGCTGAAGTATCACTCAACACAAAGCAGCTAGAAGTGCAGGACTTTGAGTTCTTCTTTAAGGTACTACAGACTCATAGAAAGAATAATCTTTATGAGATCTTGCTTTTCTTCAAACAAATACATTTCATCGTCTGCAGAACATATTCACAGACAAGTTATGCAGATTCCCTAAGTGATTTAGTTCACATCCAGCAGCTCCAGAGCATTGTCATAGAGAAAACACTGTCTCCATATCCGCAAGGGGATATCAGGTAAATTTTTCAATGCCATGAAATCATAAGGGCTTTTTCTGGCACAGCATGCCTCTTCATCCATGCTGCTAGAAGGTTTTCTTGCTAAAGGAGAAGAGTTTTGTCTATTTTGGTGGATGGAAGAAGGGTGTGATTTGTATCAAGCTCTTGAACCACACTAGTGCTTGTCTGGAGAGAGTTCAGTGAAACAGCAGTTTTAAATGTATGCATGTTTACCTGCTGCTGTGGAAATACCTCCACGTATAAGATAGAGACATATGGGCCCTTGGCAACCAAGTGCTTCTGGGGGCATGCAGGTGGTCAGTACTGAATTCATGCTAATAAGCAATATAAAAAGCCATTACATAACTATTGCAGGGAGCCTTAAGAAGAATTTCAGACTTGAAAGATACAATTTACTGCTAAACTGCTGTGATGAAAGTGAATTACAGCTAGTACACAGGGGAAGCAGGTATAAAAGACTTTCATAAAACAAGCCACAAAACAGTTCAGAGAACATAATGGAACAGTCTATACTAAAGCTGAGCAAGATGCATACTTACAGGCCATGTCTGAAATCTAAACGGGAATTAAATATATATATATATATATATAAAAGGGAGAGGATAGTCTTCAGAAAGTAAAGGAGGAATAATTTGTACTTATCCAAGCATTCCAACAAGTGCTATTGAAATTCTGACAATATTTCACTGTTTAGAGACCCAGTCAATTTCTAATCACATGTACTTAAAATATTCCTGAAGATAAAGTGAGTAACACTATTTGATTCATGAGATACTTATATTTTTTCATCAGCCAGTGTAATTGCTGTAGTAAGCACAGTGTGCCTGGCTGGCCCTTGCATTTACAGCACTTCCACGTTCTCAGTGCAGTTCCTTCAGGTTTAAACCAAATGGAACTCTAGACTATATGGTACTACAGACCATAAAATACAATGCGTCATTGAAATATTAATTCAAATGTTGGAAACGTATCACTCAATTTCTTGCAGCTCTTATTTCTTCAGAAAATACTGAGTGGGAAATGTCACACATCATAGTAAAATCTTACTAAACAGGAAGTAGAGGCTCTGAGGTGCAGTGCCATTATGTATTTATTTATAAATATCCCCTTATAATAAACCTCTTAGTTTTAGAAATTTAAAACGTAGTCTGATATCAGTGGTAAAAACAGTAAAATATGACAGATCACACAAAGAATTCTCATTTCCAGTCTTAAAAGCAAAAAAAAAAAGAAAAACTCTGAATTATTAGTCGTCAGCAGACAAATTATCCTTTATTTGGACACTTGTAAATCAAGGGGGTGGGACGGTCTGGAACTATGGAATTGGCAAAATGAAAACTATTCATGCACCCTTGACAGAGCAATGATGGGGTGAGGAAAATTTCCCTTCTGCAGATTTATATCCTAAAGGTGAAATCCTGAAACAGAAAAGAGGGGCAAATACTTCAGATTATTACAGCAAAATTAAACTGAATTAATGAACCAGAGACATCACCTGCCTAACTATCTTATATCTGAATTGAGTGATTTATTTCATTTAACTGCCTAAAGGATACACATCTATTTTTGAACTACTTGGTCCGGATTCATTTCATACTCGAAAGAAACAGATCTACTTAGTCAGACTTGAATGGATAGTTTAGATGTTAACTGTAGACGAAGATGAAACAATAGAAAGCAGAACCACAGTCGCAGTCCCAACGGTTGAGGCTGAAAGGGACCTCAGGAGGCCATCTAGTTTCCCCACTCTGATAAAGCAGTTTCACCCAGAGCAGGTGGCACAGGACCATCTCCAGGCAGATTTTGAATGGCTCCAGAGAAGCAACTCTGAAACCTCTCTGGGTAGCCTGTTACAGCGCTCGCTCATCCTCACAGTAAAGAAGTTTTCATCCTGTTCAAATAGATATTCCAATGTCCCAGTTTGTGCCCTTTGACCCTTTTTCTGTCACTGGCCACTACTGAAAAAGGATCTGGCCCAGCTCCCTCAGACTCTCCTTTTAAGAGACATACTCCTGTCCCATCATCATCTTCATAGAACCCCACTGGGCCTGTTCCTGTAGCTCCTTGTCTGTCTTGAGCTGAGGAGCCCAAAAGTGGACACAACGCTCCAGATGGGGCCTCACAGGGTAGAGCAGAGGGGCAGGATCACCTCCCTCTATCTTCTGTCAATGTTTGTCCTCTGGATACTGCTTGGCCTTTTTGGCCACAAGGCACACTGCTGGTTTATGGCAAACTTCTTGTCCACCAGACCCCAGGTCCTTCTCCTTTCCTCTGCAGAAGGCAAAGGTTGTCTATACAGACTACACAGATATAGGAGTGCTCATTTAGTCAGATTACCACATTCTTTGAAAGAGCCCACCTAAATCAAAATCACTAAAAGGATATTATTCATACTACAAGAAGGCAAGAAACAAAAGCTGGTGGCCTTTTTCCAGTATATGTTTGATGAAAACCTAGAACAATGACATTTTCTCACCTAAGCCTCATTTGAATGTTAATTTAATGAGAATAAAATAAAAGACCAATATCATATGCATATGATCTAGATACTTAAGTTTCCTAAGAAAATGTCTTTACTTTGCTGTGAATTTTGTTTACTTTTGTTCATGTACTTTGATGTACACAACTGTACATAATTTCCTATATTAAATTTTCCATTTTTTCTAGGACAAAAATTGTTCCAACTTCACTAAAAAATACTTTTTCCTTCTATTTCTTTTGAAAGACTTTATCTAGGAGGGTTAATCATCTGTCAGTACTAGGAAGAAATGCTATGACTGAAATATTGTTAAATTTAATTCCCACTGCAGCGCTTTACTGAAACTTATTGGTCTTAGATAGGTGCTAGTTTAAAATCTGAAATTGGATTCTGGAATAAATAATACAAATGGAGTTCTCTTTTTATTATCTGAGTTGTGCTCAGAATCTAAGATAAAGATATCTTTATTAGATTTGGAAAAATAGAGAGTCTTTTGATTAATGGTCAGATGAAAAGAGCTTTTGAAAATATAGGAGTGACAAGGTCACTTGTGCTATACTTATTGAACAACCTATCTGGGTAATGGGAGGAAATGTTTCTATCTACAAAGTATTCCCAGTGCCAAACTACATTAGATGCAAAAATGGATAGTAAGGGAGGGCAAAATTTGTCAAAAAAATGAGGCAGGTCTGGACAGAAACCAAAAGTCAAGATACAAGCACTATAATTAAACAACTGATTTATTTTACAAATTCTATTTTTAAGAAGCTTGAACATGATTTTCAGCAAGAGACAAGACACGCTTGAAACAAGACATTTTCAAACAGGGACATAACCTGAGCAGCTACTATAGTTTTTATATTGAGTGGGAAAACTGTAAAAAGGAACTAAATTATTCTGGGTTTGCCTTGTTACTCTCTTCTCTGACCTCAAGCACTCCTCTCCCCACCCCCAGTATCTATTAAACATTGTCTTTGAAAAAACCAAAAACATATCTCTTGGTTCCCTCCTATGGAAATCTTACTTAGATAGGAATGACTTGCTTTTAAAGGTTTGGGAGGTTTTCAGAATAAGATCAGAACCTGTATGATAGTAGCAGTTCTTCAGCAAACAGCTGAGATTTTGAACATTTAATCAACTCTCAGAGAAAAAAAAAATTTCTCTGTAGATGGAATTTTAAAAAAATTTTGTTCAAACATTTTTTTCTTGACCGGACTTTTAAAACTTTACTGTAGAAAAACTTTTACCGGGGTTCTCAAGTGTTATGACCTCGCAAGAGCCATCCATTTCACAACTGAGGAACGTTTACACAGCATAGGTCGATTTTCAGCTTCTTCTATTTCTTCTACTCAAGTGAAATGAAGAAAAAAAAGTGAAAGGCAAATGAAAAAGTCTTAAGGACTCACACAAAGTCTAGTACAATTTCATCAAATTGCCCACAGCTGAGTTCTGCAGTTTTTCCCCAATAATCCAGCTGCCACAGGCCACCCATATACAAATTATGTAGCACAGCAGTAGATCAAGCATGGTTATTGACAGAAGCAGTGTTGGTATGTCAAATACACAGAATTTAAACATAGAGTAAGAATGTGAGAAGAATGTCTATTTTGAGGGATTACAGCCACTACTAATAACCATCTAGAAGAGATATTTATGTTTTGTGATGTGAAATAAACACAGAGGGACTATGAAGGAAAAGTTAATGGGGAAACTAATCCCTGGTCTCTGCTGAAATGCTTCCTTGTGTCTGCCTGTGGAGTCATGGGTTTCTGCAGCACTAGATCTCCTCTGTATGGCACATTAATATTTCAGGAGAATCTCTGCTTCAGCTGCTTTATCCAGACAAAATATCAATCCAAATTCATACCTGACATAAATCTTGAACTCAGTTGAGTTTCACCAGATTTTATTTCACCTCACAAAATTCCCCTATATTTTACTACACTCTGAATCATCTTTAGCTATATTAGAAAAAAATCAAAGAGATGATATTCAAAATAAAGGAAAACAATAGGGCAATTGGGTGGTATTTAATGAAATACTTTCATTAAATTCAGGAAGTGAAACTTCCTGAATTTATTTTTTTAATTGGTTTACAGCAAGTCTGCTGGCTACTAGAGAATTATATTCACTCAGGTGTTCACCAGAAAAAATGGAATGAGAAATGCATGTCACCATAAATCACAGATTTTATAATGACGCTAAATTGTTATTAGACTAAAACATTGTGTAATTCTGGCATTCTGTTGGAAAAAAATATACTGAGTGATACTTAACCTTACCTTTGAACCTCCTTGAAGGTCATTGGCAGTATGCTTTAGGTTATTTAAAAAAACATATGAGGCTACAAACTGCAAAAAACCTCAGAAATTATTATGTTATGGGTGTGATTTTCCTAGAGTTATGTCTAATCCATACAAAATGGTTATTATTTAACTTTTAGTATTAAAATTATTTTTATATTAGAAAACCACAACAACCCCCTGTTTATTGATTTGAACTTCTCACTCCCAAAATACAATTTTTGTAGTGTTTGGAATTTTTTTTCTGGATTAGTAATTAAATTTGAGTTGTATCAAAAGATTAATCTTACTAATTGGGTGAAGATTTTATTCTCCATTATTCGAAGATACAAAAAAGGCAAAGTTTGCATTTGATATGACACTTCATTTACCTTTGTATGCATTTAGCAGCTAAGTGAAGCTCTGTGTCCACTGAAGAACTTTGACCATACTCACCATCCAAGGACCTAGACCAACAGCAAGGCAGAGAAATGGAGTAAAAACCTCACATTATTTGCCAAGAGGAAAAAGGTACATGTGGAAATAATTAGAATACAGTCAAAAGCATTTTACTTTGACATAGACTATTACTGTGCATAATATATGGGTTAATTTTCAACTTATACAGAAAATCCCACTAATCTGATACAAGACATATAATAATACTCTGTCAGAGTGTTTTTAACTACGTATCAGTTTATTTGTAGATGATTTTCACTACAAATACAATATGTATATCTTGTATTTCAAGGAGATATATGTTGTCAGTAACTGTTGTGAAAGAGTAAATGTATGGTAAAACTAAATAAGAAAATATCCTCCTAAGTATAAAAATAACATATTTAGAAATTCCATTGAAAAATTATTCTCTTACATTAGATTTCTAACAAGTGCCTCATACCTCAGAATAATTATATAAGAGATACTAAAGCTGGTAACTAAGTATATGAGACTGCAGAAGCACTTTTAAAGACCTTTTGCTAAAATAGGCAGATCCAAAGGAGACACTGCTATATTTGAATTGCAAATGTCTTAACTGTTCCTTGCTGGTTTCAGGGATTATATAAATATCTAGACAGTCAAGCTCCTTAAGAACTGAAACAAGTGACTTAAGCACTTAATTGGGTCAAACAGGAACTCAGACTCTGAAACACTCTCTTACTATTTGTTTTGTTTTGTTTTTTATTTTCTTTCTGGTGAAAATGGCGGATTTGTTATTTTCTTTGATGAGGCTCCACACAAATGCTGTCAATCCCCTGAGGACAGTAATGGGCATGACTCCCTTGTCCATCCTCTTTGGTATCTTCCTCCACCCACCCACAGCCCAGGACACCATCTCCTGTACTTATATTTCCTGTTTGCCTCAGAAGTGATTTCCATGTAAAGGCCACACGTCATGATTTCCTGTTTTGATCCTCTTTGAAAACTACTTCATGGAATTCAATAGGAAAATTAACTAGTTTTGCAGCACCATATTATGCAATTAGCAGTTCCCTACATCTACTTCATTTTCAATACTGACAGCCTTTTATAAAACCTTTTATCTTTCAATCTGAAAAGAGCAAATGCTTTTGCAGGGAAATTTATTGTGAGTCAAATAGATGGCTGAAATAACAAGGAGAAAATAACAATACAGTATGCAAAACACTGTCAATGATTTCTGTGAAATGCTGAATTTTAATTACTACAACTAATTATAATACTGCTACATTTTTCTCACATTACAAATGTACACTGGGCTAATGTGGATTAAGATAAAGTGCCACAAGGTAACAGCAGCAAAAATAGAAGACAATCCCATGTTTATAGAGAGAAACAGAGAACTTTTCCTTAACCTTAGCTTTTGACATTCTATTAAATGCAATGTCTTTAACCGAGTGACTAGTTCCATTTATAGTGAACTACTCGTCCCTCAATGAATGCAGCAGTCAGATGAACTCTTGTTTTGTGATAAATAAACATTTACTTAATAGCAATCACTTTGACCTGTATTATGAAACATAGTTTATCACATCATCACATTGCTCCCTCTTCCCTCCCTCAAATCATAACTTAAAATTACTGCTGTTTTATACATTAGTTTTGTTCTGTTAAGGGTCATTTAAGAATCAGTAAAAATCTCTACTAAAACAAATATCTTGTTGGTCTTGATCGTCTCTTCAAAAGAGTAAGAAATCACTGCTAAAAAATAGTGTCTTGCTTTCCGAGATTATTGCAAGTATTGTTTTGCTGTGTTTTATCATTTCCTGCAGGTTTTCTCTATTTGGAAACAAACAAAATTTTGGGTTTAGACATTGTTTACATATTTAGAAATGTCACTCTTTCGGTTTTTTATTTTCATCACTTCTTAAAAGTAGTATACTCTATGTTAGACTCATTCTAGTAGCATTATTATAAATTTATTGAAATTATTTTCCTTCACATACATAAATTCTTAAAGAATAGTATAGACCATTATATCTGTAATTTCCTAGTTTGGAATTTAACCTTCAGGACTTTACTAATTCAAGATATTACTGAATGCGTACATTTTAGATGAGCATAACCTTTTAAATTAATGAAATAAGATGGATTTTCAGTTTAGAACTACCTGGAAGGAAACATTGCTTTTTAGGTAGTCAAAGAGAAGACAGACATCAAAACATCTGTTTTCAAGACATCAAAACAATAAAACAAATATTATTTTATATTTTTAATTTCAATCATCACTTTCCTGTATTTTAAATTATAATTATGAGGAATCTTAAATGCAGGGTGGTCTTATCAGCTTGATGTCTAGATTTTACCCATGTTCTTTTGATGATTCAAAACTGGAGGACAGTAATCCATCTTTTATGTTCTGGGCGGAAACTGTTCCATTAAGTATGGTTAATCTCAAACAGAATATATTCAGAAAGAACATCATGACCACGTTTCCCACCATTAAGAGTACAACAATTAATTGGTGACATTGTTAATGGGGAAGTTGGAACTGAGCTATAGTGTAGCAGAGAGTTACTTGGCAAAGGCTTTCAAAACAGAGCAGTGAATTATGTACCAGGTTAGCATGTGGTGCTATACACATTCTGCTCCTCATTTTCAAGAGTTCTCTACTCCTAAAGCTAGAAAAAACTTCAAAGTATATGGCTGCTTTACACTTTGCTTTAGAGGGGCAAAGAAAAGAATGAAAACCTATGATATAACAAAAGAATGAAAACCTATGATACAACAAAAGAACCAATAAGAAATACCCTGTTATCCTTGCCATGGTATGAGAAGATCTCTATTCAAAGGACTGGTTTTGTGTTTCCCACTTAAAGTCCAGGGCAACATATATGGCAGTTCTGGGAGATGGGAAGACCTAGATTAAGTATCTGACTACCTGGGCAAGAACTCTACACAGACAAATGTCTAAGACCACAATGCAGGGAAACAAATACAACCCAAGATAAGAGATGGAGTCTGGCCTTCACAAAGCTGGGAGCACAAGACCTAGGGAATTTTTAAACTCAGGTTCCCTAGACTTTGTAAAAAACAACAAGGTTTGTTTTCTTTCACTGAAAGTCTGTTTCTATTGAACAAAGCAAATTCTTCCAGCTCTTGTAGAGATCAATGAAGTACTGCAAATTCCTTTGGAGGAGGACAGAAAAATGGTGAAACGTAAAACATCTGAGATATATGTTCAGAGTAACTCTTGTATATATGTATGTCTTACTACTGGAAAAAAACATGCTGTGTAATTTCTTCCACCATAGTGATGGATAATCAGTTTCTAAAGCTGTTTGGGTCAACATCTGATAAGTGAATCTGGACAGGCTTCAGAATTCATCATTCTCTTTATGTACGATCCTTTGATAAAAAAAAATTATGAGATCTGAAAAGGACTGTCACCATGTTGTGGTCTCAACAACATAACAACTTTGACTGTGGAGCACAGAAAGCAAAAGTCACTGCTTTGTTATGAATTGATATCTAGAGCTATCAGAGCCAGCTACAGAACCTTTTTTTACAAGTGCTTGTGAAATGCATGTCTTTTCGACATGTTTGATACAAGTAACAGAAGAATTTTGGTTTTTTAAAGGCCATCAATACTAAATTTTTTATGGGTGTGAACTGAACCTAACTTATGTATTTAGAGCTCTCAACAATGTACTCCTAACAATAATATGATAACATGAGGAAATGTTCATGATGGTAGATCTGCACAATTCTACAGGTTTTACTTTCTCTGAAAGGTGTTTTAAATTCTTTATGGGACTTTTTTTAAGGATAGGAAGTTCACAAGCATTGGACCATATTTGTGCCATTTAAAGCACACCACCACGGTCCTTCAAAAGCCCAGGTTTGCTGAACACAATGTGCATAGACTAATATTTTGCCAATCTCACAACCCTTTCTCTACAGGATTTTGGGACTTTTTTGTCCTATGGATTGCAAAAATCTACCTGGAGCATGTCCACAATTCTACAAGCTTGATTTCTCAACCTGTATCCTTACTGCTATCTGTTTCCCACTAAGAGATATGAGAGAGTCTCTCCATGAAGCACAAAAATTGTAGTGTGGATGGCTGTGTTGCAGTCTGCAACGCGCGAGACAAGTGAGGGATCATTCCCTTAGCCTAAGGTAAGTGAAACATACATTCCCTAAGAGTAACTTCAGAGGTTCAGTAGAAAGATATTCTGGATGTCATTGGTTGGATTTACAATTTATTATGATTTCCCCCTACTATAATTGTAGGCTTCTTTTTTTCTATCTGTCATTTCAGCGAGCATAGCCTGAGGTCAGGTTTTCTTCTCATTCAATCTGTCAAGTATATGGGGCCTCAATCTCTGATTACTGAAGTTTTTCAGCAGTGCAATATTATTTGATGATTTCTGATTTATGCTATTAAAGTTTTACACTACAATTTGAGGTCCTCTAAGTTAAGCAGTGATCATATGTGCCTTTTTTCCACTGCTGGTGTTCAACCGTGCCCAGGAAAAACCCTCAAGTTGTCTCTAGAATCAAGTGGACAATTTAGTTCTTGTAACTGCCATTCAAGAGGGAAAGGGAAAAAAAAATAAAGGGAAAGGAAAAGGAAGGCAGGGAAAATGAGATCATGAAAGACTGAAGCCACTGAGAGAGAATCCCAAGATGTAAGTTTTATAGTCAAATCCAGACCAGAACAATGCCTTAAGGAAGCAGTCAATAACCAAGATGTCTTATAAAAATGAGAAAAATATTTTTCTTTCTGCCTTTGATTTTCTGTGCGTAGCTCAATGTTTCTTTTCCACAGTTCTCTTCCTATTGTAACTTCTATTTCTTAACCAAACTGGGAAAATAAATCTGTAAGAAAGGAACTCTGAATCAAGAAGATTTCCAAATAGCTTAAATGGTATTTAATCACTGGTATTTTATATATATATATATAAAACAGTTATTTCAAAGAACTGGCTTGTGACATCTTTCATAGGAGAGCAGGGCTAGAAGGAATGCAACCTTGAATGTAATATTCATAGAGATGGGGAGGAAGCAGTTTTGTACCCTGCTCTCTCCCATGAGAGTGTGTCTCAAAGGGTTCCTGAGCTGTATCAGATGGAGTATGTCTCTACAGTCCTTTAAACAAAAGTAAGGTAAATTACCAACTTGACTCCATCTCTTCCTTGCCATATCAAAGCAGCAAAAACGTGCTTGAAACTGTGTTAACCAAGCAGCATTTGCATCCATCAAAAGATACCATAAGCTGCTGACAGTATCCATCAGCACTCATGTCAAAGGGTTATTACTGAAAAATGTCTGCATGCTCCCTCTACTCATCTGATCAGGGCGCCTCAACAGGAACAAAGTTGTACTTTGCAAATCACTGGTTGAAACTGCTAATACAATAATTCAAAAAGTACAGATTACTTTAAAAACAAAACAAAACAAATCAGACCAAAAAACCTGCAGGTGGAAAAAAAGTGGTGAGTCCTCTGATGGTGGATTTGGCTGTGTGCAATACTGTTCAGAAAATGCTGTGCCTGCTGTTTTTATAATAAGATGACCTTTTCCACTGCAAAGACACAGCCATCACAACCATTAGTAAAGCACTAATGAATAGTCTCCTATTCAAACAACAGCAGCAAAGCAGAAATCTCATATATCCTATGTCCCTTTCACTTCACTGAAGTGTGAACTCTAAAACCTCATTGGAAACAGAACATTTTGATGAGAGGAATAGCAGCAATGTCACACAGAATCATTACTGCTACAATTTTCAATTTTCTGGCTTTTATTGTTGTGGTTTCTTTTCCTTTTGCGGGAGGATGTTGTTTGGTTTTGGTTGTTTTTTTTTTTTTAATCTATGAATATGCTTAACACATCTGTACACAATTTACTATTTGTGCTTTTACTGTGCCTAGGAGCCATGATCCAGGTTAAGGACTCACCAATTTACCTAATATCCAGCTGTGAAGATAAATGGCCTTGATTGATCTTGTGCTGCCATGACTCTTTTCTGTCAGACTTTGCCATTCCTGAGCGGTTTGAACCCTCAATAGGTGATATAAGATATCTGCTCAAAAGTGGTAATGACTTGAAATGCTGCATTGTTCAGACTTCCACTTTTTTATGACATGGGAAAAAAGACACTGTAGCCAGATTTTAGAGATGAACATCATATTCTTACTTCAGTTGATAAAAGCAGAGAAATATATTTAGTTTGTGTGAAGTCTGGTCAGCTAGAAATTGCTGTGGATTTGGCTGTGTATAGAAAAACATTTCCCTATAATAAAAATACTGTGTAAAACAGGCTACAGAAAAACTGTCCTTTTTGAATTTTCACTATTGGCAAAGAGGAGTGTATAGTAAAACAGCTGTGTTATATGAGCTGACTGTTTGTAGGCTCTAAGATTTTCTTCAAACACACTTCTTCACTTAACGAGATAATTCTTAAACTGGATAAATTACCCACCAGATTAAGTCTGTTTATGTAAGCATATCATTTCACCTTACAAGGAAAATAGGAGGTGAGAATGAAAAGTGTATTTTCCAGGCTATGAGGCGACTTAAGAACCTAAGATATGCTCACAGTGTAGTTAGGTAATTACTTTAGGAAACCCACAACTTCTAGCAGCCTGTTGCTGACCTCTGCCTAAATTGTTGAGCTCATCCCAAAAGAAATACAGCTGATCATGCTGGAGCATGCCTGTGTTTCAAATATGGAAATTTTCCACAGCTGGGTTTATAATTTGGTTTCTTGAATGCAAGCCATTTATTCCTGCTAAAAATTTCAGACATCAATAATGTACAATAGTGCCCATACTAGTTTTTATACCTGTTAGAATGGATTCAGAAATATTGTGTACATGTAATGATACAAAAAAACTCTGGTTAAAATTTCAGAAGCATCAATCCAGATAGAGTCATAGGTTTTCAGAGCTGTCAGTGAAAAATCTGAACCCTTTTATTTATTGTTAAGCATTTATATATATTCAGCTCAAATTTTGATATATATTTTAGTAATAAACCCCTAATTATTTGAATGAGACTCAAGAATCTAATTACTTGTGAGATAATTAAATTTCTGACTTGCTTTTGAAAATAAATCTGAAATATTTGTAGCATAATATAAAATAATATGATGGAATATAATACATATTATGTATAATAGTAGGTACTCGACATTGTTACACAAACAGGCTGGTGTGCTATAACATGTACATGGAGATTTGAAAGCGTTCTGAAACTCAGATGAAGTCATTCAACTTTTAACAGCTCAATTGTATCAATTCTTTCATTTTATTGATGCTGTGTTCTTCTTTATCAGCTTTCTATCTCATTTCTAGCACAACTGATATCAGAAGTCACTACTCTAGTCAACCAGTTTTTAATTTGCCTATAAATTAAGCTATGAAATGGATTTTAAATTTTTTGATTAAAAGCACTAAAGAATGTTTCCAGAAGGAGACAACTGTGCTAAGCTTCCTTCTATAAAGAAGTTTTATAAGTAGGTCATAAACCCCTGAAATTAAGTCAGAAATGCTGACAGACCCCAAACTTTTAGAAGCTCAGTAAGCTCCAGTCTAATCTTCTTCTCCCAGAGGGGGAAAATCTTTTTCTTGAGACTAAATTGTAGACTGTAAAATAGTTGTTTTGTCACGTAGAGCTCTGAGTATACAGTAAAGAAATGTACAGCAAAAAAAGGAATGTGTTGTTACTATAGCAACTGCAAGTCAAAAAGATATCTTAAAATATCTTTTTATTCTAAATTTATCCTATGATCTTGCTTAATTATGCTACACAATATAGTTTTCATTTGTTAGCATGGGTCAGATGAACTCTGAAACTACACTGGAATTACTGGAAGTAAACAGATATGAACTAATGAGAGATTTATCCCCAGTGGACCTTAGATATACTAGATTATGGAAAACATTACCTAAAATTACACATTGAAAACTTTTATCTTAGAAGCCTTATCTATTGGTGCATGTATGTGAACAAATTATTTTATATAATCCTCTTCTAAGGAAGGACCAGTTGTTTTATAGTTTGGGTTTTTTTTTTTTAATGTTTCAAAATGATAAAATGATTGTTATGACCTTTATATGAAATGTTTACATTTAGCATGCAGCTTTGACAGAAGAAATTTTTGTTGTTTGCAAATTGTTTGTATATCTGGTATGGAATTTCTCAGTTATGGAATTTCACTTTTACATGTTTTCATTTCATAAGGAAAACCAGTATAAAATAGATTACTGTTAAACTTTTTTTTTTGCATATTTCATATCATGAAATATGAAATATGAGAAAATATGAAATATGAGAAAATATGAGAAAATCAAAGTCTTTAAACTTTTGTTTCACTTGTTTTATGTGAAACAAAGCCAGAAGAGAGAATCCTGTGCAGTGGTGAAGAGTAAGTAAAGAAGAGTAACAAGACTTACAAAAGGCCATTGAGGCTACTTTGCAGTAGAAGTAACAATTTGTCTCTGATATACTGATTGTTGCTCTTGTACAGCCACAGTACCATGGAAGTTTATTCTGTGCTACACTGGCAAAAAAAAAAAAATAAAACCATCAAAAAAACTTTCAGCCCTACTGTGGATCTTCTTGAAGATATGTTAACCAGCCATAGCATTGAGATTTCGTTGTGATTCCTTCATTACGTTGAAGTTTCTTAGACTTTCAAACTTGCTTGCATGTGGGTATGTATAATCTGTTTTCCTTGTACTTTACTGTTTTCACTTTACTAAATTTTATAGCATATTTCTTGTTATAATGAAAATTATTCTTTTCTGTTTTCCCATTTATTGACCATGTAGACCAGGTGTGTGGTTGAAGGCAATCTCTTTGATGAGGTACCAATAATAAAATGGAGATTCTGTGGTCTAAGCTTGATTAACAACAAAGGATGGCCTAGCAGGGGCATCTCTTAGTGCAAGAGTGAGGATGCAATCAACTTGTTAAAATATAGTTAACAGCTTTAGATTGCTTCAGCCGAAGAATAAATGCAATACATTAAAATCCATACATATTTGCAATACAAGCAAATGACTTTATTTCTTTTAAAAACTATTGTAGCACAGATCTGTTTCTTTTACATAAGCTCATTAATCGGAATTATTTGGTGTCCCTCTTAGGCTGTTTTTCCTAGCAGCAAATCCACAAGGATGACCTTCATATCTTTGTAGAACCTAAAAAAATCTATCAGAAATCCTTCTTTCCCTTCTGTGGCCACTGAGAAATTTAGCCCTTGAATTTCTGTCCTGGTTTCAGCAGATTTAACATATTTTTCTCCCTTTCACTCCTGTACCTGTAAGAAGCCTTTCTGATTTAAGTTATCCTGCTATTCCAAGTAACATAATTTTTATTGTGGTTTTTAATCACCTTAAAGCAATTGTGTTTAAATTCTTTTGTGTTACATATTTACAGAAATTTCCTCTGAAAAAAACAAAGCAAACAAGAGAAGCACAGCCAAACACATATAGACATACACATACATACACCACACACACATACAAGCAAATAAAAAATATCAAAAAACAATTTTCTTTTCCCCTCCAGAGCTACATGAAGTCTGAAGGTCAGGAAGTTGCAATGTGTGGATCTGTTCCCAAAGCTGTGTAAGTGAACTTTAGTGTCAATCTTGCAACAACCCCCTGCTAATATTAGAGAACAATTTCATTACTTACAGTCAATGCAGATTTCTCATGCTCATTCTGAAATGTTCAAGACAGAGAACAAGACTAACTATCATAGAGCAGAAGAACAACTAATTCAATGTGCAGTTTGGCCCCAGAAAATAAAAACTTGTTATTTCCCAGTCTTCCAAGCACCCCACTTAATGCTGTTTATTAATTGAAAGATTTAAATTCTGCTTTCATTCTCTTGAATTTATATTGTCTACTTTATTTACTTAATTTTCTCTCTTTAGGCAGATTAGTCTGCCTAGAAAACTCTGCTTATAAAAGTATGATTAATATGCTATTAGATAAGGTAGATGCCCAGAACATCAAGGAATAATTACAGATCTATAGTATACCAAAACATACTCCTATTGCTATTTTGTGGTTTGCAGTGATAAGTATTAAAGATAATCCTGATTACTATCTGTGTATTGCAAACCATATAAAGAGCTTTGAGCAAAGTTTCTGATAGAAAAAAAAAAGCTTAATACAGAAACTATAAAACACTAAGGAATATCCTAGCATCAACGAGGTAGGTGTTTTTGCAAATAAAATAAGAAATATAAAAATTTAAAGCAAGTAGTCATTCAGGATAAAAAAAGCCAAGGACTATAAGCCCACATAATATTATTTATAATTTTTCCTCAGACTGTTTTTAAAAGTTGTGTCATCTGTAGAACATCTTCTACAAAATTCATCTATTCATCAAATTAAATATTATTAATTGTTAGATACCATAAATAATAATAGTACAACATAACAGTTATATGTTAAATATTAGCAGAACATTTTCTGAAATTTGGGTGTAGCAAGCTTGCCATCTACTGATCAATAGAAAAGATCTTGGTTATATGATGTTGTTGTATACCATATTATTTAGTTTGAAATTCTCTTTATATGATAAATCATTACTTGTGTATTTAAATAAATCTATTTCCAGTGACTCTGAAGGTCAATACAAACCTCAAAGGTATTGTGCTAGTGGATCAAAGATGAGTTCCTGATATACTTCTTGTACACCTTGAGGAACTTTTTACTAAATGACATAATCTTATAATCTTTTTGAGTATTTGGGAAACTCATTTGGCTTCTTTTAAAGAGTATATTTCTAATTCACAGATGTTCTCATGAAGTTAAAATGTTATTATATGACCAATATGACAAAAGCAAATAAATATACTTTTTTTTCAATTCTTTCCATTTTACAAAGAAAAATTCACTTGTCCCATGCCATCTACCAGCTTTGCCCTCCATGAAGCCTTGTCAGTGCATAGTAGGAAATTGCAGAAAATCCAGATGTCCAGAGTATTCAGTGTTGTACAGCCTCATGTTCCACTCAGATGGGTTTAGACATGGAAGTTGAAATCCCCAGTTAAGTCATAAGTACAACAAAGAAAAGTCTTCACTCTTTCACAAGAGTCTATTTTATGGGTCAGCTAAATAATCATTATTGCTGTATAATTTTTCCCTTTGCCACTCTCAATTGATTTCATTCATTGTAGAATTATAACAGTATGGATAATAAAGAATGAAAATGGACAACCTGTGACTAAGACAAGGATTGTACTTTAAACAGTGATTTTTTTCAAAAAACAATAGCTTTTAAATTATTTGAAATTTTGTGGACCTATATTTAGCACATACTGCCTTCAGAATGGGTGAAAACATTAAACTTGTGAAATTTATGGACCAGAGCAAGATTGAGAATAAAGAATATGCTCTTTCCAAGAACACAAGAAAGTTTGTCTTTCAACCTAATTCAATCTATACCATCTAGACTCAGTAGCAGGTTATTTTTCCACACACTTGCCATGTAGATCACGTCTGTAACTTTTCTTTTTTTGATATCTGCCTTGCTCCCCTGCTGGATAATAGTCTCCTGTAACTTCATTATTTAAAGTTTTATTCTAATTTCAATTGTTCTGGCATAAATCAGGAATTATTTCAATTCAGTTAAGGAATTTAAAATTACCTCTGTTAACTCCAAATTGAATTAAGGTGTTTTGCTGCAGAACCTCCTCTAAAGAGGACTAAGATTTTAGATTGCATGGGAGTATAACCTGAAGGCAGAAAGTCCCAGAGACAGAATGATTTGTAGAGACTAAGGTATTTCAAGAGATTTGTCTGCAGAAATCAATAAGCTTTGTCAAATAAATTTCCTAGCTGGCATTCAAGATCTCTGCCACAACTGCTGTACATGGCTTTGTTCATCTAGCAGCTTAAAAGTCTGTTCTTTGGGAACGGGTAGAAGGAACTCTGCAATGTTTGGGATTTTTTGTTTTTCTTTTTTTTTTTCTTTCTCCTCTTGAGGACTGTGTTTCTGAATCTTTCAGAAGGTGACCTGAAAGTACTCTGTGTTTCTGGGACCAGATGGGTCAATCACTATTCTGGGAGAGCTCCCAGTCTGTTGGGGCAGATGAGTCACAGCCATCCCGCATATCAGCAGGAATCCATCAGAGATGAAAGCTACCCCAGATCGCTTTGCGCTTCACCTCTTCACAAACACTGGCTCATCTGCCCCATCCACACTTCAGCAAATGCCAGGGAAAAGGTGCCCATGACACAGCTCTTCAACCTCTGCTTTGCTCTCCCCAGAATCCAGCTGGCCTCATGGTCCTGCTGCCACCCTTGGGAAAGGCGTTATCCTAGAAAGGTGCCTCTAAAGCATCCAGCAAGAATCCACAAGATGGGTAGGCTGTGAGTGAAGGTGATCATATGTGAACAATAGCATCATAATGTACACTGCCACCTATTTCATATCTTGTTGAGTTTCTGAAGGAATTTTTGTTCAGTTCACTACAAAAGTATATTTAATATGAATAATTGCAGTAGATGACCTTTACATAAAAGGAGAATAAACTAGTAGGGAGTCCTTAAAAAAATCTAAGATTACATTTTCTTTTCTGTGCCACCAGAATCAAAAGGAAATTCATAAGGGAACATAGTCTTATCTGAAAAGAAGGATTTACACATTACATACAAGATATCTAAACTGAATGGCATGATCGGTCAGAAAATATTCTACCATCAAAATAATAAGGCTGCACATATTGGGAGAAACAGAAATGAACCAAATTTTCTGCATATTTTTAACTGTAGAAAGGTGATGTGGTTTTTGTCAACCTAAATTTAAACAGAATTTGATATTTATATGTGTTTAAGCACAGGTATTAGAAGCAGAGAAACTGGGAAAATATTACAGATATATTTGATCTTTGAAAAGAAGCTTATTAAAAAAGGTCAACTTCATTTTTCTAAGAAAATATTAAGGCTTTAAAATAGGACAGCTAAAATGGAAAATAGCACAATGATAATTAAGGTGTAGATTCTAGTTATTTCTGCAAAGTTTAAATAGAAGATTAGGTAAATAAGGGATTTGGTACTTTAGCAAAATGGCTCTAAAGTAAACTTTTACATTGATTAGCATTATAATTCTAAATATGACATTTCAGTAATACTTACGAGAGCATATTTAATTACACTACTTAGGTAGATATAGCTTCTTTAAGTTCTTATGGTATAACGCTACATGCAGGTCTGAAAAAATCAAATCTGGAGGCACTATTGCCTTTCCTCCAAGTTCAAGTCCAACTTCAGTTATGAAAAAAACCAGGAGTAATTTATTGAATTTGTCCCTTGTCTCAACTGAATTTGATGAAGCACCTCTTTATTGTTGCGAAACTTATCCAAGACGAAGTTACTTGCAATTTGAGGGGAGTGGGGGGCTCAGGCAGCATCAATTCATTTTGCTGCATTTTGTTAGAAATCATTTCACTGCAAATCTTAATGTAAAATGCATTAAAATATGCCTTCAGATAGATTCAGCCTGTCTGATTATAACCCTTTTTATTCTCCTATAAATTTGTTTATAAATTTTCACAACTGATATATTAAGAATAACTGTAGTTTAACTGGAGTGGTTAGATTGAAAAAGTTGATATTACTCTTTTAAACATGATTTTTGAAGCAATTAGCATTCTGCATGGTTTTAGTTTTCCACATATAATTTAATCTCAGACAGCTGCTGGTATTATTCCTGGGAAATACTTCTTTCCTGCTGTTCAGTAAGAAAGATGAATATGTGGTTCTCTCCTTGCCTGTACAGTCTTATTCCCTGTGCCAAGTCTAGAAATTTACATCAGAACTGCTCTGTTTTTCCAAACATAACATGTGTTCATTTATTCAATAGAGTGGACTAAATCCAGCACTATGTGTTCCTGGCTTTAGCTATCTGTAATTCATACAGGAATTACTTTGAGGAAAGACACAGAGTAAACAAGCAGTAACTCAAAAAAATTTTATTTTTAAAAAGAATAGCAGTAAGAAAGCATTTCATTAATCACTGCAAGAGGTAGTTAAAACTGAGAGTTCTTATGAAAAACATAAATTTTAGAACTGGCTTAAGACCAATCTCTAAATAAAACAAGGGTGAGTGACAGATGCTGACCCATTCCCAAAGACCCATTCTGCTGCTTATATTGGTACAGCAATTGAAAATAACTCATACCATTTCTAGAGCATGAAGTATGGACCATGAGTTTTTACAGCTCCTGTAAGTTATATCTGCTACTTCTAATCCAAAATCCATACTATATTAGTTTTCCTTTTCTCCTTTTTTTTTTTACCAAGCTTTCTATTATAAAAGAACTTATACCTGATATACTGATTATTTACACCTACAGGTTACCCTTAATTTAACCTGTTAATTAATTAAGCCAGTAAGAAATGCAATGGACTGGCCTATACCTAAAAAAAAGATAAGACTAAAAAGTGCTTTCTAGACATCAGATACTGAGTAAATGTGATAGCAAAAACTGAGCAAAGATAGACCTACATTGTTTAATTTTCTGAGATTGTAAATATATATTTTTAGAAGTCCTAGGGAAATCCAGCACAAAACTTTGCCTTATTGTAAAACTGAAGCGGAATGTGTTTTTAAATTATTAACAGTGCTAATGTTACGATATCTTTTTACTAATAAATTATCTACCATGCAAACAAAAAATGATAAGATAAAGCCATACACTGTGTGCCCAATTGTGGCGTATTTAGTGCAGATGTGTTTTTCTGTCAAATCAGAAGTGCATTATTTTAATCATATTGTAAAAAATGTATGAAATGTTTTCTAAATTATATTTGATCTTATCTAAAGTTGTAGTATAATATTGGAGCACAGCAAGTCCTGAGTTATGATGTCTGCATAAACCACTGGGATTAGAAATTGATTCCTCAGTCTTTAACTGAGGCAAATCAGTCATTGCCCCTTCACAAATCAGTTAAGAGAGTACTCCATGTCCTGTTGTTTAACTGTGAGGACCACCAGTAAAAACACAGACTGAAAAAGCACTTTCTCACTAAAGACTGATACTTTTGTCCTTCTTGTGAAGCTGTTATGTACTAAAAGCCAGGTTTTCTTCATTATCCAATACTGTGTAAATCATATTCTCAGTCTTTATGTAATTTGTTCGGTGTTTAAAGATGCAGGCATTTGTGCCTTTCAGATGTGAAATAATAAATGTTTCACAAGGTGCAATACAGTATAAAATTCTGCAGCTGATGTTGAGATTATTATTATGTAACTGTGCTGTTTATTTTATAGATGTCAGATGTATGTTTAGGTGCCCAAGCAAATTTGTATGCTGTTTTCAGTGGAAAAGGCACTGGGTGAATATTGACCCAGAGAGTGAGTGCCTCTGGAAAGTCATTTTACTTTTTTCTCATGAACAGATGGGGAGTGAAAACAGAATCAATGACAGAGGGTAGTCATATTCCTAAGCACTGAAGTTTGTTGAGTCTTAATTTATAGTGGATAGGGAAACATCAAAGGACCAGCATCACAGGAAATCATTTATACTGCAAATTACTCCAGCAATTAATTCCTGAAGACATTAAATATTGCCCTTTTTCCATCTTCTAAAATTTTGCTGTAGAAGCCTATTTGTCCTGCAGTTGAGTACCTGTCTCAGTGTATATGGTTCAAACAATATGTGTGCTTTTGTGTAATGAACAGAAGAATCAGAGGGTAAGACTTCATGAGATTAGGATTTTGCCTTTATCCCCTTATGGTCTGAAAGAATTATTAACTCTTCTTGTCCTATGAGAATAATCTCTGCTATTTTCCTTCCCACGTTCTTGTAAGAGATCCAGACATTCCTGCCCCAAAAAATCCCCCCATACTTCTGTGTGTGTAGACACATGCATGTGCTTAGAAGAATATTTGCATGCATCATTTATCAAACCCAAATTTTAAGTTTGTATATGTCCCTCACCAATACCAAGTTAATTTCTGGTAGGTAGACACAAGAATATATTGTGAAATTTGTCATTTCAATCTTTCCCACAGCTGAGTTTTCAGCTTCTGCCTAAAGAAGTTAAGAAGTTTCTTCCAGTTTCTCTTCAAATCTTCCTCAAAACATGTCAGTTTTATAAGCAATAAGTAAAAATCCAAAATCCAAGTGTGATCATATTTGCAGTCATCTCATTTCTAACCCAGGTTTCAGTGCAATTTTCTTGTCTCAGTAATTATTTCTAGTTAGACATGATGCAGCTGTAGAATGTCATGGGAAAAGCCCAACTAGAAGGAAGTACTTACATAATTAACAGAGAGGATTGACATTCAACTTTACTGAGATGCTCCCAAAACTTTTGTATTAACTTTGACACCATGTTTATCAAGCTAAAATAATTCAGCTTAATAAGGCAGACAAGTTATGAGACAAGTTTCTTTTTTTAGTGCTGCTTTTGGTATCAGTGGCTTTTTTTTTCTCTCTTAAAGAGAATGGAAATTGATAAATGTAGATATGTTTAATCACTATGGGCTCATGGAAAATTCTGCATTGAAGTAACACAAAGTAATACAGTAAATGGATTCATTAAATCCAAATATAATTCAAATCCTTAAAACAAGCAGCATGAAACATCAGACAGAAAACATCCTGAGGTAATGTAGCCATTATTAATTATCTTCATCAGTATAGCAGAGAATGTAAATTTAATCTTGAAATATTTTACTGACATTAAATATGATTTTATTTCTTCTCTGTTTTATGTCATCCTCCCTCAGATGGATATTCTGAGGTTTTATCTCTGTCACAGATCACACAATATTCTGACTTGGAAGGAGCCCACAAGGATCATCAAGTTCAACTCTTAAGTAAATGGTCCACACAGGGATCAAATCCATGATCTTGGCATTTTTAGCACCAGCTGATCTAATCTCGGGGTGTTGTACACAGAGACTGAATGTGGCCATAAAGTGAGGCTGGTAACAGTGAAGAACATGATAGTATATACTAATACTTACACTGGAAGCTGGCATTGCCAACACTAATGACCCTGCAAGCTCAAATTCTTCCATATTAACAAAGAGATGACCTTCAAAACATTGATTGACACACACATTGTCTGTAAATGTAATTTTTAAAAGAGAATTTTTTTCACTGAATTTTAGCCCTTAGAAGGCTTGGAAAAAATTGTACGAGCAAGATAATTCTATAACACTTCAATTTTTTATTACTTCATGTGTACATATTTTCAGAGTTGTACAGAGATTCAAATGTAAGCAGAAAGAGATGGGATATGTTGTTAAGGATTCTTTGTGGTACCTGTCCACTGCCTTCACCCCCAAGACCTGGTGAGTATCCATTTGCGCATAAATTGATTGTTCATTACTATATGACAACACACTTTTGGTCCTGCTTCATATTTCTTGCTCTATTCCTGGCCAGAATGTTCTTGTATCCAGCTTCAATAAAATAATTGAAATTATTCTCCTCCCAAAATAAATTACAGCCTTGTTGTTTGGAATCACAAAAAACACATCAAATTTCTTCAGACAGTTTGGAGGGTGCATTTCACTTCCTACATGAATGCTGTACGCACTAAAAAGTCTGCATTCAAACAACTCAACATTTATGCAATTAACTTATGCTAAAATTACAGTTTACTGTAATTTAAATTTGTCTGTTCCATTTGTGCATCTTATCCAGTGTTTCCCACCAATTTTAAAGGCAGCATCCCATGATTCATGAAGTCTATCTGCATAGCTCCTGTCCTTTCATCGGAGATCCTACTGCCTCCTTCTCACTCAAACAGCTCTGCTACAGATGCTGATGCTCAGACAGCAAGTCAGGCTAGGATTGATTAGCTCTGTCTCAGAACATTCAAGTATTTGCCCAGTCTCTCCGTGCTGGCTGATCAGGGACAGTGCACAGACACCTGAGTTAGCCATGTAGGAAATTAACATAGGCCTAGCAGAACTAGTTTTTGGAAGGACTTGCTGGTCTTGGTTGACAAGAAGCTCAACGTGGCACAGCAATGTGCAGTCACAGCCCATAAAGCAAATCAAATCCTGGTCTGCATCCAAAGCAGTGTGGCTAGCAGGGAGAGGAAGGACACTCTCCCCTTCTATTCCAGTCTTGTCAGACCCCACCTGGAGTACTGCACCCAGCTCCAGGGTCTGCAACAGAAGACGCACATGGAGAGAGACATGGTGCTCTAATGTCTCCCTGGAGATACATTTGGAGCACCTTCCATATCCAAAGAGCTCCTACAACAGAGCTGCAGAGGGATTTCTTGCAAGACCACGCTTGTGGTAGGCCAGGGGCTACTGGCTTTAAGCTGAAAGGGAACAGGTTTACGTGAAGTATAAAGAAGAAATTTTCCTTGTGGTGAGACACTCAAAGAGGTTTCCCAGAGAAGCTGTGGATATTCTATCCCTGGAAGAGTTTAAGGGCAGATTGGATTTACAGCCTGGTCTAGTGGAAGGCATCTCGGCTCATGGCAGAGAGGTTGGAACTAGATGATCTTCAAGGTACCTTCTAACCCAGACCATTCTAGGGCTGTTTAAATCTTATTACCTCATTCCTAATGTGCTTTTATCTCACAGAGTAGATAATTAATAATTGGAACCAAAGTTTGTACATATATGCAAATATATATTGAAGGGAAGCTACACAGCATCTTTTTTTGTTTTTTTATAATCTGAAAAACTGACGTGTCAAATAATAATAATAACTTCATAATAACTTGAATAATAAATTCCAGAGATGCTCAAGCAATATGTTAATGTGATTTTCCCAAGACTAAAAAAAAAAAAAAACCAAAAAGAAATCATATAAAAATAAAAGAGAGTTTTAGCTAAGGACAGTTCTGGAAATTATTTAATAATTTTTAATATATTTACAACGTGTCAACTCTTAGCTTATTGATGCCTAAAAATATTTTTTTTACCGCTTTCTGCCTTTGTAAATAACATATTTGATACACTTAATTTTGTAATTTCAGCTTCAAATCATGGACTAACTTTAATCTTGCTGTGTATTTGGTCTGACTGAGATGGAGATTTTTGTTATTTGCAATATTTTTATCCCAGAGAAAATGCTGCATGTACTGAGGCCTTATTTCCCAGGACATCACCTTCTTGATGGGAAGTAGAGACATAATAGGGAATTTCTGCTGTTGAAATTGTGAAGGGACCAGGGGTGGATTGTGTGTAAATGTCCACTTTTGTTGACTCTGGTGTCCATGAGGAAGGAGGAGGAGGAGGAGGAGGAGGAGGAGGAGGAGGAGGAGGAGGTCCTCCAGATGTGTTGGAACAGACATTCCCCTGCAGCCCATGGCAAAGACCCTGGTGAGCAAGGCTCTCTTCTGTGGCTCATGGCAGTTCACAGTGGAGAAGATATCCACCTGCAGCCTTGGAGGACCCACCCTAGAACAGGAGGATGCCTGAAGGGGACTGTGACCCAGTGGAAAGCCCACACTGGAGCAGGTTTGCTGGCAGTGCTTGTGATCTCGTGGAGGATCCAGACTGGAACACTCTGTTCCTGAAGAACTGCTGACTGTGGATGGGACCCATACTGGAACAGTCTATGAAGGACTGCAGCCTGTGGGAAGGACCCGTGTTGGAAAAGTTCACATAAGACTGTCTCCCATGGGAGTGACCCCACACTGGAGCAGGGGAAAATGTGAGGAATCATCCTCCTGAGGAAGAAGGAGTGGCAGAAACATCTGTGTATGATGGATTGACCAAAAGCCATTTTCCACACCTCCTGCGCTGCTCTTAGGGAGGAGATAGAGAAAATTCAGAGTAAAGTTAAGGCCAGGAAGAAGGCAGGGGAGGGAATAGGGGGTGGGGAAATGTGTTTTGACGATTTGGTAATATTTCTCATTATACTGCTCTGATTTGATTGGTAATTGATTTCCCCAAGATGAGTCTGTTTTGCCCATGATGGTCACGGTGAGTGCCCTCTACCTACCTTTATCTCAACGCACAAGCTTTTCCATATATTTTCTTTCCTGTGTCCAGCTGAGTAGGGGAGTTATAGAGCAGCTTTGATTAGCACCTGGAGTCCAGCCAGGGTTAACACACCACACCTGTAGTAACAAAATCACATTGAGAATAAGGATACTAGGTGAAAGATAGAGGAGTTTGAAATTTTCTTCAAAGCCAATGAAAGATTTTTGGGGCTTGCATATTTTTATTTCTAAGTATAAACAGCTCTGTGTGTGTGTGTGTCTCTGTGTGTGTGTGTGTGTCTGTGTGTGTGTGTCTGTGTGTCTGTGTGTGTGTTTCTGTTTTAAATTAATCCATTAGCTAAGAGTCTTCAACTCTTTTTTTCTGGTCTTGTAACTTGGAGATCAAAGTGAGCACTTCAGTGATACAGAATCAAAATTTATATAGAAATTCTTAATTTTTTGAAAGCACAAAATGGACTCTAAATGTTTTTCTTTCACTTAGCTTTGGATATTAATATTTTATAAAATTTAATTATAATCCAGTACGAAAGATGTGTTGACCTCTGTGTGACACTAGTTATTTTCAGAACAAACTGCATTGAAATGCAAAGAGAATAAGAATGTGGTTTTGAGCAATACAATTATGAAGAGAAATGATTTTGATTATACTGTGTTGCGCTGAAATTTGCAGTATCTAAGATTCTGTTGAGAATAGTTTGCATCAGATAAATGGAGAAAAATCTGTGAAAGTTTTAAAAACCTTTGAAATTGCTACAATGAAAAACTGTATATTGAGAGTAGACTAAATAATCATAATTTAGGAAAGCAGGTGAATAAAAAAAGGCTAATGCATTTAACGAAGACCTGTGTACATATGAAACATCTGTTTCCATTTCATCTTCTCCACCCAATTTCAACTCCCTTAAATTGGAGACATTTTTTGGATCTTCTCTCTTCAATACATATCATGTAAGTTCTGGTTAAAAAAGAATTTACTCCTAATCAAATAATAATGAGAAAATAATGACTAATGTTCTCAATTTATGTTCCATGTATCAACATAAGATTGGGGGCAAGTATGTCAGATATAAGTGATTATTAGGCTATTCAATGCAGGGGAAAAAGCTTTAATTCACTAGAAGGACCGTGGACAGTGTGCCAATCAAAGAGAAGTGATTAAGCCTTATTTGAAATTATTTCCAATTATTTTATCAGTTGCAGAAATCAATTTCACCTGCTTTTCAAAATTGCAGCTTTTCTTCAGAAAAAAAATCAAGTTTTCTTTCTTATGTATTTCATTTCTTCAACTTCCTCTTTTCTGATTATATTCTTTCTCATGTATCTGGTTTTGTCAAGATAGACAGTTCTAAAAACTGCTTACTGCAATTTTAAATCTGAAGCTTGGAAGAGAATTGTTTCTTGGAAGGTTCACAGCTCAGTCCTGTGTTTAGATACTCAGAAAACGACATATCTGGGTCACTACAGGAATGATGACAACTAAAAAGAGGATAATCTAATCCTGACATTTCCCATCCATTGCAAAGATTTCATGTTATAGGATATTTATTTTCAAATAAAAGAAAATAAAAATGTTCTCTCCCAATCAACACACGTATTTACAATACTGTTAGGATGGGTTGCATACTTTTAATTATCTCTTTTATGTTATTCTTATTCTTATTCTTATTAAGTTTATGGAACTCTCTGGATAAATAAGAAGTTGATTCTCAATCCATTTTGATGAAATCATGCAGTAATGTATTCAGTAGTGCACACTTGAAAACATGAAACTTTATTGTGGTAGACCAACGTGGAGCTGTGTGAACATGTACACACACAGTTTGCTTATTCAAAAGCAGATGCCTTCAGATTTTGTAAAGGAGGTTCCATTTTGGATTTTCTGAACTGACATATTATTGATATGCTGCTATTCAAGTAACTGAGTGAAGGTTGATATGCCGCTCACAAATTTAAGATATATTATATATTTCTGAAACTTCCTGAAAGAAGTTTGTGCTATTCTGATGGTTCCAGTGAATCAGATATTTCCCTCTGGTACAAGTATATATTTTTATCAGTCTTTCAAATATGGACTTGGGATGATAGACTTTGAATTACAGATCAGTATAAAAATAGAAAACAAAGGGCTGTGCTATTATTAAAGAAAATAGAGGGGGGAAAAAAGCGATCCAAAAGTTCATCAGTTTTTTAAACTGATATTTTAAGCAATTAAGATTTTCATGAAACAGATGAGTTTTTCTGACATTCAACTAATAAAACATGTTTGTTCCCAGGAAATTAAGACCTTTCTCGCTGGAAAGGACGGTAAATGACAGGTTTCATCCTTTCATCCAAAGAGACAATTACACAGCAAGTTCCAAAGGATGGCCACCTAACATCTCTCTCATGAAGAATTAGAGGGGTGGAGTGGATGACACAGGTTATTGTCTTAATCAATGTCTTGAGATTACTAAGACCTGTTGTTTTAGAGTTTGATTAGTTTACATTAGCTTACTAATGAGCAGAAAACAAAATCATTAGACCACTAGAAAAACACCAGAAATTTGATATTAAATGGCTCTAGTCCTGTGGTCTTACTCAGTGGCTAATATTATGCATAAGATGTTTGAAATGTGTAAACTAAAAGTCGAAAAATGACAAAAGGAAAACATTTCACATAGAATCAAAAGACAGACAACATGAATTAGACATTCTACACCTCATTACAAGCTGGCTCTCAGTTTTTGCAGAACTTTGACATAGTCCAAGTAGATCAATAGCTGTTAAAAATAGCAAAAAAAAAATATCATGCAGTGTAAATAATTTTGTAAGATGATGCTTGAATTCTAACCTTAGAAAAACTTGTAATCCAGACACATTTTTGTCTGAGGTTAGCTAGGGAAATTCTGACACAGAAACATAATTTCATGGCATACTTTCGTGGCATTTATTCTAGTGCAGAGAAGCATAATTAAAATTATCAGGAATGAATAAAATTCCTTCTACATAGTCTATGAAATATACGTTTATAATATTTTTAATTATCCTCAACATGTATTAACTTGATAACACACCACTTAATGAGTTAATCTCTTTCAAGATACATATTTATACCTTTCAGCTACCTATGATTTTCCATCAAAGGATTTGATCTCACTTTATAATCAAGGTAGTTTTTTGAGGCATATATTTTTCCAAGTCTTCTTGTGAGATACAGAGTACAAGATCCATATCTGAAAAGAAGTGTTTGTGTGTATGCCCATTCCAGAAACTCAATTGTGTGTTATTTTTCAGCATGTTGCAATAGCTATAGTTACTAGAAGCAGAGGAAGAACAGTGTCTTCATGTCCAACACTGGACTGTAACTGCAAAGTTCCTCATGTTCAACTGCAGACAAGGACATGGGTGTATTGAAGAATAAAAGATTGGGCATGACCCAGTACTGTGTGTTTCTAGTGCAGACAGCCAGTTGTCTCCATACATCAAAAGAAGCATGGCCCAGAGGTTGTGGGAAATAGTTCTGCAGCTCTGCACTTCTCTCATAAGATCTGTAGTGCTGCATCTGGCTCTGAGGCACCCAGTACAAGAAAAACATGGACCTGTTAGAGCAGGTCCAGCTGAGGGTCACAGAAATTATCACAGAGCTGGAACACCTCTCCTCTGAGGACAGGCTGTGAGAGAGTTGGTTGTTCAATATGGAGATGAGAAGGCCCTGGTAAGACCTTTTTGTGGTCTCTCAATACTTAAAGTCTGACTATAAGAAGGAAGAAGAAAGGCTTTTTGCCATGGCTGTAGTAAAAGAATAAGGAACAAGGTTTTTAAACTGTAGAGTTAGGCTGGACATAAGGAGGAAATTTTTTATAACGAGGTTGGTGAGACACCTGAATGGATTGCTCAGGGAAATTGTGGCTGTCCCATCATTGGTAGTGTTCAAAGCCAAACTGGCTGGGGTAAAAGATGTCCTTGCCCATGCAGGGGGTTGTACTAGATCTAGGTGGATATCTCTACCAATCCAAACCGTTCTGTGAAACCTAACCCAGAAAATGGCTGCCTGTATGTGCTTCGAGAAGCAAGAGTTTAGTTCTTAAGACAATCACAAAACAGCCTTAAAATAGCTGAAATAATCTATTTTTTATATTATAAAATAAGAAGCAAAGGATTGTTTGGTCTGAATGCCAGAAATCCCTAAGATGTGAAATACCTGGCTTTTGATAATGGTCTATGTAGCTTTGTTGATGTCTGTGAGCCTTGTAAATTCCTTCAGAGTTTACAGCTAGGCAGGTTTAGATGATACAGTAGTAAGAGTTTCACCCACCAATCTTTTAAGAAAAATGTGTGTATATAACTTAAAAGTATGTTGACGATTTTTGTTGATGGATTTGAAACAATATTATCCATAATATTAACACATAAAGAATAGTTTCAAATAAAGTTTGTGACAATGTTTAGGTTCAAATACAACTAGATGTTTTTCCAGAATGGAATTTCGATGTGAGTGAAAGCACAGTCAAGTTTTACTGGGTGATATTAAAAGGATATATAAAGGTAAGCATTATTTTTTTTTTTAATTATTTCTTATTCTATATATTTTGCATGTTTAAAAAAATTGGTTTTATCTATTGTTTTCTATTGTAAATTAAGTCATTATATTGTTATTCACAAAGCACTGTGATAATCAAACGCTAATCAGAGTGGAACTTTGAAAACTAATTGTAATTAGTAAGGAATAAAAGATTATGCTTCATTAAGGTGCACCTTTATAGACATAACTGATCATTGTGCAAAACATCAATTTCAGTTTAGATCTAATTACGGTCAAAACTAAACCCATAGATTTTTACATTAAGAGATCTGCAATGACAAATTAAAACTAGAGTCTTGTAAAAATATGTTTTATTTATAATTTTATTCTCATTTACAATAGTCTTCTGAGTTGAAAGGAATGTATTCTACAGATTGCAACCTGCCTTTAATACAGATATGTAATAAATAAGTAAATATATGTAAATAGGCAAACTATGTACATTTTTTAAAAAATAGAAATAATTTTAAAATGCAAAATGCTCTAATCTCTACTTTTATAGAGAAGTCAAAGTTAAGATTTTTTTCTAGAACATCAAACCTTTTCAGTAATAAAATACAACGTTCTCCAAATATATCTCTTTGTCTTGTTACTCCTACTAAGGCCCTTATCCTGAAACAATGAGTTTAGCAAATTGGTTTCCACATTCAAAAAGGCTCTGAATGAGTTTTATTGTTGCTGTTACTATTACTATAATTACTATAATTGTTGTTGTTGTTATTATTATCTTCATCATCATCATAGAATCATAGAATCATTAGGGTTATAAAAGACCTTGAAGATCATCAAGTCTGTCTGTTGACTCAGCACTGCCATGTTCACCACTAGGCTATGTCTCCATGTTCCACATCCACTCCTTTTTTTAACACTTCCAGGGATTCCACAAATTCCCTGGGCAGATTGTTCCAATACCTGACCACCCTCCCAGAGAATGAAGTTTTCCTAATATCCAATCTAAACCTCCCCTGGCCCAGCTGGAGGCCATTGCTTCTTGTTCTGTCACTTGTTACCTGGGAGAACAGATCGACTTTCACCTCACTGCACCCTCTTTTCAGGTAGTTGTAGAGAGTGATAAAGTCAACTTTGAGCCTCCTTTTCTCCAGAATAAATAACCTCAGCTCCTTCAGCTGCTCCAAAACACCCCTTGTAAACTGTAAATTAAGAAAACTTTAATAGTTTTCATGAAGAATTCCCTAAATTGAGGAGCAGGGGGGGAAAAGCTGAAGCTAAGTCCTTGTCACCCAGCAGCTGATCTGACTCTACATATTTTAGTTAAACAGATCAACACTTTATTTCTATTTACCAATGCTTCACCTTTATGGGTTTTCCCCCCTTTGTTGTGCTGCTTTCACATACTGAGGGTTGCATCAGAACTGAAACAGAAATAAGTTTTGCACCTCTAAAACTAGATCCGAGAGCGAAGAGAGGGGGAAGCGGTGATGCACAGTTTGGGTGTGCAGAAACTTCATTTTTCACTCCCCCAGAATTCCCTTTCTCTTGGCACACGTTGTCTGTAGCACGGACAGCAGGACAGAGCTCTCCTTTGCTTTCAGTCAGTTTTTGGCTAGCTGAGGCGGAGAAGTTGCCCCAGAGTGTGGCTTTTCTTTTCTTGGAACTGATCAATCCTGCTCTGGACCGAAAACCCAGAAAAACATCTGTGGGCCATCAGGTCCAAGGACACAGCATTTTCTGGAGCAGGAGGGACTGATAAGAGACTGAGAGAGCCAAGTTACACCCCACAGAAAGGATTTCTGATTTTGCCATCTCTTCAGAACAGCGAGAGGTTCCGTTGTTTATTATGATTCATTTTTTCATGTTTCTGAGTATTTTCTCATTAAATAAAAAGTTTTTTTCCACTTTTCTTGAAAGATATTTTTATTTCCTGAACCAATGGGGGGAGGGGGCACTTGAATTTGCTTTCTAGAGGGACCCTTTCAGAGGTTTCCTCCCAAATTTGCCCTAAACCAGGACAAAAGGGAAGTATTTATAATCAATTCTGCTGTATCTTCTATTTTGGAAGCTTATACTTAAGATCAGTTCTCACAGTTCACCACACAATAAAGACTATCCCACTTATAACTCATTTCTGAGGCCTTAGATGTGCAATGGAGTTACAGCAGTTTAAAAATTTATTCTACATCCCTAGAGCTGCAGTAACTTAACTGTGTCTCTTCCTTACTGCAGAAAGCCCATAGAAAACCAAGATGGTTCAAGCATTTTACTGCAACTGAAGTACCTCATTTTGTCCTATATTTGCCATGAGCTGTGTTCTCATATGCTGTCACTAAGATTGTGTTCATATGTGGTAATGCCTCAAGTATAAGTAACTGAATCATGAGTCTGAGCAGTAATAAATATTCAGTTTCCAGTAGATGGTTATATCAAATGTGTACCAGTAAATGGAAGAGACTTAATCTTCTCTCTGGTCACAATCCACCCTGAAGTCCTTGCTCCTGATCCCAGTCTCACAGTAGATCAACTGATGTGACTTATTTTTAAAATTATTAATATTATTATTATTAATAATATTTTCTGGAGCAGATTACGTTGCATGACAGAGAAGGAACTGGGGTGTGCCCTAGTAAATTCCATTTTCCAGCATTGTGGGTGCAGTGCTTAAGGCTGTAACTGGTGATGTGCCCTCTATCTATTACAGAATCATAGAATCATAGAGTAGTTTAGGTTGGAAGAGACCTTTAAGGATAATTTACTACCATGCTTCCAATACATATCTGGGTGAGTTATATTATTTGAAAAATTCTCATTCAGTTCATAATCATGAATGCACTTTTAAAGATTTTTAGACTTAATAACTCAAAGTAATAAATTTATTTTCCCTCTGCCTTTCCCTATAGGGTGTATGAGCTGATTTGCCTTAAGTCAGCAACTAAATTTATTGTTTGTGAATCTCAACATGGTCCCCTGTGTACTAGAACATTTTATGTGTTTTCCTGGACTGACTGTTCCCTTATTATTGGCAGAATATACACACCTCTATGGATAATAAATTGAAGTCATTAGGTTACAAACATCTCAGAAATAATTCTGAAGACATATAATATATGGTTGTGGGAAAATGAGGCTAAAGCAGATTTCATAGTACAAGTGTTTATGTAAATAAGACAAACCAAGGAAAGGTAGTAGCATTTGTTAGATTGGCTGTTACAACAGTGTAGAACAGAAAAATGCTTGATGAAAGCACTCTGCTGAAGGACATGCCAACATTTAGTATATTTATAAGATGTAGAAATACCTTTTCTTAACTCCCCAAATATCTTGCTGCAATGCTTTCTTTAACACGGGTCCAGTTACAAGTCTTGAAAGCATGAGCCAACACGTTTTCCAAAAATCAATGTCAGGGAACCACCTACTTCCTTTCTCTGTCAGAGCAATGCCCTCTTCTGTTCAAAACACTCTGCCAATCACATCTTGCTACCCAGACTCCTTGAGGGAAATTAAATTCACTTATGTTTACATATCTGCAACTATCTATTTGTCCTGTATAAAGATCTTCTCCATGGACATTAGAGACATATATACTCTTCAAGGCAGTCTGATTTGACTTGATTTTAGCAGTCACTTGAGGACAAAATGACTCATGGTCTAAAAATTTTTTCCCCCTCCCTCCTTCAGTTTTTTACAGGGAATCTAGATGATTGGTATGAATATTTAGCTGCAGACATCTAGCATGAGGTGGGATGAAACACCTATTCTTACACTGTAAACTTAAGGTATCAGTAAAAATGATCAATAACTGTAAGAAAATGGCATCCAAAACCTGAGCTATCCCCCGAGTATTTTGGTCAGTTAGTTGTTTTTTGTTTTCATGTTAATAAGACAGTTTTGCTAACTGGATGCACAACACACATTTAGAGATGCAGATCCACTCATTACATGGTGTAACACCTTTCAGCCAGAGATCTTCCAACCCTATCTTGCATTTACTCATGCAGACAAGATTGGGTAGGCAGGCAAAATGTGGACAGAGTCTTATCTGACAGAATAGTGACATCTGTCACTGGTTTCTTTGGCTATATTTATGCTTGTAGGTTAAAGCAGGAAGCCATACTGGATGCTGGATTTCAACTGATTACTCTAAAATTATTCAGAATTTTCTTTTGCCAATTATAAATCCTCCCAAAAACTCTAGTCCACAGATAACTCCTGATAAAAAAAAAAATTGTATATTTTTTATTTACTTAGGCTAAGAATTTCCATTAAAGCCTTCTGTGCCAGCTGGTCTTGGTAAATTGTATTTTTTAAAATTTACTGTCAAGATTTGCTAGAAAGAAGTGTTTGTTAGAGGTAGCAAGGTAAAAGTATTCTGGAAGTGCATGATAAAGAGTAGGGTATGTCACTTTTTTTTTGGTCAGTGTACTATTAGTATGACAACACATTCAAATTGTTACATGTTGAATTACATTTCTACAGATCTACGTCACCCTGTTCCCAGATAGCATTGTCTCACCAGCTTGAAGTTTAGCAGCTGGCATTCAGCTGGTGGTGCTGCTTTTTGAATAACATGCTAAAATACTAAGAATTCTATTTTTCCCTACATTTACTATGTGCCAAACTGCATGTATTACATCTTACCATAGGAAAATTGTGCATAGTACAAGAGTAATTGAATGATAAATCCTAAAAAGGATTAATCAAACAGAGATTAAAATAACTTCTTGCTTTTCCTAAATAATAACTGGGCTTTAGGCTGTATTGCTCTTTCCTTCAATGGAAAAAGGAAAGAACTGGAAAATGTAACTGTAAGAGAGGAAAACTTATGCAGTTCATGTATTTATAGCCTCGTGGAGGAGATCAAATGCAGCAGATAAATTGTACCCTTTTGAATCTGATATGTTTGGGGATCAACTGTGGCTCTGTAAGAGAAGCACTAAAATGTGTTTATTATTAGTTAGTTTAGGCCATTAGACTGGCCACAGTATTAGGAGCTAGAGACTCTTTAACTTTGTGATCTACAAAATCCTTAATAAACCTCTGCTGACGTCAATGGAATTTAGTTTTTGGTGTTTACTGTCTCATCTATAAGAGACGGATAATACTTATCAACCTCACAGGGATCATGTAGGATTAATTATTTAATAGTTAGACACTGATGTAAAAGGCAAAGTATTCTATTGCCTTCACAAATACTGAAATATGACACTGTCATCTTGCAGTATTTAGCTGAAGGTGAAAAGAGACAGCGTTTGTTGTGTCAGCAGTAACACACAGGAGAAACTGCAGCATTTTGTTTTTGTTGAAGAAACACTAAGTTTCCACAGCAGTAGCTTAATTCACTTTAAGCAATTTATATCCTATGTGCAGTTTGAGTAAGCTGGTCATGGAAAAATGACTGAAGAATGCTAAACAGAATTTAGGGAGAGCAGTGCAAGTCATACAAAAGAAAAAAATTGAGACTCACGGATTTGTTCTCAGAGACATTTTTGTACCAGATAATGCAAGAAGGATATTCTAGTTGGTTGGATCATCATATAATTTTTCTCTTCTAGTCCTGAATATTGAAAATGTGCTCAAATTTAGCTCATCCTTTCATAATTTTTTATACTGAATTCTTTTTGTAGTGAAATCTTTCATGAACTGGAGAGAAGCCATAACGCACAAAATACATATTTGAGTTTAAAAACCTTACATTTCACTATTGCTGGAAATAGATTTTTTGCATTCCTCTTGAACGAATTAGGTATTCGCCACTTTTTGAAAAGCAGCTAGAGAAGAAACTAGTAATTTCTGAGATGTTTAATTGCTGGACAGCAGAAGAAATCTGATGAAAACGGTATTGGTGAAGGTACAAGCACACTTTTGGTATAGCAAAGTAGCTTTCCAGCACAGAGAGGAAGGTCAAGAGTTTTGTTATTTAAAAAAAATGAAATAATACAATCTTGGACTAAGAATGAAGTGTAGCCTGCCTACAGGTGACAAACAAGGCATGAGGCATAATTCTCTGTATGTAACTTACTTTGTGCACTGGCCATTAGCATGGTGTAACTCTCCCATGGATAAATCTACAGCCAGCGATTGCCTTTCACATAGGTTCATTTTGCTTTACTTTGGTAATGAGAAGGGTTTATTCATATTTTCTAATATCAAAATGCTCGAAGTAAGATCAACAGGGAATTACAATCCTGACCCTGAATCTTCTAATATGTATGGGTAAATTTACATATCTGAGTAGCTGCATTGACTTCATTATGACTTTTCACGAGTAGTGCAAAATGTAGATGCTTGCAGATCAACCCTAAGGCAGCATTTTCTGCTTTATGCATTTTACTTCACCGAGTGACTAAAGGCATAGTGTAAGTCAATAGTCCCACAGCTGTATGCAAACAGGAAAAGAGCATTATTACTCTTGTTTTTCACTTTCCTTTTAAAGTTATGTGAATATATTTTCAAAGTAGTAGTTGACAGAACTGTTTCATGCAGTTTTGTGTTGTTTTAGGTATTTATCCAGTACCAAACTCATTACCATCTCACCCTATGCACCCATAAGTTACATATAGCTCTGATCAGATTTTCACTAAGCTGCCTAATCGGTTTAAAAGTACAAATAGCTACAAAATACTAATCATATCTTTCCAGTAGTGTGCTATTGCACTGTTTCATGAGGCAATAATGTAGTTCTGACATTGGAATAAAGTGTTCATTCTTCGGCCTCATAATTTGGGAATAGGATCATAACCTCATAAAATAGCAGAATCCTACTATTATCACTCAATTATTACACCAGACAGTCTAGTGTTCCTGCTTACTGTAGCTTTATTAGAATTCTGTAGCTACTAGTGTTCCAAAAAACTCTTAACACTCACTTTAAAAGTACTTCTCAAATTTGTTATTTTTAATTTGTTCCATACCAGGGAGAAATCAGATTTTAAACACAAAGTCTACACATCTAACACTTATGATAAATCTACTGGAAGCAATGTAAGGGCCATTCACTTAAGAGTTGACTTGATGATCCTTGTGGGTCTATTCCAACTCAGAATATCCTGTGATCCTGTAAATTCTATGCAATTATACTATCCATAATCATTTCACCTGCATTGCCTAGTGGCATGTGGGATTAAAGCCACATGCCTCCAACTGACTTTAATGGAAATAAGATAGCTAAAACTATTTGAAACTGAGACTCTGAGAAAAATGTATAAAACACAGGACATTATGATAATCCCATTACAAACGCAGTCACCACTTCTACCCTTCTCACAAAGACGATTGTCATGACAATTCACAGTCCTGTCCCCTCTCTAGGGATTTACTGCTGAGCAAGCAAGGCATTAATCAGAACCTAATAAAATTACATTCAGTTTGCATTCACTTTGCACAGGTTTAAAAGACATCTCAAACATCTGAGAGCACAAGCTTTGGGAAGGGCCTTTTATAATCTTGTTGTACACATTTGAAATGTACAGTTTTGAGAGCCTCTGTACAGTGAAAATGCTCACTTGTTTGGTAGTTCCAGATCTGACAGTACTACCCAAGATAAAAACACAATTAAATATTGGTGGACCTCAGGTGTTTAAAGGCATGTACAAATTGCCTAAATGCTTTACTTAAAATTTTCTCTGCCAGGTTTTCTTTGTCTCCAGATTTATTCTGGATTCTCAATGCTTCTGATATCATCTGTTTCACTGTTAACCTGAATCTAACTGATAATAATAAAGTTTATTCCCAAAAGAAGTGTTCTGAAAGAGAATCAAAATTATTCCACATTTTTTATTTAGACTGAAATAAGGGAACACTCATTTTTCAATAAATTTACATGTCCTTGCTTGCAGAATAAGTCACCAGTGTTTGGAGAATCTGAAGAAAAGCTCACAGGCCTAGCCTTAAGTGAGATTTGAAGTTAAGGCTAAGCAATGTCCACCTTTTTTTTATGTATTCTTGATGTTGAGTTTCACAGTCTTCTTCCATTGTGTTTACTTATGTTAATTTAAAAAAAGAAAAAGGGAAGCTGTTTCTTCTACGTTCTTTTTTTGTAGTTTGAACTTTGCAATTAATCCCTTGGATTTTCTTCAGGACTGTATATAATCATCAGACTAAAACAAATTCTGTTCACTGTGTAAATTTTCAAATTTATTGCACTTCAAAGCAAGCCAGTAAATCTAGATTAAAGTTTTATGTCCACAAACCAACATGAGATTCTCAAAGAAGCTGCTATTTAGATAACTCCATGAATGGTGGATAACATTGACGTGTAAGGTTTTTGTACCATATGTCCTATATATCAGTTTTCAATTCTGATTCAAGTATTTTCTTGTTATTGTATTGTAGATAACATCAAGATTTTGTGGGGGCTTTTTAAGGGTTATCTTCAAGAATTCCTGTGAATAGTTCAGAATACTTGAATATGTCTATAAAAGAACTTAGATATTTACTTTAGAGTGATTAGGTTTGGCATATAAGTTATGGAAAATAATTAAAGTCCATTGTATACTTTTTAAAGAGGCAAAGCTGATAAAGTCTTAAGAGCTGCTAAATTGGCTTTGTAACATTGTTCAATACTTTAAAATTACTGGATAAAAGGTTTTATCTTGCAATCACTATTATCTGGCTTGTCATAAATTCATGTTAGAAATGTTTAAGTTCTCTTAAGAGAAGTCCTAAAACAGTGGAAATCTTTAGCAAAAAGAAAAGTTGTGGTGGGTTTTACTAGAGAGTTCCCATTTTAACAAACATATGTATGCATTTTATAACAAGTTATTTCTTGTCCAGTGTTATGCTGCTTACATTTTTTTCACTTTTCCAAATTTATCAGCAAGTTTATTTTTTGGAGAGAAAAGAGGCTTATAATTCTGCTTAAAATGACTCATAGTAAACTAGCTGACAGAAATAAAAAGTACAAATATAGAATGTTTTTTTGTATCAGCTGAGAAATGTCTCATGTAATTGAGATTGCTGCATGAGCTCCCTTTAGATAATTTAAGTTCTTGCATAAGTCTTCTGTAATTGAGAAGTTTTACTGTCTACTCATATACTCAGTAAAATATACATAGGTCGTGGTTGCGTAGGTTGGTGTGGGCAATCACTGCAAGAAAATCAGACTCACCAGTGAGCAGAAAAGGTTCTGGGAGCCAAATATTGGGGGGGCCATAAGCATGGACTGGGTACTAGAGGGATCAGCACTTTTGAGAGTTCACTGTTGGAGAGACCAAGGCAGGAGGGGTGGGTTAACCTCGACTGGATAACAGACCAACCCAGCCACTCTCTCACCCTCACCTTTGGCAAGATGGATGGGAAAAGTAAGCAGGAAAATTCCATGAGCCCAAACACTCTTAGTGGCTTGAGCAAAACAAACTCAACTTGGGAAAGATAATTTTCATATAGTTTAATAAAAACAGAGCAGAATAGTAAGAAACGAAGACAAAATTAAAAGTACCTTTTTCCTACTTCTCATCTTCACCCAAACTTACTCTTCACTTTTCACTCCACTTAATTTTTCTGTCTCCTCCCTCCCTCCTTGACAAATGGCTTAGGGGAATAGGTTATGGGAGTTGAGATCAATAAGTAAGCCTTCACCTCTGCTACACTTTCTTGCTACACTTTCTTCCTCATTCTGATTTCCTACTCCACTACGGGATCCCTCTCAAAGGACACAGTCCTTCATGAACATTCTCCTATAATTTAGGTTTCTCTTTCATTTGTTTCTTGAAAAAAAAACCCCCAAAAAACCCAAAAACTTATTAGGGATTTTGTTTCTTGGCCTATTATTTTTTTTCTTTTTGAAACAGTATATGTATGGCTTGCTTGCTGCTTTTTCTAACACTTAATACATTGCCTCACATAAAATTGTTGTTCCGGACAACACTGTGCATTTTGTCATCAATACCAGCATCATATTAATGAAAGCTCTGAATATATGCTTCCCAAAGCAACAAAAAAACCCAGAAACAAACCCCACTGCTTATGGCACCCTGAAGAAATCATATTCTTAGACATTTAAACAAGTTTAAAGCATAATCTTTAGCAAGGACCCCAAAACTGCAGTATTATATTGTTAGAACATTAGTGGATTTCAATTATACTAATATCTACTTGTGGAGTACAAAACAGTATAGTGGCATATGCTGTTTTAGATATGAGGTGGTTTCCAATTTTGAACTAGGGAAATAGTACACTAAAATATAGGTAATTTCTCCCCTATTAAAAAATGTCTATATTTGCTACATTTTATTTTATTATTTTATTTTATTTTATTTTATTTTATTTTATTTTATTTTATTTTATTTTATTTTATTTTATTTTATTTTATTTTATTTTATTTTATTTTATTTTATTTTATTTTATTTTATTTTATTTTATTTTATTTTAATGTCTGCAATGATTCTTCCTACTCTAGTTTATTTTTTCTTGACTTTTCTTCAAATCATGGCATAGAAAGATATTGGTAGTAGTGACTTCCTTGTGCTTCTAAATATTAAGGTTCAGTATGTGTGAATTTTTCATTTACCATTAAATTCATTCTGGATATTCTTCAAACCATGTACTTCAGCTGATCTGAAACAGAATGATATTTTTTACCTTTTCAGATTAGTAGTGTTTATTCATGTTCTAGTTTACTCCAGCTGAGTTTACTCCACTGACAACCGAGTCCTTGGCTTCCCTGGCTATTAGTTCCACCCTACAGGTACTAGGGAACCTTATTAAACAGAGAAAAGTTTTGAAAATTAGCACAGAAATCTATGGTAAGAACAGATTCTCATTTATTTTTAATGTTATTATGTTTTTATATTTTCAGTAACAATGAAGTAAAGCAATATTGTCTTTGGAATGTTTTACTGAATTGATCCACAATCTGTTGGGTAATTCTTATGCTACTGTTATCTCTTTTGCTCTACACTAAAAATAAAAATAAATTGGCAGGAACACAGATTTATACTCTTCATTTTCATCTACTTACTTTTCATCTTCTTGTCCTATCTTTGGTTCATAATGAGTCTGTCTAAGAAGTTAAAGCCAGAAATTAATAAAGAGGTGTTTATTAATTAATGTTATATATTAATTATTAATACTTTCATGTATCATATATAGAAATGTAAATAAAATAAAATAAAAAATAAAAATAAAATATAAATAGATACACACACACACATACATACACACACACACACACATATATATATATATATATATATATATATAATTTTCCAGTTGTGAAATAAGGAAATTCTTCTTAAGAAAAATGTTAAGACTTGACAGCCACTGTTTAGCACAGAGGAAAAGAGGGACTATTCACTTGGGAAATCATCCCACTCTATTTAAATTTGTACATGCTGAAATCCAGTGTCATCCACACTAATATTTTCTCAGTGTTTGCTATCCATGCAGATGTAAGTTAGTGTGCTGCTTTTAAAGATTAACTTTTGGCAAAGGTCATGTACCGTTGATATTGTTGTTTAAGAACTTTCCCACTACATATTATAGCATGTACATGAAGTAAGGTGTACTTGTGCTGCTAAAAGATTCTTTTGCAAAGGCCAAGATGCAAAAGTATCTTCTTTTTTTCTTTTTTTTTTTTTTAATGCTCATATTAATTTTACTTGCTTTGAGGGGATCATGCGGTAAACAGAATTTCTTTGTTTTCTTTTTAATACAGATTTTCACATGGAGAGCTATTTTGGGATATTTTATTGTAATAAAAAATTCTACATAGTTACTTGTTAAATTAAATAAAACTCACACAGGGTTTCTAAACAAAATGATATTGAAAGTAAATGGACATACCCTATGTTGTGAATCAAAAGCTAGGATGCCAATATAATGCATTACAAGTAGATTAAATTTTTTTTATATAATCCTCAAAGGATAATGGAATTTTTTTATCTTGGAAGCTTTTTTTTAACCTACATCTAAATGTCACTTTATCAATTTTCTATCTACTGTAATTTTCTTGGATAAACTTGCATAGATTTTCTTTTACTTTGGGTGTCATTTGACATTGATTTTTTTTTTTTTACCAAGTCATAAATCTGTATGAAAACTATACGCAAATACAGGGCTGTTACCATGTATTTTTCTACGACCTTTTTTTACATAACATTTACCTATTTTCTCCTCTTACCGTGTAAGAATAGATAGCCAAACTTTTGAAGAAAGCTCTGATTCTTTATTAATTTTTGGAGATTTTGACCTGGAAGTCTCAACTTCTTGATTTTTTTTTTAATTTTTTCTTTGTAGGAACTGTTCAGACATGATTTCTTGATTCATTTTTCCTAACTGTAATATGAAATAGATGACATCTCAAAGTCCCATGGAAATAAGACTCTCTGGAGTGAAAGTACTGACAGCTATGGAGATAGAAGGAAAGGAAGTGAGAACAAACTGATATATCTGTACATGAAAAATAACTCCCATCTCCGGCAAAATAAAAACAATTTTATTGACTGCACTTCAAAAATCTCTTAATTAAAATTACTTTCTTATTTTTTTAAACTGTTGACTAAAACAAGAATGTGTTTTATTCAAAAAAACCAGAGCAGGATAGTAAGAGGAGTAGTAGTAAGAGCAGAGTATCAGGAGAGGGAAATGATACTCCTCCCCTCAAATCCCCAAAAATTGGAAAATAAGTACTGTGAGGTTCAGATATGCAGGCAATTACCTCTACTAAGACAACCAGTGTGCTTTACATGAAAGGGCACATTTTATAAAGGAATAAGTATTAATGCTTAATTTCTTTTTTTGCATTAATCTTCAGAGATTTAAACTGAGAAAAGCTCAGGGGTAATTATGTTATCAAGTTCAGATAATGAAATATAAACAGGATTGAAATGTTCTTCTTATGCACAGAATGAAAGTAACATGGGGAAATCTACAGGATAGGTTTTAGAAAAATCAGTGGTAAGAGAGGAATTCAAATATTCCAGAAACAGTAACCTGAAATTACAGGTAAAAGAAATTAAGGTCAGGATTGTATTGCAGCAAGATCTTTAAAGGACTACTGGGCACACTCATTAAAATCTACATGTTATATATGTTAGCAAAATTCTAAGAACCATCAAAAAGATAAAAAACTGAGTGTGTTGAAAAATATTCAATTTATTGCACAAATATCTAAATGCAATGTTGTTTTGTTTACAATATCTGACTTAAATAGGTGATGAAATAAGTACCTAAGACTAGAAAAATGCAGGCAAAATATCTGTCTCCAGACAAAGAAGAAAAAGCTCTCTAGGCAATAATAAGGTAGAGAGCATTTTAATGAAAATATATGGGGCAAGAATAACAAAGGGAATTATTAATAAACATTTGTACAATAATGATATCAGCATGAGGCAACATGAAACTCTCAGAAATGGATCACATTAAATCACTGTGTTATATAAAAGAATAAAAGAACTTATGGTTATTGAAGAAGAACTCAGAAGAGAAGCCTTTCAGATGTCATGTCTATTACATCTTATCATCGGTAATGTTTTGGCACTATGTTACACAGCAGTCTTAAAAGCAAGGCAAGATTGTGTAAATAATATTATTAGACATTGAATATGAAACTGTCTGTTAAAAAAAAGTATTGGTTGGAAACCTTAAGAATTTTATCCACACCAGTGAAATGAGCAAAATTATTGCTAGAACTATTGGATTTTAACCTTACCTGTTGGACAAGTTGTTGATTTGATGTGTATCCCATTTCACTAGCTTTCAGCTCTTAGTCATGAAACTACTTATGAAGCTGTAAAAAGGGAACTAAGGATGAAATTAGCCTGTAAAAATGTAAAGCAAAACAATTATTTACCATATTATACAATGGTGGAATAAAATAAACTATATACAAGTGACTAAAACATTATTTTTGTAGCCTATGATTTCAGAGTTAGAATTTTAATAAGTTTAGCAACTTATGCAATTTTAAAATCTGGGTTTGATTTCTTGAAACAAATCTAAATCAAAAACTCCCTTTCCACTCTGTTATCTACTACCTATGAATAATGTGCACAACTCAACATCAAAACTATTGGTCTTTTAAATTTTATCACTGCTGCACTCTCACAGCCCTTTTCTCTAAAACTTGCCACTCATTCAGAAAAATCTAGCTCTTTGTTGTCTTATATTTGGTCTAAGAAGGTGTCTATTAATTGTCTTATAATAAGTCTATAATTCGTTTCCAAGAGAAAAAGAATAGGATGGTGAAAATTGTTTTCTTATAAAAGGTCTGGTAGTCATTGTGTTACTTTATAAAAATGTCCCTGTAAATTTATATTTTCATCAAGAAAACTAGGCTGAGAGGATTTCAGAGATTTGTTTTTGCAGATTTTTCTCTCTTCAGATTCTTCAGATATGATTCTAATCCAAGTAACACATTTAAATACTGTTTTCATTTGGGAAATAAAGATACTATGAGGTATGACCACAAAGGTCCCATAATATAATTTGAATGTTGAACAACAAAATTGTTTCAAATACCTTGAGAAGGGGATTTATAAATATAAATATAGTATTAATACATTATTTATAAATATTTATATTTACTTTGTTAATAGGTTGGCATTGGACATTTTTAATAGAACAAGAATTATATTTAAACTCTTCAGCTGGACTAAGTTTATCATTGGCCACTAAATTTATCATGAAGACCAATGACCTAAGAGATAATCTAGCCATGTATGGCAAATTCATCTCAGTCAGAGTAAGTACAGCTGCTTTCATTGCATCTCTGTTAGATGATGAAGAAAAGAATGTGTCATATAATTACAATTAAAATTAAAAATGCAGTTTTCATACCACTTTTAGCCTTTTGGTGTTGAGCCTTTTAGTGCAAACATACAGATGTTTTAGGGAGCAGACTGGGACTTTAGTTTTGTCAGTCACAGATACGTCAGAATAAAGATCTTTCCAGTCTCATGACCATTGGATCCTTTGCTCCAGAAAAAGGAAAAAAAATGTCCAATGCTTCTGTATATCTGCCCCATGCATTTTTATGTTGCCTTGCTTCCATCAGACTGTGTCAAAACTTCAGTGAGGCTCAAATTATTAGATACTTATTTTAAAAAAATGGCAGGAGGAGAATCTAATTGTGATTCAGTAGCTCTTTACCTTCAGAAGACAGGTAGTTGTAATCGATCAGGAGTCCCTATGGATGTTTAAAAGCTCCTGAACATGTGCTGTACCAATTATAGATAGATAGAAAAAAAAGCAGCTCAACAGGCTTCTTGCCTTGTTTCCTGTTGATTTGAGTGAAAATTAGACACTTATTTTTGGAGAAATTTGTTTTTTTCCTTGTGCTGAAAACATAAAGTTCAAGCCAAATTCTGTCTAAAATATGTGGTATAGTTCTCTCCTTGTAGATTTTTAGTTCTTATCTTTTTTTGCATATTTATGTTATCAAGACAGGGATTTTACTTTTTTAACTGTTTTGCTGAACAACAGCTCCAGAACAAAAGTAGAAAGTACCCATAAATTTAACACAGACTTCAAAATGAGAAATTATTTTATTTTCATTCAACTAAAGGGAGAGTCTACAGAAAGATGGAGCCAGGTTCTTTGAGTGCTGCCCAATGACAAGACCAGAGGCAATGGGCTCAAAGTGAAATAAAAGAGGTCTTCTCTGAACACCAGGAAACTCTTTTTTCCCTGTGTGGGTGACCAAGCACTGTCACAGCTTGATTGTCTGCTGATTTTTAAAATATTTTTAAAATATTTAAAAATAATTCTTGGCGATGCTAAAAGAGTGTTCAAGGATAATCATGCCCCACTGGCTTTAGGTGACCCCTCTTGAGCAGAAGCATTGGACCACATGATCATAAGAGGTTGTCACGGTTTATGCCCAACCAGAGCTCAGCCCCACACAAACACTGCATCACTCCCTCACGGTGGGATGGGGAGGGAATCTGAAAAGTGACAAACTCATGGGTCAAGATAAGGACAATTTAATAGGTAAAGCAAAAGCCACAGCTGCAGAGGAAATAATCCAAGGAATTGATTCATCCCTTTCCATGGGTAGGCAGGTGTTCAGTCATGACCAGGGAAGCAGGGCTTCATCATGCATAACAGTGACTTGGGAAGACTAACATCCTAACTCTGAAATGACCCCTTCTTCTTGCCCAGATTTTTTTTGTTGTGCTAAAACCAGCATACAGGTCCTTTCCTACCTTAATTGTTCCATAATTCTATGATTTCTTTTATTAAAAGACTACATTATTTTCCAAAAATTTTAATGTAAGGGGCAGAACCATGCTTCAATACTTTAGTTACCCTCTGCCTATGACAGCCAAAATCATTTAGCTGCAAATAAAAACTCTCGTTTTAGTAAAGAAATGTAGATATTTTAATTCCAGCAAGTAAACCTTCTGTGACAGTTCTCTAGAGAAAATTAAGATGATGTTTAAGAGAAGTCAGAGACAGCTCTTTAAAAAGAAAAATAAAAATTTTGATTGTATTATAGTATGATTTCTTACAAGGCAAGACTGGCATGTCTTTTCACTGATCAAGCTGTATCTGAATAAACTGAATGCAGCAGACATTTAATTCCATGTAGGGGTCAATGCCTGAGTCTAAATCAGTCTCACAATGATCCTATATTTTGTAAGTACTACAAGACTAACCATGTGCCTCCATTCAGCAACATAAGCTTTATTAAAATGTGTAGAAAGAAATTCACAGAGACATGTCCTCCGAATTCTTCAACAAAATACTCTGGACAGTGACTGAACAAAAATTTCCTGAATGACCAAGTGTACTCAGTTTAGTTTAGGGTAGGGGCTACTGAAACCATGGCAAATTTCAATGACTGTAAAAGACCAGAAAGGAGCATGTGATGTTCTAAATTAACCCTGTGCTTCTCATGGTTCATAAAGTCTAAATACACACTTCAAAACCAAATACTGAGCAAAACAAGGCTTTTCACTTTCATTAGTTGTAAATGAACTAATAGAAAAAATAGGTAGCAAAACATGCTGGAGAAGAAATTTCCTTCAATCACAAAAGGCAGATTAGGTGAAGAATTTTGTATGATCCCATGCAGACCAGTGAAAACATTTCCCCTGCTGCAGAACAGGATAGAAATCCACAACACTAAAAACACCAGATGGGTCAGGTCTAAGATTGGAATTCATTAATAAATTCAACTCCCAGGTCTATGGGAGGATATGGGAGGATTCAGATCACAAAGTAAACAGCAAATTTAGATATCTACATGTTTACTGTCTTAAAATTCCAATTATAGTCAGGAAAGATCAATATGCTGGATCTTGCCTGTTGCACAGATATTAAATTCCACTTACTACAATCTTAGGTAACTCAGCCAGCTTGTGCCCAGCTTCAGATCCTCTGTGGATGGGAGCTATATCTGCCAGCCACATGTGTTAGCTCAGCTCTTTTGTGGCATCACAGACATGCCTATGTTTTGACAATTTAAGTCTTTTACTCACATACTAAATTTGGTTCTGTGCATCTCACATTTCTCCAAATCTGGAATAATTTTATGTCCTTTTCTGAAGTGCAGTAGTTCTAGCAATTCCACCTCTTGTATGTCTTTAATTCCAAAATTTGAGAAGAACTTGAAATAGTCTTAGTATTGTGCCCAGAGCCCCAAATTATCTAACATCATAGTCATTGCTACCTTTAACAGAAGCAGAGGATGAAATAATAAGATTTGGTTCAAAGAACTGACTCAAGAAAATAGCTAAAGATTTTGTTTCTTGGAATGGTACAGATGTTGATATAAGAAAACATCCCTAACATTATATTTCAAATACTCTTTGCCAATTTGCAGCATTACATTTAAGTAGATGATATGAGAAAATATTTGCCATCTTTCCATATGCAGAGATTTATACTTATGAATTCCCTCAGAGCAATGTGGGTGTAGATGTCAACCAAGATATGAATTATAGATCACTGGTTAATGATTTTAAAAGTTTTCTTACTAAGTCAGTGCATACTGATGACTTGATTAGATTTGCTAATGTACCTCTTCATGTTCTCTCTGGAAAGCTCCCGTATTTTGTCAGACTGTGAACTGAGTTTATTCTAAACTTTCGCTATTATCACCTATAGTAAGATGCTATTACAACTGAGATAAGTGAATCTGATAATTTGCTTTTCTTTGTTTCAGTTTAGATCTAAGATGTATTTTATTTACGTACTCCAGACTGCAGTTTTATAGACAAGGTGATTAGTGCAACTATCTGCAAATATTTTGCACAAAACTGCTGTAAAATGAGTAGAAAGTGAGTAGAAAGCTAAGTTTGGGGGTCATATTTACTGTTAACAGGAGAACATAGTAAGGCAACATAGCCTTTTGAATTCATTACTATTGATTAATTTTTTAATGCTATAAGGAGCTTCAAATACTTCCCAGACAGAAAAGATAACAAATGAGTTAAAGATTAAATTACAATTCTAACTACTAGGTACAAGAACAATTGTCTTTAACAGTGCAGAGAGAAGAAAAACATTTACTGAAGAAAAAGCTTATGGTCGGTGCTATGTATCAGAGGACTCATGAATGAGGAAGATTATGCTGCTGCAGAGAATACAAATGCCCTTGTGGAATGTGCAAGAGTACCACCTAAAGATAATCCTCAGCAGTGATAAAACCTCTTCTGAGAAACTGTGTCACATTTTGGGAAATTTATTACAGCTGGTGCATTTCTATGATGTGAACCAATTTTAAAAGTTCAGAGGAGATCAATGCACGTGATCACTTTTCTAGAAATTTTGATTTTTTGAGTAAAGACTGACAAAAGCCACTTTAAATACTCTAGCTAGAAACTAATGGGATTCTTTGCTACTTTTCAAATATGTTCAATAGGTTCAAAAAAATGAACTGTTTCCCTTTCCACTATCGGCTTGAGAAGAAATACTGGGTTGCCATTGAAGCAAAGCAGATTAAGTTCTTTTTTACAACATACCACCATAGTCTTCAAGATTAAGAGGAAAAGAGTATTTTACTGCTTCAAAGAGGAGAGGTGTAACCTTTTCTCTGTAACACTGAAAAGGGCAATAGGCTAGGGTGGGGGAAACACTCATGGGGAATGACACACACCAAACATGTAGAAAATGTCAGAGAAATGAACCAGCGGACAGTCTAAGCTGTTGCTTCTTGTCTTCAAGAATGGAACACTAAGAGGGAGACAGCACCAAATGTTGGTTTAACAGCCAGTTTTCTATGGCAGGTTATCAGAAAAAAGCACCATGTGCACTTTATGTAGGATGAAGAAAAACACCTCCTATGCAAATCCAAATATTTATTGTTAGTAAAATTAAAGTTTTAAAAATCCAATCAAAGAATTATTATTAGTTTTGTTACAAAGTTATAGTCCAAATTTTCTAATTATTGCAGCCCATTTCCAATAACTCTACCATTAAAATTGATGTGAAGTTTTCTCTTTCCTCTTGTTTATGCACACACTTCCTACAGTCCTCTGGGTTCAAAGGAAGATAGAGGCCTTGAGTGAGTCCTTAGCATCCCAAGTTATTTCTCAAAAGAGCTTAATCCTGATGATTTCTTGCTCCTCACTCTTCTTGGAGTGATTTTTTAATTTTTTTTTTATATTTTGTAATGTGTATTACATCTTACCCTCCTTCTTCATGGGTTCAGCACACAGTTTTAAATCCACATAGATTATGTATGGTGTGATTTACTTTTTATATTGGATATGTTTCCCTCTTTCTCTCTATTATCCTTGAAAAAAATTCTACTTAACTCCAAGGTTGTTTTTCTTCAATAACCAGTAATTGATCATTGTGGAGGGAGCTGGGGGTCTCTGGATTGTTTTGTATTTTCAAGGCGTTTGCTGCCATTTAATTTTGTACTTTTGTCGACCCCTGATGAATTTTTTTTTTCTGTAATGGCCCTCAGTCTGTGGCTTCCTGATATTGCAGTTAACATTTATTAGAACAGCTTTGTCTGAAATAAATGTTTAATTAATAGTTCTATTCAAACAATTACGTACTGGAAGTCACATATACTTACAGACACATACATATAATTATACAATACTCTGGTAACTGCTTGCCACCAGTATCTGGTGGTTAAAGGAATTGGCGTGTTATCAGAACTACCCTACAATAGCAATTATAGCTAATTATAGTAGAAAAAGGATTAAATGCATTTTGAAGGTGTCTTTTAACACTATAATTGTCTAGTATGCTCTGTGCCATAATGATGGACGTCTGCCTCTAAGCTAATTATTCAGGTGAAAAAAAAAGGATATGTAGTAATAGGTTAATAATAACCTAGTCCAACTTGTATTTATAATGGGATTTAGTATCTCTTAAAAAACCTATGGTAGCAGGAAAAAAGCTTTATGACTACTTGTGCTACGCTACAGCAGGAAGCCAACACTGTCCAAGAAGGATTATGGTCCAATTTTACATTATTCAGTGACGAGCTGTGAAGAAAATCTTATCTAAAAGAGATTTATTTCCATCCAAATGTTCTAAAATTTTAGAGAACTAAAGTATAAGATTTCATTTTTCTTTGTTTGTGTTGGGACATTCAATTAGCAGTTTTTGCCCAACATATTGAACATTATTTCTATCTATTCTCATTAGAATGGTTACTCTATTGCCATAAATTAAAGCCTCCATCATCTTCTGTGAACAGTGGGCACACACAACAAAAAATTTTATGAACAGTTTTAGAAAATGACTTATCAGTGCTATTGCAGTTATAAACTGTCGCACTTTGTGTTGATGTGTACAGACTCTCACATCATTACTTGAATGAGTGTGACAATGACATGAGCATGCATTGCTATGGGAGTGGCAATAAGCCTTATGCCACTTCAGAGGAACACAGTGTGTGTGATAATCTGAGATAAAATTCAAAGCTGTACTGATGCAGCCTGATGTGAACTCTTAGGGAGCAACAGCTAGATTACCCATCGGAAAGGACTGCCAAAACAACTCAGATACTCTCTGGAGTATCTGAATTTTTGCCTGTGTGACAGCATTTTTCATCACATGCTTTCACACCAGCTGTACAAAACAGCCTACCTTAAATATGTCTCTGAGTGTGTATACATATATATAGAGGTTATACTTTATTGTGGATATTTTAAAGCATTGATGGGTAAAAGTCTTTTCTGGTTTATAAATAATAGAAGATACTGATTCCTTGAAAAAAAAATTTCCTATAAAAGTGCAAAATTGACAAGAAATTAAAATCGGTATTTATCGGGAAATGTATTTATATTTATGAAAATTGTTTATCTTTAATAGAGAATTTGGAAGTTAACAGTGGACATAAATAGGAATTTTACTACCATTTTGTATATTAATGTCTGGTTATAATTTTTAAAACTTCAAAATATCAACAATTAGTTGCCATAGATAGGACTTAGCAGTCAAAAACAAGTATAAATTATTACTGACACTCATGGCGAAAGAACAATGATGAACTGTGTATAATTTATCTTCTTTTTCACTCTGTCACTCTGATAAGTCTTGCCTTTGTAAAACTTACTATCTTTGAGATCCCTGTTGAGTCCCTATGTATGAGATCCTTATTGTAAAAGAGGATTTGATTCACACTGTTCAATATTGAAGAGGTTCTTTCAAGACACAGGGGGAAACCAGAAATGAGAAAAAAATCCAAGGAATTCCAAAAGTATTTGTCTTTACAGCCACAACATATATTCACATAAAAGAAAATTTTAAAACTTTACAAACTTTTTAAAAAAGAAATCTTGCTATTACTATTTTATAGACTATGCTGCTTAAAAATTAGGGGAAATTGTAGTTGAAAAATGCAGACACTTGCAACTTGTATTGGAGTGTGCACTGTTCTCAGATTCATAAAATAAATATCATTGAATGTATTCTATATATAAATGTATTCTGTATATAAAAATTCTTCAAATTGGCAAATAGTTTATATGAATTAAAGGAGGCAAATGACTGAAAAATATTGTTCACCTTGTCTGTTTTAAGAAAGCAAGTAGTAGCAATTATATTTGTATCTTTGCTGTGTGGGGGAGAATTTGCAAGATATCCAATATACAGTACAAGTAATTAATGAAAAAGATCATTAAGAACTAAATATGTAGGATTTTTTAGGTCAAGATTTTAATTTCTTAAGCATACAAAAAAATTAGTCACATTTTGAAGCACTCAACAGTTACAAAGAAGTCCTGGAAATTTTATGGAATTTTCTGTGATGTATAGGGAAATAATGTCTACCAGAATCCATAGAAAAAATAAATTCATCCAGAATTTTTTAACACTTTTTCAAACTCATTGCAAAAACTTGAAATTCTCAATTGTGTTCCAAAAGTCATAAAACTATTGAGCAATGAGAGATTGAAGGAAAACATAAAAAAATTTAAAAACTGGTAGTTTCAAATGGACAGCTATGTTTAATGCCTCACAAATTTATGATATATTTGTAATTCCTCCTGTGAATCCTTTTAGAGAAGAAGGAGGATTATCTGAGGTCAGATTATGGGGGAAATGTTAATAATTATGATCTCATATAGTATGCGCGGAAATGATCCCAGTTTTAGTGCTGAAATCATTATTATGAAAATTCATTTCATAGCTGCAGTTTATTTACTGGACCTAGAATTGTTCCTGTTATAAATTCAAGGATGAAGTGATGTAAAATGTTTCTTTGAAAAACGTGTTGGCTACAAAAGGTGTAAAACTGGAAAAAGGTATTATTATGATAATCTGTTGTATACAAAACTGAGGAAAGGTTTTCAGCTGCAAAAGTCAAAGGAAAATCTGTTTATGGTTTATGGTTTATGTTTTTTAGTCAAAATTTGAAAATATAAAGCAGTTAAACCCTATGAAGCCTGAAAAAGATGAATAGTGCCCTTTTATCATATATTAATCAGATTTGTCTTTTCTACACAAACAGATTCTTTAGGTATAATCTGCAAAACTGAAATTAGTAACTAAATTTGAGTCTAAAAATAGTTTCAAAAATACTTTTTGACCTTCAGAATACTGATTCACAGCAGAAATATTCTTGTCCTCTTTCCTTCAATGCCTGGAAAATTCTTTGGAAAGGGGATTGATAAAAGGCTTTCTGAATCATTTATGGTCATGAATATAATTTACAATCAATTAGGCCTGAAATGCTTCATAATGAGGTAAGAGATGGAAAAATTATATCCCTTTTAGTTAATTGTGGAAAAGTGTGATGTTACATTTTAGTTAAATGGTGTGCTCTGTCTCACCCCTCAGAAATGTACAGTTTATTCCCAGCCTGGGATGCTCCCCTGCAGTATCATGGATCTGTAATCCCATTGGCCCAAGTCTTATTCCGTGCCACTTTGAATCTCCCTGTTAAGCTGTGCCAGGGACACGAGACACGGTCTTGGCCCTTTTCTCTCTCTTGACCCTTCTCTCCCTAGGCTCTCCCTCCCTCCCCCTCCCTCCCCTTCCCCCCTTCTCCCTCAGAAGCCACGCTGCTCCCAGGGGTGGGACCCCCAATAAACCCTCCCCAAATCAGCACCCTCAGAAGCTCTGTGGAGTCTCCTTGCCTGCCTGCTGCTACCAGGGAACATCCAGCTTTGGGGGACCCCGGGGACTCCCTGGGGACCACAAATGAACTGCTACAGAAAAGAAAAGATATAATAGGAGTATATGATTTTATTTTCTCTCAGTATGAATTTAAGTCTGAGCAAGGCTGAATGCATTTTATCACACATTATAGAGCCTTTATCTGCCTATTTGCACATTTGTATAGGGGTGGCACTTGTCATGGGGTCAGCTGGGACCATTTCCATCACTCACCTGTAATCCTCTGATCATGGGAGTCCTCCTTTCCCCACGGGACTGAGTGTGGATGGCACATGTGCTGGCACCAGACATGGTGCCATGAAGCACCAGCATAGAAGAAACCAATGCCTGCATAGCAACCACCTCCATCATTTTAGGGCCACCACTTCATTGAATGAATTAGAGACCCTCTGCAATAAGCTACACGTTCCACTTATTAGCATAATGGCATGTAGATAATGAGGCAGCAAAGAGTTATAACATCTTCTTCACAAGCATAAATCACAGATTTATTAATGTGTTTTGTCATGAAGACTACATAACATCTTTTTATTTTTTTTAGTTTCCTGCTGCTGAATACCCCACAGAAGAGAATCACAGAATCACAGAATCATCAAATGGTTTGAATTGAAAGGACCCTTGAAGAGCACCAACTTCCAACCTCCCTGCCATGGTCAGGGACACCTTTCACTACACCAGGTTGTCCAAAAATCCATCTAGCCTGGCCTTGAAAATGTCCAGGGGTGGGGTGCCTGTTTCAGTGCCTCATCACTCTCACAATAAAGAATTTTTTTTCTGATATCCAATCTAACACTTTCAGTGTTAGCCTCTTTCAGTTTAAAATTATTCCCCCTTCCTCTATTGCTATGTACCCTTGTAAAATTTCCTGTAGGATGCCCTCAATGTTTTAAAACTTCAGTAGTATCACTAAAATCTGGTAGGTGTGCTTGCAGAGGTAAGACTATAACATAACGATAATACAATCATGTTGCTCAAAGAAAATCTTTATTTTTCTCACTGCAATTGCTTCTTGTGAAGAAATCTTATTATAAAATATAAAAATAGGGGTACAAACATTTTATAAAAATAAATGAAAGAGGTTATCAATATATTTTAAGTTCTAAAAAGAAGTGAAAGAAGAGTAATTTCTGATCATTTAGCTGAAACTTCCTCAAAGCGAGCTTTTCTAGTTAACATTATTTTCTCTTCCATTCTTCTTCACACTTTCACCTTTATCCTTCTCCTTTGATCCATCTTAACATTTTCTGTCCCAACACATTATTTTATCCCTTCTCTTCCTTTTTCTCTCACCATTTAAAAAAAATTTCTTATTTCTCTTTCATAGAAACAGTATATCTAAGTTCAGGGTGGTCAAGTTGATTGATTTTCAAATATGAAAGAATTCTCATATAAAATTGAACCCCAAAGTTTTATTTAATGAATCGCTACCAGGGCTTTGTCAAGTTAACTACGGAGAATGCAAACACACATGCACATGTACACAAATAAACCAACAAGCAAACAAAAATAAAACCCATAAAAACAAAACCAAAACTGATATCAAGGAATGCAACACTGAAACCAATGCATGCAGCACTAAAATGTGGAGGTTGGGAAAGGAAATAATGGACTGCAGTACTTTTCTAACTTCCTCTTCTCTCCTCATCTGAAAATTAAGGCCATTGACTTTTGCTCACACTATTCAAAAGATTTATGAGCGCAGTCTGGGAAGAGTTTCAGATGTCTTCCACAGAGTCACCATAGAAAATGTTGGGTTTCTCTTCCCTGATGCTTAGCTGTGCATGCAGTTGGTTACTCTGCTGGTCTCTGTACTCTCCATGCAGGACAGTAAATTTGGGTGTCCAGCCTCAGTTTAGAAATTCTGAAAATTAGGCACAAAAATGTGAGACAGAGCATCATGGTCACAGACTGGTGAAATATCACAGATTTTTAAAATAATGTTTCAAAATGCTTCAAACACAAGATGAAGGTCTTACCTGTGTAAGATACAGACTTTGAAACTTATACTACTGTTTTTGTTAGCCAGGTGAAACCAAGTTGTTCATGACTGTTAAAGGAACAAGTGATAAAAAAGTTGGGGAAAATAGAATCCAGTAAACATTTACTGGCATGCTTAATTCTGAAAATTGACCACTGCTATTTTAACTCTTTTTTTACTATAAGCTGTAGAAAAAAAGAAGATATTTATTTTTAAGAATTCAGCCTTGCTGAGTTATTTCCAGAATTATGTATGGCAGAGTTCAGCTTTATTTAATTTTTTTTTTAGATTAAATTTAATGAGAAGGGATTGGCTTCTAGCAGCAACTTCACAGCTTATCGTGTGAAATTTATGAGTTAAAAAAAAAGGTGATCAAAAGACAATTTCCTGCATACAAATGTAATAGTCTACTGAAAATCTGAAAATCATGGATTTTTCATATTTAAAATGAAAAAATAATTTACTGAGTCTAACTTAACAAGCAGGGAATTTGATTTCTAAGAACATCAAAGGTGGGATCACTAACTAAGTTAATATACCCTTTGACAATTAATAGATAATGTTCTTATTTGAAACAAAACTTTAGATTAAATATATTGAATACAAATGTCAGAAGATGTACTTTTTTAGAATTTATGAAGTTCAAGTGAGAGGGAAAAGACTTCATTATTACTTTAAAATATGTCCAAAAGTAATAGTCATTTTTTTCAAATTAATTTTCCTTGATGTTGCTTAAGTTTGCACAATAAAATATTCAAATTGCTAATACTGTCTCAAGTGCAAATAATTTTTCAACACACTTATATTTAAAGAAAACTTTTGTCAAGTAGAATAATCTGAAAAATCCCTGTTGAGCTTATTCCAGTAGCTATATCAGTTGACTCTATAGAAACAAAATGTTCATACATAACATACTTTTTAAAAAATTTATATAGATTTTAATGGATATTTGTTATTTTTTATTTCTTAATCTTTTATTTTGAATATTCCCTAATCCTGTATGAAGTTCTTCATTTCCACACTTAATGAAATGTATTTAGAGCATTGCCTATATATTCCTGCTGGGTCCTGATTGTGTAAGCCATCTTCCCATTCAAAGTATCCCTATGGATAGTGGGAGCTAGTGTTTTGAAAAACAAAATATTACAGAAGCAGAGAACTTCTTAGAGCCCAGTTAGAGGGAAGGGTGAATCTAATGTTTTCCAGAAAGAAAGGCAAGGTGTCTTATAACTGCTGCAGAGGCATCACTTCAGCAATTTCTTAGATGTACAGATGCCTTTTAGAAAATACTCCTAATTTGTTATGACTTGGGCTTTGACTGTTTAGAGTTGTTCTTCTCCTGTGTATCCACCTTTTTTTTCTCTTTGCTTGTGTGCTTTGAGCTTGTAAGCTTTGATTGGGGTTGAGTTTAGTCATCTATTTCCTGCACAGTATGAACTTTAAGAAAACTTAATAAAATTTCCCCATTAGGTCCTTAAAAGTAATGAGTTTCTTTCCTTTTTAGAGGGAAGCTTAAAAATAAGATCTTTTGTTGACAATAAAATTTATTTCTGTCCCTTTTTCTGGAATAAAGCATGCTCCCATCTCTGTGGAATGTGATTTTTTTTGAAATGGTTCCAAAAATATATGAAAGGAGATAGTATTTTTGTTCTCGGCTTCTCTTAGCTGCCACAAAGAACAAAACAATGGAGAGATCTATAATCAAATTGCTGTTACTGAACACAAATCCAAAATATTTCAGAGAGACAGGTTCTGCAGAAGGAACTTTCATGTAGTTGACAGAATGTGAAGAGTCATCGAGGGAACTAGACTTCTAAGGGAGCTAAGAAGGTCAGATCTCAAGGTAATACTGTGCAAAAGCCCATGTCAAAATCATGCTCACAGGATTCTGATAAATTACTAGGTGTTACTGACTACAAGACAGAGCTGAGTGAGCAGATGCAGGATTTAGAATGCAGTATATGGGGTTTTTACATTTTCTTTTTTCATCTCTGATTTACTGTGCTTGAGGGATAGTTGAAAGAACTGGTCCTCTAGCAGCCCCCAAGACCCACCTTCCTGACTAATCAAGTTTATTTCCCAAAAACTCAGGACTACCAAGGCGAGTATGCCACCTGTCCTTGTTTGGTGCAAGTACAAATTTTTCAACATAACTAGGATTATGGAATTGTAGAAAGCTGATCTATAGGACCTATAGACTACTTTTTGTTTTTAATGTATGCATAAAACCAATTTCTTTTGTCTTTTATATCAATAGATGCACTAAGTTCTAGCTGGGCTTTTACCCTTCTGCTTTTCTCCCTGCATAAATTTATTACATATTTGTCATCATCCTGACTTGCCTGTCCCTTCTTCCAAAGGGCACAAACTCTCCCTCTTCTCTTTGGAGTTCCAGCCAAAGCTCTTGGTTCAGCTAGGCCAGTCTCCTTTCCTGCCAACCCATCTTCCAGCATACGGTGAGGGATCTATAAGATTTCCTTCTTGAAGAACGTCCAGATTTTGTGTACTCTTCTGCCCTTCAGGACTGTCTCCCAAGGGACTCTCTCACCCAGTCCCCTAAACAGGCTAAATTCTGCCCTGTGGGAATCCAAGGTAGCTGTTGTGCTGACCTCCTTCTTTAGATCCCTGAGAACCAAAAACATAACTGTTCATGACCAGCATGCCAAAGACTGCCTCCAAGCACCATATTACCCACCAGATCCAACAGGGTGTCTTCCCTAGCTGGCTCCCTCAGCAGCTGTGTCATCTTTCCACAGGCAGAAAAGCCCAAATTCTTACGTGAGCATTCTCAGGCACTTCCATGGTTCCTGGCACATCAATAACCCTTGCACCTTTCCTGCTGTATGTCGGATTCTACCACATCATAGAACATTATAGTTGCTGCTTAGCTGGTATGATAACAAACAAATTTGTGTTTTACTCTGTGATGTGATATGACATTGTCTGATGAGATCCTAGAACACTTTAAATAACACTTGCTAGGATTTATAACCTCTTTTACTGAATGATATTTCATTTCAGCAGGTGATTACACCTAATATATCTTCTTGAATTATGTTTGTGAAATTAGAGACATGTTGAAAATTAATTAATAGTATTTTTAGGGCGAACAAATTATGTTTGCCTTAACTACAAATATGATAAATAATTTTCTCTTAGAAATGTATCAACATAAAACATCAAATCTTTTATCTGCAAATTGCTATCTTTCCCAAGTTCCTCCTTCTCTAATCTTAAATGTTTTTCTGCCATCTATATCTCTACTAGGTCATCCTAGAAACTCTGGGAAAGTCATAGAGGGAGCCCCCCTAAATAGATTTCTGGGTGTAGGAGGAAATTGCTCAGGAATAGAAAGCGTGAATTACTAAGAGTAATTCATGTGTGGTCAGCTTGGTTTCCTTCTGGGATAATATGGTGGGTTTGATCCTAGCTGGCTGCCATACCCAGCCACTGCTCTCTCATTCCCCACCAAGGTGAGGAGAGGAAAAGAAGATGTAAAAGCTCATGGACTGAGATAAAGAGAGGGAGATCAATTACTGTCATGTGAAAACCATGATTAGGGGAAGATTTCTGAATTTACTGGCAGTTAATAACAGTGAGAAAATAAAGTGATTAAAATAGTGAGAAAATAAAGACAAAAATACCTTCTCCATATACCCACCTTCTCCTCAAGCTCAATGTCATTCATTCACTCTTCTACCTCCTGCTCTTATCATTGCAAGGGTTTAGGGAATGGGGATTGCAGTCTGTTTATGACACTTCATTTCTCCTGCTCCTTCCCCCTTAGACTGTTCCTTTTCTGCAGCATAGGATCCCTCATTAACTGCTCCAACATGAATCCTTCAAGCGAAGTACAGTCCAGCAGAAAGAGACAATTTCAGTGTGGGTCCTGCAGGGGCACAGCTTGTGCCAGGAAAGCTGCTCCTGTGTGGGCTTCTCTGTGCATGATGCAATTCCTGTTGGGAGTCTGGTTGTGCCTGGGTTACCCAAGGGCTGCACCTTCCTTCAGGATGTATCCACCTGCTGCAGCATGTGGTTCCCCATGGGATGCAGGGTGGATTTGTGCTCCACTGTGGTTCCAAAACATTGGAAGTGATGTTTGGAAATTCTTTTTACTCCCTTTATTTTCTCAGATGTTTTAAAAATAAATATGTCGAGAATTATCTAACAACACTGTTTGAAATCCTGGTGCCCCTGAAGGCACTGATAAGTCTTTCCAATGCACAGCTATGAGATCAATAGAAAGACACTTTAACAAAACCACCTTTCTAATATTTGGGATATGTAACCCCTGTGTTTCTGTCCTACAAGCTGATGTCTCAGTGAAAAAGAGTATAGTGACACTTATTTTTTTGTGTAAAGCTTTGAGAAATGCCACATAACTATCTGTATGAAATTTTTGAGTTATACACACCTTATCAATCCAGCAGATAGACTTCTTTGAAGCTCATTGACAGTATTAGAATAATTAAAATTCAAGTTGGTAGATATACTTTTCTCATTGAAAACCTAAACACTGTCATTAAGTTGTGTCATGACTTACAGCTGAAGCTAAAGCATAAATATCTTAATTTGTCTGATAAAGATTTGCATCAACATCAAAACATTAGATGCCTATAATGAGCAATGGCTTCATCCAAAGAAGTATGTAAGACTCCTTCTGTTGACTTCATTGACATTAGAAAAGACCTTCTGTGTACTTATGCTATTCTCTTAAAATAGACATGTTGTATGAAATGTATGTATGTTCTTGTCAGACAGAAAAATACCTTTGAGTAATCAGTATGTGAGAATTGAGCTATTATATTCCAAAATAATTTGGTTTGATTCCATCATTTCATAGAACAATTTTTAATGTTTCAGAGAATTATGAAAGAAATTATGCACAAAAGCAGAAGAAAATAACAAAAGAAAATATTCCTGCTACATACTTTTTTAAAAAAAGTAGTAATTTCTTTAGCTTCAACATGTTAAAATCTATCTTTAAATATTTTTTTGTAGAAATAGATATGCTAATAATGGCTAATCTCTTGCCATAATTTTAATTCTTCCCCTAACATTCAGCTGATGCATTTTGTATAATCCATTCCAAAACTAGAGAAGGGTTCTGCTGAAATATGACAAATATATTAAATTGAAGTTCCTATTGCAAGTTTGAACTTCTGCTTTTTTATTGAGCAAAACTTCCAACATCCAAAGAATTTAATGAGGCAAAACATGCATAATTAGATTAAAGAATCTTTGTGGATGATATGTATCATATGCATCTCATGTTCAAGAGCATTTTGTCATTAGTAGGAGTTGTATCAAAGTTCTGTGGCTTTTTTTTTTCCTCATAGGTTTTTTTACTGTTCTGATTATAGGTTTGAATTCCAAGGGATTTTTTTCTAGTGATGTTGTTATTTCAAATCTAATCGTGCTGAAAACATACAGAACTTAATATTGTGAGTCTTATTTTCAAAATGTGAATGGACAAATGTGTGTAAAAACGAACCACTAGATAATCTTATTAATGATTTTTTTTTGATATTTGGTTATCTGCATCCCTCCAGTCATCCTGGAAGGACAGTTATGAGGGTAAAGCTCACCTTTTATCCGTGCATTTGTGTGTGTGTGTGTGTGTGTGCATATACACATATATATCATACATGCACAACTGTACGTGATTCTGAAAGTTGGTATTGAGAATTATTGGGAGTGATATTTCACTGCAGTGTCTATGCTCTTTCAAATGGGACTAAGGAAATTTCCAAATTATCCAAGTTCATTAATTATTTTTTTAAATTTTCATTAGGAAGAGCTCTGTACAGCATTCTTATAATTTATCTACTTATTGAGAAGAAACCTTGAAAGATTATTTAATGTTACTTCATGTATTTATCAGTATTCAAATATTATCTACAGTGTATTTTTCCAGAATTGTAGAAATTTTGACCTCCTATAACGGACAGAACTATTTATTTACAGCAAAGTAAAGAAACTTGGGTAATGATCAATGACAAACAATTTAGTGATAAATATGCTTGAAAGCAAGAGTCTGAGACACCAGAGGACAGAAAAATGCATGGCTCCAGTGTGGTGATATTCAAACATAGCAGAGGGTGCAGCTAAGTAGAGAAAGCACCAAAGCCTATGGCACTATTGTGAATAACAATCACACATTCACAGAATCAAGTAGGCTGGAAAAGACCTTTTAGATCAAGTCCAAACTATGACCTAACACCACCTTGTCAACTAAACCATGGCCCTAAGTGCTGCATCCAGTCTTTTCTTAAACACCTCCAGAGATGGTGACTCCACCACCTCCTTAGGCAGTCCACTCCATAGCCAATGACCATTTCTGTGAAGAACTTCCTCCTAATGTCCAAATTAAACCTCTGGTGGCACAGCTTAGGACTGTGTCCTCTTGTCCAGTCACTGGTTTCCTGGGAGGAAAGGCTGACCACACCTGGCTGCAACCTCTTTTCAGGCAGCTGCAGAGAGAGCTCCCACTGTAAATTAACAGCCTGAAAAACAAACCTTCTGATGGCTCACCAGAACAGTGCAATCACCGAGTCAGAATCTGAGGCTGGAAGGAGTATCAAGAGGTCACCTAATCCAGTTCCCTACTCAAAGCAGGTCTAATACAATCAGGTTGCCAAACACCTCCAATGGCAGGGATCCCACTAGCTCTGTCAGCTGCCTGCTGCAGAATTACAAATCTCTAATGGTTAAAAAAGAAAACAACAACAAAAAAAATTCATAATATTTGACATTTCCCATGTGTCCAGGAAATATTAATTTTTATGCCATTTTTGTTGCTTTTATTCTACATTGTTTTGTGGGGGCTTTGCGGTTGTAATGTTAGAAAATAATGAATTTTTGCCATATCTGTGGCTCCAGTGAAATGGGATTGCAATATGTCCCATTCATATTAGGAGAGATACATACAACATTGTCACTCAGATGTCTGAATACTTACCTAGCAACATGTTTAAAAACAATTTGAGTATTTTGTGTCACCAAAATGGGTTTCTCAAACTTAGAGGGTTTTCACACTCCCTTTCTTGACAGATTTTTAGACTAGTTGCATTAGATAATGGGTTATATATTTTTTAATTGAATAATATTTTAAACAAACTATTCAGTTGCAAAGAAAAACAATTCTTTAATTAAACTTCCAGTAATGGTTAAGCAAATGCAACAATTTTTGCATTTAGTTTACAGAAAGGCTTTCTTCCAGTTTTTACAAGTTTATTATTTTCTTTGGGAAAGATTTTTTCTTCAGTGAGTGGCAACCCTCTGAAGCTGTTTGATCCATAGAAACACAGAATTCTACAATGCATCCTTCCACTTCTGTGGGAAAAGTTATTTTTTACCCAGTATTATGCCACAGATCAACAGCAAAAATTTTTGAATTATTCCTTGCTTACTTCTTGTCTTTTCAAGGTGCAGCATAACTCCATTAAGCAAAACTCAAGTATACATGGCCTGCACGAAATGATAAAGGAGATTTATATTGGCATTATTTCAATTTACTGAAACATGGTGCTCCATGGGTGCACTTCAAACTTTAGCTGCCATTAGGACTAGGAGTCAGAGATCCTACACTTTGAGGGAAACTGTGTTCAAAAGCTGTGGTGGAAGCCAAGCTTACATAGTACTGTGCTTCCCTTGGTAAGTCTGTCCCAGTACAGCGTCCCTGGATCTAGAGTCCCTTCTGCTCCCTGAACCCTAACCATAACCATAGCACTAATGACAGCCTAGGGACGAGACTGAGAGCTGGCAGCTGTTTGAGAACATTTTTCTGAAAGTGGAAGAGCTCTTCATGCTCAAGCATACTAATATGCACAAGGAATGCCAGATTCAGTAAAGACTTGATTCAGTAAAGACTGCCTGGTCAAACCTCTGCAGTTGTATAGAGTGGAGCATCAGTGACCTGAGTGCTCAAGGCCAGGTTGGACAGGGTTTTGGGCAACCTGGTCTAGAGGAAGGCATCCCTGCCTATGACAGGGGGCTTGGAACTAAATGGTCTAGACTTCAGAGTTCCCTTTCAAATCATTCTAGAATTCTGTCATTCCATGATTAAAGTGTATTTATTCTCTTTACTATTAGCCTTTAAAATATCTCTTACATAAATGCGTTTTTTTATACACAATATGTTTGTACAAGTGGAATATTTCCAGAATTGGACCCTACACAAACATAAATATTTGAAAGATAATAAAACAATTGTATATCAGTGAATAGGATACAAGCATTTATTGTAGAATATAAAGATTTCATTTCTATAAAGATATATAGGTAAAGATAAATAGGTAAGAAAAATAGATAAATTCAATTCCAAAACAAATTTTATACCTATTTTATTTTTATTCATAGGTTAAACTATAAGTTGTTTGGGCCACTTGATATTTTTTCAGGAGTGAAAAGTAAAGCAGATTCATAGATTTGTTAGGCAGAGCCCATTGTAAATTATTCTATATTTGCCACATCTAGCAAATCTTTCATGTAGTACAGAGAAGATACGTGTAGCCTAAAATTTTAGCAGAAGGATAGCTTTTCTCCCCTTACTGTTCTATTTTTTGGACTTCATTAAAATTTTGAATTCCATATGATAAGATCTTAGTTGTCTGAATTAAGTCCTAGCTTCATTGATTTCAATGTTTTATATTTAAATACAGATTGTTGAATATTTCCAAGCACAGAATACCAATTACTTTTTGTTATAACCTACATTTTTGCTTTGTTTATCTTTAAAATTTGTGTCCTGATTCTGACAAAAGACATAATTGATACCAAACTTTAAACAATATAGTGTCCTAGCAGGAAAATTGTTTTTCTCTTTTATTCTTTTCCCATCTGCTTGTAATTTTAAACACTATTGTTTCTGTCAGATTATGGTTTGTACTTAAACCTCATTGAGTTTCTAACAAAGTTTTCATGTATTTGCATATCTGCAATGGCTTTTAAAAACATAGTCATTAAATTAAAATGGATGGCTCATAAGAATGGATAAAAATTAATAATTTAAAGTTGCTTTTGTTATACTGTGGCATCAAGTATCTGAAGTATATAAGTAATTTCAAGAATTATTGTGTCAATGACTTTCTTTGTAACCAAAACTGGAAAAAAAAAACAAGAACAGTAATATTGATAGTAGAGAGAGGAGGGGATTTGGCAGTCTTTCCATGCTCTCTTGTCCTGCCTACCAGACCCCATCTCTCTTATCAGCAGTCATGCATTCACAGAGATTTACTTTCAATAGAATCTTTTTAGTGACAAAGCTGCAAGTCTCCAGGGAAAGAAATATGGATAGTAAAGTCATGAAGGGGAAGTGTCTTAGTGCAAGATAAATAGTATCTTCTAGAGCATTGTCCACCAACATGAGCACTAGATAGTGGATACTGGAAGATTTAATACAGTCCTTATCATCTGGACATTAGAAAGAGGCTTTAGATTACTGGTTCATCTGTTAGACTCTTCCTAAAAGAAACCACCTAATTGCATTACCAAAATACACTATTTTTATCAAACTTTTTATTGTGTGTGGTATTCAGGACCAACAGGCATCCTCCACTAAGTGGGCAGGATTCAAAAGCATTTTAGACTATTATCAGAAAAAAATGGGATTAGAGTGTGATAAGGTTTATTTTTACCACTGGAATTAGAATCCAGGCCTTTATAGCTGCCTCATTATTATTAGTGTGAACTAAGTTTGGAGTTGGAGCTGATATTTTTTTAAACTTCAGAATAGTCAGGAAACCAGATGTGTCATTTCTGAAGACTTGAAATTATAGCCATTTGACTTCTTATCTACAAGATTTTTGAAGGGATACATAATGGAAATCATAATTAAATATATCAACTGAAAACTTTGGATTAAAGGTCTTAGATACTTAATATCAGCTACTCAAAATTAGAGATAATTTTGAATTTCATACTTTTGTATCTAAGTTTCCCATGTATAAACTCTCACTTGTAAATACACTGCAGTCATCACCAAGAGCCAAAGGCTTACAAAAAAAGAAAATCTCTTTTTTCATGCAACGGTTTGAATACCAGCACATTGTCTTGAACAGAGATGGTAAAACACCTTATTTTAATAATATCTTATAAATTAGGTGCTTTAATTTCTGTGCAGTAAGTTAAAAATTAAATACTGTATCTAGAAACATTTCATAGTGCAGTTGCAGAAGTTCAAACACAGGGTGCACAAGTTCAGATTACTAAAGGAAAACTGGGAGCTGAGTGGCGCTAGTTTAAGGTAAACAAATGTCATACACCCAACATATGTAAACATTCTATATTTGATGAAAATACAGAAGCCTAAATGGCAGATCCCTCCCATATAAGAAGAAAAACCAAGAGAGACCAGAGAGAGTAGCTGCCACAGTTGTGTTTCTCCTGGTTTAGGATGCTCTGCCTGAGCAGTGCTGCTGTTTCTCCTCAGTAAAGCCTCCCTTTCCTCTTGGTACAGAGGTACTAGTTTTAGATTTGCAATTCACTATGTTTTGCTATTGCAAACCATTAATCATAGTAATTATTCTTTGTTATATTTTTGCTTAGAGCAATTTAAAATTTTAGGGAACGCTCTAAGTGTGTGTGGTATTTTCATACTCCACTCTTCCTGTACAACTTGACAAGTATGGGACTGAGCAAGAGTAAATCTGCACACCGCACCAACACCCCCGTGGGGATCGAGTAATAGCAACGTGATCCTGGAACAGAGAAAGAGCAATATAATCCTGGCCTGGTTTTAGAAAAAGATGATGTAATGAAATTTTGGATTTCCTCATGAAACTGAAAGGAGAAGTGAGATACAGACACCATTTGAAACACCAAATCCAAGAAACACCATTGTCTCGGAAATTGCTTGCCTCTAAAATACATAGATGTATTTCCCAGTACTGTTCTCAAATATAAAATTAGTAAGATTTAAGACTTCCTGTTCTCATCATGTGCCATTGCTTCTGTGTGCATCCTGCCTAATATACATAAGTGCAAGGTCAGTGATTTGGTTATTTCCATTACTAGCTAAAGTTTTCAGAAAGCTCTCGCATTTAAGGCATTGTAAGAATGTCTTGCCCTCAGTGTCTGTCTGACTTGAGGTGAGCTCACAGAGACATCAACAGAGGGCAAAGAGGTCATAACATCAAATTAGTACCATCACTTCTTATGTACCAGTCAGAAAACACAGAAAGTGGGAGGATAAAATAAGATCACTGCATAATCTGTTGGCTTTTGTATTTCATATTTGTTGGCTTCCTTAATAAGACAAAGCAGGTGTCTATCAGTCTGAATTATTGATATCTAAGCCCATTAAGAAATCTTTCATTTTATATTAGGGTTGGATAAAAATGTGAAATAAAAGAATTTTTATTGTTTTTCATTCTGTAAACCCAATTGGCTACAAAATAGTAATTTCAGAGGTTGCATAATAGTAATAATTAATAAATATCTTTGGTGCTCAGCAACAGCTATTTAAACAATTCAGCTAGAATTCTGCTAGGCAAGGTTTTTCTGTGCAAAAATTTGCAAAGAAACAAGAATTTGCAATGAAGCTGTCTAAGAAAAAAGGTTTTAGTGACACAGACCTGCATTCTGGACTTTAAATATTTCTGCAGTATTTAGCATTTCTGGTGCAATTTTATGATGCCATATAAATATTGAAGACAGTTCTTTCTAGACTAGTTTTAAATATTAATCACTTTATTAATTTTTTCCCAGCTTCCAAGTACTTCTTAGGCCTAGTGACGTGGTGGTTATTTTGATCTTTCAGTGTTTGAAAAAAAGGAATTATATACCAGATGTATCAGTCATGCTATTTTCATTGGAATTGCAGATAAATTAATATTGAGTGGTCATGCCTCTAATATTCAGGCAGGGAAGTATCTTTTTTTCTCTTCTTCATGCTGAATGTCAGGTTATGGAATAATGCCTGTAGGCTTAAACAATCTCTTGAAATGGAAAATTTTGTGGCAGCAAAGAATATGTATCATTAAATATTACTTTTATTATAAAACTATGTTTTTCTTGTCCTGAAACAATTTTGAGTTGTAAAGCACCATTTTTTCTGCCCACAAGCATTTTACAGTCAACAAAGTTAAAGTAAAAATCAAGTACTTCATTTGCCTGAAATATCAAACCCCATTTATTTTCCTCCCAAGAGAAGAATTAACAAAAGGTTAAACAAAAATATTATTCATCTGCCCTCAAGCAAGTTTATATCTCATTTGGGATACTCTTTCCATTGATATGTGAACATTTTCATGTGTATGTGTGACAATCCCCTGCATGTGTATAGCTCTAAATAAATACTTCTATGCAGTCACCTCCCCCAGAATCACATAGCTGGAAAATATTCCTCAGGCTAATGGTAGGTAGTTGCATCTAAGAAATAAAATTTTATCAGGTGTTAAGATACGCTTAATGTACCAGAATTTTTCTGATCATTGGAATTTCTAATTATCTGGGTGTCACCATGAAAAAGAGAAATTTGGGGTCTGAAAAAAGGATAGTTTGAAGGTGGGCTGTCAGAGTGAAGCATGGTTAACCACATCTGTGCACTGTTCACAGACTTCTCACCTATAGACATCTAACAGGCTAGTCAGTTTAGTCAGTCATGCAGCAGAAATCCTTTTACAGTCTACTGTACACTTTTATAAATCTCTCATTCTGCAGAGATCTACAGAAATCATAACTGATTTCCACAAAGTTACAATTTTTCATTAGTTAAATTTATTTTAAACCTGGGATTAGTGCAAACTTGTAAATATATTATTCAGCTTATCACAGCCTTCAATATTTCTGGTAGGTTGTGACTGGATATGTTTTGGTGTGCATTTGGAATTTTTACAGGTATGAAGATATTTAGAAATAGCTAATCTTTCCCTTAGTCCTTCCTATGTGTTCTATTCAAGTGAAGTGATAGAAAAAGAAAAAACTGAAAATAAGTTAAATTTTGTCTCAGACTTATTCTGAACACTATGACCATGTGTATGAGTACAGGATAGATCTACGGTCCATGAGGAGAAAGTATTTTCAGTTTCAGGCAGAATTTTTTATGCTAGTACAGCTAGATTAAATGTCTACTTCTGTGTGCTAAATTAATATTCAGACTATTCCGTAGGTGATGGAGGAATGAAGACTAATGTATTAAGGAATACAAATATATATAATCAGCAAAAATGTTTGTATAATGCTATGTATAATACTTCATATTTACAGATGTCCAGGGTATATTTGACCAATCTCTTAGCCTAAAGTCTACCTGATAAGAAAAAAAGAAGCCATTCACAGAACAAGAAAATTAGGGATCATGACAGCAACAGTTTTAAAGTCTTACTAAGGATATATCTCTTCCTTAGATGCCACACTTCATAAAAGTATGGCACATCATCTTCTCCTTAACATTTCTTCCTGCCCTCTAAAACTGCCTTTTCTAAAGAAAACTGTGATATAGGACAAGTTGAAAGTTCATCCTTAAGTTATTCTTCTGAAGTGTATTCTGCAAACTTTCTTAAAAAGTGCTTAGAATAAGGGCATATGAAGTGTCAATCCTTTTGAAGGCATAATCCAATTAATTAACTAGAGCATGAGAACTCTCTTTTTTTATACACAGTGTACAAGTCAAGTTGCAACATCTAACAAAGTTGTTCATCTGTGCTACTTCAGAAAGTCTTATGATAAAGATTATCGTAGACTGCATAGCTGGAACAGCAATTAAAATAGACATCTGAAAATTAAATTTGGACTAAGTTATGTTTACTTTCTTTGATAGCAATTGATATATGATAGTCAGTGGTGATAGTGAGCTGACTAATAATTAGCTAAGAGAAACAAAAATATAAAGAGAAAAAAAATATAGGGACTTTTTGTTGCTGGGATTCTTTTTGTTTTGTTGATTTTTTTGTTTTGTTTGGGTGGTTTTTGTTCATTTTGGGGTTTTTTTGGTGGTGGTGGTGGTGGGTTTTTCTGGTGTATTTTTGGGGGGGCTTTTTGGGTTTTTTTTGGTTTGGTTTTTTTGGTGGGGGTGCCTTTGTTGTTTTTGGGGGTTTATTGTTTGGTTTTGTTTGGTTTGTTTTTTTGTTTGTGCACTCCACTTCAGTGTGGTACTCACTTTCAAGAACTGTCAACGTTGCACATTTAATAGGAAGAGAGGGTTTATTTTATTTCATTTGTCCTCAAAAAAAGCCACCAAAAACACCCTGGAGTTCCCTCACTGCAAACTTTTGACATACTATTAGCAGATTAAAATTTCTTTCTCAGAAAGTAAATTCCTCTTGCAGCACTGGTGTCAAAGGTGAAGGGAATGACTTCATTAGAGCAAATGATGTCAGTTATATGACTAGTGAATTTTTCCCCTAAAAACCAGAGTGGTGATGTGATTAAAGCTTTTCATGTATTATACTAACCGCAAAGTAATTATTTTACATTAATAACAAAATAAGAAACACATTTCTTTTATGTGTTATTTTTGCTCTACCTCTGAGAGTTTGTGATAAGAACCTTTTAAGAGACACTTTAAAGATTTTTTTTCAGGTTTCATTTTATTTATTGTTAAAACCATCTTAGCATTTTTTTTGATAGCTCTGCATATTTTTCTTTCTCAGGTGCATACCAATGACAGAGAAGGAAAAATGAGTGATGCTAAGGAACATCAGCTCTTTTACTGTTAACATTGGCTTGGGTTATAGCCCTGCAGTCATCAGTTATGTTCTCTAACTGTCATGTAGAAGTAATATCACACAAACATATGAATATCTTGGTTTGGTAGTGGCGCTGTTAAAATCACGAGAGATGCTTTGTTTCAGATATCTATTGGACTTTGGCAAAGCTTCACCTGTATATTTGTATTAATATTTGAGGAATATGCTACTAAAATTAAAAGTCATCCATTGCAATTTTGACCTCATTGAGAGAAGTTAAGGAAGAAAATTTTTCTCTAGTTATGATACTGACTTCTCTATGATTTTATGATGTTCTTCTTTTGAAGACTTCAGTATCGGTAACCCTATTTCCTAGGAGTGTCAGGGAAGTCGTAAATTGGTCACAGAAATAACAAAACCCTCCTTTCTAAAAATTTAGCATATGATTTCCTTTAGTAATGAGTATTGTGTGCTTTTGATCCAGTGGAAAAGCAATACAAAGATTGATTCTGCTGCAGTCTGTTGCTAGAGTTCTCCCAGGATAAGAAGTGACTGCATGCCATAGAGATCACAGTTCTTCATGTTTTTTTTTTTATTTCTACTATTGACTGCACCCTGACAGCTAGATGACTTTTATAAGAGGTTGTTAGCCTTTTTAATACTGTCTATTCATATTTCAATAATATGAGGGGATATAAGTGGTGTTTGAGACTAAATCTAGTTGAGGATTTGCACTTCTGTTTTTCAAATACTTCTAGTAACTTTGCTATCCATGACCTAACCTTCAATATTAGCTGTCTGATGTCTTATAATCTTCTTACACTCACCATGCATGTTTTGTAAGAAGTGATAAAGAACTTCTATCAAAGCAATCCATATCTGAATACTAAATAGAACACCTCTTGAGGTTTTGTTTCTTATCTCAGGATGAATTAATTATTTTTATGACCATTTTCTTTAAAGAAACAGGTTTGCTTAAAATGCTTTTAATACCATCTTCCAACAGATATTTAGAAGACTGGGACAGAAATGTGGATGGCAGAGAACTTAAATATCAAGGAGCAATTTATTACAGCATGGCATGTTTTGATCATAGAGACTCAATGCCATTTCAAAGTGAAAAAAGGGGCAAATCTTATTTTCTGATGCAGTAGAAAGGAAAATCCAGGACACAGACCAAAATCTGAATTAGCCTGGTATTTACTTTAGGTCAAGACACAGTTTCCTAGGCACCAGGATGTTGCTCTGTCCCTAACTGCCCTCTGTGCAAATACAGGAATAAATCTGCTTAGTGTCATTTTCTACCATTTCATACAGGGATGAACTGTTTTCTATATGAAAGAGAGAAACTATTGATTTTGATTTTGGACTTAGCTGTGGGGAAACTTCTGGGCCTTGATGGAAATGATTTAGTAGAAGAACAAGGTATTGCACTTGTGCAACCTGCCGTATGAAAATGTTTTCCATTTATTTTCTTGTTTTTAAATGGCAAAAACACAAACCAGTGTATGTGACAGTTCCTGAGAAATGAGATAAAAGCCAGGGCTAAAACAGGCGCCAAATAACTTGGTAAATTTTGTTTTAGGAGAAGGTGTGTAATCAGAAACAAGATTATAAAGTATTAATTTTGGAATTGCACACTCTTGGTTTTTTTCCAGGTAAAAGAAGTAAGAAATACAAAATTACTCTCCCTGGAAGTGTTCCTAAAAAATTAGATAAAAATAAAACAGAGAGAGAGTTACTACATGTTTCCTGTGACAGATTAAACTGAATTGATGCTGTTTTGTAAGAAGCAAATGCATGCAATAGAATAATTCATGTGACATTATTTGTTACTAAACCATACTATAATATATATATATTTATGTATATATATGTACACAAAAAGAAAATTGTTATTACAGTTTAAATTAAATCTACCTTAGACCAAATAAAGCTGGGATGTCCACTTAGCAGTTTAGGCATAATCCAGACAGAATCTGGACTGCTGTTTGTAAATAGAAAACAGCTGAAGATCCTTTTGGGTCTTTGGGAGAGTCACTATTTTAAGATAAACTGGACATTTATTATTTTTAAGAGCAACCTCAGTGTATCTACCCGTCATTTTTTCAGAATAAAAATATTTTGAAAAAAAAAAAAGATAAAAAATATTATATTCTTTACTCCGTTGTGTCTTTTTTGACCTTTTGTCCTGTATATCTTCTCTATGCTTTGCTTTCTTTATCTGTCATCTCATATAAGAGATATCAAAAATTTTGCTGTACATGTAAAATCTTCCTCATTGGATATATCTGAGAGCAAACAAAATATTTTTCTGTCGGAATAAAATAGGTCTATCCATATCACAGAAATGAAAAGGAATTTTATAAACTATTGAATTTAATATTTATCCAAATATTTGGATATAAGCCAAAATCAGAATGCAAACTAGTTTCAGTAAATCAGTATATTAAACTTGAAAATCTATTTTGTACATAAGTAACAGCAAATTCTGTGTGACTAAACAGAAAGAAAATTATCTCAATATTACAAGGTCAAAACCAGTTTTTCACTAAAACACAATTCAATGACCTACTCACATGGTTCAAAAAAAAAAGGACGGCATTTCATTACTGCTTGATTTGTGATTGGGTAGTATTTGTCAGTAAGTCTTACTCAAATGTTGAGAGAATACTTAAATTTTTTTCAATAAATTTTGGATTGGGCCCTAAAGCACATAAATTCACTCTGTCAGAGACACTGCTACATTAGCACTGCTTCTCATTCCCTTTTTCATTATAATGGCTTCAGAGCTTGTAATTACAGAAACTGATACAGCAAAATAGGCCTAAGATTTAACAAATGTGATGCAGGCTTTTCCAAGAGTTTTTGGTACTAATTGGTTGCACCCTTTCTGTCATTTGCTAGGTCTAATTACAAGGGTGGTAGAGGAAGAAGAGTAAAGGTTATGGGTGTCTCAGATCCTGTATTTGCTGTTTCTTAGGAGAATGTAGCTTCTGAAAAAGCCAGATCCTCTTTTAATGAATACTGGATCATTACTGAGTTAATTAACTTTGGAAGAAAGCAAAAGTCTCTAAACAAGTATCAGAAAAAAGAAAACGTATAATCTCTCACAATAGATCTTTCAAGTCTCTATTTCACAACTAGTAGATCTTTGTAAATTACATTCATTTCCAGCAAATTAATTTGTACTGGTACATAATTTGCAATTTTCATGTCTCATTATTTAAGCCATGGCAGCCATCATTTTTGTCACATTTTGTCCATAGGTGAGTAATCAGGAGTTTCTGGGAGAACCAGGGTAGTTTTGTCTGCTCTTAGGCTCATATTTAACCATTCATCAATGCCTCTAACAAGGAAAGTAAAAGCACCAGAACACTGTATCTAGACATGGCTTCTCTTTACACTCATGCAGGCTCCTGAAGGAGGTAGCTTAGTCATTCCAGACTGCAATGGAGACCCATCAGAATTAAGAAAATGAGTAAAATAAGACACATTTAAACAATACTGAGCAAAGAAATCTTTTCAAGTATGTGTGTTTTTCTATAAAATGATGCAGTAGCTGAAACAAAGCCATGTGGTTTCAGAACATCCTGCAGTCACATACATTTCTTTGTATTTTGGAGGACCAGATTCGCAGAGTACTTACGGAATAAAGTGCTTAAAATCTGTAAGTATGTTCCAAAGGGGTTATTTATTATTATAATTTAATAGAATGTAACATTTTGACAATGACTGGCCATCTCAATGTTTGCATCACACTCATTTCCAGAAAAGACACTGCAGAATTCCATTCCAGAAATATATTAATTCCTCTGCTTTGAGTTACTTCCTTTATCCCACTCATGTGCATGTATACCTGAACAGGTGTGTTACTTCTTAAATATGCAGCTAAGTACAGCAAGGAAGGAAAAACTGTACCACCTCTCATCTGTGAAAATCAACAGGAAATACCATGCAGTACTCCTATCCCCGTCAAACAATAACTTACCTTCATATGAGCAGAATGAGGTGAAAATGCAGATTTGCAATTTTTGATAGAAAATAGGCCTGGTTTTAGCAGAAAATCATAAATTTAGTCTTAGAACTCCACATGCTTAAAAATTCTGTATTTTGCTGTGTACAATATATTGCTTTTTTGGAATAGATCTGGGGCTCTGCTGAGGGCAGATGTGAGCAGCAACACATGAGTGCAGTATGTGAAAAGTAGTTTTTGTTTCAATTTTAAAAACTGAAATTATAATTCCTCATTAGCTCATTAGAGATTTTTAAGTGTTCAATTGGACTACACTACTATCAAAATACTGGCCTGCTTATCCCTACAGTAATTCCATGGGGTGCAGTTACACAAGTGATGAATTTTCTGTTCTGTACCAGAGAAAGGTGGCTGTATTTTTATAAGGTTCTGACCTATTTCACCACTATATCATAAAGGTTTATTTAGTATTTAAAATTACAGGAATGAAGCAAGTGGTCAGAAATTATGCTGATGGATATTTCTTCCATACTAAACCCTGTAGGTCATCCTTTTGTTAGTCATGTTTATTGTCTTCAGGTATAGCTATAACCATAGATGCTATCAATTTGTCTGACCAGGCTGAAATGGCTGGACTGAGGTTTTCCACTTGTAGGTAGAGAAAATGTTGCAGACATTTATCCTGCATCTGGTCAATATTTCTGCAGCCCTTAATTGGACTTAATGTACCTAGCCTGAGACTACAGTTACTAACAAATCACAGAAAAATGCCATTAATTCATGGTAAGTCAAATTACTCTTTCACAGCGTCAGGGTCAGTGAGTAGGTAAAACACTTTTTGCTTTCTTGTGATCCTATAGTGGTACATTTAGTGGTTGCTTGAAATGCTAACCTACATTTCTCAATAGCAGAATCCCTTTTAATGCAGGCATGGTCATCCTGCATGATAACACTTCAGTCTGACAAGATGCTTTCCTCAAGGGTCTTTAGAACATGGTGTACTGAAGGGGACTTCTAGCAGCTCCTTTGAAAATTAGTAATGATCTTTCAAAGTGTAGCCAGCAAACAGCAAATCATGAAAACATTATGGTGTCAGCTTCATCTCTGTTTTGTCTGGAGGTTGGAACGGACCCATACTGTCCAGTACTTCCCACCCAGATCTGTAGAGCTAGTGGGTCTCCTGTACCTCCTCTGCACACCTGAGTCCTTTTGCATCAGATTTTTTTCATTACAGCTGATAATTAATCCATCATCTTGTAAAAGCAGGACTGTTAGCCAGGTGAATAGATTTTAGAACCTACACAGGGAAAAAAATCTTCATAGTCTGGCTAACAAGATAAAACAGAAATTTCTTTGTCCCGATGGCCTGTTCTGGCACCTTCAAAATTTCTTACTTAATGTTCAGCCTTCCTGGACCACTTTGTTTTTAAGGGCTGCTTTCCAAGGGACTTTCTTAATCAGTGTCCAGGGCAGACCAAAGTCCGCCCTCTGGAAATCCAGGATAGAGGTTTTATCAATGGTCCTCCCAGCTTCACCAAGTATTGCAAATTCTATCATGTTGGGGTCACTGTGCACAAGGAGACCTCTGACCACGTCTCCCACCAGCCCTTCTGTTTTTGTAAACAGCAAATTTACTGGGGCCTCACCCCTGGAATGCTCACTTATGTTATATTCATATAATATGAATTTTGAATGTTGTTGATTCCAAGCTATCTGGTATTTTGGTTTTCTTACCTTAACAATAGGAGTTTAGTCCACATAATTTCATATATTCAAGCATAAAGGTATGCTCATAAGACTGAAGAAAATTTATTTAATGTCAACCATTCACATGGATGGCACACAACTTTTGCATTCTTAATTAAAGTGGCCTTATCTCTGCTAAATAATACTCTTGCCTTCCTTCTGTTTTCTCCAGGTCCCACAGGAAAGGGAAGTCAGTGAGAAACTGCATGAGTGCTGTCCAGGTTTGAGCCACTACACCTACACAATCCCAAATTCGAGAAAGAAGATAACAAAAATGTTGGTCATTGCTGTGCATGATGTAACATACTTATAATGTTTTGTTTGCTTATTTTTTTTATTAAAGGAATTCTGCAACTGCTGAATACAATCAGATGAAAAATTGCTGGTGTTCATTTGTCAATGAATCAGAAAACTGGTCCTCTTTCCAAATCTGCATCTTAGTACACAGCTTTAAAAAAAAAATACAATAATAAAATTTTACTGTGAAAAAAAAAATTTAGTCACAATAATACAGTAAGAGAATATTCATCTCACCAAAAATCATCCTCAGGATGAGTGAAGACAATTGAAGTGTTTTATGAAAGTCATCTTCCCAAATGACTTAATGCTACCTGAGGTGAGGGTTTAAGTTTATACATCAATGTACTCCCCTTGAGTCCAATATTTGCTATATTTGAGCATATACTATGTAATACATGATACATATAATAACTCTTGACCTCACTTGCTGTTCACTGCATTACTAGTTTTCCTAAAAAAACATAAGTACTCTTTCCAATGACACACATGTTTCTGAAAATATGCTGTATTTTATAGAGCCAAATTCAGTTAATGGTGAGCAAATGAAAATCAAGGTATGTTTAACTACAAAAGTGCAACAAGAAATTGCTTGGTTTTCTCTGTTCTTAGAAAACATACACATTCCCTTGCTCGTTCTGGGGAAAAAAAAAACTCCTAACTTATAATGTTTAGTGAGATATTTTCATATTTCAGAAAATTTCATTGGTATTCCAGAATTAATATTTTCTTTGCCAAAGAAAATACACTCCAGGCATAAATAATACAATAAAAAGAGTATGTCACTAAGAAAGAATACTATTACATATTTAAAAGAAATAAGTCCTTAAGGAAGGGCTGCTCTGTTCATAAATAATAATGCACACTTTCCCATGTGAGGATCACTTAGTATTGCAGGCTGAAAGTCTCCACTATGTTCTTCATCACAAGCCAGTGCATGATCAATACCCTGTTACTGAAACATACATCATTGCTGCAATCTATTCCAACTTGCATCTTACAGCACTTTCTTGAAAACCTAAGGCTCTTTTTCTCACATTGTCACTGTAATTATAGTGGTAATTTTTATAATATTATCAAAGGATATTTTCAAGTTTATACACACCATATACACCCTTATAGTTTGACTGTATAATAAATTTATTTGTCTCATTCCTTATTGCAAAGGTTTCATAGTCTCAGTGTCATGCATTCATATTTTGGATACTTGGAGAAGCTGAGAAAGTATAGAGTGATTAGCTTGCCTGTAAATATTGAGTCAAAAGGTGCTAAGATAGATTAAAGTATTAGGGTTTGGTTCTACCAATGCTTGTAGACAGAATGTTTTAGAAAAGTAACCAAATAGTATGATACTTGTTCAAGAATATTCAATGAATTTTTCAGAGTAGGATATGTTTCAAAGATTCAAGAAAAATAAAATAAAATCTTCAATGTTCCACAGTTGATTTTTAACATGAAGCATGATGACATGATTCTTCCCACTCCCAAAATCTCATCAAATTTTTCAAGAATTAGTCAATAGCCAATAACCAAATTGAATGCAACTGCCTTTTTGTCTTCTTTGCACTGAAAAGCTCAGCTTCAGACTTCCGTGTACTTAAACAAAAAACAGGTTTTTTGACAACGTTCTAGACTTCTATAAAGTCTTCTAAAAGTTTGAATTTTCTCTTGAGAATAAGACAGTGATAGGTTTATTGGCATAAAATCTTCTCTTACATCAAAGGAATTGGTATTCTGAAAAGAGCATCTCTTAAATATTTCTGTTCTAAATGTCCCATAAAAGTAGTTAAGACATCATGGAAGTTATCATGGTGGATACACACAAGTCGAAGAACAGGTTTCTTCAGTCCCACACTAATAAGATGAATATGGAGTAGCTATGGGGACTGTAAAGTTTTTCAACATGCAGAAAGTTAGAGTAGATGGTCTTAAATTTCTTATGGTCTTGAGCTCTCTAATTAATAACACTGCACAAGGTCTGATATTTTCAGACTACTGTCAGTTTGGGCAGGAGTGCGTGCCATTTACAATCAATCTATGTATACCCCAGCTCTTTGCCCAGCAGCAACAAACCCTTACTATTTATTACACTAACAAAGTGTGATAAGCAGTAAGTGCACACAGGCTTTTTTTTTTGTTGGGTTGTGCTGATGTGTTTCCATTGCCATTTCAGACGTTTCTGCATTTCAGATTTTCAGTTTACTTCTATCCTTTCACTATGTTGTGGCTTAACTTCATCCAGCAGCTATGCCCCACACAGTCACTTGCTCTCTCCCCGAGGTGTAATGGAGGAGAGAATCAGAATAGAGGCAGACAAAATGCATGGGTCAAGTTAAAGACAGCTTAACAGGTAGAGCAAAAGCCATGCATGCAAGCAAGCAAAGCACTGCTTCCCATGGGCAGGCAGTGTTCAGCTATCCTCAGGACAGCAGGGCCCCACCACACGTAATGGTGACTTAGGAAGACAAACAGCATCAACGTTGCTCCCTTCCTTCTACTTCCCCCAGTTTTATATGCTGAGCCATATGAGCTGTATGATGCCATGGGGTCCTATACTTGGGTCACAGCAGCCCCATGCAGCTCTACAGCCTGGGACAGAGTGGCTGTAAAGTTGCTCAGCAGAAGAGGACCTGGGGGTGCTGGTTGGCAGCAGCCAAGCATGAGCCAGCGTGTGCCCAGCTGGCCAGTGGCATTCTGTGCCTTTGTCAGAAACAGGGTGACCTGCAGGACAGGGGAGGTGATTGTGCCTCTCTGCTTGGCACTGGCGAGGCTGCATCTCAAATCCTTTGTTTGCTTTTGGGCCGCTCACTACAAGGAGGACACAGTGGCACTGGAAGGGTCAGCTCTGGCATTCCAAATAAGGGCAACATGTTGGACTTGATCTTAGAGGTCTTTTCCAACTCTAATGAATCTGTGATTCTATGATAACCCATTGGAGTCAGCTGTCCTAGCCATGTACTCTCCTCCCTGCTCCTTGTGCATCTCCAGCCTCCTTGATGGCTGGGTGGTGTGAGAAACAGAAAAGTCCTTGACTGTGCCTGAGCACTGCCCAAAACCAATGAAGACTCTCTGTATTATCAACATTGTTTTCAGGACAAATCCAAAAAAAGAGCCCCAGGACCACCTAGTATGAAGCAGATTAAGTCTTGACAAACCCAGAATACATTCATAACATGGTTTCCTGCTATTGCCCAGGTTTACTGTGAGGGCTTTTACAGTGACCAGCAAATGAGCTGGAAAGAGTATGATGCAAATGAGACAAATGTTTCTTTTAAACTTTCCTCTACAGCATGTCAGTTATTTCATAGAGCAGTAGACTTATTGTATTTGAATTATTATTTCAATTAAATATCTAAATCTCGAATCCACCTAAATCCTATTGTTAGATATGTCTTAGATTGGATTTACAAAGATAACTGGATTCCTAACAGTGAACAGCAGAAGCTACAAAAAGTAAATAGCTGAGAACCAAGGAGTGCCAAGTGGAGTAAGTGTGGTAGGAAGATGAGAAAATTATTATAAGATAAAAAGACTAGTAAAGAGACATCTGCTTCAGAGATTTAATTGGATATAGTGATTTTCTGGCTAAATAGCACAAAGGTTATGTAGCACATCAAAAGTTATATAGCACATCCAAAGGTTATATAGCATATCAGCTGACTTGAATTGTTAAAAGTAAGCAAATGAAAAAAGAAGAAAATAAAACCATAGCAGTTATACTCAGTGAAAATTCTAACTATAACTCAATTTGAAAGTCACTCTTGATGAATTTACCATGCCAAGTATATTTTACATCTCAAAAAATACCTGGAAAGCATGTCTTTGCTTCTGTTAGTGGAAGTAAATTCTTTCTGTCTGCTTACACTTAACTTTCTCCTGAGAGTTATAAAGTTTTGAAAGCAACTGTCTGAGTAATGGAATGGCAAAACAAAATGCAGTTGTCATTTTAGACACCAACAATAGGAAGCTCAACTTCTTTTTCATGAACCACTATTCTTGCAGTCAAACTCTGCTGTCAGATATAAAAACGGCCTTTTATGTGATGGCAGCATTAAGCCCAAAAAAGAAAGTGAAAGAAAAGTTTACCACAAAATAAAATATATGAAAAGTCAGCACAAAAAATATCTTTACAGGATGCAAGAAGAATTATAATCATCCTGCTACTCACATTCCCACCAGAAGTGCATCATATTTGGTACAAGAGAAGAATGAATGTACTTGAACTTATGTTCTTCAAGTATTATGTTAGGAAAAAAAAAGGCAGTAATAAAACTTGATGCAAATGCAGCACATATTGTTAGATAATATAGTATTTCCTCTCACAAAGTCTATGCAATTTTTAAAATATGTTTTGTAATATTTTGCATTATATTATTATCTGAATAGAAATGCCCTTTATATGAACATGACATGAATTTCTTTCAGGAAAAGGAAACCAGCAAAAATACACTTCAATTATTACAATGATTTTCTATTACTGGAAATATTTTATTCAGTTCTTGTCATCCTTCTTAACTATAGATAGTAGAAAATAGCAGATTTCAAGGTTGATGATAAGAAAGATTAAAAACATGGAAAGATTCATCTGTGAAAACAAAAATCTGGGGGAAAAAATATTAATTTGAAAATTACAGACTGAAATAGAAAGACTTTAAAAAATGCTGAATATTGCAATTTAAAGGACCACACATTCTCATATATTCTAAAAACATAAACCAAAAGGTATTTAATGAATAATGAAATAGTAAAAGTAATGGCTGAATTTTAGACCTGTTTCAAGACATATCCGAGATAAAGAATTTATGGTGTCTAAAAAAAAGCACAATTTAAATATATAAAAATTATTTTTGTGATAGTACAGATAGAAGTGACTAAATCTAACAATGGTAGTATGTATTGTGACGATATATTATGTAGTGCATTGTGTTATAAAATATTCTGACCAAAATGGAGTAGAGGGGAGACTGTATTTCTTGCCTGATTATATATTTCATGTTTTTTAAATACTGCTGCAGATGATCAGGCACAAGTAAATACTTTCTTCTCAAGACTCATTGAAATGTTTCTTCTTTTGTTGTGATTAAGAAGGAAGTGGCACATGAATCAAAGACTGTCATCAGTATGTTCAGTAGAAGGTTGACTGCGGAGTCTGAGGAAGACAGGTTCCAGCACTTTCAGCATGGTGGCAGAGGCAGATGGCCCTAAGAAGGGTTCTCACTCTGCCCCTCCACTGTTTTGGTCATGCTATAAATGCCAACCTAGGAAACACTTCAGAAACATTTCACTAGGCTTAAGCAGTTTTGAAAAAGTTCAAAATTTCTCATTGAAAGAACCCATAAGTTCATAAAAATAATTACAAAATAGTTCTAACAACTTCCAGAGAAACCTTTCATGGTTTTAGAGTCTGTTTAGGCATAAGACATACAGCTCAGATAACCAGAGTATTTATTTAAATCTTCAACTCAAATAATTTTTTGTGAGAAGGACTCTGAGAAAACACTTGTTACAACAGAAAATCATTGCAGTTGCTTTCTGTGGTTGTATCACTTCTTTCTTCCAAATAATTTTTTTTTTTTCACTATGAGAATCAAGATTCTAGGATATATGTAGCATTATTTTGCCTTTCTATAGCAAATGTGTGTGTCATGCTATACCACTTCCATTCTAAGCTAGATAGTACTGGCAGTTCTACAACATACAAAGGCTGGGGTCTTCTGCATTTGGCAGAGTAAAATAAAGTGAACAATGCTGGTGTGCAAGATTTTAACTCTATTGAGTTCAATCTCAACAAGAGAAACAAAACATCTCAACTCAATACCACACTCCTGAGTTTATAGTTTCAAATATCTGTCCTGTGGGAGCAAGCAACTATCATTTCTGGGTTAATCCTCTTCAAGAAACAGACAGGCAAGATTTATCCACTTATTAAAAGAATTCATTTTGTTTCAAAATTTTTGACGTGCCTCCAAAAATCAATCTCAATAAATGTCAAGGAACATGGAGATAGAGGTTATTTGTCTGTGATCAATTTTTATGTGACAAAGTAACAAAATTGTGAGAAATGAATTTTTTTAGTAACACAAATCATTCTGAGAAAGAGATAGATGTTCTAGGTATTCTGGATCTGTATGAAATTGCATTATTTTTTAGTGAAAAACAGAGTGTTGACATTATGACTATTCTGTCTTGCCTTGTAATATACAAGCTTGTTTTTTCCTGATTTGCTTTTATACATGGTCTTTTCCCAAAGGTTTCTCCAATTTTGAAGTTGATTCACAGTACTCAAATCATCACAGTATGTGTCTCAATTACTTCAATATGTAATAAGGAAAGGTTAAAGAGGTTGTATTATTTTTCCCTTGGTGGTGGTTTTCTTTCTGTAGGCTTCACCATGTTCTACATTTCACCAGTTATGGTTCAGAACAGATAAAAACATATAAACCATAGAGATTAAAGGATAGTCACAATACAATCCACTGATGTTCAGAAACTACTATGAGAAAGAAGAAAAGTGAATTGATGAATTAATTTTAAATTTTGTGATCTTTGCTTCTTGAAATCACAGAGTTATTAATGCTAAATACCTGCTAGACGACTCTTTTTTTTTTTCATCTATTATATCCCTGAAATGGAAACTTCAATATTTTTGTCCTTAAATTGCAATATTTTTTATTATATTTGATGAAGTCTATATTATTGCCATTATTCATTATTACTCTAATGCATTTGCCAGAAATTTGAATTAAAAAGTCTTCCCATTTTTTCCTACATGGTGCTTTATTTTAATTTTAAATAATGGTAATTTTATTATAGTATGGGTTTTTTTCTTTTTATATTGTTAAAACTGCATCAACTAGAGAGTAAGAAGCGGTAAGCCTTATCCTACCAAGATGTCTGATATAAGTCAAATTAATTTCTTCCCAGGATGCACTATAATTTGTTTGTGTGTTGCTTTTTTAAATTAACTAACATAGATTGAATTAGTTTTAGTCAGGCAAGCTGAATGCCACCATTCTGAGGAGGGTAGAGGTAAATATTTTTAGCTAGGTTCAGTGAAAATAAATAAGCAAACAAATTAAAATCAGGTACTAAAAGCAATTTTTTAATGGATTACTCACTTTAAATCTTCCTCCTTAAAGAGAAATCTTAAGAAAAAATACTATAAATTGTGGAAAATAATTTCAGATTTTTTTTTTTTTCTTTTAGAAAAGTTTAAAAAAGCATTTACTATAGAAGAACTCTGAGGTTTAAAGGAGGAACAACTCACTGCTCCCAAGAACACAGCTCTGACAGGTCTAAATATATTTTTCTTCAAATATTCTAGTCTCTATGTCATGCTGGATCCCAAAACTTCAATTATATCATCATGTAACATTCAACACCAACCTGTGAGTTGCTAGGTTTTTTTCCAGCAATCTTTTGCCATACACTCTTCTTGTCTCATAATTTAACTGGCAGCACTTGAGATATTATTTTACTTCAGAAAGATTTAGAATTTGCCATTTTTCTCAGTGTTTCTTATTTTCTTAAGTCTATTGAAGTTGCTTAAACAGTGCTAGAAAATTTTACATTTCTCAGGGAATATAAATAATTGAATATTCAAATGCCTTTTTAGCTTAGTAGTAAGGTATAGCATGGTTCATGTGATGAATCTAACAGCAATTTCTAGTAGAGATATTAAGTTTGTCTTAGAAACAAGAAATGAGGGCATGCCCTGCTCTTCAGTGAGTGTTTAAGTTGGCTGTTTGGCATTGAGTAAGTAATCTCCATTATTAAAATGATGTTAAAAATGTTCCTTAGTGAAGCCTTGACAGAGCACTGTTTTAAAACAGAAATGGACTTTTAAGCCTCTGAGGAGGGAAATCTGCATGAAGGAATACGACCTTTCCTTCCTTCCTGGCATTTCATACCTCTAAGAGAATGTGTTAAGTAGTTATAGCCAATGTTTACAGAATCCCAGAGTCATCATACAGCTGAGGTTGGAAAAGATCTTTAAAGATCATCAAAATGGAGGAGGGTAGCTCTTGAAAAAGTAGACAGAAAATGCCAAGATATTTAATGCCTTCTTTTCTGGTAGAATTTGCCTTCGTGAATCCCCGATCCTTCAGGCCAGGGGGAAAAACTGGATATTAGAGCCTGATGGTAATAATGTGAAGGTCATGTGTTTGATCATTTTGTGGGAATTCATTAAAGAGCTGGACTCAATGATCTTTGTGGGTCCCTTCCAACCCAGACTATTCTGTGATTCTCTAATTCTGATAACTTGTCCTTAGTGGAGGAGAATGTGGTTAGGGGAGGTTTAGACACCTGAACACAAACAAGTCCATGAGACCTGATGGTAAGTACCTTCAAGTTCCAAAGGACTTGGCTGGTGTCATTGTGGGGCCACTCTCAATTTTCTTCAAAATGTGATGGTGACTGGGGAAAGTTCCTGGAGACTAGAAGAAAGCAGATACCAGCCCTACCTTCAGGAAGGAGAAGAAAGAGGGTCTGAGGAACTACAGGGCTCACCTCAACTTCTGGAAAGTGATGCCGCAACTGATCCTGGAGACCATTTCCAGGTATTTCAAGGACAAGACAGTCACTGGAAGTAGCCAGAATGGATTTATTAGAGGGAAGTAATGCTGGACCAACCTGACAGCCTTTTATGACGAGATCACTCACTTCACAGGTGACAGTGAATGAAAGGTTGCCTGGATTTTAGAAAGTCTTTTAACTTTGACTCCCATAATATACTCATAGACAAAGGAATAAAATACAGGCCAGATATAAGGAAAATCAGGTGGATTGAAACCTGAGTGAGCAGCCACATGCAGAGGATTGTAATCAGTGGCACTGTAGGCCATTCACTCCTGCAGCTGTGCCCCTTGGGTCAAAATTTGTGTCAATATTGTTTAACATCCTGATTAATGGCCTCGACTAATGGCCTTGGCACAAAACTGTACCCCCAGCAAGGCTGCAGACAATACAAGGCTGGGAAAAGGGACTGATACACTAAATTATTTTTCTGCCATTCATAGCAACTTTAACAGTCAGAAGAAATGGATGAAGGAAACCTCTCAAAGCTAAATTGAGGGAAATGCAAACTTCTGCACCCGGGGAGGAATGGACTGAAATCCAAGTATGCTCTGGGTGCTGACTGACAAGAAAGAAGTTTTAATGAAAAGACCCTAGTGAAACTGGTCAGCACCAAGTTGAACATGAACAAGCAATGTACCTTAGAAGAAAAGCTTAACAGCTTCCTGAGCTTCATTAGAAAGAGAAAAAAGGGCTCAGTGGGACTGTCCTCATGGTGTACCTAGCAAAGTAAAGTAATGAACTGAAGAAGGGGCAGCCCGAATCATCATGGTGGCAAACAGTGAAAATACAGGAGTCAATGAGTACAAACTGACGTGCAGGAAATTCTACTTAATTTACATACAGGCTAGCCTCTCATTCAGGTTACCCATACTTAGATTCAAAGCCTGAATGGACACAGCCCTGAGCAATCTGCTGTAGCTGCAGCTGCTTTAAAAATTATGTTGAACCAGATGATGTCCATAGGTCAATTCCAATCTCAGCCATTCTGCGACACTTCTGTCTTATCTTCTTCATTCTACTTCAGAACTTCTATTTTCCCTTTTCTTCCCCTTTATTCTACCACATTTTTTTAAAACCTCTTCCTATTTCCTAGTGTTTGTCTCCCATATTATGCATATCTTTTACAAGGCTCAGATTTGCCACTTATTTCTGTGTGATCACTTGCTCTTGCATATGCCTTCCAACAAAGCATAAAGAAAGCTTTCTAGCAGAACACAGCTCCATAATGTGCTGCCTCCAACCAATGATGTAGTGCACCATAAAGCTGTGAATAGCCAATGAAGCTTAGAGCAGCCTCAGTGCCCCAGTTAATTGCTCGTTCAAGTTCCAAAACAAAGCTGACACCTGTGAAAACTTGGCTTGTGTTTCTTTGTCAACACATATACATCATCCATAAATGCCTTGTTCATATGTAATTGAAGAGATTCATCCATGGAATATCTGTTACATCTTGCCTCTATTAGATGTTTTAAAAATAGAGATTGCACCACAACAGGGATCATTCCTTATGAATTGCAGTATGTCTGCTTTATGACAAAGAGCCATAAAATTGGTATTGATGATTGATCAGTGTTATTTTAACTGCCTAACAAGAAAAAGAATTATCTGACTGGTAAAGGCTGTAAAATCATCTTCTATCGTGTTAGCTCCCAGTGCATTCCAATAGTTTAATAAGCCTGTTTATCTAAGTACTTTGCAATACTTAACTCATTTATTACTATGTCAATAATGACTTCATTATTCTCAGCTCCACAGGTATTTCTTTACTTTAGGCACATTAAGGTTATGGTAAACAATTTAATACTGAAAATTCCGAGGTGCAGTAATTAGAAAAGAATATATATTTTTCTCATCAAACCCAACTGCAGCTCAAAAAAAACCCACTCCCTCTGTAACTGGCTATTGAAATAAATATAAAGAGAAAGAAAGAGAAAAAGTGAAAAAGTGAAAAAGTGAAAAAGTGAGTGAGAAAGAAAGAAAGAAAGAAAGAAAGAAAGAAAGAAAGAAAGAAAGAAAGAAAGAAAGAAAGAAAGAAAGAAAGAAAGAAAGAAAGAAAGAAAGAAAGAAAGAAAGAAAGAAAGAAAGAAAGAAAGAAAGAAAGAAAGAAAGAAAGAAAGAAAGAAAGAAAGAAAGAAAGGAAGGAAGGAAAAAGAAAGATATATAAAGAGAAAGAGAGAAAGAAAGAAAGCAAGGAAGAAAGAGAAAAAATAAAAGAAACCAAGCCTGTGATTGCTTATTGAATAAAGAGGAGGGGGCAGTTGAACTAGGGTTGAAAGCCAGGAATTTTTGAGTTATTATTCTGCCACTAACAAAATGTATTAATGTTTTCCTATTGTCATGCAGTGCTTAAAAATTTTGGATGAGACCCATGAGATTGTATATGTTGTCTGCTTAGTAGGGACCCCAGCAGTGAAAATTTTTTAAAAATAATAGCCTAGGATAGATTTGAAAAAGCAAATGTGAAGAGGACTTGAGAGAAGGTGAATCTTGAAGGACGCAATCCATTGTCATATTGTCTTTCAGGAGTAGTTTTGCCCAAAATGTACAACTCAAAATTCAGTTTCAGTCGTAAGAACCTGCAGCCCTCTGGAAAACCTCCATCCTGTGTTTGCCCAATTGTCCAGGTTCTTAGTTGAAGACAAACCACCTTTTTTTCAGCATTGTTCTTAAAATGTATTTAACTACGTCAGTTAGTCCCTATGATTCAGTATAGATAATGGTAGCTGCCTTTCTGAATATGGATATTTGTGCTCTACAAGGTCTTAATTTCTAAATAATTTGTATTGATTTTTCTTTTTTACATTTTGCTCATTTTAAGTGTGGTAAAAAAAGGAGGATCTGATAAAAAGAATAAATTATTAGAGATGATAGGAAGGTTTAATTTCATAGCCAGGATTTGACATGAAGTCTGGGTCATTATTTAAATCATAATGTAGCAATGTTATTTAGATCTATCATTTTTCTTCCCAATTTTTTTTACTTACAACTTTACTATTATTTGCATGTAATAGTGTATTTATTAAAGTGAAAGAAGTTCATCAGTTGCTCTTTGGCATGTTTATATTTCTATTAAAATAAATATATTGCTCTCAATAAAAATTCCATAAAAATCCCTCACAGCCAGGTTGGTATATATTTTCCAGGTTATGATTTTTTTTTCCTCCGTTTCTTTGCTTTTGTTCATTTTTCTTTCACTGTTTCTGCTCCTCTCCTTTTAGAAAAACTTGCAATAATGAAATGAAATGTAAACCAATGCAATGGTCCAGCCTGAGACCAAAAATAGCCTGAAACAAAATTCTGTAAAGCGTTAACCACTCCGTTCGTCTCAGCTGGGGATGTGAAATTAGGCATGTATCCATGGTGGAATATAGCAAATTTTCTGTTACAACATTTGTGATTTCCTTTAGCCCAACACACCACATTAATTTGTTTCAGTAGTTCTACAGGGAACAATACGATTCCTGTAGTTCTCCCTTTGTGCAGCTGCAGAAAGCAACCCAGATTCCCTGTTTGGGAGAGAGCATATATATATATTTGAAATTCAGATGATGGAAGGGACTGTATTTCATTCTCAGATGAAACTTTTAATAACTAGTAATAACTGTGGACTCTTCAGTCATCCAGTGAAAGTGTTCAATCATGTGGAGTATAAGAATCCTGACATAGAGAAGAAATATCCATTAATTTCAGATTTCTATTTTTTAATTAGAAGCAAATATTCAGATTATTATTGTTTCTCCTCTCTGGCATCACTACATACCGCAAAAAAGGAATCAATATAACTAGAATGGCATTTACTGTCTATATAACATGATTACAGGAATAACTCTACTTTTGTTACTCTCTTTATTTTTCTGATCATTGTAGATTACACTTTCCATTCTTGACTTTATCCTGAAGCAATATTAGAATAAAAAAAATCACACTACTTTGGATATCAAGTTGGCTTTTTGTAGCCAACCTGCCTATTAGCTGTTGGTTTTCACACAAAATATAAGCATAAAACTCATTTCAGAAAAAAACACAGAACAAGCACAGAAATTAGAGGCATAAAAAGTGTAAAATATTTTATTTGATTTGGTTTTTGGTTGGTTTTTTTTTTTTAATCTGTTACAGAGCCAATTAAGTGACAGTTCTAAGCTGCCCTAGAAAATGAGTGTTTCAGAACTTATATTCACATATGTGATACTCTTTTTGGAGATAGATATAAAGATATACCTGGTTTAGGTGGTATAGTACAGAGATAGGTATACAGTAACTATAGAAGAATAAATCTTTCACTCAAATATGTGAAGCAGCTTGTAGGTGCTTCCTCCTGTACTGATAATTTAGACAATTAATTTCCTAATTTCAATACTTTGATTTTGATGCCTAAAATTAATGGAATCAAACAGACCTTCAAATTTATATGTGAAGGGAAGCCAGCCCCACAGCCTTCATATCTTCAATACCTACTATTTTAAGTGTTATATTAGGATCTTCTGCTAGCAATCAAATAAAAGTACTTTATTTCCTCAGTGACACAGTCAACTTGAAATTCCATGATATGGCTATACTAATTTCTGATCAATTGTCCAGTAGGTTTTTGGAAAGTTGTTACTTTTTAAGACAACCAAATGAAATTACAGCTATATTTGTCACGAATTAATCTCCACATAGGAGATGTCAGACTGTTTCGCAGTACACTGGCACAATGTGCAGAGGAGAAAAACCAGAAAAAAAGCCCTTTGAATAATTGCAATAGCTATTTTTCTTTCCCAGAACCAGCCTGCATAATCATTATACTTGTGTGGATGGTGCATGTAGTATCATAGTGCAAAAACCACTAAACTTTAGACAAAAGTCCACTCACAGTCATTTTAACATTTTTTAGTTTTCATGTGAATATATAATATGCCAGTAGAGTAGCACAAAGTACCTTATGGGTCCTTGAAACATAGAAAGTGCTTGGGGTTTTTTGGTTGGTTGGTTGGTTGGTTTTGGTTTCGTGTGTGTGTGTGGGTTTGGTTTTTAAGTTTCTCCAAAGGAACTCTTCTCTAGATTAGATACTGGTATGTGCATTTACCACCAGACCTCCTTGTTACCCAAACAGCTGTTCACTGCCTTCTTGCTGTTAGAAATACTGTGTTGGAGCACAGGGAAAAGACTGTTTCCCTATTGCATGAGACTTTTTCTTAAAAACCTCTTCACTGCCCAGCAGAATGGTGGGCTTTTTTCAGAGATATTCTTTTCAGGGGTAGCATACAAAACCTACTCAGCCCTTCCTAATACCCCCAGTTTTGCAATAAACTTCTAAAATATTTATCAGGGAAGGTTTAAAATCAGTTTTAATTGTGGTAATTAAAAATCACTGCCTTAATTCTGTAATACTGTAGAAATGAGTTATTTGGGTTATTTCCTGCAGTCTAATTAATGAAGAAGAAGTTCAAAGTGGAGTGTTTTGCTAAGTGAATGAACAGTGCAGTGTATGTAGAAAAAATCATGCTGTGTCTATAGCAACTCATTCCTAAGGAATGTATTAAATGGCAAAGTGCCAACAAATTACAATATTAATAGATTGACAGAAAAATATTGAAAGATTCTGCAGATCTGAAGATTCTGCAGAACCAGAACACATGTAGCATATGAGTAGTGCAATTATTTGGCAAATTAAACACAAAATCATTTTGTTTCTGTAGTTTGACATGATTCTCAAGCATGGATGAGAGTTAGATAAAAACATATTTTACCTCATAGTGGTGTTTACTCTATGTACTATTTAGCACTTAATTTACCTTATTATTGATCTGATGCTTTTCTTCCCAGTAGCTTTCTTCAAGTCCTTTCTTGCTGCTTCCTATTTTATTTAATTGCCATGTCATGGTAGCTCTGTGGCAGTGCTGTGCATGTGATGTCACACAATGGCAACTTGAACATGGAATGGAAGCGTGAAATCAGATGCAAAAACTAGTAATAGAAAGCAATGGTAAATAATCTGGACATATTATTTCCCTTCAAAAACAATTACAGAAAAAAACCCCATAAGCAAATACTCATTTAGACAATATTAAGAGCAAGGACTGGAGATAGTAATTGTATTTAAAACAGTATAATTATTGCATCTGAATGTTGGGCTAAACATAGGCTAAACATAGCAATTTGGGTTTCAGAATAGGTCACCTTAAATAACTCTTCTGAACATGTTGCAATTGGTACAATTCTAGGTATTATATTCTTTGCTCTCTCTCTATCTTATTTTATTCCATTGCTCTTCAGTGTGACCTAACATTGCCTCTCTGTTCTCTCCTGTCTTGGTTTGCAACTTTGCCAAATTGCCTTACACAGAAAAGGCTTTCTTTGTCACGCTATTTCTACAATTTTTTTCATTAGTTCTATCTAAGAGAAAAATTTCTTTTGGTTCTTTCTGGGAATCATCTGGTATCTCTCTTTCTAGTAGTCACCTATGTTTGTGAGTTCTTTTCACTTCAAAGGATTTTGATGTGCAACATAGCATTCCTATCCTTAAATGAAGCCATGTGAATTCATACTTACACAGGTGTTGGTCCATGGGCCTTAAAAAAGGCACATTGTTTATTTTTGTCTTCTCAGCCAGGCTATTGTTACCTAGCATTGGCTTGGGCAACAGTGACTCCCTTTCTACTCACATTAGAAGATTATTTTTATTCAATATAAAATAAGTAAAATATTTTGTGACAGATTATGATATAACAGAAATTTAGACCTGATAATTTCATACTGATGATTTTACTTCTCCTCTCATATTTATAATGCTCCTATTAAAAATATTAAAAAGAACTTGACAGGCACATTTTTTTTACCATATATAACAAAGTACAACTATATGGATGATATCTAGGAAAAAAAATTACAAATAGCAATGCTTACAAAATTTTAGTTTGAAGGTCCAGAACGGAAACATGGGATGACAGAGTAATATCAGAGAAATTTTAGTATCTGGTCTGTACCTGGTAAAATCAGATCTAAAAAGAATACCAGTTGCTTGATGAAAAGGTCTTATAGTGCAGATGAGATGATAATGTTCCAAGGAATAGAAAATTACACAGTTTCTGTCCTCATCTAAATTTTCACACTGCTGCCAGGGGGTAGGAAAAACTGTCATTTTCTTGATAACTTCTTTCCCTTGCATTCCTCTTGGAACACTGTAATCTAAAAAAATAATTACTTTGGGAGCAGACAATGGTGAGAAGTATTGTTTAATACTGTTTAAGTCTGTGAAGAAAAAAAAAAAAACATGGCTGAAAAAGTTCTTCGAAGTCCTATAGGGAGATACTCTCCAGGGTGAGGGATATGAAATTTTATAGCTTCCTGGACAGTACTGAAAGAATGCTTTTAGACAGAAGGCTGCTATGAATTTTTACATAGACTAAATTAAAAATTTTGAGGTCAAGTCAGAAGGGGTTTATGAATGTCCATAAAGCTCAGACCATACTGCAGAGCATATTCATGTATCTATGCTTGATCCTAGCAAATTTACATTTCATTAAAGTATTAATTACACTATTTGTAACAGATGTACAATCAATATATTTACTCTAGAAAAACAACCACATGTATAACTTCTAACTATATTATGCAGAAAACTTGATATTTCTATACTATACACTTTATTTTTTCATATTTATAGACCAAACGAGAGAGTCACAGTCTTTCAAGGAATCATTCTTTCATCCTCTTTTGCTCAGAAAGCAATATGCAGTACCTCCAGTACAACACATATATTAACTTTTGATTTCTTTCACCTTTCAGATTTCAAAAGCGTCTTACAGTTTTCAGAATCTTATGGATTCTGCTCAATATTTCCTCCCGCACTACCTCTTCTTTTGGTACTTGTGCCTATCATAATTTAAAAATTCTCGATTCATTTCTTTCTTTGTTCAGGCTGGGAAGTCTAGAAGAGAAGACGTGTTTCTAGCACTTTGTGCCTTAAATGTATCAGATGGCCTGAGGAACTTCTTATCCTTTTTTTACAACTATGTACTGTCTTCATCCATAGATACACAGGTTGATGGCTGCAAATACTTCAGTTCATCTGACCTTTCATCAAAACTTGGTTTCTGCTTGATTTTGTAACTTCTAATTGTGATGTACTGATCAATGGTAAAATTGGCCTGAAATTTCATAACTAATTATGCTTAAAATAGATATATTCAGAAGTTAGACAGGCATCCTAAAAGGCCTAAGTAGAAAATACAGCGCAGGATAATAAAACATGAATTAAGTAGTAGTACTGTTTGAAAGCCTTGATGACCTAGCTCTGCTGTCTAAGAGGCTTGGATGTCTAAGTCAAAGCCAGTAATCCTTTGCTTGATGAAAAAAACATTGGATAATCATGTCACTCTGAAATATGTGGCAAGGACAGATAAAATTTGCCCTCTTAGGGGGCAAAGTATCTGTGTTTTTCTCTATTTCTGTCAGCAGTGAAAAATGCCCATACTCATTAATTTATTATTAGTTTTATTAATAGCCCAGCTATCTAGATTGGTATGATACCATTAATACCACACTAAGTGACATAATATTTAAGTGTCACTTAATATCATATTAAGTGACAACTATATCAGTCATTTTGAATTTTGGAAAACTGTAAATATTAATCTTTGTATTGTTTTATTTTATGAAATGTACTTTTTCTAAGGAAGAATGTCTTGTCTGACCCAAAACATTTTTTTTAAATAATTATAAATAGAAAGAATATCTTGTTATGAAAAGTGGTTTTGTACTTTATGCACAGCACCACTTTTCTGCAGGAACTTTGTGTTAATTAATCTTCTTACTCTAGTACCCTCAGAAAAGCATCCTCAGTTTCCTTTTTGTTCAGCCAGTGGAGGTGATGCTGTAAACCTTCATATTCATATTCAGGGGCTAAATGCACTGTCATTTAATACTCTCTTAGAATTCTTAGGCGGAAATAATTTTCCTGATACAAGTACTGCAGAATGACTGTGTTTTTACAGGAGAATCAATCTATGGTCTTATTCTACAGTATTTTTGTAGCTTGTTTCTATCCTCTTTAAGGGTAATGTGTCCAAAGCAGCATCATCTGAAAATAAGGTCAGTCTCAAAGGTCAATTGTTGCAGACCTTCTTCTTACCAAGAGGGGATAGAGGAGGCCAAATAACCAGACTATTTTTATCTACCATCACTGGGGAGTTTCTAAACTAGCAGAATTTTTATTCTGCTTTTTCTATTGCACTTCTGGCTGCCAACAGTCTTGCTGTCTTTGTGATATTAAAGAAGTATCTGAAAATTATCTTCACTCCTTTTTGCAAGATAGTGATATACAATTTATAAGAAAATGAATCAATTGTTTTATTTGCCATCTATGTGAGTCTAAATCATGCCAATGGAATAGTTCCAGAACAGTGACAATAGGATACTGTCTAAATCTATGATGATACAAATTGAGACAGGGGTTTAAATTTTTTGATGCAGGCAGATGTTATTGGGAAAATTAAAGAGATTTGTATATATATATAAATATAACTTTAATCAACACTGTCTGTGTGAGGGTTTTGTCTACTTAATCATTGGTATTGTCCCCCTCCAAAGGACAAAGTAACAGCTATTTTTTTATAAGTAAAATTTTAAAAATAATAATATTTTAGAAATATGACACCTATACTTGTCTTATTGAGAAGTTACAGGGAATACACTTTTAAAACCCTATAATAAACAAGATCTAAAATTCAGAAAATAAATGGAAAAAAAAATCACTATGAAGACATCTGTGGTTGGAATTTGGTCTTTGGTATCCATGTATAAGCCTGAAATATATAGAAATACTCTGCCTTTCCTCACTAAGACTTTTCAGGTCAGATTCTGAATTCTAATTTTAGTTGAGGTGGAAACTGTAATGCTTAGATGATTCTTACTGATTTCTTCCTTGTTGTGTTGATATCTACAGAAGCTGGACATATTTTTCTGGCAAAATGAAAAAGTTATTATAACACAATGCATTAAATTCTGTACTTTATCCTGTATCAGAATCAAGAAATACAAGAGAGTGCACTCTTTTCAAATCCTTTACCTGCTTATAACTATAGTCATTAGGATATGAAAAGCATTTTTCATTTTAAAATTTAATTCAGGACTGTCAAGGGTAAAATTCTTCAATAATTGCAGTATTAGAAATTGCACTCTGAATTTCAGTTTTATAGATCAGATTTTTAGTAGTCTCAAATCTATCAGTTCCTACCTAATCACTTATCTAATTAGCTTTCTTTCTGCTTCACTTTATTTATTCAGTGTTCTTTTTTTTCACTGTAATAAATTTAGTCCATTTGGTATCCTTCCTTTATTACACCTGAGCATTGCATAATCCAAGCATACAGAAGGTCTGATTAATTTATAAATCAGTGTAGATGGGCACTCATGACTCACAGGTGAACATAGGGGAGTGCTTGCTACAATAAACACCAAGAGTTTCTATTATACATGTTATGCAGTTTCGTTATTGTCACTACAATATCAATCTTACACTGTCAAACCAATGTAAAAAATGTTTAATAAAACATCTACAGCCTGCAGGTAAGTGCATGAAGGCAATTAAAATAGCAAACAAATAAAACACCCCCTTGTAGTTCCCAGCATCTGAAATAAAATCATCATTTTTTTATTATGTTAACCTTAGGTTGACATTAACTTTGTCTTCTGAATGCATAGCATAGAAAAAATACATTATGCAGGGAAAGGAGCTCCTACAGTTTTGTTTGTTTTGCTGCACCATGGGACAAATGTGTCAGAACAGAAATGCTGTTTCAGCTGGGTAGACTATTACACTTACACAGAGAAATTCAGAAATCATCCCATGTCCCTAGGCTGAGCCTAAATAAATAAAAGGATAGGTACACAAACAAAGCCAACACTGGCGTGGTGGGAGCTCAGTGAGTGGACAGTGATATGCACACCTTTCTGTTTGCTGAGCCTGAAGATTACTGATATATTTACTCATGTTCTTCTTAAAAACTGAACAAACAAGGCATTTCACTGCTGGGGATTCTGCCTGATACCACTCATTCATCTTCATGCATACATCAGTGTTAAACACTTTCCTTAACAGTTTAGGATAAGGTAGTTGGGCGTGACCTAAATGTGGCCTTCCAGCATCTGAAGGAAGCTTACAAGAAAGATAGAGAGGGAGTTTTTACCAGATTACCTAGTGAAAGGACAAGGGGAAATGGTTTCAAACCTAAAGGGGGTAGGTTTAGATTTGATATTAAGAAGAAATTCTTTCCTATGAGGGTGGTGAGACACTGGACCAGGTTCCTGAGAGAAGGTGTGGATGTCCCATGCCTGTAAGGTGTGGATATCCCACCTGTAAGTGTTTAAGGTGTTTAAGGCCAGGCCGGGTGCACCTCTGAGCCAGGGAAAGATGTCCCTGTCTATGGTGTGAGGATTGGAGCTAGATAATCTTTAAGGCGCCTTTTCTGCCCAGGCCATTCTACAATTCCATGATATTATAAATAACATAGTGGTATGATCCAATTATTAAGAGATGCCACTACCCAAATTAAGGCGCAAATGCCAAAGTCAATAGTACAGATTTTATTTAACTGTAAAAGCAAGAAAGAAATGGGAAAGGGGGGCAGGGGTGAAGAGGGATAGACAGAGAGAGATCAAGCAGAAGATATTCCGATCCACACCTGTGGATCCCGTGACATCTCCCTGGTCCTTCTTCACCCATGTCCTCTCAGTGGTAGGGGTCCCCGAGTGGTTCTCCTTAGGCAACACCTTTGTATAGCCCAAGTTCTGATTATCCACAGGGCATAGATGCTGACATATATAAGCAATTGCTTCCTTTCCCACAGTCTGCCATAGAGGGAATTTTTTGCTTGGATGCACTAAGTAAGGAGTGCGAACCAGACCTCCTCAGCTTTATCAGGCCTGGAATTAGTGCCTTCCTGCTGCAAGTTCCTCTCTTCTGTCCTTATCTCAAGTTCCTGCTGTGGTGGCTTATCTTATGGCAAGTTCCTTCAGTGGCCTTAGCAATGTTTAAGGCAATTGTGTCAAGTCTGCTACACTTAGAGGTAATGAAAAAAATAAAACATCACATGGAGGATTTTTTCTTATAGGCCTATATTTTTCTCAATGATTATACACAAAAGATACATCTGATGGCTGATGGTATATCATAGAAATAAGATCTCTGCCTTCATTTTTCTCTACATAAAAGAAAACTCACTCCATTGCAGGGTGATGAGAGCAGTGTCTGAGTCATGCCTAGGCACTGCCTGGGACAAGCACAGGCTCAATAAATTGGAGAATTGCTTTTTCTTGGAGAAGACCCCTGAGGTTACTTCACTCACTGCACTGCTCAATGCAGGGAAAAATGAGTATTCATCCCCTCATCCTGTTTATTGGATTTATAATTCATAATCCCATGGGAAACATTCTGGCAGGACTTGACACACACTTGGAAAACCTCAGATGATGATACCAATGTTAAATATTATCCATACAGTAGAAAATTTCCACTTCCAGGTAAACCAAGCAGCATTTTTCAAGAGCACTGTGTATCCACTATCTGTGTCTATTGAATCTTCTAATAAGCCCTCTATCTTCTGATAGAAAAACTGTAGTAGACAGCTCTTATCCCTCAGCTGGAATAGTCAGAACTTAAAGCAACAGGAGCAGATATGATCTCCAGAACTTTATTAACTATTATTTCTGGCCTAGAATCATTATTTGATAATGGCTTCAATTAAAATGTAAAATGAGAACTGAGTAATACTATTGATATATTTTGTAGACTCCAAGGCACTCCCATTATTTTGTAGCCAGCAGACAGCTCAAAATTGCTATTGTTTGAATTATTGCAGAATGACATGAAGAGCTGAAATAGCTTAATAATATGTCTACAACAAATCTGCCAATTACATCTCAGATGTGCATGAAGGATAAATAAACCAGCAATCTCTCTCCATTTTGCAAAGATAAATGAAATGTCTGGTTTATTACAGGTATGTCAAAATAACGGTATTGTTCTTTGGTCTGAACACAGACAATGGGCTAACATTTCCTGAATTTTAATCAAGGTCAGATAATGGATCTGTGAAAATGCCATAACAATCTATGCAGAAAATAACAAACTAACACCTAATGATTGCTTGGGGTCCTTTTGACAATCACTTGGTGTATGTCAGATACCAAATCCTAGTCTAAGTGGCATGATAACTGCATGGTACCTGGGAGCTAAGACAGAAAAGAAGTCATTTTACTTGTAGCGAAACTGTGAAATTGCAAAAGACTTATTCTGTTCTCATTTTGTTTTTTCACGGAAGGGCTTGATTAACACATTTGTGTGTTTCCATATAATGTACTCAACAGTAGTCACTGAAAATGTACTCCTCTGACAGAGGCTTTTCATTTCATCTTCACACTCTTCCTTCCACAGACCATAGACACTTACTAGTTCAGCTCTGATTGTTCTGTAATTTTCTTAGTGAGGACATTCACAAAAGGTAATATAAACTGTATTTACCTCACACATTGAATAAGAAGGTCCTCCATTTTCATACTTAAAGCCTTTGGACACCTGACATCAGAAAAATTATTCACTCTTTAGTCAAATTCAGGCTTTATAATTATGGTATATGTCTTTTGCTGATTAAATATGATGCATCTTCACATCAATATTTATTTAGAAATATTTGAACTTTTATATATTTTTCCACAAAGGGTTTAAGTAGTAAAGCAAGAAAAAGAAATCCTTCTATTATGACTTCTAGATTTTAGTTTAGAGCACTGAGCTCAGCCTGCTTCAGGTGCATAGTCTAATATGAAATATTAGGAGGATAAATGACAGATAAAATTTTTTCTATCAAATGAATCAATATGGCATTAATATTTGACTTAATTTCTGCTTGCTTCTTATCTGGAAATAAAATCTAGGTAATATTTTAAAAGATCAACAAATATTTAAGCACTTATTATTTAATTTCAGGTCTGAAATACTGTTTCAAAATCATTTATTGTAAAGTAAAATTAATTATTCTCTGGATAGTTATAACTTATGTACAAGTTTATCTTCCTCAAAAATTTTCACTATCAAAAAAAAAATTATGCTAAATTCTCAAACATTGAAATGTTAGAATTCTTCTATGTTCCTAAATTCAAAGATTTGTTGTAAAAAATAAAAGGTATTTACTTTCCATTTACATATTCAGCATCCTTTTACTGTGCTTGTAATTACTCTTATGTGGTAGATGCTATCTATCAGTGTATCAAAAGTAGAGTCATATGATGAAACAAAAATGCATCATGAAAATTAATAGTATTAGATAATTAATTAGATAATAGATTAGATAGTAGTATTAGAATCTTTAGAAGCACCGTTATCATTTAAATATACTTGCATATCTAAAAAGCCTCACTGACTTACCAGATTTTATTCATTTAACAAATAAGTTTGATTAAAACTTGTGCTGGTTTAGTCTGAGATAACTTTATTTGCAGTGTCAAGTATGGGGCTGTGTTTTGGATTTGTGCTGAACACATGGTTGATAATACAGAGATGTTTTTGTTATTGCTGAGCAGGGCTTGCACAGAGCCAAGGCCTTTCCTGCTTTTTGTACTGCCACGCTGCTGAGGAAACTGGGGGTGAGCAGGAGGGGAAGTTGGGAGGAGACACAGTCAGGACAGGTGACCCAAACTGGCCAGAGGGATATTCCAGACCATCATGCTTAGTATACAAAGGGGAGGGAAGAAGGAGGCAGGAGGACACATTTAGTGTGATGGTGCTTGACTGCCCCAGTAACCAATGCACGTGATGGGGACCTGACCTCCTGGAGAGCGCTGAACAGCTTCCTGCTCTTGGGAAGCAGTGAAATAGTGTGTTCTTTTGTTTTGTTTGTGTGGTTTCCCTATCAAACTGTCTTTATCTCAACCCACAGGTTCCACAACTTTTGCCCTTCCAGTTCTCTCCCTGATCCTGCTGGTGGAAGTGAGTGAGCAGCTGTGGGGGGCTTGGTTGCTGGCTGGGGTTAAACCCCAGCAACTGCAAAAGCAGTCCCAAAAATCTAGTCTGCTGGTTTCCTAGTCACCTGTTCATTCTACTGATCTACAAAATATGCACCCTGGTACTGAATTTTATCTAGCTTTGTGACTATATTATTCACTGTCCTTTTCTAGTGTCTAGCTTAATGTTTAAGTTCTTTGCCTGACATGAACTAGCTATGACAAAATTATATTCCCTAAAGTTTAGCAGAGTTTAGAACATTTTTTCTAATACATTGGCAAATACTCAAAGTAAAAATAGAAAAGCATTAACAATCCAATGCACAGGAATTCCTTCTGGAATAAAATGGTATTTAAATGTCTTCTTGACTACTTCTGAACTGCTCAAACTTGTTAGCTCCAGCTCAAACATAAAGGCAAATTCTTGAGATTAGAAGTGCAAACTTCTAAGTTTAAACACCAATTTCTGTAGTCATCCATAGGTAGAAGGGTTGACTGGGTTGTCCAGAATGCAGCCAAGCATCTCAAAGCTTGGCACGTCTGGGTAACAGTCTGAATGGCTGTCTTGGGCTTAAGCATTTGCTTTCCATCAGATTTCACTTTATAAGGTACACTCTGAAACCTAAAGGATTTTATATTCATTTTCCCATTACCCTGGATCATGTTACAAAATTACTCTACTGCAGTCAGTGTGGGAGGAAAAATATATATTTCACTACCTTCTGTTGATATCTTTCCCAGTCTTATAAATAATTTTAATATTAATTGGGAAAAAAAAGGATCAAAAAATGGTTGTCCCTAGCCTCGAGAATTTACTTCAGATAAGATAAAAAAAAGACATTTTGTTTTTCCATCATTTTCCTCAATAATAACTCCAGCAGAACTCTGTTCCATATGAAGTGACAGTGCTGCTTGCTGGAGATGACTTTTTATTGCCGTGTTTTGAAATATCTCATGTCACATCGGCGACATCTCACAAAAATGATCAGCATCTATTGCCTCATGACCAAATTGCTACATTTATCTCTAAGCAAGGTAGCCAGCCCTAATTTCATTTTTCTTATTAAATTGAGTTATTATGTTTATGGTCCAGAAAGAATCTCAATTTTTGTGTGAAACTGAACTAATAAGAATTTTGGAAATCACTGTTGCTAATAGTACTTCCAGATAATAACCAAAATGGATTAACCAATGAAGTGTAAAAGCACCATGTAGATAGAGTAACAACACACACAGGAGAGCTGACATTGTACATAGATCTATGAGCCTTAAACAAAGCAGTCAAGCAAAAAATGTAACAGATGCCCAAATTTGTGATGTAACAAATGGATTAACTGATGTCAGCATTTTAAACACACTGAATAGCTCTTGAGGGTCCTGCCCAAAGAAATGTCAGTGTTAAAGTGCATTTATTACTTCACTGGGGAGTTATAGATTCACTCAGTTACCCTTTGACTCTCGAGCTCAATAGCTTTTATAGAAGCACAGCCATTATATAAATTATATGTTTTAAATTGTTTCACCTTGATGAGATTAAATAACTCTTTTCAAGATGTTCATTTTAGCTTTTTGACCTACCACAGAATTTCAAAACAGAAAATTAATATGAAAGAAAAATAAGAAATTAAGGCAAAGTTCAGAACATTTAATTTTTCTGGTGTTATATTTTCTTGAATGCTATATTTATAGTGACCAGAAGAAAACACAGTTATTTTAGTATGATTCTTTTGTGCCATAAACTGTTGTCATAATTTACTCTCACTTGTTCCACTGAGATAATATTTGCTTATCTGAAAGCTCTGTCAAATAGTTTTTTTAATTTTGGGGGAAATAATATAATAGATTTATTTTCTGACACATGCACAACATTTTCTTTACTTTAAAGTGCTAATCTAATTTGGAAGTTTTCTAAAAGTCTCTGCACTAAGGAATTTTTAAGAAAGGCACTGAAAGATGAAATTGCTGAAATTTGACAATTGCTGTTATTAAATGGCAATGGGTTAAAACAAGGCATTCTGCTCTTCAGGAAATCACTTGAGTGAAGACTGACACTAATAAATATGTAAGGCTGATTACTTTGAAATTAATGATTAAAACCAAAGTAAATTACTGGACCAAAAGAGATAACTGGAAAAACTTTAAAGTTGCTGTATTAGGTTTGCATGGCCAAGCTTTGGTAGCAGGGGGCTATGGGGGTGGCTTCTGTGAGAAGCTGCCAGAAGTTTCTCCCATGTCTGGCTGCTCCAAAGTTGGACATGCTGCTGGACAAGGCTAGGCAATTTAGAAATAATGGTAATTACTCTGTCATAACATAGTTAAGAGGGAGAAAAAAAAATAGTTATTGCACAGTTGTAATTCAGGCCAGAGAAAAGTGGGGTGAGAGCATGTGAGAGGAACAGCCCTGCAGACACCAAGGTCAGTGCAGAAGGAGGGGGAGGAGGTGTTCCAGGTGCCAGAGCTGAGGTTCCCCTGCAGCCCCTGGTGATGTTACCAAAAGTAGACGGCTAAAAACTTCCTAACAGAGTTTTGAGTACTAGATAGAAGGCATTCTTTATTGCAGTGCACTGGTCTCTCAGGGGATCCTTCCTTCATTCAAGTCCCCTGAGCAGCAAGTGAACAATTTTTATCATACACACTGAGCTCATATTCATTAGCTATCTCCACTTCCTTTGACTTTATTTGACATAGTCACACCCCTTATCAGAAGTCCTTATTTGGTTCTTTGAGGTCTGTCTTCATGTCTGGTGTCCTATTTAGGTAGCTGTTCTTTGACTCTGGCTCCTGAGTAAGCACAGAATCAAATATTGTTGTTTTGCATAATTTCTACTTTGTCAGTCTTGCAGAGCTGAGCTGGCATCCTGCTTGCTTTTTGCAGGACTTTTGTTTGCCAAAGTTACATCCTTTATCTTTTTCTACATGGCGGTGCTGTTCTGTTCTACTGATCCTGATAAGAATAAAATGTTCTTTTCTACTATCCTTATGATGTTCTGTTCTACTGTCCTTATCATTGAGGCAGCTGTGCCCCCGCAGTCCACATCCTCTGTGGGGATGCAGAGATCCACCTGCATCGTGTGGAGGAGACCCATGCCAGAACAGGAGGATCCCAGGGGGAAGCCTGTGACATTTTGGACTTTGTGGAGAGAGGAGCCCACAGTGCAGCAGCCTTCACCCCATGGCAGAGTGATCCACATTGCAGCAATTTGGAGAGGACTGTTACCTGTGGGATGGACTCGTGTTGGAGAGGTCCATGCAGAACTGTGTCCTGTGGGAGGGACACCATGGTGGGGAAGGGAAGGACTCCTCTCCCTGAGCAGTGGCAGAAGCCATGGGTGATGAACTGACCTTCACCCCCATTCCTGTCTCCTTGCCCTGCTGGGGGAGGAGGTAGAGCTGGGAAGGTGGTATGGATGAATGGATATTGTTTTTAAGATCTTATTTTACTTCTCATTATCCTGCTCTTATTTTGTTAGTAATAAATTCGTTTAATATCTCTGATTTGATTCTGTTTTGACCATGATGGTATTTGATGAGTGATCCCCCTCAGTCCTCATCTCAACTCATGGACTCTTTGTTAAATTTTCTCTTCCTCGTCCAGCTCTGGAGGTGAGTGACAGAGAGGCTTTGGTGGGTGCCTGGAATCCAGCCAAGGTCAACTCACTACATTTATCAAAGAAAAAATCTCCCTTCTTAGAAATCTGTAAACTGAAAACCATACATGGAGTCACAAGAAGTGATAGCAGGAACACCCAGTCATTATTTCAATGCAAATCTGTACATTAAATATACATTTCCTCTTATTCCATTTCTCCCCTGAAATGAATCAAGTAAACTTCAGTTTAGACATTTTGAAATCCAGTTAGTTAATTAAACTGTTGACAATTCAAATGGGTAAATTTCACTTTTGAAATTGGCAGTTTGAGCTTTCTGCGTTGACACCCTTTACATGAATGGAAATAAACAATCACTTGCTCAGGAACTTCACTGCCAGAACACCTCCTGTGCTACAAAGAGTTGTAATTCCTGAAGAAATATGAATTCTGTCAAAAGTAGAGACCAGAAGAACAAAGACCAGGTATGACAGCATAAGCCTTTGGCAGTGCAAGCCAACAGAGAAACTCTTTTTAGGCGCAAACTAATTTAGTCTTATGCAATTTTTTTTTTAAATCAAAAATTTATGCTACTTCTGGACTTATTGACAGTGATGAAGAGCTCCTGTGCTAAAACAAAACCATTCTGTGTACTACCCGTGATACAAACTGAAAGAGTTAAAAAGTATCTAAGACTCACAGGCATGGGTCATATCTCTTTCAACAGTCATACCTGAAAAAGCATAACTTGAAATTATTACATTTACAGCATAAATATATGAATGAAATTAGTCAGCATGGCCAAAGATTCTCAAAAATATTAACAAGGAAAAATTAGCTGGGTATCAAATTTAATAACACAAAAAACTGTAATGGAAGAATAAGGTGTGATAACTCAGCGCATCGCTCCTGATGTCCAGAGCTACTGAGAGAATCCTTGGGGGGCTCGAGAGCCTTGAGATGTTGCCAAAAGTACCTGGTGGCTTGATTTTGAGCCTTTGAGAGATGTACCACCTGTATATGGGGATATGAGAATCACTGGGGTTTAAAGGATACAGAAATAGTATAATTACAAGGCAAAACACAAATTTTAAGATTTTGGTACAGGGGGGATGGAAAAACAAGATGAAGGGAGTTGGGGCCTGCCACGTGGCTCTTCTTCCTTCTTCATGTCTTCCATTTTCTGTGTGACGCAGATATTTCTGATAGGTTCTTAGTGAAGGTACACTTGGTAATAAAAATGATAAGTATTGGGGACAAAAGATAAATATGGTTTACATAGTCTTTGTTATAAAAAGAGGTGACCGCCCCGTGGGCAGGCAGAGTGCCTTTGGCTGCCTTGCTGGTCAGACCCCGGCTGGGCAGAAAGAAAAACTTTGTAGATAAGAAATAATAAACAACCTTGAAGACCGAACCTGAGAGTCCAGCCTCATCCTTTGAAGCCCAGGGAGCGAACCCATCTCACCCTTCTCTGGGCAGAGACAGACAACAGCCGGCCCGGACAATAAGGAACCATAAAATATTAATACTAAATATTTTTGTGGACCAACAACTTGTCAAAAGGGCTTTACAGAGGTCCCTGTACTCTGGGTCAGATGCACAGGAAAAATACAAACCAGATATTCTCACGAGGTCCGAATTTGGCAAAAGGTTTTGTACAACATCCAATCAACACAAAAGAATTCTGACGGCATTAATTTGGCCTATTCAACTTAGCAAACTTTACAGCTATTTGATGTTAAGTTACCTGAATAGTTCCCAGAAGATGGAATGAGAAGAAGAAAGAGAGAAAAGCAAAAAGATAAAAAAGTTATAGAAAAAACACACATGCAGCTACCATATTTCCCTGTGACAAAATATAATAAACAGTATTTTTGGACTAACAGCATATATTTTTTGAATGGTGATAGACATATCAATTTTCATTGTATCAAATATATTCTCAAAGAATCACCTGACAAACAGGAGATTATTTTTTAGTGATGGTTCTGGTAGTGATAGAAATTTAAACTAGATTGATTGATAATAAGCTTATTCAATTTAGGTCAAGTATATTCAAGCTTATAGTTATCTAACAACAGACATTGCTGATTTCCAAGGTCTGCCTTTACAAATATTTGGTAACATTTAATACCTCTAGTCAATGAAAACAAATTACATGGGCTATATTTTAATTTTGTAAGGCACTATGAAATGCTTCAGTTAAAGGTACAAGGCCCGCTTGCCTTCAAAATGTTTCCCAGGAGAGTTAAATTCTACAGCAAAAGTTTGGGGACCTTTCACTGAACATTAATCAGGAAAAATAGTGAGAAAAAATGAAAAGTAGAAAAAGAAAAAAAGAAATTAAGATGAAAATGAAAAGCTTTTTCATTTACACAGGTAAAGCCACAGCACAGATGGGAGAAATTGAAATTATTAATTAAATTACATAAAACATTCTCCAAGATTTAAATAAAAAATAAAAAAATAGCATTATTATAACTACATTAACAGTCAGAACAAGGTGTTTTCTTTACTGTATTTTTCCAATAATAACACGGTAAATGACAACATTCTTACAATAGTAGGTAAACTTGGTGTATAGCATTTTTTGTCATATCTCAAATCTGGAGTCAAGCACAATGCCATAAGGATCTATTAAGGTGCTATAGTACTATAGTATGAAATCAGGAAAAGAAACATCCCTGATAAAAGATGAAGGAGTGAGCTTTTTACGAAGAAAGAAGTCAGTTACAACAGTGCTCTTTGAGGGATCAAAACTTAAGAAACGTCTTGATATTATCTGAGCTGAATTTCCTTGCTTATCAGGGAAAGTGAATGTATAAAAAAATTGTTTTCTAGAGGAATTTAGGAGTCATAAAATTATTGGTGATATAAAAATGGCCTAAAAAATAAATTGAGACAAATGAAAGAAAAGAAGATTTAAGAATGACCACCAAATTATAGAGCAGAGGGAAATTAAATAATCAGATTTAGATTTTTTGCTTACTTTTCTTTTAACTTTTCACTGGTCTTAATAGCACTTAGAAAAATCCCATAGAAACAGTAGATTGGAAAATATTCTGAGGAAAACAAAAAGCAAGAGATCTTCAAGCTCAGCTTCAACTAAAGAGTATGATTCCTGAATAAATATGAAGAGTGCCTAGAGACTAAGTAAAAATTTCTGAAATAGAACATGAATAACAAATGAGTGATTAATGTAAGGAAATAAAAATGAGATATTCAGGATTTTATCAGTACATAGCATAAGTATTCAATATAAAAGTTTTTAATAGTCTCTGCAGATAAATAAGAAAAGAAGAAAGGCTTTGTGTCTCTCTTATGTCCTCTTTCCAGCCGTGGCTGTCAGATAGTGCTTAGACAAGAGTAAACTGCAAACATAATTCAGATTAATGTCCTATTTTCAGCTCAGTGACTTGCTGATCTAGTCAAGATTTCTATATATTTAATGATGTGTTTCTTTCTCTAGACATGCAACTTCATATTTCCTCCATGCCCTTTGATGAAGAATTCCATCCTTCAGAAGAACAATCCTATTTCCTCCATTTTGAACTGGCTTTTTAAATATAGCCTCTAATATCTCACTTCAAGAAATTCTGAATCCTCAAGACCTATGCATACATGTCTGTGACATTCATACCACTCTGTCGTAGCCTTCATCGCTTTTCAGACTTTCATATTTAGTTCTTTGCACTGGAACTGAACCATGCATATGATCATACTTCCTCCAGTTTTCAGTTCTACATTATTTCAGATGCTGAGGAGGCCATCTGCATACAGCATTCAAGATGTAGGTTAACAGTCTTATATTAAAGCTTTTTCATTCTCTCTTCTTTTCTAATATTTTTGTACATATATTTCTCAGTGCTGTTGAGAACTACATTGGCATTGTAAGGAGCAAAGCCAAATAGACATACTGTATCCAAAAATCTGCTAGTTCAGCTGTACAGAAACATCCACCTCTGTCTTTGGGAAGGTTTGAGCAGAAGCATACACATTAGTCTTTAAAATGTTAACTACTTATCATCTACTATAGTGTATATGATTGCTGAGTTGCAGAAGCAAGTGTGAATGCTATTACTCCTTTTACCACCGAGGGAGTGGGAACCTGTCGTAGGTTTCTGGCTATGTGCATGCCCCATGCTAAATCAGGAGAGGCACTGATGGGGCAATCCACCTCCCTGCTCTTCCTCTCTTCCTCTTCTCCTAAGAGCTCTGATCTCATCCTTTGTTTGTACTTTCTGCTACAGAGTATCAAACAAATTTCCCTTATCAACATGATTATGGACAATTTTGGAATTTTGTGAGACTGCATTGAGTCTTTTCAAGCATCTCATATTCATTATTACAAGCACTGATTCTAGCTCTTGCAGGAGTCTTACTCCATAAAGGATTAACAAGGACATTCTAGGATTCAGTCATAACAAATGGAAACCGTGTTAGTTTTGCACAGCCTGGTTTTCGGTAGCAGGGTGGCCACAGAGGTGGCCTCTGTGAGAAGCTGCTGGAAGCTTCCACCATGTCTAGCAGGGCCAATCCCTGATGGCTCTGAAGGCAGACAGGGTGCTGGCCAAAGCTGGGCCAACTGGAGATGGTTGGTAGTGCCTCTGTTGAAGCATATGTAAGAACAAATCAAAACAAAGGTGGGGGCACAGATGTAATTTTCCAGCCAGAGCAAGAGTGAGAACATGTAAGAGAAACAGCAATGGAGACACCAAGGTCAGTGCAGAGGGAGGGGCAGGAGGTGCTCCAGGCACCAGAGCCAAGATTCCTCTGCAGCCCGTGGTGCAGCCCATGGTGAGGCAGCTGTGCCCCTGCAGCCCATGGGGATCCACAGGGATGCAGAGATCCACCTGCAGCCCGTGGGGATCCACAGGGATGCAGAGATCCACCTGCAGCCCGTGGGGATCCACAGGGATGCAAAGATCCACCCACAGCCCGTGGGGATCCACAGGGATGCAGAGATCCACCCACAGCCCATGGGGAGGTGTCCACACTGGAGTGGGGGGATGCCTGGAGGAGGCTGTGATCCAGTGGGAGACCTGGTGGAGGGAGAAGGTCCTTGGTTGCAGGCTGGAGCAGTTTTGGGAGGACTGTTTGCCCGTGGGATTCACACTGCAGCAGTTTTAGGTGGACTGCTACTTGCGAGAGTGGACCCATGTCAGGGAGGTTCACAGAGAGCTGTCTCCTGTAGGAGGGACCCCACGGTTTTACAGGGGAAGGACTCGTCTCCCTGAACAGTGTAAGAAAACCTCGGGTGATGAACTGACCAAACTCCCATGCCCTGTGCTGTTGGCAGGAAGGAGGGAGGAGTTACGGGAAAATAAGGTGGTTTTAAGGGGTTATTTTACTTCTCATTTTACGGCTCTGATCTTGTTAGTAATGAATTCACTTTATATCTTCAAGTTGAGCCTCATTTATCCTTGGAGTGCTTTCTCCTGGTCCTTATCTCAACTCATGTACCCTTCACTAATTTTTCTCTCCTCTGCCCAGCTGTAGCAGGGGAGAGTGAGTGAGTGGCTTTTGTGGGGGCTTGGTGTTTGTCCAGTGTCAAACCATGACAGTGCCTTTCTTACCAAACTAAGATAGTAATGGTAAGACAGTTTGGTGGTTAAAATCATTCAGACTGATGTTCTATTTATTTTTGATATTCAGTCACTTGGGGGTTTCTAGGTGTGCTGGTTTGACCCTGTCTGGATGACTGGTGCCCACCAAAGACACTCTAGCAATCCCCCTCCCCTACTGGGTAGGGGGAGAAAGCATAACAGACTCACAGGTCAAGGTGAGGACAGGGACAGACCATTTACATTAATCATTACCAATCAAATCAGAGCAGGGTAATGAGAAATAAAACCAAATATTTAAAACACCTTCCTCCTGCCCCTCCCTTCTTCCACACATTCATCACTGAATTCTCTCCTTCCTTTCCCCCACCAGAAGCAGGGGGGACAGGGAATGAGGGTTGTGGTCACTTCATCATGTCTCTATAGCTGCTTCTTCCTCGGGATGAGGACTCCTCACATTCCTCTCCTGCTCCAGTGTGGGGTTTCTCCCACAGGAGACAGTCTTTCATAGACTTCTCCAATGTGAGTCCTTTCCACATGCTGCAGTTCTTCACAAACTGCAGTGTGCATCCCTTCTGTGGGATGCAGTCCTTCAGGAAAGATTATTCCTGTTTGAGTCCCCTGTGGGGTCACAAGTCCTGCCAGCAGATATATTCTTGTGTGGGCTCATCTCTCCAGATGCCCACAGGTCCTCCCAGGAGCCCACTCCAGCATGGGTTTTCCATGTGCCCATGGCCTTTTTTGGGCAACCATCTGCTCCAGTGTGGGCTCCTTGACAGGCTGGAGGTGAATATTTTTGTGTCAAGGCTGTTCTGAGTGTACTGCTTATGTCAACCAAAATTAGGAATTCCATTCTATGTTAAGTGTACTCATTTTCACAAACCACCTCACTAAATACTGTATCCAATCCCATAACTCCCAGAGACAGAGGTATTATAAATCCCAAGACTTCAAGACAAAAGATAATTTTTTGCCCAAGAATTTGACATGCATGAAAATTATCAAAGAAAATAGGGAGGAAAAATATATAGGCAACAACAGGGAACATTGGTGTCAAATTGATTGGCTTTTGCTTTTGACTCATTACAAATTCAAGTAGTAGTAAAAAAAAAAGATTAAAATTAATAAGGGTTATTTATTATGTTTTTGTTCTGGGAAAAACATTAAGGCCATAATTATGTGTAAATATGTATTGTAATGGTAGCAAGAGCATGTGGACTGCAGCCATCAAGACAGTTGCAGTAAAGCCATCTCCCTAGATTTTATGAAGACTTAGTCAAGGAGAAAATATTGCAATCTTTTCTGAGTCAGCTAATGGAGATTCAAGGCATAACTGACTGTTCACTAATATAGTAAACCATTGGTTTACACTCATGTATTGACTCTATGTGTGAGACAAAAGAAAACATTTAGTCCAGAGATATCCATTAAATCTGTCATAACTAGGAATTTTAAAGAAATTAGATTGAACTCTGGCATGAGCTTTGTGAATAAGGCTATTTCTATAACCTAGGTCTTAAATAATTCACAGTTATCTATAGGAAAGATGTTGAAATTTACAATGCATATTATTGGTGTGACTTACTCAGTTTTAAGTGGAAGGACTTTTATGGAACATTTGGCTTTTTCAGGGCAAGGGGGTACTTTGTATATTGGCATTGCAAATGTTTGGAGAATAGTGCTTTAAAGGATTAACTGTGCAGTGCACTAACAAAAACCTTGAGCAAGGCACAAACATGAAAGAGGAAGACAACAATATTTGAATAGTTTTCACACAAAGTTCCTGTTGCTACGGAAACCACTTCCTTCATCCGTACCTCTTTCAAATGTGTCTATCTCCAGGTCACTCAAATAGTGGAGATCACAATCTGGTGTTTTGTGAAACGGTAAAAATAAGTCATATATGGCTGTTACAGAGTAATGAGTGTGCTTTTTAATAATCTGCAGAAACTATAGGAGATTCATATCAGCAACATCATTTTGAAATTCACAAAGAAACCTGTACACCATCATTGTAATTTCATTTTGGTTGTAAGTTTTTCTACCTTTTTCTTTGTTGTGTGCTTAGCCTCTACTGTCACTGTTTCAACCTATAGTTTACATTTCTAAACAACAAATGCATAAGATGTCCTACTTTTTATAATCAGTTGCTGAATTCTTCAGCTTGCTACATATTATTTTGCAAAGAAGAATGAATAAATCTGGAATAAATCTGTCTCTGCATATATATATAACTCAAGGTTTGACCTGGAGAGCAAATAGATCTATCACAGTTGTGGTACAGGCACACTGAAAGCATCAAGCTTCAACAAGCATTTCTGTCATCACTCTGCCTCATATAATCTCCTGGTTCACTGGAGTAGAGAAGTTCACAGAACTAGGCAATATTGTGGGTTGAGAGATCTGTCATCTCCTGGATAAGACTGAAGTCTATGTTTATTCATATTCTTCAAACAAAGCCATAATAAACTACTCCTGCCCTTAATTTTAAACATGAAGTGCTTTGTCAAACTAGAATGAGAGATAAACCTGTTATTTTGAATTTTTTCATGAAGAAGAAAAACAGTAGGAACAAAGACTAGATCTTGCATCAAAATAAAATAAAAGAAACTTAAATTTCTACTTTTTCTATATATCTATTTTTTGATTGCTATTGATGACATGTTGGTTGTACAGTAATAAAGGTAGACAGCCACAATTGAAGGACATCACATTCTTTATCTAAAAAAAAATGGTCCCTGAGCCAACTATTTCATTAAAAATAAAATTTACTTGAAATCTCAAGTTTTGGAAAACAAAATCCAATTGTTTCTTTGTAGACTGTAAGAAAAATGATGAGTGCTTGGGTAGTAATAAGGTTTTTTTTAAGGAAAATGAGTTGTCTATTTCCCATTTCTAAATTAAACATATGTGACATTTAGGTATGCCAAGTGACTGAAATTATGTGAGAAAGAGTAATTTGGACTTAGCTCGGTGAAATTTCTTCTGATGCTTGATAAGACTGAGTCTGCCAGAATCCTAGCAGGAGCTAAACTGTCAGCTGGTACCACAGCTGCCACAATCAGCACCCCAGGTCTTACACTATTGAAACTGATCTGTCTTCCAAAGTCCTCCATCCAGTTTTGCTACCCCAGTAAGTAATTTGTAGTTGCACAATTTTTGTGATGGGTGCAGACAGGAATGCTAGCAGTCACACAGCACACGGAAGGGACGAGCCTGTCTGTCAGTGTGGAAGAGCCTTCCTCCTCCTCTACCTCCAAACTTTTTCTCAATCTCACTCTACATAAGTTTACGGCAGTTGGATTTTGCATGCTGGATGCAGCCCAGACAAGGAATCTTTATTAAATCAAGCAGTTATCCCTGAATTTGATTTTTTGTTTTTGTATGTTGTTTCAGCAATCTCAGCAAATTATTACTCTAAATGTTACCAGTCTTAAACTTTGAATGAATATGTCTTTTAAAATGATGGGATCTCAATAAATTTTATGGTATTTGTAAAAAATAATGAGGTTTGGATTCTACTGCTCAGTAAATATCAAATATAAAAATGTCAGCAAACATAACATCTAAAAAATACACTAAATTAAAAAAATAAAGAACAGAATGACACCATGTCTCAGGAGAAGCATATCTCATTTGCTTTGCTATAGGCCTTAATAGAAACACATTACACAGAATATGCATATAATACCATCTTTACTTTTACATAATTAGATGCAAAGATTTTCTGCAATTTTAAAGCTCTGCTTTTTTTTATCTTGTGCATTCTTATTGCAGTATTTTATATTGATTGCCATCAATTGTTCAGATTGTCTCTGAGCTCACAATAAGCTTTTTTCCTTCTTTTTTTTCTTTTTTTTTTTTTTTTTTTTGATACCTTACTCTATGCTTTTGGTGAACCAGTACTTCTTTTTGTCATAACCTTTCATGATCATTGAAAAGAATGATTGATGGTGGTTTTTCCCAAGATACATTTAATTGAATGTCTGACAGTTTTCTATTCCTCTAAACACTTCACTTCCTCTATTTCTGAGCTTAGTCTCTGTCTTCATTTCATATGTCTTGTCAGTCAAGGCTGAGGGGAAGAAATAGGTATTTGTCATCAACCTTTTAAAAAGAGGGAAGTTGTAGGGACAGCATTTTTGGTTTGTTATACATAGACTCTACTGGGCTAAAAGGACAACAAAATTATTCATATATTAGATATTAGCTTTATGTATGAGCCTGATTTTTATTCATATAAATAAAAAATTTAAAAATTGTAATGCAGAAGATTCCTTCCTCACATATAATTCTCATGAGCAAATTTCTACAGTGTTAACTAAAGTTAAGACAAGCATGCCTTGGCATTTTAATTATACTAAAATTCTACTGCACTGGGGTGATGGTTTACATTCTTCTCTCCACCTCCATAATGTGTATTGTATATTCACAGTATTAAAATTTAACTGCTGCAGGCATCCAAACAGCAAGTACTACTTCAGCAGAAAACTGTGGATGGTTTACAACTCACCTCCTGAATGAAAAATATCTTAAAATACTCCTTCAGATATTTTAGCAGTAAGAAGAGAGTTTCTCATTGCTGACAGAAATGTATTCTACATTCCCTTGAGTTTTAAAGTGGAAGTGGAGACTAAAAGCCCTAAACATTTGTTTTGGAAATATATTTGAAATATTACTCTTGGAAAATGAAATTTTATAAGGAATATGTGTTTCCACAATCCCCTGACTTTAAGATAAATGCAGAAAAATTCTCAAAATAATTCCCAAATTTGAAAATGCATTATGTGCTTTTAAGAAAATATGTAAAATGTGTGAATTTTATATTCATATTTGTAACTGCAAATAATTTTCTTTAAAAAGGGAGGTTTTAACAAAAATTTCAAGAATTATCTAGGCAAATAAGTCTAGTCAATGATAATAGTGGACTAAAGAGTTCACTGGTTCATAAAGCAGAATAAAAAATCACTTTGTACCTAGCTGAAGGAATGGAGTTTCCTTTTTTTACAGGTGGGGTTCTTTCTGTTTCTTTGGTCTGGAAGAACAGCTGTGTTTATACAACTCTTTTGTGACTCCAAAGGCAAAATGTATAAACCTGGCCTGTGTATCTCACAGTGTGCATGAAACATACAGATGCTACATGAATCCCCACAGTTTCTTTCAAAATAGTGGACAAGACTTCTGAAAAAATCTCACACTTTAAGCAATAACACAACAATAAAAAATAAAATAAACAATAAAATATTTTTTTTCTTTTCACTGTGTTTGAAGTCCATCAGCAAATGGGCCCCAATGTGTTTTGTAGTTCAGTCTCTCCTTCAGTCGTCTCTTACCATCTCGCGTTGGAAGCAGAACTGAAGACTTCAAACAGCACTCCCAGCGATTCAGCCCAGCTCAGCATTGTCCTGGCATCCCACTCCTGAGCCTCTCAGACTGTCTTATGGTCCTTACTCACTTGCAGCTGAACTGAAGAGCTCATCTCCATCTTGCATTGCACCCATTAAACACAACTTGGATTTTCATTAGGGCTCAGCCAAGCGGCTTCTCTTGTACACCTACTTAGCACTTGGCAAAGCTTTCTTCTCTGCTTTATTTTTTCTGATTGTAGGTGAATTACTGTGAAGATTCTGTCTGGAAAACTGAATGCTAACAAACTTTCCCTTCAGCATTGAATAGTAGATTCCTATGAGCTTTAAAGTTATGAAATTATGTTTCTTTCCTCCTTTATATCACAGTATTAGGTATTAACATCCAATGAGGGGTAGATCCTTGCTTAAAACAAAACTGATGTATTTTTAATTAGTTTTAAAGTAAATCAGTTAGCAATTTAATAGTTCTAAATTAAATTTAGTAATTTAAAAGTTTTGCAGGTTGGGACAGGCATTGTCTGCTGTGTCCCCTGGACTATCACTAAAACAAGGCACTGAGATTTGGAATTTCATCACCTTATAATGAGTTTGGGCCTTGTTATATTTTTACATTTCGCAAATGACTACATAATGAGAAATTTTGAAAAAAGTAAATGGTATTGTGGGAAGGCAAGGCAAGGCAAGGCAAGGCAAGGCAAGGCAAGGCAAGGCAAGGCAAGGCAAGGGATCAGTTAACTGGTTGATTGACTTCAAAGGGAGCATCAGACATTATTGAGGACAGCATTTACCTCAGGACTGAAAGCCAAGTTCTCATTAGACACATGCATCAAAATCAGATAATGAAATTTGTGTGAGGCTGCTGTGTTGCAAGTCATGTCTTTTTAGACAAAGCTATTTTTTTTATTAGAGATATATATTATCTTCCATTTTAAAAATTCTCTAATCTACAGAAAATTTCTGATTATGTTGCATAAGACAAAATACAGATCCTTTCATCAGTAGATTTCATTGCTCCATGTCTATTTTACAAAATCATTTGTCTTTCTCACATATCTTGGTTCTTTTTGAGCTATATACTTAGGAATTAAACTCCAGAATATGCTCTCCAATCTGTGTTTTGCTCAGCCATAATGGGATTTAGTGTCAGAACTCAGTCATGCACTCTGTTAAATTCTGATGTCTTGTATTTCATGCAGACAAACACTTCATTAAGCAACATTCACATCACTCAAAACAATGACAATAAAAATCCATATTTTGCTACTGTACCTGTACCTTAGAATGATTCCTCCTACTTACAGATATGTAATAGAGCTGTACAGCAAAGGTGAGGGCCATCATTTCCCATGCTTTCTTCTACACCTGTTTTCCATGAAAGCAGGACCCCACAGCCTTCTGGTTTAAGATACATGCATATCTAACCTGACTAAGTATTCTTCAAGGGAAAAATCACAGCTTTGCTACCAGAGATGGAGACACCTCCTGAATTAACTGGAGAGAGCAGAAAGCAGTAAAGCTCACTTTCTAGGCCTCCCTTTCATGGTTGCCTGTAGAGCTTTCTGCAGATGACATGAGGAGTAAGCAACAAATTTAAAAATCTGTGAACTCACTCAAAAAGAAAGTTTAAAAGTGGGAATGGTCCTTTGTTCAATGGTCCTTGTTGTTCAAACAACATGGAAATATGACAAAGTCTAAAGTAAAGGGGCTTGCAAAAAGTAAAGGGGCTTGCAAAACTTGTGTATTAAAAATGCAGAGTATTTTGCAGTAGGATGGCAGAAGAATTATGGTCATGTATGACAGATTATTTTCTTTCTGAATCATTAGCAGCAGAACTTAATAGGTAAATGAGGACAAAAATCTTTCTTCTTGACATAAAATTTATCAAATGTTCCTAAGCTTTAAATGCATAAAGTGCATCATTTTAATCTATCTTGATCTTTTGAAAAATTGTATGCTGTTCTGGCTAAAACGTGTGTACCACAATTTTGTTTGACCTGCTTTATGTAGCTGGATTTTTTCTCATATACCAGAAAAACTCTCTACACAGGGTAGTCCATCTTGTTAGGGCCACTCTTGTAAATATGGACTAAAACTAGCAAAATAATTGCATCACATTAGATTTAAAATTAAGTCAGAGTTCTATTTCTGGTAAGTAAAATTTGTGCTTATTGCACTAACTTGAACATTTGCTCTAGAGGAAATGTTTTAGCTCATATGCTTACACTTTGCTCTTAAGCAGAGCCAACCCTGAAAAAAATTACCAGATCAACATAAAACTCCTTTTTCCTATTCCTTTAATACATAGTGAGTGATTAGTGACAGAAATCCCTTGTAGCCACAGTTCTGTCAGAGTTTTCATCCACAGGGATTAATATTGCTCTTCAAAATTGGTGGTAACTCCTTCAATTCACAGCACTCATATCTCTATTAATTCATACAAGTCAATTTATATATAAGCCAGAAGAAAGGTATTTTTATTTCATTTCCTTTCATGTAAATTAGTTGGATATTTTTTGATTTAAAGATATTTAAAGTCATACTACTAGGCATGTCAACCACTTTGACAGAAGTGGGCAGCTTTAATCTCTACCTCACTGGGGTTCCTACATAATTTCCCATAGGAGAATACAATGAATCACTTGATCTCAGCTAGCTCAGATGAAATTCTGAGGTGGAGAATACTATATTTCACATCACTGAAATCCCTCCAGGTGATTTACTAGGCACCCCTAGCGTTTTCCTGATGTTTTCTTTAAAATTAATCTTGCCAGAAAGTAACCAGCTGTTTCAAAAAGAAGCAATACGTTAATTTCTAATCATACCTTTATTTTTTGCTTTACAGGGATGTCTGCTTCAGAGATAATGGAAGAAGGTGTGCAAAAAGTACAGCTTGCAAATTATATAAACACATAAACTTATAAGAGCTGCAAAAAAGGAAAAGCGTGCAAGGATTTAAAGACACATTCCAGGATGGCAATCTTTCTTTCTTTTCTCTTTCACTTTTCCTCTTTTGCTATTAAGTTTTTTTTTTTTTTGTATCAACATCTAATCTCATTTGGTTTTAATCATGTGCTTTGGATATATTCAAACCCTTCAGTATTTGATCCATTTTATTCACAGAGAGTTCCTTTCACTCTTACATGCTTAGAAAGGATCACAACAAGCAGGGGTTTTTTTTTGTTGCAATTCCCACAATAGCTCCACTAAGTTTTTCTGTTACTGAGAATCTTGAAAAAAGTGCAAACACTATTATAAAGAGCCTTTTGTTATTTTTGTTATTATTAGTGTCCTAGGCTACCCCTAATGTAAAAAAACAGCCTGAAAACAAAATATTTGCACAGGTAATCTTAACAGTCTGGACAATGTCCAGTCAGGGAAGTAAATTTGTAATCTAGTATTAAGGTGCCTAAAACTTGCTGATCTGCAAATACTGTGAAGGAGATGTGAAAAAGCTATGGATGAACAGTTTGTTCTCTCCATCTAGGTAGAGAGATCAATAGATGTTGTCTACCTGGGTTTTAGTAAAGCTTTTCACATCATTTCTCATAGCATTCTCTTGGAGAAACTCGCTACTCGTGGCTTGAACGGCTGCACTCTTTCCTGAGCAAAAACTCAGTGGGTGGCTGGGCCCTGAGAGTGGTGGGGGATGGAATTACATCCAGTTGGTAGCATGTCCTAAGTGATGTTCCCCAGGGCTTAGTACTGGGACCAGTTTAATATCTTTATCAATGACCTAGATGAGGGGATTGAGTGGACCTGCAGTCAGTTTTCAGGTGACACGTGCTTGTGCGGGAATATTGATCTGCTGGAGAGTACCAAGGCTCTGAAGAGGGATCTTCAGAGACTGGACAGATGGTCCAAGGCCAGTTATAAGAGGTTCAATAAGGACATGTGCTGGGTCCAGCAATAAAGTCAAAACAGCCCCATGCAGGGCTACAGGCTGGGCGAAGAGTGGTTGGAAAACTGCCCAAAGGAAAAGACCTGGCGGTGTTGGTTGGCAGCTGGCTGAACACGCCTAACAAGAAATCCAAATTGGAGTCACATGGGTGGGAAGGGTGAACTATGCAGTGGATAAGGAATTGTCTGGGTGGATATAGGGAGAGCTGTGGTCAATAGCTCTATGACCAGTTGGAGGCTGACGATGAATCATGTTCCTCAAGGCCCTTCTCCTGGGACTGTTGCTCTTCAGTATCTTGATACAGTGAGATCCAGTGCACGCTCAGCAAGTTTGGAGATGACAGGAAGCTGAGCAGTGCACTTGACACAACAGAAGGAATTCCAGGCAGGGGGACCTGGACAATCTTAGGAAGTGGGTTCATTAGAACCTCATAAGGTTCAACAGCTGCAAGGCTCTACATGGGGATCAGGACAATCCCAGGCATGAGTACAGACTGGGAGAAGAAGTCATGTAGAGCAGCACTGTGGAGAGGGGTGGTGTTGGACCTCCAGAGACCCCTTCCAATTGCAACTTTTCTTTAAATCTATTTGCAGCTTTTCTTTAAATCTATTATTGCTGATACAGTCAAGAAGACACATGAAAAGACTGCAAAAGTGCTGATATTGTAAGACAGCAACCCTCAATAAATTAGACTAACAGTCCCTAGAAAAATAAGATAAAGATGACAGAACTCAGATGATAAAAAAGCCAGGTTCTGGAAGGTAGTTAATTACAGACCACTAACGCTTTGTATAAACTACGTTTTGTCTAATGAGCTGAATTTCATTTTTTATTTAGTCACAGGTTTGACTATGGAGCAGCTAAGCACCACATAAATGTTCCTTTACTACCCCACTTCCCAGGTGCAATTGGAAAAAAAAAGCAAAATTTGTGGGTTGAAAGAAAGTTTAATGGGACAGAAATAGAAAAAAAAAAATAATAGCACGTAAAAATGTTAGAACATACAAAAAAAAGTGATACACACTGGTAGGATGAGGAAAGAAACAGGAAAGGCCTTGACTCTGTGTGAACCCTGTTCACCAATCCCAAAAACATCAGTGTGTTATCAGTATTATTCTCATCCTAAATCCAAAACATAGCACTGTACCAGCTATTGGGAAGATAATTCTCCAAGCTGAAACCAGACAAATGTTTTGATTTGTTTGGATTTGTTTTGTGTATAGCATTTTATACAGTTTGACACAACATGCTGAGGGGAAAAGAGCCTTGTATATTAAATCACTGTGGTTTGTATTAAATGGATTAAAAAGAGGTTAGATTGTGATGTTAAAATAAAGTGACATTACAGACAAATCAGTTCTTCTTTTCACAATGATAGCTTAAAGCCTCATGGCGAAATACATATAAATGAAGAGAGACAGTTCACATTGCTTTTTAACACAGGGGTTAATAACAGAGGCTTTAGGAAAAATTACAGGTTAAACATATAGAAATAAATTATATATTCAGGTTATTTTATTATTATTATTTATAAAACCCTGCAGAAATTTTAGTCGTTTAAATTACTACATAGAATATTACTTAGAGCACATTACAGAGAGAGCATTTTAGATGGAACCAGCTACCTGGCAGCTATATGATAGCAAATGACAGAATGAAATGCAGTGATGGAGTTATTTCTATGAGGGAGGTTGTTTTAGAGGAATCAAAATTAGGCCGAAGACTATTCATAATTTTAATCAATTATCTAGAAATAAACACAAAATTACTGCTGGAAAAACCCTCTAGATACATCTAAAATTTCTGCAGAGTTAAACAGTGGAGAGGATAAAATATATGAAGATCTTTAAGAGAGGAAAATGCACCGGTATTTATAAAGAAATAAAGACAGAGAGGATCACTGAATTTTTGGAGAAGTAGCTCTGGAGAGAATCTGCATCTGTAAAATATTTGTAGCTGTAACTTGTCATGTAAGTCTTAAACACATCTCTGCTTTCCTCATGAAAATAAATCTGAGAACTGTCTCAATGAATAGCATCTTCCTACTTTCAGATCTAGTGGTAAAAATTGTAGAAAGACATAATAACTTCCATGGGAACGTGCACAAATTGAAACATATATGACAATAGTTTTTTTAGGAAATAAATTTTCAGCTATTAAAAACTGGGTAGTAATGGCCGTTATAACAGAATACTAATTAATATAGACTCCATTAATAAAGACTTTCATCTGAAAACAGGTATTTTCCAAGTAAAATGTACTTCAATGAAAACAGTTGATGCTACTGGGCAATACACAGAGAGGATGCAATCTGGTTAACTATTATGTAGGAAATGAGCTGAGAAGTTCCACTGATTTCTTCTGGCCTTAGCTGACATACATACAGATAAACTGAGGCTATCTAGTTTACTTTATACTCAAAAGTTCTGGTTCCAATTATTGTAAGATTATGCAGACACTCTACCAAAAGTCTTTTATTTGGAAGATTATACAATGGTATTGGTGCAAATTAAAAAAAAAAATATGGGAGATGGCATCTTCAGGCCTGAGTACTAGAACCAGTCTTTTAACAGTTCATGAAGGAAATAAATGATGATCTTAGAAAAGCCAGACTTACCCAGAAAAATTCTGAAAGCAGGAAGTTTTTCTTATAGTGTGTAATACATAACTACCATGCATTTTTCTTTCTTTAATTTGTAAAATAATGTGAAATTAAAGTACTCAGGGCCTTTTTTTCTCTGTGTTTTTTTTTCCCTGTTATTGATTAGTTAGCTTTTTAAACTGATTTTATCTAACTGAAGAAAATAATTATGCATTAGCTTCTGAAGAAAGCAGAACCAGATACATTTTCCTCCCAAGTGCCCAGATAATCCTTGTCTTCATTCTGGTTTTTTAATGTTTTCATGTTCTTATGTTCAGTGACTAGAATAAGAGTGCAGGAATGAGACTATGTAGTCACTTAGGACCCTGCTGTCTTCAACATCTTTTGCATCAGGACTAGCCCCTCAAAATTTACATGGTATCAAAGAAAGTGATCTAATAAATGCAAGGAAGACAGCAGAATGAATAATTTAGGTTCAGTAATGATAGAATATTCTTCACATCTCCGAAAGTAAAGGAGAAAAAAAGTTATGCCCATCACAGAATTGTAGTGTTTGATACTGGTCAACTTTTCAGTACCTTGAAGGATGGAAACTCCACAACCTCTCTGGGCAACCTGTGCTTGATCACACCAAAAAAGTGCTTCCTGATGTTCAGATGGCACCTGCTGTGTTTTAGTTTGTGCCCATTTCCTCTGGTCCTGTCATTGCACAACTAAAAGAGCCTTGCTCCATCTTCCTAATTTGTGTATTGACACACACTGACAAAATTAATCCTTAGCATTCCCTTCCTTTCACTGAACATTCTTGAGTCTTGCAGACTCTCCTCACAGGAAAGATGTTCTGGTCCAGTCCTTGTAACATCTTTGTGGCCCTTTGTTAGACTCTTTCCAGCATGTTCATATCTCTGTTGTACTGGGGATCTTTGAACTGAACACAGTACTCAAAGGGTGGCCTCTCTGGTGCTTAATAGAGAGAAAGCATCACCTCTCTCAACCTGCTGGCAATATTTTGTTTATTGCAGTCAAGGATGCCATTTCTCTATTTTTGCTGCAAGAAAACATTTCTGACTCAGGTTTAACTTTGTGTCTATCAGAACCCATAGGCCCTTTCCTGCAAAGCTGCTTTTCAGCCTCTTGGACCTCAGGTTGTATTGGTGCCTGGTGTCGCTCCTTACCAGGTGCAGGAGTTTGCATTTCCCTTTGTTAAATTACCTGAGGTTCTGTCACCCTATTTCTCCAGCTCTGCATGACTGAAAGTTACTCTGGCATGTCAGCCATACCTCCCAGTTTTGTATTCTTAGCAAACTTCCTGAGCATACACTCCATCTCATCACCCCGGTCGTTAATGTTCAATAAGGTAAGACTCAATATTGATTCTTAGGGCACACTATTAGCCTCCAACTAAATTTCTTTCAACTGATCTCTGCTCACTGAGCACAGCTATTCAGCCTGTTTTCAGTTCACCGTCTTCTCATCCCGCCCACACAGACACAGCCTCTCCGTGAGAACCTTATGGGAGACAGTGTCAAAAGCCTTACTCTTTAAAAATATTTATAGAACCTTCCTCATTGATTATATTTAAGAAATTGCCTAATCCTACAGGAAAAAATTGTCTATTGGAGTTTGAAACACTTATGTGTCATAACTCTAATTTGTGAAGGGCAGCCTTCCTTTTCCTTCAACAATGGGATTCTGGATAAAAATAATTCATTTTGTATCTACTGTATTTGCATATATTTACATGCATGGCTAATACAATGATTTCACTTTCTTCTCTTTTGCCTCATTCATATGAAAAAAAACTACAGCTCAGGATGCTGAAAGTACATATCTGTTCTTACTAAATGTAATTACTATACATGATGTGTTGGACTTGGTAAAAACTAAAGACCACTTTAAAACAATCAACTCTTGAGTCCTGTTCCGCAACTACTTTCAGGATGATTTTCCTTTCTAATTTTTTGTATGTAGCATTTACAGCTGTCTACAAACAACGCAAGAAATGCCAGCCATATGGTTTAGAAAAGCTTGAGGATTGGATGGAGGCCAGCAAGTCTCCCATACCTACTTTTATGTTCTAAAACCTGACTAGGAAAAGCCCTTTAAAAGACAGGTAATATCAGTAACAGAGGCAGATCCATTTGTCCTTAGTTTATTTTAAGAAGCTTTGAAATCTCCAGGTCTCCCAAGTTATTTCTGCTGTTTCTATATGATCATGAAAGTGTTACAGACCGAATGATTGTTCTGATTCACAGACTGCTTGGAGCCTAGGCTCATTTCTTTTTGATAGCAGCCTTGCTGTTTCATCCATGCCTTGGTCACTTCATGACTAAAGCCATATTGGTACTGTAGAAAAGGGCCACATCTTTCTGGTACTAGATGTAGTGCATCATTTGCTAAGCAGTGCTTTTTCTTTATGAAATCATATTAGGTGTGTGCTCTGTCATCCACGTTAGCTGCTCCTGGATGTGTAATATCAATATTAGTTTGGGTTTAGGTGTGTAAGTGCTGGAGACCAACACATTCAAGAGTCTCACCTGTCTTTCATTTTCTGCTTCATCTCTGCAATTCTGAGATGAGACAAACTCACCTGAACTTCAGTAAATATAAGAAAAAGAAGTTGGTGTCTTTTTTGTTATTATTTCTCTGTCACTGGTATTGTTTCCCATCTTTATTTGTAATATCTTTATTTGTAATATCTGGAATCTACTTGCTTTTTTTCAGTGCACACCATGAAATCAACCATATTTTGAATATGCTTACTAAAACACAGCAGTTAGTTAAACTTTGACAACCATAATATAGACATTGTTGGAGAATAATTATTTTTGCTATATTTCTGTGTTGTTTTGATCCTTTTTGTGACTGACACTGTCTAAAATGCATTAATTTGCTACTAATGTGAATGTATCCAGATACTAGATTCTTGTTTTTCATTTTAGGGCTGAAAAATTCAGTTAAACAAATAGATGGATAAGGAAATAAGCATGTAAACATTTTCCATAGACTGTAAAACACAGTAAAGTACCAATTTAAAATTTATAGAACAGTATGTTCTGTCATGTTTAGCTTCATAATGACTAATTGCTTAATCCTTTTTGCTGGTCCAATAATTTTTCTGATTTTATTGTAACTTCAACATTAACATATCATATCTATAATAATTTCACAGTTTTATTTAAGGTCTTTTCTTCTAAAATTTACCACAGCTAATATATTGTCTAGAATGAGTAGAAACTGATTGTCATTTGCATTACTTTATTTCTGAAGTAATTGGCAGAAACAAAATATACATTTTTTTACTATAAATTATTTAAATCATCAGCTGTGAAATTAGTGCTTTTTATTAATCTATTATCTTGAATACCTTTTCTTTTGGAAGCAAATGAAACCCCACTTAAAACAACCCTTAAAAATACACATGAAAATATATTGCTGTAATTAAAGTTAAGGGAAAAAAGATATTCCCATGAACACCTTTAGTTCACTGACTTTGATCAAAATAACACTGTTTTAGGAAATAAGCTGCAGCTCAAGTAAATCATAGGTATGGTCTCAGTATTATGATATATTTCTATTACTGTGGTATCTTGGATCTTAGGCAGAATCACAGTGGAGTTTACTTAAATTTTGTGAAAATTATTAATAACAAAAAGACTTTAGAAAATTTTCATTTCTTAGAAAATAGGTAAATATATGAGACTGGGAATTTCATAATACAGCACTTTTTATTTTTGGTTTAGAAGTTGCTGTTTGCAATCCTATAAAACTCTGCCATCACTTCCAAGTTAAAAGCCACCATAATTTTAATCCTTCAGGTTTAGTCAACTTGTCTTTCACTTGTAGAGTACCTAGTCTGAAACAGAATTTTCTTCTAGAAATTAATTAGATTCTATTTTCTGGTTTTACAGGATTAGAAGAATATGAGGAAAGTGTGAGTACCTTGAACAGTTTGTCCACAGGTCATGAGAGGCACGCAAAGTAAAGGAAGTTTCATTCTCTTCCTATGTCTCACATCACATAGATGCACCTCACAATGACATTAGGAGATTGTCCTCTTTCATTGTATTTGCAACAGGAAGAGATGATAAAGGAACTACAAATTGTAAAGAACACAGATGGTCAAGAAGTTTTGACACTTTTCAAATAATGACTTCAAGGGTTGAGGTCACAGCAAAACATCACCATTATGTGTCACCAAACAATTGCAAGAAGAGGCTGTACTTGTTGAAGACAGGAAGAGAAGTCGAAGAGTTTATTTGAAATGCTGCAAGGCAATTGCTGGTATTTTTCAGGAAGCACTGCAAGATAAAGATGGCCCATAAATGATAAATTTAGGAGATATTTTCAAAAAGTCACTGGGTAAATTTCCAGCCCTCATGGACATAATGAGATTTCGGTTTAAAATTTTTTGAGACCCTTATTTATTTTTTTGTTCTGGTTTTCCCATTACAGACAAAAACATCTGAAAATGGCAGTTTCATGTAATTCCTGGCAGTCCTGTTTGTCTATTTAAAAAAAAAAAACTTTAGGAAAAAAATTCAACATAAGATCATAATGCAAAGCTAAATTTTATCTTTGTCAGTAGGTATTCATTGTTCATAATGATGATGATCAAGTAGTACCGTTGTTTGTCTGCTGCTTGCAGGGTGACTACAGAAAATCAGTCAAGCCAGACAAGAAAGACCCACACATCTGTTCCTCCCTCCATTGTTTGTGCACTCTGCATTCTTCAGGCATAACAAAAAGATCAATATGTTTGTCACATTTTAGTTTCTGCCTGCTATTCCCAGGCATTTTCTCCAGGGCCCTATGTTGCATCTTCCCCTATTGTTTTATTGAATTTATAATATTTTTTTATTTGCTTTCTATTATGGCACAGATAATAAAAATGCATAGCATGATACTGGGCATATATAAAGAGCACAAACACTGACTAAGAATACCAAGTGGTTTTTTGCCTCACAAGAAGGAATGGATGATGGGAAATATGATCTATAAACTCTCATGAGGCAGTGAGTAAACAGGAATTGCAATTAGGGTTCAATGCTGGATATTGATAGTTCTCTCAGGCTTTGTTTCTTCATGAAATCAGTGAATGAAATTCATTAAGTATTTTTAGTTTCTGCTGTGTGCTTGGTTGCCACGTCCCAGTAGGTATCCTATTATGTCTAGGGACAGGGAATGCTCTCCACTGAAGCTATAAGAATTGCCATTATCATAAGATACACCAAACCCAGAGAGACCAGGAATCACAACCATCTCTGGAGTTTAGGAACCTAACTTTGCTCTCTTGGGATCCAGCGTCTGGGTGCATCAACCTGTAAGGAAAAAAAAAGGAAAGCTCTCTAAAGAAGGAAGAAATAATCTGCTGTACCATTCCTTTTACAAGTCCCCAGCAGCTGTATCATTCAAGCAGAGACTGGAAATTTTTTTTCGAATTTCATTCTCACATAGAGCAGTTTTGAATTTTATGTCTTGAATTAAGAAACTTGGTGTAAGAAACTCAAAGCCAAAATATCTTTCACCTTGAACTTTTCAACGGTAATTATTTTTGGTTATGAATGCTTTAATGAGTAGGCTAACATGTAAGATGTGAACAGCACCTATGGTGATTGTTATTTTTTAAAAGTAAGCACATCACATTTCATAATGGATGTAGAAACACCAGGGTGTTAAATCAGCTTATAGTTGTCACAATGGTTTCTCAGGTCTTTGAGAAATATCCTGTCTTCTAATTCCCAAACTCACTTTGTATATAATGCTACACTTTATAAAACTCATGAACAGTCCCAGAAGCAGAAAACAGGTCTCCTCTCTTCTGGCATGTGTACATAGCCCATTTCTTCTCTTTCCCATTTTATACCTTGACATCTAGGAAATATGAAACAGATTTAAATCCTATCAGATTTAAGAGGAAATCAAATATGGATCATCCATTCTTGGCCAAATGCCCTCCAGTATGAGACTGTTAATAGAAATGGCAGGTAAAACAACCATTGCTGTTTCCCTTAAGGCACAGCAAGTTTTTTTCCATATTATGCCATGTTTTTAAGCTGTAAGAATTCTTGTTCTGTTAAACTCAGATTCTTGTGTTTGGAAATAAGGTGCTAAGAACTGCTAGGATGTAGCTGTTTAGGTCCCTCTGTTCCAGATTGCAGGAAATTTCTTTCTCAGGCTGCTGATCTTTAAATTCACTTATTCATCAGCTGTCTTCCGGAGTCTAGGGAGCTTGGGCAGGGCATGTCTTGTGTTTATTTTAATTTTGGAGGTATCTGTTATCTAGTAGACCAAAGTATAACACATGACGTAATTTGTGTACCACTAAAACTTGCTGGCATATTTTATTATGTTTGGACTTAAAACTTCCAAGTAAATAGTTTCAGGTCATTGTTTCAATGTAGAGTATCACATTCTGATCCCACAATCACTGATGTGTATCTAATTCCTCCTCTTGATGTCAATAATCCATGATTTAGACCATTAATATAATTTTTAAATAATTATCCAATATTTTGGCTAAATAATGAGAATTATTATTTCAGTTATTATATTATTTATTTAAAAATTAGTAAAAATTGATGGGGTTTTTTTGCATTTTTATCTTCATGAGTTGTAATTATCTTGATCAAATAGTTTCACTGTCCTAATAATCAGTAAAACCCACTGCACACAGTCTCTTGGGACAAAGAGGAGCAAACTTCAAATGTCTCATATGGGTGCTCTCCACAATATTTACTGCCATGAAGGGTGTTAGAAGTTTCTATTTGCTTGTTTTAAAATTCTGACAGAGAAAAAGTCCATTGTACTCAAGAACTATTCTCTCTTTTTTTGAGGATTGAAGGAAAAGCATACAAATTTTCGGTCATTGTCCTGCAGAACGCTCTTGATGCCACTTAAACTGATCATTTGCAAGGAGCAGGAGCTCAATGCCTCTCAAGAAACAGTTGTGCATTGCCCAAAAGAGGACTGTAAAAATAAATTAATAGGTTTGCCTCCTGGTTTAGAAAATATTGTAGGATATTCTCACTGGCATGCTCAAGTCCTTGATATATGTGCAAAGAGTTGTTATTTTTATTATTTTTATGATGTTTATTTTGATTAAATTCAAAACATTAGAACCGCCCATGCAGAAACCTTAATCTTAAAGAGAAACACTTTGAGATAGAGCCCCTTCAGATAGCAGTCTTAAAAAAGCAGCATCAGAATGAGTTTGTAATTATATGGAATGCTTAAAGTAAAGCTGACTGTATTATGAAGCAGGGAAATAAATTAAAATACAGAAAATCTTTAGGAGAGGAAACATACATGCACTGGGGAGTCCTGAAATAAAAATAATCATTAATGGCTGGCAGTTCTGTGTCTGACAATTGGATGTTTTGCTGAAGATTCTAGCTCATGAAGGACTTAAAACAACAGTATTTGCCTGTTACTGCTTGCATATTAGGATGAGGAAGAAGGTAGTAAGGGAAATGCAAAGATTTCAGCTACACCTGAGAATCATTAATAAATTGACTGTTTTGTTTTACCCGCTTCTGTTCTACTTCTTTCAATTGTTATTATCTTTTTGTCTTTATAATTAAAAAAATAAAACCAGACTATACCCTTTCTCAGGGCACATCATATTCATATTCAGCTTCAGAACACACCACCAAACCAGAGCTGTCTGATGTATTTTTTGGCATAGCTTTGCTGTCAGAACTAGCCAAAAAACTATCAGTGAGCTCACTAATATTTATCCTGCATCTGTATGAAAAATTTTTTCTCTAGCAATGATGGGCAATTAGTCTTGCATTATCAAGCTAATACAAGATTTTATATCATTGTGAATACAAGAACAATATTTCTGTGGCTGTATTCTAGCATAGGCCTTTGTAAAATAACAATCAGTTGTATTTATTGTTATAGGATAAACAGTGTTTCTTACATGTGCAAGCTAATCAGGGTATTTCTAAATTCAGAGGACCACAGAACCTTTGGACACCTCTAGTCTAAATTCCTGCTTGAAGCTGGGTAAGCTATGGGGTTAGACCAGGCTGGTCAGGTTTGGAATCTCAAAACTCTCTAGCTACAGAGACTGTAGAATCTCTGGGCTGCTCAGTCACCACAGCTGGCTTTTCTCATGATGAAAATGGATTTCCTCACATCAAGCCCTGCTAACCAATGTTGTCACAGCTTTGATGTCTTGTTCAGCACTCAGTTAGTCATGCCCCCACTGGTATCAGTTGCTCCTCTTTCCCAGGCAAAGGACTTTTACATTTGCCATTTACTGAATTTCCAGAAATTCCTGCTGGCCCATTCCTCCAACCTGGCTAGGTCCCTTTGTATGGCAGCTCTGCCATTGAGCAGAGCCAGCTCCGTCAGATTTGGCATCTTAACAAGAGGGGGACTCTGCTGTTTCTTTGGAGTTATTGAGGAAAATCTTAACAGGGTAGGTCTTAGGACAAAGCCTTTTATTGTCTGATTTCTTACCAAGCTCCAGACAGAATACAGCTGATTAATCATGAACCTCTGCAGGTTATTTTGTTCCTCATTTAGAGTCCACCCTTACAGACTCTAACACAACTTAACTTAGACTCTAACTTAACTTAGGTACAAGAAGGAGGAGGAGGTTATTCCTGGCTTGAAGATCTTTCTCAGAGAAGTGAGCCATCAGGGCAGATCAGAAAAGAGTCACAGCAGAGAAGTGATCAGCCTGAGGAACTGCTGACAGCAGCAGGCAACAGGTATATTAGCCAGGAGGCAAGGAATTTTCTGAGCATAAGAGAAGACTGGGAATGAACTGAAGGGTGTCTGATAGTGTGCTCATGTGTACAGGTGAAATATGGCTCAGAGAATAATTAAATTTTGTTTGGTGTGAAGCTGTATAACTTTCAATTTTATTATAAAGCAGCAACAATGTGTAAAAATCACCAACATAGATTTTAATTTTTAGATCGATAAGAACTTAGTTTCAAAGAAGTGGAATAAAAACTATTAGATTCAAATGGATTGCTGTGATTTATATGCTTAATTAAAGGTTTATGAATATAAATTAGTGAGTTAGACAAGTTGCTATTTTTTACTAAAAATCAGTAACATTTGGGCCACTTCAAAATAACCCAAAGTTGTAGCCTGTATGCCAACCCAGCTGTTCTTGAAGTTTTTAAAAACATGAAAGGGTGTAGCTACAGTTCTTTAGAAATAAAAGCTGGTTTCTTGTTTTTTATTAAACAAATGTCAAAATGTAGTACATGAGTCATTTATTTCCATCCAAATTAAAGCACAAAATTAGCCATGAAGTATTCTTGACCTATATGACTTTGTTAAACAAGTTATTTGGATAGTCAAGAAAGCCAATGTTACATTTTTTATTTTGACAATGCATAGTATGAAGTGGTTATTATCAAAGCCATTGACTTCAGTCAGCATATTTACCAGTAAATCCCTGTGTTTACAGAGCTTCTTTGCTGGCTGCTTAACAGAAGACATGAAGCTATGTGTACCTTTTTTGAAATTGTTACTGAGGAGGATCAGAGAAACAGGACCTTTCCACCGAAGAAGAAGATAATGCTCCTTTCATCTGAATGACAATTTGGTGCCGGTTTTAAATAGGGTTTTTTTATTGTTATCAGTAAACAACTTGGTGGCATCAGGGTTATATAAGGGGATACACAGTGTGAAGAAAGAGTGCAGTTTCTAGCCAAATTGGAAGGTTTGCCACTTTATGTCATATAGGGGCAGTGTTTGTCCCTCTAATCTTCATCTCTTTCTTCCACTACTGCCATCTCAATGTGCTTTGGATCATTCCCCATGCTGTTATTACTGCTGATAGAAACACAGGGATGAAGTTCATAAACCCAAAAAAGCTTCAGAGAGTTTAGTAATAGCTCATGTTTATATTATTGGAAATAGAATAATGTCTTGAGTTTCTTGCTGACAACAACATAACAATCATGATGATAAAATACATATCTGCAAAGGCTTCTAAATATCCAGCTCTAGGGAAGTGAGAAGTAGCTGAATGAGTTGTGAATATGCACAACAGAGTCAAAGAAGGGCCTAGAAAGAATGTAGAGGGTTGGCGTACCAAGTATGGTAACTACTTACATCCTAAACCAAGGTTTTTAAAAGAAGTAAGCAGTGGAGCCTGACATTTTTCTATATAATCAGAGCAAGAATCTATATTTTACAAGTTTGGTTATGGCAAGTGCCATATTGAATTTGCAATAATAGGACTTCACTGAAAGAGCAGATAACATGCTAAACATGAAACAGCAATGGAGCAGCAAAAGTAGTGTCTGTTTGCATATAGTCTACTCTGGGGGCTAGAATATAGATGTAGGTACAACACTGAATGTTCTTCAGTAGTGCTTAAAAATATAACAATGCTTAAAAATATAACAGTGTAGTTTCCACCAAGCAAGGAAGTCTGATATAGGTTTATATTAAACCCAGAAAAACAAAGTGAATTTTTTCTTAAGCAATTGGCAGAGTTGTAGCCCAGCAAACCTGACATCCAGCTGGAAAAGAAGAGATATATACCAAACAAGTTGTTGAATGTACTTTTGGTCACTGTTGGTGGAGATAACCATCAAAGAGAAAAATTCTCCGGGCTTCTTTTCCCTTTCAAACTGTATGATGCTGAGATAGAACAAATCATAAGGTAGCAAAACAATTTTTTTTACCATAAAAATGTGCAAAGTAAAACCAATCAATTTTAGGAAAGAAGACCTTAGTAAACTCAGAGAACTTTTGGATTGCATATCCTGAGAGGTTAGTCTGAGCAGAAAAGATACTTTAAAAATCTGGCAGTTCTTTAAAAAAGGACTTAAAAGGCTAAAGTTCAAGCTATTCCTCTGAAGAGGTAAGACAGAAAATATTGTAAGGGACCTACTTGTCTAAATGAAAAACATTCATAGCTTTAAAATTGAATAAGCAAAAAGGAAGTGGAAACTAGGCCAGACTAATGAGAATGAACATGAAAGTATAGCATGAACATATAGGGACAAAATGAGAACCATAGGGAGGGAAAAAAAGAAAAAGGGGCAGCAATTAGCAAAGGACAAAAAGAATGTCAAGTAAAAGACAAGAGAAAAAACAAAGGAAAAGGTCACTGCTGCTGCTAGAAAGGCTAATACCTTTACTGCTTTTCTGCACCAATTTTCAAATCATAGCTCTGCTGCATCTAGGAGCTATGATAACCACTAGTGACAGACATAAGAAAATAAGGAGGTGAGTGACAAGTTATATGGATTTGTCATGAATGGATTGTGTCAACCAAAACATAATTTCTCTCTAGTAGAGAGCAGCAGGCCTTGTGAATAGAAAAGAAAAAGTAGATTATATATATCCTGACCTGAGCAAGGCTTCGACAGACATCCTCATAAGCAGCCTTGGGAGACATAATCTAGATGAAAATAATACAGACTAGAGACAATATTAATGTTTTGGTGTCAGAATGAAGGCTGTGTCAAGTAGGGCTTTCTAGAGTTCTATCCTAGGTCTAACATTATTCAGTATTTTCGTATGCTTCTTAAATTTGCTGTTCAGTGGGGACAAATAAAGAACACTAAAATCATGCAAAGATACACTGTGCACAAACACAAGTCACAGTTCTGATACAAAAAAAGAATAAATATTATCCTATGCTATGACTTGAACACAGGATTGCAAAATCATGCTGCTGTGCAAGGAAAAAAATCATACTTACATGAATAAAATGGGATACAAAACCCATTAAACAGCCTGATCCTCTGCTAGGTACCAGCAACACATCATTTGAAGTGGTGTACTCTTTTGGTCATTGTATTTCCAGAAAGACAGGATGTAACATACTAGTTTTCAGACAGAAAACAGGATTCAGTAAAGAGGATCCTTCCTCTGTAAGCCCAAAAAATAAAGCAGTGTGGAAAAGTGCATAGAAGCAGCGTGGAGAGATTTTCACAGTGATAAAAATTGAAGCTGAATTTAACTGAAGCCAGCTATAGCTGCGACACAAAGTGAGTTATCTTCATCACTAGAGCTCATGTAAATCTGGGTTACCATGTGTGCCTTTATGGGTCTGTTTCTATATACACATACATACATTGATGGTTTGTAGATAGGTGGATAAATATTCCTGCCTTGAATCAAGGATGAGGATGTCTGATTCATTGCTGGTTAAAAATTAAAAGAAAGCACACAAATTATCTTAAGTAATTTTAACAGTATTTGTTTATTTGCCATGAATCTCATACTATCTTTTTATTTTGCTTGGATATCAACTATGTTCATTCAGAAGTAAAGTTTAGCTTATATAATGAAAGAGTTTGTCAAAATCATGGACATTTGGAATATATAACACTGGAGATTTCTAAACACATTTTCAACAGAACCAGTAGCTAAATACGTGTAGATATATTTCTGATTTTTCATAAAAGAGCTGCTTTCCTGATCTTTTCATGAATACATGTGATTATTCAAACTATAATATAAAGTATTACATTTATTCAAAAAATCTAGTGAGCTATATGTACAGACAACATATACTACAAGAACCCTGACAAATGAAAACAGAAAGTTGAGTGAATAAAAAGGGCAAAGTTATCAACACATTTTAAACCACACTAATTTGCAAGAAAAAATTAGTTTCTTGACTTTTATGTCAATCAGAAGACATAAAAATTATCAAACAGACAGGGAAAAATATGGATATATTGACAAAAGCTGAGCTGCAAATGAAATAGCCATTGAGGGCAGAATTCTGAAAATTAACATCAAACACTTTGGTCAGAATCCTGTAATCTTATAGTCAAATAAGACTATAATACTGCTGTCAAATACAGCACAGATGTATTGCTAACCTATAGAGACAGCAAATTCTGCAGATTTTGTATGATGGCATTTTAACCTCTTTGATTCTCTTTACAAAATATTTTTATCAGGCAATATTCATTTGAAATATGTCATAGAAAAACAGGCTTAATGAATATTCATGGCATGCAGTTTGTATTAGGGCAAATGTCCAAAACAGAACTGTTCTTTTTTGCCATTTTAAATGCCCTTTAAGCTTGAAAAACATCCAGTCATAGAATAAAAACAGTCTTGTGTCTTAGCATTAGCAACAAATTTGGGATGCAGAATATGCAAAATGGTTTTTGAAAATTGTTCCCAAGTACTCTGTATGCTGAAAGAGATTTGTATTTCTGTAATTATTCAAGTTACCACTGGGTAATTTAGAGTGCTGAAATTGTCCATGAAAACAACTAGACTCAAACACACAGCCATTTTGCAAATATGGTTTTAGCACTGCTCTTTTGCTTGTTTTTATCCTTTGGAGGTTATACCCACTGCAGCTGAAAACAGTGAAAAAGAACAAGAGGGCACATCCTGGTGTCAATTACAGATGAGGATGATTTGAATATGGTTGATCTAAATTCTGTCAAAGTCTGATTCTGACAAAGTAAATAAAGAGAAAAGAAGAGCATAGCAAATGTAAAAGCATTTAGCATTTAGCATTTAGTTTAAATTTTTTGAGATCCTTCAAAATATATAAATTGTCTTTGATTAAGCACAATTAATATGTACTTTTGAAAATGGTACTTAAAAGAAAAAACATACTTAAGTCTAGCTGAAGTCCAATTGTTCCTGTAATGAAAGAGACAAAACAAGCAAATAAGACAGAACTGAGAAGCGATGAACCTTACATACCTAGTTACACTAAATGCCAGAATAAGAAAAGCATTTTTTGTCACTGTTGTGCCTTTAAGAGCAGGCCAAACACCAATATACCAACTTTATCAGCAAGTAGGATAGTCAATAATAGACATTGCTAGGCTAAAACATAATAAAATATTGCTGCAAAATCAACACACAATATAGAAACTATGACCATGATTACAAATAAAAAGCATGGCAACTTAATTAGCCACATAAAATTGATAAATCAAGAGAGATTTTTTTCTATCTTGTTTCTAAGCAGCAAGCCCAGAATTTCCATTACTTTTTTAAAATTTTGTTTTGTTTTTCTTGAAGGATGACATAATAGGAGAATTCGGAATTGTTTGATTTCAAAATAACTTTAGAAAATTACGTCAATGTACATTCTTTTCCAAATATTTATACCATTGCAACATGAACAAAAACCGTGACATAATAGGAATCTACTCAAGTGGCTATTGATTTAACAAGGAAAAAAGGTAGTTCTCTGAAAGATTTTCTTCAGTTTGCTAGAACTTCAAATTTTATTGCCTTTCATATTCAATATACAGAACTAAGGCTCTCTTTTAGTATGTATAATTAATCTTTAATTAGTACTGTGTAGAAAACAGTGCAAATATATGGAATTCTCCTTATTTAAGAATTAATCATTTCTCAGAAGACTTATATGATTCAAATAATATTAGGATGAGTTATTACTCACGAATTCCTTTAAATATTAATTTAACTTATTACTATCATGAAGCATATACACAAAATGGGTGGTACACTCAGCCACCCACCAAATGCTAATATTATGTGTTTTGCATACGAGATGTGTAGTGAGAAATAGAATGGTTTTGAATATCCATGCCCATATGGATATGCCAATATTTATCACACAAATATGTACCTGGATTTTTGCTGATCTAAGTATAGCAACCAGGACTATCCTATAATGTGTACTACTCTCTGTAAAGGCATCAAGTTTGAATTTCATCAACAAGAAATACTTTGAGAAGTGTATTTTAAAATATTTTAAAATTTAATCTTAATTCCACTTTATGTGTCCAGGTGCCAGAATCAAGAGGAGGCCTTTCAGGTTTCTGCAAAACTTGGAAGTTCTTTACTGCTGCAGCTGAAGTCCAGGTGGGACAACAAGTAATTTAATTTAAAAACATCCAATTTCTTTCTACATTTTGCCTTCAGGCTTCTTTTTAGCACTATTCATTGTAGTTAGGGGACACTGATCCACTGTTATGACAAATGCAAACTTTAGTCCAGCAAAACTGGACTTCAGTGCCTATATTAGAATACTGCCAAATTCGGGCAAGCACACAGGCAGATATTCACTGACTTGAGACTTCGTTTGCATGTTCATTTCACTGCAGCTTTCAGCAGACCTGGTGTAATGCTACTGCAGATCAGACACTCTATTTTGAAACTGATGTCTGCACAGACTTTTCACAGCATATTTATAGTTGCAGTGAGACAATTCAAACTAAATTTCTTTCATTTGTATAACATAGATGGAGAGAAAAAAAATAAAGAAAAGACTACCTTTATTACTCCATATTATTTAGTTTAGCTAAAGCAGCAAAAAATATTGCCACTACATGAGTAATTCTTATACTGTATAACCTTTTAACTCCATGACCTTGGCTGCCATCATTGCTGCTAAAGGACATGGATAAAAGAATATACTAACTGTATAAAATTCAAACAGATGCAAGAATAACAATGCTTCAATAATGTCTCCAATCACAAATATTGGGAATTAATGAGCAATAATGGCAATAGACTGCAAAAGCTTACTGTATTGTGTTTCCTTGTAGCAGACTATTATGCAATACGCATAAGCAATGTAGTATGACATGAAAGCTAGAATATGAAACATTGATTTTTTCAGCCTTAAGACATCAGCCAAAAACTGCATAATCAAGCAGAGATAGTATTTAGAAGACTTAATTGTACATAATTATGGTCATCTCAGATCAGTGACTCTGCAGTGGGCTTGGATATCCTGATGCTTAAATGTACTAAAAAAAACCAGTTTCATATTAAGAAATGGAAATTATGTGGAATTCTAATGCCTTTGAAATCTCTACAATCCATGTCAAAAGCAATAATTTTAAAGAGATCATAGGTCAGATTTAGATTTCAAATTGAGTAATGATAAAAAAAAAGGTTTTCTAATACAGTAAACAAAATTACATATTGTGGGGTGAAGACCAATGTTCAAGTCTTGGCCCTTATCATTCATGCTGCTTCAGTAATGGTAAAGGGCAACACTTGTCTGAAATCCACAAAAGTGGGAGCTGGCTGTGAACCAATGCAAATAGTTTAGTAGTCCCCTGCTTGACACCCCTGCCTGCTACTCACCTAAGCTGGTTTTCTTTTTGAGTCAGTGCTAGGTAGCAGCTTGAAAGTATTCATTCCAAATTAAAATCAATTTTATAGGATTTCTCAGAATGTGGGTTTTGTTTCTTAATATTTTAGAGCTTGCAGTGTTGGAGGGGGCCCTGTGTGTGTTGAGATAAAGATTTTTCAAGCTCGGAAAACACTGGAGAAAAGCACCAGTCTAAGCAAAAGCAGAATTGCCCTCAACATTGCTTGTGATACCCCAGCATAGCTGTTAAGCACTCATAATAAAGGCTTCTCCATGGCACAAAAAGGAAGGCAGCAAGACTAGATTTTTCCTACCAGAGCCAAAAGAAGTTGGTCTTCTGGAAAAGCTAGCAGCCCAGTAAGAAAAACTGTGAAAACAGGAGCATCATGGGAAAAGAGAATTTGCAGTGAGAGTGACGCTATGAGAAAAATAAATGGAAGTAACCTTTCAGACTAATTTTTCTCATCTCCATGAATGACTTAAAATCTCCTCACAAAAGTCTTCTGCCCTCTTCCCCATTCCACTCACGGCCTCCATGCCTTTCCACCTCATGTGGGGCAGTAGAATTCTTTGGCAATTTTGGACTTACTTTAGAACTTGGAACCCCTGTACTGGTTCCCCACAGCCTTAGAAGTGAGCTGGATCCAGTTACCTTCTTGAAACAGACACCTCTTATGAAGAATCTTGCTGTGAGTGTGAACACATTTGAAAAGCAAGAGGTGTGGCTTCTGTGTGGAAAGTGAGTCTGAACATGAAGTAAATTAACTTTTAGTAGTTGCCCATGTGTTGTTTTTTACCCAATTTTATGTTACCTGCAGAGAAACTTTTTAATTTTCATCCTGAGTGGGAAACCTTTTGGGGCATGACTCAGCCTCTTTCAGGCATGCACTTTAGCATGAGATAAACTGCCTCCTCAAAGTGTCTATTGCTCTTTATTGACAGTAATGGGAGTCCCAGGGGTAATAACTGCAGATGAGATATACTCTCAGTGTAGTTTAGTTAAATTAATCCTATCTGAAATGCACCCACACCTTTTTCATCATGAATATAACTCAGTTTAATGCCCGTACCCAAGGACAATAACAGCCAATGTTCATTTAATTCCCATACTGTATTTAGTATGCCACTCATTCAATAGGGGCCTTTTTTTGCTTGCTACAGGTAGATAAGTGAAACTACAGGTTCTTAATTAAATTATGTCATCTCCAAGGGCACTTGGCCCTTTCCTCCAAGGCAGTTGGATGGCTCAGTTACCTGGAAGGAAAGGCCAAGCATAAAGCAATCTCTGTAGCAGTGAGGTTAAATGTCTCTGTTTATTCTAGGTAAAATCTTACCTGTGAAAGATCTCTTAAAGACAAAGCTCACTGAACAGCAGCATGGAATTCCATTACTGCCATGAGCTGATCCTTTTCCACCTACTTGCTACTCACTGTTGCTCCTCCTGCAGTTGGCAAGATATGCAGAGGGTGAGATACTGCTGCTCAGCTCAGCAGAATTTACAATGCACATTGTGTCATCCATTTTGCTGCTCCTTGACAGGTGACAGAGATGTGCAACCTAGTAAAAGGAATTTAAACTCTATTTTCCATATGTTTCTCATTCGCACTTCACTGATGGAACTCCAAATCAACTTGATGGTTGTCGTTATCGTTTGTAGCATTCTTAATTAAAAGTATAAAGCGGAATTTAATTCATCCTATGTTTTCATTGCTGGGAGTGAATGTTCTTTCCAGATGATTACTGCATTGAAAAAACAAACCTCTATGCATAACATTTAAGAATTAAGCATAGCAAAACACAGAAGAATTGGTAACATGTCACTCCTAATATGTGGAAGAGCTTAAGTTCAAGCCAGGCACTTTTTTAGGGTATTTGACTGTCACCTGGGACATCCACATTGTGTCCTATAAATTCCAGTATGTCCTGCAGATGAAAATCTGGGAAGGGCCTTTGCCTCTGACATGGCCAGATAAAAGCCCGAGTCATTCTGAAGCCATGTGTGTCCTCCAGTAAATTTGATATAATCACATTACTACATAAAGGACACAATCTGTCAGCTGACAGGGCATAGTCTCAGGACTTGTTTGGGCTTGTACTGGCATATATTTTATCTTGGTTTAGCTTTCAAAAGACACATACAGCCTCATACAAACTGTGTTTCAGTTTGAGTACAAATTAGGCAACTATAAACCTTTGAGATCTTCCCTGTGTTTTAGACTACATATTCAGAATGTAAGCACCATAGAAAACTTGCCCATTTGCACAGACTCACATCCCATGCCACAAAAAAAAAAAAAAAAAAAAAAAAGGGGGGGGGAACTGGGAAACTGTAAGCTTCTGTACATGCAAATGCATCAAATATTACAAATTTAACATTGATGGTATACTATAAATCTTCCTGTTATTTATAAATTCACAAATACCTCTATAGCATGGGAGACATATTTCCACACTGGGTCTGTACCCAAGTTACAATTTATGGTCTGGATGGGTGGACAAGTAAGTTGTTAAAAGACTGGATTACCAGATTGAAGGTTCAGATGATCATCATTAAAAAAATCTACACGACCTTATGACTGGTATCAAGCAAAGTACTGCAAAGCACTGCAAGGAGCTGCCCTGGATGTTTTTCATCTTCCTCAGTACATCCTTCCTTAAAGTAGGATGTACTTAAAGGGAACTTATAAAAAGGATGCAGAGTGAATTTTTACATGGGCAGCTATTTATAGAACAAGGGAGAAGAGTTTTAAACTAAAAGAGGGGAGATTTATATTAACTCTTAGGAGGAAATTCTTTACTCAGAGGATGACAAGGCACTAGAACAGGTTTCCCAGAGTTGCTATGCCATGAGCAAGGATGCTACTCACTAGACCAGGTTCCTCACAGCCTCATTCAACCTGGTCTTAAACACTTCCAGGGATGGGGCATAAACAGTTTCTCTGGGAAACCTGTTCCAGTGCCTCACCACCCTCAAACTAAAGCCTTTCTTCCTAATATCTAATCTACATCTACCCTCTTTCAGTTTGAAGCTATTCCTCCTGTCATTACACATCCTTGTAGAAAGTTCCTCTCTAGCTTTCCTGCAGCATTCTTTAGGTCCTGGAAGGTTGCTTAAGGTTTCCCCAGACCATTCTTTTCTTCAGGCTTAAAAACCCCAACTCTCTTCATTACAGAGGTGCTCCAGCCTCATGATCACCTTTTTCGTTCCTTCTTTAGACTCACTCCAGTGTGTCCATTTTCTTCTTCTGTTGGGGATCCCAGAGTTGGACAAAACAGTCCAGATGGGGGCTCTTGAGAGTGGAGTAGACCTTCTGGCTGTGTTGCTTTTGATGAAATTCAGAATACAGTTGGCTTCCTGGGCTTTGAGCACACACTGCTGGCTCATGTTGACCTCCTCATTCAACAAAACCCCCATATCCTCCTCCTCCTCCTCAGGCCTGTGCTCAGCCATTCTTCCACCAGCCTGTATCTGTGCTTGGAATTGTCCCAAGAGAGGTTCAGGACCTTACACAGACTATCATAGATAGCTGAGTCTGATAGGTATTTTATTTCTAGGTTTTTTTAATGTTTCTTAAAACTTCCCAGAATTAATGTTTCTACCATTTTTTTAGCACTATTCCCAGTCTTCTACTGCACTATGATACATTTTTCTTCAGTGATAGATTACCAAAAGTAAGAGTTAATCTAAACCTGTCACTTGAAACTCACTTTTTTCATATCAGAAAATGTATCATATCAGAAAGGGTTCTTCTTCATTCACCTTCCAATACCCTTTAGAATATTGCATGCAAAGGGAAGTTTATACAAAATCATAAGTACCTTATGTAATCATAATATTTTCATTTTAATTTGAGAGGTCTAATAAAGAGAATATTTTCCCATGCCATGAATCACACTTGATTATGTTGATTGCACAGTTGCTGTATTAGCATTATTGTTCTGACAGAGAATATTGAAAGTTTGTAACATGAAATGAACTATTCAGTTGCATCAGCAAAAAAAGTTATGTGATGATTGAAGAGCATAGAGACCACACTGAAACTGGAAAATCCCACTTTTTGAATCTAACCATGATAACAAAAAGATTTCACACCTTCATTATATACAAAAAAGCATAGTGTGTCCCTTTTAAATAACACCTATCTGGTTCTGGGCTTTCATGTAGATCATGAAAAATTAGTTTTTTCAACTATTGCATTTAAAATTAATTAGAAATTTTGGGAAGGCAAATCATTTCTGAGTAAATAATAGGGTTCTTACAGTGTGCTCTTCCTCACTGTCATGGTTTAGGAATGGTATTCTTCAGTTCAGTGCTCCCACTGAATTCACATGCAACTTGCTCACTCTCCAGACTGAAAAGAAGAATTGAAGGCACAAAAGGCAAAGATCACAGGTCGAGATAAGAACAATTTACTGGAAACATCAAGGAGATAAGAAAATGAAGAGTAACAAGAGCAACAGCACCAATGCTAATAACAGAGGGTACAAGAAAGAGGCAGATTATTAATATGGAAGCAACAGTGACCCATGGCTCCTTCTGCCATTCTACACCAATTTGGAAGGGACCCCTTCTCCCTGGAGGAGATTCCCTTTTCCTTGCACCTGGCCATGACAGCAGGTGGTATAGAATAACCTCTGGGTCCTAACCTGCCATTCCCTGGTGTGCTGGTTTTGCATGGCCTGGTTTTTGGTAGTGAGGAGGCCACAGATGTGGCTTGTGTGAGAAGGTGTTGAAATCTTCCCCTGCGTCCAGCAGAGCCAATCCCTGATGGCTCTGACCATGGATGTGCTGCTGGCCAAGGCTGGGCCAATTAGAGAGGTTGGTAACGCCTCTGGGATAACAAAGTTAAGAAGAAAATCAAAACAAAGGGTGCACAGCTTTTCTTCTAGTCAGAAAAGAGGAGAAGGTGAAAGCATGTGAGGGAAACAAGACAGAGACACCAAAGTTAGTGAAGAAGGAGGGGGAGGAGGTGCTCCAGGCACTGGAGCTGAGATTCTTCTGCAGGCTGTGGTGAGGCCATGGTGAAGCAGCTGTGCCCTGAAGCTCATGGGGATCCACAGGGAATGCAGAGATCCACCCACAGCCCATGGGGATCCACAGGGAATGCAGAGATCCACCCACAGCCCGTGGGGATCCACAGGGATGCAGAGATCCACCCACAGCCCATGGGATCCACAGGCAATGCAGAGATCCACCTGCAGCCCATGGTGGAGATGCCCAGGCCAGAGCAGGTGGATGCCTGGAGGAGGCTGTGATCCAGTGAAAGACCCAAATTGAGAGGGAGAGCCCTTGCTTCCAGGCTGGAGCAACCTGTCCTTGGAGGACTGCACCCCAGGGAATAGTGACCCATGCCACAGCAGTTTTGGGAGGGCTGCTTGCCTGTGGGGGGAATTCACGTTGCAGAAGGTACAGTAGGACTGTTGCTCATGAGAACGGACCCACGCTGGAGAAAGTAATGGAGAACTGTCTCCCGTGGGAGAGACCCCAAGGTCTCACAGGGAAATGATTTCTCTCCAGGTGCAGGAGAAGAAAATCTTGGGTGACAAACTGACCAAAACCCCCATGCCCTCTTGTCCCGTTTTTGAGATCACCCCAGGACACCAGTCTCCCTGCACTGTTAGTGGGAAGGAGGGAGGGGCTGGGAGGGAAAAAGGTGGCTGTTTTTAAGGGCTTATTTTACTTCTCATTACCCTCCTCTGATTCTGTTAGCAATACATTCACTTCACAACTTTTAGCTGAGCCTGTTTTGCCCTTGAAGTGTTTTCTCCTGGTCCTTATCCCAACTCATGGACCCTTCGTTAGTTTTTATTTTTTCTCTCCTCTACCCAGCTGTGGCAGGGGAGGGGGAGCGAACAGCTTTTGTGGGTGCCTGGCATTGGGCCAGTAGCAAGCCATGACACCTGGCTACTGCCAAAATTAACCCTTTCCTGGCCAGAACCATGACACTCACTAGTTATTTCAATAGTAATTTACATCCCATCCACTTTGTCTACATACTTACCTTATTCATAGACATATATCTGAGGAAAAAACCTGCAAGCAACCTATAAAATAAATAGCAAGCAAATGCAATGCTCATATTAGGTAAAGAAAATATCATCTTACCACTTCAGTAAATCTTATATGAATAGCCAAACAACAGAGCTAATTAAACCCATCTCAACTATCCTATATCTGAAAACAATAGTTTTATTCTAAAGTTTTTGTGATGCCTTTTTGTAGGGAATGGATATAATTTAAATTAATACAATGCAATTCAAACATATAACTATTATACAGGGTCATTGCAATGCAGTTTACATTGTTTGGGCATCTTAGCTCCATATCACCATATCTTGTTATATTTTCATGTATTTGTGTAATTGTAAAATCACTTTTGTGTCTTGTTATGATGTTGCCATGCTCAAATAGTGATGCAGTTATTCAATTCTGTTTTTCCAGAGCTTTCTATGTTAGTTTTTTTGAGATGCATACACTCTATTTGTGTTCTTGTTGGCAACTGTGAAGAGAGAATAGAAAAGGAACATAAGCAGAATCAAATCAAATCATTATGAAAAAAAATATTATTTAATCTTTCCAGTGTTACTCCAGCTCCACTTCAGAGTTTGATTAGCAGTGATGACAATATCTTTATTCTGGGTTGACCCTTTACTAATTTAAAATGACATTTCTAGTATCATACTTTGTGTGGCCACACTATTATTAGACAAAAGCCTGTCTGAACTGAGTCCTCAGATGTAAAAGACTACCAGGGATCATTTTCTAAATTGCAGTATAAAAGATGCATTCAGCATCAGAAGGTAAAGAGGCACGAATGCCAGCGTTGAAGGCATATCTAGCAGAAGAGCTTGCTGGCTGAGTGATTTAATATGATGTGACACTAAAGTTTGCAGTAGCAAGATGCTGCAGTTTTAAATTAACCTTTTTGTGATTCTTCTTAAGTGGGTAACACACATTTTCCCCCCACATCCTGCTATTACTCAGGGATGAAAGCAGGATACATGACTCATTGTGTAGTGTAAATTATTTTGGGCTATGATTTTGATACTGAGGAACATTTTAAAACACTCAACAGTTTCAGTCATATTTTGTATTCCCTGCCCTTCTGTGTGTTAGACATCATATATTTTTACATACATCTGTTGATAAGGAAGAAAGGAATGGAATATCTACACGTTTAGGTAACAGAAGGTTCTGAGGCTGCATTTACAGTCCATTTCAGGGAAGGAAGGCAGGAGACTGGCATGACTGAGTAAGGAACTGTTGGTCAAACTAAAGGGCAAGGAGCATAGGCAGTGGAAACTAGGACAGAGAAACTGGGAAGAGTACAGAGAAGTGCAATTCTGTAGGGAAGGGTTGAGTAAGGCCAATGCAAAACTGGAACTGAACCTGGCAAGGGAAAACAAAAAATAACAGAAAGAGCTTGTACATGTAGGTAAGTCAGAAAAAGAAGGTCAAAGATAGTATATGCTGTCCGATACACAATGCTGATGAACAGGTAAAAACAGATGAGGAGAAGGCTGAGGTACTTCTCATGTTTTGCCTCAGTCTTCAATGGAACCCTCTCTTCCCACACATCTCAAGTAGATGACAGTATCATGGAAGTGGGAGAGCAAAGGCCCTCTCTGTAAGCAAAAATCAGGTTCATGGTCACCTGAGGAACCTAATGTGTATAAGTCTATGGGACCCAATACTGTGCATGCCAGAGTCCTGAAGGAAGTTGATGATGTAGTTGCCAACTCTCCATGATATTTGGGAAGTCATGGCAGTCAGGTGAAGTCCCAGGTGACTGGATAAAGGAAAACATAGCACCCATCTTTGAAGAGGGTAGAAAGGAAGAACCTGTGAACTTCTGACCTGTTAGTCTCATCTCTGTGCCTGCAAAGGTCATGTAATAGATCCTCCTAGAGGCTATGCTGAGGGACATTGAGGACAAGGAGGTGATTAGGAGACAGCCAGCGTGGCTTCACCAGGGCAAGTCCTGCCTGACCAAGCCAGTCAATTTCTATGACGGAGTGACCCCATCAAGTGGTCAAGGGAGGGGCTTGGGAAGGGCAAGGGAGGTTGTCATTTATCTGATCTTCTGTAAAGGCCTTGAAACCAAATTCTCTCCAAATTGGAGCATGATGGATTAAATGGGTAAACTGTTAAATGGATAAGGCATTGTTGAATGCTCTCATCCAGAGGTTAGTAGGGAATGGCTCAAACTCCCAACAGGCATCAATGGTGTCAGACAAACATAGTCCCTTAGGGGTCCTGATCCATCCTTAGTGCTGACAGTTATTTAATATCTTCATTAATGACATAGACAAAGGGATCAAGTGTACCTTCAGCCAATTTGCAGATGTCACCTAGTTGAGTGTTCACCTGAAGTATAGGATGGCATCCAGAGGGAGCTGGACACCATGGAGAGGGACCTGGCCAAGCTAGAGTAGTGTGCCTATGGAAATCTCATGAGTTTAACAAGACCAAGTGCAAGGTGCTCCACCTGGGTCGGGGCAATGCCAGGTATCAACCCAGGCTGGAGGATGAACAGATTGAGACCAGCTCTGCCAAGAAGAACTTATGTGTGCTGGTGGATGAGAGGATGGACATGAACTGGCAATGTGTGCAGGGGATTCTGCCCCTCTGCTCTGGTGAGACCCCTCCTGGAGAGCTGCATCCAGCTCTGGGGATCTGCCCACCCCCCACAACTCAGGAGGAACATTGACCTGCTGGAGTGAGTACTGAGGAGGCCACCAAGTTAATCGAGGGATGGAGTGCCTCTCCTATGAGGAAAGGCTGAAAGAATTAGGATCATTCCACCTGGAAAAGAGAATGCTTTGGGGTGACCTAATTGCAGCCTTCCAGTACCTGAAGGGAACTTGCAGGAAAGATGGGAAAAGACTATTTAAGAGAGCATGTAGTGACAGGACAAGGGGGATGGCTTCAAACTGAAAATCAGTAGGTAGTAGATTAAATAAGGTTAGAAATAGGTTTGGTTCTATATTGGAAAAAAAAAAAATTCTTTTCTGCAAGGGTGGTGAGGCACTGAAACATGATGATGCCCAGGGAAGCTGTGGATGCCCCACCCCTGGAGGTGTTTAAGGTGAGGTTGGGTGGGACTCTGATTGGAAGGTGCCTCTGCTCACAGCAGGGGGCTGGAACTAAATGATCTTCAAGGTCCCCTTTCAACCCAAACCACTCTGTGATTCATTTCCAACAAAGCAGCAGTCCCAAGACTATGAAGCAGGTACAGGTCCATCTGACTGCACCTTGAATAACTGGCCCTACTCAAAAACAAGACCAAAAAAACCAAGCTGATGAAGCTCTCTTGCTTCTTATCTATGTCATTGGTCTGAGTGTGGACTTTCTCAGAGTTATCTCTGAAGAAGGCAAGGGCCAGGGAAAGTATTTTAAAATATAGTTTTCGTTTCTTGCTATCTAAGTGATAATAAGAAGGGAGGTGATCCTCCTCCTGAGACCACATCTGAAGTATTATGTTCAATTCTGCTCTCTACACCTGAAGAAATACAAGACTCCAGCAGAGGACCACAAAACTGATTAGAGGTCTGAAAAACATCTCGTATGAGCTAGGCCTGTTTAGTCTACAGAAGAGTAAAACTGAGAGGGGATCTCATCAATACACACACAAATACCTAAAAGCTGGATGTCAAGAGGAGGATGCCAGCTTATTTTCAGTGGTGACCAGTGACAAGATGAGGAGCAGCAACCATAAACTCAAGCACAAGGAGTTTCACCTCAGCATGAGGAAACACTTCTCTGCCCTGAGGGTGGCAGAGCATGGCAATAGGCTGCTCAGGGAGGTTGTGGAGCCTCCCTCTCCAGAGACATTCAAAATCCACCTGGACATCTTCCTGTGTAACCTGCTCTAGGTGTCCTGACTGGAGGTCTGCCCAGTGCTGCAATATGCAGCCTGATGCAGGCTTCTCTGCATCAAAAGGTTTGTAAGATTTTATAACTTTCTATCACCTTTTCCATCACCGTATCAATAAATAATTATCTGTCATGAAAGTGGTTCTTTCTAGTTGGTATTTGAAAGGGACTGGAACCTACTGATTCCACCATGAAATGAGATAAATTCCTTTTACTTACTTTTCCCTTTTACCTTTTGAGTGCTTCTTTTTCTGAAATGTGAGTGAAAGATGGGGGGTAAAAGCAAAGCCATTTGGTTTACCAAAATGATACATTTATAATTAATGATGGGAAAAGTACTAGCATTTTGAATACTTGATCTCTAGAATCAGATTTTAATCTCTAGAATCTGTAGAATCAGATTTAAAATCCAAATATTTAACAAAATATTTTTGAAATTGCATGACTGCTAAAATTGCCTGTCAATGACACTTCATGTGTTACTTTCATAAATTAGTTCATAAATTATTTATATTAAAAATTATTTATCTGAAATGTCTTTGTTTACCACCTTAATTTTCATTAAAATATGGTTTATTTCTTTTTTTTAATTTTATTTCAGAATAATTCCATTAAAATTTGAAGATACAGTTTAGATTGACTAAAGTCTGTCCTTTGCAGTTGCAATAGCTCCACATTAAGATGCGATTTCTGAGAAAAGTGGCAACATCTAAAACATCTGCAATATTGTTTTGTCAAATAGTCAGGGAGGTCTTTATGGCCACCAAGTGAGAATGGAAATTGCAGTTAGACTTGTGTGTCAGACTAGCTCCACTGCAAAACATCCTTTTTTAAACATCGTCAGAAACAATGAAAAAAGTGGTCCAAGGTTGTGTTATTGCAATATATATGTTTTACAGTGTTTCTTATAAGGCATATTATTTCTACAACACATTGAACATACTTTTGAGTAAGAAACATCGCTAACAAAGATTCCAAACTCTAAAGGAAAATATCGATTGCATGAAGACTTTTCTGTCTCCAGGCTGCCTCAGCTCAATAGTACTTCAGAAGAACCAGTCTCTTTTTAATGTAAATGTTGCTTCAGACTGGGGAACATATCTAACATGAAAAGTGCTAGTTACCCTTATGCAGTGTAGGACCTGAGGAGGCTGCTTTTTTATCTTATCTGGCATAGCTGCACCCTCCACTGTGTCATCAGACTGCCTGTCTGTTGGCAAGAGGATAGTTGATAAAATTTAGATTTTATTTTTAAAGAGCATTCTCCACCTCTTTAAAGTTCTTTCCACCTTCCTGTTTCAGTGGAGATATCAAGAATATAGTCACACTCTCAAATAGAAGAAAGTAAGATAGCAGTTAATACTAAAAAGTTTCTCAAACAGTATTTCCCTTTTCAGATAAACTATTTTGCCCCACTATACATCTTCTGCATGTAACCATATGTAAATTTTTGTTGCCTCAAACTCAGATGTTACACCCACAGCTGCCACCAAGGAACACATGCACAAAGGCAGCAATGAAATTACTGCAGAAAACTTTATACACCCTAGAATTTTCTAAGGCAGTTTTCTTTGCTGTTGATGTCTGACAAATGAGACTATCTTATAAATCACACTGGCTGAGGAGCTGAGAGCTGGCAGTCATCAAGTATGTCATGCTAGGGAGCAAATGTGTGAGTTGTGACTCTGACTTGTGTCATGACAGACTACCCTGAGCACCTTCATGACACTCTGAGATCCTGAATTTGCTTTCTCTAGGCAAGATCCCACTAAAACCAAGTCAGGGGCTCTTCATTAGGTATGCAAAAATCAACAGCCCATAGATTAATAATCCCAAATCCTGTTGAGTGACTCAGAATTCAGTATCGGTTTTAAAGGGGGAAAAGAATATTATATATGAAAGAAATTATTATGGTCCCTAACTATCTTTATAGCCTAATCATCTGACCATCATTTCAGGAATCAATGAGAAAAAGCTTTATTATTAATGCTCTGAAGTGTTGCTGCCTAACCCTGAAGACAAAACTTAGAAATTTTTTTTCATCAGTAAAGTGTCCTAGACTGTACCAGGAATACACTGAAATAGGACAGACCTAAAAGTTCTCAGAAGTCTAGAGCCTAAGTCTAAAATCATGTTTTTAATATCATGTATACTTCAAACACAAGGATGGAAGGGAAAATGTAATGTTGTGGCAGGCCATTCTTTCCCATGCAGGAATCCATTATTTATCCCATCCATTTGATCTTAGAAAACCCTTCTGCAGTTCTTCATCTGTTCTGAAGCTGGTGCTTTTAAAAATAATGACTTAAAATAAAATAATTAAAGTAAACCTTTGAGAAGGTTCACAAAGTTATCTAAATTCATGCTCCCCTTTAAAAGAGATTCTTATAGACCACTATTCATTTTTCAGGGATATTTGTCTAATCCATGCTGAAGTTCTGTGCTTCCAGACCATCCAGACCATGTTTCAGTGCTTCATTATCACTTTAACTTGGATCTTTTTATTTGGATCCTTTTTTTTCCTAAAATAGAACATATGTTTTCATTGTTAAAATAAGTCCTTTAACTCCTTTTTTTTTTTTTCAGTTGCATACTAGGTTGTTTTCTTCTTACAGCATACTTATACATATCTTACAGCATACTTATCATTTCCATACTTATACATTTGCTACCACATGTCCATCAATCATCATTCTCTTTCCTCAAATAATAAACCCTAGATGTTTCAATCTCTGCTTATATATCAGGCTTTGTAGTGTTCCAGTTATCCTCATTTCTCTTCTGTGGATACTTTTGCAGTTCAGACTCTAAATGGTCACAGCATTCCATTTTTTGCCCATGTAGTTCTAAGTGGAAATTAATAGCAACTGGCAGCAAAAGCAGTAGGGAAGAATCCTATTCCAGAGAATCCAAGCTTTTTGCCGTTTATTGGGATATTTAACTAGGCTGTGTGGCCCCCTGTGCCATAATAGTATGAATTTCATCCCATATTAAAGTGTTGATTTCACTATCCTATAAACATCTAGATTTCAAAGTCTCATAAGGCATTAGGAAATGCTAAACAGCCCACTGGATAATGTCATGCTCTATATTTAACAAGATAAGCCACTTTTTATTTCCCCAAGTAGAGCAGAACTTCACATTAATGTGAGGATAATGCATTCATTTAACTGTGATAGTCTCAGCAGTTTTCAAATTTGAGAGTTTTTTTAGAAAATATATTTCCAAAAGAAAATAAAACCAGAATTTCAGACACAAGATTTGCCTCTTAGGATGCATCTGTAATTAATTCAGTTCTACCAGAAGTGCTATAACAAAGAAAATCGATAAAGCCCTTCCAGAAATACAGACTATGAGTTTGAAGTTTCTCTGTTTTTATTTTGTTATTCCTGATAGACACTCTATTCCTATGATCCATAATGGATACTAAATTAAAATAACTGGTCTATAAATTCAAAATAGTGAGACTTCTGGCTTTCATAATTTATCGTGAAAGCATTTTTAACTGTACTATGGGTGAGTTGAATTCTTTACATGCTGTGTGCAGTTATTCTGTGCAACAGATGCTCAGACAATAATGTCTTACTTAGAAAAGTCATTGTTGCTTTAGATACACTGAGATTGTTCCTCATTGTTTTACATGTTGCAGAAGGGGAGCAAGTATTTATTACCTGTCAGAGCAATGGGAAATGACCCTTAACATTCTGTCTGGGGAGAATAAGGTATTTTCGCAAAGTTTTCACTTCATAAAGCATGTTTTCCATAACCAGAAAGGCCTTGGGTCAGACTCCAACAAAATAAGAATAATCAAAAGTTGGCTATAAAGAAAATACAGAAGTTTACCTGAACAAAGCAAAAGTCTTCTTTTATCTGCAGAAGAGAAGTGAGAGGAAAATCAAAAGTGTTTGTGTACTGTGGTACTCGCTTGTGATTCCATCCTCAGGCAACCTCAACTCAAGCTCTGGTGAGTGATAATGGCTGAGTCTGCAGTTGCCTAGGAAATTGAATATAAATTGCCTTGTTTGTACTAGTTGTTAGCTGATATCCATACAAATGTGTTCATTTAATTACAGATTTAATAATAAGACTTAAAGATTTAAGCTGAGCTCTGATCCTGTTGGGATCACATACTTTTCCTAGTAACAGCAATCTCAGAATTGGCATTTGGGAGTCAGTCAACTATCATTATGGGTTTCCTAGATCCAGGATTTTCATATCTGATTAGTCAAATGGACTTTTCATCACACTCTGAAGCAGAAGGGAACAGTTGGGTGAAAGAATAGGGCTTAATTCTCAAATAGAAAAATGGCTATGTCAGGGGAGCATCATGACCTTGACCAAGAACTGAGGACTGAGCACTGTCAGCCACAGCTGACAGTGCAACTCAGATAAGAACTGGATGGATTGGGCCTTGGTAGGGGTGTTGCAACAGCAAGTGACAGGAAAACACCTGAGACCACTGAAAAGGTACAATGCAAAATCACTATAGACAGGTGGACTGCTTGCCAGTGCCAATATCTGCTTACAAACGCCCCTCCAAGAAAAAAGCTGGGGGAAATATTACTACCTGGACATCTGGCATTGTCTGTGAACAGAGAGCCTCTGTCAGGGTCGAGTAACTGATCAGATGCTGACTGTGACAAGCCCCACGTTTCCCCTGGACTGTGCCAGCCCACCACAGCGGCTGCAGTGAGCAGTCTTGGCTAACCCCAGCTCTGCCCGCGTGTATGTGTGTGTGCATGGACAGACACCAAGCCCTTCCTGACACACCTCCTCTCTTGCTTTTTCCAATTCATAAATTGAGCTTTGCAGCATCCATGGACAGATGCTTCTTTTTGTCTTATTGCAGTAGAAAACTGGGTCTTGGGACTGTAACCTACCTAGCTCGATCATGCCCATAAGTTTGCTCCTCTGTTGGAGAAATTGTGTGCCGCAGTTCCTTTGAAGCATCTACCTCCATTTACTAAAACATATTAAAAGTTATTAACTGTGTCATGGATTGAAAATATACTATAGCAATGTCCAATTCTGCTATAAGGACTCATTTTATGTCATCTTCTTTAGTGTTCTAAGTAACTGTTATTATGTCATGTACTTAAAAATTCCTATCCAACATTCTAGGTTCCACTAATGCATTAGGCAATGCTGCTAAAAGTTATCATATATTTAATTTCTCCTCTTCTGTTTATTCTTACAGGTTCTTTTCCTTTCCTCTATTATCCAACAGTAGCTTTGAGAGGCAAGGGACTGGGATTTCATGTCTACTTGCAAAAGAGGAGGAGAAATGAAGAGCAGCTTGAAGAAAGTGCATCTTTTTCACATTTATACTGGAATTGACATTTCTTATGCATAGTATGGACTTAAGTAACTGAGTCAAAATAAAAATCTCATTATAAGACTCAGGAGAATTTTTTTGTTTGAAAAAAAATTTGAAGTATCAGAATTCAGCAAATTCAGTTAGAATCAGTAAAAACAGGCATTTTATTTAGGGTATTATCAAAACAAGGCAGTAAATAATACTGTCTTCTTCCTAATGGCAGTCTGAGACAAGAACTATACTAGGAATTGTACATTTTAGATGCTGTGTTTCATATTAATGTGTTGGTTTTATAATCAAACAATCTTTTATGCAATGAATGCATATATATATCTTGATCAAAAACTTTTTGAGTTTGAGTCTTTTTTTTTTAAATACAGATTGGTGAAATGTAGCAGTGATACAAGGGGAAGGATTGCTCGTTGCCCTTTTGTTATTTTTCTATTACATTTAAATCATATAATGTAGATAACTACTTTTGGCTCTGCAACTATAGAATATATATGCCTAAATCTAATAATGTTAAATGTATTTTCTAATTATTGTTAATATTTTTAGAGTATGGTTTTATAACTCTTTCCTTGATGCATTTAAATGTCTATTTTTGCTCTAAGTTTGAGATTTACTTAAGTTATGTGAGTGAGAGCAAAATGTTATTTTCCCCACTGTATTAGTCAGTTTGATTAATATTGTTTTAATGATGTCTGCTCTTATAACAGTATTAGATTCTGCTTCTTATTATGCTGTTGCACTGCCTCCAGTATGAGTTCCACAGTACCATAAACAATTGATTAGTCAATTGTGACTTTCACGACTCATATTTTTTTACATGTAGTTATCCCTACATGTAAAATCTTCTTTTTCTCAATTGTGTCACAATATTCTCAATTACATTAACAATTATTAGCATAATTCTATATTTCTCCTTTCTTCTCTACTGTATATAAATCCTCCAAACAACACATAGGGTTAATATTATATAAACATGGAATAATTTCACAAACTGGATTCTTGTTATTTACAGTAAAGAACAAGATTATAATGAACACTGCTCTTCATTAGACCTTTGAGTTGTTATTTGTCTCACTGTTTGAATAAAAATGGACTTGAAGTTATGATCTAAGAGGACACTTCTGCCACATTCAAAATGAAAAATAATGGTAGGAGAGAAAAGAATACAATGATTTTATACCAGTCAAAACCTCCTAGGTAATACAAAGCCCTTTTTGTGCATGAAAGACAATATTAAAAACAAAAAAAAACCACAAAAAACCAAAGCAAAACAAAACAAACCCCACAAAAACAAAAGCAACAAAATGAAACCACAACACTACCAAACAGATGACATGTATTTCCTAACATGAGGAAATATTTCCTAGTGTATACAATTCCTTTTTTTGTTGAGTTCCAGGACACCCATTATGAGATGTAGTATTACTGGGAGAAGACCTGCATTGTCCACTTGTAGAATAATTAAGCTTTCCCCTGCTCAGTGGATTACATCTGAAAGCAAAACCAGAGATGTAGATAACAAGGAAGGAAGGCAAGCTTATGCCAAATTGAAATCATAAAAGAGGAGGAAAAAAAAGGAAGACCAGCTCAATTACTTTTAAAATACTTTTTTCTGCTCAAGTCTCTTGGTAATATTTTTTACATTTAGTTTTGGGCAGCAGCAATGAATTACAAATTATTTATTTGTAAAGGCCATTTTCTATTTGAGTACATAAGCCAGCTTTAATGACATAGTATGTTACTCTGCACAAGAGAATAGTCTAGTTTAGACAGAACTGACCATAGACTTGTAAAAAATCCTCCATCCAACATCAGCTTATCATTGTTTACAATAAATCTTTGTCTAAAATTTTCCCAAGGCATGAATCTACACAAGTTAGGGACTTGTTCAATCTTTTGTAAGTACACTTACAACTAGTATTAGTGTGAATTCCTATCATTGTCCACTACATAAAATAAAGCCACTGAACCATATCCTGGAGATAGATGCCTCACCAATATTTAAGTACTTTAATAAGAAAATAATCCATTAGAACCTTGCCTCACCTGAAAACTTGTGTTAATTTTTTCTCCTGCACTATCCCAAATTCTGCTGCTGTTCAGATTCAAAACCTGACAAATTTGATTGTCTTGCACTGGTTTGAATCACAATGGATGGAAGCAGACAGAAATTACAGAGGTTATCTACTCCATTCCCTGACTCAAAATCAAATCAGGTATAGCTGTGTTATTCATATCAGATTATTGCAATTTGGTGTTAAAGAGCTTGCTTTTCAAAAACTAGGAGAGGTTAGCTCTGTCCCTCTGGATGTAGACATCTAAAACTCAATGACATTAATCCCAGGTTATGTTCAACAGAAATATGTAAACATAATGAGAGTCTGGAGTGGTAAAAAAATTGGTTAAAAACAGAAGAACCAGGGTATGTGATAACTGTGGGCCTAAAAAGTTGGTGAGGAAAGTTTTGACGTGCTATACTAACAAGCTGTAGACAGATGCTCAAAAATCATGTATTTTTTACTAATCACCAAGAGATTTCTGCCCCAGCAACTGGAAGAACCTAACTGAAAGCAGCAGGATATAACCATGTTGCCATTTTAGAGATCACTTCTAGAAAAAAAAAAATTGCAATAGAAACTTGGGAAATAAAAGACAAAATGGAGTTCTATTAAGTGCTTAGTATTGTGTCCCATAACTCCCATGCACTGTGGACGGGAGTTGGATGATTAAGTATTCGTTCTTTTCCGGTCTAAGTTACAAATACAAATGTTATAGGACTTATAACACTTCTAAAGGGCAGCATTTTTCAGTCCAGCTATGGAAAGTACTTCTGCTGAGGAGTGAATTTTCACAGTTTGATACTGACATGAATCTTATGAATTCTACTACAAACAAAATGCCTTTTAAGCTCCCAGTGAAGTTTTCAGTTGAAGCAAATGCAGCAGAAGCATAAAAATATTTAGACTTTTGAGTTAAGACCTTGCATGAAAAGCAGGATGAAATGGAGACTTGTGGATTTCAGACCAACTCTACTCAAAAAATAAACCTAAGAGATATTTGGCAAACATGCAAAGTATCCCAAAGGGATTTGTATTTTTCAGTGCTTTTTCCTTCCTCTAATCCTATTTTCAAAGCTTAAGGCTTAAAAAAAAAAAAAAAGAAAAAAAGAAAAAAGAAAAGAAGCAAACTAAAAAAATATCAGGGTATTTGAAAGTCTATAGTCTTAACAGCTGGGGTGAATATTCTGCTGTGTACTACAAACATCTTGGTCAGTTTATTCGACACGTTATTCTGCCTGCCCAGAAGAGGCTTCCCAATGTCCACACAGAATACAGCCTGTTTGTTTTGAAGAATCGTAGAATTGTAGAATGCTACGGGGTCAGCCTTCTTGACCTTAAGGATCATCTAGTCCCAACCCCTCCTGCCATGGGCAGGGACACCTCCCACTAGACCAGGCTGCTCAAGGTTTTATCCAACTTGGTTTTGAACACTGCCAGGGTTGGGATCTCCATAGTCTCCTTGGACAACCTGTTCCAGTGTCTCACCATCCTCACAGTAAAGAGTTTCTTCCTAACTAAATTTCTCTTCTTTCAATTTTTACCCATTACTCCTGGTCCCATCACTTCAGTTCCTGACAGAATCCCTAACCAGCTCCCCTGCAGGCCCCTTCAGACGCTGGAAGGTTGTTGTGAGGTCTCCACACAACCTTTCCTTCTCCAGGCCAAACAGCCCCAACTTCCTTAGCGTGGCTTTGTAGGGAAGGTGCTCCAGTTCTCTCATCAACTTTGTGCCCCTCCTCTGAGCTTACTCCAACAATTCCATGTCCTTCTTATGTTGGGGACACCAGAACTGTGTGCAGAACTTTAAGTGGGGTTTCGCAAGGGCAGATTGGGATGGCAAAATCACCTCCCTCAGCTGCCGCCCACGTTCCTTTTGAAGCAGCAGCGGATTTGGTTTGCCTTCTGGGCTGTGAATGCCCAGTTCCAGCGCATATTGAGTTTTTCATCAGCTGACACTCCGCCTTTCTCTGCAAGGCCACTCTCAGCAGCATTGTTTAGCATTGCAAGTCCTTAAAATCACACATATTCTTGTTGCATGGGCACCTATCATTATGAAAAAAATGTCCAAAACTTTCTGCTGTGACAAAGAGAGATGTCACTCCTTATCACAAGCTAGTTACTTTCTCAGAACACAGCAAAAAAGAAGGGGAATAGAGGAATCCCCTATCATATTTTTTTCATCTTTTCAACATCCTCTGAGCCTGAAGTACCATACCTGGAGGTATTCTGTGCAGAAGCACTTTCCCTGCAGAAAGGGAGCAGGAGAATGCAGAGCAGTAGGAAACAGGCAGGAGCAAGTCTTATGCTGCAGTCATAATCAGGGCACCTGACCAAAGGAAAAGGGTTGGGATCAACACTCCCTTTCAGTAATGATTGCTGGTCATTGGACAACAGTATGCAACAAAAAATGCAGCAAAACTTTGTTTCATCCTCAATGAGAGTGAAAAATATTGCCTCCTCTCTGGCTATGCAAACCTAACCCTGCAATAGGGCTTTGCTGAGAAGGATCTGATGCTCCAAGCTCTCAGTCTCACTATGGAGAACTATTTAAAACTATAGTTAATTAATAACAATAATAATAATAATAATAATAATAATAATAATAATAATAATAATAATAATAATAATAATAATAACAATGATAATGTTGAAGAAGAAGAAAAGAAGATGCAATTTTTTTTTTGCTTCATCCCTTTATTTTTTAATAGAGCAGCATTGTAAGGCTATCTTCAAGAGCCAAAGGAGAGTGAATCCTTGGTAGAGGGAGCTTTCTGATCACAAATTTCTACTGTATTGTTCTATAACCAGTGGCATATATTTGAGCCTGACCTTCACAGACAGGTTTCCCCTTTTGTAAGTCACTGTTTTTTATGCCTTCCATGGGTGCCAGGTGTTGGCACAACTACACAGTTCTTGCCAAGTCATGGTCAACACATACTCTGCTTCTCAATTTAATGTTACATTCAAATCCCCCCCAGCTCTGCAGACCAGGTTGAAGTCTTAGTGAGACCAGAGTTACCTAACAATAGCAACAACTAAATCTTTTCAAATTATTCGACATTCCTCACAGATTTTAATTACATTTACCTAAAGAACAGAAGATTCCACATCACAGCTGGATAAAATCCCTGGGTAAACACAATATACAGTACGTATTCAGTCTTCTAGCAAAACTCTTCTTTGATATTTTTTTTTTCCATGAGACCCTTATGACTGTGCATTTTCATACTATGAAGCTCATAATAAAAGCATAGTCTTTTGATCAGTAGATTTTTGTGCTATACTTTTCAAGCTGTTAATAAAGGCTAAACTTAAAACTATATTCTTTTTGTTCAACTTAATAATAGAAAGCATAGGGACACTTGTTCAAGGATTAAGGTTTTGTTGGGCTTATTCAGTAAAAATCACCCACCCTAAATAACTTGCAGAAAGTATATAGCCTATTTAAATGTCAGGAAAGCTTTATTTTAATGACTTAGCAGCTGAGACAACAAGGAGCTTATAAAGACTCTGAATACATAAAACACATAGATGAATAAAACTACCTGTGTGCTTTGTTAGATTTTATCTGAAATTTAAGTACATTTACTTTGTTCAGAAGACCAAAATGATAATGATCAAATAAGCTCCACATTTTGCTAATGATTTATTTGCTTAATCAATTCTTTAATACTATTCAGTAAAGACAGTTAATATGACAATAAAGAAAAAAATCAGAGTTGTTCCATTACTACTCAGTTGGGAAAGTATATGGTTTGGAAATAACTCAAAGGAAACTAGTTAGAATCAGGGAGAAATCACTTTATTAATTAGTAGAAATACTGTTTCTGAAGATTGGATTGATCACTCCTTGAATAATATAGACCATTTCAGCAGATCCTGACAAGCTAAAAAGCACATTTGTTCTTTAAAGAAAAACCTAAGAATAATGCAGAGAGTTTTTAATATAAGTCACTCAATTGCAGAGCAGATGAATAGTGCTGAGTATTGAGAATGTTTAAAATAAAGAACAAGCAAAAGGCAGAGAAGCAAATATTCCTGAATTAAGGAAATACAGGATTACAATAATCTGTTTTATCAAACCTGTTGCTATTCTGGACAAAACGAAATACACAAAATCAGGAAGGCAATTATGGTCTTGCCCTTTGAAAATTAAAATTTAAGAAGGAAAATAAGTTTTCACCCATTAATGGGAAAAATCAAATATATCTATTTTAAAATATGGCATTATATTGGAAAAGTTTCATCAAATTATGACAAAAAGTGCCTGCTATAAGTTAGCACATGATTAACTACTGAATAATGAAAAGTTGCAGTTCCAAAATTACATCAATTGTGTTTTAGATTACAGGAACCATTTACCCGTCTCATATGGACTGTAACCAGAGAACTGTGCACATCTCCATACACAAACATTATAGGAATATGAGTGAGGGAAAAGGCAAGGATACAAAAATAAACATAAAACTGATTGTATAAATCTCAGTTGTCAAGACCAAATACACAGTCAAAAGCATCTGTAAAAAATGGTGTGCTATGGCATGGGTAGTAACAGAGGAAATGTTGTGGAAAAGCTCATGGCAAATAAAGTTCAGAATCCATCTATCCTTGGATTTAAATAAACTATTCAAAATTCTTCTAATGAATTTTGTCAATTCTAAGAAATTCTGTCAAATGGTGGCAATTTGCAGCAGTCCTCATGAGTCATATGTAATACTGCAGCATCATACCTGCAAAGGTAATAAATTGAACTTAAGCCAAAATTCATGCCCATGTATAGAAACAAAACCTTATCAACAACAATCACAACTGTTTTACTCACTTAATTTTTTTCCTCAATGTAATAGTGTATTCTTTTCAGAAAAAGAAAGCTTCCTGGACATATCAATGCATATTAGAAATCTTATGAAAGTATGTTACATGAGTCAAACACATGATTTTCTGATAATATCTACAGAGAAAGTTTTCTTTCATATGAGGAATTTAAAGTAAACAAAACCTGGATTTTTTTCCCTGGATTCTGATGACTGTATATATTTTATGTGCTGTTTATCTACGTATATTAAACTGACAAGGAAGAGTTTCATTTAGCAAAACAGTTCAAATGGAGTTACTTAAAGCAGTAGCTAATTTTTTTTTTTTATATTTGACAGTATAAATGGTTAACACTGTTGCCTATGGACTTGTTTCACTGTACCACAACTGCAGGATGCTGTAAAAACATATTTCATTTTTTTCATACACCACACTCAGAAGTATGCTAGGTCATTTCCAGGCATAAAGAATTCCTCTCTCTGGGAGATCTCTCTTTTATTCTTCCTTGTTTGGCTGTTACCTTTAATCTAAAATAATAATGTATACTTGCTTCTAGTATATAGAAACAAAACATAGACTCTGGTATTCAAGCAGGCTGCAGGATCAAAAGCTTCATCCCTGCGTGACAGGCTGTGAAGCAGCTGCCCCTGGAGAAGGGCTGAACTTCTGCTGCTAGCTCACCATTCGTGGCTGAAGAGCCTGGCAGACTCCCTCCCTTGCACAGTGGTCTGCTTCCCAGGCAGCTTGCACGGGTAAGGAAAACAGAAACAGCAGCAGCTATTTGCCTGCAGGCTGCAAGATGCATCATTTCAGGCAGCTAATCTCCATTAAGGGGGCTGTGGTAAAAGACCTACTCTTGCAGGAATAGAAAACGGTGAATACACTTCTAATTAAGGCCTGGTATTACGTGACAGCAGAACTGCAACTATGTGATAGTATTAATGACATTTTGAACTGCTGCAGACAGATCTTAGTCTGTGCTTCCAGCTGAAGCTTGCTTCATAAAAATGGGGCCCCGAGGCTTGTTCTGCCCAGGTGCAGAGCTTTCTCACAAGGTACTGAGTGTGCTTAACTGACACACAAAACAGAGAGACTTGTCACACTCAGCCCCCCACCAAAATGCCTGGAATTGGCAAGATCAAGTATATCTTGAACTGTGAACAAAATGCAAAGAAATGCAAAACTATCTTCTAAAAATGCTAATTTTTTTTCTCTACCAAAGTCCCTTCATGGCTGATTAAAAACACACAAAATTATGCAATGTCAACCATTCCTGTTAATGATGATGATTTTTCTTTCTGAACATTTTGTCCTGTACTCAGCAGCACCTCAGTCTGAATTTAGCCTCCAGCTACGTTATTATACCCTTAATTTATACCAGGAAATCTGACACAGATTTCTACAGCATTGTATTGCTCTGCCTGCTTCCTTTCAGACTGAGATTTCAGTCTCCTACTTACATTTAGGTGTATCTGTCATTTTTCATTTCATTGCCTCAGATGCTAGACATTGCTACAATTGCTGGTACTCTACTAGCGATTGGCAGTGACTCTGGCTTGTCCTTTAAACCTCCATCTGTCTTTGCCTTCCCCTGGTCCTGCTGATGCCAGCTGTGCCAGTAACTGGACACCACTGCTGGAACATTGTCTCTCTCCAGTTCACACTATTTGCAGAGGAGCCCAATAACCATAAAAAAATAAATAAATAAAAGGAGCTCATTACACCAAATGTTACTCAGTGGTTCCAGCGCTGGTGGCACTAGCACCTAGAGCCTAGCAGCAGTGCTGGGACAGAGAAATCCGATACATGAACTTAATAACTCTGAATAACATCAAAATAAGAAGCTTGCCTGATGGTCACGGAACCAGTATCAGACCACTAGGTCTGGTTGAAGGTAATATCGTATGCAAATCTTAGTAATATTTAAATATTCATTACAGGGTTTATATGCCTTTTTTTGCATGCAGGCCCAGAGGTGAAAAAGATATGCAAATTTTCTGTTTAGGAATCCAAAGATCACTGTATAAAACCTCTGGAAATCTCTTCAAAGAGTCAAAATGCATATCTGAAGTTTTCAAGATAGCCACTGGCCCATATATATATACACACACATATATATATATATATATATATATATATATATATATATATATATATATATATATATATACACACACACAAACACATAAAATGCATATATATAAAAGGGTGAGTGGCTATATAGATGCATATATATATATACATATATATATGTATGTGTATGTATATGGATATATAATCTAATAAATCAAGTTGCAAGTAATGACCCACATAAATAGCTGCTGGATTTTTAAAGATAAATGAATTTCTGTTTCTCTTGTTCTTTACTGCCAATTGTTTCCATATGAGAAGCTATTTATGTACACTCTTAATGCTAATATGATGTTGATCCAAATCTGCATTAGGCATGCCTTTTCGTGTGTGAATCATGAATGCATCCATTTATCCATATTACTGGATTTCTTTCTGATTTAAGAGAGGTCAAATCCAGGTGATGGCTTTGAGCTGAATGCTACACAAATATGGGATTATCCTTACATGTATTAATGGAAGATCTATTCTTAGTTATTCAAAGTGAATGTCAGTATGAACTTTATGGGAAACATCTTGCTTGTGGGTTTACTCACTCTGAAGTGTTACAGAAATATGATTTATGGATCTATTTATTTTTATACTTATTTTTATTGATGGTGGTAGCAATACTGTCTATATAACCAGCTGCAGTGTTTACCAGATATTCAACTACCTAAGACAGAGACAGTTTCATAAAAGTCCTTAAAAGAGCCTCCATTAAAATGTCTCCACTGTGAGACAAGCTAGAACTACTCTTTTCTGAGAGTATAAGTGGAAATATCATTTGGGAACTAGAAATCTCTCCCGACCCTGATTTTAGATTATCATTTTAAAGCTCTGACATTCTGCACTACAGCTTAAACTACCACATGCATAAATGCATACACTGTTCTGCAGATAAGCCATTTTTCCAAATGAAATTAAATCAACATCTGCTTAAAACATAATGCCGCAGACACTTGTGGGCAGGAACAGTCTGATTTGCCCATTGCATGAGTATTGATTTTTGATTGCAGAGGTTACTCTGCAGATGAAAAGATCAAAATCACTTTTTAGTTGCTTTACTAAAAACTTGCACTCTACAAAGCAAAGTGTCAAAAACCGATTCAGCATATTGAATAAAAAAGTAGCAATAACTGCTATCTTTGTCCTTTTTTCTAGGATCCTGCTCTAAATGACCATAAATTTCTGTTCATATCAGTACTACCCATACAGCCAAAAGGGGAAAGTGTGAAGTTGGGGAAAAGAGAAGGTGAAAAACGAGGCATGACAAACTCTCTAGTCAAGACTCTTTATTTACGAGAAGAACTTGGCCCCAGTTCTGCTCCATCTTCCATTTCAGAATGCCCAACTACGGGTTGTGAGGGGCAGGAACCAAACAGGTAAGGGAAAAAAAGAAAATCAAACAGAACTTCTGTATTGTAGACAGAAAAAAAAAGCAACAAACTTTCTTCTTCAGCATAAGAAAGTGCTTAGCTGCAGATCTGTGTTCTGGAAGCACTTTGGGGCCACAGGCATATCCCTGTTTGATGAGAAAGTTCCTGAAAGCACTCCAACTTCTGCATCAGCCCATGTGTTCAAGACCCCAGGAAGTGGAACTCCATTATTCATGTCAGGATATGGGAGCTGGATTCCCATATGCCAATATCCCATGAAGCCCCTAATCTTACTGTGGATACGCTGTGCTTTAGTAGTGCATACAGGCTGGAAAAAAAAAAAAAGAGATAAATGCAGGTGAAGCTTCTGCCTTCTTCAAAATGAAGAAACCGTGGTTCTCCTGCTGACCTCTGGTATTATAGTTCCCTGATCAGAGTACTCACTCTGCAAACAAAAGACCCAAGGTCATTTTTCTGCTCAGCATGAGCAGATTTAACCTCACATCTTTTACCTCCTATGTGAGTGTCCTAAATATTAGACTGCAGACACTTCTCTGCATGTGACTAGGAAAGTATCATCCCCTCCTACTGAAACTGCAGCTTTACAGCAAAAACTGAAATTCACCGGAGTAATAGCAGAATATAGAAACCCAAAGAAATTGTCAGCTTCACTTCTGATTTTCTCTACCTCCTCCTGCCTAAATACTGGGGACTGAAAGGGGGGGTTTTGGTCAGTTCACCCATGGGAGACAGACCTCCACAAACTTCTCCAGGGCAAGTCATTCTTCCCTGCTGCAGAACTGCAGAGGCTGCAGTTCCTCACAAACTGCTCCAGTGTGGGTCTCCTGCAGAGCCAAAAGTCTGCCAGCAAATTTGCTTTAGCCTGGGCTCCTCTCCCAGCAGGGCCACTGGTCTTGACATGACCCTGGTCCAGCATGGGTCTCCCACGGGGTCACAGCCTCCATCAGGCTTTCACCTGCTCTGGCATGGGATCCTCCATAGGCTGCAGGTGGGTCTCTGCATCCCTGTGGATCCCCAGGGCTGCAGGTGGATCTCTGCATCCCTGTGGATCCCCATGGGCTGCAGGGGCACAGCTGCCTCACCATGGGCTGCCCCACGGGCTGCAGGGGAATCTCCAGCTCCTGGAGCGCCTCCTGCCCCTCCCTCTGCACTGACCCTGGTTTCTGCAGGGCTGCTCCTCTCATATTCTCACTCCTCTGTCTGGCCACAATTGCTATTGCAGTTTTTTTCCCCTTAATTATGTTTTTCATCAAGGGGTGCTGCCACTGTTGCTGATGGGCCCAGCCTTGGCCAGCAGTCAGCCGGTCTTGGAGGGTGGGTTTCTGTCAGCTTCTCACAGAAGGGGCCCCTGTAGCACACACATCACCACACACACCCTACCCCTGCCAGAGATTTCTTATTTATTTATTTATTTACTACAAATTGTTTATTTGTTTAAAATGGTGGGGTTTATGCACTGAAATTTATCTGGAAATTCTATTGAAAGCAAGTGTGTATGCAATACCATGGAGTACTACAGTGTGATGGTGAACTGTGCAAAAGAATAGCATCAAAAATTTTTTTTTTTTTTCATATTAAAACTTGACAAATTTTTTCATTCCAGTGAACTGTCTAGGTTCACATTTGCAGTTCCTTGCCTTAAAAATGCTGCAGGTTTTAGCTATTTTATACTCCTTTATCCTGTCTTAAGAAATTTTTTTGTCTTTCCTTGTTCTTTATTCATCATATTGGTCAGTTCTAATCCTTCTGAAGTACATATGGTTATCTTCTCAAACTACTACAGATTTTATGTGAATAAAAAGCTTTTAACGTAGAGGAAGTGCCTTTATATTATACCTGTGTCCACTGAAAATAAAATGAATGTCCCATTCTCTTACTTTGAACACAGAAAACAGCTTTCTTCACATTTATTTGAATAACTTAAAAAAAGTCATTGACCTTGAGAAAAATTTCAGTTGAATTCATATTTATTTATATATCCATTTTTAGGAACTTTAGTAATATGCTTTTTCTCCACCATCCACTTTAAAGTACACCATCTCTAGATGAAAAAGATAAAAGTCAAATATAGTTTATAAATTATGAGTAGGATGCAGGTTCTGAGTGCACATGGCTAGAGATGTGATAAAATTACTTTTTAATCTCCCTGTGCTTGACTTCATGATGTTGCTTGATATTCTGCTCCAGAAGAAGTGGCTTACTTGTGAGAAAGAAGATGGGCAGTTTTTCATTTCATATTTCACATTCTTGAACAGTGTGGCTTTTTCTTGAACTGGTATCAATACTTTTTCCACTTCTATTTGAGAAAAAATGGGCCAAAGAGTTGAGGCTTTACTAAAATATAATATAGAGCACAGAGAAAAAATGTGTGTGAAATATAGGATTATAACATTATTAAGGGAATGGCTATGGCTGATGGGCCAATTTGAGCTTTGTAACTCAAACAGAAGAGGCAGTGTGTTGTGAAGTAGAAATGTATGTACCAGCATGCCTCAACAGAATATGTCAAAACAACATTTTGGGGTTTTCCCCCTGCCACAGATCTAGCTGCCCATATCCTTGTCTTTTAAGTATCTCCTAATACATTCCTGAAATGTTACATATCATTAATTGTCTTTGGAGAGAGTTTAAGTCTTCTTTAAATCAGTCAGAACGAGCATAAAGCACTGACACATCTAGTCATATTAAGGTGCTTTAGCTAGTATTCTATGCCCAGCAGTGCTCAAGAGAGGGAAAGATTATAAGAAATGGGGCATGCAAGTGAGTGACACAGTCCCACTCTGGCTTTAGCAGTCTGTCAGCTTAACTCTCTCTCTAAATTAGAGGCTGAATCTTGAATATTTTATCTGTGTCTCAAAATAGATACAGGACTTTTTTCTACTTCTTTTTCTTGTTCATGTAAATCCTTACCCCTGTGATTGCCTCTGACGCTCACATTCTCAAATTCCACTGCCACAGTGCTGATCAGCAGCTATTAAAGCAAAGTTGTTTGTTTGCTTGCTTGCTTGTGTGTTCAGCAATTGGAAAAAAATAGCAGGCAAAGGGCACTTAAAACAATCAGACTGCAGACATACCCAGCCTCACCTCATGCCTTCCTTCAAGCAGAGTTAGATAAGCAGGTTAAGCTAAATTCCTCTTGAGTTATGGAAATGAAACCAAGTCAAACCAGTTCCATGACAGACTGCTTGCCCTAGTGGCCTCTGCCTTCCTTAAGCTGCATATATCTGCTTCTAGGAATCCCTCTATATTTGACAAGAGTTTCTGGGCATAATCGTCGTAACAATCAACAGCTTCTTCACTTCAGCCACCAAGTATGAAGTTTCTGGGGCTTGAAATTGTTGTTTTGCTTTTTTTTTTCTTGGATGAAAAATCCATACGGCAGAAATTTATCCAGGAGACCGTCACATAATACCCAGTGGCTTGGAAAGCTATGTCTGTAATATTCTTCTTGTGAGCTGCCTAGAACTTCTGAGGGTTTGATGTCTCCTGTCAATAAAAAATCACTGTCATTTATCGGTCCCACGCAAAGTTTTTTACTTTTAGGTAAAACTGAACAATCTTAAATACAGTCTCAAAATATATGATCTTATTAATAAATACAGTAAAAATATAAGGTACAAGAGAAAGGAATTTTCGGATTTATCAAGCTAACTGAGCTGACTAGTATAGGAGAGCTGTTATCTTTCAAGTGACCAGATTTTTAAAATTTACTGAAGCTGTTACACTTTCCTAGTTTCCAAAGATAACTGGTATGAGTGAAGAATGACTGTTCTTCTGGTTTCTCATAACATACAATTCAGTCTAAAGACACATATAAAATAGAGACACTCAACTATAATAGACTTAACTTGTTTTATAAAGACACTGTTTTACTGAGTTGTCTTACTGTAAGGAATGGAAAAGCCTAGATATGAGGAAGTAAAAGGAAAACACAAAGGGAATAGAAAGCAAATACTCTTCTCCAGGAAACAATGAAATTAAAATTAGAAAATGAAAGAACAAAAATTTTTCATTAAAAAAATTGAACTGGAGACAGAGAAAATGCTGCTGTTTGGGTATTGGTACTGAAAATTCAAACACAGAAGAGGCTTCTGCGTCCCTGATTCACTGTAATTGGGCTCTTAACAGAGAGGTTCAGAGCCAGCATCAGGCTACCCTACTTAATAGTCAGTCCTGTTAATGTACCAAGGAACCTTTCTTGGTAGAAGAATGACTCTACAGTTCAGAAGTGTTAGGCCATCCCAGATGTATTTACTTTTCCAGAAAGAAAATGTTCTCTTACAAAACGATCCAAACAAAACTTATTTTCAAGTCCCAGATAATAAAGATGAGTCACTGATGTTTTGCCAACATAAGAAATTAACTGCACAAAGGAAAAATACTGCAATATGGAAGTTATCTCTGGATTTATTATAGGAAAGATGAGGGACAAGGGTGGAGGCAGGGTAGTGTAGGAGAAGAATGTTAGGATAGTAACTGTTAAGTTAGAAGTTATCTACAAGCCATTTGCCATTGACATACTGCAATTACCATGTAAACTATCAAAAATGGAATGCATTTTCTTCTTTTTTATTTTCTTAAGTAATAACAACAGCAAGCCTTAGAAAAATTCTGATTTCATAGTGATTAGTTTTTCACTATCAGAATATAAGCCTGTTGAAGCAGTAGAAACTTTACTGCCATAGTTAAATGCAGGCCTTGTTATAATGCCAAAAAATTCAACAACAACAACAAAAAAAAACACCCCAAAAAGTTTTTCAAACTGCTTTGGAAACTCTTCTTCAGACGTACCTCTTTCTATAACCTGAGGCTGTTCCTTAATTCAGAAGTTGGGTCTTCTTTCTACTGGACAGAAGCTCAAGCACATACCAAGATTTTAACTTTAGAGTACACCCATTGACTTCACCGTATGTGTCAAAGCCCAGATTTGTACCATGGATCAAAACCTAGCTTGGAGACAGAAAGTTGAGAGTAGGATTAAATTATCAATTTTCCATCTTAGCTAAAGGTTAATGGTGGGGCCCTCAAGGCTCAAGAGTAGGTGTCACCATGCTTAATGATCTGGGAAGGGGAAGGAACTGGCAGATGCCACAAAGATGTTCAAGAGGGTGAAGCCCATGATGGACTGCTAGTTTCTTCACAGGAGCCTAGAGAAGCCAAAAGGATGGGAAATGTGAGGATAGTAAAAAGCAAAGTAAAAAAGTAAAAGGGTTCTTTTTGGTTTTTTTTCTTTGAGTATTGATAAATAGAAGTTATCTTTGAAGGAAGAAGGAAAAGAAACACTGTACAAAGGCTCAACAAGATCTAGAATTAATTAACAGATTATTAAGAGAACTTGGAGAAATATCTAACCACTACTTTAAAAATTAAAATATTTGGAGATGCCTAATGTAGATCTACAGTTGGAAAACCAAAATGATGGGAACTCATGACAACTGGGTGATTGCTATGGATCCTGAACTAGATAAGCTTTGGGTCTGGTTCAGTACTGTGAAATCATGCTCCAAGCAGACAAGGATCCTTAATGAGTGTCCAGACATTGTCTAGTAAGCAATTTCAAAGTGATGTGTGGTTCCTTAATTTACTACAAATAAAATTTAGCTAAATTTATTGAGCTTGATAATTCTTTGGTTCACTTGTTAATAGCTTTTCAAATTGAAAGGTAAGAGGCAGAATTATCAGTTCTGAAACTGTTGATACCCTTTGAAAAAGATACACCTGAGTGTTTTGGGAGGTGCGGTCCTTAAGCTGAAGACCAGATGTTTTGCAGAATTAATGAGTCAAAATTATCATTTGAAAACATAATGGGAAAAGCATCACTATTATACCAATCATTTGATGCCAAACACTGGACATATCAGGGACTCAAAACTGAAGAGGCAGATTCTAGCTAGAAAGAAGTAACATCCTCTGAGAAGGAGGAAATCACTGAGGCAGAGAGAAGCAAAAGGCCTCTCCAGTGTGCAGTGATGTCAGCTGTTGTGTCACTGCTCAGTGATCAGCAGGAGTACAACTGCATTCCTAGCACATGTCTTGTACCAAGCCACAAAACTGCCTTCCACCTTCTTCTAAATACTTTATATAGGGTAAAGAAATTGTACATGAAGGAATCGTAAACCTAATTGCCAAAAAAAAAAAAAGGTTTGTGTTTAATGAGTGCACAAAAATCACAAAGACTATAGCATTTCATGAGAACATTTTGCAGAGAGATGCAAAGTAACAAGTGAGAGTTATTATTGCTTTTGAAATACTACATCTCCTATTTTATAATTTTTCTACATATGTTTTATTCAGAAATTTCAATAAGTTCTGATTACATTCAATAGACAACAGAAAGACTCTCCTAATTAATTTTTCAGTAGTTAATAAAAGACTGATTAATGTTAGGAGACAGTTTCTAAAACAACTGAGACATAAACATTCAAATGTATATGTGATTCACTTTCTTTCAATGGGAGATTAATTTCTGGGGTTTTATCAAGTGAAATAAAATTAAATTTATCAAATTACATTTAATACAAAATATGCTATGCATAATAATTTGGCTGACTTTCTTGATTCAGGGGAAAAAACAAGTAGATTCCTTTTTGTGCCCCAGCTCACAGGCCATCTTCCAGATGGAAAAGGTCTTTAGCGGCAAAACAGGACAAAATCCACCATTTCTGTTGCAAATGAGACATACCATAGCACTGAGACTGTGGCTGGCACTGGCTGTTTTCTAATCTTCCTCATAGTGTTATTGCTCTTCTGGGACCTATTATCAGATGGAGCCTGGTATAAATCTGGTCCCCAAATCAGGGATCAACAAATGATACTGTGACTTGGCCGACGTAGGTGGTAAAAGTCTGTGACTGCAGGACTGAAGCTGTGACTGATGCCACAAGGGATACAGCAGCTAGGTGACAGTCACTAAAGCGTCCTTCTGAACACAGACTTGTCCACTGAAAATTCTGAATTCTTCCTGAAATCTGTCATCATTTGACCCGACCATAAATGGGTGCCTGATTGCTTATTTTGTGGAGCCAAAGGCAGTCAATTATGATGCTGTCCTTATCACACACTTGTGTTTTACTGGCTAGAAAACTGGTATGCCTGAACCAATTAAACCAGTGAACAATCTGGGCTTAGATGGATCTTTGACCTCTGCCTGTGAAGGATATTTAGTCCTGACATCCACCAGTAAAAGTGCTGTAGGGCCCAATTAGGCTTTACTCTGCCATTTAGATTGTTAATACAATACAGATACCATGGCTAGTTTACTTTTCACATTGACAGATTGTAGCCTACAGACCTTACTTCAGTACAGACTTGAACACAGTACTTTTACCAAAAGTTTGTTGCGTGGTAAAGAAAAATATTTACTTTTCATTGTATGTACCCGCTGCAGAAAATTTCAGATTCTCAACTTCTCATTTCTCTGACATGCTATTCCTTGTAATTATTTACCCATCAGGCTTTCCAGATTTCTGGGCTATCCTTCCAGTGGATAGCATTTGTAATGCTTTCAATCTTTGAATTTAAAAACCCTCTGTAAGCAAACATGATCATCCAAGTGTGTCAAAGTCCATCAGAGGATGCATATAATACTTTTTAAAGTCTGATTCTCAGACAAAAAACAAAAGGAACAAATAAATTTAAAAAGAACCATTTTCCTGCAGAAAATGATTACACTAACAGTTAGCACCATTTTCCTGAATACATAAAATCTCATTTGTTTTTAGATGCATATCTACTTACTTTAGTGACAAAAATAAACACCTTTTTGTTTGTTTGTTGATTTCTCTTAGCCCTGCAGAGGTAATATAACTATTTGAGACAGCTGGATACTATTCCATCTTGAGCATCATCGGCGGAATTGCTCACTAAATCCCAATAGTTACACCTGTTCAAAAACCTTACAGGCAAAACAATCACAGGTACCACTAAGGGCGTAATTTAGCCCCTGGAAACTTTGTTACTGTTGATGATTTGTGATGGGGAAAGAAGCTTGCCTGCCTTTTGGAGCCTGGACTGAGTTTCAAAAACTGCAACTCAGGAAAAGCTCATTTCTCTCTTTAGGCAAGCTCCTGGGCTGTGAAAATGCGTATGATGCCTGAACAGAAGAAGACCCTCACTCCATAAAATGGGCTAATTTCACTGGTGGTCCAGCAGAGGAAGAGCTGGCTCAAATTTCACAATGAATACTACTGGCAGTCCTCGTTATCTCTGTGTCAGTTTAACAACTCATCCAAACAAATATGTGAGCTGATGATCTGAAGGTAAATATTATGACAGAAAACTTGCTAGGAAAAGGTATCTTCTGTGAGCAAGTAATTTAATATAGGAGATTACTATTTCTATAACATAAACTACATTAAGTACTTGGTGTCAGCAGTTTCAGTATATCCTTCACTGGCAGCAGTAAGTAAGCCTCAAAAATCTGACTCACAGGATTAAAGTGGTGAAATCAGTGGGAGACAAAAATTTTTTAGTAGTCTGTGTGCTGGAGTATGAGGTACTTAACACCCATCGCCCTCCAAGAGCCATCAAAATTCCCGCAGTGCCATCTACTGGTCCAGATCCCAGATGGACAAAGAGCAATTCATTTACATGTGTATCTGTTGCAGACTAATGATGTGATCCTCTATTAGGATACAAAGAAAACAAATTATTATTACTCTAATAGCTCTTCTTGTCTTCTATATTTTTATAAGTTTATATTCCTGGTTTCTTTCAAAGATTAATATTTAGTATAAAGGTTGCCTCACGATACAGAATGCTTTTGAAATGAATGCATGTGGTCTACCTGAGCTAGAAATTAACCTTTTTAGCTTATCTAAGTGCAGAGATAAACAATTCCTACCTCATTCAGATATAGACATGTATTTTCTTTTCACAGAAAACAAACAGGTGTGCATGTTCGCTTATGTGCGCTTTCCAAGTTCCACAGCTGGATGTCTAATGATTAATATCTAATGATTTTCCTACATTTCATACAAGAATTTAAGAAATTTACATGGGATTTCACACAGTATGAAATAGGCACAGGATTGTAATTACAAAAATTATAAATCTCTAAAATTTTATGAAAGTATAGGTGTAAAGACTTAAAGAATGTACTTTCCCATCACAAAACACTGTCAAAGCCACAGAAGGGACTTCCCATAAAATAAGCCACCAAACAAAGAATTCCCACAGTGGGAACTTGAGATAAGCACAGAGAACAACAACAGGAAGATGCTAATTCCAGGCCTGGTAAAGCAGATTTATAATCCAATCTTAACAGCAGGTCAGATCAATTCTTCTACTGCAGGAGCTAATGGTTAAATCCTGTGGTTCTCATTGTGTGAGACCTTCCCTAGTGTTTAGTAATAGTGATTGATAGATATTTTGGCCCCACTTCTAAAGCTGCAGGAAAGCAATGAAAAACTAATATCACAGCTTTTTCTCTAACTTATCTTAAAGTATTGTTAGAGTAACAGTTCTCCCGTCCACCTTCTCAGCTATGGAGCCCTGTAAGATTTACTATGATGCTATTTAGTATCATTGTATTAGTACTATTAGTATTTTGGGTCAAACAAGCTTAAACACTAACAACATAGTGATAACTGACTATTTGTAAAAAGCCAAAACCAGGATCTCAGCAACTAGCTGAAAAGAACATCTGGGTGGAAAACAACTGACAGAAGTACAATCTTGGTGTAAATAAGCTTGTTCTGACAATATGAAAACAGAATATTGTCCTTTTTACAGTACCCATTTCTGAAATGATCAGATACCTTCAGAGATAAAGTGACTTTGCAACACTAATTGCCCAAATAATCAGTAGAGCAGAAAACACAGACTTCTGTGCCTAGTCCCAAGATAACATTTTCTTATCTTATGGAAAGTTTCACAGTCGCCTTCTTTGATTATGGGTATTTATCACAGGTAGGAATGCAGCCTGTGGTCTACATTAAAGTCCTCAAATGAAGATTCTCAGTAATATTTAGCAAAGTACATTAAGGAAGTCAGGTTCATCTAATTCTGTATTCTTTGAATGTGTGAGTTTCTGGTTTTTACTTTTACTAGACATGGGGCCCAGTGGTCATATATTCTAGTATCAGTCAGTTTCAATACAGTATATCTTATAAAACAGGGTATTTGAATGCATACACAGTAGAGATTGTTGAAAAATGTGTTTGTACTTCCCAGTCATCTTCAAAATGACTTTAGTGATTAACCAACAATGTGTCTGGACTGAACTATTGCATTTTCTTTTTTATGGTTAATACTTAGAAAGAGGCTTTTCATCAGTCTGCCTCCCCTCTGAATGTCTGTTGCTGACCTCTACTTGTCCTCACGCCATGAGGCTTCATTATTTATTTTGACAGTCTTTCCTCCTTCTTGACCACAGTGCTTCATGTTCTTTCTTAATTCATTTATTCATCAAAGCTTAATTCATTGATGAAAAAGCATTACTTATTTCTCTTTTATTCCTTCTTGGTTGGGTATACATGCTTAACGTAAATGCCTCTAACATCTGTAGGTTTCATCAGCTTAGGTGACTACATATTTCTCAGTCATTATCACTGAAGAGCACGCTGGTTTTTCTTATAGCTTCAGTGAGTTTTGCTAGATAAATAAAATAATTCCCATGAGTGTGCTATCCTACCTTCATAATTTTTGTTTCTCTTTTCAAAAAGTTTTTCCATTTGCATTTTTATATCGTCTTTGCTAAAATCTGCTTAGGTGTAGAGATGCAGCCAGAAGCCTATTGTACAAGGAGCTAGTGATCCACCTGCTTGCTTTCTTCTTATGTACACAGGTGTAATTTGGATAATGTGTGTCGACTTACTGACCATCTTTGTCAGAGAATCCATGGCCTCGCGCGTGTATGCCCCAGTTTCATGGATACCATGGGAATGCTCTGTAGAATGACATAATTACTCAATATAGGCATAAGAAATGTATAGTTAATCAATTTACATGTATTTACTGTGTATTCAAGCATAAATAAAGTGTATTTTCTCCTCAAAATGAGATGAGTGATTCTTTGAATCACTGAATCATAGAACAGTTAGGGTTTAAAGGGACTCTACAGATCATTTAGCTCCAACTGCCCTGCCACAGGCAGGGATGCCAATCACTGTGTCAGGTTTGTCGGAAACCCATCCAACCTGGCCTTGAGTGCTTCCAGGGATAGTGCCTCCACAGCCTCTCTTAGCAACTCGTTCCAGTGCCCCCACAACAAAGAATTTCTTCCTAAAAGCTTATCTAAATCTGCACCATTTCTGTTTGAAACCATTGCCCCTTGTCCTGTCACCATCTGCCCATAAAAAAAGTACTTCTCCTTCCTTATATATGCCCCCCTAAGGTCTGTCTTTATAAGAGAGGTGCAGCAGCCTGTCTTTATAAGGGAGATGCTCCATCCCTTTATCATATTAATGCCCTTCCTCTGGACATCTTTCTAGTTCTGAGGACTCCAGAGCTGGATTCAGCACTCCGGGTGGGATCACACAAGGACAGAATAGAGGGGCAGAATCATTTCCCTTGCCCTGCTGCCCACACTGCTTTTGATGCAGCCCAGGATACATTTGGCTTTCTGGACTGTGGGTGCACACTCTTGGCTCATGTCCAGCCTCTCATCCATGAGAAACCCCAAGTCCTTCTCTGCAAGGCTGCTCTCAATGAATTCATTTCCCAGGCTGTACACATGCCTGGGACCTGCACCAAAATGTTATTTGTACCTATTTGAGTAACTTTACTGAGATATGGGCATTGGTATATGTTGTTCATTGGTCTCTTCAAGGCTCAGTTTACACTCCAAACTTGGCTGCTCTCAGTGACCCTGAATGGGAGCAAGATCCTATAGAAAGGCTACTTAATTTAGAGCTGGAGAACTTCACCAGAGTTGAGAACTCTGTGCAGCTTGCCATGATCCATGAGGAGGTGTTTGTTCAGCAGTACAATAGCTAGGATTCCCATCATCAGGAAGAATGTGAGGTTACTACCACCTTTTCTATATTTTTCATCTTTTACTCATAGAGTAGTTAAAAAGATTTGAATGTTGTTGTCTTTCTTACTGTGTGCCCAAAAGAATTGTCACCTGAGTGCAAAACAATAGGAAATTACTATGTCTTCAACATTGCACAAGGAATGATGAGAAAGCTTCCTTCCTATTTGAAAAATCTTCAGAACAGCCTGTAAAGATGGTGAAAATAGTGTGGAGAGAGGACTTTTCCAAAGGACTCTTAAAACAATCAAAGGAGGAACCACATTGAAGAGCAGTCACTAAGGAATGATCATTCCCTTTACATCATAAAGTAATTCCTAATTCAAACAAAAGCATGTGACATTGTGTCTTTGTGACATTGGTATCTTTGAATATGCCTTGTCATAGCAATTTTACAAAATTTTTATTTTATCTCTCCACTTGTAAGCCAAATTTATGCTGCTACAGTTTTTTAATTGACTGGGTTACATTCTCTTCCCAATTTACACAGAAACATAAAAGAGAGAAACCCTACCCATCTAAGGTGCATCAATACAGAAAGGGAAGTTATGCAGAAAACTGAGCCCTATTGCTGCAGACGCTGTTGAAAATGTCTTGATGAAATATAAAAGGCAAAGACTCTTGTAAGCAAGCCTATGAATCAGAAAGGGAAGGTGGGGCTAAAAATAAAGGAGAAACTTCTGTCTGAAGTGCAGAGGGATCCCTGGACATAGAGATTTTTCTGTCTAAGCTGCTTGGCTATGCTTCCTGTTTTATTCACATCCCATCCTCTGAGGCACAGGTCCTTTCCTGCCCTTTGTACTTAGGATCAGGGCTTCTGTCTAATCAGGGAGAAACTAGGAATAAATCCATCTTGGGGATTTCTGAAACTGTGCGTCTTAAGCTGGATGTAATTCATATATGCGGGAAGAAGGCGAACGTATCTCGGATTCAGGAGAGGAAACAAAATTAGGTGGAAATTGAAGACTTCTAAATGCACATGCAACTCTGTGATCCCTTCTAATTCATCTTGGTTAAAAGCCAAGCAAGTAAGCTTAGACTACTTCAGCAGCTGTTTAATCTGTTTGATTTTTCAGTTGGAATCAACTAGTCAATATAAATGTGAGACAGTTTAAGGATATAGCTTTTATTGGCTATATTTCTCAGTCATTCACTTCTGTGGATACTTCTAGCTAGCAGAGGAACAGTCAGACTGGCCAGATTAAGCCACAGCAGTTTAAACAAGTCTCTTTGATTTTGTACAGTAGCAGAAGAGATGAGCACTGAGGCAATCTCATCAGTGACAAAATGACAAATAGGAGCTCAGGCTGGTAATGGCTATACCTGACTCAGAGGGTTCTTCCCATCCAGAGTGAAGCTCAAGAAGCTCAACAGATTAATTCATCTGCTGGCAGTGTCAGCTGTGCCTTCATTCTCTGTAAAATGCTCTGTCCTAGTTGAGAGAACTCATGGCTTAAACCTACACAGCTTCATAACTGTACTGCCAGGGAACAGAAACTGTTGCTCAACTATTTAGTCCTCAGCTTTTTTTAACATGTGATGTGTTACTTAGAATGATTTCAGCCAGAAAAAAAAAAAAAAAAGAAGCCAGAAGATTAACCTGCCCAAGGTCCTGATCCATATCTGGATAAACAAAGATAAAAATTCATCTCAAAATTGTCCAACTTATTTCCTCAGTGATATCTGAGAAATATCACTCAGGATAATAAAGTGGCATGAAGGAAAGAAACATTTTTTACACATATTTTTCTATATTATAAATTTTTGGCAATAGACACAAAGAAAGAGCAGATTGAATTCTGTAACCTTGAATAACTTTGCAGGGCCTGTTGTTGGGGGGTCATGCAGACTCTATGTGCAAACTGTTTAAATTTTATATGGAAGTTGTTGTAGCACAATGAATATGGAACAGTGTCATTGTTCAAATCAGGGATGCCTTAAACTTTGACTCACAACAGCCTTTTTACTCCCATCTCTAATTACAAATTCTGCCATATGAAAGGTCATGAAACTGTGAGGTAGGATAGCCTGTGAGAGAGAGGGATAGCACTCCTTTGCTTTGGCTTGGACCTAAATCAAGCTGACAAGTCAGGCAGTCTTTTTAACTCCAGGATGTTTCTGAGTAAAGGCTTTCAAACTCTGAAGCAATTTTCAGAAATCAGTAGGCAATGAGTGGCTACCAAGACAGTAGTCTTAGACCATTGAAATCAAAAATGTTTACACTCATAAATGTGTATAATGTCAGATAGATGTTAATTTAGTGACCTAGTAGTATTACATTTCCTGAGGTAGATTCTGTTCTATTTTAAAACCAATTACAACCCTCCCAATTATTCTAATTTAAAAAAAAAAAAGTTTTGGTTTTAAGAATTTAACAGTTACTGTTATCACAATTTTCATTCATTAATCCTTTAACACCTTTTGAGAAAGATAAATGCAATCATTCCCAGTGACTATCTGTTGATGCAGAGATACTCAAGACCCAATTTTAGCAGAACTTAGATACCTAAGTATAGGCACATATTCATTGAAGTGACATGCCTTCTGTTGGAAGATAGGGATAGAGCCAGCAACAACCTCAGTTGTTTTTTTTTAATCGAAGAAGGTCAGGACCTGAGCTTCTGAATATTATCAATATTCACCCTTGTTATGAGATATGGGAGTTGCTGAATTCATTAGACAGATTCCAAATGACAATTTAGGAATAAAAGTGACCTTGTCAAGAACCTATGAAATTCTTAAATTTCTCCAACTGTAGTTCTCATAAGACTATAGCTCTAAGAATTACTGCCTTATCACATACTCTTTTTTGTCTTCAAAATTGTTTAAAATTTTCTTTTTGTTTTCTCCATCACTCATAAAAAAATATGGGAAGTTCTTTTGGAAAGTCACTATTCTATGTTTGATAGGTATACCACAGGGGCTTGTAGTTTGTGCTCAGACCTTCTTGTGGAGAAGGATGGGGTTTCGAGAACAAAAAAAATCATAAAATATGCATCAGAGAAAGGAAGGTTTTAAAGCCGTGCAAAATTCATATGCAAAATCCCCTGCTGAAAAAGAGTCTAAATTGGATATAAAATAATTCAGAGGAAATGAGGGAAAAAAGAAAGGGAGGGGAAGAATATGTCAGACCACAAAGTCCTTTTACAGGTGAAATTCAGAGGCTCATTCATCAATTATAGAAAAGTGCTGCAGGCTACAAGTTGGAATTCCAGTTCCTAGATTTGAATCAGGATATGTTTGTTTGATTGCTTTAAACACAAACATGAGAGAAATTGTTCTCTTTTTTTAAATCAGATGAGTAATGGTGAACATATTCGCTAAGGCTCTCTTTTTTTCCTTTTTTTCCCTTTTTTGCATCTACAGTATCTCTTAAAATGAAACTTTAAGTCAATAATTTAAGAATTTAAAAATGTACATCTTTGTAAGAATTGTTGCTCTTGGGTCAAAGTCTACTTTTTAAAAAATACTAAAATATTTATATTTGCATGATGAGATATAATATTTTATTCATGGACTGAAAATACCATTTAAATAACAGTATGAATTATTTTTTCAGACTCACTGAATGAACATTTTATACCTTGGATAGAAGGCCTCAGTACAAGAATACCCATTCCCCTGCTGCTACAGGACCATCAGCTGAAATGGTGACCAACATCATCTTTGGAGAACTAGCAAGGCTGAAAAAATCCAGAATTAGATGAAAAAATTATCTTCATGGAGAGACGATAAGATAATCAATGGCACTTGTTATGTCTGGTTGATTGCTTGAACCTATTGAATAATATAAAAATAACCCTTGAAAATTGCAAGGGACATCCTCAAAGCCAAAAAGGAAGCAAAGATGGACATGGTAGGGTAAAGGCAGAAAATAGGCACATTGCTACATTCAATACAGTGATTGCCAAGCACCAGATAGGAATCACTGCATCCTCACATGGGTGCTGCTTCCAGCTCCTGTGGTGTAACAGCACACGCTCCCCAAAATAGATATTTCCATGTGGCAGTAGCTAAATGCTGCTATAATAACAACCAACCAAAAAAAAAGAGCAAGATGACATACCACACAGGACTACTTCCCACAATTCAGATAACAAATCTGTGGAAGAAAAACAGATGACATAAGATTTCTGCTACTCATTCTAAAAATCATGGACGTCATTGACCTTCAGAAGCTGAGCAAATCACATGCATAGACTGAGCACAGTCCTCACTTCAGGCTTCAGTCTGGCTCTCTCTTATCAGAGTACCCAGTTCTTCCACAAAGCCTGAATCCAGCAGCAGTGCCATGGCAGGCTCAGATGTGTAGAAGCTGCCAGAGAAGAAGAGATGAACTGGCAGGACACAGAAGGATGTTGTATCACTACTGCTTTCCACAGTAGCAGCTTAGCCCTGGCACATGACCCATCATGTAATCTGCTCCTTCTCAAGTACATGCAGCATGTGTTTTGTGAGGAGACCTAAGATTTCAGGAACACATTTTATGTGCCAAGACATTAGGAGGTTTCTGGGCAGTCTATCTTATTTGTCTCTTCCACTCATGACAAGTAACCTCTCTTCAGCAGGCTCAGAGGACACTTAGGAAATCAGACATTAATGGCAAGATAGAAATTCTCCTGCCTACATTACAAATCTTGTTCCCAAGGCCCCGAGGGTTTCTACTTGTGCTGGGGCTCTCAACAGCTCATTTGTTGGCAGCAACAGTTAGGCTTCTATGAAAATGCCAGCTGTAGAAGCACAGATGCCTTAGGGAGCTTAGGCATGCAGGGAGATCAGTGCCAGCTCTGAGTAGGTTACTGTTGCCTACCTGGTGCTCTTTGGTGGCTATTTGCTTGTTCCAGTGTCAAAATCCCTTTTAAAAGCCTGGCCAGAGGCTCTTAGTGCTCAATATACAAATAAGCCTGTTAAAAGGTTGTCACTACAGGACTGATATTCACAGCAGGGTTTCCATGTATGCAGCCAATAAATAAGTAATGGCAAGAAAATAAATTCTGTATTTGATTCTCTGATATTGTTCCACAGCACTGTTTCCAAAAAGTCAAACGAGAGTGAGAGCACTTCAGTTTTATCTATTTCCAAAAAAAAAAAAGGAAAAAAAAGAGAGAGAGAGAGAGAGAGAGAGAGAGAGATAAAGAATCGGTTTGCAGAGGCAAAAATTAATAAAATATTCATTTCAATCCTTGCTTACTTGGGCAGTCATGTCATCCAAACATTTCATATATGAACTGGATTATTTGTGCATTTATGTCTATGAAAGCAGCAACTTAGGGAAAATATGTTAAAGCACCTCAAAATACATCAAAATTCAACGCTTTTGTCCCCCTATTATCTATACCCATGGCAAATACAGCTCTTAGAAACAGTCGATGTACAAAGCAAACAGGAAATATCTACAATAACCTTAGGCTCTTTCTTTCATTCTGCCTGCATGCCCTGAAAAAGGCAGTCCTGATGCAGCTGTAGCTGACACAGCCAGCCTCCAGCACACACACCCTCTGCTACTGAGCAGAAGTAGCCATGGTGATAGTGAGGGGGAGATGACTGGATGAACAGTGTTAAGTGGATTCAGATATGTTCCCTGGGAAAGTATTTATCAGTTAGGACAAATTGGGGCAGCCCTTAAGGTGCTTTGACCTATCTATGGGTAATTTGGACAAGGCACAGTACCCTAATTACCGTGACAAAGTTCATCCTTTTGGCTGCATACAGCCCTGTGGGCTGAGCACCAACAACTCTAAATAATTAAATTCCTCTATTAATATTCAGCAACGGCACCATCTGATTCAGTGGACATGAAGACGCAGATTACCTAGATGTCATAAGCATGGATGGAATATAACTTCTGCATCCCAAAGCAGGAAATGCCTGATAATCTTATTCTGAACTGCAGCTTCAAAGGTCAAAACACTCTTAGGGAAAATGCAGTAGGGAATATGGCTTGTATCCCATAAGAAAGAAAATCTGAAATGTAATGAAGAACATTGAATTTAAATAGCCTTAATAAGGGGAAGAATGAAAAACAAAAGATGCAAAATTAAACTCCTAAAAATATGTTTGAAGAAGAGAAAAAAGAAAAAGCTTAGATAATAGTGGGTCCTAGAGGATACAAGCATTTTAAAAAGTCATAAAATATAACCCAAACTAAGGGAAAATATGAGTGAACAAGGAGGAAAAATAAAACAATTTAAGCAGTGGTATTCAAAGAACAGGCATTCAAAGAACAAAATAACAGATTTGTAAGGAGGGTTTTTAGTTTGAAATAAACTGGAAGACTGCTTGAAGCAAATGCAAGCAGAACACAGCCTGGTTGTTACATTTCTTTTTCTCCGAACCTGCAAAGCAGAAGAAGGAACATGGCAAAGAAGTGAAAGGACAGGGAAAAGCAGTGAAATAACATGGCAAATAAGTGAAAAGACTACCACTTATCTGCGAATGTTTCTCTCTCTTACAAATAGGTCCTTGCTACTTTTCCAAAACCAAGGTGTTCCCTCTTATTTTTATCCCCTCTACAACCTACTCTCGCAGTTTAAAATAACTATGTGTTATTTTAAAAGATGAAAGAGTAAAAACAAAACAAAAATAACACCCAACCCCCCCAGAAAATACACACTTGCATATCTCTATTTCCTTGTCCTGCCCTGATGACAAGCAGTGATTACACAGGGAAGTGCTCTGGGGAAGCTTGAGCACTGAATTGTGCCAGGTAGCAAAAGGCTCGCACGTGCCACTATGCAACACTCTTTAGAAGCCAACAAACACCACAGAGTGGGAAATAGCATTGATCAAAAGGAAACAGTCTATTAATACCACCAAAGCAGCATGTCAAAATCAAGCTACTAATTGAAATGTAATTAGGTTTATCTGATGAACAACAATAGTAGTACAATGAGCCATTACAATATTCTTGGGAGGGGGGGACAAATTTTTTTTTCTTTGACAGTAACTCCAAGAGAACATTGGTGTAATAAAGAAAATATTTTCTGGGGTTGTCTGAGGCAGTGTAGCACAATTAAACTTTATGCCAAAAGATGGCATTGAGAAAGAGAAGAATGAGGAAAATTAGAATATCTAAGCATACTAGAGACATTTATATCCTAATTTCTATTTTTTACAGTACAAGACTTAGGGAGTTCCTGATGAAATTTGCAGACAGCATCACCTGGCATGTGATAATGTAAGATTTAGCATTCTTTTTCTGTCCCTTGTCTGATGTCCCTTTCTCTGGTCAAATAGTTTTTCTTCAGCTCAATATTCTTCCTTCTGTTTAAAAAATTTTCTTTAGCCAGGCAAAAGTGCCTCTAACTGTGAATTTGTAGTAAAAAAGCAGCTATTGGAAACAACCCCAAATAGAAACAATATTTCTAGATCTTTATTTGGCCAATAGTACTATGTGGCTTGCCTGCTAGTCCTTAGTGCAGAGATTAAAAAATATACCTTCTGTGATCTGTTTCCTGTCTGTTTCTCTGTCTTCACACTGCATGGACTTACTGTTTGGTCTTCGAGGAAGCATTCCTGCGACAAATTAAATTTTGCAGAACACCACTTCAGTTCAACTACTTTTTCTTCCTTTTCCAAATATAGTGGAAATCTTTCACTATCTTTATTTTGGTGACACAAAGAGTTCCCGGAACACTGGAATTTATTCCATTCTCTCCTAAAGGAAAAGCAAAGAAGGGATTTAAAATTAGAATGAGTACCTTCCTCTGGAGTTCACATTTCCAACTCTTTACTGTCCTTTTTAAAAGTTTAAAAGACTTTCAGCAGTGACAATTTGCCACGAACTAACTAAGCTCATTCACCACAAGTTAATTCTCACTCAAATAAGTGTTGCTTTACATCTCATCAGTCCTAGTGACACTGGCAAATATGAGGGCAAACTGTTGCTATGGACAGTCAAATATCACTACTAAGACTTTCACAGATTTCCACTGATATTCAGTGATGTAATTTAATATACTTTGTTCTTATTCATAAAAACAGAAGAATTATACGAAGTACAAATATACTTTATTTTCACCTCCTTTTGTGAAAACCTGCCCACTATAAAGCTGCTCTTGATTGGTTTCCCTATCTCATCCATTAACTCTTTTCTCTCAACTGTAAAACCTAAATAGTTTAGGCAATGTGAGCCCCTGTGCAGCAGCATATTGGTTAAGAGTAGGAAAATTAAAATATTAATATAAAACGGTTATACAGGAGGTATTCACCACTAGCTATGGTTTCAAATGAGACAAATATCGCTGCCTTGTTCTTTGCTGCTCATGGAATTTGGGAGTGCCTGCTGAACTGTTCTGTTTCAAGGACTTAAGTGCAGCAGGGTTCCTTTTTTTCTGCATATGGAAAGACAATTTTGTTCCCCTAGATAAAAGTACCAAAGTTTACAGTCAAACTTCCAAAATTTAAGCACTGTACTTCACAACTTTACAAACATTTTCTGGTTGGTTGATCTTCATTTAAGTATGCAAACTCTAAATTTTCCAATTGAGTTTTAAAGAAGTTTTTAGATTCTTCCACTCCATATTTCTAAGAAGCACATAAGAAACCAGAACAAGGAAGTTCCACGTCATACACAAAGAAAAGTCACCAAGGCCAGATGATCATTCTTTTCATCAGTGCTCTTAGACATACTATTGTAATTATGTGCTCCATTTCAGTGAAATAAAAAATAAAACAAGCAGGCCAAAAACAATCAGTTTACCTGTCTTAAAAGCAGAAGGGCCCCAAGAACAATTTTTTTATTATTATTTCCCAGATGCCACACAGACTGCAGAGCCAGTTCAAAGTAATTCTTACTGGTATTTCATAGAAAAATTACCTTTTATTCTGTATTCACACCCCATCACACAACTGGGTGTTGCTCCATCACTCAGCACACAATTGATATTTCTCTCATTATAAAAATTAATTGTAGAAACAGGATTAACTACTTAATCTAGAACTAATTTTTTGAAAGAACTTGAGAACTTTTAGATAGTACTCCTACACCATTGATTTCCTGGGTCATCCTCATTTTGAAGAATGGTCTATAAAAGGCAACAAGTATAGTTTCCAGCCCTCATCCATGTTTTTTGGATGGCAGAGGGAATGAAAACAGTGAAGATTCCCCCTTGCAGTACTACTGAAGGGAACAGTCATCAGGGAACTCAGTCAAAGAAACTTTCTCACATGAGAGAGTTTAGCTGTCAATTACTGTCATGATTCATGATCCCAGAGAGTTGGAAGCACTAAAAGCCCTCTCCAGCAAAGGATGACTCCGGTGAATTGATCAAGGTAATCTTTTCTTAAACTGTTTCTGTGTTTGTGGGGTTTTTGGTACCTCTACATTGATATTCTTCATATAGCTAGCAAGTGATTTCAGTTTATAAAAATCGAACTCAGTCTGGGAAATTATTATGCTGTCTCTCTGGGGAGGGCATGCTTCTCATTCTAATAAATACTACACTGCATTCATATGTAACAAAGTACTTTAAACAGTTACTTTAAAGACTGTTATGAGTTTCATGAGGATAAATCTGCATGGTGCTCCATTGGCTCCTAAATCAGCAATCCCTGCAGTAGATCATGTGGGCTTTACAGTTTCCCTTGCAGATTCCTGTAACGGGTTAAAATTTGCTTTACCAATAATCACACAGCAGCTGTATATCATTCTGTGCTGAGATATATGAGTATTATTAGTCTTCACTAGTTCAAATAGAGAGCATCCTTCATTATGATAAAGCAGGGGACACGTCACAAATAGCTCTATTCTTTCATGGTTCTATTTTCTAACTAGTCTTTTAAGAAAATTAAGAATAGAAATCAAAAGAAGAATTGTCCCTAGAATACTCACCATGTGAGGATTAACAAATTTTATTAAATTATTAATAAAATAATTTTGGAAAAAGAACTATAATTCAATGGAACTCAAACTTTAAAAGTGCAAGTAAAGCATAAAATTAATTTCCCTTTGAAATATTAAAAAATAGTACTGTGGTATGCATAGTTGAATAGCAATAAATTGACATTTTTTACTCTGAATTACAATTCTTAACCTTCAAAATGTTTAAACATATCTTTTTATAAATATTTGCTACATTTTATAAATTTTTGTTTATAAATATAAATTGCATCCCCCTGAATAGGGATGCAACTAAGACCCTTTGAATAGCTTTTCAGAGGCATAAATATATAGTATCAGACAGTCAAAACTTGCCTGATTTATATGAATTGACATTTTCGAAAGCACTTGAGTGCATTTATTGTTTTAGCTAATGTAAATTAATCCTATGGCACAGTTGTGGACTGCTAGTTTTTATCAGGGTAAAACTCAGAGCATTCAATGGTGATTTTTATTTTCCTGTAAGAATTTTTACTGTCTTATGAAATTTCAAAGAAAGGATATAAGATAAAACATTAATTCTATTCAATCTTTATAAAAACATGAACTTGTTCAGATGTCCCCAGGTTTCATAAGTAGATGCTGATGACAAAGCACCTCTATTTAATTATTCATGTTCAGCTCCTACCTGAAGTTCATGATCAGCCTTTTTCCTACTTATGAAACCCTTTTTGTTTCTCTTTTTTTCTGCTTTTTCCTAAAGTTATTCTATCATGATCTGAAACAAGATTCAACTTTTCATGAATACTGCTGGAAAAAGCAGCAGCAATGGAGCTACAACATTCACAGTTCTTAAACTTCCTGTAGTTTGAAGTTGCTGTTTGTATGCACATAATATTCCTTAATCCATTACCAGATATTATTACCTCTATGTTTCTTCTCAAGCATCACATCAGCTCAATTTAAGGGCATATAATGATATGTTAGTAATTATGTCACTGCAAATAAAACACATTCTCCTCTGCTAACATTACAATATCTTTTACAGTATACTCTTGTGGTGAGACTGTTCTGGAAAACTCATTTTAGTAATTTTTTAAAATAGTTCCTGTGGTGGTGCCACATTTGTCAGAAGAAAAGGACACATGTTCTGCCAAAACCTTCAACTGGTATCACTGTGATATTTCAACACAAACTTTGGATCTTGCTGAATATTATCTCTATAGCTACTTGTATGGATATCACTGTCACCATTGCCTGCATAACAGCGCTGCTAATAAAGTTGGCACATTCTGGGTTAAAGCTTGAAGCAAGGAGACAGAAAACTTCTGAATTCTTTCCTGTTTATGAATCCTTGGCTAGCTGTAACAGATATAGAAAAATAAAATCAGGAAGCACATAGAAAAAAACACATCCTTTTCTTTCTTTTCTTTTTTTTTTTTGTTAGTGTGGCATCTTTCTCCTCCTTGATAGCAGAAATATGCCCTGAGTGAAAACAGCATGAACTACAAAACTTTGTCGAAATAAATAGCTTTGAATACAAATTTAAGGTCTGAAGACAGACATGGAGAGTGCTATATGAGCATTAGAAGGAGCAGGAGTTACTGTTCTGTAAACTGGAGGAAGCAGGGTATGAGGCAGTCTGGATGATAGGGTTAATAGACTCAGTTGTTCCCTTTCCATATTATTTCTATACTTGGAGACAGAAATGGATGCCTAGAACTCTGTTGATAGGGATTTTTAGTACTATCTTCTCCTCCTCAAAGATTATTGGAGACACTCTTCGGCTCATCATACTTAAAGAATCACTTCAAATTGAAATCTGAATGAAATTATAAGGGCAGGTTTTCAACCCTTGAGCTCACAGCAAAAAACAAGTGAATTTATTTATTTATTTATTTATAAAAAGAAAATAAACTCCACCTAATTTCCAAGTGATTATAACTATGATGTCCCAAAGCAATTAATTCTGTTTTAAATTCTTAACATTGGAGGAGACATTACTAAATAGGAAATAACTACCACTGGGTTGAGAGGAGCTGTTTGATAAAATTAACCCTCAGGGTGCATAATTTATGAGAACTGAGCATCTTTTTCAGAAGTCAACAACTCAATGAATTTTGTAAGCTATTCTTCTGCTAAAAAAACCCACTGTCTTTCCAGAGCCTAAATATACTACTATATATCAATGCCATCTATAAGCCTAGATATTATCAGTTCACATTAAGATATTTGTACGATTCTTTAAGTCTATTAGGACTTTCTGATTATTTAGAAAGGATTTTTTTTTTTAATCAAAGATACTGTTCTGTAACTATCACTCTGAGTGAATCCAGTCCCACAAAGCAGTTAACATCTCCCACTGCAATTAAAGCAAATCAGAATTGAGGCTCATGAGACCTCTGACGACTGGGTACAAACACCGGCAAGATAACTTTTTCCCCACTTACCATCTAAATTCATTGCAAACAAGATTCCCTTCTCTTGAGAGGACAGTTTCTAATTTACAACCTGATTATCATCTCATTAGTTTTAGCTAGCAACTTAGCCTTAAAAAAATTCTTATACAGTTCTTTATATTTTTTATAGAAAGAAGAGAATAAAGGAAACTTTATTAAATTGGGAATTAGGGTTCGTCGTTATAATTTGTAACAGCCTTTTTAGTTTTCACATTTTCCCTTTTTTGCCTACTTTTCCATGCCTTTCATCATCATGAACCTAGTCTTCCTCTGCACCTATCTTTTCTGAGTGCAGTTTCTAAAGAGGAAATATTTTCCTCTCTGTCAATAATATAAATATACATACATATATATATAAAATATATGTAACATATAAATATAAATATATATAAATATAAATATACATACAGTCATACAAATAAAGGATGTCAATATGTGAATTCCTAAAATTTCAGTCCACCTTCCTGACTTCACCCTTCAAATTTACACTCCTAATCAGACTGTATGTTAGGCAATGATTTATTTTCTCCCTTATTATAGCCTTATTTTCTCCTACCACTAGTAGGAAAATAATCTGAATTCAGTTGTATATATGTATGTATGTATCTATGTATCTATGTATGTATCTATGCATGTATGTATTTTTTGCCCAGTATTGTTACTTAATAATCATTGCTTTTTATGGAGGCTTTAAAAAAAATCTCTGCAAGTGTGGCATTAGTTAAAGTTCCAAATCAGAAGGGAAAGGACAGCAGAATAAACAGCACATTTGGCTGGGGTCATAGCTACTGCTATAGATTAAAGAAATTAGAAAAGCCACCTTCTCTCTACAAGATTAATTGAGAAAGTGTCACTTCAGTAGAGTAGATCACAGAAAGAAAAACATCAGCTTAGTAGAAGTTCAACAAAGCTGCTGTAGGGCAACACAAGAGCTGATAAGGGTCATGCCTTGCTCCTGGACTTTCCCATAGGCTGATGGCATCTGTTGCCTTTCCTGCAGCACCCAAGATGAACCTAAACCTGAACATTATTTTTCCTTTTACTTGTACAAGATAGGCAATGTAAGAAGTCAGCTCTGGCAAAAGGTAAAATCATGCTGTTTTCAGCTTTGCAGTGAGGATCATCTTTTCCTGGAAGGAAGAAAACGAATATGCTATAAGGAGCTCTGGAAATCTGTAGCTTCTCAAAGCACAGCTGAGGTAGATCATATTGCACAGCTCAGAGACATCCTGTCTTCTTTCAAATATCTGCAGAGATGGAGAATCCACCACCTCTGTGAGCGACCCTGTGACAGGGTTTGGCCAATCTCACAATGAAAAGCCTTTCCTCCTCGCTGTCTAAGCTGTGTTTGCTGCTTCTTTCCATCACCATGCAACACTGTGAAGAGTCTGTTTTCACTACATCCCTCCTCACACTGGGTAGGTCCAGGCAGCACAGTAACATCTTTCTCCTCAGACTGAGCAAGCCCAGATCTCTCAACCTCTCCTGTGTGCCCCAGATGGATTGCTATTGGATGTCTTGTAACAAGCCAACATGATAGAGATGTCTCTGCCCCCACCATCTGTATGACTCACGTACTCTGGCACAAATAATGACTCTGAAATTAAAGTCCTCTCACTAACAGTTTATCTCAGGGAGAAAGGACAAAATACAGAGAGACTGAAAAACTTGAATTCCTTTTCCAGTAAATTCTGTGCTATAAACCATATTGCCATTGCTGCTAGGAATTTCCTCCTTGTGCGTGTGAGGACCTCTTCATTAGTGCATAGTAAGTTTTGTAATGTTATCAACTACAACAAAAATTTATTTTCACATTTTTTATCTGATTAATTACAAAGAAAATAAACAGTATTAACTGAAAGTAAAAAAGAAAGTTTATTTAATTTTTAATATCTGATTAGCAAAACTTCAGGCTGTAATGTTCATTTACAGATCTGTAACTGATTCTGATTTCTGTCTTCTTGACTGCTATTAGGTATCTTAGACCTTTATTAGCTATGGGAAAACAGATTTTTTACTTGCATCTTTATGTAATCAGAGATAAAGTTACTCAGTAAAATAAAAAAGGTTGTATTTTACCATTTTAATAGTTAAAGAATTACATTTATAGATGGTCTTGAGCATGATGTAATTTAACAAAATGTGAGTGGCATGATGGTGGCTGGAACATTTAATGGAGCAATATGTATGTGAGAGGGAGCTGATGAAAATATCAGTGACACAGAGGGTTCCTTATCATGGTTTAGTGAATTAGATAATTTCCTTTCATATCCTTTGTATCTAGCTTCCAGTGTTAAACATTCCTCTTCATGCAGTGCTGCTGATGCAAAGATCTTCCATAGCCCAGACTAGGCCACAATCTCTCCTTTATGTGGGTTAACCAAAAATTATTACTATTGAGTCCATCTGCTGTCTTTGTTAACAGCTATTTGCTGCAGAGGGAACCCCGCTGGAACAGAAAAGACAGATTAATGGGCAAAATGAAATGGCTCTTTACTGCTCTGTCATCTGTGCCTGCTGAGTCCTGCTATTTCAGCTCACTAGCCAGGTTGGGATGACCTCCACAGCTGATGCAGGGGAAGGCGAAAAAGCTGAGTGAGAGCAAAGGGAGATAAGGGCATATCACACAATGGAAGCCAATTCATCTTGTTTAAAGGAATGGTCTGGAAAGTAGTGTGGCTTGTATTATGGATGGAAGTAGTTATCTGGGGAGCAAGAAGAGATCCCTGCCTTGCCCTTAAAATCTTAACTCCTTTTAAGACAAATAATTTGATTTTCTCTAAGTTGGTAGACTTTTTAGAGAACTTAGCAATCTTTTTGTGATTATTTACATTAATAAATCAAATTGGGTGAGAAGCATTCATGACAGGGCTCCGAAGAGGATCCAGTTACTTCCAATTTACCATACAGAGAGGACTGTAAATAATATCTTCTGATTTCAGTTCTCTACATGTTAAAAATAGGCCCTGAAATAAATTAATGACCTCAAAACACCAAGACCAAATGCCCTGTGTATTTGTACAGGTTTACGCAGTAATTTGGAAAAATTAGTCTGATGTATTTTTGTTGGCCTGGATGGAAATGTTACAGCTGATCCTGATGATGCAGAGGGATCAAGTGCTGGTTTCTATCTGGATTAAACTAGGCCCCTGAATATGCTCATTTAAGTAGCAAGTGGCATGTTGTTGTGCTGAAGAGCATCTGAAGCAGAGTGGACATGAATGACTTCTACCATGCAAGACACCCCCACAGAGCTTCAAGGTGACACTACAGTCACATACCCTTAAAAATCTGACCCCAAATCACAGCTTAATGAATATAGTCTCTGAAATTGCCTGCAAATGTTGATTGCCCAAGCCATACTGCTTGTAAGACTGAGAGATTCAACTGGAGTTATAACTCTTTTTTTTCTGGGTAAATACTTTAAAGGTGCAGGGTTTGGGGTTTTTTTAAATTTTTTTTAAATATATTGCGCACTGTGATCCACAAAAAATAATTTAGAAGGGAAATTCAATAAATTGTATAATTTAATATTTCAGTGACACTAACATCTTGTAGATTGCTGAATCAAAATTTATATTCTGTATGTGTTAATTTGGGGGTTGTTATCTAAAGGTTTACAGTTAGAAAATAATTTTTGTTGCAGGCAACCTGACAGACTTCCATTTAACTGTGCATTATTCCTGACCTCTTACTCAGAACAACTTGCACAATATACTACTGGGTTTTTTTAAACAGTGGCTATCTAGGTGCACTGAAAATTTTTCAGTGTCTCCTGTCTGGCCTGTGACTGATGGGTTTGTGAAGGTGTATTGCTGAAATAAACACATGCAAATACCAGCTTCTTCCAGGCATGATGACCTTTTACACAGGATTTCAGTAAATTAAAATTTTAAACCCCAAATCCATGCAGCTATCTCCTCAGTATTGCATGTACTTATAAATATTTCAAAACTAATATCAGAACAAAATCAGGTTGACCTGGAAATATGTAATGCATATATGAATGGGATTAGAAATGTTATACAAAAAAAAAAAGTATCAGCTTCTATGCCTAAGTGTGAGGTAAATTATCCTCATCTTAGTTCTTTCACAATAAATACACAGATGTAGTGCTGATGATCTTTCCTGGGCACAGAATTATTACAAAGTCTTCCACTACAAGAGCCCAGCCATTGTGGTTACAGTGTCACATCCATGAAAATGACCACACCAGTCTCAGAAATAGATAGACTTTAATCTTAGCATTTCTGTATCGTTGAGGTGCAATGTTTTCATTCTTCCCAAGTCCTTCTGAAAGTGATATCAGGACTGAAGGCAAGTCTGGTTTTGGAAATGGCTGTGGCTGGTTAAGTAACACTGAAATCTGACTCAGCTTTTATACAATTCTAAGCATTTTCTTAATTCAGGAGAAAATAAAATGGGATTGCTATCATTATATATATATATATATAATGCAACTACTTTTGTTATGAAATAATTTTGCATGTTTTGGCTTAAGGATGAGAGATTTTAAAGGAAGTTGAAAAATTAACAAATGTATGATTTAATGATGCTCAGTTTAACCCTGAGAGCAATGCAAAAGAAGTCAAGAATCTAAAACCAAAATGCTGCATATCTTGGCCAATCCATTTTTAGGAAGCAGTAGTATTAAAGTAAATCAAATGCTTATCTGAGTTTCCTGGTAAGCTTACATAATCTGATTCTGTATATATCAGCTGAAGAGCAAAGCAATCAAACTGTTTTGAAATACTTAAGGCAGAGTAAGAAGATGAGTAATGGCCAGTGGGGATTTGTTATGAACCAAATATGTCAACCCAGTCAGATGTCCTCCTGTGACAGGCTTCCAGCCCTTTTGGATAAAGGGAAAAGTAGGCAAGCTATGTCTTGAATAAAATAAAGCTTTTTGATATTTTTTTCAGATGACATTCTTATGAATAATTAAGTGAAAGGATTAGAAGGTGTATACAAACTGTTTGGAGAACTGGACCCTGTAGGATCTACTGTGTGGGATCCAGAGATCTGCTCTGGCTTTTGGGAATAAGCAAATATCCATTGTAATAGAGACACACCTTATTTTTTACAATACCACTGCACTGAATTCAGTGTTGTTCTGTGTGAAACCATGGTGCTATACAGTGGGGTTATGTGCAAGGATCCTAGCCAGAAGCAGTTAAACAAACATACGAACAGGAACAGCTGACCAGTTGTTCATACAGACGGAAGGCAAGATGCTGGAGGGCAGCACCATGGAAAGGGACCTGGGGATTCTGGTCAGTGATAAATTTAACACAGCCAGCAGTGCCCTGGCAGCCAGGAGGGCCAACCCTGTCCTGGGGGGCATCAGGGACAGCATGGCCAGCCAGGCAAGGGAGGGGATTGTCCCACTCTGCTCTGCCTGGGTCAGCCTCACCTCGAGTGCTGGGGTACAGGTTTGGTTGCCACAATGTAAGAAATACATTAAACTATTAAAGAGTGTCCAAAGGAAGGCTGTGAAGGTGATCAAGGGCCTTGAGGGGAAGCTGTATGAGGAGCAGCTGAGGTCACTTGGTCTGTTCAGCCTGGAGGGGACTGAGGGGAGACCTCACTGCAGTTACAGCTCCTTGGGAGGGGAGGAGGAGGGGCAGACCCTGATCTCTGCTCTGTGGTGACAGTGACAGGACCCAAGGGAATGGCCTGAAGCTGTGTCAGGGGAGGTTTAGGTTGGATATTAGAAAAAATTTTTTCACCCACTGGGCACTGGAGCCAGCTCCCCAGGGAACTGGTCACAGCACCAAGACTGACACAGTTCAATAAACATTTGGACAGTGCTCTTGGGCATGTGGTGTGACTCGTGGGGCAGTCCTGTGCAGGGCTAGGAACTGGATTTCAGTGACTGTTGTGGGTACCTTCCAATCCAGGACATTCTATGATTCTACAGCCAGGACTCACACAGAAAATTAGTTCTAGGTCTAGTGGTGCACGAGATAGGCCTGAACTAGACCCATTATGCAAAAAAATACACAGAGTATACAATTGCCTTAATTCCATTCTAGGTTGTATGGCCCAGTAGTTTAGCCTACAAAATATGTGATGCACGACAATGCCTTTACTGGTTAAAGCAAATGGAAGAGAGTATTCTGGGAAAGATGTAGATTTGTTGAAGTCATGAGCAATGACAATACCCAAGATGTCTTGAAAATGTGATCTATGATAGAAAATGAAATTTATTTCTTTTGTTTAGCATCTATAAGGGAAGAGAATAGGAAATAAGGCAATAGATTTCAAGTATGTAAAAACAAACAAAAAAGATTACTGCAGAGAGAAAAGAATAATCTCTTCTTCGTGATCATGATGAATAGGACAAAGTTCATAGGTGCATATTTCAGCAAGAAAGATTTAGGTTAGATATGAAGGAAAATATTATAGTAAGAATTATAGTGAAGGACTGGGATGGATTGTCTGGCATTTTGAGAACTGGATATCTTTATTAACAAGTTGGCAAAACATCTATCAGGGTGACACAACACATAGTTAATCTGGCCTTGAACAAACGGTGGACTGAGTGAAATATAGAAATTCTCAAACTTCTGATTGTGTGCTGTGATTATTCAGTCATGGATTACTGTATGGCCTACAACTTATTTAAAATAATATTGTCTTTAACTCATCCACACAGTTTAATCATGACTTTCACTTGACAACAAAACTTTTTAGCTGCTTCTTTTTTCTTTTTTTTTTCTTGCAGCATTACTCTGGACAATCTGTATGGTAACACCTTTTTGATTTTTTTACATTCTCCATAAAAGTTCACCCTGCATTTAAACTTCTGGAAATTACTGGAATTCAACTGTTAAGAACAAAAAATTATTTTAATTCTTTTATATTCATTTGTCTGTCTCTTTATTTTAATTTTTTTTACATAAACTACATCAGATAATGTATTTTTTAGATAAAATACATCAGATTTTTCATGTAATTGTGCATCTGTAAACATCATATGTCCTTTTCCCCCCCCGTAACAATTCCTTAAAATTCCTCACAATCTGTCTCTTGATTTCCTTAAAAATTGTGAAATATTCAAATTTTTAAATATTTCTCCAGTTTTTATAGAATTTCTGCTTGATTATATTCATAAATATGCTTTTATGTTGATAAACTGGAAAAATCACATAATAGCCATTTTTCTTAGAGACTTCACAACACTTTCACATTGCCACCTTAGTTTTTTATTAGTCTTTCCTTCTTTTTCTATCAAGTTATTTCCTTTTAAGCAACAAACTCCATATTTTCATTTTTTTCTCTATTTTACATAATTTCATAGTCATCTTGGAACCATCATACTGTGAATTCCTGATTTCTACTGGTCAGCAAGTCAATAGGAATAGCTCAGCTTTACCAAGAGTCAAGAAGCCTTGAATAACCATTCTCCTAGACTAATAGATATTCTGCTACTTACACATACTTTTGGTTTTGGTTTTTTGTTTGTTTGGGTTTTTTTGGGGGGGCGAGATAGGGAGCATTGAATGGAAAAAGAATTGGACTGAATTTTCAGCGAATAATAACAGAACCAGTAGAATTAGCCACCAAACCAATTTACATTAAGACAGCCACATGATGCATAATGCATACTCTGATAGACATGACAATAGAAAAAATTACAGGATTTCAAACTCTTTGCTTTTAGTGTAACATCTATATAGAACTGTAAAAAAAATTTAATTTTTTTCCTCTGACAAAATTTTTTCAAGTAAGTTCCAGGGTAAAGAACAACAATTTCCTCACATGATCATTAATTATGTATACAGGTGGCACATCACTAATAAATATGCAGTTCCCATCTAAGCTAACAGAGTAAGGTTCCTCCTTTGTTATACTGACGCCAGAGTTTTCTTCACATTTGCAACTGATGGATTCAGAGTAGCTTCTGAGAATGGCAGGAGATTCCAGATTCTCCTATACTCTTGATCAATTTTGATAGGACTGTGACATGCTGTATGAAATATAAACAATTCAGTGCAGGGAAACTACAGCCTAAAATGGTGCACAGGAATGTCATTTGTAACTGACAGATATGAAAAAAGTCTTCCTCTGAGGAAAAATTGAGAACATCTCAGCATTGTTCAGGCAGAAAAAAAAAATCATTTATTTTCTTTTATTTTTATCTTTTTCTCCAGAGTGTGTTCCCATTACTATAAAAATAAAATCTAAACTTAACTATATGACTAAGTGGAGTTAGGTTTTATGCCCAGAAAACATCTGAAATCAATTGAAAAAAAAAGTTGTCTGATTTTGTAGGGACGAAAACAATGATGATTACTTAATAGTTTCCCTAACTAAAAAAACAATGATGAATCAATGCTTATCTCATCAAATGTGTTTCCTGTTTCATCTGATTTCCTTCTAGCAAGGTATTGTCTATGCCTTACATTTCATCTCAGATTTTGTCTCAGACTGTCAGTTCTCAAAGTTCAAAAGAAAAATGGTCTTTTTTTCTGGGATTTGCTTAAACTATGAAAATTATAAACTGAGTTTTATCAATTAGGTGTATATCTTCTAACCTTAATTTTATTTCACTGTTTCTGATAAGACAAACTCTATGACATGGTACTATTTCATTCATGTGAAGATGATGAAAACACTTGTATAATGTAAAACAGCAAATAACCTATACAGTGTTCAACTGCTCTATCACTCCAGTGCAAAATTAATGCAAGTGGAAACAAAATCAGTTCTGCTATGTACTCTCATTTAAAAATTATCAGACAACTCAATTATTGCAGATTGTCAAATATAAGATCAAATAATTCAGTCCTTCAAAGTCAGGGTGAAAAGTTCTGATGAATAACATATGGAGACTCAACTTCATGCTCATATATTTAGTTCTAATGTTAACTCCATCTTGGATAAGTACTACTGACAAAAAGGAAGTTGTTAAAAGAAATCTGAGGTCTGTCTGAGCCTAGGTCCAATCAGTCTGTATTCACATACAATACTTCACTTTAATGTTACCTTCCTCCAACAAGTTTTTTAATTATGCAATTATCATTGCCCAAGTACTCTGCTGCTTATAGATTTATGGTCAGTTTTTCTATTAAATTTGCATGCAAATGTCACATCACATGGTTCTTTTGCCAACTCAGTGGCAGAATTTGTTCCCAGATTCGTAATTTGATGTTCAATGGCACATTTCATCTGCTAGGTGTGCAGATGGGAAAAGGTTGAAAGTTCTAAGTTTAATTGAAATTTTTAAAAATTATAGTTATGTAAATGCATTTATGTAATGTAAAATCAAAATAGAAAAACAGGATATAAGGGTAAAGGAAGAGAAGTAAGTTTGAGTTAAGGTAGAAAATGTTATTATTGGAATAAAATTTTATTTGACCAATATTTCAGAATCTCCTTTCAGCATCTGCAATAACAGCCTGGCTGTAGCCTGTTGTCTCAGTTGGAATAGGTTTGATGGAAAAAAAGATTTTCCATCAGGCAGATCTGGCAGCAGAAAAGGAAGGATACTCTGGAGCTGGAATTTTCAGGGCTTTGAGACAGAAACATTTCTTTAACTGGAAATGGCTTCCTTCTGCCTCTGAAAGTCATGTTCTCTCCCTGCCTCCCTCCTCTGTTCCCCACTGTTAAATCACTGGGACCTGAGAATATTGATCCATTATTTATCTTTGGTCAATGGAGTGGAAACAGAAATATTAGTAAAGAACTATTGGAGATGTGAACAAGAAAATAACAATTTCAGTTTTGGTTTTAGTGTTCAAATCTGTCAAGGAGACTGTATTAGTGGGAGTGAAATCCCTCTGACTACTGTAAGAATCTACCCATACTTGGGGTGAACATTTCTAAATGTGATAAATTCTATTTCTCATTAATCTTATCTCCAAAATCACAAAGAGATAGAAATCACTAGGGACAAGTCTTTTGAGTGGTCAAACATTTTCTCACATTTCCAGTGACAGAGAATTTCTGATTCTCATGCCCAAATATTTCCTGCAGAGACATCATACACAATGCCTACACAACTGCATCAGTTGCAATTATTAGTGTTTTGTCTATTGGGATTTTTTTCTTTATTAGTGTCTGATTTTTCATAATGGTTATTTAACTGCAAGAAAGATTTAACACTTACCTTTTGCTTGATATTTTTTTCCACCAGGTAATTTACCCATTTAAAATATATTTGCTAATTATATGTGTGTGATGGTATTTAAGATGTAAAGATCTCTTTATTGGGTTGATAGTAATTAATTAGTTTTCACTGGAGTGTTTTTCTAGCTGTGATATTATGAGATGCTGAAAATAATAATTGATAGATTTGGTTAAGTATATTTCACTAATTAGGGTGCTCTGGGGATTTGTAATTGAAGTTGAAGGAGTTAGTAGATATATGGGTAGCATATAAAAAAGAACGCATGAGACTGTGGGAGACAGATGTTTGGAAACAGAATAACTGGCTGAGAAATTATGTTTTAGCTGTTGACTGTTCATAAGGACTTGATCACAAATATAAGACTTTTTCCTAATTTTGCATTGCATGTTAACTTACAAACTGTTTTTTTGTAGAACTGTATTTTAATACATAAACATTTTTTCTATATGGACACTTGAATATATCGTATATATATATATATATACACATGTATGTAAATATATGAACACACATACATACATTCTAAATATCTATCTATTTATAACCATTTAACTTTTGAATGTCTGGTCTCTCCTGTTTTTACTTCGTGTAAGAATATACTTATATGTACAAACCTATTCAAACATGCTTATGTCATATTTGCAAGTTATATATTCCCAGGGGGTAGTAAAGGCAAGGGAGTTAACTTCTTTTCAGAGAATTAGTAAGAAGTATAAGTGATAGCACAAATTTGACACTGAGGAGCAAACATTAGGTATGTTAAAAAAAAAAAACTGAGGGGTTTATGAGAGGAACAAAGAGGGCTGGAGCCAAAGCTGCGTGCCAAGTATTGTTCAGCCACATGGATCAGGGAAAACAATATGAGCTTAACTGACCTTCTTTCAGTCTGTGATTCTGTATCTGCTCACATCAGAGTTGCCGTGTCCTTGTGTGCAAGGTCTGCAAAGGGAGTCATCGGCGTTTGCTGGCCGCAGAAAGGGGAGCAGGAAAGGCACCCTGATAGCACAGCACGTGCCCACATCACTGGGGTTGACTGCTGTGTGGATCACTACTTCCTCATGGGCAGTGGTCCTCCCATCAGGATGACTCCACCTGGAGAGTCAGAGAGATTGCTAACACTGCTAAATCACTGGAAACAAAGCTGCAGGCAGGTCAGGAAAAGCTGAGTCTCTTGTCTCAGTCCTGAAACCCAGTAAACTCAGCACAAAGATTATGCCCAGATACCAACAACACTTTATTTCAGGGATACATAACTAACAATCAAAACATAGCAAGTATTATTGATATGATGAATTGTCTTATAATACATCTTAGTCTTGCAGCCAAGATATGGACACTATATTTGTACCTTATAGAGTAAAATCCAGCTTCATGTTTAAGTGAATTAACAACTACAACGCCTAAAGGAGCAACCCTTGCCTACAGTTTGAAAAATGTTTAAAAAAACATTATTTCAATATGTTTTTAAGGATTACTGAAATTAATAGAATTAGGTTAAATATAGCACACTGAAACTAAAGAAGTTGCAAGATTATATAACTGCATTCATATCTTGAAAATGCTGAAATTCTCAGGGCAAGTTGAGAGGAATATTAAGATGGTGAAAATGCAGGGAAGGGAATAGAGAGTGTTTAAGGCTAAATTAATGAATAACCAAAGGTTATGCATGTCATGTAGTAATAAATACTGAAAGAATAAAAAAGGTCAGTGGGGATGTACATGAAAGTCTAAAAATAATTGAAGCAGGAAAATAGCCTATCAAACTTATAAACTATCCAGAAAGAACTTAGAGGAACTTAGAATGAACCCTGACTGAGAAAAGTAATATGGAAAATAATAAAAGAAAGAGTCAAAGTGATGTAATGTTAGAAGCACCTTTAAAATATTATACCATTTCCACTTAGGATGAGGTGTGCTCTTTGCAGCAATGAAATCAGCTCCTTCATTGCTGCAGCTCAGAAGGAAATAGTTGTAGACTATTTCAAAAGACTAATCATGAATGAAATAATGAATGAAAGATACTTTGAAGACAGTTTTATCTGTGTTCAAGTATGAAAGTGTAAAAGCATCAGGGTACTACTTTAACTCCTTTTTCCTATTCTGTTCTCCCCTCTGCAGTATTTTTAATTAGGATTGAATTAAATTGCTCATTTTTTAAACATTTTGTTTCAAGTTTGAGCATCAGGCAACAGAAAATTTTCCTGTCCCAGGCAAAAAGAGACTGGGAATATAAATATAAAAGGGACATTATCTTATTTCCCTCAACAGCCTAAGTCTTTCTGATTTCAGTTCAATGATGGTTAATGCAAAATAAAAAGTTGGAATGAATGCTGGGTGTCAAATCTGTACTCAAAACAGGAATGACTTTGAATTCAGATCAGCTTTTACAGAATCTTCACCCATTTCAAGTACTGCCAAGGTTACTTTGGCAACTTCGCCAGGCAATCTCTTCTAGTGCTTCCTCACCCTTGTGGTGAAAGTTTTCCTTCTAGCTCCCTGGAATTTCCCTGTTGCAAAGTACACGGCTTGCAGTTATTTCATAATGTTCAAGAAAAGTCTGCCTCTGTCCTTTCCTTAAACACCTGTTAGGTAGTTAAAGACAGCATTAGATAATTCCTTAGCCTTCTCTTAAGTTGAATGATGTCAACTTCCTTGGCCTCTTCTCTTTAATCATCTTGGTATTTCTTGTACAGAGAAATGCAAACCTAGACATATTTCCTCTCACGTTGTCTCAGGAATAATCCTTTGATGAAATGGCTTCACTCAGTTGATTTGGCCCAGTATCACAGAATCACTGAATGGGTCAAGTTCAAAAGGAACACACTGGGTCATTTGGTTCAACCTCCCTGCTCAAGCAGGGTCATTCAACATTCCACAGGATTCCACAGCTCCTCTGGGCAATCTCTTCTGGTGCTCAGAAAAGTTCTGCCTCATATTCAGGTGGAACTTCCTGTGCATCAGTTCCTGCTCCTTGTGTCATGACTTATTACTTGGCACCATCGAGCAGAGCCTGGCTCCAGTCTCTGACCCCTTTCTTTGGATACTGATAGACATTGTTCATGTCCCTTCTCAGCTGTTTCTTCTTGAGGCTGAACGGGCCCAGCTCCCTCAGCCTTTTCTCATAAGAGAGATGCTTCAGTCCCTTAATCATCCTTGTAGTCCTCCACTGGACCCTCTCCAGGAGCTCCACATCACTTTTATTTTAAGGAGCCCAAACTGTGCACAGCAATCCAGAGGTGGCCTCACCAGGGCTGAGTAGAGGGGCAGGATCACTTCCCTCAACCTGCAGGCTGTGCTGTCCCCAATGCACCCCAGGATATTACAAGGGTCCGTTTCTGACTCCCATTCAAACTGCAGTCCTCTGTTCCTCCCTTTTGCTTTAATCTCCAATACCTCTCTAAAAAAAATTTAAGGTGCTACTGGCCAGATTAGTAAAGCTGTCGGCAGATATGCTCTACCTCTGCTTTGTTATCTGATTCCTGCCCTTTTCCAGTAGTCCTTATTCCTTGAGGAACTGAGGAAAGTCCAGTGAGTGGAACAGGGAAGACAGAGCCAGACCATTGAGGTGACAGAAAGAAATATTTCTGAAAGTGGAGACCAGAGGCTGCTGAAAATCACTGAAAGTACTGGAAGTCCTTCCTTGCAGAGGTATGAAAGACAAAAATAGACTGTTATGTAAATCTGTTGCATTTCTATTCTATCTTACCCACTTTTTTTTTTCCTGAGGAAAGCAAATTATTCTAATTTACAATTTATTAAAAGATTCCTTTCTGAGTTTAAAACCTCTTATGCTCCTCTATGGAGTGTGCCCCAGGAAGAAAATGCTTAGGGAAATTCACTTCAAGGTATAGATTATAAATTATCCTGTTGTGGCATTATGATACCATCATGAGTCAGCTACTTCATTTGAGTGCTATTGGGCCTCAACACACAAGTGTCCAAAAGAGAGCTAACATAAGCATGCCTCTGCTTAGACACTGTAGGAAATTCTGTAACTCTTCTTCGCCTCTGTTTAAAACCAGAGATGCTTGCAGTCGAGACTAAGTTACTTTTCTCCTATATATATGTTTCTTAGGTATTTTGAATTATCAAATCATGGAAGCTCAAGAAAAACTTGGGATACTTAAAAAAACCCTACTCTTTAGCTTTTAAAACTAATCTTATTCTTCCTTGCAACAAAAATCAGCGCTCATTTGAGAAGATACAATTTTATTTCTTCTTGGTCTCGAATTCTCCAGTAAGATATACTGAAAATAAGTGAAGCAAATTTCTTTCAAAGCTTTTTTGCTTGTTTTTTTGCAAATATATAGTCAGTATCCAATCCCATGGCACAGAGATCTGCACTATCTTTTTGTAAGCAGAGGAAAGCATGCTCCCAGAGTGAGCACCCTTGGCCTCCCAATTCCTCTCTCATACATTCACATGGCTTCTCCAGAGACCTTTGCCCTTTTCACACTCTTTTACCATTTTCAAAGACTAAAAGTCAATCAGACCCAGTTCCATGCTAAAATGAATGCATAAAATCTTTTTGTCTTTTTTGCTGTATGTTTCAATGTTTTCCTCCATCATGAACATTGCAAATTCTGGCAATGTTTTGTCAGTTTTTCCCTACACAACAAGAATCTTCCCTGCATCTCATACTGGGTGTGATAGTAGCATTTTTGTACTTTGTGCTTGTATTAAAAAATTGACTCTTGAAAATGTTATATAAGAGAGATATATTTTTGAAAAATATGACTGACTGTTCACTTACTACATCATCATAAAACTCTTTTATTTTTCTCTGAAATCAATTTTGACCAGTATGAACAAAGCCAAATTTAATGCCAAGAATCTACTCTTCTTCATGTTTTCTGCTGCATCAGTGTAGCTGAATGTTAAGGGTGTGAATACTGAAATGAACATAAATATGCTCTTCTGGAAAATCATCTCCTTGGTTTTTGTTTTCTGCCAGTGTATCCCTGTGTCCTGAAGCCATTTCTATTCCAGTTTGTAATTTTTTCTTTTTGCCTTTAGATTTCTCCACTTTTCTGGAGGGTTTGTTCTTTACCTTCTAGGCAACCAGTCTTAAAGAATCAATGTGACATAGTTACTTGTTGTTTTTAATCTATCCCATCTTTCTTGCCCTTCTTCCTGCAGTTCTGGCTTTCTGGCTTTTAAATTAACCCACAACCTCTCTCCAGGCTTTTACATGTTCCTACAAGGCACAGGAAGAACAGAGCTTATAAACTGCAGGCTGCAGCTGACTGAGAATTATATGCTAACAAAAATTGTAGGACAGTGTTCTCTTTTATTTGTAAATGATTACTCAAGTTCTAATCTCATGACATGTAAATCCAACCCTACTACTGGCCTAAAGTGAGATCAGAACATTTTCCTTCTTTTCTTCTTAGTATGGATATTCTACAGTCATTTTGGTGTTTTGTCTAGATTTAAGTATGCAACTGACAAAGAAAATTTGCCATATTCCAAAAACCTAATAGGAGAAATTTTTTACTTGCAAAAGAAAAAACTGCTACAACCAATCCATACAATGAAAAGATTTTGTATGCCTAAAACTGATCCAACTGTTGGTGCAAAGGAGACATCTACAGATACCACAGAAGGGGTCAAGTGCATCCCAAATTAAAAGATGGACAAAGTGAGTGGGTAATCTGTTGGTGGAAAAGCACTGGTACAGAAACTTTATTAACACTAGAAACAGTTAAACAGTTCTCTCAATGTGCTGACTACAAATTCATCATTTAAGCCCGGCATGTGCTCACTTTGAGTGGAAGATTACCATTGAGGTGAAAAAATACTCATCAAGAGGAGTAAGATTCCACAGACACCAGATAAGTGTCTAGGTCTCACACTATTAGGTTATTTCTTTCATTTCCAAATTCCATTTATAGGACAGCATTCTATAAGTGTATAACATCGTCTTAAAAATTCCCTTCTCCATAAAATTTGGGCACATTCTCCTGTGTTTTCATTGATGCACAAGTACTCACATTAACTTTGGTGAAGGAGATATTAATGCTGCAATGAGCAAGCAGTTCCTCTCCCCAATCACAAAATAACAGCAGCAAATATCTCATGTGCCTGAGATATGAAGTCCAACGATAAAAGCCCCTCCAGGCTCTCTTGGAGGTGCTAGAGAATACAAAATAAGCCTGAAAGCTACTAATATTTAAATTAGCAGAATTCAGAAGTGTGTTTTTATTGTTTTGTTTATTAATATGAGATAGGATAATCAGGGAGAAAAATGTCATTGCAAAATTAGAACAAAAATAGCACATTTAAGAGCTTGCTTTCTTTTTCTCAGTGTTTTCTTGACTGAGTTTAATTAAACTCTCCATAGCCTGATGAGAAAACTTCCAATTAAGTTCTCATAATAAAAGAGTAAACATATAAAATAACTGCCTTCATGGGTTAGCACATTTGAAAAGTAAATTCTAGTATATTCTAGCAAACTTTAGTGCTATGAAAGAGCTGTGTATGTTTTTTTTCAAAGTTGTGGGTTTAAAACTTGTATAATTACATAATTGAAGCACTATTCTAGTGGAAATGAAAATACAAAGTAGTAAGATTACATTTTTTTATACTTGCAGTACTCTAATTCTCACAGTATCATTATGCTACATGTTGATGATATCACCAACATAGTCCAGATGCACTAGTTTGGATGAGTTGAAGGGGCAATTAATTCTCACTGAAAATTTTGTACAAAGAGTCTCAGAGGGGTGTGATAGGAAATGAAAGACTTGAAGGAATGCAGAGAAAAAAAAAGTTATCTGTTGTTTTCAACCAGGTCAGGGAGCTTTATATTCAATAGCACACAAACAGCTACTAGAAACCATGAGACACTCAATAGGGCTGCTGCTCAGCCTCAGAGAATGCTGAGGCCATATACTGCAGTTATTAGATATCTGTGTCCATGGTATTCTGCTTCTGGGAAAAAAAAAATTAAAAGAAAGAAAAAAAGGAAACATTCAGTGATATAGTCAAAATTAGTATCTGATATCGATGTCAGGAGTCATGACACTTTGAAGAAGATGAAACTTTGAGAAAACTCTTTCAGATAGCAGATAAGCACAGCACCTCAATTGGCTTCAGGAAGTGATAATAAAAAATTTCAGACTGATGTTCATGGAGCATGTGTTGATATTTTAATAAAATGGAAGATGACTCCAAATAGTAGGTGTGTTAATGCACCTACCTGCACAAAATCATCTTCCTGAAAAACAACTTCCTTGGAAAATGGGAAATATTTCAGCTGTTTCTATAGGTAGAGGAGATTTTATCTGCAGTAGTATTTTCATTCACAATCACACCCTTCTGGTCAGCTCCTAAGAATAATAATGTGGGAAAGACAGATCACCTTCTGAACCTCACATTCACATAGAATTCATGTTCACTGACCACGGACAAGGTCTTCATTAGCTTTTTGCTTTTCTCTTAGTTTTATTTTTTGTGTTTTATATTTTTTTATATATTGAAATGCTATATAATTATACAACCTTAAGTAATATCATAACAACCTGAATAATGACCTACGTTTCCCATGGTCCTTCATTTTCACCTCTAACATGGAGCTCACCCTTTCCAGATTGTGATCTGTGAGGAAACTGCTGAACATTATGCTAAATGCAGCTACTACAAAATATTAGATGTTAAAGGTTATATAGTTTCAAATAATATTCAATGATAGAAATTTACTTTGAATTTATGTTAGGCTTAAACTTAACATACCTGAATATTTGCATTTTTAAAAATGTTTGTATCCTGACTCATCTCATAACCAAGAGTTCTCTGATTAAATGGAAATATAAACATCAGATTTATGTAGGATTTTATAATTGAAAACTGCTAATTATTTGTTATAATACTGTTGATACACCTTGTCTATAGAATTACAACTTACTGGAAGTTTTCTAACTAAAAAGTTAACTAAAAGATCAAATATGTATTGTTAGAAATGAAGTTTATTGTGCTAAGAGCAAGGCAGTAAATAAATGTCTGGTCTGATATGTACAGTCCTGGCTTTACTATTGTACACAGCTGTGTGTTCTAGCATAGGAAACTATTCACAAGTTTAAAAATAAACAAAAAATTTACTTTATTGTGGTGATTTTTATGGACTTCTGCAACCTTATTCCTAACAGCTATAAATTCTTGCTGATATTTGCTGTATTTGTGCTCCTACATAAGGTATCTACAGAGCAAGTCTCAATAGTTAGGTCTGATGCAAATTACTGAAGTTACTAGTCACCCATTACTCGAGGGGCTTTTCAATAAGGTCACAGATTTAAGAAAAAAATACTTAGAGAATAGAAGTTACATTACTGGCTTGGAAAAGTCACTGAATGTGCACTTCCTTGATGCGAATTTCTAGTCAGTTAACTGCTAATGGAAGTTGATGTGATTGTTCAGCCATTTCAAATAAACTTTCTGTCTGAAACACCAATAATTCGACACTATGCCAGAAGGAATGATTTCCAGCAAAAAAAAAAAAAAAAGTTCTTCATTTCCCACTAAACAATCTTACCGTTATAATTGGTCCAACAAACAGTGGATGATGCATCAGAAGTTAATTTCCTCTCAAACTGTCTTACAAGCTAAATTTCAAAATGCAAATATCATCAAGTGATCTAGACTTCTTGTCCTTGGGCCTTTGTAGTTGAATCAAGTCTGGGCCTTGGAGGTGGCTTTCATCTTTGAAGTGAACATCCCAAAGTCTCTACCTACTCTGCTTTGGTTCACATGGACAGCTGTCTTGGGACAGATGAAATGGATTCTTTTACAACAAAACTAAGCTTGAAAATCACTTAATTCACAGGCTTAATCTTGCTCTGAAGCAAATCATCCATCAGATAATGAGGATGAGCCTAGAATTAGGTCAGTGGAGAAACCCCCTGAAAACATGCCTAATTCTCCTCAGCACATCCATACTTGTTTCTTAGCTCTGTTGGTCCTGTAGGTGTAGCATCATGTGGGATGATAAATTGTTCCTAGCTGAGGCTTTGCAAAGAAACTGGTTACCAGTGTCTACTTGCTTCATTTTTATGACATGTATGTGAATCCTGATGTGCTGGGGAATTCCATGCTAAATAGTTTCCATTGGATCATACATTTCTTTCCTCTGAAATTAAAATAAACCAGAAAAAGTGAAAAACCAAACAAAAGAAACAAGCAACAAAAGAAGAACCTATCAGCATACTTTGGACCAACCAGAGTTCTTTAGCTCTCCCATTTCTAAACAGCAACAAAGTGATTAATAAAAAAGGCCCAATGCAGTTACAATGCAACAGGAAAGGATGTTAATGAATTTTGTGATTTGTACTTTACATTTGGGACTTCTGGGCCTATCTCAGAGCTCCCCAGTGTAAAAGTCATGGCAGACCAGAGCAAGTCCAGCTAAGGACCACTGGGGTTTTGAAGCATCTGATATGCAAGGAGAGGCTGAAAGAGCTGGGACTGTCCAGCCTGGAGAACAGAAGGACAGAATGTTCTTATCAATACAAACACAACACACTTGAACACAAGAAAAAATGTTTTTTCATGTGAGAGTGAGTGGTTGAACACAGAAGCAGGTTACCCAGAGAGCTGTCACAATCTTCTGTAATGGAAGTATGAAAACCTGGGTAAACTGCACTGGGTGATGCTGTTTTGAGCGGATACATTGGATTAGATGATCTCCATAAGTCACTTCCAACCTCAAGCATTCTGTAATTCTGTAGCCTGAGAAATTAAACAACCTGTAACTTAGTAGTGTTAAATGCTTAACCTATACAGTGCCTAGAGCTGAACATTTTAGGGTCTGTGTAATTGCACCTTTTTTGGATACATGAAGAGTAGTGTGTTAAAAGCTGCTCAGGTATGATTTTATGTTATTTCCAAGTTTCTCAAAATATGATTCAAATTTTGTAAAAGAAAATAATATTTTTGGCCTGGTTGACAAAAAAAGCAAGCCTCTAATGTATTATAAAGCCTCTAAAAATCTATCTCATTAATAATTTTTTAGAAGTTTTGTTTATGTATTACTGCAGGATCTACATGATAAAAATTCTGAAAATTATGTCCCATCTCTATATCAATGTTTCTTTAAAGAGGAAACAAAAATACTAAAAAGTAAATTTTTCATGAGTGTTCCACTTAATTCAGTAATTATTAGATTAAGTAAGTAAGCTGAATTATGCAGAGTTGTTAATTGGATGAGATTCCAAAATAACTTTTACTGATCTAAAATGAGCAATGAATGGCAAGATGTTGCTATCATAGAGTACAGTGAAACAGAACTTTCTGTGGCAGTAAAATTCTGGTAAAACTCTAAATTTTTCATTATTAGCCTTCAGGGCTTATATAATAATAAGGAAAATTTCCCAGGAAATAAAGCTGTATAAAAAATATAAATATAGAAGAACTTAATTTTTCTTCTAACTTTCCTTTAATCAAACAAATATGATTAGTTATGGGATTAAAAGAGGCAGTAAATAAAAGGCCTAGTTCGTGGAGATGGTTCAGGAGAAATTTATCAGTCATGTTGGAGGATGACTCTTCCTAATGGCTTTTGTTCTTAGAATTTCTAGCTAATGCATATCCAATAGTTCATCTTAAGTAACTTAGGTATCTAGGAATGAGCCAGTACAGTAGTTTCCATCAGGAAGGTGAAATAAACCAGTATTTCTGTCTCATTCTCCATCCTTTAATTATGAACATAACCACAAACTTAGCATGCCTTTTAAATTTCTGGAAACTATGCTTTCTGGAGATGTACTTTCTGTTATGTGACAGGTAGGAGATAAGATTTCTGGTTGATTGGCAAGTACTTGTTTGTGTATAATTTAATGCACACACAAGGTAGTAGGTTGACCTTTGTGGCCCATCTATTCAGAAATTAAAGAGAGCATGGTCATAATTCTGTCCATGCCTACACCATACTCCTGCCCCTAAGATAAAGGAAACTAAGTTGTTTCCATGACCACATCACTTTTAGTGCATCTGTTGGCCTTGACAGCAATATTTTCTTTTACCACAGAATCTGTGTGGCTTAGAAAGTAAAGGAGCAGATTAGAGATCAGCCTAGGCTCATCACTTTGTAACTAACCATCACTTATATTTTGCATAAAGCAAGACCGAACTTTCAAATAAAAAGACATTTGGCAACTGACTCATTGGTCAGAACTCAAACTAGAACCAATCGACTCTTACATATCAATTTAAATATCACTAAAATTGTATCACAAGCAGTGAGGTTGGGTTTTCTAAGCTTTCACCTTAACCTTCCCTTTGTTACATCACCAACAGAAATTATTGATGAGAATAAAATTAATAGGTAAACTACAGAATCATGTAGTGATTTGATGGGACCTCCAAAAATCATCTGGAACAACCTCACTGTTCAACCAGGGCCACCTAGAGCCAGTTGCCCAAGACCCTGTCCAGAGGACTTTTGAGCATCTCCAAGGAGAGAGAGCACACAATCTCTCTAGGGCAACCTGTGGCACTGCTCAGTTACCCTCTCAGTGAAAAGCGTCTCCTGATGTTCGGATGGATGCTCCTGTCTCCAGTTTGTGCCACTGGGCACCACTGAAAACAGCCCAGCTTAATTTTTCTCAGCATCCTCCCCTCAAGTGGCTATATATACATAGATATATATATATATATATACATACATATATATATATATATATATATATACACATGGATAAGATCCCTCTGAGACTTCTCTTACCAAGGATGAACAATCATAGTTGTCTCAACTTTTCCTCATAGAAGAGATACATCAGATTCAAATCTGAAATTAAGCCATCCCTGGACTAAAGGCCTATTTGTTCAGCTACAGTTGTGATTACAGAAGGTCCTGTGTAAATCTATTCTATCAGTGACCGCACTGCCACTATTAATAGTGATTAGCAGCAGTTAGTTTTGTAATTTGGGTTTAATTGTCTTACTTAATACATGTTTCAGCACACCAAAATTCATCATTCTAATTTCAGTGGAGACCAAAAGTAGACTTCTCTGAAACTGTGCTATAGATTTAGCTAACAGTGGAAAATTGGTTGCAAGTAGCTCAAAAAAAATTCTTTAATGTTCAATTGATTACTTAACATTTCTGTACAGTGTTTTCTAATTAAAGGCTATAAGCCCAGTAGGTCTCTTCAGTATTAATAGACAATCTATGCTCTATGTTTTGTATTATATTTCCTCATACAGCCCCAATGATCATACTTTTTTGCATTCAGAACAAAAGTGAACTGAATAATATTTTTCCTCTTTTCCACTTCTGTCTCCATGCAAGAACTACATCTTACAAAATCCATTTTAATTTAGGCAATCATAGAAGAAGTCTATATTTTGCCACAGTTCTTTCTACTTTGCTGCAGATCCAGAGAATTGAACATGATTTCACTGATATGACAGTTGCTGAACCACTACCCACAGCCTCATGCAAAGCCATACAGCAAGAATAACTGGAGGCAGAAGCAGAAAATCTCTGGCAGGAATAGCTGGTAGTTGGTCTTTCTCAACTAGCATCTTACTCTCAATGAGAAATGGAGACCAGACTACAGCAATTAAATTCTAGACACAGTAAAGGCAGAGTCAGCAAAGGAATTTGAAGAGATGGAGCTTGAAGTTAATCAAAAGCTGCAAGAGGAATGCAAAAAAAGACAAAATTTAGGAGAGCATGTATTCATTGTAAACATCTCTAAATGTCAGAAACTAAACATTCCTATTTTGTATTTTCATATATGAAATCTATTTGCTAGAGATATTATTAAATGCTATTAAAGTTTTACCCGAATTTACTAAAAGGACATAAGTACCTGAAATTCATCAGGTGACTTCATTCTTTCATTTCTAACTTTACATATTGCCCTACAGATGACAACACAGGCTGTTCAGAGTCCATAAAGCTGGGAGTATATAAAGTAGTCCCTCATTACCTAACGTGAAATACAGTCAGGATAAGGATACATATCCACAGTCGTCTGGTTTCCAGCAATATTTCAGCTTTTAGGAGTCGTGTGAATACATCATTACGCATGCTTAAGTCTCTCCTTGACAGACAATTGCCTTCTGTCTCCATCCATGATACATCAGCACTTCTGTAACCTTCTGTTGCCTTTTCTATATCTGCCTCCAGGAAATCTCATCTCAAATACTGAAAAAATTTGGTTCATCAAAAAGATTCACAAAAAGTCACAATATATTTTTTGCTAATGTTATACATCTTATACAAGCAAGTACGTGCTAGTCTGTACAACCTATTTAAGAAAGACAGTAGGTTTGTAGCTTACTAAAATTTAATTTTAGTTTAACTCATTTGAGACTCACAAGTAAATTTATTACAGAAATAGAAAGTTGATAACCTTCCACTTGTTTTCAAGTTGTAGGTAACTGTCTTGGACACTATGAAGCAGACAATTCAGTCAAACAGCTGTCCATGTTATGCTCTGCTTAACTAGACTTAATGTGGCACAATTTTAATTATTTAATGCTGAGAAAAGGTCAAGTATCACAGAGATGAATGCGGTTTATACAGATAAGTACCCATTGGAAAAGGCTTCTGGATATATGTGTCTTTAAAGAACAAATGTGAGCTGACAGCATACCTTCAAATACACCACCACAAACCAAAAACTTTACCCTAGCCATCACATAAAAATCTCAGACTGATACAGGCACTTCAGTAGTTGATGTAACTTTTCTCCACCAGGTCAGACATGCGATGATATCTGAATTTCTGCTTCCTTTGACTAATAGTATAAGAAATTATCTCACAATGACCCAGTTTTATTAGTTAATGAGCATGTAATTAACTCCGGTTTTACCACTTACTTAGAGGTCTGTAAGGAAGGTTGCTCATCCACATTAAGATAGTACAGAATATAATTCCTGTAGAATGGGGACACCTCATATGTACAAAAAGCAGGCAGATTAATTCATGGGGCACCTCGCAGTCCAACTTAAAATACTGCAGCTATATGGCAGGAGAAAAAGACAAAAACATGGCACTCCCTTTGCCATCCACTGTTTCACTGTTTTCTTGGAAGCATATTGCATCAACACAGCTGAATCCTTTCTAAACTTAGTGGGGTAAACAGAAGGGTGAGTGTACCTTGGGTCAGAACTTAGAGTTCAGCTACAGAAACATTTGCATCAAGCAGTAGCCCACCCATACCTATGACCTATACACCTCCCATAAAAAGCCTTTACTTGATATTGGTGCCCTGAAGGCAAATGTCAAAGATGATCTAAGTAAGAAGAGGTGTAAATAAGTCACCCTCACAGATGTATGATCTGTGTCAAGCTTTCATACATGTGTGGCACAATTAAATAGCACCCATGTTTCAGTTTTCAGATACTTGTTCTCAAAGAGTGTCTCTGCTGTTAAGAAAAAATAGCAAATTATGAAAATTGTGTCTTTTAAGTCTGACGTACACCACATGTTCAAACAAACAGCACAAAATGGAAACCCAAAAACGGCTTTCTGAGTAAAGCAGTGTTATTCATGAGGAAATCTCATGACTGGGGAGCTGTTCACAAAGAGAGACCTAAGTCTATTCTGGACTCTTTTTTAACACATTAAAAACAATACCTTAAAATACATGTAGAAGTTCACTTAGAATATGAATGGGCTTGTTTTCTTGTGGAGTTGTGTAGACTCCAATAAAGTAGGCTAATAAAGGTATAATTATAACAGAGAATAGATGAGGCTAAGTGACCACAATTTGAATTACCTTCAGTGTTCTAATGAAGTGCTTTAAACCTGATAAGAATGGTCAGTCTTAGCATACAATTTGTTCTACTTGTGCTTATTCTAATAACAACAAACAAAACTTCATTTCTTTCTGGGGTAGTTGTTTCCAGTAAACCAATAGAATTGCAATCCAAGTTACCCAATACCTTCGCTCAGCATTATTCAGCATTTTGTTTTCCGACTAGCTTTATTTCACTGCAGTTTTGAAAAACAGACAGTAGACCTAAATGAATTAACTTTGAAGGAGCAGGTCTTGAGTTTTGCTTACTCTCTCCCTTTCTCTGCCCCCTGCCAAACCCCCTCCTTGATATTCCAGAGCTAACAGCTACCCTTTTCTGCAGTAGCAAAGAGCTCAGAATATATACAAAAACATTTTTCAGTGTGAATATCTATAGTAACTTACCATTCATGCATCTAAATGTACAAAAATTTTAAGGGAACTATTGAACTAAAGTACCTATTATTCAGTTTTCTAGATGCTATCAAATGCATGTTTATGCCATTAGTTAAGAATATTGAGTAGATCATTTAAATCTGAAAAGATGTCTTGACAGTCTGTAAACAGAACACATGTAAGCAGATTGTTTCACCTGGATAAAATACTGATGTGATTTTCTGTAGAAAAGAAATAATTGATGTGTCAGAAATACATTTTTAAGCAACCAAAAACTTCGGAAGGTCTAAAAGATATTTTAAGTCTTTTTATCAGCTGTGCTTGGATATACAGGGAGAGAAGCCACCCTAAACAGTATTCAGCTTTTATCTAATACCAGGATATGGTTGTTATCCTTGCAATGTCATTTTAATATCCTGTCATATTTGTCTAATTCCACAGCAGCCATTCTGTCCTGCTTAAACACTGAATGTTAGTGAACCTTAGATGTAAACCAGCAAGGGCAATTGAAACTAATGGAAACACAGATACCTAGAGACTGGCTTAAAGAAGGCTGAATGGAAGAGCAGAAAACCCTAAAATTAAAGAAAATTAAGGGAAAAACCCTTGGGTTTAAAATAACTTGATAAATGTTTAAATATTATGGTATAATATGCTAAAATCTCTAAAATAAAACTTCAACCATTTACTTAGGAAATGACATGTAGAAATTCTGACCAAGCATCTTGAATTACACATTATTTTTATCAAATTACCCAAACACTACTTGGAAGTATATAATAAATTTTTTTAAAGTAAGTGTTAAGGCTGCCAGCACTTAAAATTTCATACACAGATAATGACAGTCACAGTCAGGCCAAACATGACTACTGTTTATTGCAGCATTTTTGTTTTAGAGAACTCATGAAAGCATCAATGCTAAGTAAGGTGATGCCTTTTGACCAGAACAAAAGTAATCTGTGGGCTGAAAGAAAATACGTATTGCAGTAGAGGCCCTAGTGGACGGTAGTGCACATAATAAAACTAACAGACATAAAATGCTAGGAGTATAAAAACTTAATTTTTTTAGAAACTCCCTATTGACTAGTTGTTTGACATACAGCCAACAGGAAACATGGAACAAGAATGACACCTAGTGGTCCCATAGCCTTTCCATCAGGGAGGTTTCTCTTCATTTGCAAATATACAGTCACATATATACACACAAACATACATATTGTCTCGGTCTTGTTACTGATTTGACTTTTCAGACTTCTAAATTCAGTGATCTTCACCCGCACGTTGTCCCTGATTCAGCTTATAACCTCATGAGACAATCTATAAATACCAAGTTAAGGAGAGATGCCCTTAACTTTGCTCCATTTATATTCCTCAAGCCTGACGGCTGCAGAATGCTGATGTGCAGAAGCAAGTGTATATGACTTAACTTCTTTTTGATTGACTAAATGATGATTTTTTATCAACTGACCCCCCTAGATTTGCTTTCATTAGCTACCAGTTTTTTTTGAAGAATTCTTAGAATAAATACTAAAAAGAGAAGGAAATACTTCTGAACCTTGGCTGAACAGGGATCTATCTTCCAATGCAATCAGATCTTTGAAAGAGGCTGAAAGATGGATTAGTAGAGAAACTGACAAATGGAACTAGCAGTTGTATGTAGATAAATACATTGAATAAAAATTCCAAGGCAAATTTAAATAAATTACCATTTGTTTTTTTTAATATATTCCTGACATAAATGCTTTGCAATGCTCAGTTTAATTTAAAAATAGCAATGTCATGATCCTTTCTTAATATTTACCTGAAAATAACAAATGCCAAATTTTATAAAATCCATAAACAAGAAGAAAAGATTGGTTTTCCAAAATCATGTGCCTTAAATAAGCTGTAATGCTTTTATTGCTCCCTGAAATATTCTACCCTGTGCTCTCCTCAGAGATACATGAATACTGTTGATTGACAAAAGCCTGCAGAGATATGAATCAGAACATTTTAATGTTAATTTATATGAAGATGTAATGATATTCCACTGCATATTTTTCTGCTTCTGAATCTATTTCTGGACCACTAGTAATAAAAAGGCACCGCTTCTTTCAAAGGTCTAATTACAAACCTCTAGAGAAAAGAGTGCAATGGAATTTAAACATTGTCACAGTCACTGACCTCGAGCTGAACAGAGAAAGCACATCTGATACAGTCCTTCACTTTACTTTTCAGTAGTGGTAAAAACCCACATCTAATACTGGTTATATTTATTTACATGCCATGGTATTATAGCAACAAGACCTAAGAAAATATCTAGATTAATTCTAGACAGATAAAATGTACTCTGCTTTTCATGAGCTTATCCTTGTGAGTCAGGCTTGAGAAGTGCTATGAGCTTTCCTATAATATAAACAAAGATTTTCTTGACACAGAAAGCACGATGGACTGTCTCATGGTGCAACCCCAGACAGAGGCCAGGCACCACACAGCCTCTCACCTACTGCCCCTGCAGTAGGACAGAATTGGGAGGGCAAAAGAGAGAAAACTCCTGAGATAAACAGTTTAACAGGTAAAGCAAAACTCACACTTACACACAAAGTGAAACAGGGAATTAATTCACCCTTTCTCATGGACAGGCAGGTGTTGAGCCACTTCCACAAGAGCAGGGCTCCTACAGTTCCCCCTTTTTCCCCCAGCTTTATATACCAAGCATGACACCATCTGTTGTGGGATATGCCTTGGGTCATTTGGGACCATTACTCCCAGCTGTGTCCATCCCAGCTCTGTGTACCCCCAGCCTCCTTGCTGGTGAGTTGGGGTGAGATGCAGAAAAGACCTTGGCTCTGGGTGAGCACTGCCCAGTAATAAAGAAAACATCCCTGTATTTTCAGCACTGTGTTCAGAACAAATCCAACACACTGCCCCAGCCCCTGTGAAAAAAATTAGCTCTATTCCAGGCAAAACCAGCATAGATTGCTAGATAAATGTCTCAATATTCTAGCCACTTTGTTGAGGATGAATGCAGATTCCTGAGAAATACTATTTTTCGTGTTACAAAAATTGCAGTCTAATCTAAGTCTTACTTGTGAAAGAAATGCTCTTGAATGCTTTTGGTATACTTGGTCAGGAAGACAGCTTTCAAAAAATTCTAACGTAATGGGTGACACATTGAGGTATCTATTATTAAAGTCAGGCAGGCATGTGGAGGGGAGAGTGCAGTGATGTATACATGTTCTGTTAAAAGATCTTTGGGTTTATCATTGCATTATAGCTGTAATTTATTTTATAGCAATGAATTTAGTCAATGGATGTAGCAAGAGTTTCCTCTTTTTCAAGAAAAGTTTGGTCATCTAATTAAGCTGCTTGTGTAGAACTGAGATTTTTGTTAGGTTTCTGATTTCTGTTTAGATTCAGTCTTAACAGAACTTCCTTGTGACTTAAGTTCTCCACCTGTAAAATGGAGAAAGTAATTTCTGTCTACTCCTTTTTATTCAGCTCTGCCTGTTTAGGTAATAAAGTATTCAAGATAAAGCATGTGTTGATTTATTTGAATATATAGATTTTAGCAGCAAGAGAGCATTCTTGCTCAGGTCACCAGAAGGATCTAGACTGATTAGGATTAAAAAACAGTGGCTGTTGCCTTGTTGCCTTTTTCTTAACCTGGAAATGAAACTCAAGATTATTTACTAAGGAGGTAATATAAGAACAGCTCTTTATTTGAAGGCATTCAGGGGAAGTTATGGAAAGATGTCCACAAAAGTCCACCCCGAGGGGTGAGTAAATTTTTATAGGTTTTAGGAAATTAGCATAATTGATAAAAAGCACCAATTAGGAGGACAAGTGGTGATGCAATTCCCCTCCAGGTCAAGTCCCTTCTCTGGAGTCCCCTCTTCAGCACTTGCTGTACTTTGTCCATGAGAATGTATTTCAAAGAGTTGTTCTCAGCCTTGGTTCCCAGGAAGAGCCAAAACAGCATAGGGGCCTTGCACCTCCCAGGGCTTAGAGCTCTGGAATTTGTTTTGTCTTTCTGCCTGGGGAGAGGCCATGGAAAAGTACTGGGAAAGCTAGCCACTATTACAATAGGCTTACAGAAGTAGAAATATATGTGCAAAGAATACAGAACACATATAAAAGGAAAAAAGTCAAAAACCAAACAGCATCAGCCTAACATCTCAGGTCAGAGGAGCCTGACTTGTCTGTTGCCCTGTCCTTCACATCCTTCATTTGGTGATGTATATTTGAGTCTACCACAGCTCTGTTGTTTCTTTGTTCTTTCTTCTTTCTCAAGGAAGGTGGCAAATGTTACAGTCTTTTCTACCGTCTCCCTTAGTTGCATCTCTGTTGGTAGATTTGAGAGCTCTAGGGAACATTCCCAGGCATGGAACTCTATTATTTATTGGGGTAGATTGCCAGATTTTCTCACACTGTTCTAAGATAGAAAATTGTCCATTTTTCAAGGAATGCTTGGGCTTGATTCCAGTTTCACAGTTTTCATTTTAAAGTCTTCAGTGGAAAATGGTAAGCTATAAAAGAGGTTACAGCAAAATATGTGTGGTATGGCCAATGCTTAAAAAATGTGTGGCCACAGTGACTGGTCACCAGCAAACAAAATAGATAATTTCTCATCAGCACTGTAACATCTGGATGCCTCTTTGGAATACATATTTCTGAAGCTACCTGAATTACAAACTCACCACAACATTTTGTAACGAGTATCTCTATGAAATTTTCCTTAAACTCCTGGCTTAGTGCTACTCCTTTTATGTTTGTTGCACAAATATCTTCCTGCATTATTTTGAGGCGGTAGAGCTCTTCTGGAAGGAAAATTAAAAGAAGAAAGCGAAGAGAAACTGCCTAATTTTTCTCACTTATTAAATCTTAATTTAAATGGTGTCTAAATTAATAATTCATAGCAAATACATTGTGTGATTAGTCAAGTCCCCTTTTGTATTATGGTATTATTTGCATTACAAATATGCATTATTTATTTTCTCAGTGTAACTGTTCTTAAAAGTATAGTTTAAGAAAAGAGCTGGGGTTTGACTATATCTGGGAGAGTAAGCAGAAAGGCATTCTTTTAAATGTGTTAAAAATATTGATTCTGTGTCCTATAAATATTTTTTAAGTTATCACCCCTGAAATAAATTTGCTACCACGGTATTTAGCAGCCAGCTGCAGAGTAGAAATTGAAGACCTTAGTGTAAGTCCTTGCAAATTACTTCAGGGAACTGCATCAGTTTACTTGCAGTTCATACATTCGCACAGGAACTTCCAGCTTATAGAACTTAGACCTTTCTCTAGCTCATTTAATTTCCTCTGTATCAAGCATATTATAACGGGGAAAGTGGACCCTGCCCTTTGCGTCCCACAATCTCCCATATTTCCTACTTTATTTTTGAAAGTGAGAGATATTTTCCCTCTTCTCTTTGTGAATAAATCTTAGGTTGCCTCTCTTTGTATATTCCTACCAGAAAAACATCCTGCCTTGAATATTAACTTGAAAGGCATTGTGAAAAGGAGGCACACATAGCGAAACAAGTTCATTTGAACAAAGAGTCACAATAATCCTTTAAACACCACCTTCAAGTCTAGAATGAAGGTTCAGGTCATTTCTTGTTCTGTCTCCACATCAAATAACGGAAAATTCCAATTTCCTGTTACAGCGTGTGTGTAGAAAATCCACTTTAACAGCTGAAATAGCAAGAATTTGGAGCATGTGTCCCTAACCTACCCAGGTGAGTCTTCATATGCTTTGCTTGCTCAGGAAAGTGAGGAGACTATTTCATCACTCTTACAGTCTGTTGAAGGAATTAAACTGTAAAAGCAAAAGGATACTCTCAGAGTTTTATTCACTTCAAGGTTTTCTCACTCTCTATGCAATGAGATTGCTTGGAAAAACATGGTCTCAGGACCATGTGATTAAAGATTGTTAAATACTCTGCAAATGGCCATGGCATCAAATAGAAAGGAGTGATGAGAGAACAGAAGAACATCTTGCATATCAGACCAGTGTAAGAGCAAAATGTAATCTCTTACCTTATCACATTCACTGTATAGACAAGTGCTGTAAAAAAATCCTTTCTAAAAAATTACTTTTCCAGAAAGTTATCAATAAATGAGAGTTCAGAAGAGAGAACAATTTACAGATATTCTGAATCTGAATAGTTAGTTGCCTGTATAAAGCTAGCTTTGTTTTCTTTTGCTTTAATTTGTTCTCTGTTTTATTACAACCCCTCAGGCTCTGGAAATGGGTATCTTCAATTACAAGTTATTTAAATCAGTTGTTCCAGAAACGTATTTGCTATTTTGATCAACTTTTGAATGCTAATTAGAATATTCTTCCTACTGCTTTTCTCCTTAGGAGCTAGAAATTCAGCTGTGTAAATCAGCTTTTGATGATGTACACAGTGGTATGTTTGACTCTGAATGTTTAAAGAGAAGGAAATGTTGCAATAGCATATTTACCACAACCGTATTTGATTGCTCTTTGTCAAGAATAGCAAAGAATGGCAGAGGCAAAACAGGTTTTATACCTAAGTGGTTAGACTGCAGTTCAGGAGGTCATTTTTTTTGAATCAGTTTCTATGAATGAGTTTCTTAAAAGACTAGGTTAGTTATTTTTCCACAACACTTTTCCTGTCTGAAAATTAATTCCCAGTCCCTTATCTCAAAAATGGGACACAAAGTTTCCTACCACACCAAAATGCTTTGAGGCTGTTTCCAAAGCTTTCATCACCCTCCTAAAAAATGATGAGTATCCCCATATGACCTGGGGATTAACTTTATTTTCTTTATTTTTAAACAGCAGAATATCTAGAGGAAAACAAGCAACATTTTTCTTCATCACTCTCCATACTACCTCATTCCCAAAAGGTATTTCCTTCATAATTAAATTGTGTAGGATGCTAAATAGTAGCCAAACCTAGTGTAGGACCCTGCCAAATCAGCACGATGTGCCTAGTGAGACAAACATGATTTCTCCTCTCAGTCCATTGAAACAAATTTGCCCGACTCAAGACCCAGAGTGCTCATCCCTGGTGTGCCAGGCATGAAGGTGCTGCAGTTCCTGGTGCCCAGGTCCAGCCTGGGCACCGAGACTGAACACACAAACACACTCTCTGTGTGCTATTTGCACTCTCTGGACCAAAGCAGCAAATCAATCCCAAAATGAAAATAGAGCCTTTAGAGCCGACGCCACAAAGAGCAATCACATAAATTTAAACTAGCCTAATCAGGATTGGAACTAAATTAAAGAGGATCAGATGGTCCCATCTTGTTCTTATTTTCCACCAAACCAGGCTCAAAGATTGCTAGCAATCTCATGTCCTCCACCCAGGTGCCCTTACACAGGGCACTGTGTGGCGAGCCAGGCTTCCCTGCAGCCGGTGCCCCGATCGCATGCCTCAGCTCCTGGCTAATCCAGATGGACATGTGCTGCTGTCTCACAGAAACACATCATTCTCTGCAGGAGCTGGCCCACGGGGCTGTGCTCTCCTCAGTGTCTCCCAGACTGCCTGAACTACTTGCCAGTTCGTCTGTCTTGAGACCTACAAGCTTCTTGTACAGAAATGCACGCAGAGCAGAGATCTGTGCATTCCCATAGCAATATGTCTGGTGAATGCATAATCTAACTGCTTACATGTGCCTGCCCCTTTCATTCACTTCTCTCTTCTTTCCTTTGCTTGCTCCCTCCACATCCATCATTTCTCTGCCTGTGTCTTTTCCCAAATAAACAGCCTGCTTCAAATTGCTTTTCCTGCATTCAACCCAGTCTTGCTACATCCACACCCAAGTCTGCTAATTTTGAGGGACTGGAGAAAGAACTACAGGTTTGGTTATGTGAATGTTTTGTGAAACCTCCTTAAGAGAAGGCTATCATTGTTGGTCTGTGGAATATGTGTCTGGATGCTTGTCTGTATCTGTATTCTTTTCTAGAAATTTATCTGGGCAAACTGTGAGGCTTATCTCACTTCTGTGCATAATTCTAAACTAACCAGGTGTTAGATGTCAACACAACTTAAAAGCAATTCAGAATTTACTCAAAGTTTATGAAGTCAAGACTAAAGCTGGAGGAAAAGGAGGTATCAGACTGACTGCAGTGTTAAGATTTTATGGTTTATTTCATTAGTTAAGCCTTTTGAATATCAAATATCACAAGCTTTTGCAGACTGACTCTTCTCTTTGTGTAACAGAATATCTTTCAAAGCTAGAATTAACCACAAGCTGATTCTGAATTACAATCAGAACTCTGGCTTCACATGGATAACTGAGACTTGGCTGGATAACACTCCAGGGATCCAAATGGATATCTACAGTTTGTTCTGAGGGAATATAAAATCAGTTTGTTACACTGGTATAGTGACAGCTTTTGTAATAATTTTGTTCTTGAATTTCAGATTTGAGCACTTCTGAAGTGATCTCAGATGTATCAGATTCAGAGTATTCTAAAATGCTGATTATTTCCTGTCTGGACCTGCAAAATAGTGGATTTGTAAGTGTGAAGTAGAGAATAAGAGGGTTTTCTAGTCATAAAAAAAAATTGTTGGGAGGGAGGTGTATAAGTAGTTCAGAAGTCACACATATTTGGTGGTTCTGGTTTGGTAGTTGTGTGTCTCACTGTCTGCAGGGATATGCAGTGCTTCAGATTCAGTGGAAATAAACAAAGGAAAAAGATTTTTTGCTGCTGTGTATTTATGAGACTATTGACAGCAGCTCAGAGGAAAGAGCATACTAGTACAAAGATTTCCACTTAATGTGATCACTAGCTAATTTGATCCTCCCTGTTATTTGATTTGATCTCCAGGAAATAAATCATTTCCATTGATTCTTACTGTGGATTCTTATTGCTTATTTTGTTCACGTCCACTTCAGCTAATCCTAGATAATTCAATCAACATTTATTGAATCTGTCATGGAAAAGGGGAAGAGTAATCATGTTGTTTACAACATAAAAATAGATTTGTATCATGTGTCTTTTCTATTCTGCTTTTCAGTTTTCCTGCATCAGTAGATTATGAATTGAAATTGGTAGTTACCTTTGAGAGAAACTGGAAATTAACATTTTATGGCACCTGCAACATGGCCAAGTATGAGATAAAATTAAAAATGTAAATGCTATCAACATGTTTCTACTTTGATTTGTACTGATATATAAAAGGGTCCACACTGCTGAAGTCAGGCAAGCTACACTGACAGGAAAGCAATCAAGCCAAGAGATTACATCCTTGGTGTGTTTGATCATTAGGTAATGAACATGCACAAAATGTTGGTTTTAAATTTAAATTTCAATAGGTTTGTTTTTTTTTTTTTCTCGGATCATTTTATCAACGTATACTTTTGGTGCTTTCTTAAGTCCACTGGGGATAAATCATCTACTTGCTCAATATGATCCAAGTAAGGTGAAAAGAAATAGCCAACCCATAATGAGAATTCAGTTGAGTCAGTGGCTGTGAAATATGTGGGTGGTAAAAATTAAGTTAATTATGATGGGAACATTAATTAGTCTTTTGAACAACTAATGCAAAAGCACTTCATACTAGCTACTGCTATTAACATGAAGGGGTGCCATGGAAGTGATTCTCCCTCCCATTGACTAGTGATCATATTCACTAGGCATTAAGTGTGAAAATACATAATCTTCTTAAACACAAGTACTTTCTAGATCTTTATCTTAAAATATGTGACCCCAAACAAGTTCCCCTATTGAGCAATGGATAATTAGGACTGGATTTTAGTTCAATTTTCAGTGTTGTGACTACCTTTTTTATGCAAACACCAGTATAAAAGCAAGCAGTAACTCAATGGAAACTGGAAATGTTTCATATGCAAACAACTGCTTCTAATTGCATCTCTGCTCTAATTTTATCATGCTTCATTTTTATGGTCAACCACTCAAAGAGGGTAGATATTTTTGCAGCATGACTGAGAGGGTTTTGTCATATTTATCAGCAAATAAGTACAATTTTATTATAAGGAGATTGTGTTTATTTTAAATAGTCCATATATATATATATATATATATATATATATATATATACATATGTGTGTGTATATATGTATGTTGCAGATTACTCCAACTTATGTTATACTTATGTATAAAATAAGACTGTAGAAAAAAATCTAAGGGCCAATGTATTTACATTTTATAACATGATATTAGTTCAGGGATAGGTATAAAGAAATACCTGGGAATGACCACTGTTTTCAGTTCTTTGTTAAGGACCTACTGAATGTTTAACTCTAAAATGTTCCTCTGCTCCAAGGATAAATGGGAAAATCCATCATATATCTTCTTTTTATTAAGTTTTCTTGGAAAGAGATGGTCATCTTAGTGAAATGCAAACGATTGTGCTAAATATTGAGCTAGAGAGGGAAGTTGTCACTTGTCTAAATCATGTCTTTTATTTTGTACCTGCAATTACAATAACCATATATTAACGTAAATTAAATTCAGTACTTTTCCCCACATCTCTTTAAAACTTTCTAAAATATTTAAAACTTTGTCTTGTAAAAACTCTTTAAGAATGGTCTTTCATTAATCTATCAAAATGGAGATATATATGCTGTTGTATCACAGGATGATGGTAGTTATTTTTACAACTAAATGCATTTATTATTTGGATGTATAATTCAGCATATAAATTTGTGTATTATGTGCAGAGACTGGAAGATACCAATACCCCGATTTCCAAGAAATCAGTGTTCCAGTATCTGGTACCAAGGCTTATAAACTGACTCCTCTGCAAGATACATAAGACAATAGCTACAGATCTGATTTTCTCCATGCTGTGTAAGAGAGAAACTTGTGAGAAGCAGGTGATTCTGACCTGAAAGAAACTGGTTTCCATCCCTAAATCTGGACAAATCCATATTCTTTAAAGAGTAAGCAACAGATAGTTTTTTTAAACAAAGAACTGCAACAGCTGAGGGCAATAGTCCATTTTGAATAGTTTCACATCTCCAGCTGTGCTCTGTCCCCACTGATTCAGAAGGAATGTGCAAGACAAAACAAATGGCATCAATCTAGCTAACTATGCATCATAAGAACCTATCTTCATGAGGTATCAAATACCAAAAATTACTATTTCTTCCCATTAAATATAAAGGAAGCATAAGGTGACAGGCCCAGTGGTAGATAAGTATATTTTGAAGGTAGATGAAGTCTACCTACCATGACTGTAGAAGTTCAAGAAAATAATGAGCCAAAATAATGTGCTGGTTTATTTCAAATTTCAGGAGTGTATTTCTTCATCATAACACTTTGCTATTTTTATATAGATGTTTCTGGAATGAACTCAGACCCCCAATCTCTGTGCAGTGGCTGTTCAATTTCTTGCACAGAAGAGAAAAACAGACAAGATAACTCAGCCCAGATTGACTCCATATCACTTCTGGAATTAAATGCAGATCTTGGAAGAGCTACAACATCTTCTGGAGAGAGGAGACACTACTTTCTATTGCCTACAAGAATTTAGGGTGACTAAGTCCTTAAATGTATTTCTTTCTCTTAAATCGATTAACCTAGGTAGAAGAAATCTGGGGTTTTGTTTCTCTGTAGAGATTGGTGAACTGTTTTCATGGAAGCTTGGAATAAGAAGAAATGAGTCTTACAAAGTCAGTACGATATTAAATGTCTATTGGGAAAATGTAATAGCAATGCTGTTTTCCTTGCAGGCAAATTGCACTAATCTTGCAAGAGTAAACTCTAGAAATTCAAAGACAGCAATAAAGGTATATTTTAATGAACCAGTACTGATCCAACAATCTGTAAAGGAAGAAAATAAACCAATGAAAAAAAGATGCAGTCAGTTTAAAGGACTAATGACTTGAAGTTGCGTGTAAGATAAAAATACAAATAAAATTTCTTTCTGAAATTAATTGAAAATTCCATTCAGTGTTACTGCCAAAAATCCATTAAGCTCAAGTAGCCTTTCCATGAATTTGTTGATAGGCAGGAAAGACAGGCTGTGTATCTTGTCACTGGAATCAATGGCACAGAACCAGGACCTCTTGCAAAGGCAGAAAAATATTTTGTCTATGCAGTAAAAATCATAGTATCAGATTAATTATTAAGTTCTCATTATTTGGCAGCTTCACTTTCAGATTCAGAAAGATTTAGAACTGATTTAGTTTTAGAACAGTTTAGATTTAGAACTGTTCCCTGTATCTATATGCTACCACTTTAGTACTAACCTTGCTGCAACTACCAGCAGGTTAAGGTACTGCATAACCGCTGCAATCCAATAAAGGCTGACCAAAAGCTAACACAAAACTCAGTATTTTTCACATTTTGGCATTAAAGTGTGAAAATGAAGACCTGGACCTTAATTTCAAGACGAATGTAAAAAGCAACCAATGCTAAGGTGCAATGCAGTCCTGGTTTTATTGTGGTTGAGAATCCAGCAAGGAAAAATTCTTTTGATTAAAAACAAGTAGTGGCTTATACAACACCATATCAAAAAGATACCATCAAAAAGATATTTACCTAGAGACATAGGCATCTGATAACTGTATCAGATAACTGTTATTTAAAATACTGTGACTACACTGAGTCTTCAAATCTGAAAAAAAAAAAGAATACAGGTCTGTACAATCACAACTCTAATGGAAAGAGTGGATGCTGTGTGATTTTCTCCTTTTAGAGTAAGAACACAGGAAACCAAATGAAGCCATCAGAAAAGTTAAAAAACAGCCAAAGGGGTGATTCTCCAAGGAAGTGGAAACGCTTGCCAAGATGTTTTTTGGATGTGAAAGGTTCACACAGACTCAAAGGAAACTGCACAAATTCAGTACAGTAATTCATTGTGATTCAATGTGGAAACCAAATTCAACTCAGACAGTCACAAATCTACAGGTCATTGAACAGTTGAGGTTGAATCATGGGGATCATCTAAGCCAACTTTCTGCTAAAAGTAAAGTAAACCTCCAAATTTCTGAGGTCCAAGCATGAAGATCCCACAATCACTCTCACCCAGCTGTTCTGTACTCAACAACTATTTACAGTAAGAATATTTTCCATGCATCTACTTGAAATTTCTCTCACTTCAAGTTCTGATCATTGTTCATTACTTACTGCCTATGCACTATGCATCTCTAAGAAAACTGATGTCTTTTCCTAACTCCCCGTTAAGTAAAACAATCACATCACACTTTAGTGCCCTCCTTCAACCATAGAACAAAGCCAACAACCTCTCCAATGTGTCCATTCACACTGTATGCTCTATTTCTCGACCCCTTTTACCGAGGTAATTTTCTGGGCATCACTTCCTTGAGCAATAAAACACCTGGGCACAAGCTCTACGTGGAAAATTACTACAGACTGAAAATTGGAGATTAGAGTGCAAATTGCTGTCCTTACATCCTTTTCTAGGCACCTATTTTGGGCAACTATGGAAGAAAGAATACTGGGTTAAAAGCACTTTGAATTTACCCAGCATGTCTGTCTTTACATTCATTATTATGAGCTTATTATTTTTTCTTTTTTATCTCCCTTAGCTGTTATTTGTATTACCACAGTTCTTTTGATCCGTTATCCTGTTCTAAACAAAGAGGATCAGGGCCACATATCACTTCTGAACATTTTCTACCTGTCCTCAGCCAATATTGGGTCTCTCTTTTGCATGTTTTTGTGTCTTATTTCACTTTATCCAAATGAAACCTTGCCTGGCAGTGGTTTAATAATCAAAGACTGTTGGTTTTACTGTATTTATCACAGGTTAAATGCCAAAAATACTGCACCTAATCATCTGCTTGAAATATGACTCCAGAGAAATAAGTCTAAATGGACCATTTTCTGCTAAAATAAAAGAGAAAGTATGAATGTCTTAATCCCCTTTTAATATTTTAAATGAATAAAGACATTTTTAAATTTTACTAAATGAATCTATTGTATTTAAACTCCACATTAAATATTCTTTTTGTAATGCTAATCAAAATGGTGATTATCAAACAGTACAGTGTTTGCCTGGGGTAAAATTTATTTTTATAAGAAATGTAATATTTTCTCTTCAAATATGCCAGTTGTTCAAATTTTCTTCAATAAAATGATATCTAAAAAGGGATGATGTGCTTTTTTCTAATCTCTGCCTTTCATACTCTCATCCCATAATGAATAAATTCTTTCACTTCTTAAAGTCAAAACTCTAGTGAAGCGGGATTCCATAGTGAAGATTTTCCAAGGCTTAGGAAAGCAAATAGAGAAAAGAAAAACCAAGACATTAATAGGTCACAGCCTCATTCCTTTTCTTAATCAGAGGAGTAAAGGCAGCATGAGAACCATACATTTTCTCAAAACCTGAATATTTAAAGTGTATAATGTTATCTAGTGACTTGCTGCAATTTGTCTCATGGTGCATGGCTCGCAATATGACCACAAGTTTACTGTAACAGTCAACAGTCAGGAACAAGCCTGGTTTTTCCTGTTTAAAGGAGGAACAGAACAAAAATGTGATTTGTTTGACTGAAATCTAAAGGAAGCATTAAAAAATTTGGGGGGTTTTAGGTTATCAAGCATGACTTCACAGTGCTTCCAACACCCTAAGAGTTGCGAGCTTCTGTTCACTCTCAGTTCATATCCACTTTTTTAGCTGCTCACACACCCTCTCCGGCATTTTCAGCCTCCAATACACAAAAACTTGCAAGCAAGTTCATGGCCTGAAAACTGCAGCTGCTGTGGAAAATACTCATTCTCTAATCAGGTCCTGTCTAATTATCTTCTGTCAGAGAAGAAAGTTCTTTCTCTAACAGAACTCACAGAAAATGGGGTTTGGAGCCCCCAGTCATACATTTTCTCAGACAGTTGCCCTGCTCCTCTTCTACATGCTACCAAGTTGCTCAATTCTGCCAGGAAATTCTCTTGTACCAGCATTCTCTTCTACATTTCAGCCAAAGATGTATTATCAAAGGATGTTTAAACAGCTCTAGGGTAATTTATTCATATTTGCTTAAATTTATAGCTTGTAATGTGTCACGGTCCACCAGTAAAGGAAGACAGTGTACAGCCCCCTCCTGTGTGGTTTACATATGCCTCTAAAGCCTAAGAACTGATCTTTAGACTGATCTGAGTAAGTTCCCCAGCCTACCTTTTCACTGAAATTAGAATTCCTGATTTCTCTGGTACAGAGAGAATTTCTTTGAATATGGTGAATCAACAAATATGCTTTGGAATTATACTTTCTAATTAGTCAAACAAAGGTAACTTTCCTTTTAATTTGAAAACTCTATTGTTCAGGACCTCTCCCAACTAATTCCACCTACAGCAGAAAAATATCCTTCTTATTTCAGCCACATAGAAAGAATAATACAATCCTAAACCACATCTTTAATCCAAACTGTAGATTTTCCAGGTACTGCAGCTGTAATTCTCTGTGATACCTCTCTTCTCAAGCTCAAGATGTCTCTGCCTGAGACATTTCTCTTGCTGGGATTTGTCTCCACTGTTTATAATTTTTAATTCCATTCACTCTCAGAATCTCATCCTAGTCAATATTGCATTCACTCCCTTGCTTTAGTCTTCTACTTCTTGCCATTGAGGTTATCCTTGTATACTGCACTTGTTCTCTGTTTTAAATACTGGTTGTGTAATCATCTGATTATCCAATGGACGTTGATTTTGTTTCTCTCATTCAGCTGTGGTCTGTCATATATGTACACTTCATAATCAGGACACTGCTTTGCATCATCCTGATTAAAAAGCTTTACATGGGTTGACAGTATCTTTCTTCTTATCACAGTTCTAAAAAATAAAGGTCAGCAGTGATTGGACTAAAACCATCATCTTACATGAAGATTGCCATTATGTGGAAGGATTTAGGTAGTCAGCTGTAGACATGAAGTACTAAGATGCCATTTAAGAGGTATAAGCCAGCTTGAATAAGATTGAAAAACACATGGCAATATCTATATGACTAGATCTAGAAATACTTATGGTTTCTCAGGTTCAAGGGTTTATTATTGTTATGAGTAGAAAAGTTACCCATTTTTTAAAGGTTGCAGAGTTCACAGGTTGGGTCAGTTGCTGCCAGGGTGGAGTTCTAACTGTTCCTTGTTGATAGTTTCATGTTGTAATCACCTGTTAATACCTTTTGTTGATGGTTGAGAATTCCCCTTTTTGTCGAGTACCACCCTGCTGCTGCCTGGAGGATGGTGCCCCCCCACCAGGGACGGTGAAGAGGAGGGGACGACGGAGTGGCATGCAAATGAGGAAACCCCTCACCAAACCTAAAAAAAACCCTAAAAACAACGAGCCAACATGAAATTAAGAGATCAAAGTGATGTCTAGATGTGAGGAACAGAATCCAGTGCCCGCTGAGACCCTTTTTACCTTTCACCCTAACCTAAAAGACATCAGCTAGAAAGAGGACCCTGAATGTCAAACCAAAGAAAGGGGGAATCTCCTGGTGCTCTCATGAGGATGTGTTATATATGTGTGATTAATTCATGCTGTTAGTAAATATATGTATGTATAAAATATTTCATTAATCCACCACAAGTTCTTGACCACTCCGTCCGGGAGCATAGTCTCATTCCTATTCAAGCAGTTGCCAGAACACGCTAAAGATAATATCAAGTCTTTAGCTTAAGAATGGAGTCCTCTCAGGCCATAAACATCTCCTTTGTCTATTCATGAAAGCGACGCCAGGAGCTGATTATTGAGTTGTCCTGAAACACCGGCACCACCCGAATACATGTGAAAGACAGCCACACAGACATCCAGGCAGGCATTTTGCATCTGTATGGTCTCGGCCATCCATGTGAAAAGAACATCCAGGAAGGATGAGAGGACTGTAGAAGCACCGGGACTGACTTCTGCATCCCTGTGTTCTAACTCTACATATGGACAAACACAATGGACATCCTGTGTTATTCAGGCCTCGGGGAGAATATAGGGGATATAAGCGGGCGGTAGGAGGCAATTGGGGTGAACCTCCGGGGAAACGCTGGCACTCTGTCAGTCGGATCCAGGTTCACCCAGCGCCAGATTCCGGAGTTGACGCTGTCTTGGCTGTGGAGGATTTTTTTTTTTTAATTGATAATTAATAAATTTTGTCAATTTTTTTAAAATTTGGCTGCAGAGTCAATCATTTATAACAGCAATAGAAAGCAGAAAAAGAGCAGGTTAAGACAGTAATATGTCCTGGGTATGCTTATGATGGGAGAACTGAGAATTCACCTCACTCCAGGAACTGGCTGTAAGCACAGCTATGCCTTGACTGTACACAGAGCTTAGTTCTGGAAGCACAAGAGCTTTTTCACGCTGGAGGCAGATAGCCAGGTATCAAAGGAAGAGAAACCTTTGTTTCTCTACCCCAGTACCAATTTAAGCAGGCAGGTTTTGGCTGTTTGTCCTACAGGAAAGGTAAGTAGGCTGAAACACATTAGGGCACTCTTCATGCTGTTCTTTTAACAGGCCAGGAGCATTACATTACAGCCACACCCCTCTTTTCTTTTGATCACAGTGCAGCCGCTGTTAATGGGAACACAGTGAACTGATTACACCCTTCAAACAAAATGAAAGATGGTCCCTCCCCCACAGTATGGCACAACAATGAGACTTCAATTGCAAAAATTTCAGAAACAGAAAGTTTTAAGTGGAGCTTTTTTTGACTGAAAATGAGCTAGTTCACCCCATTCTTTTTTCTGGAACAGACACTTTCCTAACAAGAAAATTTCCTGATAGTTTCAAGAAGTGATTGCACAAGATTTCAGAACAAGATTGGTTTGGCCTAATGGGTGCTGAATGCTTAGTGATAAGCCTTAAAAACACCCAAAAGAAGTACTGCCATGGTTTTCTCCACAGTGTGCTATTCTTTTATTCCCTGTTCTTCAAGTCATGTTTGAGTCTGGGGAGCAGCTTGCTTGCCAGAGGCTCTTGATCAGGGGCTGTGACTAAAGTGCCATGCAGGGAATTCTGTTTTCTTACTAACACACAGCCCAGTGGAGTCTGCCTGAAAAAAAAAAAAAAAAAAGTTTTTGTCTATCCTCTAGTCAAAATACTCAGCAAGGGCTAAATTGGTTACCAATTTTGTTGGGATTTAACTTCTCTCTTTAAAATTTCCTGGGGCTGCTTAGAAATATGTTCTCAGTAACCTTTTCTTTGATAGAAATGTCTTTCTTGCTCTAACCCTTTCATAGAAAATCACTTTCCATTTCAATTCTTACTGTGCTGCCTCAAAAAGAAATAACTTTTATAACAATCTTCAAAATATTTTTGTCTTCTGCTACATTTGTGTCAGAGGCTAAGATTTTTCTCCCTTTCAAAGATTTTTCCTTCACAGATCCACATGGACCTGATTAGAGGCCTTGGCTGGATATTTCTATTGAAAGAAAGTTGACATTTAAAAAGCTGTAGTATTGGAATGCATCTCGTAAAGGAATCTGGAAGTAAGCAATAATACCTTAACATTGAATTATGATGGTTTTGGAAGAGTAAGACCACTGGGAACTTTTCCCTTAATTGGGGGGCAAAATTATTTGAGGATTGAAATCATGCCTAAGTTCAGCTAAATCTGAGCTGAGAAGCAACAGCTTCCTTTGTCACAGAAGGATCCTTCACAGTCATTCATTTTATCACACAATTTCCTCCCTCTGGGAAGGACACCACATCATCTCATAATGCAGTGAAGTACTTTGCGTGTAAGTGTCGATATCCTGCAGTGACAAAACTGAGATGCTGCTGTTCAGCAAACAGAGTACCCCTTGTAGCACCTGCGTTCCTGTGTGACACACCATGGTGACTGATGGTGCTCTGCTGCACGGGGCTTTGTTTGTTCTGAGGTTAAAGGCATTGCTATACTGTTCTTTAACAGTCACCGTCCTCCACAACCCTGCTTTAGCAGTCTGAGCCCATTAAAGTCTCCCTAAATACATGGATCATCAAGCTTGATGACACAGGAGCTGAATTTACAGGCACAAGCTTCCCTCAGAATCACAGAATTTATAATCTAGATGAGAAATACCCGCTAAGTAGACCGTATGGTCACAACTATTCTGCAGCTAAGATCTCTGGCACAGGTGGATTTCAAGGGACTGAAAAATCAGTGTGAAAAATCAGTAATGTCTTTGCAGAATGTATCCAGTTACAGGACTCTGCAAGTTCCACTCTCAATGGGTACTTTGCACCTCATATTTTATCCACTCTCAATGGGTACTTTGCATGTCAGACACAATATCTCTCTGAATGATCTGTGGATCTTGTTCCATGACTTATCTGATGTGACACTGTAATTTTTCCACTTTCCCATATTATTTACCTTAGCAATACTTACCTTAGCAATACTCACAACCTAGTTTTTGCATCTCATTTCAGTCATGTTCTGTCTTTATTTGATGAATGTTATGCCTTTGTTTCAGGTTTTAGGTTTTAAAAGATAATGTTACCTACCCATCACTGTCAGGATGATCTAGGGCTTTTAGAGATTTTTTTTTGCAAGTGTTTCTCCTAATTCTCATTTGCTTCACTTGCCTTACCAAATACTAGGGGTGATTGTAATCAAACACTAGGGGTAATTATAATCCTGTGTGTGCTAGTTACTCAGACTCCAATATCTCCCTGATCTTTTATTAGCTGATATCCTCCAGGTGCCTGTTCATTACCTCCCTCTTATTCCATCTTTTTGATAATTTCATTATTCTATAGCATCACTACCTCTCCAACCCAGAGGTCCAATGCTACTTTTTCCAGTTCAGGCCAATAGACCATCAGATACCATCTTCCTTATCTGAGCTGAGCTCTCCATAAATGCTTTTGGATAACCAAGGTTTGCCAGTCATAACTTCTGTGTAAAGATTTTGGCAGCCATTTTTTTGTGATACAGAAGAGTTAAAATTTTCCAGAGGTTACTGGCATCTCTGACTATGCAAGTTCAGGTGATTTTGACCCTATTTCTGCAATCTTATCTTTAGCTTTGATTAACTATATTAACACACTGTAAAATATACTGTCGGACTCATAACAAAGAGCAAAACTTAAAGGAAGAACTGTATTTACCTTTTTCAGGCAAGGTTGTTTTTCTCAAGTAATAACTGGTCACTGTTACCAGCATTTAGATGTCTGGGAATCACCTGATTAACTTCTAATCATTGCATCTGACAACATTTTGATGGCTTTACAAATGAGTTTTTTATTCCTCTCAGATAATTCTGGATACACAGGATGAATCTGTCAGAATTCTTCCTCACATAACCTTTTAACATGCTTTATACCTTCTGTCCAGAAAGTCTCTAGAAAAAAATTATTTTTGCCTTAATTTTTAACTCATATTAATTTTTGAGAATCGTGTCCTCTGGGAACAAAATGGGAACTGACATCCTCAAAAGACTGAACTATTTCATCACTATTTTTATTACACACTTCTGCAACCCTGCCCACAGGGATGGAAATTAGAACATAAGTTTAATTTACCTAACTGAATAATGATGACTTAGGGACCTTAGTGATGTGACTCAGACTTCATTGAACTAGGTACAAAAGTTGCAGCATAGAACAACTTCCCTAAGTCATTCTGCTTCTACTCTTGAAAAAGTATTCATTAAATCGCCTGCTTGCTCAGGGGTTCTACAGACTGAAGTTAAAACTCTGTGTCTTTTCAATGATTTACCACATATCTATGCTTCCAAACAAATTGCAAACTATCTCTGTTCAGACCCCAGGTGATTTTGGAGTGTTGGGGTGTGTGTGTGTATGTGTGGTTGTTTTTTTTTTTTTTTTTTTTGTGTGTGTGTGTGTGTGTGTGTGTGTGTGTGTACTTCAGCTCCTTCCAAACAAACAAGAGAATTAGCACATTGAAATCATGGAGACTGAAGACTCACTACAGGTGGTACCACTGAGGACACTGGGATTAAAAATGACTAAAGGAGGGTCACAGCAATGAATCCAGCTAAACAGACATGCAATGAGGAATAAATTAATTCCAGTACTCCATATAAAGGCAGTCTGGGTTAGTAGTTTATGTCAGACCTCCTTTGTTTGTGCATACTATTGTTACTTATTACAGCAAGAGTTTAAATAAGCAACCAGTTCATCCAGTTTAGAATATTCTCCAGGAACCTAACCAGGAAATTTTGTGCCCTGGTTTTGGGCTTCTTGCTCCCTATTCAGAGTTTCTACACACATGTGACCACTGGTTGCATACCATGCCTAGTCTAGCAGAGGCAGTCAGGGAAATGATAAAAAATGCCACTGTTAAACCAGGAATCCATTTGGTTATTGCAGCTTCAGCTGTATCATATTCAGAGCTTCAATGGATGATCCCATTCTTTAACATTCTTCATATAAATATGTGGCTCCAGCTAAGTTTGAGAAACTTAGTTCTTCAAAATCACTAAATGCTTGAGATTTTCTAATGTAAAACACTCACAGATGTCCTCTATGTCCCCAAAACATTTGAAAATTTGAAAATATGCATTGATATGTCTATGTAGATCCTAATGAGTGATCTATTGCTTGCAATAAAATCCTCAGATAGCTTCCCCTGCAGTTGATGTTAAAGATAATCTTTTCAGAACAGGTAATTTGTTAGTCACTGAAAAAAAAAATCATTATTGTTTACCTGCAGAATAAGTTTTCCCTTGAGACTTTTTCCCCAAGGATTTGTTCAGCCTTGTGCTAATGTCAATTTCAAATAGCATATGAAGGTCAGCCTTATTAGAAAGATTTTTTTTCATTCTGCTAGTTAATGTTTTATAGGCTGACAATCAACTGGCAGTCTATGAGATACTTTTTTGAGTAATGAAGAATTTCTTAGTGTCTAGGTTCCCAATTTTAATAAGACAGGCAGATACTTTGCTTTTTATCCCAAAGACCAACAAAACCTGTTATGTTTGAAGCTATGAGATTTATCTACCTGATTGATAAAAAGCTTTAAGCTTGCAGAACTATGTTTTGGAAAAAAAATATAGAAGAGTGGCTGGTATCCATTTACTGGATGATTATCCTGCATCAAAAGCATCTCTGTGTCCATAGAAAGGGGTCTTTTGCATTCCTGCCTGAAGCCAAACAGAGACTAGGCAATTAATTCAAAGTACAACAGAATCTCTCTTAAAAACTCCTCTGACTGATTAAGCTATAGAGGTTGTAGGGTGGAAGAGACATATGTATTAAAGTAATTTCTGTTTCTTGAAGTTCAGATTGAGTTTAAAAGTAGTTTGTGAAAAGCAGAGAAACAGTGAGAAGTGGGGATGTTGTCAGGGGTTCTGGACAGATGGATGAAACTTTTGTTTATCCATACCTGACAACTGGAAAGCTTTGATGAGCAATCCCAATATTTCCTGTGTCAAAAGCGGTGAAAAACCCCAGTATTTCCTGTGTTAGAAGCAAAGAGAGGAGTAGTACAGGTCTATCACCTACTCCCTCCCTGTTATCTCTCTAGGCAGAGGTTCCAATCCAATATTGCCCAGATCCTGCAGAACTCAAAGTAATTCAGAGACTAATATAAGTTTGAAACACTATAATCAGGAGAGAACAGCAGTCATCATGTTCCTGTTAAAGGAGATGTGAACAATCCTGTACTTGCCTGGAAGGAAGTCAAGGAGGGACTTAATAGTGCCACAGCTTCCAGAGCTGAAGAAAATCATTAACCACACCAGGGTCCTACTTTGTCTGACTCCTCAGCATTTCAACAAGACCAGTAATTGTTACCCAGGTTGAAACACTACACAGGAATAGATGTGTCCTGTTAGATGTGTAAGCGTATGTGAGAAAAAAATTTCTTCAGACACACCTATCTGCTTAGATATTTGCAACATTGGTTACATATTTCAGCTAGTCTTTCTAGTTATATTTTTTTAATTATAAGCATTCGAAAGTCCATGAAATGCCTGTGATTGCACCACAGTTGGGAAAGACTGAAGCTGCTCTTATTTCACATATTTGAGTCAGTTTTTTAGGGGTGTGGGGGCTGAAGGGGGTCCCTGTGAGGAAAGGCTGGGACTCCTCTGCGCTGGATGCAGCTGGAGCCAACCCACCCAGTGCAGGGCACAGCTGAGCCAGGGCCAAGGGGGGTGGTAAATTCAGGGAAAATACACATAAGAAAGGAGGGGAAACATCATTGTCATCCTTGGCATTGTCCTCATCATCACTGGAAAGATGTTGCTTTAATGTTTGTCTTTTTGTTTCACTCTGCTCATGTCACTAATTAAATATTTATTTGTAATAGATTAACTTCTTTGTCCCCAGGTAAAATCTGTTTTGCCAGTGGTGTTACTCATAGGAGATCTTCCTGTCTTTCTCTCCACATTCCCATCTCCCTTCTTTCTCCCCTTTGTCCTGCTAAGGCTACGTGAGAGAACATATGGGTGGTATTTTGGCTGATGACTAAGTCTAGTCTGCCACAAATGGCAGAGACTCAGGTTATTTTCCAAAATCTAGTCTGGACACATTTCAAAAAATGTTACCACATGCATGCCTACGCAGGGCATTGAGCTGTATGCAGTAGATCAATACAAAGCTCGTTTGGTTCTGACTCCCTTTTTTGTACAGAGGTGGGAACAAGTCACACTATTAAAACACTTCCTGAAGAGTATTTTCCTGCTTTTCAAGACATTCTGAATTTTTGATACATTCTGAAATGAATGTTCTTGCTCCTTATCTATCTCAGGGACACAGGATCCCCCCATATTTACCCACCTGCCCTCCATTTTCCCCTCTATCAGAGCTGTGCACCTTGTACCCCACTCATCCCATTCCCTTGGGAACAGACCAGTTGTTGGTCACAAGCTCTATGGAGTACACTCCAACAGCCCCATGAAGTACACTTTGAATACTGCTTTAGCAAAACCCACATATAGGAAAAAATTCTAAACATTTCTTCAGCAAGGTGTTCATTATGTGTGAAGCTTTCTTTTTCTCCCCCTATGTTTTATCTTAATAGAAATAATCATCGTGGTTTTTATCTTAATAAATGGATTGAATAAAATCCTCCCAGAAGGTTTTACCAAGTTGCAATGCTTTCTCCCAAGCTAGCAGCATCACTTCCAAATGCACAGGTTGTTCCTTTCTTGGATACTTAACTCTATAAATAGGAGGATTAGATTCCGTTTTCTCATTCCTCTGCTCATACACACACTTACCTATAATTGAGATCTCTTACTTTACATCTCCTCACTAAGAAATTAGGTCTGTGCGTATCTGAGAGATAGGATGAGAGAGTTTTAAAGTGCTTGATACTTGTCAAATTCTAGATGTAAATTAGACTCTGTAAATCAAAAAAAAAAAAAAAGTAATTTAAATACCATTGGAATAAAAAGTATTAGCACAATCTAATTTGTATATGCAGCCATGTAAATTCAAATAAAGTAATGAATAACAGTTCTGCTTCATCTGAGGTATTCTCATTTTTTTTTCTTAGAAAATAATCTTAAAGAAGCACAAGGTATTCTATATTCACAACTTCTGATGAGAAGCAGATTTTAGTAAATCATATAATTTATAGGTGATGATAGCTTTAAAATCTGATTTCTTGGGAGGTGTACAATGTTTCTACTTCTTGTTTGATAAATCTAACTGCAACTAAATTACTCTGGAAATTTATATGCAGGAACTGCAGTCACTAATTGGAAGCTGAAAGCACCAGACACTCCACTAGCCCTAGCCTATTTCTGTACCAAGTAATAGGATTATTGAAAACTCTGTCCTTATATATTGTGTTCAAGGAGAAAAGCACTGAAAAATTCAAAGGTTTAATTTAGGCACCATTAGAAATATACTGCAATTCATGGACTATTCTGCACTGATAGGCAAAATGAGCTACTCAGCAGGGAGCAGGAAAGAGTGCACACAGAAAAAAAAATTAAATTAGAATGGCCTTTACATTCATCACTGTATGGCATGTACTTTGCATTACCGCTTATATACATTTTGGTTCATAAAATTCAACAATATAAAGTGCATATAAAACATGCATAGTGTTTTCAATTCAGGTTACTAGAACAGACCTCTTAATGGAAAGGCACTAACATGAGCTATTTCCTTCATGTATGACCCTGAAATAAAATAGTTCATCAGGTACTTCCAGCTAAATCTACCAGATGAGAAAAGTAATTGACTCTTAGAAGTCAAAATATTGGTTGTTGTAAATGCCTGGTTCACTTCCTAACAAGACAAGTGAAGTTTCAACAAACTAGAGCATTACTTTCTTTAAATAAGAGATCTTGTGCAGTCATCTATCCCATGACTTTCACAGATATTTTAAAAGAAGCCTGTTTGAACCATAGCTTTTGTTTTACTCACTCCTAGCAAAATGTAGGAAGGCTTCATCAGTTCTCATATGGAGGAAAAGACATAGTTTTGTATATATGCACAACTTCTTTCTGCTCACTGTAAAGGATTCGAAGACTCAGTGAAAATCTGTTTAATAAGATCCCACAGTGTTGTCAGTATGGCTGTTTGTACTTTTAATGTCTTCCTTTTCATTGTATTTCATCTGCATATATATCAAAAGCTTTGCTTTCAGGAAGATTAGTTATAGAATACCCCACACCGCACCACCAGGTTGCGGTGATGTAAGGTTATGTTCTTCCCCATCAAAACAATTTTTACTTTTTAATTTTTTCTTTTTTTCTTTTCTTTCTTTTCTTCCTTTTCTTTCTTTTTTTTTTTTTTTAATCTTATTGCTTGAATATAAAATTGGGTGTGTGTCATTCTTTGCAAAACATGAGGATTTAAACAAGATGGCATTAGAATTCTAATTTTGCTCAATTTCATTCCAACAAAGCATTTCTACAGGCATTACTTTCTTTGCAGCATCACAATATCATAGACTCCTTGGTTTAAAGATAAATTCTTCAAGGACGATGCAAATATGATTTTTAAAACTTTATAATAAAAATAACTTATTCACAGTATTAAGCACAATTTTAATTTCTGATTGATTTATATAATATAATCTATACCATTCCAATTATTTATTTGGCTTTAGCCAACTTTTCTATCTGAAGATGATTTTAAACTCAATATTTTAATTAAAATAGACCATTGACAATATTTAATATTAACAAGTTACATAGTTATGCATTTCTTAAACAGAGGAGAAGATTAGTAGAAAAGGCCCAGATACTTGATATATTAATGGAAAAAGAGACATCCTTGATTTTTTTTCAACCCAAGAGGGTGAAAAATAAATTAAAATTAGATGATTTGTGGAAACTAAGTTAAATAGGATCCTGCATAAGTGAAATTACAGTACCCGAGAATATCCTGCATTTACAGTTCAGAAATGTAAAGATTACAGAATTCTTCCTGATCAAAATATGAGTTGGTTTTATTTTACAGAGTTCCAAGGCAGGCAAATCACTGAGACTCATTCTTGTTTTCATAATCATGAAAGTTTGACTTACTTTAGTTGTCTAGGTCATACCTGAAGAGAAAATTTATCTGGACAGGCTATGAGGTAGTCTATTTTTGGGAGATAAGATTAAACAGTTTCTTCTTTCACCTTCTTAAATAGGACATTTATTTACCTGCAATGATGTCTAAGGATTTTTAGGTTTGTACATATATTTTTATATACCTGTAGCTTTGTAAATTTTTAATATATACCTATATGGTTTCTAGCATTTTATTACACTTTAGAATAGTAGATTACCCTTTCTTCCACTTTATGTCACCTTCTTGAAATTGTGTTTAGTCTTTATTTTCAACAAAAGAATTCCTAACAAGGACACCCTGTTTTGCACCAGCATTTGTTATGTGAGACATAACAAAATATGGGGCTAAGCACCCTTGGAGAGACTTGGGCAGGCCCTAGGGCGGGTTACCAGGGCATCTGGTCTCCTACTGGACGTGCTTGCTAGATATGTTAACTAATTAAACTTACAAAATTTGTGAAAATCTGATGCCAGAAGTGGGCATTTTGAGCACATGAGAGTTTTCACTAAAATGCTCTTTATGTTACCACTTTAGTGTCATTTGGAAGGTTTGTCTTTCAATTCTAGGCAATGGTAGCATCATGATGAAACGTTAAAGATTTCAAACACGTTCTGAAACCCTTGACTCTTCTGAGGGGAGAGATGACCTCAACCTTTAGAAAAAGAGGCAGAGAAAAAGTTTGACCATGTGCTGTCTTCTCTTACCTTCCATGTTGACCCTATGCATTCTATTTCCCTTTTACAGGTGATCCAGCATATAAATTCTTCAGAATAAGAGCTCAGGGAGCCATAGCACATGATCAGATCTAAATGAAACAGCTTGAGCCTCTACTTTACCCACAAGCAAGATAGCACTGAGACAACAAAGGCAAAATTCAGCTTTGTTTGCCCAGTTCCTGCCATTATCCCTGGCCATTGTGTGTATCTTGCCTCACCATTTTAAATATCTCATAATGTAACTGTTATGGAGTGGTCTCTGCAATCCCCCAGAACATTCACTAGCTGTATATTCATCAAGAATCTGAATTTTTGTGCCAAGTGTTGCAATCAGTTCCTCCCATGCGGTTTCTTTCATGATCAATGCTAAGGGGAACTCTTGATTTAGCACCTTCTAGTTGTAAATAAATGGTTCTATTGGCTTTTTGGATCTTTAAATCATGTGAATAGCCGCTGAGATGATTAGCACTATTATTTGGTGGATGGGGATGCAATTTGTTCCCTTTTTATAGCAATATTTATCATGGTCTCCAGACGAGAAATGTTTATTCAAATAGCACAAATAAAGAAAAAGTAGAAAAATTAGTTATTAAAATAAGAAAGATTATTTTCAGGACACACAAAATGAACACATTGCTCAAAATTGAATAAAAGAACAAGATAAGCCAGGTGGAAAAAAATTAATGAAAATTTAAAAGTTGGATGAAAAAAGTGAATGGTTTTTCATAAGCATGTAGCGAAGCTGATAGTCCAAATGCAGGATTCATTCTAGGTCAAAAAAATATATATTTATATATATACTAGTGTCTTGATTTGGTCAGGAATGAAAACTATATTGGTGGTACAACAAGATGGAGATGGCCTTTCTGAAACAGCAGCCAATAACAGAGTTTACAACAAGAGAGATGAATTAGCAGCTCTCTTTTGCTGCATCATGCATGTCGAAGTGAATGCTTTCCCCACTTTGTTTTGTTAAGCATTACTGTAAAAGTTCTAGGGGATTTTGGGAAATCTTTTTGCAGTAAAATATATTGGACAGATGAGAAAAAGGCTGAAATGAGTTTTACTGAGACAAGGACTTTACCACTGAGGAAACATTGTAAGCAAATGATGCCTTTATTTTGGTTTTCCTTAGATAATTTTAAAGAGGCCTGAACAAGTGGTGATAAATGAAGTAGACATATTTCAAAGAAATTCAAACCAATTCCATCAACATTTAGTGACAGAAGTGGTCCCACTAGTATCCGACTACTGTTGTATGAACAAGCACTTCAAGTTTTCTGAACACTGATGGACTGGGCCCCACTGAACAGAAAATAAGCATATTTCATTTATACTTTACTGATGAATGGGTTTTTTGGGGTTTTTTTCCATTATGAGAGGTACAAGCCTAAATGAAAAGAAATTTAAGAATTGGAAGAGGAAACATTAGGATACTATCTCACAAATATTTGCAATTTTTCTAAACAGAAGCTATCTCTTACTTCGTATTTTTTTCATGCTTAATGTAAAATTTTATTGTGTTTTTCACTACATAATACACATGGTCCTAACTGAATAATTTCTCTCTTTCTCTTATTTTTAACCTTTTTAAAGGGTGATTAATTTCAGAGATTAACAAACTATCTTAAAATGGGATTACCCTCTTTTTGGAAGTGCCTCTCCCTCCTACAGGTACAAATAGTCATGTTTTAGTAGCTCTTGGTTGCTGGGATGAATACCATTGATAGAGTCAGGCATATTTTCTACTTGCTCCTGCTAAATTAATATGCCAGCAATGGCCCCACCCTCAAGAAACCAATCTATTTGGGAGAATTTTTAGAACTGTTAATATCATCACATTTTCCTAACTTTCAAGGTCCACACTGTCGCAGTTCTAGAAGCAATGCTGGAATCCTGGGTGGACACATACAACATACTTATACTAATGCTATTAGTGTTCTTAGCTTATTAGCATAATTATGTTTTATGAAGGCATGCTATGTCTGTTAGGATGTATGGGAATAAGTTCAGAAAAACTAAAATAACTCCACTATCTTCTTTACTAGCTGACTTATGGTTTGCTACAAAATGCTTCTTGGGACTTATACTATGAGAGCGTAATATGTACTCATCACCTTCAATTGACACTTCTGTTAGAGTCCAGAATTATAAAGGAAGCAGTTTTCTGTCTGCTCTTTTCAAAGCGCTCCTTTGAGGCCAAAACACAAGAACACAATTTGGTTAGAAAGTCAAGATGAGAATGTATACAGTGCAAATCTTGGACTCAAGGCATTCTTACTGAAGCTGTGTGTGTACACATTTACGTGACAAACATATCTTGACACTATTTGTCTTGCTTTTCCTGCAGGCGTATTGGGTTTGCCTGGCAAACTTTCAGTAGCAGCAGCGTGGGGGATAAAGGGAGCATTTCAGCAGTGGTTTCTGTGAGAAACTGGAGACCATGGTGAGGGCAGCTGTGCCCCTGCAGCCAATGGAGTTCCATGGTGGAGCAGACACCTACAGACCCCATGCTGGAGCAGGTGGATACCCAAAAGAAAGCCGTGACTCTGTAGGAAGCAGGCTCCTGTCAGGACCCATGGCCTTGGGGAGAGTAGAGTCCATGCTGGAGAAGGTTTGCTGTACTGGTGACTCCACAAGGGACCCACACTGTAGCAATCTCCTGAAGGACTGCAACCCTTGGAAAAGACTCATTTTGGAGTAGTTTGTGGAGTACTAGCTCCCATGGGAGGGATGCCACATTGGAACAGAGAAGGTATTCTTTCTCCTGAGGAAGAAGCAGCAACAGAAAGAGAATGTGACACCCATTCCTCATCCCACTGGAATGATGGCAAGGGAGAAGGTAGAGAAATGGGAATAGGGAAGGAGGGATGAAGGTGTTTTAAGATTAGGTTTAATTTCCCATTATCCTACTCTGATTTTGATAGGTAAATTCAATCACTTTCCCCGAGGTCAAGTCTGTTTTCTCCATGACTATAACTGTCATGTGATCTCCCTGTCCTTGCCTCAATACATGAACCTTCTGGTATATTTTCTCTACCCTGCCCAGTTTAGCAGAGGAGTAATGAAAGGGCTTTGGTGGGTCCCTGTCATCCAGTCAGGCCCAGCCTACTCGACAGGCATGAATTCCTCTTTGGTTTACAACCCTGTTGAACATAGAAACATGGAATCATTACGGTTGGAAAATACCTCCAAGAAACTCACTCAAAAAGGCTTTTAAAAGGGCTTAGAGTCTTTCACATACTCTGAGTTATAGTCACAGGAGAGATACTGAGAAGAAATTCTCAAGATGTCAAAACAACAAAAAAGACTTTACTGGCAAACTCAGAAAATCAGAAAACTTTAGCAAAAGGTTTAGAACATCATTCAATCAACACAAAACACTTCTCAAAGCATTAACTCAGCCCGTTCAACTTAGCAAACTCTAAGCCCATTCAATTTTAGGTTACATAAAAATTCTAAAAAGAAGGAATTAGGAGAAAGATAGAATGATAAAAAAACCAAACAAAAGAATAACCAGATATAGCTATCACTTCTGGTTCCAGCAATGTTCAGCTGATGGAAATTCTAAGAGGAGGTAGGGTCCAGACATGTGCTCCCTCCTGTTCTGCTTTAACTACCTGCCTTGGGCCCTTCCCTAGGTAGGGCTTGCAGTCATTTGGCCCCTTACGGGCTGGGTTAGAGGCTCCAGAAGTAGGTGTGGAGCATTGCCTCCAGTGGACCAGGGGCTGGCAGCCACTGCAGGGCTGGGATACAGCTGGGGGAAGGGAGGGATGTAAGGGGCAGTTCATCACCTCACCAGAACAAGACCCAGATTGCCCCTTGCCACACACATGACATGAAACGTTTGGAGTCAGCAATGTCTCCAGGCTCTCACACAAACTCATTGAGTCCAACCTTTGATAGAACACCACCGTGCCAGATAAACCGCAAACAGAAGTGTCCCATCTAGTCACTTCTTGAACGCCTCCTGGGATGATGAATCCAACACTTCCCTAGGAAGCCCATTCCTGTCCTTGACAACTCTTTCAGTGAAAAAATATTTCCTGATGTCCAACTTACAGCTCCGCTTGAGGCCATTTCCTCATTTTTCTGTGTTACCCCATGTTTCCTGCACTGTTTATTTCACTGACTTAAATTCAAATTATGAATTCTTCACAACAGGCATTATCTTTCTGTTACATGTGCTCCCTACGCTCTATTACAATGGGCTCTTGAACTTTGCATCACATTCCAAGACAATATTTGAAAACAGAATACTCTTAATAAATCTCTAAATTCCATTAAAATTAAATTATGAATGATGGCAAGCCAGTTAGCAACTTCTCTATGGATGAATTAAAGAGAATTTGTGTACTTCTCAAAATATTCTAACAAATAACAAAACATGCTACAAACTTGGGAAGTTATTAAAGGGGTACACATGTCAAAATGATATGCTCTTTACTCATCAGCGGAAGAAATTTTAGAAGATACGTTTCTTCTGGGCTGACTGTGCTACAATTACCTAAGCTATGTCCCAGCCTACTCCAGCTCCAAGCCCTACAATGCAGTTACCCCAGGAGCACTGTGGGACATCATCAAGAAGCTGGGAAGGATTTGGGAAATGTCTTCACAGTGAAAAGATAATAGATGGAAAGGCAGGGTACTGTAATTAAAATGTAGCTAAGAGCAACAAACCGATATTTAAACTCTTGAAATTCTTAGCTTTAGGAAAAATGAACCAATAACCCAAAGCAAGCTTGAATTGCTGAGAACAAAGACGCTGTTATATAATTCAGTTTGTTTCCTCTTTGAGGAAGTAAATACATAAGTGGACTTCTGCTGAGAAATATTTTCCCTGAATTGCTCTTTAATTATGCACTGCAAATATTAAATAGGAGCACAAGACACAATGCAGTAACACAATATAGATAATTAAAGCACAAAGGAAAAACTAAGGGTTCTATTTTACCACACACAAGCAGGGCACTGGAGGCCTGTAAAACCTCATTACCTGTGTTAGAAAAAAATTCTGAAGTGAATATGTGTCATTTAATAGAAACTAAATTCTTGCCATCCACTGAAATGTTAAGCAGCATATACAGGAGACACTTTTGTCACTACTGCAAGAAAAAATATGTGTTTACTGGCTGTTAAATTTTGATGCAAACAGCTATGCTAAACTGAGAAAAACTTATTTCAGAATCACCTGCTTAAAGTAAGTCACAAATATGTAACCGTATCAATTCTCACTGAATCATTTTCTACTTCAGCTGATAAAGATGAGATTCAAGAACAGGTTGTACTGAGAAAAATAGGTTGATATGTCAATGTACATTGAAAGTCAGTACATAGCTAAGCAGATTCTTTACATACTTTATTTGATGGCATGCTTAATTTTCACTTAGTTACTACAGTTCACTGCAGAATTGGGTATTGTAGACAAGCGATTATTGCATCACATTTTCACTATATCATAAATTCCTAAAAGCAATATTGTCTTTGATTATTTGAGTTGAGACCGTAAAGACAAATTTTTGGTGTAGCTACTCAGTAAATACTTCAAAGAAAATTTTCTTTACTAATTGTATGGCCGTTCAAGGATAATGTCCAGTGTATACTCATCTCTGACAATTTGATTGTTAATTATCCTAGCAATTCTCTGCATTATATTTATTAATATTGTACATAAAATGTTTCTTGTGTATACTAAAATAGAAATTATTTCTCCATATATCATAGATGCACATGTTTAAACAGACTGTTTCTCTATAGGATATTTGTAACAATGGATTTGCCTGTTATTACATTTTCATGCACTCACTATCCTTAATTCTTCATTTAAACAATTTAATTTTATTTTCAGAGGAAAAGATATTAAGATGTACTTTTCTGGGAGTAGAGAGAAATCTTCATTCTGCCACTGAAGATCAGGAATTCTGGAGGTTAGACATATTCCAGTTTTCAAGACAAGGCAGGAGACCCAAAATTGTCCTACTCTTGTCCTCATTCCCATCTTTTGCTTTTGATCTCCTTCTCTAAACATCTTCATTCTTCTGCTTCACAGCATCTGTGTTCTTCCTTTGACTGGTCCATTCCACAGCTGCTGCCACAAAGGGATGAGGAGGAATATTATATTCTGGCAGCGGGGAAGCATGTGAGAACATCCCTGCTTGGAGAACTGGCTGTCATGTCCTCCTCCTTCCACATCACTATTTCTACCTTTTAGTTTTAAGAAGGTTCTCAAGACTTGCTGAAATGAACCCAGCTGATTGCTAGGAGGAAGGTCTTTGGGAAATTTCTCAGTTTTCAAACTGTGTAATAACTTCTCTTGTGGTTCCCCATACAGATCCAGAGGTGAAGGAGCGGCTGTTTCAGGATCATACAGAGCTGGAAACATTTTTTTCTTTTGTTGTACAGTCTGGAGACAGACTAGGGTGATAGATTCCAGACAGGGCTTTATCAGTTCTTGAATGTCAACAAAATCTGACCTTCTCATACAGCTTGAGTTTAAGGGTCCATGGGGCTCTCTTACTGCAGGCAGCATCTATAATGCAACAATCTGAAAAGAAATTTTTGGGTTTTTAATGAGATTTATTAACAATGGGACCTTTCTCTGTAGCTTACTGATTATAGTATGTTTCATTATCTCTGAGTCCTCATCAAAGATAAGATGAAGTGAGGTGGGAGTTTATCTGAGCCATGGATTATACAACAAAAAAAAATCTTTCCAGGCAAACCAAAGTCAAAGTCTTTTCTCCTCAGTTGCATGTGTTACTTCTCCAGCACAAAACATACTTTCTGTACAGACACAACTGACTTATAGATGTACATCCCAACATTTAAAATAAAGAAAACTAGGAGTCAGGGCAAAAATGCAGGGATGACAAGTCTCAGATGCTATGGAGATTTTTGCCATCTGCTTCTCAAAAGTGTTAAAAACATCCATGATTTTTTCTCTGATTTTTAAAAAATTATTTTCTTAAATATCGAGAGAATCTAAATGGGGGAAATGACTGTCATTATTCATTAAGCATTTTGTGAGACACACCTAAATGTTTGAATTACATAGTCAAATCTCCATCATTTATATTGTAGGCATGCTTGTCATCTGTATTTATGTTATTACCTCAATATCTTTATCCTTCATAATCTACAAAGCATTTAACCTTCAAAAATTCCTGATGGCAGGGTAGTAGTATTAGTATTCCCTTCATATAGCAGCAGCAGCAGGAGTGGTAATAGCTGCACTGTTTTAGTAGTATTGTTTAGTGCAGTAGGAGTATTGTGTGGCATAGTAGTGGTAGTATTATATATGTGACTGGGCAGACATGGTAAAGACCAATATTCCATAAATATTGAAGAATATACTGAAGTAACTAGGTGTCTAGAGGGCTTTTCAAATTTCAAATTATTTGAGCTTTTGATTTTTTTCTTATTTGCATCTTTATCCATCCATAGAGTTTTACTGTTCCCACAACAAGCATTCAAAAGGCTTTATTTACATTGCATTCAAATATTTTGAACTGTTCTAGTGGGTGCATAATTCTTTCTCCACATCCCAGATGAAAAAAGAAAATTCATGGTCAAATTTAGCAGAAAATATTGCAGATTGTGCAACTCTGCAAATTATTTGAATTTCTTAGGTCTAGGGTACTTGTTGATTCTGACTGTATGCAACCATGACACCCAAATGCAGTCCAGAATTTTCTTTGACTAAGTTCAAACACTGAGCTGTTGAAATCTATCTGTTCTCTAACTTTGCCCATATTAAAGATGTAACATGGATAATTTTAAATAGGCAATGCCTACAGTATTTTTTGCTAGTTTTACAACATTATTACCCCAAAATAATCTTTGTCTTACTGTTAAGGGACAAGAGAGGTAACAAACCTGTAGGGGGATAACACCTGGATGTCTGTGGTAAAGTGGTACAACGAAAAGAAAATTCTTAATTTCCACATCTCAGAAAGACTGTTCCTCTTCATTATAATAGTGAAGTAATAAAATAACTCATGTGATTACACTCTTTCATAATTTCAGAAGTTTTTAGAAGTACTACTTAACGAAACATTATAATACACAAAATGGCAGGCTATGGCAAGGGGCCATAATAAGCAGAAATATCACATCAAAGTAGTGTATGTAGGATTTTTTCTTATATTTTAAATATACAATTTAAAACTGTCTCCTTTATATCACTCCATCATACATCAAGGTCTATTTTCCTCTAATTACACACAAAGTACTAGTATATTATAAATTAAAAATCAGACCTGCCTTACCTCAAAACAAATTTAGAGGTGGATGAGAACTGATACACAGTTTCCTTCAAATGACCACCATTAGGTAAAATTATTATTTTTGCAGCTGCCTATACCACTGAGAGCCATAGTAGTAAGCAGGTAGATTAGATGAGAGATTATTTGGTTCTAAGTTTGTCCCATGAAAGAAAATCAGCATTATCTAGCGCTTACTGGATGATTTATGGGATAAGAAACTATACCCCAAGCATTTAGCCATCTTTTAGATGGCTAAATGCTTGTTAGACAGCTGGGCAGGGAAGTATTCCAATGCTCCTACATTTCTGGATTAGGATAAAGGTTAATTTAAGAATAGTCATGGTGATGCTCAGGGTGGTTATGGTGCTTCATCTGAGTCCTTATCTCTTAAATCACTGGATTCTTGTTATTATCTAGAGTCCCAATAACTGTCATTACTGATTTGTACTGAAATAAAACACACCTCTAAATAATATCTCTTAAGTAATTTGCAGCCTTTAAATTAACCTTTTGCATATTCTTCAAATTAAAATATCTCAGGATTCCAGAACTTCCTGGAGCAGGTAGGGTGTACCTCAGCCTGTTAGAAAAGAGAACTCAGAATAATTTTTCAATTATTTCTAACAGAAAACAGTTTAACAGTTTTTGATTTTAAACTTCTCATTTTCAAAGAACAGAAGCCTAGATTTTACTTAAATTATAATGATGCTTTGAGGTAGAGCCTTCATCTCCCAAAAATGTATGAACACATGAGAGTGTCTAAAAGGGACAATATTTGGTGAAAGTCAAAATAAGAACACAGGCTAAAAAAAAAGGCTTTATCACTTGAACAAGGGCCTGAAAAGAGTGGCTTCTCTTCTCTATGAAAGAAAACCTGGATCAAATGGAGGCCAAGAAACAGGACTAGAGACATGGTGCCAAGCAGCAGGACAACAGAACAAGAGGCAATGGGCAGAAAAGGATGCACAGGAAATTCCACATGAACATGAGGACACATGTCCTGTGTGGTCAACTGAGCACTTGAACAGACTGCACAGAGAGGCTTTGGAGTGTCCCTCACTGGAGATATTCAAAACCTGTCTGGATGCAATCCTGTGCCATGTGCTCTAGGACAGCCCTGCTTGAGCAGGAGGTCAGATTGGATGACCCACTGGTATTCCTTCCAAACTTACACATTCTGTGATTCTGTGATTCCAAGGTAAATGCTTCCCAAAATGGTGTGCAGCACTTACACACTATCCCTGTCTCCTGCCAAAGGCCAACAGCCTCGAAGCAGAAATGAAATGGAGCTTTTGTTCAGACAGCCACCAGCATGAATCAGCTTCCCAGTCTTCAATAACCTAGGAAAACAGTCTGCCTGGTCTAGATGCAAGCATCATTGTATTTCCTATACAGTCACCTGCTGCACACTTGCCAAGGGGTTTTACAAAGCTCAGTTCAGCCCAAAATGAATATTGATAAATGGCTACAGGAAATGGTGGGCTGCCAAAATCAAAAATCTACATATATCTTTTCCAGATGGTTGTGATATGTTTTATTTAAATATTATTCCACTGATTAAGTGTGAACAAGTTATTGTCTATTGAAGTGATCTTTTAAAAGAGCTCCCATGTACTTTAGCAGCTTTTCTACTAACAGTGTTGCTCAGTGCAGTGGAATGAAAATGGTAGTGAAGGGGAATATTTTTCTCAGCATACTGCCAGTCAGTCTATTCTTACAGGCAGCAAGAGCAGGTAGTGATTTGAGACTGAAGTCATATCAGACTTCAGGCTTTGGAGTGTAGGAGAAAATGCCTTCTTTGAGTCTTATCACTGTCTATTCATCTCTCTGAGTTATTTTTCAAGATACTGTGAAAGCAGTTTGTTCTCCTTCTGTGAACTGTATTAAATGCACTCTATGGGTTTACTGTGATAGTATATTTATAGAGATGCTCACTGTTTCATTTTAACACTAATCTACTAAGATATTGGTTTTACATGGTTCCTTGAAAAACACTCTGGAGTTGTGGTCATTATGGAATAATGCACTAGCAAAATTTATCTTCTAACTAGCACTTCTTTCTCCTAAAAGAAGATACTGAACAGAGTGCTTCTTTTCTTCGGCCCTACAAACTTCATATCCATAATTCACTGAGTTCAAATTTCAGCCACTATTGCTCAAATGTGAAAAAACAAAGAACAAGTTCCCCCCTAATTAATTTCGTAGTTATATTTAGAGGGCCAGTAATTGTTTCATAAGATTGATTTGCGTAATTTAACACTACTAATGAAATTTCATTTTAACTGTGATTTTTAAGTTTTGATCAATGTGTAGCAAAGTTTCTAGTTTATGCATATAATATGACCAATGAAAATGATTAATTTGTTTCATACTAAGAATAAGAATATTTTCACGATATTCAAAGTCTCTATGATTGGTGAATAGTCTTACCAATTTAAAAGATTCAAAATTTTCAATCGGATAAGCATAAACTACCAAACTGTTAATACAAATAAGGTCTTCTTTAAAAGAATATTCTGTTATAGCCATGTATCTGTCATGGCATATGAGGTTAAATAACCACAAAATTTCACAGCAACTATAGGTTGATCTTGAAACCATGAAAACAGTGTGCCAGAAAAAGTGAAGAGTCCCCTCAAACAGAACACTATAAATCCTTATTTTGTTGACAAATAATTGTTTTGCATAGATTGAAGCAGAAACTCTAACAAAGAATAAGGTTAAGAAATAACTTGTTGGTACCTGATAGGATGGAAATATAACCTCAAGTTATCTTAGGTAATTATATTGCTAAAAAACACACCCCCACAGAAATTTGTATATGTAGATGATAGCATAATGAACTGTGCCAAGACCGCCACATGCGCATTAGGAATTTTATTATGTAAGTATGAGTGACTAATCACTCTTTGTTATCTCTTTGTATAAAAAACTGTGCTTGTTTCCTAAAAGATATCAGCTGTTTGGTGCTTGGCACCCTGTTCTGCAGAACTGTAATAAAATCAAGTATCTCAGCTAAGTATGTTGATTGGCTCTTGCGCACTGTGTAAAAGAACTCATCTTTTGGACAACATGTGCAATATTTGAAATTATTTTGCTGATCTGCAAGGAGTGTGACAATGACTCACATTCACCCACACACTGAAAGGTAAACTCATCATCCTCCCCTCCAAACTCCCCCTTGCCTACCATTCCTGTGTACCCTGCTCAGTGACAAAAGCGCTCTTCCCCCATTTGCAAAACATGCTTGTTTTTTGTTTCCCTTTCCATCCTTTTTTCATTAGTCTGGTTACAAATTCTGAGTGGTCATCAGCATTTATCCTTTCAGAAGTTTAAGTTCCTCTCCCAGCTTTCCCACCTTTCCTGACCTCGTATTACTTTGATCCTATTCTCCCAAGGCTGGAGGTATCCACATGGTACAACGGCAGCAGCAACCCGTTCTCTCCAGACCTGGTCTGCCAGAGACACAAACAGGAACAAGAAAGACTGGACAGCAGTCTTTGCTTCTTCCAATACAAAAGTACCATGTAGAGCTACCTTGTACTTGGAAACAACTTTTTGTGTCCTCCTAGGCACACTAAAAGGTATAAATGGGTATATCTACTTTCAGCCCTGTTCTTTTCGGCAGTTTTCATCCACAAAGTTTGGCAGCTAGGGGATGAAGCCAGAACAATGGGATAAGACCTCTGGAGCTGAAAGGGACCTGTGCCTGTGCTACCAGCCAGGACATCTGCTTAGGCAGTAGTGAATATGTCCATTGATTCTGAGTGAGTTCTGACTTCTTTTTTAACTGCTCAGGTCTTTCTAGAAAGCCAGATCATTTCATGTGATGAAAAGTAAGTCAGCGAGGTAGCATAAGCATTAAATCAGAGATCAAATTTGTCACATTCAGTTCCATTTAGATGAGTAAGTAAGCATCAAATGTGGATCACAAAATATTATAAATTATAAAAGCAAAGTAAACACTTTAAATCTCAATTCATTCGGCTGATGAATTAAGGACTCATTAATGGCAGTGAGTCACTTTTTAATAAAATCTATCAACAGAACATGAAGAAGCCCCTGTGGTTGTCATGGTATTTAATATAAAATGTATGGTAAGATAAATGGCTGAATTTTAATGAATAGCTCCCACTCTACAAAGGCAGATATTTAGCCTTTAAAGCCATGTAGCACACACAGTAAATTGTGTGGATCCCGGGCTTTGCTACTGGAATTATAATTAGTCTGTCTGCAACACCATGTGTAAAACAATTCCTTCTCAGACCATGCAGAGATTCAGTTGTGGCAGCAAAGAAATTTCATAAATAACAGGCACAATATCTTTTTAACAAAAAAAAAACAAAACAAAATAACCAAACAGAAAAAACAAACAACAAACCAACAACAGATGCTAATCATTAAGGAAAATCTTAAAATAGAAACATCTCAAAAGTGAAAAAAATCCAAAAAACAATGAGATAGGTGTTTTCTCAGGCAGGAAAAGGTATCAGGCTCTTCCTAGAAATCCAGTGAAAATTTGTTCCTGACTCAAAGGGAATATATGAGTTTTGTGAGTTGTCTCTGTGACAGGCAGCAAAGAACAGAGCAACTGGCAAGTTATGTTTATTTATTAGTTTTTCATTCTTTCAGTTAGTACTACTAAGAATCTTGCTTAAAACTCTTAAGTGATGTGAAATGTTATCTGTTCACTAAATTATGCTGTCCATTTTATTTGCCTCTTCTTTGTGATTATAAATACTCCTTTCTATTACCTGAATGACATATCACTCAAAAAAGAAACTATGATAACCACACGATACTTTGCAGGGTGAATGATTCCATCCAAAGTAGATATTCCTGAGTCTTGTTAAAAGAGAGCAGACACGAGGATCTCACGAGAATGAAGAGGATCTCACATTGCTAGGACAATGGGGCACACAGGCATGCTTAAGAATAAATGTGTATCTGAACAGGTTTCATTAGAAGTGATGTAACAGGTCTAAAACTGGGTCAAAGCCAACTTCCTCATATAATTCTTGGGTGAATAAAGAATGAAAATGTAAATATTTTTGCCTATAGGAGCAGTGATTCATTAGAATTATAAACAAATTCTGAAAGATCAGTTTTTTAAGCCAGAAAATATATGATTCTGTAGGAAATTTAGGTAAAAATAGAGAACTTGGAAGAGGGTCTGCTCACTGAGGTGTGCATTGTTTTCTGTGCTAGAAATTTATTTTAAACTCAACCTGTGTATCCAAGTTTAGAAATATTTCAGGGGATTCCTGTTGTGTCTACACAAAGTTTGCCCAGAACTCAAGTTCCAGCCCCAGGACTAGGTGGGTGCATTGTCTTGTCCTCAGCTCTGTTTGCCTGATCAATGATTTATTCTCTCTGTGCACTGGGATGGGACACCAAGACTACAAGTAATAGAAATAAAACCAGGAACTGCAACACTGACTTGTTTGGGGATCATTACTTGTAAAGTGCCTTAGTATAAGTACTAGAATACAAAAGAGGCAGAAAGAAGATGATTCTGGTATCTCTTTATCATATTTAATTATAAGTAAAATGGTGTGGCAGTTAATGTGAAGATTATTTTGAGAATTTGTAAAACTAGGAATTACATAATTTGATTAATTATATTAATTTTAAATTAGACTTTAAAAAGACAGTACACATATTGATTTTCAAGATCTGTGCTCAACAAAAAATTCTGGGATGCACAAAGAAGGCTGAAACAGCTCCTCTCCCACTCGTAGTCTTTTCTCCCCAGAAATCTGATTTTTCATTTGGATTTCTTTTTCAACCAGGTTCCCTGGGTAGCTCTCAGACATCAGGAAGTAATAAATTATATGGGAAGGAATGATACACCCTCCAGCATCTGATTTCACTGTCTGTTTAAGACATTCATCCAAGTGTTCAGAAATACCTTCATATGCACATACTGTATTCAATCATATGGTAAAAGAGTAACAAATCTGCTTTGTTGCAGACTCTTGGATGAGCTTCTGTTACAGACAAGCAGAAAGAGTCATGCCATTACTTGTTTGTCAGGAGTTCTAATCTTGCTAAAAAGAGTCAATTTGCAAAAGCACAGATTAAAACAAAATATAACTTAGGTTACATTAAGGCATGTCTAGATTTTATGGTTTCCCGTAAAATCAATCATAAATATTCTAGTGCTGATTATAGGCAGAAGTTAACAGTTAACTGTTTTGTAACCATCCTAACTTATAGTTCATTCTTTCAGAAGGCATACTAAAACCTGTGGTATAATAAAGTTTGGGGTCTACAACATAAAGGTCTGATGTCATAAGTAAATTTGGACTTAATAATACTGCAAGATAGTTTAAATACACAGACACACACTTGTAGTTAAAAGCTTACATCAATACTATTTCTTTCCTCTGTTGCTTGACAAAAAATGATTAAAATTAAATATCTCTGTATTTTACCCTATTCTGGGTAGTCCTCTTTACTGTGATTGGAATACAAACTGAGGACATCATTAGTGAGGGCCTGTTAAATTAGTTAAATTCATATTAGCATTAGACTTTGACCAAGAGAACTGCTAGTGACTTGTGATTTAGAAAGAAAGAGACTGGACAATAAAAGATTTATTTAGTCTGTCATTTTCTGAAAAAATGTTGTTTCAAACTAGTCAAATAAAATTTAATGCTTCTCTAACCTGTGTGAGATAAGGACTTTATTACACTTCCTTTTTTTATCAGCAACAAAAAGGAAAAAAATTAGCAAATATATATACACGTCTAAGCTAAGTTGCTATGTTACTCTGTTGCAGTATATAGTAGCCTTACATCTGCTTTCTGTACTCTCAATTTTTTGTAAAGAAGCCATATGTTTCAGAGCCTTCTTTAAGGCATCCAGCTTATTTTTGGGCACTGAGATATCAGTTATCAGACTTAACACAAACAAAAGAGGCCTGATCTCTGATGGTTAAAGTGCTTGTGAATACTAAGAAATTAGTTGTTTATAACACAGGAAAAAAGATTACAGCATGTAACCTAAAAATGATATAATAATCTCCTTTCATCACTATGTAAAGTTTATGACCAAAACTGTGATGTTTTCCTATCCCAGCGTGTGAATTTCTTCTTTTAATTCCACGGCTTATTGTTTGCAACTCAAACCATGGGATATGCATTACTACCCTGATTTCAGGGAAAGCTTTGGGATAGAGGGGTGGGTCCAGGCTGAGTCTTCCCACTTTTGTGCAAAATTTCACTCCATCCACATGCCACAACAGTTTTCTCTTCCAGACTTTTCATTTTTCAGGTTCTTTTTATTACAGAATTGCAGAATAGGTTGAGTTGGAAGGGACCCACAAGGATCATTGAGTCCAACTTCTCACCCTGCACAGGACCGTTCCCAAGAATCACACCATGTGCCTGAGTACCCATTTTTCAGCATCTTTTATTTCTCTTTGAGGAATTCTATTCCTGTACTCTATTAGATGGTTTCATTGATGATTTTTATTTCATTGCCTTTATTTTTCTTCTTATTCCTCTCTCCTTACAAGCTTTCTCAAGTGCTCTTGATATTGACCACTATACATTGTTCTATATAAAACCAGAAAGTTATGTTCAGACAGTAAAACCAGCTATCAGTCAAGTCTTCTGTTAATTTTTTATATAATTACACTCTTGAAGAAGTGCCAGAATATCAGTGAGGTCTGAACAGACTGCAGTAGCACAAGTGTGGCACAAAACTGACTCCACTCCTACTAACTTAAAGCTCTGTATGTCTTTGAATAAGTCCAGAAGAGCTCAACTCCCCACATTTTTATGCTAGGATATGAATGGAGTTTGAAAATCATTCATCAAGAGTATTGAGTCAACTGGCAGCTATGGTAAGCTTTTTCCTTCTTTCTTCTGGCAATTAAAAATGTGGCATTATGGGTAAATCAAGCTTTTTAAGGATGTATCATTCTTTGAAACCTAAGCAAAAAAAAAAAAAAGAAAATCTAGCATTAAAAAATATTATTTGCTGCTAGGTTTAATCATTTAATTATGTTTCATTCAGTCCCTAGAAACTTCTTTATATGTTGCTGGAGGTGATTTTTCCCCAGAATCAATGCCTCTAAACACAAGAAACTCCTTGCCTTTTGGCTGAGGCTGCAGCTTTATTTAGCTTTAGTTTGCACAGAAAGAAAGATTTACTAGTGTAGAGACATAAATCTAAAGAATGGAGGACGTGACCTATGGGAAACCTACAGGAAGCAAAGATATGGAAGGGTTTCTAAATGATCTATCAACAGAATGATTAGACGGGTAAAAAGAGAGACACAGTGAGAGCAATTGCAGAAGCAAAGGCAGAAAATTATTTCAAGCAAAATAAAAGGCAGTTTAGAGGTCAAAGATGATGAGGAATTATTGTGAAATTGTAAGGTTTTGCTAAAATGTCACTAAAGATATTAACAAAAATAGTACCCTTCAATGTAAGGGATAAATTGACCATAAATAAATGGGGAAAACCAGTTGGCATTTAATGAGCTTGAAGTAAAAGGGATTACAAGGTAGGACAACAAATGAGAATAAATTTAAGATAAAGGTGGAATATCTTTCAAAGAGCAAAGGCTGCCCTTTTTACATTGTTAAATAAAAGATCCAGAAAGTAGTGAGAAATTATGTGGAAAGAAAATGCAAAGGTAAGAGTTGTGTGGAAGAGTTTCAGAGTTAAAGAGAGGTCACAATAACAAGAGCAAAGTTGAGGGGAGAACTGCTAGAAGGTATGCAGATCAGCAGGGAGAAAGGAGAACTGGGTGTCAGGAAGAAGACAAGAAGGCAAAAAAATGTTGAGAAGAAAGTTGTGCTGCATTTCAATAATATCATCTTGCAAGAAATTGACAGGGTTCTACATGGGGAAGAGGAAAAGAGAGAGGGATGAAGGGAGAGACAGAAAGAGAGGCAGGGAGGGAAGGAGAACACAGAGGAAGGTTTGAAGTCTGAGTCAATGGTGGGGAAAAAGCAGATGGAACTAAGGAGTTTTAAAGTAGCTGGAAAATAGTTATTTAGGTAAACAGATGGTAGAACTGAACAGAAAAAGCAGATTTGAAGTGAAAAGAGACAGCCTTCACAAGTACTTAAGAAAATATTCCACTGTGTTGAGGAAAGTGTGAAGTATGCAGATTCAATGACATGAGAAAATAGAAGTTAAATGAAGCGGTGGAACGCCAAGGACACACTGATCAGGAACCAGTGTGAGGACAAAAGAGAAAGCAAGAGAGATGCTAAACTCAAATGTAATCTCAAAGCTCAGCAGAGACTGTAGACAAAGAGAGAAGGATATTCCATGAGAGTAAAAAAGCATTTTTTAAATGAAGAAAAACATTTTTCAGCTACACCTATAATGGTAAAAAGGTAGTGTAATGAGACTGGGCATTTTTTGAATTTTTGAACAGAATTTTTGATTTGCATCTAGAAATTGTATCCTTTTTAATAAATGAACCTTCTACAGAAATCAGTTCAACTTCTAAGTGAAATACATGTGGATCAGGGTGTTTTATTTGTTTTATTTTTCAAAATTTACAGAGAAATTATAAAGATCCCTAAAAAAAGTATGAAAATCTGTATGACATTATTCAAAAGGTGGATTTTTTCTGGTTGACTCTTCAAGCTCACGAAAAAACTCAATATATGACAAAGATGACTGCCCAGATGCTTTTTCTTATCTCCTTACTGCTGTAAGATTTTGTGTCATCATTCTTTCTATGCAGATATGTATAGCTGAATCCCCCAAGTTATTTTTGCCATGTTTAGCTTACCTTTCATTTGTTTAAACTTCCTCATCAATTTATTAGCTATTCCCAAAAATAGCTAATTATTTTTATCATCCCAAAAAGGATGTGGCCATATCTCTCTAGTTTTCTTTATTCAAATCAGTTCTCAAAAGTACTTATAATTTTCTCTTAATCTCTTTTTAAAATAGGAAGTTAAAGTCTCACGTTATTTTTTGACTCCAAGAGATATTTAGAATATCCACAGACAAAACTTACCACCAGCTCTGCTGCCATTTTCCCCCTGAGGAAGCACAAAGCTGGAACATCAGTAAATATTGCCTTTTTGCCTAACCTTTATCCCTGACCTCATATTGACTTAACAGAATCTTTACCACTGTAAGGGACCAAGAGTTGGTCAGGTCCACAGGAGCAGCAAATGTTTTCACAGTGATAAAGAGTAGAACAATTCCCATTGCTCTAATATAGTTCATTTCCAAAAAACTTTGTTGTTTCTAATGACATATTCTTTATGCTGTAAAACTGAGCATTAAAAACGCTACAATACATATAAGATTTAAATGTTTGAAACGGCTCAAAATTAGAGGAAATTTGAATATTCGAACTAGAATAACTATGCTATAAATTACTCACAAAAAAACCCTTTAATTTTAACAGTGACCTTGGTCCCAATCAAGAATATAAGGGAAAAAAATTCCAACTCTGGAGAGTTTTTTTAAATGCACACCTCATCAAGTTATCATAATTAAATCATCATTTTCATCAAGCAGTAAAATGTGACCAAAGTACCATGCAAAATTATTAATCACAGCACATATAGAATTTCAATTGCAAACAGTTTAAGATGCATTTATTAAAGTTTTCCTAAGATAACAATGAAATAAAATAATGTTTTGTTATTGGAGGAGGAACTAGAGATATTTCAGAGAGTTTATTATTAAAAATATGAAATCCCCAATCCTTAAAATTGCTGTTATGGATAAGGGATTCATTTTGATATATGTTTCTAGGATTCTTGCATCATCACTTAATAAATTGAAAAAGTTAAGCATGTTCTTTATATGCCTATATACACTATAGTTAAAGGCAATGCCAAAGACAGCCAGAAATCCTTACTCACAGATTTAAGCCCGCTCTATTTTAAATTTTGACATTCTTAAAAAGATTTGGCTACTTTTTTATAGAAATCAGAGGCATATTAATACACATAATCTATATGTGCATGCATAGAATATCCCATGGGAAATAATTTGATTCAATTATATGAACATTTAGCCTGTTAGAGAAAATGAAACTATGTAACTTAGAGAATATAACTGAGATCACTTTAAGACTCATATTCTGCAACAAGGATCCAGTATGGTAAGCAAAACAATCCCTGGTCAATGATGTTTTGACAAGAAAAGAAATAGAAATTATAAAATTTCAAATTCATCACTCTAATTTCTATTTTTTTTAAACAAACATCCCATATGATTTGCCAGAACACTGTTCTCTGTTGGTATTTTTCACTTCCCTTCACATCAGATTTTTGCATCATTCTTAAACTGATGTCATACATAGTGAGCAACCTTCATATTTAGAAATTATGCCCTGTTGACTCAGCAATCAAGACCTGACAATTAGATCTACCTTTATAAGGATAATCAGTGCTGTAACAAGTCCACGTATCTATATTAATTTCTTGTATACAAATGTTTTTACCTTACCTCCCCCGATCTTTTTTTTTGGTTGTCCTTTCTTCCTACTAATCTCTCTTTGGTTAAGTTACAGTCAGTCTGGCAAACACAGAAGAGACAGTGTCCCCTCAATTCTCTCTTCTTCTGTTCTGTTCATTTCTTTTGGGAGGGAAGTTCCAGGGACCTACAGCTACAGTAAGACCAGTTGGGCCAGTCAGAGAGAGCTCCACACCCTGACATTATTGCTTATTTGGCCTTCTGTCATTCTTTGCCTTCTTTACAGAGGAAAGGCTTTCCTTCATATTAAGTGTTCTGAACCACTTCTATATTTTCTGAATGTTTTTTGATCATTGAGGTGTCTCCTTGCTGCTTGTCTATCCATTAAATAGATTTGTTTCTTATAAAAATACAGGGGGTAGAAATGTTTCTGATTTCTGAGAGTGTTCTTTCTGGCTTGGACATATCTGGTGTTTTGCTGTTCTGATTTATGCTCAGATCTCTGAACAAAGTTTTCAGCGGTGCATTTATCATATTTACCTGAAAGAAATAGGTGGGACAAAACATCCCACTCCCAGGTGCTATGGCTACATCTGCACTTTAATTTTGCTGGGAGGGCACAGATGCTGCCTGAAGGTCAGGAGAGCCCAACTCCTTCTACCTTTACTGCATTTGTGAAGAGCCCAGGCTCCAGCTGATTGTGTAATAAACAGTGCCAAGGCTATCCTTTCTACTAAAAGTCAGCCAAACCTCAGGGAGCTAGGTTGCAAAAGGAAGACAGCAATCCCAAACTACTTTTCTCCTCCAACACTATGAAACATTAGCAAATTGAATAATAAAGTATAAAAATAAGTGTACTTTACAGATATGAGTATACTTGGAGATATCTTCCCTAAGAAAGAATACAAACTGGTTTACCTCAAACTCAGACACAACTGGAGTTCTGAAAAAAATAGAGCTGTTATGGAAACTGCTGACTTGAAGAGGGCTAGTTTTATTGTGTTTGCTTTTTTCTCTTCATTTTAAATAATGCTGCCAACAAAGATAATACAAGGAGCTTAATAAACAAAGAAGACGGTTATTTGACTTGACAAAAAGATCATCTTTAAAATTGTAGGTTCTGATTAAAAAATGTCACTTTTTCTTCAATTTAGTGGGCAGGTTAAATACAGTTTGGAGAGCTTTTCCTCCAATGCCTTTGTTCAAAAACAGGTCAGCCAAAGCAGTTTTCTTGGCTCTGTGTGCCATCAAGCTGTAACATCTCTAAGGACAAAGAATCTACAATATCTTTTTGGGAAACTTGTGAAAAGTTCAGTTACTCTCAGAGTAAAAATGTTTTGCCATGTGTTCAGATTGAACCTCCTGAATTTCAGTTTGTGCTAATTGCCTCTCATCCTGCACTTGGACGTCCCTCAAAAGAGTCTGGTTCTGTCCTCTTTGCGTCCTTCCTTCAGGCATTTACAGACATTGCCAAGTTATTCCTCCTCAGGTGAAAGAATTGGTATTCCATTTTGTCTTGTTTCATGAGATTCCTATCTGCCCAATTCTTCAGCCTACCCAGGTGAAAGGCAGCACAGCCACCTAATTTATCAGCCACTCCTCTCAATTTTGTACCATCAGTGAACTTGATCAGTGTGCACTCAGTTATGTTTCCCGTGTCTTTAATAAAGATATAAAAGAAAATTTCACCCAGTATTGACCACTGGGGTACCCTACTGGTTATGGCCTCCAACCAGAGGCCAGTCATTCAACCAGCTCTAATTCCACCTCATTGTCTGCTCAGCCAGCTCATGCCTCATCAATTTCTCTATAAAAATCTATCTCACAGCAGACAGGGTTGAAAATGTTACTGAAATCAAAGTAGACGATATTCACTGCTCACCCCTCGAATACCAAGACACTCATTTCATCATGCAAGGTTATCAGCTTGGTCAAGCATTACTTCTCCTTGAACTCATGCTGATGTCGTGTACCTTGTGCTCACCTCCTTGCTTACATGCAAATTCTTGAGGCAACCCTGCTTCAGCTGTGCTTCATTGTATTTACTTTCCCTTTTTTTCACATTGCTTCAGGTTCTTTGGGCATCAAAGGAGTCCTTCACTATGCCCACCAGACCTTCTGGTAACTGAATTTCCTCTGAAATTCCAACTTAAACCCCTCTCTACCAGGTCAGCCATCCTGCTGGCAAATATTTGTTTGCCATGGTTAGTCAGGTGGATCCCATCTCTCCTAAGTAGATCTTGATCTTTGACTAGATCATGGTGATAGAAAACAAAATTCTGCTCCCAGCACCAGCTCTGCAATCAATTGTTAAGGCATTGAACCACTGCCCTCCTCCTTATAGCCTTTGCCCTTACCAGCAGAATTCTGGAGAACACTATCAGTTTTTTATAGCCCCAGCCATCATCCTCAGACCCCTGTAGTCACTTTCCATACCCACCAGAGTGCCACTAGGGTTCCCACTGGTGTCCTCACAGAAAAACAGGGGATTTTCAGATGGGGATTTGAACAGGGCTCAGCAGTCTCTCTACAGCATCCCATGACACACCCAGTGGCAAGCAGCAGACTTTTCTAGACAACAGGCCAGGCTAACATATCCACATTATTTATCAGGGCATTTCTTGAAAGAATTTCCACTCAGGCCAAGATTTCCCCCTTTAAAATGCCCAAGAGTAATTCAGGCAGAATGGGCACTTCCCAGCAAGCAGTAAAGACAGGGCCATGATGCTTTTTGCCATCTGTTGGGCCAGGGAAGTTTAGCCATATCAATCCATGCTATGTCATGCTGTTTTTCCTGAGGTCAGCATAGGGGACCTTAGTCCATTCTCTCTTCTAGAATAAAAGAGGAAATTGAGGATCTGGAATGATGAATCCCTCAGAGAAAAAGGTATTTTTTAGTTTAATGAATGTAGGAGAAGGAGAAAATGTTAGTGTCAAAAAAAAAAAGAGACCATGAGATGGAAAGAGAAATCATCCAGTATGCATTTTATTTATGAATCTTAATACAACGACAGAAAGAAATTTTATATAATTCACAAGGGTATACTTGGAATTGAATGGGTCATATACTGAAAGAATTTGAACAGAAGATGACTCTTTGTTTGTGGACTGGCTTTAAAAAAAATGAAAAACATTTTCCAAGTCGGACACAGCACAAAAAGGCAAACACAGCAGGATAAAGCAAAGGAAGAATACCATAAAGGGGTTGATAGAAATGAAGATAAAACTCAAGTGTGCACTCAACATAGAAATGAGCTAAATAAGAGATTAAATTTGAATTTATGGAGACAATAAAAATGGATGTAAGCTCATTAATAGAAGATTAGTAAAGTCCATCCAGTTATTTGCATATAAATAAATATGTGATACAATGAACCTAAGTAGAATTTTTTTAGAAGATAACAATAAAAGTATATTAATATCATGGGATATAAATTGCCTTTAGAATAGACCAAAAGTGCAATGATGCTTGAGCAATTAAGACAGAAAAGGAGAATGAGCGTTGTGATATATAGACAGGAGGATGATTTTGCTAATATATCTTGTACATTTTTAGAAGCGATGCAGTTGAACATTCGCCATGTTGGCTGTATTCAGAGAGGGAAAACATGAACTCCTTATGTAATCGTAGGCTCACAGGCCAGATTGTGAACATTTTAAGATGGAGTGGAAATAATTAAAGTGCTTACCTCTGCTAGGACGCAACTTGTGCTATCTTATTTTATATATACTAGTGTTTGTATAAGTGGTGGAGGGAATGTTATTCCAACCAAATACTTAGCTGCAGCTGGACATTTTCTCCATAAGACTTTATGTCCTGTGTCCAAAATCCTAGAGTCTGTGATTTAATCCTGCCTTTTTTTTTTCCTTTTTTAAATTATTTCTGTTCAGACCCATGCACTTTTATTCCTACTTGCATTACTTTTTTTTACTAGTTATTTCCAATTGAAGTTACCTCTCCTGATTCTTAAGGATAAGCAATCTTAGGTATTGGTCATGACTATCAGTACATTTGGTTTGTTCTCCAAGTGCCCAGAGGTTGGCAGGATTCACAAAAATTTCAAAAGGCTGGGACATACAGCTAATCCACAAGAATATCCCTCCCCTTGGAAAGGGTTAATGAAGAATTTAAGAAAGAATTTGACATCAGCCATTTTTCCACAATTCAGCATCAAGAATTTAAGCCACTGGCTTTCCAAGGGGAAAAGGAAAGGAGAATTCATGGTGATCTTTTTACATATGATGTGAGCACACAAACCTTATTTCTTTTTCCAATCTATTTTAATTTATATGCTTTTTTCCCATCTCTCTTAGTTTGATGTGTTTCTTTCAAAGCTGATGCATATCTCCTTGACAATAATAAAAAGTAGTTAGATGCCTTCATTTGTCTGTGATTCAATACCTTGGGTCCTTGAACATATTTGCATGGCTTTGCATTTATTTTCAGAGGAATTTGCAACATCCCTGACACAATACAATGCAGTTGGTTCATAGTTTTCATAACACTACTTGGAACCAAAAAGTTAAAACGTGTAATAAGCACAAAACATATCTTTGCTGCAACCATTACTTACTTGTACTCAATGTGGCAAGAGATTGCAGACCTGCAGCAGGATTTCACTGGAGCTTTACACTGCTTAAATATGAAAAGAAAGAGGAATCTTTTAGGTTATTTTAAGGAATCACACTGCAACACATTTTTTTTGTCAAAGAAATTAGAATGGTTTAATTCAGCAAATGAAGACTGGAATATGGCTACTGTGTTGGAATATGATAGGGGGAGCAAGGAACAAAGGAAGCAAAGAAATTCTTACTTTGAAGACTAAAGTAAATTATTCTGACATAACCATGAATGAATGCTGAAACTCAATGGATTTTTTTTCCAAGCTAGATTAAATTGAAAGATTCTGGAACATCTTTTCTTTTGATATAATACTTAGAAATGTAAATAGCAGTTTTGTGGTGGAGTTTAGTAAGTTTGTAAAGTGTTTGAACTGATAAATTTGCTAGTACTGTTCTTGGGAGAGAGTCTGAAATTAATTCATCTGGAGGAAAAGATTTGGGGCACATGAATGGAAGCCAGACCGTAGCATTTGGTCTCAGAAGCACAGGATGGTCTCTGGCTTGTTATATTAGTAATCTAGTTCACAAGTCTTCACTCCTTTCTATTGACTTTCTTGTCCCCAGATGTATCTTATTCTAAAGTTCCATTTTTTCCTTTATTTCATAAGCACCATTTCTCCTCACAAACATCCTTATACCGCCTATGTTTGTTTTTTTTTTCTGAGTTTCCCACTCCTATAATTTCATTTTCCTGCTCTGGGGGCTCTGTGTGACCTGACTTGGTTATGGTAGAAGGTCTGGGTATGCCCATTCTTCTTTCTTGCTTTGACTTTTGTTTACAGATGATCAGAGAAATGCTTTGAGTCAAAAATATTTTTAATGATACCTCTACAGAATAAGTAGGAGCAAACTTGCATATCTCCTCCCCTCTAGGGTCAGGCCAAACATCCTTGGTTCTGAATTAGACATTAGTTTTGAGAGCTATATTATGCAAACTTTAGTTCCTAGACTTCATGCATTATTTTAAATTAAGGAAAGATGATTAAGCAGAAGTCAATGCCCTTGTGCATGAATTGAAAGAAAGCACAAAATGTAGCATTCCAAAATCATGATCATTTGTTCATCAATATTTAAAGAGATATTTCTGTCTTATTTCAGAAATGACAGGGGAAAAGATATTATCCTCTGGAATGATTTTAAATAAAAAAATAGAGAGAACACATAACCAAATGTGAAGTAGGGACAGATAAGAAACAAAATTTGGCTGCACTTCCACTTTTATGATGGGAAGACAGCTTCACTGACTTAACTTTTTGCCAAGAAAAAGTACTTCCATAGTATTCTTCTAGTGAAAGACAGAAATTTGACATAAAGGTACAAAATGGTTGACATCAACTTATAAAATATTTTCAGCATAATATCTGATACTGGAGATTTATATCCTTCAGTAAAAGTAAGTTGTCAGTCTGTTCATTCCAGTGAGAACTTGGCTAACTCATAGATTATTTTAATATACATATCTCATAAATCAAAGATTCAGGTTGAATCAAAGAAGAGTGAAAATCTCAAAGAATAGAACAGAAGGGACATTTAAAAATCCCAGATACTCCCTTTTTGAAGTATAGTCATTATTTATGGGTAGACTTAAAATGAAATTTTAGACAGGCTATCAAATGAATAATTTAATTTTGACTCAGTAAATTTACTCATATGGTAAACTGGTATCTAGAAGAGAAGCAATTTTGCTAAGATCTATTTTCAGACACTCAAAAAATGGTGAAGAAAACTTTAGGCATTGGATGGAAACCCAAGTAAATTAGAAACCAAATTAAACAGAAATATGAATTAAAATTATAGAAACAGAAACAAAAATAGAAATATTGCAAAGAAACTTGCGTAAACTAAAAATATGCCCCATTTCCCAAGTAAGTAATATATTCTTTAAAGAAAATTGAAAAGTTGTTCACAGTAAAATAAACAAACACACGAACAAACACCAGAAACACTGTCTAAAATAGCTGCTAAACGAGCCTGTGTAAGTGGCTGAACTTCTCGTCTGCTTTCAAGAAAATCGATGTAGAAAAAAAATATTTATTCTACTTGCTTCCAAACCTTTAATTCTCATCATGATTAAACTAGATTTAGTTTATTGAGGCAAAATTTTTCTATCATTGTGAACTCATATGCAGCACAGTGAGATCAAGCTAGTATTTATGGTAAGAACACTTTTGTGAGAAACAAAAAAAAAAAAAATCAAAAGCTCTCCACAAAGATGCATGTAGGTAACTCCTATCCAGCCTCCCTGAACTTCCTTCTCAGCCCCAGGACCATTGACTGCTCAGGCTAGAGCCAAGGAAAGCCCATCATCTCCATGGTGTCAGAGACTGAAATAGTTCATGCCTCAAGTATTAATATAAAAGAGTTTTGCCCATTGTAACAAAAACTGTGTAAAGATGCAGCCAAAGAAGCCTCCCTGAAAATACCTGACTGGAACTTTGGACTGTGAGTTAAGCCACCTAGATAGGATGCTACTGTCCAATCATTCCAGCCTAGGGAAAAACAAACAAGGCTGAGGCAGAGGAATGCCTTCCCAAGTGGTTTGTTGTGAAAGCCAAATGCAGCAGAGATTCTTCCCTGGCTGAGTTTGGGGTGGGGAGACCACAGCCCACAGACACCAGGTTTACTTCCCCAAAACGAGGAAGGGGAGGAGGTTTCAGGTATAACCTCTGGTCAGAGGAAGTGAACACCCATCCTCCCTTACACAAACTGGCCAACCCCACAGGTCACATCCATGGGACATTCCCGTGAGAGGCAGCTGAGAGAGTATCATAATCCAGCAAAGAGCCTCCAAAGTGCCCCCCCAGAGTCATTCCTGAAGCCTTGCACCACAGGACTGAAAGCGATGCAACAAACCCAGGGTTGTTGGAGACAATGGTAAACTCCCCATGGGGAGATGCCTGGGTTTTCCTCCCTAGCCTGAGCATATATTAACCCATTGAATTCTGTGCCTTTTGGGGGTGGACCTTCACTGCCAAGAAGACGAACTGGGAAGAATCAACAGAGTGTTGTTGGGATCCACAGTGTGGTGAGATTTTCCTTATTCTGTCACCTTCTTTCTGTCCCCCCCCACCTATTTTCTATTTCTTTCTTTCTCTCTCTCTCTCTCTCTCATATTTGTTATCAAATAAAACCCATACTATTGTCACTGACACATGGTCTCCTTTGCACCTTAATTCAGGCAGAGGCATTTCTAAGAACTTCAGTAACTGGATATTGACACATGGTCTGGTGTGATCCATTTCCCCTGGGCCTTTGACAGCAACTGGGCACAGTGCAGAATGCAGATGGCCCCACCTCTGGCATTTTACTCAACATCCATAGCCTGAAAGTCTGCAAGCATTCAGACCTGAAGTTATTCTTACCTATTAAGGCAGAGGTGGAGGTGTCTATTGATGTTAGTGTAGCGGCTCATGTTCTCCCAATTAAAGAAGGAAAAACTAGAATGATTTGCTGCTAAATAAATGCTGAAGACAAAATCCATCACCAGAGCTATGCAGACTATCCTGCTGTATGAGCACTGACCATTGGAAGAGGCTGAATGATAAATAGGTTTGAGACCACAGGATGCGGAAGATGAAAATCAAACCTTTCAGAAATTAAAATTTTGATTTTCATAATTCACAATTATTTTGTAATGGTACCTCACAGCAGTAACAGCAGCTAGATATTGGAGGCTTTTTTCAGTTGTGACACTTTGTTTCATATTTTCACTAAAAGTGTGGTTAACAGGAAGACATTTCATAAGTATTTTTTTCTGAATAATGATTTTTTACTTTCCAGTCAGCTACATGTAAAAGAAAGACTAAAGGAAAATAAAGTTGATTGAGAAAGAACAAGCCTTTTGATCCACGAAAAACTCACCACATTATATCTCTAAGAGACTATCACCATTATATTAATAATCATAATCTCTAGGATGGAATCGATTTTTTTATCTAAGAGACTGAACAAGATTTCAAACCAAATTTCTCCATTTCCTCCACTTGCTATTCTTTTTCATGTTCTGAGAAATCCTGGAGCGTATAAACTCGATTACTTTTGGATGGAACTTAATTTCCTGAGCACACATAAGATTTTCCAGTTGCTAATGTGCTTGCAGTCCGCAGGAGCACTCTTGAGCTGCTGCAGAAGAAAACTCTCAAAAGAGCAGTGTGGAAGTCAGGTTCTCAGCACCAGTCATTTGATTGTATCTGTCCTCTGATCATACAGCATGCTTACATACAGCATTCCTCAAATCAATGCTAGAATCAAAGATATTTAAAGACTTATCTTCTCAGTCAATAGCTGTTACCTGCCTCATAACCTCTGAGTGTGCAGGAACATTCTGATGCAAAAGATTAAGAAGCAGAGGAACATCAATATCTAGTGTCAGTGCAAAACTTCAAGACCCACCCAGCTGCATTCCTTGCAAACAGTGCATGTTATGTTTTTAACTTTGCTTTCACTCAGTCTTAAATACTTTGACTATAATTATGGGGGAAATAAGATATAATTCTTGTAAATAACAGCTTGGACTATTAATTTCAGTTTAATGAGACTATACTGTTATTCAAACCTCGGGTATGCCGTTTGATTTGGATCTATTTTTCATTTTAGTCCAATGGCTTTTAAATCAGGTCACTGATCAGTACATTTGCACATCCTCAATGAAAGCAAATTTACCCACATTATGCTTTGTGGACCATTTTAATGTAGCAGCAAGCTCTAAGATCATATTATAAAATCTTGCAGATAAGGGCATATAATTTTATCTGAATAGCAATACCAGTCAAACATACCATGTCAATACAGTTCTTCTCACTCCTGTTCTTTACCATTTAGCAGCAAAAATTCCTGACTGTCTGTTAAAATAGTTGTCTACTGAGATCTCAAGAGTTAAGCAAGTAAAGAAGTGGGAACAATTTTTTTAAAAAAATCTTGAAAAAGAGGCAACAATGTCTGACTTTAGGGGTTTTTTTGCGGCATTTGCTACATCTGATTACTTTGCAGTTCCTAGCATTAATATTGATGCAAGGTGCTATATTGAACCTAGGATAAATTTCTTATAAAATGTTTGGCCTTCTATTTATTTTTAATTTTTTTTTATTTTTGCTATGACACATGGTATTAGATTTAATTCAGCATTGTCAGATTTTTGAAGATAGAGACTTTTTATTTGTGGAGTTATTATTATTATTATTATTTGTTTATTCTACCTGTTATAAGGTCTGCCAGAAACCCTTACATTGTTCTTAACTGTTTTTAATAAACCCAAATAAAAGAACATACAATAAAATCATGCTTTTCTTTTGAGAGAAGCAAGCTGTTATATGCTTTTCTAAGTTTGCAGGCCTTAGGCAAGAGAAAGCAATCTATAAGGAATCTCACGGACTGCATGATGAAGAAATTATTTGAAAGCCATCTCTTTGTTTCCTCATAGCCCACATATTAAAGCACCACCTTGCTAAGGACAATATTTAAAATAAAAGATGCTCTGGTCATTGATAAAGGTGATATAAGTAAATTCAGAGGAATAACATAGTCAGCACCTACTGTTGCTCAGCTGTGTTCAAGCTCTTCTCTCCAAGACCAGGCTGGATGGGGCTTTTGAGTAACCTGGCCTAGTGGAATGTGTCCCTGCCCATTGCAGGGGGCTTGGAACTGAATGATTCTTAAGGTCCTTTCTGACCCGACCGATTCCACGATTCTGTTATCAAGAAACAGCTTGACTGGTGCTTAAGTAAAGACACAGGAGAAATAAATTTTTTCAATAAATTTTAGACCATTAGCCACAATAAAAAAAAAACCATTTCTTTTCCTTCTAAACTCCATCAAATTCTTGGAAAAGGACATAATGCACACACATTATAAAAAAATCCGACTTTTAAAATATCTCGTGGCTGTTTTAACATGCAAAAAATATTTTACTTTAAGATGGTCTTTATCTTTTCCTACTAGGAACCTTTTGAAGCAAAATGGATGCAATTATGAAAAATAATATTATATATTTTAACATATATTAATCAATTTCCAATCATATTAATAAAGATTTTCAGGGCAGAAAAGAATGATCGGATCACAAAAGAATAATAAAATTTCAAAATAGGTTCATTAAGGATTTTAAAAGAAAGGAAAATTTATCAATATTCATCTTTCGTGTTCTAATTACATGAGGAAAATCAGGCCTGGGCAAGGGCTGCTCCAAGGAAAAAGCCATGAAAGCAGGCATGTTGTAGCAGTTTTGCACACCACTTGCAATACCATTTGCAGCTGCAGTGTTCCTGGAGCTGTAGGCTTTGTGGTTTCTAAGATGCTAACCCTAGGCATAACCCTAACCCTAACCCTAACCCTAACCCTAACCCTAACCCTAACCCTAACCCTAACCCTAACCCTTACCTTAAACAAGAAAAAAAGGCCGGTGCTAGGGCTGCTCACAAGGAAAAAGCAATGAAGGCAGGCATGTTGTGGCAGTTTTGTGCTCGAATTGGGATGCCTTTTGGAACTGCAGTGTGCCTGGAGTTGGGGGCTTTGTGGTTTCCAAGACACTAACCCTAGGCGTAACCCTAACCCTAATCCTAACCCTAACCCGAGACAGGAAAAGCAGGCATGCCCTAGGGCTGCATCCATGGAAAATGCTTTGGAGGCAGGCATCTTGTGGCACCTTTGCGCTCGACTTCGAGTGCCTTTTGCAACTGCAGTGTGCCTGGAGCTGGGGACTTTGTGGTTCCCGAGATGAAAACCCTAGACTTAACCCAAACCCTAACCCTAACCCTGACCAGGAAAGGAAGGCCAGGGCTAGGTCGGCTCCCAAGGAAAAAGCCATCAAGGCCGGCATGTTGTGGAAGTTCAGTGCTCGACTTGGGATGCCCTTTGGAACTGCAGTGAGCCTGGAACTTGGGGCTTTGTGGTTTCCAAGACACTAACCCTAGGCGTGACACTAACCCTAGGCGTAACCCTAACCCAAACCCTAACCCTAGGCAGGAAAATCAGGCCAGGCCTAGGGCTGCTCCCAAGGAAAAAGCCAAGAAGACAGGAATCTTGTGGTGGTTTTACGCTCCACTGGGGATGCCTTTTGCAGCTGCAGTGTGCCTGGAGCTGGGGGATTTGTGGTTACTAAGATGCTAACCCTAGGCGTAACCCTAACCCTAACCCTAACCCTAGGCAGGGAAAGCAGGCCAGGCCTAAGTCTCTGCCAAAGGAAAAAGCCATGGAGGCAGGCATATTGTGGTGGTTTTGCGCTCCGCTTGGGATTCCTTTTACAGCTGCAGTGTGCCTGGAGCTGGGGGATTATTGGTTACTAAGATGCTAACTCTAGTTTTAACCCTAACCCTAACCCTAGGCAGGAAATGCAGGCATGACCTAGGGCTGCTTCCATGGAAAATTCTGTGGAGGCAGGCATCTTGTGGCAATTTTGCGCTCCACTTGGGGTGACTTTTGCAGCTGCAATGTAAGTGGAGCTTGGGGCTTTGTGGTTTCCAAGATGCTAACCCTAGGCGTAACCCTAACCCTAACCCTAATCCTAACCCTAGGAGGGAAAATCAGGCCTGGCCTAGGGCTATTCCAAAGGAAAAAGCCATGAAGGCAGGAATATTGTGTTGGTTTTGCGCTCCACTTGGCATGCCTTTTACAGCTACACTGTGCCTAGAGTTGGGGGATTTCTGGTTATTAAGATGGTAACCCTAGGCGTAACCCTAACCCCAACCATAGGCACGAAAATCAGGCCTGGCCTAGGGCTGCTTCCATGGAAAATGCTGTGGAGGCAGGCATCTTGTGGCAATTTTGCGCTCTACTTGGGGTGCCTTTTGCAGCGGCAGTGTGCCCGGAGCTGGGGGATTTGTGGTTACTAAGATGCTAACCCTAGGCGTAACCCTAACCCTAACCCTAACCCTAGGCAGGAAATGCAGGCATGACCTAGGGCTGCTTCCATGGAAAATTCTAAGGAGGCAGGCATCTTGTGGCAATTTTGCGCTCAACTTGGGGTGCCTTTTGCAGCTGCATTGTAAGTGGAGCTTGGGGCTTTGTGGTTTGCAAGATGCTAACCCTAGGCGTAACCCTAACCCTAACCCTAAGCCTAGGTAGGAAAAGCAGGCCAGGCCTACGTCTGTGCCCAAGGAAAAAGCCGTGGAGGCAGGCATATTGTGGTGGTTTTGCGTTCCAATTGGGATGCCTTTTTCAGCTGCAGTGTACCTGGAGCTGGGGGATTTGTGGTTTCTAAGATGCTAACCCTAGGCGTAGCCCTAACCCTAACCCTAACCCTAACCCTAACCCTAACCCTAACCCTAGGCAGGGAAAGCAGGCCAGGCATACGTCTGCGCCAAAGGGAAAAGCCGTGGAGGCAGGCTTATTGTGGTGGTTTTGTGTTTCACTTGGGATGCCTTTTGCAGCTGCAGTGTGCCTGGAGCTGGGGGATTTGTGGTTACTAAGATGCTAACCCTAGGCGTAACCCTAACCCTAACACTTACCCTAACCCTAACCCTAACCCTAACCCTAGGCAGGAAAATCAGGCCTGCTCTAGGGCTGCTCCCAAGGAAAAAGCCATGAAGACAGGAATCTTGTGGTGGTTTTGCGCTCCACTTGGGATGCCTTTTACTGCTGAAGTATGCCTGGAGCTGGGGGCTTTGTGGTTTCCAAGATGCTAACCCTAGGCATAACCCTAAACCTAACCCTATCCCTAGGCAGGAAAATCAGGCCAGGCCTGCGTCTGCGCCAAAGGAAAAAGCCATGGAGGCAGGAATATTGTGGTGGTTTTGCGCTCCACTTGGGATGCCTTTTGCAGCTTCAGTGTGCCCTGAGCTGGGGGATTATTTGTGGTTACTAAGATGCTAACCCTAGGCGTAACGCTAACCCTAACCCTAATGCTAACCCTAACCCTTGGCGGGAAAATCAGGCCTAGCCTAGTGCTGCTCCCAAGGAAAAAGCCATGAAGGAAGGCATATTGTGGTGGTTTTGCAATCCACTTCGGATGCCTTTTGCAGCTGCAGTGTGCCTGGAGCTGGGGGATTTGTGGTTACTAAGATGCTAACCCTAGGCGTAACACTAACTCTAACCCTAACCCTAACCCTAACCCTGGGCAGGGAATGCAGGCCAGGTCTACGTCTTCACCAAAGGAAAAAGCCATGGATGCAGACATATTGTGGTGGTTTTGCGCTCCACTTGGGATGCCTTTTACAGCGGCAGTGTGCCTGGAGCTGGGGGATTTGTGGTTACTAAGATGCTAATCCTAGGCATAACCCTCACACTAACCCTAACCCTAACCCTAGGCCGGAAAATCTGGCCTAGCCTAGGGTGCTCCCAAGGAAAAAGCCACGAAGGCAGGAATATTGTGGTGGTTTGGCACTCCACTTGAGGTGCCTTTTACACCTGCAGTGTGCCTGGAGGTGGGGGATTTGTGGTTACTAAGATTATAACTCTAGGTGTAACCCTAACCCTATCCCTAGGCAGGAAATGCAGGCATGACCTAAGGCTGCTTCCATGGAAAATTCTGTGGAGGCAGGCATCTTGTGGCAATTTTGCGCTCCCCTTGGGGTGCCTTTTGCAGCTGCAATGTAAGTGGAGCTTGGGGCTTTGTGGTTTCCAAGATACTAACCCTAGGCGTAACCCTAACCCTAACGCTAACCTTAGGCAGGAAAATCAGGCCAGGCCTACGTCTGCGCAAAAGGAAAAAGCCATGGAGGCAGGCATATTGTGGTGGTTTTGCGCTCCACTTGGGATGCCTTTTGCAGCTGCAGTGTGCCTGGAGCTGGGGGATTTGTGGTTACTAAGATGCTAACCCTAGGCGTAACCCTAACTCTAACCCTAAGCCTCAGCCTTACCCTAGGCAGGGAAAGCAGGCCAGGCCTACGTCTGAGCTAAAGGAAAAAGCCGTACAGGCAGGCTTATTGTGGTGGTTTTGTGTTTCACTTGGGATGCCTTTTGCAGCTGCAGTGTGCCTGGAGCTGGGGGATTTGTGGTTACTAAGATGCTAACCCTAGGCGCAACCCTAACCCTAACCCTAACCCTAGGCAGGAAATGCAGGCCTGCCCTAGGGCTGCTTCCATGGAACATGCTATGGAGGCAGGCATCTGTGGAAATTTTGCGCTCCACTTGGGGTGCCTTTTGCAGCTGCAATGTAAGTGGAGCTTGGGGCTTTGTGGTTTCCAAGATGCTAACCCTAGGCGTAACCCGAACCCTAACCCTAACCCTAACCCTAGGCAGGAAAATCAGGCCTGCTCTAGGGCTGCTCCCTAGGAAAAAGCCATGAAGGCAGGAAAATTGTGGTGGTTTTGCGCTCCAATTGGGATGCCTTTTACAGCTGCAGTGTGCCTGGAGCTGGGGGATTTGTGGTTACTAAGATGCCAACCCTAGGCGTAACCCTAACCCTCACCATACCCCTAACCGTAACCCTATGCAGGAAATGCAGGCCTGACCTAGGGCTGCTTCCATGGAAAATGCTGTGGAGGCAGGCATCTTGTGGCAATTTTGCGCTCCACTTGGGGTGCCTTTTGCAGCTGCAATGCAAGTAGAGCTTGGAGCTTTGTGGTTTCCAAGATGCTAACCCTAGGCGTAACCCTAACCCTAACCCTAACCCTAGGCAGGGAAAGCAGGCCAGGCCTATGTCTGCGACAAAGGAAAAGGCCATGGAGGCAGGCATATTGTGGTGGTTTTGCGCTCCAATTGGGATGCCTTTTGCAGCTGCAGTGTGCCTGGAGCTGGGGGATTTGTGGTTACTAAGATGCTAACTTTAGGCGTAACCCTAACCCTAACCCTTACCCTAGGCAGGAAAATCAGGCCAGGCCTCCGTCTGCGCCAAAAGAAAAAGCCTTGGAGGCAGGTATATTGTGGTGGGTTTGCGCTCCACTTGGGATGCCTTTTGCAGCTGCAGTGTGCCTGGAGCTGGGGGATTTGTGGTTACTAAGATGCTAACCCTAGGCGTAACCCTAACCCTAACCCTAACCCTAGGCAGGAAATGCAGGCCTGACCTAGGGCTGCTTCCATGGAAAATGCTGTGGAGGCAGGCATCTTGTGGCAATTTTGCTCACCACTTGGGGTGCCTTTAGCAGCTGCAATGCAAGTAGAGCTTGGAGCTTTGTGGTTACCAAGATGCTAACCCTAGGCGTAACCCTAACCCTAACCCTAACCCTAGGCAGGAAAATCAGGCCAGGCCTACGTCTGCGCCAAAGGAAAAAGCCATGGAGGCAGGTATATTGTGGTGGGTTTGCACTCCACTTGGGATGTCTTTTGCAGCTGCAGTGTGCCTGGAGCTGGGGGATTTGTGGTTACCAAGATGCTAACCCTAGGCGTAACCCTAACCCTAACCCTAACCCTAGGCAGGGAAATCAGGCCAGGCCTATGTCTGCGTCAAAGGAAAAAGCCATGGAGGCAGGTATATTGTGGTGGGTTTGCGCTCCACTTGGGATGCCTTTTGCAGCTGCAGTGTGCCTGGAGCTGGGGGATTTGTGGTTACTAAGATGCTAACCCTAGGCGTAACCCTAACCCTAACCCTAACCCTAGGCAGGAAATGCAGGCCTGACCTAGGGCTGCTTCCATGGAAAATGCTGTGGAGGCAGGCATCTTGTGGCAATTTTGCGCTCCACTAGGGGTGCCTTTTGCAGCTGCAATGCAAGTAGAGCTTGGAGCTTTGTGGTTTCCAAGATGCTAACCCTAGGCGTAACCCTAACCCTAACCCTAACCCTAGGCAGGAAAATGAGGCCTGCTCTAGGGCTGCGCCAAAGGAAAAAGCCATGGAGACAGGAATATTGTGGTGGTTTTGCGCTCCACTTGGGATGCCTTTTGAAGCTGCAGTGTGCCTGGAGCTGGGGGATTTGTGGTTATTAAGATGCTAACCCTAGGCGTAACCCTAACCCTAACCCTAACCCTAGGCAGGGAAAGCAGGCCAGGCCTAGGTCTGCGCCAAAGGAAAAAGCCGTGGAGGCAGGCATATTGTGGTGGCTTTGTGTTTCACTTGGGATGCCTTTTGCAGCTGCAGTGTGCCTGGAGCTGGGGGATTGGTGGTTACTAAGATGCTAACCCTAGGCGTAACCCTAACCCTAATCGTAACCCTAACCCTAGGCAGGAAAATCAGGCCTGCTCTAGGGCTGCACCCTAGGAAAAAGCCATGAAGACAGGAATATTGTGGTGGGTTTGCACTCCACTTGGGATGCCTTTTGCAGCTGCAGTGTGCCTGGAGCTGGGGGATTTGTGGTTACCAAGATGCAAACCCTAGGCGTAACACTAACCCTAACGCTAACCCTAACCCTAACCCTAGGCAGGGAAAGCAGGCCATGGCCTCCGTCTGCGCCAAAGGAAAATGCCGTGGAGGCAGGCTTATTATGGTGGTTTTGTGTTTCACTTGGGATGCCTTTTGAAGTTGCAGTGTTCCTGGAGCTGGGGGATTTGTGGTTACTAAGATGCTAACCCTAGGCGTAACCCTAACCCTAACCCTAACCCTAACCCTAGGCAGGAAAATCTGGCCTGCTCTAGGGCTTCTCCCTAGGAAAAAGCCATGGAGGCAGGCTTATTGTGGTGGTTTTGCACTCCATTTGGGATGCCTTTTGCAGCTGCAGTGTGCCTGGAGCTGGGGGATTTGTGGTTACTAAGATGCTAACCCTAGGCGTAACCCTAACCCTAACCCTAACCCTAGGCAGGAAATGCAGGCCTGACCTAGGGCTGCTTCCATGGAAAATGCTGTGGAGGCAGGCATCTTGAGGCAATTTTGCTCACCACTTGGGGTGCCTTTAGCAGCTGCAATGCAAGTAGAGCTTGGAGCTTTGTGGTTACCAAGATGCTAACCCTAGGCGTAACCCTAACCCTAACCCTAACCCTAGGCAGGAAAATCAGGCCAGGCCTACGTCTGCGCCAAAGGAAAAAGCCATGGAGGCAGGTATATTGTGGTGGGTTTGCACTCCACTTGGGATGTCTTTTGCAGCTGCAGTGTGCCTGGAGCTGGGGGATTTGTGGTTACTAAGATGCTAAACCTAGGCGTAACCCTAACCCTAACCCTAACCCTAGGCAGGGAAATCAGGCCAGGCCTATGTCTGCGTCAAAGGAAAAAGCCATGGAGGCAGGTATATTGTGGTGGGTTTGCGCTCCACTTGGGATGCCTTTTGCAGCTGCAGTGTGCCTGGAGCTGGGGGATTTGTGGTTACTAAGATGCTAACCCTAGGCGTAACCCTAACCCTAACCCTTACTCTAGGCAGGAAAATCAGGCCAGGCCTCCGTCTGCGCCAAAAGAAAAAGCCTTGGAGGCAGGTATATTGTGGTGGGTTAGAGCTCCACTTGGGATGCCTTTTGCAGCTGCAGTGTGCCTGGAGCTGGGGGATTTGTGGTTACTAAGATGCTAACCCTAGGCGTAACCCTAACCCTAACCCTAACCCTAGGCAGGAAATGCAGGCCTGACCTAGGGCTGCTTCCATGGAAAATGCTGTGGAGGCAGGCATCTTGTGGCAATTTTGCGCTCCACTAGGGGTGCCTTTTGCAGCTGCAATGCAAGTAGAGCTTGGAGCTTTGTGGTTTCCAAGATGCTAACCCTAGGCGTAACCCTAACCCTAACCCTAACCCTAGGCAGGAAAATGAGGCCTGCTCTAGGGCTGCGCCAAAGGAAAAAGCCATGGAGACAGGAATATTGTGGTGGTTTTGCGCTCCACTTGGGATGCCTTTTGAAGCTGCAGTGTGCCTGGAGCTGGGGGATTTGTGGTTATTAAGATGCTAACCCTAGGCGTAACCCTAACCCTAACCCTAACCCTAGGCAGGGAAAGCAGGCCAGGCCTAGGTCTGCGCCAAAGGAAAAAGCCGTGGAGGCAGGCATATTGTGGTGGCTTTGTGTTTCACTTGGGATGCCTTTTGCAGCTGCAGTGTGCCTGGAGCTGGGGGATTTGTGGTTACTAAGATGCTAACCCTAGGCGTAACCCTAACCCTAATCGTAACCCTAACCCTAGGCAGGAAAATCAGGCCTGCTCTAGGGCTGCACCCTAGGAAAAAGCCATGAAGACAGGAATATTGTGGTGGGTTTGCACTCCACTTGGGATGCCTTTTGCAGCTGCAGTGTGCCTGGAGCTGGGGGATTTGTGGTTACCAAGATGCAAACCCTAGGCGTAACACTAACCCTAACGCTAACCCTAACCCTAACCCTAGGCAGGGAAAGCAGGCCATGGCCTCCGTCTGCGCCAAAGGAAAATGCCGTGGAGGCAGGCTTATTGTGGTGGTTTTGTGTTTCACTTGGGATGCCTTTTGAAGTTGCAGTGTTCCTGGAGCTGGGGGATTTGTGGTTACTAAGATGCTAACCCTAGGCGTAACCCTAACCCTAACCCTAACCCTAACCCTAGGCAGGAAAATCTGGCCTGCTCTAGGGCTTCTCCCTAGGAAAAAGCCATGGAGGCAGGCTTATTGTGGTGGTTTTGCACTCCATTTGGGATGCCTTTTGCAGCTGCAGTGTGCCTGGAGCTGGGGGATTTGTGGTTACTAAGATGCTAACCCTAGGCGTAACCCTAACCCTAACCCTAACCCTAGGCAGGAAATGCAGGCCTGACCTAGGGCTGCTTCCATGGAAAATGCTGTGGAGGCAGGCATCTTGTGGCAATTTTGCTCACCACTTGGGGTGCCTTTAGCAGCTGCAATGCAAGTAGAGCTTGGAGCTTTGTGGTTACCAAGATGCTAACCCTAGGCGTAACCCTAACCCTAACCCTAACCCTAGGCAGGAAAATCAGGCCAGGCCTACGTCTGCACCAAAAGAAAAAGCCATGGAGGCAGGTATATTGTGGTGGGTTTGCACTCCACTTGGGATGTCTTTTGCAGCTGCAGTGTGCCTGGAGCTGGGGGATTTGTGGTTACTAAGATGCTAACCCTAGGCGTAACCCTAACCCTAACCCTAACCCTAGGCAGGGAAAGCAGGCCAGGCCTATGTCTGCGTCAAAGGAAAAAGCCATGGAGGCAGGTATATTGTGGTGGGTTTGCGCTCCACTTGGGATGCCTTTTGCAGCTGCAGTGTGCCTGGAGCTGGGGGATTTGTGGTTACTAAGATGCTAACCCTAGGCGTAACCCTAACCCTAACCCTTACCCTAGGCAGGAAAATCAGGCCAGGCCTCCGTCTGCGCCAAAAGAAAAAGCCTTGGAGGCAGGTATATTGTGGTGGGTTTGCGCTCCACTTGGGATGCCTTTTGCAGCTGCAGTGTGCCTGGAGCTGGGGGATTTGTGGTTACTAAGATGCTAACCCTAGGCGTAACCCTAACCCTAACCCTAACCCTAGGCAGGAAATGCAGGCCTGACCTAGGGCTGCTTCCATGGAAAATGCTGTGGAGGCAGGCATCTTGTGGCAATTTTGCGCTCCACTAGGGGTGCCTTTTGCAGCTGCAATGCAAGTAGAGCTTGGAGCTTTGTGGTTTCCAAGATGCTAACCCTAGGCGTAACCCTAACCCTAACCCTAACCCTAGGCAGGAAAATGAGGCCTGCTCTAGGGCTGCGCCAAAGGAAAAAGCCATGGAGACAGGAATATTGTGGTGGTTTTGCGCTCCACTTGGGATGCCTTTTGAAGCTGCAGTGTGCCTGGAGCTGGGGGATTTGTGGTTATTAAGATGCTAACCCTAGGCGTAACCCTAACCCTAACCCTAACCCTAGGCAGGGAAAGCAGGCCAGGCCTAGGTCTGCGCCAAAGGAAAAAGCCGTGGAGGCAGGCATATTGTGGTGGCTTTGTGTTTCACTTGGGATGCCTTTTGCAGCTGCAGTGTGCCTGGAGCTGGGGGATTTGTGGTTACTAAGATGCTAACCCTAGGCGTAACCCTAACCCTAATCGTAACCCTAACCCTAGGCAGGAAAATCAGGCCTGCTCTAGGGCTGCACCCTAGGAAAAAGCCATGAAGACAGGAATATTGTGGTGGGTTTGCACTCCACTTGGGATGCCTTTTGCAGCTGCAGTGTGCCTGGAGCTGGGGGATTTGTGGTTACCAAGATGCAAACCCTAGGCGTAACACTAACACTAACGCTAACCCTAACCCTAACCCTAGGCAGGGAAAGCAGGCCATGGCCTCCGTCTGCGCCAAAGGAAAATGCCGTGGAGGCAGGCTTATTGTGGTGGTTTTGTGTTTCACTTGGGATGCCTTTTGAAGTTGCAGTGTTCCTGGAGCTGGGGGATTTGTGGTTACTAAGATGCTAACCCTAGGCGTAACCCTAACCCTAACCCTAACCCTAACCCTAGGCAGGAAAATCTGGCCTGCTCTAGGGCTTCTCCCTAGGAAAAAGCCATGGAGGCAGGCTTATTGTGGTGGTTTTGCACTCCATTTGGGATGCCTTTTGCAGCTGCAGTGTGCCTGGAGCTGGGGGATTTGTGGTTACTAAGATGCTAACCCTAGGCGCAACCCTAACCCTAACCCTAACCCTAGGCAGGAAATGCAGGCCTGACCTAGGGCTGCTTCCATGGAAAATGCTGTGGAGGCAGGCATCTTGTGGCAATTTTGCGCTCCACTAGGGGTGCCTTTTGCAGCTGCAATGCAAGTAGAGCTTGGAGCTTTGTGGTTTCCAAGATGCTAACCCTAGGCGTAACCCTAACCCTAACCCTAACCCTAGGCAGGAAAATGAGGCCTGCTCTAGGGCTGCGCCAAAGGAAAAAGCCATGGAGACAGGAATATTGTGTTGGTTTTGCGCTCCACTTGGGATGCCTTTTGAAGCTGCAGTGTGCCTGGAGCTGGGGGATTTGTGGTTATTAAGATGCTAACCCTAGGCGTAACCCTAACCCTAACCCTAACCCTAGGCAGGGAAAGCAGGCCAGGCCTAGGTCTGCGCCAAAGGAAAAAGCCGTGGAGGCAGGCATATTGTGGTGGCTTTGTGTTTCACTTGGGATGCCTTTTGCAGCTGCAGTGTGCCTGGAGCTGGGGGATTTGTGGTTACTAAGATGCTAACCCTAGGCGTAACCCTAACCCTAATCGTAACCCTAACCCTAGGCAGGAAAATCAGGCCTGCTCTAGGGCTGCACCCTAGGAAAAAGCCATGAAGACAGGAATATTGTGGTGGGTTTGCACTCCACTTGGGATGCCTTTTGCAGCTGCAGTGTGCCTGGAGCTGGGGGATTTGTGGTTACCAAGATGCAAACCCTAGGCGTAACACTAACACTAACGCTAACCCTAACCCTAACCCTAGGCAGGGAAAGCAGGCCATGGCCTCCGTCTGCGCCAAAGGAAAATGCCGTGGAGGCAGGCTTATTGTGGTGGTTTTGTGTTTCACTTGGGATGCCTTTTGAAGTTGCAGTGTTCCTGGAGCTGGGGGATTTGTGGTTACTAAGATGCTAACCCTAGGCGTAACCCTAACCCTAACCCTAACCCTAACCCTAACCCTAACCCTAGGCAGGAAAATCTGGCCTTCTCTAGGGCTTCTCCCTAGGAAAAAGCCATGGAGGCAGGCTTATTGTGGTGGTTTTGCACTCCATTTGGGATGCCTTTTGCAGCTGCAGTGTGCCTGGAGCTGGGGGATTTGTGGTTACTAAGATGCTAACCCTAGGCGTAACCCTAACCCTAACCCTAACCCTAGGCAGGAAATGCAGGCCTGACCTAGGGCTGCTTCCATGGAAAATGCTGTGGAGGCAGGCATCTTGTGGCAATTTTGCTCACCACTTGGGGTGCCTTTAGCAGCTGCAATGCAAGTAGAGCTTGGAGCTTTGTGGTTACCAAGATGCTAACCCTAGGCGTAACCCTAACCCTAACCCTAACCCTAGGCAGGAAAATCAGGCCAGGCCTACGTCTGCGCCAAAGGAAAAAGCCATGGAGGCAGGTATATTGTGGTGGGTTTGCACTCCACTTGGGATGTCTTTTGCAGCTGCAGTGTGCTTGGAGCTGGGGGATTTGTGGTTACCAAGATGCTAACCCTAGGCGTAACCCTAACCCTAACCCTAACCCTAGGCAGGGAAATCAGGACAGGCCTATGTCTGCGTCAAAGGAAAAAGCCATGGAGGCAGGTATATTGTGGTGGGTTTGCGCTCCATTTGGGATGCCTTTTGCAGCTGCAGTGTGCCTGGAGCTGGGGGATTTGTGGTTACTAAGATGCTAACCCTAGGCGTAACCCTAACCCTAACCCTTACCCTAGGCAGGAAAATCAGGCCAGGCCTCCGTCTGCGCCAAAAGAAAAAGCCTTGGAGGCAGGTATATTGTGGTGGGTTTGCGCTCCACTTGGGATGCCTTTTGCAGCTGCAGTGTGCCTGGAGCTGGGGGATTTGTGGTTACTAAGATGCTAACCCTAGGCGTAACCCTAACCCTAACCCTAACCCTAGGCAGGAAATGCAGGCCTGACCTAGGGCTGCTTCCATGGAAAATGCTGTGGAGGCAGGCATCTTGTGGCAATTTTGCGCTCCACTAGGGGTGCCTTTTGCAGCTGCAATGCAAGTAGAGCTTGGAGCTTTGTGGTTTCCAAGATGCTAACCCTAGGCGTAACCCTAACCCTAACCCTAACCCTAGGCAGGAAAATGAGGCCTGCTCTAGGGCTGCGCCAAAGGAAAAAGCCATGGAGACAGGAATATTGTGGTGGTTTTGCGCTCCACTTGGGATGCCTTTTGAAGCTGCAGTGTGCCTGGAGCTGGGGGATTTGTGGTTATTAAGATGCTAACCCTAGGCGTAACCCTAACCCTAACCCTAACCCTAGGCAGGAAAATCTAGCCTGCTCTAGGGCTTCTCCCTAGGAAAAAGCCATGGAGGCAGGCTTATTGTGGTGGTTTTGCACTCCATTTGGGATGCCTTTTGCAGCTGCAGTGTGCCTGGAGCTGGGGGATTTGTGGTTACTAAGATGCTAACCCTAGGCGTAACCCTAACCCTAACCCTAACCCTAGGCAGGAAATGCAGGCCTGACCTAGGGCTGCTTCCATGGAAAATGCTGTGGAGGCAGGCATCTTGTGGCAATTTTGCTCACCACTTGGGGTGCCTTTAGCAGCTGCAATGCAAGTAGAGCTTGGAGCTTTGTGGTTACCAAGATGCTAACCCTAGGCGTAACCCTAACCCTAACCCTAACCCTAGGCAGGAAAATCAGGCCAGGCCTACGTCTGCACCAAAAGAAAAAGCCATGGAGGCAGGTATATTGTGGTGGGTTTGCACTCCACTTGGGATGTCTTTTGCAGCTGCAGTGTGCCTGGAGCTGGGGGATTTGTGGTTACCAAGATGTTAACCCTAGGCGTAACCCTAACCCTAACCCTAACCCTAGGCAGGGAAATCAGGCCAGGCCTATGTCTGCGTCAAAGGAAAAAGCCATGGAGGCAGGTATATTGTGGTGGGTTTGCGCTCCACTTGGGATGCCTTTTGCAGCTGCAGTGTGCCAGGAGCTGGGGGATTTGTGGTTACTAAGATGCTAACCCTAGGCGTAACCCTAACCCTAACCCTTACCCTAGGCAGGAAAATCAGGCCAGGCCTCCGTCTGCGCCAAAAGAAAAAGCCTTGGAGGCAGGTATATTGTGGTGGGTTTGCGCTCCACTTGGGATGCCTTTTGCAGCTGCAGTGTGCCTGGAGCTGGGGGATTTGTGGTTACTAAGATGCTAACCCTAGGCGTAACCCTAACCCTAACCCTAACCCTAGGCAGGAAATGCAGGCCTGACCTAGGGCTGCTTCCATGGAAAATGCTGTGGAGGCAGGCATCTTGTGGCAATTTTGCGCTCCACTAGGGGTGCCTTTTGCAGCTGCAATGCAAGTAGAGCTTGGAGCTTTGTGGTTTCCAAGATGCTAACCCTAGGCGTAACCCTAACCCTAACCCTAACCCTAGGCAGGAAAATGAGGCCTGCTCTAGGGCTGCGCCAAAGGAAAAAGCCATGGAGACAGGAATATTGTGGTGGTTTTGCGCTCCACTTGGGATGCCTTTTGAAGCTGCAGTGTGCCTGGAGCTGGGGGATTTGTGGTTATTAAGATGCTAACCCTAGGCGTAACCCTAACCCTAACCCTAACCCTAGGCAGGGAAAGCAGGCCAGGCCTAGGTCTGCGCCAAAGGAAAAAGCCGTGGAGGCAGGCATATTGTGGTGGCTTTGTGTTTCACTTGGGATGCCTTTTGCAGCTGCAGTGTGCCTGGAGCTGGGGGATTTGTGGTTACTAAGATGCTAACCCTAGGCGTAACCCTAACCCTAATCGTAACCCTAACCCTAGGCAGGAAAATCAGGCCTGCTCTAGGGCTGCACCCTAGGAAAAAGCCATGAAGACAGGAATATTGTGGTGGGTTTGCACTCCACTTGGGATGCCTTTTGCAGCTGCAGTGTGCCTGGAGCTGGGGGATTTGTGGTTACCAAGATGCAAACCCTAGGCGTAACACTAACCCTAACGCTAACCCTAACCCTAACCCTAGGCAGGGAAAGCAGGCCATGGCCTCCGTCTGCGCCAAAGGAAAATGCCGTGGAGGCAGGCTTATTGTGGTGGTTTTGTGTTTCACTTGGGATGCCTTTTGAAGTTGCAGTGTTCCTGGAGCTGGGGGATTTGTGGTTACTAAGATGCTAACCCTAGGCGTAACCCTAACCCTAACCCTAACCCTAACCCTAGGCAGGAAAATCTAGCCTGCTCTAGGGCTTCTCCCTAGGAAAAAGCCATGGAGGCAGGCTTATTGTGGTGGTTTTGCACTCCATTTGGGATGCCTTTTGCAGCTGCAGTGTGCCTGGAGCTGGGGGATTTGTGGTTACTAAGATGCTAAGCCTAGGCGTAACCCTAACCCTAACCCTAACCCTAGGCAGGAAATGCAGGCCTGACCTAGGGCTGCTTCCATGGAAAATGCTGTGGAGGCAGGCATCTTGTGGCAATTTTGCTCACCACTTGGGGTGCCTTTAGCAGCTGCAATGCAAGTAGAGCTTGGAGCTTTGTGGTTACCAAGATGCTAACCCTAGGCGTAACCCTAACCCTAACCCTAACCCTAGGCAGGAAAATCAGGCCAGGCCTACGTCTGCACCAAAAGAAAAAGCCATGGAGGCAGGTATATTGTGGTGGGTTTGCACTCCACTTGGGATGTCTTTTGCAGCTGCAGTGTGCCTGGAGCTGGGGGATTTGTGGTTACTAAGATGCTAACCCTAGGCGTAACCCTAACCCTAACCCTAACCCTAGGCAGGGAAAGCAGGCCAGGCCTATGTCTGCGTCAAAGGAAAAAGCCATGGAGGCAGGTATATTGTGGTGGGTTTGCGCTCCACTTGGGATGCCTTTTGCAGCTGCAGTGTGCCAGGAGCTGGGGGATTTGTGGTTACTAAGATGCTAACCCTAGGCGTAACCCTAACCCTAACCCTTACCCTAGGCAGGAAAATCAGGCCAGGCCTCCGTCTGCGCCAAAAGAAAAAGCCTTGGAGGCAGGTATATTGTGGTGGGTTTGCGCTCCACTTGGGATGCCTTTTGCAGCTGCAGTGTGCCTGGAGCTGGGGGATTTGTGGTTACTAAGATGCTAACCCTAGGCGTAACCCTAACCCTAACCCTAACCCTAGGCAGGAAATGCAGGCCTGACCTAGGGCTGCTTCCATGGAAAATGCTGTGGAGGCAGGCATCTTGTGGCAATTTTGCGCTCCACTAGGGGTGCCTTTTGCAGCTGCAATGCAAGTAGAGCTTGGAGCTTTGTGGTTTCCAAGATGCTAACCCTAGGCGTAACCCTAACCCTAACCCTAACCCTAGGCAGGAAAATGAGGCCTGCTCTAGGGCTGCGCCAAAGGAAAAAGCCATGGAGACAGGAATATTGTGGTGGTTTTGCGCTCCACTTGGGATGCCTTTTGAAGCTGCAGTGTGCCTGGAGCTGGGGGATTTGTGGTTATTAAGATGCTAACCCTAGGCGTAACCCTAACCCTAACCCTAACCCTAGGCAGGAAAATCTAGCCTGCTCTAGGGCTTCTCCCTAGGAAAAAGCCATGGAGGCAGGCTTATTGTGGTGGTTTTGCACTCCATTTGGGATGCCTTTTGCAGCTGCAGTGTGCCTGGAGCTGGGGGATTTGTGGTTACTAAGATGCTAACCCTAGGCGTAACCCTAACCCTAACCCTAACCCTAGGCAGGAAATGCAGGCCTGACCTAGGGCTGCTTCCATGGAAAATGCTGTGGAGGCAGGCATCTTGTGGCAATTTTGCTCACCACTTGGGGTGCCTTTAGCAGCTGCAATGCAAGTAGAGCTTGGAGCTTTGTGGTTACCAAGATGCTAACCCTAGGCGTAACCCTAACCCTAACCCTAACCCTAGGCAGGAAAATCAGGCCAGGCCTACGTCTGCACCAAAAGAAAAAGCCATGGAGGCAGGTATATTGTGGTGGGTTTGCACTCCACTTGGGATGTCTTTTGCAGCTGCAGTGTGCCTGGAGCTGGGGGATTTGTGGTTACCAAGATGTTAACCCTAGGCGTAACCCTAACCCTAACCCTAACCCTAGGCAGGGAAATCAGGCCAGGCCTATGTCTGCGTCAAAGGAAAAAGCCATGGAGGCAGGTATATTGTGGTGGGTTTGCGCTCCACTTGGGATGCCTTTTGCAGCTGCAGTGTGCCAGGAGCTGGGGGATTTGTGGTTACTAAGATGCTAACCCTAGGCGTAACCCTAACCCTAACCCTTACCCTAGGCAGGAAAATCAGGCCAGGCCTCCGTCTGCGCCAAAAGAAAAAGCCTTGGAGGCAGGTATATTGTGGTGGGTTTGCGCTCCACTTGGGATGCCTTTTGCAGCTGCAGTGTGCCTGGAGCTGGGGGATTTGTGGTTACTAAGATGCTAACCCTAGGCGTAACCCTAACCCTAACCCTAACCCTAGGCAGGAAATGCAGGCCTGACCTAGGGCTGCTTCCATGGAAAATGCTGTGGAGGCAGGCATCTTGTGGCAATTTTGCGCTCCACTAGGGGTGCCTTTTGCAGCTGCAATGCAAGTAGAGCTTGGAGCTTTGTGGTTTCCAAGATGCTAACCCTAGGCGTAACCCTAACCCTAACCCTAACCCTAGGCAGGAAAATGAGGCCTGCTCTAGGGCTGCGCCAAAGGAAAAAGCCATGGAGACAGGAATATTGTGGTGGTTTTGCGCTCCACTTGGGATGCCTTTTGAAGCTGCAGTGTGCCTGGAGCTGGGGGATTTGTGGTTATTAAGATGCTAACCCTAGGCGTAACCCTAACCCTAACCCTAACCCTAGGCAGGGAAAGCAGGCCAGGCCTAGGTCTGCGCCAAAGGAAAAAGCCGTGGAGGCAGGCATATTGTGGTGGCTTTGTGTTTCACTTGGGATGCCTTTTGCAGCTGCAGTGTGCCTGGAGCTGGGGGATTTGTGGTTACTAAGATGCTAACCCTAGGCGTAACCCTAACCCTAATCGTAACCCTAACCCTAGGCAGGAAAATCAGGCCTGCTCTAGGGCTGCACCCTAGGAAAAAGCCATGAAGACAGGAATATTGTGGTGGGTTTGCACTCCACTTGGGATGCCTTTTGCAGCTGCAGTGTGCCTGGAGCTGGGGGATTTGTGGTTACCAAGATGCAAACCCTAGGCGTAACACTAACCCTAACGCTAACCCTAACCCTAACCCTAGGCAGGGAAAGCAGGCCATGGCCTCCGTCTGCGCCAAAGGAAAATGCCGTGGAGGCAGGCTTATTGTGGTGGTTTTGTGTTTCACTTGGGATGCCTTTTGAAGTTGCAGTGTTCCTGGAGCTGGGGGATTTGTGGTTACTAAGATGCTAACCCTAGGCGTAACCCTAACCCTAACCCTAACCCTAACCCTAGGCAGGAAAATCTAGCCTGCTCTAGGGCTTCTCCCTAGGAAAAAGCCATGGAGGCAGGCTTATTGTGGTGGTTTTGCACTCCATTTGGGATGCCTTTTGCAGCTGCAGTGTGCCTGGAGCTGGGGGATTTGTGGTTACTAAGATGCTAAGCCTAGGCGTAACCCTAACCCTAACCCTAGGCAGGAAATGCAGGCCTGACCTAGGGCTGCTTCCATGGAAAATGCTGTGGAGGCAGGCATCTTGTGGCAATTTTGCTCACCACTTGGGGTGCCTTTAGCAGCTGCAATGCAAGTAGAGCTTGGAGCTTTGTGGTTACCAAGATGCTAACCCTAGGCGTAACCCTAACCCTAACCCTAACCCTAGGCAGGAAAATCAGGCCAGGCCTACGTCTGCACCAAAAGAAAAAGCCATGGAGGCAGGTATATTGTGGTGGGTTTGCGCTCCACTTGGGATGCCTTTTGCAGCTGCAGTGTGCCTGGAGCTGGGGGATTTGTGGTTACTAAGATGCTAACCCTAGGCGTAACCCTAACCCTAACCCTTACCCTAGGCAGGAAAATCAGGCCAGGCCTCCGTCTGCGCCAAAAGAAAAAGCCTTGGAGGCAGGTATATTGTGGTGGGTTTGCGCTCCACTTGGGATGCCTTTTGCAGCTGCAGTGTGCCTGGAGCTGGGGGATTTGTGGTTACTAAGATGCTAACCCTAGGCGTAACCCTAACCCTAACCCTAACCCTAGGCAGGAAATGCAGGCCTGACCTAGGGCTGCTTCCATGGAAAATGCCGTGGAGGCAGGCATATTGTGGCAATTTTGCGCTCCACTAGGGGTGCCTTTTGCAGCTGCAATGCAAGTAGAGCTTGGAGCTTTGTGGTTTCCAAGATGCTAACCCTAGGCGTAACCCTAACCCTAACCCTAACCCTAGGCAGGAAAATGAGGCCTGCTCTAGGGCTGCGCCAAAGGAAAAAGCCATGGAGACAGGAATATTGTGGTGGTTTTGCGCTCCACTTGGGATGCCTTTTGAAGCTGCAGTGTGCCTGGAGCTGGGGGATTTGTGGTTATTAAGATGCTAACCCTAGGCGTAACCCTAACCCTAACCCTAACCCTAGGCAGGGAAAGCAGGCCAGGCCTAGGTCTGCGCCAAAGGAAAAAGCCGTGGAGGCAGGCATATTGTGGTGGCTTTGTGTTTCACTTGGGATGCCTTTTGCAGCTGCAGTGTGCCTGGAGCTGGGGGATTTGTGGTTACTAAGATGCTAACCCTAGGCGTAACCCTAACCCTAATCGTAACCCTAACCCTAGGCAGGAAAATCAGGCCTGCTCTAGGGCTGCACCCGAGGAAAAAGCCATGAAGACAGGAATATTGTGGTGGGTTTGCACTCCACTTGGGATGCCTTTTGCAGCTGCAGTGTGCCTGGAGCTGGGGGATTTGTGGTTACCAAGATGCAAACCCTAGGCGTAACACTAACCCTAACGCTAACCCTAACCCTAACCCTAGGCAGGGAAAGCAGGCCATGGCCTCCGTCTGCGCCAAAGGAAAATGCCGTGGAGGCAGGCTTATTGTGGTGGTTTTGTGTTTCACTTGGGATGCCTTTTGAAGTTGCAGTGTTCCTGGAGCTGGGGGATTTGTGGTTACTAAGATGCTAACCCTAGGCGTAACCCTAACCCTAACCCTAACCCTAACCCTAACCCTAGGCAGGAAAATCTAGCCTGCTCTAGGGCTTCTCCCTAGGAAAAAGCCATGGAGGCAGGCTTATTGTGGTGGTTTTGCACTCCATTTGGGATGCCTTTTGCAGCTGCAGTGTGCCTGGAGCTGGGGGATTTGTGGTTACTAAGATGCTAACCCTAGGCGTAACCCTAACCCTAACCCTAACCCTAACCCTAGGCAGGAAAATCTAGCCTGCTCTAGGGCTTCTCCCTAGGAAAAAGCCATGGAGGCAGGCTTATTGTGGTGGTTTTGCACTCCATTTGGGATGCCTTTTGCAGCTGCAGTGTGCCTGGAGCTGGGGGATTTGTGGTTACTAAGATGCTAAGCCTAGGCGTAACCCTAACCCTAACCCTAACCCTAGGCAGGAAATGCAGGCCTGACCTAGGGCTGCTTCCATGGAAAATGCTGTGGAGGCAGGCATCTTGTGGCAATTTTGCTCACCACTTGGGGTGCCTTTAGCAGCTGCAATGCAAGTAGAGCTTGGAGCTTTGTGGTTACCAAGATGCTAACCCTAGGCGTAACCCTAACCCTAACCCTAACCCTAGGCAGGAAAATCAGGCCAGGCCTACGTCTGCACCAAAAGAAAAAGCCATGGAGGCAGGTATATTGTGGTGGGTTTGCACTCCACTTGGGATGTCTTTTGCAGCTGCAGTGTGCCTGGAGCTGGGGGATTTGTGGTTACTAAGATGCTAACCCTAGGCGTAACCCTAACCCTAACCCTAACCCTAGGCAGGGAAAGCAGGCCAGGCCTATGTCTGCGTCAAAGGAAAAAGCCATGGAGGCAGGTATATTGTGGTGGGTTTGCGCTCCACTTGGGATGCCTTTTGCAGCTGCAGTGTGCCTGGAGCTGGGGGATTTGTGGTTACTAAGATGCTAACCCTAGGCGTAACCCTAACCCTAACCCTTACCCTAGGCAGGAAAATCAGGCCAGGCCTCCGTCTGCGCCAAAAGAAAAAGCCTTGGAGGCAGGTATATTGTGGTGGGTTTGCGCTCCACTTGGGATGCCTTTTGCAGCTGCAGTGTGCCTGGAGCTGGGGGATTTGTGGTTACTAAGATGCTAACCCTAGGCGTAACCCTAACCCTAACCCTAACCCTAGGCAGGAAATGCAGGCCTGACCTAGGGCTGCTTCCATGGAAAATGCTGTGGAGGCAGGCATATTGTGGCAATTTTGCGCTCCACTAGGGGTGCCTTTTGCAGCTGCAATGCAAGTAGAGCTTGGAGCTTTGTGGTTTCCAAGATGCTAACCCTAGGCGTAACCCTAACCCTAACCCTAACCCTAGGCAGGAAAATGAGGCCTGCTCTAGGGCTGCGCCAAAGGAAAAAGCCATGGAGACAGGAATATTGTGGTGGTTTTGCGCTCCACTTGGGATGCCTTTTGAAGCTGCAGTGTGCCTGGAGCTGGGGGATTTGTGGTTATTAAGATGCTAACCCTAGGCGTAACCCTAACCCTAACCCTAACCCTAGGCAGGGAAAGCAGGCCAGGCCTAGGTCTGCGCCAAAGGAAAAAGCCGTGGAGGCAGGCATATTGTGGTGGCTTTGTGTTTCACTTGGGATGCCTTTTGCAGCTGCAGTGTGCCTGGAGCTGGGGGATTTGTGGTTACTAAGATGCTAACCCTAGGCGTAACCCTAACCCTAATCGTAACCCTAACCCTAGGCAGGAAAATCAGGCCTGCTCTAGGGCTGCACCCGAGGAAAAAGCCATGAAGACAGGAATATTGTGGTGGGTTTGCACTCCACTTGGGATGCCTTTTGCAGCTGCAGTGTGCCTGGAGCTGGGGGATTTGTGGTTACCAAGATGCAAACCCTAGGCGTAACACTAACCCTAACGCTAACCCTAACCCTAACCCTAGGCAGGGAAAGCAGGCCATGGCCTCCGTCTGCGCCAAAGGAAAATGCCGTGGAGGCAGGCTTATTGTGGTGGTTTTGTGTTTCACTTGGGATGCCTTTTGAAGTTGCAGTGTTCCTGGAGCTGGGGGATTTGTGGTTACTAAGATGCTAACCCTAGGCGTAACCCTAACCCTAACCCTAACCCTAACCCTAACCCTAGGCAGGAAAATCTAGCCTGCTCTAGGGCTTCTCCCTAGGAAAAAGCCATGGAGGCAGGCTTATTGTGGTGGTTTTGCACTCCATTTGGGATGCCTTTTGCAGCTGCAGTGTGCCTGGAGCTGGGGGATTTGTGGTTACTAAGATGCTAACCCTAGGCGTAACCCTAACCCTAACCCTAACCCTAGGCAGGAAATGCAGGCCTGACCTAGGGCTGCTTCCATGGAAAATGCTGTGGAGGCAGGCATCTTGTGGCAATTTTGCTCACCACTTGGGGTGCCTTTAGCAGCTGCAATGCAAGTAGAGCTTGGAGCTTTGTGGTTACCAAGATGCTAACCCTAGGCGTAACCCTAACCCTAACCCTAACCCTAGGCAGGAAAATCAGGCCAGGCCTACGTCTGCACCAAAAGAAAAAGCCATGGAGGCAGGTATATTGTGGTGGGTTTGCACTCCACTTGGGATGTCTTTTGCAGCTGCAGTGTGCCTGGAGCTGGGGGATTTGTGGTTACTAAGATGCTAACCCTAGGCGTAACCCTAACCCTAACCCTAACCCTAGGCAGGGAAATCAGGCCAGGCCTATGTCTGCGTCAAAGGAAAAAGCCATGGAGGCAGGTATATTGTGGTGGGTTTGCGCTCCACTTGGGATGCCTTTTGCAGCTGCAGTGTGCCTGGAGCTGGGGGATTTGTGGTTACTAAGATGCTAACCCTAGGCGTAACCCTAACCCTAACCCTTACCCTAGGCAGGAAAATCAGGCCAGGCCTCCGTCTGCGCCAAAAGAAAAAGCCTTGGAGGCAGGTATATTGTGGTGGGTTTGCGCTCCACTTGGGATGCCTTTTGCAGCTGCAGTGTGCCTGGAGCTGGGGGATTTGTGGTTACTAAGATGCTAACCCTAGGCGTAACCCTAACCCTAACCCTAACCCTAGGCAGGAAATGCAGGCCTGACCTAGGGCTGCTTCCATGGAAAATGCTGTGGAGGCAGGCATATTGTGGCAATTTTGCGCTCCACTAGGGGTGCCTTTTGCAGCTGCAATGCAAGTAGAGCTTGGAGCTTTGTGGTTTCCAAGATGCTAACCCTAGGCGTAACCCTAACCCTAACCCTTACCCTAGGCAGGAAAATCAGGCCAGGCCTCCGTCTGCGCCAAAAGAAAAAGCCTTGGAGGCAGGTATATTGTGGTGGGTTTGCGCTCCACTTGGGATGCCTTTTGAAGCTGCAGTGTGCCTGGAGCTGGGGGATTTGTGGTTATTAAGATGCTAACCCTAGGCGTAACCCTAACCCTAACCCTAACCCTAGGCAGGGAAAGCAGGCCAGGCCTAGGTCTGCGCCAAAGGAAAAAGCCGTGGAGGCAGGCATATTGTGGTGGCTTTGTGTTTCACTTGGGATGCCTTTTGCAGCTGCAGTGTGCCTGGAGCTGGGGGATTTGTGGTTACTAAGATGCTAACCCTAGGCGTAACCCTAACCCTAATCGTAACCCTAACCCTAGGCAGGAAAATCAGGCCTGCTCTAGGGCTGCACCCTAGGAAAAAGCCATGAAGACAGGAATATTGTGGTGGGTTTGCACTCCACTTGGGATGCCTTTTGCAGCTGCAGTGTGCCTGGAGCTGGGGGATTTGTGGTTACCAAGATGCAAACCCTAGGCGTAACACTAACACTAACGCTAACCCTAACCCTAACCCTAGGCAGGGAAAGCAGGCCATGGCCTCCGTCTGCGCCAAAGGAAAATGCCGTGGAGGCAGGCTTATTGTGGTGGTTTTGTGTTTCACTTGGGATGCCTTTTGAAGTTGCAGTGTTCCTGGAGCTGGGGGATTTGTGGTTACTAAGATGCTAACCCTAGGCGTAACCCTAACCCTAACCCTAACCCTAACCCTAGGCAGGAAAATCTGGCCTGCTCTAGGGCTTCTCCCTAGGAAAAAGCCATGGAGGCAGGCTTATTGTGGTGGTTTTGCACTCCATTAGGGATGCCTTTTGCAGCTGCAGTGTGCCTGGAGCTGGGGGATTTGTGGTTACTAAGATGCTAACCCTAGGCGCAACCCTAACCCTAACCCTAACCCTAGGCAGGAAATGCAGGCCTGACCTAGGGCTGCTTCCATGGAAAATGCTGTGGAGGCAGGCATCTTGTGGCAATTTTGCGCTCCACTAGGGGTGCCTTTTGCAGCTGCAATGCAAGTAGAGCTTGGAGCTTTGTGGTTTCCAAGATGCTAACCCTAGGCGTAACCCTAACCCTAACCCTAACCCTAGGCAGGAAAATGAGGCCTGCTCTAGGGCTGCGCCAAAGGAAAAAGCCATGGAGACAGGAATATTGTGGTGGTTTTGCGCTCCACTTGGGATGCCTTTTGAAGCTGCAGTGTGCCTGGAGCTGGGGGATTTGTGGTTATTAAGATGCTAACCCTAGGCGTAACCCTAACCCTAACCCTAACCCTAGGCAGGGAAAGCAGGCCAGGCCTAGGTCTGCGCCAAAGGAAAAAGCCGTGGAGGCAGGCATATTGTGGTGGCTTTGTGTTTCACTTGGGATGCCTTTTGCAGCTGCAGTGTGCCTGGAGCTGGGGGATTTGTGGTTACTAAGATGCTAACCCTAGGCGTAACCCTAACCCTAATCGTAACCCTAACCCTAGGCAGGAAAATCAGGCCTGCTCTAGGGCTGCACCCTAGGAAAAAGCCATGAAGACAGGAATATTGTGGTGGGTTTGCACTCCACTTGGGATGCCTTTTGCAGCTGCAGTGTGCCTGGAGCTGGGGGATTTGTGGTTACCAAGATGCAAACCCTAGGCGTAACACTAACCCTAACGCTAACCCTAACCCTAACCCTAGGCAGGGAAAGCAGGCCATGGCCTCCGTCTGCGCCAAAGGAAAATGCCGTGGAGGCAGGCTTATTGTGGTGGTTTTGTGTTTCACTTGGGATGCCTTTTGAAGTTGCAGTGTTCCTGGAGCTGGGGGATTTGTGGTTACTAAGATGTTAACCCTAGGCGTAACCCTAACCCTAACCCTAACCCTAACCCTAACCCTAGGCAGGAAAATCTGGCCTGCTCTAGGGCTTCTCCCTAGGAAAAAGCCATGGAGGCAGGCTTATTGTGGTGGTTTTGCACTCCATTTGGGATGCCTTTTGCAGCTGCAGTGTGCCTGGAGCTGGGGGATTTGTGGTTACTAAGATGCTAACCCTAGGCGTAACCCTAACCCTAACCCTTACCCTAGGCAGGAAAATCAGGCCAGGCCTCCGTCTGCGCCAAAAGAAAAAGCCTTGGAGGCAGGTATATTGTGGTGGGTTTGCGCTCCACTTGGGATGCCTTTTGCAGCTGCAGTGTGCCTGGAGCTGGGGGATTTGTGGTTACTAAGATGCTAACCCTAGGCGTAACCCTAACCCTAACCCTAACCCTAGGCAGGAAATGCAGGCCTGACCTAGGGCTGCTTCCATGGAAAATGCTGTGGAGGCAGGCATCTTGTGGCAATTTTGCGCTCCACTAGGGGTGCCTTTTGCAGCTGCAATGCAAGTAGAGCTTGGAGCTTTGTGGTTTCCAAGATGCTAACCCTAGGCGTAACCCTAACCCTAACCCTAACCCTAGGCAGGAAAATGAGGCCTGCTCTAGGGCTGCGCCAAAGGAAAAAGCCATGGAGACAGGAATATTGTGGTGGTTTTGCGCTCCACTTGGGATGCCTTTTGAAGCTGCAGTGTGCCTGGAGCTGGGGGATTTGTGGTTATTAAGATGCTAACCCTAGGCGTAACCCTAACCCTAACCCTAACCCTAGGCAGGGAAAGCAGGCCAGGCCTAGGTCTGCGCCAAAGGAAAAAGCCGTGGAGGCAGGCATATTGTGGTGGCTTTGTGTTTCACTTGGGATGCCTTTTGCAGCTGCAGTGTGCCTGGAGCTGGGGGATTTGTGGTTACTAAGATGCTAACCCTAGGCGTAACCCTAACCCTAATCGTAACCCTAACCCTAGGCAGGAAAATCAGGCCTGCTCTAGGGCTGCACCCTAGGAAAAAGCCATGAAGACAGGAATATTGTGGTGGGTTTGCACTCCACTTGGGATGCCTTTTGCAGCTGCAGTGTGCCTGGAGCTGGGGGATTTGTGGTTACCAAGATGCAAACCCTAGGCGTAACACTAACACTAACGCTAACCCTAACCCTAACCCTAGGCAGGGAAAGCAGGCCATGGCCTCCGTCTGCGCCAAAGGAAAATGCCGTGGAGGCAGGCTTATTGTGGTGGTTTTGTGTTTCACTTGGGATGCCTTTTGAAGTTGCAGTGTTCCTGGAGCTGGGGGATTTGTGGTTACTAAGATGCTAACCCTAGGCGTAACCCTAACCCTAACCCTAACCCTAACCCTAGGCAGGAAAATCTGGCCTGCTCTAGGGCTTCTCCCTAGGAAAAAGCCATGGAGGCAGGCTTATTGTGGTGGTTTTGCACTCCATTTGGGATGCCTTTTGCAGCTGCAGTGTGCCTGGAGCTGGGGGATTTGTGGTTACTAAGATGCTAACCCTAGGCGTAACCCTAACCCTAACCCTAACCCTAGGCAGGAAATGCAGGCCTGACCTAGGGCTGCTTCCATGGAAAATGCTGTGGAGGCAGGCATCTTGTGGCAATTTTGCTCACCACTTGGGGTGCCTTTAGCAGCTGCAATGCAAGTAGAGCTTGGAGCTTTGTGGTTACCAAGATGCTAACCCTAGGCGTAACCCTAACCCTAACCCTAACCCTAGGCAGGAAAATCAGGCCAGGCCTACGTCTGCGCCAAAGGAAAAAGCCATGGAGGCAGGTATATTGTGGTGGGTTTGCACTCCACTTGGGATGTCTTTTGCAGCTGCAGTGTGCCTGGAGCTGGGGGATTTGTGGTTACTAAGATGCTAACCCTAGGCGTAACCCTAACCCTAATCGTAACCCTAACCCTAGGCAGGAAAATCAGGCCTGCTCTAGGGCTGCACCCTAGGAAAAAGCCATGAAGACAGGAATATTGTGGTGGGTTTGCACTCCACTTGGGATGCCTTTTGCAGCTGCAGTGTGCCTGGAGCTGGGGGATTTGTGGTTACCAAGATGCAAACCCTAGGCGTAACACTAACACTAACGCTAACCCTAACCCTAACCCTAGGCAGGGAAAGCAGGCCATGGCCTCCGTCTGCGCCAAAGGAAAATGCCGTGGAGGCAGGCTTATTGTGGTGGTTTTGTGTTTCACTTGGGATGCCTTTTGAAGTTGCAGTGTTCCTGGAGCTGGGGGATTTGTGGTTACTAAGATGCTAACCCTAGGCGTAACCCTAACCCTAACCCTAACCCTAACCCTAGGCAGGAAAATCTGGCCTGCTCTAGGGCTTCTCCCTAGGAAAAAGCCATGGAGGCAGGCTTATTGTGGTGGTTTTGCACTCCATTAGGGATGCCTTTTGCAGCTGCAGTGTGCCTGGAGCTGGGGGATTTGTGGTTACTAAGATGCTAACCCTAGGCGCAACCCTAACCCTAACCCTAACCCTAGGCAGGAAATGCAGGCCTGACCTAGGGCTGCTTCCATGGAAAATGCTGTGGAGGCAGGCATCTTGTGGCAATTTTGCGCTCCACTAGGGGTGCCTTTTGCAGCTGCAATGCAAGTAGAGCTTGGAGCTTTGTGGTTTCCAAGATGCTAACCCTAGGCGTAACCCTAACCCTAACCCTAACCCTAGGCAGGAAAATGAGGCCTGCTCTAGGGCTGCGCCAAAGGAAAAAGCCATGGAGACAGGAATATTGTGGTGGTTTTGCGCTCCACTTGGGATGCCTTTTGAAGCTGCAGTGTGCCTGGAGCTGGGGGATTTGTGGTTATTAAGATGCTAACCCTAGGCGTAACCCTAACCCTAACCCTAACCCTAGGCAGGGAAAGCAGGCCAGGCCTAGGTCTGCGCCAAAGGAAAAAGCCGTGGAGGCAGGCATATTGTGGTGGCTTTGTGTTTCACTTGGGATGCCTTTTGCAGCTGCAGTGTGCCTGGAGCTGGGGGATTTGTGGTTACTAAGATGCTAACCCTAGGCGTAACCCTAACCCTAATCGTAACCCTAACCCTAGGCAGGAAAATCAGGCCTGCTCTAGGGCTGCACCCTAGGAAAAAGCCATGAAGACAGGAATATTGTGGTGGGTTTGCACTCCACTTGGGATGCCTTTTGCAGCTGCAGTGTGCCTGGAGCTGGGGGATTTGTGGTTACCAAGATGCAAACCCTAGGCGTAACACTAACCCTAACGCTAACCCTAACCCTAACCCTAGGCAGGGAAAGCAGGCCATGGCCTCCGTCTGCGCCAAAGGAAAATGCCGTGGAGGCAGGCTTATTGTGGTGGTTTTGTGTTTCACTTGGGATGCCTTTTGAAGTTGCAGTGTTCCTGGAGCTGGGGGATTTGTGGTTACTAAGATGTTAACCCTAGGCGTAACCCTAACCCTAACCCTAACCCTAACCCTAACCCTAGGCAGGAAAATCTGGCCTGCTCTAGGGCTTCTCCCTAGGAAAAAGCCATGGAGGCAGGCTTATTGTGGTGGTTTTGCACTCCATTTGGGATGCCTTTTGCAGCTGCAGTGTGCCTGGAGCTGGGGGATTTGTGGTTACTAAGATGCTAACCCTAGGCGTAACCCTAACCCTAACCCTTACCCTAGGCAGGAAAATCAGGCCAGGCCTCCGTCTGCGCCAAAAGAAAAAGCCTTGGAGGCAGGTATATTGTGGTGGGTTTGCGCTCCACTTGGGATGCCTTTTGCAGCTGCAGTGTGCCTGGAGCTGGGGGATTTGTGGTTACTAAGATGCTAACCCTAGGCGTAACCCTAACCCTAACCCTAACCCTAGGCAGGAAATGCAGGCCTGACCTAGGGCTGCTTCCATGGAAAATGCTGTGGAGGCAGGCATCTTGTGGCAATTTTGCGCTCCACTAGGGGTGCCTTTTGCAGCTGCAATGCAAGTAGAGCTTGGAGCTTTGTGGTTTCCAAGATGCTAACCCTAGGCGTAACCCTAACCCTAACCCTAACCCTAGGCAGGAAAATGAGGCCTGCTCTAGGGCTGCGCCAAAGGAAAAAGCCATGGAGACAGGAATATTGTGGTGGTTTTGCGCTCCACTTGGGATGCCTTTTGAAGCTGCAGTGTGCCTGGAGCTGGGGGATTTGTGGTTATTAAGATGCTAACCCTAGGCGTAACCCTAACCCTAACCCTAACCCTAGGCAGGGAAAGCAGGCCAGGCCTAGGTCTGCGCCAAAGGAAAAAGCCGTGGAGGCAGGCATATTGTGGTGGCTTTGTGTTTCACTTGGGATGCCTTTTGCAGCTGCAGTGTGCCTGGAGCTGGGGGATTTGTGGTTACTAAGATGCTAACCCTAGGCGTAACCCTAACCCTAATCGTAACCCTAACCCTAGGCAGGAAAATCAGGCCTGCTCTAGGGCTGCACCCTAGGAAAAAGCCATGAAGACAGGAATATTGTGGTGGGTTTGCACTCCACTTGGGATGCCTTTTGCAGCTGCAGTGTGCCTGGAGCTGGGGGATTTGTGGTTACCAAGATGCAAACCCTAGGCGTAACACTAACACTAACGCTAACCCTAACCCTAACCCTAGGCAGGGAAAGCAGGCCATGGCCTCCGTCTGCGCCAAAGGAAAATGCCGTGGAGGCAGGCTTATTGTGGTGGTTTTGTGTTTCACTTGGGATGCCTTTTGAAGTTGCAGTGTTCCTGGAGCTGGGGGATTTGTGGTTACTAAGATGCTAACCCTAGGCGTAACCCTAACCCTAACCCTAACCCTAACCCTAGGCAGGAAAATCTGGCCTGCTCTAGGGCTTCTCCCTAGGAAAAAGCCATGGAGGCAGGCTTATTGTGGTGGTTTTGCACTCCATTTGGGATGCCTTTTGCAGCTGCAGTGTGCCTGGAGCTGGGGGATTTGTGGTTACTAAGATGCTAACCCTAGGCGTAACCCTAACCCTAACCCTAACCCTAGGCAGGAAATGCAGGCCTGACCTAGGGCTGCTTCCATGGAAAATGCTGTGGAGGCAGGCATCTTGTGGCAATTTTGCTCACCACTTGGGGTGCCTTTAGCAGCTGCAATGCAAGTAGAGCTTGGAGCTTTGTGGTTACCAAGATGCTAACCCTAGGCGTAACCCTAACCCTAACCCTAACCCTAGGCAGGAAAATCAGGCCAGGCCTACGTCTGCGCCAAAGGAAAAAGCCATGGAGGCAGGTATATTGTGGTGGGTTTGCACTCCACTTGGGATGTCTTTTGCAGCTGCAGTGTGCCTGGAGCTGGGGGATTTGTGGTTACTAAGATGCTAACCCTAGGCGTAACCCTAACCCTAATCGTAACCCTAACCCTAGGCAGGAAAATCAGGCCTGCTCTAGGGCTGCACCCTAGGAAAAAGCCATGAAGACAGGAATATTGTGGTGGGTTTGCACTCCACTTGGGATGCCTTTTGCAGCTGCAGTGTGCCTGGAGCTGGGGGATTTGTGGTTACCAAGATGCAAACCCTAGGCGTAACACTAACACTAACGCTAACCCTAACCCTAACCCTAGGCAGGGAAAGCAGGCCATGGCCTCCGTCTGCGCCAAAGGAAAATGCCGTGGAGGCAGGCTTATTGTGGTGGTTTTGTGTTTCACTTGGGATGCCTTTTGAAGTTGCAGTGTTCCTGGAGCTGGGGGATTTGTGGTTACTAAGATGCTAACCCTAGGCGTAACCCTAACCCTAACCCTAACCCTAACCCTAGGCAGGAAAATCTGGCCTGCTCTAGGGCTTCTCCCTAGGAAAAAGCCATGGAGGCAGGCTTATTGTGGTGGTTTTGCACTCCATTAGGGATGCCTTTTGCAGCTGCAGTGTGCCTGGAGCTGGGGGATTTGTGGTTACTAAGATGCTAACCCTAGGCGCAACCCTAACCCTAACCCTAACCCTAGGCAGGAAATGCAGGCCTGACCTAGGGCTGCTTCCATGGAAAATGCTGTGGAGGCAGGCATCTTGTGGCAATTTTGCGCTCCACTAGGGGTGCCTTTTGCAGCTGCAATGCAAGTAGAGCTTGGAGCTTTGTGGTTTCCAAGATGCTAACCCTAGGCGTAACCCTAACCCTAACCCTAACCCTAGGCAGGAAAATGAGGCCTGCTCTAGGGCTGCGCCAAAGGAAAAAGCCATGGAGACAGGAATATTGTGGTGGTTTTGCGCTCCACTTGGGATGCCTTTTGAAGCTGCAGTGTGCCTGGAGCTGGGGGATTTGTGGTTATTAAGATGCTAACCCTAGGCGTAACCCTAACCCTAACCCTAACCCTAGGCAGGGAAAGCAGGCCAGGCCTAGGTCTGCGCCAAAGGAAAAAGCCGTGGAGGCAGGCATATTGTGGTGGCTTTGTGTTTCACTTGGGATGCCTTTTGCAGCTGCAGTGTGCCTGGAGCTGGGGGATTTGTGGTTACTAAGATGCTAACCCTAGGCGTAACCCTAACCCTAATCGTAACCCTAACCCTAGGCAGGAAAATCAGGCCTGCTCTAGGGCTGCACCCTAGGAAAAAGCCATGAAGACAGGAATATTGTGGTGGGTTTGCACTCCACTTGGGATGCCTTTTGCAGCTGCAGTGTGCCTGGAGCTGGGGGATTTGTGGTTACCAAGATGCAAACCCTAGGCGTAACACTAACCCTAACGCTAACCCTAACCCTAACCCTAGGCAGGGAAAGCAGGCCATGGCCTCCGTCTGCGCCAAAGGAAAATGCCGTGGAGGCAGGCTTATTGTGGTGGTTTTGTGTTTCACTTGGGATGCCTTTTGAAGTTGCAGTGTTCCTGGAGCTGGGGGATTTGTGGTTACTAAGATGTTAACCCTAGGCGTAACCCTAACCCTAACCCTAACCCTAACCCTAACCCTAGGCAGGAAAATCTGGCCTGCTCTAGGGCTTCTCCCTAGGAAAAAGCCATGGAGGCAGGCTTATTGTGGTGGTTTTGCACTCCATTTGGGATGCCTTTTGCAGCTGCAGTGTGCCTGGAGCTGGGGGATTTGTGGTTACTAAGATGCTAACCCTAGGCGTAACCCTAACCCTAACCCTTACCCTAGGCAGGAAAATCAGGCCAGGCCTCCGTCTGCGCCAAAAGAAAAAGCCTTGGAGGCAGGTATATTGTGGTGGGTTTGCGCTCCACTTGGGATGCCTTTTGCAGCTGCAGTGTGCCTGGAGCTGGGGGATTTGTGGTTACTAAGATGCTAACCCTAGGCGTAACCCTAACCCTAACCCTAACCCTAGGCAGGAAATGCAGGCCTGACCTAGGGCTGCTTCCATGGAAAATGCTGTGGAGGCAGGCATCTTGTGGCAATTTTGCGCTCCACTAGGGGTGCCTTTTGCAGCTGCAATGCAAGTAGAGCTTGGAGCTTTGTGGTTTCCAAGATGCTAACCCTAGGCGTAACCCTAACCCTAACCCTAACCCTAGGCAGGAAAATGAGGCCTGCTCTAGGGCTGCGCCAAAGGAAAAAGCCATGGAGACAGGAATATTGTGGTGGTTTTGCGCTCCACTTGGGATGCCTTTTGAAGCTGCAGTGTGCCTGGAGCTGGGGGATTTGTGGTTATTAAGATGCTAACCCTAGGCGTAACCCTAACCCTAACCCTAACCCTAGGCAGGGAAAGCAGGCCAGGCCTAGGTCTGCGCCAAAGGAAAAAGCCGTGGAGGCAGGCATATTGTGGTGGCTTTGTGTTTCACTTGGGATGCCTTTTGCAGCTGCAGTGTGCCTGGAGCTGGGGGATTTGTGGTTACTAAGATGCTAACCCTAGGCGTAACCCTAACCCTAATCGTAACCCTAACCCTAGGCAGGAAAATCAGGCCTGCTCTAGGGCTGCACCCTAGGAAAAAGCCATGAAGACAGGAATATTGTGGTGGGTTTGCACTCCACTTGGGATGCCTTTTGCAGCTGCAGTGTGCCTGGAGCTGGGGGATTTGTGGTTACCAAGATGCAAACCCTAGGCGTAACACTAACACTAACGCTAACCCTAACCCTAACCCTAGGCAGGGAAAGCAGGCCATGGCCTCCGTCTGCGCCAAAGGAAAATGCCGTGGAGGCAGGCTTATTGTGGTGGTTTTGTGTTTCACTTGGGATGCCTTTTGAAGTTGCAGTGTTCCTGGAGCTGGGGGATTTGTGGTTACTAAGATGCTAACCCTAGGCGTAACCCTAACCCTAACCCTAACCCTAACCCTAGGCAGGAAAATCTGGCCTGCTCTAGGGCTTCTCCCTAGGAAAAAGCCATGGAGGCAGGCTTATTGTGGTGGTTTTGCACTCCATTTGGGATGCCTTTTGCAGCTGCAGTGTGCCTGGAGCTGGGGGATTTGTGGTTACTAAGATGCTAACCCTAGGCGTAACCCTAACCCTAACCCTAACCCTAGGCAGGAAATGCAGGCCTGACCTAGGGCTGCTTCCATGGAAAATGCTGTGGAGGCAGGCATCTTGTGGCAATTTTGCTCACCACTTGGGGTGCCTTTAGCAGCTGCAATGCAAGTAGAGCTTGGAGCTTTGTGGTTACCAAGATGCTAACCCTAGGCGTAACCCTAACCCTAACCCTAACCCTAGGCAGGAAAATCAGGCCAGGCCTACGTCTGCGCCAAAGGAAAAAGCCATGGAGGCAGGTATATTGTGGTGGGTTTGCACTCCACTTGGGATGTCTTTTGCAGCTGCAGTGTGCCTGGAGCTGGGGGATTTGTGGTTACTAAGATGCTAACCCTAGGCGTAACCCTAACCCTAACCCTAACCCTAGGCAGGGAAATCAGGCCAGGCCTACGTCTGCGTCAAAGGAAAAAGCCGTGGAGGCAGGTATATTGTGGTGGGTTTGCGCTCCACTTGGGATGCCTTTTGCAGCTGCAGTGTGCCTGGAGCTGGGGGATTTGTGGTTACTAAGATGCTAACCCTAGGCGTAACCCTAACCCTAACCCTTACCCTAGGCAGGAAAATCAGGCCAGGCCTCCGTCTGCGCCAAAAGAAAAAGCCTTGGAGGCAGGTATATTGTGGTGGGTTTGCGCTCCACTTGGGATGCCTTTTGCAGCTGCAGTGTGCCTGGAGCTGGGGGATTTGTGGTTACTAAGATGCTAACCCTAGGCGTAACCCTAACCCTAACCCTAACCCTAGGCAGGAAATGCAGGCCTGACCTAGGGCTGCTTCCATGGAAAATGCTGTGGAGGCAGGCATCTTGTGGCAATTTTGCGCTCCACTAGGGGTGCCTTTTGCAGCTGCAATGCAAGTAGAGCTTGGAGCTTTGTGGTTTCCAAGATGCTAACCCTAGGCGTAACCCTAACCCTAACCCTAACCCTAGGCAGGAAAATGAGGCCTGCTCTAGGGCTGCGCCAAAGGAAAAAGCCATGGAGACAGGAATATTGTGGTGGTTTTGCGCTCCACTTGGGATGCCTTTTGAAGCTGCAGTGTGCCTGGAGCTGGGGGATTTGTGGTTATTAAGATGCTAACCCTAGGCGTAACCCTAACCCTAACCCTAACCCTAGGCAGGGAAAGCAGGCCAGGCCTAGGTCTGCGCCAAAGGAAAAAGCCGTGGAGGCAGGCATATTGTGGTGGCTTTGTGTTTCACTTGGGATGCCTTTTGCAGCTGCAGTGTGCCTGGAGCTGGGGGATTTGTGGTTACTAAGATGCTAACCCTAGGCGTAACCCTAACCCTAATCGTAACCCTAACCCTAGGCAGGAAAATCAGGCCTGCTCTAGGGCTGCACCCTAGGAAAAAGCCATGAAGACAGGAATATTGTGGTGGGTTTGCACTCCACTTGGGATGCCTTTTGCAGCTGCAGTGTGCCTGGAGCTGGGGGATTTGTGGTTACCAAGATGCAAACCCTAGGCGTAACACTAACCCTAACGCTAACCCTAACCCTAACCCTAGGCAGGGAAAGCAGGCCATGGCCTCCGTCTGCGCCAAAGGAAAATGCCGTGGAGGCAGGCTTATTGTGGTGGTTTTGTGTTTCACTTGGGATGCCTTTTGAAGTTGCAGTGTTCCTGGAGCTGGGGGATTTGTGGTTACTAAGATGCTAACCCTAGGCGTAACCCTAACCCTAACCCTAACCCTAACCCTAGGCAGGAAAATCTGGCCTTCTCTAGGGCTTCTCCCTAGGAAAAAGCCATGGAGGCAGGCTTATTGTGGTGGTTTTGCACTCCATTTGGGATGCCTTTTGCAGCTGCAGTGTGCCTGGAGCTGGGGGATTTGTGGTTACTAAGATGCTAACCCTAGGCGTAACCCTAACCCTAACCCTAACCCTAGGCAGGAAATGCAGGCCTGACCTAGGGCTGCTTCCATGGAAAATGCTGTGGAGGCAGGCATCTTGTGGCAATTTTGCTCACCACTTGGGGTGCCTTTAGCAGCTGCAATGCAAGTAGAGCTTGGAGCTTTGTGGTTACCAAGATGCTAACCCTAGGCGTAACCCTAACCCTAACCCTAACCCTAGGCAGGAAAATCAGGCCAGGCCTACGTCTGCGCCAAAGGAAAAAGCCATGGAGGCAGGTATATTGTGGTGGGTTTGCACTCCACTTGGGATGTCTTTTGCAGCTGCAGTGTGCTTGGAGCTGGGGGATTTGTGGTTACCAAGATGCTAACCCTAGGCGTAACCCTAACCCTAACCCTAACCCTAGGCAGGGAAATCAGGCCAGGCCTATGTCTGCGTCAAAGGAAAAAGCCATGGAGGCAGGTATATTGTGGTGGGTTTGCGCTCCACTTGGGATGCCTTTTGCAGCTGCAGTGTGCCTGGAGCTGGGGGATTTGTGGTTACTAAGATGCTAACCCTAGGCGTAACCCTAACCCTAACCCTTACCCTAGGCAGGAAAATCAGGCCAGGCCTCCGTCTGCGCCAAAAGAAAAAGCCTTGGAGGCAGGTATATTGTGGTGGGTTTGCGCTCCACTTGGGATGCCTTTTGCAGCTGCAGTGTGCCTGGAGCTGGGGGATTTGTGGTTACTAAGATGCTAACCCTAGGCGTAACCCTAACCCTAACCCTAACCCTAGGCAGGAAATGCAGGCCTGACCTAGGGCTGCTTCCATGGAAAATGCTGTGGAGGCAGGCATCTTGTGGCAATTTTGCGCTCCACTAGGGGTGCCTTTTGCAGCTGCAATGCAAGTAGAGCTTGGAGCTTTGTGGTTTCCAAGATGCTAACCCTAGGCGTAACCCTAACCCTAACCCTAACCCTAGGCAGGAAAATGAGGCCTGCTCTAGGGCTGCGCCAAAGGAAAAAGCCATGGAGACAGGAATATTGTGGTGGTTTTGCGCTCCACTTGGGATGCCTTTTGAAGCTGCAGTGTGCCTGGAGCTGGGGGATTTGTGGTTATTAAGATGCTAACCCTAGGCGTAACCCTAACCCTAACCCTAACCCTAGGCAGGGAAAGCAGGCCAGGCCTAGGTCTGCGCCAAAGGAAAAAGCCGTGGAGGCAGGCATATTGTGGTGGCTTTGTGTTTCACTTGGGATGCCTTTTGCAGCTGCAGTGTGCCTGGAGCTGGGGGATTTGTGGTTACTAAGATGCTAACCCTAGGCGTAACCCTAACCCTAATCGTAACCCTAACCCTAGGCAGGAAAATCAGGCCTGCTCTAGGGCTGCACCCTAGGAAAAAGCCATGAAGACAGGAATATTGTGGTGGGTTTGCACTCCACTTGGGATGCCTTTTGCAGCTGCAGTGTGCCTGGAGCTGGGGGATTTGTGGTTACCAAGATGCAAACCCTAGGCGTAACACTAACACTAACGCTAACCCTAACCCTAACCCTAGGCAGGGAAAGCAGGCCATGGCCTCCGTCTGCGCCAAAGGAAAATGCCGTGGAGGCAGGCTTATTGTGGTGGTTTTGTGTTTCACTTGGGATGCCTTTTGAAGTTGCAGTGTTCCTGGAGCTGGGGGATTTGTGGTTACTAAGATGCTAACCCTAGGCGTAACCCTAACCCTAACCCTAACCCTAACCCTAGGCAGGAAAATCTGGCCTGCTCTAGGGCTTCTCCCTAGGAAAAAGCCATGGAGGCAGGCTTATTGTGGTGGTTTTGCACTCCATTTGGGATGCCTTTTGCAGCTGCAGTGTGCCTGGAGCTGGGGGATTTGTGGTTACTAAGATGCTAACCCTAGGCGTAACCCTAACCCTAACCCTAACCCTAGGCAGGAAATGCAGGCCTGACCTAGGGCTGCTTCCATGGAAAATGCTGTGGAGGCAGGCATCTTGTGGCAATTTTGCTCACCACTTGGGGTGCCTTTAGCAGCTGCAATGCAAGTAGAGCTTGGAGCTTTGTGGTTACCAAGATGCTAACCCTAGGCGTAACCCTAACCCTAACCCTAACCCTAGGCAGGAAAATCAGGCCAGGCCTACGTCTGCGCCAAAGGAAAAAGCCATGGAGGCAGGTATATTGTGGTGGGTTTGCACTCCACTTGGGATGTCTTTTGCAGCTGCAGTGTGCCTGGAGCTGGGGGATTTGTGGTTACTAAGATGCTAACCCTAGGCGTAACCCTAACCCTAACCCTAACCCTAGGCAGGGAAATCAGGCCAGGCCTACGTCTGCGTCAAAGGAAAAAGCCGTGGAGGCAGGTATATTGTGGTGGGTTTGCGCTCCACTTGGGATGCCTTTTGCAGCTGCAGTGTGCCTGGAGCTGGGGGATTTGTGGTTACTAAGATGCTAACCCTAGGCGTAACCCTAACCCTAACCCTTACCCTAGGCAGGAAAATCAGGCCAGGCCTCCGTCTGCGCCAAAAGAAAAAGCCTTGGAGGCAGGTATATTGTGGTGGGTTTGCGCTCCACTTGGGATGCCTTTTGCAGCTGCAGTGTGCCTGGAGCTGGGGGATTTGTGGTTACTAAGATGCTAACCCTAGGCGTAACCCTAACCCTAACCCTAACCCTAGGCAGGAAATGCAGGCCTGACCTAGGGCTGCTTCCATGGAAAATGCTGTGGAGGCAGGCATCTTGTGGCAATTTTGCGCTCCACTAGGGGTGCCTTTTGCAGCTGCAATGCAAGTAGAGCTTGGAGCTTTGTGGTTTCCAAGATGCTAACCCTAGGCGTAACCCTAACCCTAACCCTAACCCTAGGCAGGAAAATGAGGCCTGCTCTAGGGCTGCGCCAAAGGAAAAAGCCATGGAGACAGGAATATTGTGGTGGTTTTGCGCTCCACTTGGGATGCCTTTTGAAGCTGCAGTGTGCCTGGAGCTGGGGGATTTGTGGTTATTAAGATGCTAACCCTAGGCGTAACCCTAACCCTAACCCTAACCCTAGGCAGGGAAAGCAGGCCAGGCCTAGGTCTGCGCCAAAGGAAAAAGCCGTGGAGGCAGGCATATTGTGGTGGCTTTGTGTTTCACTTGGGATGCCTTTTGCAGCTGCAGTGTGCCTGGAGCTGGGGGATTTGTGGTTACTAAGATGCTAACCCTAGGCGTAACCCTAACCCTAATCGTAACCCTAACCCTAGGCAGGAAAATCAGGCCTGCTCTAGGGCTGCACCCTAGGAAAAAGCCATGAAGACAGGAATATTGTGGTGGGTTTGCACTCCACTTGGGATGCCTTTTGCAGCTGCAGTGTGCCTGGAGCTGGGGGATTTGTGGTTACCAAGATGCAAACCCTAGGCGTAACACTAACCCTAACGCTAACCCTAACCCTAACCCTAGGCAGGGAAAGCAGGCCATGGCCTCCGTCTGCGCCAAAGGAAAATGCCGTGGAGGCAGGCTTATTGTGGTGGTTTTGTGTTTCACTTGGGATGCCTTTTGAAGTTGCAGTGTTCCTGGAGCTGGGGGATTTGTGGTTACTAAGATGCTAACCCTAGGCGTAACCCTAACCCTAACCCTAACCCTAACCCTAGGCAGGAAAATCTGGCCTTCTCTAGGGCTTCTCCCTAGGAAAAAGCCATGGAGGCAGGCTTATTGTGGTGGTTTTGCACTCCATTTGGGATGCCTTTTGCAGCTGCAGTGTGCCTGGAGCTGGGGGATTTGTGGTTACTAAGATGCTAACCCTAGGCGTAACCCTAACCCTAACCCTAACCCTAGGCAGGAAATGCAGGCCTGACCTAGGGCTGCTTCCATGGAAAATGCTGTGGAGGCAGGCATCTTGTGGCAATTTTGCTCACCACTTGGGGTGCCTTTAGCAGCTGCAATGCAAGTAGAGCTTGGAGCTTTGTGGTTACCAAGATGCTAACCCTAGGCGTAACCCTAACCCTAACCCTAACCTTAGGCAGGAAAATCAGGCCAGGCCTACGTCTGCGCCAAAGGAAAAAGCCATGGAGGCAGGTATATTGTGGTGGGTTTGCACTCCACTTGGGATGTCTTTTGCAGCTGCAGTGTGCTTGGAGCTGGGGGATTTGTGGTTACCAAGATGCTAACCCTAGGCGTAACCCTAACCCTAACCCTAACCCTAGGCAGGGAAATCAGGCCAGGCCTATGTCTGCGTCAAAGGAAAAAGCCATGGAGGCAGGTATATTGTGGTGGGTTTGCGCTCCACTTGGGATGCCTTTTGCAGCTGCAGTGTGCCTGGAGCTGGGGGATTTGTGGTTACTAAGATGCTAACCCTAGGCGTAACCCTAACCCTAACCCTTACCCTAGGCAGGAAAATCAGGCCAGGCCTCCGTCTGCGCCAAAAGAAAAAGCCTTGGAGGCAGGTATATTGTGGTGGGTTTGCGCTCCACTTGGGATGCCTTTTGCAGCTGCAGTGTGCCTGGAGCTGGGGGATTTGTGGTTACTAAGATGCTAACCCTAGGCGTAACCCTAACCCTAACCCTAACCCTAGGCAGGAAATGCAGGCCTGACCTAGGGCTGCTTCCATGGAAAATGCTGTGGAGGCAGGCATCTTGTGGCAATTTTGCGCTCCACTAGGGGTGCCTTTTGCAGCTGCAATGCAAGTAGAGCTTGGAGCTTTGTGGTTTCCAAGATGCTAACCCTAGGCGTAACCCTAACCCTAACCCTAACCCTAGGCAGGAAAATGAGGCCTGCTCTAGGGCTGCGCCAAAGGAAAAAGCCATGGAGACAGGAATATTGTGGTGGTTTTGCGCTCCACTTGGGATGCCTTTTGAAGCTGCAGTGTGCCTGGAGCTGGGGGATTTGTGGTTATTAAGATGCTAACCCTAGGCGTAACCCTAACCCTAACCCTAACCCTAGGCAGGGAAAGCAGGCCAGGCCTAGGTCTGCGCCAAAGGAAAAAGCCGTGGAGGCAGGCATATTGTGGTGGCTTTGTGTTTCACTTGGGATGCCTTTTGCAGCTGCAGTGTGCCTGGAGCTGGGGGATTTGTGGTTACTAAGATGCTAACCCTAGGCGTAACCCTAACCCTAATCGTAACCCTAACCCTAGGCAGGAAAATCAGGCCTGCTCTAGGGCTGCACCCTAGGAAAAAGCCATGAAGACAGGAATATTGTGGTGGGTTTGCACTCCACTTGGGATGCCTTTTGCAGCTGCAGTGTGCCTGGAGCTGGGGGATTTGTGGTTACCAAGATGCAAACCCTAGGCGTAACACTAACCCTAACGCTAACCCTAACCCTAACCCTAGGCAGGGAAAGCAGGCCATGGCCTCCGTCTGCGCCAAAGGAAAATGCCGTGGAGGCAGGCTTATTGTGGTGGTTTTGTGTTTCACTTGGGATGCCTTTTGAAGTTGCAGTGTTCCTGGAGCTGGGGGATTTGTGGTTACTAAGATGCTAACCCTAGGCGTAACCCTAACCCTAACCCTAACCCTAACCCTAGGCAGGAAAATCTGGCCTGCTCTAGGGCTTCTCCCTAGGAAAAAGCCATGGAGGCAGGCTTATTGTGGTGGTTTTGCACTCCATTTGGGATGCCTTTTGCAGCTGCAGTGTGCCTGGAGCTGGGGGATTTGTGGTTACTAAGATGCTAACCCTAGGCGTAACCCTAACCCTAACCCTAACCCTAGGCAGGAAATGCAGGCCTGACCTAGGGCTGCTTCCATGGAAAATGCTGTGGAGGCAGGCATCTTGTGGCAATTTTGCTCACCACTTGGGGTGCCTTTAGCAGCTGCAATGCAAGTAGAGCTTGGAGCTTTGTGGTTACCAAGATGCTAACCCTAGGCGTAACCCTAACCCTAACCCTAACCCTAGGCAGGAAAATCAGGCCAGGCCTACGTCTGCGCCAAAGGAAAAAGCCATGGAGGCAGGTATATTGTGGTGGGTTTGCACTCCACTTGGGATGTCTTTTGCAGCTGCAGTGTGCCTGGAGCTGGGGGATTTGTGGTTACTAAGATGCTAACCCTAGGCGTAACCCAAACCCTAACCCTAACCCTAACCCTAGGCAGGAAAATCAGGCCTGCTCTAGGGCTGCTCCCTAGGAAAAAGCCATGAAGACAGGAATATTGTGGTGGTTTTGCGCTCCACTTGGGATGCCTTTTAAAGCTGCAGTTTGCCTGGAGCTGGGGGATTTGTGGTTACTAAGATGCCAAACCTAGGCGTAACCCTAACCCTAACCCTAACCCTAGGCAGGAAAATCAGGCCAGGCCTATGTCTGCGCCAAAGGAGAAAGCCATGGAGGCAGGTATATTGTGGTGGGTTTGCACTCCACTTGGGATGTCTTTTGCAGCTGCAGTGTGCCTGGAGCTGGGGGATTTGTGGTTACTAAGATGCTAACCCTAGGCGTAACCCTAACCCTAACCCTAACCCTAACCCTAGGCAGGAAAAGCAGGCCAGGCCTACGTCTTCGTCAAAGGAAAAAGCCGTGGAGGCAGGCATATTGTGGTGGTTTTGTGTTTCACTTGGGATGTCTTTTGCAGCTGCAGTGTGCCTGGAGCTGGGGGATTTGTGGTTACTAAGATGCTAACCCTAGGCGTAACCCTAACCCTAACCCTTACCCTAGGCAGGAAAATCAGGCCAGGCCTCCGTCTGCGCCAAAAGAAAAAGCCTTGGAGGCAGGTATATTGTGGTGGGTTTGCGCTCCACTTGGGATGCCTTTTGCAGCTGCAGTGTGCCTGGAGCTGGGGGATTTGTGGTTACTAAGATGCTAACCCTAGGCGTAACCCTAACCCTAACCCTAACCCTAGGCAGGAAATGCAGGCCTGACCTAGGGCTGCTTCCATGGAAAATGCTGTGGAGGCAGGCATCTTGTGGCAATTTTGCGCTCCACTTGGGGTGCCTTTTGCAGCTGCAATGCAAGTAGAGCTTGGAGCTTTGTGGTTACCAAGATGCTAACTCTAGGCGTAACCCTAACCCTAACCCTGAACCTAGGCAGGAAAATCAGGCCTGCTCTAGGGCTGCGCCAAAGGAAAAACCATGGAGACAGGCATATTGTGGTGGTTTTGCGCTCCACTTGGGATGCCTTTTGCAGCTGCAGTGTGCCTGGAGCTGGGGGATTTGTGGTTACTAAGATGCTAACCCTAGGCATAACCCTAACCCTAACCCTAACCCTAACCCTAGGCAGGCAAAGCAGGCCAGGCCTACGTCTGCGCCAAAGGAAAAAGCCGTGGAGGCAGGCATATTGTGGTGGTTTTGTGTTTCACTTGGGATGCCTTTTGCAGCTGCAGTGTGCCTGGAGCTGGGGGATTTGTGGTTACTAAGATGCTAACCCAAGGCGCAACCCTAAACCTTACCCTAACCCTAACCCTAGGCAGGAAAATCAGGCCTGCTCTAGGGCTGCTCCCTAGGAAAAAGCCATGAAGACAGGCATATTGTGGTGGTTTTACGCTCCACTTGGGATGCCTTTTGCAGCTGCAGTGTGCCTGGAGCTGGGGGATTTGTGGTTACTAAGATGCTAACCCAAGGCGTAACCCTAGCCCTAACCCTAACCCTAACCCTAGGCAGGAAAATCTGGCCTGCTCTAGGGCTGCTCCCTAGGAAAAAGCCATGAAGACAGGAATATTGTGGTGGTTTTGCGCTCCACTTGGGATGCCTTTTACAGCTGCAGTGTGCCTGGAGCTGGGGGATTTGTGGTTACTAAGATGCCAATCCTAGGCGTAACCCTAACCCTAACCCTAACCCTAGGCAGGAAAATCAGGCCAGGCCTATGTCTGCGTCAAAGGAAAAAGCCATGGAGGCAGGTATATTGTGGTGGGTTTGCGCTCCACTTGGGATGCCTTTTGCAGCTGCAGTGTGCCTGGAGCTGGGGGATTTGTGGTTACTAAGATGCTAACCCTAGACATAACCCTAACCCTAACCCTAACCCTAGGCAGGAAATGCAGGCCTGACCTAGGGCTGCTTCCATGGAAAATGCTGTGGAGGCAGGCATCTTGTGGCAATTTTGCGCTCCACTTGGGGTGCCTTTTGCAGCTGCAATGCAAGTAGAGCTTGGAGCTTTGTGGTTACCAAGATGCTAACCCTAGGCGTAACCCTAACCCTAACCCTAACCCTAGGCAGGAAAATCAGGCCTGCTCTAGGGCTGTGCCAAAGGAAAAACCATGGAGACAGGCATATTGTGGTGGTTTTGCGCTCCACTTGGGATGCCTTTTGCAGCTGCAGTGTGCCTGGAGCTGGGGGATTTGTGGTTACTAAGATGCTAACCCTAGGCATAACCCTAACCCTAACCCTAACCCTAACCCTAGGCAGGCAAAGCAGGCCAGGCCTACGTCTGCGCCAAAGGAAAAAGCCGTGGAGGCAGGCATATTGTGGTGGTTTTGTGTTTCACTTGGGATGCCTTTTGCAGCTGCAGTGTGCCTGGAGCTGGGGGATTTGTGGTTACTAAGATGCTAACCCTAGGCGTAACCCTAACCCTAATCGTAACCCTAACCCTAGGCAGGAAAATCAGGCCTGCTCTAGGGCTGCACCCTAGGAAAAAGCCATGAAGACAGGAATATTGTGGTGGGTTTGCACTCCACTTGGGATGCCTTTTGCAGCTGCAGTGTGCCTGGAGCTGGGGGATTTGTGGTTACCAAGATGCAAACCCTAGGCGTAACACTAACCCTAACGCTAACCCTAACCCTAACCCTAGGCAGGGAAAGCAGGCCATGGCCTCCGTCTGCGCCAAAGGAAAATGCCGTGGAGGCAGGCTTATTGTGGTGGTTTTGTGTTTCACTTGGGATGCCTTTTGAAGTTGCAGTGTTCCTGGAGCTGGGGGATTTGTGGTTACTAAGATGCTAACCCTAGGCGTAACCCTAACCCTAACCCTAACCCTAACCCTAGGCAGGAAAATCTGGCCTGCTCTAGGGCTTCTCCCTAGGAAAAAGCCATGGAGGCAGGCTTATTGTGGTGGTTTTGCACTCCATTTGGGATGCCTTTTGCAGCTGCAGTGTGCCTGGAGCTGGGGGATTTGTGGTTACTAAGATGCTAACCCTAGGCGTAACCCTAACCCTAACCCTAACCCTAGGCAGGAAATGCAGGCCTGACCTAGGGCTGCTTCCATGGAAAATGCTGTGGAGGCAGGCATCTTGTGGCAATTTTGCTCACCACTTGGGGTGCCTTTAGCAGCTGCAATGCAAGTAGAGCTTGGAGCTTTGTGGTTACCAAGATGCTAACCCTAGGCGTAACCCTAACCCTAACCCTAACCCTAGGCAGGAAAATCAGGCCAGGCCTACGTCTGCGCCAAAGGAAAAAGCCATGGAGGCAGGTATATTGTGGTGGGTTTGCACTCCACTTGGGATGTCTTTTGCAGCTGCAGTGTGCCTGGAGCTGGGGGATTTGTGGTTACTAAGATGCTAACCCTAGGCGTAACCCAAACCCTAACCCTAACCCTAACCCTAGGCAGGAAAATCAGGCCTGCTCTAGGGCTGCTCCCTAGGAAAAAGCCATGAAGACAGGAATATTGTGGTGGTTTTGCGCTCCACTTGGGATGCCTTTTAAAGCTGCAGTTTGCCTGGAGCTGGGGGATTTGTGGTTACTAAGATGCTAACCCTAGGCGTAACCCTAACCCTAACCCTAACCCTAGGCAGGAAAATCAGGCCAGGCCTACGTCTGCGCCAAAGGAAAAAGCCATGGAGGCAGGTATATTGTGGTGGGTTTGCACTCCACTTGGGATGTCTTTTGCAGCTGCAGTGTGCCTGGAGCTGGGGGATTTGTGGTTACAAAGATGCTAACCCTAGGCATAACCCTAACCCTAACCCTAACCCTAACCCTAGGCAGGAAAAGCAGGCCAGGCCTACGTCTTCGTCAAAGGAAAAAGCCGTGGAGGCAGGCATATTGTGGTGGTTTTGTGTTTCACTTGGGATACCTTTTGCAGCTGCAGTGTGCCTGGAGCTGGGGGATTTGTGGTTACTAAGATGCTAACCCTAGGCGTAACCCTAACCCTAACCCTTACCCTAGGCAGGAAAATCAGGCCAGGCCTCCGTCTGCGCCAAAAGAAAAAGCCTTGGAGGCAGGTATATTGTGGTGGGTTTGCGCTCCACTTGGGATGCCTTTTGCAGCTGCAGTGTGCCTGGAGCTGGGGGATTTGTGGTTACTAAGATGCTAACCCTAGGCGTAACCCTAACCCTAACCCTAACCCTAGGCAGGAAATGCAGGCCTGACCTAGGGCTGCTTCCATGGAAAATGCTGTGGAGACAGGCATCTTGTGGCAATTTTGCGCTCCACTTGGGGTGCCTTTTGCAGCTGCAATGCAAGTAGAGCTTGGAGCTTTGTGGTTACCAAGATGCTAACTCTAGGCGTAACCCTAACCCTAACCCTGAACCTAGGCAGGAAAATCAGGCCTGCTCTAGGGCTGCGCCAAAGGAAAAACCATGGAGACAGGCATATTGTGGTGGTTTTGCGCTCCACTTGGGATGCCTTTTGCAGCTGAAGTGTGCCTGGAGCTGGGGGATTTGTGGTTACTAAGATGCTAACCCTAGGCATAACCCTAACCCTAACCCTAACCCTAACCCTAGGCAGGCAAAGCAGGCCAGGCCTACGTCTGCGCCAAAGGAAAAAGCCGTGGAGGCAGGCATATTGTGGTGGTTTTGTGTTTCACTTGGGATGCCTTTTGCAGCTGCAGTGTGCCTGGAGCTGGGGGATTTGTGGTTACTAAGATGCTAACCCAAGGCGTAACCCTAACCCTTACCCTAACCCTAACCCTAGGCAGGAAAATCAGGCCTGCTCTAGGGCTGCTCCCTAGGAAAAAGCCATGAAGACAGGCATATTGTGGTGGTTTTACGCTCCACTTGGGATGTCTTTTGCAGCTGCAGTGTGCCTGGAGCTGGGGGATTTGTGGTTACTAAGATGCTAACCCTAGGCGTAACCCTAACCCTAACCCTTGCCCTAACCCTAACCCTAGGCAGGAAAATCAGGCCTCCTCTAGGGCTGCGCCAAAAGAAAAAGCCATAGAGGCAGGATTATTGTGGTGGGTTTGCTCTCCACTTGGGATGCCTTTTGCAGCTGCAGTGTGCCTGGAGCTGGGGGATTTGTGGTTACTAAGATGCTAACCCTAGGCGTAACCCTAACCCTAACCCTAACCCTAACCCTAACCCTATCCCTAACCCTAACCCTAGGCAGGGAAATCAGGCCAGGCCTACGTCTGCGCCAAAGGAAAAAGCCATGGAGGCAGGCATATTGTGGTGGTTTTGCGCTCCACTTGGGATGCCTTTTGCAGCTGCAGTGTGCCTGGAGCTGGGGGATTTGTGGTTACTAAGATGCTAACCCTAGGCGTAACCCTAACCCTAACCCTAACCCTAGGCAGGGAAATCAGGCCAGGCCTACGTCTGCGCCAAAGGAAAAAGCCTTGCAGGCAGGCTTATTGTGGTGGTTTTGCGCTCCACTTGGGATGCCTTTTGCAGCTGCAGTGTGCCTGGAGCTGGGGGATTTGCGGTTACTAAGATGCTAACCCTAGGCGTAACCCTAACCCTAACCCTAACCCTAACCCTAGGCAGGAAAATCAGGCCTGCTCTAGGGCTGCACCCTAGGAAAAAGCCATGAAGACAGGAATATTGTGGTGGGTTTGCACTCCACTTGGGATGCCTTTTGCAGCTGCAGTGTGCCTGGAGCTGGGGGATTTGTGGTTACCAAGATGCTAACCCTAGGCGTAACACTAATCCTAACCCTAACCCTAACCGAAACCCTAGTCAGGGAAAGCAGGCCAGGCCTCCGTCTGCGCCAAAGGACAATGCCGTGGAGGCAGGCTTATTGTGGTCGTTTTGTGTTTCACTTGGGATGCCTTTTGAAGTTGCAGTGTTCCTGGAGCTGGGGGATTTGTGGTTACTAAGATGCTAACCCTAGGCGTAACCCTAACCCTAACCCTAACCCTAACCCTAACCCTAACCCTAACCCTAACCCTAGGCAGGAAATGCAGGCCTGACGTAGGGCTGCTTCCATGGAAAATGCTGTGGAGGCAGGCATCTTGTGGCAATTTTGCGCACCACTTGGGGTGCCTTTAGCAGCTGCAATGCAAGTAGAGCTTGGAGCTTTGTGGTTACCAAGATGCTAACCCTAGGCGTAACCCTAACCCTAACCCTAACCCTAGGCAGGAAAATCAGGCCAGGCCTACGTCTGCGCCAAAGGAAAAAGCCATGGAGGCAGGCATATTGTGGTGGTTTTGCGCTCCACTTGGGATGCCTTTTGCAGCTGCAGTGTGCCTGGAGCTGGGGGATTTGTGGTTACTAAGATGCTAACCCTAGGCATAACCCCAACCCTAACCCTAACCCTAACCCTAACCCTAACCCTAACCCTAGGCAGGGAAAGCAGGCCAGGCCTCCGTCTGCGCCAAAGGAAAAAGCCATGGAGGCAGGCATATTGTGGTGGTTTTGCGCTCCAATTGGGATGCCTTGTGCAGCTGCAGTGTGCCTGGAGCTGGGGGATTTGTGGTTACTAAGATGCTAACCCTAGGCGTAACCCTAACCCTAACCCTAACCCTAGGCAGGAAATGCAGGCCTGACCTAGGGCTGCTTCCATGGAAAATGCTGTGGAGGCAGGCATCTTGTGGCAATTTTGCGCTCCACTTGGGGTGCCTTTTGCAGCTGCAATGCAAGTAGAGCTTGGAGCTTTGTGGTTACCAAGATGCTAACTCTAGGCGTAACCCTAACCCTAACCCTGAACCTAGGCAGGAAAATCAGGCCTGCTCTAGGGCTGCGCCAAAGGAAAAACCATGGAGACAGGCATATTGTGGTGGTTTTGCGCTCCACTTGGGATGCCTTTTGCAGCTGCAGTGTGCCTGGAGCTGGGGGATTTGTGGTTACTAAGATGCTAACCCTAGGCATAACCCTAACCCTAACCCTAACCCTAACCCTAGGCAGGCAAAGCAGGCCAGGCCTACGTCTGCGCCAAAGGAAAAAGCCGTGGAGGCAGGCATATTGTGGTGGTTTTGTGTTTCACTTGGGATGCCTTTTGCAGCTGCAGTGTGCCTGGAGCTGGGGGATTTGTGGTTACTAAGATGCTAACCCAAGGCGCAACCCTAAACCTTACCCTAACCCTAACCCTAGGCAGGAAAATCAGGCCTGCTCTAGGGCTGCTCCCTAGGAAAAAGCCATGAAGACAGGCATATTGTGGTGGTTTTACGCTCCACTTGGGATGCCTTTTGCAGCTGCAGTGTGCCTGGAGCTGGGGGATTTGTGGTTACTAAGATGCTAACCCAAGGCGTAACCCTAGCCCTAACCCTAACCCTAACCCTAGGCAGGAAAATCTGGCCTGCTCTAGGGCTGCTCCCTAGGAAAAAGCCATGAAGACAGGAATATTGTGGTGGTTTTGCGCTCCACTTGGGATGCCTTTTACAGCTGCAGTGTGCCTGGAGCTGGGGGATTTGTGGTTACTAAGATGCCAATCCTAGGCGTAACCCTAACCCTAACCCTAACCCTAGGCAGGAAAATCAGGCCAGGCCTATGTCTGCGTCAAAGGAAAAAGCCATGGAGGCAGGTATATTGTGGTGGGTTTGCGCTCCACTTGGGATGCCTTTTGCAGCTGCAGTGTGCCTGGAGCTGGGGGATTTGTGGTTACTAAGATGCTAACCCTAGACATAACCCTAACCCTAACCCTAACCCTAGGCAGGAAATGCAGGCCTGACCTAGGGCTGCTTCCATGGAAAATGCTGTGGAGGCAGGCATCTTGTGGCAATTTTGCGCTCCACTTGGGGTGCCTTTTGCAGCTGCAATGCAAGTAGAGCTTGGAGCTTTGTGGTTACCAAGATGCTAACCCTAGGCGTAACCCTAACCCTAACCCTAACCCTAGGCAGGAAAATCAGGCCTGCTCTAGGGCTGTGCCAAAGGAAAAACCATGGAGACAGGCATATTGTGGTGGTTTTGCGCTCCACTTGGGATGCCTTTTGCAGCTGCAGTGTGCCTGGAGCTGGGGGATTTGTGGTTACTAAGATGCTAACCCAAGGCGCAACCCTAAACCTTACCCTAACCCTAACCCTAGGCAGGAAAATCAGGCCTGCTCTAGGGCTGCTCCCTAGGAAAAAGCCATGAAGACAGGCATATTGTGGTGGTTTTACGCTCCACTTGGGATGCCTTTTGCAGCTGCAGTGTGCCTGGAGCTGGGGGATTTGTGGTTACTAAGATGCTAACCCAAGGCGTAACCCTAGCCCTAACCCTAACCCTAACCCTAGGCAGGAAAATCTGGCCTGCTCTAGGGCTGCTCCCTAGGAAAAAGCCATGAAGACAGGAATATTGTGGTGGTTTTGCGCTCCACTTGGGATGCCTTTTACAGCTGCAGTGTGCCTGGAGCTGGGGGATTTGTGGTTACTAAGATGCCAATCCTAGGCGTAACCCTAACCCTAACCCTAACCCTAGGCAGGAAAATCAGGCCAGGCCTATGTCTGCGTCAAAGGAAAAAGCCATGGAGGCAGGTATATTGTGGTGGGTTTGCGCTCCACTTGGGATGCCTTTTGCAGCTGCAGTGTGCCTGGAGCTGGGGGATTTGTGGTTACTAAGATGCTAACCCTAGACATAACCCTAACCCTAACCCTAACCCTAGGCAGGAAATGCAGGCCTGACCTAGGGCTGCTTCCATGGAAAATGCTGTGGAGGCAGGCATCTTGTGGCAATTTTGCGCTCCACTTGGGGTGCCTTTTGCAGCTGCAATGCAAGTAGAGCTTGGAGCTTTGTGGTTACCAAGATGCTAACCCTAGGCGTAACCCTAACCCTAACCCTAACCCTAGGCAGGAAAATCAGGCCTGCTCTAGGGCTGTGCCAAAGGAAAAACCATGGAGACAGGCATATTGTGGTGGTTTTGCGCTCCACTTGGGATGCCTTTTGCAGCTGCAGTGTGCCTGGAGCTGGGGGATTTGTGGTTACTAAGATGCTAACCCTAGGCATAACCCTAACCCTAACCCTAACCCTAACCCTAGGCAGGCAAAGCAGGCCAGGCCTACGTCTGCGCCAAAGGAAAAAGCCGTGGAGGCAGGCATATTGTGGTGGTTTTGTGTTTCACTTGGGATGCCTTTTGCAGCTGCAGTGTGCCTGGAGCTGGGGGATTTGTGGTTACTAAGATGCTAACCCTAGGCGTAACCCTAACCCTAATCGTAACCCTAACCCTAGGCAGGAAAATCAGGCCTGCTCTAGGGCTGCACCCTAGGAAAAAGCCATGAAGACAGGAATATTGTGGTGGGTTTGCACTCCACTTGGGATGCCTTTTGCAGCTGCAGTGTGCCTGGAGCTGGGGGATTTGTGGTTACCAAGATGCAAACCCTAGGCGTAACACTAACCCTAACGCTAACCCTAACCCTAACCCTAGGCAGGGAAAGCAGGCCATGGCCTCCGTCTGCGCCAAAGGAAAATGCCGTGGAGGCAGGCTTATTGTGGTGGTTTTGTGTTTCACTTGGGATGCCTTTTGAAGTTGCAGTGTTCCTGGAGCTGGGGGATTTGTGGTTACTAAGATGCTAACCCTAGGCGTAACCCTAACCCTAACCCTAACCCTAACCCTAGGCAGGAAAATCTGGCCTGCTCTAGGGCTTCTCCCTAGGAAAAAGCCATGGAGGCAGGCTTATTGTGGTGGTTTTGCACTCCATTTGGGATGCCTTTTGCAGCTGCAGTGTGCCTGGAGCTGGGGGATTTGTGGTTACTAAGATGCTAACCCTAGGCGTAACCCTAACCCTAACCCTAACCCTAGGCAGGAAATGCAGGCCTGACCTAGGGCTGCTTCCATGGAAAATGCTGTGGAGGCAGGCATCTTGTGGCAATTTTGCTCACCACTTGGGGTGCCTTTAGCAGCTGCAATGCAAGTAGAGCTTGGAGCTTTGTGGTTACCAAGATGCTAACCCTAGGCGTAACCCTAACCCTAACCCTAACCCTAGGCAGGAAAATCAGGCCAGGCCTACGTCTGCGCCAAAGGAAAAAGCCATGGAGGCAGGTATATTGTGGTGGGTTTGCACTCCACTTGGGATGTCTTTTGCAGCTGCAGTGTGCCTGGAGCTGGGGGATTTGTGGTTACTAAGATGCTAACCCTAGGCGTAACCCAAACCCTAACCCTAACCCTAACCCTAGGCAGGAAAATCAGGCCTGCTCTAGGGCTGCTCCCTAGGAAAAAGCCATGAAGACAGGAATATTGTGGTGGTTTTGCGCTCCACTTGGGATGCCTTTTAAAGCTGCAGTTTGCCTGGAGCTGGGGGATTTGTGGTTACTAAGATGCTAACCCTAGGCGTAACCCTAACCCTAACCCTAACCCTAGGCAGGAAAATCAGGCCAGGCCTACGTCTGCGCCAAAGGAAAAAGCCATGGAGGCAGGTATATTGTGGTGGGTTTGCACTCCACTTGGGATGTCTTTTGCAGCTGCAGTGTGCCTGGAGCTGGGGGATTTGTGGTTACAAAGATGCTAACCCTAGGCATAACCCTAACCCTAACCCTAACCCTAACCCTAGGCAGGAAAAGCAGGCCAGGCCTACGTCTTCGTCAAAGGAAAAAGCCGTGGAGGCAGGCATATTGTGGTGGTTTTGTGTTTCACTTGGGATACCTTTTGCAGCTGCAGTGTGCCTGGAGCTGGGGGATTTGTGGTTACTAAGATGCTAACCCTAGGCGTAACCCTAACCCTAACCCTTACCCTAGGCAGGAAAATCAGGCCAGGCCTCCGTCTGCGCCAAAAGAAAAAGCCTTGGAGGCAGGTATATTGTGGTGGGTTTGCGCTCCACTTGGGATGCCTTTTGCAGCTGCAGTGTGCCTGGAGCTGGGGGATTTGTGGTTACTAAGATGCTAACCCTAGGCGTAACCCTAACCCTAACCCTAACCCTAGGCAGGAAATGCAGGCCTGACCTAGGGCTGCTTCCATGGAAAATGCTGTGGAGACAGGCATCTTGTGGCAATTTTGCGCTCCACTTGGGGTGCCTTTTGCAGCTGCAATGCAAGTAGAGCTTGGAGCTTTGTGGTTACCAAGATGCTAACTCTAGGCGTAACCCTAACCCTAACCCTGAACCTAGGCAGGAAAATCAGGCCTGCTCTAGGGCTGCGCCAAAGGAAAAACCATGGAGACAGGCATATTGTGGTGGTTTTGCGCTCCACTTGGGATGCCTTTTGCAGCTGAAGTGTGCCTGGAGCTGGGGGATTTGTGGTTACTAAGATGCTAACCCTAGGCATAACCCTAACCCTAACCCTAACCCTAACCCTAGGCAGGCAAAGCAGGCCAGGCCTACGTCTGCGCCAAAGGAAAAAGCCGTGGAGGCAGGCATATTGTGGTGGTTTTGTGTTTCACTTGGGATGCCTTTTGCAGCTGCAGTGTGCCTGGAGCTGGGGGATTTGTGGTTACTAAGATGCTAACCCAAGGCGTAACCCTAACCCTTACCCTAACCCTAACCCTAGGCAGGAAAATCAGGCCTGCTCTAGGGCTGCTCCCTAGGAAAAAGCCATGAAGACAGGCATATTGTGGTGGTTTTACGCTCCACTTGGGATGTCTTTTGCAGCTGCAGTGTGCCTGGAGCTGGGGGATTTGTGGTTACTAAGATGCTAACCCTAGGCGTAACCCTAACCCTAACCCTTGCCCTAACCCTAACCCTAGGCAGGAAAATCAGGCCTCCTCTAGGGCTGCGCCAAAAGAAAAAGCCATAGAGGCAGGATTATTGTGGTGGGTTTGCTCTCCACTTGGGATGCCTTTTGCAGCTGCAGTGTGCCTGGAGCTGGGGGATTTGTGGTTACTAAGATGCTAACCCTAGGCGTAACCCTAACCCTAACCCTAACCCTAACCCTAACCCTAACCCTATCCCTAACCCTAACCCTAGGCAGGGAAATCAGGCCAGGCCTACGTCTGCGCCAAAGGAAAAAGCCATGGAGGCAGGCATATTGTGGTGGTTTTGCGCTCCACTTGGGATGCCTTTTGCAGCTGCAGTGTGCCTGGAGCTGGGGGATTTGTGGTTACTAAGATGCTAACCCTAGGCGTAACCCTAACCCTAACCCTAACCCTAGGCAGGGAAATCAGGCCAGGCCTACGTCTGCGCCAAAGGAAAAAGCCTTGCAGGCAGGCTTATTGTGGTGGTTTTGCGCTCCACTTGGGATGCCTTTTGCAGCTGCAGTGTGCCTGGAGCTGGGGGATTTGCGGTTACTAAGATGCTAACCCTAGGCGTAACCCTAACCCTAACCCTAACCCTAACCCTAGGCAGGAAAATCAGGCCTGCTCTAGGGCTGCACCCTAGGAAAAAGCCATGAAGACAGGAATATTGTGGTGGGTTTGCACTCCACTTGGGATGCCTTTTGCAGCTGCAGTGTGCCTGGAGCTGGGGGATTTGTGGTTACCAAGATGCTAACCCTAGGCGTAACACTAATCCTAACCCTAACCCTAACCGAAACCCTAGTCAGGGAAAGCAGGCCAGGCCTCCGTCTGCGCCAAAGGACAATGCCGTGGAGGCAGGCTTATTGTGGTCGTTTTGTGTTTCACTTGGGATGCCTTTTGAAGTTGCAGTGTTCCTGGAGCTGGGGGATTTGTGGTTACTAAGATGCTAACCCTAGGCGTAACCCTAACCCTAACCCTAACCCTAACCCTAACCCTAACCCTAACCCTAACCCTAACCCTAGGCAGGAAATGCAGGCCTGACGTAGGGCTGCTTCCATGGAAAATGCTGTGGAGGCAGGCATCTTGTGGCAATTTTGCGCACCACTTGGGGTGCCTTTAGCAGCTGCAATGCAAGTAGAGCTTGGAGCTTTGTGGTTACCAAGATGCTAACCCTAGGCGTAACCCTAACCCTAACCCTAACCCTAGGCAGGAAAATCAGGCCAGGCCTACGTCTGCGCCAAAGGAAAAAGCCATGGAGGCAGGCATATTGTGGTGGTTTTGCGCTCCACTTGGGATGCCTTTTGCAGCTGCAGTGTGCCTGGAGCTGGGGGATTTGTGGTTACTAAGATGCTAACCCTAGGCATAACCCCAACCCTAACCCTAACCCTAACCCTAACCCTAACCCTAACCCTAGGCAGGGAAAGCAGGCCAGGCCTCCGTCTGCGCCAAAGGAAAAAGCCATGGAGGCAGGCATATTGTGGTGGTTTTGCGCTCCAATTGGGATGCCTTGTGCAGCTGCAGTGTGCCTGGAGCTGGGGGATTTGTGGTTACTAAGATGCTAACCCTAGGCGTAACCCTAACCCTAACCCTAACCCTAGGCAGGAAAATCAGGCCTGCTCTAGGGCTGCGCCAAAGGAAAAAGCCATGGAGACAGGAATATTGTGGTGGTTTTGCGCTCCACTTGGGATGCCTTTTGCAGCTGCAGTGTGCCTGGAGCTGGGGGATTTGTGGTTATTAAGATGCTAACCCTAGGCGTAACCCTAACCCTAACCCTACCCAAACCCTAACCCTAATCCTAGGCAGGAAAAGCAGGCCAGGCCTACGTCAGCGCCAAAGGAAAAAGCCGTGGAGGCAGGCATACTGTGGTGGTTTTGTGTTTCACTTGGGATGCCTTTTGCAGCTGCAGTGTGCCTGGAGCTGGAGGATTTGTGGTTACTAAGATGCTAACCCTAGGCGTAACCCTAACCCTAACCCTAACCCTTACCCTAACCCTAGGCAGGGAAAGCAGGCCAGGCCTACGTCTGCGCCAAAGGAAAAAGCCATGGAGGCAGGCCTATTGTGGTGGTTTTGTGTTTCACTTGGGATGCCTTTTGCAGCTGCAGTGTGCCTGGAGCTGGAGGATTTGTGGTTACTAAGATGCTAACCCTAGGCGTAACCCTAACCCTAACCCTAACCCTAACCCTAGGCAGGGAAAGCAGGCCAGGCCTACGTCTGCGCCAAAGGAAAAAGCCGTGGAGGCAGGCATATTGTGGTGGTTTTGTGTTTCACTTAGGATGCCTTTTGCAGCTGCAGTGTGCCTGGAGCTGGGGGATTTGTGGTTACTAAGATGCTAACCCTAGGCGTAACCCTAACCCTAACCCTAACCCTAACCCTAACCCTAGGCAGGGAAAGCAGGCCTGCTCAAGGGCTGCGCCAAAGGAAAAAGCCATGAAGACAGGAATATTGTGGTGGTTTTGCGCTCCATTTGGGATGCCTTCGGCAGCTGCAGTGTGCCTGAAGCTGGGGGATTTGTGGTTACTAAGATGCTAACCCTAGGCGTAACCCTAACCCTAACCCTAACCCTAGGCAGGAAAATCAGGCCAGGCCTACGTCTGCGCCAAAGGAAAAAGCCATGGAGGCAGGCATATTGTGGTGGTTTTGCGCTCCACTTGGGATTCCTTTTGCAGCTGCAGTGTGCCTGGAGCTGGGGGATTTGTGGTTACTAAGATGCTAACCCTAGGCGTAACCCTAACCCTAACCTTAACCCTAACCCTAACCCTAGGCAGGGAAAGCAGGCCAGGCCTACGTCTGCACCAAAGGAAAAAGCCATGGAGGCAGGCATATTGTGGTGGTTTTGCGCTCCATTTCGGATGCCGTTTGCAGCTGCAGTGTGCCTGGAGCTGGGGGATTTGTGGTTACTAAGATGCTAAACCTAGGCGTAACCCTAACCCTAACCCTCACCCTAGGCAGGAAATGCAGGCCTGACCTAGGGCTGCTTCCATGGAAAATGCTGTGGAGGCAGGCATCTTGTGGCAATTTTGCGCTCCACTTGGGGTGCCTTTTGCAGCTGCAATGCAAGTAGAGCCTGGAGCTTTGTAGTTTCCAAGATGCTAACCCTAGGGGCAACCCTAACCCTAACCCTAACCCTAACCCTAACCATAACCCTAGGCAGGAAAATCAGGCCAGGCCTAGGTCTGCACCAAAAGAAAAAGCCATGGAGGCAGGCTTATTGTGGTGGTTTTGCGCTCCACTTGAGATACCTTTTGCACTTGCAGTGTGCCTGGAGCTGGGGGATTTCTGGTTACTAAGATGCTAAACCTAGGCGTAACCCTAAACCTAACCCTAAACCTAGGCAGGAAATGCAGGCCTGACCTAGGGCTGCTTCCATGGAAAATGCTGTGGAGGCAGGCATCTTGTGGCAATTTTGCGCTCCACTTGGGGTGCCGTTTGCAGCTGCAATGCAAGTAGAGCTTGGAGCTTTGTGGTTACCAAGATGCTAACCCTAGGTGTAACCCTAACCCTAACCCTAACCCTAGGAAGGAAAATCAGGCCAGGGCTATGTCTGCGCCAAAGGAAAAAGGCATGGGGCAGGCATATTGTGGTGGTTTTGCGCTCCACTTTGGAAGCCTTTTGCAGCTGCAGTGTGCCTGGAGCTGGGTGATTTGTGGTTACTATAATGCTAACCCTAGGCGTAACCCTAACCCTAACCCTAACCCTAGGCAGGAAATGAAGGCCTGACCTAGGGCTGCTTCCATGGAAAATGCTGTGGAGGCAGGCATCTTGTGGCAATTTTGCGCTCCACTTGGGATGCCTTTTGCAGCTGCAATGCAAGTAGAGCTTGGAGATTTGTGGTTTCCAAGATGCTAACCCTAGGCGTAACCCTAACCCTAACCCTAACCCTAGGCAGGAAAATCTGGCCTGCTCTAGGGCTGCGCCAAAGGAAAAAGCCATGGAGGCAGGCATATTATGGTGGTTTTGCGCTCCACTTGGGATGCCTTTTGCAGCTGCAGTGTGCCTGGAGCTGGGGGATTTGTGGTTACTAAGATGCTATCCCTAGGCGTAACCCTAACCCTAACCCTAACCCTAACCCTAGGCAGGGAAAGCAGGCCCGGCCTACGTCTGCGCCAAAGGAAATAGCCGTGGAGGCAGGCATATTGTGGTGGTTTTGTGTTTCACTTGGGATGCCTTTTGCAGCTGCACTGTGCCTGGAGCTGGGGGATTTGTGGTTACTAAGATGCTAACCCTAGGCGTAACCCTAACCCTAACCCTAACCCTAACCCTAGGCAGGGAAAGCAGGCCTGCTCAAGGGCTGCGCCAAAGTAAAAAGCCATGAAGACAGGAATATTGTGGTGGTTTTGCGCTCCATTTGGGATGCCTTCGGCAGCTGCAGTGTGCCTGAAGCTGGGGGATTTGTGGTTACTAAGATGCTAACCCTAGGCGTAACCCTAACCCTAACCCTAACCCTAGGCAGGAAAATCAGGCCAGGCCTACGTCTGCGCCAAAGGAAAAAGCCATGGAGGCAGGCATATTGTGGTGGTTTTGCGCTCCACTTGGGATTCCTTTTGCAGCTGCAGTGTGCCTGGAGCTGGGGGATTTGTGGTTACTAAGATGCTAACCCTAGGCGTAACCCTAACCCTAACCCTAACCCTAACCCTAACCCTAGGCAGGGAAAGCAGGCCAGGCCTACGTCTGCACCAAAGGAAAAAGCCATGGAGGCAGGCATATTGTGGTGGTTTTGCGCTCCATTTCGGATGCCGTTTGCAGCTGCAGTGTGCCTGGAGCTGGGGGATTTGTGGTTACTAAGATGCTAACCCTAGGCGTAACCCTAACCCTAACCCTCACCCTAGGCAGGAAATGCAGGCCTGACCTAGGGCTGCTTCCATGGAAAATGCTGTGGAGGCAGGCATCTTGTGGCAATTTTGCGCTCCACTTGGGGTGCCTTTTGCAGCTGCAATGCAAGTAGAGCTTGGAGCTTTGTGGTTTCCAAGATGCTAACCCTAGGGGCAACCCTAACCCTAACCCTAACCCTAACCCTAACCCTAACCCTAGGCAGGAAAATCAGGCCAGGCCTAGGTCTGCACCAAAAGAAAAAGCCATGGAGGCAGGCTTATTGTGGTGGTTTTGCGCTCCACTTGAGATACTTTTTGCAGCTGCAGTGTGCCTGGAGCTGGGGGATTTCTGGTTACTAAGATGCTAACCCTAGGCGTAACCCTAACCCTAACCCTAAACCTAGGCAGGAAATGCAGGCCTGACCTAGGGCTGCTTCCATGGAAAATGCTGTGGAGGCAGGCATCTTGTGGCAATTTTGCGCTCCACTTGGGGTGCCGTTTGCCGCTGCAATGCAAGTAGAGCTTGGAGCTTTGTGGTTACCAAGATGCTAACCCTAGGTGTAACCCTAACCCTAACCCTAACCCTAGGAAGGAAAATCAGGCCAGGGCTATGTCTGCGCCAAAGGAAAAAGGCATGGGGCAGGCATATTGTGGTGGTTTTGCGCTCCACTTTGGAAGCCTTTTGCAGCTGCAGTGTGCCTGGAGCTGGGTGATTTGTGGTTACTATAATGCTAACCCTAGGCGTAACCCTAACCCTAACCCTAACCCTAGGCAGGAAATGAAGGCCTGACCTAGGGCTGCTTCCATGGAAAATGCTGTGGAGGCAGGCATCTTGTGGCAATTTTGCGCTCCACTTGGGATGCCTTTTGCAGCTGCAATGCAAGTAGAGCTTGGAGATTTGTGGTTTCCAAGATGCTAACCCTAGGCGTAACCCTAACCCTAACCCTAACCCTAGGCAGGAAAATCTGGCCTGCTCTAGGGCTGCGCCAAAGGAAAAAGCCATGGAGGCAGGCATATTGTGGTGGTTTTGCGCTCCACTTGGGATGCCTTTTGCAGCTGCAGTGTGCCTGGAGCTGGGGGATTTGTGGTTACTAAGATGCTAACCCTAGGCGTAACCCTAACCCTAACCCTTACCCTAACCCTAACCCTAGGCAGGGAAAGCAGGCCAGGCCTACGTCTGCGCCAAAGGAAATAGCCGTGGAGGCAGGCATATTGTGGTGGTTTTGTGTTTCACTTGGGATGCCTTTTGCAGCTGCAGTGTGCCTGGAGCTGGGGGATTTGTGGTTACTAAGATGCTAACCCTAGGCGTAACCCTAACCCTAACCCTAACCCTAACCCTAGGCAGGGAAAGCAGGCCTGCTCAAGGGCTGCGCCAAAGTAAAAAGCCATGAAGACAGGAATATTGTGGTGGTTTTGCGCTCCATTTGGGATGCCTTCGGCAGCTGCAGTGTGCCTGAAGCTGGGGGATTTGTGGTTACTAAGATGCTAACCCTAGGCGTAACCCTAACCCTAACCCTAACCCTAGGCAGGAAAATCAGGCCAGGCCTACGTCTGCGCCAAAGGAAAAAGCCATGGAGGCAGGCATATTGTGGTGGTTTTGCGCTCCACTTGGGATTCCTTTTGCAGCTGCAGTGTGCCTGGAGCTGGGGGATTTGTGGTTACTAAGATGCTAACCCTAGGCGTAACCCTAACCCTAACCTTAACCCTAACCCTAACCCTAGGCAGGGAAAGCAGGCCAGGCCTACGTCTGCACCAAAGGAAAAAGCCATGGAGGCAGGCATATTGTGGTGGTTTTGCGCTCCATTTCGGATGCCGTTTGCAGCTGCAGTGTGCCTGGAGCTGGGGGATTTGTGGTTACTAAGATGCTAAACCTAGGCGTAACCCTAACCCTAACCCTCACCCTAGGCAGGAAATGCAGGCCTGACCTAGGGCTGCTTCCATGGAAAATGCTGTGGAGGCAGGCATCTTGTGGCAATTTTGCGCTCCACTTGGGGTGCCTTTTGCAGCTGCAATGCAAGTAGAGCCTGGAGCTTTGTAGTTTCCAAGATGCTAACCCTAGGGGCAACCCTAACCCTAACCCTAACCCTAACCCTAACCATAACCCTAGGCAGGAAAATCAGGCCAGGCCTAGGTCTGCACCAAAAGAAAAAGCCATGGAGGCAGGCTTATTGTGGTGGTTTTGCGCTCCACTTGAGATACCTTTTGCACTTGCAGTGTGCCTGGAGCTGGGGGATTTCTGGTTACTAAGATGCTAAACCTAGGCGTAACCCTAAACCTAACCCTAAACCTAGGCAGGAAATGCAGGCCTGACCTAGGGCTGCTTCCATGGAAAATGCTGTGGAGGCAGGCATCTTGTGGCAATTTTGCGCTCCACTTGGGGTGCCGTTTGCAGCTGCAATGCAAGTAGAGCTTGGAGCTTTGTGGTTACCAAGATGCTAACCCTAGGTGTAACCCTAACCCTAACCCTAACCCTAGGAAGGAAAATCAGGCCAGGGCTATGTCTGCGCCAAAGGAAAAAGGCATGGGGCAGGCATATTGTGGTGGTTTTGCGCTCCACTTTGGAAGCCTTTTGCAGCTGCAGTGTGCCTGGAGCTGGGTGATTTGTGGTTACTATAATGCTAACCCTAGGCGTAACCCTAACCCTAACCCTAACCCTAGGCAGGAAATGAAGGCCTGACCTAGGGCTGCTTCCATGGAAAATGCTGTGGAGGCAGGCATCTTGTGGCAATTTTGCGCTCCACTTGGGATGCCTTTTGCAGCTGCAATGCAAGTAGAGCTTGGAGATTTGTGGTTTCCAAGATGCTAACCCTAGGCGTAACCCTAACCCTAACCCTAACCCTAGGCAGGAAAATCTGGCCTGCTCTAGGGCTGCGCCAAAGGAAAAAGCCATGGAGGCAGGCATATTATGGTGGTTTTGCGCTCCACTTGGGATGCCTTTTGCAGCTGCAGTGTGCCTGGAGCTGGGGGATTTGTGGTTACTAAGATGCTATCCCTAGGCGTAACCCTAACCCTAACCCTAACCCTAACCCTAGGCAGGGAAAGCAGGCCAGGCCTACGTCTGCGCCAAAGGAAATAGCCGTGGAGGCAGGCATATTGTGGTGGTTTTGTGTTTCACTTGGGATGCCTTTTGCAGCTGCACTGTGCCTGGAGCTGGGGGATTTGTGGTTACTAAGATGCTAACCCTAGGCGTAACCCTAACCCTAACCCTAACCCTAACCCTAGGCAGGGAAAGCAGGCCTGCTCAAGGGCTGCGCCAAAGTAAAAAGCCATGAAGACAGGAATATTGTGGTGGTTTTGCGCTCCATTTGGGATGCCTTCGGCAGCTGCAGTGTGCCTGAAGCTGGGGGATTTGTGGTTACTAAGATGCTAACCCTAGGCGTAACCCTAACCCTAACCCTAACCCTAGGCAGGAAAATCAGGCCAGGCCTACGTCTGCGCCAAAGGAAAAAGCCATGGAGGCAGGCATATTGTGGTGGTTTTGCGCTCCACTTGGGATTCCTTTTGCAGCTGCAGTGTGCCTGGAGCTGGGGGATTTGTGGTTACTAAGATGCTAACCCTAGGCGTAACCCTAACCCTAACCCTAACCCTAACCCTAACCCTAGGCAGGGAAAGCAGGCCAGGCCTACGTCTGCACCAAAGGAAAAAGCCATGGAGGCAGGCATATTGTGGTGGTTTTGCGCTCCATTTCGGATGCCGTTTGCAGCTGCAGTGTGCCTGGAGCTGGGGGATTTGTGGTTACTAAGATGCTAACCCTAGGCGTAACCCTAACCCTAACCCTCACCCTAGGCAGGAAATGCAGGCCTGACCTAGGGCTGCTTCCATGGAAAATGCTGTGGAGGCAGGCATCTTGTGGCAATTTTGCGCTCCACTTGGGGTGCCTTTTGCAGCTGCAATGCAAGTAGAGCTTGGAGCTTTGTGGTTTCCAAGATGCTAACCCTAGGGGCAACCCTAACCCTAACCCTAACCCTAACCCTAACCCTAACCCTAGGCAGGAAAATCAGGCCAGGCCTAGGTCTGCACCAAAAGAAAAAGCCATGGAGGCAGGCTTATTGTGGTGGTTTTGCGCTCCACTTGAGATACTTTTTGCAGCTGCAGTGTGCCTGGAGCTGGGGGATTTCTGGTTACTAAGATGCTAACCCTAGGCGTAACCCTAACCCTAACCCTAAACCTAGGCAGGAAATGCAGGCCTGACCTAGGGCTGCTTCCATGGAAAATGCTGTGGAGGCAGGCATCTTGTGGCAATTTTGCGCTCCACTTGGGGTGCCGTTTGCCGCTGCAATGCAAGTAGAGCTTGGAGCTTTGTGGTTACCAAGATGCTAACCCTAGGTGTAACCCTAACCCTAACCCTAACCCTAGGAAGGAAAATCAGGCCAGGGCTATGTCTGCGCCAAAGGAAAAAGGCATGGGGCAGGCATATTGTGGTGGTTTTGCGCTCCACTTTGGAAGCCTTTTGCAGCTGCAGTGTGCCTGGAGCTGGGTGATTTGTGGTTACTATAATGCTAACCCTAGGCGTAACCCTAACCCTAACCCTAACCCTAGGCAGGAAATGAAGGCCTGACCTAGGGCTGCTTCCATGGAAAATGCTGTGGAGGCAGGCATCTTGTGGCAATTTTGCGCTCCACTTGGGATGCCTTTTGCAGCTGCAATGCAAGTAGAGCTTGGAGATTTGTGGTTTCCAAGATGCTAACCCTAGGCGTAACCCTAACCCTAACCCTAACCCTAGGCAGGAAAATCTGGCCTGCTCTAGGGCTGCGCCAAAGGAAAAAGCCATGGAGGCAGGCATATTGTGGTGGTTTTGCGCTCCACTTGGGATGCCTTTTGCAGCTGCAGTGTGCCTGGAGCTGGGGGATTTGTGGTTACTAAGATGCTAACCCTAGGCGTAACCCTAACCCTAACCCTTGCCCTAACCCTAACCCTAACCCTAACCCTAACCCTAGGCAGGGAAATCAGGCCAGGCCTACGTCTGCGCCAAAGGAAAAAGCCATGGAGGCAGGCATATTGTGGTCGTTTTGCGCTCCACTTGGGATGCCTTTTGCAGCTGCAGTGTGCCTGGAGCTGGGGGATTTGTGGTTACTAAGATGCTAACCCTAGGCGTAACCCTAACCCTAACCCTAACCCTAGGCAGGGAAATCAGGCCAGGCCTACGATTGCGCCAAAGGAAAAAGCCTTGCAGGCAGGCTTATTGTGGTGGTTTTGCGCTCCACTTGGGATGCCTTTTGCAGCTGCAGTGTGCCTGGAGCTGGGGGATTTGTGGTTACTAAGATGCTAACCCTAGGCGTAACCCTAACCCTAACCCTAACCCTAACCCTAGGCAGGAAAATCAGGCCTGCTCTAGGGCTGCTCTCTAGGAAAAAGCCATGAAGACAGGAATATTGTGGTGGTTTTGCGCTCCACTTGGGATGCCTTTTGCAGCTGCAGTGTGCCTGGAGCTGGGGGATTTGTGGTTACTAAGATGCCAATCCTAGGCGTAACCCTAACCCTAACCCTAACCCTAGGCAGGAAAATCAGGCCAGGCCTATGTCTGCGTCAAAGGAAAAAGCCATGGAGGCAGGCATATTGTGGTGGTTTTGCGCTCCACTTGGGATGCCTTTTGCAGCTGCAGTGTGCCTGGAGCTGGGGGATTTGTGGTTACCAAGATGCTAACCCTAGGCGTAACACTAATCCTAACCCTAACCCTAACCGAAACCCTAGTCAGGGAAAGCAGGCCAGGCCTCCGTCTGCGCCAAAGGACAATGCCGTGGAGGCAGGCTTATTGTGGTCGTTTTGTGTTTCACTTGGGATGCCTTTTGAAGTTGCAGTGTTCCTGGAGCTGGGGGATTTGTGGTTACTAAGATGCTAACCCTAGGCGTAACCCTAACCCTAACCCTAACCCTAACCCTAACCCTAACCCTAACCCTAACCCTAACCCTAGGCAGGAAATGCAGGCCTGACGTAGGGCTGCTTCCATGGAAAATGCTGTGGAGGCAGGCATCTTGTGGCAATTTTGCGCACCACTTGGGGTGCCTTTAGCAGCTGCAATGCAAGTAGAGCTTGGAGCTTTGTGGTTACCAAGATGCTAACCCTAGGCGTAACCCTAACCCTAACCCTAACCCTAGGCAGGAAAATCAGGCCAGGCCTACGTCTGCGCCAAAGGAAAAAGCCATGGAGGCAGGCATATTGTGGTGGTTTTGCGCTCCACTTGGGATGCCTTTTGCAGCTGCAGTGTGCCTGGAGCTGGGGGATTTGTGGGTACTAGGATGCTAACCCTAGGCATAACCCTAACCCTAACCCTAACCCTAGGCAGGAAATGCAGGCCTGACCTAGGGCTGCTTCCATGGAAAATGCTGTGGAGGCAGGCATCTTGTGGCAATTTTGCGCTCCACTTGGGGTGCCTTTTGCAGCTGCAATGCAAGCAGAGCTTGGAGCTTTGTGGTTACCAAGATGCTAACCCTAGGCGTAACCCTAACCCTAACCCTAACCCTAGGAGGGAAAATAAGGCCAGGCCTCTGTCTGCGCCAAAGGAAAATGCCATGGAGGCAGGCATATTGTGGCAATTTTGCGCTCCACTTGGGGTGCCTTTTGCAGCTGCAGTGTGCCTGGAGCTGGGGGATTTGTGGTTACCAAGATGCTAACCCTAGGCGTAACCCTAACCCTAACCCTAACCCTAGGCAGGGAAAGCAGGCGAGGCCTACGTCTGCGCCAAAGGAAAATGCCGTGGAGGCAGGCTTATTGTGGTGGTTTTGTGTTTCACTTGGGATGCCTTTTGCAGCTGCAGTGTGCCTGGAGCTGGGGGATTTGTGGTTACTAAGATGCTAACCCTAGGCGTAACCCAAACCCTAACCCTAACCCTAACCCTAGGCAGGAAAATCAGGCAAGGCCTACGTCTGCGCCAAAGGAAAAAGCCATGGAGGCAGGCTTATTGTGGTGGTTTTGCGCTCCACTTGGGATGCCTTGTGCAGCTGCAGTGTTCCTGGAGCTGGGGGATTTGTGGTTACTAAGATGCTAACCCTAGGCGTAACCCTAACCCTAACCCTAACCCTAGGCAGGAAAATCAGGCCTGCTCTAGGGCTGCGCCAAGGAAAAAGCCATGGAGGCAGGCATATTGTGGTGGTTTTGCGCTCCACTTGGGATGCCTTTTGCAGCTGCAGTGTGCCTGGAGCTGGGGGATTTGTGGTTATTAAGATGCTAACCCTAGGCGTAACCCTAACCCTAACCCTACCCAAACCCTAACCCTAATCCTAGGCAGGAAAAGCAGGCCAGGCCTACGTCAGCGCCAAAGGAAAAAGCCGTGGAGGCAGGCATACTGTGGTGGTTTTGTGTTTCACTTGGGATGCCTTTTGCAGCTGCAGTGTGCCTGGAGCTGGAGGATTTGTGGTTACTAAGATGCTAACCCTAGGCGTAACCCTAACCCTAACCCTAACCCTTACCCTAACCCTAGGCAGGGAAAGCAGGCCAGGCCTACGTCAGCGCCAAAGGAAAAAGCCGTGGAGGCAGGCCTATTGTGGTGGTTTTGTGTTTCACTTGGGATGCCTTTTGCAGCTGCAGTGTGCCTGGAGCTGGAGGATTTGTGGTTACTAAGATGCTAACCCTAGGCGTAACCCTAACCCCTAACCCTAACCCTAACCCTAGGCAGGGAAAGCAGGCCAGGCCTACGTGTGCGCCAAAGGAAAAAGCCATGGAGGCAGGCATATTGTGGTGGTTTTGTGTTTCACTTGGGATGCCTTTTGCAGCTGCAGTGTGCCTGGAGCTGGGGGATTTGTGGTTACTAAGATGCTAACCCTAGGCGTAACCCTAACCCTAACCCTAACCCTAACCCTAACCCTAGGCAGGGAAAGCAGGCCTGCTCAAGGGCTGCGCCAAAGGAAAAAGCCATGAAGACAGGAATATTGTGGTGGTTTTGCGCTCCATTTGGGATGCCTTCGGCAGCTGCAGTGAGCCTGAAGCTGGGGGATTTGTGGTTACTAAGATGCTAACCCTAGGCGTAACCCTAACCCTAACCCTAACCCTAGGCAGGAAAATCAGGCCAGGCCTACGTCTGCGCCAAAGGAAAAAGCCATGGAGGCAGGCATATTGTGGTGGTTTTGCGCTCCAATTGGGATGCCTTTTGCAGCTGCAGTGTGCCTGGAGCTGGGGGATTTGTGGTTACTAAGATGCTAACCCTAGGCGTAACCCTAACCCTAACCCTAACCCTAACCCTAACCCTAGGCAGGGAAAGCAGGCCAGGCCTACGTCTGCACCAAAGGAAAAAGCCATGGAGGCAGGCATATTGTGGTGGTTTTGCGCTCCATTTCGGATGCCGTTTGCAGCTGCAGTGTGCCTGGAGCTGGGGGATTTGTGGTTACTAAGATGCTAAACCTAGGCGTAACCCTAACCCTAACCCTCACCCTAGGCAGGAAATGCAGGCCTGACCTAGGGCTGCTTCCATGGAAAATGCTGTGGAGGCAGGCATCTTGTGGCAATTTTGCGCTCCACTTGGGGTGCCTTTTGCAGCTGCAATGCAAGTAGAGCTTGGAGCTTTGTGGTTTCCAAGATGCTAACCCTAGGGGCAACCCTAACCCTAACCCTAACCCTAACCCTAACCCTAACCCTAACCCTAGGCAGGAAAATCAGGCCAGGCCTAGGTCTGCACCAAAAGAAAAAGCCATGGAGGCAGGCTTATTGTGGTGGTTTTGCGCTCCACTTGAGATACCTTTTGCAGCTGCAGTGTGCCTGGAGCTGGGGGATTTCTGGTTACTAAGATGCTAACCCTAGGCGTAACCCTAACCCTAACCCTAAACCTAGGCAGGAAATGCAGGCCTGACCTAGGGCTGCTTCCATGGAAAATGCTGTGGAGGCAGGCATCTTGTGGCAATTTTGCGCTCCACTTGGGGTGCCGTTTGCAGCTGCAATGCAAGTAGAGCTTGGAGCTTTGTGGTTACCAAGATGCTAACCCTAGGCGTAACCCTAACCCGAACCCTAACCCTAGGCAGGAAAATCAGGCCAGGCCTACGTCTGCGCCAAAAGAAAAAGCCATGGAGGCAGGCATATTATGGTGGTTTTGCGCTCCACTTGGGATGCCTTTTGCAGCTGCAGTGTGCCTGGAGCTGGGGGATTTGTGGTTACTAAGATGCTAACCCTAGGCGTAACCCTAACCCTAACCCTAACCCTAACCCTAGGCAGGGAAAGCAGGCCAGGCCTACGTCTGCGCCAAAGGAAATAGCCGTGGAGGCAGGCATATTGTGGTGGTTTTGCGCTCCACTTGGGATTCCTTTTGAAGCTGCAGTGTGCCTGGAGCTGGGGGATTTGTGGTTCCTAAGATGCTAACCCTAGGCGTAACCCTAACCCTAACCCTAACCCTAACCCTTACCCTAACCCTAACCCTAGGCAGGGAAAGCAGGCCAGGCCTACGTCTGCACCAAAGGAAAAAGCCATGGAGGCAGGCATATTGTGGTGGTTTTGTGCTCCATTTCGGATGCCTTTTGCAGCTGCAGTGTGCCTGGAGCTGGGGGATTTGTGGTTACTAAGATGCTAACCCTAGGCGTAACCCTAACCCTAACCCTAACCCTAACCCTAGGCAGGGAAAGGAGGCCAGGCCTACGTCTGCGCCAAAGGAAAAAGCCGTGGAGGCGGGCATATTGTGGTGGTTTTGTGTTTCACTTGGGATGCCTTTTGCAGCTGCAGTGTGCCTGGAGCCTTGGGATTTGTGGTTACTAAGATGCTAACCCTAGGCGTAACCCTAACCTTTACCCTAACCCTAACCCTAACCCTAGGCAAAGAAAGCAGGCCTGCTCAAGGGCTGCGCCAAAGGAAAAAGCCATGGAGGCAGGCATATTGTGGTGGTTTTGCGCTCCATTTGGGATGCCTTCTGCAGCTGCAGTGTGCCTGGAGCTGGGGGATTTGTGGTTACTAAGATGCTAACCCTAGGCGTAACCCTAACCCTAACCCTAGGCATTAAATGCAGGCCTGACCTAGGGCTGCTTCCATGGAAAATGCTGTGGAGGCAGGCATCTTGTGGCAATTTTGCGCTCCACTTGGGGTGCCTTTTGCAGCTGCAATGCAAGTAGAGCTTGGAGCTTTGTGGTTACCAAGATGCTAACCCTAGGCGTTGCCCGAACCCTAACCCTAACCCTAGGCAGGGAAAGCAGGCCAGGCCTACGTCTGCGCCAAAGGAAAAAGCCATGGAGGCAGGCATATTGTGGTGGTTTTGCGCTCCACTTGGGATACCTTTTGCAGCTGCAGTGTGCCTGGAGCTGGGGGATTTGTGGTTACTAAGATGCTAACCCTAGGCGTAACCCTAACCCTAACCCTAACCCTAACCCTAACCCTAACCCTAGGCAGGGAAAGCAGGCCAGGCCTACGTCTGCGCCAAAGGAAAAAGCCGTGGAGGCAGGCATATTGTGGTGGTTTTGTGTTTCACTTGGGATGCCTTTTGCAGCTGCAGTGTGCCTGGAGCTGGGCGATTTGTGGTTACTAAGATGCTAACCCTAGGCGTAACCCTAACCCGAACCCTAACCCTAGGCAGGAAAATCAGGCCAGGCCTACGTCTGCGCCAAAAGAAAATGCCATGGAGGCAGGCATATTATGAAGGTTTTGCGCTCCACTTGGGATGCCTTTTGCAGCTGCAGTGTGCCTGGAGCTGGGGGATTTGTGGTTACTAAGATGCTAACCCTAGGCGTAACCCTAACCCTAACCCTAACCCTAACCCTAGGCAGGGAAAGCAGGCCAGGCCTACGTCTGCACCAAAGGAAATAGCCGTGGAGGCAGGCATATTGTGGTGGTTTTGCGCTCCACTTGGGATTCCTTTTGAAGCTGCAGTGTGCCTGGAGCTGGGGGATTTGTGGTTACTAAGATGCTAACCCTAGGCGTAACCCTAACCCTAACCCTAACCCTAACCCTAACCCTAGGCAGGGAAAGCAGGCCAGGCCTACGTCTGCACCAAAGGAAAAAGCCATGGAGGCAGGCATATTGTGGTGGTTTTGTGCTCCATTTCGGATGCCTTTTGCAGCTGCAGTGTGCCTGGAGCTGGGGGATTTGTGGTTACTAAGATGCTAACCCTAGGCGTAACCCTAACCCTAACCCTAACCCTAGGCAGGAAATGAAGGCCTGACCTAGGGCTGCTTCCATGGAAAATGCTGTGGAGGCAGGCATCTTGTGGCAATTTTGCGCTCCACTTGGGATGCCTTTTGCAGCTGCAATGCAAGTAGAGCTTGGAGATTTGTGGTTACCAAGATGCTAACCCTAGGCGTAACCCTAACCCTTACCCTAACCCTAGGCAGGAAAATCTGGCCTGCTCTAGGGCTGCGCCAAAGGAAAAAGCCATGGAGGCAGGCATATTGTGGTGGTTTTGCGCTCCACTTGGGATGCCTTTTGCAGCTGCAGTGTGCCTGGAGCTGGGGGATTTGTGGTTACTAAGATGCTAACCCTAGGCGTAACCCAAACCCTAACCCTAACCCTAACCCTAGGCAGGGAAAGCAGGCCAGGCCTACGTCTGCGCCAAAGGAAAAAGCCGTAGAGGCCGGCATATTGTGGTGGTTTTGTGTTTCACCTGGGATGCCTTTTGCAGCTGCAGTGTGCCTGGAGCTGGGATATTTGTGGTTACTAAGATGCTAACCCTAGGCGTAACCCTAACCCTAACCCTAACCCTAGGCAGGAAAATCAGGCCAGGCCTACGTCTGCGCCAAAAGAAAAAGCCATGGAGGCAGGCATATTATGGTGGTTTTGCGCTCCACTTGGGATGCCTTTTGCAGCTGCAGTGTGCCTGGAGCTGGGGGATTTGTGGTTACTAAGATGCTAACCCTAGGCGTAACCCTAACCCTAACCCTAACCCTAACCCTAGGCAGGAAAATCAGGCCAGGCCTAGGGCTGCGCCAAAGGAAAAAGCCGTGGAGGCTGGCTTCTTGTGGTGGTTTTGTGTTTCACTTGGGATGCCTTTTGCAGCTGCAGTGTGCCTGGAGCTGGGGGATTTGTGGTTACTAAGATGCTAACCCTAGGCGTAACCCTAACCCTAACCCTAACCCTTACCCTAACCCTAGGCAGGGAAAGCAGGCCAGGCCTACGTCAGCGCCAAAGGAAAAAGCCATGGAGGCAGGCATATTGTGGTGGTTTTGCGCTCTATTTGGTATGGCTTTCGCAGCTGCAGTGTGCCTGGAGCTGGGGGATTTGTGGTTACTAAGATGCTAACCCTAGGCGTAACCCTAACCCTAACCCTAACCCTAACCCTAGGCAGGGAAAGGAGGCCAGGCCTACGTCTGCGCCAAAGGAAAAAGCCGTGGAGGCGGGCATATTGTGGTGGTTTTGTGTTTCACTTGGGATGCCTTTTGCAGCTGCAGTGTGCCTGGAGCCTGGGGATTTGTGGTTACTAAGATGCTAACCCTAGGCGTAACCCTAACCTTTACCCTAACCCTAACCCTAACCCTAGGCAGGAAATGCAGGCCTGCTCAAGGGCTGCGCCAAAGGAAAAAGCCATGGAGGCAGGCATATTGTGGTGGTTTTGCGCTCCATTTGGGATGCCTTCTGCAGCTGCAGTGTGCCTGGAGCTGGGGGATTTGTGGTTACTAAGATGCTAACCCTAGGCGTAACCCTAACCCTAACCCTAGGCATTAAATGCAGGCCTGACCTAGGGCTGCTTCCATGGAAAATGCTGTGGAGGCAGGCATCTTGTGGCAATTTTGCGCTCCACTTGGGGTGCCTTTTGCAGCTGCAATGCAAGTAGAGCTTGGAGCTTTGTGGTTACCAAGATGCTAACCCTAGGCGTTGCCCTAACCCTAACCCTAACCCTAGGCAGGGAAAGCAGGCCAGGCCTACGTCTGCGCCAAAGGAAAAAGCCATGGAGGCAGGCATATTGTGGTGGTTTTGCGCTCCACTTGGGATACCTTTTGCAGCTGCAGTGTGCCTGGAGCTGGGGGATTTGTGGTTACTAAGATGCTAACCCTAGGCGTAACCCTAACCCGAACCCTAACCCTAGGCAGGAAAATCAGGCCAGGCCTACGTCTGCGCCAAAAGAAAATGCCATGGAGGCAGGCATATTATGAAGGTTTTGCGCTCCACTTGGGATGCCTTTTGCAGCTGCAGTGTTCCTGGAGCTCGGGGATTTCTGGTTACTAAGATGCTAACCCTAGGCGTAACCCTAACCCTAACCCTAACCCTAACCCTAGGCAGGGAAAGCAGGCCAGGCCTACGTCTGCGCCAAAGGAAATAGCCGTGGAGGCAGGCATATTGTGGTGGTTTTGCGCTCCACTTGGGATTCCTTTTGAAGCTGCAGTGTGCCTGGAGCTGGGGGATTTGTGGTTACTAAGATGCTAACCCTAGGCGTAACCCTAACCCTAACCCTAACCCTAACCCTAACCCTAGGCAGGGAAAGCAGGCCAGGCCTACGTCTGCACCAAAGGAAAAAGCCATGGAGGCAGGCATATTGTGGTGGTTTTTTGCTCCATTTCGGGTGCCTTTTGCAGCTGCAGTGTGCCTGGAGCTGGGGGATTTGTGGTTACTAAGATGCTAACCCTAGGCGTAACCCTAACTCGAACCCTAACCCTAGGCAGGAAAATCAGGCCAGGCCTACGTCTGCGCCAAAAGAAAAAGCCATGGAGGCAGGCATATTATGGTGGTTTTGCGCTCCACTTGGGATGCCTTTTGCAGCTGCAGTGTGCCTGGAGCTGGGGGATTTGTGGTTACTAAGATGCTAACCCTAGGCGTAACCCTAACCTTTACCCTAACCCTAACCCTAGGCAGGGAAAGAAGGCCTGCTCAAGGGCTGCGCCAAAGGAAAAAGCCATGGAGGCAGGCATATTGTGGTGGTTTTGCGCTCCATTTGGGATGCCTTCTGCAGCTGCAGTGTGCCTGAAGCTGGGGGATTTGTGGTTACTAAGATGCTTACCCTAGGCGTAACCCTAACCCTAACCCTAGGCATTAAATGCAGGCCTGACCTAGGGCTGCTTCCATGGAAAATGCTGTGGAGGCAGGCATCTTGTGGCAATTTTGCGCTCCACTTGGGGTGCCTTTTGCAGCTGCAATGCAAGTAGAGCTTGGAGCTTTGTGGTTTCCAAGATGCTAACCCTAGGCGTAAACCTAAACCTAACCCTAACACTAACCCTAACCCTAGGCAGGAAAATCAGGGCAGGCCTAGGTCTGCGCCAAAAGAAAAAGCCATGGAGGCAGGCTTATTGTGGTGGTTTTGCGCTCCACTTGGGATACCTTTTGCAGCTGCAGTGTGCCTGGAGCTGGGGGATTTGTGGTTACTAAGATGCTAACCCTAGGTGTAACCCTAACCCTAACCCTAACCCTAGGCAGGGAAAGCAGGCCAGGGCTATGTCTGCGCCTAAGGAAAAAGCCATGGAGGCAGGCATATTGTGGTGGTTTTGCGCTCCACTTGGGATGCCTTTTGCAGCTGCAGTGTGCCTGGAGCTGGGGGATTTGTGGTTACTATAATGCTAACCCTAGGTATAACCCTAACCCTAACCCTAACCCTAACCCTAACCCTAGGCAGGGAAAGCAGGCCAGGCTTACGTCTGCGCCCAAGGAAAAAGCCGTGGAGGCAGGCTTATTGTGGTGGTTTTGTGTTTCACTTGGGATGCCTTTTGCAGCTGCAGTGTGCCTGGAGCTGGGGGATTTGTGGTTACTAAGATGCTAACCCTAGGCGTAACCCTAACCCTAACCCTAGGCAGGGAAATGCAGGCCTGACCTAGGGCTTCTTCCATGGAAAATGCTGTGGAGGCAGGCGTCTTGTGGCAATTTTGCGCTCCACTTGGGGTGCCTTTTGCAGCCTCAATGCAAGTAGAGCGTGGATCTTTGTGGTTTCCAAGATGCTAACCCTAGGCGTGACCGTAACCCTAACCCTTACCCTAACCCTAACCCTAACCCTAGGCAGGAAAATCAGGCCAGGCTTACGTCTGCGCCAAAAGAAAAAGCCATGGAGGCAGGCATATTATGGTGGTTTTGCGCTCCACTTGGGATGCCTTTTGCAGCTGCAGTGTGCCTGGAGCTGGGGGATTTGTGGTTACTAAGATGCTAACCCTAGGCGTAACCCTAACCCTAACCCTAACCCTAACCCTTACCCTAACCCTAGGCAGGAAAATCAGGCCAGGCCTAGGTCTGCGCCAAAGGAAAAAGCCATGGAGGCAGGCATATAGTGGTGGTTTTGCGCTCCACTTGGGATGCCTTTTGCAGCTGCAGTGTGCCTGGAGCTGGGGGATTTGTGGTTACCAAGATGCTAACCCTAGGCATAACCCTAACCCTAACCCTAACCCTAACCCTAACCCTAACCCTAACCCTAACCCTAACCCTAGGCAGGGAAAGCAGGCCAGGCCTAGGGCTGCGCCAAAGGAAAAAGCCGTGGAGGCAGGCTTACTGTGGTGGTTTTGTGTTTCACTTGGGATGCCTTTTGCAGCTGCAGTGTGCCTGGAGCTTGGAGCTTTGTGGTTTCCAAGATGCTAACCCTAGGCGTAACCCTTACCCTAACCCTAGGCAGGAAAATCAGGCCTGCTCTAGGGCTGCGCCAAAGGAAAAAGCCATGGAGGCAGGCATATTGTGGTGGTTTTGCGCTCCACTTGGGATGCCTTTTGCAGCTGCAGTGTGCCTGGAGCTGGGGGATTTTGGTTACTATAATGCTAACCCTAGGCGTAACCCTAACCCTAACCCTAACCCTCGGCAGGAAATGCAGGCCTGACCTAGGGCTGCTTCCATGGAAAATGCTGTGGAGGCAGGCATCTTGCGGCAATTTTGCGCTCCACTTGGGGTGCCTTTTGCAGCTGCAATGCAAGTAGAGCTTGGAGCTTTGTGGTTTCCAAGATGCTAACCCTAGGCGTAACCGTAACCCTAACCCTAACCCTAACCCTAACCCTAACCCTAGGCAGGAAAATCAGGCCTGCTCTAGGGCTGCTCCCTAGGAAAAAGCCATGAAGACAGGAATATTGTGGTGGTTTTGCGCTCCACTTGGGATGCCTTTTGCAGCTGCAGTGTGCCTGGAGCTGGGGGATTTGTGGTTACTAAGATGCTAACCCTAGGCGTAACCCTAACCCTAACCCTAACCCAAACCCTAGGCAGGGAAAGCAGGCCAGGCCTACGTCTGCGCCAAAGGAAAAAGCCGTGGAGGCAGGCATATTGTGGTGGTTTTGTGTTTCACCTGGGATGCCTTTTGCAGCTGCAGTGTGCCTGGAGCTGGGGGATTTGTGGTTACTAAGATGCTAACCCTAGGCGTAACCCTAACCCTAACCCTACGCAGGAAAATCAGGCCTGCTCTAGGGCTGCGCCAAAGGAAAAAGCCATGGAGGCAGGCATATTAGGGTGGTTTTGCGCTCCACTTGGGATGCCTTTTGCAGCTGCAGTGTGCCTGGAGCTGGGGGATTTGTGGTTACTAAGATGCTAACCCTAGGCGTAACCCTAACCCTAACCCTAACCCTTACCCTAACCCTAGGCAGGGAAAGCAGGCCAGGCCTACGTCAGCGCCAAAGGAAAAAGCCATGGAGGCAGGCATATTGTGGTGGTTTTGCGCTCCACTTGGGATGCCTTTTGCAGCTGCAGTGTGCCTGGAGCTGGGGGATTTGTGGTTACTATAATGCTAACCCTAGGCATAACCCTAACCCTAACCCTAACCCTAACCCTAGGCAGGAAAATCAGGCCTGCTCTAGGGCTGCGCCAAAGGAAAAAGCCATGGAGGCAGGCATATTGTGGTGGTTTTGCGCTCCACTTGGGATGCCTTTTGCAGCTGCAGTGTGCCTGGAGCTGGGGGATTTGTGGTTACTAAGATGCTAACCCTAGACGTAACCCTAACCCTAACCCTAACTCTAGGCAGGAAATGCAGGCCTGACCTAGGGCTGCTTCCATGGAAAATGCTGTTGAGGCAGGCATCTTGTGGCAATTTTGCGCTCCACTTGGGGTGCCTTTTGCAGCTGCAATGCAAGTAGAGCTTGGAGCTTTGTGGTTTCCAAGATGCTAACCCTAGGCGTAACCGTAACCCTAACCCTAACCCTAACCCTAACCCTAACCCTAACCCTAACCCTAGGCAGGAAAATCAGGCCTGCTCTAGGGTTGCTCCCTAGGAAAAAGCCATGAAGACAGGAATATTGTGGTGGTTTTGCGTTCCACTCTGGATGCCTTTTGCAGCTGCAGTGTGCCTGGAGCTGGGGGATTTGTGGTTACTAAGATGCTAACCCTAGGCGTAACCCTAACCCTAACCCTAGGCAGGAAATGCAGGCCTGACCTAGGGCTGCTTCCATGGAAAATGCTGTGGCGGCAGGCATCTTGTGGCAATTTTGCGCTCCACTTGGGGTGCCTTTTGCAGCTGCAATGCAAGTAGAGCTTGGAGCTTTGTGGTTTCCAAGATGCTAACCCTAGGCGTAACACTAATTCTAACCCTAACCCTAGGCAGGAAAATCAGGCCTGCTCTTGGGCTGCGCCAAAGGAAAAAGCCATGGAGGCAGGCTTATTGTGGTGGTTTTGCGCTCCACTTGGGATACCTTTTGCAGCTGCAGTGTGCCTGGAGCTGGGGGATTTGTGGTTACTAAGATGCTAACCCTAGGCGTAACCCTAACCCTAACCCTAACCCTAACCCTAACCCTAGGCAGGGAAAGCAGGCCAGGCCTATGTCTGCGCCAAAGGAAAAAGCCGTGGAGGCAGGCCTATTGTGGTGGTTTTGTGTTTCACTTGGGATGCCTTTTGCAGCTGCAGTGTGCCTGGAGCTGGGGGATTTGTGGTTACTAAGATGCTAACCCTAGGCGTAACCCTAACCCTAACCCTAACCCTAGGCAGGAAAATCAGGCCAGGCCTATGTCTGCGCCAAAAGAAAAAGCCATGGAGGCAGGCATATTGTGGTGGTTTTGCGCTCCACTTGGGATGCCTTTTGCAGCTGCAGTGTGCCTGGAGCTGGGGGATTTGTGGTTACTAAGATGCTAACCCTAGGCGTTACCGTAACCCTAACCCTAACCCTAACCCTAACCCTAGGCAGGAAAATCAGGCCTGCTCTAGGGCTGCTCCCTAGGAAAAAGCCATGAAGACAGGAATATTGGGGTGGTTTTGCGCTCCACTTGGGATTCCTTTTGCAGCTGCAATGCAAGTAGAGCTTGGAGATTTCTGGTTTCCAAGATGCTAACCCTAGGCGTAACCCTAACCCTAACCCTAACCCTAACCCTAGGCAGGAAATGCAGGCCTGCTCAAGGGCTGCGCCAAAGGAAAAAGCCATGGAGGCAGGCATATTGTGGTGGTTTTGCGCTCCATTTGGGATGCCTTCTGCAGCTGCAGTGTGCCTGGAGCTGGGGGATTTGTGGTTACTAAGATGCTAACCCTAGGCGTAACCCTAACCCTAACCCTAGGCATTAAATGCAGGCCTGACCTAGGGCTGCTTCCATGGAAAATGCTGTGGAGGCAGGCATCTTGTGGCAATTTTGCGCTCCACTTGGGGTGCCTTTTGCAGCTGCAATGCAAGTAGAGCTTGGAGCTTTGTGGTTACCAAGATGCTAACCCTAGGCGTTGCCCTAACCCTAACCCTAACCCTAGGCAGGGAAAGCAGGCCAGGCCTACGTCTGCGCCAAAGGAAAAAGCCATGGAGGCAGGCATATTGTGGTGGTTTTGCGCTCCACTTGGGATACCTTTTGCAGCTGCAGTGTGCCTGGAGCTGGGGGATTTGTGGTTACTAAGATGCTAACCCTAGGCGTAACCCTAACCCGAACCCTAACCCTAGGCAGGAAAATCAGGCCAGGCCTACGTCTGCGCCAAAAGAAAATGCCATGGAGGCAGGCATATTATGAAGGTTTTGCGCTCCACTTGGGATGCCTTTTGCAGCTGCAGTGTTCCTGGAGCTCGGGGATTTCTGGTTACTAAGATGCTAACCCTAGGCGTAACCCTAACCCTAACCCTAACCCTAACCCTAGGCAGGGAAAGCAGGCCAGGCCTACGTCTGCGCCAAAGGAAATAGCCGTGGAGGCAGGCATATTGTGGTGGTTTTGCGCTCCACTTGGGATTCCTTTTGAAGCTGCAGTGTGCCTGGAGCTGGGGGATTTGTGGTTACTAAGATGCTAACCCTAGGCGTAACCCTAACCCTAACCCTAACCCTAACCCTAACCCTAGGCAGGGAAAGCAGGCCATGCCTACGTCTGCACCAAAGGAAAAAGCCATGGAGGCAGGCATATTGTGGTGGTTTTTTGCTCCATTTCGGGTGCCTTTTGCAGCTGCAGTGTGCCTGGAGCTGGGGGATTTGTGGTTACTAAGATGCTAACCCTAGGCGTAACCCTAACTCGAACCCTAACCCTAGGCAGGAAAATCAGGCCAGGCCTACGTCTGCGCCAAAAGAAAAAGCCATGGAGGCAGGCATATTATGGTGGTTTTGCGCTCCACTTGGGATGCCTTTTGCAGCTGCAGTGTGCCTGGAGCTGGGGGATTTGTGGTTACTAAGATGCTAACCCTAGGCGTAACCCTAACCTTTACCCTAACCCTAACCCTAGGCAGGGAAAGAAGGCCTGCTCAAGGGCTGCGCCAAAGGAAAAAGCCATGGAGGCAGGCATATTGTGGTGGTTTTGCGCTCCATTTGGGATGCCTTCTGCAGCTGCAGTGTGCCTGAAGCTGGGGGATTTGTGGTTACTAAGATGCTTACCCTAGGCGTAACCCTAACCCTAACCCTAGGCATTAAATGCAGGCCTGACCTAGGGCTGCTTCCATGGAAAATGCTGTGGAGGCAGGCATCTTGTGGCAATTTTGCGCTCCACTTGGGGTGCCTTTTGCAGCTGCAATGCAAGTAGAGCTTGGAGCTTTGTGGTTTCCAAGATGCTAACCCTAGGCGTAAACCTAAACCTAACCCTAACACTAACCCTAACCCTAGGCAGGAAAATCAGGGCAGGCCTAGGTCTGCGCCAAAAGAAAAAGCCATGGAGGCAGGCTTATTGTGGTGGTTTTGCGCTCCACTTGGGATACCTTTTGCAGCTGCAGTGTGCCTGGAGCTGGGGGATTTGTGGTTACTAAGATGCTAACCCTAGGTGTAACCCTAACCCTAACCCTAACCCTAGGCAGGGAAAGCAGGCCAGGGCTATGTCTGCGCCTAAGGAAAAAGCCATGGAGGCAGGCATATTGTGGTGGTTTTGCGCTCCACTTGGGATGCCTTTTGCAGCTGCAGTGTGCCTGGAGCTGGGGGATTTGTGGTTACTATAATGCTAACCCTAGGTATAACCCTAACCCTAACCCTAACCCTAACCCTAACCCTAGGCAGGGAAAGCAGGCCAGGCTTACGTCTGCGCCCAAGGAAAAAGCCGTGGAGGCAGGCTTATTGTGGTGGTTTTGTGTTTCACTTGGGATGCCTTTTGCAGCTGCAGTGTGCCTGGAGCTGGGGGATTTGTGGTTACTAAGATGCTAACCCTAGGCGTAACCCTAACCCTAACCCTAGGCAGGGAAATGCAGGCCTGACCTAGGGCTTCTTCCATGGAAAATGCTGTGGAGGCAGGCGTCTTGTGGCAATTTTGCGCTCCACTTGGGGTGCCTTTTGCAGCCTCAATGCAAGTAGAGCGTGGATCTTTGTGGTTTCCAAGATGCTAACCCTAGGCGTGACCGTAACCCTAACCCTTACCCTAACCCTAACCCTAACCCTAGGCAGGAAAATCAGGCCAGGCTTACGTCTGCGCCAAAAGAAAAAGCCATGGAGGCAGGCATATTATGGTGGTTTTGCGCTCTACTTGGGATGCCTTTTGCAGCTGCAGTGTGCCTGGAGCTGGGGGATTTGTGGTTACTAAGATGCTAACCCTAGGCGTAACCCTAACCCTAACCCTAACCCTAACCCTTACCCTAACCCTAGGCAGGAAAATCAGGCCAGGCCTAGGTCTGCGCCAAAGGAAAAAGCCATGGAGGCAGGCATATAGTGGTGGTTTTGCGCTCCACTTGGGATGCCTTTTGCAGCTGCAGTGTGCCTGGAGCTGGGGGATTTGTGGTTACCAAGATGCTAACCCTAGGCATAACCCTAACCCTAACCCTAACCCTAACCCTAACCCTAACCCTAACCCTAACCCTAACCCTAGGCAGGGAAAGCAGGCCAGGCCTAGGGCTGCGCCAAAGGAAAAAGCCGTGGAGGCAGGCTTACTGTGGTGGTTTTGTGTTTCACTTGGGATGCCTTTTGCAGCTGCAGTGTGCCTGGAGCTTGGAGCTTTGTGGTTTCCAAGATGCTAACCCTAGGCGTAACCCTTACCCTAACCCTAGGCAGGAAAATCAGGCCTGCTCTAGGGCTGCGCCAAAGGAAAAAGCCATGGAGGCAGGCATATTGTGGTGGTTTTGCGCTCCACTTGGGATGCCTTTTGCAGCTGCAGTGTGCCTGGAGCTGGGGGATTTTGGTTACTATAATGCTAACCCTAGGCGTAACCCTAACCCTAACCCTAACCCTCGGCAGGAAATGCAGGCCTGACCTAGGGCTGCTTCCATGGAAAATGCTGTGGAGGCAGGCATCTTGCGGCAATTTTGCGCTCCACTTGGGGTGCCTTTTGCAGCTGCAATGCAAGTAGAGCTTGGAGCTTTGTGGTTTCCAAGATGCTAACCCTAGGCGTAACCGTAACCCTAACCCTAACCCTAACCCTAACCCTAACCCTAACCCTAGGCAGGAAAATCAGGCCTGCTCTAGGGCTGCTCCCTAGGAAAAAGCCATGAAGACAGGAATATTGTGGTGGTTTTGCGCTCCACTTGGGATGCCTTTTGCAGCTGCAGTGTGCCTGGAGCTGGGGGATTTGTGGTTACTAAGATGCTAACCCTAGGCGTAACCCTAACCCTAACCCTAACCCAAACCCTAGGCAGGGAAAGCAGGCCAGGCCTACGTCTGCGCCAAAGGAAAAAGCCGTGGAGGCAGGCATATTGTGGTGGTTTTGTGTTTCACCTGGGATGCCTTTTGCAGCTGCAGTGTGCCTGGAGCTGGGGGATTTGTGGTTACTAAGATGCTAACCCTAGGCGTAACCCTAACCCTAACCCTACGCAGGAAAATCAGGCCTGCTCTAGGGCTGCGCCAAAGGAAAAAGCCATGGAGGCAGGCATATTAGGGTGGTTTTGCGCTCCACTTGGGATGCCTTTTGCAGCTGCAGTGTGCCTGGAGCTGGGGGATTTGTGGTTACTAAGATGCTAACCCTAGGCGTAACCCTAACCCTAACCCTAACCCTTACCCTAACCCTAGGCAGGGAAAGCAGGCCAGGCCTACGTCAGCGCCAAAGGAAAAAGCCATGGAGGCAGGCATATTGTGGTGGTTTTGCGCTCCACTTGGGATGCCTTTTGCAGCTGCAGTGTGCCTGGAGCTGGGGGATTTGTGGTTACTATAATGCTAACCCTAGGCATAACCCTAACCCTAACCCTAACCCTAACCCTAGGCAGGAAAATCAGGCCTGCTCTAGGGCTGCGCCAAAGGAAAAAGCCATGGAGGCAGGCATATTGTGGTGGTTTTGCGCTCCACTTGGGATGCCTTTTGCAGCTGCAGTGTGCCTGGAGCTGGGGGATTTGTGGTTACTAAGATGCTAACCCTAGACGTAACCCTAACCCTAACCCTAACTCTAGGCAGGAAATGCAGGCCTGACCTAGGGCTGCTTCCATGGAAAATGCTGTTGAGGCAGGCATCTTGTGGCAATTTTGCGCTCCACTTGGGGTGCCTTTTGCAGCTGCAATGCAAGTAGAGCTTGGAGCTTTGTGGTTTCCAAGATGCTAACCCTAGGCGTAACCGTAACCCTAACCCTAACCCTAACCCTAACCCTAACCCTAACCCTAACCCTAACCCTAGGCAGGAAAATCAGGCCTGCTCTAGGGTTGCTCCCTAGGAAAAAGCCATGAAGACAGGAATATTGTGGTGGTTTTGCGTTCCACTCTGGATGCCTTTTGCAGCTGCAGTGTGCCTGGAGCTGGGGGATTTGTGGTTACTAAGATGCTAACCCTAGGCGTAACCCTAACCCTAACCCTAGGCAGGAAATGCAGGCCTGACCTAGGGCTGCTTCCATGGAAAATGCTGTGGCGGCAGGCATCTTGTGGCAATTTTGCGCTCCACTTGGGGTGCCTTTTGCAGCTGCAATGCAAGTAGAGCTTGGAGCTTTGTGGTTTCCAAGATGCTAACCCTAGGCGTAACACTAATTCTAACCCTAACCCTAGGCAGGAAAATCAGGCCTGCTCTTGGGCTGCGCCAAAGGAAAAAGCCATGGAGGCAGGCTTATTGTGGTGGTTTTGCGCTCCACTTGGGATACCTTTTGCAGCTGCAGTGTGCCTGGAGCTGGGGGATTTGTGGTTACTAAGATGCTAACCCTAGGCGTAACCCTAACCCTAACCCTAACCCTAACCCTAACCCTAGGCAGGGAAAGCAGGCCAGGCCTATGTCTGCGCCAAAGGAAAAAGCCGTGGAGGCAGGCCTATTGTGGTGGTTTTGTGTTTCACTTGGGATGCCTTTTGCAGCTGCAGTGTGCCTGGAGCTGGGGGATTTGTGGTTACTAAGATGCTAACCCTAGGCGTAACCCTAACCCTAACCCTAACCCTAGGCAGGAAAATCAGGCCAGGCCTATGTCTGCGCCAAAAGAAAAAGCCATGGAGGCAGGCATATTGTGGTGGTTTTGCGCTCCACTTGGGATGCCTTTTGCAGCTGCAGTGTGCCTGGAGCTGGGGGATTTGTGGTTACTAAGATGCTAACCCTAGGCGTTACCGTAACCCTAACCCTAACCCTAACCCTAACCCTAGGCAGGAAAATCAGGCCTGCTCTAGGGCTGCTCCCTAGGAAAAAGCCATGAAGACAGGAATATTGGGGTGGTTTTGCGCTCCACTTGTGATTCCTTTTGCAGCTGCAATGCAAGTAGAGCTTGGAGATTTCTGGTTTCCAAGATGCTAACCCTAGGCGTAACCCTAACCCTAACCCTAACCCTAGGCAGGAAAATCAGGCCTGCTCTAGGGCTGCTCCCTAGGAAAAAGCCATGGAGGCAGGCATATTGTGGTGGTTTTGCGCTCCACTTGGGATGCCTTTTGCAGCTGCAGTGTGCCTGGAGCTGGGGGATTTGTGGTTACTAAGATGCTAACCCTAGGCGTAACCCTAACCCTAACCCTAACCCTAGGCAGGGAAAGCAGGCCAGGCCTACGTCTGCGCCCAAGGAAAAAGCCGTGGAGGCAGGCTTATTGTGGTGGTTTTGTGTTTCACTTGCGATGCCTTTTGCAGCTGCAGTGTGCCTGGAGCTGGGGGATTTGTGGTTACTAAGATGCTAACCCTAGGCGTAACCCTAACCCTAACCCTAACCCTAGGCAGGGAAAGCAGGCCAGGCCTATGTCTGCGCCCAAGGAAAAAGCCGTGGAGGCAGGCGTCTTGTGGCAATTTTGCGCTCCACTTGGGATGCCTTTTGCAGCCTCAATGCAAGTAGAGCGTGGAGCTTTGTGGTTTCCAAGATGCTAACCCTAGGCGTTACCGTAACCCTAACCCTAACCCTAACCCTAACCCTAACCCTAGGCAGGAAAATCAGGCCAGGCTTACGTCTGCGCCAAAAGAAAAAGCCATGGAGGCAGGCATATTATGGTGGTTTTGTGCTCCACTTGGGATGCCTTTTGCAGCTGCAGTGTGCCTGGAGCTGGGGGATTTGTGGTTACTAAGATGCTAACCCTAGGCGTAACCCTAACCCTAACCCTAACCCTAGGCAGGAAAATCAGGCCTGCTCTAGGGCTGCGCCAAAGGAAAAAGCCATGGAGGCAGGCATATTATGGTGGTTTTGCGCTCCACTTGGGATGCCTTTTGCAGCTGCAGTGTGCCTGGAGCTGGGGGATTTGTGGTTACTAAGATGCTAACCCTAGGCGTAACCCTAACCCTAACCCTAACCCTTACCCTAACCCTAGGCAGGGAAAGCAGGCCAGGCCTACGTCAGCGCCAAAGGAAAAAGCCATGGAGGCAGGCATATTGTGGTGGTTTTGCGCTCCACTTGGGATGCCTTTTGCAGCTGCAGTGTGCCTGGAGCTGGGGGATTTGTGGTTACTATAATGCTAACCCTAGGCATAACCCTAACCCTAACCCTAACCCTAACCCTAGGCAGGAAAATCAGGCCTGCTCTAGGGCTGCGCCAAAGGAAAAAGCCATGGAGGCAGGCATATTGTGGTGGTTTTGCGCTCCACTTGGGATGCCTTTTGCAGCTGCAGTGTGCCTGGAGCTGGGGGATTTGTGGTTACTAAGATGCTAACCCTAGACGTAACCCTAACCCTAACCCTAACCCTAGGCAGGAAATGCAGGCCTGACCTAGGGCTGCTTCCATGGAAAATGCTGTGGAGGCAGGCATCTTGTGGCAATTTTGCGCTCCACTTGGGGTGCCTTTTGCAGCTGCAATGCAAGTAGAGCTTGGAGCTTTGTAGTTTCCAAGATGCTAACCCTAGGCGTAACCGTAACCCTAACCCTAACCCTAACCCTAACCCTAACCCTAACCCTAACCCTAGGCAGGAAAATCAGGCCTGCTCTAGGGTTGCTCCCTAGGAAAAAGCCATGAAGACAGGAATATTGTGGTGGTTTTGCGTTCCACTCTGGATGCCTTTTGCAGCTGCAGTGTGCCTGGAGCTGGGGGATTTGTGGTTACTAAGATGCTAACCCTAGGCGTAACCCTAACCCTAACCCTAAACCTAGGCAGGAAATGCAAGCCTGACCTAGGGCTGCTTCCATGGAAAATGCTGTGGCGGCAGGTATCTTGTGGCAATTTTGCGCTCCACTTGGGGTGCCTTTTGCAGCTGCAATGTAAGTAGAGCTTGGAGCTTTGTGGTTTCCAAGATGCTAACCCTAGGCGTAACACTAATTCTAACCCTAACCCTAGGCAGGAAAATCAGGCCTGCTCTTGGGCTGCGCCAAAGGAAAAAGCCATGGAGGCAGGCTTATTGTGGTGGTTTTGCGCTCCACTTGGGATACCTTTTGCAGCTGCAGTGTGCCTGGAGCTGGGGGATTTGTGGTTACTAAGATGCTAACCCTAGGCGTAACCCTAACCCTAACCCTAACCCTAACCCTAACCCTAGGCAGGGAAAGCAGGCCAGGCCTGGGGCTGCGCCAAAGGAAAAAGCCGTGGAGGCAGGCTTATTGTGGTGGTTTTGTGTTTCACTTGGGATGCCTTTTGCAGCTGCAGTGTGCCTGGAGCTGGGGGATTTGTGGTTACTAAGATGCTAACCCTAGGCGTAACCCTAACCCTAACCCTAACCCTAGGCAGGAAATGCAGGCCTGACCTAGGGCTGCTTCCATGGAAAATGCTGTGGAGGCAGGCATCTTGTGGCAATTTTGCGCTCCACTTGGGGTGCCTTTTGCAGCTGCAATGCAAGTAGAGCTTGGAGCTTTGTGGTTACTAAGATGCTAACCCTAGGCGTAACCCTAACCCTAACCCTAACCCTAGGCAGGGAAAGCAGGCCTGCTCTAGGGCTGCGCCAAAGGAAAAAGCCATGGAGGCAGGCATATTGTGGTGGTTTTGCGCTCCACTTGGGATACCTTTTGCAGCTGCAGTGTGCCTGGAGCTGGGGGATTTGTGGTTACTAAGATGCTAACCCTAGGCGTAACCCTAACCCTAACCCTAACCCTAACCCTAGGCCGGGAAAGCAGGCCAGGCCTACGGCTGCGCCCAAGGAAAAAGCCGTGGAGGCAGGCTTATTGTGGTGGTTTTGTGTTTCACTTGGGATGCCTTTTGCAGCTGCAGTGTGCCTGGAGCTGGGGGATTTGTGGTTACTAAGATGCTAACCCTAGGCGTAACCCTAACCCAAACCCTTACCCAAACCCTAACCCTAGGCAGGGAAAGCAGGCCAGGCCTACGTCTGCGCCAAAGGAAAAAGCCGTGGAGGCAGGCATATTGTGGTGGTTTTGTGTTTCACTTGGGATGCCTTTTGCAGCTGCAGTGTGCCTGGAGCTGGGGGATTTGTGGTTACTAAGATGCTAACCCTAGGCGTAACCCTAACCCTAACCCTAACCCTAGGCAGGAAAATCAGGCCAGGCCTATGTCTGCGCCAAAAGAAAAAGCCATGGAGGCAGGCATATTGTGGTGGTTTTGCGCTCCACTTGGGATGCCTTTTGCAGCTGCAGTGTGCCTGGAGCTGGGGGATTTGTGGTTACTAAGATGCTAACCCTAGGCGTAACCCTAACCCTAACCCTAACCCTAACCCTAGGCAGGGAAAGCAGGCCTGCTCAAGGGGTGCGCCAAAGGAAAAAGCCATGGAGGCAGGCATATTGTGGTGGTTTTGCGCTCCATTTGGGATGCCTTCTGCAGCTGCAGTGTGCCTGAAGCTGGGGGATTTGTGGTTACTAAGATGCTAACCCTAGGCGTAACCCTAACCCTAACCCTAGGCAGGAAATGCAGGCCTGCTCTAGGGCTGCTTCCATGGAAAATGCTGTGGAGGCAGGCATCTTGTGGCGATTTTGCGCTCCACTTGGGGTGCCTTTTGCAGCTGCAATGCAAGTAGAGCTTAGAGCTTTGTGGTTACCAAGATGCTAACCCTAGGCGTTACCCTAACCCTAACCCTAACCCTAGGCAGGAAAATCAGGCCACGCCTACGTCTGCGCCAAAGAAAAAAGCCATGGAGGCAGGCATATTGTGGTGGTTTTGCGCTCCACTTGGGATGCCTTTTGCAGCTGTAGTGTGCCTGGAGCTGGGGGATTTGTGGTTACTAAGATGCTAACCCTAGGCGTAACCCTAACCCTAACCCTAGGCAGGAAAATCAGGCCAGGCCTACGTCTGCGCCAAAGGAAAAAGCCATGGAGGCAAGAATATTGTGGTGGTTTTGCGCTCCACTTGGGATGCCTTTTGCAGCTGCAGTGTGCCTGGAATTGGGGGATTTCTGGTTACTAAGATGCTAACCCTAGGCGTAACCCTAACCCTAACCCTAGGCAGGGAAAGCAGGCCAGGCCTACGTCTGCGCCAAAGGACAAAGCCATGGAGGCAGGCATATTGTGGAGGTTTTGCGCTCCACTTGGGATTCCTTTTGCAGCTGCAGTGTGCCTGGAGCTGGGGGATTTGTGGTTACTAAGATGCTAACCCTAGGCGTAACCCTAACCCTAACCCTAACCCTAGGCAGGAAATGCAGGCCTGACCTAGGGCTGCTTCCATGGAAAATGCTGTGGAGACAGGCATCTTGTGGCAATTTTGCGCTCCACTTGGGGTGCCTTTTGCAGCTGCAATGCAAGTAGAGCTTGGAGCTTTGTGGTTTCCAAGATGCTAAACCTAGGCGTAAACCTAACCCTAACCCTAACCCTAACCCTAACCCTAGGCAGGGAAAGCAGGCCAGGCCTACGTCTGCGCCAAAGGAAAAAGCCATGGAGGCAGGCATATTGGGGTTATTTTGCGCTCCATTTGGGATGCCTTTTGCAGCTGCAGTGTGCCTGGAGCTGGGGGATTGGTGGTTACCAAGATGCTAACCCTAGGCGTAACCCTAACCCTAACCCTAACCCTAGGCAGGAAATGCAGGCCTGACCTAGGGCTGCTTCCATGGAAAATGCTGTGGAGGCAGGCGTCTTGTGGCAATTTTGCGCTCCACTTGGGGTGCCTTTTGCAGCTGCAATGCAAGTAGGGCTTGGAGCTTTGTGGTTACCAAGATGCTAACCCTAGGTGTAACCCTAACCCTAACCCTAACCCTAGGAAGGAAAATCAGGCCAGGGCTATGTCTGCGCCTAAGGAAAAAGCCATGGAGGCAGGAATATTGTGGTGGTTTTGCGCTCCACTTGGGATGCCTTTTGCAGCTGCAGTGTGCCTGGAGCTGGGGGATTTGTGGTTACTATAATGCTAACCCTAGGCATAACCCTAACCCTAACCCTAACCCTAACCATAACCCTAACCCTAACCCTAGGCAGGGAAAGCAGGCCAGGCCTACGTCTGCGCCCAAGGAAAAAGCCGTGGAGGCAGGCTTATTGTGGTGGTTTTGTGTTTCACTTGGGATGCCTTTTGCAGCTGCAGTGTGCCTGGAGCTGGGGGATTTGTGGTTACTAAGATGCTAACCCTAGGCGTAACCCTAACCCTAACCCTAACCCTAGGCAGGAAAATCAGGCCTGACCTAGGGCTGCTTCCATGGAAAATGCTGTGGAGGCAGGCGTCTTGTGGCAATTTTGCGCTCCACTTGGGGTGCCTTTTGCAGCCTCAATGCAAGTAGAGCGTGGATCTTTGTGGTTTCCAAGATGCTAACCCTAGGCGTTACCGTAACCCTAACCCTTACCCTAACCCTAACCCTAACCCTAGGCAGGAAAATCAGGCCAGGCTTACGTCTGCGCCAAAAGAAAAAGCCATGGAGGCAGGCATATTATGGTGGTTTTGCGCTCCACTTGGGATGCCTTTTGCAGCTGCAGTGTGCCTGGAGCTGGGGGATTTGTGGTTACTAAGATGCTAACCCTAGGCGTAACCCTAACCCTAACCCTAACCCTAACCCTAACCCTTACCCTAACCCTAGGCAGGAAAATCAGGCCAGGCCTAGGTCTGCGCCAAAGGAAAAAGCCATGGAGGCAGGCATATAGTGGTGGTTTTGCGCTCCACTTGGGATGCCTTTTGCAGCTGCAGTGTGCCTGGAGCTGGGGGATTTGTGGTTACCAAGATGCTAACCCTAGGCATAACCCTAACCCTAACCCTAACCCTAACCCTAACCCTAACCCTAACCCTAGGCAGGGAAAGCAGGCCAGGCCTAGGGCTGCGCCAAAGGAAAAAGCCGTGGAGGCAGGCTTACTGTGGTGGTTTTGTGTTTCACTTGGGATGCCTTTTGCAGCTGCAGTGTGCCTGGAGCTTGGAGCTTTGTGGTTTCCAAGATGCTAACCCTAGGCGTAACCCTAACCCTAACCCTAGGCAGGAAAATCAGGCCTGCTCTAGGGCTGCGCCAAAGGAAAAAGCCATGGAGGCAGGCATATTGTGGTGGTTTTGCGCTCCACTTGGGATGCCTTTTGCAGCTGCAGTGTGCCTGGAGCTGGGGGATTTGTGGTTACTATAATGCTAACCCTAGGCGTAACCCTAACCCTAACCCTAACCCTCGGCAGGAAATGCAGGCCTGACCTAGGGCTGCTTCCATGGAAAATGCTGTGGAGGCAGGCATCTTGTGGCAATTTTGCGCTCCACTTGGGGTGCCTTTTGCAGCTGCAATGCAAGTAGAGCTTGGAGCTTTTTGGTTTCCAAGATGCTAACCCTAGGCGTAACCGTAACCCTAACCCTAACCCTAACCCTAAACCTAACCATAGGCAGGAAAATCAGGCCTGCTCTAGGGCTGCTCCCTAGGAAAAAGCCATGAAGACAGGAATATTGTGGTGGTTTTGCGCTCCACTTGGGATGCCTTTTGCAGCTGCAGTGTGCCTGGAGCTGGGGGATTTGTGGTTACTAAGATGCTAACCCTAGGCGTAACCCTAACCCTAACCCTAACCCAAACCCTAGGCAGGGAAAGCAGGCCAGGCCTACGTCTGCGCCAAAGGAAAAAGCCGTGGTGGCAGGCATATTGTGGTGGTTTTGTGTTTCACCTGGGATGCCTTTTGCAGCTGCAGTGTGCCTGGAGCTGGGGGATTTGTGGTTACTAAGATGCTAACCCTAGGCGTAACCCTAACCCTAACCCTAGGCAGGAAAATCAGGCCTGCTCTAGGGCTGCGCCAAAGGAAAAAGCCATGGAGGCAGGCATATTAGGGTGGTTTTGCTCTCCACTTGGGATGCCTTTTGCAGCTGCAGTGTGCCTGGAGCTGGGGGATTTGTGGTTACTAAGATGCTAACCCTAGGCGTAACCCTAACCCTAACCCTAACCCTTACCCTAACCCTAGGCAGGGAAAGCAGGCCAGGCCTACGTCAGCGCCAAACGAAAAAGCCATGGAGGCAGGCATATTGTGGTGGTTTTGCGCTCCACTTGGGATGCCTTTTGCAGCTGCAGTGTGCCTGGAGCTGGGGGATTTGTGGTTACTATAATGCTAACCCTAGGCATAACCCTAACCCTAACCCTAACCCTAACCCTAGGCAGGAAAATCAGGCCTGCTCTAGGGCTGCGCCAAAGGAAAAAGCCATGGAGGCAGGCATATTGTGGTGGTTTTGCGCTCCACTTGGGATGCCTTTTGCAGCTGCAGTGTGCCTGGAGCTGGGGGATTTGTGGTTACTAAGATGCTAACCCTAGACGTAACCCTAACCCTAACCCTAACTCTAGGCAGGAAATGCAGGCCTGACCTAGGGCTGCTTCCATGGAAAATGCTGTTGAGGCAGGCATCTTGTGGCAATTTTGCGCTCCACTTGGGGTGCCTTTTGCAGCTGCAATGCAAGTAGAGCTTGGAGCTTTGTAGTTTCCAAGATGCTAACCCTAGGCGTAACCGTAACCCTAACCCTAACCCTAACCCTAACCCTAACCCTAACCCTAGGCAGGAAAATCAGGCCTGCTCTAGGGTTGCTCCCTAGGAAAAAGCCATGAAGACAGGAATATTGTGGTGGTTTTGCGTTCCACTCTGGATGCCTTTTGCAGCTGCAGTGTGCCTGGAGCTGGGGGATTTGTGGTTACTAAGATGCTAACCCTAGGCGTAACCCTAACCCTAACCCTAACCCTAGGCAGGAAATGCAGGCCTGACCTAGGGCTGCTTCCATGGAAAATGCTGTGGCGGCAGGCATCTTGTGGCAATTTTGCGCTCCACTTGGGGTGCCTTTTGCAGCTGCAATGCAAGTAGAGCTTGGAGCTTTGTGGTTTCCAAGATGCTAACCCTAGGCGTAACACTAATTCTAACCCTAACCCTAGGCAGGAAAATCAGGCCTGCTCTTGGGCTGCGCCAAAGGAAAAAGCCATGGAGGCAGGCATATTGTGGTGGTTTTGCGCTCCACTTGGGATACCTTTTGCAGCTGCAGTGCGCCTGGAGCTGGGGGATTTGTGGTTACTAAGATGCTAACCCTAGGCGTAACCCTAACCCTAACCCTAACCCTAACCCTAACCCTAGGCAGGGAAAGCAGGCCAGGCCTATGTCTGCGCCAAAGGAAAAAGCCGTGGAGGCAGGCCTATTGTGGTGGTTTTGTGTTTCACTTGGGATGCCTTTTGCAGCTGCAGTGTGCCTGGAGCTGGGGGATTTGTGGTTACTAAGATGCTAACCCTAGGCGTAACCCTAACCCTAACCCTAACCCTAGGCAGGAAAATCAGGCCAGGCCTATGTCTGCGCCAAAAGAAAAAGCCATGGAGGCAGGCATATTGTGGTGGTTTTGCGCTCCACTTGGGATGCCTTTTGCAGCTGCAGTGTGCCTGGAGCTGGGGGATTTGTGGTTACTAAGATGCTAACCCTAGGCGTTACCGTAACCCTAACCCTAACCCTAACCCTAACCCTAGGCAGGAAAATCAGGCCTGCTCTAGGGCTGCTCCCTAGGAAAAAGCCATGAAGACAGGAATATTGGGGTGGTTTTGCGCTCCACTTGGGATTCCTTTTGCAGCTGCAATGCAAGTAGAGCTTGGAGATTTGTGGTTTCCAAGATGCTAACCCTAGGCGTAACCCTAACCCTAACCCTAACCCTAGGCAGGAAAATCAGGCCTGCTCTAGGGCTGCTCCCTAGGAAAAAGCCATGGAGGCAGGCATATTGTGGTGGTTTTGCGCTCCACTTGGGATGCCTTTTGCAGCTGCAGTGTGCCTGGAGCTGGGGGATTTGTGGTTACTAAGATGCTAACCCTAGGCGTAACCCTAACCCTAACCCTAACCCTAGGCAGGGAAAGCAGGCCAGGCCTACGTCTGCGCCAAAGGAAAAAGCCGTGGAGGCAGGCTTATTGTGGTGGTTTTGTGTTTCACTTGGGATGCCTTTTGCAGCTGCAGTGTGCCTGGAGCTGGGGGATTTGTGGTTACTAAGATGCTAACCCTAGGCGTAACCCTAACCCTAACCCTAACCCTAGGCAGGGAAAGCAGGCCAGGCCTACGTCTGCGCCCAAGGAAAAAGCCGTGGAGGCAGGCTTATTGTGGTGGTTTTGTGTTTCACTTGGGATGCCTTTTGCAGCTGCAGTGTGCCTGGAGCTGGGGGATTTGTGGTTACTAAGATGCTAACCCTAGGCGTAACCCTAACCCTAACCCTAGGCAGGGAAATGCAGGCCTGACCTAGGGCTGCTTCCATGGAAAATGCTGTGGAGGCAGGCGTCTTGTGGCAATTTTGCGCTCCACTTGGGGTGCCTTTTGCAGCCTCAATGCAAGTAGAGCGTGGAGCTTTGTGGTTTCCAAGATGCTAACCCTAGGCGTTACCGTAACCCTAACCCTAACCCTAACCCTAACCCTAACCCTAGGCAGGAAAATCAGGCCAGGCTTACGTCTGCGCCAAAAGAAAAAGCCATGGAGGCAGGCATATTATGGTGGTTTTGCGCTCCACTTGGGATGCCTTTTGCAGCTGCAGTGTGCCTGGAGCTGGGGGATTTGTGGTTACTAAGATGCTAACCCTAGGCGTAACCCTAACCCTAACCCTAACCCTAACCCTTACCCTAACCCTAGGCAGGAAAATCAGGCCAGGCCTATGTCTGCGCCAACGGAAAAAGCCATGGAGGCAGGCATATAGTGGTGGTTTTGCGCTCCACTTGGGATGCCTTTTGCAGCTGCAGTGTGCCTGGAGCTGGGGGATTTGTGGTTACTATAATGCTAACCCTAGGCATAACCCTAACCCTAACCCTAACCCTAACCCTAACCCTAACCCTAACCCTAACCCTAACCCTAACCCTAACTCTAGGCAGGGAAAGCAGGCCAGGCCTACGTCTGCGCCAAAGGAAAAAGCCGTGGAGGCAGGCCTATTGTGGTGGTTTTGTGTTTCACTTGGGATGCCTTTTGCAGCTGCAGTGTGCCTGGAGCTGGGGGATTTGTGGTTACTAAGATGCTAACCCTAGGCGTAACCCTACCCCTCACCCTAAACCTAGGCAGGAAATGCAGGCCTGCTCTAGGGCTGCTTCCATGGAAAATACTGTGGAGGCAGGCATCTTGTGGCAATTTTGCGCTCCACTTGGGGTGCCGTTTGCAGCTGCAATGCAAGTAGAGCTTGGAGCTTTGTGGTTACCAAGATGCTAACCCTAGGCGTAACCCTAACCCTAACCCTAACTCTAGGCAGGAAAATCAGGCCAGGCCTATGTCTGCGCCCAAGGAAAAAGCCATGGAGGCAGGCATATAGTGGTGGTTTTGCGCTCCACTTGGGATGCCTTTTGCAGCTGCAGTGTGCCTGGAGCTGGGGGATTTGTGGTTACTATAATGCTAACCCTAGGCATAACCCTAACCCTAACCCTAACCATAACCCTAACCCTAACCCTAACCCTAACCCTAACCCTAACCCTAGGCAGGGAAAGCAGGCCAGGCCTGGGGCTGCTTCCATGGAAAATGCTGTGGAGGCAGGCATCTTGTGGCAATTTTGCGCTCCACTTGGGGTGCCTTTTGCAGCTGCAATGCAAGTAGAGCTTGGAGCTTTGTGGTTACTAAGATGCTAACCCTAGGCGTAACCCTAACCCTAACCCTAACCCTAGGCAGGGAAAGCAGGCCTGCTCTAGGGCTGCGCCAAAGGAAAAAGCCATGGAGGCAGGCATATTGTGGTGGTTTTGCGCTCCACTTGGGATACCTTTTGCAGCTGCAGTGTGCCTGGAGCTGGGGGATTTGTGGTTACTAAGATGCTAACCCTAGGCGTAACCCTAACCCTAACCCTAACCCTAACCCTAGGCCGGGAAAGCAGGCCAGGCCTACGGCTGCGCCCAAGGAAAAAGCCGTGGAGGCAGGCTTATTGTGGTGGTTTTGTGTTTCACTTGGGATGCCTTTTGCAGCTGCAGTGTGCCTGGAGCTGGGGGATTTGTGGTTACTAAGATGCTAACCCTAGGCGTAACCCTAACCCAAACCCTAACCCTAACCCTAACCCTAGGCAGGGAAAGCAGGCCAGGCCTACGTCTGCGCCAAAGGAAAAAGCCGTGGAGGCAGGCATATTGTGGTGGTTTTGTGTTTCACTTGGGATGCCTTTTGCAGCTGCAGTGTGCCTGGAGCTGGGGGATTTGTGGTTACTAAGATGCTAACCCTAGGCGTAACCCTAACCCTAACCCTAACCCTAGGCAGGAAAATCAGGCCAGGCCTATGTCTGCGCCAAAAGAAAAAGCCATGGAGGCAGGCATATTGTGGTGGTTTTGCGCTCCACTTGGGATGCCTTTTGCAGCTGCAGTGTGCCTGGAGCTGGGGGATTTGTGGTTACTAAGATGCTAACCCTAGGCGTAACCCTAACCCTAACCCTAACCCTAACCCTAGGCAGGGAAAGCAGGCCTGCTCAAGGGGTGCGCCAAAGGAAAAAGCCATGGAGGCAGGCATATTGTGGTGGTTTTGCGCTCCATTTGGGATGCCTTCTGCAGCTGCAGTGTGCCTGAAGCTGGGGGATTTGTGGTTACTAAGATGCTAACCCTAGGCGTAACCCTAACCCTAACCCTAGGCAGGAAATGCAGGCCTGCTCTAGGGCTGCTTCCATGGAAAATGCTGTGGAGACAGGCATCTTGTGGCAATTTTGCGCTCCACTTGGGGTGCCTTTTGCAGCTGCAATGCAAGTAGAGCTTGGAGCTTTGTGGTTTCCAAGATGCTAAACCTAGGCGTAAACCTAACCCTAACCCTAACCCTAACCCTAACCCTAGGCAGGGAAAGCAGGCCAGGCCTACGTCTGCGCCAAAGGAAAAAGCCATGGAGGCAGGCATATTTGGGTGATTTTGCGCTCCATTTGGGATGCCTTTTGCAGCTGCAGTGTGCCTGGAGCTGGGGGATTGGTGGTTACCAAGATGCTAACCCTAGGCGTAACCCTAACCCTAACCCTAACCCTAGGCAGGAAATGCAGGCCTGACCTAGGGCTGCTTCCATGGAAAATGCTGTGGAGGCAGACGTCTTGTGGCAATTTTGCGCTCCACTTGGGGTGCCTTTTGCAGCTGCAATGCAAGTAGAGCTTGGAGCTTTGTGGTTACCAAGATGCTAACCCTAGGTGTAACCCTAACCCTAACCCTAACCCTAGGCAGGAGAATCAGGCCAGGGCTATGTCTGCGCCTAAGGAAAAAGCCATGGAGGCAGGAATATTATGGTGGTTTTGCGCTCCACTTGGGATGCCTTTTGCAGCTGCAGTGTGCCTGGAGCTGGGGGATTTGTGGTTACTAAGATGCTAACCCTAGGCATAACCCTAACCCTAACCCTAACCCTAACCATAACCCTAACCCTAACCCTAGGCAGGGAAAGCAGGCCAGGCCTACGTCTGCGCCCAAGGAAAAAGCCGTGGAGGCAGGCTTATTGTGGTGGTTTTGTGTTTCACTTGGGATGCCTTTTGCAGCTGCAGTGTGCCTGGAGCTGGGGGATTTGTGGTTACTAAGATGCTAACCCTAGGCGTAACCCTAACCCTAACCCTAACCCTAGGCAGGAAAATCAGGCCTGACCTAGGGCTGCTTCCATGGAAAATGCTGTGGAGGCAGGCATCTTGTGGCATTTTTGCGCTCCACTTGGGGTGCCTTTGAAGCTGCAATGCAAGTAGAGCTTGGAGCTTTGTGGTTTCCAAGATGCTAACCCTAGGCGTTACCGTAACCCTAACCCTAACCCTAACCCTAACCCTAGGCAGGAAAATCAGGCCTGCTCTAGGGCTGCTCCCTAGGAAAAAGCCATGAAGACAGGAATATTGGGGTGGTTTTGCGCTCCACTTGGGATATCTTTTGCAGCTGCAGTGTACCTGGAGCTGGGGGATTTGTGGTTACTAAGATGCTAACCCTAGGCGTAACCCTAACCCTAACCCTAGGCAGGAAATGCAGGCCTGACCTAGGGCTGCTTCCATGGAAAATGCTGTGGAGGCAGGCATCTTGTGGCAATTTTGCGCTCCACTTGGGGTGCCGTTTGCAGCTGAAATGCAAGTAGAGCTTGGAGATTTGTGGTTTCCAAGATGCTAACCCTAGGCGTAACCCTAACCCTAACCCTAACCCTAACCCTAGGCGGGAAAATCTGGCCTGCTCTAGGGCTGCTCCCTAGGAAAAAGCCATGGAGGCAGGCATATTGTGGTGGTTTTGCGCTCCACTTGGGATGCCTTTTGCAGCTGCAGTGTGCCTGGAGCTGGGGGATTTGTGGTTACTAAGATGCTAACCCTAGGCGTAACCCTAACCCTAACCCTAACCCTAGGCAGGGAAAGCAGGCCAGGCCTACGTCTGCGCCCAAGGAAAAAGCCGTGGAGGCAGGCTTATTGTGGTGGTTTTGTGTTTCACTTGGGATGCCTTTTGCAGCTGCAGTGTGCCTGGAGCTGGGGGATTTGTGGTTACTAAGATGCTAACCCTAGGCGTAACCCTAACCCTAACCCTAACCCTAGGCAGGGAAAGCAGGCCAGGCCTACGTCTGCGCCCAAGGAAAAAGCCGTGCAGGCAGGCTTATTGTGGTGGTTTTGTGTTTCACTTGGGATGCCTTTTGCAGCTGCAGTGTGCCTGGAGCTGGGGGATTTGTGGTTACTAAGATGCTAACCCTAGGCGTAACCCTAACCCTAACCCTAGGCAGGGAAATGCAGGCCTGACCTAGGGCTGCTTCCATGGAAAATGCTGTGGAGGCAGGCGTCTTGTGGCAATTTTGCGCTCCACTTCGGGTGCCTTTTGCAGCCTCAATGCAAGTAGAGCGTGGAGCTTTGTGGTTTCCAAGATGCTAACCCTAGGCGTTACCGTAACCCTAACCCTAACCCTAACCCTAACCCTAACCCTAACCCTTACCCTAACCCTAGGCAGGGAAAGCAGGCCAGGCCTACGTCAGCGCCAAAGGAAAAAGCCATGGAGGCAGGCATATTGTGGTGGTTTTGCGCTCCACTTGGGATGCCTTTTGCAGCTGCAGTGTGCCTGGAGCTGGGGGATTTGTGGTTACTATAATGCTAACCCTAGGCATAACCCTAACCCTAACCCTAACCCTAACCCTAGGCAGGAAAATCAGGCCTGCTCTAGGGCTGCGCCAAAGGAAAAAGCCATGGAGGCAGGCATATTGTGGTGGTTTTGCGCTCCACTTGGGATGCCTTTTGCAGCTGCAGTGTGCCTGGAGCTGGGGGATTTGTGGTTACTAAGATGCTAACCCTAGACGTAACCCTAACCCTAACCCTAACCCTAGGCAGGAAATGCAGGCCTGAACTAGGGCTGCTTCCATGGAAAATGCTGTGGAGGCAGGCATCTTGTGGCAATTTTGCGCTCCACTTGGGGTGCCTTTTGCAGCTGCAATGCAAGTAGAGCTTGGAGCTCTGTAGTTTCCAAGATGCTAACCCTAGGCGTAACCGTAACCCTAACCCTAACCCTAACCCTAACCCTAACCCTAACCCTAACCCTAGGCAGGAAAATCAGGCCTGCTCTAGGGTTGCTCCCTAGGAAAAAGCCATGAAGACAGGAATATTGTGTTGGTTTTGCGTTCCACTCTGGATGCCTTTTGCAGCTGCAGTGTGCCTGGAGCTGGGGGATTTGTGGTTACTAAGATGCTAACCCTAGGCGTAACCCTAACCCTAACCCTAACCCTAGGCAGGAAATGCAGGCCTGACCTAGGGCTGCTTCCATGGAAAATGCTGTGGCGGCAGGCATCTTGTGGCAATTTTGCGCTCCACTTGTGGTGCCTTTTGCAGCTGCAATGCAAGTAGAGCTTGGAGCTTTGTGGTTTCCAAGATGCTAACCCTAGGCGTAACACTAATTCTAACCCTAACCCTAGGCAGGAAAATCAGGCCTGCTCTTGGGCTGCGCCAAAGGAAAAAGCCATGGAGGCAGGCTTATTGTGGTGGTTTTGCGCTCCACTTGGGATACCTTTTGCAGCTGCAGTGTGCCTGGAGCTGGGGGATTTGTGGTTACTAAGATGCTAACCCTAGGCGTAACCCTAACCCTAACCCTAACCCTAACCCTAACCCTAGGCAGGGAAAGCAGGCCAGGCCTATGTCTGCGCCAAAGGAAAAAGCCGTGGAGGCAGGCCTATTGTGGTGGTTTTGTGTTTCACTTGGGATGCCTTTTGCAGCTGCAGTGTGCCTGGAGCTGGGGGATTTGTGGTTACTAAGATGCTAACCCTAGGCATAACCCTAACCCTAACCCTAACCCTAGGCAGGGAAAGCAGGCCTGCTCTAGGGCTGCGCCAAAGGAAAAAGCCATGGAGGCAGGCATATTGTGGTGGTTTTGCGCTCCACTTGGGATGCCTTTTGCAGCTGCAGTGTGCCTGGAGCTGGGGGATTTGTGGTTACTAAGATGCTAACCCTAGGCGTAACCCTAACCCTAACCCTAACCCTAACCCTAGGCAGGGAAAGCAGGCCAGGCCTACGTCTGCGCCAAAGGAAAAAGCCGTGGAGGCAGGCATATTGTGGTGGTTTTGTGTTTCACCTGGGATGCCTTTTGCAGCTGCAGTGTGCCTGGAGCTGGGGGATTTGTGGTTACTAAGATGCTCACCCTAGGCGTAACCCTAACCCTAACCCTAACCCTAGGCAGGAAAATCAGGCCAGGCCTACGTCTGCGCCAAAAGAAAAAGCCATGGAGGCAGGCATATTATGGTGGTTTTGCGCTCCACTTGGGATACCTTTTGCAGCTGCAGTGTGCCTGGAGCTGGGGGATTTGTGGTTACTAAGATGCTAACCCTAGGCGTAACCCTAACCCAAACCCTAACCCTAACCCTAACCCTAGGCAGGGAAAGCAGGCCAGGCCTACGTCTGCGCCCAAGGAAAAAGCCGTGGAGGCAGGCCTATTGTGGTGGTTTTGTGTTTCACTTGGGATGCCTTTTGCAGCTGCAGTGTGCCTGGAGCTGGGGGATTTGTGGTTACTAAGATGCTAACCCTAGGCGCAACCCTACCCCTAACCCTAAACCTAGGCAGGAAATGCAGGCCTGCTCTAGGGCTGCTTCCATGGAAAATACTGTGGAGGCAGGCATCTTGTGGCAATTTTGCGCTCCACTTGGGGTGCCGTTTGCAGCTGCAATGCAAGTAGAGCTTGGAGCTTTGTGGTTACCAAGATGCTAACCCTAGGCGTAACCCTAACCCTAACCCTAACCCTAGGCAGGAAAATCAGGCCAGGCCTATGTCTGCGCCAAAGGAAAAAGCCATGGAGGCAGGCATATAGTGGTGGTTTTGCGCTCCACTTGGGATGCCTTTTGCAGCTGCAGTGTGCCTGGAGCTGGGGGATTTGTGGTTACTATAATGCTAACCCTAGGTATAACCATAACCCTAACCCTAACCCTAACCCTAACCCTAACCCTAACCCTAGGCAGGGAAAGCAGGCCAGGCCTGGGGCTGCGCCAAAGGAAAAAGCCGTGGAGGCAGGCTTATTGTGGTGGTTTTGTGTTTCACTTGGGATGCCTTTTGCAGCTGCAGTGTGCCTGGAGCTGGGGGATTTGTGGTTACTAAGATGCTAACCCTAGGCGTAACCCTAACCCTAACCCTAACCCTAGGCAGGAAATGCAGGCCTGACCTAGGGCTGCTTCCATGGAAAATGCTGTGGAGGCAGGCATCTTGTGGCAATTTTGCGCTCCACTTGGGGTGCCTTTTGCAGCTGCAATGCAAGTAGAGCTTGGAGCTTTGTGGTTTCCAAGATGCTAACCCTAGGCGTAACCCTAACCCTAACCCTAACCCTAGGCAGGAAAATCAGGCCTGCTCTAGGGCTGCGCCAAAGGAAAAAGCCATGGAGGCAGGCATATTGTGGTGGTTTTGCGCTCCACTTGGGATGCCTTTTGCAGCTGCAGTGTGCCTGGAGCTGGGGGATTTGTGGTTACTAAGATGCTAACCCTAGGCGTAACCCTAACCCTAACCCTAACCCTAACCCTAACCCTAGGCAGGGAAAGCAGGCCAGGCCTATGTCTGCGCCAAAGGAAAAAGCCGTGGAGGCAGGCCTATTGTGGTGGTTTTGTGTTTCACTTGGGATGCCTTTTGCAGCTGCAGTGTGCCTGGAGCTTGGTGATTTGTGGTTACTAAGATGCTAACCCTAGACGTAACCCTAACCCTAACCCTAACCCTAGGCAGGAAATGCAGGCCTGAACTAGGGCTGCTTCCATGGAAAATGCTGTGGAGGCAGGCATCTTGTGGCAATTTTGCGCTCCACTTGGGGTGCCTTTTGCAGCTGCAATGCAAGTAGAGCTTGGAGCTCTGTAGTTTCCAAGATGCTAACCCTAGGCGTAACCGTAACCCTAACCCTAACCCTAACCCTAACCCTAACCCTAACCCTAACCCTAGGCAGGAAAATCAGGCCTGCTCTAGGGTTGCTCCCTAGGAAAAAGCCATGAAGACAGGAATATTGTGTTGGTTTTGCGTTCCACTCTGGATGCCTTTTGCAGCTGCAGTGTGCCTGGAGCTGGGGGATTTGTGGTTACTAAGATGCTAACCCTAGGCGTAACCCTAACCCTAACCCTAACCCTAGGCAGGAAATGCAGGCCTGACCTAGGGCTGCTTCCATGGAAAATGCTGTGGCGGCAGGCATCTTGTGGCAATTTTGCGCTCCACTTGTGGTGCCTTTTGCAGCTGCAATGCAAGTAGAGCTTGGAGCTTTGTGGTTTCCAAGATGCTAACCCTAGGCGTAACACTAATTCTAACCCTAACCCTAGGCAGGAAAATCAGGCCTGCTCTTGGGCTGCGCCAAAGGAAAAAGCCATGGAGGCAGGCTTATTGTGGTGGTTTTGCGCTCCACTTGGGATACCTTTTGCAGCTGCAGTGTGCCTGGAGCTGGGGGATTTGTGGTTACTAAGATGCTAACCCTAGGCGTAACCCTAACCCTAACCCTAACCCTAACCCTAACCCTAGGCAGGGAAAGCAGGCCAGGCCTATGTCTGCGCCAAAGGAAAAAGCCGTGGAGGCAGGCCTATTGTGGTGGTTTTGTGTTTCACTTGGGATGCCTTTTGCAGCTGCAGTGTGCCTGGAGCTGGGGGATTTGTGGTTACTAAGATGCTAACCCTAGGCATAACCCTAACCCTAACCCTAACCCTAGGCAGGGAAAGCAGGCCTGCTCTAGGGCTGCGCCAAAGGAAAAAGCCATGGAGGCAGGCATATTGTGGTGGTTTTGCGCTCCACTTGGGATGCCTTTTGCAGCTGCAGTGTGCCTGGAGCTGGGGGATTTGTGGTTACTAAGATGCTAACCCTAGGCGTAACCCTAACCCTAACCCTAACCCTAACCCTAGGCAGGGAAAGCAGGCCAGGCCTACGTCTGCGCCAAAGGAAAAAGCCGTGGAGGCAGGCATATTGTGGTGGTTTTGTGTTTCACCTGGGATGCCTTTTGCAGCTGCAGTGTGCCTGGAGCTGGGGGATTTGTGGTTACTAAGATGCTCACCCTAGGCGTAACCCTAACCCTAACCCTAACCCTAGGCAGGAAAATCAGGCCAGGCCTACGTCTGCGCCAAAAGAAAAAGCCATGGAGGCAGGCATATTATGGTGGTTTTGCGCTCCACTTGGGATACCTTTTGCAGCTGCAGTGTGCCTGGAGCTGGGGGATTTGTGGTTACTAAGATGCTAACCCTAGGCGTAACCCTAACCCAAACCCTAACCCTAACCCTAACCCTAGGCAGGGAAAGCAGGCCAGGCCTACGTCTGCGCCCAAGGAAAAAGCCGTGGAGGCAGGCCTATTGTGGTGGTTTTGTGTTTCACTTGGGATGCCTTTTGCAGCTGCAGTGTGCCTGGAGCTGGGGGATTTGTGGTTACTAAGATGCTAACCCTAGGCGCAACCCTACCCCTAACCCTAAACCTAGGCAGGAAATGCAGGCCTGCTCTAGGGCTGCTTCCATGGAAAATACTGTGGAGGCAGGCATCTTGTGGCAATTTTGCGCTCCACTTGGGGTGCCGTTTGCAGCTGCAATGCAAGTAGAGCTTGGAGCTTTGTGGTTACCAAGATGCTAACCCTAGGCGTAACCCTAACCCTAACCCTAACCCTAGGCAGGAAAATCAGGCCAGGCCTATGTCTGCGCCAAAGGAAAAAGCCATGGAGGCAGGCATATAGTGGTGGTTTTGCGCTCCACTTGGGATGCCTTTTGCAGCTGCAGTGTGCCTGGAGCTGGGGGATTTGTGGTTACTATAATGCTAACCCTAGGTATAACCATAACCCTAACCCTAACCCTAACCCTAACCCTAACCCTAACCCTAGGCAGGGAAAGCAGGCCAGGCCTGGGGCTGCGCCAAAGGAAAAAGCCGTGGAGGCAGGCTTATTGTGGTGGTTTTGTGTTTCACTTGGGATGCCTTTTGCAGCTGCAGTGTGCCTGGAGCTGGGGGATTTGTGGTTACTAAGATGCTAACCCTAGGCGTAACCCTAACCCTAACCCTAACCCTAGGCAGGAAATGCAGGCCTGACCTAGGGCTGCTTCCATGGAAAATGCTGTGGAGGCAGGCATCTTGTGGCAATTTTGCGCTCCACTTGGGGTGCCTTTTGCAGCTGCAATGCAAGTAGAGCTTGGAGCTTTGTGGTTTCCAAGATGCTAACCCTAGGCGTAACCCTAACCCTAACCCTAACCCTAGGCAGGAAAATCAGGCCTGCTCTAGGGCTGCGCCAAAGGAAAAAGCCATGGAGGCAGGCATATTGTGGTGGTTTTGCGCTCCACTTGGGATGCCTTTTGCAGCTGCAGTGTGCCTGGAGCTGGGGGATTTGTGGTTACTAAGATGCTAACCCTAGGCGTAACCCTAACCCTAACCCTAACCCTAACCCTAACCCTAGGCAGGGAAAGCAGGCCAGGCCTATGTCTGCGCCAAAGGAAAAAGCCGTGGAGGCAGGCCTATTGTGGTGGTTTTGTGTTTCACTTGGGATGCCTTTTGCAGCTGCAGTGTGCCTGGAGCTGGGGGATTTGTGGTTACTAAGATGCTAACCCTAGGCATAACCCTAACCCTAACCCTAACCCTAACCCTAGGCAGGGAAAGCAGGCCTGCTCTAGGGCTGCGCCAAAGGAAAAAGCCATGGAGGCAGGCATATTGTGGTGGTTTTGCGCTCCACTTGGGATGCCTTTTGCAGCTGCAGTGTGCCTGGAGCTGGGGGATTTGTGGTTACTAAGATGCTAACCCTAGGCGTAACCCTAACCCTAACCCTAACCCTAACCCTAGGCAGGGAAAGCAGGCCAGGCCTACGTCTGCGCCAAAGGAAAAAGCCGTGGAGGCAGGCATATTGTGGTGGTTTTGTGTTTCACCTGGGATGCCTTTTGCAGCTGCAGTGTGCCTGGAGCTGGGGGATTTGTGGTTACTAAGATGCTCACCCTAGGCGTAACCCTAACCCTAACCCTAACCCTAGGCAGGAAAATCAGGCCAGGCCTACGTCTGCGCCAAAAGAAAAAGCCATGGAGGCAGGCATATTATGGTGGTTTTGCGCTCCACTTGGGATACCTTTTGCAGCTGCAGTGTGCCTGGAGCTGGGGGATTTGTGGTTACTAAGATGCTAACCCTAGGCGTAACCCTAACCCAAACCCGAACCCTAACCCTATCCCTAGGCAGGGAAAGCAGGCCAGGCCTACGTCTGCGCCCAAGGAAAAAGCCGTGGAGGCAGGCCTATTGTGGTGGTTTTGTGTTTCACTTGGGATGCCTTTTGCAGCTGCAGTGTGCCTGGAGCTGGGGGATTTGTGGTTACTAAGATGCTAACCCTAGGCGCAACCCTACCCCTAACCCTAAACCTAGGCAGGAAATGCAGGCCTGCTCTAGGGCTGCTTCCATGGAAAATACTGTGGAGGCAGGCATCTTGTGGCAATTTTGCGCTCCACTTGGGGTGCCGTTTGCAGCTGCAATGCAAGTAGAGCTTGGAGCTTTGTGGTTACCAAGATGCTAACCCTAGGCGTAACCCTAACCCTAACCCTAACCCTAGGCAGGAAAATCAGGCCAGGCCTATGTCTGCGCCAAAGGAAAAAGCCATGGAGGCAGGCATATAGTGGTGGTTTTGCGCTCCACTTGGGATGCCTTTTGCAGCTGCAGTGTGCCTGGAGCTGGGGGATTTGTGGTTACTATAATGCTAACCCTAGGCATAACCATAACCCTAACCCTAACCCTAACCCTAACCCTAACCCTAGGCAGGGAAAGCAGGCCAGGCCTGGGGCTGCGCCAAAGGAAAAAGCCGTGGAGGCAGGCTTATTGTGGTGGTTTTGTGTTTCACTTGGGATGCCTTTTGCAGCTGCAGTGTGCCTGGAGCTGGGGGATTTGTGGTTACTAAGATGCTAACCCTAGGCGTAACCCTAACCCTAACCCTAACCCTAGGCAGGAAATGCAGGCCTGACCTAGGGCTGCTTCCATGGAAAATGCTGTGGAGGCAGGCATCTTGTGGCAATTTTGCGCTCCACTTGGGGTGCCTTTTGCAGCTGCAATGCAAGTAGAGCTTGGAGCTTTGTGGTTTCCAAGATGCTAACCCTAGGCGTAACCCTAACCCTAACCCTAACCCTAGGCAGGAAAATCAGGCCTGCTCTAGGGCTGCGCCAAAGGAAAAAGCCATGGAGGCAGGCATATTGTGGTGGTTTTGCGCTCCACTTGGGATACCTTTTGCAGCTGCAGTGTGCCTGGAGCTGGGGGATTTGTGGTTACTAAGATGCTAACCCTAGGCCTAACCCTAACCCAAACCCTAACCCTAACCCTAACCCTAGGCAGGGAAAGCAGGCCAGGCCTACGTCTGCGCCAAAGGAAAAAACCGTGGAGGCAGGCATATTGTGGTGGTTTTGTGTTTCACTTGGGATGCCTTTTGCAGCTGCAGTGTGCCTGGAGCTGGGGGATTTGTGGTTACTAAGATGCTAACCCTAGGCGTAACCCTAACCCTAACCCTAACCCTAGGCAGGGAAAGCAGGCCAGGCCTACGTCTGCGCCAAAGGAAAAAGCCATGGAGGCAGGCATATTGGGGTGATTTTGCGCTCCATTTGGGATGCCTTTTGCAGCTGCAGTGTGCCTGGAGCTGGGGGATTTGTGGTTACTAAGATGCTAACCCTAGGCGTAACCCTAACCCTAACCCTAGGCAGGAAATGCAGGCCTGACCTAGGGCTGCTTCCATGGAAAATGCTGTGGAGGCAGGCATCTTGTGGCAAATTTGCGCTCCACTTGGGATGCCTTTTGCAGCTGCAATGCAAGTAGAGCTTGGAGATTTGTGGTTTCCAAGATGCTAACCCTAGGCGTAACCCTAACCCTAACCCTAACCCTAGGCGGGAAAATCTGGCCTGCTCTAGGGCTGCTCCCTAGGAAAAAGCCATGGAGGCAGGCATATTGTGGTGGTTTTGCGCTCCACTTGGGATGCCTTTTGCAGCTGCAGTGTGCCTGGAGCTGGGGGATTTGTGGTTACTAAGATGCTAACCCTAGGCGTAACCCTAACCCTAACCCTAACCCTAGGCAGGGAAAGCAGGCCAGGCCTTCGTCTGCGCCCAAGGAAAAAGCCGTGGAGGCAGGCTTATTGTGGTGGTTTTGTGTTTCACTTGGGATGCCTTTTGCAGCTGCAGTGTGCCTGGAGCTGGGGGATTTGTGGTTACTAAGATGCTAACCCTAGGCGTAACCCTAACCCTAACCCTAACCCTAGGCAGGGAAAGCAGGCCTGGCCTACGTCTGCGCCCAAGGAAAAAGCCGTGGAGGCAGGCTTATTGTGGTGGTTTTGTGTTTCACTTGGGATGCCTTTTGCAGCTGCAGTGTGCCTGGAGCTGGGGGATTTGTGGTTACTAAGATGCTAACCCTAGGCGTAACCCTAACCCTAACCCTAGGCAGGGAAATGCAGGCCTGACCTAGGGCTGCTTCCATGGAAAATGCTGTGGAGGCAGGCGTCTTGTGGCAATTTTGCGCTCCACTTGGGGTGCCTTTTGCAGCCTCAATGCAAGTAGAGCGTGGAGCTTTGTGGTTTCCAAGATGCTAACCCTAGGCGTTACCGTAACCCTAACCCTAACCCTAACCCTAACCCTAACCCTAACCCTAACCCTAACCCTTACCCTAACCCTAGGCAGGGAAAGCAGGCCAGGCCTACGTCAGCGCCAAAGGAAAAAGCCATGGAGGCAGGCATATTGTGGTGGTTTTGCGCTCCACTTGGGATGCCTTTTGCAGCTGCAGTGTGCCTGGAGCTGGGGGATTTGTGGTTACTAAGATGCTAACCCTAGACGTAACCCTAACCCTAACCCTAACCCTAGGCAGGAAATGCAGGCCTGACCTAGGGCTGCTTCCATGGAAAATGCTGTGGAGGCAGGCATCTTGTGGCAATTTTGCGCTCCACTTGGGGTGCCTTTTGCAGCTGCAATGCAAGTAGAGCTTGGAGCTTTGTAGTTTCCAAGATGCTAACCCTAGGCGTAACCGTAACCCTAACCCTAACCCTAACCCTAACCCTAACCCTAACCCTAACCCTAGGCAGGAAAATCAGGCCTGCTCTAGGGTTGCTCCCTAGGAAAAAGCCATGAAGACAGGAATATTGTGGTGGTTTTGCGTTCCACTCTGGATGCCTTTTGCAGCTGCAGTGTGCCTGGAGCTGGGGGATTTGTGGTTACTAAGATGCTAACCCTAGGCGTAACCCTAACCCTAACCCTAACCCTAGGCAGGAAAATCAGGCCAGGCCTACGTCTGCGCCAAAGGAAAAAGCCATGGAGGCAGGCATACTGTGGTGGTTTTTCGCTCCACTTGGGATGCCTTTTGCAGCTGCAGTGTGCCTGGAGCTGGGGGATTTGTGGTTACTAAGATGCTAACCCTAGGCGTAACCCTAACCCTAACCCTAACCCTTACCCTAGGCAGGAAAATCTGGCCTGCTCTAGGGCTGCTCCCTAGGAAAAAGCCATGGAGGCAGGCATATTATGGTGGTTTTGCGCTCCACTTGGGATGCCTTTTGCAGCTGCAGTGTGCCTGGAGCTGGGTGATTTGTGGTTACTAAGATGCTAACTCTAGGCGTAACCCTAACCCTAACCCTAACCCTAGGCAGGAAAATCAGGCCAGGCCTACGTCTGCGCCAAAGGAAAAAGCCATGGAGGCAGGCATACTGTGGTGGTTTTGCGCTCCACTTGGGATACATTTTGCAGCTGCAGTGTGCCTGGAGCTGGGGGATTTGTGGTTACCAAGATGCTAGCCCTAGGCGTAACCCTAACCCTAACCCTAACCCTAACCCTAGGCAGGGAAAGCAGGCCAGGCCTACGTCTGCGCCAAAGTAATATGCCGTGGAGGCAGGCTTATTGTGGTGGTTTTGTGTTTCACTTGGGATGCCTTTTGCAGCTGCAGTGTGCCTGGAGCTGGGGGATTTGTGGTTACTAAGATGCTAACCCTAGGCGTAACCCTAACCCTAACCCTAACCCTTACCCTAACCCTAGGCAGGGAAAGCAGGCCAGGCCTACGTCAGCGCCAAAGGAAAAAGCCATGGAGGCAGGCATATTGTGGTGGTTTTGCGCTCCACTTGGGATGCCTTTTGCAGCTGCAGTGTTCCTGGAGCTGGGGGATTTGTGGTTACTATAATGCTAACCCTAGGCATAACCCTAACCCTAACCCTAACCCTAACCCTAACCCTAGGCAGGGAAATCAGGCCAGGCCTAGGGCTGCGCCCAAGGAAAAAGCCGTGGAGGCAGGCTTATTGTGGTGGTTTTGTGTTTCACTTGGGATGCCTTTTGCAGCTGCAGTGTGCCTGGAGCTGGGGGATTTGTGGTTACTAAGATGCTAACCCTAGGCGTAACCCTAACCCTAACCCTAACCCTAGGCAGGAAAATCAGGCCTGCTCTAGGGCTGCGCCAAAGGAAAAAGCCATGGAGGCAGGCATATTATGGTGGTTTTGCGCTCCACTTGGGATGCCTTTTGCAGCTGCAGTGTGCCTGGAGCTGGGTGATTTGTGGTTACTAAGATGCTAACCCTAGGCGTAACCCTAACCCTAACCCTAACCCTTACCCTAACCCTAGGCAGGGAAAGCAGGCCAGGCCTACGTCAGCGCCAAAGGAAAAAGCCATGGAGGCAGGCATATTGTGGTGGTTTTGCGCTCTATTTGGTATGCCTTTTGCAGCTGCAGTGTGCCTGGAGCTGGGGGATTTGTGGTTACTAAGATGCTAACCCTAGGCGTAACCCTAACCCTAACCCTAACCCTAGGCAGGGAAAGCAGGCCAGGCCAACGTCTGCGCCAAAGGAAAAAGCCATGGAGGCAGGCTTATTGTGGTGGTTTTGTGTTTCACTTGGGATGCCTTTTGCAGCTGCAGTGTGCCTGGAGCTGGGGGATTTGTGGTTACTAAGATGCTAACCCTAGACGTAACCCTAACCCTAACCCTAACCCTAGGCAGGAAATGCAGGCCTGACCTGGGGCTGCTTCCATGGAAAATGCTGTGGAGGCAGGCATCTTGTGGCAATTTTGCGCTCCACTTGGGATGCCTTTTGCAGCTGCAATGCAAGTAGATCTTGGAGCTTTGTGGTTTCCAAGATGCTAACCCTAGGCGTAACCCTAACCCTAACCCTAACCCTAACCCTAACCCTAACCCTAACCCTAGACAGGAATAATCAGGCCTGCTCTAAAGCTGCGCCAAAGGAAAAAGCCATGGAGGCAGGCATATTGTGGTGGTTTTGCGCTCCACTTGGGATACCTTTTGCAGCTGCAGTGTGCCTGGTGCTGGGGGATTTGAGGTTACTAAGATGCTAACCCTAGGCGTAACCCTAACCCTAACCCTAAACCTAACCCTTGCCCTAACCCTAGGCAGGGAAAGCAGGCCAGGCCTACGTCTGCGCAAAAGGAAAAAGCCGTGGAGGCAGGCTTATTGTGGTGGTTTTGTGTTTCACTTGGGATGCCTTTTGCAGCTGCAGTGTGCCTGGAGCTGGGGGATTTGTGGTTACTAAGATGCTAACCCTAGGCGAAACCCTAACCCTAACCCTAACCCTAGGCAGGAAAATCAGGCCAGGCCTACGTCTGCGCCAAAAGAAAAAGCCATGGAGGCAGGCTTATTGTGGTGGTTTTGAGCTCCACTTGGGATACCTTTTGCAGCTGCAGTGTGCCTGGAGCTGGGGGATTTGTGGTTACTAAGATGCTAACCCTAGGCGTAACCCTAACCCTAACCCTAACCCTAGGCAGGGAAAGCAGGCCAGGCCTACGTCAGCGCCAAAGGAAAAAGCCATGGAGGCAGGCATATTGGGGTGATTTTGCGCTCCATTTGGGATGCCTTTTGCAGTTGCAGTGTGCCTGGAGCTGGGGGATTGGTGGTTACCAAGATGCTAACCCTAGGCGTAACCCTAACCCTAACCCTAAACCTAGGCAGGAAATGCAGGCCTGCTCTAGGGCTGCTTCCATGGAAAATGCTGTGGAGGCAGGCGTCTTGTGGCAATTTTGCGCTCCACTTGGGGTGCCGTTTGCAGCTTCAGTGTGCCTGGAGCTTGGGGATTTGTGGTTACTATAATGCTAACCCTAGGCATAACCCTAACCCTAACCCTAACCCTAATCGTAGACAGGGAAAGCAGGCCAGGCCTACGTCTGCGCCCAAGGAAAAAGCCGTGGAGGCAGGCATATTGAGGTGGTTTTTCGCTCCACTTGGGATGCCTTTTGCAGCTGCAGTGTGCCTGGAGCTGGGGGATTTGTGGTTACTAAGATGCTAACTCTAGGCGTAACCCTAACCGTAACCCTAACCCTAGGCAGGAAAATCAGGCCAGGCCTACGTCTGCGCCAAAGGAAAAAGCCATGGAGGCAGGCATACTGTGGTGGTTTTGTGCTCCACTTGGGATACCTTTTGCAGCTGCAGTGTGCCTGGAGCTTGGTGATTTGTGGTTACTAAGATGCTAACCCTAGGCGTAACCCTAACCCTAACCCTAACCCTAGGCAGGAAAATGAGGCCTGCTCTAGGGCTGCTCCCTAGGAAAAAGCCATGGAGGCAGGCATATTGTGGTGGTTTTGCGCTCCACTTGGGATACCTTTTGCAGCTGCAGTGTGCCTGGAGCTGGGGGATTTGTGGTTACTAAGATGCTAACCCTAGGCGTAACCCTAACCCTAACCCTAACCCTAGGCAGGAAAATGAGGCCTGCTCTAGGGCTGCTCCCTAGGAAAAAGCCATGGAGGCAGGCATATTGTGGTGGTGTTGCGCTCCACTTGGGATACCTTTTGCAGCTGCAGTGTGCCTGGAGCTGGGGGATTTGTGGTTACCAAGATGCTAGCCCTAGGCGTAACCCTAAACCTAACCCTAACCCTAACCCTAGGCAGGGAAAGCAGGCCAGGCCTACGTCTGCACCAAAGTAAAATGCTGTGGAGGCAGGCATATTGTGGTGGTTTTGTGTTTCACTTGGGATGCCTTTTGCAGCTGCAGTGTGCCTGGAGCTGGGGGATTTGTGGTTACAAAGATGCTCACCCTAGGCGTAACCCTAACCCTAACCCTAACCCTAGGCAGGAAAATCAGGCCTGCTCTAGGGCTGCTCCCTAGGAAAAAGCCTTGAAGACAGGAATATTGTGGTGGTTTTGCGCTCCACTTGGGATGCCTTTTGCAGCTGCAGTGTGCCTGGAGCTGGGGGATTTGTGGTTACTAAGATGCTAACCCTAGGCGTAACCCTAACCCTAACCCTAACCCTAGGCAGGAAATGCAGGCCTGACCTAGGGCTGCTTCCATGGAAAATGCTGTGGAGGCAGGCATCTTGTGGCAATTTTGCGCTCCACTTGGGGTGCCTTTTGCAGCTGCAATGCAAGTAGAGCTTGGAGCTTTGTGGTTTCCAAGATGCTAACCCTAGGCGTAACCCTAACCCTAACCCTAACCCTAGGCAGGAAAATCAGGCCTGCTCTAGGGCTGCGCCAAAGGAAAAAGCCATGGAGGCAGGCATATTGTGGTGGTTTTGCGCTCCACTTGGGATGCCTTTTGCAGCTGCAGTGTGCCTGGAGCTGGGGGATTTGTGGTTACTAAGATGCTAACCCTAGGCGTAACCCTAACCCTAACCCTAACCCTAACCCTAACCCTAGGCAGGGAAAGCAGGCCAGGCCTATGTCTGCGCCAAAGGAAAAAGCCGTGGAGGCAGGCCTATTGTGGTGGTTTTGTGTTTCACTTGGGATGCCTTTTGCAGCTGCAGTGTGCCTGGAGCTGGGGGATTTGTGGTTACTAAGATGCTAACCCTAGGCATAACCCTAACCCTAACCCTAACCCTAACCCTAGGCAGGGAAAGCAGGCCTGCTCTAGGGCTGCGCCAAAGGAAAAAGCCATGGAGGCAGGCATATTGTGGTGGTTTTGCGCTCCACTTGGGATGCCTTTTGCAGCTGCAGTGTGCCTGGAGCTGGGGGATTTGTGGTTACTAAGATGCTAACCCTAGGCGTAACCCTAACCCTAACCCTAACCCTAACCCTAGGCAGGGAAAGCAGGCCAGGCCTACGTCTGCGCCAAAGGAAAAAGCCGTGGAGGCAGGCATATTGTGGTGGTTTTGTGTTTCACCTGGGATGCCTTTTGCAGCTGCAGTGTGCCTGGAGCTGGGGGATTTGTGGTTACTAAGATGCTCACCCTAGGCGTAACCCTAACCCTAACCCTAACCCTAGGCAGGAAAATCAGGCCAGGCCTACGTCTGCGCCAAAAGAAAAAGCCATGGAGGCAGGCATATTATGGTGGTTTTGCGCTCCACTTGGGATACCTTTTGCAGCTGCAGTGTGCCTGGAGCTGGGGGATTTGTGGTTACTAAGATGCTAACCCTAGGCGTAACCCTAACCCAAACCCGAACCCTAACCCTATCCCTAGGCAGGGAAAGCAGGCCAGGCCTACGTCTGCGCCCAAGGAAAAAGCCGTGGAGGCAGGCCTATTGTGGTGGTTTTGTGTTTCACTTGGGATGCCTTTTGCAGCTGCAGTGTGCCTGGAGCTGGGGGATTTGTGGTTACTAAGATGCTAACCCTAGGCGCAACCCTACCCCTAACCCTAAACCTAGGCAGGAAATGCAGGCCTGCTCTAGGGCTGCTTCCATGGAAAATACTGTGGAGGCAGGCATCTTGTGGCAATTTTGCGCTCCACTTGGGGTGCCGTTTGCAGCTGCAATGCAAGTAGAGCTTGGAGCTTTGTGGTTACCAAGATGCTAACCCTAGGCGTAACCCTAACCCTAACCCTAACCCTAGGCAGGAAAATCAGGCCAGGCCTATGTCTGCGCCAAAGGAAAAAGCCATGGAGGCAGGCATATAGTGGTGGTTTTGCGCTCCACTTGGGATGCCTTTTGCAGCTGCAGTGTGCCTGGAGCTGGGGGATTTGTGGTTACTATAATGCTAACCCTAGGCATAACCATAACCCTAACCCTAACCCTAACCCTAACCCTAACCCTAGGCAGGGAAAGCAGGCCAGGCCTGGGGCTGCGCCAAAGGAAAAAGCCGTGGAGGCAGGCTTATTGTGGTGGTTTTGTGTTTCACTTGGGATGCCTTTTGCAGCTGCAGTGTGCCTGGAGCTGGGGGATTTGTGGTTACTAAGATGCTAACCCTAGGCGTAACCCTAACCCTAACCCTAACCCTAGGCAGGAAATGCAGGCCTGACCTAGGGCTGCTTCCATGGAAAATGCTGTGGAGGCAGGCATCTTGTGGCAATTTTGCGCTCCACTTGGGGTGCCTTTTGCAGCTGCAATGCAAGTAGAGCTTGGAGCTTTGTGGTTTCCAAGATGCTAACCCTAGGCGTAACCCTAACCCTAACCCTAACCCTAGGCAGGAAAATCAGGCCTGCTCTAGGGCTGCGCCAAAGGAAAAAGCCATGGAGGCAGGCATATTGTGGTGGTTTTGCGCTCCACTTGGGATACCTTTTGCAGCTGCAGTGTGCCTGGAGCTGGGGGATTTGTGGTTACTAAGATGCTAACCCTAGGCCTAACCCTAACCCAAACCCTAACCCTAACCCTAACCCTAGGCAGGGAAAGCAGGCCAGGCCTACGTCTGCGCCAAAGGAAAAAACCGTGGAGGCAGGCATATTGTGGTGGTTTTGTGTTTCACTTGGGATGCCTTTTGCAGCTGCAGTGTGCCTGGAGCTGGGGGATTTGTGGTTACTAAGATGCTAACCCTAGGCGTAACCCTAACCCTAACCCTAACCCTAGGCAGGGAAAGCAGGCCAGGCCTACGTCTGCGCCAAAGGAAAAAGCCATGGAGGCAGGCATATTGGGGTGATTTTGCGCTCCATTTGGGATGCCTTTTGCAGCTGCAGTGTGCCTGGAGCTGGGGGATTTGTGGTTACTAAGATGCTAACCCTAGGCGTAACCCTAACCCTAACCCTAGGCAGGAAATGCAGGCCTGACCTAGGGCTGCTTCCATGGAAAATGCTGTGGAGGCAGGCATCTTGTGGCAAATTTGCGCTCCACTTGGGATGCCTTTTGCAGCTGCAATGCAAGTAGAGCTTGGAGATTTGTGGTTTCCAAGATGCTAACCCTAGGCGTAACCCTAACCCTAACCCTAACCCTAGGCGGGAAAATCTGGCCTGCTCTAGGGCTGCTCCCTAGGAAAAAGCCATGGAGGCAGGCATATTGTGGTGGTTTTGCGCTCCACTTGGGATGCCTTTTGCAGCTGCAGTGTGCCTGGAGCTGGGGGATTTGTGGTTACTAAGATGCTAACCCTAGGCGTAACCCTAACCCTAACCCTAACCCTAGGCAGGGAAAGCAGGCCAGGCCTTCGTCTGCGCCCAAGGAAAAAGCCGTGGAGGCAGGCTTATTGTGGTGGTTTTGTGTTTCACTTGGGATGCCTTTTGCAGCTGCAGTGTGCCTGGAGCTGGGGGATTTGTGGTTACTAAGATGCTAACCCTAGGCGTAACCCTAACCCTAACCCTAACCCTAGGCAGGGAAAGCAGGCCTGGCCTACGTCTGCGCCCAAGGAAAAAGCCGTGGAGGCAGGCTTATTGTGGTGGTTTTGTGTTTCACTTGGGATGCCTTTTGCAGCTGCAGTGTGCCTGGAGCTGGGGGATTTGTGGTTACTAAGATGCTAACCCTAGGCGTAACCCTAACCCTAACCCTAGGCAGGGAAATGCAGGCCTGACCTAGGGCTGCTTCCATGGAAAATGCTGTGGAGGCAGGCGTCTTGTGGCAATTTTGCGCTCCACTTGGGGTGCCTTTTGCAGCCTCAATGCAAGTAGAGCGTGGAGCTTTGTGGTTTCCAAGATGCTAACCCTAGGCGTTACCGTAACCCTAACCCTAACCCTAACCCTAACCCTAACCCTAACCCTAACCCTAACCCTTACCCTAACCCTAGGCAGGGAAAGCAGGCCAGGCCTACGTCAGCGCCAAAGGAAAAAGCCATGGAGGCAGGCATATTGTGGTGGTTTTGCGCTCCACTTGGGATGCCTTTTGCAGCTGCAGTGTGCCTGGAGCTGGGGGATTTGTGGTTACTATAATGCTAACCCTAGGCATAACCCTAACCCTAACCCTAACCCTAACCCTAGGCAGGAAAATCAGGCCTGCTCTAGGGCTGCGCCAAAGGAAAAAGCCATGGAGGCAGGCATATTGTGGTGGTTTTGCGCTCCACTTGGGATGCCTTTTGCAGCTGCAGTGTGCCTGGAGCTGGGGGATTTGTGGTTACTAAGATGCTAACCCTAGACGTAACCCTAACCCTAACCCTAACCCTAGGCAGGAAATGCAGGCCTGACCTAGGGCTGCTTCCATGGAAAATGCTGTGGAGGCAGGCATCTTGTGGCAATTTTGCGCTCCACTTGGGGTGCCTTTTGCAGCTGCAATGCAAGTAGAGCTTGGAGCTTTGTAGTTTCCAAGATGCTAACCCTAGGCGTAACCGTAACCCTAACCCTAACCCTAACCCTAACCCTAACCCTAACCCTAACCCTAGGCAGGAAAATCAGGCCTGCTCTAGGGTTGCTCCCTAGGAAAAAGCCATGAAGACAGGAATATTGTGGTGGTTTTGCGTTCCACTCTGGATGCCTTTTGCAGCTGCAGTGTGCCTGGAGCTGGGGGATTTGTGGTTACTAAGATGCTAACCCTAGGCGTAACCCTAACCCTAACCCTAACCCTAGGCAGGAAAATCAGGCCAGGCCTACGTCTGCGCCAAAGGAAAAAGCCATGGAGGCAGGCATACTGTGGTGGTTTTTCGCTCCACTTGGGATGCCTTTTGCAGCTGCAGTGTGCCTGGAGCTGGGGGATTTGTGGTTACTAAGATGCTAACCCTAGGCGTAACCCTAACCCTAACCCTAACCCTTACCCTAGGCAGGAAAATCTGGCCTGCTCTAGGGCTGCTCCCTAGGAAAAAGCCATGGAGGCAGGCATATTATGGTGGTTTTGCGCTCCACTTGGGATGCCTTTTGCAGCTGCAGTGTGCCTGGAGCTGGGTGATTTGTGGTTACTAAGATGCTAACTCTAGGCGTAACCCTAACCCTAACCCTAACCCTAGGCAGGAAAATCAGGCCAGGCCTACGTCTGCGCCAAAGGAAAAAGCCATGGAGGCAGGCATACTGTGGTGGTTTTGCGCTCCACTTGGGATACATTTTGCAGCTGCAGTGTGCCTGGAGCTGGGGGATTTGTGGTTACCAAGATGCTAGCCCTAGGCGTAACCCTAACCCTAACCCTAACCCTAACCCTAGGCAGGGAAAGCAGGCCAGGCCTACGTCTGCGCCAAAGTAATATGCCGTGGAGGCAGGCTTATTGTGGTGGTTTTGTGTTTCACTTGGGATGCCTTTTGCAGCTGCAGTGTGCCTGGAGCTGGGGGATTTGTGGTTACTAAGATGCTAACCCTAGGCGTAACCCTAACCCTAACCCTAACCCTTACCCTAACCCTAGGCAGGGAAAGCAGGCCAGGCCTACGTCAGCGCCAAAGGAAAAAGCCATGGAGGCAGGCATATTGTGGTGGTTTTGCGCTCCACTTGGGATGCCTTTTGCAGCTGCAGTGTTCCTGGAGCTGGGGGATTTGTGGTTACTATAATGCTAACCCTAGGCATAACCCTAACCCTAACCCTAACCCTAACCCTAACCCTAGGCAGGGAAATCAGGCCAGGCCTAGGGCTGCGCCCAAGGAAAAAGCCGTGGAGGCAGGCTTATTGTGGTGGTTTTGTGTTTCACTTGGGATGCCTTTTGCAGCTGCAGTGTGCCTGGAGCTGGGGGATTTGTGGTTACTAAGATGCTAACCCTAGGCGTAACCCTAACCCTAACCCTAACCCTAGGCAGGAAAATCAGGCCTGCTCTAGGGCTGCGCCAAAGGAAAAAGCCATGGAGGCAGGCATATTATGGTGGTTTTGCGCTCCACTTGGGATGCCTTTTGCAGCTGCAGTGTGCCTGGAGCTGGGTGATTTGTGGTTACTAAGATGCTAACCCTAGGCGTAACCCTAACCCTAACCCTAACCCTTACCCTAACCCTAGGCAGGGAAAGCAGGCCAGGCCTACGTCAGCGCCAAAGGAAAAAGCCATGGAGGCAGGCATATTGTGGTGGTTTTGCGCTCTATTTGGTATGCCTTTTGCAGCTGCAGTGTGCCTGGAGCTGGGGGATTTGTGGTTACTAAGATGCTAACCCTAGGCGTAACCCTAACCCTAACCCTAACCCTAGGCAGGGAAAGCAGGCCAGGCCAACGTCTGCGCCAAAGGAAAAAGCCATGGAGGCAGGCTTATTGTGGTGGTTTTGTGTTTCACTTGGGATGCCTTTTGCAGCTGCAGTGTGCCTGGAGCTGGGGGATTTGTGGTTACTAAGATGCTAACCCTAGACGTAACCCTAACCCTAACCCTAACCCTAGGCAGGAAATGCAGGCCTGACCTGGGGCTGCTTCCATGGAAAATGCTGTGGAGGCAGGCATCTTGTGGCAATTTTGCGCTCCACTTGGGATGCCTTTTGCAGCTGCAATGCAAGTAGATCTTGGAGCTTTGTGGTTTCCAAGATGCTAACCCTAGGCGTAACCCTAACCCTAACCCTAACCCTAACCCTAACCCTAACCCTAACCCTAGACAGGAATAATCAGGCCTGCTCTAAAGCTGCGCCAAAGGAAAAAGCCATGGAGGCAGGCATATTGTGGTGGTTTTGCGCTCCACTTGGGATACCTTTTGCAGCTGCAGTGTGCCTGGTGCTGGGGGATTTGAGGTTACTAAGATGCTAACCCTAGGCGTAACCCTAACCCTAACCCTAAACCTAACCCTTGCCCTAACCCTAGGCAGGGAAAGCAGGCCAGGCCTACGTCTGCGCAAAAGGAAAAAGCCGTGGAGGCAGGCTTATTGTGGTGGTTTTGTGTTTCACTTGGGATGCCTTTTGCAGCTGCAGTGTGCCTGGAGCTGGGGGATTTGTGGTTACTAAGATGCTAACCCTAGGCGAAACCCTAACCCTAACCCTAACCCTAGGCAGGAAAATCAGGCCAGGCCTACGTCTGCGCCAAAAGAAAAAGCCATGGAGGCAGGCTTATTGTGGTGGTTTTGAGCTCCACTTGGGATACCTTTTGCAGCTGCAGTGTGCCTGGAGCTGGGGGATTTGTGGTTACTAAGATGCTAACCCTAGGCGTAACCCTAACCCTAACCCTAACCCTAGGCAGGGAAAGCAGGCCAGGCCTACGTCAGCGCCAAAGGAAAAAGCCATGGAGGCAGGCATATTGGGGTGATTTTGCGCTCCATTTGGGATGCCTTTTGCAGTTGCAGTGTGCCTGGAGCTGGGGGATTGGTGGTTACCAAGATGCTAACCCTAGGCGTAACCCTAACCCTAACCCTAAACCTAGGCAGGAAATGCAGGCCTGCTCTAGGGCTGCTTCCATGGAAAATGCTGTGGAGGCAGGCGTCTTGTGGCAATTTTGCGCTCCACTTGGGGTGCCGTTTGCAGCTTCAGTGTGCCTGGAGCTTGGGGATTTGTGGTTACTATAATGCTAACCCTAGGCATAACCCTAACCCTAACCCTAACCCTAATCGTAGACAGGGAAAGCAGGCCAGGCCTACGTCTGCGCCCAAGGAAAAAGCCGTGGAGGCAGGCATATTGAGGTGGTTTTTCGCTCCACTTGGGATGCCTTTTGCAGCTGCAGTGTGCCTGGAGCTGGGGGATTTGTGGTTACTAAGATGCTAACTCTAGGCGTAACCCTAACCGTAACCCTAACCCTAGGCAGGAAAATCAGGCCAGGCCTACGTCTGCGCCAAAGGAAAAAGCCATGGAGGCAGGCATACTGTGGTGGTTTTGTGCTCCACTTGGGATACCTTTTGCAGCTGCAGTGTGCCTGGAGCTTGGTGATTTGTGGTTACTAAGATGCTAACCCTAGGCGTAACCCTAACCCTAACCCTAACCCTAGGCAGGAAAATGAGGCCTGCTCTAGGGCTGCTCCCTAGGAAAAAGCCATGGAGGCAGGCATATTGTGGTGGTTTTGCGCTCCACTTGGGATACCTTTTGCAGCTGCAGTGTGCCTGGAGCTGGGGGATTTGTGGTTACTAAGATGCTAACCCTAGGCGTAACCCTAACCCTAACCCTAACCCTAGGCAGGAAAATGAGGCCTGCTCTAGGGCTGCTCCCTAGGAAAAAGCCATGGAGGCAGGCATATTGTGGTGGTGTTGCGCTCCACTTGGGATACCTTTTGCAGCTGCAGTGTGCCTGGAGCTGGGGGATTTGTGGTTACCAAGATGCTAGCCCTAGGCGTAACCCTAAACCTAACCCTAACCCTAACCCTAGGCAGGGAAAGCAGGCCAGGCCTACGTCTGCACCAAAGTAAAATGCTGTGGAGGCAGGCATATTGTGGTGGTTTTGTGTTTCACTTGGGATGCCTTTTGCAGCTGCAGTGTGCCTGGAGCTGGGGGATTTGTGGTTACAAAGATGCTCACCCTAGGCGTAACCCTAACCCTAACCCTAACCCTAGGCAGGAAAATCAGGCCTGCTCTAGGGCTGCTCCCTAGGAAAAAGCCTTGAAGACAGGAATATTGTGGTGGTTTTGCGCTCCACTTGGGATGCCTTTTGCAGCTGCAGTGTGCCTGGAGCTGGGGGATTTGTGGTTACTAAGATGCTAACCCTAGGCGTAACCCTAACCCTAACCCTATCCCTAACCCTAACCCTTACCCTAGGCAGGGAAAGCAGGCCTGGCCTACATCTGCGCCAAAGGAAAAAGCCGTGGAGGCAGGCTTATTGTGGTGGTTTTGTGTTTCACTTGGGATGCCTTTTGCAGCTGCAGTGTGCCTGGAGCTGGGGGATTTGTGGTTACTAAGATGCTAACCCTAGGCGTAACCCTAACCCTAACCCTAACCCTAACCCTAGGCAGGAAAATCTGGCCTGCTCTAGGGCTGCTCCCTAGGAAAAAGCCATGGAGGCAGGCATATTATGGTGGTTTTGCGCTCCACTTGGGATGCCTTTTGCAGCTGCAGTGTGCCTGGAGCTGGGTGATTTGTGGTTACTAAGATGCTAACCCTAGGCGTAACCCTAACCCTAACCCTAACCCTTACCCTAACCCTAGGCAGGGAAAGCAGGCCAGGCCTACGTCAGCGCCAAAGGAAAAAGCCATGGAGGCAGGCATATTGTGGTGGTTTTGCGCTCCATTTGGGATGCCTTTTGCAGCTGCAGTGTGCCTGGAGCTGGGGGATTTGTGGTTACTATAATGCTAACCCTAGGCATAACCCTAACCCTAACCCTAACCCTAACCCTAGGCAGGAAAATCAGGCCTGCTCTAGGGCTGCTCCCTAGGAAAAAGCCATGGAGGCAGGCATATTGTGGTGGTTTTGTGTTTCACTTGGGATGCCTTTTGCAGCTGCAGTGTGCCTGGAGCTGGGGGATTTGTGGTTACTAAGATGCTAACCCTAGACGTAACCCTAACCCTAACCCTAACCCTAGGCAGGAAATGCAGGCCTGACCTAGGGCTGCTTCCATGGAAAATGCTGTGGAGGCAGGCATCTTGTGGCAATTTTGCGCTCCACTTGGGGTGCCTTTTGCAGCTGCAATGGAAGTAGAGCTTGGAGCTTTGTAGTTTCCAAGATGCTAACCCTAGGCGTAACCGTAACCCTAACCCTAACCCTAACCCTAACCCTAACCCTAGGCAGGAAAATCAGGCCTGCTCTAGGGTTGCTCCCTAGGAAAAAGCCATGAAGACAGGAATATTGTGGTGGTTTTGCGTTCCACTCTGGATGCCTTTTGCAGCTGCAGTGTGCCTGGAGCTGGGGGATTTGTGGTTACTAAGATGCTAACCCTAGGCGTAACCCTAACCCTAACCCTAACCCTAGGCAGGAAAATCAGGCCAGGCCTACGTCTGCGCCAAAGGAAAAAGCCATGGAGGCAGGCATACTGTGGTGGTTTTTCGCTCCACTTGGGATGCCTTTTGCAGCTGCAGTGTGCCTGGAGCTGGGGGATTTGTGGTTACTAAGATGCTAACCCTAGGCGTAACCCTAACCCTAACCCTAACCCTTACCCTAGGCAGGAAAATCTGGCCTGCTCTAGGGCTGCTCCCTAGGAAAAAGCCATGGAGGCAGGCATATTATGGTGGTTTTGCGCTCCACTTGGGATGCCTTTTGCAGCTGCAGTGTGCCTGGAGCTGGGTGATTTGTGGTTACTAAGATGCTAACTCTAGGCGTAACCCTAACCCTAACCCTAACCCTAGGCAGGAAAATCAGGCCAGGCCTACGTCTGCGCCAAAGGAAAAAGCCATGGAGGCAGGCATACTGTGGTGGTTTTGCGCTCCACTTGGGATACATTTTGCAGCTGCAGTGTGCCTGGAGCTGGGGGATTTGTGGTTACCAAGATGCTAGCCCTAGGCGTAACCCTAACCCTAACCCTAACCCTAACCCTAGGCAGGGAAAGCAGGCCAGGCCTACGTCTGCGCCAAAGTAATATGCCGTGGAGGCAGGCTTATTGTGGTGGTTTTGTGTTTCACTTGGGATGCCTTTTGCAGCTGCAGTGTGCCTGGAGCTGGGGGATTTGTGGTTACTAAGATGCTAACCCTAGGCGTAACCCTAACCCTAACCCTAACCCTTACCCTAACCCTAGGCAGGGAAAGCAGGCCAGGCCTACGTCAGCGCCAAAGGAAAAAGCCATGGAGGCAGGCATATTGTGGTGGTTTTGCGCTCCACTTGGGATGCCTTTTGCAGCTGCAGTGTTCCTGGAGCTGGGGGATTTGTGGTTACTATAATGCTAACCCTAGGCATAACCCTAACCCTAACCCTAACCCTAACCCTAACCCTAGGCAGGGAAATCAGGCCAGGCCTAGGGCTGCGCCCAAGGAAAAAGCCGTGGAGGCAGGCTTATTGTGGTGGTTTTGTGTTTCACTTGGGATGCCTTTTGCAGCTGCAGTGTGCCTGGAGCTGGGGGATTTGTGGTTACTAAGATGCTAACCCTAGGCGTAACCCTAACCCTAACCCTAACCCTAGGCAGGAAAATCAGGCCTGCTCTAGGGCTGCGCCAAAGGAAAAAGCCATGGAGGCAGGCATATTATGGTGGTTTTGCGCTCCACTTGGGATGCCTTTTGCAGCTGCAGTGTGCCTGGAGCTGGGTGATTTGTGGTTACTAAGATGCTAACCCTAGGCGTAACCCTAACCCTAACCCTAACCCTTACCCTAACCCTAGGCAGGGAAAGCAGGCCAGGCCTACGTCAGCGCCAAAGGAAAAAGCCATGGAGGCAGGCATATTGTGGTGGTTTTGCGCTCTATTTGGTATGCCTTTTGCAGCTGCAGTGTGCCTGGAGCTGGGGGATTTGTGGTTACTAAGATGCTAACCCTAGGCGTAACCCTAACCCTAACCCTAACCCTAGGCAGGGAAAGCAGGCCAGGCCAACGTCTGCGCCAAAGGAAAAAGCCATGGAGGCAGGCTTATTGTGGTGGTTTTGTGTTTCACTTGGGATGCCTTTTGCAGCTGCAGTGTGCCTGGAGCTGGGGGATTTGTGGTTACTAAGATGCTAACCCTAGACGTAACCCTAACCCTAACCCTAACCCTAGGCAGGAAATGCAGGCCTGACCTGGGGCTGCTTCCATGGAAAATGCTGTGGAGGCAGGCATCTTGTGGCAATTTTGCGCTCCACTTGGGATGCCTTTTGCAGCTGCAATGCAAGTAGATCTTGGAGCTTTGTGGTTTCCAAGATGCTAACCCTAGGCGTAACCCTAACCCTAACCCTAACCCTAACCCTAACCCTAACCCTAACCCTAGACAGGAATAATCAGGCCTGCTCTAAAGCTGCGCCAAAGGAAAAAGCCATGGAGGCAGGCATATTGTGGTGGTTTTGCGCTCCACTTGGGATACCTTTTGCAGCTGCAGTGTGCCTGGTGCTGGGGGATTTGAGGTTACTAAGATGCTAACCCTAGGCGTAACCCTAACCCTAACCCTAAACCTAACCCTTGCCCTAACCCTAGGCAGGGAAAGCAGGCCAGGCCTACGTCTGCGCAAAAGGAAAAAGCCGTGGAGGCAGGCTTATTGTGGTGGTTTTGTGTTTCACTTGGGATGCCTTTTGCAGCTGCAGTGTGCCTGGAGCTGGGGGATTTGTGGTTACTAAGATGCTAACCCTAGGCGAAACCCTAACCCTAACCCTAACCCTAGGCAGGAAAATCAGGCCAGGCCTACGTCTGCGCCAAAAGAAAAAGCCATGGAGGCAGGCTTATTGTGGTGGTTTTGAGCTCCACTTGGGATACCTTTTGCAGCTGCAGTGTGCCTGGAGCTGGGGGATTTGTGGTTACTAAGATGCTAACCCTAGGCGTAACCCTAACCCTAACCCTAACCCTAGGCAGGGAAAGCAGGCCAGGCCTACGTCAGCGCCAAAGGAAAAAGCCATGGAGGCAGGCATATTGGGGTGATTTTGCGCTCCATTTGGGATGCCTTTTGCAGTTGCAGTGTGCCTGGAGCTGGGGGATTGGTGGTTACCAAGATGCTAACCCTAGGCGTAACCCTAACCCTAACCCTAAACCTAGGCAGGAAATGCAGGCCTGCTCTAGGGCTGCTTCCATGGAAAATGCTGTGGAGGCAGGCGTCTTGTGGCAATTTTGCGCTCCACTTGGGGTGCCGTTTGCAGCTTCAGTGTGCCTGGAGCTTGGGGATTTGTGGTTACTATAATGCTAATCCTAGGGATAACCCTAACCCTAACCCTAACCCTAATCGTAGACAGGGAAAGCAGGCCAGGCCTACGTCTGCGCCCAAGGAAAAAGCCGTGGAGGCAGGCATATTGAGGTGGTTTTTCGCTCCACTTGGGATGCCTTTTGCAGCTGCAGTGTGCCTGGAGCTGGGGGATTTGTGGTTACTAAGATGCTAACTCTAGGCGTAACCCTAACCGTAACCCTAACCCTAGGCAGGAAAATCAGGCCAGGCCTACGTCTGCGCCAAAGGAAAAAGCCATGGAGGCAGGCATACTGTGGTGGTTTTGTGCTCCACTTGGGATACCTTTTGCAGCTGCAGTGTGCCTGGAGCTTGGTGATTTGTGGTTACTAAGATGCTAACCCTAGGCGTAACCCTAACCCTAACCCTAACCCTAGGCAGGAAAATGAGGCCTGCTCTAGGGCTGCTCCCTAGGAAAAAGCCATGGAGGCAGGCATATTGTGGTGGTTTTGCGCTCCACTTGGGATACCTTTTGCAGCTGCAGTGTGCCTGGAGCTGGGGGATTTGTGGTTACTAAGATGCTAACCCTAGGCGTAACCCTAACCCTAACCCTAACCCTAGGCAGGAAAATGAGGCCTGCTCTAGGGCTGCTCCCTAGGAAAAAGCCATGGAGGCAGGCATATTGTGGTGGTGTTGCGCTCCACTTGGGATACCTTTTGCAGCTGCAGTGTGCCTGGAGCTGGGGGATTTGTGGTTACCAAGATGCTAGCCCTAGGCGTAACCCTAAACCTAACCCTAACCCTAACCCTAGGCAGGGAAAGCAGGCCAGGCCTACGTCTGCACCAAAGTAAAATGCTGTGGAGGCAGGCATATTGTGGTGGTTTTGTGTTTCACTTGGGATGCCTTTTGCAGCTGCAGTGTGCCTGGAGCTGGGGGATTTGTGGTTACAAAGATGCTCACCCTAGGCGTAACCCTAACCCTAACCCTAACCCTAGGCAGGAAAATCAGGCCTGCTCTAGGGCTGCTCCCTAGGAAAAAGCCTTGAAGACAGGAATATTGTGGTGGTTTTGCGCTCCACTTGGGATGCCTTTTGCAGCTGCAGTGTGCCTGGAGCTGGGGGATTTGTGGTTACTAAGATGCTAACCCTAGGCGTAACCCTAACCCTAACCCTATCCCTAACCCTAACCCTTACCCTAGGCAGGGAAAGCAGGCCTGGCCTACATCTGCGCCAAAGGAAAAAGCCGTGGAGGCAGGCTTATTGTGGTGGTTTTGTGTTTCACTTGGGATGCCTTTTGCAGCTGCAGTGTGCCTGGAGCTGGGGGATTTGTGGTTACTAAGATGCTAACCCTAGGCGTAACCCTAACCCTAACCCTAACCCTAACCCTAGGCAGGAAAATCTGGCCTGCTCTAGGGCTGCTCCCTAGGAAAAAGCCATGGAGGCAGGCATATTATGGTGGTTTTGCGCTCCACTTGGGATGCCTTTTGCAGCTGCAGTGTGCCTGGAGCTGGGTGATTTGTGGTTACTAAGATGCTAACCCTAGGCGTAACCCTAACCCTAACCCTAACCCTTACCCTAACCCTAGGCAGGGAAAGCAGGCCAGGCCTACGTCAGCGCCAAAGGAAAAAGCCATGGAGGCAGGCATATTGTGGTGGTTTTGCGCTCCATTTGGGATGCCTTTTGCAGCTGCAGTGTGCCTGGAGCTGGGGGATTTGTGGTTACTATAATGCTAACCCTAGGCATAACCCTAACCCTAACCCTAACCCTAACCCTAGGCAGGAAAATCAGGCCTGCTCTAGGGCTGCTCCCTAGGAAAAAGCCATGGAGGCAGGCATATTGTGGTGGTTTTGTGTTTCACTTGGGATGCCTTTTGCAGCTGCAGTGTGCCTGGAGCTGGGGGATTTGTGGTTACTAAGATGCTAACCCTAGACGTAACCCTAACCCTAACCCTAACCCTAGGCAGGAAATGCAGGCCTGACCTAGGGCTGCTTCCATGGAAAATGCTGTGGAGGCAGGCATCTTGTGGCAATTTTGCGCTCCACTTGGGGTGCCTTTTGCAGCTGCAATGGAAGTAGAGCTTGGAGCTTTGTAGTTTCCAAGATGCTAACCCTAGGCGTAACCGTAACCCTAACCCTAACCCTAACCCTAACCCTAACCCTAGGCAGGAAAATCAGGCCTGCTCTAGGGTTGCTCCCTAGGAAAAAGCCATGAAGACAGGAATATTGTGGTGGTTTTGCGTTCCACTCTGGATGCCTTTTGCAGCTGCAGTGTGCCTGGAGCTGGGGGATTTGTGGTTACTAAGATGCTAACCCTAGGCGTAACCCTAACCCTAACCCTAACCCTAGGCAGGAAAATCAGGCCAGGCCTACGTCTGCGCCAAAGGAAAAAGCCATGGAGGCAGGCATACTGTGGTGGTTTTTCGCTCCACTTGGGATGCCTTTTGCAGCTGCAGTGTGCCTGGAGCTGGGGGATTTGTGGTTACTAAGATGCTAACCCTAGGCGTAACCCTAACCCTAACCCTAACCCTTACCCTAGGCAGGAAAATCTGGCCTGCTCTAGGGCTGCTCCCTAGGAAAAAGCCATGGAGGCAGGCATATTATGGTGGTTTTGCGCTCCACTTGGGATGCCTTTTGCAGCTGCAGTGTGCCTGGAGCTGGGTGATTTGTGGTTACTAAGATGCTAACTCTAGGCGTAACCCTAACCGTAACCCTAACCCTAGGCAGGAAAATCAGGCCAGGCCTACGTCTGCGCCAAAGGAAAAAGCCATGGAGGCAGGCATACTGTGGTGGTTTTGCGCTCCACTTGGGATACATTTTGCAGCTGCAGTGTGCCTGGAGCTGGGGGATTTGTGGTTACCAAGATGCTAGCCCTAGGCGTAACCCTAAACCTAACCCTAACTTTAACCCTAGGCAGGGAAAGCAGGCCAGGCCTACGTCTGCGCCAAAGTAATATGCCGTGGAGGCAGGCTTATTGTGGTGGTTTTGTGTTTCACTTGGGATGCCTTTTGCAGCTGCAGTGTGCCTGGAGCTGGGGGATTTGTGGTTACTAAGATGCTAACCCTAGGCGTAACCCTAACCCTAACCCTAACCCTTACCCTAACCCTAGGCAGGGAAAGCAGGCCAGGCCTACGTCTGCGCCAAAGGAAAAAGCCATGGAGGCAGGCATATTGTGGTGGTTTTGCGCTCCACTTGGGATGCCTTTTGCAGCTGCAGTGTTCCTGGAGCTGGGGGATTTGTGGTTACTATAATGCTAACCCTAGGCATAACCCTAACCCTAACCCTAACCCTAACCCTAACCCTAACCCTAGGCAGGGAAATCAGGCCAGGCCTAGGGCTGCGCCCAAGGAAAAAGCCGTGGAGGCAGGCTTATTGTGGTGGTTTTGTGTTTCACTTGGGATGCCTTTTGCAGCTGCAGTGTGCCTGGAGCTGGGGGATTTGTGGTTACTAAGATGCTAACCCCAGGCGTAACCCTAACCCTAACCCTAACCCTAGGCAGGAAAATCAGGCCTGCTCTAGGGCTGCGCCAAAGGAAAAAGCCATGGAGGCAGGCATATTATGGTGGTTTTGCGCTCCACTTGGGATGCCTTTTGCAGCTGCAGTGTGCCTGGAGCTGGGGGATTTGTGGTTACTAAGATGCTAACCCTAGGCGTAACCCTAACCCTAACCCTAACCCTTACCCTAACCCTAGGCAGGGAAAGCAGGCCAGGCCTACGTCAGCGCCAAAGGAAAAAGCCATGGAGGCAGGCATATTGTGGTGGTTTTGCGCTCTATTTGGTATGCCTTTTGCAGCTGCAGTGTGCCTGGAGCTGGGGGATTTGTGGTTACTAAGATGCTAACCCTAGGCGTAACCCTAACCCTAACCCTAACCCTAGGCAGGGAAAGCAGGCCAGGCCAACGTCTGCGCCAAAGGAAAAAGCCATGGAGGCAGGCATATTGTGGTGGTTTTGTGTTTCACTTGGGATGCCTTTTGCAGCTGCAGTGTGCCTGGAGCTGGGGGATTTGTGGTTACTAAGATGCTAACCCTAGGCGTAACCCTAACCCTAACCCTAACCCTTGGCAGGAAATGCAGGCCTGACCTAGGGCTGCTTCCATGGAAAATGCTGTGGAGGCAGGCATCTTGTGGCAATTTTGCGCTCCACTTGGGATGCCTTTTGCAGCTGCAATGCAAGTAGATCTTGGAGCTTTGTGGTTTCCAAGATGCTAACCCTAGGCGTAACCCTAACCCTAACCCTAACCCTAACCCTAACCCTAACCCTAGACAGGAATAATCAGGCGTGCTCTAAAGCTGCGCCAAAGGAAAAAGCCATGGAGGCAGGCATATTGTGGTGGTTTTGCGCTCCACTTGGGATACCTTTTGCAGCTGCAGTGTGCCTGGTGCTGGGGGATTTGAGGTTACTAAGATGCTAACCCTAGGCGTAACCCTAACCCTAACCCTAAACCTAACCCTTGCCCTAACCCTAGGCAGGGAAAGCAGGCCAGGCCTACGTCTGCGCAAAAGGAAAAAGCCGTGGAGGCAGGTTTATTGTGGTGGTTTTGTGTTTCACTTGGGATGCCTTTTGCAGCTGCAGTGTGCCTGGAGCTGGGGGATTTGTGGTTACTAAGATGCTAACCCTAGGCGAAACCCTAACCCTAACCCTAGGCAGGAAAATCAGGCCAGGCCTACGTCTGCGCCAAAAGAAAAAGCCATGGAGGCAGGCTTAATGTGGTGGTTTTGAGCTCCACTTGGGATACCTTTTGCAGCTGCAGTGTGCCTGGAGCTGGGGGATTTGTGGTTACTAAGATGCTAACCCTAGGCGTAACCCTAACCCTAACCCTAACCCTAGGCAGGGAAAGCAGGCCAGGCCTACGTCTGCGCCAAAGGAAAAAGCCATGGAGGCAGGCATATTGGGGTGATTTTGCGCTCCATTTGGGATGCCTTTTGCAGTTGCAGTGTGCCTGGAGCTGGGGGATTGGTGGTTACTAAGATGCTAACCCTAGGCGTAACCCTAACCCTAACCCTAAACCTAGGCAGGAAATGCAGGCCTGCTCTAGGGCTGTTTCCATGGAAAATGCTGTGGAGGCAGGCGTCTTGTGGCAATTTTGCGCTCCACTTGGGGTGCCGTTTGCAGCTTCAGTGTGCCTGGAGCTTGGGGATTTGTGGTTACTATAATGCTAACCCTAGGCATAACCCTAACCCTAACCCTAACCCTAATCGTAGACAGGGAAAGCAGGCCAGGCCTATGTCTGCGCCCCAGGAAAAAGCCGTGGAGGCAGGCTTATTGTGGTGGTTTTGTGTTTCACTTGGGATGCCTTTTGCAGCTGCAATGCAAGTAGAGCTTGGAGCTTTGTAGTTTCCAAGATGCTAACCCTAGGCGTAACCGTAACCCTAACCCTAACCCTAACCCTAACCCTAACCCTAACCCTAGGCAGGAAAATCAGGCCTGCTCTAGGGTTGCTCCCTAGGAAAAAGCCATGAAGACAGGAATATTGTGGTGGTTTTGCGTTCCACTCTGGATGCCTTTTGCAGCTGCAGTGTGCCTGGAGCTGGGGGATTTGTGGTTACTAAGATGCTAACCCTAGGCGTAACCCTAACCCTAACCCTATCCCTAACCTTAACCCTTACCCTAGGCAGGGAAAGCAGGCCAGGCCTACATCTGCGCCAAAGGAAAAAGCCATGGAGGCAGTCTTATTGTGGTGGTTTTGTGTTTCACTTGGGATGCCTTTTGCAGCTGCAGTGTGCCTGGAGCTGGGGGATTTGGGGTTACTATGATGCTAACACTAGGCGTAACCCTAACCCTAACCCTAACCCTAACCCTAACCCTAGGCAGGAAAATCTGGCCTGCTCTAGGGCTGCTCCCTACGAAAAAGCCATGGAGGCAGGCATATTATGGTGGTTTTGCGCTCCACTTGAGATGCCTTTTGCAGCTGCAGTGTGCCTGGAGCTGGGTGATTTGTGGTTACTAAGATGCTAACCCTAGACGTAACCCTAACCCTAACCCTAGGCAGGAAAATCAGGCCAGGCCTACGTCTGCGCCAAAAGAAAAAGCCATGGAGGCAGGCATATTGAGGTGGTTTTTCGCTCCACTTGGGATGCCTTTTGCAGCTTCAGTGTGCCTGGAGCTGTGGGATTTGTGGTTACTAAGATGCTAACTCTAGGCGTAACCCTAACCGTAACCCTAACCCTAGGCAGGAAAATCAGGCCAGGCCTACGTCTGCGCCAAAGGAAAAAGCCATGGAGGCAGGCATACTGTGGTGGTTTTGTGCTCCACTTGGGATACCTTTTGCAGCTGCAGTGTGCCTGGAGCTTGGTGATTTGTGGTTACTAAGATGCTAACCCTAGGCGTAACCCTAACCCTAACCCTAACCCTAGGCAGGAAAATGAGGCCTGCTCTAGGGCTGCTCCCTAGGAAAAAGCCATGGAGGCAGGCATATTGTGGTGGTTTTGCGCTCCACTTGGGATACCTTTTGCAGCTGCAGTGTGCCTGGAGCTGGGGGATTTGTGGTTACTAAGATGCTAACCCTAGGCGTAACCCTAACCCTAACCCTAACCCTAGGCAGGAAAATGAGGCCTGCTCTAGGGCTGCTCCCTAGGAAAAAGCCATGGAGGCAGGCATATTGTGGTGGTGTTGCGCTCCACTTGGGATACCTTTTGCAGCTGCAGTGTGCCTGGAGCTGGGGGATTTGTGGTTACCAAGATGCTAGCCCTAGGCGTAACCCTAAACCTAACCCTAACCCTAACCCTAGGCAGGGAAAGCAGGCCAGGCCTACGTCTGCGCCAAAGTAAAATGCTGTGGAGGCAGGCATATTGTGGTGGTTTTGTGTTTCACTTGGGATGCCTTTTGCAGCTGCAGTGTGCCTGGAGCTGGGGGATTTGTGGTTACAAAGATGCTCACCCTAGGCGTAACCCTAACCCTAACCCTAACCCTAGGCAGGAAAATCAGGCCTGCTCTAGGGCTGCTCCCTAGGAAAAAGCCATGAAGACAGGAATATTGTGGTGGTTTTGCGCTCCACTTGGGATGCCTTTTGCAGCTGCAGTGTGCCTGGAGCTGGGGGATTTGTGGTTACTAAGATGCTAACCCTAGGCGTAACCCTAACCCTAACCCTATCCCTAACCCTAACCCTTACCCTAGGCAGGGAAAGCAGGCCTGGCCTACATCTGCGCCAAAGGAAAAAGCCGTGGAGGCAGGCTTATTGTGGTGGTTTTGTGTTTCACTTGGGATGCCTTTTGCAGCTGCAGTGTGCCTGGAGCTGGGGGATTTGTGGTTACTAAGATGCTAACCCTAGGCGTAACCCTAACCCTAACCCTAACCCTAGGCAGGAAAATCTGGCCTGCTCTAGGGCTGCTCCCTAGGAAAAAGCCATGGAGGCAGGCATATTATGGTGGTTTTGCGCTCCACTTGGGATGCCTTTTGCAGCTGCAGTGTGCCTGGAGCTGGGTGATTTGTGGTTACTAAGATGCTAACCCTAGGCGTAACCCTAACCCTAACCCTAACCCTTACCCTAACCCTAGGCAGGGAAAGCAGGCCAGGCCTACGTCAGCGCCAAAGGAAAAAGCCATGGAGGCAGGCATATTGTGGTGGTTTTGCGCTCCATTTGGGATGCCTTTTGCAGCTGCAGTGTGCCTGGAGCTGGGGGATTTGTGGTTACTAAGATGCTAACCCTAGGCGTAACCCTAACCCTAACCCTAACCCTAACCCTAGGCAGGAAAATCAGGCCTGCTCTAGGGCTGCTCCCTAGGAAAAAGCCATGGAGGCAGGCATATTGTGGTGGTTTTGCGCTCCACTTGGGATGCCTTTTGCAGCTGCAGTGTGCCTGGAGCTGGGGGATTTGTGGTTACTAAGATGCTAACCCTAGACGTAACCCTAACCCTAACCCTAACCCTAGGCAGGAAATGCAGGCCTGACCTAGGGCTGCTTCATGGAAAATGCCGTGGAGGCAGGCATCTTGTGGCAATTTTGCGCTCCACTTTGGGGTGCCTTTTGCAGCTGCAATGGAAGTAGAGCTTGGAGCTTTGTAGTTTTCCAAGATGCTAACCCTAGGCGTAACCGTAACCCTAACCCTTACCCTAACCCTAACCCTAACCCTAGGCAGGAAAATCAGGCCTGCTCTAGGGTTGCTCCCTAGGAAAAAGCCATGAAGACAGGAATATTGTGGTGGTTTTGCGTTCCACTCTGGATGCCTTTTGCAGCTGCAGTGTGCCTGGAGCTGGGGGATTTGTGGTTACTAAGATGCTAACCCTAGGCGTAACCCTAACCCTAACCCTAACCCTAGGCAGGAAAATCAGGCCAGGCCTACGTCTGCGCCAAAGGAAAAAGCCATGGAGGCAGGCATACTGTGGTGGTTTTTCGCTCCACTTGGGATGCCTTTTGCAGCTGCAGTGTGCCTGGAGCTGGGGGATTTGTGGTTACTAAGATGCTAACCCTAGGCGTAACCCTAACCCTAACCCTAACCCTTACCCTAGGCAGGAAAATCTGGCCTGCTCTAGGGCTGCTCCCTAGGAAAAAGCCATGGAGGCAGGCATATTATGGTGGTTTTGCGCTCCACTTGGGATGCCTTTTGCAGCTGCAGTGTGCCTGGAGCTGGGTGATTTGTGGTTACTAAGATGCTAACTCTAGGCGTAACCCTAACCCTAACCCTAACCCTAGGCAGGCAAAGCAGGCCAGGCCTACGTCTGCGCCAAAGGAAAAAGCCATGGAGGCAGGCATACTGTGGTGGTTTTGCGCTCCACTTGGGATACATTTTGCAGCTGCAGTGTGCCTGGAGCTGGGGGATTTGTGGTTACCAAGATGCTAGCCCTAGGCGTAACCCTAACCCTAACCCTAACCCTTACCCTAACCCTAGGCAGGGAAAGCAGGCCAGGCCTACGTCTGCGCCAAAGGAAAAAGCCATGGAGGCAGGCATATTGTGGTGGTTTTGCGCTCCACTTGGGATGCCTTTTGCAGCTGCAGTGTTCCTGGAGCTGGGGGATTTGTGGTTACTATAATGCTAACCCTAGGCATAACCCTAACCCTAACCCTAACCCTAACCCTAACCCTAGGCAGGGAAATCAGGCCAGGCCTAGGGCTGCGCCCAAGGAAAAAGCCGTGGAGGCAGGCTTATTGTGGTGGTTTTGTGTTTCACTTGGGATGCCTTTTGCAGCTGCAGTGTGCCTGGAGCTGGGGGATTTGTGGTTACTAAGATGCTAACCCCAGGCGTAACCCTAACCCTAACCCTAACCCTAGGCAGGAAAATCAGGCCTGCTCTAGGGCTGCGCCAAAGGAAAAAGCCATGGAGGCAGGCATATTATGGTGGTTTTGCGCTCCACTTGGGATGCCTTTTGCAGCTGCAGTGTGCCTGGAGCTGGGTGATTTGTGGTTACTAAGATGCTAACCCTAGGCGTAACCCTAACCCTAACCCTAACCCTTACCCTAACCCTAGGCAGGGAAAGCAGGCCAGGCCTACGTCAGCGCCAAAGGAAAAAGCCATGGAGGCAGGCATATTGTGGTGGTTTTGCGCTCTATTTGGTATGCCTTTTGCAGCTGCAGTGTGCCTGGAGCTGGGGGATTTGTGGTTACTAAGATGCTAACCCTAGGCGTAACCCTAACCCTAACCCTAACCCTAGGCAGGGAAAGCAGGCCAGGCCAACGTCTGCGCCAAAGGAAAAAGCCATGGAGGCAGGCATATTGTGGTGGTTTTGTGTTTCACTTGGGATGCCTTTTGCAGCTGCAGTGTGCCTGGAGCTGGGGGATTTGTGGTTACTAAGATGCTAACCCTAGGCGTAACCCTAACCCTAACCCTAACCCTTGGCAGGAAATGCAGGCCTGACCTAGGGCTGCTTCCATGGAAAATGCTGTGGAGGCAGGCATCTTGTGGCAATTTTGTGCTCCACTTGGGATGCCTTTTGCAGCTGCAATGCAAGTAGATCTTGGAGCTTTGTGGTTTCCAAGATGCTAACCCTAGGCGTAACCCTAACCCTAACCCTAACCCTAACCCTAACCCTAGACAGGAATAATCAGGCATGCTCTAAAGCTGCGCCAAAGGAAAAAGCCATGGAGGCAGGCATATTGTGGTGGTTTTGCGCTCCACTTGGGATGCCTTTTGCAGCTGCAGTGTGCCTGGTGCTGGGGGATTTGAGGTTACTAAGATGCTAACCCTAGGCGTAACCCTAACCCTAACCCTAAACCTAACCCTTGCCCTAACCCTAGGCAGGGAAAGCAGGCCAGGCCTACGTCTGCGCAAAAGGAAAAAGCCGTGGAGGCAGGCTTATTGTGGTGGTTTTGTGTTTCACTTGGGATGCCTTTTGCAGCTGCAGTGTGCCTGGAGCTGGCGGATTTGTGGTTACTAAGATGCTAACCCTAGGCGTAACCCTAACCCTAACCCTAACCCTAGGCAGGAAAATCTGGCCTGCTCTAGGGCTGCTCCCTAGGAAAAAGCCATGGAGGCAGGCATATTATGGTGGTTTTGCGCTCCACTTGGGATGCCTTTTGCAGCTGCAGTGTGCCTGGAGCTGGGTGATTTGTGGTTACTAAGATGCTAACCCTAGGCGTAACCCTAACCCTAACCCTAACCCTTACCCTAACCCTAGGCAGGGAAAGCAGGCCAGGCCTACGTCAGCGCCAAAGGAAAAAGCCATGGAGGCAGGCATATTGTGGTGGTTTTGCGCTCCATTTGGGATGCCTTTTGCAGCTGCAGTGTGCCTGGAGCTGGGGGATTTGTGGTTACTATAATGCTAACCCTAGGCATAACCCTAACCCTAACCCTAACCCTAACCCTAGGCAGGAAAATCAGGCCTGCTCTAGGGCTGCTCCCTAGGAAAAAGCCATGGAGGCAGGCATATTGTGGTGGTTTTGCGCTCCACTTGGGATGCCTTTTGCAGCTGCAGTGTGCCTGGAGCTGGGGGATTTGTGGTTACTAAGATGCTAACCCTAGACGTAACCCTAACCCTAACCCTAACCGTAGGCAGGAAATGCAGGCCTGACCTAGGGCTGCTTCCATGGAAAATGCTGTGGAGGCAGGCATCTTGTGGCAATTTTGCGCTCCACTTGGGGTGCCTTTTGCAGCTGCAATGGAAGTAGAGCTTGGAGCTTTGTAGTTTCCAAGATGCTAACCCTAGGCGTAACCGTAACCCTAACCCTAACCCTAACCCTAACCCTAACCCTAACCCTAACCCTAGGCAGGAAAATCAGGCCTGCTCTAGGGTTGCTCCCTAGGAAAAAGCCATGAAGACAGGAATATTGTGGTGGTTTTGCGTTCCACTCTGGATGCCTTTTGCAGCTGCAGTGTGCCTGGAGCTGGGGGATTTGTGGTTACTAAGATGCTAACTCTAGGCGTAACCCTAACCCTAACCCTAACCCTAGGCAGGAAAATCAGGCCAGGCCTACGTCTGCGCCAAAGGAAAAAGCCATGGAGGCAGGCATACTGTGGTGGTTTTGCGCTCCACTTGGGATACATTTTGCAGCTGCAGTGTGCCTGGAGCTGGGGGATTTGTGGTTACCAAGATGCTAGCCCTAGGCGTAACCCTAAATCTAACCCTAACCCTAACCCTAGGCAGGGAAAGCAGGCCAGGCCTACGTCTGCGCCAAAGTAATATGCCGTGGAGGCAGGCATACTGTGGTGGTTTTTCGCTCCACTTGGGATGCCTTTTGCAGCTGCAGTGTGTCTGGAGCTGGGGGATTTGTGGTTACTAAGATGCTAACCCTAGGCGTAACCCTAACCCTAACCCTAACCCTTACCCTAACCCTAGGCAGGGAAAGCAGGCCAGGCCTACGTCTGCGCCAAAAGAAAAAGCCATGGAGGCAGGCATATTGTGGTGGTTTTGCGCTCCACTTGGGATGCCTTTTGCAGCTGCAGTGTTCCTGGAGCTGGGGGATTTGTGGTTACTATAATGCTAACCCTAGGCATAACCCTAACCCTAACCCTAACCCTAACCCTAACCCTAGGCAGGGAAATCAGGCAAGGCCTAGGGATGCGCCCAAGGAAAAAGCCGTGGAGGCAGGCTTATTGTGGTGGTTTTGTGTTTCACTTGGGATGCCTTTTGCAGCTGCAGTGTGCCTTTAGCTGGGGGATTTGTGGTTACTAAGATGCTAACCCCAGGCGTAACCCTAACCCTAACCCTAACCCTAGGCAGGAAAATCAGGCCTGCTCTAGGGCTGCGCCAAAGGAAAAAGCCATGGAGGCAGGCATATTATGGTGGTTTTGCGCTCCACTTGGGATGCCTTTTGCAGCTGCAGTGTGCCTGGAGCTGGGGGATTTGTGGTTACTAAGATGCTAACCCTAGGCGTAACCCTAACCCTAACCCTAACCCTTACCCTAACCCTAGGCAGGGAAAGCAGGCCAGGCCTACGTCAGCGCCAAAGGAAAAAGCCATGGAGGCAGGCATATTGTGGTGGTTTTGCGCTCTATTTGGTATGCCTTTTGCAGCTGCAGTGTGCCTGGAGCTGGGGGATTTGTGGTTACTAAGATGCTAACCCTAGGCGTAACCCTAACCCTAACCCTAACCCTAGGCAGGGAAAGCAGGCCAGGCCAACGTCTGCGCCAAAGGAAAAAGCCATGGAGGCAGGCATATTGTGGTGGTTTTGTGTTTCACTTGGGATGCCTTTTGCAGCTGCAGTGTGCCTGGAGCTGGGGGATTTGTGGTTACTAAGATGCTAACCCTAGACGTAACCCTAACCCTAACCCTAACCCTAGGCAGGAAATGCAGGCCTGACCTAGGGCTGCTTCCATGGAAAATGCTGTGGAGGCAGGCATCTTGTTGCAATTTTGCGCTCCACTTGGGATGCCTTTTGCAGCTGCAATGCAAGTAGATCTTGGAGCTTTGTGGTTTCCAAGATGCTAACCCTAGGCGTAACCCTAACCCTAACCCTAACCCTAACCCTAACCCTAACCCTAGACAGGAATAATCAGGCATGCTCTAAAGCTGCGCCAAAGGAAAAAGCCATGGAGGCAGGCATATTGTGGTGGTTTTGCGCTCCACTTGGGATACCTTTTGCAGCTGCAGTGTGCCTGGTGCTGGGGGATTTGAGGTTACTAAGATGCTAACCCTAGGCGTAACCCTAACCCTAACCCTAAACCTAACCCTTGCCCTAACCCTAGGAAGGGAAAGCAGGCCAGGCCTACGTCTGCGCAAAAGGAAAAAGCCGTGGAGGCAGGCTTATTGTGGTGGTTTTGTGTTTCACTTGGGATGCCTTTTGCAGCTGCAGTGTGCCTGGAGCTGGGGGATTTGTGGTTACTAAGATGCTAACCCTAGGCGAAACCCTAACCCTAACCCTAACCCTAGGCAGGAAAATCAGGCCAGGCCTACGTCTGCGCCAAAAGAAAAAGCAATGGAGGCAGGCTTATTGTGGTGGTTTTGAGCTCCACTTGGGATACCTTTTGCAGCTGCAGTGTGCCTGGAGCTGGGGGATTTGTGGTTACTAAGATGCTAACCCTAGGCGTAACCCTAACCCTAACCCTAACCCTAGGCAGGGAAAGCAGGCCAGGCCTACGTCAGCGCCAAAGGAAAAAGCCATGGAGGCAGGCATATTGGGGTGATTTTGCGCTCCATTTGGGATGCCTTTTGCAGTTGCAGTGTGCCTGGAGCTGGGGGATTGGTGGTTACCAAGATGCTAACCCTAGGCGTAACCCTAACCCTAACCCTAAACCTAGGCAGGAAATGCAGGCCTGCTCTAGGGCTGCTTCCATGGAAAATGCTGTGGAGGCAGGCGTCTTGTGGCAATTTTGCGCTCCACTTGGGGTGCCGTTTGCAGCTGCAGTGTGCCTGGAGCTTGGGGATTTGTGGTTACTATAATGCTAACCCTAGGCATAACCCTAACCCTAACCCTAACCCTAATCGTAGACAGGGAAAGCAGGCCAGGCCTACGTCTGCGCCCAAGGAAAAAGCCGTGGAGGCAGGCTTATTGTGGTGGTTTTGTGTTTCACTTGGGATGCCTTTTGCAGCTGCAATGCAAGTAGAGCTTGGAGCTTTGTAGTTTCCAAGATGCTAACCCTAGGCGTAACCGTAACCCTAACCCTAACCCTAACCCTAACCCTAACCCTAGGCAGGAAAATCAGGCCTGCTCTAGGGTTGCTCCCTAGGAAAAAGCCATGAAGACAGGAATATTGTGGTGGTTTTGCGTTCCACTCTGGATGCCTTTTGCAGCTGCAGTGTGCCTGGAGCTGGGGGATTTGTGGTTACTAAGATGCTAACCCTAGGCGTAACCCTAACCCTAACCCTATCCCTAACCTTAACCCTTACCCTAGGCAGGGAAAGCAGGCCAGGCCTACATCTGCGCCAAAGGAAAAAGCCATGGAGGCAGTCTTATTGTGGTGGTTTTGTGTTTCACTTGGGATGCCTTTTGCAGCTGCAGTGTGCCTGGAGCTGGGGGATTTGTGGTTACTAAGATGCTAACCCTAGGCGTAACCCTAACCCTAACCCTAACCCTAACCCTAACCCTAGGCAGGAAAATCTGGCCTGCTCTAGGGCTGCTCCCTAGGAAAAAGCCATGGAGGCAGGCATATTATGGTGGTTTTGCGCTCCACTTGAGATGCCTTTTGCAGCTGCAGTGTGCCTGGAGCTGGGTGATTTGTGGTTACTAAGATGCTAACCCTAGGCGTAACCCTAACCCTAACCCTAGGCAGGAAAATCAGGCCAGGCCTACGTCTGCGCCAAAAGAAAAAGCCATGGAGGCAGGCATATTGAGGTGGTTTTTCGCTCCACTTGGGATGCCTTTTGCAGCTGCAGTGTGCCTGGAGCTGGGGGATTTGTGGTTACTAAGATGCTAACTCTAGGCGTAACCCTAACCGTAACCCTAACCCTAGGCAGGAAAATCAGGCCAGGCCTACGTCTGCGCCAAAGGAAAAAGCCATGGAGGCAGGCATACTGTGGTGGTTTTGCGCTCCACTTGGGATACCTTTTGCAGCTGCAGTGTGCCTGGAGCTTGGTGATTTGTGGTTACTAAGATGCTAACCCTAGGCGTAACCCTAACCCTAACCCTAACCCTAGGCAGGAAAATGAGGCCTGCTCTAGGGCTGCTCCCTAGGAAAAAGCCATGGAGGCAGGCATATTGTGGTGGTTTTGCGCTCCACTTGGGATACCTTTTGCAGCTGCAGTGTGCCTGGAGCTGGGGGATTTGTGGTTACTAAGATGCTAACCCTAGGCGTAACCCTAACCCTAACCCTAACCCTAGGCAGGAAAATGAGGCCTGCTCTAGGGCTGCTCCCTAGGAAAAAGCCATGGAGGCAGGCATATTGTGGTGGTGTTGCGCTCCACTTGGGATACCTTTTGCAGCTGCAGTGTGCCTGGAGCTGGGGGATTTGTGGTTACCAAGATGCTAGCCCTAGGCGTAACCCTAAACCTAACCCTAACCCTAACCCTAGGCAGGGAAAGCAGGCCAGGCCTACGTCTGCGCCAAAGTAAAATGCTGTGGAGGCAGGCATATTGTGGTGGTTTTGTGTTTCACTTGGGATGCCTTTTGCAGCTGCAGTGTGCCTGGAGCTGGGGGATTTGTGGTTACAAAGATGCTCACCCTAGGCGTAACCCTAACCCTAACCCTAACCCTAGGCAGGAAAATCAGGCCTGCTCTAGGGCTGCTCCCTAGGAAAAAGCCATGAAGACAGGAATATTGTGGTGGTTTTGCGCTCCACTTGGGATGCCTTTTGCAGCTGCAGTGTGTCTGGAGCTGGGGGATTTGTGGTTACTAAGATGCTAACCCTAGGCGTAACCCTAACCCTAACCCTATCCCTAACCCTAACCCTTACCCTAGGCAGGGAAAGCAGGCCTGGCCTACATCTGCGCCAAAGGAAAAAGCCGTGGAGGCAGGCTTATTGTGGTGGTTTTGTGTTTCACTTGGGATGCCTTTTGCAGCTGCAGTGTGCCTGGAGCTGGGGGATTTGTGGTTACTAAGATGCTAACCCTAGGCGTAACCCTAACCCTAACCCTAACCCTAGGCAGGAAAATCTGGACTGCTCTAGGGCTGCTCCCTAGGAAAAAGCCATGGAGGCAGGCATATTATGGTGGTTTTGCGCTCCACTTGGGATGCCTTTTGCAGCTGCAGTGTGCCTGGAGCTGGGTGATTTGTGGTTACTAAGATGCTAACCCTAGGCGTAACCCTAACCCTAACCCTAACCCTTACCCTAACCCTAGGCAGGGAAAGCAGGCCAGGCCTACGTCAGCGCCAAAGGAAAAAGCCATGGAGGCAGGCATATTGTGGTGGTTTTGCGCTCCATTTGGGATGCCTTTTGCAGCTGCAGTGTGCCTGGAGCTGGGGGATTTGTGGTTACTAAGATGCTAACCCTAGGCGTAACCCTAACCCTAACCCTAACCCTAACCCTAGGCAGGAAAATCAGGCCTGCTCTAGGGCTGCTCCCTAGGAAAAAGCCATGGAGGCAGGCATATTGTGGTGGTTTTGCGCTCCACTTGGGATGCCTTTTGCAGCTGCAGTGTGCCTGGAGCTGGGGGATTTGTGGTTACTAAGATGCTAACCCTAGACGTAACCCTAACCCTAACCCTAACCCTAGGCAGGAAATGCAGGCCTGACCTAGGGCTGCTTCCATGGAAAATGCCGTGGAGGCAGGCATCTTGTGGCAATTTTGCGCTCCACTTGGGGTGCCTTTTGCAGCTGCAATGGAAGTAGAGCTTGGAGCTTTGTAGTTTCCAAGATGCTAACCCTAGGCGTAACCGTAACCCTAACCCTAACCCTAACCCTAACCCTAACCCTAGGCAGGAAAATCAGGCCTGCTCTAGGGTTGCTCCCTAGGAAAAAGCCATGAAGACAGGAATATTGTGGTGGTTTTGCGTTCCACTCTGGATGCCTTTTGCAGCTGCAGTGTGCCTGGAGCTGGGGGATTTGTGGTTACTAAGATGCTAACCCTAGGCGTAACCCTAACCCTAACCCTAACCCTAGGCAGGAAAATCAGGCCAGGCCTACGTCTGCGCCAAAGGAAAAAGCCATGGAGGCAGGCATACTGTGGTGGTTTTTCGCTCCACTTGGGATGCCTTTTGCAGCTGCAGTGTGCCTGGAGCTGGGGGATTTGTGGTTACTAAGATGCTAACCCTAGGCGTAACCCTAACCCTAACCCTAACCCTTACCCTAGGCAGGAAAATCTGGCCTGCTCTAGGGCTGCTCCCTAGGAAAAAGCCATGGAGGCAGGCATATTATGGTGGTTTTGCGCTCCACTTGGGATGCCTTTTGCAGCTGCAGTGTGCCTGGAGCTGGGTGATTTGTGGTTACTAAGATGCTAACTCTAGGCGTAACCCTAACCCTAACCCTAACCCTAGGCAGGCAAAGCAGGCCAGGCCTACGTCTGCGCCAAAGGAAAAAGCCATGGAGGCAGGCATACTGTGGTGGTTTTGCGCTCCACTTGGGATACATTTTGCAGCTGCAGTGTGCCTGGAGCTGGGGGATTTGTGGTTACCAAGATGCTAGCCCTAGGCGTAACCCTAACCCTAACCCTAACCCTTACCCTAACCCTAGGCAGGGAAAGCAGGCCAGGCCTACGTCTGCGCCAAAGGAAAAAGCCATGGAGGCAGGCATATTGTGGTGGTTTTGCGCTCCACTTGGGATGCCTTTTGCAGCTGCAGTGTTCCTGGAGCTGGGGGATTTGTGGTTACTATAATGCTAACCCTAGGCATAACCCTAACCCTAACCCTAACCCTAACCCTAACCCTAGGCAGGGAAATCAGGCCAGGCCTAGGGCTGCGCCCAAGGAAAAAGCCGTGGAGGCAGGCTTATTGTGGTGGTTTTGTGTTTCACTTGGGATGCCTTTTGCAGCTGCAGTGTGCCTGGAGCTGGGGGATTTGTGGTTACTAAGATGCTAACCCCAGGCGTAACCCTAACCCTAACCCTAACCCTAGGCAGGAAAATCAGGCCTGCTCTAGGGCTGCGCCAAAGGAAAAAGCCATGGAGGCAGGCATATTATGGTGGTTTTGCGCTCCACTTGGGATGCCTTTTGCAGCTGCAGTGTGCCTGGAGCTGGGTGATTTGTGGTTACTAAGATGCTAACCCTAGGCGTAACCCTAACCCTAACCCTAACCCTTACCCTAACCCTAGGCAGGGAAAGCAGGCCAGGCCTACGTCAGCGCCAAAGGAAAAAGCCATGGAGGCAGGCATATTGTGGTGGTTTTGCGCTCTATTTGGTATGCCTTTTGCAGCTGCAGTGTGCCTGGAGCTGGGGGATTTGTGGTTACTAAGATGCTAACCCTAGGCGTAACCCTAACCCTAACCCTAACCCTAGGCAGGGAAAGCAGGCCAGGCCAACGTCTGCGCCAAAGGAAAAAGCCATGGAGGCAGGCATATTGTGGTGGTTTTGTGTTTCACTTGGGATGCCTTTTGCAGCTGCAGTGTGCCTGGAGCTGGGGGATTTGTGGTTACTAAGATGCTAACCCTAGGCGTAACCCTAACCCTAACCCTAACCCTTGGCAGGAAATGCAGGCCTGACCTAGGGCTGCTTCCATGGAAAATGCTGTGGAGGCAGGCATCTTGTGGCAATTTTGTGCTCCACTTGGGATGCCTTTTGCAGCTGCAATGCAAGTAGATCTTGGAGCTTTGTGGTTTCCAAGATGCTAACCCTAGGCGTAACCCTAACCCTAACCCTAACCCTAACCCTAACCCTAGACAGGAATAATCAGGCATGCTCTAAAGCTGCGCCAAAAGAAAAAGCCATGGAGGCAGGCATATTGTGGTGGTTTTGCGCTCCACTTGGGATGCCTTTTGCAGCTGCAGTGTGCCTGGTGCTGGGGGATTTGAGGTTACTAAGATGCTAACCCTAGGCGTAACCCTAACCCTAACCCTAAACCTAACCCTTGCCCTAACCCTAGGCAGGGAAAGCAGGCCAGGCCTACGTCTGCGCAAAAGGAAAAAGCCGTGGAGGCAGGCTTATTGTGGTGGTTTTGTGTTTCACTTGGGATGCCTTTTGCAGCTGCAGTGTGCCTGGAGCTGGCGGATTTGTGGTTACTAAGATGCTAACCCTAGGCGTAACCCTAACCCTAACCCTAACCCTAGGCAGGAAAATCTGGCCTGCTCTAGGGCTGCTCCCTAGGAAAAAGCCATGGAGGCAGGCATATTATGGTGGTTTTGCGCTCCACTTGGGATGCCTTTTGCAGCTGCAGTGTGCCTGGAGCTGGGTGATTTGTGGTTACTAAGATGCTAACCCTAGGCGTAACCCTAACCCTAACCCTAACCCTTACCCTAACCCTAGGCAGGGAAAGCAGGCCAGGCCTACGTCAGCGCCAAAGGAAAAAGCCATGGAGGCAGGCATATTGTGGTGGTTTTGCGCTCCATTTGGGATGCCTTTTGCAGCTGCAGTGTGCCTGGAGCTGGGGGATTTGTGGTTACTATAATGCTAACCCTAGGCATAACCCTAACCCTAACCCTAACCCTAACCCTAGGCAGGAAAATCAGGCCTGCTCTAGGGCTGCTCCCTAGGAAAAAGCCATGGAGGCAGGCATATTGTGGTGGTTTTGCGCTCCACTTGGGATGCCTTTTGCAGCTGCAGTGTGCCTGGAGCTGGGGGATTTGTGGTTACTAAGATGCTAACCCTAGACGTAACCCTAACCCTAACCCTAACCGTAGGCAGGAAATGCAGGCCTGACCTAGGGCTGCTTCCATGGAAAATGCTGTGGAGGCAGGCATCTTGTGGCAATTTTGCGCTCCACTTGGGGTGCCTTTTGCAGCTGCAATGGAAGTAGAGCTTGGAGCCTTGTAGTTTCCAAGATGCTAACCCTAGGCGTAACCGTAACCCTAACCCTAACCCTAACCCTAACCCTAACCCTAACCCTAGGCAGGAAAATCAGGCCTGCTCTAGGGTTGCTCCCTAGGAAAAAGCCATGAAGACAGGAATATTGTGGTGGTTTTGCGTTCCACTCTGGATGCCTTTTGCAGCTGCAGTGTGCCTGGAGCTGGGGGATTTGTGGTTACTAAGATGCTAACTCTAGGCGTAACCCTAACCCTAACCCTAACCCTAGGCAGGAAAATCAGGCCAGGCCTACGTCTGCGCCAAAGGAAAAAGCCATGGAGGCAGGCATACTGTGGTGGTTTTGCGCTCCACTTGGGATACATTTTGCAGCTGCAGTGTGCCTGGAGCTGGGGGATTTGTGGTTACCAAGATGCTAGCCCTAGGCGTAACCCTAAATCTAACCCTAACCCTAACCCTAGGCAGGGAAAGCAGGCCAGGCCTACGTCTGCGCCAAAGTAATATGCCGTGGAGGCAGGCATACTGTGGTGGTTTTTCGCTCCACTTGGGATGCCTTTTGCAGCTGCAGTGTGTCTGGAGCTGGGGGATTTGTGGTTACTAAGATGCTAACCCTAGGCGTAACCCTAACCCTAACCCTAACCCTTACCCTAACCCTAGGCAGGGAAAGCAGGCCAGGCCTACGTCTGCGCCAAAAGAAAAAGCCATGGAGGCAGGCATATTGTGGTGGTTTTGCGCTCCACTTGGGATGCCTTTTGCAGCTGCAGTGTTCCTGGAGCTGGGGGATTTGTGGTTACTATAATGCTAACCCTAGGCATAACCCTAACCCTAACCCTAACCCTAACCCTAACCCTAGGCAGGGAAATCAGGCAAGGCCTAGGGATGCGCCCAAGGAAAAAGCCGTGGAGGCAGGCTTATTGTGGTGGTTTTGTGTTTCACTTGGGATGCCTTTTGCAGCTGCAGTGTGCCTTTAGCTGGGGGATTTGTGGTTACTAAGATGCTAACCCCAGGCGTAACCCTAACCCTAACCCTAACCCTAGGCAGGAAAATCAGGCCTGCTCTAGGGCTGCGCCAAAGGAAAAAGCCATGGAGGCAGGCATATTATGGTGGTTTTGCGCTCCACTTGGGATGCCTTTTGCAGCTGCAGTGTGCCTGGAGCTGGGGGATTTGTGGTTACTAAGATGCTAACCCTAGGCGTAACCCTAACCCTAACCCTAACCCTTACCCTAACCCTAGGCAGGGAAAGCAGGCCAGGCCTACGTCAGCGCCAAAGGAAAAAGCCATGGAGGCAGGCATATTGTGGTGGTTTTGCGCTCTATTTGGTATGCCTTTTGCAGCTGCAGTGTGCCTGGAGCTGGGGGATTTGTGGTTACTAAGATGCTAACCCTAGGCGTAACCCTAACCCTAACCCTAACCCTAGGCAGGGAAAGCAGGCCAGGCCAACGTCTGCGCCAAAGGAAAAAGCCATGGAGGCAGGCATATTGTGGTGGTTTTGTGTTTCACTTGGGATGCCTTTTGCAGCTGCAGTGTGCCTGGAGCTGGGGGATTTGTGGTTACTAAGATGCTAACCCTAGACGTAACCCTAACCCTAACCCTAACCCTAGGCAGGAAATGCAGGCCTGACCTAGGGCTGCTTCCATGGAAAATGCTGTGGAGGCAGGCATCTTGTTGCAATTTTGCGCTCCACTTGGGATGCCTTTTGCAGCTGCAATGCAAGTAGATCTTGGAGCTTTGTGGTTTCCAAGATGCTAACCCTAGGCGTAACCCTAACCCTAACCCTAACCCTAACCCTAACCCTAACCCTAGACAGGAATAATCAGGCATGCTCTAAAGCTGCGCCAAAGGAAAAAGCCATGGAGGCAGGCATATTGTGGTGGTTTTGCGCTCCACTTGGGATACCTTTTGCAGCTGCAGTGTGCCTGGTGCTGGGGGATTTGAGGTTACTAAGATGCTAACCCTAGGCGTAACCCTAACCCTAACCCTAAACCTAACCCTTGCCCTAACCCTAGGAAGGGAAAGCAGGCCAGGCCTACGTCTGCGCAAAAGGAAAAAGCCGTGGAGGCAGGCTTATTGTGGTGGTTTTGTGTTTCACTTGGGATGCCTTTTGCAGCTGCAGTGTGCCTGGAGCTGGGGGATTTGTGGTTACTAAGATGCTAACCCTAGGCGAAACCCTAACCCTAACCCTAACCCTAGGCAGGAAAATCAGGCCAGGCCTACGTCTGCGCCAAAAGAAAAAGCAATGGAGGCAGGCTTATTGTGGTGGTTTTGAGCTCCACTTGGGATACCTTTTGCAGCTGCAGTGTGCCTGGAGCTGGGGGATTTGTGGTTACTAAGATGCTAACCCTAGGCGTAACCCTAACCCTAACCCTAACCCTAGGCAGGGAAAGCAGGCCAGGCCTACGTCAGCGCCAAAGGAAAAAGCCATGGAGGCAGGCATATTGGGGTGATTTTGCGCTCCATTTGGGATGCCTTTTGCAGTTGCAGTGTGCCTGGAGCTGGGGGATTGGTGGTTACCAAGATGCTAACCCTAGGCGTAACCCTAACCCTAACCCTAAACCTAGGCAGGAAATGCAGGCCTGCTCTAGGGCTGCTTCCATGGAAAATGCTGTGGAGGCAGGCGTCTTGTGGCAATTTTGCGCTCCACTTGGGGTGCCGTTTGCAGCTGCAGTGTGCCTGGAGCTTGGGGATTTGTGGTTACTATAATGCTAACCCTAGGCATAACCCTAACCCTAACCCTAACCCTAATCGTAGACAGGGAAAGCAGGCCAGGCCTACGTCTGCGCCCAAGGAAAAAGCCGTGGAGGCAGGCTTATTGTGGTGGTTTTGTGTTTCACTTGGGATGCCTTTTGCAGCTGCAATGCAAGTAGAGCTTGGAGCTTTGTAGTTTCCAAGATGCTAACCCTAGGCGTAACCGTAACCCTAACCCTAACCCTAACCCTAACCCTAACCCTAACCCTAACCCTAACCCTAGGCAGGAAAATCAGGCCTGCTCTAGGGTTGCTCCCTAGGAAAAAGCCATGAAGACAGGAATATTGTGGTGGTTTTGCGTTCCACTCTGGATGCCTTTTGCAGCTGCAGTGTGCCTGGAGCTGGGGGATTTGTGGTTACTAAGATGCTAACCCTAGGCGTAACCCTAACCCTAACCCTATCCCTAACCTTAACCCTTACCCTAGGCAGGGAAAGCAGGCCAGGCCTACATCTGCGCCAAAGGAAAAAGCCATGGAGGCAGTCTTATTGTGGTGGTTTTGTGTTTCACTTGGGATGCCTTTTGCAGCTGCAGTGTGCCTGGAGCTGGGGGATTTGTGGTTACTAAGATGCTAACCCTAGGCGTAACCCTAACCCTAACCCTAACCCTAACCCTAACCCTAGGCAGGAAAATCTGGCCTGCTCTAGGGCTGCTCCCTACGAAAAAGCCATGGAGGCAGGCATATTATGGTGGTTTTGCGCTCCACTTGAGATGCCTTTTGCAGCTGCAGTGTGCCTGGAGCTGGGTGATTTGTGGTTACTAAGATGCTAACCCTAGGCGTAACCCTAACCCTAACCCTAGGCAGGAAAATCAGGCCAGGCCTACGTCTGCGCCAAAAGAAAAAGCCATGGAGGCAGGCATATTGAGGTGGTTTTTCGCTCCACTTGGGATGCCTTTTGCAGCTGCAGTGTGCCTGGAGCTGGGGGATTTGTGGTTACTAAGATGCTAACTCTAGGCGTAACCCTAACCGTAACCCTAACCCTAGGCAGGAAAATCAGGCCAGGCCTACGTCTGCGCCAAAGGAAAAAGCCATGGAGGCAGGCATATTGTGGTGGTTTTGCGCTCCACTTGGGATACCTTTTGCAGCTGCAGTGTGCCTGGAGCTGGGGGATTTGTGGTTACTAAGATGCTAACCCTAGGCGTAACCCTAACCCTAACCCTAACCCTAGGCAGGAAAATGAGGCCTGCTCTAGGGCTGCTCCCTAGGAAAAAGCCATGGAGGCAGGCATATTGTGGTGGTGTTGCGCTCCACTTGGGATACCTTTTGCAGCTGCAGTGTGCCTGGAGCTGGGGGATTTGTGGTTACCAAGATGCTAGCCCTAGGCGTAACCCTAAACCTAACCCTAACCCTAACCCTAGGCAGGGAAAGCAGGCCAGGCCTACGTCTGCGCCAAAGTAAAATGCTGTGGAGGCAGGCATATTGTGGTGGTTTTGTGTTTCACTTGGGATGCCTTTTGCAGCTGCAGTGTGCCTGGAGCTGGGGGATTTGTGGTTACAAAGATGCTCACCCTAGGCGTAACCCTAACCCTAACCCTAACCCTAGGCAGGAAAATCAGGCCTGCTCTAGGGCTGCTCCCTAGGAAAAAGCCATGAAGACAGGAATATTGTGGTGGTTTTGCGCTCCACTTGGGATACCTTTTGCAGCTGCAGTGTGCCTGGAGCTGGGGGATTTGAGGTTACTAAGATGCTAACCCTAGGCGTAACCCTAACCCTAACCCTAAACCTAACTCTTGCCCTAACCCTAGGCAGGGAAAGCAGGCCAGGCCTACGTCTGCGCAAAAGGAAAAAGCCGTGGAGGCAGGCTTATTGTGGTGGTTTTGTGTTTCACTTGGGATGCCTTTTGCAGCTGCAGTGTGCCTGGAGCTGGGGGATTTGTGGTTACTAAGATGCTAACCCTAGGCGAAACCCTAACCCTAACCCTAACCCTAGGCAGGAAAATCAGGCCAGGCCTACGTCTGCGCCAAAAGAAAAAGCCATGGAGGCAGGCTTATTGTGGTGGTTTTGAGCTCCACTTGGGATACCTTTTGCAGCTGCAGTGTGCCTGGAGCTGGGTGATTTGTGGTTACTAAGATGCTAACCCTAGGCGTAACCCTAACCCTAACCCTAACCCTAGGCAGGGAAAGCAGGCCAGGCCTACGTCTGCGCCAAAGGAAAAAGCCATGGAGGCAGGCATATTGGGGTGATTTTGCGCTCCATTTGGGATGCCTTTTGCAGTTGCAGTGTGCCTGGAGCTGGGGGATTGGTGGTTACCAAGATGCTAACCCTAGGCGTAACCCTAACCCTAACCCTAAACCTAGGCAGGAAATGCAGGCCTGCTCTAGGGCTGCTTCCATGGAAAATGCTGTGGAGGCAGGCGTCTTGTGGCAATTTTGCGCTCCACTTGGGGTGCCGTTTGCAGCTGCAGTGTGCCTGGAGCTTGGGGATTTGTGGTTACTATAATGCTAACCCTAGGCATAACCCTAACCCTAACCCTAACCCTAATCGTAGACAGGGAAAGCAGGCCAGGCCTACGTCTGCGCCCAAGGAAAAAGCCGTGGAGGCAGGCTTATTGTGGTGGTTTTGTGTTTCACTTGGGATGCCTTTTGCAGCTGCAATGCAAGTAGAGCTTGGAGCTTTGTAGTTTCCAAGATGCTAACCCTAGGCGTAACCGTAACCCTAACCCTAACCCTAACCCTAACCCTAACCCTAGGCAGGAAAATCAGGCCTGCTCTAGGGTTGCTCCCTAGGAAAAAGCCATGAAGACAGGAATATTGTGGTGGTTTTGCGTTCCACTCTGGATGCCTTTTGCAGCTGCAGTGTGCCTGGAGCTGGGGGATTTGTGGTTACTAAGATGCTAACCCTAGGCGTAACCCTAACCCTAACCCTATCCCTAACCTTAACCCTTACCCTAGGCAGGGAAAGCAGGCCAGGCCTACATCTGCGCCAAAGGAAAAAGCCATGGAGGCAGTCTTATTGTGGTGGTTTTGTGTTTCACTTGGGATGCCTTTTGCAGCTGCAGTGTGCCTGGAGCTTGGTGATTTGTGGTTACTAAGATGCTAACCCTAGCCGTAACCCTAACCCTAACCCTAACCCTAGGCAGGAAAATGAGGCCTGCTCTAGGGCTGCTCCCTAGGAAAAAGCCATGGAGGCAGGCATATTGTGGTGGTTTTGCGCTCCACTTGGGATACCTTTTGCAGCTGCAGTGTGCCTGGAGCTGGGGGATTTGTGGTTACTAAGATGCTAACCCTAGGCGTAACCCTAACCCTAACCCTAACCCTAGGCAGGAAAATGAGGCCTGCTCTAGGGCTGCTCCCTAGGAAAAAGCCATGGAGGCAGGCATATTGTGGTGGTGTTGCGCTCCACTTGGGATACCTTTTGCAGCTGCAGTGTGCCTGGAGCTGGGGGATTTGTGGTTACCAAGATGCTAGCCCTAGGCGTAACCCTAAACCTAACCCTAACCCTAACCCTAGGCAGGGAAAGCAGGGCAGGCCTACGTCTGCGCCAAAGTAAAATGCTGTGGAGGCAGGCATATTGTGGTGGTTTTGTGTTTCACTTGGGATGCCTTTTGCAGCTGCAGTGTGCCTGGAGCTGGGGGATTTGTGGTTACAAAGATGCTCACCCTAGGCGTAACCCTAACCCTAACCCTAACCCTAGGCAGGAAAATCAGGCCTGCTCTAGGGCTGCTCCCTAGGAAAAAGCCATGAAGACAGGAATATTGTGGTGGTTTTGCGCTCCACTTGGGATGCCTTTTGCAGCTGCAGTGTGCCTGGAGCTGGGGGATTTGTGGTTACTAAGATGCTAACCCTAGGCGTAACCCTAACCCTAACCCTATCCCTAACCCTAACCCTTACCCTAGGCAGGGAAAGCAGGCCTGGCCTACATCTGCGCCAAAGGAAAAAGCCGTGGAGGCAGGCTTATTGTGGTGGTTTTGTGTTTCACTTGGGATGCCTTTTGCAGCTGCAGTGTGCCTGGAGCTGGGGGATTTGTGGTTACTAAGATGCTAACCCTAGGCGTAACCCTAACCCTAACCCTAACCCTAGGCAGGAAAATCTGGCCTGCTCTAGGGCTGCTCCCTAGGAAAAAGCCATGGAGGCAGGCATATTATGGTGGTTTTGCGCTCCACTTGGGATGCCTTTTGCAGCTGCAGTGTGCCTGGAGCTGGGTGATTTGTGGTTACTAAGATGCTAACCCTAGGCGTAACCCTTACCCTAACCCTAACCCTAGGCAGGAAAATCAGGCCAGGCCTACGTCTGCGCCAAAAGAAAAAGCCATGGAGGCAGGCATATTGAGGTGGTTTTTCGCTCCACTTGGGATGCCTTTTGCAGCTGCAGTGTGCCTGGAGCTGTGTAGCAGGCACAGGCCCTGCGAGCCTGCCTTGGCGTTCAGAGACAGGATGCTGAGTCAGGATGACTGAACAAAAGGAGCCCCTCTCTCCCGCTCTCGGACCCTGGCTTATCTCTCTGTAAAGCTATAGGTCACTTTCCTTTAACCCTTACCATTGGACAATTCTCAATCCTCCCTAACCCTATATAAACCCCTGTTTCTGCCCGGCTCATTGGAGCCGCTGTCCCTGAGACCCTTCGAGACACTCCGTGGAAGAGCTACGAAGAAGACCAATAAAGACATCGTCTTGGAACCTCATACAGCGCTCTCCTCTCTTTCCCGGTCTTCCGAGTGCCTGCTGGGTGCTCCAGCCAAGCCTAGCTAGCCTAAAGAGCTGAAATCACTCATGAGCTGATAATCACTGAGCTGTATATCACTAAAGGCTAGCTAAGGCATAGGCTGGGTGCACTGCCAGAGCTTGGGCTGATTAGCCCCCCTCAGAGCTGAGCTATCCGGCTTTGGTGCAGCTCCTGGGTACACCCCGTAGCCCAGCCAGCGGCATTAACTGGCGCCCGAACAAGGGGATCTAAACCCTGGAGAGCAGCATTTCTTCTTGAAATAGTAACTGCCTTCGGATCGTCAAACCCCAGAAGAAGTAAGGCCTCCGTTTTAGAAGGTCTACTTCAAAGGGACTCAGTCGACCCTCATCTTCACAGCTGGACGACTGTCCGAGGAGACTTGAGACGGCGAGACCACCTACCAGCAGACCTTTTGACCCACATCTGGCTGAAAAAGTGTAAGTTTTAAAAATCAGCCTTTCTTGCGCGCAAAAAATTCACTTTGGGTCCATTTTTAGGTTTTTTTCCTTTTTTTTTCTCTTTTTTCTGCTGGTAGGGAATGGGATTAATGGGATCTAAACTTAGTACAATATCCCAGGATAAAAAGAGAGAAATTTATTTACTAATCCTAGAAATCCTATCTACTAACAACTTCTCTTTTTCTAAAGGCAATCTTTCAAAATCTAATCTGAAAAAGTTTATAACTTGGATAATCCTCCAGTTTCCTGATGTTACTACAAACTCTATAACGCTAGATTCTTTTTGGGATCAGGTTGGAACTAGACTCTATCTTTTACAGTCCAAACAGAATCTATCTGTAGCTCGCTTTATACCTATATTTCATATTATAACAAAAGCCGTAGAAGTAGTTAACAAAAGTTCTTCTCGTACTAACACCTCAGGGAAAAACAGAGATACGATCTTATCTGTCCCAACAGACCCTCCAAATGCAAATTGTGCTGATAAGGTCGCTGTCACATCCTCTCCTTCCCTGGGTCCTAGTGCGGCGTCTGATTCCACCGCACAACTAACCCCTGCGTCAGCAAATACTAATACAAACCTCGCGCCGTTCCCTACCCCCTCCGCCGCGCCTGCGGGGTCCGCGCGGCCCGCCCTCCCCCCGCCTTCCCCTCCGGACGCGGGAAGCACGAATCCCTTTCCGTGTATTGTGCAAGCTGCGCCGTCCTGTGTGCACCCAACCCCCCTGCCTACCTCTGCGATTGCTCCCTCCCCCCCTGCCACGGGTGCTCTTATCTCCCCTGCCGTCCCTGCCGGACCCTCAAACACAGCCCCCACCCCTGCTGCTGCCCCCCCCGCCCCTGCGTCTATCTCTGCCGCCAGCTGTGCCGCAGCGGGGGGTTTCTCTGCCTGCCCGGCTGCCGCAGCCCATGCTGTACCCGCAGCAGCCCCCCCCAACCCCAATGCCCCCCCGCATCCCCCTTGCCCCCATCCCCCGGCTTCCCAGCCGCCCACCCACCCTCAGTGTCCCTCGCACGGAACCTCGGCAACCCCCCACGGTACCACCCCACCCCCCCATGTGCCTCAATCGTGTGCGTGCTGTGCTACCCGAGTTGCTGCCATCCCAGCGCCACAGCAAATCCCCTGTAGCCAAACCTTGCCGTGTGCTTCCTCAAATCCATCCCAGTCCCAAAAAGCTCTGCCAAAGCCAGCTCCAACACAACATAAAAAGCATAAGGGTCGCTCTCGCTGTTACTCCTCCTCCTCCTCGGACAGCAGTGACAGTGACTCTGATTCTGATACACAGTATATTGATGCATGGGCCCAAATTAAGCTCGAAGCTGCAAAGGCAGGGGATTGGGAAATGGCACAGAGAATTTCTGCCTTCCCAGTAGATTATAAAAAGGGAAAAAGAGGGGGGGCCACTACCCGAAAAACGTGGGAACCTCTAACAAATAAGGAACTCATACAGCTAAGGAACACAGCTAAAGAACATGGCAGAAGCTCTCATATTTTTAGAAATTTCCTAGAAGCCATGTTCTCAGCACATATCTTGGTACCCCACGATATTAAGAATATGGCCCACTGCCTCCTTTCCCCAGCAGAATATATGTTATGGGAAAGGCATTGGAAAAAACAATTGAAAACATTATCAGATTCATATGCTAAAAATGCTGAAAGGCCAGATCTTACAGTCGAACAGCTGGCTGGTGAAGGGGATTTACAGAAACCCAATGATCAGGCTGAAACCTTACCTAAGGAAGCATTGCAGGACCTGGCTATGGCAGCAAAAACCTCCTTACTTCTTACCCCAGATGATTCCATTCCTTCCCAACATTTTTCTAATATCAAACAAGGAGTAGATGAAAGCTTTATCAAATTTGTGGATAGAGTTAAAGATGCTCTGGAAAAACAGATAGAGAGCACAGAGGCAAGAAAAGAACTGTTGTGTAAACTTGTCATGAGTAATGCTAATGAAAAATGCAAAACAATTCTGAGGGCTCTACCCCTGGACACAGAACCTACCATAGAGCAAATGCTGGAAAGCTGCACACGCCATTTGTCCAGTGAAAATACAGTGGCAGAAGCAGTTTCTAAGGGTATTGCTGAAAGAGTTTCTGGTGCATATGCAGTTATGACTTCTAAAGACCAGACTCGCTGCCTGTACTGTGGTGATTTGACACATTTTATGAGGGACTGTCCAGACAGGCTGCCTGCCCGATACCCTGGCCACACCTACCGAAGGCCCCAGCACCAGCCACGCTACCAGCCGTATTCGGGAAACGGATCTCGGAGCCCGGTGGAGCCCCGGGCTACGACAACAAATCAAAGGCCACCCAGACCCATCCACGCACCGCCCCGGGAGATTCCAGAACACCTGAAGAGGGTCCAACACACGGAGCGACACCGATGGGAACAAGGCGCCAGCTGGTAACCACTCTGTCCATTGACTTTAAAAATAAAGATGTTTATCGTGTTCCCACAGGCAAACGTGGGCCAAAAGGCGGTCCTTCTAACATCTTAATTATAGGTGACACTGTCCATAGCCCAAAGGAGATCTTTGTTGTTCCAGAGGTGCAGACAGTGCACTCAGGACAGGAAATCTTTGTCCAGGTGTACTGCACGGACTTACCATATTTTCTTTCAAAGGGAACTCCAATTGCACAGGCTTTTCTACTCCCAAAGAATCACAGGGAGCAGCTTCCTCTCAACCCTACAGCAATGTGGGCACAAGTTGTGGGACCAAGTAAGCCTACCATCGAGTGTGGTCTCACCTGCAAAGGAGAAAAGTTCCACCTGCCAGGGATGCTGGACACCGGTGCTGATGTGACCATCATCGCTCGCTCAGAGTGGCCAGCACACTGGGATCTACAGCTAGTGCCAGGCATGATTTCAGGGATCGGTGGAGCCACAGTGTCCATGCGGAGCAAGAACAACGTCCTCGTCGAAGGGCCTGAAGGCAAGCTGGCAACCATCCGCCCATTCGTGGTAAGGGCCCCCATCACCCTTTGGGGAAGGGACATTCTATCCCAATGGGGGGCTTCCCTACGTATTCCCAGCCAGGATTTCTAACTGGGGCCGCTGAGGAGCGCGCACTGCCAGATACTCCTCAACTCACCTGGAAACGCCATGACCCGATCTGGATTGAGCAGTGGCCCCTTTCCAAAGAAAAGCTGCGCGCACTACAAGCTCTCGTGGAAGAACAGCTAACCAAAGGCCACATCGTTGAGACCACCAGCCCTTGGAACTCTCCAGTCTTCGTACTGAAAAAGCCTGGAACGGACAGGTGGAGGCTCCTCCACGACCCTCGCAGAATCAACGAAGTCGTCGAGGACATGGGACCCTTACAGCCAGGCCTGCCCTCCCCATCGATGCTGCCTAGAGACTGGACACTTGCTATCATAGATATTAAAGACTGTTTTTTCAGCATACCTCTGCACCCTCTCGATGCCCCAAGGTTTGCTTTCTCAGTGCCATCTCTTAACAAAGAGGCTCCACTTAAAAGATATCATTGGTGTTTTCTACCTCAAGGATTAAAGTCCAGTCCTACTATATGCCAGTGGTATGTTGCTCACATCCTGTCTCCCGTTCGGAAGCTTTTCCCAGAGGCAATCATCCACCACTATATGGATGACATCCTGGTCTGTGCATCAGAAAAAGCTTACCTGGACAAAGCAGTTAAAAAGACTATTGAAACCATAGAAAAGGCAGGATTTGAGATCCGTGAGGACAAAGTACAGTACACCAACCCATGGACTTACCTTGGCTTCCAGATCCGGGAAAGGACCATCGTACCCCAGCAGCTCGCCATCCGAGACGACCCAAAGACCCTGAGGGACTTACACAGCTTGTGTGGATCCATCAACTGGGTGCGTCCCTTGCTAGGACTCACAACAGAGGACCTCGCTCCCCTGTTCAACCTTCTCCGTGGCCACGAGGATCTGGACTCTCCATGCACTCTCACAACAGAGGCCCGAGATGCCATCACCAAAGTCCAAGAAGCCCTGTCTTCACGCAAAGCCCATCGCTTTGAACCCAGCCTGCCCTTCCAGTTCGTCATTTTGGGAAAAGCACCTCGGTTCTATGGACTGATTTTCCAGTGGGACACTCAACTTAGAGACCCTTTGCTGATCCTGGAGTGGATCTTTACAAATAACCAACCTAAAAAGACAATTACCACCTTCCAAGAAATCATGGCGCATCTAATAAAAAAGGCTAGATCTCGCCTCCGCTCTCTTGCAGGTTGTGAGTTCACATGCATATACTTGCCACTGACCACTGGGGACCTGGAGCATTTGCTTCAGACCAATGAAAGTCTCCAGTTTGCCCTAGATAGCTATACAGGCCAAATTTCAGTTCATATCCCAAAACACAAACTTTTTAATCGGGATGTGACCTTCCATCTGACCCCAAAATTAGTCCAAAGCAGGACTCCTCTCAAAGCTCTAACCATCTTTACAGATGGCTCAGGGTCATCCCACAAGTCGGTAATGACATGGAAAGACCCAAATACCCAAAAATGGGAATCTGATATTGAAATAGTGGAGGGATCTCCACAGATTGCAGAGTTAGCAGCTGTTGTCAGAGCCTTTGAGAAATTCAAAGACATACCCTTTAATTTGGTCACAGATTCAGCTTATGTTGCTGGTATAGCTATGAGAGCAGAACATGCTCTTCTCAAAGACCTTTCCAATCCAAAGTTACACCAATTGATTTCTGCATTAACACGCCTTATTTCCAGCAGAAAGCAACCCTATCATATAATGCATGTGAGGTCACACACCGACCTCCCAGGCATCATCACAGAAGGGAACAGGAGAGCGGATGCACTAGCCATGGCAGTAGAGACTGCTAATGTTCCTAACATCTTTGCCCAGGCAAAGTTGTCGCATGCATTTTTTCATCAAAATGTACCTGCCCTTATCAGAATGTTCAAGCTTTCAAAGGAGCAAGCAAAAGCTATTGTTGCCACGTGTCCAAGCTGTCAAAACTACCAGATACCATCCATGGGGACGGGAGTCAATCCCCGAGAGCTGAACAGCTGCCAGCTGTGGCAGACAGATGTAACTCACTTCGCACCCTTTGGAAGGTCAAAATACGTGCATGTATCGGTCGACACATTTTCAGGAGCAGTGTTTGCATCAGCACATACAGGAGAAACTGCACAGCACACCATAAAGCACTTCCTCCTTGCCTTCGCTACCCTGGGAGTACCAAAAGAGATTAAAACAGACAATGGACCTGCCTATACCTCTCGTAAGCTAAAAGAGTTCTTCAGTGAGTGGGGAATAGAGCACAAGACAGGCATACCTGCAAACCCCACGGGTCAATCCATCATAGAAAGGACACATCAAACCCTCAAAAGAGTCCTCAATCAGCAGCAAGGAGAAACAAGAGCCATATCTCCAGTTGAAAGACTTTGCAAAGCTCTCTATGTCATCAACTTCCTAAACTGTACAACATCAGAGCCTGACCCACCAATACTTCAGCACTTTGCAAATACCACCCAAGCAAAGCTCACCGAGAAACCACCTGTGCTGGTGAAGGACCCAGAAACACATCAAATCACAGGACCTTTCCAACTGATCACTTGGGGAAGAGGGTATGCGTGTGTTCTACTACCATCAGGTCCGAGATGGTACCCAGGAAAAAACATCAAACCATACCTAGGCACTGCAAACACTACCGCTACAAACACTGACAAGAATCCTCCTGAGTCAAACACAAGTCCTCCTCAGAACCAAACAAGCTCTGCCTGGAGACGAAGACGTCGCCGAATCTCCACATGCATAGGGAAAGACCGTCCCACCACGCGACAGCAGACAAAACATAAAGCTGAATAATGTTCTGCTGCATTTAGCTAGATATAGCTTGAACACAAAATTGTTCTCTGAATTTTAGAATTTTATGTTTTTACCCCTGTGTACCCTAAAAACCCTATTGTTCCCTTTTCTTGCCTCTTATCAAAAAACCTATACCTACCCCCCCTATCCTTAGCTTATTAGAAGAAGAAAAAAAAAAAAAAAAAAAGGGGGGGGGAAAGGAACAAAGGAACAAGGGAGAAGACCCTAACCCTCTTGTCATAAAGATAACAAATTTTGCTTATATTCCCTATCAGAAGCCCCATTCCTGTCCAAAGATGAAAAATATCTCCGTTGGTGCTGTCCTTACTGCTGCCTAGATGCTCTTCACCGTACCGTATGCCATCGGTTAGATTAGCCCACAGCCTAGCCATAACGTTTGGGTAACCTTAGCAAAAACATTAAAACAGGATAACATGTGTTTATCCATGGGAAGTGTTGATAACCCACTTTCCACATGTCTAGTAGGAATTCCCTTCGCAGCCGATGACTGGCCCGTCTATAACACAGAGCTCCTCCGCACCACAGGTAAGAGACCCAACCTGGTAGATACTTGGGATGAGTGGACAAAAATGTTGCCCAATGCTCTAGAGGAACCCCAAGAATTGGACCTGCTGGGGTCCTCCAAGGCAACATACTGCATCAAATTTTACTTCAGACGCCCAAAAAATAATTGGCCAGAAATTGACCAGACCAAAAACACATATCGAAAAAACATATCACCCATCAACAAAGCTTACAACCCTCCCGATTGGTGTAATTACACTGCCCGTGTGATCTCTGTGTCCTCTCTCAATCCCAAAGTATTACCCAAGGGAACGTTTCTCATCTGTGGTGACAGAGTGTGGGCTGGGATTCCCTCTCGACTCCAGGGAGGTCCCTGTACCCTTGGGAGACTTTCTACCCTGACTCCAAATATCACCTTGTTGCACAATTGGAAAAAAGAAAGCGAATTAAAACGCCACAAAATGTCCTACACAGAATTTGATGAAAATTGCGATCCCAGATTATATGATTGGAACAAACCAAAAAAGATTGCTGTCTCCCTATTCCTACCATGGGTAGCTGCAGCCAAGGCCCTAGGTGAAATAAATCACCTCGGGTGTTGGCTCAGTAAGCAGGCTAATGCTACATCTGCAGCCCTGAGCGATCTCTTAAAGGAAGAAGAAACCACAAGACATGCATCGCTCCAAAACCGAGCAGCAATTGACTTCTTGCTGCTGGCCCATGGACACGGCTGCGAGGACTTCGAAGGGATGTGCTGCTTCAACCTCTCTTCACGCTCGGAATCCATCCATGCGAACATCCAGAAACTGAGGGACCTTGTGAAGGACTTGAAAGTAGAAAACAACCCGGACTGGGTTAATCACATGTTCAGTCAATGGGGATTAACAAGATGGGTTGCATCTTTGGTTAAGGGAATGTTGTGGATTTTGCTTGTGATTGTCATTGTATTAGCCATGTTCTCATGCCTTGTTCATTGTTTCAAAAGAGCTATAGAGAATGCCTTTTTTCTAAATACAGAAAGTGGAGTTGTAGCAGGCACAGGCCCTGCGAGCCTGCCTTGGCGTTCAGAGACAGGATGCTGAGTCAGGATGACTGAACAAAAGGAGCCCCTCTCTCCCGCTCTCGGACCCTGGCTTATCTCTCTGTAAAGCTATAGGTCACTTTCCTTTAACCCTTACCATTGGACAATTCTCAATCCTCCCTAACCCTATATAAACCCCTGTTTCTGCCCGGCTCGTTGGAGCCGCTGTCCCTGAGACCCTTCGAGACACTCCGTGGAAGAGCTACGAAGAAGACCAATAAAGACATCGTCTTGGAACCTCATACAGCGCTCTCCTCTCTTTCCCGGTCTTCCGAGTGCCTGCTGGGTGCTCCAGCCAAGCCTAGCTAGCCTAAAGAGCTGAAATCACTCATGAGCTGATAATCACTGAGCTGTATATCACTAAAGGCTAGCTAAGGCATAGGCTGGGTGCACTGCCAGAGCTTGGGCTGATTAGCCCCCCTCAGAGCTGAGCTATCCGGCTTTGGTGCAGCTCCTGGGTACACCCCGTAGCCCAGCCAGCGGCATTAGAGCTGGGGGATTTGTGGTTACTAAGATGCTAACCCTAGGCGTAACCCTAACCGTAACCCTAACCCTAGGCAGGAAAATCAGGCCAGGCCTACGTCTGCGCCAAAGGAAAAAGCCATGGAGGCAGGCATACTGTGGTGGTTTTGCGCTCCACTTGGGATACCTTTTGCAGCTGCAGTGTGCCTGGAGTTGGGTGATTTGTGGTTACTAAGATGCTAACCCTAGGCGTAACCCTAACCCTAACCCTAACCCTAGGCAGGAAAATCAGGCCTGCTCTAGGGCTGCTCCCTAGGAAAAAGCCATGAAGACAGGAATATTGTGGTGGTTTTGCGCTCCACTTGGGATGCCTTTTGCAGCTGCAGTGTGCCTGGAGCTGGGGGATTTGTGGTTACTAAGATGCTAACCCTAGACGTAACCCTAACCCTAACCGTATCCATAGGCCGAAAAATGAGGCCAGGCCTACATCTGCGCCAAAGGAAAAAGCCATGGAGGCAGCCATATTGTGCTGGTTTTGTGCTCCACTTGGGATGCCTTTTGCAGCTGCAGTGTGCCTGGCGCTGGGGGATTTGTGGTTACTAAGATGCTAACTGTAGCCGTAACCCTCAATCTAACCCTAACCCTAGGCAGGGAAAGCAGGCCAGGCCTATGTCTGCGCCAAAGGAAAAAGCCATGGAGGCAGGCTTATTGTGGTGGTTTTTTGTTTCACTTGGGATGCCTTTTGCAGCTGCAGTGTGCCTGGAGCTGGGGGATTTGTGGTTACTAAGATGCTTAGCCTAGGCGTAACCTTAACCCTAACCCTAACCCTAACCCTAAGCAGGAAAATCAGGCCAGGCCTCCGTCTGCGCCAAAGGAAAATGCCGTGGTGGCAGGCTTATTGTGGTGGTTTTGTGTTTCACTTGGGATGCCTTTTGAAGCTGCAGTGTGCCTGGAGCTGGGGGATTTGTGGTTACTAAGATGCCAACCCTGGGCGCAACCATAGCCCTAACCCTAACCCTAGGCAGGAAAATGAGGTCAGGCCTACGTCTGCGCCAAAGGAAAAAGCCATGGAGGCAGGTATATTGTGGTGGTTTTGCACTCCACTTGGGATGCCTTTTGCAGCTGCAGTGTGCCTGGAGCTGGGGGATTTGTGGTTACCAAGATGCTAACGCTAGGCGTAAGCCTAAACCTAACCCTAACCCTAACCCTAGGCAGGGAAAGCAGGCCAGGCCTACGTCTGCGCCAAAGGAAAAAGCCGTGGAGGCAGGCATATTGAGGTGGTTTTTCGCTCCACTTGGGATGCCTTTTGCAGCTGCAGTGTGCCCGGAGCTGGGGGATTTGTGGTTACTAAGATGCTAACCCTAGGCGTAACCCTAACCCTAACCCTAACCCTAGGCAGGAAAATCAGGCCAGGCCTACGTCTGCGCCAAAGGAAAAAGCCATGGATGCAGGCATACTGTGGTGGTTTTGCGCTCCACTTGGGATACCTTTTGCAGCTGCAGTGTGCCTGGAGCTGGGTGATTTGTGGTTACTAAGATGCTAACCCTAGGCGTAACCCTAACCCTAACCCTAACCCTAGGCAGGAAAATGAGGCCTGCTCTAGGGCTGCTCCCTAGGAAAAAGCCATGGAGGCAGGCATATTGTGGTGGTTTTGCGCACCACTTGGGATACCTTTTGCAGCTGCAGTGTGCCTGGAGCTGGGGGATTTGTGGTTACCAAGATGCTAGCCCTAGGCGTAACCCTAAACCTAACCCTAACCCTAACCCTAACCCTAACCCTAACCCTAACCCTAACCCTAACCCTAACCCTAACCCTAGGCAGGGAAAGCAGGCCAGGCCTACGTCTGCGCCAAAGGATAAAGCCATGGAGGCAGGCATATTGTGGTGGTTTTGCGCTCCACTTGGGATGCCTTTTGCAGCTGCAGTGTGCCTGGAGATGGGGCATTTGTGGTTACTAAGATGCTAACCCTTGGCATAACCCTAACCCTAACCCTAACCCTAGGCAGGAAAATCAGGCCAGGCCTACGTCTGCGCCAAAAGAAAAAGCCATGGAGGCAGGCTTATTGTGGTGGTTTTGCTCTCCACTTGGGATACCTTTTGCAGCTGCAGTGTGCCTGGAGCTGGGGGATTTGTGGTTACTAAGATGCTAACACTAGGCTTAACCCTAAACCTAACCCTAACCCTAACCCTAACCCTAACCCTAGGCAGGGAAAGCAGGCCAGGCCTACGTCTGCGCCAAAGGAAAAAGCCATGGAGGCAGGCTTATTGTGGTGGTTTTGCGCTCCACTTGTAATGCATTTTGCAGCTGCAGTGTTCCTCGAGCTGGGGGATTTGTGTTTACCAAGATGCTAACCCTAGGCGTAACCCTAACCCTAACCCTAACCCTAGGCAGGAAATGCAGGCCAGGCCTCCGTCTGAGCCAAAGGAAAATGCCGTGGTGGCAGGCTTATTGTGGTGGTTTTGTGTTTCACTTGGGATGCCTTTTGAAGCTGCAGTGTGCCTGGAGCTGGGGGATTTGTGGTTACTAAGATGCCAACCCTAGGCGTAACCCTAACCCTAACCCTCACCCTAGGCAGGAAAATCAGGCCAGGCCTACGTCTGCGCCAAAAGAAAAAGCCATGGAGGCAGGCATATTGTGGTGGTTTTGCGCTCCACTTGGGATGCCTTTTGCAGCTGCAGTGTGCCTGGAGCTGGGGGATTTGTGGTTACTAAGATGCTAACCCTAGGCGTAACCCTAACCCTAACCCTAACCCTAACCCTAACCCTAACCCTAACCCTAGGCAGGGAAAGCAGGCCAGGCCTACGTCTGCGCCAAAGGAAAAAGCCATGGAGGCAGGCATATTGTTGTGGTTTTGCGCTCCACTTGGGATGCCTTTTGCAGCTGCAGTGTGCCTGGAGCTGGGGGATTTGTGGTTACTAAGATGCTAACCCTAGGCGTAACCTTAACCCTAACCCTAACCCTAACCCTAGGCAGGGAAAGCAGGCCAGGCCTACGTCTGCGCCAAAGGAAAAAGCTATGGAGGCAGGCATATTGTGGTGGTTTTGCGCTCCACTTGGGATGCCTTTTGCAGCTGCAGTGTGCCTGGAGCTGGGGGATTTGTGGTTACTAAGATGCTAACCCTAGGCGTAACCCTAACCCTAACCCTAACCCTAGGCAGGAAAATCAGGCCTGCTCTAGGGATGCACCCTTGGAAAAAGCCATGGAGGCAGGCATATTGTGGTGGTTTTGCGCTCCACTTGGGATGCCTTTTGCAGCTGCAGTGTGCCTGGAGCTGGGGGATAAGTGGTTACTAAGATGCTAACCCTAGGCATAACCCTAACCCTAACCCTAACCCTAGGCAGGGAAAGCAGGCCTGCTCTAGGGCTGCTTCCATGGAAAATGCTGTGGAGACAGGCGTCTTGTGGCAATTTTGCGCTCCACTTGGGGTGCCTTTTGCAGCTGCAATGCAAGTAGAGCTTGGAGCTTTGTGGTTACCAAGATGCTAACCCTAGGCGTAACCCTAACCCTAACCCTAACCCTTGGCAGGAAAATCAGGCCAGGCCTCCGTCTGCGCCAAAGGAAAATGCCGTGGTGGCAGGCTTATTGTGGTGGTTTTGTGTTTCACTTGGGATGCCTTTTGAAGCTGCAGTGTGCCTGGAGCTGGGGGATTTGTGGTTACTAAGATGCCAACCCTGGGCGTAACCCTAACCCTAACCCTAACCCTAGGCAGGAAAATCAGGCCAGGCCTATGTCTGCGCGAAAGGAAAAAGCCATGGAGGCAGGTATATTGTGGTGGTTTTGCACTCCACTTGGGATGCCTTTTGCAGCTGCAGTGTGCCTGGAGCTGGGGGATTTGTGGTTACCAAGATGCTAACCCTAGGCGTAAGCCTAAACCTAACCCTAACCCTAACCCTGGGCAGGGAAAGCAGGCCAGGCCTACGTCTGCGCCAAAGGAAAAAGCCGTGGAGGCAGGCTTATTGTGGTGGTTTTGTGTTTCACTTGCGATGCCTTTTGCAGCTGCAGTGTGCCTGGAGCTGGGGGATTTGTGGTTACTAAGATTCTAACCCTAGGCGTAACCCTAACCCTAACCCGAAACCTAACCCTAGGCAGGAAAATCAGGCCTGCTCTAGGGCTGCTCCCTAGGAAAAAGCCATGAAGGCAGGAATATTGTGGTGGTTTTGCGCTCCACTTGGGATGCCTTTTGCAGCTGCAGTGTGCCTGGAGCTGGGGGATTTGTGGTTACTAAGATGCTAACCCTAGGTGTAACCCTAACCCTAACCCTCACCCTAGGCAGGAAAATCAGGCCAGGCCTACGTCTGCGCCAAAAGAAAAAGCCATGGAGGCAGGCATATTGAGGTGGTTTTTCGCTCCACTTGGGATGCCTTTTGCAGCTGCAGTGTGCCTGGAGCTGGGGGATTTGTGGTTACTAAGATGATAACCCTAGGCGTAACCCTAACCCTAACCCTAATCCTAGGCAGGAAAATGAGGCCAGGCCTACGTCTGCACCAAAGGAAAAAGCCATGGAGGCAGGTATACTGTGGTGGTTTTGTGCTCCAATTGGGATACCTTTTGCAGCTGCAGTGTGCCTGGAGCTGGGGGATTTGTGGTTACTAAGATGCTAACCCTAGGCGTAACCCTAACCCTAACCCTAACCCTAGGCAGGAAAATGAGGCCTGCTCTAGGGCTGCTCCATAGGAAAAAGCCATGGAGGCAGGCATATTGTGGTGGTTTTGCGCTCCACTTGGGATTCCTTTTGCAGCTGCAGTGTGCCTGGAGCTGGGGGATTTGTGGTTACCAAGATGCTAGCCCTAGGCGTAACCCTAAACCTAACCCTAACCCTAACCCTAGGCAGGGAAAGCAGGCCAGGCCTACCTCTGCGCCAAAGTAAAATGCTGTGGAGGCAGGCTTATTGTGGTGGTTTTGTGTTTCACTTGGGATGCCTTTTGCAGCTGCAGTGTGCCTGGAGCTGGGGGATTTGTGGTTACTAAGATGCTAACTGTAGCCGTAACCCTAACCCTAACCCTAACCCTAGGCAGGAAAATCAGGCCTGCTCTAGGGCTGCTCCCTAGGAATAAGCCATGAAGACAGGAATATTGTGGTGGTTTTGCGCTCCACTTGGGATGCCTTTTGCAGCTGCAGTGTGCCTGGAGCTGGGGGATTTGTTGTTACTAAGATGCTAACCCTAGGCGTAACCCTAACCGTATCCCTAGGCAAAAAATCAGGCCAGGCCTACGTCGGCGCCAAAGGAAAAAGCCATGGAGGCAGCCATATTGTGGTGGTTTTTTGCTCCACTTGGGATGCCTTTTGCAGCTGCAGTGTGCCTGGAGCTGGGGGATTTGTGGTTACTAAGATGCTAACCCTAGGCGTAACCCTAAACCTAACCCTAACCGTAACCCTATCCCTAACCCTAACCCTAACCCTAACCCTAACCCGAACCCTAGGCAGGGAAAGCAGGCCAGGCCTACGTCTGCGCCAAAGGATAAAGCCATGGAGGCAGGCATATTGTGGTGGTTTTGCGCTCCACATGGCATGCCTTTTGCAGCTGCAGTGTGCCTGGAGCTGGGGCATTTGTGGTTACTAAGTTGCTAACTGTAGCCGTAACCCTAAATCTAACCCTAACCCTAGCCAGGGAAAGCAGGCCAGGCCTACGTCTGCGCCAAAGGAAAAAGCCATGGAGGCAGGCATATTGTGGTGGTTTTGCGCTCCACTTGGGATGCCTTTTGCAGCTGCAGTGTGCCTGGAGCTGGGGGATTTGTGGTTACTAAGATGCTAACCCTAGGCGTAACCCTAACCCTAACCCTAACCCTAGGCAGGAAATGCAGGCCTGCTCTAGGGCTGCTTCCATGGAAAATGCTGTGGAGACAGGCGTCTTGTGGCAATTTTGCGCTCCACTTGGGGTGCCTTTTGCAGCTGCAATGCAAGTAGAGCTTGGAGCTTTGTGGTTACCAAGATGCTAACCCTAGGCATAACCCTAACCCTAACCCTAACCCTAGGCAGGAAAATCAGGCCAGGCCTACGTCTGCGCCAAAGGAAAAAGCCATGGAGGCAGGCATATTGTTGTGGTTTTGCGCTCCACTTGGGATGCCTTTTGCAGCTGCAGTGTGCCTGGAGCTGGGGGATTTGTGGTTACTAAGATGCTAACTCTAGGCGTAACCCTAACCCTAACCCTAACCCTAACCCTAGGCAGGGAACGCAGGACAGACCTCCGTCTGTGCCAAAGTAAAATGCCGTGGTGGCAGGATTATTGTGGTGGTTTTGTGTTTCACTTGGGATGCCTTTTGAAGCTGCAGTGTGCCTGGAGCTGGGGGATTTGTGGTTACTAAGATGCCAACCCTGGGCGTAACCCTAACCCTAACCCTAACCCTAGGCAGGAAAATCAGGCCAGGCCTATGTCTGCGCCAAAAGAAAAAGCCATGGAGGCAGGCTTATTGTGGTGGTTTTGCGCTCCACTTGGGATGCCTTTTGCAGCAGCAGTGTGCCTGGAGCTGGGGGATTTGTGGTTACTAAGATGCTAACCCTAGGCGTAACCCTAACCCTAACCCTAACCCTAGGCAGGGAAAGCAGGCCAGGCCTACGTCTGCGCCAAAGGAAAAAGCCATGGAGGCAGGCATACTGGGGTAATTTTGCGCTCCATTTGGGATGACTTTTGCAGCTGCAGTGTGCCTGGAGCTGGGGGATTGGTGGTTACCATGATGCTAACCCTAGGCGTAACCCTAACCCTAACCCTAAACCTAGGCAGGAAATGCAGGCCTGCTCTAGGGCTGCTTCCATGGAAAATGCTGTGGAGGCAGGCGTCTTGTGGCAATTTTGCGCTCCACTTGGGGTGCCGTTTCCAGCTGCAATGCAAGTAGAGCTTGGAGATTTGTGGTTACCAAGATGCTAACCCTAGGCGTAACCCTAACCCTAACCCTAACCCTAGGCAGGGAAAGCAGGCCAGGCCTACGTCTGCGCCAAAGGAAAAAGCCATGGAGGCAGGCATATTGTGGTGGTTTTGCGCTCCACTTGGGATGCCTTTTGCAGCTGCAGTGTGCCTGGAGCTGGGGGATTTGTGGTTACTAAGATGCTAACCCTAGGCGTAACCCTAACCCTAACCCTAACCCTAGGCAGGGAAAGCAGGCCAGGCCTACGTCTGCGCCAAAGGAAAAAGCCATGGAGGCAGGCATACTGGGGTAATTTTGCGCTCCATTTGGGATGACTTTTGCAGCTGCAGTGTGCCTGGAGCTGGGGGATTGGTGGTTACCATGATGCTAACCCTAGGCGTAACCCTAACCCTAACCCTAAACCTAGGCAGGAAATGCAGGCCTGCTCTAGGGCTGCTTCCATGGAAAATGCTGTGGAGGCAGGCGTCTTGTGGCAATTTTGCGCTCCACTTGGGGTGCCGTTTCCAGCTGCAATGCAAGTAGAGCTTGGAGATTTGTGGTTACCAAGATGCTAACCCTAGGCGTAACCCTAACCCTAACCCTAACCCTAGGCAGGGAAAGCAGGCCAGGCCTACGTCTGCGCCAAAGGAAAAAGCCATGGAGGCAGGCATATTGTGGTGGTTTTGCGCTCCACTTGGGATGCCTTTTGCAGCTGCAGTGTGCCTGGAGCTGGGGGATTTGTGGTTACTAAGATGCTAACCCTAGGCGTAACCCTAACCCTAACCCTAACCCTAGGCAGGAAAATGAGGCCAGGCCTATGTCTGCGCGAAAGGAAAAAGCCATGGAGGCAGGTATATTGTGGTGGTTTTGCGCTCCACTTGGGATGCCTTTTGCAGCTGCAGTGTGCCTGGAGCTGGGGGATTTGTGGTTACCAAGATGCTAACCCTAGGCGTAAGCCTAACCCTAACCCTAACCCTAACCCTAGTCAGGGAAAGCAGGCCAGGCCTACGTCTGCGCCAAAGGAAAAAGCCGTGGAGGCAGGCTTATTGTGGTGGTTTTGCGCTCCACTTGGGATGCCTTTTGCAGCTGCAGTGTGCCTGGAGCTGGGGGATTTGTGGTTACTAAGATGCTAACCCTAGGCGTAACCCTAATCCTAACCCTAACCCTAGGCAGGAAATGCAGGCCTGACCTAGGGCTGCTTCCATGGAAAATGCTGTGGAGGCAGGCATCTGTGGCAATTTTGCGCTCCACTTGGGGTGCCTTTTGCAGCTGCAATGCAAGTAGAGCTTGGAGCTTTGTGGTTTCCAAGATGCTAGCCCTAGGCGTATCCCTAACCCTAACCCTAACCCTAGGCAGGAAAATCAGGCCAGGCCTACGTCTGCGCCAAAGTAAAATGCTGTGGAGGCAGGCTTATTGTGGTGGTTTTGTGTTTCACTTGGGATGCCTTTTGCAGCTGCAGTGTGCCTGGAGCTGGGGGATTTGTGGTTACTAAGATGCTAACCCTAGGCGTAACCCTAACCCTAACCCTATCCCTAACCCTAACCCTAGGCAGGAAAATCAGGCCAGGCCTACGTCTGCGCCAAAGGAAAAAGCCATGGAGGCAGGAATATTGCGGTGGTTTTGCGCTCCACTTGGGATGCGTTTTGCAGCTGCAGTGTGCCTGGAGCTGGGCGATTTGTGGTTACTAAGATGCTAACCCTAGGCGTAACCCTAACCCTAACCCTAACCCTAGGCAGGGAAAATCAGGCCAGGCCTACGTCTGCGCCAAAGGAAAAAGCCATGGAGGCAGGCATATTGTGGTGGTTTTGCGCTCCACTTGGGATACCTTTTGCAGCTGCAGTGTGCCTGGCGCTGGGGGATTTGTGGTTACTAAGATGCTAACCCTAGGCGTAACCCTAACCCTTACCCTAACCCTAGGCAGGAAATGCAGGCCTGACCTAGGGCTGCTTCCATGGAAAATGCTGTGGAGGCAGGCATCTGTGGCAATTTTGCGCTTCACTTGGGGTGCCTTTTGCAGCTGCAATGCAAGTAGAGCTTGGAGCTTTGTGGTTTCCAAGATGCTAGCCCTAGGCGTATCCCTAACCCTAACCTTAACCCTAGGCAGGAAAATCAGGCCAGGCCTACGTCTGCGCCAAAGTAAAATGCTGTGGAGGCAGGCTTATTGTGGTGGTTTTGTGTTTCACTTGGGATGCCTTTTGCAGCTGCAGTGTGCCTGGAGCTGGGGGATTTGTGGTTACTAAGATGATAACCCTAGGCGTAACCCTAACCCTAACCCTAACCCTAACCCTAACCCTAACCCTAGGCAGGAAAATCAGGCCAGGCCTACGTCTGCGCCAAAGGAAAAAGCCATGGAGGCAGGAATATTGCGGTGGTTTTGCGCTCCACTTGGGATGCGTTTTGCAGCTGCAGTGTGCCTGGAGCTGGGCGATTTGTGGTTACTAAGATGCTAACCCTAGGCGTAACCCTAACCCTAACCCTAAGCCTAGGCAGGGAAAATCAGGCCAGGCCTACGTCTGCGCCAAAGGAAAAAGCCATGGAGGCAGGCATATTGTGGTGGTTTTGCGCTCCACTTGGGATACCTTTTGCAGCTGCAGTGTGCCTGGCGCTCGGGGATTTGTGGTTACTAAGATGCTAACCCTAGGCGTAACCCTAACCCTAACCCTAACCCTAGGCAGGAAATGCAGGCCTGACCTAGGGCTGCTTCCATGGAAAATGCTGTGGAGGCAGGCATCTGTGGCAATTTTGCGCTCCACTTGGGGTGCCTTTTGCAGCTGCAATGCAAGTAGAGCTTGGAGCTTTGTGGTTTCCAAGATGCTAGCCCTAGGCGTAACCCTAACCCTAACCCTAACCCTAGGCAGGAAAATCAGGCCAGGCCTATGTCTGCGCCAAAGTAAAATGCTGTGGAGGCAGGCTTATTGTGGTGGTTTTGTGTTTCACTTGGGATGCCTTTTGCAGCTGCAGTGTGCCTGGAGCTGGGGGATTTTTGGTTACTAAGATGCTAACCCTAGGCGTAACCCTAACCCTAACCCTAACCCTAGGCAGGAAAATGTGGCCTGCTCTAGGGCTGCTCCCTAGGAAAAAGCCATGGAGGCAGGCATATTGTGGTGGTTTTGCGCTCCACTTGGGATGCCTTTTGCAGCTGCAGTGTGCCTGGAGCTGGGGGATTTGTGGTTACTAAGATGCTAACCCTAGGCTTAACCCTAAACCTAACCCTAACCCTAACCCTAGGCAGGGAAAGCAGGCCAGGCCTACGTCTGCGCCAAAGTAAAATTCTGTGGAGGCAGGCTTATTGTGGTGGTTTTCTGTTTCACTTGGGATGCCTTTTGCAGCTGCAGTGTGCCTGGAGCTGGGGGATTTGTGGTTACTAAGATGCTAACCCTAGGCGTAACCCTAACCCTAACCCTAACCCTAGGCAGGAAAATCAGGCCTGCTCTAGGGCTGCTCCCTAGGAAAAAGCCATGAAGACAGGAATATTGTGGTGGTTTTGCGCTCCACTTGGGATGCCTTTTGAAGATGCAGTGTGCCTGGAGCTGGGGAATTTGTGGTTACTAAGATGCTAACCCTAGGCGTAACCCTAACCCTAACCGAAACCCTAACCCTAACCCTAGGCAGGGAAAGCAGGCCAGGCCTACGTCTGCGCCAAAGGAAAAAGCCATGGAGGCAGGCTTATTGTGGTGGTTTTGTGCTCCACTTGGGATGCCTTTTGCAGCTGCAGTGTGCCTGGAGCTGGGGGATTTGTGGTTACTAAGATGCTAACCCTAGGCGTAACCCTAACCCTAACCCTAACCCTAGGCAGGAAATGCAGGCCTGCCCTAGGGCTGCTTCCATGGAACATCCTGCGGACGCAGGAATCTGTGGCAATTTTGCGCTCCACTTGGGGTGCATTTTGCAGCTGCAATATAAGGGGCAGCTTGGGGCTTTGTGGTTTCCAAGATGCTAACCCTAGGCGTAACCCTAACCCTAACGCTAACCCTAGGCAGGAAAATCTGACCAGGCCTACGTCTTCCCCAAAGTAAAAAGCCATGGAGGCAGGCATATTTTGGTGGTTTTTTGTTTCACTTGGGATGCCTTTTGCAGCTGCAGGGTGCCTGGAGCTGAGGGATTTGTGCTTACCAAGATGCTAACCCTAGGCGTAACCCAAACCCAAACCCTAACCCTAACCCTAACCCTAACCCTAACCCTTACCCTAACCCTAGCTCTAACCTTAACCCTAACCCTAACCCTACCCCTAACCCTAACCCTTACCCTAACCCTCGTCAGGGAAAGCAGGCCAGGCCTACGTCTGCGCCAAAGGAAAAAGCCGTGGAGGCAGGCATATTGTGGTGGTTTTGCGCTCCACTTGGGGTGCCTTTTGCAGCTGCAGTGTGCCTGGAGCTGGGGGATTTGTGGTTACTAAGATGCTAAACCTAGGCATAACCCTAACCCTAATCCTAACCCTTGGCAGGAATGCAGGTCTGGCCTAGGGGTGCTTCCATGGAAAATGCTGTGGAGGCAGGCAACTGTGGCAGTTTTGCGCTCCACTTGGGGTGCCTTTTGCAGCTGCAATACGAGTGGAGCTTGTGGCTTTGTGGTTTCCACGATGCTAACCCTAGGCGTACCCCTAACCCTAACCCTAACCCTAGGCAGGAAAATCAGGCCACGCCTACATCTGCACCCTGGGAAAAAGCCATGAAGGCAAGAATATTGTGGTGGTTTTGCGCTCCACTTGGGATGCCTTTTGCAGCTGCAGTGTGCCTGGAGCTGGGGGATTTGTGGTTACTAAGATGCTAACCCTAGGCGTAACCCTAACTCTAACCCTAACCCTAACCCTAACCCTAACCCTAGGCAGGGATAGCAGGCCAGGCCTACGTCTGCGTCAAAAGAAAAAGCCATGGAGGCAGGCAAATTGTGATCCTTTTGCGCTCCATTTGGGATGACTTTTGCAGCTGCAGTGTGCCGGGAGCTGGGGAATTTGTGGTTACTAAGATGCTAACCATAGGCGTAACCTAACCCTAACCCTATCCCTAACCAGGAAATGCAGGCATGACCTAGGGCTGCTTCCGTGGAAAATGCTGTGGAGGCAGGCATCTTGTGGCAATTTTGCCCTCCCGTTGGTGTGCCTTTTGCAGCTGCAATGCAAGTAGAGCTTGGAGCTTTGTGGTTTCCAAGATGCTAACCCTAGGCGTAACCCTAACCCTAACCCTAACCCTAGGCAGGAAAATCTGACCAGGCCTACATCTTCCCCAAAGGAAAAAGCCATGGAGGCAGGCATATTGTGGTGGTTTTGCGCTCCACTTGGGATGCCTTTTGCAGCTGCAGTGTGCCTGGAGCTGGGGGATTTGTGGTTACTAAGAGGCTAAACCTAGGCTTAACCCTAACCGTAACCCTAACCCTAACCCTAGGCAGGGAAAGCAGGCCAGGCCTACGTCTGCGCCAAAGGAAAAAGCCGTGGAGGCAGGCTTATTGTGGTGGTTTTTTGTTTCACTTGGGATGCCTTTTGCAGCTGCAGGGTGCCTGGAGCTGAGGGATTTGTGCTTACCAAGATGCTAACCCTAGGCGTAACCCAAACCCAAACCCTAACCCCAACCCTAACCCTAACCCTAACCCTAGGCAGGGAAAGCAGGCTAGGCCTACGTCTGCGCCAAAGGAAAAAGCCGTGGAGGCAGGCTTATTGTGGTGGTTTTGTGTTTCACTTGGGATGCCTTTTGCAGCTGCAGTGTGCCTGGAGCTGGGGGATTTGTGGTTACTAAGATGCTAACCCTAGGCTTAACCCTAACCCTAACCCTAACCCTAACCCTAACCCTAACCCTAACCCTAACCCTAACCTTAACCCGAACCCTAACCCTACCCCTAACCCTAACCCTTACCCTAACCCTCGTCAGGGAAAGCAGGCCAGGCCTACGTCTGCGCCAAAGGAAAAAGCCATGGAGGCAGGCATATTATGGTGGTTTTGCGCTCCACTTGGGATGCCTTTTGCAGCTGCAGTGTGCCTGGAGCTGGGGGATTTGTGGTTACCAAGATGCTAACCCTAGGCGTAACCCTAACCCTAACCCTAACCCTAGGCAGGGAAAGCAGGCCAGGCCTACGTCTGCGCCAAAGGAAAAAGCCGTGGAGGCAGGCATATTGTGGTGGTTTTGCGCTCCACTTGGGGTGCCTTTTGCAGCTGCAGTGTGCCTGGAGCTGGGGGATTTGTGGTTACTAAGATGCTAAACCTAGGCATAACCCTAACCCTAATCCTAACCCTTGGCAGGAATGCAGGTCTGGCCTAGGGGTGCTTCCATGGAAAATGCTGTGGAGGCAGGCAACTGTGGCAGTTTTGCGCTCCACTTGGGGTGCCTTTTGCAGCTGCAATACGAGTGGAGCTTGTGGCTTTGTGGTTTCCACGATGCTAACCCTAGGCGTACCCCTAACCCTAACCCTAACCCTAGGCAGGAAAATCAGGCCACGCCTACATCTGCACCCTGGGAAAAAGCCATGAAGGCAAGAATATTGTGGTGGTTTTGCGCTCCACTTGGGATGCCTTTTGCAGCTGCAGTGTGCCTGGAGCTGGGGGATTTGTGGTTACTAAGATGCTAACCCTAGGCGTAACCCTAACTCTAACCCTAACCCTAACCCTAACCCTAACCCTAGGCAGGGATAGCAGGCCAGGCCTACGTCTGCGTCAAAAGAAAAAGCCATGGAGGCAGGCAAATTGTGATCCTTTTGCGCTCCATTTGGGATGACTTTTGCAGCTGCAGTGTGCCGGGAGCTGGGGAATTTGTGGTTACTAAGATGCTAACCATAGGCGTAACCTAACCCTAACCCTATCCCTAACCAGGAAATGCAGGCATGACCTAGGGCTGCTTCCGTGGAAAATGCTGTGGAGGCAGGCATCTTGTGGCAATTTTGCCCTCCCGTTGGTGTGCCTTTTGCAGCTGCAATGCAAGTAGAGCTTGGAGCTTTGTGGTTTCCAAGATGCTAACCCTAGGCGTAACCCTAACCCTAACCCTAACCCTAGGCAGGAAAATCTGACCAGGCCTACATCTTCCCCAAAGGAAAAAGCCATGGAGGCAGGCATATTGTGGTGGTTTTGCGCTCCACTTGGGATGCCTTTTGCAGCTGCAGTGTGCCTGGAGCTGGGGGATTTGTGGTTACTAAGAGGCTAAACCTAGGCTTAACCCTAACCGTAACCCTAACCCTAACCCTAGGCAGGGAAAGCAGGCCAGGCCTACGTCTGCGCCAAAGGAAAAAGCCGTGGAGGCAGGCTTATTGTGGTGGTTTTTTGTTTCACTTGGGATGCCTTTTGCAGCTGCAGGGTGCCTGGAGCTGAGGGATTTGTGCTTACCAAGATGCTAACCCTAGGCGTAACCCAAACCCAAACCCTAACCCCAACCCTAACCCTAACCCTAACCCTAGGCAGGGAAAGCAGGCTAGGCCTACGTCTGCGCCAAAGGAAAAAGCCGTGGAGGCAGGCTTATTGTGGTGGTTTTGTGTTTCACTTGGGATGCCTTTTGCAGCTGCAGTGTGCCTGGAGCTGGGGGATTTGTGGTTACTAAGATGCTAACCCTAGGCTTAACCCTAACCCTAACCCTAACCCTAACCCTAACCCTAACCCTAACCCTAACCCTAACCTTAACCCGAACCCTAACCCTACCCCTAACCCTAACCCTTACCCTAACCCTCGTCAGGGAAAGCAGGCCAGGCCTACGTCTGCGCCAAAGGAAAAAGCCATGGAGGCAGGCATATTATGGTGGTTTTGCGCTCCACTTGGGATGCCTTTTGCAGCTGCAGTGTGCCTGGAGCTGGGGGATTTGTGGTTACCAAGATGCTAACCCTAGGCGTAACCCTAACCCTAACCCTAACCCTAGGCAGGGAAAGCAGGCCAGGCCTACGTCTGCGCCAAAGGAAAAAGCCGTGGAGGCAGGCATATTGTGGTGGTTTTGCGCTCCACTTGGGGTGCCTTTTGCAGCTGCAGTGTGCCTGGAGCTGGGGGATTTGTGGTTACTAAGATGCTAAACCTAGGCATAACCCTAACCCTAATCCTAACCCTTGGCAGGAATGCAGGTCTGGCCTAGGGGTGCTTCCATGGAAAATGCTGTGGAGGCAGGCAACTGTGGCAGTTTTGCGCTCCACTTGGGGTGCCTTTTGCAGCTGCAATACGAGTGGAGCTTGTGGCTTTGTGGTTTCCACGATGCTAACCCTAGGCGTACCCCTAACCCTAACCCTAACCCTAGGCAGGAAAATCAGGCCACGCCTACATCTGCACCCTGGGAAAAAGCCATGAAGGCAAGAATATTGTGGTGGTTTTGCGCTCCACTTGGGATGCCTTTTGCAGCTGCAGTGTGCCTGGAGCTGGGGGATTTGTGGTTACTAAGATGCTAACCCTAGGCGTAACCCTAACTCTAACCCTAACCCTAACCCTAACCCTAACCCTAGGCAGGGATAGCAGGCCAGGCCTACGTCTGCGTCAAAAGAAAAAGCCATGGAGGCAGGCAAATTGTGATCCTTTTGCGCTCCATTTGGGATGCCTTTTGCAGCTGCAGTGTGCCGGGAGCTGGGGAATTTGTGGTTACTAAGATGCTAACCATAGGCGTAACCTAACCCTAACCCTAACCCTAGGCAGGAAATGCAGGCATGACCTAGGGCTGCTTCCGTGGAAAATGCTGTGGAGGCAGGCATCTTGTGGCAATTTTGCCCTCCCGTTGGTGTGCCTTTTGCAGCTGCAATGCAAGTAGAGCTTGGAGCTTTGTGGTTTCCAAGATGCTAACCCTAGGCGTAACCCTAACCCTAACCCTAACCCTAACCCTAGGCAGGAAAATCAGGCCTGCTCTAGGGCTGCTCCCGAGGAAAAAGCCATGAAGACAGGAATATTGTGGTGGTTTTGCGCTCCACTTGGGATGCCTTTTACAGCTGCAGTGTGCCTGGAGCTGGGGGATTTGTGGTTACTAAGATGCTAACCCTAGGCTCAACCCTAACCCTAACCCTAACCCTAGGCAGGAAAATCAGGCCAGGCCTACGTCTGCGCCAAAGGAAAAAGCCATGGAGGCAGGCATATTGTGGTGGATTTGCACTCCACTTGGGATGCGTTTTGCAGCTGCAGTGTGCCTGGAGCAGGGTTATTTGTGGTTACTAAGATGCTAACCCTAGGCGTAACCCTAACCCTAACCCTTACCCCAATCCTTGGCAGGGAAAGCAGGCCAGGCCTATGTCTGCGCCAAAGGAAAAAGCCATGGAGGCAGGCTTATTGTGGTGGTTTTGTATTTCACTTGGGATGCCTTTTGCAGCTGCAGTGTGCCTGGAGCTGGGGGATTTGTGGTTACTAAGATGCTAACCCTAGGCGTAACCCTAACCCTAACCCTAACCCTAGCAGGAAATGCAGGCCTGACCAAGGGCTGCTTCAAATTAAAATGCTGTGGAGGCAGGCATCTTGTGGCAATTTTGCGCTCCACTTGGGATGCCTTTTGCAGCTGCAATGCAAGTAGAGCTTGTAGCTTTGTGGTTTCCAAGATGCTAACGCTAGGCGTAACCCTAACCCTAACCCTCACCCTAACCCTAGGCAGGGAATTCAGGCCAGGCCTACGTCTGCGCCAAAGGAAAAAGCCATGGAGGCAGGCATATTGTGGTGGTTTTGCGCTCCACTTTGGATGCTTTTTGCAGCTGCAGTGTGCCTGGAGCTGGGGGATTTGTGGTTACTAAGATGCTCTTCCTAGGCCTGACCCTAACCCTAACCCTAACCTTAGGCCGGAATATCAGGCCAGGCCTACGTCTGCGCCAAAGGAAAAAGCCGTGGAGGCAGGCATATTGTGGTGGTTTTGCGCTCCACTTGGGATGCCTTTTGCAGCTGCAGTGTGCCTGGAGCTGGGGGATTTGTGGTTACTAAGATGCTAACCCTAGGCGTAACCCTAACCCGAACCGAAACCCTCACCCTAACCCTAGGCAGGGAAAGCAGGCCAGGCCTACGTCTGCGCCAAAGGAAAAAGCCGTGGAGGCAGGCTTATTGTGCTGTTTTTGTCTTTCACTTGGGATGCCTTTTGCAGCTGCAGTGTGCCTGGAGCTGGGGGATTTGTGGTTACCAAGATGCTAACCGTAGCCGTAACCCTCAATCTAACCCTAACCCTAGGCAGGAAGAGCAGGCCAGGCCTACGTCTGCGCCAAAGGAAAAAGCCGTGGAGGCAGGCTTATTGTGGTGGTTTTTTGTTTCACTTGGGATGCCTTTGCAGCTGCAGTGTGCCTGGAGCTGGGGGATTTGTGGTTACTAAGATGCTAACCCTAGGCGTAACCCTAACCCTAACCCTAACCCTAACCCTAGGCCGGGAAAGCAGGCCAGGCCTACGGCTGCGCCCAAGGAAAAAGCCGTGGAGGCAGGCTTATTGTGGTGGTTTTGTGTTTCACTTGGGATGCCTTTTGCAGCTGCAGTGTGCCTGGAGCTGGGGGATTTCTGGTTACTAAGATGCTAACCCTAGGCGTAACCCTAACCCTAACCCTAACACTAACCCTAACCCTACCCCTAACCCTAACCCTTACCCTAACCCTCGTCAGGGAAAGCAGGCCAGGCCTACGTCTGCGCCAAAGGAAAAAGCCATGGAGGCAGGCGTATTGTTGTGGTTTTATGTTTCACTTGAGATGCCTTTTGCAGCTGCAGTGTGCCTGGGGCTGGGGGATTTGTGGTTACTAAGATGCTAACCCTAGGCGTAACCCTAACCCTAACCCTAACCCTAGGCAGGAAATGCAGGCCTGCCCTAGGGCTGCTTCCATGGAACATCCTACGGAGGCAGGAATCTGTGGCAATTTTGCCCTCCACTTGGGGTGCATTTTGCAGCTGCAATATAAGGGGCAGCTTGGGGCTTTGTGGTTTCCAAGATGCAAACCCTAGGCGTAACCCTAACCCTACCCCTAACCCTAGGCAGGAAAATCTGACCAGGCCTACGTCTTCCCCAAAGGAAAAAGCCATGAAGGCAGGCATATTGTGGTGGTTTTGCGCTCCACTTGGGATGCCTTTTGCAGCTGCAGTGTGCCTGGAGCTGGGGGATTTGTGGTTACTAAGATGCTAACACTAGGCTTAACCCTAACCCTAACCCTAACCCAACCCTAACCCTAACCCTAACCCTAACCCTACCCCTAACCCTAACCCTTACCCTAAACCTCGTCAGGGAAAGAAGGCCAGGCCTACGTCTGCGCCAAAGGAAAAAGCCATGGAGGCAGGCATATTGTGGTGGTTGTGCACTCCACTTGGGATGCCTTTTGCAGCTGCAGTGTGCCTGGAGCTGGGGGATTTGTGGTTACCAAGATGCTAACCCTAGGCGTAACCCTAACCCTAACCCTAACCCTAACCCTAGGCAGGGAAAGCAGGCCAGGCCTACGTCTGCGCCAAAGGAAAAAGCCATGGAGGCAGGCATATTGTGTTGGTTTTGCGCTCCACTTGGGGTGCCTTTTGCAGCTGCAGTGTGCCTGGAGCTGGGGGATTTGTGGTTACTAAGATGCTAAACCTAGGCATAACCCTAACCCTAACCCTAACCCTTGGCAGGAAGTGCAGGCCTGGCCTAGGGGTGCTTCCATGGAAAATGCTGTGGAGGCAGGCAACTGTGGCAGTTTTGCGCTCCACTTGGGGTGCCTTTTGCAGCTGCAATACGAGTAGAGCTTGTGGCTTTGTGGTTTCCACGATGCTAACCCTAAGCGTACCCCTAACCCTAACCCTAACCCTAGGCAGGAAAATCAGGCCAGGCCTACATCTGCACCCTAGGAAAAAGCCATGAAGGCAAGAATATTGTGGTGGTTTTGCGCTCCACTTGGGATGCCTTTTGCAGCTGCAGTGTGCCTGGAGCTGGGGGATTTGTGGTTACTAAGATGCTAACCCTAGGCGTAACCCTAACTCTAACCCCAACCCTAACCCTAACCCTAACCCTAGGCAGGGATAGCAGGCCAGGCCTACGTCTGCGTCAAAAGAAAAAGCCATGGAGGCAGGCATATTGTGATCCTTTTGCGCTCCATTTGGGATGACTTTTGCAGCTGCAGTGTGACTGGAGCTGGGGAATTTGTGGTTACTAAGATGCTAACCATAGGCGTAACCTAACCCTAACCCTATCCCTAACCAGGAAATGCAGGCATGACCTAGGGCTGCTTCCGTGGAAAATGCTGTGGAGGCAGGCATCTTGTGGCAATTTTGCCCTCCCGTTGGTGTGCCTTTTGCAGCTGCAATGCAAGTAGAGCTTGGAGCTTTGTGGTTTCCAAGATGCTAACCCTAGGCGTAACCCTAACCCTAACCCTAACCCTAACCCTAGGCAGGAAAATCAGGCCTGCTCTAGGGCTGCTCCCGAGGAAAAAGCCATGAAGACAGGAATATTGTGGTGGTTTTGCGCTCCACTTGGGATGCCTTTTACAGCTGCAATGTGCCTGGAGCTGGGGGATTTGTGGTTACTAAGATGCTAACCCTAGGCGTACCCCTAACCCTAACCCTAACCCTAGGCAGGAAAATCAGGCCACGCCTACATCTGCACCCTGGGAAAAAGCCATGAAGGCAAGAATATTGTGGTGGTTTTGCGCTCCACTTGGGATGCCTTTTGCAGCTGCAGTGTGCCTGGAGCTGGGGGATTTGTGGTTACTAAGATGCTAACACTAGGCTTAACCCTAACCCTAACCCTAACCCAACCCTAACCCTAACCCTAACCCTAACCCTAACCCTAACCCTAACCCTACCCCTAACCCTAACCCTTACCCTAACCCTCGTCAGGGAAAGAAGGCCAGGCCTACATCTGCGCCAAAGGAAAAAGCCATGGAGGCAGGCATATTGTGGTGGTTTTGCACTCCACTTGGGATGCCTTTTGCAGCTGCAGTGTGCCTGGAGCTGGGGGATTTGTGGTTACCAAGATGCTAACCCTAGGCGTAACCCTAACCCTAACCCTAACCCTAACCCTAACCCTAGGCAGGGATAGCAGGCCAGGCCTACGTCTGCGTCAAAAGAAAAAGCCATGGAGGCAGGCAAATTGTGATCCTTTTGCGCTCCATTTGGGATGCCTTTTGCAGCTGCAGTGTGCCTGGAGCTGGGGGATTTGTGGTTACTAAGATGCTAACCATAGGCGTAACCCTAACCCTAACCCTATCCCTAACCAGGAAATGCAGGCATGACCTAGGTCTGCTTCCGTGGAAAATGCTGTGGAGACAGGCATCTTGTGGCAATTTTGCGCTCCCGTTGGTGTGCCTTTTGCAGCTGCAATGCAAGTAGAGCTTGGAGCTTTGTGGTTTCCAAGATGCTAACCCTAGGCGTAACCCTAACCCTAACCCTAACCCTAGGCAGGAAAATCAGGCCTGCTCTAGGGCTGCTCCCGAGGAAAAAGCCATGAAGACAGGAATATTGTGGTGGTTTTGCGCTCCACTTGGGATGCCTTTTACAGCTGCAGTGTGCCTGGAGCTGGGGGATTTGTGGTTACTAAGATGCTAACCCTAGGCGTAACCCTTACCCTAACCCTAACCCTAGGCAGGAAAATCAGGCCAGGCCTACGTCTGCGCCAAAGGAAAAAGCCATGGAGGCAGGCATATTGTGGTGGTTTTGCGCTCCACTTGGGATGCCTTTTGCAGCTGCAGTGTGCCTGGAGCTGGGGGATTTGTGGTTACTAAGATGCTAACCCTAGGCGTAACCCTAACCCTAACCCTAACCCTAACCCTAACCCTAGGCAGGGAAAGCAGGCCAAGCCTATGTCTGTGCCAAAGGAAAAAGCCATTGAGGCAGGCAAATTGTGCTGGTTTTGTGCTCCACTTGGGATGCCTTTTGGAGCTGCAGTGTGCCTGGAGCTGGGGGATTTGTGGTTACTAAGAGGCTAAACCTAGGCTTAACCCTAACCGTAACCCTAACCCTAACCCTAGGCAGGGAAATGCAGGCCAGGCCTACGTCTGCGCCAAAGGAAAAAGCCGTGGAGGCAGGCTTATTGTGCTGTTTTTGTCTTTCACTTGGGATGCCTTTTGCAGCTGCAGTGTGCCTGGAGCTGGGGGATTTGTGGTTACCAAGATGCTAACCGTAGCCGTAACCCTCAATCTAACCCTAACCCTAGGCAGGAAAATTAGGCCAGGCCTACGTCTGCGCCAAAGGAAAAAGCCGTGGAGGCAGGCTTATTGTGGTGGTTTTTTGTTTCACTTGGGATGCCTTTTGCAGCTGCAGTGTGCCTGGAGCTGGGGGATTTGTGGTTACCAAGATGCTAACCCTAGGCGTAACCCTAACCCTAACCCTAACCCTAACCCTAACCCTAGGCAGGGAAAGCAGGCCAGGCCTACGGCTGCGCCAAAGGAAAAAGCCGTGGAGGCAGGCTTATTGTGGTGGTTTTGCGTTTCACTTGGGATGCCTTTTGCAGCTGCAGTGTGCCTGGAGCTGGGGGATTTGTGGTTACTAAGATGCTAACCCTAGGCGTAACCCTAACCCTAACCCTAACACTAACCCTAACCCTACCCCTAACCCTTACCCTTACCCTAACCCTCGTCAGGGAAAGCAGGCCAGGCCTACGTCTGCGCCAAAGGAAAAAGCCATGGAGGCAGGCATATTGGGGTGGTTTTTCGCTCCACTTGGGATGCTTTTTGCAGCTGCAGTGTGCCTGGAGCTGGGGGATTTGTGGTTACTAAGATGCTCATCCTAGGCCTGACCCTAACCCTAACCCTAACCTTAGGCAGGAATATCCGGCCAGGCCTACATCTGCGCCAAAGGAAAAAGCCATGGAGGCAGGCATATTGTGGTGGTTTTGCGCTCCACTTGGGATGCCTTGTGCAGCTGCAGTGTGCCTGGAGCTGGGGGATTTTTGGTTACTAAGATGCTCATCCTAGGCCTGTCCCTAGCCGTAACCCTAACCCTCACCCTAACCCTAGGCAGGGAAAGCAGGCCCGGCCTACGTCTGCGCCAAAGGAAAAAGCCATGGAGGCAGGCATATTGTGGTGGTTTTGCACTCCACTTTGGATGCGTTTTGCAGCTGCAGTGTTCCTGGAGCTGGGGGATTTGTGGTTACTAAGATGCTCATCCTAGGCTTGACCCTAACCCAAACCCTAACCCTAGGCAGGAAATGCTGGCCTGGCCTACGGCTGCTTCAATGGAAAATGCTGTGGAGGTAGGCATATTGTGGTGGTTTTGCGCTCCACTTGGGATGCCTTTTGCAGCTGCAGTGTGCCTGGAGCTGGGGGTTTTGTGGTTACTAATATGGTAACCCTAGGCGTAATCCTAACCCTAACCCTAACCATAACCCCAACCCTAGGCAGGGAAATCAGGCCAGGCCTACGTCTGCGCCAAAGGAAAAAGCCATGGAGGCAGGCATATTGTGGTGGTTTTGCGCTCCACTTGGGATGCCTTTTACAGCTGCAGTGTGCCTGGAGCTGGGGGATTTGTGGTTACTAAGATGCTAACCCTAGGCGTAACCCTAACCCTAACCCTAAGCCTTGTCAGGATATGCAGGCCTGGCCTAGGGCTGCTTCCATGAGAATTGCTGTGGCGGCAGGCATGCTGTGGTAGTATTTTGGTCCAATTGCGATGCCATGCAGAACTGCAGTGTGACTGCAGCTGTGGGATTTGTAGTTTCCAAAATGCTAACCTTTGGCCTAACTCTAACACGAACCCTAACCCTAGGTAGGAAAAGCAGGCCTGGCCTAAGTCTGCGCCAAAGGAAAAAGTAGTGGAGGCAGGCATCTTGTGGCAGTTTTGCGCTCCACTTGGGATGCCTTTTGGAACTGAAATGTGCCTGGAGCTGGGGCCTTTGTGGTTCCTGAGACGCTAACCCTAGACTTAAACATAACCCTAACCCTTACCCTCAGCACAAAGCCCCCAGCTGCCAGCACACTGCAGCTGCGAAAGGCTCGTTAAGTGGAGCACAAAACTGCCACAATATGTACCCTCCGCGGCTTTTTCCTTGGTAGCAAACTTAGGCCATGCTTTGTTTTCCTTCCCAGGGTTATTGTTAGGGTTAGGCTTACACATTGGGTTAGTGTCTTGGAAACCTCCAAGCCCCCAGCTCCAGGCACACAGCAGTTGCATAGGCATCCCAAGTGGAGCGCAAATTTGCCACAACATGCCTTCCTTCATGGCTTTTTTCCTTGGGAGCAGACGTAGCCCAGGCCATCTTTTCCTGTCCCGGGTTAGGGCTGGGGTTAGGGTTAAGCCTAGGGTTAGCGTCTCTGAAACCACAAATCCCACAGTTGCAGTCACATTGCAGTTCCGCAAGGCATCGCAATTGGACCACACAACTACCACAACATGCCTGCTTCCATGTCTTTTTCCTTGGGAGCAGCCCTAGCCCTGGCCTTCCTTCCCTGCATAGGGTGAGGGTTAGAGATAGGATTCGGGTTGCGCCTAGGGTTTGCGTCTCAGAAACGATAAAGCCCCCAGCCCTAGGCACTTTGCAGCAGTGGTAGAAATCCCAAGTGGAGCGCAAAACGTCCACAACATGCCTGCCTCCATATCTTTTTCCTTGGGAGGAGCCCTAGCCCAGACCTGATTTTCTTCCTTAGGGTTAGGGTTAGGGCTACGGCTAGGGTTACGCCTTGGGTTAGTGTCTTAGAAAACACAAACCCCTAAGCCCCTAGCACACTGCAGCTGCAATAGGCATCCCAAGTGGAGCGAAAAACTGCCACAACATGCCTGCCTCCATGGCTTTTTCCTTTGGCGCATACCTAGACCAGGCCTGATTTCCCTGCCTTGGGTTGCGGTTAGGGTTAGGGTTAGGATTTCGCCTAGGGTAGGCGTCTCGGATACACCAAAGCCCCAAGCTCCAGGCATACTACAGTTCCAACAGGCATCCCAAGTGGAGCGCAAATGTGCCAAAAGATGCCTGCCTCCAAAGCATTTTCCATGGAAGCAGCCCTAGGCCATGCCTGTTTTTCCTGCCTCGGGTTAGGGTTGGGATTAGGGTTAAGGTTATGCCTAGGGTTAGTGTCTTGGAAACCACAAGGCCCCAGCTCCAGGCACACTGCAGTTCCAAAAGGCATCCCAAGTCGAGCGCAAAACTGCCACAACATGCCTGCCTCCACAGCTTTTTCCTTTGGCGCAGACCTAGGCCTGGCCTGCATTTCCTACCTATGGTTAGGGTTAGGTTTACGCCTAGAGTTAGCATCTTAATAACCACAAATCCCCCAGATCCAGGCACACTGCAGCTGCAAATGGCTTCCCTAGTCGAGCGCAAAACTGACACAATATGCCTGCCTCCATGGCTTTTTCTTTGGGAGCAGCCCTAGGCCAGGCATGCATTTCCTGCCTAGGGTTAGGGTTAGAGTTAGGGTTAGGGTTACGCCTAGGGTTAGCATCTGGGAAACCACAAATCCCCCAGCTCCAGGCACACTGCAGCTGCAAAAGGCATCCCACGTCGAGCTCAAAACCACCACAATATTCCTGCCTTCATGGCTTTTTCCTTGGGAGCAGCCCTAGGCTGGGCCTGATTTTCCTGCCTAGGGTTAGGGTTCGGGTTAGGGTTAGGGTTAGGGTTAGGGTTAGGGTTATGCCTAGGGTTTGCATCTTGGAAACCACAAAGCCCAAAGCTCCACTTACACTGCAGCTGCAAATGGCACCCCAAGTGGAGCGCAAAATTGCCACAACATGACTGCCTCCATGGCTTTTTTCTTGGGAGCAGGTCTAGCGCAGGCCTCCTTTTCCTCCTCAAGGTTATGGTGATGGTCAGGGTTAGGGTTAGGGTTGGGGTTAGGGTTAGGGTTAAGTCTAGGGTGAGTGTCCCAAGAACCACAAAAGCCCTAGCTCCAGGCATACTGCAGTTCCAAAAGGCATTCTAAGTGGAGCTCAAAATTGCCACAAGATTCCTGCCTCCACAGCATTTTCCATGGAAGCAGCCCTAGGCAAGGCCTGCATTTCCAGCTCAGGGTTTGGGTTAGGGTTGGGGTTAAGGTTAGGGATAAATCTAGGGTTAGCATCTCGGGAACCACAAAGGCCCCAGTTCCAGGCACATTTCAGTTCCAAAAGGCATCCTAAGTGGAGCGCAAAACTGCCACAACATGCCTGCCTCCACAGCATTTTCCATTGAGGCAGCCCTAGCCCATTCCTACTTTTCCTGCCTAGGGTTACGGTTAGGGTTAGGGTTACACCTAGGGTTAGTGTCTTGGAAACCACAAAGCCCCAGCTCCACTTACATTGCAGCTGCAAAAGGCACCCCAAGTGGAGCGCAAAATTGCCACAACATGCCGGCCTCAATGGCTTTTTCCTTGGGAGCGGCCCTAGACCAGGACTTCTTTTCCTGCTCAGGGTTAGGGTGATGGTCAGGGTTAGGGTTAGGGTTAAGTCGAGTGTTAGCATCTCGGGAACCACAAAGCCCCCAGCTCCAGGCGCACTGCAGTTCCAAAAGGCATCCCAAGTCGAGCGTAAAAGTGCCACAAGATGCCTGCCTTCAGAGCATTTTCCATGGAAGCAGCCCTAGGCCCGGCCTGCATTTCCTTCTTAGGGTTAGGGTTAGGGTTACGCCTAGGGTTAGCATTTTGGAAACCACAAAGCCCAAAGTTCCATTTACATGGCAGTTGCAAAAGGCACACCAAGTGGAGCGCAAAATTGCCACAACATGCCGGCCTCCATGGCTTTTTCCTTGCTGGCAGACCTAGACCAGGATTCTGTTCCTGCTCCGGGTTAGGGTTATGGTCAGTGTTAGCGTTTGGGTTAGGGTTAGGGTTAAGTCTAGGGTTAGCGTCTCAGGAACCACAAAGGTGCCAGGTCGCGGCACACTGCAGTCCCAAAAGGCATCCCAAGTTGAGCGCAATATTGCCACAACATGCCTGCCTCCAAGGATTTTCCTTGGGAGCAGCTGTTGGCCATGCCTACATTTTCTGTCTAGGATTAGGGTTAGGTTTAGGGTTACCCCTAGGGTTAGTGTCTCTGAAATCACAAAGCCCCAACGTCCACTTACATTGGAGCTGCAAATGGCACCACACATCGAGCACAAAACTGCCATAAGATGCCTGCCTCCACGGCTTTTTTCTTTGGCGCAGACCTAGGCCAGGATAAACCTAAACCTAGACTTAACACTAACCCTAACCCTAACCCTAACACTAGGCAGGAAAAGCAGGCCTGGCATGGGTCGGCTCCGAAGGAAAAAGCCCTGGAGGCAGGCATGTTGTCGTGGTTTTGCGCTCTCCTTGGGATGCCTTTTGCCGCCTCAATATGCCTGTAGTTGGGGGATTTGTGGTTTGCGAGACGCTAACCCTAGGCTTAACCCTAACCCTAACCCGAACCCTAACCCTAACCCTTAGCAGGAAAATCAGGCCCGGGCTAGGGCTGATCCCAAAGAAAAGGCCATGGAGGCAGGCATGTTGTGGCAGTTTTGCGCTCAACTTGGGATGCCTTTTACAGCTGCAGTGTTCCTGGAGCTGGGGGATTTGTGGTTTTAGAGATGCTAAGCCTAGGCATAACCCTAAGCCTAACCCTAATACTCATACTAAACCTAAGCAGGAAAAGCAGGCCTTGCCTCGGTAGGCACCAAAAGAAAAAAGCCGTGGAGACAGGCATATTGTGGCAGTTTTGCGCTCCACTTGGGGTGCCTTTTGCAGCTTCAGTGTGCCTAGAGCTGGGGGCTTTGTGGTTCCCGAGACACTACCTCTAGCCTTGACCCTAACCCTAACCGTAACCATAACCCTGGGCAGGAAAAGCAGGCATGGGCTAGGGCTACTCCCAAGGAAAAAGCCATGGAGACAGGCATGTTGTGGCAATTTTGCGCTCCAGTAGGGGTGTTTTTCGCACCTGCATTATGTCTGGAGCTGTGGGATTTGTGGTTTCCAAGACGCTACCCCTTGGCGCAACCCTAACCCTAACAATAACGCTAACCCTAACCCTAGGCCGGAAAATCAGGTCTGGGATACGTCTGTGACAAAGGAAAAAGCCGGGGAGGCAGGCATGTTCTGGCCGTTTTGTGCTCCACTTGCGATGACTTTCACAGCTGCAGTGCTACTGGAGCTGGGGCCTTTGTGGTTCTCGAGATCCAAACCCCAGGTGTAACTCTAACCCTTACCCGAACCCTAACCCTAGGCAGGAAAAGCAGGCCTGGCCTGGATCTGCTCCCAAGGAAAATGCAGTGGAGGCAGGCATGTTGTGGCAGTTTTGCGCTCTACTTAAGGTGCCTTTTGGAACTGTAGTGTGCCTGGAGCTGGGGGCTTTGTGGTTTCCAAGACGCTAACCCTAGGCGTAACCCTAACCCTTACCCTCGGCAGGGGAATCAGATCTGGGCTAGGTCTGCTCGCAAGGAAAAAGCCGTGGAGGCTGATGGTTGATCAGTAGTCACCATTGTCTCCTGTCACATGCACTAATAAAAATCTCTCCGATGTGCACAATAAATTGCCAAACATTAACTGAATTACATAGCAAGGAATTTTTGGTTTAAACCTTTTCAGTAGTCTTGGTTGCATTGTTAAGAGTTTGGTTTTGTTTTTTCTTTACCTAAAGTGATAGGTAAAGATAGATAGATAGATAGATAGATAGATAGATAGATAGATAGATAGATAGATAGATATTCTTTCCAAAATATATAAAATAAAAAAAAGAAGAAAAAAAGGAAAAAAAGGGAAATGTACCTTATTTACAAATGAGTTTTATTTAATGAGCTTTAATTTAATGCGCTTTAGTTTTTCACTAGACTACTGCAGTACCTTCAGAATAATCTGCAGCAGAATCCTGCCAATGGGGCCATGGACTGCTATCTATACACTGGCTGGGAGGAAATTTCCACTTCTCTCAGACAGCTCTGACAGGGACTTTAGAACTGAAATGCCATTGAATTAGTAATGTTCCAATTTATCAAACTTGCAGATAATTAATTTTTTTTCTCTTCTCCCCGTATTGAACAAGTGATATAGATATTATTGATGAAATGGTCATATGCTAGTCCATCATATGGAGCATTCCAGGTCAGTATGTAATTTACGCTTTTTGTGCAATGGAGAAAAAAATCCAAAAACTCCAAGCTATTTTCAGAGAGTGACAAATGTCAACATTCAGCACCTTGTGATCAATTTTAATTCCTGTATTATGTAAACACATGCGTTAATTTCCTGTCATTACAGTAATTTCAGTAAACATAATTAAAATAAATATGGATCTGCAGTTAATTCACAGTTGTACCTTGAGCTATTACTGCTATTTCTGATTCTAAATGTGTGTACCTAGCTGTAAACAGAATATAGAAATTGCAGAGCTAGTTTTTACTGCACTGAAATACAAAACAGTTCTTACAGTTTGTGACTGGAACTGAACAGTCTCCTCTATTTAATGAAAAGATGAAGTGAGGAGAAAGATTTCAGAAGCAAGACATTCTCATACAAAAGCAAATGGTTTACATTCTTGGCGTCTGCAGAGATTATCTTTACAGAAGATATTATCCTTAGTAAAGGTTAAAATAAAAGTCAGAAATTGGTTGCTAACAGCTATAATTGTATACCAAAGTGAGGAAGCATAACTTTGAACAAGTACATATAATTTTGAGAAAAGCAGCAAATTAAACTATTATTTTGGAAAAAAATTATAGGCTTCCATTTCGTTTGTTTGAAATACAAAACCTAAGGACAAAACTCCCATACAGTTAATAAAATCTTATAAGACTCTGAAAAACAACATGAAACACTTTTTCTTGCAGACCAGATTAAATTCTTTCTTTTTCTTATAATCAGTTTTAGATGCATTTTTAATTTATTTTGTTGGAGTAATGAAAACAGCAGGTTTAAATGAAAAAAACTTGATGATTTAGATTCTGAGATTTGATCTGAGCTGAGAAAAGGCAGTGGCACAGTGAGATGTAGACTCTTTCTGGCAAACTCTGCAGCTTTGCAGAAGTGTTAATCAGCCTTGTAGGGTGCACTTGGACTCATAAGAACAGTTTTGGCTGTGCTTCAGAACCTTAATTCCTAACTGCATGGTTCTTGCCTGTTCTCAAGATCAGCACAATAGTGTTTATGCTGCAGAAGAGCCAAACTCAGCAATGCCCAGCTTTAAGCTAGCCTCCCAGCACATTCTTAAGCAGGAAAAAGACCAGAGTCATTAAATCCCAAACATATTCTCTCTGTAGATCACACACCAGCATTTGCTTGCCTTCACATAATAATATGACTAGCCCTCTCATTTACCTAGTGCATCAAGTTACAACCAAAAGCACCTGAAGTCTTGTCAAAAAGAAAGGCACACACCTGAGGAAAATGTTCAAAGCTCCTTAAACTTCAGAGGATTCTCAATAATACCACTGAAGGAGGTCTTACCCTCATTGTCAGGAGTGGAAAGGGCTCCAGGGAGAGGAACACCCCAGCCAAGCGTCCAGAAGGCCTGCTTGATGCCACAGATTAAGTGCCAGCTTTTAGTTTCCTGAACAAAAGAATTTTTCTAGCATTGCAACTCTTTGATACCACAGGTAGAAAAAAAATGTGTGCAGCAAGGCTGTATCACAGAGATCCTAGTGTCCAATTTGACTCACACCACACATGATACCTGACACCTCCTGTGCACATTCCTTTTCCCTCCACACCACAGAGGAGTTGCCATGTGCTCTGCCTTTTGGTTATCCATACTGTACATTCATCCACAAATCCAAATCAGAGTCTCTTTTTTCAGACCTTCCCCAGCCTTGACAAGTAGTACTGGTTATATGGAGAAAGGAGAGACTGTAAGTTCTAAGGGTTGTGGTTTTGGCTTGAGAGCATTTAGAGGAACACAGGGCAGGATTATCTCTTACTCTGAGGAGAAAAAATTACCACAGGTATGCCTCAGTTCTGAATATTGGTAATTTTCCAGTTTCCTGTAGTTTACAGAATAGTAGAATAGTTTGAGCTGGAAGACAGCTTAAAGACCATATCGGTCTAATCACCTCAGCATAGCTTGGAACCTTCGATGAGACCAGGCTACTCAGAGCCAGCCTTATCCAGCCTAGTCTTAACATGTCCAGGGATGGGACTTCCCACCTGTGTGGGAAACCTTTTCCAGTTCTTCACAACCTGCATAGTAAAGAATTTCTTCCTAGTATCTAATATAAAATTCCTTCGAATCTAAACCTTCCATCTACCCTCCTTCAGTTTAAGGCTATTCCCCACTGTCCTGTCAGTACACACCCTTGTGAAAAATTCCTCTCCAGCTCTCTTGCAGGAGAGGCACAGGCAGGTGCTCTAAGATCTACACAGAACCTCTCCTTCTCTAGGATGAACAGCCCTCCCTTCAGCCTGTCTTCATAGGAGAGGTTCTCCAGCCCTCTGATCTATTTAGTAGCTCTCCTCTGGATTTGTTCTATCAAATTCATGTCTTTGTTGTGTAGGTGTCAGTTTCTTTTTATATATAGGTATACATTGTTTGTAAGTTGTGAATTCTATTTTGACATTCACTGCAACACCAATATTCTTCCTCATGTTAGAAAGCCTGCACTTAGTAAGCAGTTTGTGTAAGAAGAGCTGTTTGGGAAGATTCTACTCATGAGTCCTTTAATTCTTCTTCACAGATGATGAACCCAGAGGATACTGACTGAGCTAAATCACTGCCCCCTTCTCTATGCAGGCTGGAGGGAAAAATCGGCAGTGTTAAACAACACTTTCAAGTTTCAATATTGTTGAAACGTGAGTAATTTTTCTTTATTACCTTCTTTTTATAAAATATATTTTTCATCCTTTTTTTACCATCTCAGAATTCTAGAATAATTTTTACTGAATTCATTTTAAGAGTGCCTTTGACTTTGTTAATACTTCTTTACCTTTCCTGGAAAAAAGCTTCACAATGACAATGTCCATGATAACATCTCTCTTTTCATAATTAGACCCTGCTGATGGCTCCTAGTCATTATACTAGCAATGAAAGCACCTTCTTCTGTTTGCACTGTCTTAAAACAGATATGAGCCTCTATTGCTTAGGATCCATCTGGGCTAAGATTAGCTTAAAAGTTAGCAAAATATAATCCCTTTGATAATTTCACCTATAACTGAAACTGCATTATGTAGCAGCCTCATTACCTGAGGCTACATGGGTTTATATTATTTGTTTATACTTACACTCAAAATTACCAAATTTCAAACTTTTGTAAAGTCATTTTTCTGACTCTGCTTTCTGCCCAAGGCATTTTTGTGTGTCATAGGTGAAAACACTTCAACAACTTTTAAGTTCAGTGAGCAAAACAAATACTTTGTCACCATTATTTAAACATTTTAGAATGAATTTAATACCTTTGGTTTGCAATAAACCCTTGATATTTGACAAGAAAAGTCTTGGAACAATAAAAGAAAGCCCACATCTATGTGTAAACTAAGCAAAATGATTTTTAAATCCAGATATTCCCAAGTTTTCTTGGTACCAGATGTGCATCTATAACAAAGAAACTGAAGTAAGGAGGAAGCTGTTAAAAAGATCTCAGTGATTATGTTTATAGGATAAAAGAGGGATTTATTCCATTCATCTGATTTGAACAACCAAAAAACCAGCAGAGATGTAATGAAGGGCTTTGCCTCCCTTCTAGAGGAAGGCAGTATAAAGACTAGTAGACAGACCTAGCCTGCTTAGGGGAGTCTGGTTTTGTGTTTGGAGCTTCCAAATAGCTAGTGACTGTCTCCTTGGCTTCTTTTTCACTGAGTAAGAATTTCTCTTGGAAGAAGAATATTAGAGCCCCTGGCTGTGAGTAGTCTTTGCAGACAGCAGGGAGAGACCCAGAGAACATTTAAGACCACGACTTTACTGGTACACAGGATGTGCCAAGCAGCAATCTTCAGAATTATCTGCCTAGGCAAAACACTTTCATATATTCTATTAAATTATTCTCCAATATATAAGATAGCTGAGTGCAAGTTGTCTATTGAGAGTGGGCCATGGCCCATGCTAATCCTGAACCATGCCAAAAAATCTTTTGAGAAATTGTGAGATCAAAAAGCATGTCATGAGATGCTCTGGCAACTCACAAGATGAAGTTCCAGCATGCAGAAATATTCCTTGACATTAGCATGTTTACTAGCAGAGTAGCAAAAAGATGTCTTTAAACTGTATAACTTTTATGCCTTTCAGCAGGATTCATGTTTGTTTAGTCAGCTGTTATTTTCTAATGGTCTCAGAGAAGGATTAAGCATCTCAGGAGGTATCTGACTGTAAGGACACATGGTCAATATGCAGTCAGATACATGGCAGAGGCGAGTTCGCTTCAGTGTGTTACCAAAAAGAGCTAAGTTTTACAACAATGTCAGTAATGTTGGCCTGAACCTCAGGCAGGTCCAAGTTTCCTGCTCTGTATCTCATTTCTGAATCTGTTTTTGATGCTACCTAGGGTTAGTATAAAATCCAGGAACAATGCTGTGAGCACAGAAAAGGAGACACACCATCCTCCTAACAGGAATTGTCTTCCTTACAAAGTCATGCTTATTCTTGTATGGTCTTATTGTCTGGCAAATGTTACCACATTTGCACAGCATTGCAGAAAGTGCAATTCAGTGGAAAGACAGTAATGTTTTCCTACCTAGAAAAGGCCATTTTCTCATGGTTCAAATGCTGTAACATAGAGCATGTGCAAGAACACGGAAGCTGAGAAGGGAATTATATTGATTTGGAAGAACTTCAAAAGAAACTGGTAACTGCAGATGGATTGTGTGAGGAGCAAGATACTATTGGTGTGAGTTGAAATACTCTCTGAAAATTCAGCCTGAACCATGTGTGTGTTGGAAAGGACCTAAAAAATCATCTAGCTCCAACCACCCTACCATAGGCAAGGTCAATTTCCACTAGAACAGGTTGCTCATAACCCCTCCAAGCTGACTGTGAACACTTCCAGGGATTAGGCATGCACAGCTTCTGTGGGCAACCTGTGCAAGTGCCTCATCACTCCCACAGTAAAGAATTTTTTTCCAAACATCTAATCTAAACCTACCCTCTTTCAGTTTAAAGCCATTCCCCCTTGTCCTGGTACTACATGTGTTTGTAAAAAGTCCCTTTAGGTACTGACTAAGCACTGAAGGCTGCTCTAAGGTCCCCTCAGAACCTTCTCTTCCCCAGGTTAAGCAGCATCCAGCTCTCTCAGCCTGTCCTTACAGGAGAGATGCTCCAGCCCTCTGATCATATTTGTGGCCTCCTCTGGACCTGCTTTAACAGGTCCGTGCTGTTCTTGTGTTGGGGCCCCAGAGCTGGACACACCACTTCAGGTGGGGTGTCCTGAGAGCAGAGCAGAAAGGTAGCATCAAATTCCACTTGTTTTATCTTTCTCCTGGTATATTCTTTCATCACACTTTGATACTATAACCTTTCACTAGAGAAGGAAAGGAAACAAATGAAATCAATTTATTCTTTTTTCTGATGTTCAATTACCAGCCTTATAGATAAATTCACATGCTTTAAAACTTCCCTTCCCAAACAGGTCATCTATAGGCATGGATAAAGATAGGAAGCAAAATAATATGCTCCACTTACATATTCTATTTTTTGTGTAGCTTTATAATGTAAAAATTATTCAAGAGAAACAGTTTCTTGGATCAAACTGAGCTGAAAAAAACATTAGTGATTGCCTAAAGCAACATAAATAAAAGAACAAAGTTATGGCTTTTATTCAGTGTTTGACTTTTGTTCTTGTTTTCTTTACCATTGCTGAACCACACTTCTCAAAATAAAAAGACCCTGAGTGTTTGCAAGTCTTACATAATTTCACTTGGGGATTGTAAGGTTTAGCTCTCCAAAATCAATGCCAAATACAGTCAAAAACACTAAGAGAAAGATCCAGCACCAAGTAGCACTGGAATGTTTCCAATTTTTAGTTTTGCTGTAAAGGAAATACACACTTCAGCATATGGACATAAAGTCTACACCCTTGTAAATAAGTCCTCAAGACAACCCATAGAAGACTGCAATAAGGAAAAAGTAAAATGAGGAAATTCACATGAAAAGGTAGTACTAATGAGAGGAGAGTAAGCCTTTAAAACAAGGGACTTCTCAGCTGAGGTCTTCACAAAACCTGTACACATACATCACCTGTAGCACTCATGAAACTGAGGGATATTCAAATAATTTACAGGTCATACATCTGAAAATATGGTAGCGATTATCTGTCCAAACTTGCCAAGCAACAAACAGACCATCTTATCAATTTTGATTTCCAAGCAACAAACAGACCATCTTATCAACTTTGATTTCCATTTTCATCAGTGTAACCTTGAACATGCCTTAGACCTGTATAAACAGACATTCTGTTAAATATTATAATTCTTATTTAAATGAAGTGAAAAAGTAATAATTCCACATATTGCAAAGCAGTTAGTGATCTCATTGTCCCCTTGTGTTGTATGCATATTTGTTTATCAGCATGAAACAGCTTCTTATCTCTTTTCAAAGCCCAAGGCAAACAAAGTAAACATTTAATTAGAAACATCAGTTCCTAAACTTATTGGCATTTTTGACTTACACTGAACTCCCAGCTCATTGACAAACACCCAAACAACACAACTTTCTCTACAACTGTATCTACTAGTGTGGGAGAAGTCATTATTAATATCACTAATGCCTGTTTTTATACAAGCTCCTTTATTCCAATATCATTTGAGGAAACATTAAGCAGACATGGATTGATGGTTTCAACAGATAAACACGACACTATTTTTTAATCCCCTGAATATATATGCAAATGGATGATGATGGCTTTAATGGAAATTTTGCCTACATAAACATTGCCCTCTAATGGGAGAGGAGGAACAAGAGCTGCTCAGAATTTATATTTGGATCCCATGAGTCATAATCATTTTAAAGGAATGGGTCTTATTGTGCTTTTATGTGGTGCTTTGATTAACCTTCCATCGCTCCATGGAGTTTGAGGCTTCAGGGATCTTCATCCAGACTGATTTCCTGGATAACACAGACCATTTATTTTCACCCAGCAACCCTTTTATTAGTTTAAAAAAAAAATCCAAATGTTTTATATTAAAGCATTTCACTTCATAGAGGCTGAGACTGTTGCATAGCACTGCAATGAAGCAGGGAAGCTCAGTATCACTTCAGGGCCCCACAGTAGCAGAGAACAAAATAGAGGATATACACTTCAATAATCCTGCAGGATACTCTCGGCTTTGGGTTGCCAAGGAGGAAAAAAAGAAGGAACTATGCAGCCCTGTGAATATGAATGACAAAAATACTTCTTTCCACTTCCAGTCCTGACAGTTGCTCAGCCTGTATTTTTCTTAACACGAATGATTGTTTTATTCCCCGGCCAAGTGACATGGTTGGCCTCAGGGCACTGTCTTACACTGTCTTGGTCACCTCTGAGGTAAGAGTGAGCAAAACAAAATAAAAATAAAGTTTAAAAAAACCCCACAAACAGCAAAAAAATCCTCTCCTAAACAACTAAAATACCACACAAAAGCAAACACAAAATCTCCCAATCTCAACATACAAAAAGAAAAAATAGGAAAGCTAGAAGACACAAAACATAAACAAACAAGCAAAAAACTTCCTTGATTGTGCCTAGAGGAAAACTTTCCTGTGGATCCTGAAGAAAATATTAGAAGTGGCATTCTCTATTACCTTGTGTCCTAATGCTGAGTTACCCTTCTTTAGGCAATATGAAGGTTCTCAAAAGGTGGAGTAAAACTTTTTCTTTCTTTTTTTTTTTCTTTTTTTATTCTCCAAACTAATTTATATTTCTCTAAACTACAGTGAGTCCAGCACCTCCCCAATGTTTAATTATCTGCACAGCAAGAAAAATTCATCTTACCTTAAGGCTTATTTTTTCTAACGTTAACCACCAGTCACTGAATCCTGTTCTGACTTTTTCTAAGAATGTTATAAAGTTTCCACCCATCAGATTCACTTATGTGTGAAATGATCTTTCAGGCTGCTTTTCAACAAGCTCGAAGGGTTGAGCACTGTAAGTCTCACATTGTTTTGCAATTCATAGATCACTTTGAGTGCCTTCCTTCAAGCTGTCTCAATGCACCCTCCTTGAATTACAGAGGCAGGTGCAATGGATTATCATTTCAGCCTGTACAGCAGTGCAGCTAGAGGCAAGCTCATGACCCTATATCTACTCTTTACCTATACAAGGATCACATTACTTCTTCTTGCCCCCAGCATTACACTGTGGAAGACACGAGGAGCTGGATATTCTGGGTATCTTAAAGCCTTATTTTCCAAGATTTACATTCTTTCCCTGCAGACTGTCTTCATTTCTTACCTATACTAACTTATTTTTCTGCATTTAAGTGCCTTTTTTGGGGCATCTGAACACTTACCCTGGTATTTCTATTTCTGCATGAGACTATGCAGTCCTCATTGCTTATTTTTCCATCAATAGTTATGTCATGGCTGGACTTGCCTGGTAAATTGCTTCATGGTCATAAAGAAAATGTTACATAAATAAATACTAAAATGACGGACCGAGGGTAGACTTCTGTTATTTGCAAAAAATAAAAAGTAAATTAAGAGATTTGCAGTAGACAAGCCTTTAATTCATCTGATAGAACTCCTGTTATTTCTGAAGTCAAATTTTTTTATTATTTTGACATTGGTTACTACATTATACCACGCAATATAAATAATAAATAAGTGTGATGCGTCCAAGCAATTCTTACTATAGGGTTATAACAATATTTTTAAGCACTAAATTTCTTTATTGAGTTCTTAGTGTAAATGAAACAGGAAATCAAGAAAAGACAGCAGGTCTGCATGAAATATTGAGATGTTGTCTGATTGAGCAGGGGTGGGAAAAAAATAAGAAAGGTATGGACATGATAGACTAAGTACACCTCGAGCCATGAAGGTGATTTAATGATTGAAGCATCTGTCATGCAAGGAGCATTATAAAAATAGGGAGAGGCTTAGAGATCTGGGAATGCTGAGAGGGATCCCACAGGGATCTGGGAACTCAGGAGAGATCATTGTTCATAAATACCTGATGAGAAGGACAAAAACTCTTCTCAGTAATTTCCACTGGTAGAAAGAAAAGCAATGGGCAGAAACTGCAACACCTGAGAATACCCAGCACAGCAAAACTCCTTTTTACTGCAAGGATGGTCAAAGAGCAGAACAGATTGGCCAAGAAAGTTGCAGAGTCTCAATTCTTAAACCCAACTGGACATGGTCCTGGATAATCTGCTTTGGCCCTGCTTGAGCTTGGAGTGAATTATCTCCAGCAGACCTTTCCAACCTCGATTGTTCTGTGTTTCTGTGCTTCCATAAATATGTCATATCATTTTAGTATTCTTTAGTCTATCAATCTCTAATATTTCCTTGAACCTTTCTCTTTTAGCCAATAAGAACAATTATGTACGGCTTATCTACTCTATTTTCAAAGATGACAGATTGACTGACTGAATACTGCCAGCAGCAGGGGTTAGCATCCAAGGCTCTGAGGTGATGGAAAGACTATTTTCTTAAAAATCCACATACTTCTTGGTATTTAAAAAAAAAGCCACTGAAAAAAGCTAGATTGGAAAGACTAGAGGAAGGTCTTTGTCAAGAAACAACACAGTAAGTAGGAGACAAGTTGCTCAGCATATCTGAATTTCCCCATGTTTAAAACTTACCTTATACCAGAGTTAATGCACTTTCAAAGCCCTGGCTTCAAGCTTGGAACATTGCAATGCCATTTGATAACCTTCACTCTGAAGTTCAGCTCTGTGCACTGAGACACACCTTCATCTGCAGCTGTAGTAGAGTGATTTCAAGATGACTGGTAAACACCAAAGCATTCACCTTCTATGCATTTTTATTTTTAAAACTGGGCTAGAAGTTCATTCATGTAATACTCAACATCTCAGTGTCCCCAGCTGAAATGCAAACAGGAGACTCTCCCACTAACTTTTAAGATAATTTTGTGTGTACATATGTGTGTGTATATGGTATGCCCAGGCTGTAGCAGCAGCAGAGGGTGCAGGGGAGCTCTATGGGGGGAGGTCCCATAGAGATTCCAGCACATTCCAGCCAGCTCCAACCAACCCATTACAAGACACAGCTAAGCCCCACAGATGGGGTGGGAGCACTTTTGGCAAAGTGCATGTAAGAAAGGGCAAAAATTACACAGAGGTAGTGAGGATTGAAGGGGAAAAGTCAGAGAAACAGCCCTGTATGATGGGGACAGGAGGAAAAAGAGAGAAGGAACAAGTATTCCCAAAGGGACTGCAGCCATGGAAGACCGCCAGGGCCACACAGATTTATCATAAACACCCAAAGTTCTTTAGGTCTTTCTGTAATTAATGCCAGCAAAAGTACTTCAAAGGTCTTTGTTATAAGGCAAAAACACGCAAAACAGGTTGAGAAGCATGAAGTGGCAAAAATGCCCTAAAATATCCAGACTAGAGACCATCCTGCAAGCCCTATTCTGTCATGGAAGGAACAGAGAGTGCCTGGTGCAATAACAAGGGGGAGAAGAGGAGGTGTCTTTTGAACCTGGGGAGGGAAGAGTTGTGTGTTTTCCCTCACTGCTTTTTTGTCTTGTTGCTAATTTTCAATACCCCAAATAATAATTAAGTATTCATATCAATTGGCAACGAATGAAATTAATTTTCCCAAGTCAAGGTTGTTTTGGTTTTTTTCCCCACAAGGTTTTACCAATGTAAGTTATGTCCCTATTGCTATCTCAGCCCATGTATTTTCTCACTCTTCTTTTACCCATTTGCTCCTCTGTCCCATGGAGGAGAGGAGGGAGGTTAGGGAGTGGCCTCACAGGGCCTGGCTGTCAGTGGAGGCCGGTCTGCCACAGACCAGAGGCTCCTGAAATCAATCTACATCCTTGAAACCTCAGATCTCCCAAGTGTGCTAGAAAGGACTTGGTCAGTGATTTGACTGCGTTTTCACTACAGTTTGTTGGGAAAAGTATCAGTAACACTATTAGGAGATGCTGCTATTTTATGCTGAGCTATTTTTAATTTCTGTTTCAGTATAGGAAATTTGTTCTTAAGAGTGTATAAAAATTCCAGCTGGTGTTGCCTTTTGACAGCATAGTGCATGTTAGCACACACAACCAGCTGAGAATCTGGCATGGTGGATATCTAGCTAATCCTGATGAACCGAAGCAGTAGATAGAGGTTCAGTGAAACTTCCCTAATTACACCTTAATTTATGTATATATCTTTTCTATAGACATTGGCCCCTTTGCTTCCCACAATACCATTCTAAGGATCAGCATTCTACTTTTAACCAATCAGATAATCGTGGTCCATAAAGGGTAAGAAACCAGGAACAAGAGATCTGCTGTTTGTCACTTAGCATTGTAGTGCTTAGAATTTAAGGAGTGGATGGCATGGAGGCAAAGCCTTGCTCTCAACCATGGTCTTTGCATCATCTCCCTGAACTGCACACACGGGTTAAGCTCAGAAGCTCTTGGAGATTGCCTGTGGGTCTGGGCTTGAAGCTGACCTTTTGTTTGAGTGCAAAAATTAGTGTGCATTGCAGCCTTGGTAATGCTCAAGAACTTTTTTTATTGAAATACTGTGAATGGAAATGTTAGCCTTCTTTGTTTTGCAGGGCATTTTCAGGGAAGTTGCTGTTGTTATTGTTTGTCACTTGTATTTCATTGGCTTTCAGAAGAAGTACAATACTCTTGTCCTCAAGTTTACACAGTATTCCTAAGAGACAGATATATTGCTGAAAAACAGTGAGGTCTCAAAAGTCCCAAGACCTACTGTCTTCAAAAATGTTAAGATTCCTTCCACAGAAATACCTTTATTAAGGCTTATTGACAGCTGCTGATTTGGAAATGCATTCAATAAAACAGCTAGACAAATCAAAAAAGTGGCAGTGACAAATAATGAAACTCCATTAGGAATGAGAACATCTGGTCATCCTAAGGTGTGGATGTTTAAAAACTACAACACTTAAGGCCAAGTTCCCATTGTCTTCGGAATATTTTATCATAAACATCCAAACTTACTCAGCTCTTTCTCTAATTAATGTCAACAAAAGTATTTCACAGGGCTTTGTCACAAGACAAAAAAAACAAAAGCAGTTAAGTGCATGTGGAAGGTAATATATAACTGAAATAATGACTAAACAAAAAGTGCTGGAGAATAAATAATTCATAAGCAGACCTGTCCAACTGTCTTAGTAAAGCTAAAAAGACAGGCATATGTTTATCCAAAAGAATCCTATTAAAAAAAAACATTCTACCACAAAAATAATGCTAAATCTCAGATGTTGCTTAGAGCAGACAAAATAAACCATGAAAGGTCATCATATATTTAAAGGCATTGTGGAAGTACTGTGTAGTTCTGTATTGCAGCTATGAGGTATGGTGACTTGGTTTGCCTGTTTAATTTGATGCTGTGGGATAAGTGAATCTAAATAAATAATTTGTTTCAGCAGACTCTGCCTGCAAGTGCCAAACAGCATGCACATGTTTGTTCATCATGTCATCATTTCTGTTTAGGCTAAAAAGATTGTGAGGACTTGCACATTTTTCGATACGCCTATCTGTGTAAAACTAGTATATACAAAATAAGTAATGCCAATACTACTGTTCTTGTCTAAATTTGATTAAAAGATTAGAAAGCAGATGAGCTGTGGTAAAATTAAGCTCACAGATAATCCACAACACATATTGCATCTGTGTACTAACATACTCTCCTTCTCATTTGAGTAAATTAGCCCTCATTTAGTGATGTGTTGTGCTGCCAAACCACTTCCAAGCAGTTTGTTTTGTCTCTACTTAATCTCACAATTTAGACATCCCATAAAAATTACACATGAGTGCAGACTTTGAAATCACAGAACTAGGAAAGGAACTTTAAGAGCCTACTCTTGTGGCAGAGAGCATTTGTTTCTATTACTCATTTAGCTGGGAATGAACAAACATGGTGGGGGGGGGCAGGGGACAAATAGGAAGAAAAAGCGGGGGGGGAGGAGGCAATCTGTGAATTTATAACAGAAAAAAGAGGGCACATTTAGGAAAAGACACTCCAGAAGTATGGAATCCCTATTCCAGAGATTATTTCTAAGGGTTGGGTATAGCTAGCAATATACAGACGTGGTTTAGTTCTTTTGTGCAGACCTACAGACCATTTATGCCATTAAAATTAAAGAGCAGTTGGCATGTAAACCTTTCAGCAGTCCTTCTGTTTTGTTGCTGTACTGCAAATTGACCATGAAAAGGTTTGTTTGATGACAGATACCCACAGAGCAGCCAAGGTGGGCACTGGCACCAGGCAAGAGGGCTAGCTGGATCACAAACTAGAGTGATGAGAAGACCAGATTTGGAGCCTACAGAGAATGACAGTGAGACCAAAGAAAGGTAAACTTGTGGAGCCCACTGGTACCACAGGAACCATAACAGACCCCCACAGAGAGAATCACAGCAGATTTGTACATGCTGGAAATTTGGGGCTTGCAACTTTTAAAAAATCTGCCTGGTTGTTTAAAGGATAAGCTGCAGGGACAAGAATGTGCAGTATACATTTGTGTATACAGATGCACAAATACACAGGAACAAATATATTTCTGAAATTAAACCCTCAGGAAAATCAGTGATCTCTGGGAATTCCTGGCAATCCTATGATTTTGGTACAACAGCATGAAATACTGAGGAACATGAACGGCATTTTGCTGTGATATTGGTTCACAGTCCTAGAAGAGAGGAAAACACTGGGCTGAGAGTTGAGCTGGCCATGACTCATTGCAATCAGATGAGAAAATGGCTCAGAAGTCATCCTCATACCTGTATTATCTTCCTTCAAATATTCTTCAAAGGTTTTCTTCACCACAATGGCTACAAGAGCCCAGAGCACATGACACCTCTTGATGTGCAGGGTTAGCTCGGATTCTCTCATAATCTTCTACACTTTCAGCTTTTCCTGTCTCTCTGCTGACTCCAAATTTTCAATTTTGCAGTTTAAGGTCTTCTGTTCTGTGCCCTATTTGCACATAGTGTCCATTTTATGCGTTTGATTCCTCTGTAGTACAATATGAATGTATTACAACAGAAAACCAGTTTTTCTTTATAGCATGGCATATTGCAAAGATTTTCTTCTTTCAAGAGATTCATAGAGGGTAGATGTTGTTATGGGGTTTTGTTAAATAGGACTGTATTCTCCATACCTCTACAAAGCTCCAAATTTACATTTGATACTGTTACAAGTTCTGGTTTATGAACACCTGCTTTTTTTGTGGCTAATTTATGTAGTAGGTCTATGTGGTAAATTTTACTGTGTTTTTTTTTTTACCAGAGTCCAAAGCTTTTTAAAACAATTGAGATCAAACTAAGCTTCTTGTTGATTTATTTTGTCTTTTTTAGTTTGCTCCAGGGGGTATTGTCCATCAAGCAATTGACATAGATGCAGAGTATCTACCAATCAGTTTAAAAATTAAAACAATTATTCCCCTAACTGTAACAATAGAAATTTTGCATAATCAAAAAATGCATAATCCAATAAAGAACAGAAGAATTAGGGTTTGCTTTTTTTTTTTTAAAGCAAGGGTTCTGTTTCATTGAACAAATATATCTGAATGGAGCCTTGAAAGAATGTTCATATGCTTTCTTTAATTTAATTTTAGACATGTTTAGTGAAGCGAAGAATTCAAATAATTTTAACTATCCTTTAGGAATAAAAAGTCTGAATCTAACTGATAGTAAACTCCATTAAACTTCTAATACCTTTTCAGTGTGTTATTAGCTACACAAACAAAAGGCTCAAAAGAAAAAACAAGATATAAAAAATCTGGTTTTATTTTTACCACATTTATGTACATTCACTACTTGTAACCCAAAGCTTTTTTATACTGTTGGATATTCTTTTACTTTGGCCTTCAGACAGGAAAATATAATTAATTGTAGACATTTGTTTCTACACCTGTGATAAAAGTGCATGTTGTGATTGCTGTCACTTCAGTCTTTGGAACATTTCTACATCCCTAGCAACAAGAAGACACAAAGGTGGTGGTGTTTTGTTCTGTAAAATAGTGTCACGCATTTGTCCCTGTCATTGAATGCATTATTTACAAACACAGAATATTTGAGGTTGGAAGAGTCTTTAGAAGGTCACCTAGTGTGCAGGCAGGGTCACCTAGACCTTGTTACCCAGGGCCTCTCTGTCTTCTAGGGAGCCAGCAGCTCCTCCCAATTCAGTATGATGAGCAAAGCTGCTGCAAATACCTTGGAGTTCTGAGTCCAAGGGCCAGTACTGTGCTATGTATGGTACATAATGAAGCCTGAACTTAATTGGTGGGCACCAGGAACACAAGCTATTTTAACAGAAACCAGTGTAAGGAAAATCAAATCTTGGTCAAATGTTAAAAATATACCCTTATAAACAGAGTAAACTAACATAATTCCATTTTTTTTCAGTTGCTTATGTGTCCTTGAGTAGCAGTTTATTGCTTTCTACTTTGAAAGTAAATACTGTGGTGATTTTCTTGAGCCAATAGCCTGTGGACAGCTTTTTAGTGGAGGAGAGAATGAAGTGGATGGAGGACCACTGCTCCTTTTTCCTTACAGAGAGCAAAGCCCTTCTGCTTTGCAAATAACATCTTGAATAACATCAGCCATGGTTAGGTTTATGTGAGTGGGATGACACACATCACTCTAAGGAAATGAAAGAGAACATCAGCAGGCAGCCTAAATGGCAGTGTATTTACTTCTACACTATTCATATATTCATAAATTCACACCAGCTGAGGACCTGGCTCCTGAAGCTCCCTTTCAATCCAAGAAAGCAAAGTGCCTCATCACAGAGCAACAAACTGCTCACAGTTGGTGCCGCTCAAGGTGCAGTTTGCAAGAGCAGAAGTACTTTGGAAATGCTGGAAAAATAGAAAGGACAGTGGTTTCATATCCACTGAAATATTCTGTTCTCAGATTCAAGAGAATGATCAGAACCATATAGTATTTACTGCTAGTTTATAAGCCTCTGAGAAAGAAAAAACCTGAACAATTATGTTTGAAAATTAATAATTCTTCTGTTAACATGTATATCATATCATGAATATCATAGAGAGCAGTTTGTGGAGATGAGATTTTTTTTCATTTTCATAATTCAAAAAACTCCCTTTCTCAAGCAAGCAAGCCACCCAGTCAAGAAAACATACAAACCTGAAAGAGGCAGATCCCATTAAGATGGATGTTGTTTAACAGTGCAGAAAATATGCTTTGTTACAGAAAAACTAATTCTGTAGTAAATTATATAAAAAGTGAAGTAATGATATTGGATTTCTACTTCTTTATCAGGAATTGAATTAATTTACAAGGTAGGGCCACAAAATGCTTACGGAAGTAACATTGATCAATTATATACTGCTCAAATTGTCAGTGTAATATTTTTTCAGGATGAGTTAATTACTTTTGCCTCATTTTCTGCGCATTCTTAGCATCATTGTCCTAGAAAGGATATTTTGACACAGGTTAGATCTTGGAGATAACATTGAGCAGGAGGTCACTAATTAGTAATAGTGCCTAGCAGCAGTTTTGCTGGGTGAAGGAGCAGCTTTTTTTAATAACAGCCTACCTTTATTCTACCTCTGCATGGCACATGCATGTGGAAGAGAAAAATATGCAGAAGAGAGAAGTCTAGCTGAGGTGAGTCGACATCTCAGCAATATTTTCCCTTTGCAGCAGGCCAGTACAGAGGCAGTCAGCGAAGAGCTGCAGTATGTGCTGCTGTGAGCTGTGCCAGCAAATATTTCTGAACAGAAGAAAAGCAGAGAACCACTGAGGTGGTTAACACAGTGCTTGTAGCAGCCTGCAGTGGACCAGTGTTCTGTGACTCTGAGAAACTTGCCTTTGTCTGCATCTCCTCACCTTCTAGCCCTTCCATTTGTAAGAATTTGCACTTGATCAACCCAAATACTCTCATCATTTATGCTTTTTTTGTAAAGGGGAAAATAATTTTTTAAAAAAGGGTAAATGTATAAAGGATGCAGAGAGAGACCAAGGCAGAGAGCTCATAAAAAGCAACTGAAAGTGATAGAGGACAGTATGCTAAGATCAGCATTTATTTAATTAGAGAACTTAGTTGTACATCCTTCTTGACAGAGATCTTCCCTCTATTCCTGCAAAAGTTCTGAAAGCAGGAGAAATTTTCACCCATAGTGAACATGACAGAGCTTAAAATATCTACCTTTTCAAGCTACCCATATTTAATTTTTTTTTTTTTACTTTTTTAAGGTAAATTTATACTCACGTTAGCAACCTCCTTTTCTAAATCGCCACCTCTGAAATGAGGGGCTGAGAGGATGACAAGAGGAGTAAAATTTTCCCCAAAATGGGGAGACTCATAACTGATCTGTTAGAAACAGCACAAGTAACAACTTTACTGCATAACTTTCTCTGGCACTGCTCCTACCAGTGGCAGGCTGAGCTTTAGGAATGAGCATTCCAAGACATTGTGAAAAAGTCCATGTTCCTGGGCTGCTGAGCGTGACCATTACTCTCCTCCTGCATCATCCTGGATGCCATCATCAGCAAGGGCTTTTGTTCCACCCATTTCCCTCAGGTCTGCTTTCATATAACTCCAGACAAGCTTGTATTGGGCAAGCAATTTCTTGGGCAGAGCACATGGAACCTTTTCCTATGTGAGAAAGGCTGGAGTACCAAAGCCTGGCTGAACTTGTGCTGGGGTCTGCTTGTACATGGGAGTGGAGATTCAAACAGCAGATTTAAAAAAAGGGGAGAAAGCAAGATCTGGGCAATGGCTGAGGGAGGGGTGCAGTGAGTGGGCAGCAGCATGGCACTAGCTGTAGGAAGTTGAGACAAGCTAGATGGTTTTTCTGGAAGGCCATTTTGTATCCAGGCTCTGCATCTTACTGTGAGACTAAATTTCTTCATGTCACCATTTTTGTTATATTCTCAGCTCTGCTCTGGAATCACCAGTCTGGATACACTTTCAGAAGCCATCTGTACGCGATATAGGTGATCAACATGCTTTCTGCATGGCCAAGATCTGTTCTTTATCAGCTGTAAACAGTGGAAATAAAAATGATTGAATAGCATGCACTTATCTCTGCAGCCAAAATACCAGACCACTGCCTGTGCATAGCCCATATATTTGCACTTTAAGATACAAGCACAAATATTACAGATTAAAACTTTCTGCATTCCTTGTTGCCATATGTTCAAAGGATAAAAACCTAGACAGAATCAATCATCTTTTATATAACCCAAGTATTAATTAGAGTGAGACTAATTAGTTGCCACCTTTGATGAGAAATGAGAAATTAGTTCTCCTCCTCCTCTCTTTTTTAAACTGAAAGATTTACTACTCAATTTTAGTGACATTTTAAACATTTCCTTTTCTTTTAACCTGTGGTACAAATTTAATAGCGATACCTCTGCAGCAGAAAAGCTTTCTGCAGACTGATTCTGATACATAAGGCAAAACAAGGCCATTTTTCAATCAATTCTAGGAGTCAGCAGTAAGCTGAATATAATGCTCTGCTGCAGGTCATAATTAATAAATTTGGACTATGGATTTAAAATGTCAACATCTGATGTAAATGCTAATAAATTATATTATCATTAGTATCTCTGACTATAATATCTCCATTCCAATCTCTCTTAAAAGTGAACAAAGTAATATACATTGCAAACAAAGGAATATACATTGCTGTGCTTATTATCACAGAGTAATGAATAAATGTGTCATAAATAGTTTTGTTGGCTTAAAAGAGCTGTACTATATGCAAACTATATATCAATGGCAAAGAGCCTTTCTAGTCAAAATTTACTCAGATCAGCTGAATGGAAGAAAAAATATCTATGCTTTTCAGTGTCATTTGTGGAATGATACTCTTTATTCATGACATTGGCAGTAGTAGTAGAGCTACAATGTATCGAAATATTAAATACCCAATATTAAAGTATTCTCTGCTAGAAGTTAATGTTAATGAGAAAGCTGGACCTCCTGAAAATTTTTCTGTCAAGAAAATAAATGTACAACAGTTTCCCCCCACATCATAATGGATTTGAGAGGTTCCAACACCGCTAGTAGTCTGTTGGTACATCTATTTTATCAGTTAATGGATGATAAATTCAATAGAAAATGCTTAATGAAAGCTTCATGAACTACCCCAGGTCTCCTGAGGCTTACGCAGAACAATACTAATCTTTCATAGCATGATTTAGTAAACAGCAGCAGTTACATGCCTTTCTAGCACACACAGATTTAGTGAACAGCTTAGAATTGAAACAAGGCATCATTATTTTGAATAAAAACATCATAGATACAATTTTATCAGCAAAAATTTACCAGAATCCAAATGCATCCTCAAGAACTTATCTTGAATACTAATTTTCTATTGAGGAATCTCTTTCCCATAATAATTCATTCAAAGTTCATCAACCCCGTAGGGCAAAGTTTTCCTTTACATAAATATTTACATGGGAGAAAAAATACTAGCACTTCTCAGACTTTGTCTTTTTTTCTATTTTCAGTTTAAATCTTGTGTAAAAATTATGTTTGTACACACATAATTTTTTTTAATTAGAAAATTTTATAATGTTACAAATGGGCTGAAAATACTGCAGTCTAAAAAATGCTTTCAAAATAGGACATTCTTTATGGTGTACAATTGGGTCCGTATGCATATAATTTTTTATTAACAACTGAAAATATTGATTTATGGAGGGCAGTTTTGTTCATAATATCTATACTGGAATTTCTGAAATACTCTACCTAGTGCCTAATATGAAATATGCTGAACTTTATCAGGGAGTGTGTTTCCAATGGAATTGTGTGGGTCTGTGTTAGCTCTGGACCTGAGTCTAGACTGTTTCCACAATATCTAAGTATCAGATAATTTGTCATCAATGATCTAGCTGCTGCTTTAGCCTCCATGAAATATTTGCGAAGGCTTTGCCTTCACAGTATCTATATTCACCTAGTAAAGGTCTGAATTAGTATCCTAAGTTTTTTTCACAAAAAAAATTAATTTCTGAGTCTCTATGTAGTTATGCAACAAAGCAGAAATGAGCTATAGTTTAAAACTGGACAGTGGGTGCACTTTAATGCTTCTAATGTCACTACATCATTCATGTTGGTTCCCAAAATATATAATTTTTTTTGTTTGATTTCCCTGTCTCCAAATCAAAGATAATAACAGATCTTGTACAATTTGCAGAAAACTTTCGATTTGCTACTACTTTACATACTCAGTAGCCAATATTCAGCATACAGAAACTCCATGGCAGAGAGGACCCATAAATCCTCCACCTATTGGACTGAAAGTCTGTATTAAGAATTAAATATTGGTTTGCTCTGATAGGATTTTGCAGCTAGAACATACCACCACACTGAGATTGCAAGCAACAATTCTCCTGACTACCATCCTGACCATCTGCATCCTCCCCCTTCTTCTGTGTGACCCAATTTCCTTGCCTGCATTCTTCATTATGTACCTTTCCTAATGGGAAAAAAATGGCTTTGGGGGAAGAAAAGGGAAGTCAGGGACAGAGGTTACTCCAGCTGCAAAGACTGCTCATGGTAGGGAAGCTGAAGACACTGGTGCATATTTCCTGGTCCAACCATCAGTCTCTCTTGCCTCTCTGCTTTCATGTATCTCTTCCTGACAGCTGTTCAGTAAAGACATATCCAAATTCAACTAAAATGCAAAATATCAAAATATTGAAAGAGGAAATGGAGGGAGGGTAAGTCTCATGTGTGCTTGGAAAACCAAATGGAAAAAACAGCTTATTGATTGCTGAGAAAAAGAAAGCTTTGCATGGTTAGTGATTTACTTGGAAAGAAAAGAAAAAGTCCTTTTGATATACACCTACAATAGGCTATACAACCTACAAAAGGCTAACATAAATTCACCACAGATGAAGATATTTAAAATGTGGTCCAAAAAGCCACAGATTATTACATTGTCAATGATGAGATAATCAAATTTATCAAAGTCTTGTTTATGTATAGAAGAGATACATGAATGTCAAGCAATTGCCATTTTGCTGAAATGAGGCAAGTAAAAGCCTCAAATCACACTAGCCATGAAATTTTCCACCTTCCTCCGCTCTTTTACAAACCATTCATTCCAATGCAAGGGCATACAGACTTACCTTTCCCCCTGCATAACATACTGCACAGTTGAAACCAACAGCAAATTCCTCTTCTCCCGAGAAAAAAGGGACACAGGTCCAGTAAAGTGACTTGCTTAGTAACTGTTGAAATATTACCCTAAATGACTAGTTAAAGGGCCCTTAAATGACTACTGAATAACAGAGTTCTAGACTGTGGTCCTTGCATCAAGCCTGAATCCTGTCCTGGAGGAGGACAGCTCTGCTGGGAGTCCAGCTAAAGTATGGCTGGCTGAAAGGTAAGTCAGAGCTAGATTTATGGCTTAATTTAGATGCAATCATTTTAGGAAAGAACAAGTAAATTCTCCTAAGTATTAATCAGTCTCAGAGCTCATCAAGTGCTTTTTAAATTTTAGTTAGGAGACTGACTAAAGTGAACCAGAGGGCTGTGGTCAAGCAGAGAGATTCAGAGAAAATGTTACACCTGAGTGAGCCTGCTAATACAGGAGAAGCTTAAAGCATTACAGTTGAAAAGAAACCCAGTTTGAAAAAAACTCTGATTGGTAGCAGAAATCAAGCAACTTCAATTAGACTTGCCCTTAAGGAGATGTCTGGAGCCGCAATATGGGTACAAATTGCATTGCATTGAGAAAATACAGAAACCGCCTCTTTCGGAAACACAAAAATCTACTTTGAACAAACAATAGGACTGCTAACATACCAAGTGGAACAAATTAAAACTGTCAACATCACAGAAACTGTTTAAAATTGGTAAGTTAGCATGACCCTAAAGCAGAATAGAAATTAGATGTTCTGATAATGTTCAGAAGAAATGAAGGCAGAGATGGCAGCCTGCCCTAGGAAACAGCAAAGTTGTAACATGCAGACCCTTTCATTGAAGTGTTGGCTCACCCACACAAAACACAGTTTTAGACACTTTCAAAAGTTCTACAATAATCTTCTACAGAGTAACCACCCAAGGAAAAGAAGTCATTAGCACTGAGCAATCAACAGATGACTGATTTATCACTAGTCTTCTAAAAAATCAGTCATGATGGTCATGAAAACATCATTAAAAATGCTATGGAATCAATATATAATCTCTGCTGTAATGTAATGTGTAATCAATAAGCATGTGGAGGGTCTAGTAACATACAACCCTGCTGTGTTCCTAGTGCTGCTGTCTGGTTAAAAAAAAATGTATGTGCACATATATGCAAATTGTAGCAAAGTAAACACCTGTCCCTGGCATGTGTTTTTCAAATTCAATTGACAAATTGACAAATTTGATAAACAGATAAGAAGATTAAGACTTTCAAAGTATTTCCTGTATGCACAGAAACAAGTCCCTCGAGAATTTATGAATCAAACTGTTAAGCAGTGTTGTACCTAGCCTTTAAGTATCCTAATGCAGGACAACTAGACCCACAAGAAACACTATACCAAACACAGAGCAGCCTAAGGGGAAGAGGTCCTGAAGAAAGGGTTTACCCTTATAGGTGCCCACTAGTACCAGGCAGCACAGTCTTCCATTTGGGATTTGCAACCTGGAGAGTTCTTAGACCGATTTCCCTTTACCCTCAAAACAAACCAATCAAACAAGTTCTCTCAAGTTACAGGTTTTCCTAGGTGGAATTTTCTAAGATAAGAATCAGCTCTCTGCAAATGCTTTCTGAGGACACAAGAAAAAAGGCAGAGTTCGAGAGATGCAAGCTTGGCCCAGGAGCTCCCTGTTCCCACCAGAGCTACAGTGCTACCAGGTAACTGTAGGGTTCTATTCTAGTTCTTTAGCAAATGCAAATGGTGAAGATTAGGGAGAAGCTGGATGAGAGTTTGAGGATCATGGGTTTCATGTTAGGTGTTTCCACTCAGTCTAAATCCCCCATCAGACAACATGGCCTTTTCCTAATCTTTGAATGGACAGCTTTAGGATGGCCTAAAAAATCTGCTTCATTCATTCAAAGTCAAGGAAAACAAAGTGTGAGGCTGCAGCACATTTAATGCTGGCCAGATAAATGTAATAATGTGGAATTATGCTGAACTGATGTGCTTGGCTGGTTTCTTGCTGACTGGACCACAATATGCTGGAACTGCAGTCTGTGACCTTTCAGGGGTGAAAGTTGTTCCACGGTGCTGACATTTACCCAGGCTTTGTGAGTTTCTGTCTCCTAATATAATGACTGCTTTACGAGAGGTCTTGGCATATTCCATGGAGAGAAAAAAAAAAAAGAAAAAAAGAGAAGAGGGCAGTGTAAAAAGGACTTGAGCAACCTAGGTTACCAGGATAAAGAAAGGAGAATGTAAGAAATCTTACATTCATAAGGCACAAAAACTTACCATTACCCCAGGGAGTTGCCGCTTACCAAAACTCCATTAATTTTACAGAGCTGGCTTAAAGTAAGTGGGTTTTACTGCACAGATGAACAGTGTCTTGCTAGGTCTGTCCTAGTTTCACATGATTCATTTGCTACCTCCAAACTTCTGTTTGCCAGTGTTCCTGGCTGCAGATGTTTCTTCCTGTTCTTCCACTTGAATAATATCTGTTCGCAGCAATTATCTGCAGATGATAAAACCTGAAGATCTAGAGATATATTCAGAAAACTGCAAAATATACAAGGCTTTGACCAAAAGTTCCTGCAACATAATAGATAAAACTTATCACTAAAAAGCAGGCAGCAGAGCAGGCAGGCAGCTTTCACATGCGCTAATAGCATCACACTGTGAAAGCTGTAGAGAGGATGCTGTTGCCCTGACAGATAATTTTGTCAATAACATCGCTTTTCAGTTACCATTTTTACCCAGTTGAATAGTCATTTGATATTGTTAAAAGCATTTTCTTGGATCCAAGATTTACAATTAAAGTAAGATGAGTGTCCCTGCTATTACAATAAAATATAATGTAAAACAGAAAAATATGCAAAGCAAGGGAAAGTATATTGCCTTGGCTTGACTCATGTTCAAGATGACTTACAGTATTTTACTGAATTATAAGGGCCAGCAGCAATGGAAAGATAATTCAGGGTGGGATAATTCCCTAGTGGGGAAGAAAAAAATGCAGCAGGTCCCAGATTGCCCTCAACCCTACAGCCAGAGTAAGAAAGGAAAAGAAAAAAAGGGACTTATGTGTGACAGTGACGTTACATCTGCCACAACAGCCACTCAGCATCACTCACAGCAGCAGTTATATTATTGTAACTTATGCCAGCAGTCTGGTCTGATACACAGCTGGCCCAGGGTCATGGTACTGGCATCCAAAGTAATTTACAGCATCTGTGCACCTCCCCCAAGTCACACTGTGTGCCCCGCAGCTGCAATGAAGAGTTTGCATCATTAACTTTAGAGGCGTTTAACTTATGCTTGCATTATGACTGCTGCCTGATGGCATCCTACTCCTCTCTCTTCTCAGGTTGCCATGACAAACTAAAAATCTTGTTGCAACGACTAGCTAGTAAATCAGATAAGTTCCATGAGAATTTAGAGGATGGTAGCTCTGCCTCCAATATCTTAAGAGATAATAATTTTCATTGCCACTTGACAGTGGCAGCAGCTATGACTTCTGCAGACTGCCTCATTAGCATTTCTAGGATTCAGCATTTTTCAAAGATGCAGCCGTTATTTGATTCATGAACACTGCAGAACTGCACAGAGGACACACATGGCCAAATATTCATTAGCCTGGATTTGGGCACCTGTGTTTATGGCCTGCATTTTGTCATTATGGGTAACATTTGGCACACCTCTTGGCATCATGAGAGTGTTTCTACTCTTATTCTGATAAGAAATCAGCTCTCTTTTGTCTTCACCCTTAACCTAAAACATTTGTTTGTTCATGAAGTTATAAATTATCATTTTAGATGTTGATGAGTTTGGGTTTCTCCCTGTGCATGAGTTAAACTGCTTGATTTATGCATCTTTCTAATGAGCACATGCAGAGCTAGGTACTTCCTAGACCTTAGATTCCCCCTCTAAAAAGTAAATACTAAAGATCAATGTGAATTGAATGCTGAATAACCTTCAATTTATAAAAGTACCTCAAGAACATTGTTTTTTTATTCAAAAGTTATGAAAAAGAATGGCTTGTATTGCTCGTTTGAAGAGCAGTAGTATTATGTGACAATTATGTTAATAAGCATATAAAAATTTTCTTTAGAGTAGCAAGCTGCCATTGTGAAAAGAACAGCATATTTATTTGTATAAAGAATTTATTTATGAGTTTACAGCTAAAGATAACAGTTCTGTCATCTGAATCTTACATCACATTATTGTATATTGCAGTAAGAAGACTATTATGTGAACATGACCAAGAAGGCTTCTGGCACAGGTAAGGACATTGCTGTACCTGGAAATCAAACTCCCATACGAATTATTGTTTTGGGGTTGGTTTTAAGCAGCTCCTTTTCTAAAAGATCCTCACACCATTTTAATTACACAGGACATAAAAGTAATCTTATGGTGTTCATGCATTATTAACTATCATTCTTCAGGTTTATGACAAAATTACAGCCCAGGGATGCTCACCTCACCCCCAGAGGGACTTTCTGCAGCCCATCAGAAAGAATTCAGCATGCAGCTATGTTCAGTACCACTTTCTCTTCAACCAGTTCAGCAGCAATCAAGAGTAAGGTTAATTCTAATAAATTGATTTGCTTCTGTCATGTCATGAGGGAATGATCACAAGGGAGAATGGTGGTGAGGAGCAGATTGCAGTGCTAACAAGGACAGTTCCTTTAGCCAGTCTTTCCTGACTCCATGACACCTCCAAAGAAAGGGTCTCCATAGCAGATAGCATGCCAAGTTGCTCTGACAGTTTGCCAAGTTGCTCCAGGTGCAGCAACCAGCTCCAGGATGTTCTTCTTTGGGTGCATCTGAGGAGACCACACTTGTGAATGATGTGGTTGAAGTGGACAGAATAAGTCCAGTTCTCTTAAGAAGTGTTAAATGCATATGGCTTTTTCCCCTGGCCCTGAAGGGCAAACTTTTCTATTTGCTGCCTCTTCTAGTTCCGGTTCTTTAGCTTTTCTGCACAACAACCACCAGATTAGAATTGAATTCTTGTGTTTTAAATTAAAACTGAGATATAGCATCAGTCTAGAACTTCCAAGTCTAAATTATGTGGTGATACAATGGGAATTCCAGCCATTGGCAATGTTACATCTCATAGATGGATATGAGGCTTTTTGCACATCTTCTGACACCATTCAGCCATGATTTTTAGCAGAAATTTGAATTTTATCATAATAAAAAATAACATTTGTATTTTTACTATGATTTTTATCCATCCTTTATCACAAACACCACTTGAAAGATAAATCATCCTGCTACTGAAATGCAAAATGATTTAATGAGACACAGTACTGTAAACTCTGTCTTGTTCTTGTCAGCCTTTTTCATTATCAAGGGAGTGTAATATCAAATTAGTTTAACTTCTTGACTCACAAGAGAATGCAAAGAGCTCACAAATTAAGATTCACCTGCAAGAATGTTTCAGCACCAGGATTAAATGTGAATGCCCAGTTGATTGATAAGCAGATTTTAGCACAGGCGAATAAAGTCCTTGGGGACCAAACCTTGCCAGTGCCCGACAACATGTCACTTGGTATGACCCCATTTGTTTCAATAATATGACAAGCCTGAGACTCAAAATTTCAGCCTGATGATATACAAAGGGCTGCATCCAGCTCAAGGTCTTTAATGATCCCCATTTCTGAATGCAAATACAACTGTACTTGTCACATATCTATTACAGTGACAAAAGCTTCATTTTGCCTCCCCAGAAAGGGAAGAGATGCCTCATTGTTGTTGAGTTGTACACCCTTCAAAATGACAGGGGATCATTATTTTATTCAAGACCTTGTCCCTAAATCCATGATCTGGAGAAAGAATTAAGGTTTCACTTAACATGGCTGCACTACATGGGACTAGTGCAATAGCCTTGTAGATTTTTACAGCAGGGAGAAAAATCAGTGACCAAGCCTGGACAAAAGAACTGCCAGCCACCCCCTCCCCTCCTAGACAAAAACAAAACAAACAAACAAACAAAAATGCAGTTGACTAACAAGTATTAAATAACTTGTAAATTAACTAATCTGTGTCTATTCAGAAAGACCCTCTGTCTCTCAGCTTAATTGAATCTCCCTGTTGAAAATTAGCAATTTGCTTCTATTTTGAATTCTGTTGCCCTCCAGGAGGGTTGCTTCCTCATAATATCTGGTGTTGAATGTTTATCCATTAGTCATTTATCAAGCAACAGAAGGATGGCTGGACTGTAGCACTGTGCATATTTTCACATATTGGTTTTCTTACTTGCTTTCATGCATAGTACGTCATATAACACACAGAATCATCTCTCTGTAGAGGTATATGTGCTGTAGCCCCTCTGAAAAATGTATCCCTCTAGCAAGGGATACCCCTGACAAAAATTGAGATTTTTATAGTGGATTAGTCACTGTGTAGAAGTACTCAAGTTCTCTTAATTTTTTCATTTTAATTTCTTTCAATTTTGACAGAAGCACAGGATCAGTTAGGTTGGGGGGGACCTTCAAGTCCATCGAGTCCAATCTTTTATCAATCACCACTCTCTAAACTAGACCATGCCACTGAGTGTCATATCCAGCTATTTCTTGAAAGCTTCCAGGGATGGTGACTCCACCATTTCCCTGGACAGCCCATTCCAATGCTTTATGACCCTTACCATGAAGAAATTCTTTCTGAGGTCAACCTAAGCCTCATTTGGTTCTGCTTGAAGCCATATTCTCTGGAAGAAGAGGATAATCCCCACCTTGCTGCAACTTCTTTTCAGGTGATTGTGGAGAGCAACAGGTGGGACAAGTTACAATACATCTATTTTTTCCAAGTTGTTTTGTCAGTTTCTTGCATTCCAACATGCTAATTTTACTCCAGGTCACAACCTCAATTTTTTAAGAGCCTCAGTTGCCCAGGATTTCTTTCATGACATTTCTTATGCCTGAAGTGCAATACCTTCTCCCTGCTATCCTATCCTCCAAATTTTGCTTTTCTGTGAAAAATTTGAACACTCACCTATTAAAGTTTTTCACTATAAAATGCACTTCTAGTAAATGATAGCTAAGGTTTTGCCATTCTGGTTTGAATAGGAATACTGCAGCAGTTGTTACCAAGTTTCTCCAATATAATTCATACTCCACAAGAATTTATGCACTCAATCAAATGCTGGTTAAAAAAAGATGCAATAATCATATGCCATCTGAAATTAGCCATAAAAATAAAATAGAATTTATAAAAAGGAAAATAAGAGCTATGTGAAATAGCTTCTCCTTGTCTTTCAAATTAAGTGTAGGATCATCACCTAATCATTTATTATAAATCAGAAAAGTAAAGAAAACATAGCAGAGCTTAAAAATCAGGAAATGACAGTTAAAATAGGCACCTTTTTTGTTTGTTTGTTTGGTTGTTGTTGGTTGGTTTCAAAGGTGGAGCTGCAACTCTTCACAAAATAACTTATGGCCTCAATGGCAAGGTAATGAAAACAAAAGAGAACTTTGAAAGCAAAGTACTTCTGGAGGTGAGAAAAATATATGCTAGATTCTTGAGGGTTTTTTTGTACCATATCAGAAGAGCAAGAGAGACATAAACACTGAGGTTATGGCCACAATGAGTCACTGAATTGGGGTACAGAGAACCAGGGACACATCAGTGAAATGGGCAGGTCAGAGGATCCCTTATTGTTTTTTCCATTAAAAATTTTGGCTGTATAAAACCAAAGTAAAAAGCTGTATGCAGCTTGACAGATGAAATCACTGCAGAGAGAATACTGATAGCTGTGCAGCTCCTGCTCTGCCTTATATCATATCCATCCCACTGCCAGTCAACCAGTAATGAACATTTAATCAGGTTATGTAGCCCAAACACAATCTTTATTTTGTGGCAGCTCTGTTATTGGTATCTGAACAGCTGGTATAGAGAAGAAACTCTTCACACTGAAGAATTCGCAGCTAGCACCTCCTCAGACAGAAGAGAGTGTCCCACTTTTCACCATGACTAGCATGTTCAGGTCACCCTAAGTATTAGTTTAGCAGGTCCAGTGCTGCTCAGAGATCCTGAGAAGGGGACAGCTAGGGTTGGCTAGAGCTTGATCTGTGTGACAGAACCATCAGACATTTTTACCACTAGAAAATCTCTACTCATGTACAAACTAAAATTTACCAACTTGGCCACATTCACATGGGTTTTGAAGAGGACAGAAAGAGACAACTTTCTTCCTCAGATCCCCTTTCCCCCTTCTCCTCCACTCAATCTGTCCTGAATTTAGATCACTTAAAAGAACTGCTGTCAAACTGCTGTATTATCAAAAGCAGTCTTAATGTGATGCTGTAAAGCTGTGTTGTAACAAAGTTCCATGACAAGGTTCACTTTTTTACTGTAGAGTACAATCATTTGAACTCTGATTCAAAACTTATCAAGACAAAAATCTGAGTTAGGAATTCAAATTAAAGTTACCATATTGCAAGATTATGCACAATATTGGTTGCTACCAAAGATCAGTCACTGGAAAAAGCTCTCCCTGTCACAAGTAGAAACCTTGAGAAGTTTCCCAGCTTCGGGGCAGATCACCATCATGTAGCCATGCTGCTAAGCAGGGAGAGCTCAAAGAATGCTCATTTAGGCTTCAATATTATATAAGGGTCTCCACACTGTGGGTGAAGCTTGTTACCATGTGAACCAGATTCAGCTTGTGCTGCAAATGATTGCTCCTGCAAGAAGGATAAGCAATCCTCCAAAGGTTAGCCCAATCTCTAGGGAATGTGTGCTGGTATTATTCCCAGTTTCATTCCGGAAAGGAAAAAGCACTTCGAGTCTTGGCTGCATTTTCCTTAGAGGCTCAACTTGTTTAACTGTTCAGACTGAAGACAAAGGTCCCTTTGGCCACTCAGAACATCCCTGTCTCTTTAACATCAAAATACAAGATATCTGAAAGAATAAAGACAGATATAAGCAAGCTGCCAATCCTGAAATGCCTGTGGAGCATCTTTAATTACAGTTTGAGGCCTCAGGAGGAGACCTGGGAGCACAGTTACTGTAAAGTCATTAGCCCATGGCGTTTTCAATTAAAGCCTGTCAGGCCCAACGAGATGTGCTCTGATGGAAGGGGAATTGCTATCTATGTCCTTTGGAATGAAATAGTCATATATTTTGGCATCAAATGGACATGAGATCTGATCAGAGCCCTTCAGGATGTATTGTGCAGAGCTTGGAAAGTGATTTTTCTGAATCTTACTACTATCAGGTAAGGATAAGTTTCTGAGAAGGAGAATCATGGCTAATTAAATGAGTTGCAATCCAGGTGATTTGATGTCCTGATTCCAGCTGGGATAAAGTTAATTTTCTTCTTAATAGCTTATAAAGTTCTGTGCTTTGGATTTAGTGTGAGAACAATCTTCATAACACACTGATGTTTTAGTTGCTCACAGTTACTCTAAATAAAGGACTTTTCAATGTCTCATGCCCTGCCAGCAGGTGTACAAGAAGCTGGGAGGGAGCGTAGCTAGGAAAGCTAACCTGAGCTGGACAAAAGGGATATTCCACACCAGAGAATGTCATGCTCAGCCTATAAACTGGAAGCAGTTGGCTGGGGGTTTCTGACTTGCCCAGGAACAGTCTGGACATTGGTCAGCATGTAGCGAGTAATTGTATTGGGCACCACTTGTTTCTCTTGGATTTTACTCCCCTGTCTCATTCCAACCCCTTTTCATTACTATTATTATTATTAATAGTAGCGGTATTTATTATTTTTAATTATTAAACTGGAATGATCTCAACCCCCAAAGTTTGCCTTTTCTTTCCCATTCTCCTTCCCACCTGGGTGAAGAGCTGGGGGAAGTGATCAAGCAGCTCCATGGTGCTTAGTTGCCAGTTGGTGCTAAACCATGGCACTTAATGATGTGGAAGACAGAGAGGTCTGCAAGAGATATTCTCTGATTTGTAGCAGGACCCTTCAGGCAGTCACAAAAGGATGGGACACAGACTCGCATCATATGAATAAGCCTGAAGAAATAAGATTAATAGGAATTTAACTGCCTTTCTAATAGGAGAGCTGTGCATGTAAAACATGATTGTATTTAAAGAGAACACAAAAGCAGATTTAAAACCTCATGACAAAGTGAAACAGGTTTGCATGTCATGCTTAGAGAAAAAGATGCATCTGAGAAAAATTGGAATCCTATTGACAAGTCATAAATGCCAGACTGCAGCAGCAGGGGATATGCACCAAGAAAAGCAAAAAGATCACACAAGAGCCCAACCTGTTCCTGAAAGGTCAGAACATAACCTTTAACTGCCAAAGCTGCCACAGGTGTTTACTGTAGTGACCAGGAGGTCTACCCAAAAGCCAAGAAAATTAGTTTAAGGTTTAAGCCTGCAAAGTTGTGTTATCTCGCAAATTAATTCAAGTACAAATGAGCCAAATCATAACACTTTTCCCCCTAAGTTACCCAAAAATTTGTGGAAAGATAATCATTGGTGAATGACAATAAAAAGGCATCACAAACAGGAAAGGATCAACATCCAGAAATGCTGGGGTCATCTACCAACAGTTTAAGATTCACAAGCTGCTGAATCAAACATTTCATTTTCATTAGGACAGGCCTGCTCACTGAAAAGTGGTTATTAGAACAGTAGGCCATGTAGTCCCAATTATTTACTTACTAATAAGTCACTTAGTCTTGATGCTACCACATACACATTTCATATGGCTACTGGTGCCTGGACACCTCAGTTAACAAACTCTGAGAAAATTCACCAGCGCTAAGGCATCAGCACTGAACTTAATTAGCTAGTACTTTTATTTGTTTGGGCTGACCTTAGCAAACTTTTGGTGCAGGTCAGCTCACACACTCCTAAACAGCTCTTGGTCTGCAGTTAGGGTGGGTAAGTACTGTCCTCACTTAGGATAACACTGAAGTTTGCGGTGGGCACTAAAGAGGTAAATGTGATATGTACAGGGTGTTGATCTAGGGAATAGAAAAGTAAGCCTTGTAAGCAAGGCTTATTTCTTGGGACAGTTTCTGCCATTAAAGCAGGATTAAATGATAGAGGAAAAAAGTTCATATCAAGAATTCACAAAACCTAGAGAATAACAGAGCTGAACAGAAAGACAACTGGAACTAGCCAAACAGAAGACTAGGGCAGGCAGATTCTAGCCCAGAAGCAGGAGTATTCAGAGCTTTTGCCAGTTACTGAGCTGCCTTGGGCAGAGGAACTTGGACTTATCAGAAGCACAGAATGGTGCTTCTCCAGCCAGAGGGTGTGCTTTGCCAGCACAACAGAGAAACTGCACAAGGCACATCTTCTGGGCTTAGCTAAAGGACACAAACGGACCATGAAAGGCTTATGGCATCCATCGGTTGAGAAGTTGCCACAGAGAGGAGAGGAGCAAAAGTAGAAACAATCCCTACACTAACAGCAGCATCACAAACAATCCAAAAGTGGGATGAAGATCTACCTATTTCTACATATTTAAAAGGCTTGAAGGCATAATGCAATGTCTCCATAAATGCCAAGTGATGAGAATCAGCTATGAGTTGGGACCAAGTGATTGATGCAAAACAACAAATGCTTCCACAGAGACTGAAATAAGATGGATATCACAAAGAAGGCAGCAAATTACAAGAGTTCAGTACAGGAAGACAGCCTCTAAAAACACAGAAAAAAATCCTGGTATTGAGAAAGAAATCTCTAAATAGATTCTTCAACTAAGGACCTAAATTAGAGAAAGATGGTGCAGAATTTATCACACCTGACTTCAAACATCAGCCAATGCAATGTCTCCCATCCAAGCAGTTTATACAGAACTCCCTTTACAGACACTGGAAAGAATATATGATTCATCTCACTTATTTGAGACCTGCTTTAGAATGACATGACTTGTGCCCTACTGGTACTTGTTTCTCTCCATTTCCAAGACGGGAGTTTCAGTGATTAGCTCAGATGGAGACATCTGCATGTGGTCTCATAACTCCCAGCCAGGGAGTTGTCTTGTGTTTTACCTCCCATTAAGCACCGTGCAGGAGGTTGATTGCCATTTTCATATGTGGAAGGAATTTTTTTCCCAGGCAGCTAAAGTGGCACATGACTATATGGGATTCTTTTTCACATACTACCTTGCAATCAGGAGGGCCAGCTTTGGGTTGATTTACAATTGTTGGATTGGCTTTTAGTGCACTTCTTTATTCAAAATGGTCCAGTGGAGGTCACCCAGCCAGCAGACTAAAATTTTGATCACCATTTGTACTGTGATTTAAAATGGTAAAGAGCAGTACTTGGCTCAGTCTTTAACAGAAGCTGTAGTTCTTTCCATCGCCTCTCTTCTCCACGCTGTGTGCACCAATGTCGTTGGATGGATATTGGCTTCCCACGGAGGCCCTCAGCAGGGTGGAGGGCAGATTCACTCTTGGGATGTGATGGTGCCTAGTGAAATCTGCACTGGGTAACCTTGCTGGATAATTTAGAATACCATGTGAAAGGCTTTAGCTGCAGCCATTAACCACATCACTTCTAACTGCAGTAGAGGGTCTAAGTCTCTTTTTCCTATTAGATGTCAGCTGTACAATATGAATGTAACAGAGGAGAGACAATAACATAAAATGAGGTTACATTAACCTAAAAAATGGCACATGTGTATTACAAGTTAACAGTCCTTTACTGCCCCCACAGGAAGTTGAAATGTTAGCAAACAAAATGACATAAAGACAAGTGCACTATTTTTAAAATACAGCAGCCTGATAAACCTTGAGCTACCTGAGGACAAAGCTAGTACTGAGTTACAGACACATTCCAATGAGGAATTAAATATTAATCTAGAAGGCTAGTGGTAGTTTCTTACAGGTCTTGACATTACTGAATTTTGCAGAGGCACTACTGAGAGCCAGACCTGTGCTCCTTGCTCACACATCTCACGCTAATTTTAAATGGAATAATCCCTCTGTAAAAACTGAATAATAATTGTAGGGCAGGGGCCTTACAGTATTGGAAACAGTGTTTTGGAAACCTGTGGAAGATGCTAAGTCTGGGAGGCTTGCATTCAGAGGTGGAACTCAAATCTTCCTTCATAAATATGGTTGATACTCTGGGGTTTTCATATCCTAAGGAGAAAACTTGATCTAAAATGAGTCTTGCAATATTTTACAAGGCATGCTTAACCTCTTAATGTGTGTCATGAAAAGATTAAGAGGAGTGTTATTGCTTGCAAAATCACCTGCTATTTCCAGGAAACAGTCATTTGCTGGACCTGTCCTTGTCACTGGCATAAGTATAATGCTTTTAATAATCTCCCATTGCCTAAGTGATGTGTTTGCATCAAAATGATGGATATGCTATAGCTGGCAAAACCTTTTAAGATCTACTTATTTCTATCTTGTTCTTCTGCTGCCATCTAGAGGTTTTTTCCTTAGATTTACAAAAAAGAAAATAAAGTGCTTTATTATATTGCAAAGTTGCCTTTAAAAATTGTCTGCACCTTAACATCACTTAAGGTGCTATTATCACTGAACCTCTGTCTCCATACCTGCACAGATTAATGAAGTGTGCACAAGCTCTTGAGCTGTGTGATGCCAGTGAGCCTTATGGGCTGAAGATTTATACTAGAGGCAAACACCGTCATAAAAAAAAAAAAAATAAATCTTTTCCTCATAAAAAGAACCTGTAAATTGGCCTTTGGAGGAATTTTCATAAAACCTGTTTTCCAGCAAATAAACAGTAACACATCAAAGCAGCCTCAAAGTAAGCAGGTGCTTGGAGAAAAGGCAGCCTTGCCAACCTTGCAGAAGAATGCCAACATGACAGGCACAGCTACGACTTTGGGCCGTCAGCACAACTGGCTGACATCTCCTCTGCCTCCCGTGACAAGGCAGTGATGCTCCATTTCACGCTAGCGTTGCCCAGAAAAGCACAACATGGAACTCAGACAGCACAAAACTCACCAGTGCGACAGAAAATCATTCTAATAGAAACATTTCTTCTTAAAGGAAACAGAAACAGCCTGTTCACCATAATGGCCTCCTGGCTTTGTAAAAATAACAGATTCACATGCAGTATAAATGAGTCCATCTCCCTTGACCTCAGTGTGAATAGGTTAATTTGGCATCAGACCTTCTCGAGCAAATCTCACCTTCTTGTTTTGCCCCTTCAAATGTTTATTAATTAAACTAATGCTAACACCAGGTCTGTGGAGGGCATGTGCAAATGCTAATATGGCTCACCATGTATTCCATCTGAATAGATTACCAGAGCATCATTTTTGTCCTCTGATATCCATCCTATTGCATTGCCCCTCCTGGCAACCAGGTACATGTTGACTCTGAAAAGACAGTCCCTTTTAAACAGGGGTGAACCAGTTCATTTCCTGGAACTGATAACACGATGTTTAAATGTGTACAAAGGAACCAAATGTGCACTGAACGCTGAAATATGGGAAAGAGTTTCTAGGAAGTCCTTAGCCTCTAGAATACAATGTTCCTGTGAATGATAATTTCTGTACTTCAGCAGAGGATTAGCTGTCATAATAAATTATTTCTGTTTGCCTGGAAGGAAATAAGTGAAACTTCCTTGACTAAGAAGGCCAGCAAAAGGTACAGCAGAGATGAAACTAACCTTGTCTCCTGTGCCCAAGGATACCTCTGAAAAGCTGCCATAACATGCAGTAATTTGATAGTGTCAGCTAAAATTAACCTGTGTACTGTAGAAGGAGATAAGAATAATATTAAATTCCTGCTGATACTCACTTTGTATGCTACAGAGACTGGCTCTGATGTTTTGTGAGCCTGCCATAATAAGATTTTGAAAATCTTAAATGCCTTTAATAAGAAATTAGAATAGAAAAGAAGAAGATATGGTTTATTTTGTTGAGACTTGCTGAAGTTTTTATGATGATGGATTCCTATAAAAATATATTTTCTTGTTTTGACAGATACTCAGATGGTAAATCCTTACTTTTCTTTGTGTCCTAAAATATCTTAATTTAACTACTTCATGTTATTATCATGTTCTTCAGTCATTAAACATCATGGACACTTTCATTCAAAGACCAGATGCAGAACGTGGGTACCTAACCACAAGTTTTCACCCCAAAAAGAGTATTTTTGACCACCATTCAATATAATTCCTGGATGTTATTCTGTACCTAAATATACACAGTTCATTTGCTCTGGGTACAAAAATATTTCAAAAATATTTTTATTTAAAATCAAATAATCTTTTAATAAAGTGTGATCAAAGGCTGTTTCCTTTCCAGAGCTGGCCTGTTGTTTTGTATCATGACTACTTTCAGAAATCGGTGAGTTGCAAAGGAGGTTTGCAGTCTGGAGAATTTGAAATGACAGTGAAACAGTCCTCATCATTACTTGTTCAAACCATCAAGTTCCTAACTAGTTTACACTACCATGCCCTCAATTCCTCCTTGACTACAGATAATTAGGATAAAATTCAAGAAAGGGAGAGAACCTCTCAAATCTAGCATTTAACAAGCTCATGTGAGAGTCAGGATGCCTAGGTCTTGTCTCTTTTTCAGTCTGTTTACCCAGACAGGTAAAATCAAAAAAACAAACAAACAAAAAAACCCCATAAATAGAAGCAGCACTTCCAAATATAAACCAAACTCAGCATTAGTGCACTACCCTTGATAGTCAGAAATACTGGTTCAAATATCCATGGATGGGAAGGAGGAGGGGATTGCTGCTCTTCTGTGTCCCAGATGTGTGCTCAAACCTACTGCATCTGACAGATTGTAAGTTGGTTTCTCATTTCATCTGCTTTTCATCTTTCTCCGAAACAAAAAACATAGTGGTTCAAGTAAATTGGGTTCCAGACAAAGCAATAAAATGTCTATGTCACTGAAATAAAATTTGAAAAAAAAAAATAAAGGAAACCCTTAAATTAAATTTGTTCCAAAACTTTACATTTTCTTGGTTTTTTTTTTTCAGTTTGTCTGCTGGGGGGGGGAGGGGGCGGGGCAGAGAGAAGTCAGAACAATTGTTTCTAGATTTCCCACACTTAAGCTCAGAAGCTGAAACTCAGAGTGAAAGGCTGGGCATCAGCTTTCATCAGTGACCCCCACCCAAACATAAATTTCTAGTCTGTTTACTTGTGCCAAACTTTCATCCAGTTTGTTCGGCGAAGATTTTGCAGCGCCATTTCTTCATGTGACCCCTCATCCAAGCTCCCATCTCCCACAATGCCCCCTTTCCATCTCATTTATCCTAGAGACTGGAAGAAGTCACAAGAGAGGAGGGCTGCCTTCAAGGTCTATCACGAGTGTTACTTACCATTAGAACTCTATGCTGGAAGCTGCATACCAAGGAGCAAAACTTCTTCTAGGTAGATAGGTGGTTTCTTATTGAACAGGGAACCTGATCCAAAAAAGCCATCCCTGCAAACACTCAGTCATGTATTGTATGAGAGATATGTGAGCAACCGATGCCCATCCTATTTGAATGTTTCACAATGAAAATGTAATGAAAATTTTGTCTAGAAAAGCATCACTTCACCCATGGAAGAGCTCCCTTGTTCTTTTCACTGAGAGGAGAATCAAAGACATAATTACTTTAAGTGACTGAATTGTATACATATCTTCTGGTGCCAGTTTAAGCTTGACCTGTATTGTAAAAAGTAAAATTAATGTTGCAAGTGCCACCCAGCGACTGTGATTAACCATAATTTGCATTCTTTATTGAAAGTCGATAGTCTGCATGCTACCAGCTGTGAAATTGTGCAATAAGCAATAATTAAACAATGAAGAAGAGTAAATAGAACTAGTTAGGCGTGATTTGAAGTAGTGAGTAGCGAAGGTGACTTTTAAAGTTTTATTAGCACAGAGCAGGAAAAACAAAATACAACCATGTGATCTATGGTTCAGTGAGTAAAGAGTGAACATTTGTAAAAGTCTACTAAAGTCACACTATTGCTAGAACAAGAGTATCACTACTGAAGCAAGACTATCCACTAAACTTACAGGACCGAGGGCTTCAAAGCCAAAAGGACCATCTCTGAATATCTATCTAACTGCAGTTCACCACCTTTACTGGCAGGACTTTTGTTCTCAGAGGCTTGTTGGATTGATTGGACTTTGGGGTTTTTTGCAGATGATTGACAAGTCTGAAAAAAGTTTACTGTAGGTTTGTAGGTTTTGGAACTTGCCATTTCACATGGGAACCCCTGGCAGGAATTTGTCTTTTCACTGTTCGCAAATCCTACTCTATTATTTGCATTCAAAATGAGATTGTTGCAGATGTGTACAGCACCACAGCACATCTACCTCCTTAAGCAAACTTAAAAACTCAGTTTCCCTTTGGACATTACCAACTAATTTCGTGTAGCTCAAATACAGCTCATGTATTCTATTATATTTGTCAAACATAGAGTGAAGCTTCACTTGTTACAGAATCTTCATTTCCCCTCACCTTTGAGGACTTCTTCTGATGGTGGTATTGGCCTAGGTTTAGCAAGTTGGCCAGGCTTAATTTCAGGCATTTTTTCACCATGTCTGTACACACTTACAGTGACATCCACTGTTTCCCCACCATACTTGTTCTTGACATGAATGCTGTATTTGCCTGAATCTTCTGAAGTCACCCCCTTGATAGTTAAACTGGCGTATTTCCCTTGTTCCAGTGAATACGCATAGTGCTCATCAATTTCAAAGGCCTTGTCATTCTTGAACCAAACCACTTCAGGGTCAGGATTTCCAAATACAGTACAGGTCAGATTCAGTGTCTGAGGGAGATAAACAGAAGTTTGAGATCAGTATTTGTTTAACCTCTGTATTGTTTTTAGGCATTTTTTTATTCTTAGCTAATTAAACTAAGACATGATATCATATTCTGAAAAGATTCTGAAAAGTAGAGTCCCTAATATTTATTTTTCCCTTGATTCAGACTTTCCACCATCTCACCAGTAACTGTGATACAGTAATAGCCTCAGGGTTGCAGTGTCTGCAGATGGTAAGTCGGACTGTCATTGCAGTCCTGCCTGCAGGAGACTCCTGACAACCCATTAGTCTGACATGAGGTTCAGGCAATGATAGTTTTAAAAACATCCTTGAAGCTTCCCTGTACACAGCAGGGAGGAGAACTGAGCAAATCTTTTCTGACCAAGGCCTCCTGAGGTTATTGCTTGAGATGATTAAAAAAAAAATCGCTTAAAAATAGAACACATAACATGAATCCCAGGACATCGATTCCAGGTGTGGCTGACTGAAAAAGTGGAAATATTTTATGAAGAATAAATAATACATAAATACTGGTAAAGTGCTCTCAAAATCATAGAATGGTTTGGGTTAGAAGGGACCTTAAATATCATCTGCATGCCATCCCCCTGCCATGGGGAGGAACATCTTCCACAGACAGGGACACCTTCCACTAGACAGGGTTTCTCACAGTCCTGTCCAACCTGGTCATGTGTTACATGCATGTGAAGCATATTCAGAAAATAGCTGACAATATCTAATGGACCATCCTGGCAGTTTAGCATTTCTCAATGGCTGAACCGAGATTTGAGGAGCTCGTAAAATTTTCATGAGAATTCTTCCAAATTTTTATAGAAGTACTGCTGAACCCCATTTTGACCACCCTCTAAGTGTGTGTGTGTAAACATCATGTGCTTAGGTACAGTGATCACAGAAAAAATGAAAGAAACATCTGAGAAGTTGCATTGCTTAGCCTCTACTTTGTTTACCTTTGCTGAAAACACACTGCACAAAATTTGGCCCTTGATAAAAGTTACTTTAAGAATTTAACATTGTGTTAGGAAAAAAAAGGAAAAAGAAAACAAGAAATAATAAAACAAAGAAAAACCCTACTGTTAACAGCCCTGAACAGAAAATTCCTACCAGAATTGTTCCTTATGGTCTCTCCACATTCCCCTTCAGGGAATGAACATTTTTGAGGAATGTTTTTCTCAATTGATGATGACTGAATAGGTGTGATATAACTCAGAGTAAAAATAAAACAGGAAGAAGTTTTCAGTAATCAAAAGCAGCATATGTTCACAAATAGAAGTGGTCTTGCACAATCCATGCATCCAAAGCCAGAATGCTGAAGGAAGACTTACATGCTAGGGTACAATCTAGTAGCAAGCTAAGTCAGTGTGTATTCTTGAAGTGATATTGTGTAGGAGGCAAAGTTAACTAATAGCATACAGGAGCTAGACTTACTATAAAATATTTAAAGGACTGATGAGGCAAACACAAAAACAAAATTTTGGGAAAATAATCTTGTGTCTAATAGTGTGAGTTTCATTTTTTTCTAAATTCTTTTTTCCCAAAAATTTTTATTTTGTCCTTTTTGTAGCATGGGCAACATTTAATTACTATTGCTTTCAAAAGTGACATTATTTAAGAGAAATTAATAACTAAATAATAGTAATTAATCAAGTCTTCATAAGTTAGCATTAAGAACTTATCAGATATATTCCACAGTCATTTTGGATAGTTTGGGTCTATTCTACTCATAAAATTATAGATTCGAACTAAAAATAAAATTATTCTCCTTCTGCTTTCAGTTTTTATGAAACCATTTTCATTCCCTCACCTTTTGATATCAAAGTAAACCTCTCACTGCTCAGCATGACAAAATCTGTCCTTACCTTCCCATCCATTATAGTAACGACATCAGGCAAGCCACCAATGACTTTACCACGATCTAGGAGTTAAAGAAAAATATGGTGATCATAAGAAGTTTAGACCTCAAAATTACTCATTTCTTAATGATTTTGGAGTCACGACTCACAGCTTTTTTTTTTTAATATTTTTAAAAATGCAATTTTTGTGATATTTTGTGAGGCGTTTAATGTGTTGTATAGTCCCTTTAGAAATTTTTGGCCAAGATTGTGCCACAGCATTCTAAACTGATACACATAAAAACCTTGAAGGCATACTGCTGAGTTTGACAGTTTATGTTTTGAGCCCAGAGCAAAGTAAGGAGGGTGCTTTTAGCATCTTGGTGGTATGCAAAACCTAAGGAAAAATTTGTTCTGCCACGGACTTTGTGGGCAGAAGTATCATGTCATCACCAGGGAATTGATATGATTTCCACTACTCCTACAGTCCCTAGCTGTAATGAGCTTCCCCACAGGCTGGGTCTCAGCAAGCAGTGAAGAACAGGCAGCAGCAGGCAATTTTTTACTTAATAGATAGATCCCAATATTCAGTATTCTCAGCAGCTTTCTGACTCAACACCTCCTTGTATGACACACAATTCTCACTTCACCAAATCTCTGCAGACACAAGAAGATACAGTGGAAGCTTGCAAAATATGTGAAGTGTTTAGTGTGCTTCCATTGCAATTAAAGACAACTAAATCCACAAATTACTATTGTTATTGCAATATTTTGTTCTAACAGAGGATTTCTATAGCCACAGAACTCAGTAAGTTATGGCAGCATATCATGATGAATGCTTTAAAAAGAACACTAGATCACATTGTAAAACACTTATGATAAAATGCAAAATAAACTTACTCTTCTCAGCAAAAGCAGCTGCCCTAAAGTTGTCGAGAAAGAAAGAGAAACATATAATGTTATTGATGAAATTAATATTAAAATATATTTTGACATTGCTGACACTGTTGTTATGGCATTGAAATACAAAAGATGCAGCACTTACTTAAGTCGCTGGAACTCTTCATATGCCTCATCAAAAGCTGCAACAAAACAATTGAGAGAGTTATTTTCCATGACAACTGCTTGCACTGGGGCTCAATAAACATTTAAACACATACCCATTATAAAAGCACTTTTAAAACCTGTACAGTGTTGCACAGGAGCACAATGAGAAAGCAGACTCCTGAAAACTAATGCAGCTGGTGTTGAAAACATACAAGACTAAAAAGATTGTAACAGTTATAAAACTTACCTATGACTGGTTCTGATCAAAGACCATCTGTTTTTACTGTAATTCCTCTATTTCCAATAAAATCTGCTTAATCTATGAGAAGGCACAATACAAATCTGATCTTATGAATATACCTTGTCCAGACAGATCAAGTGTGCGTTTGTAGGATTCCTTGGCACCAAAGATTTCAAAGGTGTAGTTCCCCTTATCCTTTTCAGTGGGTTCACTTATCTGCAACCAGGCAACATCTTCTCCGCCTCCAATCTTCATCTTTTCACCAGAAGAAATCTTAGATTCCCTGGGGGAGAAAAAAAATCATGGAGATGAGTTTGAGCATTCTTTTTCTGTCTGTTGTCCACAGGAAATCATCTATAAAAAAACTCACAAATGATAACACAGTATTCCCAACCTATAGATTGCAGCTAAAGGGCTCATTTTTCCAGAATACTATTTGCTTCTTGGAGGGAGTATGAAACACTTCGAAAATATTAGCTTGAGTTTTCATTTCTAAGATTCATTTATTCACCCTTTTCTCATTCTCCTACCCTCCTCACACAGAGCTATGCTTACATCTTTATGCACATACATAACTCTGTGTGAAAAGGCTTAGGGTTCTGTACACCTCATTCACAGTAAAATATAATACATTGGGGTTGTAAATTATAGGCAAATCACTTTTTTTGATGAAGGAGATATGTATTTTGTATTTCATTAACTTCAAAAATCAATTAACAAAAGGTTTGCATAAAATTACTCTTGCATCAAGTTAAAGTACATTTTTGGTTTTTAGAAAAAAACAAGAAAAAAATTATTAACTGTAAATAAGTAATAAAAACTCTTTAAAAAACAATGACATTAGCTTGACTTATCATCACTTCCTAGTTAAGAATAAAAGAGATGCTCTGCAGATTCAGATCAGGTGGTCTTGTCCACAGTCTGTCATGAACAGAGGAAATAGAAGAAGCTATTTAATGAGAGCATATAAACCAGACCATTTTCAATGGCTCAAAGAGAACTTTCTTTCACTCAATAATTACAGAAATACCTCTTTCCATTCCTCCTCCTCGAGCATCTTTAGATTGAATTTTTTATAAATGAAGTCAGTTTTAGCTTTTTCTTGATCACTCATTTTATTTGCCTAGACAGAGCTGATTTGACTTCATAGCTAGAATTATTTTGATGGTGAAAAAGTATTTTTACCATTTTCCTTTCTTTAAGACAACTTAATTGAGTTCAGCCTACCAAATTAGATTTCTGGATAGAAATTGCAATATATTAGAAAATATTACATATAATGTTTCCCACTGTGCCCTGAGTAGATGATAACTACTAGGTCTAGGGTTTGTATTTTATTTCATGTCATGCAAGACAGTAGATAATTAAATGCTAATAAGAAAATTTACATGGTGGAAAAAAAATTAAAATCATGGGTTGTGTAGCATTTCAATTTTTTTGAGGAAAAAATATTTGCTATAACCCCATTTAAAGGACTTAAAGTCGGGAGAGGTTGGTCAGTTGGTTGGTTGGTTTTGGTCTATCTTTTACTTTTAACAGCTCTGGTTATAGTCACTGTATTAATATAAGAATTGAAATTTTATTAATTCAGAATCTCTTTTCAATTATGTAAATATAAATATAAATATAAATATAAATATAAATATAAATATAAATATAAATATGCACACCAATATTTCCATATTATCCATGTAGCATTCTTTACTTTTATACTTTTATGAAATGGATAGTAGAATAGACTGTCACTTTTAATACTCAAGCAGATACATTAAAAGGCAGAGGCAAATTTTTTGTTCTTTTCCTGGTCATGACACTAGTATCACTAATATGAAAGAGGAGTCAATTTGTAAATACATAGTCTGAGATATAAATACAGTTGCACAGCCTTGCAGAAGTGTTCTTGAGCTCCCTGAATGTGATAATTGATGCTCTGATTATGTTCCTGTCTTCATAGAAAGCATTGCAAATCTAGGACAACACATTGATAAGCCAGACTATTCCTGTCTGAGTCAGACCAGTTCATGGAGAAATGCAGAAGCTGAAACTTCTTGAAGAGTTTTAAAATCCTTCCAAATATTAACTGCATTTTCAAACAAGCAAGGACATGACATAACAAAACATTTGAATACATATTTAACTGCAAATACATAGATTATTTGACTGTCTCCACAGTCAAAGTTTAATGTAACATGAGAGTAGAAAACTATTAGCAACTTTAAAGCTCATTTTCAGCCACATTCTTAGCTCTGAAGTTTATTCTCAAGGTATCATGTGCCCCATTGAGTATCTTTTCAAAGAAGAGTATAAAAATTAAAATATTTTTCGTTACTTAAGACTGTATCAGTTTGGAAAAAAAATAATTCTAATACAGGTTTTTATTGAACTGTGAGAGTAGATCCTTGGTATTCACCTAGAACTGGATGAGGGTTTCATGCACTTTAGAAAAAGGGCAGCCCTGAATCAGAAACTTTGCCCAAATATTTTGCTGTCTTTTAACCAGTCAGATAATACAATAGAAGACAAACAGCCCTGTGTTGAATAAGAGAACACAATGCAGTAGATTCCTTTTTTCTGTCTGTTACAGCCCTCCTGAGGGTGTTGGACAAGCCTTTTAATATTTCTTTTACCTTATGTACATGCTATGTTAAAAGAGAATATATTTTTCTGGAAAGAGAAATTCATTAATTCATTAATGTGTTCCAATTTAGAAATTAATGCCATGTAATAGTAAATATTAAATTGTAAAAACAGCTTTTTTTCTCAAGTAAAATTGAAAAAATATTCTCATCTACCTGTGGCACCAGCTGACTTTCATTTCTTCATTGTAGTATTTCAAGAAACACTGGAGCCTTATTCCTTCCTCAGTGCAAAGAATCTTCAGTGGAGAGGCTGACTTACCTAGATTAAACAGAGCACATGTGGGTCAAGTAGGAGAGACAGTGGAATGAACAGGAAATGGAGGAGAGGATTATTTGTGCTATCTGGACAAAAGAAAATTCAACACCTAGCTCATGATTTTCAAGTATCACAGAGACAACTGTCATACATCTCAGGGAACATCTGCTGATTTATATCAGGTGAAAGTTCAGTATAAGTTTATGACCTTATTGTCATATACAAGCATCATGACTGGCAAGATCCATTGTGAAATAATAATCTAATAATATAATTGCCATGAAAGAGTAGTATAATGATTCTATTTGCATAAAAATTTTATTCTTGTGAAAACCCTGTTCTTTAAGGGGAAAGAACAGCTTCTCAGTGGGAACAGATTCAGAACCTCCTTCTCTCTATATCAAGGTTCACTTACTGATGAAAGTATGAAGAAAATTATTGCTGCAACAATTTCACAGTATCTAAACCAAACAAGCCTGGTGGAATAATACTTTATTCCTTTTTAAGAGTGACAATTAGCAAGGTCAACTGCCTGTTCAGAAAATTAATAATGTCCATAATAATATACCATTGGGACTCTCAGAGATTTCTCACACAAAATAAAAGTTTTTAGTCTCAGCCTCATGTGACTTCAAAATAAAAAAAAAACACATGAAAATTCAAGACAGCATTTACTTACCACTCATTCCACTCAATGCTAGAATTACATCATCATAAACTGCAGAGAGAAAGGAAAAAAAGGAAGAAAATGTACCATCAAATTTCAATCAGAATATAGCTTTTTTATGTTCAGTTTAATTAAAGCAGTATGGGAAATCTTCATATCCTTAAGCAAAGAAAACCATTAAAATTGCAACAGGTGTACAAGAAAAATTGGAAAGTGTCTGTGTACAGCATATGAATTCTGTGCTGTGTCACTCAGTGTCTCAGCCTTTTGTGGAGTCAGCTGTCTGGTGCCAAATCTTTGTCTCTCTCCCTTAGGCCAGCAAAAAGAAAAAAAGTCATTAAAACTGAATAGTTCACATTCAAAGGAGAGTGCAGGTGGAAAAAAAAATATCTCATTTTTGGTGAAAACAGTTTCACCTTCTCACTGTAGGGTGGCATTTGACAGAAGTGAAGCCCTTTAAATGCAAGTGAAATAAAGCAGGTATCATATCAAGTTTTTGATATATCACAGAGCTGATGGGTTTGCAGGAGGAGAGAGCCCCGGAGACAAGGGCACAAGAGTGAGGGACCCTTTCATAGCAGGAGAATCATATTCAGTGACACCGTGTAAGATGAAAAGAAAGAACCACCATAGTCTAAAGAATGCATAGTCAAGTCTGAAGGATGCTTATTCAAGACTGGTGAATTTTTATGAAAATAGAAGACAGAGAAATATGTGAAGTTCAGAAAATACTACTTCTATATTTGTTCTGTATTGATCTGTATTATGTACATTTTTGTCTCAGCTAAAAACATCATTATACAGTTCCATAATTCTTTGCAATCTCCAGTATGCTTCTACTGACACCTTGACATAAAGACATGAATTGCTTATTACATATATCTTACATTACAGATGTCTGAGAAGGTAGGGTTATGTTAACCATACTGTCTAAATGAGGCTGGGAGGGGTTTTTTTCTGAGAAAATAATGGGCTGAATTTATGCAAAAGAAAAACGCCTGGGAGACTAACAATTGATAATACAGCCTTCTGCAATAAACCACAGTTTAAGACTTCAGCCTGATACTCATCTTTTCTTCTTGTTACAAATACTTCATCTGCTGAAAAGGAATGTTAAGATTTCTTTAAACTGAGTTAATTTTTTAACATGTCTTTCTTCTCCTATTAGGAGCCAGGCAAAAAATATTCATTATTTTGGACAAATATCTACATGTGGTTGGGATGAATCTAGATTCACTTTGGTCTGTTTGGTGTGACCTAAGCAAATATATCCAGGGAAACACTCTTACCAAATTTAAGTAAAATTCACTCATGTTGGCAACAGATCAGTGTTTTTTATGCACTCAGAATCACAGAATATTGTGAGTTGGAAGGGACCTACAAGAATCTAGAAGCCCAAGTCTCAAGTGAATAGCCTGTACAGGGATCAAACCCACCACTGTGGCATTATTAGCACTATGCTTTAACCAACTGAGCTCATCTCAGGGCAAAGTAAAGACAGTTTTACGTGAAAAATATTAAATGTAAATAGAATTGCTGTATGTCACTGTGATGTGTGATATTATAGGAAACCTTTTCTAAATGTCTATCATGCATCTATTTTAGATTATATTCTCTTATTTGCGTTTAACTTCATTTGAATGTCAGTGGATATTGAAGTAACCTGCCCCATAGAATAAGCAGACTTCCTGCTGCTGCTTGACTTCTCTTTTTTTCCTTTGTGTTTCAAGGCTAACTCCACCATTTAGGAGAGCCATTGTCTGGTTTAATAGCTCAGTTTTTATGTGTTTGCTGGTTGATTTTCAAAGCCTCCTGGACCCACAGAATTATATACTGTGAATTCTCTAAACAGGCATTTCACTGTACATTTTAAGCTGTACAACACAGCTTGCCACACCTGAAGTATAGTCACTGGAAGCCCTGACCATATGAGGGAGACCTACTGAACCTTTGGCTTATTCCAGTGGTCAGGATACACATACAGAAATCCATAGACAAAGAGAATGATATCTGTGTGTATATCAAAGGGCAGGAAGGGAGGAGGTGATTAATGAAAATGTATTGCAAAGTATGGGACCCAAGCGTGACATAAATGGAACAGAATAAGGGACAGAAATTTTACTGGTTTTGGCTGGCATAGAGTTAATTTTCTTCATAGCAGCTTTACAGTGCTGTGTTTTGGATTTGTGACTAAACCAGTGTTGGTAACACAGGGAGGTTTTAGCTGCTCCTGAGAAGAGCCTGTACAATGTGGAAATCTTTTATTTCTTCTCCTCAGACTGCCTCACCAAGAGGAGGCTGGGGGTGCACAAGAAGTTGGGAGGTGACACAGCCAAGAGAGTTTGACCCCAAGTGACCCAAAAGACATTTCATACCATATAATATCATACCCAGAATATAAAGCTCAGGGAAGAAGAAGGAAGCGAGGAACATTTGAAGTGATGGTGTTTGTCTACCCAAATCACTGTTACATGTGATGGAACCTGGCTTTACTAGAGATGGCTGAACACTGACCTGCCCATGGGGAAACAGTGGAGGAAATTTTTGTTTTGCTTTGCTTGTATGCACAGCTTTCACTCTACCTATTAAACCATTTTTAGCTCAACGCAGGATTTTTTCATTTTTCTTCTTCCAGTTCTCTCCCCCATCTCACTGAAAGAGAGTGAGCAAGTGGCTGTGTGGGGCTGAGATGCCAGCTGACACTAACCCACAGAACAGTTCTATGATTTAGAATCAAAAGCACATTCTGTCCCCACTGAGAGTCTCACATGAACATAGCACTTTGTTGCTTTAGGGTTTTTTGTAGATATTAAAGCTTAACAAACCTGAGAGAGTGATCTCCTATAAAATGGAGTGTCTGTCTGGTTAGAAACATACTTTATCTCCTGCCTGTCAAAATGCTAGAGATTAATCACAAAAATGCCCACTGTCACCCCTCCTAAAGTGCTGATCTGAAGTTCAGGTCTCTATAACATAAGAGAAATTAAATTCAAAGAATGCTAAAAATATATGCAAATTTGCCATTTGCCAGGATAGATCTTTGACACCACTGGAGAACATGTGGAGATCATTATTCCATTACAGAAGATTGAATGTTACCTTTTCCTGATAATTCAAGAGAAGATACATCATGACCTCTATCATCTGATAGTGTCGCCTTATAAACTCCCTCATCTTTGCGAGACAGCTGCAAGGAAAACACAAGATATTTACTGACACATTTGATAGTACTACATAGCACTAGATTTGCTCAACACAATTTTCTAAATAAAACAACACAATTTTCTAAATAAAACAACCTACATTGTACTGTCTTCTGGATAAATAATCTCACCAGAGAAGAGGTGGAAGCCATCAACGGCTGGTTCATGCTTTTTTTAATGGAGATGCATTTAGTTCTTAAGCCTCAAACCTATTCTGAATTCAGTTCAATTTCCTCTAGAAACCATGAGGTTTTTTTTCACTTGTTCCAAAAAGACAGGATTGATCTTGGTCAGTAGAAATTAAAAGCACTGTAGTAAGATGTAACAAGGTATAACTGCAACCTACACAAACTTTAGAAATCTAATTTTTCTTCAACAAAAATGATTACTTTTTTGAATTATGTAAATCAGAACAGTAAATCTATATCCTGTAACATCAGCTCCTTCATGCTGCTTGCATTCCAGCAGCAACTGTAGTCAGATTATATCTATTCTAAGTAAATAATTAATTCATTACCCTTGGAGAGTTTGTATTCTGAAATCTATCACAGTGATATTGCATTAAAGGCAGTAGGGATTTTCGGGTTTCATGGGTTTGTTTTAATTTCTTTTAAAACCTGAAGGAAAATATACAAACATTTATATATAGATTGGAGATGACTTAATGATTAGAATAATACAAATCCAGAAGCACATAAACCATAGCAGAAATATCATAAAATTTAATGACAAGTAACAAGAGTGATCCAAGACAAGCAGAAACCACCCTCCCAAAAAAGTCTACTCAAGAAAAATGAAGTCAGTATCCTCTTTCAAGGGAAATGAAGGAAGGAAATTAGACGAATATGAAGCCAATAAATAAACAATTTAGATGTAATGCACATTACTGAAAGCAGAAAATCTCATTCTGGGAGGTTTTGTCACTTCACAAAGGCAGCAACAATGCAAGTTAACATTTCAGATAGAAGTTGGGTTATCCTGTTTGCATAAAGATAAATCTTAAGAAACCATAAACTTCTAACTTATTCATTTAAGGCAATAAAACTGAAACACTGTTAAAAATGAGGTTCTTGAAACAGTCAAAAAATTAAGAAGTAATAATAAAGAATGAGGTACAGGTCACCCAAGGACTCTGAAGAAACTTCAGCATGAACTCTGAGCTGATTTAAAAAAACAGATACTTTTTGCTAGCAATAGTTATTCACCAGCTAATTGAAGAGTAGAAAATATGTCTTTTCTTACAACTGCTCATAAAAACCATGATAGCTGGCTTGCTGGTTTCTCTGGCAAACCTATAGTGTGTCAAGCAGAAGCTGTCATTTGTAACCGGCAGGCGATACAGTACCTTGGGAATACTGAGGTGACATTCTCCCTTCTGCAGATCAGGCAGCTCCTCGACATCAACCCCAGAACCATCCTTGTACCACTTAAAATCAGTCTCCTTCTTTGTGTTTGCAACCTGTACAACAGAAAAGGCACATGAGCCTGGCTGTGTCCTGAGGAAATGTATCGCACTGTGGGAAGTCACACAGGTACTTTCAACATATGAAACCACTTTTCTTGTAACACATGTCAAATAAAGCTAAGTAAAAAACCAATTTCAACCAGGTCCTACTAAGCAAGTCTTAGTCCTACGGTGTTTCTCTGCAGCACAGTATACAGGTTACAACTTCAGAGCCCTGTAAAATCCTTAAAGAAAATCCTGGCAATCTCTTCCTTTAAATGGTTTTGCACCCTTGCTCTGTGCTTTTAGTTTGTCTAGAGAAGCTGTGGAGGAAGTATCTTTCAAATTAGAGATTCTGAACTCTCCTTTATCTTTTTGTGTTTCCCCTGTGACTCCAGAGAGTTGTAACACAGAATTTAGGCCCTATCTTAGTCTTTGGCCAATTTGAAGATTTATCCCAGCTACCTAAGCAATGTCTCCCATGGATAAGTTGCAGGAAGCAACTGAAATTACTATTCTGAAAGCATCCAAGACTTCAAAATTGCGAGCTGCACCAAAAATCCTTTTTTATTTTACCTTCTACATTGAGTCCTATGGGACAGACAAAGACCTGAGGAATCCTACAAATTGCAGTCTCTCCCAACAAAAAGGGGCTTAACAACATAGTGCATATGCAGAGCAGCTGTTTGAAAGCATGAATTTTGCTGTAGTAGCAGCAATTCATTGAAACAACACTTAAATAGACTACAGCTGTACCTGAACTACTGTTCTAATTTTGATATAAAAACTGTATATTGGATACACTTGAAATATTTCTGAATAAATTACCTCAAACTGTGAATTCAAAGAAGCTAAAAGTGCAGGTCTTTTTAAAAGCCTCATATTTTTTACCCTCACTTCAAAACCACTGTGGTTTATTTGGCATCACTAGCCCCGTACCCTTCTAAAAGTCATGAAAATGCAATGGTATTTTCACGTGTAGCCTGAATTCCATCATTGTGGCTTTGGTAGAAAGACAGAGCTGGCAAGATATTTCTCAGTCCCCAGGCAGATGTTTTAAAAAGACTCCTTAAAGAAAAGGCAAAAAACGGAACAAATGGCTAGAGGGCAGCTAGGAACTTAACACAAATCTGCAGTAGTTTTCAAGTGGCTTGCTTGGAGGAAAAAAACATGCACCAATTTCTAACCCTTTTACATTAGGGAAGTAATTCCATAGACAAACAGGTCTATGAAAGCTCTCTCTGGAGGTGACAAATAAGAGGGTCTTCTATACTGATTCCTAGATATCTCTATCAAACATGCTCAAATTAATCACATCTATTCTTGCTTAATAGCCAGCATGGTTGCTATGGATCTCTGACAGTATTTGATATCACCACCTGACCCAAAGCAATGACTTGCTGAAGAAAAGTGAGCAGCATTTTACATTTACCAGTAACTACAAAGTGGCTGTTCCTGCAGTCCTATGACATGAGTGGCAATTTTATTTGAACAAAGCCTGAAGGAACAAGCCTTTAATGCTTTTCAACAATTTTTCATCAAAGACTGTTAGCACTCAATCTGACAATAAATAGACTGAGTTTCAGACACACAGTAAATGCCAACATGAAATAACTTCAGCAATTTGCAGTGCTGAAGTTATTTCATGTTGGCGTTTACTATGAAATGCTATGTTTTTCACTGTTTATCCACACACCAAAAATCTTGCTTTTAACAGACACAGTACAAATAAGGGCCAAAGTTGTGCAAGAGCAAGTAGCTCTTTCACAAGCAAGTAGCAAGCTTTCAAATGGACAACTCTGTCCTGTGACATTGAGGGGCTACAATACCAAGAAAATGGTCATCAATCCCAGCTAATTCAGAATTAAATACTAAGTCAATCAAAACTCAGTCAGGTCCAATCACATAGAAAATAGGGGATATGTGAGGTAATGTTTGGCATACTCTTTTATAACACAATCCGTGTTTCTACATCATTTCTGTTATGGGCCATACGGTCAGTCCTTTGCCCTGCACAAGCTTCCAGTTGATGTGATTTCCTGGCTTCCCTGTGCCATGCAATGGCCTTCAAAAGAGTCAAGGTAAAATGCCCTCTCTTACAAGTACTTCCTTCACATTATCTCAGGCTTTTAGAAGAGGCAAAAACTCCCTTGACTTTTTTTTTTTTTTTTTTTTTTTTGCAGGGGTGCAGTAAACAGAGCCTGGGAGAGACCTGGGTCAAGTATTACGTATGGCCTGAGATGGCAGAGATTATTCCCTGATTGTTTTTGCAACCACAGAAACAGCGTGGAGTGGGCACACTTCTGACTTGTTTGTCAGATATCTGGAGTTTGAAGGACAAACCCAGGCTTTGTTTTTCAAACTCTTCCTATGTATAAATACAAGTTAAACAGCCATAAACAAGAGTTCCATGTGAATGTAACGGCCAGTCACATACTAGCAGTAACAAACATTATAAGGTCAATAGCATAGTTAAAATGATGAGTGTGCAAGCAGCCCACATCCTAGATTTCATTTACATAAAATGTTCTGACCTTGTGAACAAAAAGCACGCTGGTGAAAAGCAAATAATAAGATGCTCAGCCTTTCACAGCTTCGGTGCTATAAACAGGCTTGACAGTCAATGAAAGAAGGATAATTTCAGATTAATTTGTAGAGAATTAACACTAGCATAACTGGTTCAGCAACATTTAATTCCCCACGTGAATGAAAGGATAAGCAGGGTTCATGCCTGAGGCACATACATGTGGAGATTATAAAGTACTCCAGCAAAGGTACTGTTTTAACTAATGAGGGTTGAGCCCTAAAATGTGAGCACATGGAATGGCAGCTTCAGCACCAGGTCAGTTCTGCTGGGAATAACTTGAGGTTAAAGGTGTCCCAGTTAATGAGTAGGAAAAAAAATCCCACAATGTGCATGCAAATTGCTCAAAAAGAATGATTCAAGTTAGTCTAATTATAAGCCAAAAGTTTTTCAAAAGAAGAGGAGAAAATTGATACAAAATAATTCATATTATAGGAAAAGAGAATGAAGAAGTGTTTGATACCTGAATTCAATTTACTTAGTTTTTCAAACCTCTAATTAGTCACTCTAGAAGAGCAAAACAAATGAAAATATATCTTTTCAGAAAGGCATTTAAAGATGTTAATAGCAGAAGGTACACTGAAATCAATACACATTATCATTACTTAAAATTCAAAAGTCATTAGCCAAAAATAATTTTAAAATCATCTTTTATAACCTTAATTCTACAAGTCTTTGTAGCACATTTGATTATAGTTGATTAAATAACAGACTCTTTGTTAGAGAAATAAGAAACCAGTAAAGAAAGATTTTGAACTACGGCTTGATTTAGCCATTTTTAAGGAAGAAAAGGGATACATCTTAAGGGATGTACATTTTGTGCAAATTATTCTTATGGCTCACAATTTTTAAAAAGAATTGAATCACCGAATAATACATTTAGAAATTTCCTATAATTTTTTTTGTTTTCATTAACACTACTGCTGAAGAATAGTAAGTCAGAAATTTTCATATTCAAATTTTCCAAATAATGAAAAATAGTTTTCATATAAAACTTTTTTAAAGGTATCTAAGTAATTTTTCACATTTTTCTACCTCAATTCTTCATCAACATATTCTAAAAAATAATTTCAAGTGTATTTCCTTACCTTACAAGAAAGTAAAACTTCACATTCCTCTGTAACATTCCAATACAAAAACTCAGAGAAGTGAGGACCTAAGAAACAAAACAGTCTTTAAGCAATGTTGTAGAATGAAGAGTATCAGAAAAAAACAGTTAAAGAAAGAAAAAAGATGACAATTTCAACATCCTTACACAAGAACAAGAGGGAATTCCTGAACTACCTATGCACTAGAAGGAAAATCCTCCATGTTTTTATCATAATTACCCAGTGTCTACATTACAGCTTAGAAACCTGAATCCCATCTCTGATTCTGTGTGAAGCAAGTAATTTTCCAAAACATAAAATGGTGAGTGAGAAAAATTATTTTCTTGAATATCTTTGTGTCAAATTGCCAACTAAGCAGAGGAGAGAAGCAAAGTAGCTACCAACAAGCATATAAATAATGTATTTAATGTAAAAACAACACAACAAACATTGTTTGCCCAAATAATGTAAAGTTTAAAAACATGTTAAATATCACAGGCAGAACAGAAAATATTCCTTTTCCCATGAAGGTCCCAGTCCTACAAAGAAATACATCCTGATGAAAATTTGCTGACATACATGCCTTTTAAAAATTATTTTGTTTGCTTATCTCAATAATTGTACATGTCTTTGTGTTGGCTGGATCAGGGACCTTAATTCTGGTACCCAAACATAGAAAGTTGCCAAGTCCAAAACTTTGACTGAAATAATTCAATATTGAAACATTTTGTCAGTTTATGCTGTAAGTGGTATTATTTCTTTCCTAAATCAATTTTAGACAGTCTTCAAAAAATAGAATTACATTGTTTCTGTACAGAATCTTACCTAAGCTATTTAGGAAAATAAGTTTTTAATTATTATTTTTACTTTCATCTGGAAAGCCATCTGCTTAAAAGTGAAATTTACAAACTAGAGCTCAAGTTCAATTTTTTAAGGATTTCACAGGGATAGAATTCTGAATTAGGCATCCAATTGTAATTTTCTCATTCAGCTGCAACCAATATTGATAACAAGTATATAACAAACTCTACAACTATATAGCAACTATGCAATAAATATACATTTAGTTCCTGGAATTTTGCCTCAATTGAAACCATAGAGCCAAGCTTTTAATCTTCCTTATCTGGCACTACTTGTCTTGTCTGTCTACTTTTCTGTCAAGTATATTGAACAGACAACTTGTATGCTTAAAACAAAATGCAATTAAATGTTTTGTTGGACTGGAGCCTACAGTAGGCACGCTTCTCATGAATATTGAGTAAAGATAACCTCTTGTGAGAAGTCCTTTCTTCTCTGCTTAGTGAAGGTTCTGTCACAAATTGACAATGTTGGAAAATAAGATCCACCAAGGTTTCAAGTATCTCCTAAGACTGACCAATATCCTCTAATAAAGAATGGAAGCTGTAAGTGTTTAGCATTCCCCAGGGATGAACCATTAGCTGCAAACTGGGCCTGAAGTCACCAATCTGCTCTGTCTTACCTTGTTTTCTGAGATATTCCTTTCGTTGGAGCTCAGACTCAGCCAATACTGCCTTGAATGCTAAATTTTAGAAGAGGTGAATGAAATATGAGTTAGTCACAAATGACTCAGAGAATAATTGAAGTACACTTCTTCATCAAAGTTTCACTATTTCAATGTTTCAGTGAACATACCATCTCCAATGAGAACTAATGAGGACTGGTTTTTGGCCTTTCCATCCTGAATCTGTACAGTGTAGGTACCTTCATTGTCAATTGTAAATTTTTCCATCACCATTTCTATAATGCCATTCGAACGGTCACAATTTATTTTATGCCTCTGAAATAAACAAATAAGTACTTTAGTATAGTGTAAATTACTTATTGAATAAATTATGAGTTATATTCCTTCCCCCATAGTCAACCTTTTTCATGTCCTTTTTATTACAAAGTATGGGAAGAAAATGCTGCTTTTATTTACTCTTGTGCAATAAAATCCCAGTGGTGACAGAAACCTCTGTGTGCAACTGCATTTGGAATCCTCAAGTCATCATAACATAGCTGCTTTGTATTTGAAAACAATTGTTTATGGCACTGTGCATATTTGAAGAGCCTAACAGCCAGCCTTTAGCTGCATTACAGCTTCTGGTGCAACAAGGGAGCTTGCTAGGCAAGGACTATTCCTTGCAGAGTCCAGAAACAACTGGAAATATTAAATATGGATCTTCAAATAAATCCATCACACCAAATCTAAAAGGTCATCCCTACTAAATATCTGAGACATATATAGTAGTCAGTAGTGGATCTTATTTTCTCATCAGAAGAAATTATTTTCTCATTTAATGCTAGGTGTAATTTTCATAGAATACTTTAAGCAAACGACCATGAGAAAACTAACTTGTGCAAACACCACAGAGTTTCTGGGACCCAAAAGGGATTGACTAAGTCCCGCAAAAGAGAGGTATAATTCTGTCAGGACATATAGCTACCCACTTAAGTATTCGCAAAATACACAAAACACCAAATATTGACTTGAATTCAAAGTTAAATATGCTTTTCACTGTTTGTGTCCTCTATGTGTTTGCTTTTTATTAAATATTTCAGAAAGATAAATTATTGGCAATCATCGTGGAAACAGAAAATTACAAGCTAGTATTGGACAATCTTTGCAGTATATGTGTTTAGAATTTTCAGGTACTGTTCTAGATACAACCATGTTTTACTAATATCTTCTTTTATTCAGTGAGTTACAACTATGAGGACAATGTCTCCCACCAACAGCGATATTTTTTGAATCTCAACTAACAAATTCCTAAAGTTAAGTAAAGATAACCCATAGAAGTTTCTTAGTGAATACTTTTAGGTAAATGATGTGGCCAAGGATTTTACACACTAACTTCCAGTCAGGATTGCACAGAACAGTAAATGCCACCATCTAGGAGTTATATGCAGTGAATTACTATAGACCCTGTAACTTTTAAATTTACTATACATACTGTTAAAAGGAGACATGATGTCTTATAAATAGAATGCTTTAATAAACCTGTTTATTGGTCTCCAAAAGTAAAAAATGGTACTAAAGTAACAGATAGATAAAGTTTAAGAAAGGAGAAGAAAGAAGAAACGTGAAAAAAGATAGTAAAAATGCAACTTAACAAGCTCTCTAGAATCTTATTGAAATGGAAGAACCTCTAAGTCCCCTAAAATCCAAAAGTAGTAAGAATGACCCCACAGATATATCTGCTTTAGTTTTGAGGAATGCATCTTGGCCAGCCTCAAAAACAGACTTCCTATGGTAGGGATAACAAGTCTGGAAGAACAGTGTCACACAGTCAAGATATTTAGCATTCAGTACTGGCATTTTCAAATATATAAATCTTTTAAATCTTAATGGGGTAATGGAAGAATGAGGAAAAAGAAAATATGTGGAATTGACAAAGCAGTCAGCTAACAGATTTATCAGAATAATAATTTTTTAAGGGATATGCATGTCAACTTGGATACACGATTTCCCATACATACTGCAAAGAAAGATACAATGTCAAAGAATAAGACAAGATAAAATTAATTGGCAAATTAAGTAAAAAATCTACTTGTGTTAGAGTTCATTTGTAAGAGTTGAGGTGATAGGTGAGGAAGGTTAAAAAGAGCATTAATAAACTTACCTAAACTATCAAAAAGGGCAAATTTCAATGTGCAAAAGTCAAATTCTTGCTTACAGCCTCTTCCCCTCAGAGGTCAAGGACTACACTGGCATTTACTTCAAGAGTTCCCAGGGAGAACATTAAATTAAATTTTGCCAGAAGCAGGAAAGTTAAAAAAAAAAAAAAGCAAGACGTATGTTTTAATCAGATTCTTTATGACACTTTTCTTTTTATCCTCTAGTTTTATTTTAAAAAATATTAAAATATTAAAATAAAATGTGAGTAAATGGGGCTCAGTTCATTCCATTTTAAGCTTATTTTGAAATCTTACCAAAAAACTCCCTGTTAGGCCTAGCAGGAGAAAATTTATCAGTTGAGCCAACGTCATGAATCAGGCCACAATTCACCCACATAATGGTCTATTGAACATGTTCAGTGACTGTAGCCCAGTCTCCAGACAGGTTTTAGAGTGCAATTAGGCTTCTAACTATTGCCATTATGCAGCAAGATGAAGTTCAATGATTTTATGGGCATCATAAATATTAGGCTTTTATGTGACTTTCCACAAAAATATCATCTGTCTCCAAACATAAATGTCACCTGTGGGTTACTAATTAAAGAGGTGAAATAATGAAGCTTCATCTCAAGACTTTTTCTGATGTCAACACTTCCAAAACATATGCGAACTAAAAATAGCTCATTCTGTTCCATGAACATTGCCAAGACAAAGTACTGTCATTTCAATACATCCTAGGCACAAATATTCAGGTTTTCAGTGCTATGGTTTATTACTTCTTAAAGAAAGATAAACAGATAAGTATTTTACTCAGAAATACTTCTTCCACTTGTCAATATGTAATTAAAGTAAATGCTCTTTGCTTTTGTATGGTATAAAAATGCTGATAAAACTTTTCTGACCCCAACCAGGATTTTCATTCTCAGGAATAAAGCAAATCTTTCAAACAGCTGCAATGAAGATGAAGTCTTCACAGGAAAGTGTTTCCAGTGCTGTGCTTATGGCCTGTAGATGAACCACACTCTTGCCCTGCAAAGACATGACCTTACTTTCTTCTCAGCCCAATCTTTTTTATGCTCCTTTATATGAGAGGTCTTCCTAGAGCTATAGAAATTTGGGAAGCTGATGGCCTACCCTTTCATCTCTATGTAGTGCTCATTGCACAGTTACTACTCCAAAATTTAAAAAATAGAAAAAAATAGAATAATAGAAAGTGATAGCATATTAAAATTTTAAGGCTACGAACACTGCTGCATTGTCAAGTGCCTCCCGCATTATACATAAAACTATTAATATCGGCCTCAGAAAGTCTTTGGGAACAGCGTGTCTGGTTGGTTTGGAACCCAAAACTGAAGCAGCCATTTTCTTGAGCTATTTTTCTAAAATATTTGTGCTTAACACTGGTCTGTGTGGAAATTCTCCTTCTGAATAGACAGAGTCCAACTCTTTTTCCAATATGAATAGGCTCACTCTGCAACAGGAATACTATACTGAAAAAAATATTTGAGTATAGATTAGCCTTATTTTCAGGTATTATCCTAACTTAATAACATGACATTAAGAAGCTATGGGATCCAGGGAACTACAGGCCTGTCAGCCTGACCGCAGTTCAAGGGAATATTAAGAAGTAGAGACACCAGGCAACATGCACAAGACAACCAGGGGATAAGGCCTAGCCAGCACGGGCTTGTGACAGGCAAGTCCTGCTTTACTGACCTGATAACCTTCAGTGACAAGGTGACCCACTTAGTGGATGAAGGAAGGGCTGTGGGTGTTGCCTACTGGGAATTAAGTCAAGCCTTTGACACTGTTTCCCACAGCTTTCTCCTGGAGAAACTGGCTGCTCATAGCTTGGACACAAGCACTAGCTCCTGGCTGGATGGCCAAGGGCAAAGTGGTGGTGAATGGAGTTAAATCCAATTGGTAAGATATCACAAATCATGTTCTCCAGGGCTCAACAGTGGGGCCAGTCCTGTTTAATATTGTTATCAATGATCTAGAGAAAAGTATCAAGTTGGGTGGGAGTGCTGATCTGCAGGAGGGTAGGAAGACTCTGCAGAGATATCTCGACAAGTTGAATAGATGGCTTGAGACCGATTGCTTGAGGTTCAACAAAGCCAAGTGCCAGGTCCTGCCCTGGGGTCAAAACAAGACTTGGGGAGGAGTTGCTGGAAAGTGTCCCAGTGGGAAAGGACCTGGAGGTGCTGGTCGACAGCATGTGAGCATGAACCATCAGCATGTGCCCAGGAGGTTAAGAAGGCCAGTGGCAGCCTGGCCTGCACCAGCGACAGTGCGGCCAGCAGCAGCAGAGCAGTAATTGTACTCAGCACTGGTGGGGCCACGTCTCAAATCTGTGTTCAGTTCTGGGCTCATCACTGCAAGATAGACATTGAGGTGCTGGAGTGTGTCCAGAGGACAAAGGAGCTGATGAAGGGTTGGAAGCACAAGCCCCGTGAGGATCATTTGGGGGAGGTGGGGCTGTTTAGCCTGGAAAAACAGAGGCTCAGGGGGGACCATTAATGTTCTCTACAACTGCGTGAAGGAGGTTGCACCCAGGTTGGGATCATTCCTTCTCCCAAGTAACAAGCAATAGGACAAGAAGAAAAGGCCTCAAGTTGCATCAAGAGGGTTCAGACTGGATATTAGGAAAAATTTCTTCACTGAAAGAAGAAGGCTGCCCAGGGCAGTGGTTGAGTCACCATCATTGGAGGTATTTAAAAGACAAGTAGATGTGGCACTTTGGGACATGGTTTAGTGGTGGACTTGGCAGTGTCATGTTAACTGTTGGATTCCATGATCTTAAAGGTCTTTTCCAACTTAAATAACTCCATGATTCTGTTATAACAATAGAAACCTGCAGGTGTCTTAAAAAAAATCACTTATGTATAGTACTCATTATATTAATTATGTACTTACATCACTGTTTTCAACTTCTTTATCATTAATGACAAATCGGAAAGTAGAATCTGGAGATAAGCTTTCAGCCTGAATCCAGAAACGGACTTCTCCTTTATCAAGAACCTCATAAGCTAATTCTGATTTCAGTGGAATTGCTACAAAAAGAAAGGAATCAAAAACCAATAGTTCAAGAAACCTTGTAAGAAATAGGAATATCATAGTAAAATACTAGCAATTCCCAATTATTTATGGATTTTTGGGTATCAAATAAATTATACACAGGGAAAAGTCCTCTAATGCAGTCTCTAACTGATTTTTAAATTAATTTCTCAAAGGGAGAAGAGAATTTACCGCTTACTGTTTGTACATTGAGTAAGTATTTTGCTAGAAACAGTCTATAATGTATTGTTAAACTAAAACTTGAGACACTTAGGAACAACGATTTTATTTGATGTCAACTAATATTCTTCTAAACAAAGTAAAAGATAAGGAAGCAAGGTGTTCCATGTTCAATGAAACTGCCATGAAAAATGAAGCTGCCATTGTCTCAGGAAGAATCTTTTTGGAACTCCAGTCATTAGTATGTAATTATATTCCTTCTAGAATTGTCTAATAGATTCAAATCTTCAACTTACTTGGATTCTTTATTTCATAACTTAATGCCATCAAACGTTCAAACTCTGAAAATAAGAAAAATATTCACATCTTAATTTATTCTGAAAAATACAGACAGCAAATGGGTGTTGATGAAAATAAATATCAGCATCAGCAAAGTTATCTCCTTAAAGCTTGTATATAAATACACAACTTTTAAAAAAATGACTGAAAAAAAGATTTAGGAAACTTAACTTCTGATACATAGATTTAGCAAATCTTACTGTTCCTATTGCATGCATTTTAGTACACACTCTCTTATGCAAGGGAATCTAAACAAAGGGCAAAAAGTATTTTATACTTTAAAAATAGCAATATAAAAGAAAGATGGGAAACTATAGCTTCTAAGCAGTATATAAGGTTCCTTTATGCCCTGACTTCCTTTCTCAGACGGTTCCTGAAAATTTTGTGTTACTGTGTCAGGTAACAAGATTGACTGCAGGTTAGTCTGAAAACAATACAGAAAGTTCTAGTTAATTCACCAAATCCTCATGAAGGCTGTGTGAGAGTCTCAAATTTAGTTTTTTAGATTTTCATACTAATCCTATTTATCATAGTCATTACCAATGAAGATTTGGAAAATGAACATTACTGCCAATTCCAAATTTACAGATAATGCAACGACCAGAGAAAATTAGCATGGATTTATGACATGATAGAGCATTTAGAAAAATTACAGGAAAGTTATAGCTTTTGAGAGAATAAATGGGCAGTGAAATTATGGTTTTCAGTGTTAAGATGAAAAATCTGATACTTGTGCAGGGATCCAGTATAAATAAAATTGTAATTTTCAGTGATATATGATCAGAAAAGGGGAAGTATGGGATGGGAAACACCTTCAGTGCTTTAAAAAAAAAAAAAATTCAAAGCTAGAGTACATGATGACAAGATCTACAGAAAGATTTTAGAGTGATGCTTCAAAACTTAGCTAAAGGGCAGTTCTCATGATAATGGCTTGTAATTTTTCCATGTCCTGAACAACAGTTTTTTTCCCCCTGAACATGGATTTCTTCTCAACACCTACTTGGAAAGGGTGGTTTGACATGTTTCCCACTGTGATTCCTTAAAGGCTTAGTAGGTTGAAAAGCAGGGGGATTTTAATACTTGAGGAACTGGGCAGAGCAATTACAGCTGAGAACTGGGAAAGCAGCAAATTTTTATTTTACACAAAATAGCAAATTGTCCTCTGTTTTTTTATGTCAGCATTTCTCAGTGATAGAACGAAATGAGACTGAAGCAAATTAATTGTGAATCCAATGAATAATAAAAGAGCTACAATGAAATAAAGCAAAACTAATATATATGTAAGCCAAATGATAATTTGACCCAATGTAATTAGACCTTGTTAAAGCATCATCATTTTTCTCACTAATTTCCTGCATCTCAGCTATGAGAAACTGCATCTAGAGCCTCAAGCACAACTGAAAGTGTAAGGAATATTTACAAACATTGTTATAATCCCAGCATAATGAAAACAATTCTAATTTGCCATATTTTTTATCTTTATCAAGAAAATGTTGCCTGAAGTTATCCCAGCTTTCATTATTATGATAATCAGAAAAATAAGTAATCACACAAAGCCTGTTGAGGGTTCTTTTTTGTTTTTCTTTAATGCATAGGAAATAATGTGAGAGTTGTAGGGTTCCATTCTGGTTTTTTCCTTGGGCAATTTTTAGTGCAGTTGAGGTGATACAGTGATGAAAGATTTGGAATTGTAAGGACCTTACCTTGATCATCCATAACAAAGCTGGAGGAAATCCCATCTGTGTCACTAACTGAGATAGAGTAAGTTCCCAAGTCTGATTTATCAGGATTTTTGAAGTACAGCTTAGAACTAAAAACACCAATTAAAAAGAAAATCATTAGCTGCGTATCACATTTTTAACATGGCTCACTGACTTCCTTTGGTATATTGGCATGACTTACTGATTTCCTTCTGTTTCAATCTTAAACTTATGAGAATCATCAATCTCCTCATAAGATTTACCCCATGCAAAATGAGATGCATCTGTTGCTTCTTTGCACTCAAAAGCCAGGTAAATATTGCCCTCATCATCCACACCTGAATAGATTTCTTTTGTTCCTGCAAAATAGGAATCAACTCAAATGTCAAGACTGCATTTTTCTGCCAAGGTGCAATTCATAAATTACTAAAGCCCATATCTATTTTGTCCTAAAAGATACTGATTTTATTAGCAGGTCTTAAAGCAGGTTTATGTCATATGCTGCCTCAGCATCACACGCCATTGAGTTTCTTACTCTACATGCAAGAAATGAATGATAATACTAATAAATGCTTATTGACAAACAAATGAATAAGATATAACTGAATATGAGAAGACATGAATGTTTAAACAAACCAATTTTATTATCATTCCTGAAGCTTTAATAAATGCGTTTCACAACAAGTAGCACCTTTGTTAGAATAAAAACCAGAACAGCAGATTATCAAGTAACTCCTGAAGTAAGTAAAGAAAAAAATTGCAATTGTTTCTTTAAGTTTTAAGACTGAGATTCTTAATTCTTCAAATACTTATATGTGATATCAAATTAGGTTGGTTAAACACAATTCCAAGTATTTTAGAAACAGAGGAGATTAAACAATTCATTTTACCTGGCCGTTCCTCAACAAGCACTGGTTCAGATATTTCAGATGACTTGCCTACCCCAGCATCATTCACTGCACGAACTTTGAAGACATAGGTATGACCCTCATGTAAATCAGTGACCTTAAACAAGATAAAGGCCAGAGCCAATTTAAAAAACAATCTAAACTATTTTGTTTACTCATATGAAGATATTAGCAGAAGCTGAAGTCCAAATGCATACCTTTTTTATACTCAATCAGAACTTCTAGTACTCCATTTTATATTAATATTAATCAATGGAAATGTTACCTTAAAATAGCGCTTTGAAGTAGGTTTTTCATTAGCAGTGATCCAGTCTTCTGAATCTACTTCTTTATAGTCCACTAAATACCCAGTAATAGGGCTTTTGCCTTCATACACAGGAGCTTTCCACAGAAGAACTAGTGATGTTTTTCTAACTTCACATACCATGAGATCATAGGCAGGACCTAAAATATTTCAAATATTGGAAATTCACTTTAATATAATAAACTTTTGCAAGCTGTTCCAGTAGAGGCTGAAATGTATTGCTATAATTTTGACTGTATCTGCTTTCAAAAATCTCATCCTTTACAATACACCTGGTATATGTGGTATTTAGGCCATTTCCCCCTCATGGCTCTATACAGCAATACCTGCCTCATACAGTGAGTGACATTAGTATTCTGAAGCATACTTGCTTAGCTAGATCTCAGTAACTCTATTTTAAGGTTAAGCTAATCATGTGGAAAATCCATGCAGTTTAAGATTTTCCAACAAGAAAGAGAGGCTTCTTGTCTATTATTCAACTCACCAGCCTCACATCAAAGTCGCTTCACTGAGCCTCATTCAGGTTCATAATTTAACATCAGGTTTTTTATCTTTTCATTAGTATACATAAGCCATGATCTTTCAAAGTAATCCCAAATCCAGTGGCACCAAGGGACTTTGGATCAGGCTTCTTTTTCCCTGACAAAAGAATTTTTATTTTGAACTGGATAGCTGCAGCCAAGAGGTACCTCATAGGGTGAATGATATCTGTTAGGATAAATATTTAAACCAAGAGTATCCTGATACTCTACAAATAAGTGAGAATTTACGTTTGCAACTACCAGGTCATGTTCTTCCTACTATACTTTCCCTCTCCTTTGCCTAACTGTTGAAGTGCCATTCAGTCTAACTTATGGCAATTATTTTTACTATACTCTTGATATTTGTTCACACTGGTAAATAAATATAAATGTAAAGGCATAATTATATAAGCTTCCTACCGTGGTCAAACACCCATGACAGAATTCTCATATTCAGTCAAATTATTGTGCTTTAGATGTAGAAAGCTGAAGACTTAGGGATTAACTTCAGACTTAAGGATTTCCTAAGTTTTCAAGACATTAATTTTCCCTACAACACATCTTACCATTTAAAATAATCATAAAAAAGGAGTGGAAAGCCTTATAAATAAATCTAATTGCCATTCCAGACTACAGGATGTTAACCAATGATGAATGAACTTAAAATTTGTAAAGGATGATATTCAGCAAATACACTGGGGGAAAGAAAAAAATTAGAAAAGCTTTTCTCCAAAGTGAATAAACACATTTCAGATAATAAATATATTAAATACCTTTTTCAGACCTTATAAGGATAAATATTAGATTTCTCATGGAAAGAATGCCATTTTCAAAGAATCTAAAGTGTACCCTCAGGGCTCTTTAAAAAGCCCAATCCGAATGTCCATATATCCACAGATAATTAAAAATACACTGTCAAATGGACCCGATAGAAATCTAGACAGTAGAAGGAAAAATGTAATGAAGCATGTTCTATTCTGAGGAGTCTGAGACCCCAGACATTTCTTTTTATCTAAAGCAATGTAAGATAATCCATTAACTATCATTGCTAACACACAGAAACTCACAGAGACACCTAAGACTAAAGTTCTGTGGAATGATGAAATAATTATGGACTCTGAACAAAGAATCCATCACTTATGCTGGAAATACTGCAAAAGGTTTTGGCCTTTCTAAGGAAACCTTCCTTCTATATCAAAAGGTGGAAGAATATTTTGTTGATGCTGGGAGCATATTGCAGTCACATTACTCTAGTCCTCACTACCTTTAGTAAGTCTGGGAAGAGGGTCAGGTTCTTCTCCCAGTCTTAAATCTCAATTATTTCTTTTCATTATTTCTGAACCACTGTTTAAAAATCTATCTTAAAAAAGGCTTGTGAAATATTTAACAGGTTCAGAGATTTGAGGTTTTTTGCAGGGTGGGCAATGTTCTTTTCTTCTAGTGGGTTTTTTTAAGCAGGACGAAAGCAATCAACTGTCTATTCAACTCATAGCATAATGAGAACAATGTAATCACCCAAACACTAAAAAGGTCAGATTGTTCATTATGAAAATTTCACTCTTTCCATTTCCTGAAAACACATTTTATTTTTTTATCTGTCATTTAAAATGAAGGATCATTTTCACTTCTTTACACACTGCATAATTTCAATTATGTTTTGAAAAAACTGTAGAGAGCATAAATTGTAGCTAATTTCTTTAAGAAAAATAATTGTTCAAATGATGATACATTTGCACTAAATATCACAAGATTATAAAAAAAATGTAATTACAGTGAGTTAAGGTCAGGAGGTTAACTGTTTTGTTATTGACATTTTGGTCATGTCATTCAATCCATATGGTAAGATTTTTGAATTCTGAAGAATTTTACCAGAAAAGGTAAAAAACAAACAGCTTTTCAGCAAATAATATGGGCATTTAAAGGAACTACTTGGAAATTAATAGTGTCATTCTTGTTTTAGAGGGCAAAAAGAAGGGGATTTGTAAGCAGGCAAATGACCTGCAGAAATTAGAGTTACAGGTGCTGAACTCAGCATTGAAAAACACTTATTTGGAGTAGTGTCTCCAGTTTGTGCACTGCCATTACTACTGTAGATTTGTTGGCACATTTTTTCTAACACCTGGCTAATAACAATCTCTCAAGGTAGCACCTTGGTACAATCCAGGAGAAACACATTATATGGGCACACCACTGGAGAATAGAAGACTAGCTGTGCCACTTGTCCCTACATCAAGAAACAGACCCCTCTTGTGTGCTATTTATGACCAAAAGCTAATGTAGCTTTGGAGTCTGAAACTCCAGGAACATTCTTAACAGACTGCAGAGATATTGTACAGGTGCTGAGTGTGAGGTGGAGCTTGTAGAGCTTGAAGAGGTGGTAGAGATACAAACATCGACTAAAGGCTCGACGTTCTTCTGAGCTGGTGAGAGCAGTGAAAGAAAGGGACACTCAACAAGCTGAGGAAAGGTCATCTGTTTCCCAGGAAAGAGATGTCATCATTAGAGGTGTGGTGGTTACTTTTAACAGATCTCAGAAGCAAGGGCAATCTCAACAGGAACTATGGAACCAATTAAGCGAAAGAAATCCTGCAGAGTTTGGCTGGAACTCAGTGGCTGTGTTTTAACGACTTTGAGATTCATAAAGAACTAATATACTTACCAGGTTCAGGCATAGTCCAGGCTTTACACTTAAAATGCTCACTGGGATCTGAAGGTTGACCTATTCCAACCAGATTTGCAGCAGCAACTTTGAATTCATAGAAGGCATCTTCAATCAAATCCTCTACCTTTTTTCATTTGAGAAAACAATTCAATATATCAAAAGCCATGATTTATATTCATTTAATAATAAAACTTGGATACAAACATTAATTAATTAATTATCAGGCCTTACTGCCATGCTGAAGGGTCCAATTTGAAGACTTTACTCTTAAACCAAACACACTAGAGAGTTCTATATTATATGTCCACATTTCAGTCACATAATCCTAGGAATGACAGCACTCATATTTTGGCGTGAAAAGTCGTAAGAGTTTAGAGCAAAGATTCTAGGAGCCCAATCAATGAATGACCACTAGTAGATACTTACAGGGGAGTGTTCTAAAATTAAATACCTTCTTGCATTGCTTGTGAATGGCTGTTCATAAGCCATTCACTTAAGTGGGAGTAAAAATTGTGTTTTGCTTAAAAAGGTCACAAAGGACTGACTTAGGAAGAAAAGCAAATTATAAAAAAAAAAACAAAAAACAATCCAGTTAGTTCCACAATGTTCTGATGTAACTCCAGGACAGCCTCTCAGTAGTATTTTGTGGCTTGTCTGAATCTTTCTCTTGATGCTACCTACCATTACAAAGTGAGAAAGTAAGCACTGGTAATGGGATGAGCAGAATCCATAATAATCCTCTGCAAACACCCCTGGTAAATGAACTCTGATTCATCTAATGAGCTCATCCCCACACCAGCATCTCAGATTTTGAGACCAAAGCAGAGGACTAAAAGGCATGAATGTCTCGACACCCAGAACACCTCATGGCAGCAGCCCTCTTCCATCCTTCTTCTTCCAGAACACCTAAATACAAAAAACCAAGTCTTCTATACCTGATTCCTCTAAATCATTTTCCCATCGTTATATTTAATCATATGTCTCAAGAGAGACAGCTAAGAATGGTACTCCTAATGGAGATACCAAACAATTTTAGATTTTCATGAATAAATAGTTTTCTTTGAAAATGTGAAATAAAAAAGGATTTTGTTGTGATTTTTTTTTAACGATGAAAAACATGTTATGGTAACAAACATATGGGGTAGCATCAAATACAAGACCAAAGCAAACAAGGTAACACAGAAAATTCAGGCACGAAAATAATTTAGACATACTTTCCTGAAGACAAGGAGCTAAATAATATGACCCAAAAGACAGAAAAATAGATCAGTCTCTGAAAATTATTTTGAAATCCCAGGTTATTAAGGGAAAGAATATTTGTGGGGCTCCCATAGAATTATTTGATAAGAGAAGATTAAACCTTTAGCGATTTCCCAGTGCTGTACTGAATATCTCAGGCATTCTCTGTTTGCAGTATGTCATAAAATATTCTGTGCTACTAAAACCTGTCTTGGTTTTGTTTACCATCAGTATTTCAGATTCTAGCCATTCAAACTAATGTACAAAGATGCACAAATACAGTTACTGGCAGGATTGACACTTAAATACCAAGTTCAATTCTCAATGGTAAGCCCTAATTTGCTTTACCCATTTGTTTACAAATGCATTAAAAATAAAAATATGTAGAAAGCACTGTTTAGTATTGCCCTTTCATGCCTATCCTACCTGCCCTTTTTTATTTCTCACCATCCATGGTCCATCTGCTATGTCGGAGATGCCACTCATAGAATCAGTCACAGGCACGCATGCTGCCTGCCTTCCATGCATGAAACATTCTTCCTCAGCTCATCTGCATTATTATCTTCTACTTCAATGTCAAATACCTGCAAGACTTACTTCTGTCCTAAGCTTTACAGGGAATTTGCTGACTTGCAGAAATAAAATTTTTAGGTATTTGTGAGTAAAATCTGATTGTTTAACTTAATTTTAGAAGCATCACATTGATTGATTACTTGCTATTTCCTATCTCCCTAACTTTTCTTCATGGAAGTTCACATCCTAATTTTCCTATTTTAAGAAACATTTCCTAAATTGCAAGTGAAACCAGAAGTAATGAATTTCAAAACTGTACTCTGTGAAGGAGGTGACACGACATAACTCTGAGTTCATTAATAAACATGATTTTTCAGCTGAAGGCAGATTTTTAGAGTACGAACAGAGGCAGTTATATTTTTTCTCAACCCATCTCCATTTTGTTTGCAAATCCTCAGTACTACAGAGAGCAGTTATCTGTCCTGCTAAATGCTTCCATCCTTACTCAGTATATTCTTATAGTGGTGATGTATACGCTGATCATTAATGAAAATAGCTTGGGGAACATCTTATAGCTCATTCCTCTTATTCCTTGTGAAAAATGTGTTTCACACTTTTCCCTCAAAATTAACTTATCTCAAGGGTCTTATTCGTATTAGAATTTCACAGTAGGGGATGGCACTGATCTTTTAGCCCAGGTGTAACATTGCTGCACTCTGAATGGAAGTGTCTAGTTTTGTTGAAGTAAGTATTTAAAGAATTTCTCTGTTAAAAAAATCTGAAGAAAAAATTCAAATCAACTGCAAAAAATGTAATGAGTAAAAATTACCAACCGTATAAATCGTCCGGGTAATGAGGGAAGAATTGACTTCGTGCCAGTTTTGATGGTTAGCTTCCCGTTTGTCCATGTAATAACCAAGGATTGGTGAGCCTCCACTGTATGTTGGTGCTTTCCAGCCAAGGGTCATTGAATGCCCATCACAGTTCAGAAGAGTGATACCATGAGGATACGAAGGACAAGCTACAAGGAAATAGGCGACCTGCGAGTTAGGACAGTCTAAAACACTGCAGTGTAGAAGTTGCTTAGCATTTTTGATATTGCTTCTGTTTTCTGAAGCATACTGCTCTCAGCTGCACAATGAGAGCAAAGTAATCGCAAAGTTGCTAACCAACATTCATTTTATCACCAGATATAAACATGGAAGGTTTTAAAACACCTGCCTAACGTTTTGCCCTCTCAGAAGGTAGTAAGGAAGAATAGATGATCTTTTCAGGGAAATAGTAATGCCAGTGTCTCCAAACCAAAAATTATGCTAAAATATTTAAGTGGGTCAGAAGACCTCCTCCTAGGAAGAAAAAAAAAAAAAAAAAAGCTGCTCAAATACTTATGGAATGCAGTAAAAACCATCCAGTAAAAAAAGAAAAAAGTCTATAAACTTTAATGAAATGAAATCATGTGACTGACTGATCTATGGCCACCACAGTTTTCCTGCACTGTCCTGATATTATATGCTTTATTCAGACTGTGACTGCTTTTTGACCCAGAAAGAATAGAAGGTATTTAGACTTCCAGTAACTTAACCTATGTTGAGGCAGAATATTAATGTCCTTCATGAAGCTCCTTGCATGGGTTTACTCTCTTCTGTAGCAGAAGCAGAAATGTCACCAAGGCACCTTCCTAAGGATGAAGAAAACCCTTTTTCTGAGCTTTTTAATCCCCTCCTACTGGCAAGCACCCCTCGTAGCAAGTGGTTTTGCATTTGTCATCCATACTCGAAGGTCTGCCCAAAGATATGCCTTTTTTGACACTGGAGTGCTCCAATCAGTACAGCTAAACACCTGTCCCTAAAGCTGATCTGATACTTTCTGTTTAATTACCAATATAACTTGAATGAATGTAACTTACCTCATTCAGAAGAGAATACATTAGCAAAGACTTTAGTACAGTCCCTGATCTTGGAGCTGTACTAGCAGTCACCATAAAGACCAATAGTAATCAGCATAGCTGCCCTTTCAAACTTTTTTTTTTTCAGATATAGTGCTATACTCAGAGGTCACAAAATGTGGCCTTTGTGTTTGCTGCCACTTCTTGTTAAATAAGAATGACTGTAGCAAATTCCTGTAAATAATCTTAAAGTAATACTGCAGAAAGATTCTGGCCATGCTGATGCTGCATCATCTATAAATATTCCTGCTAAATTCCTGTAAAGGCTACAAAAATGGATAAAAGCTGTCCACATCCCACAAGTGTGTGTAAGATCCACGTGCTCTGTGTTTGATGATATACCCCATGCAACCCTCATCTCCAAAGCACACAGTGACAAATAAGTGCAAGTGCATTGACAACATTGTGGTGATAGATGTGCAAGTGTCCGTGCATCACCTACCCATATGAGACACACTTCCTCCTAAAAGAGTCAAATAGAGTAACTTTGTCAGTAATGTACAAATTTGCTTTCTAATGACTACACTGAATTATAAATCTTTCAGAGAATTATTTCTCACAAATATGTCTACTGGTTTTCTCCAAGAGGTTGAGGGCACTCTGCTGGGGAAAACGTGTCCTATTTAACATTTTTCACTATGGAGCTGACACTGTCCCTTAATTCAAATTGACCCATGATAGCCCAGACCTGTCTATTCTTTGTTGTAAGCACTTATTCAACCCTTCACTCAACATGTGCCATTCCCACTGAAGGCTGCACGACTGACCTTACACAGAAATTTTCTTTGAGGACACCAGAGGAGGTAGATTGTGCTCCAACTGGAGCAAACAAAGGGGATTTTCTGTTTGGTTCAGTTATGCAGTAATAAAGCTCACTGAAACTCTTCTAAATAGAGCAGATTCCATGCTAAAATGTTTCACACCACTCCAAGTCACTTAGAAACTAATTGTCTAACTTACTCAGTATTTAAATTTCTTAATACAGCCTAGGAGCAAAAGGCAACCTGGCCATTAAAGTTCATCTTACCCAATATTTCTAACAGTCATTATAAACAACTTTTTAAATAAAACAATGTCTTTTCTCTAGAATAGCCACATGCTAGCCAATAGGCATCATTAAACAAATGTGCGTGATGGCTGCAAGGTATATTATTATAGTAAATCAGACCAAAGGAGGTGATTTCTGAAGATATGTCACTCATTTGGGAAAGAGTTGCATGGAATCACACTTACTAAGGGCTGCCTGCACAGTTACAGCCTCTGACTCCTGTGAGTTTTCACTCAATCCTACAGCATTCGCAGCTTTCACACGGAAGACATATTTCTCTCCAGTTTCCAAGCCATGAACCACAAACCTGGGTTAAAAAAGATAGCATCACGTATTAGTGTATATTTTACAGGAATCATTCCATGCTGTAACATTTTATTGTTGTATCAATTAAAAAGCTCAACTTCATGAGTGCTTCACAAAGGAAAATATTTCCAAGAGGCAAACGGCAATAAAAGGCATGATGTAGTACAGTATAACTGGAAGGGACACTGTAGCAAAAATTGCAGTAGTCATTAGATTGTTAGCACTGATCTGGCAGGTGAAGTCAGATAAAATATAATATAGTCCCTCTGAACTTTGTCTTGCTAAATTCTAATCTATTCTGGGAAGGAACTGTATTTTTCACTGTAATTTTATAGTCATTGTCAAAAATAGCTTTCAGTTTGGATCTGAGTTTCTTAGGTAATTACTATATTAAATAAAATACTCAGAGCTATCCTATTGTAATATAAGTTCACATATGAAGAAATTAAATGTTTTCTCTTATTTTTGTGCTCTCTCAACCCCCTTTGACCAAGAACTAGTCTCTACTATTTTTTGGATCAAATTTCTTGACTACTTGAAAAAAGAACTCATCAGAATACAAAATCACTCAGTTAATGACTGACATAACACACAAAACAATATAATGTGCTTGTTATAGAAAATACAAACTAAAAATCTAATCTTTGCATTAGGTGATTGATTGCAATAAAAATAAATATGATTTTCACAGAGGAAATTGCTTGAAGAATCTCATAATGAAGTTTGATATCTTCAGGAGGGAATAAGAAATCACCAGAAATTAAAACAGTGCTGGTGTCATGACGAGGGAATTAGAAACAGGGTCCACTGCTCTTTATCCAAAGATGTACAGATCAGGAATTGGACACTTTGCTTCCTGCACAATAGCTGCCAAAGCACTTTTGCCACCATATTTATAGCAGAAATGGCTTGACCTTTTGCTCTGTTATTCATGGACTATGATAAAGCTTTAGAATTCCCTCTCCTTTCTCATACTCTTCCTCATCAGGTCTGTTTACCCCACAACATAACTCATGCTTTAAAAGGGCATGTTTTGCATTTACTCATGTCCAAGACATTTGGAATAATGTCTTTAGAGTTTTCTTTTAAAACTCAAAGTCATGGAATAGAAAAATATATGAAAAAAAAATCAAAAGGTGAGGAGACTTGCCCTGCAATTTGGAAATCTTGGCTCTGAGAGCCTGCAGACTGTTTTTCTTCCATTCATTCAACATTCTCCTTCAATTGTAACCCTATGGCTTAGCACATAAATTGTCTTAAAAATAACCTGCAGTTTTCAAACTTCCCAAAAGTACAGGATTGTTATCAATACCTGTTATATTTAATAGGTTTATGGTTACTGGGTTCCCAGTGGTTTGATCCCACCACAGAATACTCAATGTAGTAGCCATATAAATCCTCTTCATGTTTTGGTTTATCCCATTGAACTACAACTGATGTTTTTGTATTCCTTGTGGCCACCACCTGACCAGGTGCAGATGGTAAAACTAAGAAAAAGAGATAAAACACATACATATTAGAAAATACATAAAAATAAAAGTAATTTGAACTAGATGAAGCACTGTATAATTTGATCATATTTAATCACTACAGCTATAACCACTCCTACCATGTTAATATTGTTACATGATATGTATTTTAATATATTTCTTTAAGTCTGGATACCTATATATATATATGTGTGTATACAATTTTTTTTTCTATTTTTTTCTCAGAATGCTCTGTGCAGGTCCTTACCTATATGATTTCATGCAGGTTTTATGATAGCAAATTACAGGAGCACATATTTTCAAATATGAGTGTGGATAAAAGCATACAGATATGAAAATCTTCACTTTCTAATTTCTTTCTCAAATAAGAGGTTGATGTAGAGCTTATGTCCCTGTAGCCTTACTGTGTCAGTAAGAAATGCACATAAACTATAGAGATATGATATTGTGAGGATTAAGAAATAATGTCTTACAGTTAACTAATGACAGCCCCAATTCCAAAAATACGAGCTTTTCAGGATAACTTTAAGCATATATTTGAATGCCAAAAGTTTATCTAAAAGTAGCTAGATGAATGTCATAGAAGCACAGGAACACTGGTTGGAAAGGATCACTGGGGATCATCTAGTCCCTCTACCCTATCACTGTGAGTGGGACCATCACCAACACTAAACCAGTGTGTCAGTCACGGATTTGTACGAGTCCTGAAACCTTCTGACAACGGAGATTTCACAGCTTACCTGCACAGCCTTTTCCAGCACTGCACTCTTGCACCTTGCATCTTTCACATTAAGAGTCTGTATAGAATGAATTTACTAAACTAAAATTTATGGCTCTTGCCTCTATTTGACATTTGACAATGCTGAGAGGTTTGACACCATCATCTTTGTAAGTCTTCAAACTAAATAAACGCCTCTCTTCATAGGTCACAATCTCTAATCCCTCGGTCGTCTTGGTTGCCATACAGAGGACCTCTCTACTTTACAACCATCCCTCCTGATTAAGGAAGCCAGAACTGGTTTCAGAACAGTACTCCAGGACCAACCTCAACACCACCAAGGGAAAGAGGACAAAGCTTTCTCCAATCTGTTGACTACAGTTCTCTCAATGTACCTTAGTAAGCAGTATACTTTACATACAAAGAAAATTTGTTGTCAGTTTACACCAATATAAACAGATGAATATGCATAAATAGAACCAGAAATATTGAGATCCAAATGGAAAAAAAAATCTTAGTAAGAACCAGCATACAGTCTGTACACTATAAAATATCTGTCTGAGCTTTCACAACGCAAGAAACTAAAGCAAGGTCTCAGCCTAACACGACAGGTTAAGAGATGCACCCAGTACTCGCCTTTTGAAGATATTTTAGTTTCCTCAGATTGGTACTGCAGAGAACTGCAAGCAGCATGAAACAAAAGAAAGGCAGCATGTTTTCCGCTTAGTCTTTCAATATTAAAATAAAAATTAATACTTACATACTGCTATGCTTTATGCAATAAATTTGTAAGATCAAATGGATTCAGTCTGATAAATGTACCTATATTTTGGTTTTTATGTGTGTCTACAAGCACATATTCTCGAACTTCCACTATAGTCAAAGAGCTAGGGCTTAACTCAGTTACACAAATTAATTTAGGGCCATTTTGGACTATCAGTCACTTCTTCATGGAGTTGTCAGATGTGACTCAGGAGATAATACCTACAGTCCTCTGAAATGGCAAACTGAAAGCATTTGAAAAGGATGTCACTTTGGACAGCTAAACTGAGCCTTACAGCAGTGCTCAGTAAGGTCCTGAAAATTATTCATCTCACCCCAAAACAGACACTGTACAGCTGGGTGACATGGGGCAATTTATGACAACATCAGCCAGCTTGTATTCCAGGCTCCAATTGCCACAGTCAGACCAGAAGCATCTACTGCACCTGTAGATACCTACATGGAAACACCTAAATTTAGATTTTAACCTCAAACTGAATACTCCTTCACCATTCAATTAAATTGCCTCATTTTAAGTGTCATTTAGGATGGCCTAGGATGCCCCAACCATTCTTTAGTTTCTGCTCATAAGGTACCAACAATCACTGCGTAATGATTTCTGTCCCCATGAAGGTGTCCCAGGCACCCTCAAGAATATCAAATGACACTAAGTGCAGGCAACTAAAAGGAGCCAAGTGTTTCTGATATATTTTAGCTCAGGTGGCAAACTCTGTCTCTGAAAATAGTCTTGAAATTTCTCTTTAAAATAGATTCTTCTGCATTGTGCTTAATTTAAAGCTGTGAGATATGCAGAAGGTGTTGCATTAACCCCTAAGGGATAGCTTATTTTCTGTATTAAGTGCAATAAATACAGTGCTTTTCTTCCCTACCTTGGGGAATGTTGAATGGTTTAAATACTTTATATGCATTAATGAGACATCAAATCAAGAATATATGAAAGCAAAAGATGCTTTTCTTTGTCATGTAGTTATAGATCAAGCTGAAAATATGGATTATATCTTTAACTATGGTATATAAGATACTGTAAATATTCTGTATATTACTAGAAAGTGTACTAGTAAGATATGTGCACTTAAGGTGACAGTTATCAATACATCAAACTGTTATATATGGCTTCTGCAAAACTGCAAAACCGAAACAAATATTTCAAAAACAAGATAAATAACCACTCCCTAAATTTTCATTTGTGTTTTTGAACGTGACCTCAAGAAAAACATTTCATTTTCATTTGGAAAATCACCACTGAATATGTAGCTGCGTCTTTCCCTGAAGTCTTCTCATCTGTATGACAGAGGAATAGTGCACTAGCAATAATTTGCAACTCAGAATACTAAGAAAGAAATTAAAGGCTACCTTATCTAGCTGAAACTGTAGGGAATTAGGTAGTGTATAATTACCTGAGCCAGAAAATATAATTATCAAAGTTAGTGATTAACCTATTTTTGATGTCATATTAATAGAACACTGAAGTGTGAATAACTAAAAATAATTACACTGATTATTGTTTTCAGTAGTAAGGCTTGTGATCACTAGGAAAATTCAGAAAAGTCTCTAAAATTTAACATCTTGGTCTTTTTTAAATCCTTCACAGAACTGAACACAAAGTCAACTACTGCTATTGTAGTTATACTAATCTAATGAGAGTTGTCTCTTTCTGGTTTGTAAAATATCTGTTGTTTTTAATATTAATGTCTTGCAATTAATACCTTACCAACAGTATCTTGTGGTTGAATAGGTTCTGTGATTTCAGATGGATCACTGATGCCATTTTTGTTTGCTGACAACACTCGGAAAACATATGGTTTTCCTTCTGCAAGGTCAAAGACTGCATAGCGAGGAGATTTTACTGCAACCTGTGCATTGACTCTTTGCCAACTTCCACTGCCAACCATGGACTACAAAAAACAACAAAAAAGCCATGAATCATTTCTGTGAACTGTCAAAAATTGAACATATTGCTGTATTGCATCCTGTCATGAATTTATTTAAGAGCTATTGGAGAAGGATCACTCTCAAATGTCTGACTTAAACATATGCAAATTCTCATTGCTGATGCATTCCATTACTCTACAAAAAGGTCTGAATAGCTCACTGTCTCCTTGCCTGTCTCGACTTCAATACGTGCACACTTGTACATGCAGCCAGCTTTCTTTTAGGGCTGTGACTGTCAACTGTGATTGGCCCCAAAGAATTACTTTCATGTCCTGCAAAACTCACATGAACACCTAAAGGTTTGGAGTCAAGCAAACAAGCCCTAATCCAAATTCTGCAGAAAGGTAGGTAGGGAGGGAAATGTTACTTTACTCACAACTTTATTTATTCTGTTGAGTAAGGTCATGTCCCCTAAAAGCATTCAACAAATGAAGCAATTACTTTTGTGTATTCTCAATGCAGCAGCTGAGCTTATCATCACCACAACTGAACATGGAGGAGAGCCAGAAAATCAGTACTCTGAGAGAAATCTGCTGTCCATTCGATTTCCCACATAAGCTGTTTATTCTAACCAAAAATTAGTCATGGAATCTTTCAGAAATATCAGTAAAACCCAAGTGCCTAATAAAGTCATTGAAGAAAATTTCCTTGGCCGGTAGATAAGTGCATACAAATTATATGTTTATAAAATTTTGGAACAGAAAGTCTGGGAGCAAAATCTAATAGATTGTGAATTTCTTAGAGGAGGAACAGTGTTTCATGGGTGCTTGGTAACTACCCTGTATATAATGACAACTACAATAGACAAATAATAATAAACATCTGGAGTCCATATATCAAAATCTTTCTCACCCACCTAGTGTTCTCAACAGAAAAAAGAAATATATCATCAATTTTCTTCACAATAAAAAGCTGTAAAATATGAAATAAATATTATTTTTCCATATATTTTACTTCTTGCCATGAAAAACATTAATTTCTTCTCTTAACAAAGTATCAGCATCACATTTTGTTCTGCAGTCTGATTTGACTTATCTGTTAAAAAAGTATTTCAAGAGAACAGAGAAAATTCATTTCCATTTTGTGTCTCGAAGGCTTTACAACATTTTTATTCTTCAGTACTGAATCTTCTTTTTTTAAAATAAAATAGTTAGAAAATTTTGTAAATTAACAGATGACAGTGGAAAGCAAAAAACAAACATTCACCTATGAACTGACTAAGCTGTTCATAGATATCAGTTATTTATGCAAAAATATTTTAGATTCAGGTATTAATTAGTACAACCAAGCTCTTTTTTCTAATAATAGCCTTTTTGTCCCAATTTTCACTGTCCTTCAGTAAGTCTGATGTTTAAATGAGATGCTTTTTTTCATCATTGCCCCTGCCTTCTACTGTTTCTGGAGCTATATGAATTTATTTGTATAAAGCAAGAAGATAATGTATTTTTTCCAATTCATTCTTAGAATGAAATTCAGCTAACCAGGTGTAGGTTTCCACTCAGTGAAAATCTACCTCTGAGCTTTTTATCTGGGCTATTTCTGCATATTCTGGAACTAAAAAGGTGTTTCCATGGCAAGAGCTGGTTCAAAATCCTTACATCGATATTCTTGAAATTTATAGATAAGCAAAAACATATGTAAGTGGGAATAAATGCAAGAAAGGCATTATATTTCATTGCACAGAAATAAAAACTAGATACTTATTTCTATGAAAATTTTTGCTACTTCTTTTGAATCCATAAGGCAGAGTGGGAGAAATGGTCATGCTTGCAGGAAAATTTAACCAGTGGGTGGTGTTCACTTTACATCAATTTGTTCAACATCCAGCAAGTAATGGATGATGAAGAGTGCAGAAATGGCCTATGGAGTTCTTTTGAAGTGGAGGGGGTTTTTGTGTGTCTGAGAGGGAAAAGACAAGCTGGGGGGCTGCATAAGGAGGAGTGACATGAACAGGACATCTGGGGAATAAACTGTGGAGGAATGTGCAGAATTTTAGATGTGCAAAGAAAAAAACTTGCATAGTAAGAGCCTGAGAAAAGGCTGTTACAATATTCATGGTGCAAATTGAATGTGTGGCATCTTTATGAAGAGGTTTAGCGTGTGTGGATTGGTAAGAGGGTCCATGTGGTAGAGGCATAATTCATAAACACTAAGTATAGCTTGACCTGTGTTTTAGAGGTCAGGTATGAGGCCCATTTTACCTACTAGGAAAACTTTGTAACAAGTTACTCTAACCCAATATAATTTAGAAACATAGTTCAGATAGAGACCTATCTAAATTTTATTCCCTTAGGTGGATGAGGAACAAGCCCCTCCTACTGTGAACACCGAAGTCCCCTTTCAATTCAAAGAAAGGAGGAAGGCAGCCATGAAGAGTACCAGGGACCAGTGAACCTGAGACAGTCATTTGCCTCTTTGCTGACCTTACAGGGGATAAATTGGAAATGTCAGTATATAGTAGATGGTGACATTGCCCTGCATAAAGCGAGGATCAAATTATGAGTTACTGTCTATTCCTTGTTCTACCACAGAACTAACAGACAGAAAGTCCCCTTTTTTACAGAGAGATTGAAAATTTACAATCATGCCTGTAGGATTGTGAAACTATAGATGTATCTTTTCTTTTTTTTTTTTTTTTTACTGCAACTTTACATAATTATTTGTTCCCACTTAGACAGCAGCAAGCAAACAGCATAGTGGAATCCTTTTCTCTGGGCCTTGAATTTCAATGCTCATTAAAACTTGCAGTAAGACATTTGATTATCCATCCTTCTCTAATATCCCACTTCCAAATCCTGGAACACCACAGTTTTATTGCTCATTCTGCAGTTCTGAAAATGGTTTTAGTGTAAGTGCACACAGAAATGAAGCACCTTTCAACAGACCACCACTCTACAGTGCAGTACCTTCTCAATGAAATACGTCAGTGGCTCCCTGCCACGGGGAACAGGTGGATCCCAGCTGAGTACAACATATGTTTTGCTGATTTCTGAAGCATGTACATTGGTGGGAGGGCCTGGAATCTGAACATCCCCTGTAAGATTAATAAATGCAGCAAGTGTTAAACAGCAGATTAACTCCTGGGTCAGCATTCAGGGTACAGCTCATCTTTCTGATTAAACTTTCCCACCCTGCACTGCAATGGTCAGCTATTAGGGGCTGTGATATCATCTGTGCAGTTCACCTGATCACTTCAATTAAATTTTGATAAATAAAACATCAGTATTAATAGCTAGTTACTTACTCTTTCAGTAAAGGTCAAATGTGCTCCCTGAAACTCTTGTGCATTTGTCACACTTTTTTCTTTGGTCACAGTTGAATTACTTCAAACTCCTAGTAAAAAGCCTACTTACTATATGCAAACATTTTTTGATCAAAGACAGAAGTCTAAAGAGTTATTATGATAAACTAGAATTTAAAAAAAAATAGCTGGAAGAGAAGTACAATCAGAAAAGAAGCTTTAAAACAAAGAGGAAAGCAGGAAAAGGAGCAGAACCTATTAGCAATATATCCTATAACATAATGGTATAGTCTAAAGCACTTCTAAAATCTCTGAATTAGAGACTTAAAAATATGTCACCAGCCCTCTGATGGCTCCACCACATAGTGTAGCCTGATCAAAGCCCTCTCCCCATTTACTCTGCAGAGTTACCAGCAGTGAATTCTTCCTTCCTGGGCCAGGCAGGAAGAATTCAGCTCAGTCTTTCATGGTCCTGCTCACTGACTGCAACATGAGAAAAAGCTGGTTCTGCTATCCAAGGGATTACAGAGGGGTAAAACAGCACCAGATGGGAGAGTGACCTGTGATGGTCCTGTGATGGACCTCTGCACAGGCACATCTACACAGCCCTGAAGAAGCTTCGACTTGGTAGTAGGTCAGAAGTAGCAACTCAGCAGACACCTAAAAATTTTATCTTTATGGCTTGTGATAGAAAAAGAAAAAATCTTTGTTCTTTGAAGCTAATTTTTTCTACTTCTCAGATTAAGAAAAGAACATATATCCTCAAATGTTTGTTTTTAAAAAATAGAAAAATATTTCAGTAACAATTTCTAAATCATGGCAGTGATATTTTAAACTATTATACATATCTGTAGAATGAAGCAAAATCTACACTGATATTAGTTCATCATATATATTTACCAAATCAAAACCAAACCTTTTTTAAAGCAAACTGACAATGAAAATTTATTTTTCACAATGCTTTCTATATTTGATTTCCTACAAATGTATTTTTTTCTTTCAGAAAGGTACATGAACCAGCTGAGTTTAAGATGAAATTGATGACATATAGTCAAGTAAATGACAACAATCCTTCACAGCATTAAGACAAAAGGCTTCCAAGTGATTTCAGGTAACAAAATTTCAACATGCTTTCTTTCATTCTTGAAAAAACAAAAGCTCCCATACTTTGTAATGATATAACATGGTGGTACAGAATGGTTGCCAGAATGGCTAATCACCCTGCACTAAAAAGAAAAGCATTTGTGATCTGTGAGATTGCTCTTTCAGAAATAGTCTCCAATCTTGCAGATGAAAGTAGTGATCTACATAAAGAGTGATATTTGAATATTCATACGCTATTAAATATGAACATTCATGTGACAGATGTGACAGAAATCCAAATATCATTATTTATGACTATTCCAGAGTGTCCATTTACTGGACCTGATCATTCTAAGGCAATCCTGAGAGGAGAAGAATGATCCGTGAAGCCAAACAAGACAATTACAGTCTGATATTGTGATGTGCCTCTGATCCTGTAATACCCATATCAATTCATTAAGGGTACTATTATAAAAATAGAGGAAATTCATCTGTCCTCACCATGCACTGGGAAAGCCATTTAATGTCTGATTCTCCTTCAAACTACATTTGTTCTCAGACACTTTTTCTTTTTAATTTTGATCCAATATAGTTAATAATTTTAACAGTTTAAGTGCAAAGAAGGTCATTATTCAAGTATAAAAACCAAATTATTCTGAGGAGAAACAATCAAAATCAGAAAAAAATTCTTTATCTCAAAAGTTGTCAGGGATCTCTCCAATTCTCCTGAGGAAAAACATTACTTAGTCTATAACTTTAACCTTAAGAATAACCTCCGTATTCAGGTAGATATATTATTTAAAGAATTGAGATGGATTGTGTAAATTTTTATAAGAATGGCAATAACTTGCTCAAATAGTCAAAATCACTCTAAAAAAACTATACTTCACTCCCAGAAAGGTAGAAAGAGGGGAAAGCAGGCAATCAAATGCCAAATCAAATGGGCAATTAAATGTTCAGCCATTTAAGTCAGCTTAGAACAAGTAAAAGCAAAAAGGTGAGAAAATGCTGTTGATATATAAAAGTTTCTCTGTTGACAGTGTGACGTTCTCCATCCCTTTAGACCTCACTCTTCACTTGTGTTCTTTCAACCTTGCAAGTCACAATGTGGCTTTATTTCTTAATATAAGACTTTGTCACTAGATGGATTTCTTTTCAAGCTATGTTTCTAGGTAGGATGCAAAATTCCTGGAGAATAAGCAGATGTAGTGAAATTGCAGAAATGCTACATACCTTCAAGGTCATCCTTACTGATCACAATCTTTCTCCCTTCATCCACGTGAACAGCTGTTAATCAAAATATCCAATTAGTTTCTCAAACTAGTTCAATATATTTACAAATTTTGCAAATTATTGTTTGTCATGTGTTCAAAAGCCGGTATGCCTCTGTTTCTATAATGTTATTGTCTTTCCCCAGATAGTAAGCTTGAAGTTATATACTAGTTTGTTCACTTTCATAGGAAAACAGGGCATGGTAAGGCAGTACTATTCAAAAATGTGCTAAAAAGCAAGAGTGATAGTCACAGTAGATGGATTTGAGGCAGATTAGTAATCAATTGTATTATGAACTGTACTTTTGTTATAGGAATTAATCATAAAGCATACACACATACATAAAACACATGTAAAGGAAACTGTATATTCAGCTCAGATTTCACCAGCAACATTGGGGCAATGCTTTAAGGTATTCATGATTACTTTTATTCCCCTCTGACCAAAAGGAGGACATGAAACAGAAGGTGTGCAAGTACGTGATATACAGAATCCGCACAGGGGTTTAGGACAAGGCTAAATCAATAAAACTACTCCCCAGGGCAAGCTGGCTTACTCTGTTTGTGGAGAAGCTCTCATAACACTACTTTGCAGCCTGTAGCAAGATATTCAATCAAAGGAAGAAATAAACTCTTCTCCTTAGGTTAACTGGGCAAACAGAATCTTAATTTTTAATTTTTTTTTAAGAAGCCTTGAATAACCTACTTTGTGTCCTCTCCAGGTCAAGGGGGTCAAGTGCTGCAACTGGTTCGGAGGCTCGAGAAGGCCGGCTAATGCCAGCACTGTTCACTGCTCTCACGCGGAACACGTATGACCGTCCCTCTTGAAGACCAGTCACAGGGTACTTGCAGATTTTTACAGGAGCATCGTTGCACTGGACCCAGTTTTCCAGACCTACTTCACATCTTGGAATAGCAGAGGACAGCCTTTGTCAGTATCGTCTCACAATAAGTACGCCCCATGCTACCCACACCAGGTCAGAGCCACAGAACTCACATTTGCCAGGCTGAGGAGCTAAACCATACATCTCATTAATGAAAGTCACACACTTTATACACTCTCTCTGGTCAGAGATTCAATCCCCACTCTGTTCATATTTTTTTCATAATGCAAAGGTCATTTTTCTTCCATGTGTTTTGGCCTTTTCAAATCTATCTGCCTCTCTTCTGTTTGGTTCACTTCCTTGCCATGTAAAAAATAAATTATTCACTTTCATTTTTAATATTCATCTCCAAAGAACACAATGAATTTGTAAGATTCACCTAATCATTTTCATTTCCTCTTTGTCATATTTTCAAGTAAACTTCTTTGTGCCTTTCCCTCCCAAAATGACTGGGCCACAGAGTATGAGTCATCAAGAAGAAGAGTGATGTTCTCATACTGACTGCTTTGTGTGTACATATATAGTTTGCATCCTACTAATATAAACTTTTGTGTAGAAGACTCTCTTTTGCCCTGACTGTGCCAGAAAAAAGTCATGTCATGATCAAGAGCTCCTTGGCACTGCAGTGATACAAGCAACGTGTCAAATGGCACATCTGACTAGATTATACACAATATAGGTGAAATACTCCTGTGATCTATGTACTGCATAAATTGGATATAGATGGTAGAGTCCCCAGGTCTCAAGTTAATTTCCTCATACTGACTGCCATTCATAAACCTCTATTTTTCCAGTTATTCCCAGACAGTTATCTTTGAATTACATCAAATGACAGGGAAGCAAATAGCAATGAGCTGCAAATGTTGGTTTTAAGTGCAGAGCAGTGTACATTATGAAATCATTTCAGTGAGGCTTTGCTGACTGACAGTTTCAGACACGAAGGATCAGATGATCTGCTCTGGTTACAAGGAGCAAGCATTCACTTCAGTCAAAGAGCAAAACATACAAAACAGTGCTTGGATCCTCTGCTCACCAGCTGCCTGCACTGAGCTGAAACCCCAGTAAAGTGCAAAGCTCACTGAGGGACAGAAGCCTGCCAGTGTGATTTAAACTGCCAACTCCCAGGAGTCCAGGCCTTGAGCCCCTGATCTACTACATTTAAGAAAGAAATAAAAACCTAATGTAATAACTCCTAGGTTTCAGCTTTTGCAGTATAGAGATTAAAGAGGTTAAATCTAATTCAGGATGCCCACGGATTCTAGCTTTTATAAATTAAATACTGTCAGGGCTCATTCTCTGATATGCCCACATCCATACTATTGAACATTTTAAGTGTATGATAAAATGTGTCTGCCTGCAAATATTACTTGGAATGGCCTCCAGCCCCTGCTAATTCCCAGACTGTGCCCAGAATTGCCTGTGAAAATACTAAATCATCTGGGCCAAAAGTTTGCCAAGGAACAATCTCGTAATTTAACACAGTGTGTAACTGAGTTCCAGTGCCAAGTGTCTGTAAAAATACAACCAAAGACCACACACACTGAAAGGATATAATGGTATTTTTTCTCTTCGGTATATGCATATTTCTGGCAATTAAGAAAATTAAATAAATGCTAATGCTTACATACTTGTCAACAAAATATCCAATAACAGGGCTCTCACTGGTTGTATTCGGTGGTTTCCAGGTAACAATAACATAGTCTCTGTTAGCATCATGGCATTTAACATCCATTGGTGCCCCTGGTGCTCCTGCGATCAGTGCATCAGCATCTGGACCACAAATCAAAATAAATTGGTTTTGACCCCAACTCCTCTGATATACATCAAAAAGTCAAAGGGAATACTTTCAGTTCATTGTGCTACTTGTTTATATGAATGGAAGCTCAAACATTTCATGATGTACTAATTCACTGCAATAATGATTCAGGACCATAATGTCTATACTTTTATACAGATAAAATGTTCAAGGATATTTTTGAGAACAGAAAAGCTTTTTAGGAACCAAACAAATCTTATTCTTTGCGAGAATTAAAAGCTTAACCCACCCATGCATTTTTGTTGCTCTGTTATACTGAAAGCTGTGACTCAGTGTGTTACCAATCAGACCAAGGTACTCAATAAAAATCATTTAGATCAGGGAAAAAAAAAATCTCTTAAAGAATAAAAAATTTCAAACTCCTGGAACATTTATAACACTATGTTTTATTTATAGTCCTAAATACTACCTTTAAGATACCCTTTTGTGGCTTCATTTTGAGAGATATTGACTAATCTGGACCCACAACTCCTAATGAAATCTCTTAACAGGTAAAGTTCTCTCCATTCGAAGGAAATAACAAAGAAATATCCTGTAGAGAGTCTAAATTAATAAATCCCAATCAGTTGTGAAGTAGTTTGTGCTCAGTATCAGGTCACAGCCTTCATGAAAAAAGGCAAGAGAATGGCCAACAGACAACACTAGAGACTCCACAGGTCATAGCACAACGCCAGGGTCCAGGGCATGCAAAGGCATCAAACATGGTATAAAATGGACAAGAGAGTTTACCCATCACTACAACAAAAACTTTGAGAAAGTTTTTGTATATTAGCGGGTGTTTTTCACCTGAACAATGTCTTTTGTGGAATTTAACCTGGATAGAAATAGCTTTAGCAAATTGTTTCAAAGGAGATCAGGATGCCAGAGTGGCTTGTTCAAAGACAAACTGCAAAGCCCTTGCACTAGTCCTGTGAGGAAGTTGGATTTCAAACCTCTGAAAAAGACATTCTCCACCTCTACCCCACACAAACTGTCTGGATGACACTCCCACAAGGCACATATGTTCCAATATGTTTCCAAGAAGAACAAGTTATAAAATTAATACAGCTACAGCGGCCTCAGTGGGGCTGTTCCAGTTTGCCCACATCAAGGATGTTGTCCAATGTATTTAAGAGAGTGAAAGAACTGCTCAACCTGAAATATTTTATCTTTCAATGAAAAAAATATAAAACCGAATCCTAAGTTCTGCTCACAGGTACATGTAGAAGTTCATTTTTACTTCACTGAGAGCTGTGCATGGAAATGTGATGAAAAGTTCTGACCTTTGTTCTGTTTTAATACATTTACCTCCTTTTACCTCTGTCTCTTGTGAAAACTGTATTTCTTCAGTCAGCTAGTTCCTCACTTTGTTTCTTTTCTCTGGTTAATGACATGACTATGACTGGTATAGTGGTGGGAATATTTCTTTTGCTTTCTCCTGCATGTATCCCTAAGACCAGGCACAAGATACAAGCATGCCCTGCAAGGCTCACTCCCAGTCTCCAATCTATAACACCAAAACTATTACAGTGAGAACTGATTGTATGCAAAGATGTTTATTTCATACCAGGAAAGGAGATGAAAAAGAAAGAAATAAGTTGTTTCTTCACAAGTATGGTTTCTCTGGTTCTCCAGGAAACAAAATCTTCTCGGGAGCATGCTCCTCTTGAAGCTCCCCATTCATGTAAGGTTTTTAGTACAGACTACTATATACAAATCAAATTGCTATGAAATTCCACGGGGCTAAATTTCTTTCATACTTCAGTTATTACATGGGATTTTTTTCATAAAACTAAACTGCACAATGTTTTTTTAATTTCTCCTCAAGAACCAGATTAAAATTTTACCTCTTACAAACAGGTATGCACTGCATTCGCTGATTCCGCCTCTTGAAACCATGCGCAGGGTGTATAAACCTTCATCATCTTTGTTCAGATGAGTAAAGGAAAGAGCTGCCTGGCCTTCTCCAAAATACAGCTTTGTCCACTTGGAGTCCTTTAGCAGCACATCTGGAGAAGAAGACCCATCAGACACGTTACTTTGGTGCTAGAACAACCTGCATCCTAGTGCAGTTCTCTGCCAACCAGGGACACAAACTAATATTTATGCCAGTTTTATTCAGAATGGTAGGGCTTTGGATGCCATGAAAACTCTACAGAGAGTGAGTTGCATCTCTCTAAAATTATTTGATCAGTGACTTTTAGAGAACATGAGGTCTACTAATACACTATGCAGTGCCAACCACAAAATTCCTATCACTATTCTTTTTAATACACTGAGAGACAAAAATGTTACTCACATTTAGAAATATTGACATGAAAACCTGCCATACACTATAATGAATGGAGGGTGGGACCTTGCTTCATTTTTAATAAGTTTTGCTACCTGTTCAGGTCAAATGTCAGTTTACTCAATTTTTTCTTCCAAATTAAAAAAAAAAAAAAAAAACAGATTTCAATTTAATCTGAAAACTGCTATAAATGTATACCAAACTTAAATCTTCAAGTCATGCCTGTTGAGCATTGAATTAAATTAAATTTAAACCTCTCAAAGGTGAGACATGGTGACCCATGATTAATGCACATTAATCTGATTGCCTAGTGAAAACCAGAGCAAAAAGTGAACAGGATATTTCATGCTAGGCAAGGGGCTTTCTCATATCATCCTTTTAAATAACTGATTGGGTTATTTTTGATTTTTAACTCCCTCAGGCAAATCACATACAAATTTCTTGTAATCAATGCAGCAGAACTGTATTTAAAAGATATGAATATCTATGAATGTTCATTATTCCACTGCTTAAATAGATTTTGGAGCTGACACTCAAACATTTGCAAAGAAATCAGTGTTCTCACCTACAGGTGAGTTTCATAAGCAGGTATAAAACATGACACACATTCCAATAACAAAGCATGTGCAAGACACACACTACTAAATCTTACAGCAGTAAACTGCATAATCAGCTAAGCATTTAGTAGTTTTATGAGAAGCACACAAATTAAATTCAATCACATTCCTTCACAGTAGATCCTCACCTAGAAAACCTGAGCACCCCCTTTCAGTAATGCCTGCCACAATGGTACTCAGACTTTGTGTAGAGAGACATGATGTACTTTAAATTAAATCAGAAAATATCTCCACCTAGAAACTTTAACCAATGCATGAGCCCTGTGGTAAATCCTAAGCATAAACATATTGACTAACCAGCATCTCTGAAAAGCTGGTCACTGATTTAGACTCAAGGTTTCAGTGGATTGGTAGCCACCACAGTTTGAATATATAGAAACTGTAGGCAAGCCTGTAATACTACTAAGGCCAGAATCACCCATTTCCATTCTTTAAGTGTACCTGATAGCAGAAATTGAGGAGGCAGCTGTGCTTGGTAAGAGCAGAAAAACTTCTCTTTCCCACACAAGGCCAAAGATCCACGAGAAATTAACAGTAGGCTGCTTTTTTTTTAATGCAGTCTGGATGAATGACTTTGTAGGCAAGACAATTAGAATAAAGTTTGGACATATTTAAAAGATCTAATAGAACAAGTATTCATAAACCTGCCACAAGAGTATCACAAATAAAAGTTCTCACTCTTCACAGTCTATTCATGTGTTGTGCTCTGTTATTTTTCCCAGAATTTACTTGCAGAAGACTAATCCTCAGAAGCAGTGTCTCAAACCTCACATATAGACCTCACTGTTTATATTATGTAAGATAATTTTCCTAATTTCCTAATACATGACTGATAAAAATTCATACAGAGAGTGGGGAACTACTGTATACTACAGTTTATTTTTATCATGTATTGTTTTTGTCCTGCTGAAATTTTAGCTAGATTCTTCATGAATTTTCCTTCTGAAGTCAATTATTTTATTCTAGATTACAGTATAAATGGCTGCAGAATGCTGGTACATAGAGCATTATAGTTTTTATATTAGATTAGAGATCAATAATGGAAAATTCCTATTATCAGCTGAAGTCATGTCCAGATTAGATATACATTCCTGAAGCATTATTTTGATTTTGCTCTTTCAGTATCTTGAATGGTTCTTTCAGAATCCTAAATTGTTCTAAGTGGGCCATGAATAATAGACATCATATTCATGTTTGTGAAATCCCAAATTAATTCACAGGATTTCACTGAGCTGACTTATATGCCCCTAGGAGTCTACAAGATACCCTCAGTAAGGCTCACTAGTGTGAAGCTTATTTATGCCAGATAAACACATGCTTCTCCTGTGTATAATTATAAATAAATCATACATATCCATCTCAGGGCTTTAGTTGCTATTATTTGATTAACACAAACTGAAAAATTTTAGAAAGAGTACTGTTGGAATGCATGAAATAGAAGCCTCTCTGAGTCCCTCAGAGAGAGAAAGAAATGCAGTGATTGAATTGGAACCTTTAGAGAAACTGGAATATATTAAGCCACAGAGACATGAAGTAGGAGTGTTTCAGTTTTAAGTAAGTAGAAATATATCTTAAATGCCTTAAGAGACTGTGTTAGCTAGTAAAAAGCCCTGAAGCCTAGTTTAAAGTTCAGTAGTGTTACCTTTCAGAAAATTAACTTAGCTCCAGACATAAAAAAATATAGCAGAACATTGCTTGCCTTTCTAGACAGAACAGATAGAACAGATTTGCATGAACAGATAGAACTATGTGTGCAGATTTTGTGGAAGAACTGACACTACTTTCACACATCAGAATTGAGCTCGGACAGGTGTAGGAAGAATGCTTTAGAATTGTGGTTTTAGCTGATTGGATGATTTATGAATAAAATCTCCCTGTATTGGGATGCAAAGGAGGTGGTAGTAACTTCTGCTAGCTGCTGCTGCTTCTGCTGCTTCTGCTGCTTCTGCTTGAAACATCGGGGCTCATTGCCAGAAAGCTTCTAGCACAGACTTGAACACTCCCAACTCTTTGCCTTCGAGGCTGATGTAGTCACGCAATAAACAACTTCACAACAACCAACAATGGCTCCTGTCTCTTCAAAGACTCAAGACCCACTCACAATTTGACAGAGCACAGTCTTAATGCAAGAGTAGAATTAAATATTACCTCTCTAAAGAACCAGAATGTCTAATCCACATGAGGTTGGACAAGTTATAACTTCTCATTGCTTATATTTATGCATCGCCTCCAGCTCTCAAGGGACTCAACACAGGCAACTGTAGCACATAACAAAGGTTCTGAAGTGCATGAATTCCTGCTGTGTTTGGGAAAGAGCTCTGCCAGTTAATGCACCTGTATACCTCCTGGAAATATTGTGATCCATGTACTTGTAATTAAGGAAAAATCTAACTTGTTTGTAACATCCTATTTCACATAAGTAGAATAATGGGATGAACACCTATTTGACTCCCTAGCAAAAATCTACTGGCTTAAAACAGACCAACTTTTCATCTCAGGTTTTCACAAGGACTTACTAAGTTAAACAAGGGGAGAAACAAAGAGCATAATATTGTTACATATCAAGAAGGAATTATCTTGTCATTATGAAAGAACAAAGAGAAAGGGACATGAGCTTTGGTTCATAGTGTAAGAAAATTTCATGTCCAATGAAAAGTGGAGCAATACTGTGCATTCCTTGAAAATTAGAAGTTCTTCTTAGCTGCAGTTTCAAATTTAGAATTTGAGAGATTTGGCACCTTGAGAATCTGCACCCAGTAAGAGACAAAGTAAAGGTACTCTTGAAAATGATGGTTCTTCTGAGAGTGAAGTGAGATTTTTTTTTTAGTTATCAAAAATCCTGAAGCATATAGCAAAATTCCTGTATGCTTCAGTGGGAACAAAATCTGAATTAAAGAATCAGCCTTAGATTTTAGGTTATTCACCAAACAGAAAAAGCCATTTTTATTATCTCATATTTTTTACTAAGGAAGTATCCACAATGATAGAAAAATAGGAATGAAAAATTAAGTAGTAGTTTGCTCCCTGAAGAATCAGATGTGAATCTGTGTAAAACCATGATGTACATGAAACAAAAGGCATAACAAGCATTAACAAAATAATTCTTTTTCTGATTTTTGTAATCTTGAATTTTCTTGACTGCCTTATTAATCTTACTGTCATTTCTTAGTTTTTTCATCACATTTTGTCCACTATGGAAATTTCTGCCAATTTTTTGGGGACCAGTCCAAACACCAGTCTTGGAAGTCCACCATTCTCAAATGTGGTCCCTTTGGGGAAAGGTCTAACCATTCAAAAATAACCAAGGCTTTCCTTAAATCCTCAGGTAGAATAATTACTTTACAATCCTACACAAGTTGTGGTTGGCGAAAAGTGGTGGGATAAATATGTAGAACAGGCTGCTGCCCTGAACTCCAAGTAGCTAGTTTTATGTTTCAAAACCCTTCTTTGCTGCAGTGAACAAACACTATTCAGGGTTTGTGTACCAGTCACCCCAGTATATGATAAGTTTAGTGATGCTATTTTGAGTGTTTCATGGTAAGACTGTTTCACCTGGCATAACATAGATTTTCACAGACAAAAGACACGAGGTAAGAAACCTACTAACATGGCACATACAGCAGAGCAAACATATGTGTATCAGGCCTGGCTGCTATAAGTATTGCCTAACCATTGATGTGATTTTAATATAAAATTCACAAGAAATGCTGGAGAAAGATCAAAGTGGAGAGCCATACCTCGGTACTTCAAACTTTAACTTACTGCCCTGTGAGTACCCTTCAGCTCAGTGGTCACAGTATTCAACTATGAGTCATTGTGAAATCTAAGAACTGGCTTTGGATCTATTCCAAGTAAATGTTCTAACTATTGTACTATCACAATATGAGGTTACCTCCTGCTGCTATTAATGTGTGCTCAAAAAAGTGTTGACCAAGCCACTTAATTGAGAGTGCAGGACTACAAATTCTAATTATAGATATTTCTTTTTCTCTATTCCAAATTTAATTCTGAGACTATGATGCTCTAAACCTGACCTGTATCCTCAATGTCTCCTCCAGCATTTTCCAGGTAGTTTCTATTCAATGTAATAACTTACCATCTCTATACCACTCAGCACGAGGTCGTAGTCTTTTCAGCTCTGGAGTGATCAACATAGAACACTTCAAGGTCAGTGTTTCACCTTCAGTTGCAAAAGTGACTCCAAACTTCTCCAGAAACTGGACATCAATGTGGGTGAAGCAAATGTCATGTGACAGGGGCACTATGCATGAGAAAATGAAAGGGTTCTTGAGAACAAGTAAATTGTACTTGGCACAGATTCGTGTCTGATCTGAGCAGGAGATGGAGTTTTCTGTTATATTGTATGCTGATCTAGAAATTCGACTGGGAAAGCAAGAGCATCTGGACAGCTCCTACTTTAACTCAGTGCTTAGAAAGCAAAGTCAGAAGGAGCAAGTTGTATCCAGTTTTCTCATCTGTAAAACATTGCCTTGACAAGAGAACATAAATTATCTAAGCAAATAGGAAAAAAAGACTTACAGTGGAAGGGCATTATCGCAGCTGGGTGAGGCTCTTCCTCCTCTCTGAACCCTATGAATAAACATACAAGAAACATTCAATGTCAGGAGCATTATATTTATTTATTGTTTTGAATATGAAGCAGGACTTACTTCGCACAATCACAGCACAATTAGTTGATGCCTGACCGTGGACGTTTGTTGCAACTGCTGAATAGGTTGCAGAATCATCAAAGTCAGCTCTGAAAAGGGGAAGGAGAAAAACAGATGTCTTTTTATGCAAATAAAAATTCTCTTAATGATTGATATTACAAGCTAAACTATGTCAACCATAAGGAAAGTGTAGAAAGCTCTTTACTGGTGGGGAAAATGTAGAGAGCTCTTTGCTGTCTACACAGTGCAAGACATCCATAAAAGACAATCAGAGAGCTGCTACTTTTTTTAACTGCAGTTTTATCTCAGCTTAGTGTGCAGGCTGCATTAACTTCAGCAAACTGAAAATGACCTTTAGAGAATGATCAAAAGGAGATAGCTGGACAATGCTAGTCTGGCTATTCCCTTTCTGTATGTAACCTTCTTTAATCCATCTTGCCTTTCTGCCATACTTTAGAAGAGGGACATAGAATAAAAGTACATGTCATTCTTTCTAAAATTGTGCCTTCTATGGCTATTCCCATCTGGCAGACACTGATATTTTTTGCCTGTCTTATATCTCAATCCAGGAAAATGATAAAAAGTTGTTTATGTGCATACATGGTTTGGTTTGTTTGATTTTTTAGTGAGAAAAAAATTCATTAGGCAAGGACAGTATAAACAAATATAAAGCAAAAAATAGTTACTTGGTGGAAAACACTGATAGATTGTCTCACTTAATACAGCCTTCCTTGAAGTTCCATGAGCACATTTATGACCAATTGTTAAGGTATAGGTACAAACCTTGATGCCCCAGTTCTTTTCTTATTTAAAATGGAGTCCATCATGAATAGTTTATTTAGTAATAAATTTAATGGAGGCCACTCAAAAATTTTCAGTTATGACAGACAGTAGTGTAAATGCATCCATTTAGTTTCTTCTCAGAAGAACAAATTTGTGCCTTCTTGGCAACTGCCAAATGATGAAATTCTGATTGCACTTGTCCTCTAAGAGGTCATGTATCCCAGATGCGGGAGAAGGAATATGTTAGGGGGTTTTATGGAAATTGCAAAACAGTATACCAATTTTGGAGTATGTAGCAGCTGTCACAGAGACATCAGACACCTATTTTTCACTTCTTGCATATGTTCTGGACAGTGTCATATCATAAAAATGATACCATCAGTACTGTGATGGCTAAAGCACAACTTGATGAAAGTCCCGTTAAATTGCAATTTATCTCTCTAAATGTACAGGTCTAACAGCTCCTCCTGGAGGCAACCCTACAGCCACATATTTCACAAAATCAAGAAATCAATTACAAAGTCCATCATACAATTAATTATCAAAGCCATAAGAAGCCATAAGGGTAAGTCCTAAGACTAGACTACAGTCTTAACCAAAAAGCTGCAGCTGGGTAGGAAACCCTAGTACAGTCTAAACAGGCACAGTGAGACTGAAGAACAATTTAAAAGAATTGAAATCATAGAATTGTTAAGGTTGGAAAAGACCTCTAAGATCATCAAGTCCAACTGCCAACCCTGCACCACCACCATTAAACCATTAAACCATGACTTCATGGGCCAGAGCTGCAGGATTTTGGAAAACTTCCAGGAATGGCGACTCAACTACTTCCCTGGGCAGCCTGGTCCAATGCTTGACAACTCTTTCAGTGAAGAAATTTTTCTTATTATCTAAACTAAACCTTCCCTGATGCAGTTGAGGCTGTTTTCTCCTGCCTTGTCACTTGCTACTTGGGAGAGGAGCCTGGCCCCACCTGGCTACAACCTCCTTTGAGGCAGTTGTAGGAGCATTAAAGTCCCCTCTGAGCCTCTCTTTTTCTGCAGGCTAAACACCCCCACTTCCCTCAGCTGCTACTCACAAGACTTGTGCTCCAAACTCCTCACCAGCTCCATTGCCCTCCTCTGGACAAGCTCCAGCACTTCCATGTCTTTCTTGGCAGTGAGGGGCTCAGAAATGAACACAGGATTTGAGATGTGGCCTCAGCAGTGCTGAGTGCAGGGGGACAATCCCTGCCCTGCTCCTGCTGGCCACACTATTGCTGATTTGGGCCAGGATGCCACTGGCCTTCCTGGCCACCTGGGCACACACTGGCTCATGTTCAGCTGCTGTCAACCAGCACCCCCAGCTCCTTTCCCACTGGGCAGCTTTCCAGCCCCTCTGTGCCCAACCTGTAGTCCTTCCTGGGGTTGTTTTGATCCAAGGGCAGGATTCATCATTTTGCCTTGTTGAACCTCACACAGTTGGCCTCAGCCCACTGATCCAGCCTGTCCAGATCCCTCTGCAGACCCTTCCTATCCTCCAAGAGATAAGCACTCCCACCCAACTTGGTGACATCTGCAGACCGACTGAGGCTGCACCTGTTCCCCTCATCCACAGCACTGATGACAGTATCAGAGTTCTTGCTCCAGCACTGAGCACTGGGGATCACCACTTGTGACGGGCCACCAGCTGGATGTAATCTCATTCATCACCATTCTCTGGGCTGGATGTAATTTAACAGTTTGTTTCCATGAAGGATTTTAAGGAAATTACAATACCTTTTTCCCAGAGCTATATAAAGCTTAACTGATTCTGGACTTCTTTGAGAGATGTCAGACTTGACAGCACTTCTTTGCAATGAATTTTTAAAAGCAGAACATTTTTTTTTGCTATTCCAGTTTCACACTGTTTAACACTTGTGTAATAAAATGCCAAAAAACAATATAAAACTGCAGTACAGGACAATTTCCTAAGACATGTTATGCTTCTGTACTGAAATGTGCGTAGTTCATGCATTTATCACAGTCTAGTACAGTATCTTACTATAACAAGCTAACAAGAAATGAAGAAGCTCAAAAATTTCTTACAAGGGGCATTGCAGAATTGATTGTTCTGAAGTTTTAAGGCATTTTTGTCACTCTGCTATATCCTTAATTTAAGAATATATATATAGAACATGCAGTAAATAGTGTAAATATAGTACATAATATATTTAATAACATATAGTACATATTAGCAAATTAAACAGAATTCATCCCCAGAGACTGGATCTTGATTGCCCTAATGCTGATGCTTTAGAACACCCCTTGCCAAGCCTTGGTGTGCTCCAGCTCACCAAAACGATTCCCACACACAGTGTCTTCCTACCACCTGCAAGCCCAGGTTTCTCCTGGATGAGCTAGACCCTCCCAAAGGATGGTGCACACTTGCCCCAGGCAGGACATTGCTGGGAGAGCCGTCCTGTGTATGCTGACCAGGCCTGATCCCTGCCTGGCCTGGACATGATTCAGGCAGCACACAGCACCCAGCTCATCCATGAGTGATGAACATTGCACCAGCTCTGCTGCACTAGGCCATTTCCTCACATAAGCAAAGCATCACTTCAGCCTGCTTCGCTTCTCTTAAATCCAACTTAACTGCTCTCTAATAATTTGTTGTTCCTATAGAGTGCTGACAGCATAGATAAAAAATCAGCATGGCTTGACTGAGGTTAACTCTGATTAAATCTCACTTTAAACCAGTCATCATCTGCTCTCAGTGTTGACTTCATTTTCCAGAAGAACACCAGATAAAATTGTTAAATAGGAACCAATATCTGTAAGAATTACATAGGTCTTAGGATCTAAAGAGAGTTCTATTGTTAAAAAACAGGTGGCCTAAAAGTAATCCAGAAAATAAAGAAAGATGTATTGTGGACTAACTTGGGGTCTCAAATTGTGCTAAAGCACTCAAAGTGTCAGAAATTTAAAGGTGCTAGAACTGCAAAGTTTTCTCCTGAAAATGAATAAGTAGAATGGCAGATACCTGATTAACTTTTCAAATGGATATATATCTGTGGTCATCTCAATCCCCTCCCCATAATTTTGCTCTCCTAAGAAACAGCAAAATACATCTTTTGATGAGCTCTTTCTGTTTGTGATGGCATCCAAGGTAGAGAAAAAAGATTATCTTAAATGTCTCTACAACAGACAGGAGATTCACAAATGGATCATATCTTTAGCCAAATGAAGCTCAAAATCTAAAAGCAAATATTTCACAAAAGTTAGTGATAGAGTTATAACTAATTTTCTCAGGAAGAGCATAAGAAGTAACTGATCAAATAGCTGACCACATTCTTACAGCATCCTTTGTTTTTTATGAAGAGAAATGAGGCTCTTACAGTTATTATGAACACACAATTGCACAGGCCAGGCACTTCTTGCTATTTAAGAGGTCAAAACAACTCTACCCATTTTCTGTAGCTTACTGCTTTGAAAACAATTTATATTTTTTTGCTATGATCACTCCTCTGACTCTCCAGAATAAAAATAAACCATCTTAGACAGCCTAGTACTCACTGAGACTCCTTTATATCTTGTTTTGGAAATGTAGGGTTTTAGTGGCTGGGAGTTAGAGAGCATTTTTGTTTCATATTCACTATGAAGAAAGTTGGACTGGATGGCAAGTTACATAATTTCTGACTTTTCTTTTGTGCCAGATAATGCTCAGATGGAGGATTATCCTGGAAACTATCTATTTCCTTGTATGCTAAAAAATCTTAGATTTCCTAAATTGCACTGTAAAGTGCACTGAGTCAAGACCAGTTAGAAACTACATTTGAAGTACCCAGGAGGCAAGGTGTGGTCTAACAGTTATTCTTGTTTTATGATGGAGAATGTGTTTTTCAGCCTTTACAAAGGTTAGATAAAATATGCATAGAGTACATTTAGATAGCATAAAATGTGAGTGCAGAACTGTATCTGTCCCAAGGTACTAATACTTTTTTGCAAATATTAAATTGCTCTGAATCCACATGAGGTTCTGAAGTGCTAATACTTGTGTGGGGAATATTCCCCAGGCAGATACATCTATTTAAAATGCATACATTCATCCAACTGCCTAGCGTACATTTAAACACAAGAGTTAAGAGTGAAATAGCATCTTTGCCTGAATTAGAACACAATTCAGTGCATGTAAAGAACATGAAAAGTAAGTAGTAAATTACAGAGTTCAAAATTACTCCTTTGAATTCAAATGACAAAATTTTCAGCGTTATGTGACATCAAATTGTGGAAATACTCTGCAGAATTGCCATCTCCTGCCCTGATCCCCCAGTCAGGATGAATCTGATTCTTTTTGTTTAGTTGGATTTCATGTTTAGGGAAGAGGGACCTCTCATATGGGGTGGCCGTTTCCTCAAGCCCCCAGCCACAGCAACTTACAGGGGACAGAGACAAGTCAGAAGATCACGGATTTGGGGCTGTTGTTTACCTTTCAGCAAGGAAAGGAGAGCAGTGCACCATTTTGCTGCCTTACAACCACAGATACTGCATTCCTGCAAAACCCAGGGATCTGCAGCCTTGCACGGCTCAAAGGCTCTGCGGGCTCTGCCGGAGGATTGCCTTTGTCTCAGCGCCTCTGCTCTGCTTCCCCCTCCGGCGGAGAAAGGGCACGCCTCGCTTCTAGCTCTCCAGATTAAATAATCTCGAGCCTTTTGTGCCTAATCAAACTAAAATAGCACTCTACTGACCGCACAGGGTCATTTGTTAAATGAGAATAGCTAGAAGAGAAGGTTCATTCAATTTTTAAGCTTTCCTTTTTGAGGCGGTGCGGGTGGTGCGGAGGGCTGGGGCGCCGGAGCAGAGGCTGGCGCTGCCTGCTGCGGGCAGGAGTCAAGTGCGCTCTGCAGGCAGGAGTCACACTGCACTCTGCAGGCAGGACTCACACTGCACTGTGCAGGCAGGAGTCACACTGCACTCTGCAGGCAGGACTCACACTGCACTGTGCAGGCAGGAGTCACACTGCCAGGATTTACACTGCACTGTGCCAGCAGGAGTCACACTGCACTCTGCAGGCAGGAGTCACACTGCACTCTGCAGGCAGGAGTCACACTGCACTCTACTAGCAGGAGTCACACTGCACTCTGCAGGCAGGAGTCACACTGCACTGTGCAGGCAGGAGTCACACTGCACTCTGCAGGCAGGATTCACGCTGCCAGGATTTACACTGCGCTCTGCAGGCAGGATTTACACTGCATTCTGCAGGCAGGAGTCACACTGCACTCTGCAGGCAGGAGTTAAAGTGCGCTCTGCCAGCTCTGTTACATTGCACTCTGCAGGCAGGATTTACACTGCACTCTGCCAGCTCTGTTACACTGCACTCTGCAGGCAGGATTTACACTGCACTCTGCCAGCTCTGTTACACTGCACTCTGCAGGCAGGATTTACACTGCCAGGATTTACACTGCGCTCTGCAGGCAGGAGTCACACTGCACTGTGCCCACAGGATTCACACTGCACTGTGCTGGCTCTGCCACACGCTGCTGCTGCAGCTGCAAACCAGCTTGTCTGCCACTGCTTGGTCTGGGACTTCATCAAACAGGAAAGGAGAGGGCCCTAAGGGAAGGCAAAATGCTGTCAGACCTTGAGCCCTATACATATGAACCAGTGTGGCCACGTCACACTGCCAGTGCCCTGGAATGTCGAATGTTCCCTGCTCCTACTGCCCAGCTCAGCTCACCCTCCGGCTCACTGAGGGGTGGGAGTCAGGAATGCCCCCAGGAAGGAGCATCCTGCTGTGTCCTTTACACACCAGCCCATGTAGCTGGGAATATAACACAGTCAATCACAGCTGAATAAAACCAACTGATACATTTAATAAGTCTTCACGGTAAACAAAGAAAAAAAAAAAGCCCAACTCTGTTGCTAAACAAGTATTAGCAATCAAGAAGTTTAAAATGCTACAATTGTTAATTACAAAGATATTCACTAAAACAGAAAATATTTTTCAGCTATTTCATAAGGCAATGGCCACCCTCATCTTGACTACCACTGATACAGAAATCTTTTCTTTTACTATGTGCCTATCCATAGTTAAATTATGTGAGATAAAAAATACATTTTAAACAAACCCGCATATTCCCAGACAGGTGTGATTTATTTGAACTACCAGGAGCTTTCCCTCCAAGGATTCCTCACAGTCTCCTCCTAATAACCCATCAGATGTTAGTTGAAAGATGGGATGAACCACTACCCCAGTGCATATCACTTCTGCAATCATTATGAGATCTGCAAAGAGTAGAATTAAACTCAAAACTCCTTTTCTTTACTGCTCAAGGGAGATCTTGAGCTCAAACTCAGATTTGAAGACATTTAAAAGGAGCAAAAAAGAGGCACTATATGATCATGATAGCACTGAATGCACACAGAGAATGTGGTAATTGAGAAGGTTGCATCATAAAAAATATGAGACAGAGAAATTAAAACTATCTGGTTACTGTATGGGCTTATGGTTCTGGAGAACAGCAAATAGTGGGGGATGAAATTGTGCCCAGTTTCTACTTTAAGACAACAAGGTGACGGTAAGGTTTTGGTGCCCCAGGAATGTTTCCACTGGGCTCAGGGAATACTCATAGGAATAAATACACACTTGCATCAGAAGGAAAAAGTTCGCTCCCCGGGCTTCGCTGAAGTGCTAGAAAGGTAGCCAAGAAATTCCAAGGCAATTCTGAGCGGCTGTGGATAAGATTACATTCAGCTCAGCACTTTAGTATGAACAGCTGAGAAGAGCACAGAATTGGATAGGAAGAAACTCCTGATGGCTCCACCTCCCAGAGAAATTATTCATAAAATACAAAATGGAAGTGCACAAAGATATTAATGGAAGATACAGAATTAATTGGTGCATTTGTAAAAAAGCATTAATAACCTATATATTTTAATTATTATCTATATATCTATTTCTTTCAATACAAGATATGCTTAATTATGTGCTAAGAAAATGTTCTTCCATTTCCTGCATGTCCATCTTCTGTGTTTTTAGGACAGAAAGTACAGGTGATGATCAAGTTTTGAAATAAAATGGATTAGCAATTTAAAAAAAAAATCTAATTAGAAATTTTAATTTAATAAGCTCTATAAATCATAACCATCCCCAAGTATTATTTTAAATGTGGAAGGGCAGCCAGGAATCTAGGTGGCAAAAAGACCACACTGCCAGACAGATTGAAAAAGAAATGGAGTAAGAGTTTGTGAAGATGGCAGCTTGGCTGAATGTGAGGGAGTCTGCATGAGTACATACAGGTCTGGGACTAGCAGACACGGGCTGGGGAAACCTGAGTGGGTGCCAATAAATGACTCTGTGGTATGTCAGACCTTGCCTAAAATATGGCTGGGTCTGAACACTCCCAAAGCTGGTTGTGCCTACATGACTGATAACCAGCAGAGTAAAGATAAAAACCACCAAGGGCATGGAAGCCCTTATTACCCTTCAGCCTCGTGGTTACAGGCGCTCAGAAAGCAGCATCAGCACTGATTCTCATTTCTTCTAAAAGCTATTTGCTCCCAAAATGTCCCAAGGGGACCCACTACTACATAACTGGCATCTGGAGTCACCAAGCAGCCCTCAGGAGTGCCAACCAAGGGAAATAAACAGTCACAGCCACTCTCCATCAGGAAGTGACCAAAGTTTCATCTCCTGACTGGCACTCACTCATATCCAGACAAAGGGGAGAGGTTTCCATTTCCCTGCTAAAAGGGAGAAGAGTGCAAAAGGACAAGCTGGTTTTATATTTTAACCTCCTGTTATTATTTTCAAAAGTAATCTTGGTAGGAAGAAACTGGTATGAACAGATTCCATGGGTACAGAGAGCAGTTAGCAAGCATGGCCTGGGGGTAGAGGACTGAGTGCCTTTGAAGCACCTTAGGAAGCAACAACCTGGTGATTCTTGCTGCCAGGTTCTGTACAGGGATGTGTGTCTCACATCCTGAGCTGTGAAAATGTTGAGAGTTGGGCTGGACTTGGCTGCAGGATGACAAAGGCAAGTAGTCTTTCCCAAAGACAGAAGAAATGATGCACTTATTTTCTGTACTAATGCCACAAGGCTGTGCTCAGGGCTGCTTCCACTGCTGACAGATGGAGACAGGATAGAAGATTAAATGTTTGGCCAGCCAAGTGTTAGCCACAAATATTCCAGCTGCTTCAGCACAGCTGATGCTCATGCTTTGGAGAAATTAAAAGAAGGGGTTTCTGTCTCTGCTCTAGATATTAATTTTCTATTTAAATATTGTAGAAATTTCTTCATTTTTATTTGGGTTTTTATATTTTTTTAAAAAGCATACACCAAGTCACATGTAACATTTCAATTGTTTCAGAAAGCATGGGATTAGTTTATGGGAAGCTGTTATACACAAGCATGTTCTATATCATAAAGTTAACATTTTGAAAAAATAAAATTCATTTCATTGGAACCTTTAAAAAAAGTGATTTACACTTCCTAACTTTGTGGATGTTAAAAAAAAGGGAGGTGAAAAATTAAGCAGGACCTAGCATATAGTAAAACAAATACAGCTGTGTATCCCTGCCCTGCCCAAGTATAATTTTGTTTACCTAAAAGAGCTTCATCATGACAAGAACATATAATTTTCCACTTCAAATGCTGAGAAGATATAATTCTAATAAAAAAGGAGCTATCATTTTTTCAGCTACTCACCTCTTCTTTTTATATCTCGTAGATTGCTGAAGTTAATGAATAAAAATATCTAATTTATGATTTAATGTTCATAATCTAATATTCAGGTACTCAGTCAACCTTCTCCAGCCTAAAAGTGGGTGCCAACAGAAAAGTGTGCTGAATTTAACAATTCTCTTACAGCCTTTGTGTGAATTTTAGCTTTTATTTTATATAAAATACTTTGTATAGAGTATAAAAAATCTGGTTTATTACCCAGAAAGATTTACCTGTTTATATGTAACACATGTACTCCAAATTTGCTTTCAATTCTGTATTTTGTTGGATCACTTGCAGGAGAAATCAATTCCTCATTTTTGTACCTGACAATCAAGAAAAAAATAAAGCTCATAAATATCAGCAACTATTTCTTAATCTGTAGATCTTTGGATCAACATATCATTTACTGTCATCTGAACTCTCTCTGCTTGCACAGAGTATTTTTCAGTATGTATGGATAGATACATATTGGGCCATGAAGGTAAAGCAGGACCATCATAGCAGCAAGAAAATGGAAAGAGAACATGTTCACTCAATCTACAAGACGAGAAAAAGAAGTAAAGAGAAGATGGCATGGGGTTGAACCTTCAAATCCACTAACCCTGGCACAAGATGGGAAGGAAACTTTATTTTCTACCACAGTAAAACACTTCAGCACAAAAAACAGGGGAGCAGCAGCAGAATCATGCCTCATGTTAGGTCTTTACAGTGCAGTCTGAGGCTTTCATATTTATAGGACAGCACCTGTCCTGAGAGGAGGGCAGCTGAAAGGACCTTTATGTCCCACTCAATGACCACAGATACGCCCGTGACAACAGCGGTGCTGTACACATTTACCCGGGCTTAGAAAGCAGCCTGTGAGTTCTGTGTGTTTTGCCACTTGCTACTTTGTGGTCAGGAAACTCAATGGCCAGAAAGACTGGAATGCCTTCCACTGTCTGCCTTCTGAAGTGCTTGAGTTTGTTTCTCACATTGCATGGGGCCACTCAGCAAGTTTTCCTCCCACTCCTTCCACTGCAGTATCAACTGCTACAATCCAGCACATCTAGGAGGATTATAAAGGGGATTTAACAAAGCCATTATATACATGACACTTATCAGTTATGGCATAACTTTCAAATGAAAAAAGCTTAACAACATTTTTAGAGGGCTAGGGAAGGCCAGTCCCTTACCATTGTACGACAGGCGTTGGAAATCCTTGTACAGTAAAGCAAAGGCTCACAGACATCTTTTCCCAGATGGTGTGAGACCTCAGGCGCACTAGAATTTCAGGGGCTCGACTTATTCTTTCTTCAATGATATGTCTTTCCAGAGCCATATTTTCTTCTACCTATTAAACATGGGAAAAGGAAAGAAGTATCTGGCACACCAGACTCAAATAGAGTAGGAGAGCCAACCTTAAATTCACAAAAAGATGTTTAATCATTACTCATATTTGAAGCACAGGCCTAAATTTCAGTACATCTTGTAAATATTTTTGCATGGGGCAAAAAGATTCAGCAGGTACCATTCTTTGCACAGCAAGTCTATCCAGATGTTCTCGAGCACGGTGCCTGGCAGTGTGAATCTCCTTTTCCAAAGCAGACAACTCACTGGCAAAACGGATTCTTTTCTCATCACTTACATGAGACTTTTGCTCATGACTCCTGTGGGACAAGAAAAAAAATCAGGCAATCACTGTGAAGGTTTAAGTTTGTCACTCATACACACCAGGGCACCAAGAGCTGTGAAGCCATATCAGTAGGATGTAAAATTTAGGTTAAGAATAATTCTTAGCATCTATCTGCATATCCTGAGTATGCAAAATCATGTGAATTTCTTCATATTCTTTCCCTCTGTGCCTGTGGAGCCATATCTCTGAGTCTTGAATTCTGCTATGGTCACATTGACATGATTTCCCACAGCCCTCTGGTAATCAAGATCAAGAACCTGTCTAGCCTCCTTCTGGCCCCTGATCTTCCTTCCCATGGGCACAAGACAGAGGAGTAAAGGCAAGTTCTGTGCCTATTCACAACCTTTTAAAAGTTGTGCCTAGCTTACATAGTACCCTTAGCTTTAGAAGCTTTAGAACCTGGGAGATCTTGTATCATCTGACCTCACCTGAAAGATACAGACCAAGGAGTTCACAAGGATTTGATGAACAGCTGCATGCAAAAATAGCTGTCCCTTGGCAAGGATGAGCAGGAAGTATTGTAGAAACTACCAGGAAAAGTATAAAGTTTGGAAAAAATTATGAGTTGTTACCTGAAAACCTAATTCCACAGATTTTTCAGAATTCCTAAAAATAGCCCAACTCATAAAAGTTTTTAAGAGGAGCTAGCTCAGTTTCCTTTGTTCATGCTGATTCAGTAAACACGCTGATTCTCTTTTCTCTCCCAGGACAAAAGAAGGTAGTGAATATCAGATATTTCTAACATGTCTGTCAATATAGCCAACATATGGCAAGACTCTGAAAGCATAACCCAAATAAGAAAACTTCAACAAAATTCAGTGAATCAAGATATTATTTGTCTGATACTTAAAAAAATTATTTGTACCTACCATTTCAATGTACTTTAAATACCAGCCATGTCTTGCCATTTTTTAATACTGCTGAATTTTAAAACAGTTTTTAAAACCTAAATTAAAGTATACAAAATAATTTGATTTTCTTAGAGATTTCTGTTCTAAGATTATATATTTCAAGCCAATGATTTGCACAACATATTTTCTACAAACACGGCAGAATTCCTTCTCATAACATAAATCCTTCATGTCTTTGGTGCAGTAACTGTAGAGCAAAGCAGAGCAGAAACAGTGAAATTCACTAAGGCGGATGCTGTCATCAGCATGGTTACTCTGGGACATCTTATCAAGGCAGTGACTGAGACATGACAGTAAACCCTTTTGATATTCAGGAACTATTTTAAAGCATTTAAATTGATCCAAATTAGAAATTTAGGAATAGTAGAGTAGCTCTGTTCAAAATGAGTTCTGGGTACCAGGTGGATTCTAATTTATTTTTGGTTTAAAGCTGTTTTCAAGGGTCAGAGTGGGGACCAGGGGAACAACTCTGGGTTGAAATATGAGACTGAAAGTGACACTCAGTCATTTAGTGTTCCAGCCAAAATAGATTAGTGAAGAACAGTGACAGAGAAGCCTCCAGTCTTGTCAACTCTGAAAAGAGCCCTGGCAAAAGAGTTGGGACCAGAGCCACTACACAGCTCAGAGTGGACCAGGAGAGCTTTACCTTTTCCTGGATTCCTGCATTGCTTCATGCGCCAAGGTTCGTGCCCTCCTGGCACAGAGTCTGCATGTGGTTTTGCCCAAGCCAGATGATTCATAATAAGCAGCCTGCCTGGAAGCAGCCCTTCAAATATAAAAGACATTGTTATAACCCAGCAATTCAGGTAAAACATGAACTCACAAATGTCAAAGAAATTACTTTGAGCTCAATGAGCTGTACACCATGACCGAGCACTGTTCAGCAAGAAACCTTTGCATTCTCACTGACTGCACTAAGTGGTGATTGTGACTTGTCCTTCCAGGGCTTAAGGCCCATCATCTGTCACTGGGGTCATTAGGCATTTTTATTTCATTCTCTTAAATTTATATTTATTTCAGTCTTCAATCATTCAGGTGTGATGATAGCATTTCAGTGAACCCCAGACTGTCTAATACACAAATCATAAAGATTCCCCATAGCATTGTCTGTTTCAAAGTGTTCCTGCTTTTCTATATTTCACAGATCTTTCTGCAACTTTCCTCTTTCATAAGGGAAACTGGACCAGCTAGACAATTAGGTAGGCATGTTAATTATTAAGTAGGGAAGACGGTGATTCTGAAGCAACCACGATGCAAAGTTTCAGGCTTTTAGATGCAAAGAATTTGTATTTTCTGGTTAAAACTCTGAGATTTCAAATGAGAAACATTAAGCTTTCATTTAAGTTTAAAAAGGAAATTGAATCACAAAACCTATAATTAGTTATAGCCAACTTCAGGAGAAGGAATATCATCATGTCATACAGAAGAATGGGTAAAAAGTTGTTTCTATGACTTACAATAAATTTCACACCAATTTTTCTTTAGTCAGAGTTTCAATTTTAGCCTACAAGGAAGAATTTTAAATTTAGTGGCACCAAACAGGAGAGATCCTAAGCTAAAAGGCCTGTGTAGGTATCTTGCAAGGTTGCTAGAAAGTTTAGTTAGGCTGGTGGGAGACTACAGACGAGGAGCATGCCAGTGGAAGGAAGTGGAAAACTATCATTCTGTATAAATCACATATTTTGGGGTGGAGGAGAAAGGTGAGTATCTTGATTCTAAGAACTGACTACCCACAACAGAGACCTGCTTATGCTCAAATACACAGCACTTACTTTCTTGCTGCATATTCCTCAAGTACATATCTTGTCTGAATGTTGCGATAGGACTGATCAAAGTGCTTGTGCCTCCTCTGGTAAAATGGCACTGCTACTGAAGACATACTTCCTCTGTGACAGCCAGTAATTCCTGCAGAGAGTAAAGTTAGCCATATATTTAGCCATGCACACATTTAGTCATATATTTCAGACTCTTAGATTTGATATAATTTGATATGTAGACATGAGTGTGAATATGTCCGAATGTATAAAATTGCAGCAGTTTGTGACAAATAGAGCCATCAGTCACACACGTGGGTACCTCAGGCTGTGTCTTATCAGTCGTGCAGTGTGAGCTACGGAATCACAGATGATAGCATAAAAGATGTTTCACCAGATCATTTTTCTCCTTCTTTGCAGAGGTCATTTAACGCCTCCAGAGAAATTTCCAGGGATGGAAACTTGACAGTCTTTTGGCCATTGTTAGACATTTCAGCTCTCTGCTCTTCAAACCTTTCACTTTTTCCACTTTGGCAATTTATGCTCGCTATGTTTTCTTCAATTCACCATGACAACAAATAGACAGTATTCGCTCACTTTTGTAGCAGCCTGTTGAAGATTTTCTTTACTTTTCTTTCCTGCTCTCTTGTTAAACACAACAAGCTGGGTCATGCAATCTTCCCTCGTGGGTTATTTTTTCTGGACTATAAATCATTCTGGTTTCCTTCTTGTGGACTTTCTCCAAAGTATGGCATAGTTTTTAATCAATATTTGGGTAGAAGGTTCTAAGAAACATTCAGGGTGCCCTAGAAGCAGTGTGGGGGACAAGAGCACGTTTCCCACTGAGTTAAGAGTTAGGCAGATTACCAGCCACATTATTAAAAGAACATGGAGATGCCCACATTCCTTTTTCCTCATTAGAAATATGATGACAACTTCTTGCAAATGTGGGGAATGTCACAAGCCATGTTGTGAGTAGGTGCCAGCTTGTGTAACTGCAGTCTCGGTGGGGTTTGGGGTTCTCTACTCCTGGGCCATTTGCCCCAAACAGCGGTGAGGGATCCCACCTGAACAGCCAAAACCTCCCCCACAAGGCACCCACACTTCAGTGACAACAGAAGCAAGCTCCCAGCATAAGTCTATAGAGCAGATGAAGATTTAGTCAGGTAAATTACTGCAGTAACATCCAATACCCTACTAAAAGCTGAAGGGACTGTCCCTGTTGTGCTCCCTGCAGGGTGCAGGCTGCCAGCTCCATGCCAGCACCCAGAGCACAGGCACAGCCTGGGATCCACCTCAGGGCACCCATGGCAAGTGAAACAACACCAGCACACCCAGGGAACACATTAGGAGTTTGTCAGGGTCCTGAGGACAGCAATGAACCTGACTGTCCCAGCCCAGCCTCCTCCAGAGTTCCTCCTACCCTGCCCACAGTGCAGGACCCTATGTCAGTCCCCAGGGCCATCAGATTCTGCCCCAGAAATGACACAGCAGAACCAGTCTCCAGCTCCCCACAGCCTCGTCCTGCCTGGATGTAGACCATGCAAGGAGAACCTGCCTCAAAACCACACCAAAAGTCCAAATTTGTAACAAAAAAAAAAGCCACAAAAATAAGCAGCATCATGATGTATATCAAATGAAAGCTCAAAGGGATTTGAAAAGAAATCTTATAAACTCATTTGGATAAAACATTTAAAAAGTTAAAATGACAGCTAATATATACCATATTTCCAGCATATAGTATTTATCAAAAAAAGGAAATGCTAGTCATTGGTTAAGAATAAAAAACTGTAACTGTGTCTGATTGTTACTTGCAGATAGTCAAAAGCAGAGCTAGGTGCTCCCAAATTATGATATTCTCATATCAGCTACTTTTACTTTTCCAAGAAAAATTAAGGTGCAAACAGTAGGTATACTTAATAGAAGTCACATCTTATTTTAAAATGTTGAGAGATGTAAAGATATTTTTGCAATTTATCACCTCATAGCTGCAGCTTCTGCATAACTTACAGTTACCTTTTTAGTTCTTTTTCAAGATATGAGAATGACCAGTCACAGGTTCAGTAATGAGAGCTTTAGGCAAAGCACAAGATGCTGCAAAACAAAATTAAACAGGTTTACAACATTACTATGGGGCATTAAATAAATATATTGCCACATTTATTGAGAAATATGAAAGTTAGCGTGACCCAAGTTAGCTGGGCACCTCACAGGGATGCTGGCTCAGTAAGATGACCTCATACAATGCTGAGCTGACAAGGACCCCTCAAGGACCTATTAACCCATGAGGTGACAAAATGTTTTGGTTACATGAGCAGAGTTGCACAGACCCATGAGCAGCCTTGGCTTCTCCTGGTTTTGGTACCTGTACATCATGTGACTCTACATCTGCAGACATTGAACAATGGTTTTCTTCCTGCTATCTAACTGTGTGACTATTGTGTATATGACACAGGATTTCCACATTAGTCCTTATGTTAACTGGACAATTAATGGCAGAATTTTCCCTTTTTTTCTATTTTTAATTAGCCTTTTTGCCTGAATGAAGGTGCAAAAGTCAAAGACAGATTAAGCTCACTCCACTGTTAAGCGCTTCTCATGTTCACATGTGGCCAAGTTAAATAATTCTGTGAACTTATCAACATGCAATGTAAATGTAGCTACCTATAGAATTCACACTGAGATCCACTTTATAAGGATTGCCCATTTATCTGGATAGATCAGTCTAAGTTATTTTCATTTTTGAGAGAGAAGAAAACACCATTGTCATTTACAGTCCAGCCTTTTTCACTAAATGTAAAACTTACATTTTAATTAGTGTATTTTCTTCTATTTGTCAGCACCCAGGACTCCTCAAATTTTCATTCATATATTTTTCACATTTACCCAAACACCTTTAGTATAGAAACAAGGGTAGCCATCCACTCACCTCCTTCATACAAGTAATTAACAGAGCTTTTTAGCAGCCAGACTCACTTTGCCTTCTGTTAACACAGAGGGGAGCTGCCTGGCAACAATTCCAAATGTAATAATAATCATCAGTTAATTACAACAACATTTTCAGAGTATGTATTTAATACTTAATAGTGCTGCAAAGACAAGTATCAGAAGAGCAAAATCAAAGTCCACTGTCAAAATAGCATATAGAGTATTGACCTCCTGATAAAAGAAGTTTATACTGTATTCCTAGGACTGTTGACTGTTTTACCAGTTTTCCACTGATACACATTTATATGAGATTTTTTGAAATATATTCTAATATTTAGACAATCTATCACTAAGACAGTTAGAGAACATGATGTGCTGATGACAGCTTAACCCCAGTGAATTTATTGATTTAGATGAACCAAGATTTTATTAATGACAGTGTCTGGAGACCTAGTTATATTGTCAAGTGAATTGGTAGAACTGACTCAAAAGTGAGATGAAGGAAATGGTCTGGCAGAGAAATTGGGGGGAAAAATCCCAGTGGAAAATAAGGAGCCCAATAACAACAACAACACCAAAAAAAAACCGCATAAGTCTAGAGAAAGACAAATTAATTATCTAAATGATTATAACAAATTAAAAAGCAAATCTAAAGTCTTATTTACCAAGTTCTACTGAAAGAATATTGGAGGTATTGCGGAAATACATGGCCTGTGTGCCATAAACAATCCTTGAATTAAATCCACGCACATCCTATTAATGACCCTTGGATTTCAAGAAAAAAACCTAGATTTCCAGGAAAAAGATGATCCTAAAGCATTTGGTGTCTCATCTGACCTTTACATTGTTAGTGCAATATAGCATCATTGTAATCCTTTCTTTTTATTATTATTATTATTATTATTATTATTCCTATTTGTTTCTGTGACTGTAAATGCTGGGGACATCAAAAGGAATTAAAGTGCACTAATCTATGTGCTGTATAAACCACTCAGAAAGTTATTAAACGCAAAGAAAAATATTACCTCAGCCAAAATGTCCTTAAGGATTAATGACATCAACCACAGGTAAATTAGACTATTCAAGTCAGTTTACAAAAACATACATTTCTTCATGCTTTGTAGCATATATATAACAATTTTTACTTGATCATGAGTAAAAGGCCAAGCTCCCAGGTCAGGATGTGCATAGTTTTGTGACACAGTAATACTGATCTGAATAGAAAGCCATAATCTAGGACCACGTGACCAGGGGCCACATTCTTGAGCAGAGAAGCCAAGGGTCTGATATAAACATTGTTAGTCTCATAAGTGAGTTAATTTAAGATTTAAAGGACAAGCAGTAAATTGTAGCATGATCATTTACATTGCCTCAGAGAGCAGGCACACCACCAACTAAATTGATGGATGGCTTGACAAATGCCATGGCAAGAAGAACACGGCTGCACTCCCCATGGATAGGTGACTTGCACTCCCTCCCAGGTTCAGAAGGCTCCTGTCATGAGCAATGCACTGTACAGCATGTATTTTCTCAGCCTGACCTGCCAGTGCTACACCATGCAACATGCACTTCTGTGCTCAGCTCTCTTCCTGGCCATCTGCAGAAGTGCCAAAGGTTATCCACGAGTTCTTGCCTGTCCTCACATAGACAGAAATTTCTTTGTCCATTTGCACTGATTAGAGGGCTTGTCCTGTTTTTCCCATAACTTAGACATTTCTTTCTCTACCTGTTTCTTGTTCTGCTAGCTGTTCTCCACATTGCTCAAAGTAAAATGTTTTCAGGAAGCTGCCAACTTATACTTTTATGGTGCATAAAAGCCCTTGATATGTAACTGATAAAATATATTTAAATCCATATCACCTACATACCATAATGAAAGCTAGGAAAAAAAACCCACCTTCTATTAATTGCTCCTAATTGCCAGAATAAAAAAATTACCTTATTGCCTCAAAAAATATGCAGTCCTTTCCAGATGGTTATATCAATGCTGTAGAGATTGCAGACTTAGTAACATATTATCATTTTCTCCTATAAACTGACTTTGGTGGAAATCTTGTAAAACCATTATGAGTCATTATGCAGCTCTAGACACTGCAGTCTAAACAGAATGGTATGTAGAGGATCTGGGTAAGTCTTCTTCATTTTTATAAGAAACTAATTTGATAAAAAACTGATTTGACAAAATTTTTAATATGTCTCTACAGTCTTTTTTCTCTGCACACATGTGTATATTTAGATCTTCCACAGAAAATTATGTTTTGTGATTGAAAAACCTACTCAAATATACTGTCATTTTAAAATGTTTCAGGTCTTCTGTTGAAGATCTTGTTCAAACCGCATCATAATTCAGTTTTAGCTCTTTTGAAGATAGAACAAAAATGTTCTTCATTTAAAAAAATCACATGGAATTCTCACTTGCTTACTCTGCTGAATTCCAGACATCATTCAGCAAGCTTGAACAGTTTTTGTGTTTTTCTTTTTGATTTCTGTAGCTACATCATGTTTAGTCTTATGTTTTACTGACTGCACCTCCTTTTGATGGAAATAGTATTTTCCTCATCTCATCATTTGGTTTAAACAGATTCAAATAGTCCCCTGAAATGCATACCTTACTTCTGTTTTAAACATAATAGCAAAAAAAAAAAAAAAAGAAAAGAGTTCTCTCCTCTATTTCTAGTTATCTGAATACCCAATAAAGCAACATTTTCAAGCAGCTGACAGTACCAGCCGTCACAGATTTGTCTATCATTTTTACTAATGTCATATGTTCTGAATAAGTAGATTTTCAACATTTCCCAACATCAAATGATGCTGTTTTCAATGACATAGAGGTAGATTCAGCAGTTTAATACTATTTTGCTATGGCACATCTATGATTAGTTAGAATGAACACCTTGACATTGTGATAGTCCCTGAATGGCTTGTTTCACACTCTAGCCAGAGCAGTTAGTGTGGAGGTAATTTGAACTATATAATGGGTGTTCACAGTCATATTTACAACCCTTGACAGGGACCTTTGCTCTGTGGAGGTGAGCAGCAGGCAGAGTCATGGGTACCCCTCCCTCCAGCAAGGTAATTGTTGTGGAGGGAAGCACCAGATCCTGTATTTTAGTGAGTCTATAAAATAATGCAATTTTGCATTTTCTGTGACTCTCATGAAGGAGAGGAATGGAAGCTTCCAAACTGAATTTCTTTCCATATCTCTAATAGAAACTGAAGAGTATATATCCCAGATAGGGTACTAATGAGGATATTACCTTGTGAATTCAGGATCATACAAGACTGGGAATTAAATGAGGCTAAATTGTCCACATTGACTTGGATCCTTGACACCCTAACACTCCAAATGTTCAAGCATGTTCTGACAAAGTTTGAAGACTTCCTTTCACTTGGCAAGTGTGTTCTATCTCTTCAACTGGACAGCTAAGAACGTTGGACAGTGAGATTATAAAAATCATTTCCCACCATCCCAACATTCATTAGCCTTCATTATAGTACTTTCATTGGCTCATAGGCATTATCAACATGCAGGCATAATTTCAAGAGCATGAACTTGATTTCCCAGGAGACTATCAGTGGTATTTAGCTGGAATTTTCATGTGGCACAGAACATATCACTTAGTTTAGAGCAATACAGACACCAGAAACACATCTTCTGGAAGCATGTACTTGAAAGCATAGCAGACACAAAATAAAAGTAGGTGGGTTTTTTTTGTCTATCCCATTCTTCAGCAGGTCAAATAGTTTTGCCAGCTACTGTAGGATTTTATGCTAAATTATTTACACACAAACTTCAGAAAAAATCATACAGTATAAGCCCACAAGAAAGTGGCATTGCCAATATTTGTGCAATTGGAAAAGCACATATACGAATAGAGCTATGGATTTCTGCAATGTAGTTCTTTATATGCAGAAAGAAACAGAGGGAATGTAACACACAATAAAATCAAGGTGACAAAATAGGACAGGACAAAACAATCGTACTTTATTTTTTTGTTTTGCTTTTCATGAATCAATTTGTGTCCTACTTATCGTTTGTTTTCTCTGAAGAAAGTAATTTTTTTTTTACAGGAAAGCACCCAACCTCCTCCTACAAGCACTCTCATTTGTTCTGCACAAGAAAAACATGGATAGAAAATTGACTTACCTAGGGATATAGAAAAACTGTAAAGCAGAGAGGAAGACCAGCCTTTCCCAGCTTAGGAAACACTGCCCAAGGAAAACAAATAATTCTCCTCTCTAAAGGCTACTGCCCCTTCACTCCTATTTAAGGGCAGATGCAGTGCTATATTTAGACTAACCAAGTGATTCTCCCAAAACTGGGGTCAGCCTAATACGTAGTAAGGGAGTGATATAAAGGCAAAAGAAAAGCATTAGCCTATATGGAGTTTAATACTGAATTTTAATAAAAGACAAACCCATTCTTTAAAAAAGCAGTTTCTTAGTTAAAAGTGGGGTTTCATTCCCCAGCAACACCAAGCACATGCGAAGCAATTGAATGCCAGAAAACAGCTTAAATTTTTTATTTAGAAAAGTTTGAAGTTTTAAAATAATCAGTAACTTAGAAGACCAGTAAGGAGACATAAACCTCAGAATATTATCAGTAGAGACATGAGATCCCCTTGGTGCTTCGGGCTGTAAAATGAGCCTCCCTATTGCTTCTTTAAGAGCTCTCTGAATGTGAAAATGTCTGCAACATATGAAGGCATACCAGTTGTATAAAACCCCTATTATTTTCATCTCTATTACATCAGTAGTCAATCTGAGAGAGATTTTTCTCTGTCTTGTAGGTAAAGTAGGAAGAATTTAATATGCTTAGAGACATAAGCCTGCAGAGGAAAAAAAACAGCCAAAGCAGTCAGCTCTGTGAGACCTTGATAGTCCCTGATGGTTCCTGATTATTAATTAAGTTATTCCTAACTAAAATGGATGCCTGTAGGGCTCCTAGGTTTCTGTCCAGAAGCTACAAGGCACCACTGTGGTGGCTCTGACATGTCAGATGGCAGGGTCTAGCAGCACTGGCTCTGCAGAGCTGGTAGGCTTGGGATCATCACTCTGCCCCATTCTGGTGAGACACAGCCCCACGGGGATTGCATCCATATGGGGGGAGGGAAGGAAGGGTAGGACCTCTCACAAGGCTTTGTGACAAGCATGAATAATTAATCACCTTCCTCTTACTCTGTCTGGAAATAGAACAACATGCCTGAGAACACCTGGCTATATGGCAGACCTAATCATACCTCATGACTTAGCCCACAATGACTCGAATAATCAGTGAGTCAGCAACACACAAACAGTAGGGAATTCACTGATCTTAAATTTATTTGAAAATAACAAGATCTATTTTCAATTTATTTATACAGAAATCCAGTCATTGTCAAAGTCACTAAATGACAATCTATTCCACTGCTTGGTATGTGACACTTTGATACATGAGCAATATTATTTTTAAGCCGTGTATTCTTCTTATGTATACACGTAGGGAAGCAGAGCAAGAGGTAGAAAAGCCTTTAAATCACTGATTCTTATCCCATCTGCAATGTTCACCCAAGTTTCCTAAATAGCTCTGGTAAGGATCTTTCTTACTTTTGCATCATCTAGGGCTACCATTTGCTTGAAACAGACTTCTCCCTTTCTCCCATTGATCTTGAATTATAACTCAGTCTGACAGAATTAGCTCTACAGAGACAGACAGAGTGGAATGACTGCATATGCCCTGAATGTAGATGTTGCTTCAGAAGCAGCTGTCAAAGTAATTAGCATGTAATAATCCAGAGCAGACCCACTTTACTTACCCAGCTCCATCTCTTCTCTCCTATTGAAATTTCCTGTGGGAGGTAAAAGGTCATTTTTCAGGAAGACTTTAAAGTTCTCACTACACTCTGCTTTTCATTTCTCATTCTATATTTATTATCTCTACAGAAATGGAGGCATTTACAGCCTGCCCTTTCTGCCTTTACACTTGAGCACTCTTCTATTTTAAGTTTTCTTCAGGGTGTGGCTGGATGACAAAAATATGGAAGTGCATCCTAAGGACTGTGGGAAAAATGCCAAAGGCAAGAACAAGCTAGGTAGGAGGGCTAGTCCCAGGTTGTTTCCAGGAAAGACAATAAATAAATTCTTCTCTTCATAGACAAAATAAGATAGAAGAGAAAACTGCAATATTGTGCTATTCACAGGTGGTGAAATTTAGGCAGCAGAGCAAAAAAAAATCCAGCATTTTAACTATGAAATAATTTACATTATATTCCTACTCTCCCCTAACACAGAAGGTGCCTTCTCCTGATCCTTCCACTTCTCAAATAGAAGACCTTCCCTAAGAACTTTTCTAAAGCAGAGATTTAACAGGGTATCGAAAGGATTACTTAAGCATTGTAAACTTTGCATGTGCTAAAATCCTTCTGTGAATTTTGTGTTTCAGAATTACTTCTTTATCTTCTGTCAGTCCCTTGATGTGGGTTTCTTCACTGATACAGGCCTAAGTAATGTCTCAACTACTCCAGCAAAGGGAAAGACAAAGAAATGAAATGGAGCTCAGGAAAAAGAGGTGTTAGCATTTTAGCCATTGGATTAAACATCAAAAGAGTAATGAAATGAAATTTAATAGTGTTAGAAGATGCATGCTTTTAGCCTATAAGGGCACCTTAATAGTGGCCTCGTGCTTTTATCTTTCTCCAGTTCCCAGAAAGCCTAATGCATCTTTGCATGGCAGCCTCTCAAGCCCAGCTTTGTTGATATGTTAACTGCTGATTTTTTCAAATGCTTGCTGCATATTTATAACTTCATATAAATTAAAAGATTGGTAACTAGCAATGAGGTTCCTCATCTCTGCAGCAGTCCTGATTATTCACACAGCCCTGTGGTGAGCTTTCTAAAGCCATGCTACAACAATCAATGCTGGGCACTGGTGATCTTAGAGTCTCTCTTCACAGTTACCCAAGTCTCAGCATCTCCCTTGGTATCACAAATGAAAGACAAAACAGTGCATGCAAATTCAACCATGTGAAAAATAAGTCATGTTCTTTCCTCTGCTGGTGCCTTTGGTCAGAAATTCAGGATTATCAGTTGTGGGCTCTACACACGGACCCAATAGGATGTGTCTCATTCAGAGGAGACTACCAGCACCTGAAAGACTGAACCCAAAACAGTTTTGGAGGAACTGCATCTGCTCATGGAGATGAGGTAGCAAGAGAGCAGTAACAGATGCACTTGACTGCTGACAGCACTGTAAATGTGCAGTGGAGCACAAATCCCCAAGGGAAATACACCTTGCTGCTTCTTTCAAGGGGGGAGAGAACAAACCCAGACTGGCTTCTAAGAAGCCTAAACACTTATCTCTCTACCTCCTCTTTTCTTCTTATTTTCTTGTTTTTCCTGATGCATTTTCTCTTATTCTACTAGAACTTGCTGATTTTCTTTTTCAATGCCCAACTTGCAAGTATTTTAAGGCTGGTTTCATGTAGCTGAAAACTGTCAAAAGCTTAAACTACCCTTCCCAGAAATGAGACTATGCTGAGTGGAGAGGAGGCCAGAGAAGAGTGAAGTAATTTGGAGGAGGAGGAGGAAAATACACTTCCAGCTAAGGGAAGGGTGCACTACTCCCAGGAGAGAGGACAATGGCAGCTGAAGGAAAACAAAACAACACCTACAAAATCCCCACATTAGATGCGAGATGTTTTAAACAGCCAGACAAGGATTTTCATTCAGCAATTCATCTGAGCTAGACTGAACTGAATCCAGAACACCAAACAATTTTAGTATAACTCTTTGAACAAACACTAAAATACCTGAGCATACAAAATGTTGGGATTTTTTCCCCTGCAACGTAAGGCAAAATTAATCTCTTAGTAAGTATCCTCATTTATATCTGAGACAAACACACCACTGAGCTACAACTCACTCAGTTACAGCAAATCAACTTTTCTTTTTACAATACCTAAACAGTAATGTGTCCCCCTGCTGTCCAAGAAACCACTCTAATGCCCATCAGAGTCAGTGCTAAGGTTTTACTGACTCAGGAAAGCTCAGATTCATACCCTTCTTGATTTAATATCAGCTCAGTGGCATCTCTTCATTTACCTTTACAATGGCACTTGTACAAAGACAAGGACCATAAAGATGTCTGTCTTATCCTGGCACATTTATTCCAGTGTCACACAGCACACTTGGCAGGTACCTGCTGCTGCAACAGTTATCTTTATCAACCAACCCCGGTATCATCCACAGCACATTAAATCTAGAGAGAACCACAGGCTGCAAGAAGGCAGAGACAGGGACTAACCCTGCAGTGGTGTGGTCCAGAGGTTTCACCACACTTGAAAATGAAGGCAAGGCAGCTGCCCACCAAAATCCACCACTGAGCAGCATCATTCAAAGCCTCTTTTAATGTCCCCAGGCTTCAGTAGCTGTCGGCTGTGGGGGTTACTTCTCGTGACAGCATTTACGTACAGGATTCACATCAGACAAGCACAGACAACTGAGGCACAGAATCAGAGAATATTTGAGGTTGGAAGGGACCTCTGAAGGTCATCTTATCCAGCCCATTTCTCCAACAAGGTTACTTGGAGCTGGTTGTCTAGGACCACATCCAGAATTTGAATATTTCCATAGATGAAGAATTGTGGTGGTTTTGCCTGTGGTAGAATTATTTTTCTTCCCAGTGGCTAATATAGAGCTGTAATTTGGATTTTTCTGAACATTGGGTTGATAATAGATGTTTTTGTTATTGCTGAGCAGAGCTTATACAGAGCCAAGGCCTTTTCTGCTTTTCATGCTGTCATGCTGGTGAGCGAGCTGGGGGTGCATGAGAGGAGACACAGCCAGGACAGGTGACCTACACTGACCAGAGGAATATTCCAGACTATAGGCCATCATGCTCAGTATATAAAATGGAGGGAAGGAGGGAGAAGGGGGGTACATTTGGAGTGTTGACATTTGTCTTCCCAAGTAACTGCTGAGTGTGATGGGGCCCTGCTGTCAACAGCTGCCTGCCCTTGGGAAGCAGTGAATTCCTTGGTTTGCTGTGCTTGTGTGTGCAGCTTTTGCTTTTCCTGGTACACTGTCTTTATCTCATCCCAGGAGTATGCTTTACCCTTCCAATTCTCTCCCTGATCCTGCTGGTGGGACTGAGCAAGCAGCTGAGTGGGGTTTGACTGCTGGCTGGGCTTAGACCACAACAAGAATACAAAATCTCTCTGGTCAGCCAGGGCCAGCTCTTGGGTACTCTCACAGTGGGGAAGGGGAAAAAAAAGTTTTCTTATGTTCACAACCTCTGTCACGAACAGTTTGTGTCTCTGACTGGAACTGACTCTGGTTCTGTCCCCTTCTCTTGAGCTGGCAGAAGCTGAGGGTCAGACATGACATCCTCCAGGTTCACAAGCACACACACATTTGCTCTCTGGTTGCCTGCTCTCTGTCTGTGTCAGTGCTTGCTGCAAACAGATGCACACTCTCATGATGGCTGATGCTGCAGGCACCCCACACCCATGGGTGCCCCCAGGTAGCCATATGTAGGGTATAAGGGTACCTAAAACCCCCAGTCTGACAGCAATTGCTGGCAGCCAGGCCCCCCAGCAGCTGGCAGTCAGTCCATGCAGCACTCACACACATGCATGAAGAGTGAGATAGTTAAAAAAGGTTTGAATGAAGACAGGGCAGACTGTGGTGATCAGGCACAGTGCTCATTCAGATAGGTGTACTTTATAAAGTACAACCAGCCTCTTTGATAGCCCTTTCTGGGTGATACTCTCTTTGTTCCTCTGATTCCTTCCCCTAAACATTTCTTCATCACTTTATGCAGGTCTACCAATTCTCACACCTCTGGTCCAGCTCTCAGGATCTTCGCTTACCCCATCTCAACATCTCCAGGTAAAATCTTCTCACACTCCACATATCCTTACACAGATAATGTGGAAATTACCTGCTTCTCTTTCGCAGAGGAAAAGGAGAAGGAAAGGAATACACACAGATCACACAGCAGCACCTGCATTATGAGTCCAATGTGAGAGCTGACATGAAAGCCTCAAACAGTATCAGGTTCAGGCATATCCTTCTATTCAAGGTCATTGAACTTTTTCTGGCATCTCCAACAGTTCGTGTCACTGAAAGCACACAGCTGTGACGTGATGTCCCATGCCACACAATATACTGCCTGACATATATGATCATTACTGTACTTTAGTATAATGAACTTTTACTGTATTCCTGGAAGCAGGTAACTCTTATTACAAAAATTGCATTTTTTTTTAATTTCAGAACTAAATTATTTACATCCACAGCCGCTCCAAGGAATGAAGATCTGACAGATTTAACTGTAAATGGGCAAGAACTATTGCAAATGCAGATCAGGAACAATTTTCTTAAGGAGTTATATCAGCTGGACCCCTTAATTCCTGTTCCTCACTATTGCTGGTTATCTTTGATTCTGTAGTTGCTATAAGCAAAAGAATGAGTAGCTCTAGGTACATAGGTAGATATAACAAGTGTGCTAAGACTGATGGTCTCAGGCAGGCCCCAAATTTACACAGTTTTGATAGATTTTCATATTTTTAGTAAGAACAAAGAAAGAAACCACTGTTTAGCAGGAATGTTTAATGAACCATGCTGATTCTTCTCCAACTGGTCAGTAGTTGCCTCTCCAGTTCTTCAAGAGCAATGCCATAGTGCATAAAAAACAAAGCAGGACTTCATTACATCTTCATACTGAAGAGACCTACTTGATTATTTCATCCCAGTCTGCACCTGCTGTTTCTGTCCATGGTCCATATAATGGTGCTTCAGCTCAAGCTGCCTTTGGAGGTCACCAGTTCTCTCCATTGCTGCTACTGCTCCCCCTGCACAGCTGTGAGTATTCCTAATGGGCAGGTTTTGCTAGAATCTTTGTCCATGCCATTTCACTGATTGTTTAATCTTCTCGCTCTTTTCCATTAAATTGTCATTAAATCAGTCATCCACTACTGTCCTTGACTGATTTGACATAGAGTCAAAGCCTCATTTCCTTTCAAAGGGTGCTTTTACCCAAATAAAAACTGTAGGATTTCCCACTCAAACACTGTTCACATTAAAACAAAACTTAGAAAAGTTATTCCTAATTTGTTCTCTTTTTTTCATAATTCATCCAGACTAGATCTTGTTTCACATAATGGCCTGCTGAATATTCCTCTGCAACTGTATTTTTATCACAATGTTTACATTACTGATTGAAAAACTTGCATATATATTTTGATTTCTACCTTACTGATATCTGAATCAAACAACTTTTCTATTATTCTTAACTTTAATCTGAGATAGATATGTGTTCCAGATACACAGATAGCTTGAGATGGCAGTAAAATCTTTGCACCCCCTGTCTCTTTTACTCTGATTTTCTACTGCAATTAGGCAGCATTAGGTACCACCAGCATCTGGTATCTACTGTAACATATCCTAAATAAATGCTAGGCAGCTTCAGAGAGCTGCAAGACCAAAGCAGGCTTTGATCCAGCTTAATAAATGTCTTGAGGCTTACGTCACGTCAGAACGGCACAGAATGTAAAGCTCTGAATGCTTAGGACAGCTGTCCTCCTTCCCTGCCCTGGTGGCCTTTCTGATTACACTTGCACCCAATCCCATCCACTGGCACTGTTTCCCAAGTGACACAAACACTGCAGCAGAGCAGGAGACGAAAAAATCTTGAGCTGAGTGTCAAGATGGGTCATCAAGATGAGCTGGGTCGCCGAGATGTCTGGGTATTTATGACAGGACAACAGCAATACCACAACATGACAGAAACCACTGAGGTTGCCTAGAACCACAATGAGTTCTGTGAGGGATAGATTGCTGTTCTTTACCTGACAAAGGGACCCAAATCAGCTGCCTGGGATTTCCAGTGCATAGGAACTCTTGACTGGACTCATATAGTTTGAGGCCAGAGTGTCACAGTTACCATTGTCTTATTTATACCTCAGAGTCCATTCAGTTGTGTTGGCTACTTTTGTGCAGTAAAACCACACAATTGATTTAACATATTAAAACACCAGCTGGCTGGAGTTCTTGCACTATAAAAGGAAATAGGTCTTAATTTGGATGTATCCAGGAATTAATCCTTATTTATTGCCCACACTTTTCTCCAACTCTTGATTATGCTTACTGTATGTAAAAAAATGTGCCTTTTTAAAAAAAAAAAATTAAATTTGCTTAGCATAACCTTCCACACAGTAGTTTTTTGCTGGCTTCTCAGATTAAAAAAAAACACAGTATTTGCTTCCTCTGAAGGTGCTCACATACTAACCTTCAAACTTCACATTCCCACTTGCTGTTTCACTGCAATTGCTAGACAGAATATTGGTTTCTGTATTCTGTCATTGCATCCTACTAGCACAAAGAAGTAGGACTTCTGAGAACAAGGTAGAAAAAAACCAAATAATTAAACCAAGTTTGGGTTTTAGGTGTTTATAGAATTGTAATTTTCCACATGTGTGAAAAAAGAGAATGATTCTTTGAAGATATTGCAAACAGGCAATGAAGTAAAAAGGAAATTGGAGCCATGTATTGACATAATAGTGGATAGTCACCTGGAGATGAAAGACAGATATAGACTATGCTAAACATCAGCAGTGAAAGAAATAGTTTGCAGTGATACCTTACCAGCAGCTGCCTTTGTGCCTTTCTCCAGCTTTTTATTATATTTAGTGTAAAAGAATTGTGCTGTTTTTTCTAGAGATTTGCCTATCATTACCTTCCATGCAGTAATTCATATCAGAGGAGCAGTATGAACTTGCCAGCAGTGTATCTTTCTGGCCAAGAAGGCAAATAATATCCTGGGGTGTATTAGGAAGAGCATTGCCAGCAGGTCACAGGACATGATCCTGTCCCTGTGCTCAGCCCCAGAGAGGCCAGGACTGGAGTGCTGTGTCCAGTTCTGGGCTCCTCAGGACAAGAGAACCATGCAGCCCCTGGAGCAGGTCCAGCAGAGGGCCATGAAAATGATTAAGTGTCTGGAACATCTTGTACAAGGGAAGGGTGAGGGAGCTGGGCCTGTTCAGCCTCGAGAAGAGATGGCTGAGATAGATACAGGTGTCTGAAGGGGGGGTGTCAGAGGATGTTTCCAGGCTCTGGTCAGTGGTGCCCAGCAAGAGGACAAAAGGCAGAAAGGAATGCACAGGAAGTTCCACATGAACACGAGGATGAACTCCTTAACTCTGCTGGTGACTGAGCACTGGAACAGATTGCCCTGAAAGGTTGTGGAGTCTCCTTCCCTGGAGATATTCAAGAACCATTTGGGCACCATCCCATGCCATATGCTCTGGGATGGCCCTGCTTGAGCAGGGAGGCTGGACCACAGAATATTCTGTGGTCCCTTCCACATTACCCATGCTCTGATTCTGTGATTCTGGTGCAAAAAAATAATATTCCAAAGAGAGGAAGTGTGTAGGAAAAGGAACCTTACAAAAAGGACACCTTAGGATTATGGTATTTTCAGAAGTTTTCTGGGAAATGCTAATTAAGCAACATGCATTGCATTCCTAAACTGTAATATAAAAGCTTTGAGTTGAGCTTCAGCTTTGTGTCTACAAAAGGACTAATATCCTTTGTAGATTGTTTTCTCTTGCTTAATCCTAGGTAGAATTAGTATAGAGATGTAAAGAGGATAAAGCTGATTGTGATAGCTGCTGGTGAAGACACTGCTGGAGAGCCTGGAAGACCAGGCAGGAATCATGAAGGAAGCCAGTAAATAGAGGCCTGTGCAAGGGAAAGTAAGAGCTCTGTTCTGGACTTGGTGAGTTCAGATGGGCGACAAAATACGATGGCTGGTTTTCTGAGCACTTTTGATCAATAACACACTTTAAACTCATGTATGATACATGAGGAACAGAAATACTGCCTTCATTTCACCTGGAAAAAAGATATGGCACAGAAAAGAGAACAGATGACTACACATGTAATCTGTCCAATAGCAGAAAGGAATGTATGTGCAGTGTTCCTCCCTTCCTCATGGAAGTATCACAGGAATTTCCTCGTGTGTCATATACCATGGGAAACAATTGTGCCTCATGACAACCACATAGAAATAGTCCATAAAGCTCGATTCTCAGGTAATATAGAGCAGCAGTCTCAACAGTTTGACTTCTGATTTGCTGTGTGCCTTATTCATTATTATTGTTTGCTATTCCACCTCCTCCCACCTCCCCATACTTCCCTTGGTAATTCTCAAGAAGAAAGAAAAGGGAGATTTCCACATGTCCCATCATTAGTGCCAGCCCAAAGGGTAGACAATGACCAGGTAGACAATGCCACTATCTCTCACCACTCAGACACATAACAAGCAGGGTAACACACCACTTACCAACATAACCAATAATGACATCCATTAGTCTCTCTACAGCCAGTCAAACCTCCTGCTGACAGAGCTCACAGGCCTTTGGAAACTGGTAGGTTAATTCTGGTCCTGAAAGCAGCCAACCACATCCAGCCCTTCTGAATTCACAGCTGCAGAGGTGCTGTGTTCTTCCCATAGAGGACTTGACCTAAAATTGGGTAAGAGGATGTAAATTGCTCTGGGGAACAGCACAACACATAAATTTGCTTTGTTCTTTAAATCTTTCCTAGGGACCTGCTATTTGCTGTAGACGGGGCAAGGAGGACACCAAATGTACCTCTAGGCCTGGTATAATAAAGTCATTCTTATGTTAAGAAAAAATTTATGAAATATGCACCAGGGATGTTAAGGAGGAAAAGGTCAAAGAATTGATCTACGTTCCAGAAGCTAATGAACACTTCCTTGGTGAATGTAATCTGTTGAAAAAAAAAGAATAGAAAACAGCAGCCAAGTAAGGAGGAAAGATAAATCATTGTGTATGACAGAGATCTGAAGAGGAACCAAGTATGATGACATCTTTCTAGACAGATACATTATAACTAAAGATCAACACCAAAGATCAACCACTTCCTCCAGGAAATAATCTGAATAGCAGCTATATGAAGACAGCTGCCTGTAAAAGTTCTTTAAAATGAATAATATCCAGAACCACCTCAAATTTCTTTAAAACATTCAAGGAAGTTTCATGACTTGATAATTCTGGCCACCATCTACAAGATGACCAACTAGTATTTAATTTCTCATTTTTGGAATAATTGTTATGTGCATTATTAAAACTTGCATATATAAGTGTTTACACTGCCATACCATGATGATGAGTAAGGCATTAGAGCAACTGATATACAGAGAGAGGATGGGGAATCTTGGCTGCTTATCCTGGAGAACAGAAATGTCAGGGGATTTTATGAATGTGTATAAATACCTAAAGGGAAGGTGTAAAGAGGACAGAACCAGGCTCTTCCTAGTGGTGCTCAGGAATGTGACAAACTATCAATTGGCCTTGGGGGACTGAGATGTGGCCAAGGGAAGGGCAGGAGGAGGCTCTTATTGACTCCAAAGTCACATTTGGGAGGGAAAGTCGGTGAAAGTCTCCGCCACACCTCTGACTTTTCTTCAGACACATTGCATTGTGTTGGCCATCAGTGAAGCTGCTTTGATCAGGAAATGCCAACTGCCTTCCTTATTCCACAGAATGTAGCACTTGGTGAGTAAGGAATCCAAAATAACAGAGCAAGGTTTCCATGATATAGTATTTGTCTTTAGACAACTGGTCCATTGAGATGCTGGATTTTATTTTAAAGCTTAATTTAACTTCTGCAGTAAATTATGACTCACAAACTCCAGCTTCAAATAGCCAAGTTTCAGTGCTTTCAATATTGCAAATTATTTAAACTATTTATATTATTTAAATTATTTATATGATAAAAGTATCATATGGAAATAGCTCGCCTAGGAGACCATAGAGAACAAACCTGGTATGCAACACTCAATACAGGTGACAGAAGAACATTCCTTTATCATTAGTATCAGTACTGTTTCTGTTCAAGGACTTTTTCTGAAACCCAGAAATCAGAGTGGAAAAGACATTTGCTATCTAGTCTAGAGTGGAATATATATATTTGTGACACAAAGTTTTTCTCACAAATAAGATCTATTTCCTAAAAATCGTATCAGCGTTCACCTCTGCCAGACCTTCATGCCTTTCCTGGGGAGCTGAGCTAGGTCAATTTTTGTTCAGTGTAATGGGACTTAGGGGACCATTCCAGCTGCTGTAACTCCAGCACTGTGCTTCAGATCATTTATTCTGAAAGTAATTTTTTCCAGGATCATTTATTTTGGAAACTATTTTAGTCCCTACAGGCTGAGAAACACAGTGAAAGAAAAAAAATAATTTGGAGCTTCTCCAGGATTTGCACAGAGATAAATTGACACAAAGATCTTTCCCACTCTCCACATGACTCCTGAGACAGCATAAAACTAACCTAGGCTAACAAAATAGGGAAGTGTAAGTGTGTTGTTAAAAGGATGCTGTCTACAAAAGGTAAAGAACAAAAGAAAGAGGCTGAAAACCAATAAAATTATACAAAAATAATATGTCAGTAATAATAAAAGGAGAAATTATCTGCCAATCACTATTTCATACTAAAACACACTCACATATTGTCTTTGAAAACTCTCTGTCCTTTATAAATAGCAAATCAAAGAGTCAGATTTTCAAGGCATGGAAAACTACTTCATTTGTCTTTTCCACATACAAGTTAAATTTTAAAAGAAAAAATAACTAAGACAAAGAGATGTTCAAGGTCAAGAGTCAAAGTATGGAAAGGCTTTTTTTTCAAACATGGTCTTTTTATTTTAGCCAGACTCTCATTTATCTTCGAATATTTCTACCTTGGGAATTTCATTCATAGTTTTTAAATAACCCCACTAAGCAGCTTAATAAAAACTGTCAGCCTATCATTTATAAAATAACTTTTTTGCAAAATAAATCTGTTACACAAATGCAGGAGTACCCAATCTCCATCCCTTATGATGCTCTCTGAAGACACAAATAGCACAGAAACACTTCAGAAAGTGCTTTTATTTGGGTTCATCTTAAACTGAAAGTCTACTAGCTATATTACAGACACTGTATTCAAAACAGCTTGTTCTGTAAAATACATTTGCCAGAGAAAACAGCTTTGCCCTTAACAGATAGGTTAGCTATTTCCTTCTTTCTTTTTCTTTTTATTTTTAAAAGGCAAAATATTAGACAGCTGTGGCCACATATTTTGTCTAGCTACTCATCTTACTCCCTTGGGCTACTCTGAATAACTTAACTGCAACTGAAATCCAAATTTGGCTCACTAAATTCATTTGACAGATGAACTAGAAAAATGTCATTTATAAAAGTAACTTGAATATAGCCATAAAACCTTTTTTCATTTATCAAGACATTTTCTTCTCCTAATAAATACATATAACAAACAGGTCCTGTCTGAGCATATTTACCTTTGTAGCATCTGGCATATGAGCACTTCTGTGAAGACAAAATACAGATTTTAAATGTTTGACTCTGACAGAGCTTTTAGTGTGGCTGGAATTTTTTCTTTCTTCAAGTTTACCTAAGAAGCCTCTTAGCTTATGGATAACTTCACAGAGTAATGCTCATATCCTCATGTCACTTACCAATGACTGCAGCACACTCAGTGAAATAATACAGCCATTCCATTAATAAAAAAATGCAGGAGTACAGAGAAGGAATTGATGATTTCTCTTCTGGCCTCTCCTCTTATCTTTTCTTTATTTTCTTCCCCCACCCCCGATTAGGGTATGCCTCCACTATGTTATGAAAATCCCTTGGCACAAAATGTAAAGTAATATTGTCTTTGTAGAGAGAAAGTAAAAAAAAATGACAGCAGGGCCAGAATGAACAAATAATGATTTCATTTGTGAATATTAAGCTCTGTAGGGAATTTTTGTATCAGCTCCTTTTCCTGCTTTCCATTTCTCAGCAACACAAATGAAGTTGTCCCTGTTGCTGCTCAGCAGAAGCCACTGCCACTAGATGGGGCCCCAAGGCAAGAAGTGCTCAGCTCACAACGCCAGGTTCATTCTGAGAAGCTGCATTTCCAGAGAATAATTATAATAAGGGCAAAAAGCGGTCAAAAATATCACAACCCCAAGTGTGCTTAAGAGCTCGAGCTGAATTTGTAATTTGTTTCAGAAGGGTACTTAAATTCTACTAGCACCTATACCAGAAGGAAAGCACAGACCCTCTACCACACAAATTCTACCTAATCCTTAAACCCACCATTCTTAAAAGGGGGGGGGGGGGGGGGGAAGTCCCTGCATTTCACCAATAAAATCCAGAATATTTTTCACATAACTGGGTCTGACTACATGGAATTATGGCTACACCTACTCGCAGGGTAGGACAAGCACAAAATCACCCATAACAAGTAGCACCATGTGTTTCCTCCCTGTTGGTCCAGACAACAGCAATGCCACCATCCCTTAGGAAAATACATTTCCAACAAGCTACAGTCCTCAGAGACATTTCAGCTCTATCTTGGTCTGTTGGAAACTCAGCTTCTCACAAAAATGCATAAGGTTCCCTGCTCAGATTCTGCTTCATAGGTCTATAGAAAATGTTGATCTTTGCATATTTAGTGAAAGAAGGGGTCATGAAACAAAAGCCTCTGCACTTCACACCCAGAGACATAACCACTGGTCCAAGACATTATTGTGATTTTTATTTACTTCGATGCACAGCATTGATTAAATGTTTCTCATTTAATCAATTCAAAGTTGATTCTCAGCTGATGGTTTACCACCTTGAATGCAACTATCCTATAATGTGAGTGCACACTGCTATTATATAGGTTATCCCCACCTGCAGCTGTGCCTGAACTCATTACCATGGACTGGCTTTACTGCCAGTGGAGAAAGCCTCTCCACAAATGCAATTCATCCCTTTCCAAAGCAAAATTTGTCCTCCTAGGCTAAGTAATTCAGACACAGGTGCCAAAGTGGCAGAGGTCTTAGAGGTGTGCAAAACCAGTCCCTGCTTCTACTTCTCAGAGGAGACATTGTTCTTAGCCTTGTATTTAACCGCACATGCAGTAAGAACATGAGTTTTTCTCTCTGATTCATCAGATTTGCAAAGTAATTTTATTTTTGTATATCATCACTGCTCAACAGCAAGTGCAGTGATGTGCACCAGCCCCCAGCTCAGTGAAGACAACCTAGACTTGTTCATGCCAAAATGGATAACATCCAAGCTGAGGCTGCCTCGGTTGTTATCCTGTTTCTGTCTGCCTGGATCAGACCCTGGCGTGGCAGTCCTCTCTAAAGGCAACTTTGGAAGGTAGAACGCACTGGCTGCGCATTGAGCTTCATCTGTCGGATGGATCACCCCCTCTAACATTGAAAAGGAGGGCAGTCACAGTGGGTGACTCCCTCCTGAGGGGACAGAGGGCCCCACATGTCAACTGGACCCACCCCAAGAGAGATCTGCTGCTTCCCTGGGGCCTGGGTATGGGATATCAGTGAGAGACTTCCTGGGCTGATTCAGCCCTCTGATTTTACCCACTGCTGATACTCCAGGCTGGCAGTGATGAGTTTGAAAAGAAAAATGCCAGGGCAATTAAAAGGGACTTTAGGGCTCGGGGTCGAGTGGTTGGTAGGGCAGGAGCTCAGGCAGTCTTTGCCTCAGTCCCTTTGGTGGCTGAGAAAAATGGTGAAAGGAATAGGAGAGCCTACATTATCAACAAGTGGCTCAAGGGTTGGTGCCATCAGCAGAATTTTGGGTTCTTTGATCGTAGGGCAACATTTTTGGCACCTGGCCTGCTGGAACTGGATGGGCTCCATCTCCCTGTTAAGGGCAGAAGGATTCTAGCTCATGAACTGGTGGAACTCATTGAGATGGCTTTAAACTAGATTTGAAGAGGGAAGGGGGTGCAGCTGGGCTGGCTGAAAGCAGGCCCAAGGGTGGTAAGCCTGAGTTAGGGGTGAAATCAGCAGCCCAGCTGAGGTGCATGTACACTAATGCATGCAGCGTGGGTAACAAGCCCGAAGAGCTGGAGGTCACGGTACAGCAGCAAAGCTGTGATGTAATTGCCATCACAGAAACGTGGTGGGATGATTCACATGGCTGGAGTGCTGCACTGGATGGCTACAAGCTCTTCAGGAGAGACAGGAAAGGGAGAAGAGGTGGAAGGGTGGCCCTTTATATTAGGGAGGCTTTTGATGCCATGGGTATTGAAACTAATGATGACGAAGTTGAATGCCTATGGGTAAGAATTAAGGGGAAGGCCAACAAGGCTGACCTCCTGCTGGGAGTCTGTTATCATCTACCCAGCTAGGAAGGACAAATTCCACCACAACTGTCCTCCAGCCAGTGGACAACATTCTACAAGCAGCTGGAGAATGTTTCAGGATCACCAGACCTTGTTCTTTTAGGTGACTTTAACCTACCAGACAGCTGCTGGGAACTTAATATAGCAAAAAATAGGAAGTTCTTAGTGTATGTGGAGGACAGAATGCATTTTGGCCACAATAACCCGTGCAGTGTTATAGGCTGGGGACGGTCTGGCTGGACAGTGCCCAGGCAGAAAGGGACCTGGGGTACTGATCACCAGCCGACTGAACATGAGCCAGCAGTGCCCAGGTGGCCAAGAAGGCCAATGGTACCCTGGCCTGTATCAGGAATAGTGTGGCCAGCAGGAGCAGGGAGGTCATTCTCCCCCTGCACTCGGCACAGGTGAGGCCACACCCTGAGTGCTGGGTCCAGCTCTGGGCCCTCAGTTTGGGAAGGATGTTGAGATGCTTGAGCACATCCAGAGGAGGCAACGAGGCTGGAGAGGGGCTGGGAACACAAACCCTGTGAGGAACCACTGAGGGAGCTGGGGGTGTTTAGCCTGGAGAAGAGGAGACTCAGAGGCGACCTTATCGTTCTCTACAACTCCCTGAAAGGTGGCTGGGGTCAGGTGGGGTTGGTCTCTTTCTCCAGGCAGCAACTGACAGAGCCAGAGGATGCAATCTTAAGCTGTGCCAAGGGAAATATAGGTTGGTTATTAGGAACAAGTTTTTTACAGAAAGAGTGATAAAGTAGTGATTTGGCTGCCGGGGGAGGTGGTGGAGTCACCATCCCTGGATGTGTTTAAAAAAAAGCCTGGATGTGGCACTCGGTGCCGTGGTTTAGTTGAGGCGTTAGGGCATGGGTTGGACTTGATGATCTTAAAGGTCTCTTCCACCCTTGTGATTCTGTGGAGCTGTGAAGCTAACAGGAGGTTCCCAGGCATGGTAATTCAGTCATCAATACTTTAACAGTATTTAAATTCCTCTCTTTTGGACTATAAGACATGGCACTTTCCCAGACAATTCCCGAGTACAGGCAGGATTCAGCCTGAGCAAAGCACCATTGCCCTTGGTGGTTTGGAGGCAGTGCTCCTGTACTAGGTAAGGTACCATTATAGCACAGTATAAAGTAGTTCTAGGGATGCCAGTAATTCTAGGGATCAACCATGACAGCCATAACCCTGTTCATTTTAATAGAATATAAGCATGTATATGTATGTAAGCATCTATCTATCTATCTATCTATCTATCTATCTATCTATCTATCTATCTATCTATCTATCTATCTATACCAGAATCTGGTAGACTTAAAAATGAGGCAGTTGCTGAGAATGAAAACTGCCAAGCAAAATTGGAGTGAGGGCAGAGGAGAGCCAAGTACCACAGCAGCCGTATGGAGTTGAAGCAACTTGTGCATGGCAGGGTCACTAACCCTCTTGAAAGTCTGTAATTGTCACAGAGGAGAACAGCACACCATAAGAGAGCTGACAAATTTCAAATGAAGGAATAGGATCATTTAAGTGTATATTCAGGATTTAACTGGAGCAAAGAAACTAAGATAAGACTTGTCTATGCTCACACATAGGCTGCTTCAGGAGAAGGAACATGAGGTCCAGATAAAACTGAATATTTGCAGTGACCAAAATAGAAAAGTGCTTCTGAACAGGCAGGCCTGGAAGAGCCACTCGTTCCTGATGACAAGGAAGCCTTCTTCAGGAGCTGTGCAGAGTAGCACACTGTGCAGTGTGCACGCTGAAGAATGCCATCTCTCTGCTTCACAGCCCTTTCAAAACAGACTCTCCTCCCATCCAGTAATATAAGGAAGGGGGAAGGAGATCTATTACTTCATCCTCATGTATGTGGCAGCTTTTCTTTGCTGCCTCCTACGCTTCATCTGCCGCTGCTTTAAGTCTGCCCACTCTCCCCCTTTCACACAGCTCTTGTGCAGCTCTGTGTCAGATATTCCTTCATCACCTGCATGCCTTGTTTTGCCAAGGTCACTTTCTCACATGCCATTATCAATTGTTCTTTCTCTTTACATCCTTTTCATGAAGCATTTAATCAATCAATCAATCAACCATTTTCCATGTTTGTTATCCTCTTTGAGAGCTTTTAATTCTCCAAGTTACTTTTCTCCTGTGCTTTATTAGACTACAGTCTGCTGAGCTCTCTCCAAAGTTCAGCATGAGATTACATGTGAGTGGGTTACATTAGCTCTCAGACTGTGCTCTCAAGATAATTAGAAGCATATATTGTTAGAAACACATCATTGTTCAATTAATATTGAAATTACTTACTAGTACTTTACAGCCTAAAGATGCTTCTAGAACTTACAAAATACAGAGTAATACATTTCAGGCATTGAGATTTTTAGTAATAAACAAATGAAAAATAAGGATGTGTTGGAACTTTAGGCAGATTAATAAGAATATTACTACCTTAACAAATTTTTTCATAGTATCCAGCCTGAATATTTCTACCAGGAGAGCAAGCAAAAATTAATCTGATTTCTTTCTGCATTTCCTAAACAAACAAAGACATCAACTAATTATTGATAGTGCTCTTTTACATAATGAAAGACTTTCCATGTTCCCCACTCAGAATTTCCTTTCCTAAATCAAACACAGCCAGTGCTCTGAAACTTTCTTCATTTCCCAAAACTCATGTGTCTTCCCTCTGAACTCCACTGAATCCACATTTCCAGTCAAGGACAATGCCTGAAAGTAGGTGCAATATTTCAGCCAGTCTCACCTATGCAATTAATCCTCATTTTACAAATAATGCTCCTGTTCAGACTTTTAACTAAATGGCAGATTTGACCTTGCTGTATAAGAGACTCACATGGTAACCCAATATCCTTTGTTTTCCCATACTATCCTGAGGGACTTTTCACTCCAGGGGAAAGAAGGACTTCTTTTTCACTCCACTTAGGAACAGCCCACAGCTTTCTCGCTGTACTGCAGACCTCTTGCTTTCTGCAATATCTGCCTGACTTCATCCCCAGAAAGAGATGCATACTGAGACACTTGGTGTGATAGAGCACTTCTGGAGAGCAAACTCCTCCTTGTTCTCATGAAGCTCATTTTTACTGCCAGCCATGGCATATGGGAGAGAAGACACACTCAGCCTCCCTGTGGGTGACACAGACTGTAGGATCTGGGGAGGAAGCAGAAGGAAACTGATACATTCATTACTACAAGGCCAGAACAACATGACACAGACCAAATGGCTAAACCAGGAATAGTGTCCAGGACCTTGGTCAGAAAGAAGAGATGAAATAGACTATATGACATTAAAAAATAAATTTAAAACATTAAAAAACCCCAAACCCAGAATAAAACAAAAACAAAAACACCATAAAGCTTATTTCAAGCATCATATTGCCTAAAGAGTCTGGATATGGGGTGGAAAGAAAACCAGCCTTTCATTAAATCCAGGACATTAAAAACTTTGAATTTTGAGTTTTCTTCCCTGAGATCACCAGAACGAAATCTTTCAGAGGAATAAGATGTTCAGATCAGCCTGAGCTCACTCCATGCACCCGAAGAGCCAAATGGGACATATGAGTTACTTGCTGCCCCCCTGGCACGTCATGCACCGCATAAAGCACTCTCAGGTGAGTCTCCCTGAAAACTGCATAGCTCAGTCATAGCCTGAGTGAGGAAAGGCAAGATCTGCAACTACCAAAATATTCACACTATTTGTTACAGTTCTGGGTATACTACACTTCCTAGTTAAGAGACTTCACATCTTCTTCTTGCTGCACCTTTCGCTTCTACGTTTTACTATTTGCCATCTTTGTGCTACTTCCCTTTGACAGCATTGCAGTCAGTTTCTCCAACACTGTCCTGCAATTCCCTACACATTTTCAAAGCTTATTTTCTTCTGAAAGAGGAAAAAAACCCATAAAGCTAAGGCATTTCATTCAGCTCTAACCTGTTGGAGCAAATTTACCAAGAAAATACACATTTTTAATATATCTACAAGTCATTAAATGCGATTTTCTCCCTGAGGTATTTCTCTTTCTGTGCCTGTCTACAAAGATGGCACCACTGTGGCACGGACATATGCCTAATTTCCACACAGAATAATCTCACTGAATCCCACAGGTGAAGTTTGATCTAATTACAGTAAAAAAAGAGTTCTTCTCAATTGTCTCATACCTGACTACAGCATTTCAGCAGTAAGACTATGCTGGCAAAACTGTTAAGCTAAGCACAAGCATTTGCTGACACAGCAGCTATTCTACTTAAGGTTCAAGGATATTTTACATGTATTTAGGAAGAAAGAAAATGCATGTGTATGGTAGTATACAATATTCTTTAATCATTGGTAAAGCTATTCAAATGCAGAAAAACCTCTCAGTGTTACACAGAGTAATGACTGATGAATTGGTTAAGGTTTTAAAGACATAATGTTTTCTATGTAAGATGCAGTGACCCCTCTGAACAGCAGAGGACATTTAGTTACTGCAACTTGTCTCTTGAATGGTGTCCAGAGAGAAGAACAGTGGGACCAGTGAGGAAACAGCCTGGGGATAGGCAGAGAGAAAGGCTCTTTTGTGTGGCAGCAGAGGCAGAATCCCAAATGCTCATTTTCACACACGGACAAAGGAAGAAGGGCAACATTTATCTCTTCTGTTTTTTCTAATTTTTCTCCAAGGTCTGCAGCACAAAATCCCTCCTAGGCAAGCTGTCAACAAGGAGGAAGCATCCTGTGTGCAGGGGCCCAGCCTGGCAGATTAGCAGTATCGCTCACCGCAAACCTGACACAGCCAGAGAAGCTGCTGTGAGAGGACACAGCAGGGGAGAGCTCTGAGAGCTGTGTAAGAAAATAACAGATACAGCTGCCACTCCAATCATTGCACCAAGCTTCCAGTGATGGCCTCATTTTGCCACGCCAACGACCCAGCGTGGGATGCCAGAGGAACTCACAGCAGTCAGCGGACAAGATGGTAGGAATTACAGCTAAAGGAAAACTAGCGTAGCACAGCTCAATATCAGCTTAATCCTGCATACCGCACTGTGTGGCTGCTGCATTTTTGACTTCACTTGTTAAGCAAGACATGCACTGCAGCAACTGGGCTTCTCTGCTGAGAGGAATGCAAACGAGATCAGAGGGATGACAAGAGACACCATTGCCTGCAGTGCCTGTGGCCCACAGCGGAGCAAGAATCAATCATGTTGGGTTTTATTCCAGATCCTGGGGCTCTTGAGCCTTTTGCATTAAAACTCTGCTGCATAAACAACCGAGAGAGGCAGCAGATTCTGAATCTGGTCTGCAGCAAACAGCAGTGTCCAGCACACTTTTGTATCCTCTCTCTCAGCATCATCTTACTGTCACAAAAGGAGGTTGAGACACTCTTCAGTATGAAGTCTAGGACAATGTGATTTTAAACTTCTTAAAGTACAAAAGGCACCAGGAGATATATTAGTGACAACACTATTAAGAAACTGTAAGGCAGACCAAGTGCCACAGATTTTAAAGAAACAGAGGCAGTATCCTATTGAAAACAGTCTTTTTAGGCAGCAAATACAAGGTATGAATGTGCACAATAAATCCCAGTGAACCAGGGTACTTCTGTTCTAAGTAGAGACAAGATTTGTGACAAACCCAGTCTTGTGCTCACTGCCCCTCCATAAAGAAATCAATCGCTGGGGTGATCTTAAGGGTTTTTTCCAATCTTATTGATTCCATTAAACTAATTCATCAACATCAGATTTTTCCAGGCACACAAAACTTACTTTTCTCCACGGCATCACAGAATGAGTCCACATGCCCTGGGAACACGAATGCCTCCTTGGGCACAACTGAAAACTTGCAACACTGTCATACAGCTCCACATTTGCATAATCTCCCCGTCCACCAACTATCACACTAACAATCTCTCATTCAGACAGACCTCTCAGAGCCTCCTTTTGGGGTCAGGAACTGCCCAAAATGAAGGGAGAGAGATTAATCCTGTGTATCAGAAGCAATTGCCAGCACTTTATTGTATGTGAGGGAAGAGCAGCTTCATCCCTTTTCTCTGCCCAGGGAAATGTGAACTCTTACTGTCACATCCTGTTGATGCAACCAGCAGTTTAGAAGTGTTTCTAAAAGCCTTTCTCAGTCTTTTCTGAGCCAGCTGCTGTACATAGCATGAAATAATGAAACTGATGACCTGTACAGGGGAAATAACTCCATAGTCTGTTTTGGAAAGTAGACATTGGAGTTAGTGACTTCTTTGGGATTTTTAAAAAATAACCTGGAGTACTGTTATACCCAAGCATTTCAGTGACCTAACTCTGGGGTTTTGCTCATAGCATCTTTCCTAGTGAGCTCTGCCATGAAGACTCCCTAAGTGAACTGCACCTTACCCTGGCAGAAAAATTGTCTCCTTAATTACAGTGTTATCTTTTTCACTGATCACAATCAATCACACAAACAGAGAAACTTTCTGCCAGTCTAACTCACCCCATCTTTACCAGGCCATTCCCACAATCAGCTGACTTATGCTTCACGGATGTCCATGTTATCTCTGCATAAATCATGAGTCTGGACAAGTTACCCAGCTATAGGGGTAGGAAGCATCAGAGTTGTTCTAGGAAGAGCACCACCATCCAGTATGGGCTTAAATAAGGGTTGTGAATTTGCCATGAAGAAATGTAAGAGAGAGGGAGGTGATGGGGAGGGATTGAGGTTGTCAGTGGTTCCCGATGCCACAGGGAGCTGCAGCCTTCTGCACAACTGGGTGCTCTTGGCATGATTATAAAAGCTGATCTGCTTCAAATGTAGCCCGGAGAGTGAAAACAGTGTGGAGCCATTAGGCCTGGCACCAGAGATGTCCCCCATCCTGTAAACAGGATGTAGAGCTGTAACAGGAACCATGAGTGTCTGTTTTCCTGTGCAGGTGAAGGAGCCCCATAGGCAATGCCTCTGCTTCTACAGCCTCCTCCCTCTCCCTGCCTGCTCCCCTCAGCCTCCCCTGCCCCTGCTGCTGCTGTTGGGGGACAGTTGGGAGCAGCCCCCCAGGAGTTCAATGAATCCATGAGGAAGCAGAGCCAGCAAGAGCAGAGCCCAGCTCCCAGCCCCTCTCCCTGCCCATCACAGGCTGCTGGAGATCGAGCCAGGGCTGTCTGACAGCCCACTGCAGCTCTGGATTTAAACACTTTGGATAGACTGGAGGTAGAGACAGGACAGGTTTGACGCCCTCCTCCCACACAATTTCTGACTGAATGTTACTCCATCAGTGTTTTTTAATTTGTATTAACCCTGCAATGGATAATGCTCAATGCTGTTTTGCCCAAACATCCAAAATTACAAGTTCTTTCAAATCTTCAAAAGGTGAAAAACCAAAGCATTTTTATATTTTTAACCATTTCAGGTTTTCCTCCATATTCTGATCTGAAACTACAGTATGTTTTTATTTTCAAGGAGGTGCAATAGGTAACAGCAAGCCAAATATGCAACCCAGGGGAGGTATTTGAACAGAAGCTGAGCACAGCTCTCAAACAGACTATAAATCTTTCATCCCTCCCTCTCAAGCCTCTACTTTGTTTATGCCAAGTAGAATTTACTAGAGTAGCAGTTAGTAATGCTAGTGAAGGAAACTGCAGGCTGGGTGTGAGAACAGGCCTTCTGTCAGAGCACAGCTCTTGTCTTCCCTCCGTGCTTATGCTCAAGTCTCATCTCATCTGCTGTGAGAGATCATTATCCTCCTGCCTGTCCTGGCACCTCTGCACTGCCACTGTCACTTCATTATTTGTCATCCAACCCACCAGCTTGCATATTTATGCAAATTTTATCTGTCTTTTGCTTTACTATCACCTGCTTCATTTAAGTTTATGCCACCTACTAGCAGTAAGGCAATAGTTCTGTTTCCTCCCATGTGAGAAACTGAAATCTTGTGGTTAATGGCTTAAACATTTTTTTTAAAAGGACTTTGCCCATTATGGCAAGATTGTATAATGAAGCTGTGACCACTAAAGCCTGCTCCCTGTCCAAATATGCTTCCTGACTGGAACTGGACCGTGAGTCAAGCCACCTAACAGGAACTTGAGAGAAGGGTGGTACTACTGGCCAGTTATCTTGTGTCTAAGGAGAATGTATGCACAAGCCAAACTCAGCAGCTGCCCTGAAAATCAGCTGTGGCTGGGTTTGGGGTGAGGGAGGCCATAGCCCACAGACTCATTTTCTGAGGCCAGGTTTGCCTCACACACTTTCCGTAGGCCAGGGTGGGAAGAGTAGAATTTTTGGGTGTGTGGTGTAACCCCTGGTCAGAGGGAGCACCCACCCTCCCTTACACAAACTGGCTTACTTGTAAAACCCCCCCACACCAGAAAGGCCACATCCACAGGACATGAGAGGCAGCTGAGGAGGGGTCATAAACCATCAAAGACCCCCAAAGCACCCCCAGACTCATTCCTGAGGCCTTGCACCAGAGGACTGAACATGATGCAAAGCGATGCAACCAATCCAAAGTCCATGGCAAGAGATGGTGTAAAACTTCCCTGCCAGAAGAGGCACCTGGGTGTTCCCAACTGGCCTGAATACATACTAACTCTCTGAACTCTGTTTTGTGGGACCATCACCACCAAGAAGACCAGAAGAGGATCTATAGGATGCTGCTGGGAATCACAGTGGTGAGTTTTTCACTTAACCTACCTCTCTGTCACTCTTTCGCTCCCCCCACCCCTTTCCTATTTTTCTGTCTCTCCCTCCCTCTTTCTCCCCTGCTCACATTTACTGTTAAATAAAATCCATGCTATTGATTTTCAGCATACAGTCTCTTTTGCACCTTAATTTGGGCAGAGGCATCTCTGTAACAATAACCAGATCTTTACATGCTATAGTAAGTAACTTACCTCTGGAAATACTTGATTTTTTAACAGAGAAACATTCATAAAAAGACTCAAAATACTGTTTATCTTGAGATATTTTTGACTGATTTTTTCCCCTCTTTTTCCCAGTTCTGTTCCACTGATGTTTGCAATGGTCAGATAGATGACCTAACTTAAAATACTGCCACTACTATCCAAATTCTGTCTTACATAGAACTTTGAACTGCATTAAAAAACAGTGTTCACAATCCCAGCGGTCTCTTGCAGCTTTTTGGGCTAGATATCAAACCCTGCTATCGTCATCATATTTCAACTAGTGATTGTAACCATGGGATATTTTATTTTAACTTATCGTGGAGTATATGCAGTCACTGTCACCTAGGAGATGCTGAATGAGTAGGAGTTTAGCCACAGATGATTTTGAAAAGTCATATTTTCCAGGGTGAATCAGATGATCCTTTCTTTAGCTGCAAGGTGTCCCTGTCACTAGTGAAAAATAAAACATTTGATGTAATCTCTTCTGAAAATACAGCTGAAAACAACTGTGATCACATCTGGCATTTTAAGGAGTAGTAAAAGGAGTTGTGTATGAGCAGAAAAGAGAAGAACAGTGAAAGATGGAGAAGTAACACAAAGGCTAAGGAAATACTGAAATCCCAGTTACTTAACAACAGACAAAGAAGTAAAATTTATGTTTCCTATATATAATTATGCAAAATATTCTCATATGTGCTGAGCTCATAAACCCACCAGTGAAAAAAAACAAAAAGAAAAGTGCAAAAACCAGAAAGAAAGTCGTCTACCTAGATACAAAGTCTTGGAAGTGATGGGAGGCATCCTTTAAAATGGGGAAACTATAAGTTTTTAAAAGGTCATATGAAAAGTGTCTTGCTTTTCAAAATAGAAATTTCTTTTTCTACAGAATAAAAATGTGGAGGAAAAAACAGAGCCTGTAAGCTCAGCTATGTGCATCAACATGAATATTACCCTGCAGACAAAGCTTTGTCTACTGCCCCTTAATTAAAGGAGCTGTCCTAGAATTTTCTTAGATCAAAGAGAGAAACAAACAAACAAAGTATATGGGGAGAGAGAAAACAATAACGTCTCTGTTTCCTTCTTGAAATTTACTAGGGCAGCCACTGTTTTTACTGCAGTCACAGGCCTTTTCTATTTACAAATTCAAAGGCTAGTGCTAAACTTTAAAAGATGCTTGTGCCAGGCTCTGTTTCCAATTACCTGCACACTGTGTGGTTTCCCAAGTGGGGTTTCTGCTGAAACTGTAATCAGTCTAAAGTAAGTCATATCCACAAATGGCAGCTTGGATCAACAGGCTGTGCTCCACGTCCCCAGTGGCCCCATCCTGCCTGCAGGAAAACACTGTCTTCACTATCACAAGAACCCAGCTAAACTTACTTGGCTCCAATTCAGGTGTAGGCCAGCTATTCAGGACAAAACTGGAGAATGGATATGAGGGGAAAATATTAGCAAGTATGCTTTCTGTAGCAACTATTTTTGAGCTTTCCCTCTTCTCAAACACCTTGCAGTGGTGAATGCAAGAGGCTACACAGGATGCTTGAGCACCCAGAAGAAACAATTTGCCCTGTTTACTGAACCCCAGAATCTGTAAAGAATTTTCAGCACAGAGACATGCAAGTGTCCAGTTCTGGAAGGAAGCTATATGCAAAAGGACTGCTGGAAGCAGCTCTTTCCATAAGCAGGTTGTGACCTTGAAATGGAGCAAAGCTCTCCTGCTAGCTAGTTTGGATGAAGACAGAGTTACCACACTACCAAAAGGAACTGCTGAGTGTTTCTCCATACATGCTTTTGAAATTTTTAACCAGACATGTTGTGGCAATCACCAGTGGCTGGCAGAGGCATGAAGTGACTGTTCAGTGAACTATACCACCAGATACATCTACAATGTCTTTAACAGGGATGGCTAGTGTATTTTAGATATCCTTGCAACCTTAGATCCTTACAACTGCACATGGAAAGACACTGCCAGAGGTGTCCCAGAAGCATTTTTTTCAGGAAGCACAGATCAGCATTATTCTCTTGACTTCATGTATCCAGATTTACAGCCCTTGACAAGATCTATGAAATCTGATGAAAATGCAACCCTTTCCAGGGAATGTGTTTGGTTGGTTCTTTTCTTCCTTGCATTAGGGATGTATTACATTTCTTCCTTTTTTTTTTTTTTTTCACTTTTCTGACAGAATTCTAAATTCTCTGAAGTTTACAAAAAGAAAGACTTCAACCCTAATGAGATTTTACCCTTCTAGGATTTTGGAAGAGAAAAAAAGGAAGATCTTATCTGTTTTAATTCATGCAAAGGACTCTAATGACCTGTTCAGTACTTTTGACATAACTTTTGAGAGTAAAGATAAAAATATAAAAACATAATCTCACCCAAAATCTTAAAAATTTGAAGTGAAAAAATTGAAAATTGATTTGTAACCTTAATTATGGGCAGATGGCAAGGCACTGAACATCATTCAAAGTCTCTCCAAAGAGACTGTGAGGAAGAACACCACTTCTTCATCACACTTCTCTCACGACTACATGTCCTTCCTGATATAAAATACAGGGGCAAGGGATGAAGGTGGAGGAATAGGCACAGCAGAGGTATTACATTTCCAAACTGTCAGTGTTTTTACTCACCTGGCTCCTCCACTGTAGAGATCTGTGCATCTACAGAAAGGCAAGTGTCCCACTGCCTTTTCAGAGCCCAGGAACGATGCTGCAAAAGGCCACAAACAGGGACAAAAGTAGGAACAATTTCACTCCTTTTTTTATTCTGGTCAGGTTCACAGGAAGAAAATATTCTGTTCACACGGAGTAAAATGTTGAAACAGTAAAATGCACTTCACAGTATCAGCCAATATTCCCAAAGTCCTTTACTGATAAAAAAACCCCCAAACTTATTTCCAATACCTAATGGGTTGAATTACCTTTCTCTCCCTACCCACCCCCACTTTTCTCTTTGGAGAGAACTGAAGCTTTAACAGCTTTTCCCCAGTAATACATGGAATTTTACAGCAGAGCCAGAAATAAAACTAGGTCCTCTTGATGCCTCTATCTCCTAATGCAAGAGCAGCAGGAACTAATCATTCATTGCCCATAGAATTATCTGTCTTTTTTTAACTATGTGCAAACATATATGAGTCAACATTAACAGGGAACTGCTTTCCCAGGTAATCTACACTTATGATTTCTTCTCACTAAGAATGCTTCACTCAAGCCCCTTTTTGCTCCCATGTTCTCTCCCCACCTGCTGCCATCCTCCACAGCACAGCAGTGCAGAGTCCCTGTGCAGCACTGAGGAAGATGAACTGCTGCAGTCACTCAACTGGCTCCTTTGCCTTTTTTAGTGCCCCCAGAGAGCTGGGAGAATTTAAAGAAAGTGAGCCTATTGTCTGAATCCCTTCACATTTAAACTGCACATGAGGAAGCCCTGGTCTGATGAGGAGACCTACCCTCCAGCTGTTTCAAATACAGTAGCAACATCAAGGGTAGCCACTGCAAATCCTGATTTTTTACTGCCCTTTCAAAAATAACTTTACAAGTTCTTTTTTACCACATGTAAGCTGAGTTTTTTCTTGGCTCTTGGGAATGAAGGGCAACCTTGTAATTTGAGTAAGAGGAAGCCTGGAAGTGTGCTCTCCCTAGAGACCTACAAAGGAGTAACAACTGAGCCGCTGTGCCTCTCTTGTTTTTGGGAAAGGGAATATATAGCTTTGCTCCCTTCTGCAGGCACTGAGCCAGGCAGTCTGGTCAGAACAGCAGTGTGAGCCAGAACAAATTCTCTTCCCCATGGCCTTCCAGTTGCTGCTTACAAGAGAGTAGGAGGTGAGCAGAGGCACACCTCTTCTTGCCTGGAGGCACGATGCCCCTAGCTAGCCTGGGATAAAAACGTGTTACAGGCAAATGCAGGGATAGGTACTCTGACACACACCTGTACACCAACAACCTGCTCATAAAGTCTGATGTAGCAATGACAGAGGTATGGTGAGTTAAATGACAGGCTGGGCTCCTTCCCATTAGTGTGTCAGCCAGCTGAGTAAGAACCAGCATGGGCTTTTCATGGGCCAGGCTTGTCAAACATTCCATATGCACGACCATCATACCTTTATACTCCAACTCTGTCAAAGCCTAGCCAGACTTGGACACAGACAAAATCTATATTTAAATAACACTGGATTAATTGAAGAAGTGCTTAAAAAGGTGATATGAAGGAAGCTGATGATTAATTAGGAGGTTTCTCTCAATTTTTCTTTCAGTAAGTACTTTGAAACACCACATTTTCTTTAGAATAGGGTGATAGAGTACTGCACCTCCAAGGTGTGTTACTGAATCACAGTCAGAATCAGCCTTTGCTTTCAGTAGATACACAGGAGCAGAGATCTTCAGTAAGAATGTAAAGCAAAGAGGTTCATCTTCTCCTAATTAGCCCATGGAAGTTCCTGCACCTTGCTGTTCTGAACCCGGGAACTCTCTCACGGACCTGCATTATTTTGCATTTTCCCAATGGTTTAAAATGTATTTTTAAGAAGACTCTCTGCCTGTCTAGTACTTCATTATGATCTAAAAAGAGACTGGCATTGATGGAAAAACTTTATTTGCCTTATTTGCATTCCCTAAAGTTATTTTTAATCTCAGCTTTTATTTCTCTACTAATAAAGATCCTATGTTTTTCTTTAGAAAAATATGGGAGACAAATGTTCCATCATTGAGGATGACAGATCCGCTTACCTGTGCAGAATAGAAAAAAATTCCTACAGATTTTCTACTGTCAAACTCCACAATGATTTTTCACATGTGCAAAGAACTGCAAATCAGTGGGTAAGGGAACAGAATGGGATGAGACGTGGAGGTGGGGATTGCCATTACACAGGAAAAAAACCCACCTTCATGTGTAATGCATGAACAAGTTGTCAGTAAATTAGTCCCTGACCACTGAGATAATGGTTTCTAAATGGTGTGGGAATTAACTTTATTCTGCTGCAGTTTGTGCTCTTACTTTATTCCTCAAAGACCTCCTAGCTGGTCGATACTTTAATCCTGCAGTTCCTTTTTTCTGTAGCTGCAGTTCTGAAGTGACTAAAAGCTCAGGTCAGCTTAACAAAAGGTGCTGAACTATTGCCTTAAGTCTGCATTTTGACCAATTTAATGCTCACAACTTCCTCTATTTCCTTAGGAAGTGAACAGCTCATGGTTCCATTTTGCCAAAAAGCAGATGCATTAAGTCTTCCACACTTCATCTAAAAATTTAGGGCTGTATTTAGGAAAAAATTTATCAGGCTACGGAAGGAAAGTTTGCCTCCTGAGGAAAGGAGTTTCAACGATTTCCAATAGGCAATTTTTCCAAATGCACAGATTGCCTGTGTTACCTATTAAAATATTTGAGTAGAGACAAATATGTACAACTTTTAAAGGAAAAAAAAAAAAGAAAAAAAAAAAGAAGACTGGATAACAAAAAAAAAGAGAAAGGAAAACAAACCAGGCAAAAAAGGAAAAACTAAAAAAAATAAAAAGGAGGATAAAAAGTCATCACCTTCAACACTCTCCATGTATCAGCTGCTCAGCAGGGAATTTGAGAACTGGCACTGCCAGCACAGGGAGAGAGCACAGCATGAAGGGCATGGCACAAGACAGCCAGGCACGTATCGTTTTCTCTCTCCTTCCCAAGGACTCCGCATCAGGACAGCTGTCATTCAGAGGATGCTCCTTCAGCTCCTCCTGGCCACTGCTCACCGCCAGTGACCTGCCAGGCAGGTGTCACTGCTGTCAGGAACAGTTGTGCTCCTCTCCCTCTGCCTGAGCTTGCTCACTAGCAGCTGCTCCAGCTGGGATTTATGAGACACAGATCCTCTTCACATTCACTTTAAGAAGCCTGCAGGTACTGCCACAATTATTGCTTCCTGACCTTCTTTTAGCCACATGCTGTTATTTAGCCTAGGACTTCTGTCTTCTCTTGACAGCTGCCTAGACAATGCAATCCTGAAACAGGAATGGGGTTTGTTTCTAGGCACAGTCCCAGCTCTAATAGCTACTGATTTGAGTTTCCTTTGTCCCCACCCATGATAGCTACATCTGTCCATAGGCTGTAAACTCATGTTTGATGACATGTTGTTCACTTGATAATTACTCAATATGACATGGGAGTTCACAGCTGTATGTGACTTCCCTGTTTGCACAGTCTAGCAACTACAGATTTGTCTTTCCAGCAACACTGCTCTGCCTTCAGGGAATACAGGCCAGCACCATCTGCTTGCAGATGTTTTTATATGAAAACTTACTGTGAATTTTGAATACATGCATACAAGTGATGCATTATACCTGGAAGCAGGTAACAACAGGGGATTTTGTGTGCCCAGACTGACAGGTCTTTGAAACCCAAATCTTTTGTGCTACAGTTGTTTCGTTCACCATTTCAGAACTGGAAAATTAACATGGCACAGGTTATTGGATCCAGTCACATAATATACCAGACTACACCTGAAGCTTGAGGCTGGGGCCTAAGCATCCTGAGAGATGTAGGTGCAAAATGTTCAGTGAATCAAGCAGGAGTACAGGCTTGAGATAAACCTAATTGCCATACATGAAACTTCCTGATGTATAGTTCACAGCACAGAGAAAAATTAAGAGTTAAAAATTTATATTCTAGTGAAGGAAAAAAAACCCCTAAACACATTCAAGTGACTGACTGCTTGAGTCTTATTTGATCAGAGCTTTTCTTTTTGTTTTCCAAAGGAGGTCCCCAGTGATTTTATAACAAACTCAAAACTCTGGAGCTGAATGGAAAAAAAAAATAACACCTGGTAATCTAAGATGTTTGCTTGAGCTATTCCAGATTTACCCTGGTTTAATCAGCAGCAGAATTTAGCCCTTCTTAAGAAAATGTAAGAAAGCTTGCATGTTGCAACAGGTAAGGAAAAAACAGAAATTACAGCAAGTGCAACCCCACGTAGTCTATGAATATTGCAGTTTTCAACCAGGTCATATGGCCTCATGTCAAGCAAAATATCTGATGAGAAAATAAGTAGGAGACAAAGTAGGGAATTTAAATTGTATTTGATTCTGCTTTTACATACACTGCTGTAAATCTACACCAGCCAAAAATCTGACATGTGGGACATAATACAGGAGAGTATCCTGGAAAAACCTACCTGTAACTTCAATAAATGCATAATGCACTTTAACATACTGACAACAAAAAAGAAAAAAAAAAGGAAATAAAATTAAAGTGGAGTATATGCTAATCTGCATTTACGAAAATGCTTTCACTGGAGAATATTTCAAGTTCCAAACACTCAGGGCACTGTGAAATGAAAATATTCCTATTTTTTTTGCTTAGCCTTAGAAACATTTCCTAAATATCTACCTGTTTGATAGTTTGTATTATTTTGTCTTTGGTTCATAAGAAAAAATATAATACCATTTACTGATTGGATGGATAACAAATCAAAACCAACAATTACCCAAAAATCCCTAATGGGGCATATAAGCTTTTTTAAAAGTATTTATTTCATTACAACATAAATTGGGAGTACATAAAAAGCTTTATCTATATATGCTTCAAAAATGAAACTATTAATACATCAGTTACACATATAATTCACCTGAACTGTGAACAGTGTCTAAAGAATTTGCATTAATCTGTTGAAAGTGGTAGCATCAACATTGTTATTTCATGATTTCACAGATTTCTCAAGGGTTTATCCACTAAGACTTGAAAGCAAAGCAAGAGACTCCTGCAAAAGGTAGCTTATTAAGCACTGTGGTAGTTTGAGAAGCATTGCAAATGTAAAATGGTAAGAAGTAGCAATATAATTGGTAAAAAACCTAGGCTGTTCAAGAAATATTTGAAAATAACCTGGCCCTACAGTCATCACTGTTTCAAGTACTAACTGTAGTTTCCCTCCCTGCTATTTGTTTCAACTGGATATACAGTAGGTACTTTTGACTCTGAATTCATCTCTTCCCTCCTATCCCTCACTCCCATTTCTTTCCTTTGAGTAATTCATGAAAGTGAGTTTCCAAAATAGCATGCTGTTGCAGTTTAACCCCAGCCAGCAGCTCAGCCCCACACAGCCACTCACTCACTCTTCCCAGTGATTTGGGAGAGAGAATCAGAAGGGGGAAAGCGAGAAAACTCATGGGTTGAAATAGACAGTTTAATAACCAAAGTAAAAGCTGTGCCTACAAGCAAAGCAGAACAAGGAATTCATACACTGCTTCCCATGGGCAGGTAGGTGTTCAGCCATCCCCAGGGAAGCAGTGCTCCAAGACATATAGAAGTGATTTAGGAAGACTAACTCTATCACTCCAAATGTCCTCCCTCCCTTTTTCTTCCCCCAACTTTATATGCTGAGCATGACAACAAATGGTCTGCAATATCCCTGTGGTCAGCTGGGGTCGGCTGTGTCCCCTCCAAAGCTCTTGTGCACCACCAGCCTCCTTGCTGGTGAGGTGGGGTGAGGAGCAGAAAAGGCTTTGGCTCTGTGTGAGCACTGCTCGGCAACAACAAAAGCATCTCTTTATTATCAGCACTGATTTCAACACAAATCCAAAACACAGCCCCATACCAGCTACTGTGAAGAAAATTAACTTGACCCCAGCCAAAACCCACACTCCTGCTGACTCCTAGTACCAGTGGGTTCATTCCAGCAGCTCTCAGCATTCAGAAGGCCAAACCAAATGAAAAGTGTGTGATCACATACTCTGAGAGCACAACTTTACTGAGCTTGTGTGTCAATCTCTGCTTTTAGTAGCAGTAATATAAAGTCAGAATAGTTCCAGTAACCTAATAAATGCATGGAACTATTATAAACTTGCACTACATTACCTCAGAGAAGGAGCTGAGGCAAGAAAAAGGTAAAAACATACTTTGCTACAATAGTACTCAGACTCATACTATTGGTAATAGCCAAACAGAGCTGTTCTGCTAAACCAGTGCCAATCCACTTTGCAAAATAAAAGCAGAAAGAAGACAAATTAATAAAATGCTTTTTACTATGACTGCTCATCAGTACTACTGTTTCCCCTTCTTGTGCTTTTTTAAGTTTCCCAGAAGCAATGCTACTGGGAAAAAACAAAAAAGCCCAAAGATAGGATTCTGTCTAGATCTGGATTTATTCCAGCAAAAAACACTACATATCAGTCCAGACACTAAGCACCAGCACCACTGTTAAGTTTTGTGATAATGAAGGTTAATACATTTATGGAGCAGTCAATAGAATACATGATGTAAATTAGGAAAAGCAATAGCCACTCATAATAGTGGTAACTGGGATACAGCACTCTGAGAGCCAATCAAACAGCACAGGAGAGGTATGGCTTTCATGTGAGTAATTTATTCTTTCATCACTTTAAATTTTACCAGGTATTTATTTACAAAGAAACTTCTGTGGATAGAATTTACATCAGCAACTGCACATTTTTAGCCATTTGTATGGCTAGGTATGACTAGGGTATGACTAACATCCTCCCCATGTTGCTTAACAGTGCCAGTTTTGATCAAACAGGATTATTCTTTTGCCAATTACTTTTTTTGACTTAGTTTCAAGTGTAAACAGAATCTGTACACATGCTTTTGCTGCAATTAAGATTTCTATTTTACAGAACCAGTTCGTAGATAGAAACAATAGTTTCATCAGTTAATAGCATTTCTTTATTGAAATCAGGATTTAGTTTTAGGTTCAATGAAGGCTTTAGGCATTTGATTGTTAGGTACTGCAATGCCTCTTTACTAAGGTGGCACCCCTGAGAAGAATCCAAATTACCTGTTTGGCTGCCCAGTACAGCACATGGAGGAACTCACCTCAGACTGGTAACCCAAAACACAGAGCCTGTCTGCAAAAGCTTTCCAAAGAAAAAGTGTCTGATTGTAGCAACTCGTATTAAATCTATGCTGAATTACCCATCCAGGAGGTGGGGCCTGGAATCTACTCAGAACTCAATGTACAGGAGCCTGTGTGTGTGAGCTTCTGGAGGATTTGCATGAAGCTCATCCCTGAGGAAGAGATGCAGGAGGTGGTCCCAATGTACCTCTCCTGAACAGCCATCGAGGTTCACAGGCACACACTCACACGCACACACACAAACTGCAAGGCCCCAGTTCCTCACTAAGCTTATGGGAATTCAAGCCTAAATTCTCTAGCAGCTAACCTTGAAAACAGGAGTAGTCTAGGGAGGAAAAATTAAACCTTGAAAACAGGAGTAGTCTAGGGAGGAAAAATTACTTCCTGAAAAATTAGGGCAACTATCTCCTGCATGTCCCATTAAAATGGGAGGACTGTAGGATTCAGGGGGAAGAAAGACAGCAGGGCAGACTATGTGTCTCTAGCTAGTCTCAGATCAGTCAGTGAGGATGACCACCTTGACTAACTCCAAGAGTTCCTTCAGTCCATTGACAACCAGAGGGTGGGAGATGTGGACTGAATGCTTGCAGGCTAAGAAAGCACACACAGGTCTCCGTGTTCCTATGCAAATATGGTACACTTCAGGCTACTCTAGAGAAAATGGCTGATTTAAAAGCAAAACACACATGCAAACACAACTTGAGGGTGGCCTGGCCTCTTTGTTTGTACCTAAATTAAACCCTATTACAACAGTGGTTTCTAGATATTCCACTTGGTAGGTAGGTGTGGAACTGCTCTGAGCAGTTCCAAATGGGTGGAGGGGAACTGCTCAGCAGCTCCACATGTCAAAGAGACAGTTGTTGCTACATTTAAGTAAAACTGTATGGTTCTGGAATGACAATTTCAGTCTTTAAATGCCTGAAAACTATCTAAATTATGGTTTTAGTACCCAAGTTTGGTGGCAGGGGGGTGGGTTTCTTTGTGAAGATAGAATTGGGGGAGAAAAATTCTCAGCAAACCTGCCTCAGGCCTACCAGGGAGGAAACAGAGGCCACAGAGTAGGAAATCTGGCTAGAAACATGCCTCTGCTGTTAATCATCAGGCTGTGACTATGCAGTGTACAAAGGAAACAGATTTGATAGACAGCTACTAATGAAGCCCAGACTCTCCCCGCTGACACTGTGTACACAGTGAAAGCAGGTAAGCATTTGATTCAACTTTTTTAAAAAATAGGAGCTAGCAAAAACACAAACCACTGCAGGTTTTTTTAACACTTATTACTGTAAAAATGTATTTCTTCATAGTGGACAGCAATAAGTACTGAAAGAAAGGATACGGTTCATTCTATCCCAAAAGCTTGTGGATTACTGTCACATCTTAAACCATGGAAACTTTCAAAAGCTCACTTAGAAACATTTTCATGCATTAGCAGAATGAAAATGCTTAATTAATAGGAATGCAAAATCCGGCTTGATACCTCACTACACTGTAGTATAAGAACTATACTACGTACGTCTTTGAACTATGAAATTGCGTTGTATTGCAAGATAAAACAGATGTTTCCTTGCGTTCCTAGTGATGCTACTATTTCAAAATCTGGCCTAGCACTTACATATCTAGTTTAAGTATGAACCTAAGCCTTGCATTACACAGCTTGAAATACTTTCTACAGTTAACATAAAAATTATGCTGAAAGCAAACATGTAATTTTTCTTTCCTGCTCAAGCTACAATGCTGTAATTTAATCTAGAGTCAATATTTCCAAGGATTCTCATCTGAGAATAAAATCAAATATTCTGTGAAGGATGTTAAAATCCACTGCACCAACCTGTACTGAGGCTAAGATAAATGTCACACTCCACAGGCCTACAGCTCCTGCCTGGCTGATGCTGCTTTAATTAGCTCACTAGGGAACAGGCTCACTTGGCTAAGAACTTCTAGGACTGGACAACTGTTTCCTATAAAATGACTAACCACATCAGCTGCATTAAAACCCTGTGCAACAACAATGAGAAGAGAAAAAAACCCCAAACAATAAAGAGAAAGAAAGAAGTATCTATGAAGTTCACTATTCTCTTTTGTACAGATGGTGTCTCATAGGACAGAGCCTGCTGCCTTCCTTTGGAACTAGCAATTATGTGTAAGAATGCTAAAGTCCTGTTTAACAAAAACATCTTAAAACATAAAAAGATCTTCTTTTTTTGATGCAAGGTCCCTATGTCTTTCTAAAATATGGATCTATACTAGAGCTTCGAGTATAAACAATTCTCTTCCACAGTCTATGCGAGTTCCATGCTGAATATACAGCATTGTACCAGCAAAAACACAGGTTCTTTTTTCAGAAAAGGTTTCTCAGTGATTTACCATAAAGCTAAAACATTTGCCTTGCCTAGTGATTTTTTCAAAATATAAAATGTATAAAATAAATGCATGTGCCCTTTTCAATATAGTCTGTCTGTGTAGACACTTCATGTTTTCCAGTTCTGAGTAACATAACAAAAAGTGTGCTCCAACTTTCCACAGGCAGGAAGAAGTTTTGTATGGTTTAGCCTCATTTGGATGCTGCCCCACAAACAGCACTCTTGGGCAGTTTAGAATCACAATGACAGAGTATGCCATCAGCACGTACTGCAATTAACAAGGACTTATTGATTACAGCAATCATTAGTTCAAAATAAATAAAGCAGTTTCTCAATCAAAAGACAGGGAAGTAACATCATGCTAGTGCACAATATAATCAATATGTGTAGCACATTCCTATTTTCCACGTCCCCTTTTGACGGTCTTGAAAATAAGTGGGAAAGGCCTTTTGCCACAGGTTGGTTTAGGTTAACCTTCCTTGACCTGCAGTTAATTAAAGAGCATATGAAGTACAAACTTTTTCCCCAGCTCTAGTAGCATACATGTCAACTGGTTGCAATCTGAACAGCTTTAGTTCATTTTTAATTCAAAATCTCTGATCAAGAAAGTAATAAAACAGTATCTTTTCATAAAGAACCATTGCCTTTTTCAATTAAAGAACATATCAGCATTTCATATCTACCATAAAATGCCACATTTTAGAAAGGTAACTAGACTTTTTTTTTCTTTTTTCTTTGCATTCCAAGTAAAACATGTGGCTCACATTTGTGTTACTTAAAACATTAAGTTTGGTATCTGTTAAATCATCTGTGGTTGAAATTCCTGGGACTAACACAGTGCCACAGCTTCCTTAAACCATCTATTGCACCAGAAATGAAAGGCTGTGATGGAGATGTTCTTCCTATACTTTTTAAACACAGGAAATAGTTGGTTTAATGCAGCTAAACTATGTTGCCAGCAGTATTTTTCCCTCAGAATCATCCCAGAGGGGGAAAAAACCACATATGACAGAAAAGGCTCCAGCCCAGATTGCAACTACATGTAAACACACAACCAACAATAACGTCCCATTATGACACTGTTGTCAAGATTATTTTGGAAATCCAGGTTTAAAAAAGTTTTTCTCAGATTGGGGATTGGCACAAACATGATCCAGAGATTATCCTTTATAGCAGCTTTTACTTTTGTGTGCTTGGCTTTTCATAAAAAGCCCAGCAAACATGAGAAGAGTTACAACTGAGTTAAAACCAGCTCAACATCTTGAGAGCAGAGAGGAGGAAAGGGGAAGTCCCTTTTCTCTGCAGACACAACAGAGAAGGTCCCCTGTGTAGATGGGAGTTTGTGGATCTGCAACCCAACTCCCCTCTCAGGAAACCAGAGCCAGGCCGGCCACCTTACAGTGGGAGGGAGCTCTCCTGGTCCCCTGTTTTGTCCAGCCTCTCAGGCAGGGTAAGCACGAAGGGCAGGAGGACACCCTTGGCATCCAAGGGGGCTTTAAGAAGCTCCCCATCAAAGGTGCCCTTGAGCCCACCATCTGCTTCCACCTCACCGTCCTGGGCTAGGCTGAAGCGAAGGGTGCCAGTCCGGTTGACGCAGTAGATGGTGTTGCCCAAGGGGGCACAGCGGAAGGGCTGGATGGGGCCGCCGCTGGGCCGCAGGCTGGCGCACTGGCTCCAGCACTTGGCCACCGTGTTGTACCGGAACACTTCAACGCCTCCGCTCGTGCCGCCGCCCGGGCCCTGCTCCCCACCGCGGCCGCTGCTCACATCAAAGCGGTAGATGAAGCTCTTGAAGGCCACCATGTCAGCAGAGCGCCGGCGGCTGCTGTTGTAAGGGCACTCCTGCCACTCGTCACGCTTGGGGTCGTATTTGAGCAGGCGGTAGAAGAGGGAGCCTCCCGACACATAGATCTCCCCGTTGCAAGTGGTGGCCTCGTGAGCCACAGCGAAGGCACCCTTGGGCAGAGGTGCCACAGGGCTCCAGCGGTCGGCCCGCGGGTCATACCTTTCCACAGTGAAGAGGCACTCGCCCCCCACAGCATAGAGGTAACCATCCAGGGCCAGCAGCTTGAGCTGCGAGCGGGGCTGAGCCAGCGGCCGCACCTGGCTCCAGGTGTCAGTCAGGGGGTTGTAGCAGAAGACCTTGTCGGAAAGGCGGGCCCTGGGTTCGCTGCCCAGCGGCCCCGTCACAATGCCCCCTGCGAGGAAGAGGTAGTTGTGGAGGACACACATGGCACAGCCCTTAGCATTGGCCTCCTCGGGCAGGCGCGTCAGCACCCTCCACTCACCGCTGCCCTCCTGGTAGTAGTGAATGAGGGAGCCACTCTCCTCCAGCGACACCACGGAGGAGGGACTCTGCGGCCGACTGCTCTCGCGGCTCTGTGGCCGGCTGCCACCACCCGGCCGCTCGAAGGCGTCGCTGACCTCGGCCACGAGCAAGCAGGGCCGGCCGGCATCCATGCGCTGCTGCAGGATGAGGTCCCGCTCAGCGCCACTGAGGCGCCCGTAAACGCTGGGCTCCCGCAGCACCTCCAGGTAATGGTCGCTCATGAAGCGATAGGCAGCCTCCCGCAGCTCCGCCAGCCGCTGCTTCTTGGCCAGGCAAAGGAGCTGGTAGCAGTTGCCGAGGCAGAGCTGGGCGCGCATGGCCTCGGCGGCACAGTGCAGGGCACAGGGCATCTGCAGGACGCGGGCGCCGCTCACCACCTCAGCCAGGTTGTCGTGCCGCACCTCGCCCATGCGGGCCGTGTACACGTAGTCGATGAGCAGCCGCAGCGCCCCGTAGCTCACCCCCTTCACCCGCAGGACGTCCCGTGAGGCGCGGGCACGAAAATAGTCACTCTTTGCCGCCAGCACCGACTTGTGCGCCCGAATACGGCGGCCCGACACCTCGATCACCAGGTCGGGCTCCTCCGGCGGCCGGTCCCGCGGCCCCACCACCTCCTCATCCTCCTCCTCCGGCTGGCAGGCGGCGTTGTTGATCTCCCACTGGTTCTGCACCACTCGGCCGCCGGCCGCGGGCGGCTGCGGCTCGGCGGCGGCGGCGCTGAAGCAGAGGGAGGAGCTGAAGCCGCAGGGGGCGGCCGGCGTGGGCGGCGGCGCCGGGGGGGGAGCGCCGTTCGCGGCCCCGCTCTCCTCCTCCTCCGGGGCCGCGCCGCTGCCCTCCATGGAGCCGCGCTACCTGCGCCGGCGCCGCGCCTGGTCCGTGCGGAGCGCTGCCGGCCGCCGCGGCGCGGCCATCACCTGCGGGACAGACCCAACAGCGCTCAGCATCCGCGCCTTCCCCCGCCGGGCTTCTCTCCCCCCCACCTCCCGCCTCCCAGGATTACTATTCGGGACCGCCGCTCTCGCAGGCGGGGCTGCTCTGGTTTCCGGGGCTAAACCGCCGCTTCTCCTTTCCCGGGGGGATCCACCCTGCGACTCGGCCGCCTCCCGCGGCTAACTGCGCTAGCTCAGCCCCCGAAAACCTGAGCTCTTTTGGTGGGACGGGGGATCCCCCGATGAGCACCTCAACAGCCTGAAAAGCACTTCTGGTTTTCAGGTTTTCTGGTTTTTGGTTGCCCTGCAGAAATTTTAAGCAGCCTGCAGGCACTGCAATCCTTTTTAAGAGGTCCCTACACGGCCCTGGGTGATGAGCAAAAATCTCCTTTAACTGCAGATACTTAGGAGTACTATCACAATGTATTCACCTTGTGCAACTGTTTCAGTGGAAGGCTGAGGCCGCAGTTTAATCTGGAAGGCGATTCCCCACCAGCTAAATTTGACTTGGCATGACCTTCAGAAAGTTCTCTTCATATCGGTGTTCCTCATATGCATTCCCCCTGTTTAAAACAAAAAGATTATTATTTTTAAAATCGATAGATTCTCTGTTTAGTTAAAAGTTTGGGAGCATTAAAGTTACGTCTCCTTTAATAATATATCTAGAATATCTTAAAGACACTATATGCTAATAAGTATGCTAATAATTCTAAGTGTTTATGAAACACATGAAAGTATTTTTTCTGTACTTGGGACAAGAGCAATCTCACATTTGTCTAACAGCATATGTAACTGTAAAGCATTAGCAAGGTGTTAATCAGACTTCATAAAGATTGCTTCATGTCTTTACTCAAAGATTCTGTTAATAAAAAGTAGAAGCAAGGAAAAAAAAATCAAATTAGATAATTAGAACATGAAGTCTCTCATGGGAAAAGGCAGGATACAGAGAGGGCATAGCCCTAAGTAGGTTAGTTCCTGTCAGCACAACCACCACCCAGTTGTACCTTCATTTCACTAGTTTTCAAAATTTAATGAAGTGCCATTTCTTTGCCTCATGTTTGTTTATGAATTTCCCAGACTTGGAACCAAGCATCAAAACTTGGTTTAAGTTCTGATGAGTGACGCATAAAAATTGTCTGAGTGTACTTAATATAATAAAGTAAGTATCTGCAGCCCTGATTCTATTTTTAAGGAGATTATTAATTTCCACTAAAATCCCCTTTGTCAGTTTTTTCACAGTCCTCAAGGAACACTCATTTCTATGTAAAATATGCATTGTGGCTTCCTTTTAGCAGACATGATTCATTTACCCTGTTAAATTAACATTAGGGAGATTTAACTTTTTTTTTTTTTTTTGAAAGCATAATTGGTAAGTGACATTGTCTGGAAATCCCTGACACAGACAGGAAATCTAGAAGCCCATACTTGCAATGCAAACTTTACTTAAATGTGAATATCAGTCTTCCTTCATGGTGCTTTATTTTGTGCACTTGCCCGGTAAAGGGCTTTCTACTACATTTCATCACATTCAATTAGACTGAAATCAATGCAAAGGTTTGATTTTTGGGTATTGGAGACTTTTAGACAACAATAACAGCATTTTAAAACTTATTAGAATTAGTAGATTTCACCAACTTTGTATTCCTCATCTGAGTGTTTAAAAATCTGGGACTTAGGAACTTTCTATGACTGTTTGAACTTTGGCTAGCTTTAGTGGCAGACGTCCTGCTGTCCAAACCCAAACTCTGTAGGTCAAGCTTTGCTGAGTTTTCTCAGTAAAGTCTTAACTAGACAAAAAGATTTGCAGTGATCTGTGCATACTCAGTGTGTCTATAGAAGATGTAAACTGGGCAGCATTCCTGTTGATGTGACTATGTTTTTCATCAGGTACACAGAGCAACTACTGCAACTAACAATATTCTGGCCATTCCCGACACACCTCACTTCTGACACCACTTCTTCTAACTTCTACTTATGTACCCCCCCTACAAGAATGATTGAGTAGCTTCAGGTAGTTTCAAGCTCTTGGTCATGGCTTGATTTTGTAAGTGAAACTATTAAAGAAAGAATGAAAGAGAATGCTATCAAAAATTAGAAGTATGGGTGATTAAATGTGAAAAGTCAAAAACAGTAACTCTAATACCAGTAATATCTCTCTACAGTGGAATGTATTTCTTGCATTATGTCCCAAAGGAAAATCACCATTTAGAATATTCAAAGTAGTTAAAACAATAACCAGAAAAACTTATGTTTTCAACTTTCTCGCTAATGGGAAAAGAAAAAAAAGGCTGAGATCCTCTTCAAGCACAGTAATCACACCTTTTCCCACATTCAAATATCTGCTTGGTTTAGAAGTTTGATTTGACACATTTGAAATGTTATTGAAAAAGAAGCTTGTAACAAACATCTGTGTTAACCCACATCAATTCCCCTGAGAAATCGCAAGGAGAAGGAAGGACTGATGGCATTGCTTGCTAATGGGAAGCAGCAGAATTCTGAAGAAAATTGTCCTCTGGTATATCCAAAGCTAATTACCAAGAATATGCTGAATTTCATGCTGAACGTGAGAAGGACTTAAACTACCACATACAATTAAGGCAACAAGGAACTATATGGGGAGGCTGACGACTTAGAAAAGTTGAAAGAGGGTTTGGAGGATTTTGCCAGTGACAGCAATCCCAGCACCTCTGTCTAACTGAAAACAAAATACAAGAATTACACAAAGATGAAGCTGAAAAAACAATTCAGAGAAGAAATGGAACCTTTCCATTATTGAGCAACAGGACTGATCTGAGTTAAAAGGTCATGGATTTAGTATGAAACAGGAAGATGCTGAGAGGGCCTGATGGAAATACAATACTGAACTCCTCCTCTGTTCTTTTCTTACCTACAGCGATCAAAGAGTTGTACTGCTGTTCTGGCAGACAAAATATTCAAAAAGTACAGAATTGCAAAAGATACTTGATAGCTGTGATGATTCAGAAGAATTTGACCACCCAACGATCACATCTGGCTTAAAATAAACTTGGCTTTAACATTTTTTCAAAACTCACAAACAGGATAGGTACTGGAAAAGGAAGCAATTTATTGATAGAACATGTTACCTATGGACTGAGGTCCCCTTTTATACTGGGGACTTTTAAGTCAGAAGCTGAATTACTTGGTCTGAAAATGTTTTCATTATCATGGGTTTGGTCTAGGGATGATGTAATGTTAATGGACAGAGGAGCTGCCAACAAACATGAACTGTATTTACAGACTTGGCAATGACACACAATGTCCTGAATGTGTGGCCCCAACCTCAAATGCTGTAAGACATTGCTCAAGTAACAGCACAGATAAGAAGGCACAGTTTTTCTGACAGAGAAACTGTAATAAAGAGCTGCAGGTAAAGTTTCCTGGCATTGCATTCATTTGGCAGTCCTTCTGATAAAATCCAATTAAATGCTTGTATTGAATTGTTCTCTCCTGGTTTTTCTTGTGCAGTGCCAATAGCCTTTGATCCAAACCACCTCCCCTAGCAAGACCCACTTTCTCCAGGGAATATGTGCATGTGGGAGGAATTGGGTTACTTCTCTCCAGTTCACAAATGGAAACGGCTCTGACTCAGTCTCATGGCAAATAAAAGCAGTGCTTTCCCTACCATAAGCAACTCTAATTTACATAAGTAGGCTATTCTCCCCAGGAGACTTACCAGTTCAGAAATGACAGAATACCATTCTGCTCCACCTTAGTCCAGAAAAAATGCTTTCATAAAAATTTGGACTGCCAAACTTTTACTTCAGTAGAGAAGTCCCTTGGGATAGGGATGTAATCTGATTGAGATGATTAAGGCATCTAAAGAGGTAGGATCATCAAAAGAGAAATAACATCCCTCATATTTATTTAAAAGCTAAACAATGACTTGAAAGTAGAACTGGCCAGGGTGAAGGGTAGGCAATGTCAAGTGTAGAGTGGTTAGTATACTTATGAAAATAGTCTGCAACACTCCTGGTCACTGAGTAGGTCTGTGAAATTTGGAGCAAAAAATGTTCTTTTCATAGATAGGGAAAACATCTGGAGCATAAAGATGCCATTTCTCTGAAAGGTCCTGCACTGTTGGAGCCTGTTACAGATTTAAACTCTAAATCTTAACCACTTGATTAACCTCCTATTTGTAAGAGAATAATACAGTTATCTTCCAATGTGCCACCTCAAGAAAAACAGCATAAAGAATAATTTTTTTCTCTCACTTTTTTAAAGCTAGGTATGTTACAATCCTAGTGTCTTGCCCTGACTGCTGGATATATGGCTCTTATAGTACTGCCTTCACACTCATGTACGGATGCAAATTTTGACCTCTCAAGGTGCTGTAATTTTTTGACAATATGTAATAGAGGTATGAATTGGTCTTTATCTCATAACTACAACATTTTCATACAATCACAAAGAAAAATAAACATTAAAGAATTGCAGCTTATGACTACAGACCACACCAGAAACATATGGACAGCAGTTCCTCATCAGAAACTCAGAGGAAGAAAAGGCTCTGTGTGTGTCTGGGCAGGGAGGAAGAGAGAGAGGAAATAAGTCATAATAAAAATATTATCAAAAGCTTGATTAAATTGATACTATAGCTAACAAATATAAACCAAAAATATACAAGTTCTAAACAGTCATCATGACCAGAGAAAAGGTTTCCTAACTGTGATATCCATAGAGACAAACATTTTCTAAAAAGGAAACTATCTTTCTGAGTTCCTTCCAGTTTGGACTCTTCAAAAATAGTTAGGGAGGAGTAGTGTCTCTCAGGAGTTTTCACAACAAAAAGGAAATAACACTCCTACAAAAGAAAATCTAGCAAAGATTAAGTGCAAGTTCTCTCCAATATCCCTCAGAGGAAAGAAAGTCTAACAAAATAAAGAACAGTCAGAAACAAGCTTTGAGTGATTACAATACCTTTGGGAAAAACTCCAGGGCTGATGTGGTGTCTTTATCATCAATGCACTACAAGTCAAGAGATAAGTATGGCATGACAACACCATACTGAATGTAACAAAACTTTTTATGCAGAATTGCTGCTAATTCTACACATGGGCTCACAGCTACACTTCTAAATATGAGAGCATGTGGTCATGTCTGTGATAAACTGAAGTTTGGTTGCTTTCATCATATCTGGGCACAGCTAACACTCCATTAAATTAAGAGCAGTACCAAACATAGCAGCGTGGTGCTGCAGCTGAAAGAATGAATGCAGTCCTTGAATGTGTGTGCTGGGAAATACAGAGTACCCACAGGGAAAATGTTTCCTTTCCTCTACAGCACTAGTAGGTTTGCAATGGAACATGGTGGTTGAATGGATGGAAGCATGTACACTCAAGGCTTTACATTTTGGAAGTAGCATTTTAAAATCTGCGAAGACAGAGAAGAGTAGCCAATTATTTCAGAGACATAAAAAACCCCACTTTAGTGAGAGACTCAGAACAGCACTTTGAAATCAGACAAAGGCTTACTCTGTCTCCATGCTGCACACCAGCTCCCAGGCAAAAAGGGATACCTAGCCTAGAAACCCTCTAACATCCACATGGCTTTGGAGAAAAGGTGGCTTGTGCTACTAGCCTGGAGAACTAGTACAGCAAGCCTTAGTCAGCCTGAGAAATGCAGAGCTGACACTTCTTCAGGGCTTGGTATGTTTGCTCTGTGACTTGATGACTGTGCACAAGTGTAGGCACATGAAAATTCCGCACGCTGAAGGCTTTCTTAGGCTGGTGAAGAAGCTCTAAGCAAACCAAGCGTAAGCATAAACAAAGCAAAAGATTTATGCTGCTGAGGGGGAGAAAAAAAGACAGCTAGAGCACATTGTGGTTAATTAAAGTTTAATTGATGGGTAGAGTAAAGAGGGGTTCAAAGAAACCTACAGAATAAAACCCAAAAAGTGCATTCACTTTTGAATAAATATTTGAATAAATATTGAAAGACAAAGAAGTATCCCATGGAGAAACATTTTTATCCTGCCATACACTTCTGTCAATACTCGATTATGGTTCATGTAGGAGGCAGGATGCTGATCTACGTGGACATTTCATGTGACATGGGAAGATCCTTATTCTGATTTGATGAAAGGGATCTTGAGTATGTGCCTTGCTGGAAGGCACTTGGGAAGTGAGGGTAAATAAAATTTGACAAGAGCAAACTAGTTGATCTAGAAATCCTTTCTGACCTTAAATTCTGAAAATTGCCATACACCAGGAGCACTGACTTGAAGCAAAACATCAACTTGTGATGATTAAAAGCCTCATTTAAGCATTAGTGTGTAATGTATTATAATGTGGTAATGTTGACTGCAGAAAGGCTTTTCAGTATTAAACTGTATTGCCAACAAATTGCAAACCTATTCAAAGTCTCTACGAACACTTTGGCAAAGTTGGTGCTAACAAAGAAGGAGGAGAATATCCACTGAGAGGCCAAGTCAAGCAAACCAGCAAATTAGTTGAGAAAGATTTTTGAAAATCAGAGTCAGCCTTGTATTGCATTCCAGAATAGCACTTGATGTCCATAAATGTACTACACACTGCCAACACACCTGCCCTGTATTGCATTTAACACAGAAGACAAGGAACAACTTTGGAGGAAATTAAATTCCTGCTCTAAGATAAAACTGGATTTTGCTTTTATATCATTATGGAAAGGACATACAGATTGAAGAGCCCAAAGCAGCAGAAATCTGCCAAACTATGTCACTATTGTGATTGAGAAAGACTGAATGTGAAAGGTAACAACAGACTTCAAAGGGAAGGAAACAGTCCCATTTTTCTGAGACTTATACCTAGGAAAAGAAAGTAAAACTTCTAGAGAAAACAATAACGAAAATACTTTTTTTGTCAGACAAACTCTAGATCTGGTACTTAAGAGAAAAAAAGCCCCACTTTTAGAAACTGACCAGTTTCAATGGTTTATGGACAAATTAAGTAAGTGATGCTAAGAAAGGCAGAGGTCCTTTAGCTACATGATGAATGCCACCCCTCCCATTTTTGGAGCTCATATTTGGTTTCTTTGCCCAGATACTTCTTCAAACTTAAGGTTTACAGTTAAAAACTAAGGTTTAGCTGCAACTAAAAATTACATTACAGGCAGTTTGATTTCAAGAAAAATTCCAGGTTCCTGTAGACATTTTCCCTACAGAGACTTTGGATTGGATTCAAATATGGAGAGACCTGCCACAGCGTTAAACATGGCAAAGGCTGACTTCGAGGGCAGGTTTATCTGGCAGCTGGCAATGTAGCAAAGATGTAAGACCTAAGACAGCCAGATCAGATAGCAGAGCAAAGCCTCCAGCATGACAGCCCTAATCTGAAAGAAGGAAAGGAATCAGCTTGCACAGAGTTCTCTCTGCCATGGCAGAAATGCTGCTGGTAAACTTTGCTGTTGGTCCTAGAACTGTGACCTACTAGGTTACTCACAGGAGTTTGACTTCTTTTATTTTACTTCATGAAAATCAGGCCAAGGTGGATAGACATAGGGGCATATTCCCACACAGTATTTATCTGTGGGTGGGATGCACCTCCCAGTTCTCCTGCAAGAGAAACTGATGCTGTGTGTCTGAGCTGCACAGCACTGCTGTAACCAGCTCCTGGAATGGAATCTGGAACATACACACAGGTTCTGCATACATATGCATGGGTGGGTACAATTAGATGCCAACTGATTTGGATCCTCAAAAGTAAGTGCATGAGAGCTACCAAGGGCTGGACAGTAAAGACCGTGGTGATGAAGTGCTTCGCTTGTGCAATCAGGGGACTTCAGTTCTTCCTTTGGATGCCTCAGCCCAGAATTCTCTGCAAAATATACCTCAATTACTTTAAAAGACAGCAGTACTGACTTTTGCTGCTATTTTGCCTTTCTGTACAATAATTAGAGTTCTCAACAAGCCCCATGGGAGACTTGTCATTACCCCTTCCTTTGCCTGACAAGACTGAAACCCCCAAATATCAACCAAGTGCCCAAACCATCAAGTCTATGAAAGAAGGGTCACTCTCCTTCAGACTAAAGCAGTTACTACTTTTCAGAGAAACAACAAAAAATGTTTTTTGAGGGTGAGGAAGAAGAATCCTGGGTTCTGCTCTCTGCCAAAAAGGAAGTTTCTGTACTTCTTCCCATTGCCTTTAGAGGATCAGGGCTCAGCTATATTGCCTGGAGATCTAAGCCACTCTGTTTTGTGCTAGGATTGAAAAACACTTGCGCTGATCTCAAAGCAGAAATGCAGGCAGAAATGCAGCCATAGGTACTTTTGCAGCAAGCCTTTACTATCAGGACTACCTGTAGGCTGTCAGCCCAGATTTCACCAAACAATAGGAATGCTTTTAGCAGCAATGATGCAACTGAGGGCTTAACAAAGTATTAAATGACTTTATGTAATCATTGGAATTAAAAAGGGAAAGAAGAGAAAATTGAGTGTAATGCATGCTGTTTATGTTAGTAGAAGCTAACACTTGCTGACCATGCTGAGACAAAAACAAAATAGGTTTCTATTAAAATACTCTTATTTTCATGGGCTGACACTTTCTGCCTTGAATGCATAGCATTTTTTACTATAATGTGAATTTCATATGCTGAGCCTGAGGGTTCAGGCAAAGGTTTTCTGGCACTAATTTCTCTGACTAAGCTCTACTTCTACAACAAAAATTTAGTGCAGGCAATTCAGTATCTCCTACTATACTGTTTTTTTCCATTGAATGAGGCAGACAGGTATCTAAATTAAAGGGACAGAAAAGATTGACTGGTTATCTAATCTTATTCCTGCAAGAACAGGCCAAAAAATTTTACTCCTGTACCAAGCCAGTAACTTCTGGATGAATTAGGTCAAAATGTTGTTCTGTTCAGATCATTCATCTCACGTCTATTTGGTTTCTCTGTTTTGGCCAATGGCCTTGATGGAAAAGCAGGTGTCAAATAGATCATTCTGAATACCTTGAATAAATGTACATGCTGCTTTTCACTTTGGAATTCTCTCTCCCCAGAATGATCCTTGCTCTTTCTGAAGAGACATCCAGACTGGCGACACAACCATGAAGGGTGATTATGAACACAGAACTGTCTCATCTGCTTTTGGACTTTTTGACACAGAGTAGAAGTAAATACTGTAGTATGTCTGACTAATCCATGACTCAAACTTGTAATTTTCAAGTGTTATAGAATAAAGGGCTGCTAATGCATGCAGTTAAATGTGCATCATGTTCAACAGTCACAGTGCTATCCTTGCATTTATTAGTTTGCAATCTGGACAGAGGTGTACAGCCAGGACCCAGAATAAGAAGCAAGACTTTTACATCAGAATGCTGAACACAGAGAGATGTTTGGTTTTATGGTTATGATTTTGGAGCTATGAGAAGAAGCTTAGATTCAGGGATCCTGGCTTGTGGTTCTGATTATTGAGAGATTTTGATGTTTCAGTCAGAAGTCTAAACTTTGGTTGCTTCTGACTAGAAACATTTTTGATACACATCAGCAACATCTCAAAGCAGATACTGAGGCTTTTCAGCCACTGCCAGGTGAAAAGCTGCCTGATTTGGGGGGAACAAGCCAAGTATTTATTTCCCATAAGGCTGCAAAACGTCTTGGCAGAAATATTGTCCGGGTATTGGACTAACAGATTCTTCCAACTCTCCTACCTGTCTCAAAGGTCATTCATAGAGAATGAGTGGTACAGACCTCATCCTGAACAAAAAGAAGCAGCACCAGTGAATTTTATCACATGAATGCACATGAACAGTCTTTGCCCTCGTTTTCCTAAGATCAAAATTTGAAACTTCTTGGGACACATGGCACTGACAAACTCCAAAGCTCACACAATACACTCAAATGACATTTACTTTTCTTTTGCTGTTTCTGCATCTACTGTGGAAACCAAACTTCAAAACTGAATTATCAATTACTATTGAAGAAGTATGTTTGTGTACTTGAAGAAGTACGTTTGTGAACTGCTCACTTCTATAGCTTTGAAGAGAATGAGGCTTGTGATAGTAGCCTGCAACTAGAAACTGCCACCTAAGTTTCACAGAGAATTTTGATCAAGCCAGAGGCTGACATGACATTAAATCCCAAGCCCACTGCAGTCAAGGAAAATTCCCATTAACCTCATGAGCATCAGGATTTCTTACACTGTTGTACCAGTTCTGCATGGCGAGGTTTTTGCAGTGGGAGGGCTGCAGTGGCGGCTTCTGTGAGAAGCTGCCAAAAGCTTCCCCACGTCTGACAGAGCCAGTGCCAGCCAGCTCCAGGACAGACCCTCCAGTGGCCAAGGCAGAGCCCATCAGTGATGGTGGTGGTGCCTCTGGGATGACAGAGTTAAGAAGAGGAAAAAGCTACTGCGCAGGAGCAAACTGCAGCCAGAGAAGACAGGAGTGAGAATATGTGAAAGAAACAGATCTGCAGGCTCCAAGGTCAGTGCAGCAGGAGAGGGAGGAGGTGCACCATGCATTGGAGCTGAGATTCCCTGCAGTCCGTGGTGAGGCAGCTCTGCCTCTAGAGCCCATGGAGGTTAATGGTAGAGCAGAGATCCACCTGCAGCCTGTGGAGGATCCCACACTGGAACAGGTGGATGCTGTGGATGCCATGACCCTATGGGAAGCTCACTCTGGAGCAGATTTGCTGGCAGAACTTGTGACCCCACAGAGGGCCCATGCTGGAGTAGTCTGCTCCTGAAGGACTGTACCCAATGTGACGGATTCATGCCGAAGCAGTTTGTGAAGAAAGCAGCCCATGGGAAGGACTTATGCTGGATGGGAGAGACACCTTGCTGGAGCAGGGGAAGATTGTGAGGAAGAAGGAGCAACAGAGACAATGTGATGAACTGACCACAATGCCTAGTCTCTCTCCCTCTGTAACACTGCGGGGAGGGGGGGGGGGGGGGGGAAGGTAAATAATTCAAGTGTATGGTTAAGCCTGGGAAAAAGAGAAGTATGGTGGGAAGATGTTTTTAAGATTTGGGTTTATTTCTCATTATCCTCCAGCTTCCCTAAGTCGACTTTGTTTTGCTTGTAACAGGAACTGCTGAGTGATAGTTCACTGTGCTTATCTTGACCCACGAGACTTACACTTTATTTTCTCTCCTCTGCCCAGCTCAGGAGTAATAGAGCAGCTTTAGTAGGCATGTGGCACCCAGCCAGGGTTAATCCGCCACAACTGTACAGACAAATGTAAACAGTAGCTTTTTTTGACCTAAAGCAATGCAGGGAGTTGCAGTAAAAAGAAAAGATGAAAGACAGCTACAGGATAGGAGAAAAACTCTCCCAAGAACGGATTTGTCTTTGACTGATGGAATCAGAACATTTGTTTCACATGCCACTCCCACAGCAAAGGGCTGGCGTTTAGTTCTTTCTGTCTAACACCTCAAATATGGGTTGCAGAAATAAGAGTTCATTTCCAGAGCTTAGGGCCTGTTTTTTCAATCTACTTACAAGAAAGGGGGAAAGAGAAAAAAACAGAACTGCTTTCAAGAAGAAAAAAACAAAACTATTGTATAACTCTGACAGGTTGATAGTTTGAAATGATTCAGAAGTCCAGGAGCCTGCCAGCAGTTAGACATCCAAAGCTGAGATGCAAAACTTACCTAGCTCCTTAAGTATTCCTGGAGGAGTCAGTGTCCAGAAAAACAACTAAGAGCTTGTGCTAATCTATGAATGCATAAATGTAAAATAACTTCAATTAATGCAAATCATGTTGTGACAGACTACATAACAGCATGGAAGCTGCTTGACCAACATATGTTAATTTGTATAGAAAGATTGTGGTTTCTGATGCGTTTCCAAGTGAGGTAAAAAAGGCTGTCAATCTGTCTGTTTCAACCAGAGACACAGCAATGGCAGCTTGTGAAACATCCCACCTGAAAAGCCTTTATGTGACACATCTTTCTTCTCCCCCTGACACAGTACAAACCACTGGATTTTTTCTCATGCTTGCTTTGCATTAAATAAACTGACTTAACCAATCATAAGTCCTGCCATCCTCACTGATGAGGTATAAGAATGAAACTGGGAAGTACCAAATGTGCAGTGCAGAATAAAAACACCAAGCCAGCTCTTTTTTGCATTAACACTCAATCACCCATATACAATACTGACCCAGTCTTGTAATCCTTTTGAAGCCAAAACTGCCAGTTAACATCCAAGGAGCATTTTAGGATGAAGAAAAGGGTGCAGCATTGCCAGTCAATTGGTCCTGATCCTGCAGAGAGTTACACACAGATTTAAGCACTCTGTCCACAGGACTAACCCCACTTGTAATGCCAACATCTGCAGTGTAAACTGAGTGCTTGCTTAATTAACTGCAGGAGGAAGGCAAAATCTCTGTCGATTCACTGGGTTGTCACATGGTGAAGAGTTCTGGCACAGGGAATTGGGCAGGAATGTATAGCCCAGGCTAGAGAAAGAGTAGGGTCCCTTCCTGCTCAATGAGAGCTCAGTCACACATCAGCTCAAACTGGTTGTCAAATCCTGGACTGCTATAAAGTAATTCTTCTTCAATGAAAGGAACTAATCACGCCTGCTCGCTGACAAAACAACACTGAGACCAAACATGAAGCAGAAACAATAGATGATGACAATTTCACTGAAAAATAAAACACCAAGAGTAAAAATGTCATGTTCTGAGAAGGCTAATGAGATAAAATACAGTGAAAATGAGCTCATTTTTAAAATGGGTATTTTCAAGGATGTGAAGGGCATAAAATGACTTCTCTGCTTCTGTTCAGAGGCAAGAAACAGACTCCCAACTGCAATGCTGTATAGTGTCAGTAGGGATAAAAAGAAAAATCCCTGCAAAATCCACAAAGGATCCCACCGAGAAAAAAAAAGGGTATTAAAAAAAAGTTTAATTCTACCTTAAAAGAAATTGCAGGATTTCCTTTCATGTTTTATTATACCCTTCTTTAGTAGTCAGCTGCCCCTAATATCCTCTTGCAACAGGATACTACAGGATGCTGAAACCCCTGGTAAGTAGGATCTGGATGTAGTCATCTCACCACATCGTCGTCTCTATGGTAACCTAGGCCAGCCCTAAATACTATAATCCTGCTTTACTATAGTAAAGCCAGTTAATGACTTTAATTGAATGTTCCTGCCAAATAATGGTGCTCTAATATTTATTGACATTTCAAGTCTGTCCATCTCTCTGGACTATTTGTTATATTGAAAAGTGATGCAAACACAGCTTTTGTAAAAGAAAGGAAGCTACTACAGATTTCAGCCTTTTGATATTATCAAGGTGCAGTCCTGCAAACTGCAGCTTCTAAGTAGCACCACTGACTTCAGTGGCTCCACTGCCAGGTGTGAGTCCTGCAGAGCACAGAGGAGCTGGGGCAGGCACCAGTCCTTGGCTCTTGGCAGGTTCTCATCAGACAGGGCCATTAGCAGTGGATGACCAGAGCATCCCACTGGCATGCACTGGATGTCCTAATTAAAGAGTGAATAAATGCTGTGTGATGGGTCCTGGGAAGAGGAGAACGCAGAACAAGTAGGATGGGCCAAGCAGTTAAAGGGAGGAAATACTGCTTTGTCAATACAACTGACAAGTTAATTATTATTTTCCATGAATATTCCACTTAAGTCCTTTTTGGGAGACAGATGGTTAAGTGCTGGAAAACAGAGAAGCCCTTTTGCTCCTCAGATCATACAGAAAGATTGTTCTATTTTATTGCTATTCTATTTTTTTATTGCCCTACTTTTTTCCCTAGCTTTTTGTTCCAGTTTTCTATTGTTTGGTTTAATTGCTGTGGAAAAGCTTTACAAAATATTATTATTTCTAGAGGATTTTATTTTTTCCTGATCAGTGAAAAAAGTTGGCTACAGGATTTGATAATATCATATTCTGTGCTATGTGTAAGTTTGCGTTCAGAAGTCTGCTTTTTGTTGCTTTAAATCACCAGACATAAAAATCTATCTACTGAAATTCAGTACAAGTTTTTATGAAGCATCTTCCGCCCTGCCAAATCCTGCACGCGTATGTTCACCCAGGGCTTGCGTGTGCTTTTAGCAGGATGGGGTAGCACGCCATGAAGAATTTAAAGCGGGAAGCAATCTCCGGTTGTTACACATCCCTAAACGTTAGTGTAGAGAGTCATTTAGATTTTTAATAGGTCAGGAGGATAAAAAATAAAATACGCAGGCAGCGGGGCTGGCTCCTCTGCGACATATGGAGAAGGGATACGGGGAAGTGCCCGGCCTCCCCGCTGCCCAGAGGAGGTGGATTAACGGGGCCAGAGGAAAAAGAAAAGAAACACGATTAAACCTGACAGTGCTCCAGCAACCCCTCTCACACACACGCGGCTACCGTGGCTCCGCGTCGCGGTCCTTACCGCAGATATCGGCAGAAACCGCACCAGTCCTCCCTCCCCACGACCCCGTCCCGCTGCCTCCCCGCTCACCTTCCGGCGGCGGCCGAGGAGCCCCGCGCCGCTCCGGGGCAGCTCCCGCAGCGCAGCAGCGGCCCCGGCGCCCGGCCCAGGCAGCGGAGCGGGAAGGCGGCGGCGAGCGGCGCCGCGATGCCAGGCGAGGCAAATGGCTGAAGCGCAGGGGCCGGGCTGGCGGAGGGGGCCGGGCGGGCGCGGGGCCGCGCTCGGCCCCTTTGTTCGCCTGGCAGGCGGAGGGAGGAGCGGGCACGGACCTGTTGCTGCTGGCGGCGGCTGCCGACGAGGGGCAGCGGCCGAGCCGGGAACGCCGCGGGCTGCCCGCGCTGCCCCGCGGGGCTGAGGCGGGGCGGGCGGCGGAGCGGCCCCACCTGCCCGCGCTGAGGGGAAACTCCCCCCGTGTGGCGCCGGGTCCTCCCTCACCTCCGGGCGGGGCCGGGGAGCCGTGCCGGGGGTGAGCGGGGCGGCGGCGCCGCTCCCCTGCGTGAGGCAGGGCCGGGGGCTTTGCCGCAGGAGCCGCAGCGCAGCGCCCCGGCTGGAGGGAGCCCCGCGGGCCCGGCACCGCCCGCCGCCGGCACCGCCCGCTCGCTGCGGGAGGCGGCGGGGACGCTGCCCGGGCCGAGCCTCTGCCTTATGCAGGTGTCTGCCGGCGCAGGTCCCATTTTCTCCTGCGCTTCAAATCTGAGACTCTCATCAGGATTCCCAGAATTAGACCCGCTTTTCAGTTTCTTAAAAACCATTTCACATTATGTTATTTGTACTCCGGGTCTGCTCCCGACACAGGCAGTGGTACCTAACCCAGCTCAAATCCCAGCGCGGGCTGCGGTTTGATTTCTGCCAAGACGGCAGACGTGCCGCCCTAATCCCTGACCCATTTCTGGTGCTGGGATATATCGTATTGTCTTTGTAGCATACAGTTTTCCTATGACACTGCTGTCTCAAAACACTATTCATTTGCAAGTTTTCTCTTTTTCCCTCTCCACGGACTCCAGGGACCTGTCAGACTGGTTGCCCTGCAGTGCCCGATGAGTGGCTCCTGGCCTTGGGAGACACTCCTGAGCAGACTTGAAAAGCTTCTACCATGTCCTGTCTCAAATTAACCTGACAATTAATTGCTTCTGTGTTGGCAGTGTGGCCATTGCAGATGTATGTTCTTCCAGCATCATGGTTGTGATGCCTAAGTGTGGTTGGCTGTCTTCTCCTTCATTTTGCCCCATTGCCTCTCCTTTTTGACATCAGTTGTGCTAAAAACTCTTACGTGTTGATTTAGCACTTAATAAACTAAAGTACTTGCATGCAGTGCTGGGTAACTGTAACCACTTGAAACCTTTGGCTCCACTCACATTGTGCTCTGACTTCAGAGCAGCTCTTAACCAGCAGGCTGGTGTTCAAGCAGAGGTCGTGTCTCATCTCGACTGAGAGAGGGAGTGCTCTTCTGGGAGCTATAAAATAGATAAGCAACAATCATAAAGTGTTACCAGGGTCTTAGAAGCGACAGTAACCACAACATGTGGCTTTAGCATAACTGTAAATTTGTCCCTGTCCCCTGATCTGGTTCTGTTACAAGGTTAGAATGTAAGTTTTGTACATGGTTTTACTCCTGGCTAGCTGGAAGAAATTTCCATGTGATACAGCAGATTCATTAAAACCTGCCAGAAATAACTCTTCTCTCTGACATCGGGAATTAATAGTCTTGCTGTTTCATGCTACTTTAAATACTATATAATTCAAGATGACACTAAAATTAGACAACTGATACAGCTATGGAAAATTATTTTCACTTTTAAAATCTGTTGTTCTATTTCTCTGTGGAGTATTGTCTCTCTTTAAGGTGCCTGACTTCTTTTCATACTGATGAGAGTTATGCGGCTGTGGCAGCAGTATAATATCTGAGATCACATCATTCTGACTCATGCTTTCTGAATACATAACAATTTTAACCACTACTGGATTTTCTTAGCTTCTCTTCAGGTTTAATTGCCACATCATATTCCAGTATGAGTGTACACAGAGGTGTCTGAGTTATAGTTTGTAGAGACAACTTGAAAACCTGTGGTGGGTAGGAAGTAGCATATTGTGTTTTTATGAGCCATACTTGCTCCTGTGGATAGAGCCAGCAGAAGACCTATACAAAATCCAATTCCCATGGAGATCCTAGCCTGAGAAGTCAGGGAGCACTTGGCTGTTGTAGACTTCATTCTCTGCCCTCACTGAACGTTGCCAAAAGCAGATCAGGTAAAATGACCTTTATGAAAGTTCAGCTTTGGGCAGCAATTCCCTAACTTTGTAACTCAGTCTACTTTCTTCCCACCAAGTTTCTTTATAGTTCCCCATGCTCCTTTGTCATTAAACCCATTAGTGAAAACAAATATAAAGGAGTTGCTGACCTCTTAGCATGACTTTTGCAAAACACTGCTGCTCTGTGGATCTATGATCCACAGGACTCTTGCCATGGAGAATAAGGTTGCTCATCAATTAGCCTCACAGTTTCTCATAGAACTGGAGGTGATGAAAAAACTGGGACATGCATTGTGGAAATCATCTCAGTTTTAGTTGCTTGATTTCCCTACTTAACCTGAGTTCCCAAGGCTCCATTTATAATTGATGTACAGGAATAACTATGTCTGGAGGGCAATTTTTCTCACCTTTCTTTGACATCTTATCTTAGGATGAGGTGAATCATCCTTTGGTATTTCTTATTTTTCTCCATTAGCTGTAAAGTCAGACTGGTACAGCTGTAGACAATTTTTAAATAAATGTCTGAATTACATGAGATGAATCATGGTCCCAGTGTAGGAAAGAACTTGTCCTAAAGAAATCAGGTATCACACAGTTTACATGATATGTAGTTTGGTGCCTGAAATGCATTTCTGTAGCCCAGCTGATGCAACAAATATTCAAGGGGACTGAGATATTATTGCAATGCGCTGCTGGCCATCAGGACTTGCTGAGATCCTGTGTTCTGCAAGGGGCAGTTAGCCTGGGGCAACAGTAGAGTGCTGAGCAGAGGCAGGAAGGGAAGCATTTGCTGTTCTCTGCCCCAGAAACCTCAGGTGGCCCCTGCCCAGTCACATACAGCAGACTTCCTTCTGGACATGCAGCCCATGCTCTGTGTCTCTCATATAACAGCAGTGGTGCTCAGTAATTAAAAGGAAATAGAGTTTGGAACAAAAGAATTTTATCAAGTGTTCCTCTGGTTAAAAAGAAAAAAAAATCCAAGTGAAGAAATAGCAGTGGGAAGGTTTTTTTGTCTCACAGACCTCTTTAATCTGCATCAGGCAAAACAAAGTATTCCTTCTAGAAGGCATAATGCTGTGCAGAAATAGGCAATAGTGCTGAATGCCTTTCTCATGACAGGGTCACCAAACAGCATCCTGATCCAGAGCACATCCGCGCAGAGCTTATCAGGGCCATGCTCTTCCAGGGCAAGGTAATATATTTATTACCTTTATATTTTCTTTCTCCCACTTGCTGCGCCAGCACCCACATTGCTGCCATTCCCAGCTGGTAGGCTGTCTTGCAGGATTGGGCTATCATGGTAGCTGGAGCAAATGCACAGCTCCTCAGCCAAAATTAGCCAGTAGGTCACATCAAAAATTAATCATCCCAGTCTCAGGTGGTTGATTCTTGGCAGAACTTCTCATTTAAGGAGGTTAGGAATAATTTAACCAAATAATTATTTTATCCAGATGAAATATTCACTTTACATCCTCTGAATCAAGAAATGTTAAGCCTTCATAGATAACAGGCTCAGAGTGTAGCTCACAGCATATGCAGGCTAGCTTCTGTAAGTAAAGTAAGCAAAGTAGAATACTGCAGGTAGTGCACCAATGGCAGCATGGGACTGCATATGAGTCCAGCTCAATAATTTACCCAGCTAATTAGGTGGGCTTTGCAGCCTTTGCTCAGAGTCCATCACATTGTGGGCACATGCCCACACACTAGGCAGGACTGGTATGTCTGCACAGACTTTCCACCAGTGCCTTTGCACATGCAAAGCTGTTGGTAGGGCTATTTTTAGGTTTCTGGGTTGGTTGTTTTGTTGGTTTTGGTTGCCTTTTTTTTTTTTTTTTTTTTTTTGTGATTTGCATTGGCACAAGGATGTATTGAAAAAATAAATGTTGCATCATCAAAATTCTGGAACAGATAATAGTTGAAACTTGCTGTATTTCTTTTTGTGAATAGGTTATTGGAGTGTCAGATACTTAGTGGCAGTCGCTAATGTCTATGTTCCCTACAGTGCCCAGGCTAGAAGCCAACATGTAAAACCAAAACAAAAAAACCAGAAAATAAAACCTGACTTCTTTTGCTCATCCTGTGTTTAACAGCTGAACACTCCCGTGTGAAATGCTTCTTGGTGTTGTAATACAACAGACTCAAGGATTGGTTTGATGCTATTGCTGAAGCAGACCAAATAGTTGTTGTATTTCTGCTGAGCAAAGATACCTAAAATATATATTTTTATATTTGGAATACAAAACCTATACACGCTGTATACATGTTACACATGATATGTTGTATACATCTGATGCAGGGCCAAGCTTATCTGCCTGTATTATTTTTCACACATCCCTGTATTACACCCAGATAGTAGAATTGGGACAAAAGTGCTGTTTGCACCATGAGGGTTATCAGCTTGTAGCAGATAGAGCCTTAGAGTTGTAAAGAAAAATAAATCATAAAGATGTCTTCAGTGTTGGTTTGCATACTTCTGTACTTCAGAGACAAATGAATATTATTTTTAATTTAAGAAAAAGCAACCAACATTTAAAAAAACCCTTATTGACACAGACTTCTCCCACCCAAAAGAGTGCTCTGAAAAGGTGGGGCAGCTTTTAATGAGATTGAAAACATCTGATAAGGTTAAAAGATGGAGAATACACAACATTTACTTAGATGAACAATTGAGAAAATGTGCACATCATCCCCTAATTTGCTAAAAATAAAATGCAAAAGAATTTGGAAAAAAAATAAAGCTTAACCATGCTCTTTACATTGCTGAATTTATCCAGTCATTTCTTCCCAGCTATAATCAGCCACAGATCGTTCCCATCACCTGTCTCATCTACATGTGTAGAGCAAAATACCTCTTCCTGTGAGCACAATACCTCATTAGCTGTACATGTCTCCCCAAATGCCGTATGGAATGTTGTCCTGTATTGGCATGGGCTATAACCAGCCTTGTTCCCCTGACAGGCAAGGGAGGGACAGGCGCATGGATCCCACCCGGTACAGCCGCACGGTGTGTGTCCGTAACCTCTGCAGCGCCCTGCCCTTCAGCAGCACAGATGCAGCTTCAGTTAACTGAGGGTGTCAGTTGCTTGTGATCAGGATTAAAAGCATCACAGGCTGCTCTGAGCAACATTGCAGAAGAGTGGTTGCTCTTACAAATCTTGGGGGTAATCCTCCTTATTAAAGCATGCAGTCTGTGCTACCCAATTCTACAGAAAAAAAAAATCTTAGAAAGGGAACACTGAAAAGCATTTTGTAAGTGTAGTCTGGCAGGCATGTTCCACAGCTTGAAATGCACACAGATAGAGCAAACCAGAAAAGCCCACAGGAAACAGTTTAAACAATTTGATTTGGAAGGCGTGAGCGAATGCAGTTTTTGTACCCACATTAAAGGTGATCCCAATGCTGAAGTTGAAACCCACAGAGTTTCTCTGCAATGCTGAATAAGAGAAAGGAAAAATGAAACTCCTGTAGCCCTGTAGTTAAGTTTTTTGAATTTAAAGCCATTTTTGTTCTCTGCGTTTGGGCATTTAAGATAGGCTTCAGTGGAAATTGTGTACTTCAGTGCTTTGAGAAAACTCTGCTGGAGGCTCAGCTGAACCTTTTGATGTCAAAATACTCCTGAAATTGTATTTCCAGTAAATTCTTACCGTGATTTCATCTCCCCCAAGGTGTGTCATTTTAATCCTAGGTGTTCTGGCTCATCTTGTAGGTTGGGACACACACTAATGATAACTGTGATTATCACTGGAGTATAACAATATGTACAACAGTAGAACTTGCAGTTCTGCTGTCAAGGCCTGTTTTGCTGGAGGAAAAAAATGCCTTTGAACACCTTTGAAGGTCATGCTGTGAAAGACTAACTGCTTTATAGTGTGGTTTATGGAGCTTGGCCAAAGCACTTGAAGCGCTTTTGGTCATATATCGGCATTGTTGTATTTCAAATGGAGTTACACAGTAAATCTTCATTTGCTAGGAAATTTTTTGATCCTTTCATCTGAAGCTGTTTCAGTGTTGCTTTGTTGACTCTTTGCTTTAGGAGAAAAAAAGCGTTTCTGGCAATTTGGTAGCTGGGCATGTCTTTAAAGAAAATGCCATTAATCAAATAAGCATAATTGCAAGGCAGCAGCAACTAATTCTGAAAAATCTCGAGCTAGATTTCTCAAATTGAATAGCAGATAGATCTGGCAGTGTGCATGCTGCATTTGTGAGGAAAGACACAGATCCTATACACAGCTATAAAGCCCCTAAATCTTAAAAGGTATAGGAAGTAGACCAGAATTTTGAGCTGTGGCATGGTGCAAGCAGCTGATGAACAATCCCAGATTAACAGTGGCACTCTTCATACCAGCTTGGTACCTGTATGGTACATGTCAAGTCTATGCTAGTAGGTATTTCTATCTCCTGACAGGTCCCAAGTTCCACACTTTTAGACAAGCATCCCACAGAAAGAAGGTTTTATGGATACATGCAAGGTTGCATCAGTATCAAGAAACCAGAGGCAGAAAACCTGTTCTGGAAATGGCTCCACACAATTTACATCAACATAGTTAATCAGTTCCTAAAATGTAGCTTTTGTAGGTAAGTGGCTTTGCCAGTGCTGTCTGACAGGAGCAGCCCAGGCCAGCCAACTACTACCTGTGCTCACAGCTCAGCACTCCAGTTGCTGCCCTGGTCCTGACCAGTTTACTCACACAGACATTTTCCACCACCAGATATGCAGGACACCTGCAAGGAGGAGATTGTTTAAAGGACTAATCATGGGCTTAGAGAGCAGCAATGGCTTTAATCTGTGTGCTTTTACAGACTCATCATATAGCTTCAAGTCAGGCAAATGCTTTTCAACTTATTTTCTTCCTAGCTACAGATACTAATCTGCCTTCTTAACAGGACTATTATTATATGAAGTATTATTACTATGAAGCTATGTAAAGCAATCTAAAAATACTGTTATCAGCTCCATGGTATACTCATTGCAATACAGACTAGCTCATGCAGAACCCTCCATTACAGCTGCACCTTTCAAATGACTGATATTCACCTGCAAATGCATTTTATAAAAACCAATTTGTCTATATGCAGTTAGAAAATTAAATAGGACAGAAGAGAGAGGAACAATGAAGTTTAGGCACTGAACCACAGTTCAGGAAACCCTTCCCAATATTCAGGCCTCTCTCAAAGAGGCAGTAAGCAATTTTAGCCCTCAGATTGTCACCATAAATAATGAACTGCAAATTCCCATTAGGACAGAATCTGTCTCCAGATGTGCACAGGTATCCTGCACTCATATGATTTGGTGTTTTTCAGAACCATGTATTAAAGAGATGTGGTATACAGCCAGGAGCAAAAAGGCAGACTTTCCTAGCAACCAAAGAATTCTCAGTAAATCCTCTTGTTTGTTTATTCTAGCACAGGTACACTTGAAAAGGCTATTGCTGAGCCTGATAAATACAAGTCTCTGTATTTAAACATACTCGTGGGATTATGTATGCATCCTTTAGGGCAGATTAATGAGAAAGAATTGCCTGTTAGCAACTGAAAATTAATTTCCTCTCTTAAAGCCTTGGCTCTGCAATACTCATTTTCAAAATTAATGCTTCTCATTTTTATGCAGCATGCATGCTGCCCAAGTGCTGATGCTTACTCCACACAGCATAGTAGAAATTCTACTGTTTAGACACTATTTGGGTCCATTGATACAGTAATCAAACCTTATAATAAATGACAGCATAATTTTCAGAAACTGCATTTGCTGGCGTTTAAATTGTAGAAATATAAAACTTTTTAAAAAATCATCTTTGTCATCCTAACCACATATCCTTTTTTCTCTTGCATGACTCCATTAATATATATATTATTCATTAACACATGACCCAAATTCTTACCTTCTAGTTAAAATGACAACCCAAGATGTTCTTCTGAAGTTAATTTTTACCATATTTTTTATTCAATATTTTTCTCAATTTATACTTTGAACATAAATACACAAGTTTTATGGCTCATGTTACAAAAGACACTACTATGTGTTAGAAAACATGTATAGAATATATTGTAGTGGTTACATTTGCTCCCCTTTTTTCCTATTATTTTCATAACTTCTGTTAATCTGGAAAAGCAGTATCAGAAAGCAAAATCCAACCTCCGAGCAGCACAGTCTACAACAGCTGTAAGGACTATTTGTCAGCTGTAAGAGAAACTTTGGTTCCTGCCTGATTTTATAGTAAGGTAATACCAGAAAGTTGCATGTCAAAAAGGAACATTGCCCCTTTTGCTCAGTTAGTTACTAAAATCTAGTTTATGACAATATGTATTTTTATAGACAGACATATAGCTTCTCCTTTGCTTTACAGCTTAGAAAGATAAATAGATAGGTATTTTCAAAATAGGGGAATTGAATGAGGGACCCATTCTTTTCTTACAGAAGTCACTGGGAAAACTCCAACGTACTTTGAGAAGAGCAGATTTGTACTTTGTTCTATTGATAGAACTGAAGAAAATTACATTTCAACCGACATGATAAATGTCTCTTTACAACTCTCAGGATACTCTAGAGGATCCTGTAATGCACGGATTTCCAGTTGAGTGTGTGGTGGACTCTACTTACTGCTCCTCGTGATCAAGATCCATCAGGGAGTAGATGTGATTCTCCAGTCCTGAAGGCAGGGATGTGGAATACCATGCCCAAGGAGCATGTGAAATAAAACCTGTGGTCTTTTTGCTGCACCGTAGCCAAGGGATACTAGATTATATATGCTTTATACACAGAGGAATCTCTTAACTTGCTTTTCAGCATACATACATAAAACTGTACAATGTAGTACTTCCACACAGTGGGCAAAGAGCAGCTCCCAGGGCCATAGCTATGGAAGAGTATAGAAAATGAAACTGGCCTTGGTCTCTCAAGCCAGGGGAGCCTAAGCCGTAGGTCAGGGAGGAGAAGAACAAAAGTTTGGGAAAATGTTGCCAGCTGCCTGGCTTAGAGGCACTCTGCTTTTTTCCTTTTTTTCTTTTTCCCTACCAGGACTCAAGCCAACACCAAGCCTATGCCAATACTGACAATACCCAACTGAAGTTGCAAGACACATAGCAAAAGACATGGAAGAAAAGCACAAAACAGTAATGAAGATCTTAAGTCTAAAATCCCATCTATAACAAGTATCCTTTGTGACTCATTGAAATCCATGCTATTATGGCTCAATGGAGGATGTGGGCAAAACCTCTGAAATCAGGATGCATACCTGATTCTGAAATGCCTATTTTGGTGCCACTTTGCAGGCAAAGACTGCCTTCACCAGCATTCCCTCTGTCCTCCTCACTGGTGTCAGGCATCAGGGAAGACCTGATGTTAGTCCAGTGCTCTGTCAAACTTGCTCAGCTTACACACTGATTTTGGGGTCACCTTGATAGATGTTTGCTTTTTAAAGCAGAAAAGACTGAAAATTTTAGGCGTACACAGATCTGTTGCAAAATTAAGAAAATAAATTTCAGCATTATTTTAAAAACCCCAACCCTACTACTGTATCCAACAAAAATATCTCAGTCTCTAGTACTGTTTGCCTTGAAATGGCACATGCTGGGAAACACTGCCGTTATGGTTGATAGTGATTTAAAGCAGGCAGGCTGAAACAAAACGTAGTGGAATCAAGGCTTTGAATTAGAAGTAGCAAAAACAATTTCAGGGCAAATCACCCTCTTACTGGGATAATAATGGTACCAAAGTAGCCAGAAGTTTTATTCGATTCTAGTCAATGCATACATCTGACAAATGTTCAACTTCAGATGGCATTTTACTGAAATGATGGACAGTATTAGAGTTCTTCACAAAACTGAAACTTAATCATTCTTATTTCTCTGTATTTCAGTCTACTGATGAGGGAAAAGAATGTCCCTAGCAACTCTATTCAACAAGTTACCTGCATTAAACAGATTTTGACTGAAGGATGTGTCTCGTCACCATTTCTGGCAATATCTTTATGAGCTGAAGCCTTTGTCTTGCATTTCACATGTGCAGAGATTAGTGCAACAGGCAATTTCAGTACAAATCCCAAATTCAAAGATTCCTTTGGAAATACATAAATTCATGAATAAAACATTGATCAGGTCCCTACTTAGAATTCATCCCTTTAACAGTACCAAAGTGACAACTTGCCCATCTGAGGGAATGAAGCTGTGCTCCCCACTTTCCCAATTCTCATTTACAGGGCTGTGCTTTGCTGAACCTGGGAGAAAAGAAGGTCTCACCACTCAGGTATGACCATATCTCTGCTGTTGCTGTTGCACTGTGACAGATGATGCAATGTGATAGATGCTTGCCTGGGGACACAGCACAACTCAGCTAATGTTGGACTTATAATGATTACCTGTACTTCCTATAGATATTCCTATATTAGTATATATATCTTCCCAATTAATGACTTAATTAATAACTTCATTATTAATTTACTGGATGTGCATGCCTTCTTAAAAAATGTTACAATCCACGTTTAGCTTTGATATTGAGTTGCAGAGGGAGGATGTTAGCAGTACTACAATGCACAGCTGTCCTGTATCTGTATTTTCTATTTGCCCACAGCCATCGCATCCTTGCAACTTTCTCTATAACAAAAACAAGTTGCATACACATCACACCTACCAAGAAAATTAATGTGCTTTTTGTACTGCAACATTCTAATAACACTGAGCATTAGGAATTAGTGTTTTAAAAAAAATCTATGTTCTATGTTGAAATAAACGAATACTGATTAATTAATTTAGCCAGTTTTGTTCCAACCAAACTCTGGTATGTGGAATGAAGTTTTAAGCTATTATAATTCTTGCCAAATTAATACTAGCTCACATTAGACTTATTATTTAAAAATATTTGTTAATTTGTTAAAATCTACTCTTCCATGCGATATGTCACTTTTGTGACACTTTTTCCTACTTTGGAAAAAGTAGGAACAACTGATTTACGCAAGCAGAAACCAGCAGGAGACATGGTATGTCTTCCTTGCCTTCCCTAAGTGCTATAGAACATAATTAAGATATTTATAAATGTGAGTATAAATAAGGTAAGAGATTCTAAAACCATTGTAAAGTCCCTAATATTCCTTTTTTTTTCAGAGTATCAAAGACAGCACCAATAGCTAAACATTTTCCAATACTCTACCACTGCAGAATGTTCTAAGTATGTGAAGACTGTCTTGCACCCTTAATCCTGTGATCCAAGCCTACTGAAATTGCTCCCAGGTGTATAAAGCCTATCTGCTTGGGTCCTAAGCTGGCATTAGCCACAAAAGGATATCACATTTTTTTAATAGCAAAAACAATCTTGGATTTAGTTCAGTTAGATATTTAATAGTGGGATTTGCCAGACCATCACTGAAGACACTAGTTCATCTTGTCGCTGCTGTTTGGTCTTCTTGTTCACTCTTCTGTGTCCTTGGCCACCAGAAATTACTAATACTGAACTTGCTTTCATTTTCTTAGATTTCTGTCTTTTACTTTTAAATGAGATATTTTGATCTTTCAGAAGCTCATAAATGTGACTGTCCTCTGGTCTGTGTTCTAGGGAACTTGATCCATGAGACAAAGTAAGGGATCCAGAAGATGATGACAAGTCACTTCTTTGTGCAATGGACCCTGCTGAATCCCCCAGCCAAACTGCAGTGTCCTGGGTGTTACTGAGGGAAGAGCCCGGCCGTTCACTGTGCAGAATGTTCTTTTGGTCATCGTCCTTAGGTTCTGAGCCAGGAGGGAGGCTGTTTCTCAATTTGTTTCTGTTCTTTTTGTTTATAGATGTAGCTGTTACAAGAAACTTGACTGGGCTATTGTGTGCATGGTATGACACCATTCCTCTTCCTGGAGCCAAAAGAAAAGACACAATTAAAGAACATTATTTCTCAGACCACAGTGTTCTACCATAATTAGTTCATGAAATTTGCTCAGAATAGCGTAACTATTAAAGCATTATTATATGCACCCAGTCTTTTGCCTTGTGTGGACACTATTTACAGAAAAAGAAAGTACAAAAATAATGTTCTAACACGAGTCTTTTAGGACTAATAAATCAGCTGAAATATGGCATATGAATTTTAGATGATGTACTTTTGTAGTCTGTTCTCACTATGGCATGAGCACAGAAATACTGCTGACTTTTTAGCTGGAATCAACACAAATGTAAAACTGTGTTTACTCCAGTCATCCCCACATACTTTGTGTGCCCCAAATCAATCCTGTTCTACCTCTGTACCTCTCCAGAACAGTATAAGAACATGGGTTTCATTGCAACAGACCCATCCACACTATAGAACAGGAACTAAAACTCATCCTTCTGGTTGTCTAGTTAACATTATAGATTCATAAGGAACTGACTGAACTATCATTTTTTCTTTTTTTTTTTTTTTTAATATTTAATCAGTGGGATATTGGTGGAACAAGGAAGATTTACACAGTGCAAATCATTAGAATATATGAAAAACAAATTGCACATGCCCAAATTGAGAAGCTGTAACATTATCAATAGATGTACCTTTTACAGCAAAAAAAAGGAGAAAAAAAATTAATTCTACCAAGTAAGCTAGCTACAATATTAAAAAGAGCTAGGCTAGCAAGGGGAAAGCCCACAAATCTTATAAATCACTACACTCATCCCTAACTCCCAAATGCATTTCACATTTTAAGGAAACAGATTCTGCTTTTACAGGAAGTACATTCATATAAAGATGAATTATCAGTATTGGAAACATAATGGGGAAAAGCCACAGTTTTTAAATTCAAAATACAGTTATCAAAGACTATAAAAACAGATCTCTAAATGTAATGTTACTAGGTCTGTGAAATCTCACAAATCTTGATCCCAGATAAATGCAAGAATATATGACATAAACCAAAATAATAAAAACAGAACCTAGAAGAATGAGAGATATTTTGAATCTGCAGCCATGCATATTCTTGTAATTGTATTTATTGTCACCTAAGATAGGTTCCAGATTTTTACAAAGCATTTATCCCGTGTCACACCAGATTATTGCTGCGTATTTTGCTGAACACAGAGGATTTAATTTTCATTTTGTGAAGTTACATAAGCTTTTTTTTCCCCCTGAAGGAAGCTGCAAACAGCTTGCCTCATAAAATCTGCCAGCTTCCCTCTGCAACACAGAAGCTTGAGCAGAATTTTAAATCCAAAACATTGGGGAAAACCCCTATTAAACACACTTTTAAAACCTTGCTTCTAATAGTAGCCTAAACATTTGTATAGTGATACAGCATCATTCGTGTGTTTGTATTTCAAATGGGGTAATATGAAAGTACATCTCTCCAGAATGCAAAAACCTTGATCACTGTTAAAAAAATGAAATATGTACTCTCATATATTCCAAGTCTCCAGTTTGGGGGAAAATGGAACACAACCAATTTATTCAAAAAATAATAAATTGTTATCACAGTTCGACGACATGCTCATTTTTAAGTATCTGTGTCTCTAAACTTAATGCATCTATTTTCCCTAAATCTGGAAATAAGACTGTCTGCATTCTCTTCTCATCCCCATATATTTGGCTGTACTCTGACAGGATTAATGCCTTTCTTTTAAAGAAAAACAGTTGTCCCCTCTCAAGCAACTGAGACAAAACTAGACAAGTATCTGGATAATATTGTAAAGCTCAGAAAGAACAAACATAATTTCATCACACAGCTCTAACTTTTATCTAAACAATACATATAATTTGGCAGGTTCGCTTAAGTTACTGGCAGAAGTGACATCTTCAGTACTTGATCTGTTTGAGAAATTTCACTCACCAGTTACTTTGGGAATCCCCTGCAAGCGTGGCACTGGTAAGGCTACTATGATACCCAGGTTTGTTCCAACCAGCAGTAAGCCATGGCACACCAGGAGGCTGGTCACAGAGACACGCTGCTGCCCTGTGGGGGTTAGCAAGTGCTCTGTTACTGAACAGTGATGACCTTTGCCTAGATCGAAGCAACTTCAGGCAAACACAATCAGCTGAACCATCTCAATTCAGCAAAGCACTCATTGCAAGGCAAATATTTTGTTGGATTATGGAATTACACTTTACATACATGACAATTTAAATATTATTGAACATCTGAAACATTCTGCCCTAAACCTCTGAACCACAGCATCCAAAGGTAGACCCAGACTGGCTCTACAAGCATGCTTTTATGAACAGGCTATGTTTGTATATTCCCAATAATAAAACAGAAAAGCATTTCACTTCACAATGCTCAGTAACATCCTATGCTCAAGATCAAGGCTGCTCATGATTATTTTTTTCTCCTAGTTTTTAATCTGTGAAACTCTATCAGACATGCTGCGTCCACCTGTCTAAGTTGGGGTCCCCACATACAAGAATGGCATTGACATATTGGAAGAAGTCCAACCAAGATGATCAGGGGACTGGAGATATTAAAGGAAGTGCTGTCTGCACCTACCTGATGGAAGGATGCATAGAAGACAGACAGACTCTGTCCACGTGTGCACAGTGAAATGATAAGACACAACATGCTCAAATTTAAAGCATGGGAAAATTTTATTCTACACAGGGAAAAGCTGCATCACCATAAAGGTCATCAAAAACTGCAGTGGGTTGCTCAGAGAGGAGGTGGGATCTCCATCCTATCCAGAAGTATTAAAAATTTGACTGGACAAGACCGTGAACAACCAGGTCTAATCAGGCCTTCTTCATGAAGGATGAACAAGACTGCCTCCAGAGTAAGTTCCAATCAAAATTACTCCATGGTTCTACGGTTTTTTACAATACTATTTACAGGATTGCTATTTTTTGAGTGAAAACAAAGTAATTTTTGCTTGCAATGCTGACTAAAAATATGTTTGATTCCATTTAAATGGGTTTTCAAAATCTCCTTGACAAGCTTCAGAAACAAAAACTATGATGTGCCCAAACTTTTGCCCAAGTTTATGGGGTGGAGCATTTAAACTCTGCTCGAAGCTCAAGGAGTTTCAGGTCCAAAACATACACATTCTTGGATTTATTATTAACTCAATATGTAAGAGAGCAGTCATTCCATCTTCATCATAGCTCTCAACTGTGAATCACTTCATCAGTAGGTCTAGAATTTGAATTCCATGTTTGATTTAACTTGAGCGAACCCTCATGTTCAACACTTTGGAGAAGGATCTTAATTATGGTGTTTCACAAATGAATGCATTTTCTATCTTGTCCCTTGAAGCTGAGCTAATTTACATCCAGGAATATATGAATTACAGACTCACTAGGAAAGCAGGGAAGGAGCAGCTTGACTGGAAAAGCACTTGACTGGAAAACAGGAGGCAGACCACAGTCCAAGTCTTTCCTCACAGAACTTTACAAAACCAAATATTAACGCAGTAATGGTGTGTTTTAAGAAACTCACATAGGGTCAGATCTGGAATCCAAGGTCTGTCTATCTAAATGCACATCCTAAACCATCCTAAAGGCAAAATCATTACGTCATCCCAGTCAGGTGTAACAAGGACAAGTTTAAAAGGCTCCACCTACTTGTGCAGACCTTCAGAGACTACTCTGTTGAGTTCCATGAACTATACATGTTTATGCTGGTAGGATGCATCATCCCCCCTCAGCTAAATAAGCAAGGATAGTCTATGCTGTACACAAATTAAAAATATTTTGAATCTTTTTTGCCTTTTCAATGGATTTGTTGTTTAGTTGGGTTTGGTGTTGGGGATTTTTTTGTTTTAGCTTTTTTGAGATATTAATGGGATTAATTTAGTTTCCAAAACAAAGCACACAAAGGCACTTCTTCAGCACAAAAGAAGTTCCAAAATAATGCCCAAACACCTCTGTGTCCTGGAGTTTTCAAAAATCACTATTTGAATTCTGTGGTTTAGAGCTCAGGCTTGCATTTATTTATGACATGAGAGTCCTCTTCTACCACCTGTACCACAGCAACTGCAAACTAAGGTACAAGCTTAGCTTAGTTTAGAGCTTGTTTTACAAACTGCACAACTGAGTACAATTTTTAAACTTTTAATATTATCAAAAGCTCCAAGTGCACAGTTGCCTTTCAATTCCCTGCAGAAGCAAGATGCTCCTATTTTCAGAACTTTAATACTTTTTAAGCATTTAAAAGACAACATTATATTCATGATTTCATGCTCCATACCTGAAGCAACTTTTAGACAGTAATTTTTACCTGGCAAATATGTGTTACTGTTTCCATAGGTAAAAGCAGCAAATTATCAGCAAGCAACTTAGAATCTTAAAAACTGACCACAATCTAAAGCATGAAACAGCTACAGTGAGGTCCAAACAAAAATTTCTTGCTGAGAAATCTTGGAAAAGGAAATATCTGCATCTGAGAAGATACTTTAAATAACATAAAACAACTAAAAAAAATTTATAAATATAAATATATGTAAATATATAAACATAAATATAAATATATACATACACATATATACACACATGTTAAAAAATGCTAACTTAAAATATTAATTTATCTGGTTTGGAATCATATTTATCTTTGTTATTTTCTGACTTTTTGTTTTTATATATTTCAAATTCAGAGGGAAATAGTTAATCCAATTCCCCAGAATATATTATACAATACGCAGGCAAATTAACAAGTTAAGAAGGGAAAATGATAAACATATTCCAAACCCAATAAAATACTCATCTTTAAATAGAAACTTTTAGATCACACTGTCCCAATGAGGAAAAAACTGTTAAAAACTGTAAAATAATCTGACCAATATCTTGACTTTACAAGAACTGAAGCCAATAATTAAGTGTATGTTCTGCTCTATGTTCACCCTTCTCAGGTCTCCATTACAACAACCACCAGAGCTGGATAAATCCTCACAAATCTGGATTCAACCCCAATTAGGTGCAAGGACATTGCTCCATATCTTCTTACAAGGCCATTCTGCTCCTACAATGTAAAAAACCAGCCCAGTGTACAGATCTGCTGGGCTGACCTGAAGTTTTCTCATCTTTTTATCATTTCCCAACAGTAATCATAAAGCAACTGCATTTCATGCTCTGGCACCTGGCGGGATGGGGAAAAAAGCAAGCTGTAAAGTCTCATAGTAGAGTTGGTTTTTTGTAGAGAGGAAATGATACTTTTTTTCCTTTGCTTTTGCCATGTGTTTCCAGGAAACACACATGCCATTAGAGGACATATGGATATAAACAGAATATGGCAAGTTAAGCAGAAATAATCTCTTTGTTAAACAGGTAACCTGTCATCATCCATACGAGCAATGAAGTATCAAGGTCACAGTAATTACAGTAGTCTCTTTAAAAGGGCAAATTCTTGTAGAGCTGAGGGCAAAAACTTGTTTAAGGATGTTCTTTAATAAAATACTGACTGTGACTATGAAAAAACAAGTGGTCTGTTCGTGTACAGTATGATTATTTTTTGGTGTGAGCTCTGACAAAGGTCGGTGAAAAACTTTGTTGATTCTTCAGCTACAGATCACAAAATTTAAGCATAAACTTGCTCTACAAATGATGTGTCTTGCATTAGTGAAGTGTGAGTATTTGTCTTCAAATGTAACTAGATTTCTCTGCTGCTCAGTATGCCCTCTGTTAAGATAATAGAGCAGTGCTTGGGCTCCTTAAAAGCAATCCAGCTGTTCTGTGAATCCACAGTGAACTAGACAGTGAAATAAACAGCTAGCTGGATCTATAACAAAGATTATGTTCTTCCTCTCAACCATTCTCTTCCTTTCTCACATGGCATTTGGTCTTTTGTTCCAGAACACAATCTTGTTTACATTATTAAGAAATATTTTTGATTATATATGAAGTAAAGGTAGTGCAGACTGGTCTAGACTAAATGTCTATCCCACACCTCTCTCACCTCTGTGATCTTGGTTTCATTTCCAGTCCTGCATTCCTACACACAAACTTTCCACAGCTCCAGAAAGTGAGAGCCCTCCAATCTCCAAAACTCAGAAGTGGACTGCCACAGATTTAAAATTACCTCCAGCAGGTAAAAGAATCTACACAGTTTATATTACTAAACTTCACCAAATCATAAGGACAATTGCCTTCTGTGCCATTTTTACTCCCCTGTGATTCTGTCCTTTACAAGACAGGAAGCTGTGATATTTCAAACTGTCTTCTCCTAAGAACAAAATTGGGGAAATTTACTGCTATGAAAACTCATTATTAAGGTTATGAGACCCTCCTACTCTGCTTAGTTACTGTAGTTATCTTTTAAGTACTGTACTCACAGTAATCATTCCTAACATTGACAGTAATTTTTTCCTTTGCTTGTACAGTATAACAACAAAAAAACTTCATTAACTTAATGAAGCAACATTCCTCTTATTTATATTACTTTTAAGTGAAGACATCTCTAGGTAGCCTATTGAGCCAGTAATACATCTTGTTACTTCTAAAATCCAGGAAAAAGAAGCCCAGCTTCTTCAAAGTTATACAGAAATATTGCCTTTTTATATCTCTCTTCTTAAGACTCTTAGCAATATTTTTACACCAATTTCCTCTCTCATTTCAACACCACTTGAATTTTTACTTATCTGTTATTTCTGCATCTTAAGGAACTTCTGTTGAATTTCAGAAAGCTAACAGAGCTGTTTACTTTAAAACTAATTGTCATAAAAATCTCTCATGAAGGCAAATACATATATTGTAAATAAACAGCTATTTCACCATGTTGTAATTCAGTTTCACTTTGTTGTTTTTTTTTGTCCTTTTTTATCTTAATATATATTATACAGAACTTGATTCTTTAGCTCCTTTTAATTCCAAAACTGCTGCTTTATTATGTAAACCTCCTACAACTCTGTCTTTAAGGTTTTGTTGTTGCAGCATTTTTGAGATCATATAAACAGGCCTGAGAGCTGCTGCTAAATAATTGAAATTCAGTTCATTTTTAGAAAGGAGTCTCCCTTTGAACATTTGCTATAATAATGTCCTACTCCCAAAATAGCCTTCCATTTCCATTCACTGGTGTTCTTTCTGTGAAGACACTGAGGAAAAAAAAAAAGGAACTAAAATGGGTAGGAATGACACCAAGGAGCTATAATTAGCTAAAACTCTTTTACAAAAATAATGGTATGTTATATCAGCAATTTTATTGCCATGGCAATGAACACAAAGCTAAATTTTTGAATATATTTATATGCAGAAAATATGTATAAGGGAGGTCTTACTTCCCTTTTTGCCCCTGCTATGAACAGCAGAACATACTAAAAGGTAATCTTTTTATCACTGATCTTGATTTCTTTGCACAATTCTGATGAATTCAATCCAATTATCTATTTAAGGGCAGATGATTTTCTGCTGTTCAGTGCTGGAGCTATGGTCAAACACCACATGTAAAAAGCACCCTGTCTAGAACATGGCAAACAGACAAAATTTATAATGGAGTTTTATTGCAAAGCTAATGTCATCTGAAAGAAAACATTGTAAGAAGAAAACACTGAAAAAGTGAAACATTTTTGATGCAAGATTTATACCTAACTTCTGTGAGAATATAAATATAATCTCTGTGTGGGAAGAACTAGCTTCAACTAGAAAAACTAAGCAATAGATCTGGCACACACATTGCCCATAAAAACTGCAGAACCTTGGTCTATTCCAGTCTACAAACAGGGAGAGGCAGAAAGAATGGTTGTCCACTCGTGGACACCTCATGCTCAGCCATGCCAGTACCACTTTTCTGCCTCTCTCCTCCCAGCACAGCCCCAGCTCCCACCTGATGTGCTTGCTGATGCTGAGATCCTTGTCATCCACTTGCTAAACTGATACAAGACATTTCAACTGCTTATTGAACAGCTTCAACAAGCAGTCTTAAAACTGTTTTAAAACACGTGAAGAGTTTCAATTTTTAAAATTTTATCCTAACAACCACAGGTTAGATTTAAAACTAATCATTTAATTCACTAAATTAGAGCTCAGGTCAGCAAAACACTGAACACACTCTGAAATGGCAGCATGTGAGTGATTCAGCTGAGTTTCCTGGATGTACTGATACAACTAAAATTAAACAAGTGTTTTTTTGGTTGAGATCCTAGGCAAAATGATTCCATCATGTACTAGATTCTAAGGTTCCAAAAGTAAATGCTAATCTCTGCATAGTAAACACAATTTCATGACAGATTACATTGTCCAACTGTTTCGCAGTCACACAAAAAAATATGACCAAACAGAAGAATCCACCTGCTTATCTCAACCAGCTGTTACTCAACCAGCCCACTGCACACATTGTTCACCTGGGCAGCAGATGGACTATGGCTTACTAAAGTAAATAGTCAGGAGACACTTACCACACTCAAAGTCTGAGATGAACCTTCTGATTCTGGCCTAACCTACAGCACTGAAGAAGAACAGTGATAAAACAAAAATGTTACCATATGATGCAATTCAGCTACCTGGCAACATATTGTGAACAGGTGTGGCAATGTTAACATCCTGGAGGTGTTTCAGTGTCTCCGTGTGGAACAGCCGAAGGGTAGATCCAGATGTGAAGGCAATCCAGACTCCCACTCCAGCCACAGCCATGTGAGAGATTACCATCCCTTCCTCTTGATGGGCTTCAAAGTGGTTCTGCAAGAAAAACAAAGGCTCTGTGGGGAGATGCAAGTCAAGCATATCACCCAACCATTCTTACCAGCTTTCAGTGTGAACACTGTATCTTCATCCTCTTTGACAAGGACAAAGCGTCCTCTGCCTTGCTCAGGATGATAGCTGCGTGTGATGTGTTAATTTCCCTGGGACTTTTTTTGGAAATATATCATAATTAGTATAGAAGGATTCTCAGCTCTTGAGCTAGGGTTCCACCTAACAACAGATTAACTCAGATTTTCTATTTTTTAAAAATATTGCATGATAGGGGCTGGCAAGCCCAAAACAGCTCGGACTTAAAAGGATTTCATATTTCTTTATTTATACTCCTTTGGGAAACCACAGCTGTACTTTCATCTACAGCAAAAATTCTATTTCAACAATAAAAAAATACTTTTCTTTTGTTCTGCTGGGGATCTTTTCATAACAAGAAGAATGTAATAAAAAGTTATATTTAGAAAGTAGAATGTTTAAGAATACAAACACACAATTTGCTCAGTTACACACATAACAATGTCACCCTTAATATTGCAGTTTGGTTTTTGATGTTTGAATTTCACAAGTATTAGCTATATTGTTTTCCTGTCCTTCAAAGAATTGATGCTTCTCATTATAAAAGCCAAAATCCTCTTTCTAAATATAAGTAACATAACACTTTGAAGATAGACCTTTTTCCTTGATCTAGAGCCAGTTACAACCTGGCTCCAGGAAGGCAGAAATCTCTCTCTCTCTATGTCTCTATTAACATGTGAGATAAAGCTGCACTAAAGTTTCTTAATCATTAACAAGAAGGAGGGATTGTTTTCTCCCCAGTTTTGTCTTGTAAGAAGACTGCTTCTGAAGTTGAACACAGTCTTTTATTGTTGTGCCAGCTATTATCAGAGAGCCAGTCTGATAAACACAAAACTTACTCAGCTAAATAAATGACAAACTGTTCCTTGGAAAAAAATCTCTCACTGAGGGGTATGGCAGTAATAAGTGATCTAATATTCACTTCACCTATTATATATTCTTTATTACATTTACAGATAAAATGCAGAAGTACCTCCTCCTTCCTTGTGAAATACATTTAAGTTTTCCAGGTGTTACAATTAAGCTACATCTTGGCTTTTTTTTTTTCATTAAAATCAAAATATAATAAGGTTATAGATATATTGTTGAAATTTTCCATCAAAATTCAACTAACAGGCTAAGATCAGAGACAAAGAATAAAAATTTAGGATTTCCACAAATAAAAACTTTTGGTATTATGTTTACTAATCACCTAATTTTTTTTTAATATACTTTGCTACTGCATAAACTACTATTTTCACTGAAAATTTTGCTGTTTAAAGAGGATGGGAATTATCTTTTGTGTTTTTCATTTGTTAACATTATTCTCCAAATGTTCAGTTTTAGTAAATGAACAGAATTGTCTCTTCAGCTGTCAGGCAGTGGTTCAGTTTTTGAGTGTTACTGTATTACCTTTTGATTCTTTGAATAATAACACTGCAGAATGTAAGGTAAGCAACTCTGGCAGACACATTTATATTCACTGTTTTCCTCAAGTAACCAGTATTCATTCATTACCAAATTATATACACAATTTGAAAATCATAAGATTTATTCAACAGAAGAATTTATCCATAAAAAACATCTTTCAAAGTCAGAAACAGCCCTTATAACTAGATTTGCTGACATTCTCATCATGCATGTTCCATTGAAAAAAAAGATTCTAAACTATTTACTTTGTTTATACACTCATACATTTCTACACTGGTGACTAATTGGTTTTTGATGACTTCTAGGGGATAGACCCACAGCTGCTGAAGCAAACCTGACCAGCAACTTGCACTCTTTGAAATTAGAAAAAAAATGAAGAAGATTGTAAAAAAATAATTTTCTCTGGAGGGATCCAACCACAGCTGACAAGTATGTTGGTGCCACTGAAAACAACTTGCACATGCATTCTTGTCACATTCCATTTTTACTGGCCAACTCATTATACTCCCACTAAGTCTGTCCTGCCATTTGTACAGCTGGCTGCTGGAACACACAGACCCACTTGAAGTAAAACTGTATACTGCAAACACAACAAGACCTGTAAGAAGAACTGTTCTTCTCATTGAAAGGGTCCTCTAACAAGGAACAAGAACATACCCCAAAACTGCACCTTCTTATGCATAAATTTTTGCATAAAGGATAGCTTTGACATCTGCTTCAATTACACATCTATCTGAAAACCTGTGAGCTGGTCTTTTACTTCTAATTTTCTTTTCTTTTTATAACAAATACAGATACAAAGGAAAAAAAGATGTCTTATTCCTTTTGTTACCAAAAGAATGGAATAAATTTTCTTTTTCTCTTCTAGTTTTCATACCTACATTCCTCCTGCCTGCCTTTTCCCCCTCAGGCTCTCCCATTCTGACTGCAGCAGCACAGGAGCTGCAGAAGGCACCGTGGATGCCACAGCCCAATGCAGCTCACCAGTGTTCCAGCAGTGTGGGACACAGCAGAGCCCTTCTTTTGAGGGGGTGCTCACTTACACCAAACTGCTGTACCAAGAGATGAACCACGATTTCTCCAGCTCCAGGTGAAGAGAATAATGGGTGCCATTACCTTCAACATCCAACAAATGTCTTTCACTGCTTTAAAGTTACAACACACATTCATGTATTTTTGTTTACTCAGCTGAACATTTCAGTGTAACCCCTGTATAGATAGCAAAGTTTTAAAAACAAGACAAAACAGACTAGGATGGAATCACTCAACCAGTGACTTTGTTCTATTAAATCATCTGGCACTTTTTGAAGTTTTGAAACAAGCACAAACTACCTTCGTAGAGTACAAGGAGCTCCAGGCACAGAGACCATTATTGGATGTAGGTCTGTACCCAACAGCAATACAACTGTCAAAACTAAGTGACAAATTTCTTCTTCACAGAAAGAGGATCAGAGTATGTAATTAATATATAACAGCAATTGATGCATTTCTTATGGGTGCCCTGCCAAGAACCTTGAGGCATTGCGCCAGTTTGGGGCATTGTGCCAATAAAAGACATTACCTAAAACATTCTATTACAATAACATATTATTAGAACAAGTGAATTGAGAGTCTTCCCCATATCAGAGGGGGAAGAAAAGCAGAAATGAGTAACATCCAAATCAAATACACACAATGCCAAACCTGCTCATTTACTTACAATTATTTAAGAAAGAAAAAAATCTTAAAAATCTTAGCAGAGCAAAGAGGCATGGAATGAGATTGTCTTCAAGGATAATGTACTTAGCACTTAGCAAATGCACAGAGTTAAATATGAGATACCTGTGAAGCAAAGAGTGCCTCACAAGGACAAGTTTAAAAAACAGACCTGAATATGCTCATGGATTTGCACAAACATGGCCTTAAAATCTTGCCAGATGCCTTTACAGACAACGTACATGATGCAGAGCACATAGTACGCATGCAAGACAGTAGCAATGAAGTAGCAAGCAGCTGCATTGCAGTGTACATGGAGCAGCTCCACATTAAGAATATGGGAGATATAAAGGAGTTCAGTAAAGAGGGAAGAGTAACAGTTGAGCCCTGTGCAACACTTGGATTCCTGCTGACAGAGTGAAGATCACGTTTATGCAAAAGACCTTGAGTCAAATCATTACAGCTAACTTTCAACAAGAGAGAGCACAGAGAGAGAACAAACATTTCCTTGCTCCTGCTTCTACTCACAGCAAGATTCTGCTCTTCACACACAGTAAGGAACAGGCAGCTCAGAGGTTAAAATATTTGATATAGTCAGAGTTTAAATTGCCTCATATATTGTATAATATCGAAACAGTATTGCCAGTCAACTTGGAAAGGACAACACAGCAGATCACTTTTGGAAACATAAAACTAGGAAGTTATCAAAACAAGCCAGGTCACTAAGTAGGCAGCAACACTGAAAACATTAGTGACCTGCTTAGTCTGGTGAGAGGATGAGAAAAAGATCAGTATGTCTTAATATCCATAAAGAAGCAACAGAAAATCATCGCTAATTCACAGTTCTCTGAGGAAGACGGCACACTATGCCATGGATATTTGTGTGAAATTAAAAAGATGATCCTCAGCCAGACATACAGATAATCATCATGTTCTTGAACAAAATTATTTATATTGAAAAAACATTACTCAACCCATATGCACCATTTCTTGTATGTTGCTCGCTGCAGCACTTATTGTGTGTGCAATAGACCTATAATAACCTGAGCTCTGAATACAACAGATGGCTTAGTTGAGAAATGAGAAGAAACCTCCTGTGATGCTTTTGTAGGAAAATCTGTAGTAACAGCTGAAAAATGAAACTGCCATGTCTGAGAGATATTGGTAGAGTACTTGTTATTTTATGTCTCCAAACTTCTGTTTTCAACACTGCAGTCCATGACATTTTAGTGTATTATGACAGAGTAAGCTTTAAATATTCTTTAATCCTCAAAGTTTGTTTAATTCGGGGTTTGTTCTTCTCTGCCAAAACAGCCCAGCATAGCCCAAACTGCAGCCATACCACCAGACTTAGGGAGAGCTGTGTTACAGAATTAGGCCAGACTTGCCAAACCTATTTACAGAGATCTGGCTGTACATATCCAGCCTCACACAGGAACAACCTGGCTGTGATTTCTTACTGTTTTCCTAGTGAGAATCTGAGAGATTTTACTAAAGTCTGTAGAATAGCAACAATGTGTCCCAGAGGCTGTGAAAAGTCCATTTCAAGCACCTATCCAAATCACTCATCCAAAATCCTTCCCTAATCATACCATTCAAACTTCCAACAAAACAAGCTTTGAAGAAAAGCAAAGTAGGAGAATATACAATCCAAGCATCTTATTAGATGAAACAAACCTCTCAGAAAACACAGAAAAAGACAGAGGAAATCAGGATGTTAGCTATTTCCCTGCAAACCCATGACAGTGACTCACAGAATCAATTGTACCAAACAGACAATTGTTGGGAGACAACACGACCATCAAAGAAAAAAAATGCAGCAACAAAGCACACAAAGAAGGAGGCTGTGAGCTCATCATGACTCCTGTTTGAAAAAACTTAATGGCTGTAAACATCATGCAATTCAGTGACACTGTTGTAGGCTGAAGGAGAGGTTGAACTCCTGATGCTTCATCAGCTCTTAACTTTGCACTACTAAGATGTTCTTTTGGTGAAAGCTGTAATTTTGACAGAAATAAGGGCTTAACATTTTCTGGAAAATGTGGTCATAAATGTGAGTTTGAACCCTTAAGACTCTTCTCTCATTCTGAAAAAGATGGCTTTTGTGTGACTATTCATCAGAAACTGCTCTTATGCAAATAAAATTTTTGTAGGCCACCGAGAAACAAAACTCTGAAAAAATATGTTATGAAATTATCTCAAGGTACAAGTAGCATGTAACTATATAGAGGCAGTCTCTTAGTTAAACCTTCTTCTGTAATTAACATAAAATGTGCCTATAGGTACCCAGTTCTCTGCTGCCTTACCACAGATTTAATTTTTAAGAAAATCTCTTGCCCCAAATACTCTATCATTTCCAAGCACCTTAGGGAAACCAGTGGGTAAATGGCAGCAAGGTCTGATGAGACATCAGCAGGGAACACAACAGCAGAATTACAAACTAAGGGAGTGAGACTTAAAAGAACTGAGACCACATTCAATAAAAACTTCCTGAATCATGATGCTTCTTAAACACATTTTCATCTTTAAAATTTCACCACTTATACCCTGAAGCACAATAGGTGAGCAATGCTTTTAAAAGTGTTTACCTCTATGGAATGCATCACAGTGCTGATTATAAAAATTTGTCCACCGCATGCAGCCCAAATGGTCTCCTCCATCACAAGCAGACTTCTAACAGGCAGAACACCCAATTTAACTATCTTCTGAGGTTCTGTGTTCCACGTCCCATCTTCAATAAAAAAAGAAGAAAGGTTATACACAACCAAATGGTGATCTTTGCTTTAAAACAGTTCTGAAAAGTCCACCGCTTGAATTTCTGCAAGTTGCCACTTCAAGCTACACTGTGATTTGTGTATGATTTCTTTTAGCTTCCAGGGTAAATTTGCAAGGCTAAAACAACATTAAGGAGAAAACCCAAACCTAAGTATTCACATAATTGTCAGCAGAGTAAATTTTATCCAGATTAAATGATAATTCAGGAATAACACAATGCTGTTCTGATACAACTGCTTTCCTTTCCAGAGAAAATACAGTCAGAAACCCATGGCTGACATAATTGCCTCCAACCCAGGAGGAGCTTACAGCCAACTTATTTCAAGATGAATCAATTTCTAACTAGGACAGAATCATCCTTCATGTGCAAAATCATCAGGAAGATTTTTACTGTAGGCTGTAATGAGTGCAGTTCACTCTCTAAGAGCATTTTGATGGAATGGACCTTCCTACTACCAGATGCTTCAATTAAGATGGAAAAAAGACCAAAAAAAAAGAAGAAATTAAAACTTGGTCTTGTGCCATACCTTCACTTTTCTTACTTTTTCCTCTAATTATAAAACCCACAGTGTTTTCTTTGGATTGCATTTAGCAGATCTAAATTAAATTATGCATGTGCATGTGGCACAATCAGTTATTCAGAGAGGCTCTGGTAAGAACTGCATGCTTCCACCCACTGCTATGGTCACTCTCAATTGCCATCTCTTTGAAACAGGGACCAGGAGATTACTTATCCCCAAATTCAAGAACCAGCAACATAGGCTTCTTGAAACAATTGTGGCTTTCTCTTTTATACATACAAATTGACATGTTAAGTGCATCAATAATAACTTTAATGTTTTCATATTAGTTTATATATTGTAAGTGCTCACAGAATATAGTCTCAAAGATGACATTTATATACATTATGATTTATTAAGAATATAAAAATCTGTTAAAAGTAACTGGGTTTTACCCTGAGATAAAATATTTCAAAAAGCACAATTTCTTCATTGAAAAGTCTTTTTCCTGCACAAGCTGCAGAAAAGTTGTTTACTTTTCTAGTTTCAACTGGTTTCAACTCAGTAACCACTTAAATTTTGATTGATGAGACTAAAGTAAACACATCTTTAGTCAAGCACTTCAGAACAGTTTTTTTCTTTTCCCTCCTGAAAACAAGTGCATCTTCTATTATTTGCTTAGGGAACGGGGGCACAAAATTTCCTGCTTCACCAATCACAACAGCAACAACAATAATGAGAAGCCTCAGTTCTGGAGTAATTCTCAAAATTTCTGTCATCTCTGAGATACAACCTTCGCTGAGTCATTCTCAGGATGTGGCTCTCTTCTGAAAGCATCTTTGTAAAAGTGACATTTAGTTTCAGGCTGTCAAAATAATTTTCATTTCTTCAGTTTGCATTGAGAAGAGTGCTTCCAGTTATTAGCCTGCAAACTCTCCCAGTAATGTCAGAGTCACTCTGTGTTCTCTATGACTCATATGTACTATTAGTAATAAACAAACTTCTGGAAAAGTTTCCATTCTTTAGCAACCACATTACCCCCAAATTCAATTCTTAACTTCAGGCTGCCCATACTCTATGATTGCTGCAAGCACTGCAGGCAGTGCAGAGCCTTCAGAGAGTGCAGCTGCACACGTGTGTGTCACAATTTTCATTGTGCAAGGGATGCTGACCGCAGAAGTTTAACAACAATCTGTACAGAGCACCATTCCTAGGGATAAACCCAGCATAATTCTGCTACATTCTTTCTGTCTTTTCTGAAGGATAAAGACTATGAGTTTGGGCAAGGAGCAGACATGCTGAGCAAAAAGCTGTCTTTTCTAGTTATATTTTCACACAGAAAAAGACCCATTATTATAAAACAAAATTTCGCAGAACTTGACAAGCCTTTCTCTTAAATACATTCAAGGCATATTTTAATTTATATATAAAGCATAGCTGATACTGAAACAACAAGAAAATAAGTATTTTCAGGACCTCAACTGTGGACTCATTTACATTTTGCTTAAATTAAATTTCTTTTTTTCTTAAATCTGGACCTTTATGCCCTGAAGTTCCATGTAACTCCTCAGAGGACTAAGCATTAAGCCTTATTAATAATTTCTATCAATGTAAGATGGTGCTTTCAATACTATCAATGTTATAAATACCATCTGAGTAATGAATATCTGATTCAACATATATGCCTAAAAAACTCAGTTCTCACAAAACCATTTCTGTTGGGGTGTGTGTTAACACAGTACTTGTCAATCCAATTTAAGAGTTCCATAGGATTGGACATACAAAGAAGATGAGATAGAGGCCTCATGTCTTTTGTGTTACCACAATTTCTTGAAAAAAAATGCCTGAAATCCCACTTGATATATCAGTCCAGGAAAGATCCAAAGCTATCACTCTACCCTATGACCCTAGTCATGTGATAAGGCTATTCTCTGGTGCTTTTTTATTTCCTCCTGCAAACACTGATGTCTTCTAGATCAGAAAGCATCTGAGACAGATGAGGGGAAAAAAGGGTAGGGGGACACTCTCTGGTCTAGTAATTAGAACAGTACTCAAAGGATGTGTCAGCTGTGTTCTGGATCCTGCCTCAGTGAATGATTCATTAATTATACAAAGTGGAATGGCACCAGGAGGACAAATTATGCCCTGTGCATCTCCTTTCATTTTGTGGCAGCCAGAGAAATCTCTTGAGAGTGGAAAGCATGGGTAAAAATCCACTCAAGCAAGGCAAGGGATTAAGCCTGATTATCCAACATGCTTCTGTAAATGCTTTAACCACAGGCTGCTGGCTAAAAGCAAGATCGTGACTTCATTTTGCTGACCAAGAATTTTATCACCCATCTCCAAAAGCACTTATCAAGTCTGTGTGTAGCTCACAAGTGGTTTAACACTTAACAAAATTACACTTTGAAGAAAACATAATACTCTTCTTGCCTCTCTCTCCAGACCTCAGCAGACCCTGTTCAATACCTGCCTGCACAGACTTCATGCTTGACACTGGCTATTTCATGTTATCTGTCTGATCCCATATCCATTGCTTCTAAAATCTAAGGGAAAAGAAGCGTTATCTCTGTCTGACTTGTGCAAACACCTGCAGACTCAAGACATGCTTATGTGAATAGTTTCAACAACTGGCACTATCCAGGTATTTAAAATTAGTCACAGCACTTGCAAAAGAGATAAGGAATAGCTTCATTTGATGCTATAAAATCCTTTGCTAGTTACTGATTAAAATAGGTTTAATTTTTCCTGGCAAAAGAGAAAATAAGCAAGATAGAGAAACCAAGATAAAACTTTTGCCAAGAGAATCTCCAGGCATGTCTCATGAGGATATGAATTGCAGGTTCAGCTGTTTGAAGGAAAGAGATGTGTCTACAAAATTTCAGAACGGGTTCAAAGATAGAAATGAATCCAGGGGCTTCTGGAAATTAGATGTTATATATTTATGTTGTATATAAGATGTCTGATATTTGCATATTAGATAAGTATTTTAACAAAATAGAAGACAGATTTTATACTAATAGATAGGTGTTATGTCACTGTGTTATGCCACTATTTTTAATACTCTTTGTAACTTCTGTTTCTCCAGAAGTTACATGCCATAGTTTATACTCCAGTGTTGAACAGTATCTTGCAATGCATATATCAGGCAGTTTAGCTGCATCAAAATAAGGTCTCTCATGCTCATAATATATTTCTAAGACTTTAATGTAAAAGGACATTATTTCCATTAGTGTATTTTGTTATTAGTTTTGTGATTTTTTATGAATTTGAAAAATGAGTTATCTTCCTATCTTTAAATTTGAGTGAAGAGAAGTTTTAAAACAATGTCCATTTTATAGGAAAAGTTTTAAAACATTGTTCATTTTATCCTTCTGTGTTTGTTCCCACAAAACCCAATGAAGGAAGCAAAATTATTTCACAATAATTTATAAGAATAGGCTTCCTATTATTAATTTATAAATATTTTCAATATTTAGTACTTTTAAAAACTATAATTAGTTGGTGCACTCAGGTCTTCATATGAGATAACCTATTAACATACAGTTTATTTCCTCAGAAAGTCTTTTCAAAGTTTGCAGTAGTCCTGCCTTCCTTTATGCTTTCAGTCAAGCTGAGCCGAGCAAGCGTTTTTGTTGACAGCTTCCTCTCTTGCTTAGCAGCACTATTGATGCTTTCAACAGAGCTGCCAACACAGCCCTGGGAACAGCAGGTCTTGGTTCATTAGTGCAGTGGAGCACAAAGATTTTTTCCATCACATGGTACATAACCCAGCACTGTGGAGGAGTAAAATGGTACCTACAGAAGTCAAAAGTTTAGCACATTCCTTATCACTTGAAAATACGATGAGACACTCGGGTCTGCTCTTCTAAACAATGTGTAACTAGGAATGTCCTACACTGTGCATGCATACTCATTTTTTCTCCCACATGCATCAAATTCTTCAAGCCAAATAGCTGACAGAGCTCTTCCTACAGTTATACAGGGGGTGGTACTAAGGTCCTGGCATGAGATACACAAATAAGACTGAAAGCAATGTCAACATATTTCTGGTGATGAGTATTATGTGACACTACAAAGACAACAGTATTTTATCTTTGTTTCAGTATCACTGCTCTAGTCCTCTCCCTAACAGCTTAATACCACTGCTTATTTTTCACAGCAATACCTCTCACAATGTCTACTTCAAGTGGCAATCACATGCCAGAAATCCACTCTTCACACAAGATAGAGCAGAACATGGATCCACTCAAGCTCTGACTTTGACACCAGTATTTTACATTCCACATATTCTTCCTTTCCTCAATTTGTCAGAGGACACAAGGGTCTTACCAAATACCTCAAGGTACATCACCAGTCAACTGACTTGCTACTCCTTAACTTTTATAACTGCTTCCCTTACTCTTGTATTTCCTTTCAGTTTTTGTCATTTTCCTTGATATTAATCCTCTGAAAATGCTCCATTGATTAGTTTCACAAAGCCTCTTTGGGCAGGTAAGTAATCAAAACTTCTGACCAACTTCAGAGTTCCCTAAGTTCTTACCAGTGAAGTCTCTTCTGTTCTGTGCATGGCCAAAATTGCCTCAGCTCTTATTTCACCAGACCAAACTCTTACTGAACTACTGAAATATTAATTCTTCTACTTTCTGCCACAATAATTCAGAGTTTTTATTTTCTTTTTCCTGTTTCACTTCTGTACTCTTTACATGACTTTATGAAAAGGAAATGTATATCAATGTCTAGGAGAAAGGAAGCTGGAACTGACTCCAGTATATCAGGAACAATACACCTATATTATATAAAGATTGTGATTTCCCTTTCCTAAGATACTTTTGTGAATGGAAGTCAAACACGCGCTGACCTTTTTTGCTATTACATCACTCAGAAAACACATCTGCTGGGCTGTCTGCAATCATCACAAAGGGGTTTTGTTATGTTTTTTTAAACAAAGACAATACAACACACTTTTCCCTTAACCTCTTCTAAGCATGCTTTGCATGGAAATATTAACTCAGCCCGAGGCAAACACTAAAGGCAGAATTTTTCAGACTGATAACCGTGCAAAAGAGAAATTTTGCAATCTGCACCACTCCCCTTCCTATACAGAACAGCATTTAATTCACTAGCTGTCTCACAGTTCCCAAAACAAATCTTCTCACACACATAATATAAAGGATTAGTGAGGATAATTATCAGGGGTACTGTTTTTACAATTAACGTATTAGCTGACCTGCACCCTAGTGTTCTGATATTTTCACAAATCACCATGTGAGCTCACATTTAAGAGCCAAGTAGATTTTATGGTATCAGCACCTCAAGACTTTGCTTTCAGTTTGTGTTCAAATATATTAAATTATGTATTTTTAAATACTTAAAAATTACATAAAATACTGAAAAGTACTTAAATACTTTTTAACCTCATATGTGAAAGTACATGGATATAGAGGTGTCTCACTAAAACATGACTACCCTCCAGAAAGGAAGTTGTGCACCTCCTACTTTTCCACTAACACGGCATTTGCTCCTTGGTTTACTGTACAGACTTCTCAGTTTTCATTTTTTACTACTTTAAGACGAGATTTTCTTCAGCCAGAGCACTCTGGATGCTGTTGATCTGACAGTTCCCTAGTGAAGAAAGTTAGAAGAAAGCACTTGCTGTTTGTAAACAAATATCAAGGATATTTATATGCACTGACCTCTCTGAGAACAACTGGAAAAATTAGAGCCATTTGGGTAAATGACACAAATGACACAAATCATGGGTCTCTGACTACACAGAGTAAGGCATCAAGCTTCAGTGACTCAACTCATCCACACAGCTTCTGCCCAGGGAGGAAGTCAAAAGGACCCCAACTCTATCACAGACTGTGAGATAGATTTTCATCCTAGAAGAAAGGTCATCCTTTCTCATTCATGGAATCCTGTAGCATTTAGTTTTCCTGCGCATTTAACAATATTTGTCCTTCTCAGGCTTCAAATCAAGATGCAATGCAGTGATATATTTCACATTCACTTTTAAATCTTTACTTAATCTTCTATGTGAAGACAGACCAAAACCCAAGCGGAAGTGGCTGAAAAGTAACCTCCTCTGCAGAAGAGAAGGCAACCCTGATGAATTGCACAAAGCTCCTCAGAGGTTGCATTCCCCCTCCCTCTCATTTCAGTGCTTGGATTCCTTTGTTTGGTAAATAGGTCAGTGCTCATAAAAACACCCCTCCAGGGCTGAGTGCCTCACATAACCACAGCAGCCAACATAAGGAAGATGGATGCTAACGTGGCAGCAGCTGAATCACACAACTTCCATGGGGCATGGAGAACTGAAACAAGCCCCACTGACCAAGCAGTAAGGAGAGGAACTACAAGAGTTCTGACAAGAGTCAGAAAAATAATATTATCTCCCGTCTCAAAGCCCCAGTGACCATGACTCTGAAAGGCTCTATGAATATCTCACTGCCCAAAACCAGTGTCTTCAGAAGAAGACAAACAGAGGAGACTATGCTCCTGGTCAATGCAATAACCTCCACCTCAAAACCAGACTGCATTACAGTCTGGTTAACAGCTCTGCCCCACTCTGTAGATATGCAACCCATGAATCCTCTCTTAGCTATACTGCCAAGAATGTTAGTTGTGTTTTTGAAGTGGTCTTTTCTGGAAGAAGTTGAGTGATAGTAATTGCAGTCTTAAAACAACGTAAATACACCAACACCTTTCAGAGAAGATGACAGATTCACTTTAATACCCCTCCCAGGTAGAGAAACTGAAATACCAAAAATATTACGCATCTAGAATCAAGACCTCATTCATGTACCTCAAAAGCAAAGTAAAAAAATGCTATTCAGTGGTAAAAAAAAAAATAAAAATGTGTTAAAGGGAACTGAAATCTAATGCCTGGCTTTGGATCAGAGACAACAGCTCAACAGGAAACCTACTGAGCTGAAGACAACAACTGGACAAAGGAAGTCTCTTTCCCAGCCCTTTTTCCCAGATCCTTTGTTGCTTGGGCTAAAAAAAAAAGGCATCCTGTACCTTTCCCAAACAAACTCTTTATACGATCTAACAGTGGACACATAATTTGCCCCAAGATTACAGAAACTGAGCTTGGTTCCTCAGTTAGAGCCTGCTAGGATTGAGTAGCCAAGGTGCAGTGCCACACAAATGCAGCTGCACTGCTCACAGGGCCCACCTCTTCAGAGAAGCATGACAACCATCATTACTGCAGCTCACACAAACAAGGCAGATCTCTGCTGGCTCTGTACCTTGAGAGGTTAGCAGTCTCTGTGCTAATATTTCACTTAAATTAAGGTTTAAAACCTTGAGCAAAGCATCACTGATTTTGAACTGAATCACTATATATATATATATATATATATATATATATATATATATATATATATATATATATGCAATACTGTAGGGAATTTAGTGAGGTGCACTGGAAGCAACCGAACCTGCTCTGGAAAAGACAGCTATGGTTCAGAAAAATTGCCTGGGATTCTCCTTTATTCAAATTATTTTAGCCAATTATTTATCTAGATACAAAATAACCAACTGTGATGCTAATAGAAAAAGGAGGCATACCATAAAATACATGAAGTGCACACATAGGAAAGACTTATCCCACCTGTACAGTAAAAATGGAGTTGTCATTTTAAATGAGATATACAGAAATCTCTGCCAATAGGGGATTTCTGTGTTTGATAAACACCAATACTTGGTAGTTGAGAGAAGTAAGTACTGTGCTTAATACTGTAAAGAATTAGTATTATATAAGTACTGCAAAATACTGTGTACTGCTGTTAGCACATAAATTTCTGGACTCTTGCAACACTAAAGACTTCAAGGTTTAAGCTAAGGGGGAAAATCAATTGTCATATGCCTGTATGGTAAAAGTGGGAACAGTATCAAAGTTCCTACTATCCTTCAAAAAGAGACAAGGCTCTTCAGACATACCGGAAAGAGCAGTAATCCTGGTTCAGCAGTTTTACAAAGAATTTTCAGAAAATATATTAGTGGAAAATTACTTCTGCCAAAATACACTGACATGTCAGTTCCTCAGGATGCCATCAAATCATATCACTATGCAGCATTACCTTCTGCTTTTGTGTAGATTGAGACATTTCCATTTACCAAGCCAGCAAACAAGTACTGAGACCTATATGTTAAGCTCATAACAGTTGATTTTTCAGGAGTGAAGAAGTGTTGAAGTCGAATTTTCTTTGAGCCTTGGCAACTTTTGTAAACAGAAATGCTATAGAAAGAAGCAAGAAGAAATAGACCTGTGAAATTTTGCTTTACATAGCTCTTGCTAGAATATGCAAAAGAGAAGTTTAAAATAAAATATTGGGGGAAAGAGGATTTTTTCCTTCAATTCTTGACACCCAAGAATGTCTGCGTAGACAACTTGCAATTATTTAACATTGACATATGACAACACATTCATATTATCTTGTCTGCAGAAACAGTTATTCAAAAAAGAGACATAATAAAAATTCTGCTCAAAGTCCTTATTATGAGTCTATCTAAAACTTCAATTAATTTAAAAAAAAATGTATATACTACATGAAGAACTAGGGTGAAGAAAAGAAAAACTCACTACCAGATACCATTTACACTTAAAATTTCCACAATTCCTATTGATTGTTACAATGGGTATGGTAAGAATATTGTTAAATCTGGAATTAAATCACTGATTTCTAGAAATGGCATTTTCCTTGGAAAATGTTGTTCTCCTTCATTTGTACTAGTTACAAACACCATCAAAATCACATGTAGTTACACACTTATGGCCTCACTAACTATAACAAGATCTGTTTGCAAACTGACCTATAAGTCAAGAACACATAGCCTTGTTCTTCAACACAAATCAAGGGATGGCTCAGTAGGCCATCAGTTCAAAGACAGCAAAGTAATTCATGTCAATAGTAAACAGCAATATTTTTTTTCATGTGACAAATCCTGCATAATATGACAGGGCATAAAATTAATCTGCCATTCTGAAAATTTTCCAATACCTGAAGATTACGTTGTGATGTTACAAAAGCAGTATCTATATTTTTCAGATATGATGAACTAATCTTCTTTCATCAAAAAGATGCCCTGCTTTAATTTCAAATACCACACGGTGTCATTTTAAATAATGTAGAGTGCATTTTATCCTTGATTTAAGTGGAAAGGATACCTTGACACTTGGATATTTTTTTCAAAAGTGAACATTTTCTTGGAAGTATCTCACACAATTTTGCTATAGAATAGCAAACGTAATCAATAAATCATACACATTACACCAAAACCAAGAATCACCTTCCTTCTTCCATGCCAAGGCAAATAGTAGGCACATTCGAAGTTTTTGCAAGAACATTTTCAGAGTCTGGAGCTTTGTTTTGGTCTTTCAGCTTCTCCTCCTCTGGTATGTAGACCATGCAGAGAATCCGTGATTCCACATTGAAGCACTCAATAACCTTGGGGCTGGAGCTTTGAAATGAGACTATTGCAACCTGGCCCATCTGATTAGTACAGCTGCCAATCTGAAATGAAAAAAAGAAAATTAAAAAAAAGCACAACAGACCATGACTGATACCTGTCTCCAGGAAGATCAACAAGTATAAGAAGGAATGGCTGGAATGTTAACTGAAGAGTGCATCTCAAGTTAAATGTTCATTAAGACATAAGAGAATAATTCAGCACAAATACAAGATATATCAAAACATTATACATACAAACTTGCCTTCTACACTCACAAAAAAAAAAAGTTTTTAAAGCAGGAATAATATTATGGCCTATTCTGATATCAGCCTCAAATGTATATACATTATATAATGCAATTACTGTAAGTATCTGGGCAACATGCTACTTTAATGACTGGTGTTCTAATTGTCTCAGGTTCTTTTAAAACAGGTAACATAGCTGAGGCCTGTCCTTTGCACAGTAACAGCTCTACAAAGAAATGCTCCATCTCAAAAGAAAGCGTCTTCTAAACTTGCTGATACAGAAACCTAAATTTCTCCCTAATCCAGAACTATGTATCATGAACGTGTCCATAAACTTGCACATTTTAGGGAGCCCTAAGGACTTCCTAGGGATCTCCCCAGGGAGAAGCAAAAAAATCTACCCAAGTACAGCATATGTTTTTGCATACTAACTCTTTCTGTTTATACGAAATAAAATAGGAAAGAGAAAGAAAGAGTATTTTGTAGCAGCAGAAAGATTTAATTTGCATGTTGTTGCAACTACTGTTTACAAATGGCAAAGGCAAGAGGAAATTATATGGGTTGCTTTGAAAAAGACCACTAAGAAAAGCTATTTCTAACTTTTGATTGGCAAAGGTTCCCTTAAAAATTTCAGTATTGTAGTAACTGGAAAAGCTCCTGAAATCATTAGCTTGCCTTTTTTTTTTCTTTTGTGAACAGCTTCTATCCACCTCATTTCTTTCTGCTGGAATAGCTGCATGTCTGGGGTCATTGCAATATGCAGAGTAAATTTTTTTCCTTTGCACATTTAAACAGATTATTTTTGGCTAAACCGTTCTTGAAATATGAAAACAGACAGTAGGACAGCGTAAGCTCACACGGGTTTTAGCAGCAATTGTTACAAATTAGCACATAACTCCCTTCTGAATGTGCTCAGCACTTTGGAATTCATTCTGTGCTGCACAAATCACACACACTTAACTGACACCCTACAGAGACCAGCAAGATCACACAGACAAATTAGTAGCTAACCCTTTAAACAAATAAACAAAGAGAAAAAAACAACCCAACATTTCTTTCACACCTACACATTGTCGAGAGTCTCAAAGAGTAATGGAAAAAACCAGGAGACAAGCACTTTCAGATTTTACTCTGGCTACAGTGTAAAGATTACACTTACCCAAAGAAAACCATGCTCCACAGCACAGGAATCTGACTCTGTTTCTCCAGCAAGGTATGGCTCAGGATTATAAGCAGCACATTCGACCTTCAAGGAGAGGAAAAGAGAGCTGTTAGCACATTAGAAAAAGATGCCTGTTTCTGTCTATTTTAGTTTGCAATTAACAGAAGCATTTAAGGATATCAAAGAATCTCATAAGGCAAGGAGTCAGATTAATTCACCCAGGCTCCCCTGGGCAGGGTCAGCTGCAGGGATATTGCTCCTGACACATTTCTTATATCTACCCCCACAAACCTTCATGGCCAAAGACTACAAATTCTCTTTGGCTGATCTGCTCAAATGCTTCATGACTTTTTATTAAGTTTTTTCATGTCCCCAACCTGACACCATCCTTAATGTAATGTAATCATTAGCCTGTTACCTCTCATCTCAGACACCAGGTACTTCTCTTTCTCTACAGTGTCCTTTTACATATAAGGCTGATATATGTCATGACCCTGCTTCATTAGCTTAAATTAACATTATAATTTAATTATATATAACTTTTTTAAACAATTGATTTTTAAAATTTTTGGTTTTAAACTTATTAATACCACTTTTTCAATTAACATCTCTCCAGCAGATATATCAGCTTCATGTGTATGTTTAAGAGCACAGAGTTTTCTCACCCGACCACACTATTCTAGCAGAGCTGGTAGCAGCACTACACCATGGTTACCTCTTCAGAAGCCTGTTTCTACACATCTCATTCATTACTGCTCTTTGTAACAATATTACATTCCTAACCAATTCCTTGCTGGTCTATTAAAAATTACTCTAACAGACCAAGTAAACCACCTCTGCAATCTGGATTTAGGAAACTCCTAATTTCTCAGTGAGCATACCATGTGTCTGTCCTGGTGACTGTTACACTTTTTTATTTTCCTTCCCCCATCCCCCAAATTATTTCTCCAGGTGCCTTGATAATTTTGAATGGTAATACCATCATTCTTCAGACTTCAACTCCCTTCCAATCTCATGTCGTCACGTTACTGTCACTATATTAGTAACAATACTCATGATTTTATCATGCATGCCATTAAAAAAAACCCTGAAAGCAACACCAGACTTAAGGTCTATATTTAAAGTCCATCCCAACTCTGAAGATGAATCAAGCATCAAGGATCTGAAAAAAAACCCATTTCTATGACCAGTCATGGATTTCTAATTTCCCTAATATCCACAGCCATTTCATAAAGCTTATGTAAACACTTCAAAATATATAAAAGCAATTCATAACTGTGTAGAGAATAAAAAGGTTTCTAATGAGGTGTCATACTACATTTTTACACTAGATTCTCTAGAATTCAAACTGATGTTCTCATCTTGGACATCAGTGTCCTTGTGATCATATTGTAGTACTAGTGAAAACTCAGTATTAACTTGGAATACTCAGTCAGCTTTAACTCCCCACAGCCTAGCAACATCGCCTCCAAACAGTGAACAATTAAAAGCACAAAAAACAAAAGAAACAAAAAAACAAAACAAAATCAAAATAAAACAAAAAACCCCTCAGCAATCAACCAAAAAAACCCCAACCAACGAAACAAAAAAAAACCCCTAACAAAAAACACCAAAAAACAAGTTGGCAAAAGTTAAGAGTTCTAAATTCCACATTTACTTAATTTTTCAAAGTGCAAAGAATTTTACAGTCCCCTTGAAGTAAGCAGGCATTACAAAGTGATTTGCCTTAGTAGAAAGAACCATTATTTATTCAGCAAAGCAATTCACTATATGGCGATAAAAATTTGAAATCAATAGATGAAAAAAAGAGAAAGAAAAAAGAGCTTCCATGCCTGTCTTAGCATGTCTCATTTAACACATGCTGAAGCTATCTACTTGTAGTAATTTACAGTAGCTGTGACAATGAAATAAATCACTAGTGAAAAATAAGACAGTCTCCATGTTGGATATTTCCCAGGCTCCTTGTTACATCTTGTGTCACTTTGTATCTTAGTCAAAAGTGATGTTTTTTCCATAGTTAAACCCTGGCAGTTTTGCTCTGGCGGGATGTAAACCTGCTCTGATGTCTCCCTACACCCCTGGGCAGCCTGAGCAGCACACAGAGAGCCAACAAACAGGATTAGCCAAGCAGAGCTTCTCTTCTCACCCTGAGCTGGGGCTGGAGAGCCAAACTGCAGCTGAGGCTGCAGTAATACTTAAGTCATATTTTCTAGTAATATCAAGGATTTGGGAGAACCAGGAATAACACTTGGGCTCACACCCAGATCAATTTAGGAGCTGCAAAACTGGCAAAGTCAGCCCAGGGCTGAGGCAAATATTGTCACACACTCTGCTCTCCTGAGGTGACCAAGGCGAAGATCTCAGCCAACTGTAAAGGTGACAAATTTCCCCTTCCTTTCAAAATAAGAAGACTCTGTTCTCTCAAAAAGAGTTGAGCCTGGGCCTTTGCAGATCCTAGCATGCATTTTCAGGACTTACAAATGCCTGGGCTCTAAGGAAATACACACATGTTTTAAGTTTCTGAAAAAACTTTAAAATAGCCGGTTATTTCACCAGTGGTGACTTTAGAAAGTAAACCTCAGAAAAAGCTGTTTAATAAGACAAGCATGACTGGTTGTATGGGAAATCAGAGAGTTTCAGTAAACTTTAGCTTCTCTGAAAACCAGTATCACAGGAACAGATTGTCTTAGCACCATTACACATTTCTACTGCGTTTCAAACCACCAATTATTTTCTCCCAACATCCAATTTGTAAACCCACATTTGAAGTGAAGCTGTGAGCTGGGCTTCCCTCCTGTGTAGGCTGTTCTAGCAGTGAGGGCCTGCAGACTCACCTCTTTAAGCAGCACCCATGCAATGACATTAACTTAACTTTAGGATTCTATCCACACATACACAATTTTATTTCCATTACTCTTTTTGCACAAGACTTACTGACTGCTGGTCAATAAGAAATCCTACTGGTACACTGGAAAAACAGCATCCAGCACTCTTCCCTTTCATCTATTGGTTTGGTTTTATACTTATTTTCATCATCAAAATCAGTGGTGAATAAGGCTTCAGACACATTGCTTTAGGAAATGAACCATTAAGATAATGTCTATATCATTATTCAGAATATGACATTTTAAATAATATTGCACAAAACATAATTTTTAAAAAATATTTTTAAAATATTGTTCTATGTGCACTGATAGAAATTTGAGGAGGATTTAGCATATTACACCAGGAAAGGACAGCTTTCATGATGATCAGATTCCTGCTCTTTGTAAGCTTTAGGTTAATTCTAAGCCCCAAACCCACACTTGGGATTCTCAAGATGAACTAAAAATTCCCAACAGTTCTGTTTACACTGAGTGATTCACTTACATATGAAAGTGAATGTCATACTACGTAAAAATAAACATTATGCTCCCTAATGCCTCAAAGATTGCAGCATTTTGCATTCTTGTGACTCTTCTGGACCTTTAATTGCTAATGGTCTTAAACCAAGGCAGCCACTCAAGAGAAGTAACAGATGTGATCTAATAGATGTTTTTACAATATAGTATTCTTGAGAAATTATATCACACAAGAAAACCTAATTGTAATCTCATATGAAAATTCCGTTCACCTTAAACTCCTGTTGCTTGGCCATCATCACTGGCATGTGTCTAACAAGTAGAGGATGTTTTTCCTTTTTTATTTGATTCCCATCATCTTCTATGCAGAACCAACCTAACAGGTTATCCTCTGCTGTAATGGAAAGAAAAAACAATAAACACTCCACAACAGTCCTTCTACTGAATAATCACTTCCACTTTTCCACAGAAACAGAAAATAATTATGTCAGGATTATTCAATACAGATCAGGCTGTTCTTATACCATAGATGCATAAATGACAACATGAAACTATGAGCAAAAATTCAACTGAATAGATTACATACATACTGATAATACAAAAAAAGAAAATCTTACATTAGCAAAATGTTAAGGATAGTCTCTTAATGATCTTGTAAATTGAATATTGAAAGAGGAAAAGACATCAAACCTCTCCTCAAGACTCTAAGAAATCTGTTTGTTGAACAGCATTTCTCTGCCTGTTTAAAAAACATCACTACCAGCTGCCAGTTATCAGAATTATAAGGATCCTTGTCTTGGAGTGATGGAAACATCCATTCTCTCTTCTTTTTTGTTAATTTGCTTGTCTTCCATGAGACATCACAAAAGCACTCTATTTTGACTATGTGAAACTGGTGAAACTTGCTTTCAAACAAGTTAATGTTTCTCAAGTTAGGCATTGAAAAGTCCAAGTATCTTTGGAAACCTATCCCTTTGTGCAAACACAGAAGATTAATAACATCAAAGGATAGCATATTTTTTATTGCTTTAATTTAGAGACTATTTGTTTTGATTTAGATGAAACAATTGATAATGAATACCAGACTTCATTAAAACACTGTTGAAAATATATTCCATCTTAATGAGTGCCCTGTTTTATCTATTTTATTACTTTGCAGTGATACACAATCACTACTATTAACTGTATTGCAATTTTAAACATCTACAGTTTTCACCAAAAAAGGAAAATCATTCTCCAAAAAAAAAAAAAAAAAGTTACACTATACATTGAGAGCTATTTTAACTTGTTAGGAAATTTGAGTAGGTAGGAATTACCAAGGGCCAGTTTAGCCATTTGTAAATTGTTGATCCAAGACTGTTTGATGGCAGGGGTAAATGTATTGAACACAGCTGTAAAGAAGGTTGGCCGTCCAGACCTGCAGTGCAGAAAAAAAAAAAAAAAAGCCACAATAAATGCATTGGGTATGAATACAGCCATGGCCAAGAATGTTGAGCAAGATGAAATTTCATTATTTTCTAATACTTAGACAAAGACTCAGCTCTGATTTAAGTGTGCAGGCTATGATATGCCATATACTTAACATGAAATGCTATGAGAGGAACTGGTGAAGGAATACAACAGTGACTGTTCCCTATTAGCTGCCACTGCCATGGATCCTCTCTTGCTTCTTGCATTCAGAACACTGGGCTGAGGAACTGGAGAAAAGCTACAGCGCTGCTCTGGAACATCAAAGCTGGGCTGAGGAACAGGAGAAAAGCTACAGCGCTGCTCTGGAACATCAAAGCTGTCAGCATTATGGCTTAAGAGCAAAACTCAGAGGCTTAGTATGGAGACAGAAGGGAGGGAAGAGCTACAGATTCCCAAATCCTCACTCTACATCTACGCCTAACACGTAAATCAATTTAGAAAGTTTTGTAATCAAGATTTCTACTGACTTGTCCTGTTTTCCTGGGAGTTGCAGCTGAATTCTACAGCGATCTGCTGCTCTGATTTCATCTTCTTTTTTCAAAATCAGTTTTTGTAAACCTGAGGTCCAGTCATGGGCTACAGATTGGTTTAAGTTCTGGAAAATAAAAAAAACTAAGATTCAACATCAGCCTACCTGCCTGTTGGAAACAGGACAATAAGGTGATTCCTGCATAAACAAACAATGACACATGGCCTTCAATTAGACCACACTTCCACCATGGATAATTTAACCATAATTGCAAACACAGGGCAGAAATATCTGTAAAATATTTTTTAATGTGTTTCATCTGAACATTTAATCTCACGTTGCTCAGTTTGACGATGCATTAATGACATTCCCATGTGTTTGTCAAATTCAAACATGTGAATTTGTATCAGGTGTATGCACAAGTCTTTTACTTTACTCCAGCATGACAAATTCTGCTACTAAAGAAAAATTTTTGAAAACATCTACAAATCATATGGAAAATATGCTTTGGTTCAAATCTTTGAGTCAAAATCTTTAGAGATCCATCATGAAAGATGTGTGGTCTAAATCTGTTTAAGATACTGAAACAATAACTGCAAGGTGAGTGTCCTGTTGCAGAGTAAAAGCTCACCTGAATGTAGAAAGCATCAAGACTAACAAGTACACAGAAGTACATGCACTTTCCACCATCAGAATTCTATGACAACTTAAGCGCTTTTCAAATATCAAGAAGCTGACCTCATTCCTCAGCTAAATTCCTGTAATGATCTTACACACAACTACTCTGAAAGAATGACTGATTTTTAAGTTTTCAAAGTGTAGTTGCCGCTGACTGTCAGTGCAGGCAGAAAAGTTTTTTATATGGTGATGGATGAAGTCTTATGGTATTTCTGTGCTATACATATTCCCAATTATGCCGATGAAATTCACTTTCTAATACTTGTGAGGCTTTTTCCAAAAGCACTCTTTGCATAAATTTCGTTCAGAGTACATATTTTCACAAAATGCTATGTTTTATTTAATGCCTTTACTCTGAGGCCAAGATACGTCAAGAGAAACTGAGCTTTTATACATTCATACATATACACACATTTGCAACCTGTGGTGGCAGGTAGGAGTTAAAAACTACATGTAACCACAGGTAAAATATATAAAAACCAAGCAAAAAAGTACTTGTTTGATGTCTCAAGGCTTCATTTGGTGTTAAGTACTACATTTGTTTGCCAGAACATAAGCTAAATCAAAGGGATGTAATCAAAGCTAAAGCAAATTAGTTTAAAAATTCTTCTGAAAATCCTTTTATATTTTTGTGATTTATACTCAGTTTAAGTACAGTTTCCCCCCAAAAACCAGGATTATGAGCTTTGATGGGGATCAAGAGCTTCCTCAAACAACCATCCTCCTACTACCATGTTTAACTGCAAGAATCCAATTTCTTAAAATCAAAATGTAATTCTGTTTCCATATAAGCTTATCAGCTACTGAACAAATGGAGACACTTGTAGTATCCACCTACACTTAAAAACAACAAAGAAAAGCAAGATTAGAAGGACAGCTGTAATCTATTTATAAAGCTTAACAGATAACAGTAAATGCGTTAACTAGAAGTAATACTAGAAACAAAAATTATTCCCCTTTTTGCAGGCAGAACTAAAGAATGCCTTACACAAACCCTAAGGAGAGGCAATTATACAGCTTCACAAGAACAGACTCGAAAAATAAATCCAGCTCTGTTTATTACCTGATAGTTTCCTTTAAGGCTGCTTATTAATTGGCTGATTTGACCAAGCACATTCAAGTCATGTAAAAGGTTCTGCAGATCATGGTACAGTTGCCCTGGTCCCATATAGAACTTGTCTGAAATGAATAAAACCATACAAAAATATGCATTTTTCAGTTGAATGAGGAAAGTATCACAAAGACAATATAAATATATATTACATCTTAAAAGCAGAGTGGTTTATTTCTTTGCACATACAGGCATTACCATTTGCATTTCCTTTCAGATCATCTTACTGCCTTTTTAGCTACAAACAAGATTCAAGTTGTTCATCTAGTATGATGGAGAGCACTATCTGCAGTTTTAATATCCCACACTAGAACTGTAACAAATATCAAAGCTTCACTGACCCCAAAATCTCTTGCTGCCATGGAAGTTTTGTTTAGCATCAAACACCAGACTTGCTGTAGCATATTAATGCAAACATCTTTCCTAGAGGTTGTTTTTAGTTACATGACAAGCAAAAACATTTATCTGTAGTTTTTGCTATGATGGTTTAAAATTCAAAATTTATTTATGCTTTATTGATCATGAGACAGTTCTGGGTCATATATCTATATCCTAACTCTAACACAAACCCACAATTTCACTGAACCACTTGAAATTTTACTGCAATCATGCTTAAATCAAAAAAGGGTCTGTTCTAAAATCAACAGCAAATCTGAACAGCAGCAAGATATTTTATGCTAATAATCAACAAGTAGGGGGGCTTATAAGGGAATAGTAACTCAGAAAATCACACTGATTACTAGGATAAGGTGTTCATTTAAATGCACAAAGCTTGCAAACCCCTGCTAATGTACTCTGACTACCACGATGCTAGGAGTGGAATGGTTATGTAATTCCTTTGGAAACAACACTCCCTGTCCCATGAAAAAACCCACCCTGACTCATGCGGAGTCAGCATGTTTCCTTTTGGCTGAATGACAGGAACAGGGCTGGCTTATCTTGCCAGGAAACTCCTGCAGATTCTTTAGCTCACACAGTGTAGTATCCAAATTATGGATGCTTCATCCTTAGCACAGCTTTGGAAGCCAGTCTGTGGGCTGCAAACGCCCCTGGATCAGAAGGATTTCACTGGTGTGTTGGCAAGAACAGGATCTGAATACAGGGCTGCTGGCTCTGCAGACAGCTGAGGAGCAGGGGCACGAGCAGTGCCACCTGCGCTGGCTGCAGGGCAGAGGATGCTGGGCACAGCCCAGGTGCCACACTCACACTGCTGGCACCTCTGCTCCCCCCAGCCTGCTGCAAGGCCAGGGTACAAAACACAAACCAAACACAAAGCTGTCCAAATAGCCTAAATCAGAGAAAATATTAAAAATAAACGTGCATTAAAGAATTCAACTTAAATCATTAGCATATTTTTAGTTAGGTATCAAAATAACTGTTCTCTAAAGACATTTTCCTGTTTGGAAGCATCATACAGATAGAGGCCATCACAATGTTTTTCTTTAATGTAATTCATTATATTAAGCTGGAAGTCTGCCCTAAACCCTGAAAAGCATAAAATTTCAAGACTCAAAGAAAATATTAATGGCTACTTTATTTAGTTCTCCATTTAACTGCAGGAAAGTGCAACATAAACCTGAAATATTACACATTCCCATAAAATTTCAAATTATTATCTGGCCCTTAAATCTTGTGGTAAATTGGATCAATAAAATTATTTCTGTGCATTGCACTTGAGCACCAGACAGGGAATGCCTGCCCTTTACTACTGTTTACCCATCCAGATAATAGATGTGATTATCATCCTCTTCTTTGCCTGCTCTGAATGCTAATTAAAAGAACAATCTAAACTTTCTTACACTGAAAACCAAATTAGTTCATAAGATAATTACATTTATTGTACACCATGAAAATAAACATCTCCAAAGTAGATCTAAGAAAAAGAATTTTGAAATTATGGCCAGTTGAGTATGCTTGCAGTTTTGTTTCAAAATAAATTAAACACTTTTCTTGAAAATGCAGCTTAATGAAAATATGGAGTCTTGCAGACTCCATACTTTCATTAAGCTGCATTCTCATTTTCTTCAACCCAAAAACTTGACAAATCTCTCTTATCTCCTTGTATCTATCTTCTGATAGCTTACACCCTTTTTCTTGCTAACATCCACAATAATTGTAATTTGTTAAGCACCAGAATCACTAGTTCCTAGATGCATCAAATTGTTGATTCTTATGGGGCTACTTGCAAAGAAAGGTGCAGATCAGTATTGACAGGAAATCTGTTGAAATCTAGCTAAAAGCCATGACAGTGTGTCTGGCACTGTAAACAACACAAATTATATCATTCTTACTCCAAGTTTCTCTAAGGAAAAGATAACTTTTGAAAAAAAAAATTTACACTGAACAGAAATAATTGCTTGATTAGTTGAGTTTTTGGCAGAAGTCCTGTCACCTGTAATTTACAAACTCCACTACTAATCAAAGCAAACATCTGGCGTGAAAAAATTACTTCAAGCGTTTTTGAAATTTAGCTTTGTGGGCTTGATCCAAGAGAAAATTTAGAACAATCAGGATGTGGAAAGCTGACTCTGTGAGGTTTCACTTGTACAGGATGAATATTTTCACCCAAGCAAATTACATTATTCTTAAATTATAAAAGCCAGGGTCCCTCTTTGTAGCTTGATAAAGACAGTTAGCAGACATTTTATTATTGTTTGGAGAACAGACATTAATGCAACATATAACAAGCAGCACCCAGGCAAGTCCCAGATGCTGCAGGAGTTTATGCCATAGTCTTCAACTGAGGCCATAAAGCAAGTTTTAACTGCTTGCACAGATGGGCTTGCCCTGGGCAGTACATATATAGCCATCACATCTGATAATTCTCTTCTTGAAGCATCAAATAATCTTACAAATATCTTTGTTCCAGCCTTGGAAATAAGGCATAAATCTTGAATTTCATTCAGAAATTGTCACCTGAGTCTCTTTTGTCTGCATCATGCATTTTTTATAAGCTATTAATAAGTCAAGATAAAAAGGATGCAATATGAATGTCAAAACAAATAAACTAACCTGGCATCTGAAAGGCTGTCACACAGAAAAACCAAACAAAAGTAATTTTAGGCTCATTCATTAAAAGATCACATTCTTAGTACAGGAAACTAGGCACAAAATCAAAACAGTAAATAATTAATGAAAGTCTGCTTCCATTCTCTGATGTTCTAGAAAAGAGAAACAGCCAAGCTGAGAAGAAATTTTAATACCCAAGGACTAGATCAATAGGCACCACTAATATCAGCCTTTCACTGAGGTCCCTAGTGGGCACAAACTGGCACAGAAAAACAAGGCTTCAGAAATCAACCATGATGTAGATTCATCAGAAGCAAGTTCTCCAAAAAGTGATCACTTGGATTGTGTCTGGATAATAGTTGCAAGTTATAGCAACTTTATCTCTGAACTGGGTCCTGTAAGGGTTACTCACAATGTCCTTCGAAATAGAACTGGCTTCTCAGTGGTTAGCCAAACACTGACTACCAGCTGATCCTGAGAAACGTCTGATGGAGGGTTTTTCTTGAGTGGAGGAGGTGGGGGAGAACACTGCTCTGTTCATCAGATGTTTCTCAGTTCACAGCCACAGACTGGCTGCTTCAGCCCACACATGTTCCCTGACCATTCAATTGCTGGTTATTTTGGGGTGGGTGTTCACTCCTTTTATCCATAGAGAGTGCACTGAAAAGCTCTTGGCTTCACTCCAAAGCAGATACATGGTCGGTTTCTTTTGTACTGTGAAATGTTTCACAAATGATAAAGACATTTCCTTCTCTTTCCAAGCCACTCTTGTTAATTATCAAACTCTAAAACAACTTATTTTTCCTATGGGAAAAAAGCCCTTCATGGTTTTAGAGAAGGATCTCCCCAGCTCCGCACATCCTACGTGCTGCAGAGTGTGTCTGGGCAGGAGAGAAGGCAGCATGCTCTAACCAATAACCACATATGTGGCTTCAAAGGCAACTTTTTTACATTCCACCTACAGATCAAGGGTGAAATCTTGGCCACGTGTAATCTAGCAAGAATCTTATTCACCAACTCCTTTGTTGCTAAGATTTTAGAGGAATTTGTGCCTCCCTGCAACAGGCAAGTTTACTGCCAACAACCAGTAATTCTTGCAAGATACCCAATTCCTTGCTCAGCATTACAATGAAACACACTTGAGGTTAAAAAAGAAAACAAAACAACAACTTGGTTTAGAGGGAAGCAAGGAGGTTAAAGTTTAAATTGATTTTGCTGATATGTAAAACTGGGGAGAAGATTTGCTTTTTATAACAATTTCTTCTTAGGCCAAGATACATATGAGTATAATACCAAACATTTATTTTACCTGCTTTTTTCCCAGTATTACTCTCAGGACCACAGCTTCAAATTCATAATTTTGCCTGGTATGAAGCAATTTTTATAACTGAAAAGGAAGCAATTTTAGGTGATTTATATCCAGGCATTTGCAAAGCCTGCAGGAAACTCCCTGGGTGTGGTTAAAGTGAGTTTAACTCAATTCAGGCAAAAGTGGAATTGGGAAGGTTGTGAATAAATACACACATGCTAGAGAAGTGACTGTGTGCTGGTGCCTGGGCAGAGGGGAGGATTCCCACCTCTGGCAGAGGGCTGCATTGCTGGGGAGCAGCCACTGCTCTCTCCCTGCACAACAGCAGCTGCTTGAATAGGTGCTGGCAGAGCAGCTGCTCCCTCGGGATTGCCACCCATCCAGTTCCCTAAATTTTCAATTTCCATGGCCACTTCAGGCATATTGGTTATCATAATCCTGAACTGCTCACACCCTATCCTTCCTTTCTAAGAATCACAAAGGGACACATTTATTTTCTATGGTGATTTGTTACCTGTAAACATTTTCTAGAAGCTCTTGCTGTGTGTTCTGATTCCCATTTGTGAATTAGTATTTTATCACAGGTTTATGCAGATTTATGCTAATAAAGACAGAGTAGATGCAATCACCCATAATTTGAACATCTATTGCTGGGCAAACAAACACAACAGCTCAGCCGATCCCATCCCCTACTAAACTCCTGTTTATTCCCAATTAGAAGGATTTTCTTCAAGTAATACTATTATATAAATCTGAATGTCACACAAAGAAAATAAAAGCATCAGTCAATATACTTTCAATATTGCAACTACTTTTGCAAACATTTCTGTATTGTCCATCATGTTGAAACAAAATACTGTTAATAGACAGACTGATGGGTGTCTCTGTTACTGCAAAGTAACTAATACAGACAACATCTGCCTTCAGTATAATCATAGTAATGACCTTTTCTCCACATACTTCCAAACCACAATACATCAATATAAATTGCTCTTGGAAAAGCTATATTGAAATGAAAACCACTGCATCATGAAAATTCAAGGTCCTTATTAAGATTCCTTTGCTTCTGAGAGACACATAGCCCTGAAGTCAAGCTTGTGTTGCACAGAATGGAAGATCATGAATGCTCAAATGCAAAAACCACAACTAAATCTGAGAGAAGATCTTTTCCTGACTACAGTTCCAGTGTTACTGAGGGATAACACACAATTAATGACACTCTTGAAGAACATGCCAGATTTGAAGGCCACTCTGAAAGGTTGGTATATCCCAAATTTGACTTGCCATTTGCAATCTGGCCTTCGAGGCTGAGCACATTTGTATTGCTTCCTCCCACTGAGCCATCTGTGTGCATCTAGGCAGCGCACTGAAACGTCAAATGTTATGAAAGGAAGAGATTTGGGAAAGTTTCAATTCTCATATAGAGCATAAAAATCACCTGGGATGGGGGAAGAAGTTACATATGTGGGAGGTAACTTTAAAAGCTGCTGTGTCTAAGGAAGGCATATCAAACTGGTACTTTTATAGGATTACACACTTGGAACAAATAATAAAAAACCAGGCCCTTACACAACATTTCAACTATATTTAAACCTGAGAAGCTTGCACAGTTTTCTGGAAAGCAAAGTATCATGATACTAGATGAATTCTTGATCAGTTCATAATAAACCAGACAGATATTGTGAGATGGTTAACCTATTTATGTTAAACTATCATGATGCAGCAGTAATATATTTAAAACCATTTAAGTGTAGACAGAACTGTTCAATTCTTTAAATTTGGCTTTGATTGCCCTAGAAAAATTATGTTGATTTTTCTTCCAGAAGTAATAATAGGCAGACAGCATCCCACTGCTTAACCATTAAAAAGGACAAGAATGGAGACTGGGAAAAACAATGTTGTGTCTAAAGTAAAATAGTTTCCTGTATATGGAAGACCTTGATAATTAATATAAAGAAGGAAAACCAGAAACTATTAATAAGGCCCAAGATTCAGTCACTGCAGTTGAAGAATTCTTCCCCTATACTTGGTACTAAATCCTGTTCCTATAGATAGACTGGTATGCAAAACACACCATTGCTTTACAGCTGCTCATTGGAAGAGAACTTATCAAAGTGAGAAACAACATTCTCCTTTCACAGCTCTAGTGGAGCTACTTTTCTAAGTACAAACAGAAAAGGAAATCTTTATCTGCCATTTTATATGCAAGCTATTTATTTCAGCAACAAATAAACAGAGTTGGCAAAAAGATTGTGAATCTTGGAAATACCAGAAACACTAATTCATTTAACAGTTCATACTGATGTTATGTAAACATTTCCTTTGCAAAGTCGCTTGTCCCAGAACACCTAGCTTTTGCTAGCAGGCTGGTGATGAGGGCCCTCTTCTGTACTAAAACTTTATCTTGCACAGAACTTGACGCATCCAACCCCTGTTATACACTAGAGGCACACCCATACCTCTGATATCCATCAGCCCCAGAAATTCTGCGTGAGTGCTAAAGCGAGTGAAAAAGCAGATGAGGTTTTTAGACGCTGAACTCCCAACTTCCTGCATGCTGTGTTATGCAAACAAAGTCCCTGACAGCACCCATGTCATCACCCTCCTTATCTTGTGTCTTCACTTGCTCACTCATGCTGCTCCTGTTTCCACAGATGCATCAGAGAAGCACATAGGCAGGTTCAATTTTCTTTTTCCTCCTTTATGAGAGTTTTTGAACAGCCAGTTGTAATTTGACTAAAATAGTAATTAAAAAAAAATAAAAGTTGTCTAAAATCCTGGCTTATGACTAAACAAGTCCACAGGTCAGTTTAAAGTTTGTCACAGAAAAGCAGACATATTGCCCTCCCTGGTTTGCTTTTTCATGCTAAATCCAACTCATGATCTCCACAGTTGCATTGACCAATCTGAGCCACTGTAAGTCAACTAGGTCTCCTGATACTATACCACACCCTCAGGTCCAAACTAACCAAGTTTTTGAGTGGCATCAGTCTCCAGGTTTGGAAATTTAAGCAAATGGGAAGTCAGGAATGATTGTCAAAGAACAAGAGTTTAGTTGGCAGCCATCAATGAAAAGCTGATATGTGCAGCTACTCGCATGTATCCTTGCAGTACAACCCTAACTTAGGCTTAGTAATCTAGCGTGGAAAGAAGCAGCACAAGCATCTACAAAGTATTAGGTGATAAGCAATAACCCCTTGAGCTTACTAGAATGCAAACTATTCAGACATGAGGTAAGCAAGCAGTCTATTATATATATAGTCAGGATATAGTCAGGACCTTCCATCATCAACCACCATGAAGAGCTTTATCATAAACATGAAGTTACACTGTTCAGTCTAATCATACTTTAATCATGTAAGCATCTAAACATAATTTATGTTCTTAATTATTGAAATTTATAATCTGAGTCTCTCAAACTAATGTACTAAATTGACTATTCACACTGCCATGCAAGACAGGGGAGTTCTTCAGGTCCTAATCACAGAAGCAAATACCACACAACACCCAGTACACAGAGTAGAGCTAGGAAACAAACCTCACAAGTCTCAACTCTGACAAAGTATTTTTAACATACTTTACCTCACTGTCAGTTGCTAATACCTTGCTCTTAACTTGTAATTACATGAATGCTGAGATCTGTCTTATTGTACCAGATCCAAAACTGAAGAAATAGGTTGCATTAAAATTACCATCTAACCACAGAACTGCTTATTCACATATCTTGAGGAATAGCAAGATAAAAATCAAGAGCTTGCAACTGCAAGCAGTGAGTAAGGTATTGAATTCATAGTGATATACCATTTGTGAATAAAATTATACAAAATAATGCAAAACCACCAAGGAAATGTAAGGCCTGGGAGATAGTGAGAAATAGTTCATACATTGAGAGCATGGCTTCAAGATTATATTAAGCTCCAGCTAATCCTGACTGCACCGGGAATTTCAGATATAAAAGGCCATAAATATTTTTCCTTCTGACAGAAGCAGCTGTACTGTGTCAGAGATTAAAGCAGCAGGGAACATGAGGGAGAAACACTGGAGCCCTGATATGCTCACTAGAGTGGACCCCACAGCCTGGCTCCCCAGTGTCACACTAGCTGGGACAATAGTCAGGGGTCTTCCTGGACAATGTACTGACTGCAGTTCCTGGATCTGTCCCCAGGAGAGAGAAAAATGCTGTAAACAAAGACTAGAGAGTGAAAGAAAAGAAGTGCCATGCTCTTCTTTTGGCTCACAACGCCCAAAGAGGAAGGCTGAGGACAGCATGGACCTGGAAGATCCTGCCCTCCCTAAGGAGGGAGAGAAGTCACACAGGACCTCTGGGATGCACCTGCATGGGCACGAAGGGCGAGGGAGAAACTGGGGGCAAGAAGTGTATAAACAGGCAACGAAAGTACACGTGTGAACAATGAAAGTGCTGCAGGGTCCCAAGACAGGTCTGCAGGCAGTCGTAAACTGGCTGAGCTGCCAGAGGTTTATACCAGAGTTCCCATCAGACTATAATAAGTCATGTGGAAGTGGCACTCTGGGGAGGTCACCTCCCTCTTTCATACACACCAGCTGGGTTTCTAATAATGTCACTACTCTGTGTCATGATGTGGATGAGATCCCTGGCAACACAGGACAAGGTTTATAGGAAGTGGTTGACAAATCCTATAACTGCTATTAAAAATACAAAAGGCAAAGAGAAGAATCTTATCCTGCATGGGTGAGACAAGCATGTAACACCTAAATTTATCCTTGCCTAATCCACTAGATAGAAACTTATGTCCTCTTAACAAAGTCAAGTATTTAATGTCACCCCATTTGTTCAGACGAACAGGCTTTTTGGTGCTAGATTTATTTAAACTCTTTGGTCTTTTGTTTGCATATATCAGCAACAGTTTACATTAATAAACATATTAAATATCATTTAGTGCATAGTATTGCCTTCAATAACATTAACTTCAAAATAAAGCCTTACATTATTAATCTTTATATATTTCATTGAGATTAATGCTACTTCAATTAGCAAGTCATGCCACATATTTCTTTCTAAAATCTTATCACCAATGCTGGAGTTGACATGTCATTTAATATTAGTTTTGCTTACTCTGGATATTGTATTACTATTGCTGTGCCTTAGAGGGATCATAAAGCTGACTTTTTTTTCTTCCCCAATTCTGTATCTCGTATTAAACAAACCTGCAAAAAAACCCCAGCTTTAATGGCAATGGCTATCACAGCAGCATTATCTTCATTTTTGAAAAGAGATGCCATTCCAAAGATATTGAATTAAACAAGCGCACACTCTAGCCCATCATACATCACTCCCTGTTTCCCTGGCAACACTCAAAGGCCTACACAAAGTGACTGCATCAAGCAGAAGGAAACTTGGAAGAGAGAAATCATTTCTGCTCTTCAGCAGCACGTCACTACTATATTTGACAGTAAACAAACTTCACAGAGATCAAGAACACAATCAAGTGGAAACAGAGCACAAATGCATCCCTGGAACTCTGAATGAGAAAGGGGAACAGCCCTGATTTAGCAGTGCTGAGCTTTGCTCTCAGTTAGAAACTGTAAACCTGTGAAAGAAAAAAATGACATGAAAATGCAGCCATAAGCATACTAACCTGATTTTTGACATCACTGTTTTCTTAAGTGCTCATCGCTGCATGGATTTATAGTACAGATGGGTCTGGCTCATTTCCCCTTTCAGCCTTTAGACAAATGGCTCAAGTTGATGTTTCTTTATTAAGTAACTGTCTATGCTGTCTGTGTCTCTTAATCAACCTGATCAGAGCAGGACACTGCTGCCAGACACTGGTTTCCCACCGAGACATGGCAGGATGCCTGGCCCTCTCCCTTTGGTTCTCCAGAGTCTCTCTAGTCTGGTCTTCTTAAATAACAGCCCTATGAGAAACGTCTCACTCACCCTTTTCATTCTTGAGGACCCAAGAACAGGCAACTGGGGGTGGCTGCTGTTGCTGCGGCACCAAACCAGCATTTGCCTCAGCACAAACCACAATTCACATTTGCATGAAGTGCTGCAAACTCGTAACATGTGCCAGAAGTCTGACAAAATTAAATTCTGGCCAGTATATTTGACTTCTATTCCTATAATCCCAGTTAAAAGGCAGTGAAATACACATATTTGCAGTGATTTTATGTACACATGGATGAATTGCAAGGAAACGTTATCTCCTGATTCTTCTAGAGGGCCAATACTGAATATTTTGGTAAAAAGTTATAAATTTGCCTTTGACTATACTATTTATATTTTTGAAAAGTATTTATAATATTTCATATCAATGACATATTAAAAACAAGCTGTGTTCACTGTGCTTTCATCTATCCTTTTTTTAATCATAGAAGTACAGGTAGCATTGAACTTTCTTGATGCCCTCTTTCTATACATTCAACCCAACTGGGAACCTGAAGAGTCCCAGTCAACTGGAACCTGGCAAACACTGTCCCAAGGCAAGAAGGATGACTCTTGCCTTGGGACTACATGCCTGTCAGTCCCACTTCAGTGTCTGGAAAAGTTACAAGGGTTTTTCTGGAGCTAGTGAAAAACATCTGAAAGATAACACAGTCATTGTTCCCAGCCAGAACAAGTTCATGAAGCTGAAGTCCGGTCTAAGAAACTTAATTTCCTTTTATGATAAAGCAACCGAGATAGTTGATCAGGAAAAGCCAGTTGATGTGAACTGTGGATTTCAGTAAAGCTATTGATCTGAGGCTTCTCACAGGCCCCAAAATGTCCAGCACACAGCTGGATAAATATGTCATGTGATGGGTGAGAAACTGGCTCACAGGTCAGGCACAAAGGGTTCTTTATAGTGAATGGTGACTGGTGACCTGTCACTACTGGTGTTTCCCAGGGCTTCATTTTAGGCTCAGTTCTCTTCAATGTCTTCATAAATTACTCCAATGAATAATAAGAACTTTACCAATGACACTAAATTGGGAGGAGCTGTCAACTCCCTTGAAGGCAGAGAGACTCTGCAGAGAAACCTTGACAAATTATGGGGCCGGGCAACTACCAACCATAGGAAGTTCAACAAGGGCAAATGTTGGATCCTGCACATGTGACAGGGCATCCCTGGATGCACAAACAGACTGAGCACAGACACTGGAGAGCAGCCACACAGAAAGAAATCTGGGGATCCTGTGTTCTACTGAGTCAGCAGTACTGTGGCTGCCAGGAGGGCCAACCATGTCCTGCGAGGCATCGCGTACAGCATGACCGGCCAGGTGAGGGAGGTGAATTTCTTACCAATGCAAGTAAATCAAAAGCAAGAATATATAAATTTTTGTTCCCACTGAAAACATTCCCCTGTTCCAATATTTATTCAACTTTTCCATACTATGTTTCTGCACGTGGACTAACTGGGTGAAGAGAACAGCAACAGCCTACCAGAAACAATACATAGATTTACCAGGGGGAAAACTCTATCTTGCATCTTTCTGCCAATGGTTCTATGAAGAAAATTAACACATCACATTTTTTGGCACACATAATTAAATAACTGCTTCCACAAAAACTGTCTAGGATGCCAGAGAGCCACACAGATTTTCAAGCAAGACTAACTCCAATACATGAAACAGGACTTTGACTAATTTGCTGAGAGAAATGTGTTTTTTCCTGAGGACTGAGATTGTGACATGTTTATTGGTTATGATTGCAGGAAGCAAGCACAAGTTGTAATTGCACTCCACTAAGAAAAAATATTGGAATTGAACAAATAAAGGACCCTGCCAAACAGCTAAGACTTCAATCCCTCTTCATGTTTGTAACTATGAAAATTTAGTCTATTGTTGGTGCTAGAGTAGAACAACAGTAACAAGGCAAGAGAACATCAAGGGCACTTTAGCATAATACACTCAAGTAAAATTTTCCTGCTTTGCCCCATACACCCCCAGGACACACAGTTTTTCCTACCAAAATACAAATGGCTTAAAACCAAAAAACAGCCTCTAAATGTTTTCTTCTGTAGAATCCAGGGACAAAAGAATGCTGAACAAAGCTCAATGGGGTAGAAAACTGCCCATTGATGATTTTGGCAAGTGAAAACCAAGTTCACACAGCCCTTGCTTTTCATCTAAGAACAGTACTGAAGCATGCCTTTGATTTATACATACTCATAAAATCTTTCAACCTTTCAGTAGCATATTACAGGCTGTACAAGATTAATTGAAATTTAGCTATTAATTCAGCACCCAAAGTAAAGTTTGTGTCTTCAGACTAAACTGCTTTTTCTTGCAACATCATAGAAAACTGGAAGCACCAATTGCATTTACTCAATAATAAGCAGCAAGATACAATTGTGACAGCTACCTCCTCACAGAAAAGGTTTTGGTGGAGAAAAAAGTGCCATGATAAGGGAAATGTAACTAATAACCAGTAATCCTCACAAGAACACAACCTGAATCCATCAAGAATCCTTGTTAATCACAGCAGCAATGTCAGAATACCAACCTTACAGGAGTCAAGTACTCAGCCTGGCATGTGACAGATACTAACCAACTATTCTCAGTCTTCCAGAAATGCAAGAGGTAATCCTTCTGCTACTTAATGTACTGCTTACACAGAATCACCATTATTCTGTATATTTTCAATACCCACAAACTGGATATGTAAGCTGAAAATCAGGTCTGAGAAATGGTTTCATGTCTCAGGATTTTGCCCGCAGCATTTCAAACTGCTCTTGATCATTATATTTTATTAAAACCACATACTATGAGGGCACTGGGATTTCATTGTATACTTTGAAAACAGAGAGAGACATAATTTTATGATGACTGCAAAGATATGAAATTTCAAACAGAGTAGATAGGATTTCTCTGTTACCACTTTGCAACTTGTAGTAAACACCCAGCAGTGTCATTAACAATGTGATACTACCATATTAAAGATCATGCCATCATTAACTATAAAATGCAGCAACTTGCAAGAGGTTCAAGTTCTGCATGACTGTTCAGTCAGGAGTTTTTGTTTCTCCCCTCATTCTTTTCTTCCCCATATGACCATGCTGACATGCAAGGATTTGGTCTTATCAGCTGTGAAACTGTTGCACAAAGTCATAGTAGGAATATTCAACAATCTGTTCCTCCCACACTCACCTACAAAAGGGACCCCCAATTCTAAGAAAGAGACTTCTTTATATAGTTCTTTCAGGGTTATGCATACAGCAGCTGGTAAATTATAAGATAAAGGCTTTAATCTTATTCTCTAAGTAGTCCCTTACTGCTTAAAAGTAGTTACAAGAGTTAAGTCCTACTTGAAATAAAGACATAAGTGCCCATAAAATTTTCTGTAGCTATTTACAAAAGAAGGAGCAAGAAGACCAGACAAAAACCATCCTGGGGAGTACAGGGGCTAGTAAATGCTACACTGATGCTGTAGCATTAATGTCTCCTTATAGCACAACTGTGGGAAAACTCATTAAGCCAAGGGTGCAATATTAAATAAATGTAGTGTAAAACAATGCCTAGAGCTACTAGCACTGAAATCCATGTGAATTATAATCCATGAATAGGAATCAAATTATAATCTGGATATATTGAATGCATTTAATATTACAATATTTAGGCAATAAACAGGATATAAAAATAACTCCTTATGTATGAAAGTCTAGGTAACAAGTAAAGCCTTAAAATTCATATTTCTCTTGAAAGCAGTTGGCAGATTTGTAGGGGGGATTAACTAGCACAGAAGAATTTGTAAACTTCAGAGCTTGAGGTCATTTTTGGGGAGAGGCTAGGAGGAAATTACCTATTAACACATCATTTCAAAAACATTCATTAAAGTTTTTTCTGAAGCACAAGTTTGAAGGGCAAGATACCATGGGCTTGAGAGAAGTGAGTAAAGTCTACCCTGCAGTAATAACTTGTGTCCAGACTCTTAATCACAGCAACAGGGTGGCTTGGTCATCTTTATTGAGAGAAACTTCTTTAACTATGGGATAAAGAACAAAGGCAGAACCAGCGACCACAAGACCACTGGTGCACCACATCACACCCCCATTTTTGCATGTCTGCACTCTCTCATGCTTTAAAACTCTTTACTCATTCATGCATAAAATTCTAAACTATGACAAAAACAAGTAATTCATGTTGTAAAGCAGGAGCCTGGCTGTCACTTTATGCACTCCTAGTTTCCAAAGAAAGAGCTTTACTACTCTTCATATTACAGAAATCTTTATGGACAAAATGCTTTCCTTTGTTATCAGTAGCCCACTGAATTTCACATATGGATTTTAACAAAGTAGTCTGTAAAAGTCAGCAACTCCTGTCACTTACTTGGCTTAGAGTTAATGATGACATTTTCAGCAGGGAGCTGGGGTGGGAACCTGCAGTTGTCTCCTTGGCCCTCACTGCTGCCATACTCTATGACGTCCACTTGTCCCAGCGGTACGCTCCACTTCAATAAATACCTCTGGCCAGTTGTCACGGTGCCACTGCTTTCATAGGAAGAGCTGGAAGATGCACAAATTATTGCTGTGAGAAGCAACTATGTTTCAGGGCATACTATTTATTATTTTAGCTTCTAAAATCTGCTGTTTATCAGCTTGAGTACAGTGCACAGCTTGAAACAAATACAGGCATTAGGCTGACTTTTGTGCCTGACCTTTCCCAGCGTGCAAAGAGCAGCCATGCAGGTGTAGATAATCTTGTCTGCAAGCACCACAGGATTGCCAACAACAGTCCTTACATTTCTACAGCAAAACATAAATGACCATCTTTGAAGATCTATGTGCATTCTGAAATCCTAATACAAGTGCTTGGGATTATACTTTGGCTCCACATTTTCCTGATTTTTTTGAAACAGTTCTTTTTGGGCCCTAACTGCTATGTTTGGGGAAGTAGGGATAGGGATGATGGAACCTTTGAATGACTGCTGGCAACAGGAAGGACAACTGAAGGGCTAACAAGCCAACATTTCTGCCAAGCCCCACAGCCCAGACTGTTCTGTATAGCAAACCTCTGCAACTGCTGCAGCTTCCAAGAGCCTGAGCTGCTGCTTAAGAAGTGTGTATCACAACAGGCATTTCAGAGGAAAGAGCACTCTAAGGAAGCTCATTAGGAATAGAGCTCATATAGCTCATTTTACTTTGTTTCCTTCATTTCCTTATTCCCATTCAAGAACATGTAACAAACATTTATTATAAAGGACAAAAGAGATGTTAAAGTGAACAAAAAAGGCTTACTTCACAGAAAGAGTGACTGAAATCCAGAAGTCAACTGCTTGAGAGAAATCAGCAAAATGCATTTATTGAGAACAGTAACTAAATGCTGAAATTCAGCTAGTCAGCTACCTAAGTCTGCAACACAGACTTTTGTTTCAATGAGGAAGCAAGTATGAACAAAGAACGCAACTGCCACAACTTAAGCAAATATTTATAAATTCTTGACCTAGCTCAGAAGTGACAAAAAAACCTACGCAGGACACAGTTGCTCAGTCACTGGCATCCACCCTATCCAACTGCTGTTACTTCAGAGTCAGGCCACCAGCTCCTGCTGGTCATCTACACTGTGTGCAAAGAAAGACCTGAGGGCCCTGTCACCTGTAAAAATATCTATCTTTTGCAAACCAGAAACACTCAAATGTCCCAGGCGCCTAGGGTCCACTAGTTACAGAGGAATTTTCTATGCCCTGTAAAAGATACTTATTTTTACAGAGGGCATAATCCTCAGAGGGTCAGAGACTTGGCATGATCATGAACTTTTAACTTTAGCATTTTAATGGAAAACAAAAACAAACTGCACTTTGCTGCTTCAAGTACAAATACAGAAAATCCAAGACTTTACTGGTATGAAAGAAGATAAAATATGAATAGTTAAAAACAATATTCAAGTGTTACTAAAAAAGTAAAGAATTTGTAAAGGCAGGGACCACAGGATAATTGACATGAGCTTCTTAATTTTTGAAGTGTAGTTATTGCACAGCACTTCTCACTCACATGGACATGAGACCAAGCAATCACACGCTTAGAAATATATATACAGGAGTCATACTTCAGTAATGAATTAAGATATCAACTCATATTCTGCTTAAGAAAAGCTGCTCTTGGAAGATTTTAACAATCCACATTTTCTTTGTCAGAATGTACCATTACATAAAACAATTTATGATACAATCAACATATGAATGTGAACACAGCCTTGGCATACACAGACATAGTAACAGTAATAGTTACAGCCAACAAAAGCACAGAAGGAACTATGAAAAAAAAGCTTTTTTTCAAAGCATTCCACCTTTAATCTTTCAGTGTCTGGTCCCATAGATAATTACCCTTCCCCATCTGTAACTTTGTTAGCAAGTTCCAGGTTTTTTCTGGCAGCCTGCATTACAATTACGGATTTTGTTTTGTTTGTTTGTTTGTTGGAGGTTGTTTGCTTTGCAGAGGGTGGTATTTACTTCACAAATTGTGTCAAGTTACAAATCTCTGTGTGCTACAGTCTGAATTTAAGGAAGAAGAGAAAAAAGTATTACCTTGGGGCATGCCTGTATTCCACTAAGCACTAATGCATATCAATAATAAGACATTACAGAGCATTTCTATCTGTAATCTCAACTGATTTAATTTTCTTACAAATTTACTCTAGAACTTCCAAATATCAGCCAGCAATCTGGAGGACTATAACAAAGGTAGTTATCCTTTTATTATGATTCCTCCTAGAAACCATTAGCCACAGTAAATACAACAGCACAAAAGCAATTCAGTGTCATTTTTTGACACCTGAAGTTCAAATGATCATCTAAAAAAATGTCAGTTCAATCTTACCGAATATTCACCGTTGCACACATCAGCACATCGTTTAACATGAAAAGTCGCCGCTCTTTGGTTTTGATAATTTCTCCTTTGTCATTATAAACCGTCTCAACCATATCATCAGTCCGTATGAGGTATCTGTTTCCGCTGCTGAGTAGCTGGATTTTGAAAACAATCAGCATTGTATATTACACACAGTACATCCAACATCCAGCACACAGAAAGCAAAAAATAAATGGGTTATCACTTGCCATCCTAGCACAAGTGATTGCAGGTGGATTTGGCAAGGGAATTAGGTCTCTTTATTAATCTGCTTTTGATCTAGAGAAACAGTAACTTCTGCTGTCACCCATGTGGACTTGAAGGGCTTTGTATCTTAATGCAGACTATGGCTGCTCCAGGAATCTTCCACATTGATTAAAGTTTCTTGGCAGAAAAAATGGTTCCTTCAACAATTTCTGTGATTTCCCTCTTTAGTCTCTTCTTTCAGTCCACTGAAGACCTACTCATGATTCTAGCTGCCCAGAGTGGGAGGCCAGAGTGTGAGGAGGAAGTGTGCTCAGCCTGCTCTGCCCCCCCAGGCTCACACAGAGTGCAGCTGCCAGGGTGTCACAGACTGTGGAGAAGATGGCATGTCCAAGAGATTCTTGTAATGTAAATTGCTCCTGACATTTGCCTTCAAGGGCTGAGGATCAGCCACTGTGTGCAAGCATGAACCAATCCTTACATATCAAACACATCTCCATAGCATCCAACAGAATAAAATGGTCCATAACTCTAATTTTCTAATCAGCCACCTATTGCACCCTGGCTGGCATTGTTCCAAAACTGTAAATGCAAATATACAGGATGGCCAACCATGTCCTGGGGTGCATCAAGCTCAGCATTACCACCCAGACAAGGGAGGGATTGTCCCACTCTGCTCTGCACTGGCCTCACCTGAATATTGAGTGCAGTTTTGGGTGCCACAATGTAAGAAAGACATTAAGTTATTAGAGAGTGTCCAAAGGATGGCATCAAGGATGGTGAAGGGTCTTGAGGGGTAGCTGTATGAGGAGTAACTGAGGTCACTTGGTCTGCTCAGTGTGGAGAAGAGGAGACTGAGGGGAGACCTCACTGCAGTCTACAGCTTCCTCATGAGGGGAGAGTTCTTCACCCAGAGGGTGTCTGGGCACTGGAACAGGCTCCCCAGGATAGTGGTCAAAGCCCCAAGCCTGACATAGTTCAAGAAGCATTTGGACAATATTCTTAGGCACTTGGTGTAACTCTTAGGGCTGGTCTTGTGCAGAGACTCCATGATCCATGTGGGTCCCTTCCAACTCAGCTGATTCTGTGATATTAACACAAGGCCTGTGGGACCCTGTGAGATTTGGAGTGACAACCCATGTATTTATCAATGAATCCCCCATTGCATACAACACAAATCTTGCAATCACTATCAACTGACAAAAGGTAACCTGGGGACCCCTTCAAAAGAACATTCTGTGTCTTAGAACTATTTGCAGATGATTAATAGCTGCTTCAAGAAGCAGGATTATGACAACTAAAAAAGAAAGCAAAATGCCTGAATCCATCTTCTAACACACTTAGAATGGAAATACTGTTCCAGTATGAAAATAAATTCAGTATTCCATTCCTGGTACATAGCTTAAAACATGCATTTTCTGGTTGACTATTGCTTTCCTAAAAGATGTGCTTTTCTGTATCTCCAAAAACAACTCCATTCCTTCAGCACATCCCCACTGCTTTACCTCAGAAGGAGTCCACAAGATAATAAATTGAAACTTCACAGAAGCAGTAATTGAGGCATTTATGCCCCACTTCATGGGAAAGAAGGAATCATTTATGATACAAATAAAAGAGGCATACATATATCCACAGTATAGATGGCTACTAATGAACTCAAAAAAGATTGCTTCTTCCTTCTTACTGAATAACTTCTAGAGTTCTTTTCAGACATTTCTATTGTATGATACAAATCTATGAATGAAATAGACTGAGACTTTCCCTAAAACAAGGAAGATGTTGAACCCATGCAGAACACGCACATGAGATTTTACAATATATTATTTCCTACTCTGCCACAGAACACCAATAATGCTGAGGCAAGTTCAGTGTGTTGCCTATTCCAGCACACAGTGGTGAGCCTGTTCAGTCCCAGAGGCAGGTCACATCTCACATCTCCCACTAGAATGACCCCATGTGGTTGATCTCTACAGAAAAAACCAACATAGCTGTCTCTTTGGTGTCTGTTGTAGAGATTGCTCAAGGCCCAGAAGCTGACTCTTCCATTTCCATTATACCTCCTTACTTTCCTTACCTTGTTCAGGTAACGTTCATTCATTGCTTTTGCTATTTGTTTTATTTCACAGCGCTGATCTGCATCCCTTTTCCTTTCATTTAACTTCTCTGCCAGTGTCTCGAGTTCTGTGAGAGCCATCTGTAGAGGTAATCTGTCAGGATGTCCTTTATTAGTGTTCTTCAACATATCCTGAAGGGTAATTATAAAACAAAACAAAACAAAACAAAACAAAAATCAGATTTATTTTCAAATCAGGTTCCAAAGATTACAGAATGTACAGTTACAACTCAACATTCTTGAGTACTACTAAAGAGTAAGACCAATAAACACCTAATGAATATTCAGACAGCACATTGCTTAACTTCCCAAATTTCAAAGTAATTCTTTAAAAATATACTGAATGGGATTACATACATTCTTATTTAAAAGAAAAAAATTACAGAGAAGGGAGATAGTATTAAACAATCTGGCAATCAGTATTACACTGTAATATGTATGTGTCTATAAACAATGATTTAAAATGAAACTTTTCTTATATTTACTGTCATAATAATGTATTATCTTTATTACTGTTATTATTCCTCATTAAAACATGGACAGCATACTCCTCCTAAAGTAGGAGACATTACTTCATTAAGGTCACAACAGCTCCTCCAAGTTTTTCTCTTTTGCAGGCATACAGTAGGAACAGTTTGAATAACACTTTGTCTCCATTCCCACAGCACTTAAAAATCTTCCTGCCACAATAAACTTCATCATTCCTGCTATTTCCAAAACTCTCACCATGGCTTCCAATTCACATGCTTCCCCCATGACTACCTCTGCTCCTTTACCCCCAGTAATTCCCAGACCTGCAGCCCAAAGCCTGTCCTCCTCTCAGCACCTGTGAACACAGCTAACACACAGTGCTTTCTGGGGTAGATCTGCCATGGTCTGGAAGGAGGTAAAAACAGACTAAGTTTGTCTGGAGCAGGTCTACACTGGGGAATTGTGCTCTTCCTGCAGCTTGACTGCCTGTTGACATGAGACCCAAGGACTCCCTGTCAAATCCACAGTTTCCATGGGAAAAGAAACAAGATGCTGCAGGTCAGAAAGAAGCTGCAACATACTCTAGCAGGTCCTGGGAGCCAACTGTCAGAGAGTGGACTGTTGTTCTGTATATCTCACCTATACTCTAAACTATCCAAGGTATGAGTTTAATCCTCTTGTTTTTCTCTTCAGTGGAAAATAATGCCACTAAGTTCCTAGTCATGTTTTGAAGTGTCACTAGCTAACAAACATATATCAATAAGTAGCATATTTGAACTACACCTTTACTAGAAAACAATTTATAAGGTATATTTTGCTTAGCAAGTAATCTATAGTATATCTAGTTTACTAAGGCTTTCCTGCAGTGCTCTTAATGCCTGTCCCTGCAATGAGGCTATGAAATCAGCATGTTTAATGCACTGAAATTTTCTTTTTATTTCCCCATGATCTAGTGGTCACTTCCACTGCAATATGATCCTCTAGCAGAAGACAGCTACCATGCAACCCCAAGGGTAAGCCATTCAGGCATGCAAAAGGAGCCTCCCTTTGGTTGACATTATTTACCTGCAATAGCAGAATGAACTGTGGAAAACGTTGGATAGGTTTCATCATTAAACCATACAGTGTAATGCGATCAGGGCTTGACTCCTGACACTGCTGCAATGCAAGAAAGACACATTTACTACCATGAGCACATTTCCACCAGTTACAGAATGAAAGGAAAACATTTCCTAAAAATTCTTCTATTTTGCTTACATTAATTATAATAGGAAGACTAAGGACTCCATTTACTATCAATATTTAATTTAAAAATATTAAATCTTTTAGAAAAACCTGTCACTATCAAAATGATGGCCTGCCACTGAACTGAAATATCCTCTTTAAATAAATAAAGCTGGGCCAAAGCCACACCAGCAATGCAGCACCTACGAATCTAAAAACCTACCTGTAGTTTTTAGGAGGAAATCTAAGAAAACATCATAATCTCAGTGCTATGCAAACAGAGATTTTAATCTTCTTTATTAGAAGAAACAAAGGAAAAAAATGTTCATTTATATTTGGAAATTAAAATGTTAGAATACATTATTTTAGTTACCATGGATGGCAGATAAAACTAGACAAATTTCTTTTGCATGCACAAAAAAGCCAGAAATGGCCAGAAAAAGGAAGGCTAGAGGAAATACTCAATATTAAAAAAAGCAATTCTCATCAATTTTAAGCTGGTGTTTTGCTTAAATTGCTATTTATTGCTACAACTATCAGCTTCACAACAATTTATTTCCATAGTTATCTATACAAACATCTATTTTTTTCCAAACAGCAGTAATGAAGATTCTGATCTTCATTGCTGGTGGGAAAAAATAAAAAAGGAAAGGTAAAGAAGTGTCATCTGCCATCAGAGTTTGGCTGTGTTTCTGCAAGCAGAACCAGTGTGGCCCTGACAAGCAGTGATGAGAGGTGTGGATTATGTCTCTATTGGAAAAACATGCTTTTAACAGCAGAACATACTTTTTAAGCTGTGACAACACACTCACTAGAGAGTCTGGTCTGCAAGATGCTTGAGGCTTCCAAAATATCATCCTGCACAGAGCTGTCCACACGCCAAAGAGTTGATAGTTAATTTAAGATCTGAAGTCAAACTCCTGCAACCCTTCTCTAGGCAACCTAAGAGTAGCACTAGGCACCCAGTTTTTACTGTTTTGTAACAGACCTGACAGGGTGACCAGCTCTGAGAGGCACAACTCAATCCAGGATGCCTGGGGAATGAGACAAGCTGAGCTCTCAGACAACCCAAAAGCCTTGTGATGAATTCTGTGTACTGTCTGTAAGGTGTCAACCCTAGGGATTCACAGCACTTCTACTGTGTGTGCCAGGCTCTTCATACATATCATGACAAGCATCATATGCAACAGGGCAGTATGCATTTGGCGAAAAAATCACCAATTTCAAGCCCAAGCCAGAAACACAATCTTCAAAATCCAGGGAAATTGTTGAGAACGGAAATCCAGCTGCACTACCTCTCACAACACAATAAACAAATTAGAATTAAAATAAATTTCAAATTAAAAAATGGCTTCATACGATAAACTACTATTTGAAGCTCACCTGATATGGAAGAATCCTAATGTTTAGACAAATAAAGTAAATCAAACACAAATAAACTGATTTGAATAACAAAAAAACTACTGAGCACTTCAAAATACATCCCAGATCTAACAGCATGTTACTATGTTAAAAATACAGTACTGGAAGGGCATCCTCTGGGGTCTGTTTGTGCCAAATCCATAAAACCAGTGAGACAATATATGGTATCAGCAGTCAAATCTCCTCCCAAATTATAACTCGTGCTTTCTTATTTATCACATATGCACAACTATTTTTAGAATGAACTAACCTTTAAGAAGTCTAAAAAGGCAGGTTTGGTGGCACAAGATTTCTTGAGAATCCCAACTGCTGTACTGAAGTTGTTTACATATTCACTGTATGCATCCAATACCATAGATTTAGAAAACTGAAAAGAAAAAAGGGTAAATCTTAACTAAAAGTACAAAAGACCTCTGCCAGCACAGCTGTGTAGACCTCTGGCTGTTAGGGACTCACTCAGAACTAAAGGCTTTGCTTGGCCTAGTGGTGGATATACAGAAATACTGGTAATACCCAAAATAATCTTTCTGCAGAAGACAGGCTGGAAACAGAAAGATGCAACAGCTGTGAATGACATTTAATGTATTTACAGAAATTGTTTCCTCTTGGCTAGAACACTGGGGCAGAAGGGCTCTGGGCAATCAAAGGGCATCTACTGAGATTCAAATTGACAGCTGAGATCCCCTGATCATCTCACTTCCTGTCTTCAAGATTAAGTGAATCAGCAAAGTCCCAGGGCCTTCACACACTGATTTCAGCTATTAAGGACTTACTAAAAAAGCAGACAGATTGTGTGGCCTGCAAACAGTCATGGGAATGGTTGCCTTCTTGGGAACTTCATCCCTCTCTTTTGCAGAGCTTGTCTCATTAAGGCTACCTAACTTGCTTCAGTCACAACAAAGCAGGTTTGCTTTACACAACACATCTTCAGTAACTATTTAATTTTGGGTGAACTGTGATCAGATCCCAGCTCTCTTACAGCAGGCATGAAAAGGTGGTGATTTCCAGCACCTGGGTGGCAATAAAACAAAGCATTCAAGCCAGAAGGCAGGCAGCCTCTTCAAGCCACACTTTCATGGTGACCATCTTTCTATTAACCAAGGCCATTTCTTGTTTTCTCTAATTTAAAGCAGTAGCTAATTCTGTCCTTTACTGAATGGACTTCCACTAATGATGGGACAAGGTTTTACAAGTACTCTTTATCAGTGCCCCATCTCAGTTCAGGAATTTAGGACATTAGCTACTGTGGTTTCTTTCTACTTGCACACTACTAGGTATGACTACCCATTTTTTACAAGATGCTGAGCCTCAGTCTCACCTTAATTTTGGTGGGTTTGCGAATCTCTAATTTCTCATAAAAATAAACTGTTTACTTAGATGTCTGAAAGATTAATCAAAGCCTGAAAACTTTTCTCACAATGCTTTCACATCTGCCAACCGAGCTGAAGACATGTGTTGGTGTCAGTTTCTTTATCAGGATAGTACATGAATACTCTGACAGTTGCCACAGGCATTGGAGAACATGGGAATAAAGCAGCTAAGTTAGAAAGATATGGAGATAGCAAAACAAGACTAAAATAAAACCAGATTATCTGTTCTGACACATTTGCTTACTGAAGCAACAAAGACATCACCGATCATTTCAACAGAGTCCCACTCAGATACACGACTCGCCAGCGCAATCTGAAACATTGAATGGCACTGAAGAATTTCCTTAATTCGATAAAAGACCATTTTAAGTTTTCTTTCACTCAGTAATTTTGGTTCCATATCTGAAAGGGGCTTCTCGTATTGCTGTGAAAAAAAAAAAGTTTGATTTAAACAAACAAAAAATAGACTTCTATAAGCAGAAAAACAAACTTATGCAACAGTACACACAGAAAAAAAATCACTGAACATTTGGCATGAAGCATCTGTAGCAAAATCTGTGTTAGTCATAGGAAAGATTCTTTAATGATATTTAATGATTCTTTTTCAAATATTCAAAATTTTAAAATGCAAAAGATATTAAGGTACCTCCAGGATTCTTTTGAGAGCATCCACGTAATTCTTCTCACTATCAACTACAGAGCCCAAAATATACCTTCTCACAACCTGTTGAAACAACAAAGTTTTGTCCAAAGCTTGAATCAGGTAACACATTCATTATAGCTGGAAATGATGATGATAAAATTATCACATTAATAAAACAAAAGCAATACAAAGCAATTTCAACACTGGAACTGCAATAAAATAATACTGTACCTCTTCAAAAAAAATTTAATTTACTATTACTCTGAAAGTACTTACTGTAAAGAACACAACAATTCTTGTATCGATATCTGTACTTTTTTCTGACTGTTTTAAGTCCAAGCTTAACTTTTGAAACTTGTGTTTTGACTTTGGCATTTAACAATGCTCTCGGAGCAATTTTTAGGGCTGTCCTGTGCAGGGCCAGGAGCTGAGCTTCAATGATCCTGGTGATCTTCCAAATCAGGATATTATATAACCCTATGCACCCTATATGTATATTTGTAGGTATTAATGGAAACAATCATAGGTATAAGATAATGTTGACTACTTCTGTGATTTCCTACAACAAAATAGGAAACAATTTTTCAAAAATAAGTCCTAAATTTTATTTTTAATAGGTTTTATAAATTTTTAAGGAGCAACATGAAGGGCAAACAAGCAAATACTAATTGTCTTTTAAAGTTAAGGCCATATAAACTGTACCACATAATCTGAGAAAGTATCCAAGTCAGCATTCTCTATTGGGCATTACCATGCATAAGGGAAGACCCCCATGTTATCTATATTTATATGCACTGACAGAGTTGTAAGACCTTCAGGAAAAGCTACCATATTTCATGCTAAGCTACAGGCTATTTATTACACCTCCTTCTCCACCTTCTGCTTCAGCTGAAATGTACTTTTTATGGACATGGGGGTGGCAGGACAGGAAGGACTGGAGAACCAGTCTGGTTTGGAACTGAAGCTTCTAGCTATCAATTAGATTTCTTGTTGGTAACGAGGACTTGTTTTCACCCAAATCCATTTCCTAATCCAGCTCACCCTAGAGTTTCAAATGGGGACTTTGAGGGAGAAGACAGCACAGGAGTAGGATCAAATCACTCTCCATAAATACAAGAGAAGGAAAACCTGCCCATTTTTCTATTTTAAGCTAGACTAAATGACCATGAAACTCAAATTTCAGACTTGCTTCTTACTGCTCCAGAACCCAGAGCCTCCTGCCTCCTCTACTATCACTGCCTTTAAATTTTCCACACTTGTATTTTGCATTATTAAATACAGGTTATGTGAGAGTTTTCTTTCAGGTACAGGCATTTCAAAGGAGGACTTCAAAATTCTCTGAGGCTTTGCTTAAGATATATACAGTAAAATTAGTTGTGTCTAATCTGTGTTTAGAAAGGATTTAGCAGTGTCTTATTTGGTATAGCGGATCAGTGGCTCTGGTGAAGAATACTAATCCTACTTTTAGTCACAGTTCATTCTTCTGAAAAGAACAAACATCTGTAGAAATAAAAATTTCAGGCTCTATAACACACAAAAAGAATACTTAGTAGTGGCTTCAGGTTATTGCAATAGATATGAGCCCTAGCCTCAGTACTTGCAGGCACCAGGATTTAAACAGAAGCCATCATGCCACCTGCTGTTTGAAGCCAGCATGTCCACAGAGCAGCTCTGCTGTGACAGGGCAGCTGGGCTGGAAGGGGGCCCCGGCCTGGGGCACACAGGGCTGTGACCCCTTCCCACAGCCAGGCTATGCTGGCTCCCCTGAACTGCTCCAGTGTTTCTGTGCACCCAGCCCACCAGAGCCCTGCTGACCAGCAGCCAAGCCCCCCCACACAGCTGCTGCACCCCTCCAGTTTGGCATCACCTCCAGATGTGCACTGCAGCTGGCATCCAGCTTACTCACATAGGCTTTACCTGCTCCTGAGGGACAGCACTAACGCTGACCACACACTGCCCTTTGTACCACGGACTCCCTGAGCGGGGCATCCTCACCTGTTTCCCACCCACCTTTTAGTACACCCATACTGAGGGAATCTCACCTAAAGGAGAACAGGAACACTTCAGGAGACAGCTGAAAGCCCTGTTAAGGCAGAGGTAAGTGACACACTTTTCTCCCCTCTGCCTATAAAGTCACCACAATCGCCTCTCCCCTCATTCACCTCAAAGAGGCTCAAGCTGGTTATGCACAAATGGACTCTGGTCCATTTGTCTATGCTGATTTTTCCCCACTCGTCCTCCTGTCTTACTGAATGCAGACATAGCTCCCAAGAGCATGTGCCCCATCACTTTTGTTGGGACTGAGGTGAGGCCAGACAGTTCTCCTTCTTGTGGGTAAGTGTGACACTTTTTCCCATTCTTCTGATCACTGTCATGTTAGATGACTGAGAAAGGCCTGACCCACAGCATCCTGACATCCATCCCATCTGGTCCCACAGACACCTGTATGTCCAAAAGGCCTCAGCGCCCCCAGCTGCAGATTTGGCTTCACCCCAGCAGACCTGCCTCTGGGCTCATGGGCTGAGACCCAAGGACAAGCCTCACCTGTAAAACCCAAGGCACAGTTTGACTGACACTAGGTCCCTGCCCCACCAAGCAGTGTATTGTGTTCTTCTCAGCCTCCTTGTGTTTCCAGTGTACATATCAGAAGCTCTTCACAGTTGTCTCTCACACCTCACTAGCTCCAGCTGAGCTTTGGCTGTCATTCCTGCCCACTTGGAGAGCTCCTGCTGGGCAGATGAGCAATATTTGTCATGACTTACACAACTATTACCAGTTTGCCCCAAACTATAAGCACCCCGTGGTTTTTTTTTGCAAAAAAGAGTAAACTTATTTGTACAAAACTACCCTAGTGAAACTCAAATTCCTATTTGGAAAGAAGGAAAGACCATTCAGACTGATGCTGAAATCTCACATGATAATAAAATCTTACAGTAATGGAACACAGTTTGATAGTTGCTTTGTTACAGCATTAGCACTGTGTTAAACACAAGAGAAAAGTAAACCGCACCCAAGTAAAAGGTAAAACAAAACAAAAATTAATCCCAAAAATATATGGCCCTCTCCTCAATTGCCCCTTAGATTGGTTTTTCACTCATTTTCTTAAGGTACTGACCAACTAACTCATGACTTGACACCACAAGAAGCTAAAAACTCTCATGCAGTTATTAGTTGTCATAACAATACAGTAACATGAACCAAGGGATTTATTTTCAGCCAAAATTTCTTAACTGATGCTGATTTCAGTATCTTTTGAAGTGATTTCCACAGTGACTATACAGTTTGAGGTGGAAAACAGCAAAATTAGTTCTTCCGTAGACTTTACTTTACTGTGGATGATTTTTTTTAACCAAGAAAAACCTTTGGATTCAAAGAGCACACAGGATATTGTCTATATTTGAAATGAAAATCCCAGAGCACCTGGAACAATGTTTTCTGGTTCAATAAAAATGCTTTAACGCTCTCCTTTTTTCACTCAAAACCATTGTATTTAATTTAAGCATTTAGGTAGTGAAATAATATAGTTCTTATAGTTAATTTTATAATGCAAACCTTTTTGCATCTCTGGGTGAATTGAGGACTGATGCAACTATATCCACACATACAAATTTTCAAAAAACTACTTATTCAGTTCTGAATTTGATGTCTACTTAAGTGAAATGCCAATATGTTTGAAGATCAAAGGCACCTAAGAGCCACTGGTGCAGAGCAGAAGGGGAGAAAAAAAAGATCATACTTCCCAAAGTTCCCAAAGCTTACTACCTGCTGCTGTGATAATCCTTCAGGCATAGGAGTCATAATTGCTTCTGTATGCACACAGTCCACATCAATAAATAAATTTTGCTCTTCTTCTTCCAGACAAGATGATCTGTGATCTACGAATAAATAACCAAATGTCAGCTTCTACATGTGGATTGAAAGAAAAGCAAAACAAAACCAAAAAAGCAGACTCTATCATCCCAGCACAGAAACAATAAATTTTCACTTACCAAACAAAAGAAATTTCCCAATACTTCAGTATCATCTGGAAAATCACAGAAATGCTACCACCAATAGGTGGTACAGAGCACCTTTCAAAGGCATCCTAATATCCCACAGCTGCAGACAGCCTAAGCATCTTTTAGTTGACCACTTCTCCCTCCTCTCAGCCAGGAGAATGGGGCTGTCCAGAGGGCAAGACATGAAAACTTTGGCTAAAGCACTACAGCCCCAGGGACAGCAGTTTTAAAATAAATGATTCCTGGGAAGAAGCTGAAAACACCCATTTTATGATCCAACTAAAAAAATTCCATATATCTTTCTATAGCTGAACTAAAATAGTGCAAATAACCAAAATATTTGCTATCATCAGAAAGGAATGAGGGATTCTGCATTGCTCTGTGAGTAAAAATTTTACTGAAAAAGTACCACCAAAGTGCACTGATAGGTGGCAGTACACAGCCAGCCAAACAAGCAGACCCGAGGAAAGGAGACTTAAAGAAAGAACAGTATGAGAAACTGTCTTAGAACAAAAAGAGAAATAAGGGAAGCAGATCTGACGTCCGGGAGAAACTTGTGAGTTTAGTTACCAAATTTTTCACTAGCTCCCTGCTGATTTGGAAAGTGGTTATGAGATTCAGCCATGCACAGACACACTGGGTCTGCAACCTAATCTCTAGAAATGTAAGAAGGAATGCCAGGTCCATTGTAACACTGCCCTGCAGATCATTTTCATCTGTTCAACTGCAAGAAGTTGATATACTTTTTGATCACCTCATTTCATGTACCTTTCTATATTCAAGCAGTGAATTAAGCAAATTGAGAAGCAGAGGTCATGACAGAGATGCAAGATGTGTCCTGGCCCATACAGCAACTTTATGCCACCTCTCTCAATAAAAATCTTTTGCTCCAGCCTTGTGGTTTTAGCTTCCTAAAGTTGTAGTGTTAAAAGCTCTGAAGTTACTACCATGTAGTAAAAAGGCAGACACTTGAGCAGAAAGATACACTATCTCTCAGACTTATCCTGCAAAGAAACTAGTTTAATTTACCACCTGTCTCTTGAAAAAATTACCTGAGGACAGCTGCTGCCTTGGCTCATGACAAAGGACTGTCACTTGCTCTCAGCTACAGAAAGAACACAAATACTTCTGTGGCTTCTTGATTTTACATCATCTTCTGTTTTGCCAACCCAAAATTCAGCTTTCATCAAAAATCATCATACTGATTAAGGAGTACAGTCTTTTCCCCTGCTATCACTCTTAAGCACAGAAAGCATTACCCCTTACCAGTGATGAGCTTTTTAAAATAGTTAACTGCTTCTCCACTGAAAGCCATCTCTTAACAGCACACTCTCCTGACATTCAAGAGTTATTTGATGGAGAGACCTGGACAGACTTGGTAACTGTGCTGATTTTGACAGGGGTAGAATTAATTTTCTTCACAGTGGCTAGTATGGAGCTCCATTTTGGGTTTGGACACAGGGTTGATAATAGAGAGATGTTTTTTTTATTGCTGAACAGGATTTACACCTGTTCAGCAATAAAAAAGGGCCAAGGCCTTTTCTGCTTTTCATACTGCCCTGCTGGTGAGGGTGCATGACAGGCTGGGAGGAGATGCAGCCAGGACAGGTCACCCAAATTGACTAAAAGGATATTCCAGCCCATATGACATCCTGCTCTATATATAAAATGGGAGGAAAGATGAGTAAGGGAGGGGACGTTCGGAGTGATGGTGTTTGTGTTCCAAGTAACCACTGTGTGTAATGGGGCCCTTCTCTCCTGGAGATGGATAAGCACCTGCCTGCCCTTGGGAAGAAGTGAACTAGTCCCTTGACTTTCTTTGCTTGTGTATGGCTTTTATGTTCACTATTACACTGTCTTTATCTCAACCCACAAGTTCTCACTCTTACCCTTCTAATTCTCTCCCCAGTCCTGGTGGTAGGGCAATGAGCAAGTGGCTGTATGGGATTTGGCTGCTGGCTGGGATTACACTGCAACAGTAATTTAACATCACTTCATACTCCTATCTACCAGTACCTAGATCACACTGCTTGGTGGGACTTTTTGTTATTCTTCTTAAGTTGATCCTTCTCTGTGGTCCTCAGGTTTCTCAGGCCACTCAGATTCTTGCCCCAAACACAAAAAACTGCTCAAGATGCAGTGACCATACTGTCATCTGAACTGAATATTATACCATACATTTTTGATATATATCTGATCTCTTGCATCTAGCTCTCAGCTCCCACTACAAAAATTTGCTAGGCCATTCATCTTCTTTCGCAGAAATTACTAGAGAATGTAACAAAGAGAAACACTGTAAATAGCATAATACCTTGAGAAATGAAAGATTTTGTCCTAATGAAGGACCGACCCTTCTTCACAGCTGCTTTTGTCTTTTCAAGTCCATCTTTGGTACCTTCTCTAGCAGCTCTCATAAGTTTTTGCATCTGCAAGATAAAAAATATAGTCTACATGTTCAGTGAATAATAGGAAAGCATCTGAGCCTGCACACTTTTAGGCTATCAATATTGTCGAAAGTCAAAAGAATATATAGTAAGTAGAGAGAACCATGAAAGCTCAGAGCCAAGCTCCTGTATTTCAAAATAAAATAAAAATTGGAGACAAGGACTTACTTCATGGCAAAACTATATGCAAGTCTAAAAGAGCAGAAATGCTTAAGAACCCTTCTGCATTAAAACAAACTTTAAATAGTCTCAAATGTTATCTTATGGAACAAATACCTACTACTCACAGGTCATTAACAGCCAGAGGTCTTGTCCATCTTTCAGTGTCCAAATAACTCTTCCAAAGTATTTCTGACCTAAAGATAATCCCCTGGACTCAGTTATATATTAACTATATTCTTAAAAAAACACTGTTATGAAGGAAAAAGTTACAACTAATAACTTCATTCATTGAAGAAATGCATTGATTTAAGAAGAATTCCATAATCTTACATAACCACTACTATGGTTAAATGAAATTTCATTTTTGCTTTGCTGGAAAATGTTTATTAAAATACCCTGCTTTGTACTTCTTTCCCAAAATGTCACTACAACAAAAAAATCCCCATTACTGTCAGAACACAAACAAAGCTGCCTTGCTGCAATCAGGCAATTTCTGGGTTTGAGACTGAAGCTTTGTGCAAAAACCCAGTCTTTTCATACTGGTTCCATTCAGAATGGAGAGCAGGGAGATTCCCAATTTGATCCTGTGCGGCTGCAGAGCTAGGGCTAGGCTAGCCACGGAGCCAAGCTCTCAGAGAGACACTAGGGTTGTACACCTGGCTCACACTCTAGGATAAGGGCACCAGTCATCAGGGAAAGACAATGCCCTATCTCATTTTCTGAGACTGTTAACATTAAAAGTAAGCATGAGAAAAGGTCCTTGACCAAGTATTTTTAACAGTATAGCAATATTGCAGTCTTTAACCTAAGGCTGCACAATAAAAATTCAGAATATTCAGAATTCATTTCGTACAAATTACTGTCTACTTTTTCAAGCTTTTAATAAAAGACAACATTGTCTGTGTTGGAAAAGCAATTATTTAAATGTAGGTAGTTATAAAAATCAACTACACTACCTTCAGCTCATGTTTTTGCTTTAGTTGCTGAATCTCTACTGCTCCCACAGTGTTTGACATCAAATCTTTCATCTTTTTTTCATAATGCTCCTTTAAACGCGTTAGGTCATGAGAAAGCTACAGTGTATAAAAAGACACAATCTTTTCAAAAAGCCATAGTGAAAACTTCATGCTGAAGCACTCACATAAATCATGCACATTGCCCCATCTATCTACTGACACAAAGACAGCTAAGGGAAAACTATCACTGAGGGAAAACTATCACTGAGAGAAGCTCCAGTCCAAGGATGGGACCATCGCTCCTGGGCACTGCTGAACTCCACCAGGTGCTTTTCTGTAAAGATGGGAGCAAAGCCACTTAGACTAAGGCAACTAAATTCTTATACATATTAATTGTATTGTGCCTATCTCTTAAAAACCACATGGAAACAATACATCAGCTTTAACCATAAGCATTATTCAATGGAGCTCAAAACCTTGTCTCTATTTCAGACTATCCTTCAAAACAGTGAATCAAGAAAACTCAGAGACTGAGGAACCTGTAGAGATTGCTGGCACCTGAGAATATAGAAATTGACAGGGTAGTGAGTCAGGTAAGGAGACACTAACAGGATTCATGTTCTTGTGGTTTCCACATGCATCATAGTCTCATTGTATGAACTTGGGTGTAACCATCTCATACATGAATATATTCATTTGCAAGGTAAGGAAACTATCACCGAGAAAGGAATGCTCTGGAATACTAATTACCATTTGTTAAACATTTTGACAAAAGTAGATAAAAGAGGTTAAAATGCAACCAGGAAAGGAAAAAAAAAAAAAAAAAGAGGAAAATATTTGGTGTGCCCTATAATAGAAGTCCAGTGGAAAACCCCTCAGCTTGATATCAACAGAGCTATTTGGCAAGAGATCAAAGCCTCAGGAAAGAGAAGGCCTACTGAGCTGAAAACAAAGCGACAGGCCCAGCACGTAGTTCCACTAGGCTGGGTCAGGATGCAATTACCTCCAACATCATGATTCTGGCATTACAGCAGTATAATAAACAATAGTATCTGCTTCACAGACAACAAATATTTAACAGCACAAACACCTTCCCTTCTTGAAATAAAATAGTAAATAAATAGAATAATAAGAATTATAATGAAAAGGTGACTTTGAGGGAAGTCATACCAGCACTTTAAATTAAAAATCCCCCTTCCAACATTGCCATACTTTTCAACTAACACTAAAATGATAAGTAGGACAAGTCCCTCACAGGCTCTGAAAGGCCACAGAAGGTGATGTGCTGGGAATATACTGCAACATCCATCACAGGGCCTGAGGAGAAGCGAGAGTTAGTGCAAGGAATGGATACAGAGAAAATGAACATAAAGAGTAGTGTCTGCCCTTGCTGCAATGCCAATCCAGGGAGGGCTGGGGTTGGTTTTTTGGGGTTTTTTTTGTTGTTTCCTTGGTTGTTTGTTGCAAGGTTTTTTTTGGCAATCCTAAAGCTTCCTTCCTCACTCTCTGCCAAACCCTTCCCTAATTTCCCAATTTCTCCATCTCCCAGCAACCCATCCAGGTGCAGGAGCCTATCTGACTTTTCCACCCACCAGCTTAAGTGTTCCTCACCTCCTCACACCCATTCTCACAAGGCAATCCCCAAAACGTTTTGTTACAGGCCTGAAAAACCATCTGCATGGCAGTACTCAAGGGCACACCCCTCTTGTCTCATCACTCCTCAGCCTCTTGCTCAGACACTCTGTGCCTGATCCTGGTGCAATCACATTCAACCACTGCCAACAGTTTTCCATGACAGATCAAAGTATACTTTTAAGAGTTCCAAAAAAATGGCTTTAAACCTTGCTTTGTTCACATATGTAAATAGATTCTTATGACTATGGCCAAAGCTGAAGCTAGGGAAAACAGCAGAAGATTCAAAAATAAATAATAATAATAAGTCAGCAGCCATGTTAAGGTTTACACACTCACATGCAAAGTAATTTCCAAGTGTCTTCCAAGGTATTTAAAACAAAAAAAAAAATCAAACTCCATTTTTTCAGTCTTGTTAGAAAAAACTCGCAAACCAACAGCTGCAACAGGTTAAGATCGTTCTAGTCAGAACAAAACCAAGACAAAAACAGAGGATGAGCACTCAGCTTACAAAGTGCAGATTTGGGTGGGCTCAAGTCTTGCAGTTAATTGCTCACTCCCTGATTTCCAAAGGACGTGCAGCAAGGATGGAGGTGAGGGGAGAGCAGATTACATGTACTGGAGGGAAACACAGACAGCAAGGCTTTTATTCTCATCAAGTTAAGAAACCTGCAAAATGAAAATAAGGGTCCCATGAAATAACACCCTGGCTGCAACCCCTGCACATTCCAGCCATGGGGTGCTGAGGCAGCTCACAACACACAGTTGCCAAGTGGCTCTTGGGGGTCTGTCCCCAGTCAGCACACACTGGGGAGCCTCTCATAAAGAGGGTACTCAAAGGCAGAAGAAGAGGAGCCAAGGCAAAGAGAAGTCAAGAGCCCAGGGCCTCTCTCCCTGTGCAATGGGAGAGGTGCAGTGAGGACAGGCACCTGTGTCACCTGTGCCTTCCTGCTTCCTGCAGAACAGATGGAGCCAAAGGCACGAGACCTGAGAAGTTCACAGATGGATCATTTTAATCATGCCGCCTCTCTTCTCTCCTAACAGGTAGAATTCTTTTTGATTACAAAAATATTTTACTTTCATAAGTTTCTTAAGTTCAGTCACTTTCAAACAAGAAAACTGCTGCAGATCAAAGACAGAAAGCTAGGGAACACTGGTGAAGAGTTCTGTGACTTTTGAGCACCGAAAGATCCCAAACCATCAATTCTTGTCAGACTGGTCCCTATTTATTTTTCATGCTATTTTCCACACTTATTTACCACTTACACTAATCCAGCAACTGCAAAAGAAGAGAAGGTAAGGAACTGCCCATAAGCAAAAACAATCTCATTTTTAATTTCCTTTTTATCCAATTTGAGTTTTCTCCTTTTTTAAGAAGCTTCTGTTCAATATTTTCATCTCTTCTTTTCCCTGTTATATTTTGTAATGTACTGTCACTTCCACACTGATTCATATCTCCTTTAAAAAGACCCTGTTGGCATTCAAAAGTGAATTAAGGAAAAAAGAAATACAGGTGAGAAAGGGAAGTGTTAGAAACCAGGACAACCTCACTGAGCGGCTGTGACTGAGCAGGACTGCAGGATACATACATGTCTCTTGTGGTTGCCTCGCAAAAAGGAGCTGGGAATTCCATTTTTACACTCAGAATCACTCTGTTCTTCATAGCTTTCAAACTCACTTGAACTCCACCCATATTCCAGTGAGCTGTTTCCACCATCATCACCATTTTCAACATCATCATAAATCATTTCCTCTGCAAGAATTAAAACAAAAGAAAAAAAAAGCTATGCTGAAATGTATGTTTGTTCAAACACCAGAAAACTTACTCGGGATACGCTACTAAAAATTGTACAGACTTTTGTATGCGCATTAAAAATTCTGAATTAAATCCAATATTCAAATAGCCAAAGTGGATTATCTTTGTTGAAACAGAGCACTTAAAAAGGAGAGTGTTATGGGTACACACCATGATCCTTTTAGAAACATGTGCTACTCAAATGACACTGTTGTGTCCAAATCCCACAAAATTATTTAGAACTTCAAAGGAAGTTTAAACTCTAACTGTGAATGCACATCTGCACTGAGAAGCATCATCCTTACATATTTAAGCTTGCCATTTGTCCCTAGGGACGTGGTAAAAAATGCTGAAACATGACAAGAATCAAATGAAAATGTCACTGCTTCCAGCAGAACAGGTCAGACCAATGCAGCAAGAAACGTGTTACACAATGGTGTTTTATGACTCATCACCACCAGTCACTGGAAGTCTCCCATACCTGGCAGCTACCTTGCTCATGATTTACTCTACAAACTTGAAGTATTAACCTTTTCAAGACATAACCTTTTCAAATCTATATTGCAAAGGCTGGCCAAAGTACCTCCTGTTAAAAACACAGGTCTTTCCATTGGCACAGATGTCAAGAACATAAAAGTTACTCAAAATAAAATGGAAAATTTAGAGCCCGTTGCTTATCAGGAAACAGGAATGCACTCTACCTGCAGCATCGTATATCAGTACAAGTGGAAAAGTGTGGACACTTGTCATGGTACAACACTTCTATCAGGAATCACTATTGTCAGAGGTTATGATGCAGCATTAACAACTGTCTCCTATTAAATTCAGGAAACAGCAGCTGTGCTTTTATTTTAAGATTGACATTTCATTTAAACAGAGAAAAAATATGTACTCAAAAGAAAAGCTGATATGTTTTACATATCCATCAAAACTCTAGACTTAAAATTAACATTGGAATCATCTGTGTTAATTATAAACAATTTAATTAGTCTAATTTGGAAGATTTGGAATTTTAATTTTTTTTAAATCCCCATGCATATCAAGAGTGTCTTTAAAATATTGTTACTAAAGAAGACATCTTAGTGGTAATCTAGCACGATGAGTAATTTAAAAGAACTACCATACTAAGTCAAAATAAATCAAGACTTATGCAAGTCTAACTCCTGTGCTGTGAGCTTTGGAGCAGGATTCACCCCATGACTGGCTGAATTTATCTTGTCCATGTGGTAATGTAGATTGCCTCACTGAAACTTTTTCTGGAATAGTTGCATCTCCCTGACAAAATATACAAATAATAAACATCAAGATCATGAATATAAGAAGATGAAACTTCCCTTACTACCTATTTCCTCAGAATCTTTCACTGCCTTAGGAGACAACAAGAAAATCAAAATTTTATTTGATGTCTTATGGGTTAAGCTAAAGATTCTGACCAATATGCTCAGCAGAGCTTTGCCTCATATCCCACCTAGCTCAGCCTGGTGTACATGTTTCCTGACTGATCAGCAACAGCACAAAGATGTCCCTACTCAGAGCAGCACTGAGGGAACTTCCAGTAATATAAGCATTTAAGTCATTAATATAACATGGTACTTTCCAATAATAAATGAAAAAAAAATTAGTAATAATTTGTAAAACACCTTGTCTGAACACTACTAAGGACAAGAAATTAAACTGTTACAGCTTTAAAGATTAATGTGGGTTTCACACAAGAAAGCTAAAGTGTTTTGTGATTCATTAACAATTTCAGCATCAAATACCTACACCCTCTGAGAGCCATGATGAGTAAGATGCTGAGCTCCCAACAAGTCAATTCACTCAAACACAAAATCAGTCAGTAGCAACTGATCTTTAGGCAGACTTCACTATACCCAATAACTGCAAAACAAACCTGAGCAAGAACTTAATAAAATATGCTTCTTGAGCCCTAACTCCATCATTTCCAGTTAAGGTAAAATCTTGATTCCAGCAACTATTTTGAGATCTATTCTGCCCCCTCCAAACAGGGTCACAACCATCAGGAGCAGACCACTTCAAAGCTGAAATAAAATATTTGTGCAGAGTCACAATCAGGATGGTGAACAGCCACCCTGGACCATCTCTTCCATCTATCAAGCATTTATATATTGAAGGGGACTTTCAAGGAAAGAGCTTCTCTCTATAACCATGACAATGATACATTATCATACATCACTTAAGTGTTTAAAAGACCTTTTTCCTAACTACCTTGCCTTGTTCAGGGCACTACTGCTACAACACCCAACACTGTAATTCTCTAATATGCAGAATACTCAAGCATTTGGAACAGTATCTATAAAACAAAGTATAATTCAGCTTCTGAGAAGAGCAGTATAGGAGACCTACTGAGACAGTCTTTTAAGCAGTAGTAGAACTCTGAACTTTGTAAGACCTATCAATCATTGACACAACAGTAAATCCATTTACATACATTTTAGACACTTAACGAATGTATCTCTTTAGTATATGTGCACATAATTCCATTTTACATTGCTTTCAACATTACAAAGACCTCAAACCTGGTTCAGAGTCTGAATCTTCTCTTGGCACATCATCATAAATTACCTCATCTGGGTCTAAAACAAGACAGAAAAAAAAAATAAAAAATGAGAAACTTCTTAAAATTTGAATGAGACCAAATGTTTAAGAGGTACTTGGACAAAGCCCTTAACATGCCTTTAGCCCTTGGTCAACCCTGAAATGGTCAGGCAGTTGAAATGCTGTAGCTCCTCTCCAACTGAAATATACTATTATATTTTAAAGAATTTTGGTTATATTGGCATTTATGAATACAATGGAGATTTGACTCACTCTCAGCTAGCATTTTGCTTGCACACTAATCATTCAAATATTGCAAAAATGGACAAAGCAGGATATGGTATTTGTGAAATTTCCATTTTATCTGCATTGCTTATGACAACCTATGGTAGCCTGAAAACAAAAATCCACTTCAAAAATCAGTATTTCTCCCTCTTTCTTACAGAAGTGTGGTAGGTCCTTTGCCTGTTGAAGGCGGCTCATTGCCTTACTGAATGGCTGTAGAAAAGCTGAAATTGACTTTTTAAAAAGAACCAAAACTAAATAATGTAATGATTATCATAGTACATTAAGAGGCAGAAAGCAATACAAATTCCTCAGTCACTTCACAAAATCTGTAAGATGAACTCCAACCCAGTGGGAACAGCTGAGAACAGGCAGGATAATCTGTCCTCAAACCACAGTCTGTTCTGGTTTAAAATGCAGGTATCAGCCAAGAATCAACAGCACACACCAGGACAGTGACAATTCCTTCCCTTCCTCCTCCTCCAAGTACTTATTTGCCACTACTGCACAAGAAGAGCAATTTCAAATACAGTCACAGATCAGACTCTGAACTGGAGCTTATTTCCACTGCACATGCATGGATGGAGCTAAATTACTTCCATAACACATGATTCCACAGACTACAAAAGGTGGAAAAATGAATGTTAACTGTATTCTAAAATACAATTTTATTACACCGTTGAATGTTCTACAGCTGAATGTTTTATTACAGAATGTTTTATTACACTGTTGAATGTTCTACAGCTCGGTTCTGGAATCTGTCTGAAAACACACAATAAAAGTGAACATGGACATTCCCATAAAATCTGCCTGTGCACATAGACACACACATACTGCTGATCACAACTTAAAACTGACCACCTTCCACAGTAGGACTTCAGTGCTCACTGGTACTTACTTTCCATCCATGCTGTATTTGCAGGGTCTGCAACCCATTTGGCCAGGGCATCATCCTCTTTCTTGGTCTGGTTATCTTCACTTGAAAAAGAGGCCAGAAAATAAAAGAACTAAAAGTTACACCACAACATTTTTAAACATCCATGAAGACAAGACAATAAATATATTTCTGTGTCACTCTTGTGTCGGGGTTGGGGCAGGAACAGGCGAGAGGCAGGATTGTAGCAAAGGCAAAGAAGGCTTTATTCAAAAGAACCGCGCGGTCTTTGTAGAGTGGTACCATAGATTCTATTCTATTGGCTAACTAACAGAAACATCTTTCTCACGCACTGTCCTTGAGAGGAACAGAAAAATAAAGTAGAAAAACACTACCTGCAAATTGTTCACAGTCAACAAGTTATTGCATCTTTCTAGTTCTTTAAAACTTCTCACAAGCCACTGTGAGAAACGCTTGCCATTTCTCTCTCTCTGCCCCATGGCATCCACATTTCTGCCTTCTAGTTTCCACTCCAAGGCTGCTGATTAGTCAAAAATATTGCTTCAGTATGTAGTTGGGTAATGAATAAGCTATTGTAGTTAATAGTCTGACAATTTTAGTCAGAAAATGGAAAACACTTTCTTTACAATCTTAAAAAAATACTCTGTTTTTGAGTTCATCTACCAGAACACAGGAAATTCTCTCAGAAACAGTGAAGTGAGAGCTTCTTTTTCATGGTAAATAGGACAAAGACATTCTGGGTTACATCAGGAGCCATCAGGCAAAGCTGCTCCCCTCCTCCACCTGGTGCTGGTGAGGCTGAACCTGTAGCAGCATGTCGAGTTTTGGCTTCCCAACACTCCCCTGCCAGAGAGCTGTAGAGAAACTGAAGCTACCTCTAGAGAGATGTAGAGGAACTGAAGTCAAGGACTAAAGCACATGGTTTACAAGGAGATAAAAGACATGGAGATTATTTAGTATGGTGAAAAGGATGTTATGGGGTGATCTAAGAGTAGCTACAACTACCCAAAAGAGAACTATAGAGATGATGGAATCAGGGTTTGTTTGTTTTTTTGGTTGGGTTTGTTTTGGGGATTTTGGGCCCTTATTTTCTTTTTTAAATGCCAGACAAAGGGGGAATGGTCAACAGACTGCCCACTGAGAGATTTGGTTTGGACATTTGGGGAGGTAGGGGCGAAAAGGGGGGAATGGAAGGTAGTACAGCAGAGAAGACTGCTTGGGGAAGCTGCAGCACCTCCATCTTTGGAGGGTTGAAGGCCCAGCCAGCAAGCCCATGGTTAATCTCATGGAGTATTGGAAGTGGTCCTTCTGAAAGTAGCAGGCTAGACCAAACCTCCAGCATTCTGTTGCACCTGACATTGCCATCACTCTAGAAAAATTCAACCCAGTGTCTTCAAAAAAGTCATGCACAGTTACACACTCCAGTGCTGATTTTTGTACACAACCAGAATTACAGGAGAAAGAAAGTGAAAAAAAAACCAAACCAACAAACATGGAAGCATCACACAAGCGAAATAAAATACTTATCAAATCCAAGCTTTCTTAGGAATTCTTTACAAATCATTAAAACATGATGAACTGGCAATCACCTATTCTGAGGGTCCTCCAGGTTTACAGAATTATAATGACATTCTTCAGTTGCTGACTGTGTACCTGCCAAGTAGAACAGAAAAAAAAAGTGCATGCAATAACATGTCAGTTTGGCTCAAACTGCACATTTTAGCATAAGAAACTGATTTTCTAGATCATTGCTAAAGAATAATCTCCTTCCTTGCAACAGTTTTATTCTTACACATATTTTTAAAAAGTTGGAAGTTTCTTCACACAATGCATTTTTGAAAGCTAAGTAATTCAAAGACACAGCCATTTGTTAGAAGAGCTGTTAAGAGGAAATCACAATGCCTAATGAATTTAATTCTATCTCTCAAACATATATTCCTCTGCAGGTAATAAGGACCACACAAACATTTGCTTTTACTTGACAGTATTCCTAATAGTGGTAAAAAGCAAAGGCTGGAATTATAGAAGAACTGCTGCCCAGCTAAAGGAAAGTATATTCAAAATACAAAAAGGCAGGATATGGGGAGCTTTCTTTTCCTACTGTCTTGACATCAAGCTGTCAACTTTCTCAACTCTGGTTATTAAATGGATCTCTTGTTTCTGTAATAATGCATAGTTATTCCCCTTTCTAGTTTCTTCTTCTGTCTTAAAATTGTATAGAAGACAGAGAATTCATCAAATCATTAAGGGAAAAATCCCACAGCAACTCTAAATCCACAAGAATTGGAAAATAAACAAACAGAAATGCATATAGAAAAGGAAGAAGGGAGAGGAATTTTGCCAGGATCTAGGAAAAACAGAAAAAGGTATGAGAAGAAACCATTTGGCTTGAACACTGAACTCTGGATCTGGAAATTATTTCATTATATGAAAAAGGAATTAGCATAAATCATACCCAGGGTGAGTGCTATCGAGGAAAGGTCCCTGAGGTTAACCAAAGATTCCCTTTCAAATAAAGTAAGGTGTGTAAATACAGTACCTTCTTCATCGACAGAAACACTGCGTATGATGACAGGGCTGCAGTATGCTGGCACAATCAAAGGTAAGTTGGATGGCACAGCATATCCACAAGGGACAGGAACAGAATATCCACCAGACAGGCTGGGACTTGCACATTCATCTTGAGGACTTGGCTCTGGTGATGAGGATGGATCCTTATCTTGGATTGGGGAAATATTTATGACTGAGTAGGGATTTACTTTGGCTGGAGTGCCTTCTGCAGCAGGTTCTGATGTTCGCAGCTTCTCAGTGTTTTCTAAATTATCAGTTCCTTTAGTTGAAAGATTAAATGAAAATACAAAGGTTTAGTTTTCATACCTGTTTAAGCTGCTCAAATAACTCTTTGCAAGTATGCTAAACACTGACCTGATCTTTACAAGTTGCTTACAATCTATGACTCGAAATTCCCACACAGTATTGCCAACCTCCCCATTTTACCAATGAGGAATGCAACAAGAGCAAAACAAGATGAGTTACAAAGATGCCTATGGAAATATGGTAACTTGACTGACATAAGCACATGAGTCAAAACAGTCTTAAATCATAAAGGTTAAAATCTGAATTCTAGATTAATTTGAATCTTACAAACAGAAACACAAGAAATAGTTTAGGGGCAGACATGATGACAAGAAAAGTCATGGAGGGACATTCCTCAAAGAGCAGTTCTGAAAATGCTCTGTTAAGAAAGGGAGAAAGAAAATAACTTCACAAGTTTTCATCTTTGAAAATGTATTGTTTTCTGTTACAGAAAGTTCCCATTATTTTTTGAGACAAGCTGAGCGACAGCAGAAGCACAGAGCCCTCTGAAGGGAACTGCAGAACTGTAGCTCCCAAGTAATCAGATGATTTTAAGCTGTAAGCACAACTTCATAATAAGGGAGAGCAAGCAACAGATGCTCAGGGAAAGATGGTGTTTAAGTTCCAGGTGGTCAAACTCCACAGTACCTGAAGAGTTACCTATTTTTAATTGCCATAAGTACAGTGAATCTGTTTACAAAAGGAAATTGGATTAAAGTAAGCAAAATCAGCTGTTAGCAATTTGAGCAGAATACAGCAACTTCCAGACTACACCTCAGCACTGGAAACATCTCCATCTGTCATTAAAAATGTTTCAATATTTAGCAAAACTTCTGTTTATGAACAAAATTCATACATTCAAACTCTACTTAGTTTTATGCACAACATCTCAAGCTCAGCAACAAAACAGCTTATCTCAAGCCATCAATGTGCCTTAAGACCAGCAAGGATACACAGTTTTCCTGTAGCATGACACTCAGACTATGCCAAATCCATTGGTTTGGATGTCACACTTTAATGGGAAACCTCACAGGAACTACATGTGATGGTCACTAGCCCTGCCAGATCTAGCATGACTGTAAGGGGCAGGAATATTCAAAACACCTGCATGGTGTTTCCACGTGTGAGAGACTGGACTATGACTCAAAACAAACTGACCATTTTCAGAGGTGCCTGGGTGCTTTGCTGAGGCCAGGTTTGTAAGTCCACAAAGAGAAGGCAGTGAGTTTTTGGGTGTGTTATGACAAAACTCTGGTTTGCATAAGACAGAGGGGGTGAACTTCCCACCACCAGAGGCTACAAACCGGGCTCTGGGACTGGTAGGAGGCAGACCTTGGGGAGAGGCCACCCAAATCACAGCCAAACTGCCCTCCCTTACACACACACCCTCCTCCCAGGGAATGTCACATTCACACAAGGCTTACTGACACTAGAGGCAGCTGCCTTAGAAGAGCTCATAAACTCTCAACCACCCCTGAAGTGCCCTCAGACTCATTTCTGATGCACGTGATCAAAAGACAGCGTAGATCTTCACCAGAGGAGGTGCTTGGGCACCCCCACCTGAACCTGAGAGACTATTAACCCACCAGACTTTGAAATTCATGGGCTTTTCCCCCCACCTCTGACAGGTAAAGACCTTCAATTGTCATTTCAATCAAGTGTCATCACAGATCCATGGCCGGTGATTATGTATCTTCCTACTCTTACCCTTTCTTTCTCTTTCTTCCTTCCTTTTCCCTTATATGTTTCCTTAAGCAGGTGGTATTTTTATGCTTTAATATTGCCATATTACTTTATATAACAATAACAAAAATGGCTACATATGTGCTTTCCATTACAACCAAACTGATCCAAAATAAACCCAACATGTGCATATTTACAAACACCAATCCTTCAGCGTTGTTTCACTCTAATCTGCTCCAAGAGATCCATTAAGAAGAACTCGAGTTACCCTCAGGGTGGGCCATAACACCATGGAAAACTCTTCTTCAAGTACTTTTATTGCACTGTCAAGAAAAGGCATCCTATGATCAGTCTTGACTATTTAGCCCAGTGGAGGTACAGACCAACAAGCTGACTTACCTGCAGCACCAGCCTCTTGGTGTTCTGTGTAATTTCCGGGACCAGGCATAGGTGGCACAAGGGCTTGTCTGTCTGCTTCTGGTATCTCATCTCCACTATCAAAATCAAACTGTTCTCCCTCATCTTCCTCTTCATCATTCGGGCCCGCGGCTTTTGGTTCATGTTCTAGAACTGTGCAGAAAGACACACCTTTGTTTGTTTGCTCTTAATAATGATTTCATGGGACCAGTAAATGCTCCACATTACAAATGAAGCTTACACAATGAACCCTTAGATTTTTAGGTTACTGGAACAGAACAAAAGTTGATTGATATGTTGATAACCTCATGCAGTTTTCAATAAATCCTTTAGTGCAAACAAGGAAAATACTTGGAAAGAAATGAACAAGTAATTGTGGAAATACCCTTGCTTTTGTCATAATGAGCCAAAAGATTTTTAGAAAAACACTTAAACAGCCAATTTTTAAACAAGAAAACTTCACAGATTAATTTATGTGCATGGGGACTTTGCAACTTTAAAACTTCAAGTCATTTTTCCTTTCTAACTGAAACTTCTAAGTCTATTATTTCCTAACAGTGTCCAAATACCAGTGACAATCACTTAGTTCACACCCTCCAACAGAGACCAGCAGATTGGTTTTCCTACTCCAATCTGAGACAGTTTTAAACCATGCAACATGCTATTAGCCCTATTACCACACTCATACATTCTGGTGGAGGCAGGGTGTGAAACCTTTGAGGAAGTAACGGCTGAAATAATGACACTCTAATATGGATAGGAAGGGTGGGTTTGGGTTTTTTCCTCTTTGCTTGTGAAGATACTGTTGCACAGATTTGGCACTGTACTTGAGGCTGGGGAGAGGGAGCAGGAAGAAGTACACAGCAGTTTCCCACCATGCTACAGGGGAAAACCTATGAAAATGTAAATCCCTTCATGTACCTACAGCATAAAACAATATCCTAAAAAAGATAAAGGTGTAAATACACAAGTATGTTATAAAAATTTATCTGAAGGTGATAAGTTTTCTCCCTCCATCCTCAGGTAACACAAAATGAAAAATAAGTCTTGCAAAGATGATTGGATCTGCTGCATCATGATGATGTTATCAGCTATCCTACCATCCAGAACACATTTTTTTATCTTTATGATAAAACTCACAACACCCCAAAGCTCTAGACTGGTTAGATTGTCATGGTAATCAGCATTCCTGCCAAGGCTTCTGTTTCTTCAGGCAGGCTGAGCCAGCATATTTTACCACAGCCACAAATAACAAGATCTTTCATGCAGCCTCTCTGCTGGAGAAAAAGTAAACTAATTGCAAAAATGGTAAGGAACAAAAAACCTGGATTATCCTGCATTTGTTGTCATGTGTTATGGCTGAGGCAGCAAGATATTTAATTTCATTTTGATTAATTCATTTCAAAAATTCTTCTGCATGAAGTTAGGCTTCTCATTTTTGCTTTGTCCATTAGCAATTCCTCTTTTCCTGAAAGATGCAAGAAATTCTTCAGAGCTCTTCCAAGTGATTAAAGACAAACATGGCATTCTTCCTGATTCAGCATCCATCTGACTAAACTGTAATATTTGTTGCTTGACTGTGTAATGGGGAAAAGAAATGAAAGAGGGGAAAATGTTTTTTCCACATTAGTAAAAAAAAATTTTAAATTGGACGTGCCACCTGATTTTTTTTTCTGTTATGGCTGTTAACACTGCCTCTCTTCATTCATTTCAAAACATTTACTTTGCATCATAAATAAACAAGGCACAGAACCTGATAAATGGGGACTACAGCCTGGAAAGATTCCATAATCACATCACTGATGGGACAGCGGGTTAAGATTACAAAAAGAGACAAAAAAAGAAAGAATACATTGTCCATCAGAAAGGGTATACAGGAGACAAACAAATATCCTCAGTTCAGAAAGTTTAAAAACTGTATTTCAGCTTTGCATTATTTCTACATTTGCCTAATTCTGCAGGCATAAAATTTAGCCTTTTAAATTTAAAGATACTTTCCATCTCAAATTTAATAAAAATATTCTCCTTTAAGCTTTTAATATCAACTGATGGAAAAAGTATTTTAACAACAAAAATAAAAAGAGGATAAGGGCTTTTTGCTTCAACTTAAGAGCTGATCAGAACTGCAGATAAATACAGATTATGTCACAAAAAAAAAAAAAAGGACAAATTCCTGGTTTGAAAATACCTATTTTCCACAGTTCTTTGTGTTATGTCACAACAACACACAGACAAAAGCTCTTTTTAAGTGCTACAATTAGGAAGACAGCAGCTAGACCCAGGCTTAAACTGGCTACTAAACACCACCATAGGTCTTGCAAAATTTCATGCTCATGAAGAAAGCCCCAGTTCCTCCTACCCTTTATCTGCAAATCAGAAGGATAAAGCCAAATAGTGGCAACTGTCTTGCAGAAAAAAAAAGGGGGTGGGTGGGGAAGAGGGGGAGTCTGGTGTGTGTGTGTGTGTGTGTGTGTGTGTGTGTGTGAGGGGGAATTTTCAAAGGCACCCTCCCTTGCACAAACACCCAGAGGACAGCTTTTTTTTTTGACATAATTTTAAAATGCACTATTTTTTTAATGAAGTAATAATCACACAATGCTTAAAGTGACAGAGTCTGTCTGGAATTACTTCAAATAATTAAATTAGTTACTAAAAATTCAATTTTCCCTTTCACCACTACTCCCATCCTTAGTTTCATGTGTGCCAATCAGCGCAATGAGTATACAAAAACTGATTGAACTTGTTCATCTTATGGCAATACCACTCTGAGAGCTCTTTAAATGCTTCAGGGAAATTCTCACATTTCTAAAAAGTTCCATTTGGAGTTTTCAAAACGGAAAAAAAATCTGATATAATGGAAACATTGTCTTCAAGTTAAATTAAGTATGAAAGTGCTAATTTAAAATCAGAAAAAGGAATACATGTTCTCATGACTGCACAGCACACAGATTTATGACTTTTTCTGTGCTTTGTTATCCAGTGAAATGACATTTCTTAAGTTTACTTCAGAAATAAGCTCACTTAGGTTGTGTTTACAGAGACCTGCTGGGGCATAAGCAAATTTAAAAAAATGTTTGGTTGCTCTGCCAATTGCAAAGCATTCTTGGCACCCTTTGCCTTCCCATCCATTAACTAAGGAGTTAAAGGAATGACATTAATTTTAAAGCCCAGATTAAGTCAGCGAAGCTTCATTAATAGTTTTCTTAAACAGTTTATTTTAGTGACATAGAAGTCAGATAAAATAGCTCTGCACTTACCATCAAGTGCCTTTTGACTACAATATGAACACACCTGAAATAAATAAAAGCACCACAAATGTCTGCTCCCCCCTTGCGATCTCGTAAATCCATGATGACTCAGAAGTCAACTGAAGAAGTCAACTTTCTTCCAAGAAAAACCATGATAAAGGAAGAATAAAGTAGAACCCCAAGCACAAACAGTACAGCAGTCTGGGGCATGACAATAATAAACCTGGAAGCCCTAGACATAAACAGGCATGCTACCACCAAGAAATATGAATACTTTATACTTTAAGGTTTGAAAAACATTTTTAGAATTGGAAGCCTTCTGTATAATTAAGAATGTCATCTCTGCAATCATTTGTACTCTATTTTTTTTAAAGTTCATAGGCTATTATGGAACAAAATGCAGAAATGTATCTATTATATTTAAAGAACTCAAGAAATATTTTTAGTCACTTCTGCCATAAAACCAATGAAGGAAACAAGTGTACAATGTTTTAAATGGCATATATCTAATTATTATTTAGTGAAAAAATATTAATACAATTGAACCTAAAACGCACTGGCAGGAGGTGCCTGCTCTTATTCCAACATGCAGTTTTAAAACATTTATCTTTTTTATTCATTATTTTGGATTGCAACAAAACACTTAGGACTACAAAGACCTACCTTCCTTTCAAATGGATTTCCCAATGTTTCAACTTTCTACAAATACTTGAGTGTCTTGAAATACTTATTAGTATTACTGAAATACAAAACTTATTAGTAAAAAAAATATTTTAAAATGTTACTATCGCAGAATATTTTGAGGTAATATAAAATTTGCTAACTCACACAAGTTACGAGTCAAAACAAACTGCCAGACATAGCAATCTAAATTCTTATTATTTATCCTTGATACATTCCAGACATTTCTCTGATGAGATACCCTTCCCTTTACAGACCTGTATTTCTAGACAATTAAAATCTGCCAAGCTCCTTATGGAAGTGTACAATAGAAATAAGTATTGAAAGCATGCAGATACCAGGAAACAATGAAATTTTTCAAGTTACCATTATTTTTGTAAAATTAACCATTTGGGGCCAAACACCCTGCTGACTGTGCTCTGGGATAAATGGGCTCTCAAGCTGTTCCCTTTTTATTTCAGAAGAGATTTTACAGCAGAGGCTTGGTGTTTGTCAGGATGGTGAAGCTTGTGCTAGGAAGCTCTCATACCTGCAGAAGCTTCCAGATTTGGCCAACTTTGTAAAATAACAGGTGCCTCATATTCAGCAGGAACGTGCAGACAGGTTTCAAGAAACTTGGTCGCCACTGGACAACATCTTGTTTCTCCCAGTTTGAAAGCACTGCTTAGGTTGCATTCCTAATGCTAGAAAGCAACATGGTATTTTCAGCTCACTCATCTCTCTCCCACTTTGACCATTAATTCTTCATTTCCAGGAGAGAAAACTGCAGTTGAATATTCTTTCACTCTGGTACTCAGCTGACACATCACTGTTCTGCCCTTCCTGAAATGACACCTGCACCAGCACCTGTGCAGGGAGAGCGGCAAGGTGAAGGGCAGGAGGGACCCTGCAGGAGAAAGGCTGATCCGTATGAGCACTGCCACTCCACTGCCACTTCCCAGCCACACAGGACATCCACCAGCACACCACTGGCATCCATAAATCACCTCCTCACAGTCACACAGGTGGAAAGTATCTGCTTTTCTGGGGGAAAATAAACATCTAGGACAAACTGTGCACGCAAAAACACACGAGAGAGTGCTCCCTCCCATGGGAAGTGGGTTGGAGCCAGGGGTTTCCCCTTTGCACTCATTTGCACCCATTCCCCTTGCACTCACAGCTGTGCTAAGCTGGCTCTGCAGGGAACCCAGGTCCTTGTGGTACAAACACGCTGCTAATTACACACAGCTCGCACACATATCCAAAGCATGACCGTAGTGTCAGCATTACCAGTCTCTGTGGAAAACAGTTACAAAAAAAATTCCAACCAAACTAAAGAGTATACATTCATGCAAAAATTGTTTCCAGTGATGGAAACAAAAGCAAAACCACATGAATTAACAGGCTTTCCCTGCAAATAAATAACAAAGAAATAAGTACAAATGCCTCTTTAGTATTTTGCAAATACACACACTACATGCTAATTATGTTGTTGAGTATGCACAACAGATATTGTTCTTCTGGATGAAAAAAAAAAATTCAAAACCAGAGTCAGAAGAGTAATGAATCTGCCTGCTCACAGCATGCCTAATACCAAAAAAATTGCATTCCTTAAAATAAAGCCCAGGTCTATGGATGTTAGGAGAGATTTACAAATAGCAAAAACCCTGAAGCTTACACGCTACTCACAGTGCTAAAAATTTGTCTTAATTACCTAAAGTTTAAAAGAACTGAATTGCAAAAAATCAAAAGTCTAAAATAACATTCATCATGCAGTCCAGAGAAAAGCAGGATCAACACCAGCAGACTTGCACTCCTTGCAAAGCCTCAATGTGCTTTTCAGTGCTACCCGATAACAAGAAAGGCAGCTATGTAAAATCAGCGTTTTATGGCCATTTACCTTAAATACTCAGCACACTGCTATTGCCTGCCACCACTAGAAACACAGATCAGGCCTGGTCCTGAGGATGTCTTTTCTACTTCAGCACCATATTAGCACATTCTGACATATGAATTTCCAAGAAATTTTGCAGGTGCTGTAAGGAAAACCTGTACAGATGTTATTTGGAATTCTGCATAAATACATGAGAGATCCCCCTCTATACTAAAAAGCACCTATCCATATTGAAGGCTACTAGCTCTCCATCAGTATTCAAGGAATACCAATACACTTAACCCTTAGTACCCCCAAAGTCACCCATCTGAATTAGTATAAATGCCACCAGGCAGCTGAGCTGAGATACAATGGGTCTGCTGATGGTGGCTGTGCAGCCAAGCTCAGCCTCAGCTACTGCACACACGATCAGCTGAACTCACCTACAGCGTGGTGCCAAATGGACAATCCACACAGGGAACAGGAAAACCAGAGAGCTCCAACATAATAATAGAAATAATAGAAATAACAGAAATAGAACAGCATTCAACTGCCAGCAGTCATTGAGAAAATTAAATATCCAGCTCTGGCACTGCAAGCATGTTGGCTAACATAAGGTACAAATGATATACGAAGGAAAACCAGAAAACTTGTCTTGAAAATGCAGTTTCGACCATGTAGTTGACAATTTTATGAAAAAACCCCTTTTTTAAGGAAAGTTAAAAAGTGAGAGCAATCTGGCTTGTTTTTTACTTCTATATTTCTTTTCTCTATCAGTTATTACCTTCTATATTTCTTTTCTCTATCAGTTATTACCTTCTATATTTCTTTTCTCTATCAGTTATACTTCTTTTTTCTATCAGTTATTATTTTTCAAAATAATTACTCTTACTTTGAAGCAATTGCCATTTAATGCTTTGAGGCATTAAATGCATTTCTCTAATACAGTCTGTATAATTCTAATCAGCAATATAAAACTGCTGAATCATCTAGCAATACCTTGGACCAAAAGCTCTTTAAAAATAATTGGGAACCCTATGAAGAAGGAGGCAGCCAGATACACCCTGGAGATCTGAAACAGGGAACATAAGATCTCACCTCTACAGAAAGAAAACATACAGCTTGGGTGCATAAACTGACTGTCATACTAAAGAAAAGCTGAAAGCCAACCAGAGCAAAAGTTTGACTTTTTAGGTCTGGGATCATTCTAGCAACATCTTCCTACCAGGATGACACAGTCTGGTTAAGAAGTTAGCAAAGGACTTGGCTCCATTTTTGGATCACGTTTTTCCCCCCACCTTGCCAGCAATTGTACATACTTCCTAGACTGAACCTTTGGATGACTTCGGCAAAGGGATGCCTAAATCCTGGATCACTGATCCAGGCTGAACAACAGCATTGCTTTGTCTAGCAATGTCAACACTTAAGCACTCACTGGGTCCCCCCAAAAGCATCACTTAGAACACCTAAAAGCCCCTGACTTCCAACAGCTGCTGGCATGCAGCTGTTGATATGCTCAGCCCGCCTCCAGAGCAAGAGCCCAGGTGGGGTCAGAAGATGCACACAGCTCCAGGAACCTGGGTGTCCTTTTGGACACACACTGCCAAAGGTTCCTTGTTCCCAACAATTACAGCTCCTCTAACACTCCAAGCACTGAGTGCAACCTGTTCACATGTTTAAAAATAATTAAGATGTAATTATTTGTGTTTTCCCCTTGATGAATTCTGGACAAAGAAACAAACTAGGTATTAAATTTTACTGCAATTTACTGTATCTTTCATTAAAAAAGTATAAAATAAAAAGAATGGTTATGCCCTGTAAATCCAGGACAATACTTGAAATACTTTGGATTTCAGCTGGCTTCTTACGTCCTCATTTCTATGGTTATCCCTTCATCCAGCCTAAAGAACACTAATCAGATAGACTGATTTGTAAACTAAGCACAATATATGCAAAAAATGACAAATCCATTATCTCAACAACTAATGAGGAGAGAGTTTTATAGCACCCCTTCTTAGTATTTCTTTTAGTTATTATTTTAACACATCGTGATCTTCTTTTCAAGTCAAGTTTTATCTCAAAAAAAACCCAAAAAGCCAGTGGAATTCAAGGAAACTCATGAAAACAGTAATTCTTACATCACTGAACGTTGAGGAAATCCTATTTTACAACACCCTTTTAACACACCTGCTACCAGAAATTCTATCACCAGTGGATACTGGGCAACAACGGTGTTACCTTGGGACCTTTCAGTCCAACAGCCTCAGAGCCCTTCTCACTGCCCCCTTCATTAGCCATGGAGAGGGAAGGAAGCTCTGCCTTGGCCCCAAGACTGGCCAAAGAAAACCACCATAAGCAAACATTACCACTCAGACCTTCAGCCAGTCCAGATGGAAGTCAGGGAGGAATTTCTTCCAATATAAAAAGTCTTGTTAAGAATTGTTTTTGTGTATTTGCTTTCCATTGCCAGGTTTTGGTGGTCCAGGGGCTTCAGTGGTGACTACTGTGGTGAAAAGCTGCCAGAAGCTTCCCCTATTTCCAGCAGAGCCAACACCAGCCAGATCTGAGAGAGCTGCTGTGGGGAAAATGAACTCCATCTCAGCCAGACCCAAGACAGTTAGCAAGTGTTCTTCTCATGCAAATTTGAATGGGTCACCATCTGATATGCATGGGAAAACAGCAATCCCAGCCAAAGTTAATTTTGCTTCTACTTCCCTTTGCAACACAGGAGACTGATAAGATCCTCTGGACAAATTACACTTAACCAATTCACTGCTCCCAGGGCAACACCTGCATTTCCCTCTGTCCCCCCTGCCAACATACAAAAAAGGGAAATACAGAGACTGGGAAGTCATCCTTCAGTTAGCATCCCCATGGCACAGGAGCACGGGCATCTTCTCTTCCAGCCCCTAGAGAAACTTCTACCAGCATAAGGTTATCCAGAAACTATCATGCTTTCACCTAAACAAAGTTATCTAGCTCAACAACAGACTATTTAACAGTAAGAAATATTCTTGCAACAACCCTTCTTTGACCAACTAAATAATTTTCTGAATTCATTTTAATGAAAATATGGTAAGGTTAGAAAGATTATTTCAATGAGGACAAAAAAAGAAAATCTATACAGGGGGTTGGGAGAGCCTTCTACCAAAAATGTTTAACAAGTATGTTTTCCTCAGATTATTAGGCATATTTCAGTCACTGCATGCAGGAAAAGCAAACAGCACTAATAAATGTCTCATTCAAAAATTCATACACTTTACTTATTATAATAAAGACAAGCTATTATCTGAGACAAGCTCACGCACAAGGTAAGAGAATTATAACAATGCATTAAAAAGTGAATCTTTCTGTAAACTCTAGAGTAGAATCATTACAGAGGCTTTAGGCATGGTTAGTGAATATTTATTAAGTTCAGTGAAACAGAAGTAAAAAACTGCAAAACCAAAAGATTTCTCAGTTCTTTGTCAGCAATTTATTCCAGCCAGTTAATGATAGATACAAGTCCTAAAAAGGCAAAAGAAGTATAGAAAAAAACCCCACACCCTCTTCTTACATGTTGGCTCACTGAAATTAAAATTTCAGAGCTTAGTTTCAACTGTTCATTGAAAGAATACCCAAAAATCAGCATAAATTCCTTTACAATTCTGGGGTTTTTTTTAAAGCAATCAACACTAGTTACCAATCAATTACTAGTTACCAATCAACCAACAGTAGTTACCACCAACCAATGATCAAGTTCTGCTGCAATCCCCTGAAAAGCCTTTATCTCATCAACTACTCTTTCTGATTAACACATCGGGGCCTTGTCCCTGCACAGACCTAGCAAGTAAAGTCAAGTCACCTTAAAGAGCAGCTGAGTAAACAGGAAAAAATCCAACAAAACAACTACATCTTATTATCCAGAAAGAAAACACCAAAGGAATGAAGTCACCCACCAAGACATCCAGAACAGTAACATCATTTAACATGTTCTAAACATCTAGCAAAGTTTTTACCATTTTTCTTAAAAAAAAAAAAAAAAAAGATATAATTACATCTATGTATACTGTGTTTTCTTTGTGGCTACTAAAACCAAAAATAAGCTATTTATTAATCTATTTATTTTCTATTTTTTTTGTTTTTCCCAACACTCAAATATACTTGGCTAGAAGAAAAAAATACGTAATCAGGAGTGACATGTGACACCATAAATGGTTTTTGCAAAGGGAATTTTCTTGTTACTCTTCATTACACAGCTTGTCTGAATTGTCACATAAAATAATTAATCCTTACCTTAAACAATGCATTGTCCTTCATTTACTGAGAGAAATGTGACCTTTAGAAATAAATAAATTGTTCTGTTACAGATGGGATGTCAGAAACCAGCAAGCTATTGCCAGTTTCAAAAACAAGGAGCCATTCATAACTACAATTCATATTCTGTTCTCATTCTCCTGAAATCTTGGCTCCCTTTTTACAATCATTTGTAACTGTCTTTATGCTGAAAATAGATACCTAACAATATTGTTTATCCCAAGACCAACTCCCTTCATATCTGCAGCTTAATTTAAGCAATGCCTTATTTCCCCAACCACAGTAAATTAGGGTCTTCAATGTTCTGTACTTTCAGAAACTAAATCATAAAACATACAAGTACTTCTCTTGTTGATATTAAAAAAGCCCAATTTAACCACATCTTGTCTCAGTCACAAAATTAGCTGTTTAAAACAGTTAAAACATAAATAAACTAAGAAAATTTTCACTAAATAGTAAAAAAGGTATCTAAATAATCTGAAAGAGATACATATAGAGTACAAAATAAAAAGCAGCTCCCCTGGCAGAGAAATACAGTCATCTCTACAGCAAAACACAGCAGCTCACCAGCAGCTCCTTACTAAAGAAAAAATTTTTTTTTAATAAGTTGGTGGATTTTTTGTTGCGTTTCAGTTTTTTGGGGTTGGTGGGGTTTTTTTGTTTGTTGGGTGGGTTTTTTGTTTTAGGTTTTTTTTGTTATAATATGTAAGGTCATCCCAGTGGAAACTTTCATGAGAGCATAGTTCACAGTTCAGTTATGAGAGCATACTTCAGTCTTACCCAAGGACTCGGGCCAGACTTCCTTCTCAGGGACAGAGGAGCAAGGACTATTTTAGTGTTCTGGCCCTGACAGGGAAACAACAAAAAATAACTGCGGAAAGACACAATCACAGCACTCAGCTGCATACAGGATATCCAGATTTAAGTCCTTGGTCTCCTTGTTCTACATGTCTCCGTATCAGGAGCAAAGAAACATCCCACTCATAGGTCCAGAGAGGTGATTTTTTATATAAAAAGGTATACGAAATTGATGTCTATGAGATTTTTTTAGTCTACTACCAGTTTTAGAAAAAAACAAATTCATTTCAAAGAACATCTTAAATCCCAAACTTCAGCATGACAAGGTTTCTTATCTAGCTCCACCCAAGGAACTGGGGACAGTGGTGTGGGTGAGTGAACATCCAGCTCTCCATTATACTTGGTCCTTAAGGGCACCTCTTATACTTCTCAAATGAACTTTATTCTCTCTCAGGTAGAGACAATAGTTGGCAATACTATGAAGACTGCGCATTCAAATTGATTCTCAAAATGTCTTTGTAAACACTGAAATTTCAGTATTTCACTTTAAAATTTTGATGTATCACTTATGTTAATTTTCTATAAATGGGAAACAAAAGTATACTCAGTATGAGGAAATACAACCAGTGCTTTCTAACAGTTTTCATAGAGCAATCATATGAGGCAAGTGCCATGTACCTGAAAGAGAGAGAGACATACTCAGAGACAATGAAAGTAAGCCTCCTTGACACAGAAAGTTCCCCCAGTTTCCTTTGGGCAAGAAGCTGTTTCTCAGGCAACCATTATGCCAGACAAACAAACACGTTTCCTTTGGAATCAGACTCTGATAAACACCTCTCAAGCCCTCACTTCAAGAAAAGGGCTTCCACTTTGCAAGATCACCAGATATTCTCCAAGTAGAGGAATGACAAACTGCCAGACATGACATCTCCTAATAAAGCAGTTATTGCACAAGTACAGGCCATCCATCACACGTAAACACCACCCTAATATTAACAACCTGCCTCCAGTCCCAGTTGTTCAGTGTGAAGGTAAGTCCTGTACACAACAGACTCAATGTGATGCCACATTCTTAGAACTATCAGCTTTGTAATTCCTCCCTCCACAGTCTGCAGTCCACAGTATATCCTCTTCTTGTCTAAATGTGTTTGGTAAAGGACACTCCATTACAGCAATCAATTAAAAGCATAATTACAACTTACAGCCATGATAAAATCTGCCATTTAGCTTTCAAGAAAGGAATTTTTTGTTGACAGAACAAGAATCATCCTCTATTTTATTTCACAAGATAGCCATGGAATTCTTTTATACCTGCACTTCACACCAAAATTCATATGTACAGACACACCAAAGAAGGGAACACAAGCTAGCACTATCATTGCAAGTATCCATTTTGGAAGTACTTTTTTGGATTTTGCTCTTAGCTAAGGAAGTCTTTGCATCTACCCCACTCCAACTGCTCTCTTGTTTGCTAAAACATACATTCCCTTGATATACACAGAGAAAAATGCTAGGAATTTTTTAATCATGGCTAGAAGAAGAAGCTCTTTTTAAAGCAATCTAGAGGACAGAACACACAGGCAATAATTTTTCCAAATTACTCACTACTTGAATTTGCTCTGAGGTAGGAAAGGTAACCAGCACAGACTTGTCACTACCTGATTAGCAATGCATGAATGGAATGTCCAAACACCTATGAACAGATAAGTTGCATAAGCAGAATAAATTAAAACAAATAAAATATGTTACATTCCATTATTTTATCACATGCTGTTTTTCCTTATCAAGTAGTGGCAGAAGCAGCTTCACTATTGACATTTACTGCACCTTAACTTAAACAAGGTACAGATGGCTATGGCTAATGAAAACACATTATTTAACCTTTCATCTATTTTCTTGCAACATCCCCATGACAAAGATGAAGGTTTGCTACTATTCTTCCCTTTTGCATGTATTAAAAATTTGATAAAAAATAAGTGTGGAGAATTTACCTGGCAAAACCATAAAAAAATTAATCATCAAGAATAAAGCTGAGATTTATAATGCAAGGTATACATTTGCAGAAAGGAGCCCACATGACTTTTAGCACTACAGCTGTCTTTGTTAGGACAAAAAATAAGTAAACAAAAAAATTCCCACAATATCATAAGAACTTTGTTTTTTAAAAAGCAATTTATTTCATCCATGGTCCCAGTGTGGGATTTTAGAATCATTATGCCAAAAGTAAGAATTTTTTTTAATGGTGTAGCAAAGGGCTCTGCACCCAACAGGAATCTCACCCCCACTATGAGCTAGGAAAACCCACCCACGTGCCCACTGTCCAAAGGCTGATGCTGCTCACCCCTCCTGAACAGACACATGGATGGCCACTGTATATGCAAGTAAAACAAGCCTTCATTTGTTAGTTGTTATGTGTATTTGCTGTCATACTTGGCCCTAAAATCCTCACCTCTTTTCCACCTGCAAAACAGGTAATGAGAATTAGCTAGGTAGTGAACTAAAATGTCTTTTACTGTCATTATCACTGATAATCCCTTTAATAGGTTTTTTAAGAGAGTTAGCAATGGCAAACTAAAAAAAAATAGACAAGTTCCACTAGTTTCAGAAAAGCTTTTTCAGATGAGAGAGAAATCACAGAATATTCTGAGCTGGAAGGGACTATAAGGCTCATCAAAGTCCCACTCCTGGCTCTGCACATGGCCACCCCAGAATAATACCATGTGCCTGAGAGCATTAACCAAGCACTTTTTTAACTCTGTCAGGCTTGGTGCTGGTCTCTGGGGAGCCTTTTCAAAATCCCCTCCCTGCTCCTTTCCCCTCCCCTGCAAAATAAGTATCAATTGACATTGACGCAGGATTAGGTAGAAGAGAATCTCAATTTATGTTAAATAAAACTAATCCCAGCCTCTTAAGAACTGACACATCTGAAAATAAGGACATGATACACATAGTTCTACATGTCACAAAAACCTTTACCAAGAAAGAGCTTGAATTCTGGAAGTGCACTGAACTGCATCACCCTGACATCCTGTCAGAGTATCTATCCCACTGCTGAAATGCTGCACAAAGTTGGATCTGTTGCTGCAGTTATTGGCTGTCTTTGAAAAACGGCAGCCTCTGCTCAAGTGGAAATATTGATTCCTTAGGGATGGCTCTTCCCCTACAGCACTACACTGCTTTGGAGATGGATTATCCCATTGAGACAGTTTCACAGTAACTGTCACTAAACAAAACTGAGCTAAATTCAGGGTCCTGACCACATGGATTAGGACACGGACAGCAGAGGAATTGCTGCCAACAATAACCTAAGTGATATCTCAGAGCATAAATGAAACTGCCAATAATGTTGGCCAGAAATCTAACCCATTAAAAGCTGATTTCACGAGTTTCTGCTTCTTTCACATTCCCAACTCCCTAGGCAGTATCTAGTAACAGACCTCTATCTGAGGCAGTGCCTAGAGAGAAAGAAGTTTTGATCTAGAATGACAATTTCCTAATTCCTAAAGAGTTACAGCTGAACAAAACTAAGATTAAATATGCCTTTACACTCAAATGGCTTCATGTAAGTTCTGTGCGAACATTAAGTGAAATGTCTTATACACAATAATGTATATTATTTATATATATTAATATACACATCTATCAGTATATATAATAAAGTGCAAGTCCATAACTAATATCATCCAATATAAGGAACAGATAATATTTTACAGAAAAATCACTATCTATACAAACTATAATAGCAACTCAACTGAAATTAAAGCAGGTTCAACCACAGAACTCCATAAATTTGTATTTTGGGATGAACAAGCACATAATACTTCTATAAAGTCTCTCAACATCCAGCTACCAAAAGCCAAATCCTGTTAAGCATTAAAATACGTAGTAGCAAGCAATACTCAATGATGTGCTTACAGGATAAAAAAACCACCACATGCAACATTCTCTTTGAGCATGAATGCAAAAGGCAGTGAGACAATCTCTCTGTAAATCCTACCTTTGTGCCCTCAGAAACCTGGGTTACACCAGAGGCCATCCAGCTACCAGGATACAATAGGCAAGGGGCACTGAGTGTTAACCTTACACAATGAGCCCCTTAGTCCAGCATCCATAATACTCTTCTGTGTCTGTGCTCTGACTACAAGGAGTTGCTGTAGAAAACATATCTTTTCAGATATAGACTGCAAGGACCAATTGCTCCAATGTTTCTTCCCATCATGTTCTAACTACACCAGCGAGTGAAGTCCAAGAACAAGAGAGGGTAGATGACAGGAGCTCATGTTTCAACAGAATACCACTGGGACCAAGCCTTAGGGTAATATGGGGAAAGGGAATGTTGCAGAGGTAAAATCACTGCTGGAAAGATAATCAGATTCTTGCAGAAAAATTGGCTTTAAACTCCAAACTATTTCAATTACCTTCTGGTGGTGGCGGAGGGAAATCTTCTGTGTCCATTCTAGTATATCCACCGCAACTTTAGCAGGCTGGAAAACTGCAAAAATGAAGGGAACATGTTTTGTAGATGAACACAATTTCCAAATATTGAGACACTCCTTTTCAATTTGGCCAAGCTCATACCTATTAGCTAATACCACTATGGAAGAGAGGAAAATTGCCTGACTTCTTGCTTCAATATGAATACAGTCCAAATTTTTATGTACTCAGCCCTCAGTATTGGAGCCAATTCTTTTAATGATCTCAGTAAACCAGCTGAAGAAAGACAAAGTTTTTAAACTATTTTGTACTCTGCAGTTCCCACTGTGACAATCACAAGGAGATTACTAAAATATGTTATTTCAATGTCTGTTTGGAGTATATAGTCCGTTGCAAAATATTCATGAAGGGGTGAAGGATAAAAATTCTGGGAAGCTTATCAGTTTTCATGATGTTTTTCTCTATTCAGCAACCAGAAATAACAAGTTTTAACTATACAGTTTGTACACAGCTTCTTTCCATTGTTTTTTTTCTGCTAATTTTAAAAATTCTGCTTGAGTCCCTTTACTTCCACCTTTCCTAAGAAGAGTGAAGTACTAGCAAAAAGATCCTGAAGATCTTTTCTTTCATCTTCTTTTCTCAAATGCCATTGATCTCATGTTTTAAGGAAAAGAATAACTCTACAAAACATTCCCCTACTTTGGTACTCAATACTCAATTGAAGAGAGCAAAGCCCAGAACCCACGAGAGACATCATCCCTCTTTCCCCATAATGCTACTTAATAGTGACATTCCAGTATCATCCTGAAGGAAAACATATTGTACTAAGCAAAGCACACACTCTGTCCCCAGCCCATTTTCACTCTAACTCAAGAGACAGTATGTCAAAAAGACAGATTTCAAAATAGGGCTGAGAAGGAAAAGTAAGTTTCCAAAAACTACAAAAGACAGTGGAAGAGCCAATGCTGAATTCTCTGTCCTACTCCTGAATGGCCCATAGATGTTCATATGAAGAAGTTATCTCTTCTGCTGGCAACAAAACAGTTCAAGCCCTTGGCAAGTCTCCATAGCCCAAATATGAAAAGATTAAGTTGAAGGAGACAGTGAAATTCAAGGAACAGTGGCAAAATATTAAACTAAATAGATCAGGATACAAAGGTCAAATCAATTGCCACTTACAGAAAAAGTGGCAGTGAATAGAAAAAAAAAAGCTTCAAAAAAGGATCCAACCCTAGGAGGTACCAGGCAACTTGCCTCCCTAAGATTAGGTTTGCAAGGGTGAATTATCAGGACAGATGTGCCAGGAAGGATAACAACTGTGCTAGCGCAAGATCCTACTATGATGAGACAATTCATAACAACTTCATTTACTAAGCATACAAAATTTCCTTTTAAACTGTCTTAAGCTTTGGTAAATCTTAATCTAGTCCTAGACAAATCAAGTAGCTTCAGAGCCAAGGTTCAGAAAGGATTCACCCAATATCTGTCTATAACAAAATAAATTCCATTATGTTCTTTCATTATACAGTGCTCATTCTAAAGCTTCTCTACAGTTTATATCTGCAGAGCTCCAAGGCGTGTTCCTGCTTACAGATGTCTGGAATCCATCCTGCCACACCAAAACTGTCAGCCAAAACAAGTGATATTTATAGTTTGAAGAAATGGCTATTTTCCTGTATTTTCTTTAAGCTGCTCATGACTGGAGCATAGGTTTTCAAGTGTGGCACATATAATACCAAGCAAACCCCTGAAAGTGAGTCTCAGCACCTTTTCCAAATGTATCTTTAAGAGAGCAGCTAAAAGGCTTTTACAATTATTTTTTTTCTTTAAATATATGATACAAGCTTTTAAAAATCTATCAAAGTTAACTTCCAACAATGATTTTTTTAAAATCAATTCCTTCCTCACCAGCAAATATTAACAAGACACAGAGCTGAGCCATGGAGCTTGATTTCCATTTTGATCTAGCTCACAGTGACATGCTTCGAATTACACCAGAACTGTGTGAAAGAAGGACACAGACCCAGTGTCCTACCCACTGACCTGCTTGCTCCCATCTGAACAGTGCACTTATTCACAAGAAGAAAGATACACTTTCTCACTTAAGAATGCCTCAGGGGTTGATTTATCCATTACATTAACTCATTTTGAAGTTCCACATATTTTTTGCTACTTTTTAGATGCTGAGAAAAACCCTGCAGCAGGAGAGCTTGTGTATTACAGATTGCATTATTACCTTCCAAAAAAAAAATAGCCATATTATGTAGCAGACAGTACGTTTATGAACAATCTCTAATACCACCATATTTCAAAGAGAAGTTTTTCACTCTTCTTTTGAGAGTCAGGGGAACTGACTCAAAGATGTTTAAATCAAGATTAAGGCAGATGATTTAATTTGACTAGCAGCATATGGTACATTTGCATTTGTAGCTCAAGCGCTTTTCCCACTGATTCTCCTGCTAACAGTTACACAGCACAGCTTACAGGTGCATTTAGACAATAGTCGTGAAATCAAAGCTCAAATTAAGGTGAAAGGGACTTCTGAATGTTCTCTCATTCACTCAAGACAGGTGTCTTCCAAATCAAATCAGGTTACTCAGGGCCTTTGTTCCCCCAAGTTATGAAACCCCCTGAAGGTGGAGGTTTCACCAGCCCCCAGAGCATCCTGCTCCTGAGCTTAACCAGAAAGTCCAGGAAGAATATTTCCTGTAAGTCCAACTGGAGCAGGGCTGCAGCAGCTTGCAGCCATTGCCTCTCATTCTCCTGCTGTGCACCCCTGAACAAAGCCTGGCTCTACCTTCTTTCCATCACTGCCTTGGGAAGTAGAAGACTGCAATTCAATCCCCCTTATTCCTTTCTTCTCAAAATGACACAAACCCGGTTCCCTCAGCCTCTCCTGACCTCTTCCCACCCCCAACCACAGCAGTGGCCTTTACTGGACTTGCTCCAGTTTGCCAGTCCTTCACTTGTACTGGGGACTCACAATGAGCACCAAATTCCAGCAGCATTAAGACCACTGACTAGATGTTACTTTTTTAAACATAAAATTATATTAAAAAAATAACAGCTTTTAAGACATAGAATATTAAGATTTTGTTCCAAAGGTATTTAAATGACTGCAAAAAGAAAAAATTCTTATTAAACATGAAACACGTGTTATTACCTTCATGTGTATTTCATCATAAAATTATTAATATGAATAAATGAACAACTGCCCTGACTTACTCAAAATTTCATAGAGGTTATAAAAATATGAAGCTCTTTTCCCCCATGTAACATTGTTTTCTCAAACACAGTATAACCTCTGTTTAATGACTCAAAGTTCACCCTTCCAGACTCCACAGCAATCACAGGAACAAAGGGACAGAAAGAAGCTCTCAGAGTTACTTTATTCCCATTGGCATCCAGATGTGAAAGGAATTCACCTGATTTGGTGCTCATCACCTTCTTTGCTTCAGATGTGGGCAGAGATAGCAGTGACTGCTGTGGGCCACAAAAGTGATCTACAAATTGTCTCCTTTCCCCCTCCTCCCCCATATTTCCCCTGTGTGCCCCACATACAGCAGACACAGGGGGAGAGGCCAAGGAGCCCCTGGGCACTTTGACAAAAGGCAGCTGACCCACTCTGGTCTAAATACTGCCCTCACTTCCAATGTCTACTTCCTGATGTTTTCATCCAGTCCTTTCCTGCCAAACTGTGAGGAAGAATGGGCAATTCTTGCTCATATTTAAAGATGGTTTTCCAATTTTTTAAGTTCCCACTTTACCCACCCACTTACAGCTGAACCAATCTATCTAGGCAAACCCCAACTATTCTAAGCCTACAAGACTACTGTTAAAAATAAACCCTACTCGTAGCACAATAGCATGCTTTTATTCCAGATGTTTAGCTAGTAACTTCCTAAGTTTGGCACTAAAAATCAGGAATAATCATATCAAATGCATACATTTTTAAAGAAAAAAACTTCAACAGGTCCCTTATTTTACTGCAATATACTCAGCTCCAGACCAAGTTTGCAATGTTTTCTAAGTTTTAAGTTGATATTTAAGGAAAAAAGAAAAGGAATTACAATACAACATTAAAATCAGATGTTCATGGACAATGTTTCTAGTGCAGAGAAGTGGCCCACAGTTCAAGCAGTCAGATCTCCAATGGCACTCACACCAGAAACCAAAATCATCCAAGTGTGAAATGGTCCCTAAGGACAGCTCCCAACACTTCAAATTTTCCACCAACTACACTCATCTTTGACCATGGAAGCTGGTACTGAAGGAAGTGAGAGTCTGTGATGTTCCACAGCAGACCTCACAACCTCACAGTGCTAATACCTGCAAAATCTGTGAGACTGAAATTCTGATTCCACAGCAAAGGGCAGTTTCAGCAAATGAAACAAAGGTAAAGACACCTTTATACTTGGCCAAAGACTATAGAAGAATGTCAACACTCCTCTTTGAGACTCAGTTTTCCTTTTTCCTAACCTCTGGTAACTCTTTTTGCCTCCAGGACTAGACTTCTCAGCTGTGTCTGCGTATCTGATTTTGTTCAATGATTTCCTCTAACTGTGGGACAAACAACAGACTATCAGTTCTCAGCTGAAGGATTACAAATACTGATCAACATCTGCATTTCCACTTCAACAAAACCATTTTCCAACAGTCACTACTTGTGCAGAAGTCAGAATGTAACAAAAATGGGACCGGCACAAGCTCTGCCAAAACTACAAGGCAGTGCAGCATTCAGAGCTGGGGACAGAGCATTTATGTGCTGAGCTCCCAAAGGGCACTTTTTGCTGCCAAGCTTTCTCAGCTCAATCACCATAAGAACTGTAATGGTGACTCACACACCTTCTCTTATGGCTGTGTGCACTGTAACTGCAGCAACATCAGGATTCTTCATTCTTAACACTGCAGAGAGAATGAACATTTTGTAATAGCAAACAGAAGCTGAATCCAGAAGATTTCCAAGAAACTGTGACTTGTGGAGAAAGCTTAGTCCAAGCAGAAATGCAATGTCTCTGAGAAAGCCTGAAAGTCTAAAAATTAAGCTAAAAAACAACATTAAAACAAGAAAACTTGAGAAGATGAAGCCCCTGAATGTCTAAAATCCCTTTGTGGTCACATCACTTAGTGAATATTGCTGTATAATGCCCAAGTGAGTCTTCTTCCACCCAGAACTACAAAACTCCCACTGCTAGGCCCACATGAAGCTTCTTTCTCCTCCAGGGCACTGCTGCCACTCCCTGACATTGTAGGAGCCTTGTGCTGAACTTGCTCGGTTTTATCCACATCTCCCTTGTACTGGGGTGAGGTGTGGACACAAAACTGGAATCAAGTGTGCATACTGCAGGTGTGGTCTGACAAGTGCTGAGTGAGAGGAACCCTTCCCCTCCGAGGAGGCATTCCTTCCCAGGTGAGTAACCTTACCCTCCTCACTGCTGAATTCCACAGAGTTCTTGTGAGCCAGCTCCTCCCATGTGCCCAAGTCCTTTGGAATTCAGCCTCAATCTCAAGCACATCCACTGCCCAGCCCTTCCCCCCACTTACGAACTCCATGAGCAAGGGCTGGTGGACTTCCAGTTCATGCATAACATTAAACTGGACACATCCTATAGTGGACAGTTGGGGCTCTCCACTGGTTACCAGCCTCAAGTTACAGCCAACCAGCCACCTCCAAAACCAACCTCCAAATCCCACCAGACTTCCATCCATCGAGCAACACACCCACCTAGATCACAATCACATTCTGCAAAAGACCTTGCTGAATCCAACAGAAGCATATGGTTTTATTAAGCTGAGTAGCAATACATTTACTTTACAAATAGAAAAGCCACGACTTACAAATGATGAGGAATGAGAGGAATATGCATAAAAAGGGAAAGGAAGAGGTTTCTAAACATGCATTTGGGGCACCTAACTTTCTAGTGAAATGAGCCTTGCTCCTGTCTTTTGTCCTGGCAACTATGCGAACACCCAAAGTAAGAAGATTGGCATCACCCCAGAATTTGCAGACCATCCTGGAAGTCAAGAGTACTGTAACAAATTGCAAGCCTCTGAAGAATTAAAAGGGAACACTGGCATCATATGCTTTAAATCAAGAATGATCTGTTCTTCTTCTGTGCCACACAAACTAGAAAACTGCATCACTGGGTCAAGACAAAGATCCTTCATGTCCCACACACAAGCCAAATAAAAACATATTAATATAAAGAGCATTTTTCTTAATTAGTGCTATAATTTGACAGCAATCAAGTAACTTCATCTGGAAAAGCAATCATATTTCAGCAATTTCCCTTTTTAAATTTAGTTCAGATTAGTCCCTTTCAATGCTGGATATGAAAAACTACCCTAATTGGAAATATCCTCATGAAGGTTTCTATTTTTTAATTAGAGAAGATCCTCATATGCTGCAGTACACTTCAATTGTGATGTAAACCTATATAGGGTTTAGTTACATACATATTATTATAATATATTTGCAATTAGAATTATTATGAAGAGTTTAGAAATGCTTTTTATTAAAAATGCACCAAAATATCATTTAGTATAGTAATCCTAATCAGCCTTATATGTAAAAGACAGTAATTTTGTCAGAGGGAGGGTTTCATCCTGCAGCAAATCAAGGTCTTAACTTGAAAAAAAAGGCCACGGAAATGTTATTTATAGATACAGTCAATAAAGCATTTTTTTCCCCTCCAACTGTACATTAGTCAGACATTCATTACAAAACCAGAATGTCTTGTTTCAACTTGCACTAAATCCGTGCATCCTGGTTTCACATGGCATAGGTTGTCTTTCAAGATACTGATGACAATTGATGAAAATTTCCACCAGAAACTGTTTCCAACGATGTAAGTGAAAGGATACACTGAAATGAATATTCAGTTACTACTGCTGCCTGCAAACCAGGTCCTGACAGAGACACTTCACCTAAATATTTTCAGCTCTTTGGGTACTACTGTCCTTGGAAAAGTGACCACGCTGTTTCTCATCAAGGACAACTCATTCCATCTGATCATTAGAAAATCATCCAGTTGAACAAATGTGTTTCATCTGATGAATAAAGTTTTTAAGATATAAATACAGTCTTATTACTAAGTTTCAAAAATATATGGAGTAAAATATGGAAATACATGTCTAATAACAAAGTTAAAACACAAGCTCTAGAAAAATAACACTATTTTCATTGATTTTCTAACACCAACATTTTATTCAAATAAATCAGAAATCAGGTAATACAGCTCTTAAGTTATTAATTACAGAAAGAAAGAAAAATAGTAATAGCAGCTGCAAAGAACAGCCCTTGTCTTCAAAAAAATGTATAATGGAAGCTAGATTCCCACAGAAGTGTAAGTTCTGCATCTAGTCCAAACATCAGCAGTCTTCACTCTTTCCTTGATTTGGAAATTATCTAGTAGAGATCTTTCCTCTTAACCTTCTACAATCTGAAAGTGAAGTTTTTAAAACTCAAATTAGTCAATCCATGGTTTGCAACAATATTGAATATTAAGCATGACATTCTAAAAGGACACTTAGGATGAGACTGAGAATGCTTTAGAAAAGTGAAAAATATAAAAACAAGAGACAAAAGCTCAAGACTCACTGTGATCCTACCAGAAAATCTAAATATTGCCATCTACTTCTCAGTATGTTATTAGCCCAATTTCCAGATGAGGAAATAACTTTTACCCTCTTTCTTGGAAGTTTTTGAGATGCACAATCTATATCTCTAAGGAAAAAAAAAATTCATACAATTCCTGTAATTTTTTAAATGCATTTCGAGAAACAAGGGATTACAGAAGAGAAACAAGAGTGAATGTTTGACCTTGAGCTTGGATCCTACCAGTTCACATTCATGCTTCAGTCCCAAGTAACAAGTATTGTACAGTACAGTAAGTCACTGAAACAGATTTTCCCAAGATAATGCCCCTATTCAGCAGCACAAAAGTAGAACAATTTATTTTGCTCTGCTTAACTGCTTCACCCACACATTTGACATTAAGCTTCAGGCTTCCTGACTGAGCAGTGAACATGTAGGACATAATCAATGTTGTGCAGTTATGCATCACTTCCCACAGTCTTGCTGATTCAGGCATTTCAGAATAAACATGAATCAAGTTTTTGATCTAAAAACACAAGTTTGAAAACATATTTTTCAACTCTTGTTTAGCATTACTTGTCATCACTCCCCTTAAAAACAAGTTCTACTTTTACATATTCCTGGTTTCTAAATAACCTACATTATTTTGGTGCAAGTAAAATTCAATATTCTTTACAATAAGAAAATGTCCAACAGATGAAAATCTCAAAAGGTGCTAATAATAATGCAGCAGTTTCCTTCCATGGATATGTGATAGAACTTGAGTCACAATACTCTGCTCTGCAAACCACATGCACACATGTACAGTGACATTACTGAAAAAGATTTGAAAACAAGAAGAACACTAAGACATAGTTGTATAGGTCCACAATGAGAATTCTGGCTTACCTTGCTCATGTGCCTCCCACCTCCCTCTAATAAAGAGCCTCTCTCCCTCATGATACTCCCAAAGTCTTCCCTAAGTAATTCTCAGGTTTCAGTTTATGAACCAATCTCTGAAAATTTCCAAGCATCCAAGCTTAGAGCTTTTCTACTCACTAAACTACTTCTAGATTCAGAAATGAATTTACCAATATTAATTTTCCACTAACAGATGTAATAAGAAGAATTACATTGTGTTAAAAGGAATGGGAGTGGGGGAAAAGTACCAGTAACAAATGCTGATTTTAACAAAATATGATCTTCGATATGAAAAATGCTTCCTTCACATGTTGTCGAATACACACAAAACGAAAGACTAATTCATACCCCTAGCAATGAAACCTCATTTATTGTTCCACTATAACATATAAAATGTTCAAAAACTAAGAACAATTGCATTCACAGTGTTTAACACTGTAACTCCAAAGGAATTTATCTATGGTACAACTGCCGCAATAGATGCTCCACCAGAAGCATCCAAGGATAGTCCAGAAATGCACTTACAGCTCAAAAAAACCATCAGGAAGCTGAACTTACAGAAAAGTAGTTTAAAAAATACCTTTTAGAGACCATACAACAACTCCATGGGATCCCTCCTAACATTCTAAAGTAAAACTGTAAAATAGAAATACATAAAGAAAAAAGTGAAATAGAAGTCACTGTACAAAAGCAGAAACAAAATTATTGTTCCATATACTGTCCCCCACCTTTAATATATAAATTAAAGAAAATAAGTACCTCACATAGCTCATTTCTCCACATACAAAATTGAGAACAGTGTACTACAGATGCACAAATAAACTGACTGCAGCTTTGCACAACATACAAAGCTCAGTCTGAAAGTATGAATCAAAACTGTCCTCCTTCTTCTGGACTGCAGCTTTTGCTTCCTGGCCGCTTCAGAAATAGACTGAAGTTTATAAATTTTCTACATCAGATTCTAAAAATAATTTCTAATTCATATAGAAGCAGTTAATAGACTTCCTGTTTTACAAATAAGCAATGTACTATTCCCAATTGCATTAAATTTCATTAACAATTATGAACAATAGCCTGTCAGGCTTGTTGTCTTCCTTCAAATGTTTATAAAATATGCAGTGACTCCTAAACACCTCAGAAACAACTGAAGAACTCTGTGGTTGAGATTTCTTCACAGAATTATAGAATGGTTTGGGTTGGAGGGACCTTAAAAATCATCCAGGTTCCAACCCCCTTGCCCTTCATGAGGCAGGGACATTCTCCACGAGATAAGGTTGCTCAGAGCCACATCCAGCCCAGTCTGGCAAGAGGAAGTTTGTTTTACAGTATTCCAGTATGGGAAAGGATTTTTGCTGTCTACTGATGAGTGAAATCACAGCCTATCATGCTAAGCATCAGCACAGCTCAGGGTCAAAGAGAGCTCCTCAGCATGGAAGGAAGGAGGCAACCCCCTTTCCAGTACTTTAGTGTGCTCATAACTGGTCTGTCAGAGCCAATAGCACAAGACTTGTACATTTGGCTCCCTCACCTCAGAGCTGCAGTGCCAGACTGCACACACCTATCACGCAGCACTGGGGCTCCTCTCCATATCCTGTGGCACAGCAGCTCCTGAAGGCCAAACCCACAGGATGCTGCCAGGGCCAGACATTCAGCAGGACGTGATGGACAGCCCATTCCTCAAGAGTCAGTCTGCTTCCATGGTCCTTTCTCCTACCACAACCATCTCTGGGTATCAGCCACAGAAGCCCCACACACTGGAAACCCAGTACCATCACAAGATACCTGCCATCACTCACGCAGTAAGTCACATCTCATGTACAATGTCACAAGTAACCTAAGGAATACACAGAATATATTTTAAAAATCTTGAAATCTGACTATAAAGCTTCGGGAAATATCAGATTTCAAGGTAATACCTAAAGAACTACTGTTCAGATAAACACATGTAACTAGTTCATGGATTACTAAGCCTGAGGGTGAGAAGAAAAAAAAAAAAAAGACAAGATGGATTAAACAAAGCAAGTCAGACAGATTATCAAGATCAAACAGATCACCCAAGTGAAAAGAACAAGGGTGCATTGAAGAAAACATCTGAACAGCCAGAATCTCTGCCTGAATAATGGGCTTGAAGCTGTAGGCACCAAACATGTCCCCGCATTCAGGCAATAAACCTGTGTCTCCTGAGAGCCAACAGAAAATTTTAAAAGTGTTATACTTCATTTCTACTGCAGAACAGATTGCTCACTGGAATTCATCAAGCAGAGTGAAGGCTTTAGGAAAAAAACATTTTATTTACAATAAAAATAGCCACAAACTAACACATGTTGGCAGAATCTCACTGATTTAGCATGAAACAGTTTTTAAGCAACATTTTTTATTTCCTAACTCATGAAAAAAAGATCCCAACCCTACACCTTTTTATGCTAACAGTTAAACTGCCAGACTGAAACAAAAAGATGCTTTTTACATTTCAATTAAACACCTTAAAACCTGCTAGCTCAAGATAAAAGCCATGATCTTAGGATCTTTGGGAAAGAAAGGGAAAAAAAGAAAGAAGGATTGAAGAAATATGTAAATGAAAGATGACAGAATTTAGGATGGATAAAATTGTTTTGGCCAAAAATTCAAGCAACACCTAAAAATCTTTAAAATAAGCCTTTGCTGTGGTCAAATTACTAGGAGCTGCCTTTCCCAGTACTTGGTACTGCCTCCTGACACAGCTTGCTCACTCACTCGTCCAGTGCATGACTGGGCAATCTTTTAAAGCTCTTCTTAGTTTACCCTGTAAGTGCAGGGCATCTTGCAAAAGCAACTACATGGTCTGGGATGACCACAAACAAGTATGTAACTTCTCCAATAGTTGCACCGTTAATTACAAAGAAACCAAAGGGAAAAAATACATAAAAGCACAGTGTTATTGTGAATAAGTATTTTTCCCCTGTGTCAAGACAACCAATTTAATTAGAGATGCCTACTAAAAAAACTGGTCGACACCAGCGTTGAAGAGCGGGGAAGGAAAGGAACACCAGCTCCCACGGGAGTTCTGCTTTCCAAAGCCATGTCCGTAGCTGATGGAGAGGGGAGCGAAGCTGGAGCCGGCGGCTCCCCACACCGCGCACGCGAGAAAACCCCCGCGAAAACCTCGCAGAAGAAACTTCACCACAGTTCAGCAGAGAGAAGTTTGGCCAAGGCATTTTACGTCCCCCTCGCATCCTCTCTTCAGTGACCCACCTCGCACGGGCAAAACCTTTTGAATGACAATCTCACACCACGCGTGTCCCCCTCCCGCCCCGCGGCCGTGTCCAGCGGCTGCCGCCCCGGGCCCCCCAGCCCCCCGCCCCTGAAGGGCGTCTCCGCACCAAACATCGAGCCCACCCTCCGAGGACCAAGTTTTCCGTAACAACACCGGAGCAAGAGCCCGGCGCGAAGCGAACACCCACCTCCTCCGCCGCGGCCGGAGCCGCCGCCAAACGCTCCGAGGCGGCCGCCGCCCGGCACGGCCCGCTCCGGCCCGCTCCGCCGGGGCCCCGGCGGCTGCCCCGCTGCCCGGACACGTCACTCAGCCCGCCGCGGAGCTCGCGCTGGCCGCCGGGCGGAGCTCCTGAGCGCCGGCGGGAGCCGCCCGGCCCGGCCCGGCCCGGCCCCGCCTCGCTGCGGCCGCCGCTGCCGTCAGCGCCTCCCCGGGCCGCCGCTCCCGGCGCCCGCCCCCGCGAGGCCCGGTCGGATCCCAGCTGGCCCCGCCGGTCGGGCGGGTCGGGCCGGGCCGGGGCGGGGCGGGCACCTCGTGTCCCCCCGGAGCCCGCCGCATTCCTGCCGCCGCACGTGACACGCCCCGGGGCGGGAGCACATCCCGCCGCTTGCCCCGAGGCCCTGCGGGCGGGGCGGCCCCGCCAGGCCTCGGTGCGCGGGCGGAGAGCGGAGCTGCCCGGCTGCAGACACCGGGAGGGCAGCCGGGCCCGGGGCTAAACAATTCGGCACACTCAGCCTCATGCTCCCGAACAGCCCATGAACGCGCCAGGGTACAAACTGGGCCACGGCGCTATTTTGGATTTTAATCTCATTTATAACCAGAAATCCAGTAATAGTTTTCAAATTAAATGCTATCTAGAGATGCTGGCACCTCATGCCGATTTTTTTTTCTTTTTGCTTCCTTCTTGCGTGACAGTCCTCACAGTGAGCATCTCTGCAGACCAGCTCTGACCACACAGCCGCCCAAAGCCCATGCCACTCAAGGATGGAACACTTGTCCTGAGAGTAACACCAACCACTTGTACACTCAGGACTGAACATGCCACTTAGTTAAAATCTAGAAAACCTTTACAAGATGCAATCATTTTGCAAATGTGTACCTCCCAATATATCCATGTACACATCTGTCACACTTCAACAAAAATAAATGCTCTTAAGTACATTATAAATTCTTAAACAAATTATGACTCATTACAACTATTTAATGTTGTTAAGTATTATCTGAAATCTTTGGGCCACTTTTAAGAATAAAATCTTGGAGTTAAATGCTGTTCAAAGATCCACGCGTCATTCAGCAGTGATCCCTGCCTATATAAGTAAACTCATTCTACAGTGAGTAATAAAATACACTCAGTAAATAGTAAATTCATTAACATTACAGGAAATCATTACTAGAAAATGGTGGCATTTGACATTTGATTATGCACCTTTTCCCTACATTTTCCCTTTGTCTGTAGTTTAACAACACAGATTCACAATTATCCAAGTCTGTGTGTGGGTTCATACAAGTCTGAATCATAAAGTTTTTTAAATTATTCCTTTCAAACAATGTTTCCATTTTCACAAAGTTATTTCTTTTTAATGCAGTTCATCATGGCATTGACTCAAAATAGGTTTCATATAGATCTAATTGTCTTGTTTGCTGTGTAAGAAAGCAAACAAGACAATTGGACCATACATCAAAGTTAAGGCCAGGAGTACCATTATGGTGTTCAGTTCATATCTGAGACCTCTCAGTTCCACCAGAGACCATTCTATCCTGTTGTTTCTGTGATTTTTAAAATATGTTGCATTTCACTCACACCAAGCTATCATTTCAGGAGCTGAATGGTAGGGAATCAATCTTGGGCAAACTGTTTAATAAATACTTATCATTAGAGGCCACTTTACAAAGCAGACACACATCTAGACCAAGTACAACTAGTTGATTCTGTAATGAAAAGTACCATTTCTAGCAACATCTTTCTCCATTTAACACCTATCTCACAATCTATGTGCATTAAATTCTCCCTTTCATAAACACCTTTCGCAGATTCTTATCTTTCACAATTATCTTAGACAAAATTGAAATCTTTCTTTAAGACTTTTTATAAACCCCTTTGATCTTTGACTACTCCTTCTTTTGATTCTGGTGACCATACATATATTTCAATAAAAGGTTGCTGGGGAAACCTTCTTGGATAAATCCAACAATAACAGATCTACTTAGAAAAACTAACTTTCAAAATAACTTGCACTTTCCTACTGTTTTATTAGGCAACAGCCTAATTACAGCAGTAATAATAAGTGCCCTAATCATTGCAATCACAAATTCATTATTTATCCATCCATAATTAGTTGTCGATAATTAGAGTACAGATAATGGCTGTCTCCACTGTTACCATGATGCTTCTTATAACCAGATTTTAAGAAGTTGATGTTTAAATTGGTTTTACTGGTGATATTTGCATGAGACCTCACCAAAATTTACCTGCTCTCATTTCTGATTCCTGAGGCTTCAGCAAAGATACTTTGCCTCCAAGCTACTGCACATAGGTGATCTACCCCACACATCTTCACCGTACATCTACACCATCCACCTACTCCAGCTCATGTACCGGGCATCTTCAGGACACCATCAGCCCTGGCCAGCGTCCTGACCCCCTGTGACACAATGCCATGAAGGTGGGATGCCTCTTTTCTCACTCCTTGGAAATTGGCATGGTTGGATGTATACCTAAATTTATGACACCTAAAGACATCGTTCCAATAGCTTGCTTTCCAAGATACTGCATGAAATGAACAAAACAACTAAAACTTAAGTTATCAAGTTCCCCAGCAAAGCCCAGTTTTCTCAGATCCTTCTGTTTAACAGCTGATGTAGCTGGCACTTTTTTCTAGGGAGTATTCATCCACTGAAAATTCTGTTCCTAACTGTGTCCCCCATGAAGGCAGTGTGTCATCTGTTTACTGTTATCCCTCAGAAACCACTCCAAGCCAGGACATCCAATGAGTTTGCTTAACTTGAGCATCTGCAGAACAAATCCTGGATCCTTGCAAAGTTACAGGTCCCCTCTACTTTTCTTACCAAACCAGACTGAGTGACAGTATTTTTTTTTTATTTATATATGGAATACATACTTTATAATATATATTTTGAAAAATAAAAGCAAACCACAGTTTTCCTAAATTCAGACTATTACATCAAAAATAATATTTGGGTTTATAAAAACATTGCTTATTCATATTCTGCTTTGATGCCTACTGCTGACTCATCTTCCACATCTTCCTGTAGCACCAGCACCATTACTGGGAGACAGTTCCTCAGTTCTGAGAGCACCAGTACAGGTTAACCTGACAATTTAATTTTATAATATTGTTATCTTTTACCAGCACTAGAACGTCTTTCATTAATGCATTTAATTTCACTTCTTTCCTTCTTTTACAAGGAGCATTTGCAAGTCAAATTCTCAGACTGCCAATTCAGACAGACTAGGTATAAATTTTCCTATATTTTAATATTCCTCAGGAGCAAAGCCTTTGTGTTACATCATCTCCTTGTTGTCATGGGTGGTACCTAAGTGATAGTACAGCTGATGCCATAACTTCTTGTGATGGGTTGACCTTGGCCAGCAACTAGACCCTCACCCAATTGCTCTCTCATTCCCCCTTGTCAGCAGGACTGGGGAAGAAAATAATATGGAAATCTTGTAGGTCAAAATGAAGACAAGAAGATCCCTTAGCAACTACTGTCATGGGCCAAACAGACTCAGCTTGGGGAAATTTTATTTTTTGTCAATTAAAATTAAAAATGAGATGGTAACAGATACAAAACTAAAAAGACCCTCCCCTCTCTGTTCTTCCTTTGCACGAGGCTAAACATCACTGCATTCCCATCTCCTTGGCCTCCCCCATCTGGAGGGGCACAGTGGGATGGGAACCGGGGTTGTGGTCAGTCAGTAACAGCTCCTCCCAGTGCTTCTTCTTCCTCTCATTTCTCCTCTGCTTTAGTGTGGGTGCTTCCCACAGGCTGCAGTCCTTCAGGATAAACCTGCTCCTTCAGAGCCTCCTCCATGGGCTGCAGCTGAATCTGCTCTGGTGCCCTGGAGCAGCTGCTCCCCCTCCTTCAATGAACTTGATGCTCACAGAGGTATTTCTTTCACTTTGTTCTCCTCACTTCTGTGCAGCATTTTTTGCCCTTCTTTACCTATGTTTCTCCACAGTACCCCCGCCGTGGCTCAGCCACACCCTGCGGTGGGTGGCTGGATCCAGCTGGAACCGGCTGTGTCCGGCTGGAACCAGTGAGCCCAGCTGTGTCCTGCCGTGTCCGGCTGGGGCAGCCCTCATGGAGCCCCCGCTGCTGCTGCCGGGCCCCAGACAGTCATATGCACAAGTTGTTTCTATAACACAACATTCCTGCTTTCAGTTATTTCACTGTTCTCTGATGCCTCTTCTTCATCCTGAAGCTGATTAAGGGAAAAACTTCAATGAATTTCCTCTCAGGAGCACCACAAAGTGCTGAGGTCATGCAACCCTGAAAGACAAATGCAGCTTTTGTCCAAAGCAGAACTGTTCCCAGGGAAGGAAAGGAGGTACTAGTGTAATAGAAGATTGTGAGAAGATTTTATATCAAATACTATGTACAACTCTAAGCTGCCAACATGTAATAAAAAGGAATTCAAGTGGGAAAAGTGACAAGCAAAGAGTATGGCTGGGAAAACAAAAGAGCAGATCGATTTGTACGCATGAGTATGCAAAAGAGTCTCCAGGGGTAAAAAGTAATTATGTAAGATAAAAAGGCAATGATGGCACAAGAATAAATTACTTTAAATTAGAACAGACTTTAAATTAGAACAGACTTTAGGCTCTTTCAGCCTAGGGCAATATATTGCTTAGCAATTCTGATGTCCTAAAAAATTTTTAAACTTAGCCTCAACCAGTGTCACAGTAATAGTCAATATGGTGCTGAGAGAATAAAGGAAGAGTTATAGCATCAGAAAAAACTACATATTCAATATGTAACCACAACCTGGTCAGCAGTATACAATGTAACAACCAGTTCCATCTACCTCATCCGAAAGTCTCCTAGCTTTTTTCTGATTTAATTCTTAATGAGTCCTTAGGAAGGCTACTGCTGCTTTCCACGATACACTTTCTTCCTGTAAATATGACTCACAAAACAAGATGAACAAGCTCTTGTTGGATGCTATATGCCTACTCTATGCAAACCTCCATGCAAAAGTATTCGATATACTTCTGTAGTTTGTCTGCATGACTTTGTTTTTCAAGGTAATATAAATTTGATACCTTAATTTTCACTTAAAAGATCCCAACAGCAGAACTGCAAGGTTCAAAAATATAGAAAATTCAACACTCTGCCTTTCTACAAAATTAGTCCTTTTCAGGTATATTTTGTCCCCTTCTTTTTGCAAGCCCCATGCTTAAACTTGAATGAGCACAACTTTGGCAACAAAATGCAGTGTTCACTGGTAAACTGCTTTTAGCAATAGAAGGAGCAAGGCAAGAGAAGGAAGTTACAGATCTATATAGCAATAAATAAATACAAGCAAATACCCGGAGCTGCCAGAATCAATTACCAGTACTAAAACCTCACAATTCTTTAGTGTCTGAGGACAGAGTGGTGAAAATACTGTCAGCTTATACAGCACGCTAATGTGAGCCCAGAAGTCAAAGGAGCACAGGCAGCCACAATCATACAAGGAAATAAAAATTTCAAACCAGACATAATGCATCTGACAAAGCTAGTATTAAATTTCTCTCTGCTCAGGTCATATTCCTAAGGACTCAGAAGTGACCCTAGGTCAAGCAATGGCACAGTCAATTTCTTTGCTTTCTCATTTGTGAACAGCTGAGCAGGCCCCAGTCTTTCCAAGCTTGGCTTGTCTGCCATCCTGAACTATGAACAAGGTCTGCTATGGCCTTGCAAGTTTGCTGTATCATCATCTTTCCACCCCACTCACCAGTGTGAAACTTAGAGGAAAAGCAGAAGGCACAATGTGCTGCAAAATACTTGTTCCTGCTCTGTGGCACCACCACTAGCAGAACATGCTATTTAGTCAATCAGATCCAGTGCATGAAATGTCTCCTCCAACACTGGAAACCCATCTGGGGGCTGAAAACTACATCAACAGGCATAGTTTACTTCATTAATGACCACTGCTTGCATTTTTTGTTCCAAGTAACGGTGCAATGACACAAGACCAAAAGACTGTAATTGGTGTGTAACATTGTCGGCCCAAGTCTGCTCCAACATTTTTCTGAGAATGTGTTTAACACTACCAAGTAAAATGTATTTACCTATTAAATGAATAACAAAACAATAATATTTTAATTAATTTTACAGATCATTTGCCAAAAGAAAAAAAAAAACAAAAAAAAAAAGACAAGGGGGGACTTCACTCATACAAGCACTATTATACATTGTTCTTTTCATCCTAAGCTGTACCCACACACATCTCACAGTTAGTGGAGCTGTACACATGAATATCTTGCTTCTGCTTCAGTTAACCTTGGAGACTTCACTGCACAGGCAGCCAACCAGTTACTTGCACTGTGCATTCTTATAAGAATAATTAAAATACCAGTAATGATGCTGGGTTCCTTGGACTTACTAATCTAAAAAGCATCAGGAATCATTTCCTGAAAAACAACCTGAAAGAAATGATCAGAACTGTATTTTTCTATTTTGCAAGGGGCAAGTTTTTGGTCTTTATGTTCGTGGTTTTGTTGTTTATTTAAGATTACATATACTAAACTATGAAGTATCACGTGGTGTCAAATGAAGTGTCTTTATGGTCAGAGCCTAATGCAAAAATGGACCACACACTTCAAATACCCGATCAGAAGGGTCATTCCCAAGGGTTGTTTTTTTACCTGTTTTTAATACACACTTACATATAGCACAGCTTCTAGTGTTCCAAACATGCTTGTGGGAATAACACATGAAACACTGTGAAGGAACATTGGTTTACAAGATTTTTATAGCTATTTCCATGAATATGACATTACCTTTGTCATGTTTAACATTTCAAAATAAATCATTTTAGTGCATGCATTGCAAAAACTGTTTAAGCTACAAATAGCCAGTAAAAAATAACAGGCATTATTTTAATCCAGAAATGAAAATCACCATAGACAGCTATTCAATAAAATACTTTTATTTATGTACAGTGTAAAGATGCTTTTTATCAAATGTTATATTGTACAAGAGCAGACTTAAGTTTGCTTAACACTTTTAAATTCACTTTAAGAGGAAGTGTCCCTGAGGTTAAAGAAGGTTTCTTATAACTCCATATCACATCAGTATTTAATCCATGTTATCAGGAAAACACAAAAACACTCTGAAAGACTTGGACATGGATATTTAGTGGAAGATGTGCCTGACAGCATGTATTGAAAACTACTAGAGAAAAATACTGCAATGGTAATGTGACTCCAAGATCATGACCAGTACTGCAAGTAAGAATAAAAATTTTAAAATGGTGGGTTCAGGGGGAAAAACAATGACAAGTTTTGGAAAAAAAAAATATAGGCTAGAAATGGAGGAAAACAAAACCTGTGATTTAGCAATGTTGTATGAAGACTGCAAGAACCAGATGACTGGACAAGGATGTCTCAGATCAAACAACTTTCTTTAAAAAAACAAAAAAACTAAACCAAATCAACTGAACACCATTATCCCACCACAGTTCACTGGTTTGGGTTTTTGTTGTTTGGGTTTTTTTTTTTTAAAAAAAGCTTCAGAAAGGTGACACAAACACGACTCCTCAAATAAGCTTGTTCAACAAGAAAGCAGAGCCAAGTCCCTAGCAGTCACCTTGGCAAACAAATAATTCACCCAAAATCATGTTATGCAAGTTTTCCAGATCCTCAGCAGCAAACTCTCTGACCCAACCACTATCGAAGCTGACTAAATTTTTCTAAATTATGGATGAAGCTGTGTAAGAAGGCCCAACAGGATTGGATTAATTTCACTTCAACAAAATTTACAACCACATATGGCTACTCTACCTTTAGGTCGAAAAGGATCACTTAGTTATAAGTACCAACACCTTCAGTTCAAGAACTTTATCAGAGCAATGTGACTTCCACAATAATAAACCAGAAAATCCTCCTAAAGGGAGCAGTGTCAATAGACACTGAAGAATACCAGAAGTCTGGGATTGGAAGAGACCTTATGGATTATCTAGTTCCAACCCTCCTGCTGTAGGCAGGGACACCTTCCACTACACCAGGTTGTTCAAAGCCCCATTCAACCTCACCCTGAACACTTCCAGGGATGGGGTATCCAAACTTCTCTGGGCAACCTGTTCCAGTGCCTCACCATCCTAATATAATCTAAATCTCCCCTCTTTTAGTTTGAAGTCATTACCCTTGTCCTATCACTACATGCCCTTATAAAAGGTCCTTTTATACTCAAGTATGAAAAAAGAGGCTCTGTGTAACTGGTAACTCCAACACATGAAAAGGCCATGAAAAGGATGAAGAAGAAAGGTTGTCGTATTTTTGTTGTGTTGTATTTTTAGCTGGACTGTAAAGTACTCTTAAACCAACAGAAATAGAGTAAGTGCTGTTATTTTATGCTTTATTGCATAGTTTCTTGTTCTAGCAGGTCTACCAGTGTTTAGGTTAACAGGGGCTCTAAAGTATCATTCATTATATACTTAAGACATGCAAACCCTTACAGTCTTTTTTGTGAAAAAACTCACACAAGGATGCAAACTAAAAAACCTGCATTATGATGATAAAAACATAATTTTAATGAAATATTTAAAATTCAATTAATAAAGTTATACACATTAATAATATAAAATATTAAACTTTATACATCAGGTGCTATGACATAAATTTCCACCTGTCTTTTTTCAGTCTCAATTCACTACTAACCCCCACCCTCCATATTCTTTTATTTTAGCACATAGGAACTTAACATTCTTTAGCCAGCCACTACAAGAATTACACACTCATCCCAAACTTCTTCTGATGCTTCCATTTTCTATTATGATTCTTCAGAATTCTGTAGCTGGGATTTTAACAATTATTGCCTTGTTTTATCGAATCCAAACCTTCAAGTTTGAAGCTTCATAGAGTACATCATCATTCTGATACCTGATGACTTATTCTCTGCCTTTCTCCCTGGATCTCCTGCAAGTGAGGTTTGGATTCTGCAAGATATGCATTCAGATCATTTTTCCATCGCCAAGGAATTTATCCCTCTGGTTTATTCCAAAGTACTTTTAATATTACTCTCCCACATACAACTGCTTGAGACAGGTACACCATTTCAAACTTTTGAGAACACTTTTTACCATAGGATGGTGCCCAGGCAGGCAACACTGCAACTTCATTCTGCCCAGCTTAAAAATAAGAAGACAGCTCCAAATTTAGATTCTATCTATTAAATATCAGCACAATATCAAACAGGGTTGCTGTGTAAAATTACTCTGACCCTCTCAGCCTGGTTTTGAATGGGCAATTTCAGATATTCACCACTTCATCATTATCAACAAGATCTGCCTATGTATTTGTGACCTAAAGTATGAAGTTTCCTCCCCATCACAGAACAGCAATTCAACTCTCTGCTCACACAGAGTGAATGAGGGAACACAGCAACCCAACCACTCCCTTCACTCAGAACAAATCTAAGACATTCCCACCAAAAATTAATAAAATGGGGCTGTTTACACGAAAGAGTGCTTCCCTCACACATTTAAAACAATATGCTCCACCACAGATCAGTTCACAAAGTCTCTAATTGTAGAGATGATGTAAAATTGCTTGATGTAAAATTCTTCACAGCTTGGACTTGTCCAGTCTTTATGCTTTGGAAAATAAATCTGTGTAGCAGTCATGTCACACAGAGTTCCAATTAACCACTTTTTAAAATCCCATTTGTTCTGTGCACAAAAACTAATACCCCTGTCATTCTCCTACCACTAGATGTCACTCTCTTCTATAGTGATCTTTATCCTTCCATCTGCTTCCCAACATTTCACCCAGGAACCATGAAACCAGTATCTTAAGTGGGAGAACATCAATCACCATTAGTCCCTATCTAAAGAGCAGCCCAGTTTCTCAGGTAAAGGAAAGATTTTTGTGATGTGGGAGATAAAGTGCAAAGGATTGCTAGTGTTGCTTGGTATGTTCTTTAAAGTTAAATAAAAATATTAAAACAACCTAAGTCCTACGGGAGGTGATACAGGCTTTCCTCCATCAAGGAGTCACCTCAGATTCTGAAACCATCTAAAACTAAGTGTATTCCCAATAATGAGAGGAACCATAACAGAAGCACTAGTGGAACTAATTGCATGACCCCTCACACGGGACATACAAACAAAATAATTTTACTAATCAAGCAGCATTTTTTTCAAGGATGACACTGAGTTGCCTTCTGGTGTTGCCACTTGTATTTCATTGATTCAAAGTCCAGAAGGGGCCACTATGTTTACCTACCAAACCACACGTATGGAAAATGTGTGGATCTCCACATGCATGGTTTTGGTGGATATAAACTCCTCCCATACTGAGGGCAACCTGAAAACTACAACTTTGACAGCAAACACTCAATTATTTTCCTTGTTCCTTAAGTGCGCTTAAAAGAAAAAAGGAACAAAAAACAATACCCAAAAAAACCCAAACCCACAAACCAACCAACAAAAAACCCCAAACCTGGGCCATGACAGCATTCTACCACTGACCAGTTCTGCCACTTGGAATGATTCACTGGCACACAGGAATTAGGTACCCATGCATACCTAACTTGGATCATAATTGATCTTAATACACAATTTAACATAATTTTCAGTATCTCTACCATATGTTAAATAGGATTCAAGCTAAACTTGATTCAAGCTGAGCTTAATAGATGACTTACTGTAAAGCTACTTCGAAGCATTAGGAAAAAAAACATGCCATTAGGCAGCACATCACTGCTAAATTATGAAATACTGTCCAACCTGACAAATTGTTGGTGTAATTCATAATGAGGGTTGAAGTTCTTATATGTATACAGATAACAAACACAAACAATGCTTTTCAACACTTGTGATGCACCCAGAGTGCTACCAGCAAGGAGTCACTGCATCAAGGAGCTTCTTGCAAAATCTTCTAGTTCATGTGCAAAGAATGACTTTGCATTGCATTCTTCTGCTACCCTGCTGGGAAACTGTTGTTTAAGTGCTATATCCTCTTCTTTTGATGTGTTTCACCATTTAATTTTCCATTTTCCACTGCTTTATTTTCAAAGTTCCAGTCAGTTGGGCTGAGGAGTTGCTGAGTTTTTTTGTATGTCCAGTATGGGTTAAGTATTACTGTAACAGCAAATAATCCCGAGAATAAAACAATGAAGTGAAGAAGTCCCAGGTTTTCTATAATGGCATTCCAATTGAAAATACACACCCACCACATGTGGTAGGTAAGAATCATGCGGCAGTGAAACAAATGGATCATCACCCACTGGTTTGCCTTCCAGAAAAAGGTGTTAGCACGGCCAGCCTAGAAAAATAAGAACACAAAGTACACAGAAGTGAAACTGTTACTTCGAGATAAGGAACTGAGGAATCTACAGAACTAATACAAATACCCAGTTTTTATATACACACATCTCAGGCATTTTTTCCTCATAGTGCAATGTTACTCCACATATATATAATGGAATCTTAAACTTGGTACGGATCTATATCATCCTACTGTGCACGTTCACACAGCAGCACACAAACTGACATGGAGGCCTGCACAAGTGCCATCCTGACAAAAGCAGGTATGGCAATAACACAGGTATCAGCTGGATAAATGCAGTTTTGATAAAAACCTATCCCAACAAACCACACAGATTATCTACAGACAAGTGAAATGCATGAAAACTGTTAAAAACATCATCTGAAAATTATCACATTCTTACCTTTAGAAGCATCCAGGAAATGCATGTTGAGGGAGTACTCATCTCCAGCAACATTCCCATCAAAGGCAGATAATGTCCAGATTTCACATTAATTACCAAACCAGCCAAGCCACCAAAAGCAAGCAAATGATGAACTACTAAGAAAACATCAAATGTTCTAAAAATAATGTTGGACACATGAACTGCTACATTTTCAAGCAAGAAAAATCCAGCTGCTATTAAACAGTTAAACCAACTCCACTTTTGCTGTGAATAGACTTTGTCAGCATGAAAAACAGGATCTATGAGCAAAGCCCATAACCCAGCAACACAACTCTGAAGTCCAAAGACAGCACGTGTGACTGCCATATTCCAAAACACCTTCTCCTTTGCATACAAGGCACGGTAAGTGGTACTTCTCCAAGAAGACAACCAGTGAGACAGAAGAAATACTCCCAAGTAGATTAAGAAACCAGCAGCTAAAAATGTCAAACGAATTTCCCATAAGAGATAGTCCCAGTCAAAAACAGTCCCAAACACTGGATGATCATGTGTAGGATTCATTTCTTCTCTTTGGACACTTCTCATCCCCACTATAGTCTCCTTCATGCCTATTTAGCCTCTGCTATTATGCAAACCAGTAAGCATAAATTCTTCCATCTGGAACAAGGATAAAAAAAAAAATTAGTGAATTTTTAAGTACATTCATATATCTAGACTCAAAACCATAGAGGGCTCACATCCACTGCAGTTATGACTTTGGTCCTGTTGCCATTAGGCACAGTCATCCCAAAGACAGGTAGACAAAAAAAACCCATAAGCAACAAGATTTACAAGTGGCCCATGAAGTCCCTACTAGTCCAAAGTAATGCACTGAAGCAAAAGCAGAAGAGGATCAAGTAGGAAGGCAAGAAAGAGGAAGAGAAAATACAATAAGCAAACCCTGTTTTGTTACTTATGAAACTTTTATTTCAACAGCATTGCACAGTTATTGTTCTACTCCCCTGCTTTTCCCACACAGATTTTACAGCATTTACTACAACTTTGGGTGCAGTTCAGAATCTCAAATACAGATCCAGGGCTTAAAACTACAGAAAACTAATGCAGTAAAGGGGACCATTTACACCAAAAAGGGGCTGTAATGACCATGGCTCAAAACGAGATTCTGCAATCAGTTTCTCAACACTAAGCCTCTTTCCAAAAAAAAAAAAACAAACAAACATATTCAAAAATGGAAAAAGAGTATGGAATGCAGACAAGCAACACGATTACATATTATTAGCAACATCAGTGTAATTAGCTGAACAACCCAGCATTAAGTGCCTCAAGTTGTCTGAAACTTCCTGAACACACCGTAGTTCAAACAAAAAGACTTGTGGGGAGGGAAAAGCCAGATAATACTGAAATATTTGAACTCCAGCTCGTTTCATGAACCATACAGGTGATACGAGCACGACCACCACACCCGCGGCAGCCTGTGAGCGCTGAACACCACCGTGCGTTCTGGGGAACGCAAGCGAAAAGGCCACAGAGACCACCGAGGGCACAGCGCCCGCCGAGGACGAGAAGCTCCCGCCGTGCTTCAGCAGGCAGCAAATGCCAGCGTGACCACCGTTCCCCGTGCTGCACCTAGTCGCCCTGCCCTTTGCTCGCAGGTGCCCCGCTACAGGGAGGGGGATGGCCGGGAGCCCCGAAGGCCCTTCGCCCACCCCACGGCATCACAGCCGCCGAGCCCCACTCCAAGTCCCAGCACCGCCCCCCCCCCCCCAATCTCCTCGGGGAAAACCAGGGTAAAACATACCAACCCCACGGCACGACCAGGCCCTGAACAGCGCGACCCACTACCGCAAGCCCCGGCTCTAGCAGGGCCGTGACTGCTCCTCCGCCCCCGCACAGACGCGGCACCGACGCCGCTCGTAACCCTCCCGAGCCCCCGGGGGCCGCCGAGCCCCTCACGCACAGCTGGAGACCGGCCCCGACGCACAAACCCCGCTCCTCACCCACAGCTCTGCCCGCAATGACAGGACGGCCCTTCCCGGCTCCGGGTCTGCCCTGCCCGTTCCCCCAGGAGCGCCCGGCCCGGTCCGACCCGCCTGGGGAGGCCTCGACCCGCCGGCCCCTCAGCGCCGCCCGCCGCCGCCGGGCGCTCTCTGCGCACGCGCCGCCGCCAGCAGCAACCACCGGGCGCCGCGGGATGGGGGGAGGGAGGCGAGGCTGTACCACTCGGGCAGGGGGAGCCTTGCTTGAGAGGCGCCTTGGTCTGCCTGAGGCCAGCGGCGCCACGGAGAGGGCGACCCTTGATGGACGCCTGCTCAGCGAGATCGATGTAAAAAACAAATATCAGCGGTGGCATAGCCAGTACACTTAGCTATAATTATCCAGTTTCATTAAAGGCAGCAAGGTATGAAATGGATGTCAGTGGTGTTCTGCTACATGATTGTCTTCATCTTTGTGACAGCTGATGTTGTCATCCCAGTGACTCAGGCTGAATCTCCCGCGGTCACTGAAACTGCCCCGGGAGGCTTCCTCGGCCGAGTGACGGCCCCGCGCCCGCGGTGTGCTTGGTCTCAGCAGGAGTGACCGGCAGGGACCCTGGCTTTTGCCAGGGAAACGCTCAGTGCCACAACAAATCAGGTGATTCCTCAAAAAGGGCGACCAAAAAAGACAAAATCAAACCACATCTTCTGTCACGTGGAAGATTGGCCTAGGACAGCTGAAATCCTCACCTGAGTCTACCTGTGATGAGGGACCAGAGCTGGGAAATCTGCATCGGCAGTCTGACAGGTTCTTGGTTTCCAGATGGGGAAGGTGCTGCCATTCTCTGTGGAAAACTGGGTTTTTAAACCCTGCTTCAAATGGACCCATGCCCAGTTCCCAGGAACTCCTTAGTCAAGTACCAGTTAGTTCAGGCGAACCTTAGCATACCTTAGTGTCATAGCAATAATTAAATACTGCATGTGGTAACAAATCAGCAGCTCCTCTGTTTTATTTACAAATACTCAGATACCTGATGATAGTTAAAAATGTCTTTAGTTTTAACATTTTGTTTTCATTATTCCCTGAGTCAAAGTGACATGATGCCAAGTCCTTTTCCTGCTCCCTGTGCTTCCAGAGGCAGACTAGACCGCTCTTGGTGGTGTGAGAGCACCTAAAAGGTGAGTTGGGTATGGGGATGAGTTAGGAGATGGGTATGGGGACACAAGGCCAGCCAGTGACACCTTCAGTGAGAGGGGAGCCTACTGTCTGTGCAGAGACTGCAGGATGACTACAGTAGGATTTTATGTGTAAGTGGTGGGAATACAGAATAAGGCCAACCTGTGATCCATTGTCATTCACATGTGGTTTAGGACCAAGTTGAGAAAGGAGTTTCAAACCTATAATCAAATTAATCCATCCATTGCAGAAAACTGTTTGTCCTGTAAACATTTGCCTTGGACATGTATTGGCCGAAAAGTCCACAGTAAGCCACTCTGAATTCTGCCTTTTGCAGTGCAACAGAGGGGATTTTTCTCTCTGCAGAAGAGATGGCATGATGGGGCCAGAAGTTTTCTGTAGCAAAGGAAAAGGGATGGAGATTGGAGAAAAACCTGCCTGATGAGGCTATTCACTGATCATTTTATAGCTCTTTGTCATCCTCTAAGTAGCATATGAAGGAACTCAAGTTACTGCCTAAGGTTATTTTCACTTATATTATAATTCCAGAGTGCCAAACACTTGTAGTCAGTGTATGTTGAAGTCATCTGATCATGAATAAAACCTGAGCTGGTAATCTTCCTAATAAGAGAATAAAAAGTCTACTGCTAATTTAAAAGCCAAGACCTCACTGACTTCTCAAAAGGTTTTAGCCCTCTGGTTCCAAAGTTTTAGAAAAGCTCGCAGGTTTACAGACATTGATTCATGCATATATGCACAACTTGTGTTGACCTGTCACACAATCCTGTATTTCAGTGACGTGCTTCTTCAATTCTCTTTTCAAACTGAAATTTACACCTTCTTCACCTACTAATCTACAATCTGGGTTCAAATCTATGGGAGCTTTACTTCTAATTGTGAGAGCTTTGGTTCAAGTTTGTGGGAGGCTTACTGCATGCTTGCCTCAAGGAACGCTGTGGCAATACCAAATGTGTAATCTTGGTTTTTTCAATGCTTTAGAAACACTCTCAAAGTTCTTCTGATTCTTGTCCAACAAGTACTTATGCAGTATTCCTAGATGCAAATCACAATTGTTAAACTGAGCACTTTGAACATGCTTGTTTAAGGCCTTTTTCCTCTTAGCTAATAGGAAGTATACTTGACTTCTTTTAGAAAACCTGTATTACAAGGCTTTCATGTGTGCCATGGATCCAGAATGTCCTTTACATTGCATAACATATTCATCTACCTAGACTGCTATGCTTTCCTCAGCATTGGAAGATCTGCACAAACTCTTTTTGTATTTCACTTATAGTCAGTTTTAAATAAATTAATCAACTCCTTATGCTTCAGAACAGACAGTGAAAATAGTTGCCTTGAAACATTTGATATTCTCAAAATTTTAAACCGTTCAGATTTGCTGACCATCCACACTTTGAGCTACCTGTTATGGGGAAGATCACAGCAATGAAACTGTCAGTTTCTGCTTGCTTGACTATTTCCAGATAATGGAAGTGATATAGAAAAACGGGAGATTCTTTACTCAGTCCCTCTCAAGGTTATCCCCCATTTCTGTTTGTGAACATTCCATGAAAAGGCTGGAACATTGGAACAGTGGAAGAACCACTGTTGAGTAGTGTTGGATAGCTCAGTTTCACTCCAAAAGCTCTTTTACATGTTGACAAAGTTCAGGATATTACTCATTCCCATGCTGAACCTGTGACATTTGTCCATTCCTTGTCCACTGCTTGGTTGGATCACACCAAGTGCAGCCTTTGGGCAATTATTCATTCACTATTTCTTCTTTGCTCATTCTTTTAATTCCATTTAAGGCAAGATACCCTCTCCTTTTTCTGTTTTAATATATGACACTCTCAAGGTCTCTCCTGCTTCGTCCAACCATTTGTGTCACGAATTTATCTGAATCTCGAATTCTCTCTTCTGTTGGCTCTGCAGTTAATCTGTGAATAAGTCATTGCAGCTTCACCTCTTCTTTGTCTCTTTAAGTCCATACCTCACCCCACAGACTTCTTAGTCTCTTTCCATTTTGCAAGCTTCCCTTTATATTCCATGCAGTATAAGCATGTCTGTTGAGTCATTGCTTAAATATATTTAATCTTTGGTTTTGTCTCCCTCTCTTCCCTACCTCTGTCTAGTCAGTGCCTCTTTATGGTTCTGTCTGAGGATCTTTACCTTCTAGTGCCCAGTATCACTGCTGTCAATAACCCCTCTTTTACCCCATAGGAAAAATAAGTAAGAATAATACCAACTGTATTCAGTCCTGGACTTAAGTTCCTCAGTTGCTTCTGGCTGGCTCCAGGTAAGTACCATGAGGTGATGATAAGATCTTGGGTTTGCAGGTGAACTTTTTTATTCCTCCCTCACCAAATGGCATGTCTTAACAGTGTGTGCTGGAGCAAGTTATTCTGCCTTAGTATTTACTCTGTTGCTTCACAGCTGTAGTCATGAAGGTTAGTCTTAACTGGTGTTTCAGGTTGACCCAGAATGTCTAGTCCTTCTTTCTCCTTTCTCACACAGTTACCTCCACTGCCTCTTCAGGTATCAAAGGAAAAGACTGTGTCTGTCTCCTGAAATACATGCTTATCATTCTGGGGCTTTATTTAGCTTCAAGAAGTCTCACCTGAATAGAAACTAGGGGATTTACCAGCAAGTAAAATTATGTTTGTCAAATGAGAGCAGCCAGTGGCAGGTTTACCAATGGGTGTCTAGCAGGGGTTTGATCCCAGGTATCTCCTCAGACCATCTTTCAGTTGTATGTGTAGACAGCTACAGTTACTGTGAAAATTATCCAAGGTGAAATTAAGGACCGTACTGTGTGGCAACAGTGGGCAGAAATGAGGAATATTTCTGTGGCCTAACTCAGTAATATGACAAGTTTAATTTTGGGGATTTCAGCAAAATGACAGCAAATCCATCACAGTAAGAAGATTCTGAACAGCTTAAATGGTTTCTTGGAATAAGTAGCCCATAAGAAGTAAAGAAGACGGAAGGTGATGAATTATGTTCTTGTTTTCAGCCTGATCCAAGTGGAAACATTCACTTATTTCACAAATTGCAGTACTATGCGACAATTGCAAGAGTATAAAGCAACAATTAATATTAGCAATTTAAAGAATTTTTTTTTTGTTTGTTACAACATTTTGCTAGGAATAGTTGGAAGAAATGTATGATTAAAAAAACAGCTGTGAACAAGCTGCTTTTATGGCAGCTCACTCTATACCTGCAAGATGGATTTTTAAAAAAAAATTAGTCCATTTAAATTTGTTTAGAATAAGAAGATTCTTACCATTTACTTAATGAATTTCAAAAAAGAAATTTATACATAATAATGTTAGTAAACAGCAGTTATATTCTCTCTTTTAATCCTTAATACAGATTTTCATTTAACTAAGCCTGTGGTGCTGCAAAATCTTCCTAATACCTCCTTTCTCCTTAAATCTAGGTTTATATGCAATGGTCAGTAGTCAAGTATTTGATGTTTGCCACAGATCTGTCAGTGTTCAATGATCCTAGAGCTTTCATCAGTCTGCATTTACTACATTGGTGTGATGGGCTGAAACAGAAGGCATCATCCAGCACATGACCACTGAAATGATTTATACCAGTTTGTGGCCAGGCCCTGTGTGGGCTTCTCCCATTTCTTTGTACTCCATTCTTCCCGAATTTTCCCTTTCAGTAAAGAGTAAACTGGCCTTTTCACTGTTTTGCTAGACTCTTGCATATTGCAGTAGGTTCATCACATAGTTTAATGTGAAAGACTTAAGGCTTTTCATTCAGAAGTCATATTCACAGAGGGAAAGTAATACATTCAAGGGTGAGAAGGAACATGTGTTAGACAATTTTCTGCCAAGTTATCCTCTCCTCTTTCTTGCAAGCTTAATGAAAACCTCACTGAAATAAACCATAGCAGGTTATGGGTATAACCCATTGTAGTAGACTTTAGAGTCTTTTAAGGAAATTTAGAGGAAAACACACAATTAACAAATTATAAAATTTTAAAGAAATGAGGTTTTATGTAATCTTACCCTTTGCACATCAGCTCACAAGAGATTTTTATATTGTGTTTTGAACTGGTTGGCTGGTTTCATTCAAAGTAAATATGAACTGAAAAGTTTCATAGAAATCAGTAGAAAGGAACTCCCAGTTAGTACCCCATGAAAAGAAAGGCTGTACCACAAAACAAGAGTTCTCTGTCCTGTTACATCAATTACAGAGATAACCCAAACTCAACATCTCATCACCAGATTCATGCACAGGGGCAGCTCATTCTGCAAATTGCTAAGGATGGCAGAAGACCAGTGGGAATAACAGATTATGAGAGAAATTTCTGATGGAAAAATCACAGGAAACAAGTTTCCTTTACCATGCTTCTCTCAAAACAATTTGATTTTTTGATTCATAATGGCCACTCAGAATTATGAACAAGTTTTTCAAGTTTTTTTCTCAGAAAAGTTGACACCAAACTTTATTAATATTTCAGTGGGATTCCTCACAGTGAAAAGCACAAGTAAGTCTTTGTGGACTGAGGCTGTAATCTATTAAATCTGTGTGTAAATATTTTGTCAAGTTCAAAGGGTAGTGCTGTGACATGGCCCTGGTGGTGAGCAGTGGGCTATGGAAGGAGACAGCTTTTAGTCATCTGAAGGCTAAACTGGACTTCAGCTATATACCCCCCTCCTTCCTCTGGAAATGATGATGCTACAGCACAACATTCTATGTGTTCACTACATGTGTACAGTGTGTTGGAGATGAGTGTTGTTTACTGCTCCATCCTTTTATTTCAGAAGGCTTAGGGCCTTGAAAATACAGCACAAGGAAAATTAGAATATGTTCAGCATAAGTTTACAGCTTCACACTGATATACTCCTAAATAAAGCAGCCCTCAGTGAAATTATTTTCTTACTAGGTACTATCTTCTCACTTCCACAGAACTTGACTGAAAATCAGTCAGCTGATTTTCTTGTTCTTGAAAAAAAGAATCCTCATCCTGTGAACAATTAACTAATTCTTAGCCTTCTTATGTCTTCTAACAGATTATTTTGCAATCAATTATGTTAATAAAGGAAAAGCCCCATTGAAATTTATAGTAAAGGTCTTCACTGTAATCAGAGTACATTTTTTTTCTTTAAAGGTGACTGTCTGGACTGAACTGAAGTTGCTGTGTGTGTGAATTGGCAGAAAAGTGATACCTGCTTACACAATCTATAGAAAACAATGGCCCTAGTTTTTTGGCAGTTATTTGGAAGAGAAGACCAAAACTCCCATGCATCATAAGCATTCCAAATGAAATTAATGTCTGAAAAAAGACAACAAACTGAAGGCAAAAGAAGCCAGTTAATGAGTCAACACCTTTGTTAAAAGGAGACAGTTTTTACAGTGTCAGAGGTAAAGGATCTCTGCTGTTCCAGCACCTCCAGGGGATAGACTATTAACAGAAACTAGATTTTAGCTGCCAAGTAATTCTATTTCTGATTTAGTCTTAAGGTAATTAAAGGTTTCATTATTAGCTCAGTTGGTTAGAACACAGTGCTAATAACACCAAGGTCACAGCTTTAATCCCTATATGAGCCATTCACTTGAGAGTTGGACTCGATGATCCTTGTGAGTCCTGTCCAAATCAGAGTACTCTGTGAAATAAAATGCCCCTCTGGAAATGTTTTTCATAGAAAGGGGTGAAATAGCTATGCAGAATGAAACCTCCCTTAAGGTCTTTTAGCAGGAGTATCTCACTTTTCCCTATAAAATGAAATCTAAATCTACCTACACTACCAAAAATCAAACTGACAACCAAGGAGAGAGCAGGTATACTCATGAAATTATTGTAGGAGAGTTTATTGAACATTTAGCCCTTCAGCACATAGAAAAGAACTCTAAACTGACAAGGCAGATTTCCATTTTCTAAGGTTAAAATTTCATTCTGCTGAAGGGACTGGATTTAAAACTGCATGCCAAAAGAATCAGATTAATCATTACCACTGCTGAAGAGGATAAGCAAAAAAAAAAAAATACTGACTGCTTCAGAATGACAGGTTTCTGAGGAAATGTGATCATCAAAACCATATTGCAACAGCAATAAGTAATAAAATACCAACTTTGCCTTAAGCCCAAACATAAGGATCCAGATATACACTTCTTATTTTACCCCATTTGATTAGTTATACATTCCCCAGTCTCCATTTTGTATTCGATACAGAGCTGGAACTGGTAGTTGGAAACAGCATGAAAGAAGTGAATACATTGGCAATAGCAACAAATTGCATAAATTCAATCTGTTAAATTAAGTTTTTGTGATTTGAATAATTATTGTGACTTACAAACCCATAATCTATTGCAGAAGGTGAATTTTTCATGAAGTGACCTGAAGAATGAAAATGACAAAATACTTTCAACTTCTTCCAAAGTAGCAGTCAGGAATAAGTTCAAGTACTAATTGGTACTGCTGCATAACAGAATTCACAATATGATCACAGCCACTGTCTTTAGAAGTGAGTGGGAAGTGAATAAGAACAAAGAAGGGAGCTTTTAGAGGGCTCAATGCGCAAATTAAAATCCAGCATTAAGGGGGAGGTACGTATATGAGACTGAGATAAGTAGAAGCTGCCAGAGGAAAATCCTACTTTCTATTGTGCTCCTTATTTTAGATGAGAAATCAAGCAAAACTAAGGCTGCTGCACATGTTCACTGCAAGATCTGGCTGTGCTAGCAGAAACAATTGTCTTCAGCTCACCACCCTTAATGTTGCAGTTTACTGCCCCTTCTAATCTGTTCCTGAGCAGCTTATTCTCCTGTCAAGGCAAGCTGGGATACCTTGACTAGTAACCCTTTTCTGACCTGTTGCAGTAAGCTCCAGGTAGGGAAGGAAAAATTCTACAAATAGCTTTGGTAACAGCTGGGGTGATACGAGGTCTGGCAGCAGACCTGTCATGTCCTTTTGGCTGACACAGCCTGGAGCTGGAGAAGGACTGTTCATTGTCTGGTTCTTCAGAACAAGTGGTGACTTCCATGACCACCATTTGGCCCAATTTGATATGCAAAGGATTCATAAAGCACCAGCCCTTAAGGGTAGAAAACGTGGTGTAAGGGCTTTACAAAGGAGAAATCCTTGACCAAAGCTGTATACCACAGACCTTAAATTAGGCCAAAGTGTTATATGACTATAACTGGAAAAAAAAAAAAAACAACCCAAAAAAAAACCTACACCAAATGCAAAATAGTGTATAATTTGACTAGCAGCAAGTTGTAACAGCCTTCTCCTTAAATATACAGTTCTTATTGCTGATACATGTCAGATGCAAGGCCAGTAGCTGTTAGCAACTATCTAAGGAAAGAGAAGTTACAAACGGTAATGAAAGGATCAGATGAAAACATAGAATCAAATTATATTGGAAGCAACCTTAAAGATCATCTAGTTCCGACTCCCCCTGCCATGGGCAGGGACACTCTTTGCTAAACCAGGCTGTTCAGAGTCACATCCAACCTGGCCTTGGAACACTTTCAGAGGCAGGACATCCACAACTTCTCAGAGCAACCAGTTCCACTTCCTCCCCACCCTCACAATAAAGAATTTCTTCCTAGTACCTAACCTAAACCTGCCCTCCAGCTTAAGCCTATTCCCCCTTGTCCTATCACTACATGCCCCTGTAAAAAGTCCCTGTCCAGCTTTCTTGCAAGCTCCATTTAGGTACTGGAAGACTACAATTAAGTTACAACCCCTTCCCCCATCTTCTCTTTTTCAGCTTTTATGCTGCTTGTTCCATCATCATCTATACAGATGAAAGACCAGTCACTGTGCCAGTCTGGGTGACATGCTGAAATGCACCTTGAAGTTACAGCACACTACATAACAGTGCCTACTGCTTGGAAGCCCCCAGAGAGCAGATTATTGTCATTTGGCACATGGTCCAAGGGAGCTGAATGAATCACCGCCAGCCAAGGGAAAAGGCAGAGCAATGATTAGACTTTGGAATTGCCTGACTGGGGACTTAATGAGAAGCACACTTAGATGTCTCTTTCCTTGAAAAATGACCACATTGTTTCCAGGCTGCACTGCAATGCATTTTAAAAGATGTGACTGTCATGGGACATCTCTCAGCAGGGTATAGTTACAGCCCTAAATAATGTCACCTTCTCTGTAGTCCCTTTGGACAGCAGTGCTGGTGAAAATGTCCCTATCGGATCCAGCATGGCCTTGGTGAAGTCTTGCCGACAGAGGTGGCAACATGACCTAGAGGCCAGGATGTGTCCCAGTGGTCTGTTTTAGGGTTGTTGCTGGCTGTGGGAGGAAGGAAGTATCCCCTGCAAAGGGTATTCTAATACTGTGATTAGAATAAACAAATCAAGACATAAGGATTAACTCACCTGACCAAGCTATGACATTGTTATTTTCATTGGATAAATTAAAGAACTCAGTGATTAATATAGGCCTTAAAATTATTTACTTCAGTCCTCTGAGTAACACAGGTCAATGGACATCCATTATTTAATTTGCTTCAAGTCCAATAGATGTTGCTGAATTAAAGCATGTCTACCAAATTAAAAAAAAACTATGTTGATTTAATTTTTAGTGATGGGCAAACCCTTGATAGATTATTTCAAGAGTTTATATGTACACAGATAACTAATGAGAGCATTATTTATGGTCTGATTTGGTTCAGCTTCATCTTCCAGTCACTGAATCTCATTATGACTTTAACAGCCAGATTTTGCATTTATAAATTGTGATCAAGGGGTCTTTGATCATTTAAATAGAACAAGCTTCTAGAATGATTAAGCAATCTATAAAAAGTTTTTTAATCTATAACTTTTTTGAATCTTTGTTTGGAAGCAGTATTCTAGTAGTTGTTCTACCAGCAACCTATAGGAAAGTACTATGAAAGTATTGCATCTCTTTTCTAGCCCTGTGTTTGTACAGAAAGAATACCAGAATGATCTCCAAATTCCTTTCTACATTTCTTTTCCCTGAACACTACTGTGGAGGTATGTTCTTTGTGCCTGAAGTCATAGTCTTACTTATGACTAGGGTAGCTGAGCACCCTTTTCTGTGATCAAACTCTTGATCTCCCACTAAATCCCTGTGTGACTACTCCTGTATGCCCCTGGCATCTCCATTGGACTCCTAGGTAGGTGTTAAGCCTCTTCACACAAAAACAGTTTTTAATTGAGATGCTGTAGCTGAGAAATAATAGATTTTTAAAGATCTCTTTAACTGCAATTTTATTTGTTAGTTCTGCTCAGTCTGTTTCTGAAGGTCAAGACAGTGAACTTAAAACATAATTGCAGGACCTTTGGTCTTATTTATCTACATGCAAATAGTAAGCATTTTTAAAGAAAATAGTTTTTATATTTGTATGTACATATATATATGTACAAAATATGTACATGTTTTTAAATAACGTTATTCAACTACAGTTGTTAATATTTTTGTATTGTCAACAGTTTTGGCCAAGAAAACATGGCATAGCTGTTCCATTCAAAAGGACAGTTGTTTCAAAAAACTTTCTCTTGTAACATACTAACTGAAAATGTTCAGAGGTTTTTGTTTGTTTTTGTTTGGTTTTTTCCCCCATAAAAGCAGCCCATAGACAGATGCTAGGTTAATGAAGCTGAAGAAATGACAAAAATAAGTGTGATGTGATGTGGCCAGATCCATACCAAAATATCTGAGCAGGGATGCTATATGAGCAGCTAGGGAGGGATGAAAAAATCTGAGGCAGATAACTGGTCTCAGTTCAGTATGAATCTCGTTCAGAAGGCTCTAGGCAGGAATAGAGGGACATTAAGACAGAAATCACAAGTAAATTGACAGCAAGACAACCAGATGTGTCATGAGGGTCTTCAGCTGACCGACATCAGGTTTCCATAGACTCACATGGATGTCAGCCTTCTACAGTGCAGCAGCCACTCCACAGAAAACATTCGTCCTGAAATGAACCAGTTTTAGCTGTGGCTGAAAAGTGATTTCTCAACAGAAGGGACAGCTAATCAGGGACAGCTAATCTGTTACTGCAAACACATCCTAATGTGCCCCTTTGCAGTGTCAGCAGCTGTTTGCCCACAAAGAAGGCGTTGGGAGTGTGCTTGCATGTGCATGGGGAGGGCACTGACAACGATCAGTGTCATCAAGTTTGTCTAATAAATACTCCTGTCTTGTCTCCTCCATTTTGCAATACCCTTAGGCTCAATTCTCAAATCCCTCTCACCTCGCTTCAGCGCCCATCTCCCCTCTCTCCTACTATTGCAAAGACATCCTCAACCTCTTTTCCCTATCAAAATGATATTCCAGTGTGTACCTCTCTCTTCCCCATTCCCAAATCTCTCTTCTGCCAAACTACCAAACTTTTCTCTTACAAGGCCCTTTATCCAAAATAATGTGATCCATCTCTCAGCATCTTCCTGCCTCAGTATTTTAATCCTGCTGGCTGATATTCCTTTCCTATGGTTTGTCTTGCTCACCCTTGACAGGTCATGTTTCTGTAAGACTACTTTAAAAGATGGAGAGAGAGTGGCTTAAAGATTGACTTCTCAGAGACAATTCCAGCTCAGTTAGTAGCATGTTTGTTTTCCTGCTGTCAGGATAACAGCTTGAGATGGTTTGAAAGGAATCTTTTTCAGCTAAATCTTGTGTGTTCTAAAATTAATGCATAAAAGATCTCTTTCTTCACACAAAGAACAAAATTTAAGCTAGACAACAAGGGAGCCTTACTTATTTCTTTCTTAGTGTTTCTTAGCATTATTTCTTTCTCAGTGTTTCTTAGCACTATTTCTTTCTCAGTGTTTTAAGTTATGTTTCTCCAGGGACTGGCAACCCTGGAGAAACAAATAGCTTGATGCCTTAGCTGATTTTAGCCCAGACCTCTTACCAGGTGCACTGCAGAATGGCAAAAAGCTATTTCAGCAGAAATGCCTGAATTCAGGGAGATATATGGAATTGAGCCCATGCATGTCCATAATCATAAAAACATTTATGTGCCCAGTTTTATGAGCTACTCTGCAATGGTGTCATTAAGCACCATCTGAGTACTGTGAAGGCTGTGCCACAGACGATGTAAATCACTGTCTAAATCACCCTTTTCACAACTGCCTGACATAGAGGACAGAAAATACACCCTCTGAAATCCAAGAACATTTTGGATTGGAGAGTATATAAAATACAAGTATTTCTGTACAGGAAAACCAGTGTCAGTATTTGAGGAGAGTATACTGAGAGGACAGAGGTAGTGAGCAGAGCCCAGAGAATGTGGCAGGGTCAGGCAAGCGTCTCTGTTTAGTACATTACAAGACACTGCGGAAGAGAAACATGGGGAAGAAAGGAGAATGTCTACAAAAGGGATTCCAGAAAAAAAACCCAAAAACTCATATGTATTTTGGGTGTAATAAATATAAATTTTAAATATGTGAACAATACTTATTGAGGACAATCCCATTGCAGAAATTTGTGGCTTTCATTGTTTCTGTTCCTAATGGAGAAGAAATTGTATATATTAAACCTGCCAGATGGGAGAAAACAAGTGCAAAATGATTTTAGAACACAAATTTCACACCCTTATCAGTGTTGTACTTTGATGCCTTGTTACTTAATCTTGCTTTCAAATTATAGTTAAAAATTGAGATTATGTTCATTGATATGTCTAAAAGGAGCCTCAATTTTCAGTTTCTTTGTTGTGATTCAGTAATTGTGCAAAAGAAGATAATATTATCAAATATTTATTTGTGAAGGTTGGAGGTCTGCTTAGGCTCTGTGAAAGCACTATTTTCCAGCCACTTATTTTTCTGCTATGGGTTTTTCTAATACTTCTTAGATGTTTTCTTTACTCTATGTATTAGTTCATTTTAATAAGTATATTTTAAATGAGGCATCAACTATATATTAGAGGGCTGCTTTGATACAAAGTTATGGTTGGTCCCACCTAAATGAAGAATGCTTTCAGTTCTTTTCAATGCTGCAGCATTTTTGTAGAATGTTTGTATGAATTTAGCAATAGACACTATTAGAGTTTTCCTTAAGCTGAGCCATGGGTGTACACCTAGTGTGTGGAAGAACAAACAGACATGTGCTTGGGATTTCTCTGATTTGAATACATCCTTCAGGCAACTTATCTATAAAAGAGAACAAAGCGCACTTTGAATTTTTACCGTATTTGGGAAAATTCTGTTGGAAAAAAATGTCACAAATATTCAGAGGTTGGCTCTGCCTTTAGGCAACTGGTAAGCAGAGGAGAAAAGGAGAAAAGAAATCCTAGAAGTCTTCAGAAAGAATGTTTGTGGTGCATAGCTCAGCCTTGTACTGTATATCCCCAGTTTCCCTCTAGTCAATGGAAAATAAACATGTTTTTGAGGGAACGTTTCTTGACAGCTGAGCTCTGTGTGATCTGGGACCCAAAGGACAGCAATGGCACCACCACCTTCTAGGACCATGCCTGTCCTGATGACTTGGCTGCTGGGAGCAGGGGCTCACAGTAAGAAGGCACTGCTGGGTAGGTCAGCTTCACGCAAGGCAGGGAGCCGTGCTGGCTGCAGGTCATGCAGCCCTGCAAAAAACAAGCATGCTTTTGGAAGCAATTGGGCTCCTTGGCAATTGCACAGTTTGCTGCACAAGATCTGAGGCAAGGAAGCACCAGTGAGGTTTGATGACAGGGCCAGGAATCCACGTGTGCCTGCCAAAACCTGGGAGTCAGCCAGCTAGTGTTGTTTGCTTCTGGGTTATCAGCCCCATGCAGCCCCATGTCTCTCAGAAGCAGCCCAAGAAGGGTTGCTATTACAGAATAAATGTGATACTGGCAGGAAGGCTCAACACAGGTCACAGTATAGCAGGCACATCAGTTTGCATTGAAAACATGCTGGCTACTCCTTCAGTGAGCTCTGTCAGCCTGCCCATTACAGAAGGAGAACAATTGTATTTGCAGAGAGGAGAAACCTCTACACAGACTCCCATCTACCATGGCAGATGTGATCTCTGAGAGCCACACCAGACAATGATTCCCTACATCACTACATCTGCCACTGCACCCTGTCAACCCATCTTCCTGAATGACCATTTCAGGTCTGAGGGTGCATTTCTGACCCCAAGTGCATTTTTTTTTTTCTCCCTCTGCTTTCCATAAATAATCTAGCATCACAGTGGGGGGGAAAAATGACTCTTCACATGGGTATTGTATGGGACAGAGCAACCTCCGTGTAAAGATGAAAATATCAGAGGGGTATTGAAGGCAGCACAGGAGCAGAAATTCTGAACAAGTTTGAGGAATAGAAAGAGAGGTCCCTCTTACCACCCTCTCTCAGGATTTTGGGATTTCAGTGCATTTCTGAAGCAGTTCATTGATCATCTGCTTTACTAAGGCAAATTGAGAGACAGAATGAAGACAAACGTCTCCTGCATCCAGCACTCCAGACAGCCTTTGACCCATGGTGGCAGCCCACAGCCACTGAGCATCCCCAGTAGCCCACCACGGCTGCTCAGACTGGCTGGGAGTACATGAAAACACATCAGCTGCAGAGCTAATGGAGTTGGCACTTCATCAGCTGCCTAGAATTCTCCATGCTCTTGTCAAGGACAGCTTGAAGCAGCAGCTGGTTCTTAATCTACTTGGACCATTAGAGACAGAACAAGGAAGCAGCACAGCATTGTACCTCTGATGTGGGAGATAAAAAAATAGCTTGTTCTCTCTCACTTTCTCTATACATACTCCTTTCTGCCTTCAGTAAAGAGTACTTCTGTGGAGAGGGGAGCAATGGAAATGGATACCCGCCACAGCTCCATCCTGCCAGGCTCCAGCCTTGTGGCCATCAGGGCCCCAGGAAACCTTAACCCTACCTGGCTTTGTGGGAGGTGCAGATGGTCACAGCACATGCAGATGCCTTCATAGGGCTCAGCATTTGTGCCCCACTGTGGAACAGGGTCCAACATCAGCAGTGTGCCCTGACCCACTGGCTTCTGATCAGCCTTTTGCAGTGTCAAGGAGCTTTTATTGTCCCATAGCCCCTGCCCACATGCACCAAGGCACTGTACAGAGGCAGACTCACTGCTGAACCCAGTCTTGACTGGGAAGGAAACAGGGCCCGTTAATTTTGCTTTTTCCACGTACCTGTTTACTTTCTTTAATTAAAATAGGGCATTACTCACAAATGTTATTACAGCAGTTCCAAATAAAGCAAATTAAACTCTTTTAGAAATTAAGGCCTGCAGAAAGGCAACAGTCTAAATTCATCACACATTCACAGTCTGAAGTCTTGCATAGATGAATATCATGCAACTACTCCAAGAGCTTTTCCAGCAAAGTGAAGTGGAGGCTAGAATCCAGCTCCTGGAAGCAGTGTAGGGTACCTGGGGGATTTCAGGGGCTGTTCTCCCTGGGGAAGGTATGACTAGGCTGGGTCCCCAGGTGCAGTTTTAGTTACACAGTCCTTTCTCCACCCTGTGGCTGTGTTTGGCTTTACAGTCTTTACAGCAGCCAGGGACCTGTGGCAGGGTATTCACCTGCCTTTTCCAGGGCTGTAGGGCCAACTGTATTGCTTGGTTGTAGCTGCCCCTCTATTTGGGGTAGGAGGTGCTCACAGGTGTAGGTCAGGGAATGCATTTGGAGGTCTCATGTCCATGTCTGGTTTGAGGCAGTTATGAGAGATGCAGTTTTACCTGGCAGGGAGACACAACACCAGTCAGTGGCGTAGGGTCTGTCAAGCCCTGGGTGGCCTAGGGATGAGCAATCTTATCCTGCTATTCTGCTTAAAGGTTGATGCAAAGTTACCTGGGAAATGCTGGCCTGTAAAAAGGATTTTATGATTTCTTGCTTTAGTTCCTAGTCTTCAAATTTACAACTTTTAATGGTCTAAGAGCAGCCTGTAAGAAATGCTACAACAAATCCCCAAAATTATAGTCCCCCTACTATTCTTATCCACTGACATGGATGACTTGTAATTATTACAAATAAGGTCAAGCACAAGGTAGGACTGACATCTATAACAAAAGCTCCATGATAAAAAATTCAGTAGCTTCATAGTAGCAGACCAGTGTTGACCCTGTAAAAGACAGTAATTAAGATTGAAACTCTCCTGAGGACTGAATTACCAAGGAAACTCACCTGAGTTTCAGGGCTCAGAAATTTACTTTCAGTGCACAGAAAGTGTTTGGGTGCTGGTTCCAACAATAATTTTACAAAACAACATGTCTTTCTGCGTCTTACTTGCTAATGATTTAAATATCAGAGTGGCATTGCAATACATCACAGCAAGAGAAATTAAAGGGTAAATAAGTTAATGAGATTTTGTCTTCTGGACGGGAACTTGGCCACAGCATTCTGTGTATAAAGATCCGACACATTTGGAACAACCTTCCGCGGGGTTTGTCACTCTTTGGCATATTCTTGCAGAAACAGCGTGTGGCCGTGACTCCACAGCCGCAGGTCCGCAGCCGAGAGAGCCTGCGAAGAGCTTGAGGTGCCCCCACCAGCGCCGGCACCGCGGAGCCCATGTCACTTTCTGGAGAGCTCAACTGCGCTCCCAGCTTTCCGTGTTTTCCTTTTTATTTATTATTGATTTGAAACCACTCAAACAACATGACCCTCCCCGCATTTTCTGCGATTACAAACCCCCTGGCCCTGCCAGTTCCCCGTGCCGCTCTCGGGCGGGCGCGGCGCTGGCTCCGCGCTGCGGCTCTGCCGCCCCCTGGCGCGGGCACCGGCACCCGGACCGGCACCGTCTGTGCGCCGGGGGGACGGGCACACAGCGCTGGAACCGGGCAGGATCCGTCTTGCCCGGTCTCCTCCCCGTCTCAGCGCCTTTTCCAAGCCGGCAGAAGGTCACGGCGGTGTCGCCGGCCGGCAGAAGGCGCTGGGTTTGAAGCTCAGCGCTCCCGAAGCCTCCGCCTGCTTTCCGCAGCGATGCTGGCGCGTACGCGAGCATCGGCCGAGCGTGGAGATGACGCTCCCCCTGCGGGTTGGAGCGTTAATCCTGCTTACAAAGGCAGGGAATGGAGCACTCACCCCCGGAGCAGCAACAAACAGCGGGCTGTTGGTTACCGCTTCCGAAATGGCAGCAATCCCAGACGGGGAAGAGGGGACATTATTCCTCACTGGTACACAGGGCTCGCCATCCCCTCTCACGGCCCTGCTGGTTCACAGAGGGATGGCCAAGTCAGCGCTCCAGAGCGAGGTATTCCCAGCTGCCGCACGTCCCGCCCGTGTCACCCACCTCCTCCCAGCTGCGGGACCCCGAGCCCCGCTGGGGACAGGCCGCTGCCACCCGTGTCCTCCGCTCTGCCAGCGCCGGCTGCTCCCTTCCCTTCCACCGGGTCAGCAGAACCCGATGCTGGGAAGGATGCATGGGTGTTAACTCCAGGGAAATGGGCGGCAGTGCTGCTGTCGTGAAATCAGAACTGACTCGGAAAGCACGGTGTCGGGGACACGGATATTTAGAAAGATCTTGTCAAAAAGGGGCACAGCTCCTCACCTGCAGAACGATTCCTCACAGCAGATGGTAGCAGTGGCACTGCTTCTTTGCCTCACTTCCACACTTTTCAAGTACATCGCTATTAACAAATCTTTTTTCCCCATTTAAATTTAACCAGTGCTAGAAATCATTCAAGAATGGAAGACGCAGTGGGACCTTCCCTTGCAGAGAAATAGAGGAGAAGATACAATAGCCGGAAGGCTGGTATGGGACAGGCATGACACAAATCTGCAGAACTGAAATTACTGGTTTAATTAAATAGATAAGCATTTTAAGCAAACGGTTACTTAAACATTTTTAGTGTTTATTTGTTCATAGAACTGAAATGAGATCTGAAGCTCCCAAGGAGTCCCTAAAATATTGCCATTTATCCCATGTGCTTGAGGCTACAGCATGTCCAGTGAGTGCTTGCCACTTCTGTGGGTTAGCAGTGATAAATACAATGGCCCCAGCTTTCATTTGAATTATAACACCATATTAGTGTGAAGGGGTCATAAAGTGAGATCTGCTACTTTTCAAGATTTAGGAGCACAAAAAAATAGCCAAGCACACAGGCAGGAACACGACAATTGTCTCCCTGATTTCTGAAAAGAAACATAAAACTGAGGAGAAGAAAGAGGTGGATTTGCTGAATTCTGATCATTATGCTTGAAGCAAGTACAATGCTGTATTTACTCAGAGCGTTTAAGGAGAGATGGTATCACTAGAGCGTGTAATCCAGCCTCCTGCACATCACAAGCCATTAACATTCACTCAGTCATTCCTTTATCAGGCTTCATCACTTGAGGTTGACTAATGCTTATTTTCAGAAATCCAGTTATTGTGCTTTTGAAGGCCAAAGAAATGAATTTACTGCTTTTAATAGCAGCTTGTTCCAGTGACTAATCTCAGTCCTAAAATGCAGGCCTTCTCGTGAGTTTGAAGCAGTCTAGCTTCCCCTTATGTGCTACCTATTGTACCTTTCCTTGCTAGACAAAAAGCCTATTAATTCCCAGTACTTTCTCCCTGGAAAAGACTGATACATTGAAATCAGATGACATTTTAGATTTTTGAGGTAGGAGTAGGGTGGGCTGGATGGGGATTTTTTTAATAAACTAAACAGATTATTTTTGTACTCACCTCAGACATTTTCTGGAGTTTAATGTAACTTTCATGATTCTAAATTTGGGGGTGTCTTTGAAAGACTATATATGGACTAGAAGTTCTACATCAAAAATGTCAATTAAGGGGGTTTTAAGCATTATTAGAGCTGAACTTGCTTTCTTAGCTGTTTTTCATGTAAATGTAACAACAGCTTCTTTGAAATTGCTTTTTCTGTTCATAATTTTTTTCATTCCATCAGAATGTTCTGATCTCTAGGTATTGAGATGACTTGCACAACTGGACTATTTTAGATAAAAACTATTAAGGGATTGGACAATTCACTGTAGAATGTATTTTTTAAAAAAATTGTGGTTGCTCAATATTTTTTCATTCTTTCTAGTACAGATAGCATTTATCCAGAGAAAGCAGTAGTAATATTAATAGCAGCAGGGTTGTCATCATATTTCAAAAGTCTCACACCTTCTCAGTGATTCCTCATGAGCAGCCCCTCACAGCACAGGCAAGAAACCCTATCTCACTTCTCACCCAGCTAACCCACTCTTTTGTGGCACGCTTCCTACTGGACCCAGCTGTGACCTATTAAGGGCAGGCCTGTTCCTAATCTTTGGTGATTTGTACAGCTGCAACTCCTCAGGTGTGAGACCACCTTCTGCACTCTCTTTATTTTCTTATGTTCTATCCCTCCACACAGTAGAGCAATGTTAATCCAACATGGTGCAAGAGAAGGCTGCTAGAAGGAAACTGCTCTTAAAAGGTTGTGGAAGACAACATCTGTAGATGGAGAGGAATATCCTTTGTCCTCTCTACTCTCAACTAGGATGTGACTAGTACCCTGGCTACTCCCTTCTGACTCTGACTAGCTATGCCCCATCAGTTAGTATCAGACTCTGGTAAATGATCCTTTACTAATGCTATGAAAATCCATTTGTAGTTAATAAAAGTAAAGTTCGAACTGATCTGTGTCTTTTCTCTAGGTGGGTGAATGCAGGAGATACTTAATGTTTCAAAAATAGGAACAGCAGGTTTTCCCATCCCCAAATATACTAAATGATGTTACTTTTTCTCATTAGAGAAAAGTTGCTGAGCGTAGACTGAGCCCAGCCAGGTGCAAAGTTGCCTTCAGTGAGTTTTCTGCTTGGCCATTGCCTATGGTAGTGGACCAGAGCAGGGAAGAGGGGAAATTACAGTCTTGAGAAGGTACTGTCTCATGTCAGTTTTCCTGTTGTGACAGCACATCCTGATATTTATGACAAATTTTTATTTTCAATTTGTACTTTTCTCTTTCCATCTGAAACTAATAGGGCTCCTCCTCACCCCCAGTATACAGAAATGTGTTCCAAATGCTTTTGTCACAAAGCCTCATGCAGTCCTCGTGTATAAATGACAATTTGTTCACTAGAGCAAAGCAAGTGATTTCTATCCCATGACCTCTCATTAACTCAGCTTTTTCTACCAATGGTATCAGACAGTACTGGGGTCTAGATTGCTGCAGCTATTAAAAATTGCCTTAATTGCTGAATTTCAGGGTAATTTAAAGGTAAGCCCATATGGGCTGGATGGAACTTTCACTTAGACACTCCTTTTAAAATCACTACTTGAACAAAATGCTCAGTCAGGCAAGAGCTGTCTTTCATAGCATTTTTAATTTAGAAGAAACAGGGGAATTTATTACTTTTACACAACACTGTAATAATTTTATTATTTTTATAATTAAAAAACTTTTGCATCTTAAAATAACAATATCAACCTCATACACCAAGTCTGATATTGTTATTTTGAAATGGAATAAACTAGGTGGTATCTAACTTAGCTTACACTTAAGATATGCCTTAAATAATTTTACTTAGAGGTATAAAAGGAAGCATTCTGTTTGCTTGCTTCAATGATCAAAATATAGACAGTCAGAAAATTCCTGTTGTAGATTTAAAGTTCAAGTGCTATTCATGAATCCACAGGGATAAGCCCAGGCCACTGAAGTGAGGGACAAGGTTACTCAAGCATGAGTACTGAGTCAACAGCAGGTACTTTTATAAGATCTGGTATATCTGTGTTACATTCAATGAATGTACTGCTGATCCTCCCTGGCACACTATGGCTGATTATGTATTAACAAAGTGAAATTGCATCTGCAATATTTTTTAGTGAGTTTGATTTGTTGATTTATTTTTAAAGCATTAACAAGATCTGAATATTACCTACAACTCCAATTTATTTTGTTATTGTAATTTGAATGAAAAAACAGCAAATAAAATGAACAAAATATACTCTGTGATTCAGCATTCTTGATGTTTTTATTTATTCATTTATGCCTCATTGCTCGTCTTGTGTCTTGTAATGTGTCTCCTGGCCATTAATTAGAATTATTGAAGTTCTTTTATGTTCAGATGGGAACCTTGCCTAATTTCATTATGTACTTTTCTCCTTGCTGTGTTATAAATCCCTGTGTTTACTTGTAGATTCTCACACTTGCATATCATGTGGCAGCCCTGTCAGTGGGAAAATGGATAGAGGGTGCTGAGAAACCCTCCATGAGCCAACTGGGAGCTTGCTCATCCTGCTTCCCAACAGCTCTTCTGGCTAATGTAAGCTGTGCTCAATCTGTTCTTCATAGGAGGAGGGAGAGGTTGGGGTTATTTTGCACTCTTGCATTCTGCAAGAGGCTTTTAAAGTCTCCCAACCCTTCAACCCCAGACTAAAACCCAGTTTGGTATGTGAAAGGACATCATTTTTACTGACCTCTGTGTGGACTGGTCTCCTAAGAGGGCTGAGACATAGCTGAGTAGTGATCCATTGTTTTTTCAGAGGCACTGACTGGGAGTAGCTCAACATTTACTGTTGAGTAGCCCTGGATTCAGTCTGGGCCACGGAGGATAAGTTCTTGTTCCATCCCAGCAGCCAGTCTTGGCCTCCCTCAGCACCTTTTCTGCAAATATTTCTTCCTGTTTCCTGAAGCATACCTTTCCTACCCCCTGGCTCTTTTCCTGTTCCTCCTCTCCAAGCTTGCTGCCCTCCTTCTCAGAATGAGCTAGATTTCTTCCTCAATAACTTCTTGTTTCCTGAGCACTGGACAGGAGAAAACAAACATCCCTGGAGGTACTTCCTAGCTTTCAGTTAGCAAAATCTGCTCAGCCCAGTCTCTTCAAAGCTGGAAGAGAAGGGTAAAGGGAAAAACCTGGTCTCTTGTCCTGTCCCTTACTGGGCTCTGCATGATTGCTGTGACCTGAAGCTCCCAAAGTCCCTCCAGCTTGAACTGACACGCACAAATGGCTTCTATTTTTGTTCTTTTTTTTTACTCCACAGGACTCTTGCAAAGCTGAGCTTTACTCTAGACATACCATGAAGCTCCTCAGTGCTATGATGATGGTGAAATGAGTGTTACATTTTTTTAAAATACAAACAAAATTAATTTTCTTCCTAGTCCCACTTATAGAAATGCATTCTTATGCCTACAAATGTTCTGCCAGATAATTTCAGATGCTTGACCAATGGCATGGAAAATTGGAGACTGAAGTTCATTAATGGCAAGTACTGGTGTAAAGGAATTTATCATCTATTCATGTATTCGTATGTTGGGAGCACAGATGCAAACTGGTTGTACATAGTAATAGCAGATGAAGCCAAGGGGAAGAAATGAAATTAAAATTAAAGTTTTTTGAATAGCACAAGCATGGTGCAAGGAAACCTTTGTAAAACTCTATGATAACATGAAACCCTAAACTCTCTGAAAAAGAATGAATCATTACCAGTGAAGAAAGTTCTTGAATTTGGTGCTAACACCAACTGCTGATATATTAGTTTAATGCCTTTTTTTGTAAGCTCTGTCTGCAGAAAAACATAGATTCCATTATTTCAGCAGCATGCATTGATGGCCCAGATGTACCAGCACAGTCCCAAATGTAGTTTCCTTTTCATCTCATTATATAGGAGCCATAGATCCCATTGCACCTGCCCTGCAGGTGCAGTTGTTTCCAATCATGTGGTGTAATGTATCTTGTCAGGCAGTGGATGCTCAGCCTCAAAGGTTATGAAGACCCAAATTTTTTCCCCTGCATCACTGCAATGTGCTGACAGCATCTGGAACAAAACCCCCGTGGCAGAGGGACAAAGCTGGGGCCAAAGTATTCTTGGCTGAGAAGAAGCAGGCTCTGAAAATAGATCCAATGACTCCACAGTCTGATCACACTTTGCCTGTGAGAGAGCATTTCCACTCTAACCTACGCAGACACACTTCAGAAAGCATTATTCCCACATAGATCTGTTTGCTGTGATGGAGAGCTGTGATTCCAGAAAGAGAAATGTGTTATTGCGAATGAAATCTGTTCCGGAGTTTGTATCCCTTTTGGGGAAGATGTGCCCAGATACAGCAATGGGTGGCAGTATAAACTCCTGAAAGACAGAGAGCTGTGCTCAGAGGTGCTGGCTGAGCCTGTTGGACCCGGCAGCTGCGCTGTGCCTGTGCCAGCAGCCCCCAGCCCAGCTGCGCGGCAGGGCGCTAGCAGAGGGTGCGGCAACCCTGCCTTGGGAAAGGCATCCGGGGGGCAGCCTGGGAAGGAGATGTGATGTATGCCTCTCATTCCTCACGCTTTCCAGACTAGCAAAATGGGACTGTGAAAAGATAAGAAGCTTTTTGTCTTGTTTGACCCAGACAAAAGGAGCTGAATAATCGAGTGCCTCCCCAGACTGTCCCTCCAGCCAGTATTCAAAAGTGCTCTCTAGTCTATTTGTTTCTGTTTCCTTTTTGACAAAGAATGGTGGGAGAACTACATTTATACCGATTTTTTATACAGGTTATACTTGTTTATTTAGTTAAATGCAAGAAACAGTGAGGTTTCTTCCAGAATAAGGTGAAGTGAAGCAAGAAGAGTCAAAGGGGTTTTGCCTTTAACCAGGACTGTACAAGGAGGGAATTCCCAGGACCCTGGGAAGTGTCTGTTTGTTTAGAGCAAAAGCAAATAACATTATAACTTTGGAGATATCCAGAAAGGGGGGCACAGAGCAGAGAGAGCACAGTGATGTGGTGGGGGTTGAAAGGGCTGTCAGCTCCTCATATGGTTTCTGAAATCCAGATGTCCCTTGGGTAATGTAAGTTAGTGCAATGACAATTACAGCAAGTTAGGTACTATTTTGGTCATAATAATCTTTCATTTTTAGCTACTGGAAGTGAACCTGTGACTGAAAAGCATCTATTGTTCATTCTTATCCATCTCTGACATCTCTCACCCACTTCCCCAGCAACAATTCCCCTCATATATTTTACCTTGAAAACTACCCCCTTTCATGAATTGACTGAGAGTTATCACTCATTCCTGAACTCACCTAACATTTTTCTTCATAGGTTAAAAATACAATATTGGCTTCACTGGAAGCCATTAATCTTTGTCCAAAAAAGTCAGTAGTCCCAGTATAGCATCTGACACTGGATAACACAACAGATCATCACAGAAGGTATTTACAGATATTTCATTTGTGACAATAAAGATAAATAATTAGCATCTCATGGACCAGCTCTTCTGTTTTCCAGAAAAGAAAAGTTGATCCCAGAAAGAAGCCAAGGAAGGGTCACCATCTGTTACGTCTCACAAGGTAAATGCCATCAAAATGAAACACATCACAGATGGTAAATGTGCCCCAGAGGCTTCCTACAAGTCTATCACATGGCCATGAAATGCTGCTGCCTGCTCCTCAGGTCCTCCTGTGCACAAAACCCTTCCTCTCCTCGTATCATCCCTTCTCCTGCGACACAGTGAATTCCAGGGAAAAGTTTGTAGCTCCTGACTTACAGCAGCATTTTTATTACACTTACCTTACTTTTGATATTTGGAGATGAGCAAGCTGGGAAATGACACTCAGGGAGAACCTCCCCTCCACATGTGCTATCACACCTGGTTTACATGTGGTCTGAAGTGACCCTTCTAACTGAATGGGTAGAAATTCAGTTTTCTCCAGGTAGTAGGTTTTGTTCCTTCCTCAGTTACTAATTAAAGATGTAAAATCTGATGGAGGGTTGCAGCTTCTTATTTGTTATTTCAAATGAGGATGCTCTTTTAAACTTTGTTTATTCTGTGTCTCATTAAATAAGATGACAGTAATATGTATTTTGGAAAGATTTGGGAAAACGAAGTGGAAATCTGAGTGGAGGACTAAAAGGTCTTGAATTTAATTCTTTATACACCAATTTGTCTCAAAACAGTAAGACCACTTCCTAATTGAGGCTGAAAACTGTCTCAGTGAATTAGCTCATCTCATGCAGAATCTGTTTGCTTTCTGGCACAATATGCAGGTATGTATTTGATTTGAGACCTGGCTGTAGAAACTGATATTATAGTGAATTAGCCCAAAAATGCTCTTTTACAGTGAAGGAGAATGATGGTAAGTCCTATTCCAAATCAGCTAAAGCAATCATGTATTTCTAATAAGCAAAGAATAAAGAATATAGCATTGACATTGATTTTGCTCTATGTATTTTCCCTTTCCTCGGCCTTTCTTTTCAGCTTCCTCCTTCTGTGACTTAGACAAGCAAATGATTTTATCATGAGACACAGACGTGCACAAACCAAACAGAACATGATTTCTGGCCATTTAAAAAGATTAAGTATATATAAAATATACAGTTGTTCCTCTTTTATTTCTGTATGGATAAATATATCCATACATATGATATTTACACATATACATATGTATATACATATATATATACATACACACATATAAAGCCACATAAACTCACATAAATATATAAACATAAACATTCATAAAATTCTAAATACCAGATTTTTTAAAAGATGTTGTCAATGCTTCATAAATTTATAAATATTTTGCAAAATTCACTTTGACATATTCAAACCCCAAAGCATAACATTCATCTGCTTCCCTTACTGTTCAGTTGTGATTTATTTGCTATCTGGCAAAACTGATTTATCACCTCTCTTATGATTGGGATTATGTCACTTTTTAATACACTGAATCCTAGATTTTTACCAAAGCTAATTTCCTTTTAAGATTTGTTTGAAGCAGTCTATTATAACATACTCCTCCAGGATCTGCATTTAAATTGGTTTGTCATTATTTTCCATTCCATTGACCTAAGCCCTGTCCTCCACAAATATTTTAGTGCCAAGCTCTGCAGTGAGTGTGCTGGTGCTCTGTTGCAAGGAGGAAGCCAAGAATGGCAATGACAGGTGCAGAGCCTTTCTGAGGAGCAAACTCCTCCATGTTTCGGATAGCTCTCACCTGTGCAGGTGAGTTACTGGGGGTCACAAAGGATACAAGAGCCACACGACAACCACAAAGACTTTTGAAGAGATTCTGGCTAAGCAGGTTAATAATGTCCGCTCCTGGTCAGGATCTGGGCTTCTGTTCAGAGGTAAAGGCTGAGATGATGCTACTCCTCATGTAGAGCAGAAATTTTCTTTAGATTTTTTTCTTGATTGTAGCACCTCAAGCAGCCTAGTGCCTGGTACTAATAAAAAGGGATATGGACCTCATACAGAGAAAAGAACATTGCTGACTCAGCTACTATCACCAATTTTCTGCAATTCCCTTATTTAGGATTAAGATGCTTTATTCAAGAGCAGCACATCTTTGTTCCTTTGTGAGCAGATAACCCCATAACGCACAGAGAAGATGTGGAGACCCTGAGCATTCACCTCCCCAAGTGCTGAAGCCAGCAGAGCCACTAGCCTCTTGTATCCATCTTCCTGGTCAGCTTCTCCTTCTGGGAAGAGCTGGGGAGCAGCACTGGCAGCTTTGGCAGGTGAATGCCTCTTTCACACTTGCAAATGGTCAGTTGCTTATAAAGAGGATCATCTGTCAAGTGAGATGAGGGTACCAGTGGTCTAGCCACATCCCTTTCAGACAATATGTGCAGCCAGGATGCTGGATGGTGGTTCCCGTGGCTCTTCAGGGAGTTCTGACATGTGGCTCACAGCTGCCAAGCCACATAGGATATGTGGGCTGCCTTGTCCTTGAGTTAAATAGTTAAACAGGGATTCACTACCCTTATCCAAAGAAACAAAAGCTAGACATTTCTGCTAATGATGCTAATAACCTCCTTCCAGGGAATGGGGAAGCAGTTTCATTAACAGCTCATAACAACTCATTTGATTGAAACAAATCAGGGTATTTTTATTCATCTTCTGAACTTTGTTCACTTATGTCATGCCTTCCAAATATTTTGCAATCTGTTACTTTCTTTCAAATTTTCTCCACTGCTTCTCAATTTGCCCAAAACAGGACTTAATACTCTAACCAAAACTCAACAGTACTGATCAAAGCGGAACAAGAACCTCTGTAGCACACAGGAAATGTCCCTACATCCCCAGCATCTGACTTGCCATTTTCTCAGTGGCATCACTGAATGCTCAGCCAGTCAGTGTCACTTTCAAACATCAGGAAATGCTTCTGCCTATCTCACTTGTTAATATTTTGTGTTTGACTATTTGCTTGAGATCCAGAGGGTAATTTCTGCCATCTCAGACAGAATGTGGGTGGAAGTGGCCAAGTGGAAGACAGCAAGATTCAGAGGGTCTGTATCCCACCATTGCCCAAATATGACAGTCTGGTTCCTGAACACAGGCAGACAAGCACACAAAAAGCATCCTACCCTGTATCCCAGACCTGCTGGGGTTCATACCTAGGACAGGGACACTCACCACCTCCAGCCAAATCTGTTAGAAGCCCTTAGACACTGGACATAGAGCAAAATGCAGTGCCCAAGGAGATTTCTACTGAGCAGCCTGGATGGGGGAGGATGAGCCATGTCCCCACACACCAGTTTAATTTTTATTGATCTGAAGACTTCTTCCTTCTGTGGGTAATTTGTTTTACCTTGGCTTGCAATGTCAAGCCCAATAATGTGTGCATGCTGCAATTTAAGATTGTGTATACATGGATGATTACACAGCATGATAATTTGTTAAGCCACACTAATTTAATGATATGCTAATACATTCACTATTAGATTTCCTCTTTTCTTAGGAGCATGTGATTTAGCATGTGTTGATTTAGCATCAGGTTGATTCTCCTTTGGCTTGTGATGACATTTTCTTTTCTCTGCTTTTTCTCAAAAGAATATTCTGTCACATCAGGGTACAACATTTAGTACAGCATTCAATACAGCATTTTTTGGTTTTTCCTCACGGAATTACATCACACTGAATTTAGAAAGCATGCCTGGTTTTTTGGGACCGCTGTGAATTTTGATCATATCCTCTGCAAAACCTGTAACTATTCCCAGGTCAATGAATATAATACTACACATCAATGATGATTTTTTAGTAAATCATCAAAGTTGTCAATGAAATTGCTGAATAGTACTGAGAGCAGGTTAGATTTTTCTCCTTCTCACACTCCAAAGGACCTTCAGATTTCACAAACAGTCAAATATTTAAAACAATATTTTTAGATGCATCAGTTTTAACTTAGAAAAACCTTAGAAAAACTTTAGAGAATATTTTCCAAGTTTTATATGAAAATGGTACACTGGAACTGAATCAAAAGCCTCAATGAAATGAAGATCTATCACAGCCTACTCTTTTTTACCTAATTCCTTAGGCCATTCATCTTGTTAAAGAGGAAAATTAAATTGGCTGACGTGATAGGATGTTGGCAGACCAGCACTGCCTAGTTTTTATCACTGTGTTATCCTCTAGCTACTTATAAATTGCTTGTTTAAAAAGTCACAGCAAAATTTGTGGAGGGATTGTGTTAGGACTGCAATGGGTTATGTAAGGTACTTGTCTACATTTCAAAATTTTCACACTTCAGCTGTGCTGCTACAGTTAAAACAATAGCAGCCTTCCACAAACCCACTGTCAGTGTCAGTGCAGTTCAACTGGAATAAATATGTTAATTCCAGAGCATGTACTCTGCACCTGATTATTTGGTTCAGCAATTGAAATAAAATCTGTCACATCTATGCCCCAGCTTTACTTGACCTTACTAGTTCATCAGCGATGCCTGTCCTCATTTATCCGGGTGTGCCTGTAACACTGAGCTGACATTCAGCCATCTGTGAAGCTGTAGTACAAGAAACAGCTTGCTTGTTAGTCCTGAGATCCTTTCCAGACTGCAGGAAGGATCAGCCTATTTTAGGGAACTCACAAAGGCTGAGGGAAGCTAAGAGGTTACTGGAATTTCGGCTAGAAGTGATCAAGGCCTTGGTTCTGATATGATAGCACAGAACTGCTGTAAGTGATGCTCCATGTCATAACATCCAGGGTTAGAATATCAGCAAAAACAACCCTAAACTGCTCTAATGACCTCTCCTTAAATTTCATTCTCATTAAAAGTGCTGACATATAGCTGGAAAATCTTGAGCTTACCACAAGAGATATTAAAAATGAAAATTCCTTCATAGAAGCAATGAGCCATCAGAGTATCAAATGTTGAATTTTATTGGTCTTACTGTCAAGACTTTTCACAGCCTCTTTGAACACCACCTGTCCATGATGTACCTAGCACCAGCCATTAAATCAGGAGATGTCATCTTCCATCTCCAGGTGCCTCAGGATGCCAAAATTCATCATCTCTGTATTAAATTTTCAAATAAATATCTTTCTTGAACTCAATCCCTTTTTGGGAAGACATCCCTGAGGGCATCTTCGACTTCATTATCCCCTCTTTTTCTGATGGCTGAAGAGCAAATGACACCTGATGGGACCTTGGGATACTGCTCTTCCTTTTAATTAATAGCATCTCACTTTTCCCCATCAGTTTCTCTCCTGTGTCTGCCTATCTGTTGTTTCTTTTCAATTGGTTGGACTGTAAATTCTTCCTGGTGAGGGAAAATTTTCAGTTTGTAAATATACAATGCTCAAATGTACAAGTGGTCTGTAGCTAGAGCTCCTAAGCATTACAATAGTATATATTATACATGAGCAATAAAAATCTAGTGACCCAAGCAACTAGGCACTTTTCTATGCCAAATAAATTTCTATTTTTCATATTATTTCTGATACCTCCTTTGTTTAGACTAATGTTTGTTTCATGCCTACCATAGCTTTTGTCTAATCAAGAAACGTGGCAAAGTATTCATCAGATTTTCTGCTGAGTTGCTAAAGCCATTCCAGAAGGAGACTTGTCTGCCCTGAAAGGAGCTGGAAACCATGAAGTAGGTTTGAAGCTCCTTTTGGTTATCCTGTTGCAAACAGTAAAAACACACAGAGACGCTTCAGGATTCACTTTGTAAAAACAAATCCATTCAGTTACTTCTGCCCACTAATGACTGCTTACAAGTAATTCAGTTTTGGGGTTTTTACAAACAGAAGACACTAGTATTTTTTTGTTATGATACATGATGTTCTCACTCAAAATCAGGGGATGGCATTCTATACCTATACTATCAATGACTGTAAATCAAAACACATCGATGGAATAGCATAGCTTATTCTATTATTTGTTACTTTCCATCAGATTTTATATGCATCTTCCTTTGATTTCAGCTAAAAATCCTATTAAAATTATTTTTATAATTTATTTCCTAACACCCCAAAGGCTACAAGTCTAAAGTAATAGTTTAGCTTTGTCTACAAATTGCCTAATTGGAAATGTCAGATTTTAACTAATGCAAAATTTAAAATGTAATAAAGAGTGTACTCTGTTTTTTCTCAAAAAATTTAATTGCAGAATTATTTACAGGAGATGAACATAAACAATACATAAACCAATTGAAAGAGGCAGCTTCATAAAAGAGCCATGGGGCAAAATAGTGAAGCACATTTTCTTACAATCAGCTGGAGGTGAGTAGAGAACCAAGAAAAAAAGAATAACTCAATAAATAAACAATTTTCAAATATGTCTTCAAAGTAACAAATAACATTCTGGTAAAGAAGATATTACTGAGAAGCAATAAATTATTGTAGCAATGAAACAACATACTGTACATTCAATTTAGGTATCCTGCATGCTACTAAATAGAATTTATCAAAAGAACCATAAAAGCATGAGAAAGAATTACATAAAATAGTTTAATTCTAGTGGAGTGTAGCTTTATACAGATGGTGAATATTTGGCACTCAGTTCATCCTCATTGTTGATATGATTTCTTATGTATATATATATTTATATATATTTATATATACTTTTAATGATAACTAAACAGCTAGTTTCCTGGTTCTAACATTCCTTGAAGTTCTATAGGAGGCATTTAATTTAGTCCTTAGGCCACACTTGATTATTTTGGCAGGTCCATGGTAAATGAAAGTATGAGTTTTGTCTCTGTGCAGAAAATCCTGCACAGTCATAGTGGCTTTTCTTCAGGAAAGAACCGTTTTAGAGCATATAAGCCAGGCTACTTGAAAGGGAATTTTATTTCAGTCAGGAAATTAATGTATAAATTTAACTAAATGATACATACATGCTGAGCCCTTTTAAAATGAGATGGCCATTCTATTAAACCTCCAAAGGGTAAATCAAAGCATGGATATGAGCATGTGGGTTCCATGGTAATTATAAACAAAGCTGGCATGTCTTTGTGAGGACTCTCTTCAGAGACTCAAAGCTACTACTCTGCATGACTCTGACCTTCCTGAAAGGAAAAATGAGCTCCTACAAAGTAATGGCACACTTGCCACCTTGAGTCCTTCCTACCTCAGACTTGCTGAGTCAGATATTGATCTGAATTATATTGATTCAGATCTGATATTTCTTTCTGGTTTCAGTTTCTGAGTGTTGATTCTAATACAACTGGGATCCGAATTTAGCCCGGTGCTCTGCAATAATCCGTCCCACAAATAAGAAACTCGTATGACAGTGAAGCTTTAGGAACGGGAAATGGTGTGTTGAATGAAAGAGTGGCAAGGTAAGAAGAAAATTCCTCACTAATGGACTGTGTTTGTGAATAATGACTATATATTCAAATAAGCCTCCTCCTCATTTATGCTTAAGTGAAAATATCCATGTTTTTGTACCTAGAGAAGTAAAAAATCCTGTCTAACAAAACCAATTTAGAAAAATAACAATTTGGCCTTAATAAAATATAGAATTAAATTGCCAGCTGAGGAAAACTGTTCTGTGTTTGCTCAGTTAAAGAGCAAGCTGTGTAGACAGACTAATTTACCTTAACTACGATCTGACTTCAAAAGCCCAGTTCTCTTCTGGCAATGAAGGGTAATGGGACAAAAGCTGGGTGTGGACAGGTGGATCAGTGAACATGCAGTCTTCTTCTGCCATCATCTTTTATGGAATGCAATATGCCTTTAATGAGAAAAGATCTGGAACACCGTTTTTAGACACAGAATCATAGAATTGTTTATGTTGGAAAAGACATTCAGTAATGAATGCCATGGCCCCTTTCAGCTATTGGAACTTTATTTCATTAAGAGGAGGTGAATCAGCCCACATATGCTGGCCAAATTTTCTTTTGGGCAACATTCCATTTCAATTTTGGTTTTATACTTGCTGTCCTGAACAGCCTATTATGTAGTTAAACAGCTACAGCATTATGCCATAGAGGTAGCTGCATTTCAGAGATAAATTAAGCAATTTCTGTGGATACAGAGGGCTTAATTCCTGACAGGAACTCTGTATATGCATATGAGTATGCCATGCTCCTGAAAGATGGTCCCTGGAGGTGAACATGGTGAATAGCTGCTGATGGGCCATGGGGCTGCAGCAGGCAGTGAACCTGCCACAGCCATCAGTGTTGAGGGTGAGCTGCAAGAAAGTGGCACAATTACAGGAGTGGGAGTGTTGACTGTGGCTCCTGGGTCTGGTTCTCTGGAACCCTGACAGTGAAAAATCATTATGTGTATACATTGATACATGTATATATCCTCTTTCTGTTCTGGGCAGTATGAAATGGTGCCCTCTCATCTGCTGATCCTGCCCATGCAGAGAGAGGTGCCCCCATTGCTCTGCCATAAAAGAACCCTCAGGGCTGGGGCTGAGTCTCACAAAAGAGCAGCTGCCCAAAGCAAAGCACAATCGTCACGCCTCAGTGCTGTGCCCCACATCATCCCTCGTGTCAGCCGGGCTGGAGGCAGAGCTGGGGAGAGAACAGGGTGCTTGGGAAGGCTGCTTGTGCAGCAAGGACCCTGGATGGATCTCTCCTGCTAAGAAAGCAAGGGAAATGCACTTGGGAAGGGGAGACTTGCCAAGATTTCTGACCAAGAGGGCTCAGCTGCCGGTGCCATCAGCTCCTGTCCTGGCACCAGCCAGGAGTCTCCTCCGGCACCCTCCCAGGGAGCTCCTCCACCGCCAGGACCTCACTGCTGTTGTCAGGAACAGAAAAGGCAGAGATTGTTCTGGATGATTAATTTGATGCTCATCACTCCTTGCCTACTCCCTAGGAGATGGTATGAGCGCTGATTACCCTCATCTCTGCTTTGCTCAGGTCTTCCTCTTGGTTCAGTGAGTCTTTTCTTCTCCTTCAGCACAGGCTCAGACTGTGAGGTCCCAGATGCAGGAAGCGTGCTGTGGAAGGAAACTCCCAGCAGCATGGGGACAGGTGGGAGAACCCCCAGCATCCTGCCATGCTGGGTTACCTGTCCCAGCTGCAGCCCAGCCTGGAGTTTGTGTGTTGGCTAATAAAGTGCTTGGAGATCCTTCTGGATGAAAGGCACTGTGTAAGTGTGGGTGCCAACCTGTCATACACCAGGAAGCACCTCTCTAGACATTAAGGGGTTTGCTGATATTCCTTACCTCGAGCGCAGTCGGCCGGCGCTATCCCTGCATCACGAGATGCTCAAGGAACAGTAATGGGAGTAAGGTTGCTTCACGGTTCATTTAAGCTCCCTTACACTGAGGCTCTGGTCTCACAGGTTTCCAGCGCACACAGCTTGACACCTGGAGCTGTCAAACCAGCTTCAGACCTCAAACCAGCACGCACGAACCTGCACTTGATGGGTCAGCCTCCAGTGTGCCCTCGCCACTGGTGCCAACTCTGACATCAAACCCACCAGCTGGGCAGGGCAGGCTCAAGGCTTTGCGTGTAAAAGGCTGAGCTGGGCTGGTTGGAGGTCCGGGGGTCTGCATGGAGAGGGCCTGGGACAGGATGGTGACGCTGCCTGAGGTGCCACAGGGCCAGGAACCTCTCGAGGGCACTGCTTGCACAGGCCACCCGCAGGCTGCAGGCCCCCTGTGACACACTGTGCCACGGGTGACACTCGTCACATAGCGGTCCTTGCGAAACCGCCCCGTGACCAAACATTCCTTGACTATATACTAGACGCAATGCTGAGGAAGTAGAGCACTAATTTACTGATACAGCAGGACGTGGGCTTATTTTAAAACAAATAATTTCCATTATATGAAATATATGTCGTATCTATCTATATATATGAAATTCACACACTTCCCTACGCACTCTTTAATTCCTTCCTGATTGATTTAAAATCTAATATAGTGTCAAGGTTTAAGCATGAATGAAAATATCATTTTTTGGTATTAAACTGTACAATGTTGTTCATATTTGCATCCTGCCAAAGGCCATTCTAATCAGATGGACATGAAATAATAAAACACTTCATAATGTACTTCACCAAATTACAAAGAATTTCAAATCTAAAAAATTATACAAAGCAAAAATAAGTATGGCAAATATCAACAATTTTACCATTCAGGCCTTTCTCCTTATTTAAATTTTCTGAATTCTGTTTAGTATACTTGTGTTTTACAGGCAATGAATAAACAAGCAGAGACTTTCTATAGTTTTAATGTGTTAAAATACATATTAGCCCAATTAATATTTAGTTAAACACCAGACTATTTTGCTATATTCATCTGTTTTGAGTGGGTCTATACCATGAACTCTCAAAGGAGAAAGCATTCTAGTTCCTATCTTTCTGTTTATTTATATTCCCCCTACTTTGGCTTTGTAACTGACTTTTATTTTTGTGATGTGGAGTCAGATTACAATTCATCTGGATATATGTTTATTAAGATAGGGTGTTTCTCATGTCAGAGAATGAAGCAATCTGATTTATTTGCAACACAAATATTATAAGCATAATGTTATCTTTCTAAACTAACCAGGTGTACAATATGTAAATTATAATGGCTTATTTGCCTTAAAAGATATAATGTTACCTGCACAACAATTTAATATATTGCACTTCAAAATGTAGTGTGCACAGACAACATTATCAAATTTGTTGGTAGGCATCTAGTTTAATTTTGATTTTTTCCAATTGTTTTTGTGTGGTTTTTTAGTTGTTTGGTTTTTTTGTTTGTTTGAACAAGGTGGAACAAACAGAAATCATGGATTTATAAATCTTGTACTGAGAATTTTTTATAACAGCATGGGAAATGTAGAACACAGACTCCTCCAAGTCAGCATTATTAGGCCAGCTGGGGTCTCAGTTCATCTGTAATCTGTTTGGTTTACAATTTTTCTTCATAAAGTCTGATTACTGGCAAGATCAGGTACAGCTTGTCTTAATTGCAGAACCTGTTGCTGCAGGTAGGAGGGTTCAAGTGAATAAATCAAGTGATTCCTCCTGGAAGTGTACAGAAAATTAGATAAAATGTGTCAGCTGCCTTATGTATATATGTGTACAGATGTGTGTGCCTCTATTTTAAATTTCTTCAGTCTAGGAAAAATACTGGCTTTGGTTTTGTGTGGATATTCTAATTAGCAGCTCCAGTTACCAGTTACCAGTTTTCAAGACTAAAGATGCCAGTCTCTGCATGTACTTCTGTACTTAAAATAGTACAACAAATATAGGAAGTAGCATCAATATTGTACGCTGCCTAGGGTTCAGCTCTTTCCTCAATAGAAAATGCCTTGGAAACACAAGGGATGGGAAATACAATGTTTTCATCTATAGAAGAATATTTCAGGGATTTATTATTTTTTATTCCTTTTTTTTTTGTCTTTTTTTTTTTTTTTGCATTCTTGAAGGATATACATTCGTCTTGGTTTTTGCTTCAAATATAGTTTAAGGCTATTTGGTAAAGTATATACCAGATACCAGGCTCAATTTACAGGGGTCTCTTCTCACAGGAACTTCTCAAAACTTCATCTCTAAAGATTCGTACTTTGAAGCCAAGCATGCTTTATCAGTTGTCCAAAGGCAGAACTCATGCTTAATACCACACACTGTAGGAAAAAAGAAGGAAAAAACCAAGCAACCAAACAAAAGAAAACAGATTTGAAGCAATGTCAGATCTGCAAAACCTATGGTACTTCACGTTTTCACTCATCCATCAGGCTGCAGGGTGTGTGGGATTTGGATTTAAAGTGCTCAACAGGTGAAGAACCAAAGTGCTCGTGTATAATTAAAGAGTTGTTCTGCCTATGGCTAAATACATTGCATTTGTTAAAGCAGGTAAACAAGGAATGTGGTAGCTGGGGCCGTCTGTCTCACTGGGTTCTCATTCTTTTCATCTAAACTCGTGTTCAATAAGATTCAAACCTTGGTATTGGGGGATGGATGTTGCTCCTTTTATTGCGTCTTCACCTGAAGACTTCTAAGTGCTGGATTGCTTGGTTGGCTCTGGAAGGTAGGTGAAGTGGAATAATTCTGTCCTAATTTGTTTTAAATGAAAGCCTCTCGACTGTGGTAGCTACCACTTATCTCTTCTGGCAATATGAGGCTTGAAAATAGATTATTTTCCTTATATTCCATGGCTGGAAATCACTTTTCTCTTGAGTCAGGTTGTTTTTTTTTTTTCCCTATGTCTGAAGCAAGCAAGAACCTTATTCTTGCCAGAAATGATACTGCATAGAAAAATAGTTCTAAAAAAAATTACAACTGTAAACCACAGTTCACCTTTACCTTAACATAACCATTTAAACTTATATATACTTACCACTCACATTCATATTTCTTAAACTGTTTACAACATCACAACTGGCATTTTAAACAAGCAAGATTTTTTTTGTTCTCAAGGATACCCTGGAAACTCAATTGTTATAACAATTTGAGAGTTTGAAATAGTACATGTAGCACAGCTCTTGAAATGAAAGAGAGAAGGTTTATAAAAGAAATATTAACATGTAAAAGAACAGTTAAAAATGCAATGAGTGGTCCAAAGGAGCAAGTATAACTTTTTCTTTACTCATCTTACTACAGAAGATCTAACTTTTTAAGGCTTCCGTTTTCCTTTCACCCATCACTCAAGTCCTCTTGCATTACAATTTTGCTTAGGTTTCAGAGTGTCGTTATACTGCTAACAGCAAACGTTTCTTAGTGGACATTCCCACCATCACCAGACTTGTATGCTTCTTGGATTCTGATGAACTTTGGAGTTTTAGTGGCTGGATATCCCTGTTCATCTCCAGAAACTCGAATGAGATGAGAGACCTAATGTTATTTTGCAGTAACAAAGATGAGAAGAGTGGCAGAGCGCATGGGTAAATATGTTAGCTGGATGCTAGGAAAAGAAACTGAAGGTCAAGGAGATAAATGGGTTCTTTCTTTCCTGCTCTTTACATTTGTAGCACCTTCTACTTGGATTAGCTAATGCCTCTAGTGAATGGTGAGATGCACCCATTTATAGTTTGTTATTCTTATCCCTAATTATCACACATTTTATAAAAATATAAATAACAAAAAGTAAGCTGGGTTCCATCTCAAGAGGTGTTTCTTGTTGTCCTCTGAGAATATATTGGATAAGTCAGGTCTTGACAAGCCCTATCCATTGTAGCTGATTGTAAGTCAGACAATAAATACAAAAAGAAGTCGTTCTTGCGGTGAGCTCAGCAAATTCTGAGGAAATCAAAAGCATTCCACTGTGCTTATGGCACAAAGAACACAACATCAAGGGCATATTTAGTGGAGAGAATGAGACAAAAATTACCAGGTAAGTGACAAACTGTACAAGCATTTTGTTTAAAAAAAGGAACTCTGCAGCATTCTGTCTTTAAAGCCGGGTTTGAGCCTCTGGGATATAGATCTCAATGCTGTCTGCACGCTCTGTGGCTGAATTCTGCCGGAAAGAGGCTGCCCGCTTGGCAGCCATCAGCCGCCTTCTAGCTTCTTGCCGCTGTCTGTCAGGTAGGTCCAGAGATTTTTCTCTTGTGATAGGGAATTTTCCTTTTGGGGGCTTCTTTGGTACAGGAGGAGGAATCTTTCTTTCTTCCTGCAATAGGGCATTAAAACTAAGGGTGAGGTGCGTGTAAAAGGTACTTATCAGCAGAGCATGCACATCAAAGACATCAAATGCAAAATACTGATTACATACATCAAGCATGCTCAATTTTTGCTTGCCCATCAGCTGACTAATGGATTACATGAACAGCTATCCACACTAGGGACACTGACAAAACCCTCTTATTTGACAACCATTATGCATTCTGTGGTCCTGTGCCTGAAAAAAGACTGTGCTTCCTTCCATCGTCCTTGCTGGTATTGGCACATGCAATCTGCACACCTCACTTTCATATGGATTTGTTTGATTTAAACTGACACATTATTACACTCATTATGAACAGAAACACACACTGTCTCTCCAATAAGAATTCAGCGCATCTGTGTGGTCTGATCAAGTGAAAAGACTTTCTAAGATTAGCAGGACAGGGTTTTTGTTAAATTAATCATACTGAGTTTAGCCTCAGCTGGGTATGAGATAGCAGCTGTGTATACATGTCTATTAGTTTAGTCTCCTCCAGGAATTGCTCTGTGGAAACATTCAAGCGCCAACCAGAGAGAGAACATAGGGCTAATTGTTCTGCTTGCAAGTCTGGGCCATTTTAAAGAAAATTATTCTGAAGAATTATCAAATTATATAGTGAAGTCAGTAGATTTTGTTAACAAAGGAGCTGTAAATTTCTCTGCAGGTGTTAAATCAAGGATTGTTTTGACCATTAGAGACTATAGAATATCATATGAGGGCTTATAACCCTCATATGGTATTGTACACTAATTTAGGTTAGAAGAGGTGGGCCTCTGGAGGTGATTTCATACAATCTCCCTTCAAAGTGCACTTGAAATTAGATGCAACTTTGAAGTTAAATCAGTTTGGTTAGGTTATTTTTTGTTTTGTTTTGTTTTGTTTTGTTTTTTTAATTTCAGGTTTAAAATTGGACTGTATAGCCCTGAAGATGAAGACTCCATAACTTCATTTGTATAGGTACAGTTATTATGATAGATCTTTTTGCTATATAATTTCTTAAAGTAATGGTAATGGTCCGGAGTATGGGCTGTTCCTTATGGAGAACACAGTTAATTTGATGCACAGCAGGATTCGAATAATACAAAAATTGAACTGATACGCTTATGGTTTACAGACTCCTCGTTGGTTTTTTTAAATTTTGTTTTGTTTGGTTGGGTTTCTTTGGTTTTTTAAACTAATTCTGACTCTACTATCCAAATGCAATAGCCAAGACTAAATAAGTTTATTTAAAAACATAGTTCTGCATTAAACAGGAACAGTGCAACAGCCTGGGATGCTATTCCCCATGATAGCCAGTTCTGCCTGTCTTTATTTTCTCTATCTCCTGTTTTCATAAAAGCTCCATTCCTGTAATCCCCTCTTACTTTCTTTACCACTTTTAGTTATTTCCCTCTTAGGAATATCACTGTTGCTGTCACTATAATAATTTCTTACTTCCAGTTGCCACTAGTAAGCAAGAGTTGCAAACTCACCATCCACCAACCCGTTGGCTGAAAATTAAAATCCAAGAGGAGCATGAAGAAATGAAAAAGTTGTCAAAATGCCTCCTAATTCCTCCCAAACCAAACAAATATTCACCTGAGGCCAACAGTAGGGACTCAAACCAAATGCTGTTTTCATCTGACTGATACAATAATAAGCAGGGATAGTGGGATAATCAAGTTAAAGGATGAAGTTCTAGAGAAGGGAAGGGCAGTTTCAGAATTACACTGCTTTTATGGGCAATTTGTCACCTTTGGTTTGTAAGCATCATGTGGGGCATCTCCCAGGTGGTGGAGTTGCAGGGCAGAGGTGCAGCAAGTTCAGCAGCAGCACTTTGTCCCCCAGAAGTATGTCAGCTGAGCTTTAGTGTGACCTGTGCTCTGTTCTGTCACATGCTTTTCTCTCATTCCGGTTCTATTATCATTTGTGTCATGCAGGCAGGGTTAAACACTGCAGTGCTCAAGTTTGAGCTGCCCCAAATGTAGCAGAGCGCTGAATTTACCATGTGTGAATTCTTGGGCTATTGTCTTCCATCTGAATTAATTAAGAACATATTTCAGTTCTAGCTTTTAGAATGTGAACCAAATAATTTGAACAAAAGTGTCATGGAGTAAACCAGCTTAGCAAAATTCATTTTATTTATTATATAATTCAGCTCAACATTGTTAAAAAAGAAAAGACTCCTGACAAATGATGAAAGTTTCCATGTAAAAATTGGGCCATGCCAATTAAATACTTCCCAGGGTTAGAAACCTATTGTGTTTCACTATTGTATTTAACACAAGGAGACCGCAGAACTACAAATGGGAAGTAAATGGTGTTGTCCACGGTCTGCTTACCTTCCTTTCAGGTGATTCTATTATTTTCCATTCATTGAGTTTCAACTGGTGCAGTTCATCAAACTTCATGCTGACATCTTCGATTGAGAGCTGCAGTAAGTCCCAGAAACCTGCAAGGTCCTGGGAAGTTGGTCTTGGCATGGCACTCGGGTCCTGTAGCGCACAAAGGAGAGAACATGAATATTCCAGGAGGCTTTCAGCGGCGTGCACTGAGGCGGGAAGGGCACGGTGCCAGGTTTCATTGCTGCAGCGCTGCTCAGCGCTAAGGCTCTGCGTGCTCTGCAGCTGGGAGCTGTGACTGGAGAGCTGTGCCTCCTACACAACCCAAACATGAATGAGTTGGATGTCACACGCGAGCCTTCCTGAATGTGCGGCATGGGAAGTTCCTTAGCACCATATGCTGCGCTGACCTGCATTTCTAAAAAGGAACAAGCTGACAGCCTCTGTCTGCTGATTATTAAAGGCAAGGGGAGCGTGGTTTGTGTTCCAGCCAGCCTGAAGTCTTCCTGGTTCAAAATTACATTCACCATAGCTGATTAAGACAAAACAATGCCACAAAGACATCACCTGGTGCTGAACTTGATGTTTACACTGTCTTGAAATGCATACATGAAGTGTGAAATCTCGATGGGGTGCTTGGACTTTGTTCTCCGGGGAGTTGAATCACACTCAGGAACTGGGAAGACATTACCGCCAGGTACTGCAATTAAGAGGCTCTGTGTGCTTAAGACTTAATGGAGCAAACATTGGTGGTAACAATTAGCAAGATGATCCTGTATTTGATAATTAACCTGATGCCAGTGCTGGATAAAAATTGTATTATAAGGTAGTATGCAGACTTTTAACCCTGTATTCTCTGAGGACTGGTACTAGTTCAAGAAGAGAGCTTTGCCACTTTATTGAAATAGGGCTTAATTGGTAAACATGTCTGTGAAGGCAATAAAGAAATGCCTTTTTCTTTCCAGGACAGGAGGAAACCATTATGATGGTCTAAAGAAGGGAGTTGGGAGAGAGGATGTCGAAACCATACCAAACAGAATCTGGATCTCTCCCTTTCTGGCCAAAACCTGTAAAGAATAGTTTGCTACGTCAGCATAACTGCTGCTGTGGCAGGCTCTGTTCCCCACCTTTTTCTAATCTAGTGGTCAAAGGCATTTTATATTTAAACACAACCCCACAGCTGTTTAGAAACTGGGAGATAAGTCAGCATTGCTATTGAATTCCTCCCTTGAATCACGCATTTCTAACTGTTTTAGATGAGGAATTGCTGCTCAAGCTTGGGGTTACAGACGCCACTGTGGGAGATTAGGGCCTGGAACTGAGCATGGCAACATGCAGTGTCACCGTATCTAGACCCTTACTGGAATCTGGGCCAAGAACAACTTACAAGTCTTCTTCACTCGAAGAAAGTTTCATTTTAATAGGGAGCTTCAGGGATTTATGAGAAGTGGCCATATAGATTATAACAGACATCTGGGAAACATGACAACTCCAGATTAGTGTTTACCGAAAATGACTTCATTGGGTGGATCCCAGTTTGTTACAAAACAGTTTAAAATTTATGTCAGTGTGGTTACTTACTCTACAGAGGTCAATATTTCAGGTTTTAGGAACTGACCCCCTGTGCGAAATTCATGAGGGGACTCCCACAGCAGTCTGTCTTATCTTGCAATTGTTGTCTCCTGCCTGGTCTCTCCTCACTCACTCACTCTCCCCAGTTTCCTCTAAACAGCCAGAAAATGATTCCGCTCATTGCAAGGGCATTGCCTTCTGAATCGAGGCTAATTGCTGTTCTGTACCTTTGTGCACCCCATTCTGCTCACAGTGTTTGTGAAGACCATGGCCTCCAGCATGACTCTTGCAGAGGGCTGTGCCATGTGTGCTCTGGACACAAGAGGGCTGCCTCCTGCTTCTTACTCATCCACAGCTCATGAATAAATGCTGGCACAAATGACTACTATTACAGCCAACTAAGTTTTGGAAAGATTGGCTTAAACCTGCTTCTTCTCAGAAACTGCTTATTTATTTGTATCTTACTTGGAATTCAGCTTTGCAGCCCTCTTTCTAAAGGAGGCCTGAAGCAAGCAACAAGCACCTAGATGGTGCTCAAGCTGCTCTGTTTTAGCCTGCAGACATGACATACAAACTGAGCAGGATCTGTGCTGACTAGAGAGCATGGAGAAGGATACTTCAAAGAAAAAAAGGGTATTAGAAAACTTAATGTTAAAGAGACTAGTTATTAATCAGTAGTGACATAGTTAGTGGGAACAGTATACATGTAGGAGATAGCCATCCAGATTCATAAAATAGAAAACTTCATTGAAGCTTACATTTCTATGAATTTACCCTAAGTGAAAGTCTTTGATATGAGCTCCTAGCACAGAGCATAATCAAATGTGCCATTTGAAGTTCCCATGATCCTTTAGAAAAGTCTCTATGTCACCTTCATGGTTAAATTTCAGTTTGAGTAAGTATATTCCTCTGGAACCCTTGTTGCATTTTGAACTGGCACAATTAAATGCTGTTGTTTTGTGTCCTACATTTAAGCTTATAGATGCTGAACACTGTCAGAAAAACTGCCGTGTGGCAGCCCTGTACATGCTGGATGCTTCAGAGAAAGGGAATACACAAGCTGGCAGCATTCCCCTGGGGCACTGAGGTGCTGCTGTAGGTGTGCACTAAGTGACTATTTAGCAATCAACTTTATCATGAGGTATAGGAAGAAAATCCTCCAGGCATGAAAGACCTACAGTCAGTTTTGCAGCTACTGCTTTCTGCAGAGCCCATTATTGGTTTAATGAAAGTGAAGGATTTTCAGAACCCAAATCTTGAGAGTGGGGTAAAGCCCCTATTATGGACTTCAGAGGTTTATTATCCAAAAGAGAAAAAGAGAAGTAAAATCTTCCCATCTTTTTGGTTGTGTTGCATAAAAAGTTTTAGATTTCTCCTTGTGTTCTCTATTGCTTGTGCAGTAATGAATTGTTCTTTCTCCCAAACAGCTGATGGCTGTGGTGAGCTGGAGCTGCACTTGCTATTACAGTAATGCTCTCGAGCACAAGTGCTGGGCCCACTTGAAGATAAATGAAGTGGAGTGGAGGTTAGGCTCTCCAAATCTTAGTTTGCACAGCTTAATCAATCAGGTAATAGAGGGCATTTTTAAATTTGCGGAGAGAAAGTTTCAGACAATGATGAAGATTCCCTTTTTTTGGTATGAAACAAATTACTAGATAGGGAGCACACATCATATAATTGATAATACAGATGTGCTCTATTCTTGCTTGTCAGACTTTGTATATTTCCTGTGTTATTCTGTAATAGCTTTTAAAATTCTTATTCTGACAGAGTTTTTGATAACTGGATTCTTTCCTAATGAGGACTATGTATGTTAATATTTTCTATCAGAAAGTATGACATTTTTGGCATTATTTTCTCAGTATTATTTCATTGCAGGTATTCTGAATGTTTAACTTTATGGATGGAAAGTAGCAAGTAGGTCTTTGCAGAACAAAGGTTCTGCCTTGGAAGTTATGTAACAAATCCCAGTGGTCAAAGAAAAGTATGTAAGCAGATTATAGGTTATGTCTGCTGTCATGCACACAACAAACTTCTTTCAAGATTTGAGGTTTAGGGACAGTCAGAAGGAAAAAATACACTTGCTATTTGAGAGAGGCAAAGAAAGGTTTTCCACCACCAGCTGCAGCTAGAAGAATTACATTCTGCTATTGGTTAGTATCATCTTGCCCCAGCCTTTGTATCACTGATGGCTGCTGTCATATTAATGAAGATAACATTTAGAATTGAATTAGCCTCTAATGAACTTCCAGAACAATAGCAGTAACCCTCATAAGTAATATAACGTATCTGTTCCTCTAGCCCCAGGACATCTCATGTATAATTGGCAACACAAATTATCCAACATAATTTGATGAACATTATAGATATCTCATTTCCATGATCAGTCCTATTTTCAGGTAGGTAGAAAGCCGGATCATGCATCTCCACTATTCTATTTTACAATTTTCCACTGATTTTAATGGGAAAATTTTGCCCTTCCTTACATGAAATATAGTTACTATATTAGGGTATTGCAAAAATAAGCCATAATATGTTGTCTCAGAAAACTTGTATTTGCTCTCTTCTCATTTTCTTTTGTTTAATAAAGACAGCAAAAAGAGAAAAGCAGAACATAATCAGACTGAAATGACTTAATTTACATATATTCTTAAAAAAAATCTACCAACATCATGCATAAGGACCAAGTTTAAAAAAAGGGGTAAATAAATGTGAAACATGAAAATAACATTTCAGAATACTACTGCTCAGGTACACTACAGTTGTTTTTGAAGTAAAAATATTAAATTCTAGAATTTAAAGTGACATTTTGTGGAATATTATGGATGAACAAACTTAAACTCTTCAAGAATAACCAGGCAAAGTGACTTACCAGATTTTGCTGACAAAGCCAATAAAATTGCTGGAATTTCTGAGACATGAGGAGCTGAGCACTTCCAACAGCACTTCGGATCTTACCTAGGACTAAGCATACAGAGGGATTACTACCAATAAATGTTTTTGGCAATAAATACAATATCCAGCTCAAAAAAATGCAGGTCAAGTTCCTGGTTATTTTAAAATGGAAGTAAATATTTGGTTTTGTTGTTTGTGACAATACACATGAAACATTTTTTTAAAAGACTGAGGAATAGGAAAACTCAGTGGCACCTTATCTTTTAGCAATAATGAATGAGTAGGAAATTATATATTTATAAGTCAAAACAGCTTAGACTTTACTTGCTTAAGGAAACAGAAAAAACTAAGGGACTATATTCAGCTTTCTGAAGTGGGCATCCATCAATCCATACGATTTTGAAAAACTTTTAAATTTCAAAGCAAATGACACCTCTCCCATTTACATTTGCTCATGGAAATTGAGAGCTGTTGAAATTGTTTTGCCTCAAGAACCAGTTGGATGTCTCTTCCTTCTGATGTCAAAGGCACATGGACCTTAGATTACAACTCCTTGTTCTGCAATTGCAAATTATTTCACTCACTATGCTTGTGTGGATGACCCCTGGGTGAGATCTCTTTATCTGTTCTGAGGGTAAAGTTACTACATTCAGCTGTAACATAACATACTCCTACCATAAGGATTAAATCCTCTCAGGAATTACATCTCTGAGACATGTTTGGTACACCCACTAGGAATACAGGTTGTCTGCCCAGGAAAATGTACAAAGTCCTCAGCACAGGAGCTTCAGACAAAGTGGGACACAAACAGGTGCTCCAGGACTTTGCTGAACCAGCATCAGCCCCCATGGATGTGTTGGCATTTCCTCACTGTCCATGTACATGCCCGTACAGTATGCACTGGGGAAAATGACCAAACTCATTGTACTTTGTTTCCAAACAACCAAACTCCTTGACTTTGTTTCCAAGAGTTATCTGTCTAAATTAAAATTTTTGAATGCGTTATAATCAGTGATCTGAGTTCAGCAGCTACAGCCACGTTGGGCACTTATTTTTAGATGAGCTGAATTTCCTCCTGGAGATGTGTCTCTGTCCTTCTATTGACAGTACTACCTAAGGGGATTGGTTTATCTCTAAGAAACTAACTCATCCTGACTCCCACATCTGCTGGGATAAATACCACGCTGGTAGGTGGCACCATGCTTTTCTATACCTTCCTACATATCCTTTCCTACAGTTCCTTTCCTCCACATCCATCTCTATGATGGAAGAAAAAAGTTTTAAAAAGCATTATAAACTGTGGTCTCAGTGAAGAATTTATTTTAGCAGGAGAATTTCCAGATCTGTAAATAATGTTAGAGATATAGAGAGGTGGGGTAAATGTAGACAGGAATTACTCTGATATATTTTACTTCAATTTGGAGAAACCATGTTTGGTAATTCACGTAGGATGTTAAGTGTAAGTGTGGAATAAAGCTGATACAGCATAACTGATCTGCAGCCCCTGATACAGGAAACATTAAAATGTGGCAGGGCTTAAAATTTTGCTGTTATTTAGAACAAGTACAGGAGGGCATGTGAAAACAGTATTTTGGTTGTAGATTTTACATTTTAATTCTGCTTTCTTTAGACCAGTGAAACACCTGCTCACCTACAAGTAGTAGCAAGAGATAATTTAAACATTTTGTGTTTTAGTTAAAGTCTCAGTAACTTTCAAGGCATGTGCTAATATGTAGAGCTGTGGTTCTCAAACTCTATTCCATTTTCTGTTAGGCAAACAGTACAGCTGTGCCACAACACTAAATTAAACACAAATATACATAATTCATCAGTCCTGTGTGACATCCATTGTAGAAGGGTTAAGTGGTTCAGGGCTGCATGAGTAATTCACTGAGGTTTGTTTTTGTTCTGTTGGCCAAATGAAATAAATCATTTTAATTGGTTTGGGGTTTTTGATCATCAAACCCCTCACTTTCCTCTGCAGTGTTATTGGCATACAGGAAGGAATATTTGAGTGTTAAAACCTGAACAAACATACAAAAACATAAATAAAAAATAAATTCTTCATTTGATCTGACACAAATTGCTTTAATTTGGATTCCAACATTTTTAATAAAGGCAATGACTTTAGTGACAAACAGCCTTGTATCCTCCTTTTTTTCTCATGGTGATCTGTAGCTTAGGACATTAGACAAACTCCCAGTGTGGGGTCAGAGGTCCTCCTTTTCCAGGATGAGGAGTTATGCTGTAGCAGGTCCCTGGCATCACCTATTCCATGCTATGTTCAGAGATTCACTGGGCAAAAGAAGAGTGAGGTTGATTCAATGGGCTGATGGTTATAATGGTTGTCTCCAGTGAATAAAGTTCAGTTTTAGCTTCCTCTGCTGAATTTTACAGTTCACAGCTCAAATACATAGTATGAGTTAGGGGCATTGGTTTTAGCTCTTCTGCAGAAATATAGATCCTGACAGAATCTATATATGTCTGATATTTTCTAGTGAAGCTCAGCTACCCGAACCCTCATACTAAATAAACATCAATTTTACCTTCATTATCATGAAGCATCATGTCAACAAGCATTAGTGATTTAAAGTCCAGTCAGACTGGTCAAGATTTAGGCACTGGAAACACAGCATTATGGTGGGATACACATTTGTCAGGGGTATAAGGCTGTGATGGTTGCATGTGCCATTGAGTCACAGTGCTGAATACACATGTATAATCACAGCCCTAGAATTTACTAAAGACCTAACTCTATTTCCATTTTAATAAGTAAATCAGATGTAATAAAACATAGAGGCTAAAATATCTCATATTCATGCTACTCTGCTTTGCTGTAATTAAATTAAAGTATTAAAACACTTCAACTCATAATCTTTAGCACAATATTAATAGACATCCAAAGCCTTGTTATTAATTTCATGCATTGGGGAATTATTCTGATGAGTGCAGATTGATTATCTCCATGAAAAAAATGATGAATGTGAGACTGAAGAGATTGAGATGTTTGGTGATGACTAGAAGATTTTTCTTGTAAATAAATGATGATAAAATCTACCAATACACACAAATAGACATAATATTCATATAATCCATAAACCTACTTGCATTAGGATAATTTTCTGTTTGCTCAAATGTCAGGAAAGAGTCACACAGCCTTAATTCTGCTCCCTGAGGCATATGAAGCACTCCATTTTTGTTGTAGGATCCTGTATGGCTTCAGCTCTGAAGACATGCAAAACCCTGACCATGACTTCAGTAAGAGTAGGCTCAGGATTTACACCCTGATTAGAGATTGTGTAAATTGCACAATTAACACAATGGTGTCTTTTCCCCTGTATGTGTGGCATTGCTTGAGAAATTCTACAAAACCTTGTAATCAAAAATTATTTCATATCACAAAAGTAGAGAGGGAAAAGTTAGATCTGTATTGATGAAATTGATTATAATCTGATGCTGTAACTCTGATCTTGACAGGTTAAAAGCTTTGTTCAATTGTGCCACTGCTGCACCAGCAGTGAGAAACTGCTAACAGTCAATCTGCTTCTGTCATTCATTACTGTCTATTTAAATTACATAGTTTAATTTAAATTTTCATTCCATTTGATCTTCTCATTCCCTCCCTATACTTGTAAATAAATTACTCCACAATCTAAAATAATATGCCTGGAAAAATATTGAAACTGGCATTTAGTTTACCCTTCTAGCTCAAAGTAGGGCATGATATTTGTCTAATCTCTAAACTTAAATTACTAATCTTTAGAAATATCATTTTACTATCAACAGGGCATCTAGACACAAAAATAAATATGCAATGATCAGATGTCATTTTAGGACAGCACAGCCCCCATCTGGCAGTGCTCTGGAGGGTGATGAGACCCTTGTTCACCAACGGGGGCTTGATGCAAATTTGCTTTTTACCTCAACAAAGTTCAAAAAGGAGAACATTTCAGCAGAACAATACAAATGCTGGGAGGAATTATTAGATGCCACACTGTAGGAATTTATAGACTTTCAGTACAGTTAAGACATTCTTTACTCATTCACAACACTCCAGCTGGAAATTTCAATATCTCCTGAAGCATAGGTTTGTGAAAAGCATTAGAAAATGATGTCAGTAATTTCTCTTTGGTTAAAGGATAACCTATATTTGGTCAAACACCTAAGAAAGCTTTTATGGATAATTAATTCATGAATATACTAAAATCAATTGGCTGTGAAGTTTTTTTGTTGATTTTTATTCACCTAAAATTACGGGAGATTTTACTCTGTGTTTTCTATTACTATTCAGTCTTATTAGTACTGTGAAAATATCAGCTAGAGGATTAGCAGGGAATGGTCCAGTATCCATGGAATTAAGGGGAATGGGAGGGAGGGGTGATACTTTGAGCTCCCACTCTAATATCTCCATTTTTTTCCCCACTAGAGATCACTTTACTGCTATGCCAGCAGAGGTGCTAAGCACAATGCAGAAGATACTAGCAGGGCAACATTCCTGCTGGCATAGTTTATCCTATAGCAAATTTTTGCACCTCTCTAAGGATTTCTATGTGAGGTAAACTCTGTGGAGCTGTTCTCCATAACGAAGCACTCCAGTGGCCAGGCAGGTGGCACTGAGAAACCCAGGGCTGTCCTCTTTCCCTGCCAAGCCCTGCCTGCGCGCTGCGGGCAGCACTGCGGCTCCCTCTCCCTGCTCTGCTCCCCCTGCTCCCATCACCCTGCTCATGGCAGGCAGAGTCCTGGCCCTCTTGGCCTTCAATAGCTTTGAAATGGTTTTCCTTGTCATCACCTACGCACTAATAAATAGCCAAACACAATGTTCAGGGTGTAAAACTGAAACTCCAGTCAGCACCCATGAGAAACACATATCTTTGCTTGGAGGCACCCTGTGAGTGCAAGTGACCAGGTGTCTAACCCTGGGAACTGTTGCAGACACTTATCTATATTTTTTACGTATAATGAACACAGACACACTACATACATACATATCTCTCTCTATATATATATAGATATATTAAACAGAACACAAATAACTGCTTCCACAAACTATATAAGAATTTTGAAGAGGCTTCAAATTAAAACTCATGGCAAGTGACCAAACAAAAAAAAAAAAGCTCTGAAAAAGGGAAAGAGAGGTTATTTTTGTTGCAGTGATTATCTCTTTTTCTAAGACCTGATGAGCGAAGTTCTTAAAACAACGCTATGGAAGAAAAGGTTCAGTGAAAGAAAAAAATCAATATAGCAATCAGACAGCTTTTGGTAATCTCAGGGCTGCTGTGTTAACACCAAAACTGAAAATGTTTTCTAAAATGCAGTTCTATTTTAACTGTTCCCATGTTTAAAACAAAGTAGAAATGGTATCATAAAGGCAGTCTTCTCCTATGAGATGCAAAGCTATATTCAGTCTTCACGTACAATTAATATATCCAGGCCAAAAAGAAATGATTCAGAATTAAGAATGACAGTTTGAATGTGCAAACATTGCTGTGAAGTGTTTTGGGAATACCAGTCTTGCTGGAAGATGGAAAACCATATTTATTTGCTTTTGGCTCAGCCATTTCTGTTTATTTTCTTCAAGAACTGGCAAATGTTTAAATATGTCAAAATACATTTCATGCTGTGATGTTATTAAATTTAAGTTTTGGAGGATACACACCTTACAACCTCTGTAGCTCAGACTGGATATACAAAATGTTTTAAGGAATCAACAGGAAAAAAAATATTCAGAGTTTTTAGGATGCTGTGAAGCTCATTCCCCTGCTGAAATTAATTCTTTGAAAACTTCCTTTTACTTAATGTAAGTGTTATTAGATGAAGGGAGACCATTTAAAAATAATGTAATTTGGAAATTATTTCAGGAAGATCTCTTGAAATGAGTTATATACAATGAAAAATAGGAACTTTAGACAGTCAGCTGAACATAAATTCTGACCTTGCAAACACTATGTAGACCTATTCTATAACTTCTCTAACCTATTATGGAGGTCAAAAAAGTTCCCCCGAGAACAAGTAACTAACCTATTTTTATTAGAGAGAAAAAAAGACACTTCAAGGATTTCAGTATTGAAAATGCAAGGCAACCCCAAATGTGGGAAACAATTGGCATCTGACTGCAAGGCCTGGGAATGCTGAACACCGGCTTTATTGAAACTATATTATATTACATTGTACTATACTGTATCCATAGTTACTACCAACTACTGAAGAATACTACTAAAGAAAATTCATGACTGTCTTCCCACAGTCAGGACACAGCTTGGACCTGATAGGCTAATTAACATAAACAATTCCACCCGAATCCAATCAAGCAATCACCTTGGGAAAACAATCTCCAGAACACATTCCACATGAGCACAAACACAGGAGCAGCAAATGAGATAAGAATTTTTTTGATCATTCTTTTCTCTGCTTCTCTCACAGCTTCTCTCTGTTCAGAGGGCATGTGAATACCACACTTCAGTTGTATTTTATCAACTCTGTTATCAGGGAATTGCTCTTTCTTTTTCTCTTCCAAATTTGAGTCCCTCTCTAAACAGAGAAACAAAATCCTGGTACTATGTTTTGTTTTTTGACTGAAATATTTCAAGTTAGTGTCACTAACTCCTAATATTAATAAAAATTAATGAAGTCCATATTGTCTTCATGTCCTATGTACAATTTATAGAAAACTACCTTCTTGATTGCCATTTCACCGTGTAGTAAGCTGTTCCAGAGTATATCTCGAGTGCAAAAGTATAGGTTCACATGATGGGAAGGAGAATTGTTCTGCATCTGAGAACGGGTAGTCACCTATAGTCAGGTCATCCAAGTTTTCCTCATGTGGTACCCAGTTTCAATATTCCAAAGAGTAACAGCTGTAGCTGCCTCTCCACATCTCCAAGTGAGGTAGGGGTATGGATGCGAGCGTGTTTCCATTACTCATTTATACGGCTGCAGATTTGGCTGGGGCTGTGCAAAAGGAGGAGCTTACAAAGAGAGGAGGCAGGAGGAGAAATCCAGCTCCTGCCTGCAGACTCCTCACTAGGAAAGAGAGTGACTAACGACCCATGTGTTTCTCCCCTTTGCTCCCTAAATAATCTTACTCTTTCAAAGGAGATCAAAGCCTTGCTCTTTGAACTTCTGCTTCAGACTGAGAACACTGATTTTCCTACATCAGTAACAGGTTGTACAGGAAGCAGGTGCTTTGGGATTCTTAATGATGCCACTGAAACGTCAGTATTCAACACTGCAAAGACTTGCAGAATTGAAAAATACGACACGTTAAAAAAAAGCAGTGAGGAATAACCATTATGAAAGGCTTGGAAAATCTTCCACAAAGGAAAATATGTTGTTATTTAACAGTACCTAGACGGGTATTAAAGTCTTCAGAGTGTCAATGGAAGGGGAAAATTCTGAGCTCTGCTCTGCCATGATGAAAATAAGGACAAAACCCACAGTCCATAAAGCACCAGAAGCTGAAGCAAGAAAAACCAGCCTTACTCGCTGCCCCACCCCAAATCTTTTGTTGTTACTTGGCAGACTTGCGCACAATACAGCAGAGAAATATGACTGTAAAATAAAAACAAGATGACGTAAAAACGTAGACATTTTTTGCTTTGAAAAGGTCAGTGCAAGAAATAGAAATTGGCCTTTTAGTCACCATGCTGACCTGGCTCAAGACCTGAGGGTACATCATAGCAAGAACTCATTGAGGGGGAAAGAAGACGATCAGGAAACAGTTCTCAGAGGTGATGACGAAATTTGAAACAGTGCAGGGAAAGATACTAGTAAGAAAACTTAATATGAATTCATTTGTGGTTTGATAAAATCTCAGCTGAGACAATAATTCAGATTGTCAAGGATTGAAATATTTATAAAACTGAGCCTGAAGAACAAGGATAATTGACCTCAAAGGGAATCACAGGGAGCTGGCTACTGAGTCCTAGGACCACTTTGATATATTACTATCATTAGCACTGTCTTGGATCTTGTTCCAAAATAGTCTACATTATTTTTCACTTTGTCCCATCACTCCTTTCAAGGTGTCCACAGGACATGAGAGAATAATAATGATTCTTGACGAAATTGTAATAAGAAAATGCAGCTGAATTTTCTAATAATGCATATGCCTGTCTAACTGCAGAAGTACTTTAACTGTTGTTCTTGCCTGCTATGCTTTCTGTTCCTCCAACAGGCTGAAGTGCCTGTAAAGGGACGGAAACATTTTTAAATGGCTGCTCACTAAGAGGCAAAATCACACATTTCAGGAAAAGGGCAAAACGATGTTCATGTAAGACCAGCCTGTGTGCTCTGGCAAAGGGTCAGCACTGGAGAAGTGAATGGGAAGAATGTGTAAGATTTGGAGCTGTGGATGGAGCTATTGCACCATCTGAGCTCTATGTAACACCAGACTTTGATCCAGCACTGGAGTTGGTTCTTTGGCTACTTCCACAAAACCTTACTCTGGGAAGCACCATCTTGTGCAGGCAGCCACAGGACAGTGTTCTTATGTATTATGGTTCTTTGCTCCTACGGAATAAGTGAGGACAAACCACAACTCACAGCTTTATCCTAACAGATTTCATATTTTAGTAATTGTCTGTATACTGAAAAATACTGAAATGTTCTTACTTTCTTCAGAAAGATCATTTTCTTCTGCTTCTCTTTCCATTTCTTTGCACCATCCTTCCATTCTCTTAGTCTCAGTGTGTAGTAACTTCATAAACCAAGACCCATCCCGTCGACAAGGAGACATTCGACCGGTCTCCACGGTCTCGATGGCCGGCTCCAGCCAGGGCTCTGGTGGTGGAAGGTTTGAGGTGTCCACTGGGGTCCTATAATCTTCTCTGTAGCTGAACAGTCCCTGTGTCCGTACAGTTCTCACTGCACTGTATTGGGTGGGTGTGCTGGGCTCTGAGTGCTGCTGGAATGATGAGCCAAATTGAAGTCCCTTATCCTCCATGGTGATGTGTCCTGGAAAACCCTCCAGTTCCAGGTCAGCCTGGACAGCTGCTGTCACGCTGTTCGAGCGCTTGAATCGTCCGTGTCTTGGTGAAGAGGGAAGAAAGAAAAGATATTAAGACATATAAATAATGTATGGGATGGTACAGAGACACAGAATTATGGTTCAGTGAAAAGGAATGGATTCTGTTCTTCTCATTGGACTTTATGTTAAACATTTTTTCTTTGTGTATATCTCACTAAAATTAGATGGTGAGTAGCAACAGAGAGGAAAAACAAAATGCATAGTGGAATCATTGATCTATGCAAGGGTACAAAAGAAAATCATTTAAATTGTCTCTGGAAGCAAATATTGATTTTTTCTCATACTACAAAGTAACATGTGTCATTACTAAATAAACTGGAAATAACTAGCAGAACTAGAACTTCCTGATAGAAGTCTATAAAGTGTATATACAAAAAATTTTCCAGTGTTCAGAATTTTAAGTAGAAAGATCTGAAAATCTGCTCAATTAGGACTTTTGAGAATCCTGTAATAAAAGAAAGATAAGCACATTTAAGACTGTGGGCTGGGGTTTTTTTGGTCTTATAGGGTGCCCATTAAAAGTTGATTATCCACTGTTATATGACAGTGAATAACAACATTTTAGAAAAGCTTCGTGTTAAAATGTTAGATAGAGAAGCGAAGATTATTTGTGAAATCTTTTCACATTGGAGTCCATTGTCTCAAATTGTTTGTAGTCCCTGATGGCAAAAGGCAATTAGCAGCCAGATACTCTCAGACAGCTGCTGTGAAATGAGATAATGGTCCTGGTCCAGTACTTGACAAACAGTACCTACCAGGCTTAACCTGTGGGTCAGTACGTGGGCCAGTAGCTTTACAAAACTAGGACTGAACAAATTAGAAAGCTGATTCTAGTTTAGAATAAAAGTACCATCCTAAGAAATTTGTTTCCTTCTGTGGACTGGGAAAGCCTGGATCAGCATGAGGAATCCTGTCGAAGGAAGACTGTTCCAATATGTAGCTCTTAGTATTTGTTCTGACAATAATGAAATTATAATAAGCCACTATTTCAATTTAATACTTTAACTTCCTTCCCTCCAATTAAAAACTGGAAAGTTAGATAAATGTGAAGCAACTGCTAAGCAATCTCCACAAATTTTACCAAATGATAATCATGCATATAAGGAATTTGGCTTTGGGGATTATTTAGTGGCAGCACCTGTCAGGTGCTATTTATTAAATCTGTTTACAAATGCGTGTTGTTTTATGAAAGACTACCGATTTTTGAACATGCTTAAATTACCGTTTTTCATCTTCCACTTGAATTCCAACAGAGTGGTATTCCCGTAAGCCTCTGCTTTCAGTATCTGAATCAGTTGCTGTTTCCACCTAATTCAACAAAAAAGATACATCTGCAGAGTGAGCATTGACAACTCAGCACAATTTTGCACACACACATTCAAAATTAATTGTATATTTCATCTCTTACTGCTAAGAAACACCTAGAAAGTTAAAATTAATGCAATAGGTATTCAGCCTAGTGTTATTGTTTTGGTGCTGTATCTTATTAAAGTTTTGCACAAATACTTCTGCTATGTAATTCCCTGCTTCAAATTCAAGCAGAAACAATTAATCAGTTTGGTGGGATCAAGGAGTAAGCTTGGTCTGGAAGGGCTATTCTTAGAATGAGGAATCTACAGGGTAACCCCATTTTATATTATTATAAACCAGTCTCATTATAGTCCTTGATTTACAAAATAAAATAAAGTCTGAAGTAGCCCCATAAGCTTGCAAGTGATAAAAAGAGATGGAGCAATGAAATTTTATTGACAACTATGTTGACAAATATAAAACTATTAAATGATGTGAGGAATACAGCAGAATGCCCTATCTCACCTTTTTTTAATAACACAGTCCTGAAAATGCTATATCAAGCAGGCAATTTATGCACTTTTTATAGCATTCCCATTTGAAATACACTTACCAAAATATATTCACAGTAGTTTCCTTCAAGACCGAGACTTGCGTTTGCAAGTTTCTGTGGGATTTTTTATAGCACTCCCCACCACCACACCACCCCCAAGTCTTTGACACAGACAGAGCAAGTGCTGCAGTATGCAAATTATACTGAATCAAGGAAAAAAAGAAAAAGAGTAGAACTGACTTTTCCTTCTGAATAATATTTTCACTGTTAAATAAAAAAATTATCAACCGGTTTTCCATATGCACACTCCATGTGCGAATTCAAAGAATATATCTGATGATAAAGATAAGAAAAGTTTTACCCTTGCAGCAGTCACAGGCATCTCTGGAAAGAGCCTGATGGTTTTTGCAGCTGTGTCTCAGCTGCACAATCCCAACCCCACCTGGTTTCTGAAGGGATCCAGGGACAAGGTGGGAGGAAGGTGGGAAATGAGTGCATCTGGGGACTATACTTCTTGAGGAAGAGAGTTGCTGGCAACTTCTCCTTCCATCTTTAAGCCATAGCTCAGCATACATTCATATGTAGGTGAATGGAAGGCAACTCTAGCCAGCAATGAGTACACATTCACATTTACATGTGTGTAAGTCTTGGAGATGTTAATGAAGTAACTAGTGCACGATTCCTCTAGTAAATATTAATGGCATGCTTGAACTGCACGGTACAGCACCAGGCACAGGTGTGCTAAAATGTCTGGCTATCAGAGTGAAAACAGTCCAGGAATGACACATTTCCCAGCAATTCCCTTTATTCTGCATAAGGTCTTGGGGACAGTGCATGCTGGCATCTGTTTCCACCCTGGCAACTGCATGGAAGCTTGCTGTGTTTATTTTGATGGGCAGTGCATTGAGAGAACTAATATATCAGACTTGGTAACAGAATGTGGTGTTGTCAGTACAGAAAGATTCCTCTTGACATCAGTGGTAAGAAACCCCCTCAGCCACAGAGGTAGCAGCTTGGAGGAAAAAAGGCCAGAACAACCAATTGAAATGATAGGTAAATTGGTTTCCTAGTTAGGTCTTGGCTGCAACATGGGTGAGAAGCCTCAGCTTCTTGGGGCGTCATAGTCTCTGAAAGAGCATTGCTCTATGCAAAGCAGCCATGAGGTTCTGCTGTTAGCACAAAGAGACTTATCTATAGCAAAGAAGAGTCCAAAAGAGCCTTAAATAACAAATTCTGGTCTAAGTGAAGGACTAGGCACTCAGCTAATCCTTTCAGTGATTTGAGGAAAGCTGCCACATTAGTTTCCTGAATTAACTGGGCAAAGAATGAGATACTAATGTGGGGGGGTGGATGACGGGGTGGAGCAGAGAGGCAAGTTACACTTACAGCTTTGACTTCTGCAATGAGACCTCAGTCCAACATGCATGGACAGGTTTTGAAGAGTCAACTTGTTCTCAGGGGTAGAGGAGATGATTGAGAGGGGACATTATAAATGTCTACAGGTATCTGAAGGGAGTATATCACAAGAATATTTCCAAGCTTTTCTCAGTGGTGCCAAGCAAAAAGACAAGAGGCAATGAGCAGAAACTGAATACAAGAAAGAAGTCCTTTACAGTGTGAGTGACCAAGCACTGGAACAGATTGCTCAGAGAGGCTGTGGAGTCTCCTTCCCTGGGGATGTTCAAGAGCCATCTGGATAAACTCCTGCACAGTGTGCTCTGGGGTGACCCTGCTTTAGTAGGGATGCTGCACCAGATGACCCAGTGTGATCTCTTCCAACCTGACCCACTCTGTGACTGTGCAGTGAACAAGAGCAGATAACACAAAACGCTTAGACTGCGGCTCCTGGTTGCACCTGTAGGAGTGCTAGCAGGAAGATGATGTCCAAGGTGGGGAAACATTTTCTGGAGGATGTTGTTTGATGTTGAAATCCATAACAACAATTGGAGGGATGAGGAAGCCTAAACTGTTGCTAAGAGCTGTGGTACTGGGGTTCATCCCAAAGCAACCAGTCCGTCTGAGTTAAATCACATAATCTAGGAACAGACTGCCCAGAGAAGTTGTGGATACCTTATCCCTGAAAGTGTGTTTGAGGCCAACTTAGATGGCACCCTGAGGTCCCTGGTCTAGTGAAAGATGTCCTTGCCCATGAACAGGGGTTGTAACTAAATCTTCAAAGTCCCGTCCAACCCAAACTGTTCCATAATTCAATTCTATTTTACTAATCTGTTGGACTGGGTCCAAGGAAAAGACCATCATAATTTGATATTCCTTCCACTTGTTGATCAAGTTCCTTGAACTTGTTTGACTGAACTGCAACTCCACATGATGGTGTCAGTGATGTAGGCACAGGCTCCACAGGGTTACAAGCCTTAAGGTTTGACAAGGGAAAAGTGGTTTTGGGTGGCCAGATTGAAGTTGAGCGGGTGGGAGCAAAGGGTTTATCAGGCCCTTCTGCTCACTCACATGGCTCAGCACAGAAGGACAGGACATTGTGGCCAGTTCAGACCTGAGGCAAAGCCAGAGAGATGAAGCCAAGCTGACATCTCCTCATATGTCAGTCTTTGCCTTCAGCCCTTTTCAAAGAACTGCACTTCCTTCAAAGAGTGATATCCTTAGGATGACCATTTTTATATAATGTGCTCCTTGGTATCTAGGGAGTGAGTCCTGGGGTGTGAGGGGTAGGCCAGATTCCTGAACACAGAAATAGGGTGAGTAGGGTCAATGATATCATAGTTGTGGGGGCAACATACAGAAGTGAGCAATGGCCAATGGACAGGGAATAGACTTCAGCTTTCCAGAGAGATGGCTCAGGAGCCCAGACATAGTGTTGTTGGAAACATGATGATCCAAAGACATAAACAAGGAAAGGCCCCTACAGAGAACATCAATCAGTCCATCAATTTTTTCTGGAACAAAGCAGGTGAACTTGCAACACACACCCTTCTTCATTATTGCGTATCAAAAACATACCTGTTTTTGTCAGATGCATTTTTTGGTTTAGTAAGAAATAGCAGATCTTTTAAACTCTGCTTCTGATATGTGGAGGCAGATTTACCTTTTACTTTTATTTAGAATGGGTTGGTATCTTTTTATTGATGCAACACATCAAGTAAAAGTTTTTTATTGGTCTGTTTTCAAGTGTTTACTTACAGGCATTTCACCTGGAGATACAATCCTGAGTAATTTACCCAATATGCAATTGATACCTAGAATTCACAGGCCCTAATGAAGTAATATGCTCTGAAAATTCATTCAAAAAAATTATCAGAAAAATGATGATCCAGGTGTCAAAATAGAAATTATATTAGTTATCGCTAGATATAAACTCTTGCCAAATTGTCCTTCCCTCCAGCTTGCCAAGACTGACACTAAATAAATGACCTGATGATTGCCTTGATATTTTAATGCTTTCAATTTCTCATTATGCCTTGTAACAGCAGGAGAATGCCAGTTTTGTGTGTGTGTGTGTGTACACGCAGGCAAAATCTATCATTGCAAATATTGTAACAACCAATAAAATGTAAAATGGAGGCAAATACCAAGACAAGCAAAAGTGGAAAATAAGACAGTAATTTGCAATCATAAAGAAAAAGTAATGAACAAATAAATTGCATTGCTGTATGACAGGTATTATAAAGACTCCTGCTAGAAAACAGCAGGAAATTCTTTCATCTGATTGGCCAGGCTAAACTCAAAAGAGCAGAGGCTAAAAAGTAATAGATTTGGTTTGATTGTGTGACTCTTGGAACTCAAATAACTTTTACTAAATCTGTTATTATAGTCCTTGATTAATTGTTGTTTTAATATTTACATGGGTTATAAAACCCTTCATATTTTCAAATTGACCTACAGTCTCAGTAAAGCAAACAATGTGAAGAATTTTATCTTTATATGTTTATGACGGAATCTCACACAAAAGAGGAAAGAAAAAATAGGCAGTCATATCAAAAGCAGAAGAAAGGAGTTGATCTAATACAGTAAATCAGCTTCCTCTCTGATTGCAAAAAAAAAGAACAAAAAGTTTCTTAAAATTGGCATTTTATGACATGAAAAATGTTATTATATGTGCTTATGTCCACTAGGCTTATAATATTAGTAGCAAATGTAATGGAGCACCTTGAGATTATTTCTATCTTATCAATGATCCTTGTCAGTCCCTTCCAACTCGGGATATTCCATGATTCTGTGATTCTATGCCTAACCTTTCACAAACACATTACCGTCCCCTCCACATTCCTTGCTGTTGATACAAGGAGCAGACAACACTATCAATTCTCAGAGATCAGTCACTGCTCACTGATACAGCTCTAGATTTGAAAACTAAGATATTCAGATACTAACATTGCTTTGGTAATAAAGGATCCACAAGTAAATTATATGAACACAAAATTATTTGAATAAATGCAAATCACTATTCCAAGTTACTTGCTTATAATAATCAATCTTAGTATGTTTATAGGTGCTCATTCAAGCAAAGAATACATGAACTAAATTATGCTTTCAAAGTATTTACTATGCTTTTTGGATAATATTTTAACTACTCTGAAAACAATCTTTATTTCTGTGTCAAAGCCTCACTCTGCTCTTAAACATGAGCACTGCATATGCAATAACACTGCAGCATCCTAGAAATTCCAGTCTAAGCTTCTATGCATACTGTCTCAAAGGTAGACTTGAAGTTAATATAGTCAATGCATAAGAAAACAGATTTTAACCTGTTGGCTTTTGCTTCACTCTCATAAACATTAGCTGTAAGAGTCCTTCAGGCCACATAATCTCTCCCCATGTGACTTCACTGCCCTCAATGGGTTTTCATTGCTGTAACCAATTTATTCTATAATTAGAGTTTAATAAACAATCTCTCTGAGGATGTACAGGAAGGGAAATAATTCACCCTTCCTCTCTTGCATAGACTTCTCACTGATAACAAGACTAAAATAGAGTAGAAAACATTACTTTTGACACTAGATCAAGTACATGTAATTGTGAATTCAGATAACCACTCTTAGGTATGTGGAGACCTTATTTGTATACAGTGACTTCAAAGTAGGAAAAAACACTTCAAATAAAACTACAGTACTAATAGATATTGCTTTCCTTAACTGATGGAAGATTTTAACCAGCCAAAAACATACACTCTTTTAAAATAATTTTTAGAAAACCTGGCAAAATAAACCTGCATTTTAATGCTTGTGAGTATTTTTGTGTCTCACCATGGAGCTCCATTTTGCCACTCTGCTACTTCCCAGCTGAACATCTGGACTACTCAAATATGTGGCATGGCACAGTAGCTGCTAATTGTCAAAAGAAGCAGCTTGAAGACTTCCTCTGATCTTTTAAGAAAGGACTTTTTACTAAAAGTACAAGCCAGAGTTTAGAAATGGGATTTATGTCAAGCTTATATGAGATTGTAGCAACAAAATAATGTACACAGTGGAGGTTACTGATAACTTTTTTTGGTGCATTTAATGCTAAGTGGCAAATTGCTCTGAACCAACAAATATTCACAGATTTCTCCAGGCAAAGGACTTCGTACACTCATCTCACAAAAGCACAGTCTAACAGTCCTTTCAGGAGGAGAAAAAACAGTACTTACTTCAATAGCTTTGGATCATTTATGATCAAAAAACCAGTGTAATCAATGCAAATATTTCTTTTGATTACTGTGTATATGCTGAAGTAGAGCACTGACAGAGATTTTATAACCTAAACTGTACAAAGAAAATGTAGATAGCCTATCTAAGTACATTTAACACATGGGTACAAAATGCTTTGTGTCAAAGGGGAATTCTAGTTTGAGAGTGCAGGATATCATTAACAGCTTTTTCACTATGTGACATGAATAATTTATGTGTGTGTGTGTATATATATATACACACACACACACACATATATATATAAATAAATTATGCAGAAGATCTCCTTTTGTCACAAAAAACTTAGACAAGCAAGCTATTGCATTAATCTCCCTGGATACAGCCTTTAGTTTATAAGAAGGATTTGTTCAATGTAGATTCTGGAGATTATAAAAAAACCCACTAAGTATTTTGAAGCGTGATCTTCTGATGATAAATGAAGATGACTGAGTCCATTCTCTACGCTACAATTAGGGCTTGTCTCCAAAAATACGACTGTGAATCAGACTTCACACTTAGAATATTTGTTTCCATCTCATTTGTTTCCAGGGTTTCTGTTCATTTTGAAAAGCCTTGATGTCTTTTATATAGAGAGGAAACAAAGGACTGCATGTTTTGAAGCCTTGAAATAAATAGGAGGAATTCCTTGACATGTTTTCTCATATATTTCACATTCCCAATGCTTTTAATATGAAATGGTTTATAACTAGAGCAGATTTGAAATGTTAATCAGTAGCATATATACCAGGGTGTGCAAAAGAGCGAGGAAAATCCTGGAAAATATCTTAGCAACAACCTTGTTCTGATTTAGTGCTTATTTTACTCTTGACAATCTCTACTCCATTTTAATTCACATACTTTGATTAGTCTTTTGCTGTCATGATAGAAGACAGATATGAGGTTTAGAGCTACTAGTATTACAAGAGTCTTGTTCTTTTTATTTCCATATTTTCTTTCAATTGCTGAATAAATTTTTAATCTCAAAATCAGTATTTTGAAATTCAGTTGAATTTATAAGTCAGCATTTTTTTACCAGTGCCTATTGGCATGCCTGACAATGTTTGTCTTGATTTAAACCCCCAAAACCCAAAGCCCCCAGCTATTTTCTGAAAAAGCTTCATTTCCAAAGCTTTTATTTTTTTGTTCAAAATCCCATCTGGGATAGAACTAACACACCATGAGATGGATCCGTGTGTCTGTGCTGTTCTCTGTCTCTGCAGACAGGTGTTACAGATGTATAATAACTCCAGTGCTTCTCTAGGAGCTGGGGCTCTCTGTGCTTGTGAATTCCAACCCTACTGGCACATGCCTAGCACGCCAGGGCTTTTCAAGAGGACTTCTATTCACTACATGAGCACTACACAAATCATGTATCTCAAAGAAGCCCTAGGCTGGGTCCAGTGCGTTTCCACTTGCAGTGGCACCGCTGGTCACTCTGCACCTTTGTTCCTCTCTGCTCCTGTATGAAGCTCTCTTGGCAAACATTCTCCCATCAATGTGTTAAAGGAGTGGAACAGTAAAAAAATGCACAAATTATCCATCCTGAGAGCAAATTAACGAATGCAAATAAATGCAAATTCAATGCATTACCCTGGCATGGCATGCTAATGAGAAAACAAGTCATTTAGTCAATCAAGGAAATATGCAAATAAAAAACATCCTTTTCCAAGTTACTTTGACACAGAAGTCTAAAAGAAATTAAATACTGCAACTGTACTTTGAGTATACAAATTACTATTTGTGTAGTTTGCAATAAGAACATTCTACCTTGTGTTTTTTTTCTCTGTTCAAACTTGGCAATAGCAATATAACAAAATGTATTTCCTATTTAAAAATACTGCAGAAATGTATTTTTCTCACTAATGTGATGTTTGAAGCTTAATGCTGAAAAACCCCAAACGACTAAAATGTGCTCAGCATACTGCTGAAAATTCAGCTTTATCTAAAGTCAAATGGTACAACCAAGCAGTTTGTGTTTCTTGAAAGATAATAAACAGCTCGCCCTTCCAAGACCTGCTGTTGCAAACAACATTTGCCTTTCTCCATGTGTGCATCTGAGGACCACTGTTTCAGTCCCAGTGTCAGATAGCAAGTTGCTAGGGAAGATCTGCTTCCCCCAAGAAACAGGTGTTTTGGTGGATTATAAACACATATGATTAAACACAGCACACATGGGGAAGGGTCAGGGCCCAGTGAACAGTACTGGTCATCACCTGTAGTTATAAACAGGATCAAGCAATGTAATTAAAGTTCCAGAATTAATTGCTGGAATATCAGGACTGACCAAATCAAGACACCAACATTGATAAATACCACTGTGCACAGTTGCTGTAAAGGAGAGATAAGAACAGCACTAGATACTATTCCTTTCTGCATAGTAACTTTCAGGTTAGGAGCTAAAAGGTACCAAAGACTTCTTTGCTGCTCCTTTGAACTTTTCTGTGTTATCTCCCAAGCTCCTTCTCTGAACAATTTAGGATACACTAATTACTTTGTAAAACATTTGAAAAGTAGGTATCTGAATGTTTTGCCATGGTTTTTAAATTGAATTCTACTTTTTTGCATCCAAAGAATCAGAAGCAGATACTTTTTTGTCAAGGAAATGGACAAACAGTTTTCTGGCAAAGTTAATTCCTTCCCATTAGTCTAATGCATTATGGAACAGCAAAATTACAGCATGCTAAAATGTTATCCTGTAAAGTTCAATCAGCAGCTGTGACATGCTTAACCCAAACTCTTTTCTATGACTATATTATAAAATTAATGGAAATGCAATTACTTATTTTTAAAGAAAATCACATACATTCTTTTATATTCTTGTATATTTCTAATATACAGTCACTCACTGGGCTTTTTTACACGGATGATTACCTTCTCAAGATCTATGTTGCTGTCTCCACAATACCTATGTCAAAATAAATGTCTGTTTCTCTGTAGCTAATCTAGCAAAAGTAAGTGCAAAAGTGAACCCAGTGATGTAAAAGGGGATATTCAGCAGAACAGAAGCCTAAATTTTCCTCCATTGCTGTCTCAAAGGACTTTGAGTTCTTTGTAAGTTTAACTTTCCAATTTTTGTTTTTAGTTGGTATTTCCTGAGGATTTGAACAAATGACCCTTTCTAGCTATCTAGTACTTACCATTTAGCAGATGGAATAGCAATCAAAATTTGCATTTGGAATTGTCTTATTTCATTTGCCTGAAACAACAGAACTTGACTGAGCTTTCTACAGTCTGACACACATTTTGTCAGGTGAAATAAATATTGCGGGTTTTGATGGACAAACGGAAGAATGCTCAAAGACTGTGTTTATTAGTGTTATTTTATTACTTGCCATCTCTAATTATGCTGTATCTGCAGCAAAATATTTATTTCTCTTTTTTGGTACCTTGTTCCAAGCACAACTAAAAGGGCAAGGGTCTCTTTTTAGGTAGAATACTTGAAGATTGAGTGACTTTACTCATTTTCCAAGGTCAAAAGAGAAATATAATGGAAAAAGTACAGTGAAGCATTTTAAAGCTGATGAAATTCTATTAAAAGGGCTGTTAATTCATGGAGGGAAGGAGATGAACATGCTGTTCACCTGTAGCTCTGCAGTATAATTTTCATATCGAGTGTTAATGACAGGTAACCTCCCTAGAGATTTATTCATTCATTTTCTCCCAGGTACAGTGTATCAGCCGAAGACTTTTCTGCACAGCCGTGATGTGAATCGCAATTAACGCTAAGCAGCCGGGGGTTGTTTGTTAGATTGTCAGAGCAAGCGAAGCTGAATGACTTTATGCTATTTACAGGAAGAAGACAAGCAAGACAGATGTATGATAGACTACCTGGATCCCTATGGAGGAGCGGCGACTCTTGAGGAACTCCTCTGCTTTTGTCACGAGGATGGCCTTGTCACTGGTGCGTATGGAGGTGCCCTGGCCCTCGGCCGCGTGGCGCTGGGCGGCCGCCGTCTCCAGGGCCAGGTTCATGGCCTTGTTGCTGTCCAGGCTGTCGGTGGAGTTGTACATGGCTCGCCCGTCCTGCGGCCACGGGGATATCCTCTGCGCCCGGCTGTCGTGGTACGCGTCCTGCGTGGACTCCGTGCTGCTCTGCGCCGTCACGGAGATCAGCGGCTTGGAAGTGGTGCGAGGGGGGACGGGCGGTGGTGTTTTTTTGTAACTTGTGTAAGTTACAGCTGCGGGAAGAATTATAAAACAAAACAAGCAGAAAAAGAAAAGAAAGAAAAAAGGAAAGAGAGAAATCAAGATCAATCTGATGGAAACTTGACAAAAGAAATCACTTTAAGATTGTGCTGTTTAAAAATTATGGTGGTGTAACGTAGTACTCTTCATCAAGCTCGCTGTTATTTGAAAGTGTCACTCAGAGTCAGATGGCCATCCACAGAAACATTTTATTTCAACAAGGAAGAAGGAAGGGGTGGAAAAGAGAGTCCCAAATAGCAGAGAACATGAAAGAGAGTTAGCGAGGATATGTGTGTTAAGACTTGTGCTGGGTAAGAACACACTGAGGCTTCTGAGACTGAGGGATTAAGCTCATGAAAGGAATAAAGGAAGATTTTTTTCTCCCTGTTCTTATTGTCTGAACTGTGAGCTTTGTGGTATGCCACACTACTTTATCGTATGCCACACTATAACCTTTTAAAATCCTTCCACGTACACTGGTTGGAATTAGGCAAGGTTGTCTACTTTCTTGTGCAAGAAGCATATATTTTAAAATTTTTTTCAATACCATTAATAAAAGGAAATTCAAGTCATGTTAAAAATATTCTAATATATGCAAAGCTATTAAGACTTTGATGAGCAGAGCAGTTCTGAAGCTGGTTTAACATAGATTCTCTCTTCCAGCATAAGGCTCAACAAAACATCCGATAAAACTCTACAGATCCAGAACTGTGCCAATACTGCATCCTTACAAAATTTCAAAAATTTCATAGAGATTAATATTTGATCATTAATATCACAGAGCTGAATCTTCTAATTGTCTAAGACCACTATATACTTTTTCACTTTTTTTTTTTTGTACTAATAAGAGTATTTCTGCTGTGGAAGAGTATTTTCCCCAAAGCACATACAATCATAATTCATAAAATCAGCAACTGATTAAAAAAATGCATTGTGGTATATCTTTATTCCTGTATGGAGAAACCAAGTCCAGTTCCCTTCTTGTATAGTTACAGGAGTAAGCTTGCCTTTGTCTGGTGTTACTGATGGATTGACATTGCAGCAGTTACTCAGGCAACCTTGGAATTGGGATTACTTGAGTCCAAAAAAGGTTCTGCAACAGTTCCTCTTCCCGTTACACCGGTATGGGCTGATGCACAATGAAGTCAGCCTCTCCAGCTGTGTTTTTTATAAAAGGCTATGTTGCAGCTATCTGGAATGCAGGGATCAGCTTAGGAATTAACACCTTGGACTGCTGAGCCTGTATCACCAGGCTAGCCTATGTGAACAGTGAATCTAGAGAAAGTGACTCTTAAATGTTGACTCTTGATGATCATAAAGTGTTATCATACATAAGAGAAAGGTTGAGCTAGTGAAGAAAACCTTCATGTAAAGGACATTTTGAATTACTGTTGATGCTGCTCAATTCTGGTAGAGATTTAGAGCCTTGCTCTGAGCTAAATTGCTCAATCAGAGTGAAACATGTAAAAACACGTGAAACATGCTCTTCAGAATCTGAGACTGTGCTTTTTTTGCAGTGCCATTTTGTTGTCTTATCGCCAGTCTTATCTCCTGTCAGTTTTGTAACCAGCAATTAAGAAGAAAGGAAAAACTCAATATTTTTCAGATGCTTTAGGGAGTACAGAAAATTCACAGAAGAAGGGGGAGGCTGTAAATCTTGAAAATTAAGTCAGTGTCTAATGAACTCAAGCAGTGGGTCTGAGGAATGTTTCCACTAAGAGAGTTGCCATAATGCTGCTCCCCCACTCTGCAAATTTAGATGCAAGTGATCAACATGCTGGGAAATGTTATAAATAGAGAAAATGGGGTGAAATAGGGTGAACAATATCCAGCAGAGGAAGCCAATTTTACCTGTAACATAAGACAGGTTATCACTGTGATAGCTACTTTCCTGTTTTTACATCTGTCTTCATGTAAAAGAATAGCAGTGAATAATGAAACATATGGTTAATGTGATAATGAAACATCACAAGCAGGTATATCCCTACTACTTGAGCAGCAGATCACTTCTCTAATGAATATAAATGTTAGACTTCTGTTGCAACCCTTCTTAGCTGACTAAATCTTCATTTACATTTCTGAAAAAGAAAAATTCTTCCTGTGGCAAAACCAAAACAATTTCTTGCCTTTTTTTCTTCCCTGCCTTTTTTCTCCCCCTAGGATTGAATATTTTATTCTAAAAAGTCTGATTATTTCAGTGGAGTGACATGATTTAAAGCCACCAGGTATTAGAGTAACTTCAGTGTTCTGGCAAGCATTTGATTGTGAACACTAAACAGAAATTAAAAATCCCACAGATGTTCAACAAGTAGAAGAAACTTCCAGTATACTGGAAGTTTGTGGAAAACTGGCTGCATGTTTACAGTGAATTATGGCAGGAAGAAATTCAATTAATTCCTACACAGTCACAGAAATCAAATATTGAGCATGGAATAAAAAAAAATTAATCTCTACACTGTTAATGAGTTCCTATCTGGAATAACAGTTTCAGAGACAGAAATCTGTGACTAACTGGAGACTAACAAAATCCAGTAAGAGGATAGAGACCTGCATTTGAGAGTCAAATCTTGCTACAAATTCTATTTGCTTTAATCACTCAAGTGGTTCTAGGGAAGTACATGGGAGAACTTGGCATGTGTTGCTGACTTAAGAGACAGCTACATAACAGATTAGGGTCCTGTTAAAGGAGAAAGTAACACATTGATCCACAGTTTAGTGTTCATGCTTGGGTTCAGATTTCTAATGAATAAGTATTGCCCTAAGGTCTGAAGCATGAGACATGATGTCTCTTGCAAATTGTTTCCATTAACAGTGGTATCTGGGAATAGTCCTGGTATCAACAATAACCCTTTTCTATCCTGTCCAGTTCTTGGTCCTGGAAATCGTGAATGCAACACATTATATATGGGAAGAAACACTTATTGCTCATAACTGAAAATGAAATTTTTTATTTATCATCTGCTTATGCTGATGTACAGGGGCTCCTGTCACCTTTGCACCATTCTCTATCCTGTACATTTTATTTGCCTTAGTAGTTATTAGTCCAAAGCAAGTATATAAAACCTCCTCAGCACTGCTTTGTGTCTTGCCCATTTTCAGTTGTCATTCAGCTCCAGAGCTGTGGAGGACTTTGCTGTCCCCACAGAGAGGGCTGGTGCTGGGCAGTGCAGTCCTGGGGTGCAGAGCACTGCCTGAGGACGGTGACCCATAGCTGCACAGGCACTGGTGATGAGAATTGCACTGGGAACGAGAATGGAGAGTTCTGCAGTGCAGACAAGCTGAGCATCAGAGGCAGCACAAGAGCAGGAGATGAGACCCAGCATGAGGCAGGCCTGTGGAAGAGCCCCAGGAGGGCAGAGCTGGTGCAGGATGGCTTCAGACAGATTTAAATTGTGCACTTGAGCAGATGCCAGAGACCCACCCCATGTCTGGATACATAAAACCTCAATCCAGGATAATCTCCTGTTGTTTCTAGTGCTGACCAAGGATTTCTGAATTCCTTATTTTCATGACTTCTTTAATTTTAAGTGCTTTTAGTGTGCATATCCTGAATATTCCTGATATTTCTCTTGCCAGTCCTGCTGCTGAGCAATGATGCTCAAGCAAAGTAAAAGCACCAGGCCTCTGCAATGCTGTTAATCAGTTTGCAAAATCTATAGCTGCTCTGAAATGCAAAGAAAAATAAAGCAGATGGCACAAGACATAAATATGTCTTTTTATGAATAAACTAGAAAAAGAAACTAAAATTTTCTTTCCAGTTGTATTCAAAGGCTATCATGATATAAAAAGCAGAATTTATTTTTTGACTAATTTTATGAAGCGGGAAAAATATTTTTTAAAATCCTGAACATTTTGTCTCCCTCTATTAGTTTATAATAATCAATCAAAAATTACAAAAATGGTGACAAACTGTTCTAATTCTAAACCATATGAATTCCTATTTGAATCAAAGCATTAACTGCTTAGGTACTTGCCTCTCTTCAACATAAATATGTGCAATTGGCTCCACTAGATTTTCCTTTAAGGAAGGGCATTTAGAGAAATGGAGAGTAAACAAAATTATTCTGTGCTGCTTTGTAGTGGGCCAGAAAAAAAATGATGCAAACCAGGTAGAAATTGTTCAGGAGAAATGAGAAAGTAACAATGCAGCATAATATGCATTAATTTCTCACCCAGTGAGGAAAAAGTGTAAAATATCAAATTAGTTTTTTAAGGATTGATGTCCTAAGTGCCAGACCCTTACATGCACAAGATTGCCTACCAGTGCTGAGTATGGCACAGAGGTGGCTATGAATGACCTGTTCTGTAAACCACATGAATTTTTTTATGTGCTCTGTGATGCCAGCCAGGCAGATCAGTCATAACCAGAATATCAGGCACGATGGCAATACTGCTGAGTAGCCAGGAAGATGATTCCAGCACTGGAGAACTGGCAGTTGGGTGGTTTGGATACACACAATAGAAACAAAAGGAAGATTTCCTGATAATTTATAAACAAAAGTTTAACTGATAGAGCTGGAAGCAGAATATCCCTCTCAATCTACACTGCATTTGTCTAAACTTGCTAAATGTTACTGTTGATACAGCCATAGAAGTCAGTTATTCCAGCCATAATCCAGTGTCAAATTTATACTAGAAATAAAATTACTAAAATAAGTCAATTTAGCCATAACTTCAGGTTAGCCATAGACCTTCACAGACACAAGGCAGTAAGAGAAATGTGATCTATTTGATGAAATAGCAGTGGCTGTGGGTGACATTCAGAACACCTTTCAAAAGGCAGCCTTTTCATAAATTACCACTTTGGGTCCATTTGCAAGATAGAACCACCTGAGGGGTCTTACAAATCAATATAATCATTAAGCACTTAGTCAAAATAACATTATTTAGGCTGAGATCACAAAATTAGCCGGGTGATGAATTTACATGGTAGCACCGTCAATTAAAGGAAATGGTTGTGGCAGAAGTAAACTGGATTTTCTGTTTTGTAGGGGGGTTTATCCAGAAGGAGGATAATGGCTCTGCAGGGAGCTGCCCTGGAGGCAGAGGTCCCAGGGGCGTGCTGCTGAAGGCACACAGGGCTCCTCTGAGCACCAGGAGAAACCCAGTGCAATGCCCAGGCTGGAGCTGGATCTTCTGCTTTGCACGGGGAAAGTCAGCACCAACCCTGAAATTATTTCAGAAGAGGAAAAAGAGGCCTTCTCATATTGTAAGGCAACAATCAAATCTAACCCTGTATCAAAAGAATACTCAGTTTTTGGAAGAGTGTTTTGGCACATACTGTTTTAGCCAAAGGCTTTGGAAGTCTCAGCTAACATGACTGTCCCTGAAATGCCCTGAAATCTCTTCACTGCTCTCCATCATGGTCATTGGAAATTTTGAGTTACTCCTAAAATAAAAATGTACATATGGATGCTTCACAGTTACTGCTCAAAACACAGAATGATGATCATTAAAAGAATATTAAAAAATCAAAGGGGACCTTTGAGGAAAAAAAATCACAGACACTAAAAGAGTTTATTTCTCACAAAAAGAATTAATTATTTGATGATTTTTCTAACAAGACATGGATGTCAAAAGTAAGAATACAAGTCCCCATTTAAAAGACAGGGTGTTGGGACACAATTTTTTTATATATGCCTCTTTTTGTCTTCCATCTACACCAGTCTCTGATTCCAAACATCGTTAAAAGGAGACTGTTGTATCAAACAGGCCACTTTAATTGTACAAAATAATCTGCTTTTCTTAGTCAAATTCTGAAATGTTAGTAAGGGGTTTCCTTCTTGAATCAGTTCTATCTTTAAAGTTCAGTCATAGCCAAAGATTTAAAAATGCTTGGTTTTAACATGTGTAACCTCTGGTATTTAATTAAGAAAAATGGATCTGTTAGAATGATGAGGAAAAGGTTGAATCAGACTGTTTGGATCCAAGCAAATCAGTAAATCAGTCTGCTTGGATCCAAGCTTGCCATTTTCAGTGTGTGCCCTCAGGGACTACCTCAAAACCTGCACTGATGATTGGAGTCTCTGCTTTCTGCTTTCAGTGCTGAAGCAGTATGTACTCAGGCTGCACAGAAGAAAAGAGTGATTTGCTCCATTACCTGACCCTAGACTGGCACCTGAATGTAAATCAAGTTCTTCAGAGTGCTCCTCTAACACACCCACTTGCACTTAAATTGAAATACTCTCTGTTTGTGAGTGTAGGGCAGGCAAAGGAAACGTCACACACAGCCCAGGCTTCTCCAGCCCTTTCCTTTGCTGCTCCCTGGAAAGGTCCACACCTTTGCTTGCTGCTCTGGTGGTGAAAGATCCTGCAATTTTTGAGGACTTTCCACGTTCAAGAGTTTCTCCATTTTAAAGGTTGTCGAGAGTGGGTTTTTTTAATTGTAAGAATATTCAAATCTTGCAAAAGTAGTCATTAAAACTTACCACTGTCATACTGTGATTCAAATTCAAGAGATAATTTTGTTTTAAATTAAATTAACTCCTTTAATTAAATTCTGAATAAATTTCTCTCTCACATAATTAGAGAGATGCTTTAGTTGTTAACCCATCTTCCTGCTTCTCCCCTTTTCTCATTTAGGCCTGCATGATGAATCCTAGCCAGTAAAGAGACCAGAGAGTTCCTCACTAGGGAGAGAGTCTCAAGTTTGGGTATCTGTGAAAAGACCCTGTTTCTTCCCTTTGAGATTAAACAGTCAGAAACAGTGATATACATATCTTGCTGATATATATATATATATATATATATATATATATATATATATATATATATAAAATCATAGTGATTTTTTTGAGATTTTTTTTTTCGAGAAACTGCTTACACCCAGATGATTTTTATCAGCACAGTTTATATGATGGGCTGCACTTTAGGTAAACCTGAAATCATTGCCTGGGTAGTGTGCATCTATAATTTTGCAACCTTTTTTCCTGTTGGATCATTTTACACATCTTGTCATTAAGTAAACCTGGATATTTGTTACACCCTAAAGTCAGATGTTAGTTGGTAGTCTCATGTTGGCATAGTCTGTGGGGGCAAAATATTGCATTTGTCCTGAGCCAGTATTTAAAGTGGGGTCTTTTAATAACAGTGAATTACATCAGAACTTCAAGACAGCTTTTCTCACCTCACATCAGTTGCTGATAAAAACCCCGCTCTCCAGCTCTAAGTTAGTTGTCCAATCACTTTTAGAATTACTGTGAGAAAAATAAGCGATTCTGGGGGCAATTCTTGCCCATTTTAGATGCTTATTTTACCAGGAAATGAATCATTCTATGCTTTTCTCTGTCAACCATAGAGACAATCAAGGACAACCAGCTCAAATTAGGACATCTAATTTTGACATTTACCATCACTGGCAATGTTCAAGAAACAAGTGGGCCTGGTACTTGATTTAGCTGACATGGTGGTGTTCAGTCAAAAGTTGGACTCGATGACCTTGGAGGTTTTACCCAACTTTAATGATTCTATGGTGCTGTGAAATGCCTAAAGGGATGAGAAAACCTCCAGCCAAAAGCTCTGTTCCTGTGACACACTGGTTTGCACTGGGATATAACCTGTCCTGTCTTTTCTTACTCTTGTTCATTGGAAAGGTGGGAGCTTCATCTCCTCTGCTCCACATCCCTCTGAGCTGGATGGTAAAGCAAATCTGAATGGAATTTGCCTGCAGTAATGACTGAAACCTAATTTCCTGAGCCTTGATCCCTTCTGCTGAAGCTGCTACATAGCAGCCAGTACCAGCTTTGCCCACGGTATCTTCATAACTCCAGACAGGAATGAAAAGCAAAGCTTCTGTATTTCTGCAACTTTTAAAATTTAATAACCAGTTTAAGGCACTAGATTAGACCATGCTGTTAATCCCATTGAAAATGCTGATATTGAAATCAGTGGAACCTGTCCAGTTCATACCATCTCCAGGTCTGGACCATTATATTATTATATTATTGACAGAGACAAGAATTGTGCTGCCTATATACAATTTTTAAAAAAGTTTTTCAAAACAGCTCATCACTGAGACACTGCTGCCAAATAAATTACATATAAAAAAACCTATTTTTTTAAGCAACGTCTGTCTTTGACATCTCTCTGATAAACAGAATCTGTGCAGCGCTTTTAAAAACTACTGAAATCATTAGTATGACACAACGTCAATTAAAATTTACTGGGGCAAAGCAAAATTACTGGATGAGGTTTTTTTTTAAAAAAAGAAAATAAATCTGTGTGTGCAACAGGTTAGCCTCAATATTCAGCGTAGATCCTTTCAGTTCTGTACATCTATCTGATTTTGTGCAGGAAACTAACAATTAAGAGGAAATGTGACCACTAAATTTGGAAAAAGCTGGAGCCACTACAGTCTCCCTGGAGAAGAAATGTATAAAAGGAATTACTATAATCAAGTAATTCAGTACGCAAGATGTTACCTCCATATTGAGAAAACTTAGGTCTGTAGGCAGCTCCATGTTACATAAATGATAAATATGTTTTGACAGTGTAATTAATGTTAGTCTCAAAACAGAAATGCAAATCAAACAAGACATCAAGATCAGGGACTGTGGGCCTTTGCTAAAATTAACAGAGATGTGGGCAACACAAACCTCATAGATTTCTGATGGACTGGTTACAAAGGGTTCTTATTTTAGATCAGTTAATTAGCAAGAAATTATAGCCTAACCAGTATCCTGTAGATGACATGGCGAAGTGCTGACAGCTGTACTGCTCTTCTAAGCAGTTCCTGTGTGCCTCTAAAATACTGAAGTTGCATTAAAAAGCACCATCTCAGTTTTTCAATTGCAGGAAGGAAAAGTGTTCCTTTAACTATATTTCATTTTCAAAATGTATGTGCAGCTTTTCAGGAATACGGATTGCATTTGTCACCTCATCAACACAGTAAGAGACAAAGAAAAAAAATTCCAAACGCTGTGAATCACTTTTCTTGTGCTACTCTTTTCACATTGAAATAAAACAAAATAATTGAAAATGTTTTCCAGTAAAATTTCTTCTCAAACTCCCATGTACCCCTCTCACTCAGTTAAATTAATTTCCATCAGCCTCCTAAACCCCCTCATGAATATATTATGTAGGTTTATAATTGGTTTTATTTTTCTATTTTCTATTCTCTTTCTTACAGTAACTCTTTGTCGCTTGTAATTTTATTTAATTCACAGTAAGGAATTTCAAGACAAGTAGGATGAGAAAAACAATTTGCTTGCTTACCCTTAAGGAAATGTTGCATAATTTTATCACTATGTTATGATAATAGTCTGACATTAAGGAACATAAGTGATTACTAAATATTTTAAACAAATGCAATTTAGTACCTTTAAACAATATATTTAATCCACAGAGATTACAAGTCTGGACACAAACTCAGAGTGCACTTTTTTGTCAAATCCAATAACCATTTTAGCCAAGAAACAGATGCAGTGAGTGTCAAAACCAGTCAAAACTAAGAAAGCTACTTGCAGGCTCTCAACCATGTATTTAGGTGTAGCAAAGGATGCTGCTGTGTTTGGATCTCTCAGTTATCCTTGTTTACAATGGGACCCAAGTTTAACCTTAGTTTTCATCTTGTAATGCAATTTGAATAGGTTTAAGTTTTGCCTTAGATTAATGGAAGTTAGCTAGCTATGCAATGCTATCACTGTAGACTATTTTAATAGACAACAGAGAGAAACAGGGATCTCCAGAGGATCACTTCTGTCATAGAGGGGACAAGTTATAGAGAACATAGATATCCACTGGCTATAACAGGATATTAAAGTGACTGCCTTTGAAACATACATTTTAGATACATGTATCACATGAGATGAACTTTTATGACTGAAATTTGTATAATTTCTTAGACTGGGGGAAGGAGGCAGAGAGTGAAAATAAATGTATTTTTCTGGACACAGGAATGTCCGAAAAGGTAAAGAAATGGATGTAAAATTCATGGCTCATTGATGTGTCCTTGATATGCTGTTCTCATTCTCAGAAAGCCAAGTGATAGGTTACTCACTTCAAGCTGTCTTCATGAACCCTTGGTGTCCTCTAGTTGCCCTTGAGGTGTAGCAGTGTGCTGTTGGGGTTGCTCTGGTACTTGTGGTTTCCAGTGTGTGTATTTTCATGGACTATATACTGAGACTGAACCTTGGCCTTACAGCAAGTAGGACTTTGTCAGGACTGATCAAAGTGCTATTCATTGACAATAAATCACCTCAGTGTAGGCTGGGGTTTGTTGATTCTGTGTTTGTGCACAACAGGATCCATACATTGTATTCAGTCTGAGTCAAACTCACCAAGACACAGGTACCAAAGGATTCCTCCCTAAACAACAGTTTCTTGTCTAGGTCCTGTATAGATGGTACCAGTCAATTGTCTTTGAACTAATCAGAGTTAGTCGTCATGGGAACTTAGACAACTAGATTGCACAAAAGCATCCATGTTTAGTTGACTTGACCTGAAGGTTAACCCAACACAATTCAACTAACCTGTCTGGTCAAAGGCTAATTCTGTCAGGTGATGCCCTAGGAATGTCACCAATTTCAGTGTCTTTATTTTCTCTGATGCTCTGGGAAAAAACCTTTCCAGGATGTTTTGAGTATCAGTATCAGGTTTATCAGTTGTCTTTCTAGGGTAGATCTGAGTCTGAATAATTTTCCTGATGCAGAAATGGATCAAATGATGTTTGTGTAGCTAGCACGGCAAGGAATGTAGTTCCAGGCACATATCATCATTACAGCTCCTGACACTCACACCTTCAACAAAAAACCAGGACTGAAGGCATGCAAAGTTTCTGAGAAGACTCCTTAGAGTTTATTTTCTTTCCCAGGAGGAGAAGCACAGGCAGGGTCCTTCATTCTTTTTTGCTGCAAGGAAGCACGATGAACTGGTGCTTCCAGGGTCACTGGCCCTGTGTGCTTCCCTCAGCTGCACACCCAAAGCCCTCTGGCAACCTCAGGGTGAATATCTGGGCTGAGATTTACATCTGCCACTGTCAGCTTCTACCACATCAGGAAGGGTTCAAACTGAGCAGTGTTTGCATGTTCCTTCCTTGCATGTTATATTTTTCTGATAAATTCTACTTCTTTTTTAACCATATAGTACCATAAAGAAAAAATAGCTGAGAAAACTCTTTGAACAGAACAGCTCTGAAGCCAAATTTTGCCAGGGGAAGAAGCATAGGCGTCCTTTTTATTAAAAAAAGAACCAGATGTCTGGCAAATCCAGTGGGTTATGGAGGAATTTTGTCAAGCACAGAAAAGCAGGAGCAAGAGAGAAACAATCATTACACATTTTTAAACTAACCATAGATGGAAGGCAGTGATTTCATTTTTTATCTTTGACTCTGAAGATAATCTGCACCGGAGAAAATGAAAATTATGAAAAGCTCCTGGCTACTGCTCCGACTGCTTTCATGCCTCATCAGCTTGAGGAGGCTGGGCAGCCCTGATTAGCACAGCCTTACTCCATCTCCAGGAATCCCAGAGCTGTGAACAGCTGTGACAGCTCCTTGGCCATCTTGTCCAACTCCTTGAACCTAAGTGTTTGTGTCACCTTCATCCTAGTGACTTCCTGGCCCATTTCTATCATGCAGAGTAGCTCTTGAACAGCAGTGTCAGCATAGCAGCAAAATTCAATATGTAAAAAAAATTAAAGGCTAATTATGCTCTCCAGATACACCCAGAGCAATGAAAATTATGTGTGTGTATCCAAGCATAGAACCGGGTTCCTCATTTGTTAGGATAAGATTTATTCTCACGGTATAGGAACACAATTTGGCACAGCATCAAAGGATTAACTCGGGATGCCCAAGTGCTCCTAGAGATAGATGGTGTTTCCTGCAGGGAGTTAGAGTGTCAGATAATTCCATAGGGCCCCAACAGTAATTAAGATAAGCCAACATACTAAATTATGATTGAGAACACAGCCTTCTATATCTTATTTGAACTCAATGCTTTGTGTTTTTAAACCAGGATTCCACTGCTAGCTATTACCTAGCAATGGATACCAGCAATATCCTCTCAGACTGAGCATTTATTTCTATGGAAAGAACAGAAATTGTGGAGATGTTACTTCATGCATAAGTTTTCCCCCATTTGGCTGGGTTTTCCTAGCCATAGTGCATCAGATTAAGATCCAAACAGCCACCAGGATGAAGTATCTCATACTTGAGGAAATAAAAGAAAATCACACATCTGTTGCTGATAAATGATTTTCTTTTAAGAACTGAAGAGCATATTTCCCTCTTTTTTTTAATATTTATATAAATTTATAAAATTTCTTCTGAGTTTTCTCTTTCCCAAGCTCAGCAGTCCTGACACTTTTGTTTTTCTCATGGGAGGGGTATCATATGTAGTAGCACCATGGCTTTTTTTCCCACCTTTGGTATCCTCATATGTGGCAAAAAAACCTGACAAACCAGTAAAACCTTAAAACAATAACTAATGTTATTAGTGTTCAGATAGCAATCAGTCCTTTTAGGGTTTGGAGGGGTAGCCATGCTATGAAACAGTACAAATTCTCTGTGAAATATCATATTCTCACCCATTTATTTTTGTAAGTACATGATTATGCAATTAGTTCACTGACCATGAGAGTTTTGTGGCTAAATATCAAACATGGGCTGTAAAAATTCATCTTACATAGTTCTTTATTTGAAAATGGAAAGCTGAAAATAGCTTGAAGTCAGGAGAAGGGAAACCTGCAATTCCTCAGGCCTCCTAATAATTGTAGGAGCTCTAATTGAAAACTTCCTCATCCAATGTGACCTTGCTTGAATTAATTGGTTTTAGAATTAGTGCTGAATAGTTCAGTGAATGTGGAATTCTCTGAAGTTTACTCATTGCCAAGCGGAGTCCAGCTGACTGAGAAAAGCAAAATAGCCCAGAGACAGTTTTCAAAAAGTAAAATGACCCATAGTCACTTCATCTTCCTCAGTGAAGTTTTTAGCAAGCATGAACTTAGTTGGTCTACCTACTATGAATCAGAAAAAAGGAGGTGCGTGCACAACTGAGAAAATCATTAGGATTGGAAAAATATAACAGATTGCATTATGTTACATTTTCTAGAAGAATTTAAAAATTTTAAGCACTATACTGACAACTTAAGGCTAGTAACTCTGTTCCCTAAATCCAACAATGCTTCATGCTAAATTTTTCTCAAGTTTACCATGAAATCCCTGAAGTGGGAGAAATGACTTTGGATTGACATTTAGGACATAGGACAGAAATCCAGGATGCCTTTATGCACCCTGACCAAGTCCCCACTGTGCTGAAGTCCATAGCTAGGTGAATTTGTTTTATCATTAATCCATCCCTTTAACAGTAATCCAGTAAAAAATACTGTTGTAGCCAAAAAACCTGGGTTAGAGGAACATGTGGAGCAGTTTTAAGAAAATGTTCTTCTCTTTCATTCATCAGACTGAAAAGCAAAGAACTTAACAGAGTCTGCTTAGTCCGTGCAGGAGGAGGATTTCATGCATCTGATTGAGTCACAAATTGCACAGTACTTCTGGCTAGCTGCTTCAATTTGAATATAAAAGCAGTACACACTGAGAAGCTATTCCACCTGATGAGTGAACATCCTGAGCAGCTGGTCCAGAGGAATTCAGAGGAAATGTTCCTCTCAATAAAGATGAAAGGGTTTTATGCACTTTATACATTTTATACAATGTATATATTGTCATCAGGAGAACATATGTGTGCCTCCACATGTGAAGAGATGATAAGTTGGTGTTCAAGTTGGCCAGAAGTGCAAATACCAGTTACTCTCTCTCTCTCAGGGAAGGGATTTTAGCATGTTCTGCTTCACAAGACACCATTCTAACTGCTACCTCCATTATCATTGCAATTCAATGTTTCTGCATTCACAGTAAAGCCAAACTAAAAAAAAAAAAACCAAACAAAACTGTGGGGAAATATCCTGAAATAATCTATACCATAAGGAGTGGTTAATATAAAGGACTGTCTCTACATACAGAACTTGTAGCAAAAATAAGTTGACCTTCTCAGACAAAGGGGGAATGAGGGAGTGATTAATATGTTCCAGATGTCCTTGTTGGTTATGTTTTCATAGTGCAGTCTAGTGCTGTACCACAGCATCTGAACTCTTTTCAGTAAGGGAAGCCAGGTGTTGCAGGTGGGATAAAATGTTACTGCTCCTGCCCTACTGCCCTCCATTTCCCAGCAGGACTGGACAGCCAGGGCTGACTCTGGCTCAGCTGGTGGTGGCACAGCAGCCTGTGCCTCCCCTGCACTGTGCCACACTCCCTGGGTGTCTGCTGAGCTGACAGTGGGATGATGTGCTTAGGCAACAGGGAACCAGGCTGGAACCACCTGGAAAGTGACCCAGTTTTTATGAACTCTTCCTGAAAAGTGAAACATTGCTCGCAGGAGTAGCAGAGCTGTAAGTCAGTAGCACTTAGGATGACTGCTGCACTCAGTGACTTCCCATTCAGGAAATTACATGTTGTCTGTGATGGAGGAGCGAGGTGGGAGGCAGCAGCAGCTGGAGCTGCATTTTCTCAGCTGTGCATCTGACAGCTGGGACTGGATACGGTTCAGAGACAGAAAGCATATGCTGCCATTCAGGGCTTTTAGCATCAAGTATCTTTTACTGGGTTCATTATCTCCTCACAAAATGAAATGTGATGGCTGGAAATGCCCTAACCTCAATGAAAGAAGAGTCCCAGCAGGGGTCACACAGAGGCCAGGTCTGGCTTACCATAGGCCAGCAATGCTGGCTGCCTCCTCTGCACTGTCACTGGTCTCATTCATTCACACCTGGGGCAAGAGGGAGCGCCCAAGGCCCTGTGACAATCTCCCTCAGAGGTGGAGAACACTGGTTCCACAAATAATTAAACTACACGGATTCATGCAGAGATTATATGTCCTTTAGCACCAAGGTTTCTTTGTAAAGTTGTATGCAGTTAAGAAGAGCCTGATACTGGTAGTTCTTCTTTTTCCATCTATTAGAAAATCCTATTAGCAGAGTCCATTAATAATGTCCCACATAATATTCATTATAGTTGCAACCTCCCGAAAGTTGTAAATGCATCTAGGAATATTTTAGGAAAATGCATGCTATAATTATATATTCTATACCTTTGTAATTGAATTAATAGAAATTTTTATTTCATTTTAGGTTTACATTTTTGGTTACAAGAATTAATTTTTAGCTAAGCCTGTGTGTTATGAATCAATCACTTTATGACAATGATAAGGGGTAGTCATGACCTATATAACTAAAATTGAATAGAATAATTAAATTGAAATGACTGTTAATTTTCTAAAAAATTCCTTCAGTTTCTTTGCCAAGAAGAATTTGTTACATCAGCAGCAAAAAAGAAGTTAATGTAATTTTCCTAAGAAATAAAAGACTGAATTGGAAATAAAAGCTGATGTGAAAGTCTGATCTTTCTGACATTTATTTGAATGTGAAATGTCTGCCAACACCATTTCCACATTTCAGGCAACTGCTTCTTTTACAATTTTCAGAAAGGGATGAAGAAGTAAGATTTTTGTAAAAATTATAATAAGGATAAGAAATGCAGTATCTCCCTCCAAAGTGACAAGGACTGAAGAGGGAAAAATGGAAGCATTAAACCTAGGATTTTGAAAACAAGAACTTATTTGGCAACTGAAATTTCCCTTAAAAGTGAATCACACAATCCTTACTCTTCTTTTATACCAGATAATTATTTCTGATTTGCCTATTTATCTTATATAGAAACTGAAGACAAATTTGCTCAGCGGCACAAAGATGACATTTTAATTACAGAATCACACTCAGAACTGTATACAGTCCATAACACTGGAAATAATTTTGGAACAGGAAAACACCTCAAGTAATCTTATTTTCCCCAGGTTGTCAATATCACCTCACCACAAAAAATAAGAAGAATTACATTGCAGGCAAGAAGATCTATCTGATAAATCATTTCTGAGATGAGGGAGCAGTTAGGACTGAAATGAAGGTTAAAATTTTCAAAACCAAAGTGTTTAACCAGCAGACTACAAATCAATGCATAACCTTTCTCATAAGCATGAAAATACAATACTTAATATTGTATTTTCCCAAATATATTTTATTATTGAGCTTTTTCACTCTGAGGAAAATAAAATAAGTTATTTTCAGTGAGAATTTAGGGCTCATGCAGCATATAAACTCAAGACGGTTTAGGGAAAAATCAGTTCACTTGGTAACCAAGGTAATTCTGAAAACATTCCAATTCAGTACTCAGAGCAGATTCCAAAATAAGCATCTGTTTGTGTCTCTTGCCATGGAAGGTGTCTTCATAATGATCACACAATGATATATGATAAAGATGGAAATTAGTCTCTGAGGTAGCAATAAGATCTCATTTTATATCATGATAGCATCTCTATTAATCAAAGAACCCGAACATCCTTAGAGGGGGCACTGTAAGCAACAATTTCTAGCTTTACACCAAGTTTTACATAACAATTAAAATAGTATGCTTAAGATAAAATAACATTTTATGCTACTTCAGGAATGCAAATGTATATTATTCAACCATGGCTTCCTTTCTAAGCACCCACTGTTCCGTTATACAACAGACGTACCAAGCAAACAACTTAAAAAGTATTTTTATATGATACATTTTGAACTCATTTTTACCTTTTGTAGATGGGTAGTCTGCACTACAGCTTAATAATATGTGGCAAGGACAATATCATAATTAGGAACTGGCATTAACATATTTGGAAACGTAGAAGTGAATTTGGATCAGTTTACATGCTTCCTATAGATTTCATTTTAGTTATTGAACGGCTCTCTGTGCAATCTTTTCTCTACCAATATATGCTAAAATTCTAAAATGGATAATGCATTGTCTTTGCTAAGCAACTAATAAAAAAAAGGAAAGTTGCCAGAAGAATGTTTAAAGATCTTAACAGTGAGTGTTATAACAATGAATGGTTAATGGATAATGAATAACAGCAGATGTATAAAGCTTGCAAAAACGTTTACAATTTGGTGCACTGGTACAATTGGTAACACCTTCCCTAAAAGTAATTAATTAACTTTTACATTAACTATTTAGATCAAATATTTTTAATCTTAATTCTCTTTTTTTTTTTGGTACTTTAACAACCTAAACGACAGTGAGCACAACTAATCTCATTTAGAAGATCAATTACTTGATAGATAAACCACATAAATGTCTAACAATTCACCATTTGCACTTGCATTTTTATATTTGCACCTAGATAACTGTATGTATGTGAAATGGAGGTCAAAAATCCAGGTCCATTACATTATGCACGCAGCATTCTTCCAGAAAGAGCTTATTCCAAGATGTAGCCACAATAGTACAGTATTAAAAACATAAGAATACTGGTATCAAACATTATCTCTACACAGCAAAAATGTTTCTAGTGTCAAGCCTCCCTTTAGAAAACAGGCTGATATGTTTTTACATGCAGAGCAGTGAAAGGGTCAGTGGAGACTGGCTTACCTGTGGTTGACCTGATGGTTGAGGTGATGTTGGAGGATGTCAGCGCAGGAATGCATTCATCATCCTGGGAATAGCCTGCCTGAATGGCACGCAAGTAACTGTGGCTTCTTGTTCGGAAACATCCAGGGAGGTCAAGGGCATCCATTGCCTGAGCTTCAACTTCACTAAACACTGATTCACACACCGATTCAAATTGCCCATTAACCTCTGCTTCACTCATCTGAATAAACAACAACAATGCATTTGATTTTTGACTTGCTTTTTTGTGATCATCACGGCCTCAACATCTCAAATGGACACCTGTACATTGATGAAGAACTGTTTTAGCAAATAGTTAAAGTGTATTAATCCCTTCTGATCACATTCACATTGTTCAACTTAGATCAGCTGTTTACACATCTCTATTAAATGCACCACACATGCCATACATTAGGGTTCCATTTAATATCTTTTGGCATAGTTGAGAAGGGACCCAAGCCAAACTCGCTTCCTGGTTAACTGGGTTAGCCATTCACTTCCATGGAAGAACTTTTCTTCAGCAGCATTATATAAAATCTGACATTTCTCCCAGCAGGAGTGCTGTGGAACCCTGCCTGGCAGAGCAGCCCAGCTGTGCCTCCCGGACCCTCTACCCCGTTGTCCCCTTGGGGTATTTCAGCAGCAGCCTCCAGCTCCCTGCAGTGCTTAGGCAGGACCCAGCATCTACCTGCTAGCCCTGCCTCGCAGGCTGGGCATGATCCAACACTGTGCCTGTTTTAGAGGCAATTTTCATGATAAACAGGGCTTAGGCAGAGTGGCCAGGCTTGGAGAACCTCTCAGTAGGAAACCATATGTTGCTGTTTTGATGATTAGTGCCTTAATTCTACCTACAGTGTATTTCAAAGGATCACTGGAGGCAGTCCTAACTACCTGCAAATGTACCTGAATAACTAAATATTCTTTTTATCCAAAATCGCATAGGAAGTTTACACTGAACAGATAATTGCATGACTTTCTGAAAAGAATTTTCTTCTAAAAAGTGAGTGCTAGAAATCAGAATCAGTATGAATAATTTTACAAGTTAAATTTATGGCATCACTAAATGGTGCATCCGGTTGATATTAATTTTCCTATACAGCTGCTAAGTGCTCCTAGTGCTTTATTCATTATGGAAAGAGAGTCCTATCAAATGTTTCAAATATTTTAGGGCTTTGGTTAAGTAAATGGAAATTTTATAGAGAGGTTCTGATGATTATGAATAACTGATAATTTTGTGTAAGACATTTTTACTACTGAAAATCTTCTGAAAAGAACTAAATTACTCTTCATAAAATTTGCTTTTAATAAAGTTAAGTAGACTAATGCAATCTCAAAGAGATCAAAAAAATCTTACTCTATTTTGTAATATTATTGATCAGGAAATATATGGTAATTTAGTCCATAAATTCAGTAAGTCTTAGCCACTTATTTCAAACTAAGGTTATTGACAATAGAAAATTAAAAGTTTTCAATCTGAAATTAAAAATATATACCATGGAATTCAGCATTCTTCTTGAGTCTACCCTTTGTCAGGTGTGAAAAGGGAAGGATCTCACAACAAAAAGGCATAAAAAAACCTCACAAATTATAAAAACTGATATTATGTAGAACAAGAGGAGGATGGTGTCATGGAGAAAGAACAGGAAACGGCAAAGGTTCAGAACTTGATATTTTAATACATTTGCTTGGGGTCATATTTATTAAACGCATTTATTAATGGTCTGGAAAGAGCTGGACTGTGAGGTAGGAAGTGTGTGGCTAACACAAAGTTGCATAGGTTAGTGAACACTGAAAAAGCAAGGAACTGTATCCAGCAGGTTTAGTTAATCTGGCCAATTGAGCAATCTACCTGCAAATGAGATCTATTGTGGACACCTTCCAGGTAATGCACACTGAAATGAAGAATTTCAACCACTACTGAAACCAATTAATTATCATGGACAGCTCAGTGAATATCTCTGTGCACAGACATGGTCAAAGAGGCAGAGGATGTTAGACTAGTTCTATGTGAGAACATTGTTAGGTGGCAGCTGACAGCATTTGCTTTGAAGGCAGGATTTAATACACATGAAATTTTCTCAAAAGCAGAGTATAATAAAAAGACAAAATAATCAATAAGCAGTGTAATAAAAAAAAAGGCATCAGAATTAGGGGAACAGTTTTCACAAGGGAGCTGCGAAAAAATAGTGAAAGGTTTGGAAAATGACTGACTGTTTCTAATTCTAATGTGCGCTGCATAAAATTAAATTTAGAATTACCTCACATGAATTAAGGAATTTGACTGAAGGGCATTAGTCAGGTGACTAGCCCCTCCCAGCTCTCTGCAGTCAGTGGGGACTGACAAGCATTTCCAGAGGGCTCTCAGCCCACTCAGGATGTTCACTGTCCTGGAAGAAACCCTTTTGCTCCATTAACTACAGAGGAAGCTTTGGTTGTTGCCTCAGTTAAAAGCCTCAATTTAGATGAGTTGAATCCAGACCTGAATAGCCATGCAATACAAATCGAATATGAATGAATATGAAATTGCTTTAAAAAGATTTCTCTTTTAACACAACCATTGTGTGTGTATACCCTCAGGTGGCTCACTAAATGGTCAAAGAAATATTAAGTACCATGTCTGAGAAGGGGGCAGGGCCCCTCTGTCATAAAACAACACAGGGAAGAAAAGTCAGGACCAATAAACGTTAGAAACATTGGGAATTTTATGTCAAGCCCTCTGCTACATGGAACATGTACTTAATTCTTATGGCTTATTGCACTTCAGGTGTGATTCAGACCTCACTTGACCACGAGTTAGTGCTAACTAACAGACATAAAGCCAGCAGGGAGGAAAACTGTACCTTTTCAGGAGTCCCCATACACATAATAGTTGATGGGACTTATTCTCTCCCCCAAGAATTTGATTTAGGATGAAACACTGCTCCTTTGGAGTATAATTTTTTTCAGTCTATATCTTAATCTGGCAACCCACATTTACTGAAATCAGAGCAGGTATTTTCAGAAGATGAGTATTGTAGGAGTGTACTCCTCATGCTCAGTCTGACTCTTCTTAACATTTTAATATTTAATATGGACTGAAAATAAAAACACCAGTATTTATATTTTTAATGAAAAACAAATGGAGAAGATAATGTTTGATAATGTTTCTTTGCCTCTAGCATTCAGTATTTTTCTTGAAATTTTGAGTGACATTCCTCAGAACTGAATTATTCCCACAATTCACATCCTCAGTTTGATATTGATTAAAAAAATGCAAAAAAACCTAAAACCATCCACTAGTTGCAACTCTCACATCTGCAGTTAACCTATAAGAAAAGTTATAACAAGAATTTCCCACCTGACTAACACAGCTGGCCTGACTGAGCGTGCTCACTGCTCTCATATAGCTCTGATTCCTTGAGCGAAACTTTGGGGAATTGTAGTTTGCAGAGGGATCCAGGTTGTGACCCCCAGGCACGTCACTTGCAGTTTGAAGGTAGCTCTGACTACAAAGGAGAAAGGAAGAAAAAAAGGAAAGGGTGTAAAACTACAGATGGTATCAATTAGGACACTAAAGGCAGTAATTTGTATAAGACACACAAACCCACTCCCCTGGGTGCAAATCTTACTCTGTATAAAGCATCATAGATCTGTTGTAGCCAAACATCTCAGCACAAGCAGACAATCTGCCTGTGGCGCTCCTACCTAGATGGTATGAAATTTTAAGTCTTTGCTCTATTTCAACACCATCAATCCTCCTGGCTTTTAATGTTGAACTTTACTGAAAGACACAGTCTAGGTCAACAGGATCAAAAAACAGAGCTAAAGCACAAACCAAAGTAACTAAAAATCTTCCTTCACAGATAAAATCTGTTACTTGTAATCTGGTCTTCATCAGGATTTTAGGCATCAAGAGCCCTTTTATCATCAAAGATATAGTTTTGCAAAAGATGAAAATATCCCATGTTCAGCTAAAAAATAAATGAATAAGGTGCTCAGAGCAACTGCATGAAGCTCTAGAAATTGCTTTATTACAACACATTTCCCATTTTGCAGGACTGGGACTGTAAAACCAGACTGAGCCCTTTTCAGTATGCTCTCACACCAAGAGTATGCTAGTCTCCATGGTTTGTTTTAAATGTATTGATAACATTCCAGAAAAATAAATAAACCTGAGGAAACTGCAGTACTTTGCCTTGAATACCAAAAATTAAACTCTGGTACACCAGAGTTCTCAGAACCGCTGTAAATCAGATTTTAGAACTTTCCCCTGCACATCAGTGCAGAAATGAATTAATGTCCCAGCTGATATTTGTTTTCATGCGGTAAATAGGCAGCTTTTATATTTATTCCTTAAAGGCAGCTTTAGCAAAACCAGTTTCTGGGAATGTAGATTTGTGCCAGTTGAATGCCTAATATTGGCCATAGAGTTACTTCATGCTGAGCTGGCAGAGTTGGTAGTCCAGCAGCATCTATGCCATGTGCCTGGGCTGTTGGAAATTTCCTTGTGAAGGGTGAAATTTCCTCTCTGGAAGAACCAGACCACTCAGCGAGTGGGAAAGCCACAGGTTAGACTCCTGCTGCAAGATGAAGCACAAACCAGGGTTTTGTTTCTCAGACCATATTTATTAAACAGTGAGCATGACCATAGGCTGGTGCTTGAGGAAGACCTCAGCCTTCCTCATGGAGCAGACACAACCTGAGTCTGGATCCAGTCCCTGAGGAGGGATTCTCCTCAGGAAATCTGGGAGGAATCTCAAACATTTTATCATGGCTTTGCCTAGAAAAGCAAAGAACTGAGATCCATCTCCCTGTGTGGCCATGTCCTTTGATGTCTGATGTGTGATGATCCAGTATTCCCTCACATCACCAACTGCAAGGGCAGATGGGATTTAGAGACCCTTATACTTGGGAGGTCTGTTCTCAGGAATTTCCGTGTGTTCTTCCATCTCAGGGCCAACACAGACATAGCTCTGCTTCCTCAGTGCATCTCCCTTAGATCCACAGAATCATTTACTTTGGAAAAAACCCCTGAGATTACCGAATCCAGCTGTTAACTGAATGCTGCCAAGTCCAAGGCTAAACCTTGTCCCTATGTACCACATCTACATGTCCTTTAAATACCCCCAGGGATGTTGACTCAGTCATTTCCCTGGGCAGCCTGTTCCAATGCCTGATAATCATTTCAATGAAGAAATTTTTCCTAATAAATTTGCTGGAGTATATCCAAAGAAGAGCAACAGAGTTGGTGAAGCAAAAAAAAAAGGACACATTTTGTTTTCGTCTTTGTTCAAGGGAGACACTCTTTCAAAATCCCAAGAAATTTCCCTGGAGAAAAAAACCCAATTCATTTCTTCCTGGATATTCAGTTTCTTCTGTAACCTCATGTCAGAGATAAACTATGTAGAAACTATGCTATAACTGCTAAAGCCAAAATGAAAATGTATGAGATTATTGCAGGTATGAGCTCAGAGGCTAAATAAGTCATTACAGTCAAAGTGATTCTATGATTAAGATAACAGGCTGATAGTGGGTCTAATTTGGTTCTAGAGGATAAAAACAAGAACATTTGTTCCCATAGGTATGAAGACAAATAGATTAGGTGAAGTGGTGTAAAGCCTCACTATCCACATTTAGTTGCTGGATGTAACTAAACTGACTTTATAGATAGGCTGATGATTGACAGCTGCTCTGTGTCATTCTGATTTTTGTATATGCTTTAATTACTCTTGGAATCACAGAATGGCTTGTGTTGGAAAGGACCTTAAAGATCACGTAGTTCCAAACCCCTGCCAAGGGTAAGGACATCTCCTACTAGACCACGTTGCTCAGAGCCCCATCCCACCTGGCCCTGAACACACCCAGAGATGGGGCACCCACAGCTTCTCTGAGCAGCCTGTGCCAGGGCCTCACCACCCTCACAGTCAAGAATTTCTTCCTAAGATTTCACCTAAATCTCTAAGTTCAGAAGTGATCACCCCTTGTCCTATCACTACCTGCCCAGGTACAAAGTCACTCTCCCTCTTCTTTAAAAGCCCCCTTTAGTTACTGGAAGGTTGCAAAGGATCCTTCTCTTCTGCAGGCTGAACATCCCCAGATCTGTCAGCCTGTCTTCACAGGAGAGGTGCTCCAGCTCTCTGATCATCTTTTGGCCTCCTGTGGACCTGACCTAGGGGGTCCACATCTTTCTTGTGCTGAGGACTCCTGACCTGGACATACTACTCCAGGTGGGCTCTCATGAGGGCAGAGAGACTTTTACTTGTCTGGTATTGCCAATAATCTCTTTGATGTTGTTAGGTTAGTATTTTTCAAAACAAATAAGTCCCTCCTGGATGTTCTGCTTGCCATCATCAGGTGGCAAAATCTAGATTCTGAGTTCATAAACAGTTTGTTAAAGAGTCGTTTGAGATTTCATTAAAACATGGGCCACATTAAGAAAAGATAGAAGGAATAGAATTAAATCAGAAATTACTGTGTGAAATACTCAAAATTAATTAATTTAAACCTGATTCTAATTACTATCCCCTTTGCTAAATAATGCTTAAAACCCTAGTATTTAATTAATCACATTCTGGTTCCTTCTTAGTTATTCCTATCACTAAATACCATCAACAATTTTTGCAGCAATAATTTCTTATGGAAAAAAACCCAGTATTCCATGGTACTTCTAAGCAGCTGAGTTTTGATGAACGAGTTTGGATATTACCTGATTTTTCATTTATCAGAGATTAATTGATTCATGGAACTGAAGCAAAGTAAAAGAAATGTTGCATATAAAAGCTATAAAAGCCCATAAAAGCAATTTTACACTCATTTGACTAGCACTTTAAAATTTTCCTGATAAATAGAAATTATTAGTTTTGATTTCTAAGCTATAATCTCAAAGTTATCCTCTAGGATAATTCTGTCAATGCATGGTGAAAATTATGACCTTGCTATAAACATGATCCAGGAAGTGAAATACCAGGGTTACATGGGGAAGTTGCTCTCAAATGTCACGATCTGTTGCTCAAGGAAATCTCATGGTTGTCAACAATGCTAGAAAACACACTCAACATCTGCCCTTAGTAAATGCTGACTTTTTAATGACATCTACTCTATCTATAAGCTTAGGAACACAATACTTGACCTTCATTTCCAGAACATCAAAGTTCTTTTGCTTTGAAAAAAGAAAAAATTTTTATTTTATGTTCTGTAGCAGCATAGATGAGCTTATATCTCAGCTGAGCACTGCAGAAGGGCAAGACAAGCACGTGCGAATGAGATGTGTTAACAGATCCAGGACCACTAAAAAAATATACATAGTAACACAAAGAGGTGGCTCTAAAAATCAGCACTAAGGAGAAGGAGGAATAGGGTGAGACTAACAGGAAAAATTAAATTAGTCTGTCTGCTCTCTTCCCACTTGTTTTTCTGAATAGAGTAGATTTTAGGAAGAGATGTCCTTTAAAAGCTTTTCTGCCCCCAAGGCTTACTTTCCATTTTCCATTGGCTTCAGAAGAAGTTCATGGCAGCCAGGCAGAGGTCTTAAATTTAATGAGAAATATTTTATCTGAAAGAAAAGCTCAAAGCCTAAAGAAATTTTGGGGAAAATATCACTTCCATGTAATGACCTTACAGCTGTTGAGAACCTCTGCTATAAAAGTGAAGGACTTCCAGTGAAGGTCGCTAAATTTGCAATAGCACATTCAGCACTCAGCAGATTGCCTGAGTGTGTTCAGGGAGGAAAAATACTGTATTATAACCAGATAAAGTGAGCCATAGCATGACATGTTTATCTGGGACAGCATACCTGATAGCATGCCCTATAGCATAGCTGGACTAGCCTGTCACCCTGGTACAGAGGGAATGGCAGTGAGGTTAGGCTGCAAATTCCAACAAAAAATAGATCAAGAATAAGGGAAAAAGCAGTAGTCCAAAAGCAGTCCTAAACCATTTCTAAGAGTCTTGCATTACAGTCTCCGTTTTCTTGCATTTCTCTAAACTGCAAAAACTCAGGCTTCTGTATCCAAACCTTTCATGTCCTGATGCTCCTACTTGAAAGCTGCCCCTTTCTCCACACTCAGAACTCACATTTGCCAGAACCCCAAGGACTGCTCCTTTTGATTCTTGACCTACCCAGATCCTAACCTTTACTGTTTCCTCTTCAAGTCCTAGGGAACAGTTTCCTGTTCAAGATGTCCTAAAACACCCCCCAGAAGTCATCATTGGGCCACTTATCCTTCTGTCCTCTGCAGATTACAAAAGTACTCCTAACACCTCTATTTGTCATCAAAGTCCTGCTCAACCTGCTGGTGCCACCTAATCCCACTGCCTCACTTAGGAGACTACCACTACCCAAAACCTCCTCGACTTCTTGTGCAAGCTAACTTTGTGTTCTTGCCCACGCTTCATCAAGACTAAAGTTTATGAGCAGAGTGGGGCAATATAATTGCAGGAAAACATCTGTTACTTTAACCTCACAACAAGTAACAAGATGTGCTAAAAAAAAACCCCAAACCCAAAGAAACAAAAAAGGATGATTTTTAAAATTCTTTTGACTCCAGCCCCCCAATTTAAATTTGTGCTTTTCCTTGTCTTCTAGTCATCCTTAACAGCACATATATCAAAAATGTAGAAAGAAATTTAAGTTTTCTTGTACTGCAATCAAAAAGCTCTACATAAGGTTTGTGAAGAGATTTCAGGAGATGGAAAAGGATGCCTACATCTCCTTATCTTTTCCCAACTTGGGCCTTTCTAACAGAAGATTGGAAGACCAGAGGTATGTTTAGAACATGTTTTAATGAAAGGAATAACAATGCAAGCTAGTCCAATAGCTGCAATAACACATTAACTAATGATAAGGGAAGGGCATTAACTAACGATAACAGACTCATTTCCTCATTTTCAGCAACATAATACTTGGTCTTCTATTTCCTTTTATATTAATAGTTTATTTGTTAAAAGAGTAAGGTACTTTATAAGTAAGAGCCAGCTAACATTATTTAGGGTTTTTTTTAATCTGAATTCCATTGTTTTATATACTTTAGGAATGTTTATGGGACCACAGATGGTGTTTGAAGTAGCACAGTGACTGGGGGATTGGAGGCATTCCTGCTGCGGTGCATGCCACAGCGCCTCACACCACTCAGTCAAAATCTTTCACTTCTTGGAGCACTCGGCCCATCCTCTGTTGTCACCGAGATCAGATGCTGATGAACACCCAGGATGGTTTGTGGAATGTCTCCTGAACTCTCTTGGCACTGCTGCATGATGAGTATTGCTGTGAGCTGGATTTACAACACACACACTGCACCGGGACTTACACAGACACTGCCTGTTTCGCAGAGGACGAATCGTTTTGTTGTTTGGTGAAAAGGTATGTATGGTAACAATACTGTTTTACTTTTAGGACAGCTTGAAATGCCAGAATTAGAAAATGGCATGGTTTAAAATCTTATAGCTAGTCCAGGGTCAAAACAACACCAAAAAAAAAATCACAAAATCACAGAATCATGGAGGTTTAAAAAAGCCTCTGAGATCATCAAGTTCACCCTGTGACCTAGCACCACCTTGTCAACTAGATAGATCATGGAACTGAGTGCCATGTCCAGTCTTTCCTCAAACACCTCCAGGGACCATGACCCCACCACCTCCCACAGCAGCCCATTCCAATGCCCAATCATCCTTTCTTTGAAGAATTTCTTCCTAATGCCCAATGTAAACCTCCCCTGGTGCAGCTTAAGACTGTGTCCTCTTGTCCTATCACTTGTTGCCTGCAAGAAGAGGCTGACCCCTGCCTGGCTACAATCTCCTTTCAGGCAGCTGTAGAGGGTGATAAGGTCTCTTCAGAGACTCCTCCGGCTAAACAACCCCAGCTCCCTCAGCTGCTCCTCACAGACCCTTCATCAGCCTTGCTGCCCTTGTCTGGACATGTTTCAGCACCTCAATGTCCTTCTTGAAAAGAGGGGCCCAAAACTGGATACAGGAATTGAAGTGTGGCATGACCAGCACTGATGTCGTGGTTTAACCACTACAGCTGAGTACAGGGTAGAAGCTAGAAGCCCCCTAACTTCTTCCTAAAAATTCTAATTCCTGAACAGAAATACTTGACAGCCAGGACAGCCCCAGGGGAAAAATGGACTATTTAACTCCTGAGAAAGGGATCTCCCAGTCACGCTGGTTTTGTTTTGTATTTTGCTGTCTGCATTTTCTAATAAGTGATTGGCATCACATATTTCATCATAAAACTTATATCACTGTTTAAAACAGTACAATTGTGATGCCAGCAATACACTTGCCAAGGTCATTCCTTGATCTACTCATATTCAAAATAGTGATCACTCCCCAGAGTCCCTCTTCTCTTGTCAAACGTTCAGTCACCAGTGCACCCTGGGTCAAGGAGGCCCTGAAAGTGAATTAATGTCTTTTGAGGCCTTTAAAAGTTGTAGCAAGAAGGTCACCTTCTGACTCTGAATGGGTTTATCAAGTTTATTCAGGGAGCATACAATATAAAGAAAATCCATGTTCCATCAAATTAATTTTTGGAATCGCCATATTCTAAAATCATACCTTTTTATTTTCATGATCATGCCAGCATTTGTGCAAAAATGTGAGAATGAATGGGAGCATTAAAGAAAGTACAATCACTTCTGTTCAAATCAGTATATGCAATTCAGAAGTATCTTTCTGGGACAAAAAGATAAAATTTGTAAAAGAATCCATCTTGGGTGCCTAAAAGGGAGGTGCATTAAAATTATCAAAGTAGCGGCAGTTATCAAAACCTATTTTATTGAGAGATTTGCATTTCAATGGATATTCATTTCTCTATCTGGACCTATCTTAACTATGTCTTTCTAGATACATGGAATAACTCATCGACCAGAATCTGATGATTATAGCTTAGCCAGCAGTGCCATTGAATAGCAGCTGCGAGTCACACTGCATCTCCATGGAGCACTGCTGGAATCCACAGAGCTCTGCAAAGGCACCCAGATGTGCCTGCACGCAGCCCATTGGAGAACTCAGAGTGTAGACATCGAGCCTGATTCTCCCTTTCAAAAAGCACATTTAGTCTGGCTCTTTGGAAAACCAAAAGTGCACATAAATCTCATAAATTCATCTGTAGCAAAGAATTCCTTTTCTAATATTTGCCAGTCTGAAGCCTCTCTTTGATCACTGGTAGATATGAGAATTTGGGCCAAATGAAATAGTTTAGGTGCCTAGATGGTTCATCATTGACCCACACCTTTTTAAAAAGTGTGCCTGAAAGATATTGAACGTTGTTACAGGAATATGTTAGGAAAGGGGTGGAGACTGCTGTTTCTACCCTACTAATCACTGGTAGGAGAGAACTCTTGCTGTCAGTAAGTGTTTAGGGATTTGGTACAACATGAACCAGAAGAAAATGAGAGGAAATCATCAGCATCATTAAACAGTCTGGTGGTTTGATCACTCCTTGCAAAGATAGAGAGGATGTAGGCTCAACCAAGCCTGTATTTCAAATCACTCAAAATGTTCCTGTAATAAAAAAAGTAGGCTACCAGAAATCTAACTCTAAACTCTAAACTTTCAACTCTAAACTCTAAACTCTCAAACTCTAAACTCTAAACTTTCAAAACTCTAAACTCTAAACTCTAAACTTTCAAAAAGCTGTCAGATTTACATATATAGCTAATCTATAGCTAATCCTAAGAGTCTTGTTCACATATAATATTTTGAGCTTGCCCTGGCAAGCATGCAACAAGCTCTTCAGCATCAACAAAATTCAGGCAAATGCTATGGCAAAAACTCAAAGGGCATTTAAGCATCATGTAGCAGTTCAGTAAATGGGTTTATGGATGCAAGCAGAACTCAAATATTGGATATATGTTCCCAAATCCATTTGTGGAATTGAAATATTCATTAATTTCCTCAGGAAGCTATCTCACTTTTTTTTTTCTTTTTGCTTTTGGTGCATACACATGTACACATGCAAAAAGTCTAATTGAGTAGGATAAGTGCAGACTACAGGCTATCAGGGCTCATTAAAACATCTGAACATGAGCTTAATTTAAGCATACATGTAAGTCCATTAAAACCAGTAGATCTGAAGATAATAAGTGACCTTCATGCTGAAGTTGAAAATAAGTTGAAGATACTAATGAGACTGTAATTACTGTAATTTCTGGAGAAGCAATTGAGTAGAATTGGGAAAAGAATTTTGTGTATGTGTGTGTGTGTGTGTGTATAAAAATATACTCTCACACATAAAATTTCTGGTTTTTTAGCCAAAAGAATCTTAATTTTCAAATCCTTGCCTCAAGAAGTATTTCTGTACACATCCTTTACAGTCCTATTCAGTTTTTATTGAAAATGAAACAAATGGGAAAATCAGCTTTTGATCCTTTTCAAATGAAAAGTAAAACTAACATATTTGTTGGAAGCAGAAACAAATAGGCACCAAAAACCTGAAGCATATTTTCCCTTGGATGTCACTATTTGTGCTTGTTATATTGACCTGAATCTTACTGCATTTTCACCACAATCCATCATGTAATTGCATTTTTCTGAGAAAATCCTGCTTTATTCCTGAAAAGACTCTGGACTTTGTGTAGAGCCTTAGGATCCCCCTTCCATCCCTAATCCAGGGTAATACATTTCAGCCCTAAACATAAAGCTGGTATTTACTAAAATGAGGTAGGACATCTGGGCTTAGTGACTCCTGGTGTTTCACACTATGCTGCTTCTCAGAGAACAAGATGCCTAACACTACTTAAGAGCATTTGCTATTATTCTGCAAAGGAAGAAAAGATGGGGGTGTCTTTTGACCCCACAAAAGATGTTTCCTAGGTAGCCAGATGACTGTCTGCCCTTCATCAGCATTCCCTCTTAACCCTGCAGCCTAATCTAACCTAGATCTTACTGACTGCAGCAGACTATCACCCTGCCAGTGGCCCTCTGATTACGTTATTAGTTGATAAGGCTTTGTAATTAGCCCTCAAACTCTCCTCAGTAAATCTCCAATTTCACCCCTCAGAGGCTCTGAGTAGATGCTACTACACTGTAGGGCCTCAGAAAGCTACTAATGAAGTGTGTAATGAGGCTTTTTAGAGTCAGAAGATTGAGGGGAAAAAAAACCCCAAAGATAAATAAAAAGCATATAAAAGATGAGGCTTCCTTTTCTAGCGATTTTCCTTATCTCTTCTATTACAAATATTTCTCAGGAGTGGCTTCAAAACCATTCCTAATTTAAAATGTAGAAGCTCTAATGGCAAATTGAAGTTTACCTTAAAAATTAAAAAAGGCTTGGATCACTGGCGCACAGCAATGGATAATGTTGAAAGAGGACACGACTTTCTCTAGCAAGGAAGGTGTGCTTTAACTCTCAGTCTGTGACATTTTGCAGCATACCCTCTCCCACATGTGCACACTTACCTACTGCGCTTTCTGTGTACATTTGCCAAGGGGTTTGTCTTAGAAGAAAGACCCACAAATTTGTTTGGCACTAAAGAACAGTGGAGTCTGCACTGTCATGGGCAGAAATGGATGAAAACCCACAGGGCTGGTCTTATGCATTGCTTCCAAACTTCTCTTTTGGCTTTTTGGCTTTCACTTTCTAATGTTCTAAGCATGTTATGGTTACCACAAATGGTTGCAAATGGAAAGATTTTTTTTTTTTTAATGGAGATTTCCCATGTGTCTTAGAGGAGTCTGGGCTATTCCATGATTCCTGCTGAGCCAAGGGGTCTGGCAGCTAAGGGCTGTCAGATCTGGTTGAGGTTTAATCCCCTTGCTGTGTGCTTTGGCAACATTTTTGTTGCCATAATAAAGTCTGCAGAACAGAACGTGGTCATGCCTTGGATAACAGTCCAGATAAGCATTAAGTTAGTGTGGCTGTGGATAGATGCAATCTCTCACTCTGAAAAGAGGGAAAGCAGTGAAAGGTCATTCTTTTGCTCTGGTTTACTATAAGCCCAGAAATACGTCAGCCATTTCAGGTGTGAGACATATTAACTTACAATCCTGAACGAAGTGTTTTGTGTTGAGCGCTGACTCACCAGGCTGTGAGTAAGAGTGGCTGAAATATGGACATGCATCATGCACTTCAGGTGTGCTACGGGTGTAAACAACCCACAAAACAAAGATGTTGAACATCTGAGGGAGGCACAGATGCTCTCTCTGTGAGTGTGATTCATCATTTAAGATACTCATTCCATACAGTGGCCAAAATCTGGCAGAGTATTAAGAGAAAGACTTAATCTTGGGTTGTCAAGACAACTTGAAGTATCACCGGTATTGTACTGTTGTAGTGTGCCAAATAATTTGTACTATGGCAGATTCCCTTCCTCATTGAAACGCTACATTTTTGTACTACCTCCATGCTGACATGTCTCTCTGTCTGCACACCCATCAGCTCAAGGTGTCTGCACTACCAGAAACAGAAAAGTTAGAGGTTTACAAAACAAAAGTACATATTGCTGTCACTGAATTTATTTTACTGTGGCTTAACCTATTTAATTTTCATAGTTTCCTGTGAGTCACTTCAGAGCATAATGGAAAACTTCAGCACAGCATGACTCTTCATTTGTGTGAGTGATACCAGTATGATCTTCAAATAGAGTGTATTTACTTTGGGCTAAATGCTATTGTTATCACTTTTGACTAAATGGTGAGATGGTTTTCAGAGTCTTTCATAACACTTCAAAAAGGAGATACTGAAAATGGAATTTGCTATTTCTACAGTGTTATTCTGTTCATTTACATAATCAGTATATTAAGTACTTTTTTCCTTAAAATGAAAAGCATCAAATAACTGTATTATATTCAGTTTTTCAGAATTACTCTCCTATTCCAGAGTATAAAATTCTTGTTTTATTTTCAGCTTTTCTTTCTGGATCCCAGAGTCTCTGATGCTTCCATCTCAGCTTCGCTTGGTTTTGTCATAAATACAGAAAAATTACATTTAATAGGTTGGAAGGATACCCTTACAAATCATGTGGATCAATCTCTCTTCCAGGATTGTACAAAACTTATTTAGGACAGGGACAGACACTCCCTTTGTTTCAGCTATCCATTCCATAAACTGTTCAGCTGATCAATGTTATTTAATGTAAATGAAAGTGCCTAGCAGTATATAACATACCTTCTACAAACTACTGCCTTCCAACACAGTTTAACTTCATCTTCAGTAGCATCACAGCACAGCAAAAACAATGGACTGAATAGAAGGGCTTGCATTTCACTTCTAGCATACCAAAACTGACATCTGAACAATTGTGTATAATCACAGTGAACAATAATTAAAAAAAAAACCCCAGGGCTAACAGGAGTCAACATAATTTCCACAGTAAATAGGACTTCTGGCATCATTCCAAGAAAACAAAAAGTTGAAAGGAAGTAGATTCAGGTATGTGCCCTGTCTCCACCACAGCAAGTCTGATTGCATTATAATTTGCTCAAATGCAATTTCCTAGTAATACTGATAAATTACACTGGCTTCAACTTGATGTTATGGGACTAAGTAGTGCAACATACTACTTAGTTTTTTGAAACAGAAAGAAAGAATTGAAATTCATTTATTTTCACTGAGTAATCTAGACATTTAGCTGCATTTAATTTTTGAAAATTCCACAAAAAATTGAGCCCCTTCATGATATAGCTATGCTCAGAAATAAGCCAGGTCCATTACCTGACCCTTGGCCAAGCTTTCATATCCTACAGAGAGTGGGTGCATCCAACAGAGCTGGTCCCTGAGCCATGTCTTGGCACTATGCAGAGGTGAGACAGGTGGCCCAGGCTGGAGGTGGGCTGGGGATGCTGCTGGTTGTGCTCCCTCTCTGCCAGAGGTGGAGATCAGATGGCTGAGGTTGGATGTATGACCTGCTTCTGTCAGCTTTATAAACCAGCAGTGGCAGACTTCCTTTTTTTTTATTTTTCCCCAACTTGGAATAAAATGGACTCCTTTCCAAAAGCAACTTATAAGATATTACTTCAGAATTTTAATGCTTCTATTATTTCATTTACATTTATCTGTTTGTATTTATTTATTCAGATGCAAAAATTCATTTTTATTGTTTAGAAACTTTTAATGCTCAATTTGCTGGATCTTTGAGCAACACAAACCAGTAAATTAAGGGCTTACTTTTGTTGAAGCATAAACAGAATTTAAATGGGAAAAATATCCTTGCAAAGATGCCTAATAATACTCAGAGGAGAAAAGCACAGATGTCAAACGTCTGTTGAAGGTTTAAGTGAAGGCTGCTCTAATTTTTGTTGTATCGTATTCAGGATAGTGAAGGAAAAGTAGGCTTTTTCTTATGAAACCCATCTACTTTTGTTTTGCAGCCAATAAATGTTTTTATACTGCCAAAACCATCAATATTCAGCTTTTATTACTGTGGTCTGGCAGACTCCAGTTCTGAGCTACCCTGTCACCCAAGCAGAGGAGTAAGAGAATTAAAGCCCCATTTCATTTCTGTGCACTAGCTCCCTCCATCTGGGTAAACAAGCTAAAAAACCAGCTAATGCAGCTGACATCTTGAATTATGTAATTTCTCATAACACATGCCAGAAATGCTGTTCAGCCCTGTTATACATGCAGGAATGCTGTTCAAAGCCCTGGCTTCTGGTTCAGCAGCATGATCAGCGGTACAAATGGTGCTCGGCATGCAGTGGGGATTACTGAGCTGTGCTGGGGCAGGAAGGAAGGCTCCAGAACCATTTTCCACTGCCACATCCTTCACAGACATCTGCCAGGCAGAAAGGGCAACCACAGGGACGGGGAGGCAGGTATATTGGGAGGAGATGGCTTGTGGTGAAAACCAAAGTTTAGGATCAGCACTTGGTATTTCTGTGCAACAAGAAATTTTCTGTCTGCCTTTAGGATTGCTGAAATCTGTAGATTTTTGCAAGAAAGATTTCCAAGAACCAGAATAGTTGTCACATTTCGGTTGGAAGTCCACTGGAAAAACCTGTGAATGTTAGGCTGGCAGATTCAAGGTGTTGCCGTTCAGTTCAAGGAAAAACTGAGAACTTTAAAGATATCTGTCAGCAGGGGCAGCCTGGCTGCTCAATTATTCTCAGTCCAGTGCTGGTGACAAATTTCCAACAGAATCCCTAATAGTATTTTACAGTATTACAAAAAGCTTTCTCCTTTTCTGACTGGTTAGTGGTAACCATACCATGAAATCCTCTGGGGCCATGAACAAGCCCAGCTGTCAAGCCCAGTACATGCATCAGCAGTGCACCCATGCTTCAATCAATTAAATTCTGAGTGGTGTATTTACAATACATGGAAAAATGACAGAAGACACAACATTGGTATTGGCCTGCTAACAACCCCCTGCCTTCATGATTTAACAAATCAGGAATACTTTCTTTTTTGAAATATATTCCTTATTTTATTATGTATGTTTAGTTGTGTCTAATTGCTGCCTGAATCTGTTTATAAGCTGTAGTGGTCTAGAGCAGGCACCAGGACCTGTCACTCACTGGAAAATTTGTGCTGCTACTCAGATTCCCTTGTGGGCCAATCATAGCTGGAAAGAACAACATAGAATATATCATAGAATATATTTTATTTGGTCTAAGTGTTTGGTAAGTTAGAACAGTGTCTTAAAAAATATTTCAGTTTGTGGCATGAATAAGATATCCCCTCCAAAACTGGAATTACTGCAACCAAACTGTGTCTGGGAATGATCCCTGGCCTACAACAGTGCCCAGAACTCAGCCAGGCAGTACCATATGAAACAATGAAGGTGGAAACTCTTCTCTTCAATAATAGTGAAAATTGGTGGCTTTCTTGCAGATTGCACGGCAAATAGTTCAATTTAATTAAGCCAAAAGGATTTTTGCCTATGGTTTTGTTTTATTTTGTTTTATGAAAAGGTGAATCACTATGGTAAACCATATGGTATTACCTACAAGAACAATAAATAACACTTGGTCCAAGTTTATATCCCAGGAAAAAAGATAAATTTGCTAAGCCATGAGAAATATCCAGTCAAATTCACAGAATCTGCAGATTTTAAATCAGGCTACCACTTTGAAACTTTCCTGACAAGAATATTTACAGTTTACTTATAAAATTATATATTGAAAAGGTAAAAAGGAGAGGAAAAATAATGATCTATTGGAAAACATATATAGCTACATACTTTCCTGTAGTTTTAAGATTTGCTTTAGTTCTTTAATAGGCCATATTGTAGGAAGTATGAATGGTAGTATGACTGAAAAATAACCCAGTCAAACAAAATCATCCACAATGTGTTTAGATGAGTATGATACAGTATAGCTGATACATAAAGCATTACACTGATAAAAAAGATGTAAAATGCCCAATATGTGCTACAATTATATATTTACTATTATATCTAGTATAGATATATTTTCTACTTCAGAGAAAATTCTATAATTTTCTACTTCAGAGAAAGCAATTAAATAACAAAAATTTTAATATAAACCAGTCCTTCTAGAGAAGTAAAAAACCCAGAACTTTGAACTTTTGGCATATAATAAGTATACATTTCCTTCAGTAAACATAACAAACTCCTTCAGAAGTAGAAGGTTTATTTCATGGGTGGAAGATGCCAGGTTTTCATCCAGTAACCACAGGAAACTGTAACTAAGTTAAAATGAAGCAAAAAATTTACCTTTGAAACTACAGATTTTTTTTTCCTATGGAAGCTGACCATTACTCATAAGACACAAGGAAAAATTATCCAAGTCATGACAACTTCCAGAAAGGTGTAGTAAAGCTTACTTTTGATGATCTCCCAGTGGTCTTTGCGCAATGGATTTTAATAATGACTCCGGTCTAACAGATAATTTTGGCGATGTCTTGGGGCTAGTATCAGAATCTCCACTTTCTTCATCTCCCATGGCCTTAATATAGCTCCCACTTCTCATTCTTCTGCATGGGATCTCTTCATCTTTCCCACCAGCTGGGTATCCTCCCCATTCATCCTGAGGTACCTAATGGAGACCATAAAACACACACACAGAATGTGGTTTATTCTTTCCATATGTTTAAATACTTCCTTTCCATTATTCATTTTACAAAGACAAGTGATGGACTTTTTATTCTTCAGAAACAGATGGCTTATAAAGAGATTTCTAAGAACCCTAAATAATTTTGCCATTTAACTTCAACTTCAGAGTTGGGTATTTTCAGTTTATAGATGTTAGAACCCAAGGAACAATGAAGTCATGGATTGTGAGCTGAGCTGCAATGTAGACATGCTCTAAACTGCAGGAAACAGCTTCAAATTTGCACATAGATTTTAATCTGGTAACAATAGGTTAATCAGGAATCTCAGAGCTATAACTCATTGAAAGCTGAGCACTTTGGGGTTTATTACCAGCAGTCCTTATAAGGGGCTTTCAGGGAGGTAAATGGTGTATTTCAGATAAACTAAGCCATGATCTTGGCATAAATCGATGGGGTTAGGATTTAGGGCAAACTTCTGTGGAAAAAAAGAAAAGAAAAAGTGGTCATTTGTATTTTTTCTATTTAGAAACTGCAAAATAGTTGATAGAGGCTGTAATATATCAGAAATTCAACCAGTTAAATAATATATGTGGTTGCAGGATTGCAGTTCCCTTTATGCAGTTCAAATGGATTTCCAAAAAGTAAAATCGGTAGTCAGATAATCCACAGCTGGTGGATGGAAATCTCTCCTCACCACAAATTACCAAAGAATTGAGCAGGAGTGGATTCTTCAATCCAAAGTGAAATCAGCCTTGTTTCAATGCTTATGATTAAACACAGCCTGTCTCTGCCAGTATTGTTTTTTTTGTTTTTTTTTTTAATATTTAATCTTCCGAGGTGCTGAGTCCTCTGGCTCTAATCCAGAAACACACTTATGCATTTAATTTGTTTTAAGGATATAGGCAACTCTCTGTTATGCATTATAAGGACTCATGGGTAAAAAGCAGGATGTGACAGAGTTCAACAGTGGACCAAAGCAGATGCCCTTGGCAGCATCAAATCCTTTACCAACATTATTATTCCATCTACATTAAGCAGTTTAATGTCTTTATTTACTAATATACTATAAGTCTGAAATCTCAATTAGACATATATTTCATAGTTTCTGCCAAGCAGGATGTCAAATAAAGATTTTCAAGTCAAACATTTTTGAAAGCTTCTACAGACAGAGTTCACTGTGGAGCTGAAGTAAATGCTCCCATTGGTTTCAGCAGTCTTGGAGGCTGGGTGTAAAGGATTAACATGATCTGCTTGCCATCTGTGGCCCTTTCAAGACAAATGAATTAGCCCTGCAGACCAGGTGAACAGAGCTGGGGCTTTGAGTCCTAAAATGGGATTAAGGGAGAAATGAAGTTTTTAAAGGGGGTGAACAAGTAAAAAGAGAGATATTAAATTTAAAAGCCCAAGCTTAAGACAGAAAAAAGAAAAAAAAAAGACTGAAGATGAAGTCAGATAAGAAGAGATGAAATAGATTGCACATATCAGAAATATGTTAGAGATAACTATCAGAGAAAAACTTATACAAAGCAATAGGACAGAGCATGAATCTAAGTGAAATACGGGTTACATCACTCAAAGGAACAGACTTTTCACATTACTGAGCTTTGGATGGTGAAAGGAAGCTTCAAAAATCTTCCCAAACTTGAAGCCTCTAAGTGCAATGCATCATTCTCATTTCTTTTCTCAGAACTAATATGTATAAGATTGATGTAGCAGGAATGTTTTTTATGATTCTATGATACGTGAAAGATCATTTACATGTAGTCATAGTAGTCATAGCCAGTTGCTTAAAATACTAAATATATATACATTAAATGCAGCATTTAATTTTTTAATCTACAGCTGGCAACTCTAACAGCTGTAAAAATCTGAATTAGAGAGCTATTTTATTACTTGATATCATACAAACATACTCTTATTTTTAAATAGTCTGTATTAAATGCATGTCAGCATGGCTAAAGCCAAAATCCAAATGCCTAAAAAGCAGTTACTGGCATCTACATAGGCTCACTACAAGGTGTGCTGTTAAATTTTCACTACTCAAGCTGAATTATCATGTCTTAATATTATTTTCTAAAAAAATGCCCTCACAACTTTTTCATAGAATGATTATTTAGTCTTCAAACTTCTTTCCTTCATTTCACTTCAAAGATAATTAAATAGAAATTTTAAAAAGACATTGATCAATAACCTTTTACTTACTCGAATGCAGAAAATTATTACTTTCTCAACATTATTTTGTCTGAAATTCCATGTTCAAATAACTAGATAAGGACTGGATTTAAATGAGTACAACACAGGCTTATTTGTTGATTGATGTTGCAATCTCATTTTAAAAGATAGGAATGACTGATTTTGTGCATTAAAGTATCTAAAAAAATTAAACTTCTTCACTGTGATAAGGACAAACCTTACAGTTATGTGTATTACTGTTTCTGCTGATTGAATTTCTTTTGCTGTCTGTATTCATCAATTTTATGAATTCACATAACAGCTAAAGACCAAAGCTAAAAACTGAAGTCCTGCTCCATTTATGATGTGGTACACAAGGCAACAAGAATCCCTTTCTAATCAGACCAATTAATTGTCTATCACAGAAGCATTTATGGTTGTTACAACATTATTCACAATTAAAATATCTGGGGTTTGGGGTTTTTTTGGGGTTTTGGGGGGGTTTTGTTTTTTTTTTTCTCTTAAGCCATTCAAAGGAGCACAATACAATGAGTGCAGTGAAAATCCTATGGAACCTGGTGAGGAAGCTTGACCATGTGTTTTCTCAGAAGGTTTCAACCAGGGCTTTGGAGAACAGCTAGAGTCTTTTTGCCATCTTCAAAATAAAAAATAAAGAACATTGTTTTTCCTCATGGACTGAGAATAGAAGCAAAATTTGAGTCCCAGGTCAGCCTAGTTCTTTATTTACTTGAGCTGATAGGTTAAGTACTTGGAAACATTTTTCCAAATCCAGGCTACCTCAAACCCCAACACAGCTTTAAAGAAAAGCAAAAGCATTATATAAGTGCAGGAAAGATTTTTATTTTGAGATATTAACAAAAACATTTAACATCATGTATGAGGGTGATTAAATATACATCTTCCAAAATATGGAAAGGGCTTTGCAACTTGCAGAAATTCTACCTTACAATAGTTACCAGCCCCTGAAATTCCCATCTGCAGGGCTTGCAGCTGCTAATTGGGAATAATTACCCTAATTATCTACTTACATACAGTGATGAGTGCTGATATTTATAATGTCTAAAAAGGCCTTCCTTCTGTTCTAGATGTTAACATGAATCCTTGTATATGCAGTTTCTATCCACAGAGGAGTTCTAGTGCATATTACCATATGAATTTCCTTTTGCAAGAACAACTGGCTGACAAGGTCTGGCTGCTGATCTGGTTACAGCTCTCACAGAGAATGATGAGTCTCCTTCATAAGTATCATTCCCTGTTGCTGTTAGGAGCACCAGATTTAGAAAATTTGACAACTTTCAATTGTCCATCTACTGATTCATTTTGACATCTTACATTAATCACCTAGGGTAGATTTTAATAAAGAACTTGATACCTAACACTTACTACAGGTTATGAAGCTGAACTGAGGGTGAATTCCAGAACCTTAGGAAGGATCCTAAATTCCCCATGAAGGAGAGTTAGTTCCTGCAAAGTAACATAAAGAAGGTCCATCTAGTTAGCAATCAGAATGTAAAGCACGAAGAAAAATCTCAGATAGTTCTCCTTTCTTGGACTTACTCTATCTGATTACAGGCAGCAGGAAGGCCTTCTGTTATTTCCCTGTCAGATCCTAAAATCATCTTCTGAAGAAAAAAGGTGGGGTTTTTTTGGTTGTTTGTTGTTTTTTTGGTTTTTTGGGTTTTTTTCCGAAGTACTGTAGCCTTATTCTTTCCTTCTATGATGAAACAGCTCTGGAAGACTTTCTTGGTCAGCTTCTAATCAATGATGTTTGGAGAGATCTCCTCCTCTTTTTGTGACTCCCAGCCTTTTTATGAAGCCCTTACAGATTTCCTGGGGAGGGCTGGTTAGGAGAGAGGGACTCCATTAACATAAAAGGGTTTGATGCAGCTTTGTGATCAGGGATTTACCTGAAGAGCTTAGATACAGCCCCTAGGCCAAAAACTCTCACGAATTTTATGTAAAAGAGTGTTTGGATAGAACTTTTACAGCCCCTTAACAAAGCAAGAAGCACCTTTGCTCCAAAATGATGAACATCCTGCTGCTCAGAATGCAATTCATGGGACTGAGAAGATGGTGTTCGACCTTCTATAGCCTACAGAAGAAACCGAATTGTCATCTTCACAGTGGGTGTTCTAGAAGCTTTGTTACTATAAAAACAAAATTCCTTGCTTTAGAGAAACTGTTGCTATCCTTGTTCCTTTTTAGTAGTTCCTGTGTTAAAATACCCCTTGCTACTAACTTTCAGAGCTAGCTTTAAAATTTCTAAAGCTAACTTTTAGATAGTTAAGAGTGTCACATAACCAGTTAATGGCTACAAAACTTATGATTTCTAAATTTTATTCTAAATCTTATTTCTATCTCCATTTTATAGAAACAATACATATTTATGTGAGTAGAATTCTTATGTTCTTATTTTTCTTCCTTTATTATTTTATATGTTTTACGCTGTGTTGTGCTTTGATTAAAATGGCCCAGGCTGCCCAGGTAAGCAGCTGAGTCACCATCCCTGGATGTATTTAAAAGCTGTGTAGATGTGGTGCTTAGGGACATGGTTTAGTGGTGCACTGGGCAGTGCTGAGTTAACAGCTGGACTCAATGGCCTAAAGATAATTTCCAATCTAAATGGTTCTATGTTTCTATTCTTCCTGTTGGGTGCACTGATTGTGCTCAGACCAGATTTGACAGAAGAAGGATTTTGGACCCTTAACTGGACTTCAGCTGTACGTCTGTCCCCTGATTATCAGGAAGGAAAAACCAGCACGTTGTCAAGGAAAACAGGGATGGATTTAACAAAACTACAGAAAAAAATAGAAATTGTGGAATTACTGAGGCTGGAAGGGACTCTGGAGGTCTCTAGTCAAGTCTTCTGCTTGAAGTATGGTCAGGTACAGCAAATTGCCCAGAACTGCTACAAAAATGGTGAAAGACCTTCAGGGGAAGCTGTGTGAGGAGGGGCTGAGGTCTGTTCAGCCTGGAGGGGACTGAGGGAAGACCTCACTGCAGTTACAGCTCCTTGGGAGGGGAGGAGGAGGGGCAGACCCTGATCTCTGCTCTGAGGTGACAGTGACAGGACCTGAGGGAATGGCCTGAAGCTGTGTCAGGGGAGGTTTAGGTTGGATATCAGGGAAAGGTTCTTCACCCAGAGGGTGTTTGGGTACTGGAACAGGCTCTGCAGGGAAGTGGTCACAGCACCGAGCCTGACAGAGTTCAAGGAGCATTTGGACAGTGCCCTTGGACACATGGTGTGACTCTTGGGGATGGTGCTGTGCAGGGGCAGGAGCTGGACTCAGTGATCCTTGTGGGTCCCTTCCAACTCAGGATATTCAGTGATAATTTGACTATGTCCAGCTGGGTTTAGAATATTTCAAAAGACTCCACAACCTCTCTAGACAACCTGTTCCAATGTTTGACTAGACTGAGGGGAAAAAGCTTTTCCTTATTCCTTATGAGAAATAGGCAATCTAGGCCCCCTAAAACTAATTCTAGGAGTGTGAACATCTAATCTTGTATCTAGGCAATACTGATGACAAAACTGGAAGAAACAAATAAATGTTCATTCTCTGGACTTTGACCATTGTTAATTTGATTTTTTTTTTTAGTTTATTTCAGTTTAGGGTTTAGCGAAAACAGTCAAAATGGCAACAGCCATTGATATTTCAAAATAAAGCAGCTCCTGTTGTTCCATCCACTTCTATGGCATTTGCTCACAGCTCCCAGAATTTTAAAGTTGTTCCACAGCTAAACTGCTGATCTGCTTAAAAGTGCTGATTACTTAACTATCTGAAATGAAACTCTTCTAAATAAAGGGCTTCAGCTGAGGGAGATGACTATCACTTCTTCATAATTCTCATTCCCAAAGGTTAAAGTGAGGATTACCTACCTCATAGGAGTCCTGTGAAATTTTATTAGCATGCAGATATAAAATTAATGGAAATATTGATTTTCACCTAAATCTTATTTTAGTAATACAATTTTCACATTTTGGTAGAAGCAGAAGCTGTCTGCACATGAAATTAGACTCTACATGATGTGAAGAAGGATAAGATATGAAACATTCTGTTGGAGACACATAATTTTTGTAATTTTATGCTTTCTCAGCCTGGTCAAGAAGATGACACAATCTGAAATGCAGGTAAGAGGTTTTCTCCTAGATCATGTCTTCAAGAGGCTCAGAAAAGCAGCCTTTGTGGACAGCTGCAAGTAGATGAAAGTAAATGACAATCTTGCAGAGCGGACAGAGATGATTTTTTACACTAGCAGAAAGTTTCCTTGATGCTGCAGTGGGAGATGGGAGCTGGACTTCTGTGTTTTCAACAATTTCACTCAAGAAGGAACACCAAAGCAATTACAAGAATATTTTTCTGAGGTTAATGGCACTAAGACATTCCCTTATTTACTGGCTGTGGACTTTAGACCCTGTTGCTCAGGATTTTTGCAGGAAAGAAGAGTGTAGTATCTGAAAAGAGAAGTTTGTTTCCTCAATAACTAATCTTGTGTCTACAACTCACCACAATTCTCAGTGCACATTTTTGACTAGTTTCTTCTGTGTGGCTTTTTTTTTTCCATGTGCTGATTCATTGTGCAAGCAACATGAATTATGCAATGAAGTAATTGAAAAGTCTCTACAAAACCTACCAGAGACTCCTCCTCACCACTAACAATGTCATCCTTCATAATTAGCTTTAATTTTCACATGCCACCCTCTACTCCTTGAACTTCTTGACAGCTCAGAAGCACAGAGAGTTCTTGCAGCATTCCCAAAGGTGTGTTGATAATGTCCATCAAGGCAGGAGCTAATTTGAGAAAACAAGAGTTATCTTTCCAGCCATTCTCTCCAGGCTTTGCTCTGAACAGCCATAGTGTTACAGAAAAGGAAGGAAATAATGTAGATCCCAAACAACACATGCTTTACATTGGGTTGAAAATAACTTGACTTCAGGAATTTGGGATTTGTTAATCATCTGGACACCCATGCAGACCACAAACATACTATTCCAGCTGGGAGATGTTCAAAGAGGAAAATCGTTGTCAACATTATTTATTGCCTAATTTTATTCTCTCATGTGGAGTTCCAAGCAAACTGTACTAAGCAGTTCTTGAAGGAAAGATTTCTGTCCAGCGTACTAAAATTGCTTCTTTGTTTTCTGAACTGTGCTTTTTCCAGTTTAATCATATTTTAAAACTCATATCTCACAAACTATTTAAAACAAAATTCAAAAAAATAACAAACAAAAAAACCCAAAACCAGCAACAACAACAAAAAAGAACCAGGACTATGTTTCCCAACTGGTTCTTCAGCAACTATGTGAGTCATAATTCCAGGATGGCTAAATACCGCAATTGGTGTGAGGACTTTGTGGCTTTGTTTATACTATTTGGATGAAAGTGGGCCAAATTCCTGCCCCATTACCTTCTCTGCTCACATTGATGGCAGAGATCCTTACAGTTCAGCCACCTGGAAGTCCTCTGCTGTGTTGTTGGGTCTCTCTGGGACACTCAGCACTCTGCTGTTTTGACACGGTGGAGCAAGGTTCAGTCAGATGGCAGTCATGGGCTTGTCCACCCTGTGGGTGATTTTAGCCTGCTAAGCTCACTGAGATCTTGTGCCAGAGCTTTATTACAAGGTGAACTTGGACTGAAGGGAGGGCTTGGCCTCTGCTTATATGAGAACCTGTTTATAGTCTCTCAATCTAAGGGACAAAACCAGCACAGTTTCAACCGAGACACCTGCGTTTCCACTGGCTGTGTGTTTCCTTTGCTATGTGATCAAGGACCTTGCTTTGTGGTCAGCTCAAGCCACTTTAAAATTATATTACCATTAACTTCACTGGGGCAGGTTTTCCTTAAGCAATATTCAGCTTTTCAAGCAATGCTAGTAATGGTCATATGACCTAGAGTGCTACCTGAAAATAACCCTAACAAGAGTAATAAGGATGAGTAAAGGTAACAGTTCAGCTGAGCTGGTGAGTTGGTACAAATCACTGTGCTGCTGCACACCCAAAAGAACTTGGGAGAGAGAAGGATGCAAATGGTTTGGTGGCTGCCTTGGGGCTGGGCAAACACAGGTCACTAAAGACCCCCTGTCTTGCCTGGAGGTCTCTGCCCTGCAGCACTTCACCCCCATGATGTGGAGCAACCTTCACCTCTGAAAAAGTGTGGCTACCAGGAACACAGCCTGGCCTGTGCTTAGTACTGAACCAAGAGCACTCAGGAGGGAATTTAGGAAAAAATTGGCAAGCTTGGATGGAAAAAATGCCTGAGACCTGCTGAGCCATGTAACAGTACTGAGGATCAGAATGCAGTGCCAAGGAAACCGTCCTGACAGCATGTAATTTGATAGAATAGATGTAGCATAAGGTAGCAATTATTGTACTAAAGGAAATTCACAGAAACATCAAAGATCATAACTTGGAACCTTGCATGAGGGCCAAAAGCAGCTTTTCTGCCAAGGAAGGGAGTTTGCACCCAGAGTTTGTTTTCCTATATCTTTGTCTTTTTGGGCCAGCTCATAGTTGCATTTTCCTTTAAATCTTTTTCTATAAATTGAATTAAATGCAAATTCTGCTGAAACCAAGCATCAAAAGGCCAAAGACCTAAAGAGAATTGCAGCCTGTCTCTTACTACAGGTGAAAGGGAGCCTGGAATACACCTGCCAGCTGGGCTGCCTGGCTGACAGGCAGCAGGTGAGGCCCAGGGAACCACAACATCAGCAACTGAAGCTGACTACAAGTTTTTCTGAGCTGGGCAAGATCCCACAGATTATTCAAGGTTACAGAAGTATAAAGTAAGAGAAAAAAAATGTCCCTAAAAAGAAGAAAAGGAGAGGTGCTCCCAAGAGACTTAGAATGCACAGCACCTCTGAAATCACAGGGACTGAGGAGCGAGGTCTCCAGTGCTGCAGAGCTATCACAAGGCTGAACCTAAGGATGAACCTCAAAGGCAGCATATGCAGGGCTGACTCAGAAAGTGGCCTGTGGTAAACAGCATCTTATTTAATGAAGCAAGAAATTATATAACTTTTTTTTAAGTTTGTTACAGATCTACTACTGAAAAACCAGAACATGTCTTTAAAACATAAATATTTTAAAGGCTATTTAACAGCTGTATTTGCCTCTCATCAATTTTTTTTTATTTTAACCGAAGATTGACATAATGTTTTGAATGGTTAAGTCCAGATGACTGCAACTATCTGGCTTCCAGAGCAAAATGAGTATTTTTCTCCTGTCTATCTACTGTGTAATGCTTAATTATCTTCATACTTTTTAAAAAAGTGTTTCCCTACCAAAGCACCAGGAAACTTGTCCATATGGACAATGAGCTATTTAAACACATTTGCAATTCTACTCTAAAAAACAAACTTTAAGCACAGCATTGTAAGATGGCCAAACCCAGGGAAAAAACCAAAAAACAAAGCAACATTTGTGAATACTTCCCCATTTTTATGGTCAAATTCTTGCAGGAAGAATGGCATGGACTGCTCTAGAGAGGAGCAAGCCTGCAGCCCCAAGTGCAGTCTCCTTCGACAGATGGCTTGAGTGTATATTACAGTAAGTTATCCTGCATGAAAACTTCTTCAGAACCAGTGACACCTTTGAGTAACAACTGCAAAGGTCAGCCTTCAGATTCAGTGAAGTGAACATTGAGAAGCAATTTGGCAGCACGTTTCTAACATCATAAAGGAGGACAACTCCCCCTGATTAAAGGGCAGTGGGATCACGGCCTCCTTTTTCTACTCATAGCTTTGACATTTCCACAGTAATAGGGACATGTTCTGGCAGCTTTAAGAAAATACTAACTCTGAAATCTTTCTACTCTTGTTTGGAAAAAAGTGTCAGTAATTCATTTTATCCAATATGAGGATCCTAGTACATGGTCATGGAAGCAGTGCCCTGTATCACTGATTAACACAGTAATTCAAGATACCAGTGATTTAAGACAGCTCTTAGGTCAGAGCTTTGCTTTACAGTATCATTGATTGAATGTATTTCCCCCTTGGGAGGGGTATTTAGGTATTCTAGGATTTGTGATACACAAAGCCATCAGTATTTTGTAAATACAGGAAGGTGTAAGATTTATTGCTCCTTTTTATTTAATGCTCCACAAGATGTTGCAGGCTGACATTAACACTGTGAATGGACTGTAGGGCAAAAAACTGTCCCTTCATTTCCCTTATTGTTTGGGCACTACCTGTTTGTCTTGCACACCTCCACTGCTGACTGGGAGGGCATAGGGGTGGCTGAGACATCCTTGTAGAAAACCAAATGGTACAGCATTTGTCCATGCTGATCTAGGATGCAGACTGCCCTGTTACCCTACTGTCTGTACTAGCTTTTCCTGCTGTGGAAACAACCCAGTTAATTCTGCAGCGGTGGCTGGTCATAAATCATTGTGAAGGCAGCGTGGGTGAGAGTGATTTGGATGAGAGTATCAAAACTCTGCTAGCTCTGGCTAGCTCCACAGTGTGCATTCACTGCTAGAGGATTGGATGGAGTTTCTGTAGCTCATGCACAGGTTTTATGTCAAGCAAGCACATACAATCTAGTTTCACAAAGATGAAGTGCTGAGAAAAGTGCATTGAGTTCAAATCCCTCCTTGCAAACTAGGGGGAGAGTACAAAGCAGCCGTGTGCCTCACAAGGGCAGTGGTTTCATTTGTGGGAATCTGTGCTGCCACCAGCAGAGTTTCTGAGAAAATGTAACTGAGGGCTTAAGGCCTATTTATCCATTAACTTGTCCTCAAAGGTTTTCTCCATGTAGCCTTAACTTAAACTAGCAAAGAGCCTTGTTGAAACTGCTGCTTTTTTCTTTTTCTTCCTACAAGAGACCAACTGTGCTTTTCTTTCATTCTGCAGAGTACACAGCTGACATTATTATCCCCATGCTTAGCAGTGCCTGTGCTGTAACTGATGACGCTGGTACTTAACTGCACTGGGAAGACAGGAGTGGATTGAAGCCATTTTTAGAACAACATGCTATTTCCTTTTTTAGTGCTGACTCATTCACTGTACCTTGTGGTATGTTTACCCCAATTGCTTGCTGCTTTGGAGGCTGTTGGATGAGGAAGGAATATTAATCAGTGACACATAGCACTGTGCTCCAGAACTACAGTCATGGTGAGTGTGATGCCCTTGCCTATCTTTTGGCTCTATTATAGGAATGATTCCTCTTTAACTAGCATTCAAAGTTATTTCAGTTTTGGAAATTGCAAGTGACTCTTTTGTGCACATCCTTTCTGCACAGTTATCTAGTTCATATCCTTTTTTTTTTTGCTGTTAAAAATCTTTGCTCCTTGCTAGTACTCATATCAGAATGGAATTAATCAAAGTCATTGCACTGTACACATGTGAACCCTAATTAGCCAAAACAGCTGATGAAGACAGAGGAGATCTCACAGCTCATTTATCTTCTTCTTAACATATTTTATATTAAAATTAAAATGACTTGGAAAACAGTAGCAGCCACTATGGCTAAAACTAGACAAAGTGTGCATTATTGCACGTGTGTTCTATTTGGGCTATTTTGCTGCTGAGTGAGGTGGCAAAGTGTTTGATGCTCAGAAATGCACTGGATTGCTCAATTTGTCTGCATCCAAAACGGAAATTAAAGGCCCATACATGATAACTGCAGCTCAAGATATGGTCTGATAAAATATTCACAAGATATGGTGTGATAATGCTGTTAGTGCACAGTTACAAACTGTAGCCCTCTGCTCTTGAGGTGATAATTGGTCACCTGATTGACATTACAGCCCTCCCAAATGAGCTTCTCACTCTTCCCCTCTCCCTTGTTCCTGTGTGTTCCCATCACTTCCACTGCAGAAGGAGTGAGGCAAATCTGATCTGGGTTTTAAATGACAGAAATAATCACTATTTTTTACAGCTTTATTTCAACTAATTTAGCTCTCTCAAACCATCCACTTTAGGACTAGATGACCACCCATGCTTGAAAAAGGCATGTTGACTGAATCACCTCTGACTTACAGCACCACACTCCAGTCCAAGGAGATGCCTTAGCTGCAAGGACTCTGTGAGGAGAAGGAAGTGCAAAACCCTAAAAGAGGAGCCAGAGATTAAGCTTGGAGATTTATCAGGTTAAAGAAATACTTGCTTTCAACTCTAGGACATGACTGAAGCATATAAAGAGCAGACAACTTCAAAATCCCTTGTCTTATCTCCTTTTTCCAGGCATTTGTTAATTTGCTAGTAGCTTCCTTCTTAGAAAGAAAATTCCTATACTCACTCTTCAGAATTTCAGTTTGAAGGAAAAGAAGCTCAGTAATTATGACAGAAGACAAAGTGGAAGCTCAGAAACATAAGGCAGTAAACAAAGTCTCAAGCACAGGTCTGAGACTGCCATGGTCTTTCAGCTTGAGATTCTGCATATCAAAAGTCTCAGTGGAAAACAGAAGTAGAAATATTTCATGCAGATACTGAAAAAAATAAGAGGAAGAAGGCCAATAGATAGAAAAGTGAGATGGGCTACTGAGAAACCTCATATAACTAGGTGGTAGAGCAAAAGTAGAAAAAAGGTAGTAGAACAAACAAAAAAATTTGATAATAATATATAAATATAGATGTTCATTTTTTGTTTTTCAGAGGTATGCTTACATATTTGTGTATTCATTGAAGGACTGTAATCTCACAGTCCTTTTTTATTTTAAAAAGAATTAAAAATATATAGCTAACATCAGTCAGGACAAATGTATTTAAAACCACTTTAAAAACAGAGACCCTGTGAAAGGCCTTGGGGTTTTATGCTAATCTGTTCACTTGTGCACCTCAGGGAAATCTGCTGCTGCACATCAACTTCATAATCCTTGAATTCTCATTGCCATCTACTTTTGAGCAAGGCAGCCAAATCTCCTGGGTAGGGATTCTGACATGTTTCTCTACTTTTCTCAGTTTCTGAACCTAATGATTATATTTATCCAATCATTATTCAGTGCTGCTGCTTACACTGCCATCAGAAAAGTTAAATATCCCTCCTCAGTTTTGCAGATAAAGCAACTGAAGTGTTCAGAGATTAAAAAATTACATTTCCTGGGTCAGAGAGAAAGTTCCTGGAAGAGGCAATAATGGGACATATTTCTGGTCTTAATGATTACATTGTGACGGCCCAACATTCCTCAATGCAGAAGTTTTGAAATCAAGCATTTAGTTATGACATTGGCAGAATGGAATCCCTCAAATTTTTGCTGACCTTGGGCAGTGAATAAGCCAGCCCCTCAGTCTGAAGGACATCTGTGCTCTGAATGGCATATTCTGATATGATGAAACATATGTTTTATTTAAATATTTTATAATGAGAATATTTCTGTTATAGCATTCCATGTATTATTGCTTTGAACACAGGTGTAGATTCCTTGTGGTAGTAACTGAGCACTTAAGTCGTAACACATTTCCATTATAGGATCCCTGTGAACAGGGAATGGGTACTGTCCCATTTTTAAAGGGTCTTAAAAACAAAGATCACAAAGTCTCTGTGCAGCAAAAATTTGAATTCACATCTCCTAGATTTTAAGCTGGATAAGCCTTTCTAATTATTGAATGAAAATTCCTTTCTGTAGTAATTCTAATTCACAAAATGCATAAAAAATGTCTGTAAAGAAGTGTGCTTTTCCAACCCTTAGGCATGTCACTGGGCTTGATCTAAAGCTTAGTGATAACCAAGTTAGTTTGTGAGCTCAGTCTTTCACATTCACTTGAGGATGCTGATAAAAGTTGGGAGTGAGGAGAAGGCAAATGAAAATTAAAAATTGATAGCTTCTGCATCAACTGAGATGTAGGAGATGGGGGATGGGGAAGAAGAAACAGTGAAATGTGATTCAGAAGGAAAGCACTAAACCCAAAAGAGGTATAGAGGAACCAGAGTTTTCAGGGTAGAAGTATGTAATGGGAAGGAAAAATCTAATCATTTCTAAACTTCTCTGTAATGTCACAGCTGTATGCATGGTTTTAGAACACAGACAGAATGGAAGTCTCTGCACATGACGCACTTCCAGTTCTGGCGCGTTGAGTTAGATCAAAAACTTCCAGGGAAGTGCAGTCTATTTTACATACATGAGAATGTACTTGGATATGATAAAATACCACAGCTGTCAGTCTAGATTGGAATCAATTTGCATGGCAATGCTCCGGGGGCTGCAATTTATTTTCCTTTCTCTGCAATCAGAAACTTTCCCAGTTTCAGTAGGGAAGATTGATCCTGGATGTCTGCATATGCATTTGAAAAGATCTGGCTCTTCCAGTGTGACTCATCACTATTGGATACCTATAGCTCTGAGAGGAGAGAGTTCTGCACAGAAGTACAGTCATTTCTGCAGGGCCCAGAGAAACTGAAAATCTCATAATACATAGATCTGGACTAGAGATTTCCCCATGTTAATGTGAGAATTGGTGAAGTTCTGGAGAAAGAGGAGTTTCTTAGGAAGAAATAGAAGAGAACGTACTCAGAACAACATGGGCTTTGCAGGCCATACTTAGTATAAAATATTAAAGGAATAATTGTATACTACTTTTTTTTCTGGTGACAAAGCTAGCTGAAGAAGTTATCCTCTGATGTACTCTCTCTGCTCTGCACTCACTAGAGCTCTCTGTATAATCTGATGTGCTTATGTCACTTGTGATGGGACTGTGCTGGACGTAGGCCAGGTAAATTATACAAATGTCCAAAAATAGTATTTTGGAAAGTATTCTTTAAGTGTATGTCACTTTATGATCCAGATCATTTTTCAGCATGGTAAATAGTTACATTTAGCATGATTTTGGAGTGGCAAATGGCATCAAGAAGGAGGTATTAAAATTTAAATATAGGAGAAAGTGAGAGCTTCTTTGCTGTTGCAAGACAGGACACGTGCAGAACACCACCAAAACCAGTCTGAGGCCCAGGCCTGAAATATCTCTCTCCCTGAGGTACCCATGCATCTTTTAACACAGATGTTATAGTATGGCTTCAAAAGAAGCTCAGTTCAATAGGATCCTGGGTGATCCAGTCATTAAAAAGAAATACGTGGGTGATCATCACCACAACAAAGCAATTTGGTACACCAGCAAATCCATTCATCTGTTACTTACAAAAACATGGAGAGAAGGAATAAAAAACCACAAAAATAGGATTCCCCACAGCCTGTTTTTAAAATCACCCATTCATGGATGTATTTGAAACACTCTTTCTAGCTCTCAGACTGCTGAGAGTACTGCTCCCTTTTTAGTGTGATATATATATTTCATCAAGGTGTTCTGTATGAATTCCAAAGATAAAAACACCTCTACTGACCTGAAACAAATTTATATCACACCCGTTTTATAGTTTTTATTCTGTGGTCTATAAACAAAGACAAAAGCCAGATTTCTCACTTTAATGGAATATCTGCTACCTGCATTAGGAGAGCCATACAGAAATTCTTTGAGAGGTACCTTTGTATATTTTTTTACAATGACTATGGCATATATTGCGATGCTCTTTCCATTAAAAATCTCAAGAAAATCTTCCTCTTACCTGAAGGTAATGGCACGGCCTCAAAGAAGGTTTGATTTCCTGATGAACCAGAGGCTTATCTAAGTTCAGTGATGATTTGCGATAAGCTTCTTTAGCCTGACTTACTGTAAGCGTGGACCAAGAACTCCTTTTCATGTATTTACTATCAGGGGTCATTGGTAGCCCTTCACAAGCCGAACACTTCACATCATTGTTACTTTTGGAAGTCTTCAATGAGAGATCCCCAAAATGCCCCTGGAGTGCCTCAGGATAGCAGTGGGATATATGATCTGCATGGTGCCTATTTACCACGCTAGGGGTTCGGTAAGTGCTATCGCTGTCCAAATTATCATCAGAGCTCCACCAGCTACTCATTCCAGATTTATGCTTGCCTTCTGGTTTTCGCTCCTTACTTTTACTCCTTTTGCTATGCTTGGAATGGTGACCGTGATGATGATCGTCCCCTCGACTGTCTCCCTTTGTTCCATTAACATTGCCCTTGGATGATCCTTCCAGAGAATGAGATTTAGTAAAAAGTTTCTGGACGGAATGAACGAGATGGCGAATCCTCCCCGGGCTCTCACTGCGCTGTTCCGCAGCTGTTGAGGTCCTCTGGTACTGTAAAGTATGAAACCCATCCCGGTGAAGAGGAAGCTGTTTCTCAAACTGGTCCAAAAGGTTTGCAGGAATACGGTTAATCTTGGGGTTACCGTGAGACATGGCGCAGTCGTCTCTGGAGTCGTAATGTGAGCTGTAGTGCATTCTGGGGAAAGTGCTACTTGACATGTGATCGCCCATTACCATGGGCATCATCATGCACTCAGAATGGATGGAGCTGCGGGGCGAGCAACGGTGGTGGTCCAGCGGGCAACTCTCCGTGGGGCTGAGAAGATACGACGGCCTTGGCTCCTGCCCATGGTGGATAAGGTCGTGGGTATGTTCACAATCTTCAGGGGATGCTAAGCCACAAGTATGAGCTGAACATAACTGTGGTTGATTGCGACTACCAGATAATCCTTTCATATTCCTCGGAGCAGGAGAGTATCTTTCTTCATTGAAGTGCTGAGAAGGCGACCATGAGTACTGCTGGTCTGTCATGAGAACACATAAAACCTGCGTTATGTGTCTGATTAAAAGATTAATTTGAAAATTCTAAGTATATTGAAAAACCAAACATTTTTTCTCTATGACCTTGGTGGAAAGTCTCACCATTCATGAAATTTCTTCTACTATTTAAAAACTAATTAAAACTGTTCACTATGAATAAATTATGGGGAGAATACAGCCTCCTTTCTCTTTGCAAAATTGTGGGCCAGTAATTCTAGATGCTATGAAGCTCTTCATTGTGTAAATTTACTCAAATTTAATGCATACATTCAAGTATTCAGTTTATTGCTTAATATTTATAGCTCATATGTCAAGCTTTGTGACTAATCATTTAAGTTACGTGGGTCTAGTTTCTATTTTGGCAGTTTCACTGTTGGATATATTAAATGTATCCTTTCTCTATGGAGTAATTTTTGTACCATAAATTGAACTTCATTTTCTTCAATGAATCTCAGCTTCAGGATCCTAAGTTCACTCTTCATAAGTATAAATGATAAACAGCAAAAAGAAAAAAAATATGAACGTCCTGAAATGAAGCTGATTTTTTGTATTGCTAAACAATTTATCAATAAAAACTTTGTATGACCACACTACAAAATATTTACTTAGTCACTCTAAGTTATTCCTAAAAAGCCCCCAAATATGTTTAGGTACAAGCTATGGGGTTTTATATACTTGATTGTTTGCTCTTATGAATCATGTGCTCCAAGTTGTGGTTATTATGCAAGCGTGATTGCTAAATAAGAGTAGCTTGTTAGCAAAGATTTTGATACTTAAGCCTTTGATATCTTTTTCTCTCATGCAATTTCTTGCAGCTGTCAAATGTTACAAACAGAAAATTAAAAACAACCCCAGAAATACTTCAATTTGATTTTCCCATTCACTTTCCCTCTTCAATTTCAGCTTATTTAAGAAACAATTCAATAGCAGACAAAGAGATAAGATGCAAGATAATCCTTTAGAGGATAAGACAGATGTGTAAGTGTTTATACAACCCACTTAGCACAGCCTTTCTGCAAATTTGCTCTAAAAATCTAAATAATCTTGCACAGGTGGTTGCAGGAAGTTGCAGGTCTCAACCAAAATGGAAACTAGAGAATATTTATTAACTGGACACTTGAAACCAGGTTTTAGAGATAACACAGTAATTGACAGCACTTGGAAGAGTTTCTAACCATATGACAAAGCTCTCCTAAATCATATTTCCATTGCTGGTGAAAACTTAATGCCTGGATATGGTAATGAAACAGATCAATACTCATATCTCTCTTAATTTATTCAACTAATATGTGTTATATCATGATACCTTAACCTAAATGCTGTGTATTTCCTACTGTGGGAGATGTTTTGATAATTTTATTACACCCTAATTTCTACAGAGTTGCACACAATGTTTTAAAATGAATTCAGCATTAAACTAATAAACAGTGAAGTATTCTTCAGCCTAGGCATAATGATGCCACACTGAAGTCAAAGATGTATAAATGCCACCTCCATACTTTATCATGGCATCAAACTGATGGGTCTGTGCATGTATCCTTTTCTGCTTCTTGTTTTCCTGTCTGTTTTTTTTACTTAATTCTTGGCTATTATTACATTAAAACAAAATCTTATTACAGCTGATTGCCCAGTCTGTTGTCCTACTTAGGTTATAATACCTTGCATAAATGCAGTTACAGGAAGGAAATATAACTGTTTCTCTGAAATGACGTAATTTTGATTATATACAGATGTGGCAGTAAATTATGACAGTGCTTTGGAATTCAGCCACATAAAGTAGTCATGTATTAAGTGGTACTTTACCCAGGATACTACCAAGCCTTATCAGGGGAATGATAATGGACCATGTGCTGAATGTGCTGAATTCACTTAGTCTGTACTTCCCATAAAGGGTTCCCAAAGCACCTGACAGAGTTTGCTACTGTAGTTCTTACAAACCCATGAGATTAGATAGACTGAAGAAGTTTTTTTTGCAATGAGGGTGGTAAAACACTGGAAGAGGTTAATCTCATCAAAGATGTCCCTGCCCATTACAGGGAGGTTGGTTTAGATGACCTTTGAATGTGCCTTCCAACCCAAGGAAGGTACTGTTCTCCTTTTACAGAAACAGGGAGCTGCAATATAGGAAATATTTTCCAAAGTGCTTGTGGATTTTCTGATATTAATATTCAGAGAAGTGTGAGCCAGAGGGAGGTGGAAGGAAACTCTTCTGTCACTCTAACAACATGATGACAGTCAACACCAAGCCTTTTCACCACAATCTTGCCCCTCTATGAATGAATATAACTTGTACTATGCCTCACCAGTGTATTTAGAGAAAAAAAAGGGGCACAGCAGAAATCCAGAATGAAAGAAAGAGAATAAGAAACTAATGTTGAAGGAGTTCTTGAGCATGGAATTGCTAGTCCCTGGTGATTTGTTTAGGCCTCATGTAACATCAAACAGAACCCAGAAGGCTTCAAATATTTTTGTCCTGTTACATCCCTAGGAATATGAGAGGTGATGATTTGACTGCACGGCAATGGATAATCAAACAACAGCTTTTCTGTCCCTCATGGCTCCCTGTGATTCCAGCTCATTTTAAAACTACAGAAAAATACCATTTTCTGTATGTTGCTTTCACATAGCATGCTTTCATATAGCATTTTATGTGCTACATGGAATGTCTGAATTATTTTTGTTTGAAACACGGTAGCTAGAAACTGCTATAGGCATTTATTAAGCGCAATCAAAATAATTAAAACAGGAATTAAGAAGTAGATGTTTTCCAGAAGTAATTGCCCCCTCTTAACTCTGTCATAGAGAGTAACTAAAACTAGGTAAACTCCCAAATTACTTACATGTGCATCATTTAAATTTATCACTCTAATTAGGTTTGTCAATCTAGGATATCAGACTTGTTCTTTATCCCAGATACAACTAGTTTTTCATACAAATATTTTGAAAAATCTTCATAATTTTGAAATACAATATATAAATTTATCAAGTAATTTGTGCTTTGTACTATTCAGTCAACTTTCTTCAGGAGACTGAAGTGCTTGAAGAAACCATGGAGCTGTGGCTGAATGAATTACTGTGTGGTACCAGAGCAGTGTAATTGCCCATGTGCTAGCTCTTACCTTGCCAAGAAAAATGCCCTAGCTTAAAATTCAATTAAGCTAACATGCTTTCCTAGAATTTGCAGGGGGCTAAAAGTATGTCTATGGTCAATGACCACAACACAGCTGATTAATAAAAATTCATAAAGCTACAACAACTTTTTTCGCAATCCTTTCAAAAGAAATTTAATATTTTTGGATTAATTAAATAGTTTCATATTTGATAGATCAGATAATGGCAAATTGGACTGAAGTTTTAGTCTATAACTTGAAGTTTGGCTTTTTTTTTTACAGCAGCTCTTATGTTTGCTCCAGATAATCACTCTAAAAACATAAAATGCCACCATCAGAACTAAAGAGCTAAAGGGAGACAGAAGAACAAATAACCCAAAGCAGAAAAAGAGATAAAGGAATAGGAACAGAGAAAAATATAATATGAGAGCCTAGGAATGGCTTTTTTTAGATTTCATCAGAGCAGAATGGAATCTTCCAACTAACTTCAATGGATAGTCAGATAATATTTAAAGACTGGGGTTGGGGGTGGACCTAGAACAAGACAAGGGCTGTTATATCAGAGAATCCAGTAATTCCAAAACCCTGAAAATCCCTTAAAGCTCTTCTTTTTCAGAGACTGCTTTACAGATATGTCAACCTTTAACCTCTGCAGATGGAAGGATTTCTGCATCCCTTCCTATCTCTTTCAAATGTTTCCCCTTTTGCCATGCTGTGTACTGCTTTTTTTTTCTCCTGTTTTCAGTTCTGGACTTTTTGAGAGTTGTTCTCTTGCTCCAAGCAGATGTTGGTTTGCCTGTGTTTGGGGTATGGCCACTATTTTTAGATCATCCAAGATTTTTCCTTGAGCTAGGCAGTATCAAGGAGAGAAAGATAGGTTCAAAGACCAAGAATAATATTTAAAATGATGAATAATAATTGGTATTAATGTTTTAGGTTAGAAGGCTGAAACCCTCTATGTAATGAAACATTAGAGCAGTGCATTTCTAGCGTCCCTGGAACACTGCTCTTGGCTAAAGAGAATCAATAGAAAAACACAGAAACTTCTCTGACATTCAAAAAGAGTGCTTGTCTCCACAAATCTTTTTGTGTGTTGCATATTAGAAGTAAGCTTTCAGGGTGTGATAATACTCTCTGGAACTATGAAATGATGCCTGATTTTTTTTCTTACTTTTCTTTCTATTGCAAAATTAATTTAAATAGATTTAACTGTGCTGTTTTCATTGGAGAAGGAACTGTTCTTCTGCTTAGGAAAAAGCACTACTCAAAAGAGATACCTAATCTAGCTTTTAAAAAGAGGTAGTAGACAAAAACAGGTTGCTGCATCTTGCTGTTTCACATGGCTGAATTAGTGATGAAATGCATTATGAAAAATGTATCCTCACAGCTTAACCTATAACTAATAAAAAATTAAATATTGGGAAAATAGGCTTATTAATTAACCAAGTAGACATCAAACATGAAAATGCATAATTAAACGTTTTAGCTGGAAAAATATCTGTCCAAGGTTTGCATTAAGTAGTACTATATGAGTACTGTTTCCTCATTAACTTGTTACAGTATTTTTCTCCATTCTATACTAGCCTCGAAAATGAATATTTACAGGGATTGAGAAGAGTGACTAATCGGCCAGGAAGAAGTCCTGAAATGCAAATGCCTTAAGCTTCTGCTATGGTCTCATGAGATTTCCAACCTATTTATGTAGCACAACATCTGGTATAAAATTTACATAAAATTGCAAAGACTGAGTGACCATCTTCCAGATTTAGAAGATGACTTGTATTTTTGGTGATGTGTGTGCTCTTCATGCAGTGTATTGACCTTTCTGTGAATTCCTACATAACTACTCAGGCTGCTTACTTGAAATATTGAACATTGAGTGGCATCCCCTCAGAGACAAAGTTTATTGATTCTTGTAGCACTGTTGCAACAGGGTACTTTATGCCCTCAGTGTCTCTGCACAGCCAAAGGAAAGAAGTAGGTGGTTCTGAGGACCTACAGCCAAGCACCAAAATGCCCAAAGCTGTCAAACAGCACATGGGCTACATGTGGATGCTTGGTTTGTTCTGACATATAAACCTGAAAATCAAATACTTCTCTGCTCAGAATGCTGGGCACTGTTGGCAGGCATGTATGGCTGTTGCCACCAGCAGTGTAAATGGAGCTGAAGGCTGTGCCCTGCCCATACAGTTCAGCTGTTGCCATCACAGTTTCATACTAGGGAGATAGGAACTGATGTGTAGGTATGATTTCAGGAACAATACCAGCCAAAGATCCTGACAAATACACAGTCTGGGTGTGGTTTTATTTTTTGAGTGATAAACTGGCATGATTCTTCTGAAGCCTGAACTGCATGTCCAAAAATGACAGATGAATACTACCCTTCATGTACATGTTTGTCTTTGCTGACTATGGCAAAAACTATGGCTGACAAGGTCCAGTGCAGAAACCTGCATCAAAAATGCATAAGTTTAGGTGGTCTGAGGCACATGGATACTTCTAAACCATGGAAAATTTTTGACAGCCCAAGCTAGTTCAGTGGAACCAAATAATGACCAAGGGTAAGATGGTTTTTATAACTCCCATGTTAGATAAAAATGGACACTCAAATTGTATTCTTAGAACAGCATCAGAGTCCAGAACATACCAAATTGGAGCAAAGTCAGAAAACCCAAAGGGAGAAGTAAGGACCATGTGGAATGCTGCAATTTATTCACTAGTCGGTTTTGAGCACTGTTACACTGGTGTCTGCATGTGGAACAAATATTTGATAGCACCAAATCCTATTGCTCAGCCCAACAGTTTTCCACGTCAATCCATCTTTCAAATAAAGATTAGTAGACTGACTGTCCAACATCTCAAGGCATTTATTTCTGAGATAAATAAGCATGACAAGAGAAAAGGGTATCTAATAAAAAGGAGTGCAAAATAATAGTGGATGAGCAAGAATGGAACCTTGGAGGTGGTGAACAGGCTGGTGGGGGACTCAAAGCACAATATACTGGGAGGAAGGAAAGTACAGAATTGTGATAACTGGGGAAAGCTCTGACCGGGGACAAGCTAAAGGCAGGTTGCAACACTGACTGCCTATGAAGACAGGGTGTACTATATGGGAAAATTAAGAAATGTGGAAACAGTATCTGAGGAATGAAGACATCTCACATCTTCTGGGTAGAAAAATCAGCCCTTGGACTGTATGAAGAGGATGAAAGTCACAATGTTGTGCCCATGCCATGAAAAAGAAGAGGACAGAAATCCATGAGAGGAAATATGGGATTTGTATAAAGCTCCAGGATATGGAGTGGAGCAAGGCAGGGAGTCCTCAGGATGGTGCAAAATTAATTTCCATTGCTTTGAAGTGTGGGATGTCTTGGTACAAGAGAGTATGCAATACACAGGCCTTCACAGTGCTTTTCAAATTTGAAGTATGTTGCCATTATTCACCTTTCAACAGTGCTCTGACTCAAGTAAGTCCACAAAATGATTTACGACTAATATTTTTTCACAGAATCTGTATGATCAGCGAAGTTCTGGAAAAAATATAATGTAGCAGAACTAGACTGACCTAAAATAACTAACATGTCAGCTTATTTTCTGGGAAAATCCCGCTCTGTGGAGTCAACCAGGGCTTCACTATGTGAATATCATTGAGCAATTGGTTATAATGCTTCCAAATACACAGCAGAAATGCTAGCCCAACACCATTTAACTTCTTTTGTTCCTTATTGTGCCTGGATTTATGGATTTTCTTTCCTAAAGGATAAAATCTTGCTGCTTGCAGTTATTAGGTCATGAGACAATCCATTTCCCTTGTGGTCATAAAACTGCCACTATTTTCTCAGCAATTAAAGGCAGCCAAAGTAATTGCAGTACAACAGCAAAGACATACACAGAAATCTATGCACAGCTCTGGAAGTACAAGGGAAATCCTTGTCATGTTGATAGCAGTAACAAATCACCCATTAACTTCATGGGGCCAGCATTAGTTGTAAACATTTGCTGGGGAAGTTCTTGGTCATTTTACCTATGACACCTGTGTTACTTGAGGTAGATCATCTCTGATGAAGGCTGCATTTTTCAGAATGCACAATTTGTGCTGGACTGGAATAAATGTGTTAGAAACCTGCAAGGGTTCCCAGTCAGAAAGATGATGGCATGGAAGGGTGAAACTGGTTTTTTGAAATACTGCCTGTGATAGCATAATTGCCAAAAATTTAATCCTGAGGATCCAAACACTTGGACCAACTATTCAGCTGGATGGAACCACCAAATCTCCGAGGTTTCTTTTCTACTAAGAAATATTTATCATTGATTCTTAAATAAAAAATCAAACAAAAAATAATACTGGTATTTATGATCTGATTGCCTGATTTTTTTTTTCTCAGTGTTTCTGGAATTATTCTGAGTTTGTCCGCTTTTTATGATGATATATCACGGAGGAGGTTTTCCACTCCATCCAATACTAAGGGGGACTGCAAGAACTAATGCTCATGTATCCAAGCAAAAATATTTCTTGTATATTCTCTCTAAATTGCCTTTTCCTATTTATTTAAAACATGGATATGTTTTAAAGATTTCATCTCTTTTACAGAGTGCTCTTCTGGGAAATAAATAATGTAATAGTTAATCACCAAAAGCATTGATTATTGCCATGGAACAATGACTGCTCATTGTTCTGCATTGTTCTGTTTGACTGCTATTTCAAATTTAACTTTATATTTCTTTTATTTTGAACATTAATTCAGCTTTTAAATTATCAGAACTGAAGAAAATTATTTGATTTTCTGTTTGCTTCAGAAGAAGTATTTTACAGGTTTTTGATTCACCAAAAATTTTAGTTTTAGCCATTGTCTGACCCAAAAGAATTATTTTACTTTTCAGAGTTCATTATTATCTGCTCAGGTGTACACCCTTGGTGCTGCCTCTTGCTGCTTTGCCATTGTATGGTGAACTTTTCTGTTCAGTTCAACCCACTGAGATGGAGGAGGACTCATCCTGATTTTACTATGGGGTACAGGAAGAAATAGCAGCCTGGTGACAAGATCCCTTTTAAACCTGTTGCCATAGTAACAGGCAGACAATCTCCCTCTTTACATAACCTCCAGATTGGGAATTTTTCAAATCAGGGTGCTGTCTCTTTTCTGCCTGGCTGAGCTCTGTTTTGGATCTGTTACAAACACTGCAAACATTAATTGCCTGCGCCCACAATCACTAGCACCCAGATTTCCCATGTGGCAGTGATGGGCCAAACGGTGACTTCTGTTCCTGGGACAAGGTGGTGGTTTAAGTACATCCACTCTGGATGAGTTTGAGACAAGGCATCTCAATATGCTGCTGTCTGTTGTCTTATGAAGAGAAATGACATTATAAATAGATGGAAAAACAAGTGAAGCTGCACAATGAAAGGTGGCAACTGAACTCAGCAGTGAAAGCTGGGATTGCATTAGCCATCTTTGCTGATGTCTGTGTTGCTGCATTGCTTTTGCCAGGGCAAATTCCCCTGGGAAGACAGTTCCTATGTTCCCAGCACTCTGACAGAGAGCTGCTGTCATTTGCTTCTACACTGGAAACATCTCCACCACCCTGGTTGTGACAAAATTGTCCCACTCCCAACAGAACCTAAGCAGGCAATGATGAATGTGGAGGTAGATATGGTAACTTTTTTCCTGAGGAAATTGAGAGGACATAATTTAAGCTGCTCATTATAGAAACACATTTAAAAGGTTTCACAGTTTATGCTTTTGGAAAGGGACAATCCAGCGAAGACACTCATTGAGGAAGAAAGGTGTGTCTGAGCAGTCGGTCTCTCATCTCATCTCATCTCATCTCATCTCATCTCATCTCATCTCATCTCATCTCATCTCATCTCAATCATCATCATCATCATCATCATCATCATCATCATCTCATCTCTGCAGCTGTCACACTCTTTATGGGCAGGTAAATGTTGCGTGTCAGGCACGCACCCAGGGCTTACAGAGGTCAGCAGGCCATGAGGGAGAGAAAAATGTCCCTTCTTTGTAACATCCCGTGTGTGAAATCATTTGGAACAGAAATATTTGTCTATGAATGCATAACTCCCTTTGTATTATGTAGTAGAAATGGATGAATAATTCATTACAAATATTCTATGTGATTATTGTTATGTCCTTATAAATATCTTATCCTGTTTGTGAATTGACCTTGGGCCTAATGGGATTTTTGCAGTTATTTGACATTATGAGGTATTTAATTTTTAAGAATAGCTTCTGATTTGCAGATTTTTAGTAAGTATTTGCTGCCAATAATCTATAATTAAAATGCTGGACAGTTAATATGTTTTTATATGATCAGGCCATATGATATGATTTTGTTTTATGGCTGAAAGCAATTTAAAGAGTAAGTTCTCAAGCATAACTAAAACAAATTTAAAGTCCAAAATTTATTTTCTGAAAAACATTTCCTGTTATTTCATTAATGTTTTCTACAGTTTTGATTATCACATTAATAACCTTCTACAATACAGTTTTGGGTAGAGAAAAATGAAGAATATGAAGTGGAATTATTTTAAGATATGGTGGAATAAGACAAATAAGAAAGGCCATTTTTTTTTTTGCACTATCTGTTAATCTAGTCACAATAAGGAAATTACAGGGTCACACTGAATCATATCGGGACATGTCATATTCAAAATCTCTTGTAAATTTGAAAGACTTTTATATTGTCATACCAAACCACCTGGCTACATATTTTTTATTATATGACAGAAATATAGCCCTGTGGTTAGAGGATAAATCTGGGAAATCTGCAGTCAAGTTTTCACTCAGCCATGAATTATTTGCATGTTTCAGGACAATGCCATGGGCAGGGGTGCCAGTTGCCATGGAGAGGCTGATCTTATCTCCTTGGTTTGCAATGATCCTTTGTGCACATCTCTTGTAGACTCCCTGCTTCAATTCCCCATAGAACTAGGATAAAACTTCTGTGCCTCTGAGCATTAGTGTCACAATCCAGGGAAACATTCAGTCTGAGGCTCATCTAGGAATTAATATCAGAGTGTTCCTGTGCCTGTGCCTGCTGGGATGAGTGTCACTGCAGTGGTTACTCGGTGTGGCCAAGCCGTGTGTCTGGCTGAAGTCCCACCAGCTCTACAGATATTAACTACCCCTGGATGCTCTGGGGGAAGGTGCACCAAGGCATGGATGGGCACAGACAAGAGTCAAGGGCTCGCTGACAACCCCTCCCCTGTCCTTGGGAAGATTTCCTGTAGTTCCTGGCACATGAAGCTAAAACCCTTGTCAAGTGTTCAGACATTGACTGCACTGAGTGCGCGGAAGAAGGACAGACAGACTGAAAAGTCAGGACTTCATTAATGTTTTCATTTCAAGAACAGCCATGTCCTTTCTTCCTTCCAACACATAGGGTCATAAAGGCATGGTCATGCAATCAGCAGTGATTGAATAACCATGAGTTACTGTCTGACACTGGAACCTTTCCAATTAATCAAAAGCATCAACTGTGAAATTAAAATACATTTTCATAGCCTGCCCTTAAACTCCCTAACAGTTTACTTTGCAACTGGGGCATGTTAAGAGCATTATTAGTAACTGCAACCTGTTTTACAGGTTTCAACCTTTTCCTTAACATCAACTTAATACCCATTCCTGAAGAGAAAACAGCAATTTATTGCAGTAAAAAGCTTTTAGTGCAACTTCTCTTTCTTTGCTAGATCCTGCTAACTCTAAAACAGCATAACTATAAAACTTGTGTAAAGCAAATTTTTCCTTACCTGTAAAAAGGAGTTAAATAATTTTTCAATAATATATTTTTCCCTATTTACTCTGTACGTGTACTACCTATTAAAATATGTTTCAAGAGAAATTCATCCCATCTTCCCTGTTCACATTTCTGTAACTATTTGAATGCCTTTCAAACATGGCATTTTTCTATGTCTCTTGTTAAGATTGCACTATTTGCTTTGGACATTTAAAGCAAAATATTGCCTTACCCTTTACATACCTAAAGTAAACAAGACTGAGAAATTTTCAGGTAGCATAGAAACAAGTAGTTTCATCAATTTTTTTTTTTTTCTAGTACAGAAACATTGTTTAGATTGCATAAATACCACCTAGAAGAAAGCCTGGAATGAAAGAACTCCAGTTTCTGTGAGACTTACAGCGAGCTGCTTGAGCTCACAAGTCAGATCTCTTGCTCCCATCATCATGTCCTGCTACCTTTGTTTTCTTTTTTGCCTAACAGGTTTCTTATTTGAGATATTCTTAGTGAAAAGAATATGAATTTTTGGTGTGAGCGTGAATCTTGTAACAATAATACTTTTCACCCTGAACTCTGGCAACAAACAAATGTTAAGGGTAAAGTCATTAAGTCATGTTCTCAAGAACTGACTGATAATGCTTGGATAAGCTTTTTTTGGAGGAATACATTGCTCTTGTGCCTGTTTTAACTAAAGAGGTCTTTTATAGACTCAAAAGAGGGAAAGAGTTGAGATCAGTCCTATCCCTTGATACCTTTTTCCAGTTAAGGCAGTGGATAATTTTATTTAAAATATTATTTAATGACTATTCATAATTTTCATTCTCATGAGATACTGTGCAAACATTAATTAAACCCCACCAAAGATGCAAACCTCACTTGGAAATTCTAAACCCATTCTACAAACAAGGACCTGGAGCCAGAGATCTTTCAGTACCAGAGAGATCACAACTTGAAGGTCCCTGGCACAGTGAGAGTCTAAAATAATGAATGGCCCTGCAGCTAGAGCTTCCTCAAAGAACGTCATCCTGACTTTGTCTTGACTTAGGGCAGTTTATTTTACTTCTCAAGGAAAGCCCTTTCTGGGTTTTCTTCAGGCATGAAGGTCTCTAGCAGTCTGTCAGATTGAGGCTGTTCATACAAAATTATGACATAGTCATTGGGTTATGTATATAAAGAAAAGAAGCGAGCCCATTTCCATAGTCCAAGGATTAGAGTATCCATCCAGAATCATATTTCTCTCCAATGAATAATTAACTTTATGTTTGTGCAACAGCAAGGAAAAGTGAAGACTGAGGAAGATCGGTTTGCTGTTTTTCACTTGTGTTATATATAAGTTCATTGATTTGAACACAAATCTTCAAGTGACAGAACACAACACTGGGGCAAAGACAGAAAGACAGATATGTCCTATCCATCTGTACAGGGGTAGCACATTAGCATGGCTGAAACTGCAGAGCTTGTCTACACAGAATTTAACTAACTATCCCACAACTTTTCTAAGTCTTACCAATTTCAGTGATTCACCCTAGGGCAGAAGGGGATATGTTTTTACATTATGTTTTTACATTACTGATACTATCCAGTCCACTTACTTTGACCACCTCCAGTTTGATGGCTAGGTCCTGTCAGGAAGACAGGATTTTCCTCTGAAAATATTAAAACCATCCACTTCTTCCCAAGTATTATCTATCAATCTTTGGTACTTATTTTCAGAGGACTGTAATAAGGACAACATTTAGGAGCAAGGACAGTTTTTTCTTTGCTTTTGGCGTATTTTTTTCAGTCACTTGGCCATAAAACAGTTGGAATGTCGGAAAGCAGCTTAATTTCTTTGTAGTCTAGTTGTTATTTGTTGTTCTTATTGCTATTTTATTTTCCTGTTTCGCATTTCTGACTAATCCCCCACCTTCTTCCTAGTCAGGGTTCTGGCTGATTGGTCAGTTAGAACATTTTTGTGTTATAGCTTTGACTACCTATTTCATAAGAGGGTCCTTGCTGCTATAGACATCTGACATTTAATATTATTTACTTGTATATCATTTGCTCTGGCTCCAGAAATCCTGCAGTTCTTTCTCAAACAAATGGGAAGGAGAACAATTTGGACATTCTTCTAAAGCCTTACTTATCTCACTCTTCATTAAGCTTCTAAAGTAGGCCAAACCTGCTATGTCCTAGAAAAGTCTATCACTCTCCATTGACTCTAAAAGAAGTCCCGAGATCTACAGTTTAGACATCTACATCTGAATTACTTTCCACCTCTCAGATGAGATGAATTCTAACCCAGACCATCCAAACTCCTTCCTGTGTGCTGTGAAATGGGACAGCAGTGTGAAAAAACTCCAAATGTCCAAGAAGGCTGAGAGACTTGTTCATTTCATGACTCCTCCATAGGATCCACTTGTGAGATTCCTAGGAAGCCTCATTTAAAATGATATCTTGCCTTTTACACAACTTTGATTAAGGCAGAAACTCACTGAGACTTCTTCTGTCTAATCTTTGGAATCTTTTTTTCACTTGTTTTGGAATGTTGAGTCAATAAACAAGTCCGTACAGAAATTTTTATGTTGAACATTTATGACACTCACTGATTTGAGTGCAACTGAGTGGCAACACTACTTGGATCCTCTTCTAAGAGAGTGGCTAAACATAAAGACACAACCTATCTGAACTAGTGCTCCTTATTCTAACTGCTTGGGTAGTTTTCCTTAACACAGAAACTATAATTTATCTTCTTAGCAGTGGGTAATAATACAGTCAGGGCAAAAGTTTATAATATTCTTGTCAACTACAACAACATCGTAATAACAAAAAATAAACTGTTGCAATATATTGACATGAGCATATGCACAAGAAGAAAAATTACTTTACTCTGACTTCTGAAATGTAAGTAAGCTCATGTGGAATAAAGGAAGCTTTAAGCGGGAAACAAATAGAAACCACTTCCCATATTGCTTTTCTAAAAATAACCACATGAAGTAATTGCATATAAGTCAAAATTTTGACAGATTTCACATAAACCAGTGACAATCTGGATATGAAATTCCAGGAACAGAAACTCAATTTTTCACAATCTAAATGTATAAAACTGAAGCCAGCGGGACATTTTAGTACTAGCTTTGTAAGACAGAAGTATCAAGATTTCACTCATGGGCTTAAACAGTTTCTGATTTCTTCTTGCTTCTGTTATTTTTTCAAATTGAAAAGGTAACATCAAAAACTTCATCTACGTTTAGGATGTTCTCTAAAGAGTAAGACAAAGACAAAAAGAATAAAAAAAAAAAGGAAGGTTGGCAATTTCCTTGAATACCTTCTTTTGAGTTCTCAGTTGCCTGAGCGTTACTCAAATCTGATAATTTTCCTTTGCATTCTCTAACCTTATACAGCAGGTCAGAAATGCCCAGAAGGATTTGACTGAGAGCTTTTTGGCCACTGTCACTGGCAGTGGTGGCTCTGTGTGGGGGCGAGGCCGTGCCCAGAGCAGCCCCTGTGCCCCAGCCCGCGGCTGCGCCCAGCCGGGGGGCACCAGCGGTCCCGGGTGTCTGAGAGATGGGTCTGTACCTAGCTCCTCCTCTGGCGTCCCTGGAAAACTGAAGCTCGACTTGAGCAGATCGCCACCCTCTTCTTCTGAAAAGACAGAAACAAAGTAGCTATTTAATAACTCTGATATTTTTCTACATCCAGACATTACTCTCCACTAGTTTTTAAATCCACTCAGTGACACCTATTACCATTCAGAACCCCTGTTAATGTTAAACTACTGTGTTGCTATTATCTGCGGTATCTATCCTTTGCCAGTTTTTCAAGTTTTCTTCTATTAGTAATATTATCAATTATTATTATTTTAATTTTTCTAGATATTTTCAAATCACTAATATCACATCATATTCATAAATGCCTTTTTCTGTAACATCTTTTACATTGTTCTTTCCAATTTTTCTTAGTCATGTTAAATTGTATTGACTTTTAGCCTTCATGTAGTTATTCCAGAGGAATCCTTATTGTTGGTCCTCCACTTGCACCTCCAGCACTTACCACACATGATTCTTAGGCCACTTTTGTCACCTCTTATACACAAACTTTCAATTCTGCCATTGTGAACTATGATAATGTTGTGATGATGACTTTTTTCCTATCGCTAACATTTACTTTTTTTCCAGAGATAACTTCTGTAATTCTGAAAGAATATTTAAACTTGGATGATATGTATATGCTGTATGGATGCAGAAACCACCTGAGTGGCCCCAGAATGCAGCTCTGAGCTACCCTGGCTTATGTCCCTTGCAGAGCTGCAGTTTGTTGCCTCTGCATCGCCCTCGTGTCATGCTGGCACATAAACTAATTTTGGACTGGGCACCTAGATATTTCTGTAACAGAGCTACAAATGGAAAACTGGGTCAATAATGATTCCATGAGATGCAAGATTTGCTTCAGAATATGTACATTATGATACAAAATATGTCAGTAATATGTTTCATATATTTACTCAATACTGCATTTTTAATCCTTTTTTATGTTTTTCCCTGTTTTCCATATTTGCTGATGTCTCAGGTGGGTGGGAATTATTGAGTATACGCAGCCTTCCACAGTTCTCTTATCATCTGTGTATGTTACAAGACACCCTAGAAGAACTGGGAAATAATGGTGTACTTCATATCCTCTCACTATAGATTCAACCAGCAGCTCTTGAAAGAAAGATAAAATCAGGTATTGCAGACCATGTTCTTGTGGTGCACAGGCGAGGACTGATGACTTCCAAATAAATCACATCAGTTCATGTTATCCTACCCTCAGGCAGGCAGTTGTGTAAGGTCAAACCAACTCAGACTTTTCTAAAGAGTACCTCAATGAGACCAGCTGGTTTTTTGGTGTGGCTTACAGTAGACGCACAGTTTTGCCTGCTTCAATGCTCCATTTAACAAACACATGCATTTTGCATATTTTTTGGTTACACTTTTTATTTGTACTCAATTTTTTTCCCAATTAGCTCACAGCAAGCAAAATGAGTGAATATACTCATGTGGATCTCTCAAGCAATTGTTCCAAGGTTTTGACAATTTCTGAGGTTAAGAATATCTAATTGATAACAATGAGTTGTATAGCACAGATAGATAATAGATAATTGGTTCCAAGGATGTTAAGAATGTTGGCGAAGCTGAGCTGTCAAATAAACATCCTGTTTATAAACTCAATTGTTAAATAAACTCAGTCTGCTAAAATACAGCCTGCAAGAGATCTCAGTAAGTGATGGATGAAAAGTCATACACAATTTAAAAAATGACTGGCATATGAATTTAAATTAAACTTCATTTGGAGAGGTAATGGACAACTCTAATTAAATAAAAGCACAAATTAGGCAGTTTCCATGGAGACTTTGCTCACATGATCTGCCTATATTGTATAACTCATATGCTTGTCCTCTAATGTGGCTGCACAGGAATCAGTTATAAGTAATGAAAGTTGTAACAAAAATATTCCGAAGGATCCTTTACATTCTTGTAAGTAAGTAGGAGATTTTACTGCTAACTTCAAAATAAAGAATATAGTTTAGTATTTTTGAAAAAGATCTTAATTGATTCCAAAGGTCTATCATGCACATATATTCAGAAATACATACAGAATGAATGCATAACATTATTTTCCCTTGCAAGAAATCAGCTCCATAAAACAAATCTCCCCAAAACTAGACTACGATGCTAGGAGTAGGCTAATTAAGACTAAGCATTTGTGGGTGTGAAGTGTTTGAGGAAAAAGAAAAAAAGAAAAAAAAAGAAAAATAATTATTTTCCAAAATTAAAGGGAAAGGTCATGCAATGAGATCCGTAAGTCAGATTCTGACTTTGCTGTAAGCATTTCTGTGCAAATTTGGACAATCCACTTAATCTCTTTCTGTCTCAATTTCCCACTAGAATTAGGATTAAAATTAATTTCTTTCTTGTAGCTGTACTACATTTGTTAATGTCAGTGAGCCTGTTGTCTAGAAAAACCTATAGAGAGCACAAAGAGATAAAATGTCCTTCCTGCAGAAAAGTTATATTCTGTTATAAATAGGGTGAATTGCAGATATTTCAAAGGAACTTAGAATTCCTTTGTCATACAGGTTTATGAATCTGTATGAGGGGTATGAGTAGGTCTTAGTGATTCATTTACTTACTAATTATGAGGATGTCTTATTTATTTATAATTTATCACTATACATATTCACATCGCTAGTTCATTATTTCTACTGTCTTTTCAAAAGGCTTTTGTCATTTCAGCCATTGAAAAGATGGCTGAAATGACAAAAGCCACACAATTTTTGTGTTCTGTACTTATGAAGCAGAAATTAATCTAGAGTCTTGGTGGCTCTTGCAGTATTACATGGATAATCTTTGTAGGAGATTAAGCTGTACTCCAAACTCTTATTATTCCTTCAGCAACAGACATATGTGGCCTTTGTTTCTTCAGTCTACATTTTTCCTAGAAATTGCCATTTTTATTATTGACCATAAAAATGAAAAGCATGGCCTTCATTCATGAACACACAGCATTCATGAACTCTTCATTTCTCGTAGTAAATGAGTCAGACAGGTCATCAAAGCATTCTGGCTCATGCTGAAATGCAAGTGTCAGAAATGAGTGCATTCATCTCATGTCATTCACTTTCTCTATCTCATAGATATACAGGGCCTCAGCTTGCCCTTGGCTACCTACTGGTGGAACATTCTACACCAGTGGACATAGAAGAAAGTCATGTTCATAGCATGGAATGCTTCAATGGGCAATGAGCTGCAAACAAAGAGATTATGAAAATCGGGTGATTTACAATATAAGTGTTTTAACTATGAATGGAACACAGTTCACACACAAGGGACACATCAATGTACAAACTACTGCATCACAAACAGGTCTGAATAGAAAATAAGACTCTTGCTCTGAACTTGAACCTAAAACATAGCAGGAAAAGTCTTCACTCTCAACAGGGCTCAAAAACATTGATAAAAAATGAAAGGCTCTAAAAATGCAGAGAAATTTGCTTCTTTGAAAGCTCAATGTGTAGTAAAATGATGCTGCGATCTGCTAAAGTAGGAGAGCAAAAACTATCACTTACATGTAGTATCTCATTTTCTTTTTGAAATATGTGATGTATCTGTCACTCATTCCAGTTCAACACTGCACAGATGACACTCAAAACTGTGATAGGAACTTGTCACAGCTGAAGTTCTCCAGACTTAAGCTTGGAAACGTCAGGAGATATTGCTGAGTTGGAACCAGCTTGACACATCCAGACAGCTCATTCAACCCTGAAGCTGCTGCCTGCACAGTAGGAAATGACACAGACCAGTGCCTGAGATCAAGCTGGTGTGGCACAGCTTTTGTCCCCAGGACAGGCTGGATGTCTGTCAGGAGTGTGACCTGGCGTGTGCTGCTCCACACTCTGCCAAGGAGAGGTTCTCTAGGAAAGCACTGCTTGGCATGGGCCAAATCTGGTCAAGGGTATGTGCTGTAAGAGGGATGAATAATCTCTGTGCCCACCCTTCAAATTTTGTCATCTCAGCTTTAACCTCTGTCTACTCTCTGAAACTGATCTATCAGTTTAAATTCTCTTTATTCACCTGCAAAGTCTTGCCTCTTTGTTGGACCTCATTTTTCATGCCTTCATTTTACCCTTAATAGCCAGGCAAGCTGTATCCATCTCCTAATTGTACTTCGTTTATACCCTATCCATCCACAAAATAGCCCCAGTGTCAGTGGACTTGTTGCTCACATACTTTAAAAGGTTCACCTCAGCAAGACTTATAATTAATTAACTGCTTTCTCCATCACAACATAGGGGAAAGACTGAACTAGAACTGATTGATACTGAGCTTCTTAGTTCATAGGAATTTGATTTATTTATTATTGGCCTGCTCTGGACCTCACATCAATTTTTTTCACTATGTGCCTTTCTTTCAACCTGCAAGGTCCTTAAGGCAGTTGTTGTTTTTTTAGTTTCTGTATAGTGCCTGGTATTATAAGTCTGGCAACAAATGAGAGAAAACACAGCCCTGAAAGTGTCTGAATTAAACTGCAGCTGGAATTTCATTCAATCACATAATGACGGAATGTGTCCAGAGGATGAATGTGGGACGCTCACCACATCACTCCTTAATCTGAGAAAACAAAATTACCTCTCCCAGACTAGGGAAACTTAAAGATCTAGAAGAGAAATCTCCTGTATACCTCAAGTCCTGCTATGAAATCAATGAATTTCTTGCAGGTGGCCTTTCACCCTGACCAAAGACATCCCCAGACTGCTCAGTGTATGTCATGAGAACAGAGAACTGAGAATTGGTCCTGACCTCAGGGAAACAACCAAATGTCTGCATGCCTGGGAGATGTTATGGACTCCTCACCCTCGTGACAGCTGATTGGATTGATTTGGACCTTCCCCAAGAGGCCAAAAAAACTTCTAGAAAACCTATTCCTTTCCTCACCCAGTCCTCCAGAGGTTACACCCAATCTTTATCACATCTATAAAGCAAACTAGGCATGGTGAAGGCTCCTCCTCTGGCCATGAGGCCAGCTGGCATGCTCTAGCCATATCTTCAAGAACAGGTTGGATCCATCCAAACTGTGATGGGGAATGATCCCTTGTCCATGCTAATTCCCTAGTAAAGCCTGAGAATTATTTGGGACAGAGAAAATTAGTTGGCCAAGTGTAAAATTAAGACAGGGATCTGTCTGAGCAGCATTACAAGTAATCAAATTCCTATTTGTTGGGCATTGTCCTGGCACTGTTTAATTTACTGCAGATGCAGCCCAGGTGGCAGTATTGTCAAATACAATATTCTCATGCATTGTTTTCATAGCATGTTGATAAGCAACAAATACACAGAAGGACATCAGGGCTGGGAAAACTCTGATTGAAATGAAAATTAAAGCTGATAGTAGCAGATTTAGGGTTATTGAGGTTTTCCTTTGCAAGAGGGCTGCATGAAAAGTATTAACAGTAAGAGGAAGTCATTGTTTAATTAAGTTGCTTTTTTTTTTCTCATCACAGCCTCCTTTTTTCCTGTTGTTTTTCTCTCTCTCTCTCACACACACACACACACACACAGAAATGTTGCTGATGAATTCAGCAAAGATCTTTTAATTACAGTATGCTGGCTCAAGAACTGGCCCAAAAGGATATTGCTAGAAACAGGGCAAATACATAGATTGCCTAAAATACCTTTCCAACTTCCTGCAACCAACACTTAAGGGACTTCCTGAGGCAGAAGTTTAATCTAGACCATTTTAATAGCCACCAATGGGTCTATCCTCTATGGATTTATCTAATCTTCTCTGAGCCCATTTATACTGATAGCCTCTACTGCATCCTGTGCCAATGCACCTCACAATCTAATTATGCTTTATTTGAAAAAGAATTTCCTTTTTGTTTGTTTATCAGGATGTCTGATAATTAAATTAGGTGCCTCTAGTTCTTTGGTTGTGAAAAATAATGGATCATTGAGCCCTACTCACTATGTCTATATAATTTATAATTGTGTAGACCATATCCCTCCCTTAGTCCTCCCTTTTCCAAACCAAAGAATCAATCTGTTTAGTATTTTATTATGGCAAAGCTATTCTAAAACTTTCACTATCCTTTTCATTCTCCTCTGTACATTTTTGTTTCTCTCCAATAGCATTTTCAGATACAGCAGCCAGAAATTCAAATGGCTTTACAGTATGGTTGTTTTTTTTACTGTGGTGTGGTTCTCTGCTTTGTCTTCTTCTATTTTATTTTTTAATATTTTCATCTGCCCTTTTCATAACTTAGAGAATTCATTAGTCATATTAAGTTGTGCCCAAGAGAGACAATTTGTTTGGCTTCCCAAACACAAACATACTTTTATTATATATTACACTAATAAATATTGAAGAATCCCAGCCTTTTTCTTAGCTCAGATTACTGAGCAAAAACAAACCACCCTTCACACCCCCTGCAAATCAGGACTGAGGAATTCCTGTTCTCGTCCTTGTTCTCTTGCTTTCATCCTGCCCTTCCACTTTTATACAGTATGGTTCCAGACAGCAGGACTAGGAAATCAGGCATCTGTTTTTGGAGGCACACAGCCTAATAAATCAGGGAGAGGAAACTGGCCATGTCCCCCAGATCCCTTCAAGGAAAAAGGCTAAAATAAAATATATTGCAGGAGACCACAGAAGCTGTCGGGGATCATCTTGGTCTTGGCACACTAACTCCTACCAGCCAGCTTTAGGCAGCTGAAAATCATCCACAAAGCTCAGGTTGCCTTAGCAATATTGTGGTGATCACCCAGAAAGGTTTGGTTCCCTGCAGCAGCCTCTCCTGAGCCAGCCAGGGTCATTTTGCTCGTTGAAAGGCTTTCTGAGCTGCCTTACCCCTTTTACCCCAGAGTCTGCAAGTTCCTCTTCCCTTCCTCACTTAAAGTAATAAATGCAAAAATGTGTTGGATGATGCTGTGAAGTCTTAAAGCAGAGTGACTTTTCAGTCATTCTAACGCTTGAATGAATAATTCAGTTAAATAACTCCATCTTTTTATATCAAAATTAACAAGTGACTGTGAGCTCACAAAAAAAAAGTAACTCAGCGATAAGACATTGTGTTCAAACTTGGCTCTGTGTGATGTGCTTCAAACAGTCTATGAAATTCCTAAAAGTTCTTTCTTCCTGGATTTTTCAGGGATGAATGACTATGTCAAGCCCTGAAAAACTATTTGCCCTTTATTGTTTTTCAGGATCTGCAAGAGGAACCCCAAATATTCTACAATAAAAAGTGGGAATATTAAAAAATATAGTATCTCATTATTGTGAGTTATAACCCACATCCTGTGAACCCAGTAGTTCTGGATACCCCAGAAAAATCCTACAACTCTTCAGAATCCATTATATTTCTTTCCTCTGGTAAACTGCAACATTTCCTTTGGTACACTTTCATCTTCCATCCACTCTGCCAGCTCTTGGAAGGACTCACAGCTACCTCCCAGTGGACAATTAAGGAAGTCCAAGAAGTCTATCTTGGACCTTGGCAGAGAGGAAAAATAGAAAATGCATGTCAGGAACACAGAAGGATTTTGCACAGCTGTGAAGGCTTAACCATCTTGCCAGAGAAGTGAAATGCTCATCAAGTCTATTAAAATACCTGCAGAAATTATGTGAAAACATGCTTAAGAGAGTCTAAAGTGAGGAAGAACACCAGAGCAAAGTATAGGACAGTCCAGTAGTGAGAGAGGAGTATACAAGTCAGAAAACTTGACTTTCACCTCTCCTAAGAATACATAAAAATTGCCCCTGAATTGCACTGGTTTGTGAAGAGGAAACAGGATATTTCTCTTACTGGATGAGTGTATTTAGCAATCTTTTTTTCTGCATATGCATGGAAATGAAAAGTCACTTAGAAAAAATAAATTGTAGATGAAATTAGCCTTTTCAATATATTTCAAAATCACTTTTAGAAAAGGCATTTCTTTAAGACTTTCCTTAAAAATGACTAAAATCTCTAATACTAAATTATGTTTGACAGAAAATGGGTTTTGTAACCTTTCCATTGTCAGGTTAAAATTAGATATTCTCACACTATATTTTGTTTTACTCTTTGGTAAAAACCACAACCAGATATACAGCAACTATTACTAGTAGGTCATGGCATTCTGATTTTACAGATTCATTTTATGGTGGGGCAAAAGGTCTGAGCAATGTCCGTGTCTTTGAAATGTTCAATAAATAAGATATTTTAACATTAGGGAACAACTGCATTTGTTCCACTGATCTACCATAGTAGGAGACATTTAGTATGGAAAACCTTTGACCCCAATGGGATGTGAGGGCAAAGTCAGCAGTTCCACTGGAAACTGAAATTAGCTATTAGTACCTGCAGCTGTGAAATCCCTCAATGAGGCTTTTGACATCAGGTGGTGAAGCCCTCTAAAACCAGAGACAGGATGTGCATGTGTTTATCTCTATGTGCAAGGTTAAAAGAGAGCAGAGGGAGGGCTCAAATATACTCATTCCTACACAAGAGAATTTTGGTGAGGATTTCTGTGAACACTTAAATGCTGGGGTGGTAAGATTGACAGCTGGTGGAGTTTTTTATTTAGCAAATATGATTACGTATTATATAATATGCAGCTTCCTTTTGGCAATTTAAGCAGATATGAAATGCAGTACCTATAAACGAACCCTTTTCTCTCTCAAAAATAGCAATAACCAGGACAAGTTTTCTTCCTAGAAAGAATCATGGGTCTGGAGCACCTGTAGCAGGCAAAGACTGATGAATCAGGATGCCTCATTTCTCTGCCCTGTGTTTTCATCATCCTGTGGAGGCTGCTGAAGTTATGCTCAGTGGCGCAGCTTTAATGCATTTTCCAGCAACTGGTAATTAGTTCCTTCCCCACCATCCCCACGCAATTGCAATGTGAGGCTTGCTCTCTCATCTACTTCCTTTCATCTCCCTCATCTTTCCCTTGTCCTGTATCCCTCTCCTTCATAGAAATGCTTTATTTTTTATTCTTTTTTCCTTTTAATTCTCTCTCATTTGTCTTTTTTTTTTATTATTTTTTTTATTATCTTCTTCCATCCACAGTCCTAATACTCCTGACGTCCAAGTAATATGGCACAGGTTGAAGGTCACCTGAAGATTTTGTGCATGATGCATGTATAATCCCAACTATGTGCTTTACTGAGTTATTTGTACCACCAGGTCTTTAATGGAGCGCTGCAAATATTTAGAAAAACCAAATAAATTTTCCTCATTTCCATAGCAATTTTCAGCTAGAAATTATAAAATCACAGCTTAGAAATAACTTAAAATTAATAAAATTGTTAAGTGATAATTTAAAATGAAAGAAATGTCTATATTTTCAAATTAATATTGTACAGTTTTAGCCTTTTTCACAAGTTCAAAGAGATGTCAGGCAGCACATCTTCAAGCTGGAAAAATAAAACTTTTAAAAATGCCAAAATAGTGTGCTTCAACAATTGAAAATCTCTTTTACCCCCCCTGCATTTTTATTTTGAGAATGAATTTGTTCGGAACTGACTCATAAACAGTTTCAGTTTCAGGAAGGTTGTGCTTTATGAAGAAAAGGGTTATGCCAACTACCTCACCACAGAGAGCTTTCTCACTAATGCATTTGCTTAACACTCTGCACAGTGGGTGCAACCCTCCTTGGGTCCTCTCTAGTTGCTCTAGAAATGGTGTAATATATAGCAGATATTTCTGTGGTTGTTTAGGATACACAGACACACTGACTCATTACACTTTAAAACCAATTACAATGTGCCTGAGGTGAGCCTTTCTGTTTGTTGGTTGTGACATTCAATTACAACCTGTGCAGCTGCTGGGTTATTTGGATTTTCCCTATGACACAAACAGAAATGAAGTTGAAGGAGAATCAATTCTCTGTGTGGCCAGTGAAAATGGAGAGCAAAATGATCAGCTGTCCATTGCAGGATGGGCAGAATCAATAGCTAGGATATTGCAAAAGGTGCTTGGCCAGTTCCTAAAGTTCACTGTACTGATCTCATCAAAAGAGACAAATTTTTCATTTAATTTCTCAAGGATAGGCCTTTCACTGGAGTAGCTGGGGAGCCTGGGTGCCTTTGGTGGGAAGCAGTGGACAGCTCTAGAGTGATCTCTGTCCAGCCCATTTCTCCAGGGACTAAGGGAAGTGCTAGGCTGCCAGGCTCATCACCTCCGTCCCCAAATGAGGGCCTAAAGCAAAATGACATTGAGCCAGACTGTCAGGATTACTTACAAAGGAACTGAGAAACTGAACACAAATCTTTGCTCTCAGCAAAGGTGCAATTTGTTCAGGTCACCTCACTAGCTGTGGTTATGTTTGTAGCTGCTACACTGGCAGAAGGATAACCTACATTTCATCCACATTTAAGTGCTGCTAATCCTGCTTGAACCACAAAGTAAAATAGTTTTTAGACCTTGTCCACTACAAGGTCTTTGAGGTCTGTGTGTGTGGGCAAATACCCACACAGAGCCAAGGTCCCTGACATTATGCACATGGACTCTTTCTACTCCTGTATCTGCAAGGCACTAAAGGAGCTTTGCACAGATGTTCACCTGGCCTTTCCCTGCCCTGGCAATGATACATGGTCAGGAATACATCCAACTTGCTCTTTGGAAGAGCTCACACAACTGAAAAATTTAATAACAACAACAAAAGGTTTAATACTATCAGCTTAGATACTTGATCAGATTTGCTTGGTTTAATGTGTTTAAGGATATCAGCTGTGCTGAAGTAACCATCCATCTGCCTGTAAGGTAAGTCAGCTCAGTTAAACCATGGCCTGTAAGGTAAAAGGACCTGGAATTAGATCACGTCTGCCAATGGCACAGTGTAAAGAAGTTCAGTTACCAAGGGTCAGCAGATATATGGTGACTTAATAAACTACTGCAACACACTAGAGTGGCAGGGCCCTCGCTTTGATCTGTCCATCACAAACACAAATATATTGGAAACTAGCAAATCATTCTCTTCACAGTTATATTTGGGCAGTTTCAGTACCTTGAACACAGGATCATCTAATTAAAATCCATTTTTACCACAATCTCACTCCAATAGCTGTTTGGGACACCCATAAACATTTGCCAGGATGTTACATATAGTCATGCAGTATTTCAGCCATGGCTGCATTTTCAAGGGAAGGAGGAGAAAGGCTTATATCAGGGTCTTCAAGCTCACATTACAAATAGAAACCAAATGATTGCTGTTAAGCTCATTTTGCTTCTCCATCTCTTTGTTTATTCACGATCATAAAGAGGGGCACCAGAAAGGCCAGAAGTCTAAAATGGACCATTGAGACTTTAATTTCTGATGCAATGCTCACATCAAGCCCAGGCTGGTAGTGACAAACTCCTTGGCTGAAAACAAATTAGTGAATTCTGTGAATTCCCACAAGAGAGATGCGCCATCATGACAAAATTTTCATCTCTTTTGTCTCAGAATGAAAGGGCAAGAGGACTAAAAGAACCTGTCAGCTTCTTACCCCATCAGAGTCAAGTCACATCATCATGACAGCACTAGAAATCTGGCTTCCATGTACCCATTTGTGGAGGGATGGAATGTAAGAAAATAGTGCAGAAGGCAGTCTCACACCTGAGGAGTTGCAGCTGTACTAATCACCAAAGATTAGGAACAGCTAAGACCTTAATAGGCCACAGCTGGGTCCAATAAGAAGAGTGCCACAAGAGAGAGGGGGTTTGCTGGCTGTGCTGAAGAGAGAATTGCAGGTTGTGAAGGAGTCAGTGCTATGAGGAGTTGCCCATGAGGGATCACTGAGAAGGTTTGGAGCTTTGCAGTAAGATCACAACATCCATTATTCACCCATACAACTGCATGTAGTTCCTGTGCTGTCATTCTAGTAGCTCTTGAGGACACTTGCAAGTTTAAAGAATGCAAAGGTGGTTTTGTTCTATGGAAATGAGTAAGGCTTCCACAATTTTAGTAATTTGGTCTCTCAGTAATGAGATTTAAAATGAGTTTAAATCAGTGCTAAATTTCTGCTCTTTCAGGACAATGGCAGTGATTAGTAGTAATGTTTGACTTCCACTTCCATTTTTTTAATGCAGCTTTAATACTGTCTGCTTTTGGCTGCTGCTTTAATGATTACTAATGACATTATTTTGAAAGTAATATTACTTTTTGTATTCATTCTCCAGCCTCTGAGCAAAAAGATAATTTGAGTCAAATTCTGCAGTCTCTTCATAAAAGACCTTCCATTGGTTTAACTTTATTTGGGGTCAGTCAAAAGGAAAATGGCAAAGGCACTGAAAGCACACCATGTATTTACAGGTGGCAGAAAGAGTATTACTGTGTGAAAGTGGCAGCTAATAACAAATAAGCAAAAAGATGCCATACTGACAAGAAACATATATCAATTTCTTTCTGGCCATCAGTTCTAGCACTGAAAGCGTTTAATGGATTAAATTTCACTGTTGCACCCTCTGTTCTTATATGTAGAATCATCTCCCATCACATCTCTGCACACAATCACCTGTTGCACACTCATGACTGTGCTCTGTGCAGCCTCTTAATTAAAATGTAACCTTTGAGCACGTCTTATTTATGAAACCTTTCCTTTTGGATTTCCTGAGGAATTTTTCTTGACTTACTCCTTGATGGATAAGTAAATTTTTGAGTGAGAGCATTGTTGGGCGTTTTGTTTTTGTTTTTCTTTCATTTTTTTTCCCTTTTTCCCATTCTTGGAAAATATCAACTCCTTGAGGCCTAAATGTCTTTGCAAGAATGTATCAATTTTGATGAAGAGTTCCTCTTCCAGTCAAAGAGAGAAGGAAATCTTGAAAGAACTTGCTAATTTTTGACATTGATTCAGCATTGAAGAAGCAGCTGTCAGCTGTTACTTTATCTGGGTCAGATTTGTTAGAAAACAAGTCCCTCACTTTGATCAAGCACTCAAAGTATCTTGGTGTTCCTGGCTTGATATTTTCTAGGTTTTTTTTTTTTTTTTGGACCTTTTTAAACTAATTTAAATGGTTAAATGTTTGTTAGGACAGAGGGAGGAGTAGTCACCATGCCAAAAATCAAGTAATGTCAAGCAGAATTAAAAAAAGCAGAAAAACTCTCTTCAGCCACTCATTTAAAAAAAGGAGGAAGGAAAAAGCAAACATAAAAGTCTCAGTTTCTGCTGGGTCTGTTTAGGATGAAGCCTGCTTTCTTCATGTCAGCCCAGTGAAGGAGGAAGAGTAAGGATGTTTGTGGTTATGGCAATAACCAGCATATGTGGTTATGGATTTGTCTTCCAAGCCATGGGTATGACTGCTGAGCCCCCTGTTTCCAAGGAATGGCCACACACCTGCTTATGGGAAGCAGTGAATGAATCTTCTGTTTGGTTCTGTGTACAGCTCTTACTTTCTTTTTTAATTGTCATTATCTTGGTCCATGAGTCTTTTCACCTTCCATTTTCTCCCCATCCAGTGGCAGAGGGAATGAGGAAGCAGTAGTGTGGGAATTTGACTGTTGGCTGAGGTCAGCCCATGACCCAGTTTTGCTGCAGTCCTGAAAACTTGCAATCCTGACAAGTTCTGTGATAGTGAAAAGCTGTTTTCTGTTCAATTCTCCAAATAAGACCAGTACCTGTCTGAATATCCTCCATGGTTCATTTGAAATTATTAACATTTGCACCACCCAAATGGTTGACTTAGTGAACAGGTGGGCTCCATCTTAGAAGTCTTTTCCAATGTTAATTATTGCATTTTGCAGGTGATTCCATAAAAAGGAGACAAAAGGGTCTTTCCCCCCACAGAACTTCTGTTAAAGTGTTTGGATTTATGAACAAAAAGGGACTTATCAGTGGCTAAAAATTACTGCCTTTGAAAGATACAGAACATGACATATTTTGTTGAAATGCTTTGACTGATACAAAATCCCACAATGTTACACTCCAATATCCTCTGCCCACCCTGAATTTTACCACATCATTGAGGCAGTGAGAGCAGGACCTCCTGTGCTCACTCCAGTAGTTTTCCATCTCCTACATGCTGAAGTGCGCTTATTCATCTTCAGCCCTCTGTTCTCACACCCGTAAACACACTTGCTCAAGATCATATGCCTTATTAAGAATCATTACAGCACATGAAACTTTAATCTGGCTAGAAATCACCAGTTGCTAAGCAATAGCAAGTCAGGCCTTCACCACCAAGAATAGACACTGGGTCCCGGTAAAGACTTCGCTGAAGCCTGAGCAACGGCAGCCCTGTTGCCATCAGTGCTGGAGCTAAACACATCAGCCCATCTGCTCAGCTCATTAAGGAGAATCACACTTGATGGCAGGACAAATTAGTCCATGGATAATGTTGTCCAGAGCAGCATGACAGGGTTTCCTTCACAATTCATTAAGTTATACTACTTGTGTTCTGGACACGTGGATCCAGCCCTGGGTAGACCCAGGGGACTCTAAAATATCCCTAGCTGTTCTCTTGAGTTGAGTTTCTCAACTGGCAACAGCTTTTTTCTTCTCAAAACTCCAATCAAAATTCGTAAATAATAAGAAAAACTCCATTAAAAGAACTTCCAGACAGAGAACTAGCATGATATCTGTAAATCATTGCTCAATCTGTGTCATAGTAATTTCTCCTCTTATTTGTTCATCTTGCAATTAAAGATTATAAATACTATTCTCCTAAATTTACAAAATCTCATTGCTGCATTGCTCAGCTCATGGTTTTCTAATGCTACAATGCTAGATTTAACATAGAAGTAATGAAATAACTAACTAATACTAGATTATTATGGTTGTTCCTAGTAATAGTATTAGTATTTCTAATACTTGTCAGAAGAGTTGTTTTACTGAAAACTGTTCAGGAAAAATGTCCACAATCTGAGACAGCAAAGCCCTCAATATTAGGACACCTGGAAATTCTGCAGCCATAGAATGTTTCCTCCTGATCTTTTATTTTTTTTTTTTTAAGAACTAAAGGCTTCAGGGATGAAAAATGCAACATAACAAAAGCAACAAAGAAACAAATCTTTGGGTGCCCTAGGTAGGAAGATACAGATATCTCTTAGGTCATTATTAATTTAACTGGCAAATGAATATTGTGACAATATACACATAAGACTTCTGAAAACAGACTCTCTAATCTACTACTATAGTAAATAAATAAGACTCATAATAGTAACTCTTATTTATAGTATAATAGTAAAAAATGGGTATTCAAATACAGTGGCAACTTAGGACTGCACTGTCTGTATATATTGAATTTAAAAATCATCATTAATTGGCGCATATATATATATATATATATATATATATATATATATATATATATTGCCATTTACAGAAATCAGATTTCCCCTGGAGATGCATCTAAGACTATCTAGAACATGTAAGTATGAGTAAAAGTAATTTCAATGTTTCAGTCTATACTTTATAAAAGTGTTGCAGGTTTTTTTATTCTGCTGTTTCAATTATGTCATGTGCTATAAACTCAGTGAAAGTTTTAAAAGTAGACACTGGTGCTTCCTTTGGTTGTTTCCACTCTTCTTGCCTTTTTTCTATCCATTTGAACATAATTAGGAGGAATATGATACATCTACAGACAGGACAACATCAAGATGAAAAATAAAACTTCCTCATATCGTGATTCATCAGATAATCAGACATACATTGTATAGGTATAGTGGTAGAAACCTACTGCCTGCTTGCCAAGTGCAACCTGGAAAAATCTTTACCCAGGATACAAAGCAGGAGTTTATATGGGATTACTAGAATTCTTCCTATCTGAAATGTTTAAGACATCCCACTGTAGGTTATATTTGACTCCCTGATCCTAACAGCCTTTGTCACAATTAACAACGTTTTTTTCTGTCTTTCCCACTACTGTTCCAAACACTTTTAGCCAACAATATGTTTTTTCTATTGTTTGTAAATCATATTAAAAAATTACATATTTTGTTCAATCTCCTTTTTCCATGAACATGAAGTCAGAAAGTAGAGACAGAAGATAATTGTAGAAATCTTTCAAGATTCTAACTACATGTCCAGCCTTCTTTTATTGCTGGGATTTCACTTCATGTACCACCTCTCTAATTTCCTTCTTCAAAAATTTTTTTTAACTTAATTTTTTTTATGGCTCCCGATTATACTTGGTTCTTTCCTTATGAAGTTGATTTTTTTTTCACTGTGTGCCCAAAACTCACCTCTACATGAAATAATAGGGTCTATAATAGCCTTGTATGTCTCAAGCTTGGCTTTTATTAGTATTTCAAAGCTGTCATTTATCTGCTGAGAAAAGCAACAGGCATTCTTACTTTGTACTTGTGCTGTTCCTTAATTAATTTTCTTATTAAATTGCAAGTAATTAACATTCTCTGGCATTTAAAGTGCATTTTTAATAACAAAGATTATTTATCTAAACACATTCAGGGTTTTGTCATTCACTATCAATGCTGCATTTTTTCTTTCCATTAATCTTACAGCTATTTATTTCATCACTTGGAGTCTTCTATAACAAGATGTATCAATATCCCCTAAAATTCACTGTGTTTATTACAACAGCTGCTAATGCATATACCACAGGTGAGAAAAATGTTAATGTTAATACTTCTGATTTTTTGAAGTGGGTGAAGACCAACATTTGTTTGAAAAGTCTTTAAAAAATAGAACATAGGAGGTAAAAGACAGTTCATGAGCAGATGAGAAAGAAATAGCTCATACCAATCAAGCGCTTCCAAAAAAAAAAAAGCCTTTGTAGGAAAACCAAAAGAAATGTTAACATAAATGCTGCTCAGAAAATATCCAGCATTTTCTGGCTCCTGTTCCCTAGAGTCAAGACATTTTATGAAGATATTTTGATCACAACAAAGCTTCACCATAGTTCAGCAATGGAAATAAATTCATTCTCCCTTGGAACACTTCCTCAGTTCTCTAGGAGCATGGCAGCAGCCCAGAGAGCTGGCTGAGCAGCATTTTTAACTCTGAGACAGTCTTGTCATAGGATGTGCCCAATATGGTGGCATTCTTCTAGCTGAAGAACTCAAAATTTAGAGGGCTTCATATCGAAGATAGAATTTAAAAGAATTACAATATCCTTCATGAAGTGAACTTTATTCCTAGATGCAGCTACAGCTTTTACATCTCAAAAAAAAAAAGTATTCTCTTGGAAAGAAAGAAAAAGGAAGGAAAACACCTCCTGAGGGAAAAAAACCAACCAAACAAACCAGATTTAGTCTGAAAGGAAACAGAAAGGTGTATAAGTAGAAAAAGAAATTTGAGAATAATGTTGAATACAAATAAGGATGTCTTTAAAAAGGAACTAATACAAGCCTAGCTAATTCCTGGGTTGCTAATCCACAGAATCTGATGACTAGTAACTCAGTGTTTGCATGAGACATCAGTTTACCTCTTCACTCTAAATAATTTTTTTCTCCATTATTTTTAAATTTCAGATATCTTTCAGCATCACTATTGCACCTGGTATATAAACCCCCACTTTTGGTCAAAATGAACCTGTCATTTTTAATTGCCAACAGCTTCTTGTTGAATCAATGTGAATTTTGGTGAGTCTGTGTGGGTTCCAAAGTGCTAACACTCACTTTTTGTTTTTCTGCTTTTAATCATTAGCAATAAAAATACAATTTCGTTTACTACATGGCTGTAGTCCTGAAACTTCTGTCTTCAAATGCCAAATGTCTTGCTTTGTCTAGGCAAAGTAAATCTTGTGAGAAAAACAAAACAATATAAAGCCTGGAAGACAGCTTTTCAAAATGTAAAAATTTGCTTAAGTTGTTTTTCAAGTAAAAAATCCATGGAAAAATATATTATGAAGATAATATTCTGCATTAGAAATGACTCAGCAGACAAATAATAGGTCTTTTCTCTTGTTGCATTCTTAGATTCCAGAGTAGTTTTCAGAGTGTCCCTTAATCTGAATCAGTAATTTTTAGAGCCTGTTTCTGCTGTAAAAAAATGCTTACATCCAACTTTTTGTCACTGAGCATCAAAATTAAAATCTAAATTAGATTAAATATGCTCAGTTTGTGAAACTTTTTTATTCCTTTCTCTTTATTCTACTTTCCTTACTCATCTGGCATTTTTGTGGATAACTTTTCATGATTCATACAGACTGCGCTTTACTGAAAAACCTGGAACTTGTCCTGCTTTGCTGACCATCTTTTGACCTTTTTTGCTTTTCTAAAGGTGGCATGTTTGCAGTACCTACACCCCCATGCTGTGCAAATATGACCAGATGCCAGATCTGGCATGTTAGCTCTCTATGGGTAACAGTAACATGAGCAACTCAAAGTCTTACAAGAAAAAATAATAATAATAATAAAGAGAACTCATTATAAAAATGCCTTTATTCATGATGAGTAGTTCTCTCATTCCTAAAAACAAATATGAGTTGATGACAATGACCAAAATGCATGGAAAGGATGGACAGCAGTCAAACAAGACTAAGACTGAGTCTGAAACACATAGAAAACGTTAAGATTCAAGTTGTGCATAGCTGAGAAATTAGAAAGCTGCAAAAGATGCTCTCCAGTTTTTTTCCCAGCTCATGGGCTGTAGATTGGACACCAGAAAATTGCAGAAAAAATTTTAACTTTTATCAGGCAAAAATGAGGGGGAGATCCACACATTTTTTTAAAAGGAAATCACCTGTTTACAAATAGTCAGAGTGGAAAAAGCTACACAATTTCCTTTTTAGTCAGAGTGGAAAAAGCTACACAATTTCCTTTTAAAAGATTTTACTTTCACAGAACTGCTTTTGAGCATGCAGAAAGAGCACATCTGGAGTGTGGAAGAATTAATGAAAGGAAAGACAATACCTGGAAATTGTGAAGCATTGCTCTTATCGGTGAGGTGACTGTCAAGGGGATAAAGGGTTAAGCACCAACAGGATGCAGTTTGCTGGATTAAATGAAGTGTCTGCATGTCAAGGTTAAGAATAAAGTGATATTTTTACCTTAGCTTTTCTCTGAAGGTCTGTACTGTCCTTTCTGCTGCTAGACCATAATGGAAAATTTGACCTTTCAAATCCTTTTCCCCAAATTTCTTGTGATAAATATTTCATTTCATACACAAAATGGAATTCAATATCCTATTATCAATTTTCAAGAGACAAGTTAGTACCATTGACCATGCTTTCCAGGGCATGTTGAAGCTCTCATGCCCTGGCCTTTCAAAGGGCCTTTCAAAGATGAATTAAAATTCACATTACAGTTAACTTTCTGGGGGAAAAAAAAAAAAAGGGAAAATAATAAAGGAATGATGAAGTGGCATCATCTGGGCAAATGGGAGAAAGCTGTGAATAAGGAACTTGTGGGTTCTAATTATTGGTTTTGATGCTGGTTTGATTTGAAACCTTGGGCAAGAGGCAATCTTTCTGCCTCAGTTATTCAATCTCTGCAATGTGAAATACAGCTGTACTCTTCAAAGACAGCTCGTGAGTTTCTATTTCTGAGTTTATTGAGGTCTTCCTTGCCAAACTGGCTGCAATGGGCCACTGCAAGCTGTGCTGAGATGGAGTGGAATGGGCAATGCTCACGGAAGGGTGTGCGTCCGTCCGCCTGTTCACTGCAGCTGCTTGTGTCCTGTGCGGGACCGCGGCATCAGCTGATCCCACAGACTGACACATTTCATTTTCCTTACACATCCCCTGGTCTCTGTTTGCCCCTCTCCAGCTTGCAGTCTCATAAATATAATGATTTAAAATATTATGGTTGTAAACGCTAATACCAAGCCACTGCTAGTTCCAAACTGGCTTAATTTTTATGTCCCAGTTCCTGCAGCACACATTCTAGGCATCCCAGCATACTGTGACAACTCATTCAAAACAACTAGGGAAGAAACACAAATCCTGTTAAATTACTTCTAATACAGAGTTTTATTTCACCAGTATGTTGCAATTTATAGATCAGAATTGCTGGATGGAAAATTTCAAAGCAGAAAGAGATAATAGGCATTGCACAATGTAAAGACTAGATTCAGCACACAGGTGCCAAAATCTGGTGGTAGGTGCAACGCTTCAGCAATACTTGAAGAAAAAGGTGTTACATATATAGAGTTAATTCATGCTATTTATATATGTGTATATAAAATATTGTAAAAATCCAACTCATGTCTTTGACCACTCTGGCTGGGAGCAGAGTCCTATTTCTATTCTATTTCCCGGACAGCATTAAAGATAATATCAAGTCCCTTAGCTTGAAAATGAAGGCTTCCCAGACCATGAGCATCGACTTCCCAGGAATGTCTGAGCCTTTCAGGAGGACCTGCACCTGGAGCAGATTGCATCTACATACATGTGAAAGAAGGCTACCCAGAGGAAATTGAGACAGCCATCCGGACACCTGGACTGGCTTTGTACCTGTATGGTCCCAGCTCTACATGTGAAGGGACACAAAGGACATTCTGTCATTTCTGCCCCAGGTGGAATACCTGGGATATAAGCTGGCTGTTACGCTGGCACTCTGTCAGTCGGATCCAGGTTCACCCAGAGCCAAATTCCAGAGTTGACGCTGCCTTGGCTGTGGTGGGTTTTTCAAAATTATATTTTGTTATTGATCTAACAAATCTTTGTTAAATTTTTTTATAATTTGGCTGCAGATTTGATCATTTATAACAAAGGTAATGTGCAAGGCAAAAAAAATGTAAAAAGGAAAACAATCTGCTTTTAATTTAAATCAAAATAATTTCAAGATAATGTGTAAAACAAGTATTAAAGAAAAACATTGCTATTTGCCTAATCCATATTTTATTACCAAATCTAGTGAGAGGTTTTCCTTGGACTGGGCTATCTGCATAAGACCATTCGAGTTTCATTTTTTCTTTTATCCACTGTCATAATTTAAGTTTGCGCTGAGTAGATGATGAGATGTTTCCAACACATTTAGAGCTAACTGTATTATTTCTACAGTAAAAACAACAAAAAGAAATGTGACTTGTGAATGCATTCAAATACAGTACAAAAATACATCTGTTGCCTCTAAAACTTAAAAGGCATGGCACTATAGGATAAAAAATCTCAGATTTCACTGTCCTGTGACACAGATTTTTTTTTGGGGGGGTGGAAAATAACCAAACATGAATGTATTATCTGCTATTTGCATGTAAGATTCACTCACATTTAGACCATAGTTAACATAATCATTATACATTCTTTTGTTAGTCCTACACTACACTACCATCCTGCTCAAGGCAGCATCTAAATTCTGTTTCCATGGCACCATTTACCTTCCCATGCCACTTGTTTGAGTTCGTTACTAGAAAATCTCAGGAAATGTTGCATTGCTGTACCAATAACTGAGTTATCATAAGCTGTGTAAGGAAGCTGTAACAAAGCAATATGTACCTTACTTCTTGATTTCTTGGTGTTTGTAGATTTTTTCCTTCATCTGTAACCAAACCACTATATTTTACTCACAGCACTCTTTGAGTCCAGGTGGATCATGCAGGATTCAAAGGAAAAGCCTGCAAGTTATATAGATGAGAAGTACTACTCACAAGCTATAAGTACACTAATAAATTCAGCAATGCCCAGGAATGTCCCCAGGCTCTGGTTAGTAGTCAGATGTGGATAAATTGCTAGATTATTCTGCATGTTTTTACCTCGTGCCACCCAGCATGAAACCCCTCTGTTTCAGCAGTGGTGTGAGGTCAGAATGTTGCAAGGAGATGAAGAGATCCCTGCCATTTCCAACAGGCTCTTTTCATGCTCACATTCATGTGCACAAGCATGTTTTGGAGGCTGATGGATTTACTAACAAAAAGTAGTTCAGGTCATGCCACGTGGTTTCATTGCCTGGCACTATTCCGGGGTGTGTTTCCACATAGATGTAGGTACAACACCTAGTCCATGCAGGAATGTTAAGGGCAAGACAGCTGTTACATTCATCTCACCTCGTTGTTTCAAGGTCAAAAATTTCTAAAGACCTGGCTATAATTTGTTATGCTTTTATTGAGATATTATAGGTGAGATTTAATTCACCCATCATAGCTAGATATTAATGAAGGTGTCTACATATGTGCTAAGCATCTGAGCTGCCACATACTCAAAGATTTATTAAATGTAGTCAGTGGGCTTTGTATGGTGAGCTGAGGCCCCACTGATGAGATCTTTAATGACTGTCATGGGAACTTAGACATCTGGCCATCTTTTCCTGTAGGTACTTATATTTGATACTTTAATTCTGAACTGAGTTCTATTCTAATGCTTGCCAGCATTACCTAAAGTCATTCTTAATATAAGGACACGAGAAAAAAAGAGCAATTTTATTGCTTTCAAAATTGTAAGTGAAGCTATTGATAAATGAAGAAACCATGTTTTTTAATTTGTACATGAAATCTTATCCCTTCTTCTCTGTTCCAGCACCTTGGCTAACTTTGAGGCCTGGCTTGGGCGCATAGGTCAGCTGAGTTGTGTCTCATTTAACACTGGAGCTGGAGCATATTCCAGATCCTATTGATGTCCAGGAAAAGGAGCTAGGGGAAGGCAGGTCCTTCTAGCATCCACAGAGAGCTGGGAAGATCCTCTCTCCCTTTTCCTGAGGACAGAAACCCTGAAATTTTTCAACCCTTCCATCCCAAGTTCCTTCCTGGTCACTAGAAAGGCGACTTGAGTAACACAGAACTCATTCACTGGCATTCAGTGGCCCAGAAGAACTTGGAGTTCTTCCCTTTCCTCTTCTCTATTTCCACTTTTCTCCTTTCTGTCCTAGCCACATCTTCCCAAGACTTCCCATTTGGGAAAATTTTGTTTCTGATGCATAATTTTATTTAATACATGGAAATTGCATCATGGTTTTCAAAAACAACCCTAAAAAAGTGAACAGGCAGATAGGTTGACAATGTTTCAACTCTTCTAGTTAAAAACTATTCCTGTTGAAGATACCAAAACTCAGATTATTAATAGCACACAAGTTCTGTTTTAAAAATATCAATTAGTTTCATAATAAATAATATTTTAAATTAAATATGTGAGAACTAGCTACTTATCCTATTAAACTAAAATGACCTTAGCCAGTATTTCTTTGATGACTTTGATGATCACTAGAAACATTCAAAAATTTATATATGAGAAGCATGTATTTAATCAGTAAAACCAGCTGACTTCATATTTTTAACAAAGGCCCAATTTAAATCCACTGACTTTCATCTTCCTTGAATTACTAGTTAATTTATTGCTCAAATAATTTTATAATTTCTAAAATGATATTATTACAAGTGTCTGACTGCAAGTGGGCACATAGTGGCATCCTGACCTATTTATAATGCTTTTTAAATATATTGTAATGTGTAATCTCTATAGGCTATGTAGCAATAAAAATGACAAAAAGAATAAAACATCCTCAGTGCACACTTTTCCAGTTATTATCCCACTAAATGGTCTAGAGGGTTAGCATGGTCATATACATGTATATTTTCTGCAATTTAGTGACAGGAATGCACAATTATCATATTGACAGTTTCCTTCATAATATATTTGCTTTCAGCAATTTATGCTTTCTATAATGAGAAATCTGGCCATTTTATTACATTTGGCACAAAGCACTTAGATAATAGAGCCTGGAGAACAACATAAGATAAATTACCATTAATGGTGTAGCTTTTCCCCACTACACTTATAAGAACTCAGCTGTGCTACAGCTGTTGCCAGTGATTGCTAAAGAAATGAAGCAGTTTTCTCTCTCTCCTCCCAACCTTCATTTATGAGGTTTTTTTTTTTACTTTTCAGCAAACAAATGTGTTGACTTGTGAAAACCATTAACATGGAGGTAAAGGCAATCTGTACTACATCAGGTAATGTTCAGAAATCCATCTTCCAATTCTTTCTTCTGGTTTTCCTTCTTGCCTCTTTTTTTCCTCTTCTTTAATAGAAATATAAGATTGAAAGCTCCTAAGATGAAAAGAGTCTCAGACACTATCTGTGTGATGGTCTCCTTTCCTGTAGCCTTTAATTCCAATCTGCCACATCTCTGTGCACAACTATACCTATACTTGTGTGACATCAATTATTGTTCAGTTAACCAAGAAGTAAACAATTATTATCATAATACCTCTCTCTAATATGTACTTCTCATCAGTATATTTCAAATTTTCTGATGGAATAGTTGGTAGTTGTTGTCACTATTCATAATTTACAAATTGAGAAACAATCAAGTGAGGTTTTGTTGCTAGAAGCCATGCCACAGGCTACAGCAATAAGTAGATCTCCTGAATCCCTGGTTAATGCACAATTCAGATAAGCTGTGAACACAAAAGAACCATTAAAGACAGAAGCAATGAGTCAGTTGGTCTTCATAGACTGATAAACAGTCTCTAATTATTCTTCTGTTCCAACAGACAAATCACACAAAAGGCTTTACTCTTGCTCTTTTATGCCAAGTGGAAACCTGAGATTTGGGATGCTTTCCACTGAGATGAAAAAGAACCAGAGGAAAACTCAGCTAATGTAATTTGGTATTCCTTTCACATCCCATCTGAGACACAGAGTGTTCAGGCTTTTATAGGAAAACCAGAGTAAACAGTTGGGCTCAAGAACTGTCTGTGCCTCACTTTTATTTCCACCAGACAATTTGGCTTATTCAGTGTCTGAATAGTTATTTATAAGAAGACATGTGTTCACTTGTCCATTCTGCATAGCTAATGTTTGTAAGATATGAAAAGCAATTAACATGGTGATGAGTCTGAGCCAATAAGTTCTGTGGAGGGAGGGTGTATTAGCTTAGGGTCAGCACCCTGGTAGCCACATCCAAGGAACTTTCATTTGCCCTGGAGCAGGACAGAACAATCTTGTTTCCGTCCAAGAAGTAGTGGTGTAGATCCAGAACCAACAGCTGCCTCCCTCAGCTTCACACAATGTTTCTAATTTTATTACAGTCAGCAACAGCTCCTCCAGGTTGATGTTTCCCGATGTTTTGCCGCTGCTGCAAAACGCTGAGCACAAGGTACAAATAAACAGGTGTGCTGACTAAGCCACACATTGCTGTAGCCTACATTGCCTCGTCTGTAACCAGCACTTACAAAACTGCTTTAAAGGTGGCTTAGGATGTGTATGTGATTTGCAGAGATATTAGATTGGTACAGACATACAAAGGAAGTCTCTTTCTGAACACTTATTATCTGGATGCAGTATCCAAATGGCTACTTTAATATGTCACTTCAAATTTTGATAAGCTGACCATTCTTGGCTGACCACTTCAAAGAGTAATTGTGCTTTGAAGTGATTTTGAGCTTTTGCACACATCTCTGTAAAACAGCCATTACAGCCATTTCCAGGAACATATAAGGACAACACATAAACTATGTCTTGAAGGCTCAAATCTACCTTTGGGCATAAAAGTACAGCTTTTTCTGAAGTCAGTGAACTTCATAACCTCACACTAATGAAAGGAAAATTTCCACACCTTGAACCTGCTATTACATGCATTTCAAAAGCTCCACCTTAATTATGTGTTATCTATATTCTGTCCCCTCCAAAGAAATTGTTAGAAAAACTTTCAAGAATTATGTTATAACACAGAGTTGTCACAGCCAGCCTGCAAAATGTGCAGCCTAAATAAGTCTGCAATGGCACAGCTTTCTACAGTGTCTGCGTTAAGGGTAACATATGTACTTGATTACATGTACAAAAGTACTATACAGCTATGATCTGAAACAAGGAAAATACTTGTTTGAATAGCTCTCAGTGGTAATGGGAAGGCACTCAAATGCTGCCTTCAGTTGTTTCCTCTGCTTTTCCAAGCAGGCTGCCACTTCACCTGAATCTGCAGGAGTCCAACAAGGAAAGAGACCTTGACTGACTCTAAGTGCAGCAGATCATCAAGCAGGGAGCGCCTCCCACACAAGGCATGGTAGTAGAGAAATGTTGTTCAGTATTTTCCAGTAGGAAATGGGCAAACAGAGAATTTTCAGCTAAGAGGATCTTCCTTTAAATTGGAAAAAGAAAAAATTCCAAAGCAGCTGCGGGACAATGGCATTAGTAAAGTGATAATTCTCACTACTCTCCTCATGACATCTTTTTTTCCCTTTTTGACCTCCCATTGTCCCAATGATAAATACACATATTTACACTCCATTAACAAATTCAATTGACTAAATCCATCAAATTTTGCATATTCTGTAGGAAAAGAAAACCCAAACTGAAATTGTTTCTGAAAATTATTCAGGATGTCTAGCTAGCCAGCCTCTTTTTATTCATAAACAAAATGAGGCTTGGGTCTTAATCTTCACTGGAGCAAAAATCAAATTAAAAAATTGCATGAGGAAGGTGGCGCGTAAGCACTGCTATTAGAGGTGTAAGCACTGCTACTGAAGAACAGCCAAAAGACAAATGGTCAGCTGTCCTGTGTGGTGCCTATACACTGCTGGCCTTGATGCAGAGACTTGACTCCACATCTCTCAATGACAGCTAAGCACCCTTACCACAAGGCTAATGTTATTTTTTTCCCCAGTTTTAGCTGTTCCATCTTGTTTAAATAATTAAGCATTCAGTGACCCCTGAAGAGTGTGTTTCTCTGATCCAGTGACTAGGACATTTGCTTGGCAAATTGACCTGTTAATCTAAGAAAGTCTTCTGCAAAGACTTTTGTAGTTAATTTATTTCTATCAAAAAGGAGAGTTTTGGGGTTTTTACTCATCCCTGCATGAATTCTTTCAATAGTCATGCATCCCTTGATTCAGCATTGGTTGCCATTTTTCACAGTGCTGGTAAGTGAGCCATTCTCTAAGCAGCAAAGTGTAACAAAATGTTTGTATAACATAAAATGGGCTTAACATGTATAATAAAAATGGATTTATAGCAAATATTTATGAAAATTTTATTATTAGGTTTGGAAAATGGCTAAAGAAGAGTGCATATATATAGACAAATGCAAAATACACACTTGATACACTTATGTATACTTGCTTGGTGTGCGCTTTTAAAGTCTGAATACAGGGTTTCCATCTCTCATATGGCACCAAGTACCAAAAAATTAATATTGAGGGATATGTAGACTGCTGCAGCAGGGAAACCCGTTAGATGTGGGGTGCCTTCATATAGCAGAGGGTTGTGAACTTTGTTCTTTGATCCTGCATTAGGCACAACTGTATTTAATTCCTTCATGAACTTTATTAAGCAGGAAGAATATCGGAAACACTGTAAGAATCCCATTTCTGCAGTGACACAGGAAGTTTGCAAGATGACTGCCAATCTAATCTCTTCCTAGCCACATCAGCACACTGAGTACAAAGCAAGGCTTGCCCTTCCAGCAGCTCGCTCTGCCCATCTCCACCTGAATGTCTCTGTTCTAAGGGCAAAGCTGTACAGAGAGCATTGCCTATCCATGCCATCCTGATGTCTACCTGTTTCCAACATTTTTTTGTGGAAATTCATAAATTGGATTGGGGCAGGCATATAAATACTGCTCCAATTTCCCCCACAGGATTTGACAGGTAGCATACATGTGGGGTGGGAAGCCTTCCCACCCAGGCTGCCTCCAGACAGCCCATGGCCGTGTCCTGGGGCTCCTTCTCCAGGACATTTGGAACGACAGAAGCCTGCCCTGAGAGAGCACAGTTTAGCCACTTACTGTGGCTCATTTCACTCAGTAAAATGGGCTCAGTGAAAGAGGCTGTGGAAAATTGACAACTGTTGCAGGGCCATATACAGTTCAGGGACTAGGGTTACTTGTTGCCACAACCTGCTTTACTGCCTGGCTGTTGGGGCTTGGTTCCAAGCGCAGCCCCACACCTGTTTGGGAGGAATCACGGCAGTGACCTGATGATGGTGGCTCTGCAAAGACCCAGGGCAGCCTGCCCTTCCTCCTGCCCTGCCTCCTGCCCACCACACCTGCTGAGGGGCAAGGCTGTTGCATGAGGCTCGTGGGAGAAGAAGATTCTACATCGTACCAGCTTTAGCTCTCTCATCAGCCACCCAATCTTCTGCCCCCGTGCCAGAGTGAGGATAAACTGGACCCTACCACAGAAAGTATTGAACCAAAGTTAAAAAGGCAGCCCTGAAAAGTATGTAGGAAGACTATGCCTGACAGCCTGGGCAGATTTTATGTACCTGTCCCTGTTGTTTTCCCCCATGCTGGCTGCTGGCTTATTTTCCTATGTGCAGTTGTTCGGGAAGTGGCACGAGGCTCAAGCGATGCAGCGGTTGCCATGGAGAGAAGCTTGAGTTTGCACTTTATTTATTTTATTTATTTCTGAATGGCAGCATGCTGCAGTATGTAAAATCTGCATGGCTTGCCAGCACGCAGGATGCCACAAACCTGGGGCTGTGCTCAAATATAACCTGTCTTTGGAAAAGCACGGCAAAAAGCTAAGTCTCATTAGCAGCTAATTTTATTTCCTGTTTGGGATTGGATTTCCCTGAAGACTCATGTCTGAATTGTCCACTGAAGCAGAATTAACATCCAGCTGAATTAAATGACTTTTTTTTTTTACCCGATACAAAGACACTTGATGCCAGTGCTGGAAAATATGCAATTTCAATAAGGCATTCAAGAGTGAGTGTAACATGACCTTCTATTCCTTTTTATTTTTTTATATAGCTACTAGAATAATTCAGAATCCTTCCTGCTTCCATGAAAAAGGCTTAACTTGCACAAGTATATTTACAATTCATTAGCCACTGATATTTATCCTTCAGTACTACAGTAAATCTTGCCATGCTAAAGTGACATGGCAGAAGTGTCACATTCTTTTTAGATTCACTATATCTAGTGATGCCAAAGCAGTGTGCAATTATTAGTCTAAATCGTGTCCTGGATAAAGAATCTTTTTGTCTGTCATTCACTCCCTATCCCCGAGTTTTGAAGGTTTTACAATAGTCATTGTTTGGAACTAAAACCTACAGGAAGATCTAGTCTGTATTTGTACCACTGTCATTGAATAAAAAAATATAGAAAGGCAAGGTAATTTAAAAAATATTCTATGGATTTTGAGTGAGCTGAGGACATGGACATGGGAGGCAAGCCTTGTTCTGGCTGGACATTATAATTTTTAAATTATATAAAAAACAAATACAGCTTTTCTAAATCTGTTCCTTCATAAAAATAAGTTAAATCATTTACAGAAATGTAGCATACTAGATGTAATTAGAGATCCTAAAATTCTGCTTTTGTCATTTGACAGACTCAGGGGTTGAACCTTTTCCAGTGTTCTGTGCATTCCCTGCTGCCTGGGGAAACAGACATGCCAACCAGCCATGGAGGCTCTGCAGAATGAGCACTGTCTTTCTTCTTACATCCCATACTGCCAGTAGCTTTGCCAGTGCTAGTTATCTTTTGATTGGTTTGGTAGGTATTATATAGTTATTCCTATGCACGGATGATTAATTAAGCCAGTTCATATCCGTATTTAAATTCAAATCTAAGGAGCAATATTAAATTTTGTTCTTCTCCACAAGATGAAATAGAGGGAAAATCAAAGGATAAAATAAGGATAAATAGATTCAAATTAAGATTAAAATAGGGATAAAAAGATCCATAGTTATAAAGGGATTTAAATTAATAGATTGGTGACTCTGCACTATGAGAGTTATTTAATGGTCCACACACTTGAGCAGTATTACACAAATAATTTCAAAGTAATATCTTTCATTAGAACAATAGATGTACTTTCATTATGTCAAAGAAGTAATACCAAGCCTTCATTCTCACCTAAGGAGGTCATATGGCCTGTTGTCCTTGCATGAGAGAGCAGGCCAATAATTCAGCACTTGGAAAATTAACACAGAACTTTCCAAAAATTTGCATGGGAGACTTACAGGACTGAAGTCATTATATGCCAGAGAAAAGTCCCTGAAAGGGCTAGTCAGCAAAACAACTGTTGTAAAGATACTGGGGACTGCAAAGGGAAAGAAACACATTTAACACATATGAATGATTTGTCATACTGTGTGTTGCTTGGTGTGACCTAAATTTTAGAGGTTAGATGTGGCATTCAGGCAACCTTAAATGTGGACATTGGTAAAACCAGCTGCTAAGAGAGGTCTGGAATCCAGCATCTTCTACTTTTCCCTGGTAGCTTTTTCCTTGGTGAGGAAATGCCCCTTGCAGCAATATGGCAAGGTTACTGAAATACTGCCACTGCTAGACTAGGCTTCTGAATCCTTCCTGAGCTCTACCACCATCTAAAATTAATAGGCCAGGCAGCTTATCTCTGTTTGAGTTTCCAGAAGGGCTTGATCTTTCAGTGACACTCGTGGTAGCACACACTGACAGCATGGGGTGCAGCACAAGGACCTTTCATGCCCCAGGCCAGAATCCCAACCCTCGGTGGCTGGGAGCTGCATCACACACTCTGCCCATTCCCACTCTGGATCCCCCAACAGGAGCCCCCAGCTCTGGAGGCAGGCACAGGGAACTGCAAAGTGGCATCCACCCAGTGTGGAGCAGATCTCCTGCCAGGGACTGGCATTGGAGAGACTGTCCCTACGCCGTGTGGCATTCAGGATATTGGTGGTAAAAAACACCACCCCATGAAACAGCCCTAGCTTCAGAAGTCATTATTTGCTTTAACCTTTCAGGAGAAGATCCTAACATTTGATTTTTCTCTGCTATGCATACAGAGCCCAGCAGTGTGCTGCAAAACACAGTTAACTGCTTGAAATTGCAAACAGGAGATTTCTAGGCTTCCCCTGTGGAAGTTGACATTGCAGGTGACATGTCAGCTTAAAAAAATCATCACTAGACTTGAAAAGATTTATTTTTTTAAAGTTTCAGCATTCTTTTTTCTTATCCACAATATCAGAGTGGCATCCTCCAGGACTTTCAGAAACAGACTGTCTTGCTGTAATCTGTGCTATTAAAGACCAGTTACTTGAAAAGGGTTAAATATATCAGACATTCTATTCAATAAATGAACAGGAGTGAAAAATGCAACTCCTTAGAGACCAGCTTATCCTCTGGGCAAAACACTTGCATCAGTCATTAAGGAAAACATCCTTCTCAGAGGATGAAAAAAGGAAAAAAAATCACAATCTCCAACTAATATTTATTTTCCAAACAAACCTGAGTGAGTTCTTTGAAAGGGTGACCAAGGAAATAGATGATAGAAAGGTGATGAAAGCAATCTGTCTGTATTTCACCCAGTTATTTGATAAGCTGTCAGATCAAAAGCTGGTGGGGAAATGATAAGACAAGAACAAATACTATGCTGACATCAATTAAAAGCTGTCTGTCACCCCAAACCAGACGGTGCTAAGAAATTAAGTAACTTGTTAAAAGGAGGAGAGGCAGAGGTCTTGGCATGGCCATGTTCCAAAATCTGGGCTCATCCTGAGATTTATTTTACTATATTTTATACATGATTTCTTAGGATTTATTTCAAATGAATAAAATAAAATAGATGAGGAAGGAGGACTTGTCCCTCTTATGATTGTTACTGCAATTCAGAAAAGTATCTAGATTCCACATATGCATTTATGTTCTCCATGGATTTCAATTTAATAACATTATACTTCCTTAGAAATTGAATAGAAAGAGTCAGCAAAAAATAACAATGAGATTATTGAAAATTATTTTTATGACTTGAGATCAAGGCCATGCTATGTATGCTCCCCAAAACACTCAAAAAGATGAACAATAAACTCTCTTTCACAGAAGTGAATGGAAAACCCACACATTGGTCTTAATCAAACACGCAGATCTTATTCTAGTCCCTACTCAAAGGCATACCAAACTAAAGCCCAGGCAGTGGGGAACCCCTGGCATTTCTGGAGAACAGCTGAAATTCAAAGTACACTACAAAAACAAATAACAAGAATCCAGGGAAAACTTGGGATTTTTTGCAGATTGAAAGAGAAAGAAATTAAGTAAAGAAGAATGATTTTTTTGTTAAGATTCTAAGTAAACAAGATGATTCTGAAAAATCTCACTTTTCTCTCTTCATATATGATTCTCCGTTTGACACTATGTAATTGCAACTTTTCAGTTTTAAGAGATGTTCATAATTCAGGATCAGATCTTGTATGAACTGTCATTTTTTTGATAACATAGCTCTAACTTACATTCAGACTTCAAGAAAATGGGAAATTTAAGAAGATTAAAGCATTTGTGATAGTCTAAAACAAAGAATTGCACTGCCTAAAACAAATATTTGTTTTTCCCTATCTCATCATTAATAATACATGTGTAAAGCATATTAAGAGCTACAAAACACAAATATGTCACACTTCTTTCTCTGCTGCAGTAGTCAGTCACTGATTGCTCATGAAGAAGAACTTCAAAAGCTGTGTGAGAATACACTTCCCACTACCTCAGCAATACAAAGAGCTTTAATCTCAAGTTGATAGGTTTACAGAGGTATTACTTACACATAAAAGTTTAATCAATATCCTAAAAGACTCGTGTACAATGTAGTTTTTTAATATACCTTTGTACAACAGAAAAGACATTGGACATGAAAGTTATATATTTCATGTTCAAAAACCAGAAATTTTCAAATATGGCCTAATTCAATAAACAGAAGCCATTAGACTAAAAAAATGTGATTTTTTTCCCCCCTCTCTTACTTTTTCACAAATGGAATATGAAATGGATCTCTCCCAGAGTCATGTGGAGCTAATGCAATCTAAACATATTATCAGCAGCGACAGAAATGCTATTTCTATTTATAAACAAAAGGAATAGCTGCAACAATAGATAAACTGGCAGCTTTGGGCAGGTAATGGTACCAGTTCTATTCCTTGGTTCCATGTGCAATAATTGCAATAACGCTTTTTCTGACTGGCATCTGGGAGGTAGGATGGAGGCAGCTCCTTCTCATGGCCACTGAACACCCTTGTCATCAGCTCATGACAGTCCTCACTGTTAGAAACTGCTGCATGTACATGATCCTAAATTCCCTCAGCTGGGAAATGCATCAAACAGCACAGTGTAGAAATTACTCTTTTCACTTTTCACTTGGGTGCTTCATCTTCCTGTACAAAGAGTACCAGGAGTCTCATTACCAATGGAAATCTTTACAAAAGACAATTTAAAGTAAAAAACTAAGAAAAGAAGTCCAAGCAAGTATTAGACCTGATGAAAACTTCCAGGTACTTTTATTTTAAATAATGTGCATCTGTTTAACAATAGGATGGCTAAAGCATTTTAGTACCAGGGCTTTTAAAAACCATCTCTAAAAAAACACCTTTGAAAACCAGAACCATCTCTAATTCCATATTACTTGAAAACCTTCAAATTTCTAGGTAAACAAATACAAGAACACTTTTTTTTACAATGCAGGTAACAAGGTTTTTAAAGATGTCATCATAGAAGACTGAAATTTGCTGTGAGCAAGTTTCCAGTTTGATGGGAAAAGGAAAAATCGTTTCCCAAAACAGTTAAATTAATCATAAAATTGTTGGCTTTGAATATTTTTTAGCACACACCATCATTTTGTGCATGCATTTGTAATTCTCTGGTGTTTTTCACTATAATATCTCAATACTAATACAACATCTACTCTGCACTAAGAGAGTGGAGGTTTCAGAATAAGGATCTAAATCTACCGTGATACTTTTTATAATGCATACTTTAAATATTCCATGTGCTTCCAAAATCTTGCTTGGAATCCTGGCCTCAAACATTACTGCCTCACTCACACCTGAATTCTCTATGCAATGAGTAATATCATCATAAACAGTTGTAGTGATCTCTTGTAAATATAATAAAATGTTACAGGTTGAGGTTTAAGCTACAGTTATTCATATTTGCTTCCTTAACGCTCTTTGCTGGTGCCCCAGTGCCTCCATAATGCAAGTGCATTTATTTAACATCAACCTGGCAGTTCACTGAGTCCAACATAAAACCTAGAAACATTGATGGAACTATCTTCATTCATTTCAGCTTTCTTGGGATCAGACCTGTAGGAATATCGCCATATTACAGTGCTGCTTCTAGAAAGAATCATTTACCAGCCCATCTGGAACAGAACTCAAATGCAGCATAAGAGAGTATCTGTATCTGAAATATCAATTCCAAAGACTCTTTGAATTGAGGTGGAAACAGCTGCATAGCCAGAAACATCCTAGTGTACCAACTAAATACTAATTTTGTACTGGAAGCATACTGTTTTCAGCAAGAGTAACACAAATGCAATGCATTAATAGTCATGATTATCACATGTATTATTAGTATAATTAATGTCCATTCATAAATCTGTAGGCATGGTTTGGATAGGTGGACTACCCATTCTTATGGTGAAGGCAAAATCAGCTGGACAGCTGGGTTTGCAGCACTGTGATCACTGATAAAACTTTTGGCCAGTGGCTGGGTGCTAGTGGTATCTCCACACCTTAAAACTGGGGTCAGTTATTTAACACCTTCATTGCTTTCTGGAGGAGGTGACAGCCAGCAGCAGCAGGAGGTCCCCTGTCAGCAGCACCAGTTTAGGGGAAAGGTCAGTACAATGCCTGTTATTACTGTGATTCACAGGAACCTGGCAGAGAAACAGGCTGACAGTAAATTTGTGTGCAAAGAAATGTCAAGTCCTGCATCTGGCATGTAATAGCCTCTTGTCTCAGCTGAGGCTGATGGCCAATTGATTCCAAGGCAGCTTTGCAGAAAGGGACTTGGAATTCCTGGTAGGGATTGAATATAAATTAATGGGGCACCCTTGAAGGCTTTCAAATATTGGACCAGGTTTTCTGAAAAGTCTGCAGATATCTCCATCCTTGGAGATGTTAAAACTTGACTCTACAAGGTCCTGAGATCCTCCAGGTTGGCATTGATTTGAATGTAACCTGGACCAGATGTTACGCAGAGCTCCCTTAAAATTTTTATTATTTTGTGATTGTAGATTTTAACAGCCTGCTCATAAAAATATGGAATACTATGCATTTACACTGATTGGAAAAGTATTAGCTCTGTTGCATACTACATCAACCTGTCTTCATCTTTTATGAGTGAATAGAGTCCTTCTTCAGTATTCTTGTGTAGCATCGTATCCTGTTCAATTTTCCCTTCATAAACCTGGGAGAGCATATTTGTCATTCTTAAAGCAAGAAATAATGTTGCAAGTCTGACACTGCAACAATGAATGTACAGCATACTCATAAGGTGGATATTTTCTAGCTAAAAGAAAGGATGCTTGCATCTGTTTTATATGATTTAGTGACTAAGTTCTGCATAGACATAGCACGCCATTCACTGCATTTGCTCTTTGCTCAGTGTGTTTAAGAAATAGACTGCCTCCTGTTCATTTGATAACACAAATTTACTTGTCTTGAGAAAGACTTTGTATACCCTAAGAAAATATAACCTCATAGAATTTGAATTAGCCTATAAAATGGCATTTTGTGACATTACCATGCATTTAAGTGGCATATCTCTGAGTGCACTGGAACACATAAGTTTACTGTACTCCTTTCCATTGCTAATTGACCTCTTTTCCACTGTACCTCTCCATGACACTCTGCTCACCATGTTTTTCTTAAAACCACTTTTTACTATACCATGGATTTTTATTACCTCCAGACTAAATGTGTTGCAATTCTTTAGTTAACTTGAAGCCTTTGAAGAGACATTTAAGACTCGACTGTGCTGTTTCTTGGAAGCAGTGAATTTCTTTGTTATGAAGATGTAATGAGTGCTTGTGTTTGTGTGACAGCATCTGCATAAATATCAAGCTTGTTCTCTGCTCTATGCTGAAATTTTCTGTCTCTACATGGGCTTCCTCCATGTTCCACTATGTTCTGGCTATCATCTTTCCTGCACTTCCTGGGGCTTCCTTTTGCTTTCTTTTGTCTTTCTGACTTACAACAGAAGACAACAAATGCATGCAAGCTATTATATGACACAAAGAATGTGGCTTCATGTTGTCTTTGGCTTTATTGATGTTGCTGTATTTTTACTGTAACTCATTCTAATTATCCTTCATGTAATAAAATTATATTTATTCTAAAAGAGGAAGTGATGACCCTTAAAATACCAGTATGTACTGATTCAGTACAGTAACAGCTCCCAGCAATTGAATTTCAGACATTACCTGTATCCAGATAAAACCAGTAAACATAAACACTAACTCTTCTTCTAAGTCACAAGATTGAAAACAGCCATTCTGAAGCACTGCAACTGAAGCTCTCTACTACTGAGCTGAAGCTCTTCAATCTCTGAGCTCTCCTGCTTTGGATGACAGTTTTTCTGCTTTAAAACTCTACATTAAGAAGTCAAATAATGTGAACTTTAATTCAGCTGCAGCGGTGCTTTTCCTTGATTCTGAGAGAGTATAATCTCTCTCCTGAGAAACAAAGTATCAATTGAGATTAAATTTCACCCAATCATATTGACAACAATCCTTCAATGGTTTTCCTTACTTCAATTAGATTTCAAAGACACAACTGCAAGAAAGTGATGATTCTGGACATTCTAATTTGGATATATTTCACTTTACAGATTTTGCAAGTTGATGGAACACTAGGGTTAGTTTATCTTGAATACAGAGTTCTGAATTTCTCTCTTTCCAGAGCTTATTTTTGCCATAGCAGTCATTCACATACATCTCATTCACCTGCTGATAGTCCATAAGACAAAAAAAATTAATGAGATCATAGTTTTTCCCTCTGAGTACAAGTCCAAATTCTGAGGCACTTAAATACTCCAAAGACAAAAATAACACATTTGAACATTTAGTTTCTATGGAGACAAAACTAAAATTTCTAGTGTGAATTTATATTCAGCCTGATGCCTTACAGGTTAGAAGCACTTCATTAAGGCTTAGAGAGAGATATTATTCCATAAATAAGTACACAAAAAAATTAAAGAGAACCACCCACAATCCCAAATCTTGTGCTTCGAATATGCACTTGTGTATTTTAGTTGTTCAAGAATTGCTTCTAGCAGCCAGTTCCTGTTTTTCTATTACCGCCCTTCATTAGAGACTTATTGGTAGACTCAAGACATAGTTTATGTAATTTTCAATAGAAAAATCTTTTTGTTGAAATATGAGCAAACTCAAAAGTCAGAACTTTGAGGCTTCCAGCTTTCACTCCAAGTGTTTAGAGAATAATAGCTACAGAGTTAACTGCTACAAATGCCTGATGCTGCTAGGTCAAAGTAATGAATGTTACATGTCTGACCTTTTAAGCCAGGATCAGCAAAAAAGGCCTGAAAAGCACAGCACCATGATTAGAGCTGTAGAAGTACTCGTGAGATTTCTTTCAGGCAGTCAGGTACAGAACCCACTTTTAAAAATGCATTTTAAGTGGCACTCTATTCAGTCTTAGAGATCATATTTGAAGAGGTGTTGTTCACAATTATCATCTGCTTTAATGATGTTTTCTGAATTCTGTTCTTCTGCAAGCCTTATTAGTTAGCTTAATGTCTCAGCCAGCTCTTCCTTCTCACAAACTGCAGGTAAAATACAACATGAGATTATTGGTACTGAGGGTTTCTGTAAAGAATTTTGCCAGGCTTTGATGATTATGCCTGAGCCAACTTCCACATGATAACCATGTAAGTTGTCATTAGCGCAGTGCTGGGCTTCAACTCAGTCCCCAGCAGGGCTTTTTTAGCTCCAAACTCTATCACATTAAATATGGTTGCAAAGTTTTTTGGCTTGAAACTTGCTCACAAATGACCAGCTGAGAGCCTGAGCAAAATGTCTATAAGTATAGACATCTAGAAGAACCATGAATTCCAGTGTGGGAGCCAGGCTAAAAAAAAAATCTTAAATTGATCTAGCTTGTTTTTACACTATTAAGCCTGTTTATCCACCTGAGGACGTGCCAAACTTCTTGCGTTAAAAAAGACCATGTATCCTCTCAGCTAGAATTAATTATGCAAAAAGACATAAAAAGCAAAGAACGGGAGCATAAAGTTGGGTTCAGTGGACAGAAGTTCCACTGCCTGCTGAACTAACTCCAGTGCAGAGGCAGGTGGGAGCAGCATTGAAGGTGCTCCCAAGGGGAGGCTGGCAGCAGCAAGGTCCCTGCCCCTGCCCCGGGCAGGGCTGTGTCTGCTCGCGGGCTGGCAGCAGCTCGGAGCCAGCACGGGCTGTGGTCCCCCCAGTCCCCTTCCAGCTGTGTTTTCCATGTGTTCCATTCAGCCTCCTTTACTGGCAATGAGTGTCCATAACAACACTTCAAACACTGGATTTTCACTTACTAAATGTGGCATTTTTCCACTCAAATGTTTGTTATGCTGCAGACTGACCCAAGGAAGTTCTGTACAGACTGACCCCATGTTTAGTTGCCTACCTATGCACCGTGTTACAAAGATTTACCACAAATATATATGAATTTAAGGACTTTCACCTCCATTTTCCAGAGCATCATCAATATTAGTGTCTGCAACTGCCATTTCACTACATATTCTTATTTACATATTCCTTATTTGTACCTTTGGCATAAAACTTTAGAAGGCCTGACTTGTGCAATTAGACTGCCCATTGGTTTAGCAGTTTGCAACTAACTGTGAACTCAAGACCCAATTTAAAAGGGAATAAAAATCACTAGAGATAGTTTGTGAAAATCAGAAAATTCATCAGGGAAGTGCACAATAGTGACTCCACTTATGCAGAATCAGGGCATGACATTGGAGCTGGCAGAAGCTGAGTGCCCAGATGGCAGACGGGTATTAGCTGAGCTATGCTCACTCAGTTGCAGGGTAGCATCAACATTTCCACTGTAAGGGTTGTTATGTGGATGAAAAGTCAGACAATGAATACAATTCATGGGGAATTAGACTTCAGGACTTCTATTTGCCCAAATAGGAACTAATTTTGTGCATGTTATCACGCCCATCAGTTATCCTGGTTAATTACAACTTGTCTGTATACTTGATACCTTATCAATTCTTATGCAGAGTAGCTGATGGAAAAAACATTTACTTATCATTCATCAAAACCCCAAAAAGAGATTTATATTACTTGGCTATAATTCTATCAAAATACTTCTATGTACTTTAGAAGGCCGAACACAAGTTGTGTGTTTATTTGGCTCAAAAAGAGCAAAACTCAGCTGCTTAAATGAATCTTGGAAACACTCTTCAGTCCATATACAGTCAATGTCGAGATAAAGCGCTATTGGGTGAATAGGCTGCTATTCATCTCATCTTAAAACAGACGTCCTAAATAGGATAGATGAATTTTGTCCTGAAAGTACTTGCTTCTCTCCATTTACTGTAGAGTCTGAGGTAACTTGCTCTAACAGAGACACCTAGAGTGTAAATACTTAGAGTTAGGTGGAATGAATGTCACCTCTGAAAATCAAATGTAGAATCAGATACTTAATGTACAAATAAATCATGTCAAGGATTCCACAGTGAATTTCTTTGAAAGGAAAAATGAAATGAACCAGGGAAGTCTTATTAAATCCCAGCTGATTTTTTCCCTCTTGAGTAAAACCCAAAGAATAAATCCTTTTCATTTCAAAAGTTCTTGTTCTGTATCTCCAGTGCAAAAAACCAGGTGATTTGAACAGTTAGACAAACATGAGAGACAGACACACTAGTCACTACTTGGAAGCAGTATTCTTCCCTGCTGTCTCCTCTTCCAAACAAGTTTTTCTGTAAGGCTCAAATTTGGTAGTTGATGGCACAACCTCCCACATTTGTCTTTGACATACTGCAAAGAAATACCCATAGCCCCTGGGCCTTCCCCAGTCCAAACCAAACACTGTCAGTTTTAACTCTGTTCATTTTGCTCCAACTTAATGAGATGAATAGTTGTCTAGGATGATTTAGCCAGACTTAAAATTATCTTTTAGGAAGAAAAGCAGTGAATCTGCAATGCAAAACAAACGAGATAACCATTTCTAGAAGATGGTTACTAACAATATTCTTTACTACCTGTGTTGACTATTTCTAACCCCAAGCCCCTACAGCAGATGACTCACATGTAGGGACACCAGCACATGGGGAACCCTCATACCACAGTGCCTAACAAGTCTGTGAACCCAGCACTGATTCACCATCTGACACATGTCACTGCACACCCCTGAGACCGGCCCCCAGCTCACTCAGAGCACAAGGTGCTCAGCGTGGGCTGAGCTGCCCATATTGCTGGGCACAAAGGGCGAAGGGCAGTGCCCTCCTCTTTCCCACACCAGCTGGGTGCAGGGTGGAGAGGCTCACCAGGGGTTCAGAGCTGCAAACTCAGAACTGAGAACTTCCAGCAGCTATTGTCCTGCCACAGGCTGTTCTCTACTGATTATGGAAATCAGCTTCCAGAAGTGACCTACTTGCTCTAAGGGAAGCCCATCATGCTATACTGTGCTAATACTTATTTCCAGCTATGCTCATACTTACTTCCATGACAAAGTCTGGTAATAAAAACTCAGGCAAATCAGCAATGCAGCTTCTAGGGATGTGGAACTTAGTATCAGGATTTGAGAACAGTGAGCTGCACTAAGAATCCAGAGGAAAGTTTTACTAAATCTGGTCCAGAATGTTTATAGATTTCTAAAACTTTAATTTTGTATACTTTTTAGAAATATTAGAATGTAAAGTCTACTATGAAAACGCTTTAATACAGTAATAGTTATATTTTTGTCTTGTCTTAACATGGCTGAAACTTATCTAGCATTCTTTGCACTGATGGGAAAATAGGTTTGACTTCAGCTATGTAAGTATGGAAAATATCTCAAACAGCCCAAACACCTCTATTTCAAGAAAAAATAACTTGCTGTATTGTGCAAATTGACTAAGATTTTGGTATTCACATGAGAAAGATCATGTTCACAAAATGTGCTTTTGTCTCAATAAATTAAAAAAAAAAGCCTTCAAAGACATAAAAAGATTGAAACATTCATATCATCATATCTGTAATTTTTATAGCAGACATGTCTCCTTTTGCATAACAAATGTGTTGGAGAGGTTTGCAAAAGGCCATGCAAATTGTAGGCAATATTTTGAAGACTAAGCACAAAAATAGGAAGAAAGAGGTCAAGAAATCAGAAAGCTAAAGCTGTGATCTTAAATAGCAAAATAACACACTGTTTAACGTTTTAGAGTATATGAGGAGTGAAAAGTGTAGCATCTATTCAGACCATGAAATTCACTAATATCATTAAAATGTGTGACAGTCAACAAAAAGCTATAATCTGCCTTGACAGAAGTCAGTGCATCAAGCAGATCCTTACTTGAGAGTCCTGTCACTTTCTTAATTGGAACAGTAGCTGGGTTTGTTTGAAGGAGTGAAATGTATTCCTCATCTTAAATTATACCAACAGGTAACAGAAAAATCAGAGCAGGCAGACTGCAGAAATTACTGGAAAATAAATGCAGTTGAAGACAAGTTCCTGGTGACAAAACTTGTTTAATTGAAAGGAATCAGACCATGCAAAGAAAGTTGTTTCTGAGACCAGGCAGGAAGGGCTGGTAAGCTTTTGTTTTAAAAATAAGTCAGAATATTCTGATCTAGGACTTTAGTATCTTTAGAAAGCTCCGTAGATATTAGAGAGTGAAGGTGATTTGGGTCATCCTCATGGTAGACAGGGGAGGGAAACAGCAGAGAAGTGCACCCTTTTCTCAGTCAATGTAAAATGTCATGGTTCAATTACCTTCAAAGTCATTACAGTGATGCTCACCAGGGGAGGAACTGCTCCCACTTCTGTGCAGGCCCTAACAGGGAAAACTTGGCTATCTGATGGTTACAGAAGAAACAAGTGCAATAGTCAGAATGAGATGGTGTCTCAGTACCAGTGCAGACTTTTGCTCAGGATTATATTCTGTATAGGCTATATTTACATGTAGTGCTGGTTTTGGTGGAGGTAGAGTTAATTTTTTTCACAGCAGCTGCTATGGGTGTCTATGTTATTTCTGAGCAGTGCTCACACAGAGCCAAGGCCTTTTCTGCTCCTCACCTTCCCCCATGCCACCAGTGAGGAGGGTGTGGGTGCACAAGGAGCCTGGAGGGGATGCAGCTGGGATGGTTGATCCCAAATGACCCAAGGGATATCTCATATCATATGGTGTCATGACAAAAGGCTGGGGGAAGAAGAAGGATAGCAGGGACATTGAGAGTGATGCCCTTTGTCTTCACAAGTCAGCGTTACACATCATGGAGACCTTTCTTGGGGACAGCTGAATGGAGCAGTGAATGAATTCTTTGCCTTGCCTGTGTGTGCAGCTTTTGCTTTACCTGTTAACCTGTCTTTATCTCCACACATGAGTTTTCTCACTTTCACCCTTTCAATTCTCTCCCCTTGAAGGGGAGTGAATGAGTGGCTGTGCTGGCTGGGGTTAAACCCTGAGCTTGTGTAAATGAAATATCACAAAGGCCTTTAGGCCAGCTGTGACTACACAGCTCTTGTTTGTACCACTGAAACCCTTCATCCCCTCTTCCAATTCTGCTAATAAGATTCCTGCATCCAAACTGGTTTTGGGAAAGAAGCATTACCAACCTAAGTCCTTGAAGTGCACGCAGGCACACAGGCAGGGAGGGCTCTGGCACTTGGCTGTGTGGATGGCACACGCCAGCCAGGGGACTCAGCTCACAGCCACACCAGCTCCCTGGGGCAGGGGCAGTGACAGCACGGGGCCGTACGGCTCACTGAACCGCTGCACTGGGACTCAGACCAGATGTACAACAAGGGTGACCCAGTCCTGCAACAGATGAGGCTGGATAATGACAGACATGGAGGAAAGTTTGGTTGAAGAAAAGTGAGAGGAAAACCAATTTTTTTTATGATCACTTATATTTCCTTCTGTTACTGTGACAAAAATCCCAGCAATGACCCACCAAATGTTTGAAAGCACACTGTGCAAGTCTTGTGTTAGTTGGTGACTTGTTTGCCCAAGGAATGTACCTGCTCTCTCATTTTTTGAGATGAAGACGCTACAGTATCCCCATATTCCTAAAGAATAGCTTTCATGGTATAATATTCAATTACCTTACTAGGATCACATGCTTAACACAAATATAGTGTTCCAGGGCAAATTTCTTTTGCTTGGTTTGCTTTTGATCTCTTGCAGATAGATATTTCTCTGCTTATTTAGCAACTACATAATTTGCTAAAATAATGGGGAAAATATGAATTTCAAATCCTGCTCTCTGATTTCAAGACAAGTATAACACTTTTCTATTAAGTAAGAAATAATCAGGTACAGTGGGTGCATCTTATGTGATGTGGAAAGTGTTATGAGAATGCAGGTAATTCTCTGCAGGAAGAAAACAAATGTATGGCTATATTCAGTGAGAATGTTTTATAAGATGTAACATGAAAGGAAGTTTTGGATAAAACTTATGAGGGCTTGGGTTTTATTTCTGAAGCCTGTCTTAATATTGAGGTTTTTTGCTACATCTCAACCTAAAAGAAAAAAATGATATAAAGGTGATACTGAAAGAAGGCAGGTAGGGTCTTAATTGCAACATGCAGAATAAACATTTGCTTAAAATGATTTGCATTTTCCTGTAACTATACATATTCAAAACATCAGCAACGGATATATAAATCAGATTCAAAGGCTGATAACTTCCTGATTATGTTGCAATTCAGACATTGCCCAGTTAATTATGATGAAAGATATTTCCATGGAATGGTATGTTATTTCAGCATTTGCTCTTGGGGATTACTGCCCAATATTGTCATTAAAGTAAAGCAAAAACCTGATGGTGGATGAAGCATAAACCTTGTTTTTTAGATAAGATGTCATAAGTATTGTACCTCAAGCACCTACATAAAAATTCGTGAGCTACCATTTCCATAGCAACAGGCAACATAATTTAGCTAAGATAGCTGCTTTCCATTCTAGGGACTCCATTGTCAGTGCACTTTACGAAATACAAACGTGTGTCTTCTAAGACTCTTGTACAGTAAACAGACAAAATGCTGGAAATGCTGAGGAAGGCATGGATTTTATTACAGATGCAGAACAATGCTTCTTTCTCTTCTCACCTGCACTGCACGGGGTTCTTTACCATTTTCAAGTCACCACATACAAATTTAATTCTCCTTGCTGTGCAGGAGATCCAGTGAAAGGCATCTGAAGCTGGCCTGTCTCTCATGTTAATCTGATTCTTTCTGGAATGTGCAGAAGGAGCTTCTTCTGCACTGGCCAATTCCTTCTTTCTCTCCTTCCTCCTCTCAGTTACCAAAATAAAATTGACTTCAATGCAGAGATTCAGCACACCAAATCTGGGGCACCTGTTAAATCTCATATTGAGCCTACACACAGTTACTAATTTAACACACTGCTGACACACTCCCAGAGTTGTAAGTCTTTTGCTTCCCTAATGGTTCCATGAATCTTGTTATTAATCTGAATTACTTTAAAGTGCTTTTTAAAAATATCCGGCTCCATACCTTTAAATTTAAAAAAAAAGTATGTGAAAAAATTTTAAAATAAGAATTTAAAAAGACAGCAGAAATAATATTCTCACTAAAGGTACTCAAATTTCACACTTGAGTAGCTGTGGTCTAAATGGAAAGATCATGGGGAACACCATCAATTTCTACCTACTGGAAGTACAGGATGGCAGCCTGCTATCCTTGCCTTGCAAAGATAAATTTTCTCAGTGAGGGTGGAAGAATTCCTTTTGAAGGAGAAATCTGATTGATGTCAGCAAGTGAATCACCACCTGTCCATGGGAAATGGATGCTTTTGAAAGCAAGCTATATTGGACACTGCATTTGATAGACTCTGTAATGAAGTGATGGCTCTCTCTCTGAAGTTCTCCTGAGTGGAGCCCCTGACAAGAACCCTAAGGCACTCAACTCCTCATAGATTTTCCTTACTAGAAAAATATGAAGAAGGTAAAAAAAAAAAAGGTTTTTTTACTTCACCACTGAGAATTCATTATACATGATATAAGGATGCAGATAATTTATCTGACTTCTAAGTTACTTTCTCATTTTGGCAAGTGCACCAAAGACAGAAACTGGTACAGGTAGCTGGAAAAGAAGCTGTGATGGTGGAACACAATCCCTTGTCCTCTAGGTAGGTTACATGATTATTTGTCAGGAGCAATTCGGGGATCAAGAGTAAGACGAAATATATTCCACTTATGAACTTCACCTACAGAGCATATAAAATGTAAATATGGCAGTTAGCTTCTTTTTTCCAGCTACAGTGCAATGCATGGTTTCTTACAGCCAAAGATCCTGACACAGGGAAATAATCCTCTATTTCTACATCCATCCAAACAAATATGTACAACCTGACTATAATTTCATTCATACAAACTAATTACATATGATCTAGCACTTTGATGAAGGCTTAGATGTTCAGCTGATATAAAAAGAAAAAAGCATTACACCTACCAGAGTAATTATTACAAGGGTATTTTTATCCTGCAGGTGAACATACGCAATAAATGAGCGTTAGATTACTGAAATAGTGCATGAGCTTTTATTATCCTACAGGACAAACTCTGCAATCCCCTCTGACAGACTCATAATCACAGCAATAACCAGTTCTTGACCTGTGAGACAGCTTGAGTGTGCCTGCTAAACTAACAAGCATAGTAACTTCTCTTTCTGAAAAATTGATTGTTAACCACCAGAACTGTAAAAAGTCATCTCCATATTAATTAACAGTGCCTAGTCTTGCACTAAAATCAAACACATATACACAAGTCACTGATCTTGATAGATAAGTCTTACATAACACCTGCAAAATTTATGACTACAGGAAATACAGCCATATTTATTTAAAGGTAGAGACAACTGAGGAAAACACCAGCTCCTATCATCTCTGATCATTATGATCACTTCCTTGATTGAAATCTGAATAAGGAAACAGTTCTAGAGCTATGTCAAAAATAAAATTTAAATTCTATCAGCAAGTTTACTTTGAAGTAGCAAAGACTGTTTGTGGCATTTTATCTTTGAGAGTGCATTTAATATTTTCCTAAGAATGTGTTTATATAGCAGTATGATATATAATTGTCAAAATCTTGTAACACCAAAGAAATACCTGACTTGCGATCTATGCAATACATAAAACTTCTGGGCAGAATCAGTTTGCTTATGGAAAATAATCCAAACATCTATTCTCCTAGGACAGTTTTTGTAATTCACAGCTCCAGCTACTCATTTCAAGAAAAGGAAAACTTTAAAGGTCTGAAATAAATATATATTTCAAAAATATAAATTTTAAAAGCATTCTGAGGTGATATAATTTTAGGGAAAATTATATTTAATAAATTAATATCTACAAAAATTAGAATGAAAATAGATACAATTTTTGAAAAAACTTTTTTTTGCATATAAAAAAAACCTAAAATTCATTAAAAAGTGCTACTGGACTACATAATTGGCCACTGAGGATAAAACCAGTCATTATTATATATTGTGTCCTGTGAATTTATATATATATATATATATATATATATGTGTGTGTGTGTGTGTGTGTGTGTGTGTATATATATTAGAAGAATATGTACTAATATCAACTACTTATTTTGTAAAATATTCTAAGTACAACCTTCAGCTGCTACAAACTGGCCTAAACATGTAGCCAAGAAGTAACATTGGACAGTACATCATGACAGTAAGTACAAACCCCATCAATACAGGATATTCAATAGTCGTGTACTTGAGAAGCTACTACCTGATGAATTTAAAGCATTTTCTATATCTAGCTGGGAAAACAATGTACATTTAATCCATGCTATCAAATTGAGGAAACTATAGACAGCAGGTTTTAGATGAGGAGTCAAAGCTTGCCAGAAGACAAGCTTTGACTGCCAACATGGTTGTCCTCTTTTCAAAAAAAAAAAAATTAAATTGTCCTCCTTAAGGATTTGCCTTTGGCTCAAATTCCAATTCGATATCTTTCTTTATATGAGTTTTTGTGGACTATTAGTTTAAAACACCTGAATATACTTCTTTTAGGAGACTTTAACATTTCAAAGTCTTCTTTAACCTGTTTCTCTTAACATTATGAAGTGCTGCAATAAGCTCCTGCAGCATCACAGTCTAAAAACAGAGCTCAGACTAAGAATAGTTGAATGACAGTTTGGAAAAATTGCTGCCTTAACTGAACATTGGGGATAATTTGACAAACCCAATATCATAAATACTGTAGCCCTTGATGTTTTCAAATAATTACAATTTAGAGATTTCTAAAAAGACATGATTAATTAAAGAAGATTCACGCCATGGCTTCATGCATTTGCAAATCAGAGATACACCACGTAGCTCTGCAGGATCTGGCAGAGTCCAAATATTTTTTTAATTTATTTTAGTTCCTTTAAATTCTGTTTGGTGGTAATGAATGAGGTATATAATTACTCTGATTCATCCAGTACCCTTAACATGAAATACCCCAGAGCACTTAAAAACAATAATTAATAAAATATTAAAAAAGAATTAATTAAGAGCACTTTATTAACTAAACTAACTAAAAAATAATCATTAACTTCACATTAGACAAGATCAAGAATTGTGAAAAACTCATTAAGACTTTGTATAACTTATGTTATATAAATGGCTGAGAAATTACTAGTAGTACCTGCAATATCTCTATTTCAACAGCTCTTTGTACAGTTCTTGTTAAACAAGTATGAATCATAGCTGAGAGCCAAAGAAATGTGACCAAGTAATCCTAAAGAGTAAAATAAATTAATGTGGAGATGCATCAATACCATATGTCTCTGTGAGACTCCTAAGTTCAGGAGTATATAGTTCCTTCCCTTCTGAAATTGCCATATCTTCAAGAAAAGCGTGTATCCCTTTCATTTTTGCTTTTTGCATATCTTTAGTTGGAAACTAAACAGGTGAAATAGAGGATATAGAAATAACCATTTGAATGCAGGAATGAATCCCACAACTGTCAGGCTCCTGCATGATTAGGCACTTTCATTTGTTTTCCCATCTCTGTAACTCCGTGACTGGGTTGCACTCCAGAGCGAGCACACACCAGCACTCTGTGCATGCCCAGCCCAGCATCCCCGGAGCTCATCTGCATCCCCACTCCTGGAAAGGTTTGCTCAGTGACATGCAATCCTCAGTGCTCAATGACCCAGGAGAGGCAGGCTCCAGAGCAGCCCAGACTGAAAGCATATGAGCTCTTTTGGACCAGGAGCCTGAAGGAGCTCAGAAACAAAACAAATTAAAAAAAAATTCAATCAATTTGAAACAATGTTTTACTATCCACCCCCCACCCTTCCAAGTACATATTCCCAGAGAAGACTCTTCTTGTTGGTACATAATCATCGTTTTTTTACCTGCAGCTTCATCTGGAAAACTGATCTTTTGAACAGCAGGACTTGCACAGACTCTAAAGGCAAGAGAGGGTACACACAAACTTTCTCCTCATGGTTTTTACTTGAGACAAAAAAGTCAAGGGGCAAACACAGAACTAGAAGAAATTAACAGAACTAAAAAAGTTATGAACTTGGATAAAATCTGTACTAGATGAATAAAATAAATGCAAGATAACTTATTTTTAGTTTGTGATTCTGTCCATTCAATTTTACAGAAGCTCAAAAGGAGCTAAGCTTTGAGCAACCTTTTTAGTTTTGTTTTGTTCATTAGCTTATCATACTCCAGCTTCTTAAGGTTTGATGAATTTCATTTTCTATGTTGGGTTCCTTTTTTTTTACCCCCCCTTTTTTTTTTTTACTCAATCTTGTCTTCAGCTCAAGCTCACAGATCTTATTTTTTTTTGAACATTTAAAATAATGTTTCTGAAATTCAGTAGAAAGATTAAAAAATACCTCCAACACTTAACAGATTCAATTCACTAGGCAAGCATTTCCCCAGATCAAATCAAGATGGTAGTTAGCCAAAACTAGCTGCAAAATAGTATTTTCTCTAAACTTGTTCTTTAAAAATCTGCTAGCTCTAATCAAATAACAGTGAACTTTGATGTTCTGTTGTTGATACTCTTGAACTAAATTCCACTCAGTGTTATTTGTCCTAAGACATTCAATCTTACACATACTTTAGGCAAAGGCAGAGAAAAAGGATAAAGATGAGACTTTGTGTGCTTCTGACACAAATGCTACAGTACCTGCAATTAATATGGCTGAGAAGACGCTCACAGATAAACTTTTACTTAAAGCACAATACTCAGTACTGGTGGACTGAATGAAATGTCCATTTAAATTTTTGACCTAGCAGATCTGTGATTAGGAAAGTGTACAGTTCAACAGGCCATTAACTAATTCATGAAATGATGCTCATTATATGGACAAAGTGTTCTTTCTTCTGGAAAATGAGCAGGTCACTGCCCACTACCTTGATCTGATACACCCAGGAATTAGAATGGATATTTTGGGTTCATATTTGATTAGCATTTGAGACACTCTTTCTCTAAACACTTCCCCCAGGACTGCACATGCCAAGCTCCTACCATAGCTCGAGCTATTATTCAAAGACCGGAGAACGCTCACTCCACTTAACGCTATCTTAGTTTTACTGACAGTGCTGAAGACAACAGTCTGTTCCCTGGACTATTAAAGGGCTTTCAGAAATTTAAAAAAAAAATTGAAGTTGAAATTTAGCATCACATTGCCAACAGTGAAGAAGTCTTTGAAAAAAAAACCTTTGTCCCTGAGGTATTTTAGAAAACCTCAAGCCTATTTAGATGAATTGCAAAAAAGCAGCATTCATCATTAACACAATGCAAAACAGAGTCTGTGGATCTTACCGATCCTGTTGGGTACTTTGGGGTGGTAGCAGGGAAAAGAGCAAACACTACACACTAAAGCTGAATTAAAAGAAAAATCAACAGAGATGCAGAAGGTGCCTTTGAATTACCTTCTGTAGATTTCTAGCTCAGGTGGGACCTAACTAATTTTTATGTGATCCAGAACAGGAATTCATAGGCGTGCTTCACAACCCGTGGAAATCAAAGCAGACAGCTTCTATTAACTCTGTTCACCATGGAACTCCTCTGTGTTAAAGGTAAATTCTTAATCTTCTAAGTGAGCTAATAGAACATATTAGTTACAGGGATGCAGTCTGAGGAATGCATTTAAATGGGACTTGAAATTCTCATCCCTTTTTTTTCATCCCACTTTTTTAGAGAGACATCCTGACTAATTCTCCTTCTTCTTTGGACTAATGATGACCCAAAACTCAGTGCCCACCCAGATTTCACCAGATTGAAATCACTAGATTTCATATGCTGCCTTAAGAGCATTCCCTTTCACCGCAAATCTCATGTTAGCCACATCAAACTAGGGAAAAAATGCTCATTCCTCAACTCAAATGTCGGTTACCTTTTAGGATTACCACTTGGTTTGCTTGACACAGACAATTACTGTAACCTGAACTGTAGCTAAATCCTTGAAAAGGGAGAATTAAGAAGGAAGTGTTATGTACAAATAAAAAAGTAATTTACTTCTATATACAGCATTTACAAAATTCTACATGAATATATTCTCATAGCTTTTGAAAATCAGGGTTTCCTAGGACAGCTGTCAGAAAACCAGTCTTACAGTGTGAGCCTTAAAGAGTACAACGAATCAAATTTACCAGAACAAAAGTTGAAAGGTATCTTGACTACTGTATACAATTTTTTAGTAGTCATAGGGGTGATAAGATTGTGATAGTCTATGAAAGAGGCCGGGTTTGCAGATCAAGGCAATAAGTTCATCAGGCCAGGTGACAAAGCTTCTCTGCACAGAGAGCTTTCAATAGGTCACTGCAGTTTGTCATAGACACTTGTTCAGAAAACATACCTGAAAAAGGGGCAATTTTCAGTGTTGCTGTCAAAGGCATAGCAAAAGGAAGACTGGCAGCTGAAATTAGACAAATTCAACCTTTCCACAACATTTCCTAGCACTAAGGGTAATTAAATATTGGAATGGCTTACCAGGGGAGCTGGTGGACTCGCCATTGCTTGGAGCTTTAGGATGAGATTAGATATCATTGTAAAAGAGATGCTTTAATCCAGCTTCTGGAAGTTCTCAACATGCCCATAACACTTGCAGCTCTGCATTAAGACAATGACTATAATCAAATCTCGTACTTTAGGGTTTCAGCTGATCAACTGCAAGGGTTATAAAGAATTTTTTTCCCTTCACATAAAAACCAGAGAGATACTTTAGTGTGGTTCATTCTGATCTGTCTCTGAAGTAGCAGAGATTGCAGAAATCTACAGAAAACATGATGGGGCCAGTGGTGATAGGGAAAGTACTTCCTGTTATCCTGAAATTCACAAAGCAATCATATCCAAATGGGAATTCACATGAATTTAAAGTCATCTAGACGGATGCAAACCCTTACTACCCTGGAACCTGTGTGATTAGATCAGTGCAGAGGCAGGTTTAGTCTGTCTGCCCTGCTTAGGGTCTGACAGTAGCATCCACTCAGCATTTCACTGACACTGCTACATTGCTTATGAAAAGTCATTTCATGCTCTGCTCCTGCAGAGCACTGGCCAAGGGTCAAGTAAAAAACTATTGGAACACCACACCCTTAGAGGTTGTGTTAATGAATCCTGCTGGATTAGCTCAGAGGTTGTGGGTTTTGCCAAGGTGAGATAAATAGAAATCTCAAATGAGCTTGGCTCGTGTTTGCTCAGCGTGAGATACAAATCAGCTGTTAACACACATATCTCAGCTAATTAGCTAATTGCTATTAAAGATGCATAAGTAATACCTTGATCTCTTCTATCTGCTGAAAGTTAACACAATTTAGCCTAACTAGAGTAATCATGGTAAAACATAGGTATCAGGATTTACTGTTCTGTGTTTTCCAGCATATATACATAAGCATCCCTTTTGGTTTTTAATTTAGCTACACCTGTGACTGTACATTCTGCACTATTTTAGCAGAATACTATAATGACTTGATCATTAAATATATGTAAATCTGAGGGCAAGAAAGAACATTCTGCTACTTTTACCCTTCTCTGTGAAAAGAGCATGTCTTAACTCTGTCAAATAAAACACAAAATGAGAGATGGATCTTCGAGTGATTTCTGTGAGCTGCACAGTAGCATGTTCATAATGTGAGTCTCCAAATAAATATCTGTTTAAGTGAAGTCCACGCCAGGCTTTTATGCTTATTGCCTGCCTATACTATTCTCCCACATCCCTTTGACAGTTTGTTAGATCCTAAGGTATTTCTGTCTGTGCTAAATAACGGGCCATTTGATGGATTTGTGCACAGCTACACCTGGAAAGTAATGCAGGCATGTAAATCACCTGTTGTGCAATTCAGGACATTTACCATGCAGAATGAGGATGATTTATTTTTGTCATAATTTTGAAGCATATGTATCAATGTAAGGGTCTGTAGTCAGTATTGCTCATTATGATTATGTTGTCATATTACAAAGTAAGAATGGGACACACCATGACAGCACCATCCAGCAACATAAAATATTCATGCAAAAACAAAAGCAGACTCAACCTTTAAAAAGAAGAGAAAAAAAAAAAGATACACTGATCCTGCTTATCTTAATGTCTATTTGGTGACACATGCATATATTTAACAGCACCTATGAGGACCAAATTTACAAGATGGCCCTAATTAAGCAGTATATTATTCCATGGGTATCCTTACTTAAACCAAACCAAAATACTCAGAATAAGAGTTTTCTCATCTGGGATGAAAATGCCAAAATCTGCATTTACAGTCTTCTGACTTCTCAAACAGACCTCAATTGATGTACTGCTGTATTTAAGTACAAGTAACTATGACAGGATCTATACTCAGATCTGCTTCATACTGCACACAAATTTCATTATAATGAACTTCTAAACTCTTTTGTTCTGTTGGTCTTTTTTTGATCTGTGTCTTACAGCATATCTAATGCCTACGGTGCAGGAATGATTGGAAAACCTCAAATGAATCTAATGTCCCATATTTTTTCAAGAATTATCTTTAAGGAAAAACTGAAGGAGGAATACTATACTATGCACTAGATACTTTAGAAGCCAATAACATAATAAATAGTAATATCATTCTACTGATAAGTATCATCCCAAATTTTGACTAAATCTCTTTGTTATACAAATATTATACCTTAGTTTTCACAGCCTGTTCAACTGAAGGATTATTCAAGATAATTTTGAGTACAGAAAGAGTCCACATATTTGCAGCAGAGATTTACTTTATTTCAGACAGTGCTCATTTATATTCCTTCTGTGCCAAAATCTCTGCACAAGAAACACAGAAGTTCGCATGATTACTTAGCATCAAATTCTCTGCTCCTGTATTTCTGCTAAAATATTCCCAACCCAAAATGTTTGAATTGTGAAGTACAGTTGTAAAATTCCCAAATTTTTAATTGAATGTACTATTTTTAAATTTAAGTTCCACACAGCAGAAAAAAATGTGCGTGTACAGTAGAATCCATAGGATTAATGTAATTGGGTTATCATTCTTTCTTGATTCTCTAGTGATAATGTTCTTACCATTCAAAACCTCTTTCCTACACACATCTAGTAATAAAACTGGAAACTAAGTCTTGTATTTCTTGAATCTGCTTTCCTTAATTACTGACTAGTGGAGGGTTTTTTGCCTGCCTTACAGGATCACATGCAAGTTTGAATAGCTTAAAATCTTCTAATTAGGACTTGTTTTGGAATAATTTTTCCCTCCCCTTGGATTGTTTACATTAATGACCTAATAGTTAGCATTTAATGCAAATTTTCAATTCTATTCTTTTTAAACTAGTGCATGTAATTGTTACCTTTTCTTCATTTATTTGAAATCTAAAAAAACCCCAACTAATAGTACAGTTTTGACATGTAACAAAATGCTGTCAGATGCACACCAAATAAATTTTACAACATCCCTTTCCCCCCACCCTCCAAGAAAACTGAATGAACTGAGTATAAAACAAACAACAATCTAATCTAACTGTCCACTTTACCTGGAAATGCATGCCCTGTTAGAGAATCCAAATCTGAAATTAAAACAGTGAAAAAATAATCTTTAACACTAATTTAATATTAAAAAGCACAAAAAATCAAAAGCAAACCTGCCACCAAATATCACATTATCATTAATATAAATTTTTAATCATATATATAGAAAAGCAAAACCAGAAAACTTAACATTACATTATGAAGGTTTTCTTCTCCATAGTTTTGTAAAAATGTAAAATATTATCTAAAGATGAAAGCTTTGAACACTATGAGAAGTTAATTTATTTTACTGTTTAAGACAGACATACCACAATTATATAGGAATCTTAAAATACTTTGCAAATGAACCTCTGATTTCAGAAACACATATCCTCAGTATAAACTTTCATTCTACCTTTGTACATAAAAACAAATTAGGAAAGTGCAGAATGCTTTTTAGACTGTACCCTTTTAAATGATTTTCTTTTTTGATCACAACAAATGAGAGACCTAATTTTTTCTATTCTACTGTCCACATGTTTTTTTTTTTTCCTTTTTTTTCTTTTCCCAATCTATGTGTTTTGAAAAGAGTTGGGATCACTGCTGCTGACACCATAAAGCATAAATGAGGGCTTTGCTGGTGACTCCCATCTGAAGTGACAGCAGGAAGGCGCATCAGTGATGCTGGAGGCATCAGAATGGGCCCTTCTAAATGTGCACTGAGACCAGAACTCAGAATTCCATCTTTGAAGTGCTTTGCACCTTTGGAAATCCCATGCTCCTAACAAAGATTCGTTTGGTAACTTTGAGGAGTTGCACTGTAGACAGAAGGGTAGTGGAGGCTGGCAAAGCACAGTCAGCACCAGCTGGGATTGCTATCGCACTGCCTAGTGAAAGGCTCGTTCTCAGACTAAAGGAGCCCTTCTCAGACAGTGCTCTGCCACATCATGGCAGTGATGTGAACCCATTTGGAGAAAAGTGCTGTTGCTAGGAGCAGTCCCCCAGGTCCCAGCTAGCTCACCAAGGAAGTGTGAGAGCCTCAGACTCTCCTTCTCCCCTTCGTATGACAAGTGGAATTACACAGGGGTGCAACGACTGCACTCTCTTGGAAAAACACAACAGACAAGTTGTGCCTGACCAATCCCCCCTACTGTATGTTTATAGATGAGCTTTCTTGTCATTTTTAGGAATTGATTGCATTTACTAGCAGTGCCTGGAAAAAATATTTTAGTACTGTTTTATAAAGTACTTCATCTTAAAAAAAAAAAAAAAAAGTGGTTTTCTTATTGCAACGGTTGACTAATACAAGAATCTAAGTTAATGTTTTAGGCTACAGAAATTCTGAACTTTTTGTAATGCAGTAAGTAATTCTAAAAGTCATTAGGAAAATATTTACCAATTAGCTCCTGCAACAGCAGAAGGAACCCTTTAGACGGAAGGAAAATTATGCTAGGCTCTAATAACTTTTAACAGTTTAACTGAGGCATTTCCTGAGGACTGTGACCATGCTTAGTTTTGTAAGGGAACACAGGAGAAAACCAACCTAAAATGTGATAAATGCACTAGAGAGAATTGCTTTCTGAAATCCAAATTGTTGAACACAATGAGTTAACTAACTATTCCAGTATGTGATGTCTCAAGCTTTAGCATAAACTGCAGAGAAAAAAATTGCATCCTCAGGATTTTTTCTTTCAGAGTCTGAGACAAAAGAATGTTGTTGCCCCCTAGGAGTCCATACAAACCACACCAAAACCAGATTATGCATAGATGGAGCATCTAGCTAGGCAGTGACTGCTTCCTGGAAGCACAGTGACAGCATGCAGCTACCTTGCACAGAATCACCCAAAAAATATCTAATACATGAATTGTCCAAAATGCTGTCACCGTGCATATCCTGTGGCACGTCCTGGCACAGCAATAAGTTGTTTGAAAACATCTGTTCTATATCATTAATGAAAATATCCTGATGAAAAACCTGATGATCCAAGAAAAAGAAAACAGAAGAGGAAAAAATTATCTTCTTCTTCCTATGGTGAAAAAATATCTACTCAGACACTGGGATTTTAAAAAATAAAAGCAAATAAAAAACCAACCAATCAACCCAAACTAAAACAAACAACTCAAAGACAAATAAAAAAAACCTGCAACCAAACCAGAAAAGTGGGACTTCTATCTGAAAAGTTCATGTACATATTGTAACTTGCAGCAGAAATCACGATTAAAAATGCTACTCTGAAAGAAATGCACATAGGTTAATGCAAATTATTTACGGTCTTGTCCCAGCATAAAACAACGCTACTGTGTAATACTTTGTGTTAAACTGATGGTATAAATTGTGGATGTGTTTATTTTCTTACAATTCAGCCTACACTAACTGAAAACAAGGCAGTTTGTCACCCAAGCATGTGTCCTGTGTGAACTGTTAAGGAAAATCAGACCTACTTTACTAGCTGAAACCAGAAGATTTAATGGTATATTGAACCCACAAATCATCATCCACATGCTCCAATTCCATCATTACATTTCACAAAGAGTGATATCAGCTGACACTGCATAGGCAGGCAAGGTAAAGTTTCCCATATAAAGATAAATACCATGTGCAACATTTCCCTGCTAGAGTTCAATACATAAAATTACTGCAGTTCTAATGGAATGAAACCTTTGCTGAAACAACTGGAATATCTAAACTCTGCCATAAGATTTCTTCTACTCTTCTGTGGACTCCAAGGGCAGCAGAAAAATCATCATTTCCTGTTATTGTTAAGAGCATTTTTCACTTTCCTTGACTGATTTTCAATTAAGTAAGCCTGAATGGGTTGAATCCATTTTTTCTCCATTCCATTTATTTAGTGAATTGCCCAGATTTGTTGCTATTCGCTTTCATTTTCATACACAAGGCTTCCTAAGCAGCAGGAATCTGAGATGAAAGTGGAATACACAAAAGTGGCACACACTTTTATCCCCTTTTTAAGGCAACATAGCTAACATGTGAATATTAGCAGTTATCAAGGAATTACACTCATGAAATCCAGATCTAATTCATACTATAAGTCATTTATTTAAGTAATAAAACTGGTGATTTGACAATAAAGCTGACTTTGAGTTATAATGCAATGCATGATTTTTTAAATGGGGAATGAGCGTGCACTTTTAGCAAGCAGTATCTCTGCTACACCACATTTTATTAGCTCAGTGCAAAACAGACCTTGGAGATGGTACAAGATTTCCATGCCAATAAACTAATTATTTCTTCCTAGAGTTGATTAGCAAAGATGTAGTCCTCTCTGTATCTTGCCTCCAAGGGCTGTTCCTCCTGTTGTACAAGCAGTGTTCGCTGCACAATGCACTGCTCAGCTTTTGACTTCTCCTCTCGTGGTGTTCCTCGTGCTGTGCTTACAGTCAAATATCAAAGCACTGCATGGCTGCCACTGCCATGCACTGGCAGAATGCCAACACAAAATGAGTGGAAGGGATGACTTTTACAGTGCACAGGAAAACACATTTAAGGTGCAGAGCGCATTTAAATCATTTAACATTTAAATCATTTAACATTAAATGTTCTCCATGGCATTGGCAGCAAGATGATGTAATACCGAACTATCTCTGGGAGCTGGTACCTGCTTAGAAAGGTTAGAAAAAGCTAATGAATGCTAAATCATGCTTTCTTGAAAATACAAGACTTTGCTCTGTTTCTAAGTGTTTTAACAGCTATTGTCAGCAAGAAATTAGTGCAGCTTTACTAAACCCCCAGTTAGACTCAATATTATTTTATTATAAGCCCCTAACTGGGCAGCAGAACTCAGGAACCCTTGCAGATATGCACAGCACCTGTACCATGAATTCTACAAAGCTCAGGTCTTCTTTAAACAAGATGAGTTGAGTGAAGTCCAGCCACTCATAATATTTGCAATACAAAGGGGTGGTTGCAAAGGAGAGAATGAAGAGAGACACAGAGCTGCAGTGGCTGAAGATGAAGGATTATTTGCATTAACTAAAAGTTACAGCTGGAGTTTTGACAATCAGGTCAGTGAAAATTATTGGCACATAACTCAGGATTGGATTGGGATTGTGAGTTTGGCTGCACCAAGATTTGAGGGTTAATTTGGTACTGGCCAAACCTAAAGCCAGAGGCTAAAGAAGTAGGTGAACAATTCTTTGCATTAGTCTCTAGAGGGGGAGAGTTTCCTTCAGCTCCAGAAATTATGTAAATTATTCACTGATAAAAAGCTTTTTCAGTAGAAGCAACTCTTGCACAGTTCTTTTGCCTCAACTTGGGTTGACTTTATTTATTATCTGTCACTATGATCCTAACCTACTGCAATAAATCTGTTTTCAGAGTCTCTCTTATTTTCATTAATAGGTTATTTGCATTCATTGGCCACCAACCCTATAAACAGCACAATTACAATTTGAATGGAAATGTAAACCTTTTTTTGTGAGAATTTCCCTAACAAGGAAAAAAAAAGTTAGCATAAAAGTTGCACTTAAGAATTCATAACAATGCAGTCATCATCACCATCTTACAAACCTACTGTTCACTTGTGCTGGTATTTGGAATTCATTTTTATTTTTGGAGACAATAAAAAAAAATCCAGCTGAACAGTTAGTTATGAAGAATTATCAATATGACATTCAAAAACCTATTTATTGCTCTGATTCCATTTGATAGTATTAGTTTTTTTGAAAAAAATTACATCATATTGAGACAGGTAGATTACATTTATGCTGCTAACCAGCAGCATTCTTTCTTGTGATACCATTAAGAATAAGATTCAAACTTTTTTTCAGTAGAGGTGTTTTGTTGTGAGATATGTGTCTGAGCTTCCATTAGCTCTGATGAAGAAGTAGTTGAAATTGAGTCAATTATTTGCAAAGTAGAAATTAAACTTGTACAGAGGAGTAGTTAGAACAGCTCTTTCCATTGACAAGATCTCTAATGACTACAGTGTGAACTTAGACAGCTACATATCTACATAACCTGTAGTGTAGGCAATTGGAGATGAATCTCACCACCAGAATCTTTCAGGAAAATTATCTACATATATGGATCTGAGAATAAAACGGGATTGATTTAGACATGAAAAAATTGTTGGTTTACAATCGGAAAATTTGATGGCCTCAGATGTCTAAAATGGCTCATTAAAATTAGTCCTGGACAAAAATAAACTTAGTCCTGTCAGACTCTAGTGCAAAAATCCACTGATAATTTTCCCCCTCTTTTAAAATCATATTATAATTATACAGGTTGATACTTGCCACTTCATATTTTGCTTTCTGATTTATTTATTCCAGCAATGGCTACAAACTGAAACACAAAAGGATCTATCTGAACACCAGGAAGCACCTTTTTTTTTCAGTCATGAGAGTGACTAAGCACTGGCACAGGTTGCCCAGGGAGATTATGGGCCACATATGGCTATAGTGTTGACAGAGTAGGAAAAAGAAGTGAATTATTCCTGATGAGACAAGTGAATTGAGGGAGACAGATCACAAAAAAATATTGATTAGGGAAGCTTTATTTAGAAGTCTGGCTTCTGCGAAAGAAAACTTCTGTTCTTATTAATAACTGGTAATCATTCACACTGGCCATTGAAGTATTTGCACACACAGCTCACCTTGCACTTGCACATTCACAGTTTTCCACAGTGCAGGACTGGGAGGCCAACACAAGCTGTGTGCACAGAGGCACAGGATCATTACAGCACGGGGGGCTCCCAGGTGGTTGCCCAGGAAGTCTCTCAGAGGGTCCTTCACTTCATGACATGTACCCTGTAGCCAGGCCACGTGTGCCAGCAGCCCCTACCCTGGCCAAATAAACTGGATCATGATTTGCTTCTCGTCTTCCAAAACATATTTTCCTCATTTCTTTACTCTGTCTCACTTTAAAAAACTGAAGAAAAACAACCACTCACAAAAAACCAAAAACTCCAGAAACAGTTTCTTCACGTTTTGAAAGCCATCATTAATCCATTTTCTTCTGCTGCTGATCTCAAGCAATTGTTCTGCTTCATGCTTCATAGTATAATCATGGCCTCAGGACTGGTTTACCCAAATTCAATGCAGGATTTTAAAGAGCATCTTAAAATATGTTGTAGAACCTACAGCTGCATACAGACATCTCACAATCAGAACATTAATGCTTTCCAAAGTAACTCTCCTCAGGAAAATAAAAGTACATTATGGATGAATTCCCAGCCCTGGTTTCCTGCAGTGATGGATGCTGTACTGACAGCAGCAGCAGCACCCACCCTGCTTGAGTGCAGAGACTTTATTGAGGCAGCTCTATTCCCCAGCTCTTTGAGAGCAGTCAGGGAGGACACCTATCATCTGAGGGAGGTTTACTGTAATTTGGACCCTGTGGAGCTCATCACAGCTTTACTGCCTCGTATTGAGCCACAATTTCCCAGTGGACTACCACAGGCATGCCATCCTCACCTCATGTAATAACCCAAACACTTTCAGGAAGGCACACAGCATCATCTACAGGCACACTGTTATGTAGATATGTGCATTTATGTAAAACAAGCATACAATGAAAAGGTTCTTCAGAAAGGTCAACACAAACATTATTCATTCTTTCCCCGCGACTTTCACTTGTGTATCTGACTTAGCCATGGAAAAGGGGAGAGCACCTCTTTTACCTAATGCACTTTAGTGTCTTAGCATATGTACAAACTCTTTTAGGATCAAAAGCACCTTTAAAATTGCATATGCCTGATCACTTAATAACCAACACCTTAAAAACATGAATCATTTAAGTTGCAAAAGACCCTGAATGCCATCACGTTCAACCATTAATCCAGCCCTGCTAAGTACACCACTAAAGCACGTCTCTAAATGCCACATATTTAAGATCTACATATCTTTTACCAGGGATGGTGATTCCACCACTTTCCTGGGTGGCATGTCCAAATGCTTGACTTCTCTTCCAGTGAAGAAAGTTTTCCTAATATCCAATGAAATGTTTGCTCATGCCTATCACTCATTCCTTGGAAGATAAGACCAGCTTCCCCTCGCTACCAGCTCCTTCCAGACCATTGTAGAGAGTTACAGGGTTTTGTCTGAGCCTCTGTTCCCCCAGGGTAAAGAACTCCAGCTCCCTCAGCAGCTCCTCATCAGACTTGTGCCCCAGACCCTTCACGAGCTCCATTGCCCCTCTCTGGACATTCCATAGCCCCTCAATGTCTTTCTTCCAGTGATGAGCCCAGAACTGGACGCAGGACTCAAGGCGTGGTGCTTGGGTCAGTGCCCTGATCCTGCTGGCCACACATTGCTGATACAGGCCGGGTGCCATGGCTGCCTTGGCCGGCAGGCCTCACTGCTGGCTCATGTTCAGCAGCTGTCAACCACCATCCCCAGCTCCTTTTCCTCTGGGCACCTTTCCCCTCACTCTGCCCCCGGCCTGTAGCACTGCAGGGCGTTGTTGTGACCCGAGGGCAGGACCTGGAAGTTGGATCTTGCTGAATCTCATACCACGAGCCTCAGACTGTGCGTCCAGCCTGGGCACATCCCTCTGCAAGGCCTTCCTGCCCTCCTGTCGGAGTCGACGGGAGACAAGCACATCCCATAATGATCAACAAGTCTCAACTTTATTTAGGCAATAAGCATACCTTTATAAGCATAGTAATAAGGCTCATACATATTGCAAAAGTAGAGCTCATAATTGGTCTGCAGGTGGAGGTCAGCTCCACCTCTACTATCACATACTCAGGATGCTTGTGGTTTTCTACTCTGGCTAGACTCTATCCTGTTCTTATATAACTTCTTGCTCAAGGAGACAGTGTCCTTGCCCACAACCCTATTGCTTAACCAGCTGCAACTTATCATGTCCCCTCTCTTCTAACCAGGCGTCCACAAAACTCTCCACACCCTCCCGCAGATCAACACTCTCACCCAGCTTGGTGTGATCTGCAAACTTTCAGAGGGTGTGTGTGCTCAATCTCCTCACACAAGTCACTGATAAAGGTACTAAACAGGACTGGTCCAAATCCTGAGCCCTGAGGAACAGCACTCAGGACCAGCTGCCAGTTGGATGTAATGCCATTCACCACAGCTCTCTAGGCTGGCTCTCCAGCAGATTTTTACCGAGCGAACAGGGCACCATCCAAGTCATAGACCCCATTTTCTCCAAGAGAATGCTGTGGGAATGGTGTCAAAGGCTTTTTATTTGTCCACGTAGACAATATCCATGAAGGAGATCAAATTGGTCAAGCAGGACCTGCTTTCATAAACTTATCCTGGCTGGGCCCTGGTTGTCCTAGCCTCACATTTGCTACCTTCCAGTCACCTGAGACCTCTCTGGTTAGCCAAGGCTGCTGATAATTGATGGAGTGGCTTGGGGAGCACTTCCAACCACTCCCTCAGTACCCTTGGGTGAATCCCATGCAGCCCCATAGCCTTGAGAGTGTGTAAGCTATTTAGCAGGTCACCAGCCATCTCCCCTAGAATTACAGTGATTTCATTCCATTCTCTGTACCTGTATTCCAGTTCCAGAGCCTGGAAGCTGGAGAACAAATGGTCTTAACCATTCAAGACTGAGGTAAAGAAGGCATTAAGTACTTCAACTTTTTCCACATCCTCCGTCACAGCATTCCATAAGGGATGGAGATCCTCCTTAACCCCTTTTTTGTTGCTGATACATTTATAGAAACATTTTTATTGCCTTGTACATCAGCAGTCAGACTAACTTCCTGTTGGGCTTTGGCACTTCTAATTTCCTCCATTCTTAACCTCACGATATCCTTATAGCATTCCTGTGTTTTCTGCCCCTTCTTCCAAAGGTCATAAATTTCCAATTTTTTCTGAGTTGAGGAAAGGTTCTCTGTTCATCCAGGGCAGTCTTCTTCCCCATCAGCCCATCTTTCAACACATGGGGACAGCCCGACACCTAAAACTTTCTAGGTAGTTGTATTTCTAACTAATTTTTTTAAAGGACACATGCAAATTTATTCCAATCCAGTCAGAACTATAGCCTGGCCATACCTAGGATCTGTGGAGCTGTGGTTAGTACAGTACTGTTCTTGAGCTAATAGCCTAAAGCACTAACTTTGGGTCAGAGCTGATTTCAGTTCTAAAAGAACAAGTGCAACTCTGTCCTATTTTTCTGAATAATACCACAGCAAAAACCCACAGTTTCCAGATTCAGGAGATGGCCAGCACAGGCAGCCATAGCCTATTTATACTTACTCAAAATCTAAAAATCATTATTTGTACATAGAATTTCCATATTCCATCCAGCAAATAGATGGTAGAAATTTAAGAGTCTATTTGTATCTGATCTATGCATTCAATCACATTATCTTTCCATATGAAATGCTAAAACTTCAGTTTATCAGGCATTGTCATGGAGCATTTATATTCCATCATGCAAGAAGTAAAGACATAATACACATCATGATATGGTGATATCATGACTCTCAGAAATATCAAGCTATCAAATTTTTGAGAGAAAATTATAAAAATTAAAAATATGCTAAATAAAACTCAAACAGCATATGTTATCTTAAGATATTTGTGAAATAGTCTCATGAAACTCTGAAGGTAGGCTCTGGGCAAATGAGGTCTCAAACAGAGGTTCCATAGCATCACACAAAAAAAAGAAAAGTGAATTTCCTGAAAAGTGAATTTCAAGGTAATAGATCAGCTCAGTTTTACTGCCATTCCTTCCTAAATCGGCTTTCTTCATGAGAAAGGCAAGAAATCCTGTGAAATTCAACTGTTTCACTTCACGCCACTAATAATGTCAAATACTAGGATATGTCTTTTGGAAGCTGCTTCTTTATGTGAAATTCCTTAAGTTTTTCTCATTCTGCTTCTTTATGCGAAATTCCTTCAGTTTTTCTCATTCTGCTTCTTTATGTCAAATTCCTTCAGTTTTTCTCATTCTTTCACTTCTGGAAATGCATCTTCTTTCCCACTTTCCCTGATTTTTAGTGACTTCGTTTTTTCTTGAAAATTATGGAAATATAAGCTGTTGAATCAGAAGGTTTTTCTAAACAAAAGATTATTTTCTCTCATTTTCAACACAACATGAGCTTCTCTTCTTCTAAATCATGTGAGATTGTTTTCACATTTGTGTTCAGCCTGATCTGGTCTTTCATATATCATTCATTATATTCTGCTAACCAAGAGACAATACTTTTTCATATTTGTTCTCCTGTCCTTTTTTCCTTTTATCAGATAAATCAGAGTGTTCTCAATATAATTCTCAAAGAAAGCAATCTTTCAAGCCTATGATGCCCTGCCTGGTTTCAGAAAGACTAAATAACTATGTTTATACATAGACATATAAAGTAACAAGTCAAGCTTTATATAACAAAGCTGATTCAGTGGTTTACTAAATATTAGGACAATTCCAGTTGTACTAAACCAGCTGAAACGTCGAAGGACTCTAGCTATGATATCCAAAGTTAAGGAGGAGGGGAAAAATACCAACCAAAAAAAGCAGCATCTACTTAAGTAGATGTGGCTTGATCCAAACCAGCAACTGCATGCCATGCAGCCACTTGCTCACAGCCCCTCACCCTGTTGGGTGGACAATTAGAAGAAGGTAAAACTTGTAGACTGAGACAAGATCAATTCAATGCCTGAAATAAAGGAAGGGAGAGGAATAAAACCCCAGAAAGACAAGTGATGTAACATGCAGCCACACCTGCTGACCAATGCAGCAATTGGTCCTGCCCATCTCCTGGGTTTGCACACTGAGAATGAGATTGTGTGGTCTGGAATATCCCTTTGGTCAGTTTGGGTCACCTACCCTGGCCATGCTCCCTCCCAGATTTTTGTGCACTTGCTCACTGGCAGAGTATGGGAAACTGAAAACTCCTTGATTTAGGTAAACACTATTAGCAACAACTGAAAATCAGAGTGTTCTCAATATAGTTCTCAAACTAAATGCAAAACACAGCACTGTACCAGCTAATAAGAAAAAAATCAACTCTATCGTAGTTGAAACCAGGGTAGTATCCACCTTTATTCCATATAATTTGTGCCATAGCCATGTCTTAAACTTTCCAGTACATCCCAGTAAACCATCACCATTTTTCCTGTGTCTTGAGACATATATTTATACACACACATATTTCACTTAGTTTATGGACCATCCCTAAAAAAGTCAATTGAGTTAATTTAGTCCATGCTTTTGGACTTCATTTGTTGTTACAGCTTTTCATCTGGGTAGGAAAAATAGAATATAATGTTGAATTGTTTCATGCTGGGTCCAGCCAGCTGTCCCTCTTCTCCACCTGTTTGGAGGCAGGGCTCCTCTACTACTGGCAGTAGGATTCTCTGCTTTTTCTAAAAATGCATCAAAATCTGTTTCCGTTGGATCAGGAACATAAAGCTCTAGTAGCCACCAGTGCACAGTGTACCCTAATGCCATCAGACTAAAGGGAGAACCCATTTATATTTTTGGAATGGCAGTTGTTAACTCCATTGGAGGCTGAAATAAGCCCCCCAGGAGCAAGTGGCCAAAGCAGCCCACGTGGCAAAAGGCTGGGCCGGAGACGGAGACGCTGTGCACGCACGATGAGGTGTGGTCCGCGCCTCCATCACTAACAACAGCCAAAATCTGAAGTGGTAACTTAGGAAAGTTGTCCATGCTTTCAATGATAAACACCAGAGTTCCAGCAGAAATGCCTGAAAGATGCCCTTTAATTTCATAGAGGCAAGAATTGCATTGAATTCAGAAGGAAAAGACCGTGAAAGAGGAGAAGGGAAAGTTTGGATTAATGTAATTAAAATCTTTATGCACAAGGGAATGAAGTAAAAGCTGAATTGGCTCTTGCCCACAGGCATTTCCAGATTTGATTGCTTCACTTGGTTGGTTTAGCATTCTTTCAACACAGTTTTGTTGATGTTCAATGTTTCAACATTGTTCATGTGGAATATAACCAGAGGAGACAAGTTATTTCATGTTATAACTCACTGGAGTCAATAGAATTATTCCAGTACAGAATGCGGTTCACCATACAAAGTATTTGATTATTTTAGATTTTAAATACACAACTATTAGGTGAGATAACTATTTATTGATAACCTAAATCCTAGGTATGGTTCTTCTGAAGGTTATTGTAAAATACATGTACAGTTAAAACAGAGCGAACAAGTCAATTACCATCTCTAAATCCAGGATACATGTCTGAACTACAAGCTAATTCTGGACTTTGGAATGCAAATAGGCAAGCAGCCAAATTGTTCTTGGTCTCTTTGACCAATTGTGGCTTTGAAAAACTTTTCTATAGAAACTGCTTTGTTCTCTGGAAAAGACTCAGTTTTGAAAAATCAGCATTTTCAAATGGAAGAAAAAAATTATCAGAAAATTTTAAAAATAACTGTATTTGAAGCCAAGTCTACTCTGTGTGTGCAATTTCTCAATGACAAAGACCTCCTTTCAAATCTTAGCATTTCAACATATTATATGTTCTGGAGATTACTTTAACAAAATCTGTAATAATAGGAAGGTTGCATTAATTTACTTTTTTTTTTTGAGCAGCTTTGATATGGAATTAGATCTGCCTCCAAAATTAGCTGGTTGAACTTTGTAGAAACAATGTTTTCCCATCTGGTTATATTATAAATATGAACCTCAATGTAGCATTAATATTTATATCATGAGAGCAATAAAAAAAACCCCTTCAAAACCTCCAGGTCCACAACCTCACAACTCTGGAGATCACCCCAAAAATAATAAAATAAAATAAAATAAAATAAAATAAAATAAAATAAAATAAAATAAAATAAAATAAAATAAAATAAAATAAATAATGCAACTTAGAAAACTCAAAGTCCCCTCCAGTAATGCAAAATTCTAATTGAAATTTTTATTTGCCTTTGTAGCATTGCTGGTCAGCTTATTTTATGGCATGCCTGTCAGGAAATTTGGTTATGATATTTAAAAAAAACCCAAGCAGGCAAACAAACAAACAAAAAATCAAAGAAAAGTAGTCCAAACAACTTCTGATTCTTGTTTTCTTGTTCCACTTAGAATTTATCCTGAGAGAATTTAATATTGTGAGAGAATGTTTCATAAAAATAATGAGATATATATTTTTAATACTGTTGCTTAAAAAGTAAGATACAATTGTTTTCAGGTGCTTATTATCAATGAGAAAAGGGAGATGTTTTCTATGTCCTAAAAATCTTGCAGTGATTTAGTTGTTAGAAGAACTGTTTCACTAACATAAAGTGGAGAGGATAATATCTTTCATATTTCTTAGTTTAATTGTCTTACTGCAACTGAATGTGCACACAGTGTAAGAAAGTCTAATTATGAGAGAAAACTGAAGTCAGCAGCCTCAGGCAAGACAGTTTCTTAAGAGTGGCTTTATAACCTCAGTAGAAATACCATTAAACTTAAATTAATTTGGGGGTTTTACCTTTTTCTTTTATTTCTGAGACAACACAACAAAACGTTATTGAAATCTGTCTGTATTCATAGCAAAAAATTATAGCTTTTTAATTCCTGAACAGATTTTAAACAAATCCAATCAGCATTTCACCCAAATTTACTGCACTGAGAAGTTTTTGAATGTAATTGAAGGTGTGCCTATCAAATCCACCCTAACTTTCTTCAGTAAGTTCAGCTGTACTAAAGCAAGCAAACAGAATAAGTCCTAAGCAATTAAAGCAGCAAAAGTGAAGTATTGTTTGCTCCCATCCCTAGAGGCACCAAAGACATGAACCGTCTGCCCTCACATTTCATGTTGCCGTTCTACTGCTCCTCTTTCCTGTGAGATCTCGGCTTCTTCATCTTCTCACACATTAAATACATTAAATATACTTCTTTTCTCATCAAAGACATGTTGGACATTGACAACCCATCATCTCTTCCAGCCTTTGCTCTGGGCAGCTGTCCCGAAGGAGAAGCAGGATGCCACAGAAATGTGAGTGGCGGGAGAGTTAAACCAGTGGAGCAACAGCTTCTGATGGCCAGCACTCTGTGCTTCACCAGAAATTTATTCCAGGTTCTGAGTTAGCTCTCTTCTGCCCCTGGATTCAACTACAGGATATACATGTGCCCTAATTATCTTCATCACAAGGTTTCCCAATTTTTAACACTGTCTTCAGTATTGCACATGTACCTTTGGGTGGAGGAGATTCCATTATCTTACTGTTGTTATTTTATTTGTTGAAGGAGATTTACACCACTCTTCTGCCTAAGGGCCAGCTGAATGAGTTTGAGTTCCCAGATAAATCTCAAATTCTAGCCTACAAGGACCAGGCATCAGCAATGAAAGAAAGCACTACTGCTGCTGATTATACACCGAGGTCAAGTATGTAAATGGATCTTTGCATCTGGGTTGATGCATAATCTTACATCAGATGTGCTGTCTCCTCAGAGAAGAGAAAAAATAATCAGGCATCACAAAACAGAGTCCTCAGCCCTTCTGGTTACATGCCAAGGGATTCACTTTATTTAACTAATTATTTTATTACAGTTTTCTTTAGACACAAGATATGAAAAAATCATATCAAAATCATGAAAATAAGGAGAAGTTGTAAAAATGTTCTGCCAAACTTTATCCCTTTATTCCCATTAAACCAGACACTAACAAAATAAAAAGAAAAACCAGGGGAGAATAATATGGTTCATGTTTGCTTTAAATTTTCTCTCTAAAAAACTTATTCCATGTTGGCCAAAGGTAAAACAGTATGATCAGTAACATAAAATCCTTCAAAAAGCTGATATCACGTCAATCTCCATTGCTATCATTAGTATATATTATATCAACTCCTAACTGAGAGGACAGTTTTCACAATGATACCTCATAATTTGGTGCATAGCACTTAAAATAGGTATTGGAATTAAAAATAGCTTTAAAAAATAAAATTTAAATTTTGCATTACATTGACCAATGCTCATATTGAAAGAGTTCTCATATTCAAAAATAAAAAAGAAATCATTTTCTGTACAAAGACAGCAAAAAGTTGGCATATTTCAGCTGCACATTAGAGTTCTCTTTTGTAATACAGTGTACAAAGGCAACAATTAGAGATGCAGAGAAGCCAAAGAAAGGAGTTCAGAAGCATTGGCCTATTCCCAGCTCTACTACTGCTCTGCCAAGCTAGTTCAGGAAATTTCCTTGATAACCATGTCTGCATGTAGCCTATAAAAAATTACTATTTAGTATATGCTGTTTGTTTAGTCTCCTTCTATAACCAACAGAGAAAAACACATTTCCAGGGGGTGATTTATGCCACCTGAAGATGGGTATGAAAACAGACTTATCCTAGTGCACAACTCTGGAAAACTTGCAGAACAAGTACTTATAGCATATTTATAAGTAGATGGAGGACAAAAAGAGAGTTGTTGGTTACAGACCATTTCTCATTTTAGTTCAAGGGTTTTTTAATGATTTTCTTTATTTGGCTTTGCACATTTGGCTTTGAGTGTGTTTATTCTGGCCTGTGTGAGCAGAGCCCAGGGTAACTAGGGACAGGTATCTGGAGCAGCAGCCTCCCACATTTCTGCTATGATGGAAAAATACTGCTCTTTGATACTTGTGGCTTGTAGGACAAGTAGGAATATTTATTTCACTATTTCTATTAAATTATTTTGATCTTGTGGAGAATGGACAACGTATTAAAAGATTGCAAAGGGAAAACAGAGCTTAAACCTTTAAAGGGAAGGGGTAGGGAGCAGGGACAGACCAGTCAAAAAGCTGTAGAAATTAGAAATTCTGGAGAAAGGAAAAAAATTCAAGAAAATGACAATATATAAGCACTTGGAAGAACACAACCAAAGGAGCTGCCAGCCACATTTTGTCTGTCTAGAGTAGAATGGTTTCTTTTAGTGTTAAAGTAGAAAATCTTATATAGGAGAATGAGCCCTCTATGTCCCACATGACAAAGGCAGCAATGTCACAGACAATGGGAAGTACACATTCTAGATGAAATTACTTTTAATTGAACTGATGGAAAGTTAAAAATTTGTATCTTAACCAGTCATTCACAGTTGAAGTGGCAGAATCATCAAGGCCAGAAGAAAGCTTCAAGATCACCCAGTTCAACCATCAGTCTGGCATCACCATTATTACCCCTAGACCATATCCCTAAGTGCCACACCCAAACACCTCTTGAACCTTCCAGAGACAGTGACTTCACCACCTCTCTGGGCAACTTATTGCAATGTTTGACCATTTCCTGTGAATTTGTTTTAATATTTTGTCTGAACCTCCCCTGATGCAAGTTAAGGCCATTTCCTTATGTTATGTTAAATGGGGTGTCCCACTTAATACTGATGAATAAGTAATGGAAATTTGGGGTTTTTTGATCAGATGGGATTGCTTGACTGACTGGGTGTGTCGCTGGGACAGCATGAGGGCAGGCTTACAATGATCTTGTAAAACTAAACTATTTTCTTAAAGAAAAAATGAAATAGGATTGTATTTAGTAAGGACAAGTACAAGCTACTGAACTCAGCAGGGAAAAATTAATTGTAAGATACCAGCTGGAGGACAAATTGTCATGTGTCTGTGCTACACAAAAAAGTGTCCACTGTTATAGTTTAGCACATTTTAGATAGACAATATCATACTACTTTTGGAAATAAATAAGGATCATAGTGAGACATATAAGAAAGAGCGGAAACTGCAAGACATGGAAAGTTGTTCTCTTTTCACATGTGGTACAGGTTAGGACCTCAGCTGTCTGCAGATTTGACAGGAGATAGTGTACAGAGGAGACATTGATCAGAACTCTGGAATACATGACCTGTGAGAAGACTGAAGGAGTATTTGCTTTAAAGTCGAATAGATATAGAACCAACAGGGTACAGTATCAGTCTTCAAATTTGGGAAAGGTTGTTGCCAAAGGGAAGGAATAATATATTTCTATTTTCATAAGCAGAAAAAAAAAATCAGGAGCTTATTCTGAAACAGGGAAGACTTGGGTAAAATATTAGGTGAAATTTTTAACAGCAAGGATAGCGAAGCAGAGGAGCAGAATTGATGGTGATATTATGGTCTTTCCAATATTGGACACAATGAAAAACCAGTTGGATCAAACATCTGTTCAGCATCACGAATCCTTCAAATGGAGGAGATAGACTGACTGTTTTCTTGGCCTATTTTTCTGAAAGCTTATGTTCTGTTTATCTGTTTATCAGGGATCTACTGCTAATATTATGAATTAATACTAGGTCAGTCCTTGTCAGTCAATAATCTATATATTTTCTACTCTGTCAGCATCAGAAGCATCTTAACGCAATACAAATAGCGTAAAAAGAAAAGTTCAAAACATTCCTTAATGCTCACATGAAAGAATATTTCATGATACCTAATGGAATACATATTCACACAGTTCCTGTGCCAGTTCAGGTTAGACCAAAGTGAAAGAAATTAGTGGGAATGGAAAATTGAATATCACAACTAAGAGCAGTAAATTATGGCAAACATGATGACAAATGATAAAACCTAAATTGAGTACTCTTATAGTTTAAGAAAACCAAAAAAAACCAAAACCATAAAATCTTCTTTTACAGACTGCTGTGTGTTTTTTCTTGAAACTCCCCATCAAAGTCAAAGAATTGAGAGTGAAAGCAGTGCTGCACAGAAAACTGGCTTACTACCACCACAAAAGCAATGGACAAATAAAAGGCTCCACACAGATGTTATTTCACATTTTTTTTGATAAGTTTATACCTCTCTATGCAATAGAAATCAATCTATCCCTTGCTTATAGACAGAATGTAGAAATAAAGACCTGATTTGCTCTTTCATTGGCAATAAGTGATAAGCACCTACTAACGCAAGAATTATGTTTCTAAACACATCACTGTTGTTATTTTTATTCTGAAAGTTTCACTCTTCTCAAGTAAGGTAACTGCCTTATCAGAAATCTCTAGTCTGAGTGCAGCTTGGAAATGCTTTGGGTAATAGCCTTCACAAGGGTCAACAAAAGCAGTCATTTAGTGCTTTGTTTGGTGTACCAGAAACAAAGGAACTGCAAAAATCAGGAGTACAAATGCTGTAATAAGAACTTAGACACAATATGAGGGTGTTTTTGTCTGCATGGGAGTTCAGCCTGGGTATTATTCTTTGGAACCCTTAATCTGAAATATTAAAAAAAAACCAAAAGAGAAGTGTTAAGGATGGTAGCAGAACTGTGATGGGACAGGGCAGGATTTTAAGAAATCAGGAGAATATATTTTTCCCCTTCCTCCAAAATTCTGGTGTAGCCTAGGGTGAGAATATCCCCCAGCACTGAACTCAGGGATGTAAACCCACAGAAAATACTAGCTTAACACTTAATTATTTTTATTTTCTTAAAATTCATATGAGTAGTGCAAAATTAAGGAGAATGAAGGGCATACTTCTGAGGACTGTTTTCTGTAAATATTCAATAATCCTACTTCCCTTCCTGTCTCAGTTAATACCACTGAGCTACGAATTCAAACACTGCTCATAAAGTTTACATTTCCAGTTAGCCATATTTTACCAGCTGCTATGAAAGCATATGAAAATTTTGATGATACTTCTGGCTGGAAAGGACTTTGAAGCTGCCTCTAGCAACAATAGAAACTGTGTGAGCAGCTCATACAAAACTTGTGCTCAAGTGTGTAAAAAGCACAGTAATTCATCTTTTTATAGCTAAAACAGAACAGCACTAGTAGGACACAGTAACTGTGAGGTTTTGAGGCTTTAGCTTTGTTTTGGAGCCTCACATAGGCCTGGCAGGAGCAGTAAGTAAATACATTAGATTTACCATTCTTAGCTGTAAAGGATGAAACATTGGGTGTACAGCAATTTGTGGGAGTGCAAATCATGACATAGAAATTTTCAAAGTTAAAACCAAATCACTTGAGTAGAGACCATTGTGGTAATCAGTTTCACTTCAGCTTTCAGACCACCGATTAAGAACTGCAGGAGAATGACACTGGAGTGAATGGCACTACTATGACAAGAATAAGGATTCATGTACTGTTCAAATTGGTCCCCAGAGAAAACCAAATACTGAATGGCTCTCTAATTTACACCTAATGAATCACTGCTGTGAAAGTAAGCACCATGGTGTCAACGGGGAGGAAAACTCCTTCTGTCTTCAGTGACACAAGTTGCTCTCCTTTGCCAATATATGGCATTCAGAAACTTCAAAATGCTAAATTTGAATCAGAAGTTGGCAATATCATAATATACTCTAATAAGAAACCTAGGATTGTCCTAGAAATATCAGAGTATGGATTACAGAAAAAAGCAACATAGTATGATTTCAAATTCCAACATCTGGTTTCCAAACTGTCCTCTGAAAAGAAAAAACCTGTCCTTTCTTAAAAAAATAATTTGCTCAGCAGCGGCAGACAATATACATTTTTTTGGGGTGTCATTCTTTCAATAGTCTGTGATTGGACAGTCCAAAAAACCCTTGTTTGCCTTCTCCTAGTGGCTGCACCTTCCCCTGGGTGAAAGGTGAGGAGGAAGGTCCGGAGGGCAGGAATGTGTTCCATGAGAGAGAGGGCTCCAGCATGGAGCCACAGGCAGAGGGACAGGCTGGAGGACGGCGGCAAACAGAGCCAAGGGCACAGGTCAGCCTGGCTGTTCCTACTGCAAAAGAAGGGATGGAAGGCAACTTGCAGGAGTCAACGGAGAACTTCCTGGGCTGGGATAAAGATGGGAAGAAAGAATCCCTATAAAATAAGATTCCTACATAGATAGTTAACAAAAATGTGTGGTAACAACATTAGCAATATAAATTTTCAAATGCTGCGTTTAGAGGCCAGAGACTTTGGAAGTCATTACATCTCTTATGGCAACCGGGTCCTTAGCCCTTATACATAAACTGTTCATATATAAGAACACTTCAAACTCTCAAAAACTTGTGAAAGGGAAATGATACTTCAGAAGTTTTGATAGAAGAATTTCAAATCCATTGAAAAACACTTTTTCATGTCACACAGTTACAAACTTCTCGCATAACGAGAACTTCAATGTGGTCACACTTGCAATAACTGCAGAATTGAGAAAGATCAGCCTGAGGACCAAACACTTAAATCCTCTAGCACCAAGAAGGGGATGTAAGGAAAAGCAGAATCAAAGTGTGGATTTCCTTCTACTGCAACCAAAGGAAGCATGGTGAAAGCTGTGGGGCAACCAAAAGAAAGGAAAGTCTTTCCAATCAAAAATGTCAATGTCAGCAGAGCTCAAAGAACACTTAGAAATGGAGGCTAAGCCAGATAAAGATTTCAAATGTACAGAAGGCCCAGTACTGAATGATCAATAAGAGATAACAGAACTAGCTGTATTTCTTCCAGAATAAATCAGCCTAAGGCAGGAACGTTCATCTGATGACGTGCAGTTCCTCACAGCCATTTCAGGGTTTCCTGCTGATATTAATTTTAATTTAGCACTTAAGTAACTTTATACTTCTTTCCCCTGGCTATAAAATTAATTTGAACAGTTGAGTATATCTGAAGAGCACAGAAAAATGACTGAGTTAAACCAGATATTTATTGTAATTAAACTTGATTTTATTTCTAGTATCCTTAATCAATAATTGCAGTAAAAATGTAAATATTTTAATGGAATGGATATTTTTAGCCTCCTAGTAAAAGTAAAAATACTGTTTTATTAATTTCTAGCCTCTTCTTGGTACAAGTAATTACGAAAGGGTTCCACCCATTTGAGGTGGAACTGTACAAATTTGGTAATCATTCTAAGTAAATTGAGGTGGGAAATTAAAACAGAAACCCAAAGAAATGTAAGCAGACATTTATATCCCTCTTATAAACCTGCAAAGCTTATGTAGCATACTAATAAAATTTAAAAAAAATAGAAAATGTAGGAAATTATAGGAGCAACTGGATGTCACTAGGCATGATATAAGCTCTCTAGGAGGGAAAAGAGCATGGAATAGAGCTTTTTCTAGCTGGAGTGGAGGAGAGTCTATTCTTCTCCATCAGGTATTTTATTCACTGCAGTAGAAACAATTTTAAAACAACTGTTGCTCTGATCAAACAGAAAAACTCAAAGGTCCAGAAGCACCACTCCAGAGATTCACCAAAAAACATCACAAACTTTACCACTTACAGAGCAAAAATGAAATTTTTTGTCTCCTGCTGATGTTTGTGTGCTATAAACTTGCACTGTGAACTGGCTCTGTCCTTCCAAAAAACATTTGCAAGAGAGCACAGAAAGCTGGTGTAGCAACTGTACCTGACACTGATGAAGAATACATGTCCATCCATACAGGCAATAAAAGCAGTAATGTATTTTCATTTTTGTTTCCCTACTGCAGAAACTTACAGGATTGCAACAGGTTCTGAGAAATGTATCAGAAAACTGAATCTGTCCTGCCACCTTGTCACAAAATGAGAAAGTAGACAGTACCTGTCAGAAGACATGGCAAATTAAATCATCCATTAGCTTCTGCCTGATCCATCACTTGCAAAGGATCTTGCAAGCGAACACTCAAGTGCTGAATAACAAAGTAAAGAACAAGAGCAAGGTCTTTTGATGTGCACAGATTTTTTCCTACCAAATTTTAATAAAGCCTCTGACAATTTAAATTACTACAGGTGATTTCAGTTTAAATCAAGAGTCTTCAAAGTAAATGCATATAAAGCACTAATCTGTCAGAATGAGGTTAAAGAGGATAAAAATCCTACAACTGCAATTTTAAATTACTAATTAGAACTGTTGCAGCTGTTCTTTTTGCTAACCATTAAACTATAAAGATATGAAGACAATGAGAGGAGAATGACCTTCTATATGTCAGAGAATATTGCTGAAGGCATCTGCAGCTAATGGGCCTGTGCTTGCTCGTGCAGAAAGAGTAAATAGGTTTATTAGCTTACTCAGCTGGAAAATGCTTAACAGCTACTGGTCATTTGATAACAAATTTAATTCATAGTTCATTTAGCTACAAAAGGAACTGATTTTTTATGCTGCTATGCTGCTATTCAAATGTCCTGAAACATAATCTATACCCAGAGGGGATACGACAGATTCATGAACCCTAGAACAAAATGTTTTCTGCTCATTCTGCCCTAGTTTGCATCCTGTACCACTGCATGCGAGGTTCTTAACATTTCACAATTGATTTCTTAGAAGAAGATTGGTTCATATAGCTAGAGATAAAAGACGAAAAAAACTGAAAGCTTCTTAAAATCTGCATCAGCCTTGCTGTCACTACATAGATTTCCTAGTTGCAAGATGTGCTTAAAAATACTTTTAAAAATATGTACTTTGTAAAAATTTTAATGCAACAGTTTTTCTCTCAAAAACCATTTTGGGATTGATTTGGATCACATTCTTCAGTTATGGATAAACTACTGCCCTTATGTTAACTGTCTTGCATTAGATGTGAAATCAAGAATGGGTCACACCTACAAACATGTGCCTGCAGCTGCCCCAGTGACCCCTTCCCAGCCACTCAGCTTCTGGATTTTTCCTTAGTCAGTTTTTCCCACTCACTAAGGGAAGAGCTACAGCCAACACTTGCAAGAAAGGGGAAATGAACACTCAGGTCCAGGTCACAGAATCAGTACTACAAGTTCACCTGTCTTGCTTTGCTACCTATAGAAATTTAGAAAATGGCAAAGATTAAAGCAAGTGGAGAAACTCTGGATAACACAAGATCAAATATAACCATTCCAAGCTGCAACAAAATGTCTACATAAGGGAGACAACTAAAATGTATAAATAAATAGGATGATAGCAGAGTCCAGCACCTATTTTCCACGTCAAGAAGGAAGGGAGAGAAAAAAAAGATTCTTAATGAAGTCACAATGTCTTTTTTTTTCCCCAGATTTTTTAAGAGATATATTTTTAAGCCAGGTTTCATTTCCTCCCATGGTATTATAATCATTGTGGTTTTATTCCAGTGATAATTTCATCTATTATGATTTATTTCTTATATAGTCTTCTTACTGTCAATAAAAATTCATTGACATGATGGCAAAAATATAAATGTTTTTGCTCAATTTCTGGAATAAAATAACTAATTCTGTGGCATGAATTATTGCTAGTACTTGTAGTTGCCTAGTGTTCTGTAAGTTGAACAATCATTCTTATACCTGTGAAACCCATCAGAAAATTTCCTGTTCTTAAAACACATAAATGAAAAGCAATTTGTTGAATAAAACTCCTGTTGCTTATGACTCCTGTTGCCTATGACAAGAATTTTTTGGATATATTTATGTCTTCTTTATCACAAGTTTAACAAAGTTGAAGTCCTTAAATTTCTTTGCAAAACTGTGTGGAAAATGTCACATTGATAAATTAAGCCAAGAGGTTTGATTAAAATCTGTCTTCAGCACTGCATCTTCAGATATCTACAGTGTTGAAACATGGTGGAGTAGAAAAGACTATTCATTTGGCATTCTGTTCAACGCAGCTTGATCTTCAACCAGTGAAAAAGAGCTGTGGTGTTTTCTGGTTTAGCTCAGAATAAATCTAACAACATCAGTCTGGCAGTGTGAGCACTTCAGACAGGTTAAGAGTGTGTGAACCCAATTACCAGAGCCATATTTCCCTTGGTTGAGCCAGTTAACCCACACATCATGGTCACTTCAGTGCTCTTTACTCCTCACTCAAAAACTGTCATAATGCTTCTCTATGACAGTGTTCTCTTTAGACATTAAATGGATGCATGCATGGGTGTTTTCTTCATAAACTCTTGCAGTAGTAACTCTTCAGAACTAATTAAATGTTCAGACTACAGCAGTGTCTTTTATATGCTTTTAGAGGTGTCTTGTGGCTCAGAGAGGTTTTGTGTGCAGACTTCCAGATTTAAACGCCCACATGAAAAACACAGTTTATATGTGAATCACACACTGAAGTAGAAAAAGCTCATCAGATTTCTAAAAAGTATTTTTGTAGAGAAGAGATGCATTAGTCTTAAAATATCAGCAGAGGACAGTAATAAATACATCCCATTTGCACATATTCCTCCAGCTACACAGTCTGAAGTCAGTCTATGCTCCTGCACTTGTTCTTCCTATTAACTGCCTGTAAGTAAATAACTTCCCACCTGAGGGATCTACAGGTAAGAGCAGATTCCAAATGGAAGATAAATCTTTGATTTATGGAATCAGGACTGCTGCTCTTACTGAAAAAATAACTTTCTGCTTTATGAGAAGTTAAGTTTTTTGTAAGTAGTCTTGTGCAGGTGCACTGTAAGGAAAAGGCGCTTTTACAAACAGCATTACTCTTTGTAAGACATCAGAGAGAAAACAGTAGAGAAATCAAGAAGAATTAGCAATGAGTTAGAAGTTTTCATTACCTAGTGGAAACCTCATCACTTAAAACCTCTGCTAAGGTAATGACAATTTCAGTGTAAAATGGGTACCAGCTCATGGAGGAGAGACAAATGATGCAGGAATTCAAGGAAGAGAAGAGGTGAAAAAAGCAAAGAGAAGAAGAAACTTCTCTGAACATGATGAAAACAGGAAAAGGAGAAGAAAAAGCAAGCCAAAGAACGACGAAAGGTCACAAAAAATTCTGTTTATTTTTCTTCAAAAAAAAATCAGAAAGGCTCTGTAATAAGAGAGAGGTGGAAGCTTTGAGAAGTAATTCAATAGAATAAAGGTTGCTGGAACTGTGGGTATGGCATTCATTTGTGCTGAAGATGTAGAGCTACTGCGTTCACATGCATTTGATCACAGAAGTTATAAAATAATAAAATCTTTTTCTTGCTGTACCCTGCTCTTTTATCTCACCTCAAAATGTGTTTCTATAAGGTACTCTTTTTTGGTTTCTCACCTTTTGGTTCATATATCCTGGAAAATATTTTCTGCGTTTTTCTTTTTATTTTTTGCCCTACCCCCATCATCTTGAAAGCCTGAAGAATCAGAAAATCAAACTGATGTGGGAGTTTCACATCTTATAAACAAGCTGAGCATCCAGTGGTCCTTTTTAACTTCCCAGTATTTTCCTTAAATAAACTTTGTAGAAAGACGAATTAGACAAACAAAATTAGACAAACAGCTGAGTACCTGTGCTAGGAAAGCTACTACTCGTAACAGTTTGGTTTTCTGCAATTTTTAATAGATAAAAGATGAAACCTAGACATATTCTAGGTAGCTTGCTTGTTTTAGTTCACTCTCTTCCATGGTATGAGAGTATTAATATTTTAGTCTGATATGAATTTCTGGGAATTTAATCTTTCTGTGAGGCTAAATACTGAGGAGCAATAATAGCTACTAACTAAATATATTGCACTATTTTATTAATCAGAGGGCCATATTATTGCAAAAACCAAAATCCTGTCTCCTAAAAAAAAAAATTGGAAAGAAAACCCTAGATATTTTCACTTTGGCACTGTATTTATTTACCAATACAATGAACTGTATGATCCTATAAATTTTAATTCTTGTTAAAAAAACTACAGTAGAAAACAAAACTAAGATATTTTAGCTTTGGCACAGTGTATTTATTAACTAGTAGAATGAATTGTTCTTAGAGGTTTTCTTAAGATTTTCATCACATGATAATTTTTTTCCTTGTGGTAAAGTCTATATGGTATCTTATAGATATCTAAAAAATTCAGATTTCTGAATGTAATAAAAATATTAAATATACAGTCTAGTACGAGTAGTTATTATAATGACTACTCTAACAGGGACACATTTTAAAATAAACAATAAAGCCTGCTATACCTCTGCCTGTAACTATTGATCCTAGCTATCCAAGGATTATTGATGTCTATTGCCAATTTTAAACGTAGAAAATCAGAATGGTTTTATGTTTTAATCAAAGGTAATTCCCTGCTCATGGTGCAATAACACTTCTTAGGATTGATGACAGTCTGGCTATGTATAAATAACCTGAGGAATTAGGAAATTGTCAGGCAAAAGCATCCATTGATGTTTGGAGGCTGGTTTTGATATCTTCTCTTCATCAACAACTAATGTGAGCTCTATTATTTGTTTTGGTCAGAGATTGAGAAGAAACAAAAAATGTATTTTCCAATAGAATTATACCTATTGTGGGTTGCTTCCTGATTGAGCAATTACAGGAGCATAGCAGGTGTCTTTGGGAGTTAAAGCACAAAATGATAACACAAGCCTTAAAAGACGAGCACGGTGTGGTATTAGAGAGCCTGAGGGAATGAAAACAAACCACAAATGGTCGATTAATGGTCATCAGAGGAGTACAACCCTGGGACCAGGGCTGAACCCACTGTGGGGCATACTGTGTCCTCCCACTGTAGGACAAGGAATATTAACTCAATACTGAAATAACGAAAACATATGGAAAATGCAATGGAATTAACAAGAAGGGTGGAGCATGACAGCGTTTGCAGAAATGGAGGCACAGAAAGAGGAGGGAAGAAGAATGTATCCAGCTGCACTTGCCCTAATTAGGGCTGCTGCACCTGATCAGTGTAGCATAGAAGGCAGGGATGCCATTCACCATATTTCACTACTCAACAGTTGCACCTAATGTGTTATCTTTTGTGTTTATCTTCTGTGTAGCTGGACTAAGCACATAAGAATTTTGTGTGCGTCCGAGTGTTTTCTGCTTTGGTTTTCACACATGTCGAAGTGATTGATTCTGTGGATGCAACAGGTGAATAGTGGATGTTAGCATGTTACTTATGGAGGTTTTTTATACATGGCCTTCCTACCACTCTGAATCATTATATCTGCTTCTTAATTATTAAATCATACCTGAGGGACACCTACATCTTCAGTGAAAAGATATGAAGATGTTAATAACTGCAGTTGAGGATTAGGACAATACCTGAGTCAGTACAAATTTTTTCAAGCTTTGCAAAGGTTCCATCAATGGCTAGAAGGGGATTATTTTACTCTTCAACTAACACACCTGAAAATGTACTTGTTTTTGTCAAATGTTCTGTTTGCAACTGGGTCTTTGTGGATTATTCACAATGTTTGTCTTTAGGTATTTGCACTTCGTAAACTGGTCAACAGAAAGAAAGGGTATCTAAATTAAACCCCTATTCCTAGCTTTGGGGGGACCATGTCTACTTCTTGCTGGTATCCAAGCCACTTAAAAAAGCTGTCCAATTTTGACACTTGGAAGTTTAATGTCATGGGAATACTTCAGGCTAGAGTTGTTAAGTCAAGGTATACAACACAGCAGCATTGGTTATAGCAGATCAGCAATATTCCTTGGTACTTATCTGTATTGTCAAATAGCTGACAATGTTTCTGGCTTTTCTGAAAACACTCTGAAGGAAAATGTGAATAGAAAAAGAAAAGTAAATTTAATGAGCAGATTTGTCTTCCATCCTTTACAACAGAAACAGGTCAAGACAATAAATTTATCTATTACAAAGAGCAAACAAGAGACTGTTATTCTACTTTCCATTAAAACCTACTGTTTCAGAGTAATTTTTTTGTTACACAAGCAAATGCAGTTTTCTGGACCATCTGGCTGAGGACTGAGATATATGGAAGAAAAAAAACTAACCAGAAAACCAAAGAGAAATTATGAAGACTTCTAAGGATCTAAGTTTTAAAAGTCTTTTATCATAAGTTTGGGGATTTTTTTTTTTCTAATTTACATAAAGAACATTTCAGGAACTAGCAAAACTTTCTACTTAATAGTAAAAACTTGTACTGAAATCTCCTTTGTAAAAGGATGGGTGTCTGAAAAATGAAAAATGTCATGTCAAAAACTGGTACTTCACATATCTTTAAAAGTAACTCACTATAAGCCACAGTTCAGCTGTGACTGATCCTCCAAATTCCACATGCATAATTTTTGTATTCCAAATGTGCTCTTGCTATATTTTTACAATAATTGAAAGCTATCACAAAAATACTTAAATATTAAAAAAAGAAGAAGCTACAGTTATGAGATGTGACAGGGACAAATAGCCTTACCAGGTGATCTCAGTAATATTTGGTTTCAAATTATTGTGAACATAGGCTTTTTGCTTTCAGTAAGCATGTTTCACCAGTACTCTACAGAAAACCACAAGTGATTAACCTGTGTGATCACACATTAACAAGTTCTGTCATATTTCCCCTTTTTAAAGCAGCGCAATATAATTCCTCTAAGATACTGCATCAGGCATCAGTATCCATTTATCTCTCTGAGAAACACTGTTATGTCAAGTAAAGAAATGGCCCTCAGCTTTCATGTTTGAGTTCCCTCTGGCCTTGTCCAGGTCACTGGTGCAGAACAGACTCTTGTTCCATGTTTTTTATGTAGGCCTCTTTTTCAAGACTTGGGGGACTTAGACAAAGCTGTGAGGATTTAGAGACCTGCTCCAGAGTGACATCAGCTTAAAGACATGAAGAGAAAGCTTCCCACCCTGATATGGGCCTCAGATTATTACCCTTTATTGATTTTCCAGGCAGGCAGCAATGACGTTGCCGTAAGTCTGAGGGCATTTGAGAGACCTTAGAGCCTTGGGATGACTTGTTAAGGGATCAGGAGCACAAGCAATGTCCTCCTCCATCCTTCCAGTTGCAGGGAATGATAAAGGAAGAAACAGGAAGAGTCAGCAGATCAATACTTGGCTCCAAGCCTGGTATCACCAGCAGATTTTAGAGGTTTTTGATCATGTGTTTACACAACACCGAACCTGCTGGCAACAGACAGGGCAAACCTGCCTCAAAGAAGAAGAATATTTGCACAGGAATTGCCAGGGCTCACTGAGAGAGCTTTAAGGTAGATCTGAAGGGGGAAAGGAATAAAACCAGAATCACTAGAGAAAAGTCTGGGGACAGCATGCCAGTGTTCGAGGGATAGTGGGCTAGCAAAGTCCTTTAGTCTGCCACTTCAGGGGAGGGAGATACATGCAGGAGCAAAGACACAAGGTTTATTAATGTGTTAGTAACCATGGAAGTGCCGGAGAATGGTCATATAGGAATTAGAGCCTCTCCCCCTGAAAAAGGTGTCGGAATCAAGAGCCCACGTGAGATGTATCTTCACCAGTGCACCTTAGGATTGATCCAAAGGTTCTGGGGGCACTGGTGGAAGTGTTTGTGGAAGAGCTCACTGAGCCGTTTTCTGTCATATACCAGCAGTCCTAGTTACCTGGGAAGGAGAGGTCTGGAAATTAGCAAATGTGACACCCAACTACAAATAAGGCAGGTTTATGAAAGGCAGGCATTGCTTGACCAGCCTGATGTTCTTTTATGACAGAGGGACCCACTAATTTGATGAGGGAAAGGCTGTGGGTGTTGCCTGCCTGGGCTTCAGAAAAGCCTTGTCACGATTCCCCACAGCATTCTCTGGGAGAAACTGTCTGCTCATGGCTTGGACAGTGTACTGTTCAATGAGTGAAAACTGGCTGAATGGCTGGGCCCAGAGAGGGGTGGTGTTGGAGCCATATCCAGAGGACAACTGGTCATGAGTGGTGTTCCCCGGGGCTCAGTATTGGGGACAGTTCTGTTTGATGTCTTTATCGGCAGCCTGGGTGAGGGGATCGAATGCAGCTTCCCAGAGTCTGCAGATCACATCAAGCTGGGTGAGAGTGTTAAACTGCTGGAGCTTAGAAAGACCCTATGGAGAGATCTGGAATAGCTGAATTGAGGGTCGAGGCCAGTTGTGTGAGGTTCTAGAAGACCAAGCGGTACATAGTGCCTTTGGGTTGCATCAACCCCAGGCACGGCTGCAGGCTGGAGACAGAGTGCCTGGAAAGATGCCCAGTGAAAAAGGACCTGGGGGTGCTGGTTGACAGTGGCTGATTGTGACACAGCGTGTGCCCAGGTGGCCAAGGAGGCCAAAGACACCCTGGCCTGTGGCAGCAAGTGTGGCCAACAGGACCTGGACAAGGATCACCCCTTTGTACTCAGCTGTGGTGAGGCCACACTTCATGTGCTGGGTCCAGCTCTGGGCCACTCACTACAAAGAAGACCCTGAGCTGCTGGAGTGTGTCCAGAAAGGGCAGAGGAGCTGGTGAAGGGTCTGGAGCACCAGTCTGATAAGGAGCAGCTGAGGAGCAGCGGCTGCAGAAAAGGAGGCTGAGGGTCAACCCATCTCTCTACAAGTACCCGAAAGGAGATTGAAGCAAGGTAGGGTCAGTCTCACCTCCTAAGTAACGAGTGAGATTGTGAGAGCAGGTCGTGTCATGCTGTGCCAGGAGAGGACTAAACTCAATATTAGGAACATTTTCCTCATGGGTTGTCAATCACTGAAACAGTCTTCCCAGGGAAGTGGAGGAGTCACCATCCCTGTAGGTATTTAAAAGAGTTGTTGATGTGGCATTTAGGGATATGATTTAGTGGTGGATTTGGCAATGCTGGATTAATGGTTGACCTTGATGACCTTTTCTTTACAAACCTAAATGATTCTATGATTCTATACCAGTGAATCTTTCTTTTGCAAAAGCATAGAAATTTCTTGTCTTTCTGATTATCAAATTCCATGGCATCTAAAATGGTGCATTGACTCTACTGGTAAATGGCACATAGAGGGATGCTTCCAGGTACTATTTTCAACTAAATGGCTGCTTTCAAGGGTTTTTTTAATGTGTAACACAGGTTCTTAGCCCACATCCTGCAGGAACTGGGGAAGTTCTACTCTAAGTGATGACATTACAGCATCACAATCATAATGAAGAGCATTGTGTAGTTAGTAGTACACCAAGCAACCACAGTTTTATGGTGAATAAACGTGAAATAAAATAACAACAAATTTTCATTGTTGGCCATCTGAAATACAAGTATTAATTGCCACTAGAGCTATTTTAACAATTTTTCTGTCATGTCATGTTAATATTACATTTTCCTTGCCAATTCCTTCCGAACAGTTGGTTAATGGAAATTAATAAAGCTCGCTAGGCTTCCTCAAAAGCAGCAAGGTTAATAAGGAGGTCAAAAGAGGAAGAAAACGCCTTAGGAAGTGTTCACCATACACAAAATAAGGAAGATTTGCTCTTTTCCCTGTCCAAATATATAAAGGGCTCCTTGGGGCACAGTCATGCATATGAGAAGCCAGTAACTGGGGCTTTATAGAATTCCTACACAGTAGAAGTAAAAAAATCATTGCATACATGAGAATTAGGGAGAAAAGTAGAATGCTGCATTTGATTTTTTTGATTAATCCATATTACAGGAAGCCCACTGCCATTCTACTAATTTGAGTTTATGTACTTATTTATTTATGTAGCATGTGTGGTAGCCAAAATAACAACAACTGAATTCATTGTTTCTTCTTCTTTTATTTTCTTTTCACGAAGGTCTAGGGGTAAATGTAAACATACAGAACTCTAAAAGCTATTTGTCTGGAAATGAAAACAAGAGGAAAAAATTATTTTCCTGAAAAGCATTTCTTAAATTATATTAAAGATTTTTTGTCAACATTTCTGATTTGTGTCAGTTACAGCACTGGCATCTTCAGCCGTCAGTTTATTAAATGAAGCAATCATACAGTCCGTCACATCAAGTGTTTGACTGAAGGAACAAAAAATGGCAGGCTGTCATCACATCTTTTTATTATTATTTTAATGCAAAATTATCAGCTGACAAACAAAATTTATTGCTGATTAACATGAAGAAGTACAGCTAGAGACCAGTCTGATAGAAAGAATATTGGAGATAATTCTTGCTGCCATTTAAGTTAATGGGAATTTTGCCATTGAGTTCAGTGGAAGCAAGACCAGACCCTATGCAGTGCACTCATAGTTATACTAACATTATTTGAAATTTCAGTGATAGCAAAGAAAACAGCACAGTCAAATTGGTTTAGTGTTGTGTTTGTCATGTGATGTTCCTTCTCTTGGGCTCCTAGAACTTCTGCTAATGAAATATATTTGTATTTATCTATATAGCAATGGCTATTTGGAAAAAGCAAATTTATATATTATATTCCAAATCATTCAAAATATTGGGTTTTTTTCAGGATAGTATCACCTGAGGTGTAACATTAGGGCACAAGACTAGATCATACACTTTATACTGGATTGTATTCATAAGCATCTGAAACTTTAGCTTTTAATCTTCTGAAAAAGTCTGTGGAAACATAAATTTTTCTAGAGAAAAAATATCCCTGCCTTGAGATGGAAGACACTTTTTCCATTCCAGAAGTCAGTGCCATTTCCTTACAAGGTCTGGCTTACTTTCTCTTAAGGATTAAAATCAGAGATAAGAATTGGTTCATTGGCATTCCAAGGTACAGGCACTGTAAAAAACCATGGCATATACAATATGCATAGGAATTTCCTGATGGTCACAAAGATGTGGAAGTTAATTACAGCATTTTACAGAAACTGTTGCAATGGTCACTTAGCACGTTTGTTTGGCCACTGCTTTTCTGCCTCAAAAAGTTAGGCCTTCGCAATCATCTATCTATTTTATATATCACCCACATGTTACCATTTAACATCTAACCTCTGTCTCTTGTTCTTCCACTTATACCTTTATTTTCTCCCTCTTTAATCCTGCTTCACACTCAGCTGTTCCTGTGAATCTGTAAGACGCCACAGTTACTTGATATGTTTTAGGTCCTACATATGGGTCAGTATAGTAGCCAGCTACTTGTGAGTAATCCCCAGAGAGTAGTGCATGTTTCTAGGAGAAATGCCTTTCTCCACAACAGGCAAAATATCAGGATAGCAAGGTAGTTATAAGCCTCTTCATAAGGTTGCTGAGATAAGAGGAGTGATGCCACCAAGTTTTGTTCCCCCTTTTTGAGTCCCATGTAGATTAGAGCACAGATAGCGAACCAGTTTATTCACTAATCTGCTTACAACTTGAAAGATAAATGTAGTATGAATAAGGAAAACTACAGGGAAATGCAACTCTGATATTCAAAGCAGAATTCATCCACTTTTCGAAATAAAATGAATATTTAGACATAAATAAAAACATATCTACAAAATAATACCTTAGTTAAACTAACCGCAGTTGTTGGTAGCTCAAGCTAGAGGAAAGTTAGTTTACTTTAAATGACTACCGTGTCCTCAAGATTTTTTAAAATCTGTGCTATTTTCAGTTAAATTTATTCAAGATAAACACATTTTTCAAGTTGGATGGTATGATAGGGGTTTGGTTTTGAGTCATGGGTGAAATTAGGGGAAGGAGGGGAATTTCTGGATGCTGGTTTAACTGATGCCTGCCAGTTTTGTATTTTTACATTTAGCGTGGTAAGTTTCACTTCCTTTCTTTCTCAATTTATTAAAATGATGATATTTTTCTTTCAGAAATATCACTGAAAGTATACTATTTCCTGGACCCACTAATTAATTTACTCTTTTAAAAAGATCAATTGATTATTTTCTGGGTTATGATCATTCACTAAGGTGTTCTAAAGCGTCTTTTATGATTGTTCCACACATGGGTTGGGGCAATTCCAAGCACAAATACAGGTTTGGATGGAGGCTGGATTGACAGCAGCTCTGAGGAGAAAGACTTGAGCATGTTGGTTAACCAGAAACCTGTCATGAGCCAGCAAGATGTGCTGGCAGCCCAGAAAGCTGGTCATGTCCTGGGCTGCATCCAAAGCAGTGTGGCCAGCAGGGTGAGAGATGTGATTCTCACCCTCTGTTTTCTGTCATGGTATCCCACCTGGAGTGCTGTGTCCAGCTCTGGCCACCCCCCAGAGGAAGAATGTGGACCTCCTGGAGTGAGTCTAGAGGGCCAAGAAGCTACTCAGAGGGATGGAGCACCTCTCCTGTGAAGACAGGCTGAAAGATTTGGACTTGTTCATCCTGGTCAAGAGAAAGCTCCAGAGAGACCTTAGAGCACCTTCCAATAGCTGAAGGGAGCCTTCAAGAAGGGTGGAGAGAGACTTTTCACAAGGGCATGTAGTGACAGGCCAAGGAGGAATGGCTTAAAACAGTCAGAGGATAGGCTTAGATACACATTAGGAATTAATTCTTTACTGTAAGGGTGGTGAGTGCCCAGAACTTTGTGAATGTCCCACCCCTGGAAGCATTCAAGGCCAGGCTGTATGGGAACCCAAGGAACAGGTCTAGTGGAAGGTGCCCTAGCCCATGGAAGGGGGCTTGGAATTGAATGATCTTTAAGGTCCCACCCAACATGGACCTTGCTATGATTCTATGATTCTAAACATTTTTGCCTTTTTAGTGCTACATAAAAAATAATGAGTTAAAGCGTATTTTCACAATAAAAGTGACTATTTAAATACTTGGGACTTTTATTCTTTAGATATTTCATGACATGGTAATTCTACCAAAAAGAATTAAATTAGAAGGAAACAGAAACTGTATCATTTAGAGGTACATCTTAAATAATATTAATTTCCAGCTGCAAAGACCTGGTCAGTATTACTGTGCTAGGAATGGGAAGTCATAAGGCACTCATCTTTCATGAAAGAACAGTCAAATTAATGTGAGTGGAGCAGATGTCTCAGCATATCAATAATATCCCCCTGACAGCCACTAACACATGCCAAAACATAACATCTGAAAGACAATGAGGAAGAAAAAGACGATAAGCACCTGTTACCCTATCCCAGTTTTATCGTTAAGGTGACACCAAGCAGTTCAAACTGAATACAAAACATCCAAGAGAAAATGCTTACATTCTGCTTAAATATTCATTTCCTGTTTAGAGGAAGAAAATTCAAAGACCCCAACTGAGATGCATCAAAGGCATGGGTTCAATAGTAAGGGGGAAAATATAATATCCTATTTTCAAGGGTCCAAAACCATTATTATACTGAAGAATGCATTCAACTCCTGCTGATGTGAGATTCTGTCAGTTAAGTTATTCCAAGATCCTGATTCTGCAGCTCTTAAATTAATTTTTTCTTTATTCCTCAAGTATTTATTAATATGGGGAAAATTGTAGAACCTGTCTTTAAAGTAATACAGACAGATGGGAGCATGTGTCTTTAAAGCATAAACAATGGTCATTGATAAGAGGAATCTATAAGAGTGACTTGATAAAGGAAGAATTCCAATTTTTCCACCGCTGTCTATCACAGATAGCTCAACATCAGCAACCCTGACAAATCCATCTGGGTAAATGTACTAAGCTTGTCAAACCTGCCCAGCTGAAACAAAAGTTCTCATACATATATACATATATAAACATGGATCACTCAGTGTCATTTCTGTCTAATCCATCCAGAGGGATCTATTATTAAGAAATAAAGAAATATTAAGCACTTATTTGGTGTATAATTCAGTTGTGATCAAAACTTTGAACTTCTGCTCTAATAATCATAGGGTAATAAAAAAAATGAGGCTTGAAGGAACCATGGGAGGTCATCTAGCTCCCAAGTAAGATAAATGATATCTACATTGTTTCCAAGAGCTGTTGGACCAGTTTTTAAAACCTCCAGTGGTGGAGGTTCCATCACTTACGAAGAGAACTATGACAGTTCTTCATTGACCTAACCATTTTAAAGTGTTTTTCAATAATGAAACAGGTCAAACTTTACAGGGCCATAATTCATCTCCCTCATTTATTCCAGACTATCTCCACTGCACCACATAGTTCTTGAAGTACAATGCCCCAGACATTAGTTTTCTAGATGGCCAGTCTACCAGAGGCCACATTTCTGATTGCTTTATGCATTTTCTGGCTGTACTTTCAATTTGGGCTTGCTTTTTTTTTACAGCAGAATGGGCTCATGCTCAGCTTTCTCTGAAAAACTGCTACCAAAGCATCTGTCCTCATTTTGTATCAGTGCAGTAAATAATTCCCATTTTATGTTTTCACATGCACTGCTGCTTTGTCATTATCACTTTGAATTCCGATCCCATTGTCCAGCATATGAGCTCTCCCAATTTTTGATCTTTGCAAGACACAGTAAGCATACTCTATTCCATCATCTAGGTTGTTAATAAAAGTACCCTAGAGAGTGCACTGCATCAAATAAAAGATATATGACAGCTAGTGCTTTGCTCCTCTACTTTATTTGACTTTTTGCTCTAGAATTTTTCTGAGGATTGATGTTAACTGTCAACAATTGCCAGATTGTTCTCTTTGTTCTGTTAACAGTCAAGCAGTGTGATTGCTTTTTTTCAATTCTCTTGATATCTTGTCTCCTTCTGCACAATCTCAAATATAACAGTGAAGAGTTTTGGATGCAGACATATATAGGGTAGTAACAAAGTTCATGTCATGAAACTGCACAGAAGAGTTGTACTGCTTACTCAGCAGAATGCCCTGGAGCTCTCTGCTCTAATCATGAATCAAGAGATACCCTGAGCTGTGCCAAAGTGACACAATGCTGTGCATTTGCTGCAAAACTAATCACCAGGGAAGATCAAAAGGGTTTAAATAAAAAGAGAAAAATCTTTACTGCAGCTGGCAGACACACAGGACACAGGGCACATGCTGTGATTGGGACATCATCTACCCCAAAACACATATGGAGCAATGATTATGAAGAATCAAATTTACTAAAAATGGTGTTACTACTCACAGCAATAACCTGGACAATGAGGAGTTAATGTGTTGCTATGCCTCAAACACCAATGGCAACTCAAGTGGGCAAGTTAGGACAGGATGTGGCTGGAAAGAGAGGCTGCAAAGAGGTAGGGCAAATTTGTTCTGGTCCATGGTGACTGCACAACATTAAGAGCAGCGCAAGGAAAGGAATGGGGTCAAAAAGGGATCATGAACAGCCTACCGAGAGTCAATCCAGCACTGGGGTGTTGGGATCACCAAAGATCCTCAAAACACCCAAACCATTTCCAAAAAGGATGGACTCTTAAAAATAATTTTTAAAAAATTAAATAACTAAAACAGGGAATGGTGCTGTAATTTGAGATACGAGTTGTATATAGCTAACATCGAGATAACCAATTAGATCTCAATACTGAGGTGAGATAAATGAACTGATCAAAATGTAACAACTCACCACACAACAGAGAACTCTGTAAGAGATTTGTTAACAGCACACAAGAGCAGCTGTGCAGTTCATAAACTCACTAGGGACTTGGTACAGGTGTACAAAGACATACTTTTTCTAGAAAAGTCAAAACAATGTACCAGGGAATTGCCACTAGATGTGATCCCTGCAGTAATATTAGCATTTGTAATCACAAGACAATTCACAAATTGGTACATATCTGAACTGGGCTCAAATCCTGACAGTAACCTAATAATAGTAAACTAAAAAGAGCTGTTAAGAGAACTATGATCAGACTTCAGAGCTTTATGAAATACTTGAATGGAAATTGTTATTGAATTAATATATACAAATTTAATCCAGTAATGTTAATTATCTTTTAATTCTGTTTAATGATGTTATACTCAAACATACATCTAATTAAAAAAGCAAGCAGTAAAACTTGGAAATTATTGCCTGCATTCTGAATAAAAAGGTTCCTCAAGGAAAAAAAGTTCAATTTTATCTGACTACCAGGATTTTGTTTAAATAATCTTTAATATCAAGTAACCTTTAAATTTTGCCTAAATATAACTATACTGAAAATTACCTGTCATATCACATGTAGTTCCCACCTATATGAATCAGAGCCACCTGTGTTAGCAGGAAAGAATCTAGCATCAGTTAGGATACATCATGAAGCCCCTTCTCTCTGCCCTCAAAGTGAATGGTAGGAAGTCCCTAATCTGTTTATGACCCTAACAAAACACCCAATGACTGCCCTCCAGTCAGGATTTCACAACTTAGCTCTTCTTATCAGTCTGAAACCAGAGTAGATTTCCAGCCTAACTTTTAAACTTCCTTACAAAGGTGGCCAACCAGAGTCTTACTTTGTTGATGCTACCAGTGGAATGATAAATGAGGCAAAAAGCAAAGATTTATGAATCAGGCAGTATAATATAACATATTCCCCTAACAATAACATCTGACTGCAATGCAAACAGAAAGGTGACCTTGGTGAAGCAGTCCTTAACAAATGAGTTTTTAGCTATTCCATATATGTATAGCGTACAAACATATTCCAAAACTATATCCATCTGCATTTGATTTCTTTTTTTGAGCCTCTCTCTGAAATATTCAATTTTTTATCTGCTCCTCTACAGTTCTTGGAATGTACCCCACAATACAATTTCTGGTTTATTAAAGAATTCACATTTCATTTTAGAAACAAGTAATAATTTTTTCCCAACAATTTTCTAGGTCCTAGCATATTTCACTATCACACCTTTTATCGTCTGCTTTTTAATTGGAAATAAGAACACAAACTGAAAACTTTGAAATTATATTCCAGCGCAGGATGCTGCTGATGGAATGCTGGGATGTTTTATCAGTGTTTATAAGCATCAAGTGTTTAATTTTTAGATTATGTCTTTCTATACTGGGCACTGCACAAGCAGAAATTACAAGACTATCCTTTGGAATTTATCTCCTCCTCTTGGTTGGATTGCAATTGTGATTGTAAAACAATGAACAAAGATAAGAGAAGGGTGATCACAAGAATGATTATCTAATTTAATTTTGAGCCAGCAAAGTCTGTTTTAGGTAAGATATGTGAAAAAGTTGTCCCAGGCTGTAAGCAGAGTCTTTTAACAATTTATTAATGGCGCACTGACTGCATGATTTAAATGTTTCTTTCTTTTTCTTGCTTCTTTTTACCCCATTTCATTACTTCACCAGTCTATCATGACAAGCAAACAACAGACAATTGCAAGAGCAATCAATAATGCACCATAAACTGCACAGACACTTGTGGAATGCTACACTATTAAGTCAGGATCTTGATGAATGGCCAGTTCAGTGATAAGAGCCTTGTCTAGGGCAGCACTCCTGTGCCACAAGAGGAAAAAAGCCCCAGCAATTCAGACAGACTGTTCTTGAAACCTCTTCAAAACAGAAAGTAATAGAATTAAATATCTGCAAAATATAATACGGTTTTCAATGTCAGAATCTGCTATAACTGAGATTATAAAGTAGTTTACAATGTAGTTCCCATTTTTGCATTCTCATTTTAAAATCATTAACCCTCTAGGCTTGACATTTTACTTTGGTGATAAACATATTTGTTGATACATATTTGTAAAAATACTTTCTACTGTTTTCAGTTCCAAAAGAAACAATTTCAAGTCGTCATTCTACCAAGGGCGACAGTATAACTGTCCCAGCTATGCTGTGACCTTATCAGCCTCCCTGTTGCCCACTTTGACCACTTGTGCAAACTGTAAAGAATTTTTCAAAATAGGCAGCTGAGCCAATGGCAGAAGTCCTACTGCCTTCAGCAGGACCAGCACTTCACTCAAACTTTGAAGCTTAGGAATGATACACAGGAGATCTTTGGGGAGGAGTTTACCCTTCATTGAGTTTGCAATACAAGGGCTTATTCCAGCAAAAAACTGGGAGAGGTTTGGATGCCCTATTGGGCAGGTAAAATATATGCTTGAAAGAAAAGGCAAGTGTGGCTCAAACAGAGCAGGTACTTGTCTCTGCAGTTGTTTCTTTTTTTATGGTCTAACCTTTAGTCTTGTAGTTATTGGTTCAAACTCTTTCCAAGATTTCTTTCTGTCTTTAAATAAAGCAGAATTAAAATGATCTAAGGCTTTGAAATCTGCTAAAAACCTTAACCTCTCTAAAGCCTCATACATTTTACATTTTCTGAAATATTTGCCTGCCTTACATTAGTTGAAAAATAAATAAATAAAAGTAACACAAATTTGTCAGCTAAGTAGCCAAGAGAGAGTTAGCATAATTTATTAATATCTTGCATTTAAGGTTATATACCAGGAGATGAGATAATAGTATGAAATCCAGACTCTGAAGAGTTTTTAAATATGAATAAATTTTAGGACTTTTTAAAGATTTATTAATAAACATTAGGGAAAGTGACATTGGCTGCATGTAGAGTGAATTGTGACCACACACACTACATAATCTCTGAGCTCCTGATCTCTAAAGTCGTACAGAACAGAGATTTGGCTAAAAACATCCTTTGGCATATTAGCATGCCATAAACCTGGGTGTTCTTGCCCTGGAAACCAGGGCACCCAGGAGGATAGAAAAATAAGAGAAAGGAAGGCATAACTATAACTAAATTGAGCTTAAGAGCTTAGAGTAAGCTATGGGAGACTTTTTTCCTACTGTTGCTACACTTTCTTCCTTTGGAAAGTGAAGAAAATTTCTCTTGAGTTACTAGGAGGTATTTACCTGTGACAGAAATGGGGTCATTTTCTTAAGAAAGGAAAACAGTCATTCAGGCACAGCATACTTATTTCACAGTCCACAGGCTTTTTTGCTGCTTTTGCAGCTCATTTATTTTCTACAATATTTTGACAAATTTCAATTATTTTTTAAACCAGGATGTTTGTGAAAGTTTTAAAGCTGAACAGTACATTTACATTTGCATTTTCCTAGTGCTACAGTATGTTGTCATAGAATTCAACTTGTTTGTGCTGTTTATATGGCCTATGGGGCCTTCTAGGAATCAATCATACGTCTCTATGGGAAAGAAAATAGAGAATTAATAGAAGTTGAGATACAAAAATCATGGTATTGTTTCTGGCAACAACCAGAAATTCTTCAGAGAGGAGAGGTGTGAAGTGAACAGGGAAGGATCAAACTCAGAACTCTACATACAACTTCCAGGCATGGGATTTGCAAAAGACAAGGAATACTGATGAATGGTTCACAACATATATGGCTATGGACAACTGCTGTTAATGTAAAGAGAAAGAGACTCAGTAACATACATTGTGAAAAACCTGGGTGACATCACCCACAAGCAGTAACTATTCTGCTTCCTATTTTGACAGGCTTATTACATCAATGAATGAATTATTGACCTTTTCCTCTGTAGGTTTAAGCAGCAGACGTACAAATAGAAAACTGAGTTCAAATTCATTTGTTCATACTGTAAATAAAAGAGCCACTCTGAACATTAATACCTCACCTGAAGTACTTTCCCTTACTCTCTTACCTTTCAGCATTCCAGCATTTTAAAAACCACAAATTCATAACAAGATTAGTTGCAAGCAATTTGGAAACAAATACCTCACATGGAAAAAAAAAATACTTGTATTACCACACTTCATATTTGGAGGAGTTTTTTAGGATTTAAACACTTTCTACACTTATATGCCTTAACCTGGATTAAACATTTGTTTGTCCATTAGTGATACTTATATCTAGTTATTCCTGATAGACTCATAGTGGCATGTTCAAAAATAATGCTATAGAAGAAGTACTATATTTCAAAACTCAAAGCAGGAGCAAAAAAGGAAGAATCAATTAAATGTATATATTTTTAAATGAAAATCCATATACTAAGAAGACTCATGGTCTTACTACCAGGAGAGTGAACAGATGATCCAAGGATGGCAACAAGGGAATGTTTGTGAACTATTCAGCCGTGGGCAGAACGTTGTATGATAACAGCAGTAACACAATGATTTGGAACATCAGTTTTTGCTTTTTTTTGCATAAGGTCTTCACATTCTCACTAAGTTCATGAGTAATGAGAATGAAATTGTACAGCTCCAATATTATTAGACTAAGAAAGGTCATTAACCAAAAAAAAAAAAGGGCTTGCATTAGTCAGTATTTGGGACCAACCCTGCTAGTAAGACATTTTCTTCATACTTAAGAGGACTTACTTGCCTTAACCCTCTGAAAACTAAGTAGCTGATTGATGAAGTTGCAAACTGGTTTTTCTTTTTCATTTGTGAACCAGTAAGAGTTTGAGGCACAGAAAGAAAAAATTACCATCTCACTAAGCAACTTTAAAAGATGGATGAGAAGTCAATAACACTGCACTTGACAATACACAGCTAAAATCAGGCGGTGATGTTGATGACAAACACTGCAATTAAAATAAAGATAATTTAACAAAGTGAAATGCTAGAATAATATAAATCTTTGAATCTAAACTGATGATCTTTAAATGGGGGGGGGGGGGGGGGGGGAATGCTGATGCACCTGAGCTAAATAATGGAGAGGAACAAATTATTCCTGTGTTTGAAAGATAATTCTTCTGTGAAGAATAACAACATAGGTTAGAAAAGAAAGGCCAAGGAGATTCTATCTCCCTGAGAAATGAAAAGGGAGAACTGGTGACAACATATATGAAGAAAGGTGAGATACTCAGTGACTACTTTGCCTCAGCTGTCACTGGCAGTCAGGTTTCCCACTTCTCTCAAGTTCCTACCCCAGGTGGGGGTTTAGGTGGAAGTAATGAAGTCCCTCCCACTGTAAGTGAAGAGCAAGTTCACAACCATTTGATGAAATGAGAAGGCCCAAGTGTGTAGGGCTGAAAACAGACACCCCAGGGCCCTGAGAGAGCTGCTGCCAAGCCACTCTCCCTTGCATTCGAAAAGGAATTCATGGTGTTCAAGTGCAGTCAGTCCCCAGCTGTGGAAAAATGGAAACATCACTCCTGCTCTTTAGAAAGAGATGAAAGGAAGATCCAGGGAACTACAGACCAGTGAGATTCACCTCTTTGCCTGGGAATACCATGGAGAAGATCCTCATGGAAGCAATTTTAAGAGACATACAAGACAAGAAGGTATTATTAGAGGACATCCTGCCTGACCAATCTGGCAGCCTTCTATGGTGGACCAACTCCAAGGGTCAACAAAGTAAGACAGACAAATGTCTGCCTAAACTTATTTAAGGCATTTGACACAGTCCCTCACAAAATTCTTTCTTATCTCCAAATCAAAGATAAGACTTTTCTGTGATTCTATGAATTCTTATTTCTGTCCTCAGATTTTACATTGCCAAAAACTTTCCAATACTGAACTATCATAATGGTTTCATGTGAAAAAGTATTTAATAAGTCATAAAATCATAGATTCATTAAACATGCATTATAAAAATGCTGCTATTTCACAGTTCACTGCAAGTGGTGAATAATCAGATATAAACTGTCAGTAATTGAATATACTTACAAACTTTCAGTTTGTCTCAGTGATCAAAGATTAATCTCTTCAGAGCATTTAAGGTTTGCATGTACAGTCACCCTGCCTGCTCTTTATCAAGGCAGACTTTTCCATTAAATTGCTCTTGTGCTTTGCTTTTCACGATGTTCCCCCAGCCCAGCTTCTTACTTTCTTGTTCCTACTTACTCTAGAGACAAATGTATCACCTTTCTAGCCTCTTATTCATCATTCCCTTCAGGCACCTGAAAAACACTAAGTATCTCACTGAGCAGGTTTAAGACAGACACTGCCACAGTCAGGCACTCTAAGTCCACACATTTATAGCTTTATGTGACACAGCTGTCCTTGACAGCAGCACATGGAGCTCCACAGCCCTTTCCAGTCCTTGTCCCCACATGGTGCAGTGCAAGACACAGGGGAGAGGTCTGCCAAGCAAAGCTGTTTCAACCCTGTCCTTTCCCACATCTCTGCTGAAACCCAAGCTACCCACTCCACTAACAACACCCTAGAGAGGCTATCTGTAAAAGCCTTTGGCTGAAGTGAGGCAGGAGGCCAGCTTCTGTCTACATTGTGCTCATCACAGTGGCAGTAAAGCCACACATGCTAAAAAGAAGAAAAGTAGCAATGTGAGTGCATAAAGGGGTAATAATTTTAGCATCTGGGTTTATCAAGCACAGTCACTCTTAATTCTCCACACATTTCACTGGCACTGGTGTCACATACTCTTAAGCTGATGTGTGAGGAAAGAAATTATAAGAAAGAACAGCAGGAAGCAGATGTGACAGAGTGAAAACAGAAAACATGGAGATGGAAAGAGACTGGAAGTATTCTCCTCAAAAGGCTTGGACATCTGTTTTAGGAAGAAAGGTAGTGAAACTACAGAACTTCTTAACAGTTCATTTCAAATTCTGATCTGTCTTAACATTTGTGTAATTACATGTGAACAATATACTATGTATAGGTCTTGAGCAGGCAGTACATGTTGTGGGACATGTATTTATATTCATCTATAAATGTTTGGTAAAGATAGACCTTCTTTTTAGTAGAGTGGAGAGGGACTGACAATTTGTGTGGGGTTTCCTGATTTCTCTGTGTCATCTCTAACACACATGAGCAAAACAAAGCAGCTGACAGAAGCCCAAGTTATTTACCTGTCTGTGCTCTCTGCTTAAGAAATGGAAAAGAAAATGGGAGATGGTTGTGGTGCAGATGCTTCAGCAAGGGTTCTCTTTTCATATGCAATTTGAGCCATGTATTTATGAGTAGATTGTTAAAGGTTTGCTTTTCTTCCTACCTTTTTTTCCCCAAAGATACCAATATTGAACATATGATTCAGTTTGGATGCAGTCCTCATCAAAGAGCTGAAATTATAGGAAAATTTCAGCACCCACTGTCCTAGCTTCCTATGCTTTTTTGCCTGAGGTTATAAAGGTGAGCTGCATAAAAGTCTGGAGAGGAATCGAGAGTTTCACTGATTAAATAGATTTCTAATACAGACATTGCATCTGCCTTCATCATCTAGGTTCCCTTTAAAATCAGTGGTGACAAACATGTGTTAATTTCATTTTATCTTAAAGCTGATGTCAGATGAGTTACACTCCTCCTTCTCTGTCATGATAATGAAGACTACTTTGTACAACTCATTTTCATTCAGATATCCAAATTCCAAAACTTCATATTAAATTAGATTAATTCCTTCCACCTGCTTCCCCCCTGAATGCCAGCACACAAACCTACCTTTTGAGTCAGATCAGAATTTTTAGTTATTTTAATTTTTTTAAAATCTTCTCCCTTCATCTGTCTCATGCATAAACCTAGTAAATGTTTCCAAAGCATTGAAGAATTCATCCTGAAAAATTCAGTCTTTATATCTTTAATCTGCCATCTACCACAGTTTTCTGGATGCTGCCCCTCCCAGCCTCCCTTCCTGAATGCTCATTCCTAAAACAAAAAGCTTGTCACCCCTGACTTTACTGACTTGTTGTCTATTTCATAATCACATCTAAAGATAAATCCTATCTATTTACTATTCTTGGTCTTTTTACAACCCTTTCCCTGTGGCAGATTTATGTTTTCTCCACCCCATTAAATTGATATAGGTTCACATTTTTCTATAAACTGAGTAAAATTCATCTTCATCTGCTTCAGTTTCTGAGTCTCTGTGCTGAGCATCTTATGATAAAGTTTTCTGTGAAGGATGGTTTGTAAAGTAATGGCATTGCTTTACAGAATAGATATTCTTCTCCCATGAAGTAAAGAAATATTTGAGAGGCATTTTGACTTTTTGCATTAGTTCCTGAATCAGGTGTGAATTCTGAATACACAGGAATATTTTTGAGTAAACATTAAATATTTTGACAGAAGTTTGTCCATTAAATGCATAAGTAAAACCCCTCAAGCAGCTAACAAACAAAACCTTCCTCTTGTTTCTCATATATGTATTAGGTTTGGATTTCATTTACAGCAGACACAAAGAATTCAATTTTACAGGGATTTGAGACAGCATAGCACAAATATGTACTATCATTTATCTGTAACTAATAATCATGCTACTCCCATTCTATGCTGCTGTTACCCTAACCATATTTATCTCATTGCCTCAGGAGCCACTTTTAATATCTTGAATAGGTAAAAAAAAAGCTTTGCACCACTTCATATTTTCATACTTTGATATTTTAGTGATACAATATTTTCACATTAGTAACATATTTGGGAAAATACAAATATTTCAATATCACATAATTTGAATATTTAAAGTATAAAAAATCCCCAGATGTCATACTCTTGAACCTGGAGCCCTTTGTTCTAGCACTGTTCTCAGTAAGTGTTCCTGTTATGAAATAAAACTCATAATTGGATGCCTATTGAAAATGTCTTAATTAACATCAGAATACACTTAAGAAGTAGTTAGTTTTTGTGTATGCAAGTGTCTCCACTTTCATCCCAGGAGAGGTGTATTTTTTAAAGAACTAATAAACAGAACAAGATCAAAAACACTTTCTATACATGCATTTCAAATGAAATAATAGAAATTTTTACATTCTTCAGAATTTAGAAGGACAATTCCAGATTATGAAAACTTCTCACAACATTTTCAAGCTTTCACCATGTTTTATATATGACTAGTGTTGTTATGGTTTAGAATAGCTGCTCAGGTGTCTTTTTATTTTGAAAGGGATACACACACTGTTTGCTTTCCCAGGTTTTCAAGATTATTCCAAACAGAGTTTTTCACAAGGCCCACTTTAAACACTCCAGTGAAGTTTGAATAGACCTGAGTGTACTCTGCATTCTTTGAGAGTACATGTGGACAGATTTACTGCCATCCCTTCTCCAGGTATCCCAGGCTTTCTAGTGCTCTATGGCCAACTCTACCAAGGCTGCTAACTCTCCATTGCCCTAAATCAGAGCTGAAAGGTCACTTATTTCCCCACTGTGCTCTCAGCTCAGTCTTTTTGATGGGCAGTAGACACCACAGAACTCAATGAACAAATGCCTTGTGCAAAGGGCCTTGAAATGCCATTGCATGATAAGAGGATACAGACTAAATACAACTTAGATTTAGGGTTAATCATGGACATTGAGTGAATCTGCACCATGGTCTTTATGAGTCCCTAGGAATCAGAAATTAATTAATTAATTAAGGGTTAATCATGGACATTGAGTGAATCTGCACCATGGTCTTTATGAGTTCTTAGGAATCAGAAATTAGGTTGAATACAATGGATTTGCACCTGAATGAAATACAAGACCACAACAACAGAAGACTTCAAAAGAGAAGAGCCTCTTACTCTTGATACTTCTAATAAAGTTTCAATAGCTAAAATGCTTCTGCAGAATCCTGTCTGTGCTAAAAAGCTAGTCTTCAGTACTAGATTTGTCTCAGTTTGAGACAAATTTAGGAGGAAACGTCCTGAAATGAACGTCATCACTAAAGAAGGCAGGTTTCAGCATTCCCTCCCCCACCAGTAAAAAAGGAATTTCCTGAAGGAAAGTGAAAAAACCTGTTTATTTAACAAGCAGATTGCCTGCAGACATGAGAAAAAATAACTGTTAATATTGAACCTTCTCACTGTGGAGAAAGCTGGTGGATTTTAGAGTTCTGCTCAGCTTCTCCTGAGGTCTGGAGCCAGGATGTGGCTCTCCTGCAGCCTCCCCACCCCTCACAGCATCCAGCTCGCACCAATGATCTGGTTCTTGGACCAGAGGAAAGCCAAACAGTTCCAGAAGAAGAAGCCACAGTCCCAAGAAAAAACTTGCCTCAGCTAACAAAAAGAAGCTAGCTAAACCCAAAAAATATACTCCCTCTCTCCGCTGCAGAGCTGAGAAAAACTTGGGAGTATGTGAGAGCTGAACACAAACTACTGGACGACTTCCCCCCTTTCCCCCTTCCCCCAGGCCCAGCTTGAAGCTATAGGACATATATGTGGGCATAAAGCAGATGATAGAGGATATACAGTATTTTATAAAATCATTTTGTCAAAAGACAAGACTGCAGTAAAAATGCCAACCCAATCTGAAAGGGAAAACCATCAATCATGGGGGAGAAATGGGATTCCCTCAAAGAACATGCCCATCAGAGCTAATTCTTCTCAAAGAGTATATAACCACGTGGGGTTTTCCACAATTCTTCACTTTGTATTTCAAATTATCAGTCATAAAGACAATCTTAGCACTTGAAATACTTTGCACCCAAGTTATTGGATAAACTATGCTTCTCCAAAGGAGTACATACTATTCCTTGCTTCTGAAGCCACAGTTTCAAGCCTCTTTTCATTTGACATATCCTAAATATTTTAGAACATATATGAAATTTCTTGTAAATATTTAAACACAGGCCAGCACATCAGATCTGAACTACCACAAATAAATGTTAACACTTACTTAAATAAAGAATAGTAAATTTTGATGAATTGCAAAGCAAGTTGTTGACTGCTAAGATCCCAGAAAATTACTGTACATCTATTCTGAGGGAAAGGGTATGAAAGTGAAACACAATGAGAGCCTATTACTCATCCTTCCCACACAGTCCGGTAAGAAATGCATTTCAAGCATGAAGTTTCATAAGAACTTGTTGACGGCTCTTCACTGCTTTGTGGGAGGGAGCAGCTGGTTTCACTGAATCCAACTTCTGATCTCTATTTCAGTCTTGCAGATTGTTTCCAATATGGCTGTGAGGAGGGGGATATTCAGTCTGTCAGAGGCAACAGACACAATGAACTCTGCTCTCTTAAGATCTGCTCTGAATTCTTTTGCTATTTTATGTGCAACTACTACTTGGGTTTAGGTTTGTCCAACACATCACCTTGAGGTGGGTATAAGGACATTTGTTTGTTCCACTATTTCATTTTGGTAGGGTTTCTGTAGTGCTCTCCTCCTACCTTTCCTTTTGATTATGGTGTGCAGGATTCCCCACAGGGTAAAGAGATGCCAAGGAAATGGCCCAGGCTCCTAACTGATGTGGTAGAGAACGTCTCTTCTACAAAGTCCTGTGACCCAAAAGGCTGCTCAGAGCCAGCCAAAGTTCCTAAGCTGGCACATGGACCACAACAGCTCTCTTAGGAGATGGCAATAAAGGAACACATGCCTTCATGCATCCAGCATTTCCTTGGAAGAAAGTTTGCTGGGGTAATAAACTGTAGTATTCAGGCTGAAGTATGTGTCCACAGACTGTAGCTGTTGCTTCCAACTCCTACTGAAATATCAGTTGTCGTGTTTCCTTTTTTTCCTTTGGACAGCATCTACTGCTTGCAGAGAAAATTAGGACAAGCTGCATGATATTCTGGAAAGGTGCTAAAAAATACACTTCCTCATAAGAAACATATTTCCATTTCCATTGAAAAACAGTAGGCAACATTGCAATTAATTAGACTTTGAATGACAAACAACCAACAGCTACAAATATATATTACACGCAGAATAAAAAAAAATCATTAAAGAACATTTTTTAAAAATGAGGCTTTCAATAGTGAGAAAGTGCAAGAATTAGTTTATTGGGGTACTTCAATTTGCCACCCCAGTTTGACTGGTCTTAATAACATGGTTTGATTCTATTTTGCACAGGATTCTGGCTTCACTCAGAACTCATGATGGTGGGTGCTCTCTTAACATGCATCTCTACAATATTCTGTTGTCTCAGTGAGCAGTCAAACAATACCTCTGTTGTCTCAGTGAGCAGTCAAACAATACCTGTAGATATTATTAGCCTCACATATAATTCAACTTCAGAGATTAGCAGCATTTCACAGATTTATTTTCTTTATGCCCCATGTGATGTACGAATAATTGAGGAATATTCTGAAAATATGTCAGACAACTAACATTCAGTGTTCATTCTGAACTGCCCAGGATTCAATCTTTCAGAGAATTTTGTTTTAAACATCCCCTTTAATATTCAAAACAGCCTCTGTCCCAGCTGAGGAAGATCAGAACTTCTCCATATCAGACCCCACTGCTGCTATTTAAATATCAATAAAGAGGAAACACTGCATTTGTGACCCTTTGCAGAAAGGGTGGTAAAAAGACATCATCTGGGAACTGCAAGAGTTTCTGTTTTCTCCAGTGTTTTTCCCCCAGTGATTCAGCAAACTCCTAGGGGTTAAAACAATTTTCCTTCTTCAAATATTGAAATCACTAACATTATTGTCTCATGCTTTTGCAACTTAATTAGATTAAATGTCTCCTTTTCTTTGGTAAGGTTACAAATCAACTATTCTCTATGTCTGTGTATCTCCACACACATCTCACACAAATAAAGCCAAAGAGGTTCCTAGTATATGCAAAGGTATAGAATTAAGGCTAGCAGAATCAAACCCTTTTGATAATTTCTTAGGAAGAACCACCTGCATGTTATCTGTCATGTCCAGTGTAAACATTTTCACTTGTGACAGCAAGAGTAGATTGGCTATGCAATCAGAGTAGGGATAGTCACACTTCTTGATTAGATCTCAAAAAAGAGTACGAAAGAATAAGAATAAATTCACACACAATACTTTGGGGTTGCTTTATGACTTTACTGCATTTTCAAACAGCATCATGATAAATGGAAAGATAATATAAAATCTTTGGAAATCCATTTGACACCATCTGGCAAAAATTCTCAAGTGAAGCGTATTGGTGTCTGCTTCTGAATGATAACATTTTTCCTAGAGACAAGAAACTGTTTCAGCTGGCTAAAAAATAACTGGTACTCATATTTTGTAGCTTTCAAATTATTTTCTGAGTCAAGCAAGTTGCTTCTTGTATTTTAAAGCTCTGCTAGACTCTGCTATATAAATAATTCTACTCTGGAATTCTTCATAAAATCATTTCCTGTTGAGACAGGACATTTTATCTGTCCTACTAAACAACTGAAGTTACAGAAGATAGTTTCTACCATTTCTTTGTGAGACAAATCACAAAACTGCAATATTGACCTGAATGGTACAATTAATTTTTCAAGGGCAGGCATACTTCACTAGAAGTAATTTTCCTCTGAATTCAGGAAGAAGGAAGAGTCCAGTTTATTCAATGTCATAATAGGAGGTCTGAGAAAAAAGAGAGGATATACAAGAATTTCCTTTTATTCATCCAGTCGGCAGCTATATCAGATTTAATTTTAATTAGTCATGAGGAATTTAATGAGAATCTAGAGGGAGAAAATTAATTGGAAAAACAGCTATTATAGTTAATATTTTAATTAATTGGAAATTGGAGAAAAATAAATAGCAGTAATAGATTTCAAAAACCTCAAGTGTCTCTTGAAAAGTAAATCTAAGTTGGAGTAAGCAAGCTAAGGTGGAGATGCTGGAGACAGTATCTGTAGATAGATAGTTCTAGGAAGCAGGGCTAATATAGGACCAAAACCAAGGAGCCATCAGAGGCATCGATGAAGACATCTCCCAGCAGCTGGTTCCTACTGAATTCCAGGCTCTGCAATTGCCAAGAGCTGCTATCTTGCATCAAAAAAATTGCAATATCATAATGGGATTGATAGCATCTGTCTCTTAAGAGACAATATTTTCTAGTTCCTGCTGAGACTTAGCCTTTAGGGGAAAAAATTGCAATTGGCTATGTAGTCTGGCTGTCCTGACAAAACAAGAAGGGTGGAACAGCTGATTGTTTTTGTAAACAGCTACAGAAAATCTCAAGCAAGTAAGAACTTGCTAATCTAAGTGCATTGGCTTTCTGAAAGCTGAATCTTTTGTTGTTTCTGATATCAGTACCATGAGATGCTTTTCATCTTTGTGTGTACACATCAAATTCTGTCTTGCCTTTTCTCAGTCTGAAAAAACAAAGTAGTACATTTAGTAGCTTATTCAAAAAATACATTGTAGTAAGTACAGTAACACAGGAGGACACATTTGAACAAGTCTGAGCGTGTAGTTTGAAAATATTCCCATTAGCAAGACTGTACTTTTTGTTACCAAATGTACAAAGACAAATTGTACATATGTGAAGAAAATAGAGGAAGGAAAGCTAGAGATATTTCTGGCTGAGCTAGGAGCTCTTTAATGATCTGGAATCAGAAAAGGAATCATAGAAACACATGGGCGTACTTTATGTTCATTCAAAAATAGACCAAAAAGACTAATGTGAGAAAAACCATAAAAGTTCTTGTTGGAACAAGGAAGAGAAGGCAACAGAAAGGGTCCATAATGATACTTGAACAATGAAAACAAAACAATGTAAAAGAGAAGAGAGACCAAATTATAAAAAGGAAGAATAACCTCTTCTATTGCCTTTTCCCTTAAATCTTTACATGAATGATGAATAATAAAGATTCATTTAACAGAATTGATTCAACAAGCATAATTAAATGCACAGATAAAAAAAATATGATAAAAGAAGATGTAGATGAGTCAAACGTAAGCAATGGGGCAGAGATTGAAACAACTCACTTAGAAGTTTTTAAGAAATTAGCAATTGAAATTCTGAATATTACTAAGTATTTATCTAAATATTTATCAAGGAACTGTAGGAGAAGAAAAAACCTCAAAACAACCAATGAAAAATTCTCATGCCCAAAAACCACCTAATTAACCTATAACTTTAAAGACAAGTATTGACCATGATATCTGCAAGCTCCTAAAAGACAAGCTAGTTAAAGAGTATACATACATCTGTCAGAAAGAACTCATGTGAAGCCAGTCTGCTTTCCTTCTACAAGTCAACAGGACAAAAAGAAAGTTGCAGATATGATATATCCTAACTTTTAATTAAAGCTTCTGATACTATTCCATATAATATTCTCATAAAAAAGCTAAGGCAGGAGATGGAATCACTGTTAGATGGGTGGAAAATCAGTCAAGAAATTTCTCTCAGCAAACAGTTGCTAATTATTTGCTGTCAGAATAAGAGAGGATTTCAAGTAGGACTGGATTAGGGACTGGAAGGGCTGAGACTTACCAAGTATTTTCACCAGTGCCACTTATATTGGCAAAAAAAAGACCAAATTTGATTGTTAGACTAAGGGCAGACGGGTTCTAAGAACATTGAAAACTAGAATGAAAATTAGTTTTTAGACTAGAGTTTTAAAATTTCTACTGGTTGGAATCCCTGGAGGCAAGCACAGTGCTGTACTTGGACAACAGCAATAAAACATAGTCATAATAGAGGAAGTAAAAAGGTAAACAGCAACTGGGCAGATAAAGATGCAATAATTGTGCACAATTCAGCACCAATGAGCTCCAGGTAATGCTTTATCCTCTTTAGACAGCAGCACTTTAAGGAAGGTGGAGATAGCATGAAGAAAAATTCAGGGAACAGTAAAAGGGATTAGAAAAATAGAATATATAACTTGCAAGCAAAGGTTCAAGTAATCTGTACTTCAAGTAGTAATTAGTTTGAAGGTGAGAAGACTGAGAATGACACAGTATTAGTTTTCCAACATGTGCAAATGTGTTATAAACAAAAGAGTGATCAGTGGCCACTGTAGAGTAGAGAAGGAACCAGAGTAATTTGCAGAAAAAGTACTGTAAACACTGCATTGCAAGAGAGCAAGAGAGTGAGCAAGAAAGAAAAAGAAACAGAAAGAGAGAAAAAGAGAAAGAGGGATAAAAAGAGAGAGAGAGAAAGAGAGGAAGAGAGAGGGAAAGAGAGAGAAAGAAAAAAGAGGAAGGAAGGAAGGAAAAGAAAGGAAGGAAGGAAAAGAAAGGAAGGAAGGAAAAGGAAGGAAGGAAGGAAAAGGAAGGAAGGAAGGAAAAGGAAGGAAGGAAGGAAGGAAGGAAGGAAGGAAGGAAGGAAGGAAGGAAGGAAGGAAGGAAGGAAGGAAGGAAGGAAGGAAGGAAGGAAGGAAGGAAGGAAGGAAGGAAGGAAGGAAGGAAGGAAGGAAGGAAGGAAGGAAGGAAGGAAGGAAGGAAGGAAGGAAGGAAGGAAGGAAGGAAGGAAGGAAGGAAGGAAGGAAGGAAGGAAGGAAGGAAGGAAGGAAGGAAGGAAGGAAGGAAGGAAGGAAGGAAGGAAGGAAAGGAAGGAAAAGAAAGAAAAGAAAGAAAAGAAAGAAAAGAAAGAAAAGAAAGAAAAGAAAGAAAAGAAAGAAAAGAAAGAAAAGAAAGAAAAGAAAGAAAAGAAAGAAATATTAAGAATGTTACTTAACCATGTATTTGAAAGGTACTAAATACAGATATATTGCTGGTCCAGTTTAGATGTAGTTGGTACTGACAGAGCTCAGAGAAGGAACTAAATTGCTTTACTTTTCTTCTTTGATGTCATCTATTTGAATCTGTCATTTGATATTGACCACTATAGATAAATCAAGTATAAGCAAGTAATATGTGCCACTTCTAATATCAGAGACTTCTGAACTAATAATTGCTGATGAAGCTACCTGAGGCTTTTAATTTATTGGAATTGTTGGGATGAATTCATTAGAGCAGGAGATGCAAACTTAGTAGCTGTAGACTTTCAAATGTATAAGCAAAAAAATATATTCAAACAAATTGACAGCTAATGACTATGAGGGATATAATGGTACATTTGTCTTTGAAAAGGCTGATATTAAAGGAACCATTACAATATGAATGGACTGTGAAACCCATCCCTGTTAAACTTGTAATCTTTGTAAGCAGATGCAAATCTTTTACATTACCTGAATTTCTCAGATAATTGGGAAAACAATTTGATCACAAAGGAGGTACTTGCAAAGTCAAATCAAAGTTGTCCCATATGCTTCCACACTAAATCTGAATAATGTGAGTTCTGTTTTGGTTTTCAGACCATGTGGATAAGCTGAGACATTCAGCATGACACTGATCACTCTTAAGTGTTATGTGGATATCCAGTCCAAGAATCACACTTTAAAATTTTTTCCCATAAGCACACAATAACACTTAAAAGAAGGAGGGAAATTCCTGTTGATCTGGAGCCATATTTAAAGCAATAATCTCAAGCTAAAAAAAATGGAACTCCTATGAGTATCACTACAGATGCAACATTTATGCATGAAGAAATACAGTGTCATTTACCAGAAAAAAATGAATCTGAAACAAAATGGAGCATACTGGTAAATACATGGTGGAACAAGAATTTTAAGGAAAAAATCCTCTAAAAAAACATAAAAAGAAAAAAAGTCTGAAAGATACTCAAAATGTTCAAATTTATGTAGCAGTGGATTTAGTGGAGCTATAACCAAAAGTTCATCGTCACACTCAGGAAAATCACCAGCGACATTTCTTTTAATACAAATAAAGTGAGATTTAATTTTTAAATTATGTCCTTCTGAAGATATATTTCATCTCTTGGGGAATGTTTACATAAAGAATTTTACTCTGGTTCGAACTTTGCATTGGTACCTGTCTTTTTGCAGATAAATAAACCACACACCTCTAAGTGCTCAAGAGCATAAGAACACCTGCAGCTTTCAGAAGCAGAACAGTTAAGCTGTTACCATACTACACTGAAAAAAGGAGCTTTGAGATTTCCAAAATGACATTGGAGATAGACACAGGTAATCAGAATGCCATTACATGTGCCTTTATCATCTTATTGTTTTCTACTGCAAAGCATTAGTTCACTCTGTTTCACTTTCTGTTACTTGCATCCTCAGTGAGCTCACTCAAAATTTGGGTGCAGATTTTGTTAGACAGTTTTGGAGTTGACACTTTGTTAAGCCAACAGAGAACCAAAGACTCCAGCCATTTGGGTAGGGCTTTTACATCACCAGGAACTTCTACAGAAACAAATATTTGTCACATGTTTGTGTTATAAAAATATCAAAATATCACCTAAAATAAGCAGCATTTTTTTATTTGGAAACTTGATTCTTTATCTTGAAATGTCAAAGTTTTTCAGGGGGAAAATACAATAGTACTAGTTTCTGTCTGATCTAATATTTTGTTGTTTATAAACTTCAGTTTATTTTCATAAAGAGGACAGACAGATATAGTCTCTTGCTCTACAAGGCATTACACATTTTCCTGTGGTTTTCCTGTATTAATATTGCAAAAAGCTTAATTCTACCTCTATTTTCTAATTAAGGAAGTCACATTTGTTATTTTATCATTTTTAGATAAAATATAAACAAGAATTTGGCTACATTTGAAATTCATATATATTTATTTGATTGCTTCTCTTCCCTGATCAGATATAATACCTAAATAAAAATAAATAATAAAATTTGACATAAAATTAGAGAATGAACTGAGCACCACTGTTGTAAATGAGAAAACCACTCTATGTTTTTCTGACACTGCATTAGTGCTCTAGTATCACAGACAAGAGAAGAAAAAATATTGATACCCTCCCATATTGTGCAATAGGAACCATTTGTGTGATATGAAGGAGTTATTGAATTACACAGAATAGATCTGTTTATCCAATTCAAGCATTGAGCAATTTGTTCCAATTTAGAGAAAGGTAAAAGGACAAGTAAACCCAAGTGCAATAGGAAACACAAAATACATTGCAAATACACTTTATGAAGTGAAAAAAAACCTCAACAGACCTACTCAGATTAAGATGTTTAGTTTCATTTAGCCAGAGTACAGAGAAAAAAAAGTATCATATTTCTATGCTTTACCTAAAAAAATCCACCACAGTTAAAATACCTCCATAAGTACCATTTTTGCCAAGTACATGAAATTGTTCTAATGCTTACCACAACATAAATACAGATGACAGTCCTAGTAAAAGGTAATTAGCATATCCAATGATCCATGAAGCACATAGCTTTCAGTGTAGAGTTTAATTACCAAAGTTTCACACTAGGCTGGATCTTACGTTGAAATTTATGAGACAAATAAAGGATTATGATCCTGAATGGTACAAACATATTTTCTAGACTGCTCAGGTAGGCTGAGGAACATAAAAGGGCTTCACAATGGTATAGAGCAAAGCAGTTCAATCATGTGTCCAGGCTGTAGAGTCAGAGGGCTTTCACTGTCACTAGCACTGCTGGTGCAGCAAGAGTTATTGCCTAACAGAGAAATTAATCTATACCAACGGACACAGTTAATCCAAACCACACTGCAGATCCTGCCTAGCAGATTTTGAGTCTTACTCATCTTCAAAGTCACATCCAGAAGAAGACATTAAAATGAAATAGCCTAGACTGGCCTCATGGAGTTTGAAACAACTATATTTATGATGGCACACATTTATGTAAATTATAGATTGCATGCAGAGAAATAATTTCAGAAGATATTCTATTCACTTAAATCAATCTATTTTTTTAAGTTCTTAAAAACAGAAATGGCTGCTGCTTATCCTTCTTGTAAAGCTAGCATAAATTTTTTCTTTATTACTTTGAACAAACTTTCAACTGAATTTGCAGATGAAAAGAGAATGGTCATGAGCAACTTACTGAAATGAATTGCTGTGCTCATGTGATAAAGCCTTTGTGAAAGTAAATATAATCTAGGCTGATAGAGCAAACACACAGAAGCATATGAAATACTCTGTGATTTCAATAACTCAAATGCTTTTTGTTCTCTGAATTTGCTCCCGTAGTTTTGAATGTCAGAATCCACTGCTGTAGTGGAACTGGAAGCAGCTAGCATTTATACTGGAGAATAGATTGCTCAAGTCTGAAATGGGCAGCTCTTGCTTTTAAAAGAAATTCTTTCCATTTCTCTAGAATTACTTTCATTAGTCCTTGCGCACAATTATCAAAATAATTGGAAAATATTTGAATAAAAAGTTGTTATTTTCTTTCAGGTCAAGAGCAAATCAAGACAAAGGTTTAGAATCTCAAAAGGAAAGCATGTGCACTAAAAAGGTCGGAAATACTATTAATGAAATTGTGCTCATTTGCAACACAGCAAAACACAAAGTGCAAATAGTGCAGAATTGATGAAAATCTGACTTTTCACGAGACCACAAAGCCTTCTACTATAAAAAAGCCCCCCTTGTTTGATCTAATCACAGTAACTGTATTTCTACAGGCTGTATATCACCAGGAATATATGATACACTCCAACTTACAGAAAAGCAGAGATCTTCAGTCACTCATTTCAAAGGTGGTTCTACCCCTCTATTCCGCTCTTGTGACACCCCAGCTAGAGGACTGCTGTCAGCTCTGGGGGCCCAAAAGAAGGACAAGGACCTCTTGGGGTGAGTCCAAAGCAGGCCATGGTGATGATCAGAGGGCTGGAGCAGGTCTGCTGTGAGGACAGCTGGGCTTGTTCAGCCTGGAGAAAAGGCTCCTGAGTGATCTAAATGCAGCTGTGCTACCTGAGGGGGCACACAGGAGGGAGGGAACTTGGACAAGGGGAATGCCTTAAAACTGAAATAGGGCAGGTTTAGATTAGATATGAGGAAAAAAATTCTTCACTATGAGGGTGATGAGGCAATGGAGCAGTTGCCCAGAGCACTTATGGATGCTTCTTCCTTGAAAGTGTTGGAGCCCAGGCTAGATGGGTCTTTGAGCAGCCTGGTCTTGTGGAAATTATCACAGGTTGGAACTAGATGATCTTTAGGGTCCCTTCCAACCCAAACCATTCTAAAGTTCCCTGAATATAAATGAAAGCATTACTAAAAAAATGACCACAAAAACCTTCTTAAAGGTTTCATAAAAATAAGATAATACTTTAATAAATAGAAGAAATATAATACTCACTGGAAAAAATAAATTGAACCAAGCTTGTTGAGGATAACCAAGTATTTTGATCATGAATTAAAATCTTCTTAAATTAACTAAAACTAACACCATTAAACACCTTTTAGCATTTCTTATTAGAGACCCTAGAAGCATACTCTGAAGACTTCCATGGCAAAAGAAACATTAATAAAAATGTGTATTTGTGTAGTATAACCTCTTTTTGTTGCAACAGAGTATTATACCAGTTTTAACCACCTTTAGAGTCAGAAGAAATTTCAGTAATTTTTATTTTCTGGGGATGAAGTTACTATAAAAAAAGAGAGAAAAACACAGATTTGTAATTTGAAGCTGAGAAAATAATACCTTGTGTACTAACAACCAATAAAATATTCAAGTGAAATGCTAATTAAAGAAAAAATTAAGTATTTTACTCATATATTGACAAATCTTTGGCAGCTAACATTGGGAAAAGAAAGTCTAAAAAAATGGAAGCCAAAACTAAAGTTAGAATAACGAAAGAAATAAAAAATATTTAGCCAAAATCCCCTTTTCATTTGAAAATGCAAATGAATGAAATAAAATATTAAGCCAAAAAACCCTTTTGATTTGAAAATACAAATAAGAACTTCAGATCTCTCAAGGTCTTTGTTACCTGTGCAATGCTTTTTGATATATATCTTGTTCTAAATACTGTAGCACCCATGTTTTTGTATCACAATGGCAAAGCCAAAAGGTTGTCCCTCAAAAGTGGTTCTGCAGGAATAGAAATGTTTTAGAAATGTGCAGTTTCAGAAGTGCACCAACCACAATGTGTTACAGGAAGAAAACTGAGCAGCTCTGTAAGGCAACTAGCAAACAATCATGCTCCAGGAGCAGCAGTGAACCAAATGCAGTTCCTCTCCCTGCTGTTCTGCACTCCTCCCATGCACACTTTATCATACCCAAATTTCTGATTTCAAGTAGAGTATGCCTCTAAGTACTAACTCAACTAATTCTGCTTCCAATACTAAGTGATGACTCCCTTCACCAGTGATGCATAAGTAAGAAATGTTTCTCCCTCTCTAAGCAGAGAAATTAGGTTTAGGAGTCCCTGTGGTTGCTCTGGAGGCAGAACTAGGCACCCAGACAATATCATATCTTGACAGATTTATGATCAAATGATTCAGGCCTTCCAAGAATGCATTCCAAAGAAACATGGAGCAGTCTGACCAAGAGCAGTATTCTGTGACATCTGCTTCTGTCTCTGATTTTGCGGTCAGCAAGGATTCAGCTGACATTATAGAGGTGTATAAAGAAAAGTCAGAAGAGCAGAGTTGAGGCACAGTGTGGGAAGCCAGTGGAAGAATGGCAAGGATGATTGCAAAGATGCTCAAGTGACTTCCAGATGGGGTGTGGAAAAACATACATGTCACACTAATAATACTTTAGTGTTGTGTGCTGGACAAGCAGGACGTCTGGAGCCACATGGAAACAGCAGCTCCAGCCACCCTGTGGCACAGAGAAACCTTGGTGGTGCCTGTGTCCCAGGTGTGGTGAGGTTAATGAAAGTCAATTCACACTTTGCATTTCATCCATGGCCTTGGGTTTGTTCCTGTGTCCTGTCCACCCTGACACACTCACACTGTTATTTCTCTTTGTTGCTCTCTTTGTAGAGGGGGGGCAGGTGAAGGATGTTAGACTAGGGCTAAAGGGAGTGAAAAGAGCAATTGCCACACCAAAAACTGAACTCATGGGCAATAGACAGAGGAAAGGAGTAGTAAGAGAATGGAGCAGGAAGAAAGGATGAGATTAAGCTTTGGCAAATAGAACTGGAAAAACAGAGAGGAATAAGGAAAGAAAAAGAAAGATGAATAAGACAGTCCTCTTGCTTAAAAAAAAAAAACCAAAAAACAAAATCATCCAAAAGGTTAATAAATTATATTTATTCAGATTCTTAATTGCCTTAAGTATTTATTTTTAACAGTGCCATTGATATTCTCAGCACTTAGGAATAAAGCTGGGGCTCCATACATGAGAAACTCACATTTTATTTTTCTTCCATTTTTTTTCCTTTTCTTTTTTTTTTAATTTCTGACTCACTTAGGAAGACACACTTTTCCATTTCCTCATTCTTCCCATCCAAAACTACTTGGGTAGCAAAGGAAAATGCACTGTGTTTTTTCAACCACAGTAAAGGAATTAGTGTTCATATGATAAAGCTACACTCCTGATGCTAACATAGAAATCTTCAAAGCAACAGGGAAAAAAGAACACAGAAATAAACAATGACTTTAAGGTTGACCTTCCTAACCACTGTAGCTTATTTCTTCAGTAATTGAAGTAAATTAGATCCCTGACTGGCTAAAGAAGGTAAAAATAGAGATTTGGTAGTTAAGGAAGGATTCAAGCAAAGGGTGGTTTTGAGGAAAAAATTTTACATTGCTTGTTGCAATTGAAGAAAAATGTTGTTCCAGGCTTATAGAGAAAGCAATGTGAAAAACTGCAGAAATGTAAGGTTCTGCAAGGCGGAGAGTCAGTAGTGCCCAGGGTTCTGGATGGGTGCATTTTAATTAAATCAAAGTAAACAAGCCACTGCAGGGCCAAGTGTGAGTCAAGCTGCAGGCAAGCCTGACATACAAAATTTGAAGGTGAGTCTGAGGAAGTCTGAAGTTGCTGAAGAAGGAGAAAAGATAACAAAGAGAGAAGCACGGGGCAATTTGCTTGGGGGAAAAAGAAGGACAGTAACTGTATGGGCAGGATGATGAATAGCCTAGAGCAGAGAGAGATGCTGGGTGCACAGGCTGGAGCAGAGATGGTATTGCTTGTCAGTGTGTGGCTGACACACATAACTCACCCCAGACTTAGGAATGGTGCTCACACCTTACAGGTTTTTCTGATTTTACCCCAGACATGCATAACAAAATGCTCTTCTGAATTTTGCAGATTCATTTATGGGTCACTGGCTGCATTTTGCACTTAAAGCAAGTTGGTCCATCTATTTTTTAATACCGTAACAGGTTAGTTGTTGTGCAGCTGAGTAATCAACAGATACTCCTGTCTTTTGGAAACAACTTTAGGGTTAAGTTTATATCTGTAGAGATTAGTAACACAAAAAAGTCTTCAGCCTTGTTCCCCAGGAATTCTGCAGGCTGTGGACTTGCAGTGCAGAGGATGACGTGATGGAAGGGTTCACAAAACATGTGCAAAAAAGAAAACAAATTTAAAATCTTCATCCATAACTGACATTACCAAAGTGATCATCCTGGGAAGTGCCACTTCCAGTGCACTTGTTTTTCCACATTTTTTTCCTTAGATTGACCAATAAATAAATAAAAACCTTGCTAAAAAATCTAGGCTAAAATAGCACTTGTGACCAAGAGGTAGGTAGGACAGCTTGTCAAAGTACTTTTCTCCAGATATTTCACCCTCTTTTTACAGGAAGAAAGTAAATACACAGCTCAAATGTTCAAGTGATCTAGTACAATTGAGGTACAATTGTGACCTGTTTTTTATCTAAAATGAGAATATAAGTTTTTTATATTAAACCTATTCAGTCTAAGGCCATTTATCTTATGACTCCTTACATGTATGTACCCTGATTCACAGTGAAAATTATGGACACAGCCATAGGTAGAGAAAAATTTGCTTTATGTATAGAAAGCAGGCTTTTTATCAATCACTAGAATATTCCCAGAATGGCAGGTTTCAAGACATAGTTAATTCAATTAATTGTGAAATGCTTTCAAAATTTAGTTACATAGAAGCATTTTTCAGGTCATTAACTGCTTATGTTTCTCACCAAAGGGGCGCTACATTAAATAGTAAATAAATTACATTAAACAAAATGAGCTCAAAATTGATTAAAATGATAAAAGACCTCACTTTGAATACATATACACTTTTGCCTAAGTGTCTTTTGCAAGAAAAACAGCCTTGTGTTGTTTTTGTGTAGCAAAGACACCTGACAGGAGACTTTGTTCAACAGCCAATTAAAATTCATTCTGTGTTTACAAGGGATGAGTTAACTGCTGGAGGTATTATGGGATATCTGTATATCAAAAATGCACTAGTTTGATAAAATAGATGTAAGCATCTTGACTGTCAGCAATGTTCTCAAGGAAAGTCAGCTTTGAAAATATGAGTTTGCATACAGAAAGTATTCATAAACAGGTCCCAGTTCAGATATTTCAGGGTTTTATCATTTTAAGTCCTTCTTAATTTCAGCTTTGTATTTTTGATAACATGATTACTCAAGTCCAGCACAGTAGAAATGCTTATATTCATCCTTGAAATTCTTAATATTGAGCCCTTAAATCCAATGATTTTTCCATGCCCTTCAACATTGCTTCACTGTAGTATTCAGCTTTACATTTTTGACAATTAACGCTTACTTGATAATTAAGAGCCAGCTGATGCTTAGTTTTCAATGGGAACTCAACAGTAGATGGGGCAGCCCTATTGATCTACAATATAAATATTTTCTCTTTTTCCACAGCTGTCCAAAAATATACCTAATTCAAAAAAGAATGTCAGCATAGGCATAAGCTGGTTATTGCTAACATATAATGAAATATTTAAACCTGTCTGCTTTAGACAAAGTGTGTGCTCAATTGAGCAGCTAAGCAGACAGATAAACAAATGATGTATTAACCTTTCTTAGGTTGTTGATTGACCAGCAATTTCACAGAAGAATTTTATATTTAAAAGTGCATACATCGTTTTTGGTCCAAGGCCTGGCAGCTGTGTACTTCAGAATGCCTCCTGAGATGCTGTGGAAGATTTCTCTCATTGTCCTCATGGCCCAGTAGGTCAACAGAAAAATGTGCAAGTGTCTTGTGATAATGACCCTTTATCTCACTCACAAACCTAACTTCTATATAATGCTGCATCAGCAATAATTTTTTGCTCCCATGACACCTCCCCCTTCTACCCTGTTTCCTTTGTATGTTTGTTTTGGGTTATTTTTGGGGGGTTTTTTGTTTTTTGTTTTTTTTAATAACTTTTCCAGTTCTGAATTTCCTCCAGGAACAGATTATTTCACTTTCTTCTAGCAACAGTGCCAGCAGGTAACTTGCTCAGCCTCAGCTACTGAGATATGTATCCAAGATTCTGAGGCTTTTACACATTGCAGACACAGAGCACAGCAGCTACAAATCTGAGAGAGACTTTCTTTCCATCTTCACAGCATTGCTGTGCTTTGGGAACAGCCAAAGCTCTGACATGCCTGAATTCTGTAAGACTGAAAGGCTTCAGTCTCACCAGAGCTTTTGTAGGGATGCCACAGCTGATCAAACAATTTGCAAATCTGTTGCAGACCTTCTGAGAGCTGCAGCAGCTGTCACTGTTCATCGCCCAGCTTCCAAGGCAATTCTATCGATCATCCTTACCAGCACACACTTGTGCTGTGCTATAAGTGCAGTCCATGGACATTTAGGGACAAGTGGCAGTGCAAGCAGAGAATGATTTGAAGGACTTTTCAAAATATTTAATACTTTCCTATACAAGAAATAGGAACTATATTGGTCTTAATTTATTAGTACTCGAGTTGCCTCTCTGACTACCCATTCGGCTATCTTATATGTTAAATATGCAGCTCTGGGAAAAAAAGTAATCAAAAAAGTCATAAGTGGTAGCGTTCATCTGTTTGTTTCATACTTTTGCAAAGCCTACTTGATTGAAGTAAGACAAAATAAAGGAAATCACAGTGGGAAGAGAGGGAAATAATTTGTAGATCAGTTACCAATCTTGTCTTGTGTATCAGTTTGAGAATCAAGACAAAGGACAGAAGAGATTTGGATATCAAGCTTACCAAAGAAACTGAGATGTTCTGTTTCAGGAGTCTGTTTAATTCTTACTATATGCTTAATTACAAAATTTATTTTTTTGCATTAACACCTTTTCTTTATGTCAATAAAAACTAATCTGGAAAACAACCCATTCATAAAGCTTCGATACGCACTCAGAGCAGCCCCTGAGCTTGCCTTTGTTACCTGGTGTAAACATTCAAGGCTGTTTTCCTGCTCAGTGCAGTAAAATGGCAGAGACACAAATTAACTTGAGGCTAAACAAAACATGATGATCGACAGAACATTACTTCATCTTTTTGTTTCTAAAATACAATAATAATACAAAAATCATGCATTAAGTGGCCAGACTTGGATATTGAGTCATTGAAGAAGGTACTTGTTTTACACTCAGTTTGAAATCAATCCCTGGGAGCTGATAAAGGTGGGATCAAACAAGGTCAGTGAAGTTGCTGTCCAGGAGCCATCAATCCCCTTACTTTAGCAAGGGCTGTAAGCTCAAGTACTTTAATGAATCCAAAACAGACAGCCTGATGTCAGCATCCTAAGCATCACCAAGAAACCTAGCAGCAAGCATAGCAAGCTACTCTTTTTAGTGTTCCAAATAATTTTCAGTAAAATTATTGTTGCTAAAAGTGAGATTTTAAGCCTAGTATTCCACTGCATGGTCTCTCTAAAATGTGGTGTTACTACAAATGTCCCTTAAACATGTTAGAATATATACTGAGAAGCCATGCTTTAGATCTGATCCAAATTAACATCTCTCAAACTGTAAAATATAAACCATAGGAAATATCAAACAGATTGAAGTTTTGTAAATGGAATTATTCACTGAACACAGCTGTTGTCTCCATGCACTTCTTTAGTTTCATTTTTATTCCTTAAAAATAGAACCAGAATAGGTGACTGAATTTTGCTTTTGGTTAATGTGTTTGCCTATTTCTCTTGTACTATTATGGACAAACAGCCATCTACTCTTTCAAAGAAAGAATGATTACATAGGCCACTGGAGATCTGTTCTATGTTAGACTTTTATCCAGACCAGAGCATTCATCTGGAAAACAGACTCAGCTTCAGTGTTCCTGTTCTGAGCTAAGTGGAACAGGGACTGAAGGATCTCTCACATCTGAAGGAGAGCTTGTCAATCAGCTATGGAGTATATTTAGTTTATAAAACATTAGTAAGCACCTTGTCATCTTAGTAATTTCTAAGATGTTTTCCTACATTTCCAAGATATGTTTTCTTTACAACAGGTCTGACCTTTTCTTCAAAAATTAACCTCAACCTAAACTTTTAGATCACTCCTTTAAAATTAATATTCATTATAGTCACTTCTCCTGAGGAGGGACATTGTATCAATGTTATTCCACCAGAAATTAGAGCAGAAAAAAGCTTTCCAGAAGTTCAATATAGCCAGGGTGCTTAATTCACCACTGTATGAGCAATTGCCTCTTCGATAAATTATGCAGCATTTATTAAACAATGTATTACCTGTTCAAACAAGAAACAAAGTTCTCTGCTGTGCATATTTTAGTAGATGGAGTATGATACATGATGCTGCAAGGCAACAGAAAGAGGAATGGGGGAGTTTTGGCACTAAATTCAGGGTGAGACAGGAGAGATGTTTACCACAGAGTGAAAAATGTTCCACAAGGAATTGGTGAGTTGAAGAGAACATCAAAGCTGTGAATATTTACAATGCATTTATCTCTTTCTAAGCCAGTCAGAGAGAAAGACTCTGACATTGTTAGAATTGTCCTGCTGTGTTCCCACATTTTAGTTTGAAAACAATTATCATTCCTTTCTACAAATTTTATTAAAATGTTGCTTCTGTTAAATAGTTACTTTTGCTTCATAAATTCCCTTTGTCTTCACTGTCCATTTGATCACTTCTTAGAACATACAGCTTATTAAAAAGGACTCTGTGGACTCAGCCAAAACATACTAGATGCTATGTGAAATTTAAAATTTAGTAAACAACCTATCACTACAAAACAAGCATAAACCTTCTGACCACAGTTTGTGCCTTATGTATTTACTATACTGAAAACAGAGAGATTTAGATTGGACATTAGGAAAAAATTCTTCATTATCTGGGTGGTGAGGCATTGGAACCAGTTACCCAGAGAAGTTGTGGATGATCCTTCCCTGAAAGTGATGGGGCTCTGAGCAACCTGGTCTAGTGTAGGGTGTCCCTGCCCATGGCAGGAGTGCTGGAACTGGATGGTCTAAAGTTCCCTTCCAACCCAAACCATTCTGTGATTTTACTTCAAACTAGCTCTGTTAGGGTCTGCCTCAGAGCCTTCTGTTGCTGTGGTCACGTGGATCCCTTCTGGATGGAACAGCATTTTGTGGTGTGATTACAGCTGATTCATAACAGATTAAAATGGGACACTGCTCTCTCACTACAAAATTGCGCTGTTTACTACTACAGGTTTTAAATCTTAAAAGTAATCCAAATGTTGATTCATTGTTTTTTCTCTAATTCTCTGTTGGAAGCGTTTAATTCTCTGGCAGCAGATTTTTCTGGAGAGAATAACCTCTGACAAAAAAAAAAAAAAAAAAAGATATATGGAAAATTATATAGAGGGACAGTATATTTTTAAATTTAGCTATAATAACATATAATAACATATTACTTATATGACCTAGTTTTTAAAAAATGTATTTGTAGCAGGTTTCTAGATTACAATATGGGACACTATTCTTTTTACTCCAAATACTGAATATATATCTCCAGAGTTTGTTGTTTCTGAAGTTTTCACTGTAAATGTAACTCATAAGATGTTATGAGTAATCTCAATTTTCAGTTGTGAGGGAAACATAGGTTTGCTATAGAATGCTAGTTGTTTAGGAACAAGAATTAATTCTACCTTTGCTGCAACATCTTGCAATCAGTCAGCAGGGATAGTAGGCAACTACACAGTCAGCTAGGGCTGTATTTTGTTTCTGCTTCTGTCAATGTTCCACTTAGGATTCTCCTCCAACTCTTCCTGTTATCTCCATCATTCTTGGAGACAGTTACAAATTGCCTATTTCTTTCTGCTGTGAGTTGGAATGATTGATTTGTCAATGTCTCGTTAAAATATATTGTACAAGTCTTTATATGTCTTTATATTCAGAGGCTGATTTTTCTAAAAGATAATGTTAGGAATAGAGCACAGATGCAGGAACAAAGTATTCAATCTCATCTGTCTTGTAGAAAAAAACTTAGTGCAAGATTTCCTTAACTGTCCCATTTCAAATACATAAATAATTTCAGTTTGTGTTGCCTACCCAGTCAGATACATTAAGTCTTGAGCTTGCTCTGTTGAAATAATTGTGGCAGAAAGGTTTTATGTGGTTTTGCAGAGTACAAATGTTTTCCACAGACATATTAAAATGTTAAATGGGGGCCAAATTCTCTGCAGATGTTAAAACCACCATTCTTTAGAGGCTATGACGTTGGAAAAAAATCCTGCATCAATGGAATAAGGCAAGAATTCCAGCTACAAAGTTGTTCTTTGTCCCTCTTCTGTTCCATCTTCTCTCATACCCACAGCTGCTCTTTTATCCTAGATGATGCTTCTGTATTTCGTTTTCTCAGTTAGAGAAATGGATGTGTTTAATTTCCTTCTATGGTCTCTCTCCTCTCATGTCACAAAACGATTCCTAAATTACATATTGATTGCTGCAAAGAGTTTCTCATGGCAGAGACAGTAATAACATGTTCTTTTATGAGAGCACTTTTACAACATGAAGTAAATCATTCCAAAAAAACCCCTCTCCCAAGCTGGGTTTAAACTCTCAGCAACTGGCTAGCTAGAAAACATAACACATACATAAACCTTATGGTATCAAGAATCAGATTTAGCTTACAGAAGAAGAGGCCAGAATTTGAACTGCATGGACTTTTCTTGATGATAAAGTGTCTAGTCTGCTAGCATAGACCAAATAAAGAAGATTATTTTTGGCTTGTCTTCAGAAATATCCTCCAGATCCTCCCAGTTGTTTCTGTGGTACAAAGCAAATATTGCAGTGGTTAAACAACCACTTAATCACCCCAAGAAAAGGGAAAATCATTATGTCTAGCACAAAACTATTTTTAATGTAGCTTATACACAGCAAATAGAAAGGAAAACAAAGGAAGACAGAAAACACCCATGTGTTCTTCACCAGTAAGGGAAATAATTTTCATCTATATCTGTATGATGAACTGAAGGTTATTGAGGAAAAGGCAAAAATAAAATATCCATGGTGCCATTCACAGCATTAGCTTAAATTCTTATTTCAGTTCACAAAATCCATAACTTACAATAATCTACAAGAGGAATGTTGTTCCATCATTAGTTTTGGATGCTCTTGGTAAGGAACAGAGACTGTTGAGATGGAATTATCCTGAAAGTTGCTTTTCAGAATGGAGTCTCTGATTTCCAAACGCAGAAATTCAGTTCTTAAGAAGGACACTATTATATACTTGACAAACAAAAATTTAATGGCACAATGAAAATTCAACACAAGCTAAAAGCCCCCAAGAGATTACTGTCTCTGCATACACTGAAAGATAAATTATTTGCATGTTTTAGTAATTAGTCTGTCTCATAAGGAAAGCTGATAATGGACATTAGTGTAACCAAGTTCAACATTCAAAGTTTCTAATTAAACAGTGAGTCCATTCTAAACAGTGAACAAAAGTATTACCATTTTCTTCCACATAACTTGTTGGATCCTGTACAAAGCCCTATATCTGACAGAATGCATTTATCCCATTGTCTTTTCATGGGCTACATTAAATAAAACAATTTAAGAGTGAACCATGACTTTTGTGAAGTATTAATGTAAGAGTTTATCATTTTTACTAAGCATGTTAAGGCATTCAGTGGTAGTCCATTTGGACCACTGAGAAAAATAAGCTGTGGAGAGAGAACAAAACTCACCCAAGTTTCTGCTATATTGTGTGGGGTTAAAATTTGTAAAACCAGCTCTGGGGTAGGAACTGTACTGCATGTGAAGGACATGCTGCCTCTTGATGCACCTGGAGATGGATTTTTGCAGTAATCGGAACAATGCTATCTCAAGATTTTTCTGAAACATTTTTTGGAAACCAGCACTGAAAAGCTTGTTTAACTTTCATCTGCACAAGTTAATTCTTATTAACACAGTTGCTGCCATCATATTTTTCATTTTCATGGTCAGTCAGCAGATACAAAAAAAATATTTCCAACCACATAGAGAAAGCAATTTCTTTATCGCAAATTATAAGAGAAAAACATTTCCTTTATTATTTTATAAGGTGTGAGAAGATTCCAGTGGCTAAAATTGTGATGAAAGCTTATGGAAAATAATCAGCAGGTACAGAAGACTAAATCAATCTTCTTGAAGTTCTTTACTGTGAAAGTCCTAGTTCTTTTTCTACATAATATTTCCACTAATATCACTTGTAGCTCTGCACTAAGTAAGAGCTCAGGATTTTCATACATTGTTGAGATGAATGTTGCCAGACATTATCTAAGATTTATGCAAATGTACACTCTAGGAGAAACTGCCATTCTTTCTGCATGGAAATCTCTTTTAAATTGATGCAGGTTTTGTCTTCAAAACCACGTTCCTTTTGCCAGCACCCTATTGCTTAACCTTTTCAGATTAATGATCGAGAATCAAAGTAAAAATCATTCATGATCTGCTCAGTCAGAATGAAATGTGTACATGTGTGCAATAATAATAATGTAATTTATTTGTGCATATGTTTCAGAAGATGGATTGGAAATATTCAGTCTTGAAAGTCGCAGTATGTGGTGTTAGGAACGGAGTTTTTCTCTGCTTTCTGCTACATCTGTGCTTCTCAAGCTTTACAATTGCAGACATTTTTGACTCTCCCTCTACCCAGAAGAATTAAACACTGATTGAGAAACAACAACTTAATCTTGCATACAGAAAATCCAGTGGCACTTAGAGCATTTTGCATCTCACTCATATTCAACTTAAGATTTAGAATTAGCCTCACCTTTTCCTGGAAAAGGACAAAGATACCTACAATTCCCCAGTACCACAAGGCTCCTGTTAGAGCCTATAGAACTGCAAGGTAAGGCAGGCCTAGATTTCCTTTTAAGCAGGTGTCTGCAGAGGCCAGGATGACCATCTGAGCCTTACCTGAGCCTGGGACTAAAGGAAAGGTGCAGGGAGTGATATGGTGAAAATAAAATCAAATTTGCAAACTGTCCACTCCAATCTACATACTGCAGGACAAAAAACAAACAAACAAACAAACAAACAAACAAACAAACAAACAAACAAAACCCCAAACCCTGACCCATGATATCAGCTATTTCAGCTTTACAGGGTCAAATCCATAGTAAATTAAATAAGGAATGAATACTGAAATGTGCCACCTTAAAAAAAAAAAATCTCTATGGTAGAAATCCAGCATGGTTCTTATCTTACAAAGATGCAGAAGCATGTTTCTAAAACATAAAGTATGCTAGAAGCTGTAGGCAATATTCTGCAGACATTATTATTTGACAGAAAAAGTTCTTCTAGCTATACATAAAAAGTATTGCAGGTGAGTGACAGAGCATGGAAATTAGAAGCTAAGGGAAAGCACAGACAACTCACACTATAAAAGTTCCTATTTAGGACACATATGGCTAAAACAACATCTTTAAGAGGGAGGTCCTTCTGCAGAAATTAACATTCAGCATAAAATCTGACATATAAGAACAACTACTTAAAACAGGACATTTCATGTAATTTGAAAAGGTGCTACACAGTTAGCAAAAGAAGAAAAATGGAAGCAAGAAGTGTACCCATATACATATCTACTTCCATGCAAAAGTTAATTGAAAATACCAGCATCTTCTAGGCTGCACTGACCTTACTCACTCCACTCTAGCAAACACTGCAGTCCTGAGACAATTTATTCCCCTACAGGACTAAATTACATTTGCAACTTCATCCACTGTTGGCAGAGGAAATGCTCACATTTCTAATGCTGCATGAAGCCTTCAGTATGTGCTGACTATAGCCTTTGAGGCCAACTTTTTCTTCCCTCATCCCCAGAAATCTAATCAGCTTTTCACTTATTCAGTCATATTGGAGCGAAAGAGATAAGATGGTCCTTGTCTTTGGGTTTGTTTGTTTGTTTAATCACAACAATGTGAAATGAATGGGCATTTGGGATTACATCCTATTTATCTAAATTAAATCAGTTTTTTTCTTTTTTTGGTTTGCAAAACCCAGGGGAGTGGATCAGTAGATGAAAAAAGCGAGAACAACACTGTAATTTTGAGTGCAGCTGTTTCCTGTATATATGAGAAGTAAAAAGAGATGAAGAATTAATTTAATTTATTCAAATTATAAATTAAGTGAAGGCCTGGCACACACTTTATTAAAGAAAATAATTTCTTTTTTAAAATAAAATGAGGTTTGTTTCTTTAAATATTAATATCTTAAGTAACAACAAGATAGACTATAAAAGAACCAAAATTTATATCACCATATCTCACACTCAGTTTACATAGGACCTAGGCTTTTGAAAATACCATTCTCTATTTCAATTCAACTAGATAAAATGGGCAGCTTTATTACAGTTATAGAATAATTTATTAATTTTAATAATGTCAATATAACTTTTTAAACTATATTAATACGAAGGTTCAAAATTGAATCTTCAAATATTTCAAGTACAGCCAGAAACTGAGAACTTTTTCAGCAGCTAAATCTTTAGCAGACATATTATAGACAACTTTTTCTGTCTGCCTAAATGCAGGCAACATGAAAATGCAGCAGCAGCCTGTAGTTCAACATTGTCTGAAGAAAAAATACCACAACTCTTTCCTGAAAATCATGATTTCACTTTTTATAAAACCTAGCACAATTCAAGAAAAATGCCCACTGTGAATATACTCTAACTTGGTATCCTAAAGGAATTAACTGGTAGAATCTCACATATCAGCCCATTGAGAAAGAGATTAAAAAATATTTGGGTTCATACAATCTCCAAATTCTGAAGGTTATTTTTAAAAATGTGTAGTGTAACTAACTTGCCCGTTTTTGTCAAAAAAGTTCAATATTTACCAGCTACCCAATGGAGTATGACAGCAGTACAATTCTGTGAAACTTGAAAAAACCTCTATAAAAATGGCAAATCAAATCACTTTGAGAATAGTAACTGAAGCATTAAAAAATTTTAATTAACAATACTTGGATCAGGAGGAAGCTTCATGCCAGTGATCATTATTTAAATGCTAGGAAGGAAGTTCATCCAGGCACACAAATGTGTCTGTTCAGGAAAACCAAGGTGTTAGTGTACAAATAAGTCAAAGTAGAAAGATTGAAGATCTTGACCTTCTATTTACATAAAATCTTCATACATGACTGAATAAACTCAACATTATCTCAATCACTTCAGGTAATAATTATGAATTATTTTTATGTTCATAGCATGAACCATAATCTATTTAAGTATTTCATGGTATATATACAGAACAAGAAACCTTCTCATGGGAATAAAAAATTGTGATTTTTTTTTTTTTATAAATAGCAGGGAAACAAGAAATATTACATTAGGCAAAGTATATTTTATTATCTATTATTTTTTCCTTAAAAAGTCAGGATTATGTGTTGGGAAATGTGCATGGCTTCCTCAGACAACTTTATTTTATTACAATTGTTGGTCTAGTAAATACAACAGAAGTATAAAAAGTTAAGACTACAGAACTCTTGAAAGTCATTGCTAATAGTGGCAAAACTGTCAGCTCTCAGTGCAGATTACTAAATGTTAAGATTAGCAAAATGAAGATTAAGGAAATTCTCTGGAGTTATTAATATGCCTGTAATAGTTTTCCATAAGATACCAAGGGAAATGTTTGTATTCAGGGCCAGAACTACACAGATGGAACTCCATCAATATTAAGACATATTGCCAAATTCAGGATATTTTTTCTGGACTACTTACTCTCCAGATTCTTTATTTAAAGAAGAAAAACAGTACCAAAACCAAACAAAAAGCCCCAACCAAACGAAATAAAACAGAGCAACAAAACAAAGCAAAAAACCAGACCAAACTCCAACACACTAGCATTAACCAAAGCACAAAAGGCAACAAAGCTAATAGCACCTGAAATAAATACATCTCTCTAACACTGACATATCTGAAAAATACAATTTTTTTCATCAAGGAATATTGAGTTTTTTGTTGTTACAGCCAACCATTTTTTTACATTATTTATTTTTTCCAAGTTATACTGAATATTTTATGCATCTTGTGAGCAAATAAAATTAAACAGTACAACTTGATTTTATTTCAGATCATGCAAAACTTTTACTAAATAAAAATAGAATAAAAATAAATTTTAAAAAAATTTCACTATTGATCATATTAAAAGTCCTCCTACAAGTAATTGATATAAAATTTTGTAAGGGTAAACCTGTGACATATGCTAGCATTCTTGTAAGTGCTAAAAATTTTGCACAAACTTATTCTTTTTCAAAGGAAGACAAAATTTTGTGGGCATCTGATCTCGAAATCGAAATCAACAGCAAAAAAAAATCTTAATCTTCTGACAATTGGATTTATTATCAGATAAAATATAATTGTGAGAAATTTCTGAATCTTTTGACACTTGGAGTAATTCAATATCTATGCATTGGCTGTATGAACTATTAACTGTTTAACTTAACAGAAGAAACAAGTTTGGGAAGAAACCCAATGTGCATTGTGAGATACATTAAGAAATAGCTCTCCCCTAAGCTCTCCTTTTTGCATAGGATATTTATTTTACTAATTAAAAGACTCACTATTTAAAATTTGCTACCACAAACCCAGCAAGTCTAACAACACCAACCAGTGTTCTTGTGCCAGTTACTGGCAAAAAATAATGGGCAAACCTAATTCAAACTTTAGGTGTATACCACAGCCCAAAAGAGATCTGAGACATTGAGAAAAAATCTGAATTACCTGGACAAATTATAGAAAGAGTAAGACACTACTGGAGTTATGAAGGTTATTAAAAATGCCTGGAAGAAAAGCTTTCATTTGTATAGGCTTTGAGAAGAGAGAGTGGTCTACTGAAACCTTAGCTGCCACCAAAAGTACTTGTTTTCTGCTTTGATGATACAGAAAATTACATTTGATAATATTTTCCTTTCAAAGCCTAAGAATAAATACAAAGGTTTAGAAAGAACAGAAATATCTGCTAGAGGATTTATGGGGAAAACTGTTCCTGAAACATCTCATGACTACACCAGTGTGTGTCACAGAGTACTCCAGTATACACATGTCTACAACATGCCATCCTCACTTTAAATCTGAGCAGGAATACAGCAAAGAACAACTCAGCAATGTTTACCTTGACAGCATAATCTGTCAACTGCAGATCACTTCCCCAAACGTAGCTGTTGTTACCTCTCTGAAAACAAGCCATGGTTGCTCTTGCATTTCCAGAAGATGGATCTGCTTGAAGTAGCCATGATAGCCATGATAGCCATGATAGCCATGGGATTCTGCAACTTTAGTTTCCTCCCAGTATAAAAAAGCCCTGATGCTCTTCAGATACCTCACACTGACAGGAATGGTGGCTGGCACACTATCAGTAAGAGAGCAAAGCCATGATTTTTGAAACAGAACACACAAGTCTTTGCAGCTCATATTAAGACTTATTCTCAGTCAGAGACCTCAGTTTTGTCTAACTCATTCTCTTTAGGTAGGATGCAAAGGAGACATGTGACACATTTAACTGCAGAACCACAAGTTCCCAGGCAAAATATTGAAATGAGGAACCTGTGCTCTCATAATGTATCTCCCTTCCATATCTGATAGGTTTTCACTCTACAGAACAGGCACGATACACACACGTAGTTCCACGCTGTGCAACAAGGGGTATGCAGATAAATGAGCTTCCTTCCTGCACTGCAGCACTGACTGCTAAAAACTTGGCCAAGTGCCCCCAGCAAAGAGCTCTGGTTTACACAGCCATTTTTATGACCCTTCGATAATCCAGCACAAAATTGCTGGTTTTGAAAGGGGAGTGATGGTTAGAGGAAAGATGGACCGTAATGAGAAGGGAGGCTGCAGCTGACCAGCTTGACAATCAGAAGTTGAGGCTTGCAAAAGGCTTCCATTCTGTCACCTCTGTTACAGAAGGCCAAAACATCTAGCTGCCTGCATGTCTTTCAGGAAATGGCATAAACAGCTTCCAAGGAACCCAGAAAACATAAGATGTGAAACATTGTCTTGCTTTCACCCACGCCCAGGAGATTTCTCCACATCTACTGTTTCTCAGATGAATCTTTGCTTAACACTTTGGAAAGCACAGGAGGATTACACTGTGGCATGTTTATCCTATAATTCTGCAAATTCACCTTGATATTACTAAAGTACTTTTAGGCACTTGGTGAACTTTCTTTTTTCTTTTTTTTTTTCTTTTATCTGAAAAGGAGGGAAAAAAAAGGAATTTGGAGGCAATCAGTCTCTAACTGATACTCTCTGAACTTTCCTCCAATTTCGAAAATACAAACTACAAGCCACAAAGTAACTCAAATTTCTCAAGAAGTCTACAGAGAAAAGTCAGAAATTACACTTAGAACACTGCAAAAACTTGATTTTTTAGTTCTGCCCTTCTCTTAGTGTACTATGGAACCATAGCAAAATGTATAGAACATTGCATAGGAAAAGGATCGTTTGGAGGGTTTTTGTTCTTTGTTTTGGTTTATACAACAGAGATATGAAGTTTCTCTTAGAATGGCCTTCTAAAAACCAAAGTCAGCAGCCAGAACAACTGCATCTTCATCACAAAATCAAGTATCAAACTTCTGTGAATGATCAGTGTTAGATAAGAATTTGTGCGAATCTGGCAAGGGAAAAGCTTCAGATTCTAAATCTTGTCACTAATCTAAGGTGACAGTTATATCAATATTTTAAAAATTGAGGCAGAGAATTAACAATTAGCATTCCACTAAGGCTGTGTGTTAGAGGAGAGCCTGGTGATCCAGGAGGCATTCACTCCTGGGAAAGCTCATTTCTGTACAGCTAAAACTGAATGTTATGTCCTTGAGGCCTGTTCCTACACAGTAATGCACACAGTTATCTTTTGAATGTGGGTTGTTAGGCATATAAATGTTTTTAAAAAGTTACCCTTTTTTAAATTCCCTTTTTACAACGTCCATATATATTTATTAATATTTGCAAAGCTGAAGAGGTATGAAAGAGCAGTAATGAAAAGAAAGGAAAACTATTGTTATGAAGCAGGCACAGCATATAATAAAACAGAACTAATCCAATGCATAACTTTAAAGTTGGCCAGCTTTATCAGGAGAGAAATATCTCATGAAAGGCAAACAAACACCAATCTCATTTTTCCTTTTCATACATGTATCTGTACTATTATAAATTTATCAAATAAAGGACAAAGAAAATTAAAAAATCAACAATTGACTGTTTATTAAAAGAATGCAGTCAAAACAAATTTCTAAAAGAATTATTTGTCAGTAGATAACAAAAGAGAAGGAGATAATTATTATTTAATTTACTGAGTTATTTTAGTAGGTGCAAGGTCTCAAAGCTTTCCACTTCCAGGCTTCATATCCTAATAACTTATCCCTACTAAATTTATAAAACATTAGAAGCTGAAACTTTTTTATCAGCAACTATTCAAGACATAAAGTTGAATGTCTTTGTGAAAAGCCTAGAATCTATCATTTTATTTTTGAGTCCTTGCCCCATTTACACCAACTATTTTGAACTCTATTCCTTAGAAAGACTCCAGGTGGTTGATTTCAAACTAAGTCAACCTTTCAACATTTTCTATATAAGAGCACCAATGTTAATAAATAAATAAATAAATAAGAGATATTTTCTTCAATAATGGCATACTTTAAAAACCACATTCTCAATGCTTGTGCATTCATTTAAGTGGAATGTGTGTCTCATCTTGGTATTTAATTAATCACTTGGAAAAAACCCCAACAAAACAAACCAGCAAACTGCCATGTGGGATGTATTTGAACTACATAGGTTTCTGTTTAATTATCTTTGTTTCAGAAGCAGCATTTATTCACCACATCTGCTAAAATGTGTTAGCTTCTCTGTAAATGTAATATCTAATCTAAAATCTAAAAATATTTTTCATTTCTCTTTTACATCCAATATTGATGATTTCCATAATCAAATTGATGTCCTTAAATGTCTCTTAACACTCCCACTTACTGACAAATTAGTTTGAAAAATACAAAAAAGAACAATAAAAGTAAACATTTAAATTTTTGTTCTAATGGAATATTTGTCCTTTAAGTTATTTCTTGCCTAGAGCACGTGCTCAGCTTAATTCAAATAGCTTTTTGAATCTAACATAGGGTAGAATGTCTTTCATTGGTTTCCACCGTTTATGTACTATTTCCAATCTATTGCACATGAGTAATATTAAAATGAAGTGTTCACTTCTAGCTGCTTTGAAAAATATTAGTAGGAAAAAACACTCACCTTCAGGCTCCCCACAGAGTGTACACTGTGACTCTGCAAAGAAAAAGAGAAAATTATAATTTCTTTATTTTAGGATGTCATAATGATATCCAAATATAACAAAACTCAGAGGACTCAAAGTTAGCACAAAAACACAATTCTATTTCCAGCACACATATCTGTAAAAGGTGCAAAATATTAAAAAATAAAAAAGGAGTTTTGCAGGAAGAATTTTAAAATAGAACTATATAAATGTTTAGTTACATTTATGTAACTATCACCTTCAGAGACTCCAGATTGTTTTCATGTAGCAGGACTTTTTGCTTCCACAAGATTTTTTTGTATTTTGATATGTACAATACTGCAGTGACAACAGTCACTCAAATAAAAAGTTAAAGTCTGCTAAAGTCTACTATTGGAGGTAGCAAACAGTAATAGTGACAGAGCTATATTCCTTTCTCATAAAAGACTCCCAAGTCCTCCAGGCAAGAGAAGTCAAACAGCCATTCAAATGTACACTTATACTTTGCAAAATACTCAAGCATAGAAATGAAGGAAATTAAACTCCTTCATAACAAACATACAATCTCCAATCTCTAAATGTGCAGTTACTATTTTATCTATCTATCTATCTATCTATCTATCTATCTATCTATCTATCTATCTATCTATCTATGCAGGCACACACACACACACACACACACACGTGTGAGTGTATAAATTTTAATATGAAATCAGTACAAAAATTAGTTTAACATGCCTGGCAAATAAAAGTCCACTATAAAAGCTTGCTGAAATGATCTCAACCTTGGATAACAAATAGAAGATTTGACTTTAGCTATGATTTTCCCTCAAAGGCAAAAAATGTCAGAGAAACACAATATGAAACCCATGCACTGGGCAGTTTAAGCTCTATAGTGCTGCAGTGACACTGCTAGCTATTTAGAAGAACTTTCTCCATACAGACAGGGAGCTGTCTCACAGTAACCCACCTTGTAATGGCACTTGACCCTACATCCTTCATGTATTTTAAACACGTTAATCACTGGAGTTTTACTACTGTTAGAGACTGACGCATGCATGTGAGAAAGGAATGAGGAAAAATGAGTTTTTCCAGGCAGCTCTGTTGTTGATGAGTAGATCACAACTTATATATAGAACACCATAAAGTTGCCTGATAGAAAGGAATGACATTTAGAGCAGCTCAGCACCTCGAAACATGTAGCCAAAGTTTGTATGGACAGACTCAGTGTCCCCAGCAGAGGTGACAAACTAGAAACAGCACCCCAACAGCAGCCTTGAGAAAATCTCCAGTGAAGAGCACGAAAAGCCTGGCCACAGGTAATTCAGGCCAGTTCCTTTCACTGCACACAACAAATGCACTTGCCACAACATGAAGTGATGCAGAGGAACCAGACCAGAAGAACTTTTTTTCACATTTAATTCAAAGAGTTTCTGAGGTTCTACTGAGATGGGCTGCCTGCCTGTTTGTAGTTTGTTATCCTGATTGGTAAGGAAGAATAATCTGAGACTTGCTTTCTGAACTTCTGACTTCTTTTTATCCTCTTTGTTCTGCTAACAACTGCTCACCAGTTTTTTACAATCCAAAGAGTCTGCCTGACATATTTGGCACCTTCAAACACCACCTTCGAAAGGTCCCCACTCAACAGTACAAATGACTAGCTTCCCTCTTTTTTCCTCATAAACATAAATTAGTGCCAATATTACAAGTCTGCAGCAGGCTAGATAGGCTACCTGCAAAACAAAGCTTGCAGCTATGCAGCTATGACTAGTTTCAGAAAGTTATCAACAGCTAGAAAGGTGTCAGCACTATCCCTGCCAGACTGCTGCTTTTTTGGACTTTCTCAGATGTTTTTTTAAGGTCCCGTATCTGTGAGCAACCCAGGTGCCCCCCTATCTCAGCATGCCTGAGGAGACTTCATGGGGGGATTTTGTTTTTTATGCCTTCCAGCAGCTGGGAATCATTCCAAACTGACAGCAGTGCCTCTCTCTATGTGGGTAAGAAGCAGACTTTGTGGATGTGGATAATTCACCAGGAAGTTTCTGTTTATGAATTTCTCTGCTGTAGTTTGCCCCTGGGGTGGGGAGACTAGATACCCTTGTTGTTGTGCTGGACATAAACAGGTTGAGGCACAAGTAAAAACACAACCACTTCTAGCAGGCATGTAAACAACACAACAAGGAGGTTGTACAGAGCCCTGCTTTCCACAGAGCCTGCGTGAGAGAGACAGAAATAATTATTCCTCTGTAGAGTCTGTTTAGATCTGTAGGTTCTATGACTATTGTTGAGAGACTGCACGCCCTCAGTTTTCTAAAACCACAACACGTAAAACATACACATGGCACTCAATTATTTGCAGATTTACATTATATGGAAATACAAAAATCTCAAAATTTTGTTAAGAAGCTATGATTTCCCACTTATTTTAACTTCTTTTCCCTGTAGTGAAGTTGCTGTATGCTGGTAGAAAAGATCTTTAAATACCTGTATAAATTCAATTTTTTTCTAATTTTAATTTCACTTCTGGTGGCAAATGACAGCACTGAAGGACGTGACTACAGCATACCATTCCATCAGGTGAAATTGCATTGTTTAGGCTTAGATTCATCTCAACCAAAGTTGAGTGTATCAGCATTAGTTGAGTGGATCAGCAAGATCTAATCTCAAAAAATTAACCAAGGAGAGGAAAGAAACAGCCACCTAATCTGTCTTAGAAACTTACGTAGCACAAAATCAAAATCAAGATGTTGCTTTTTTAAAAATTACTCATTAATATTTTTCTTTTTAATGTTTTAAAAGGTCTTAGACTTCATATTAATATTTACATATTTACTGCAAAAGAGGAGTGTTTATTATAGGTGACCTCTGCAGATGAACTAGTTCAGCCTCCCACTCAGAGAAGAGAAGGGCTTTTGCCAATACAAGTTCAGTTCTGCTGGGGCTTAATAGTCAAGTCCTGAAAGTCACCAAGGATGGAGATTCCACAACCTCAATGAGCAGCCTGCACCAGTGCTGCATCAGCCTCCTTAAGCTGTATTTTAATTTCTTGGTCTGCTCTTTGTGGCCATTCTTCCTTGTTATATCACTCAGCATTGCCCAAGTGACTTTTGCTCCATCCTCTGAATCCCCTTCATGCAGCCCACTGTGGATCTTCACCCCAACAGACCAGACAAGCCCATCTCTTTCAACCACTCTGAGCAGAGGGCTCTCTGCTAGACTTCCTTCATTTTCTCCCTATGCTTGTGGAAGCAGGGAGCCCCAACCAGTGCACACATTATTCCATGTGCCTCACCAGCACCAGAGGGAAGTAACAACTTGACAACTTGCTAATCATACTCGTGCTGACGTAGCCCAGCACACACTTAACATGTTTGCAATGGGAATGCCATCTACTCACTCACCTGCAGCTTGGTATCAATGTTCATTCAGAAAAAAATAAACTAGCATATCAAGTCTTAATGAGTCCCCTGATCCAAGTCTCCCACCTTTTTTAGCCATGCTAATGTATGAGAAATGATGGCCTCAGACAAGTAACTCTTCTCCACCCATGCTGAATAGAATGTTGAAGTGGATGAAATAGAAGCAGGGACATGACCACGTTTCAGACAAAAATATTTCTTAAGTCTCTCCCTTGCACAATTCCTAGAAATGGATTATGCCTGTACATGTCTGATCCATCCAAAGTATTGTAGTGATACTTTCACAGGAGGTATTAGTTCTTTGCTGTATGTTGCTAATTAATTGCACTTAACAAAAATGCTCCTTCTTGCAAACACTCGTACATCTGACTAACTTTTTGTTACAGCTCTCAATAGTAAAATGACTAATACAGGTGAGCATTCAGAGATTTAGGGCCCAATAAATCAATATAACAAGGAAAACCTGTATTTCTGTTATTAATCTCACTCTGTCATTTTGAAATTGTCTAGCCAACAGAAATAATACTCCCAGATACATGAATTTGCTGACAAAATAGGTCATAAGAAAGATCCTATAAAGAAACAAATTTGTCATAGACACAATATATGTTTTTCCTCCAAATATTATGAAACATATTTCATTTTTATAGTTTTTCTTTCCCAATCTCAATGATAAGAACAACTAAAAATAGCAAAACAGACATATAAATGCCAACATCATTTCTCAAAAAAAAAATGCAAAAAACTGAGTTCAACATACAATTTTAAATTAGAGTAAAAATAAATTATCCTGCTAAACACATTAATGTTTCATTCTTTGTATATATACTTTTCTTGTATGGCTGGTGCAAGTACTATCAAATCTTCTATAAAGAAGTAGAGTAAAGAAATCAATATAAGGGCCAGGTGAAATATACAAAATAGCCATTAAAAAAAATTGCAATTCAAAACATCCATGCAGGCTATATAATGGATCAGGGTTAAGACACCATATATCAGTAATATTTTTAATTTAATAAAATACTGGAGGGTATTTAACACTACACTTTACTGTACACTATGCACTCAACAGGGGTTTTCCAATTTATAGAGTCCAATCTGGACGATTTTGACCAGGTATTATGGAAGTGACAATATGGTGAGAAATAATGTGCAAAGGTGAGAAGCAGTGCTGGGGATAACTTCTCACCTCAGCACTACATTCAGAAAATACATGATGTCAGCACTTCTGACTACACTTTGAATAGTATACCACATATCCTGTTCCGTATCTCCTCTTCATTTTTGTAACAGGCCTCTCTGTCTCTCTTTTCATCTGGTACTTCCAGATACCCTGCACAGCTCTTCCTTGCTGCCTATATTACTTTAAATTTCAATTAGGAACATGCAGGTTCTCTGTTGCCTATATTTCTCTATTTTCTTTTCCTTTTTTCCCCCACTAGATCTATTTACTAATTGGCCAAAAAGAGCAGATAGCACTGTACAATTACTGAATATCACTGCCTATTTGAATGCAGAATTCCATGCATAAGAGGAAAACCAGAAATTATTTTTGTTTCACAAAGAAATAAGGAAATATGGTTTGCCTGACAAAAAAAAAAAGTAACTTTGCCTTTCCCCATTCACTTAGGCAAAAAATTATTATTATTACTATTATTATTATTATTATTATTATTATTATTATTATTATTATTATTATTTAAAAGAGGAAATTTAGCAGATAATTCTTTAGATTTTTGTTCTAAAGGCAAACACAACTCTTTCATCATTTTCATCAGCACCCTATGTCATCAGTCTCTTTATGTCATTTTAGTGATGTTAATGAAACAGAACTGTGTGGCACTCAAAGGGAAATAGAGTAGCCATGCATTATATTGAGATTTAGTGTGGCTGAAAAGCAAATCACGATTTAAGGGTCTACTGTGAAAACAATAATTTTAAGGAGTTTAATCCAATATTTGCATCTAAACATGCCTGTAATAGCACCAATAAAAGCTCAAGTATTATGAACTATGTTTTCAGTCGTCTCTCCTCGTGTATTTTTTCTCCTACACCTTTTGCTTTATCTGTTTTAGCTCTTTTCTCCTGTTGGTATCTCACAGTATCATCTGCTGAAACATCAACGGGACAGACCTGTAGGATAAAGTGCAGGATTTTGGCATGTCTACCAAGATTGTCCACCCACAATATCCTCTTTGTTCCACACCGATGCTAGAGCAAATCCCTTGGAGATGTCCTGCTCTGTGTTCAGTCACCCATTTAGGTAAGGGATTGAGAGACATCTACAAAGAACAACTAGCCTTTTCTTCTACAAAGCCCATTTTACCTACAGATTTTTTCTAAAATGTGCTCTAAAGCCTCCAATGACAGGGAATAAAACCCTCCATATGCAGATGGAGAATAAAATGATTAATGCACTCAGGGGAAAAAATAATAATATCTAATTCATACTCATTTCCTTAAGTTTTGGGTTTTTTCTCAATTCTAATTCCTCAGTTTTTCTCTCAGTCACAGTGTGCAATTCTCATCTTTTCTGCTCTCCAACTTGGCTGTATCATACAGTTGTAAGTACCCCACTCTGAATACACTTCATGACCAAAGCCCTTCGACTGCCTGGTACTGCAAAATATTTACCCTCTGAAAATCTCTTCTATTTCTAAGAATGTTATTGACCTAATTTAAGGCAGCACTATTTTCTTGACTCAGATGATTTCTCACTTGTCCTTTTGGACAGAAATTTGACTAGAGGTACCTGGATCAGTTGCCATCATAAGAATGAAATTAATTCAAAGAAACTTTGTTGATGCACTTTTGCAGTACAAACCCTATTAAGGTAATCCATGTAAACCAAATCCACAAAGCATTCAAGGTACTTTTTACAACTACTTGTTTGAAACTATGAAGTCATAAAAATAATCAAAATTATTATCTTTACACCAAAGCACTATATTTCTTTTAGTACTATGAGTGCTGACAAATGGCACAATAGGGAGAGAAAGCAAGTATTTTTGCACTTAGATAGTGTTTTTGACCCATTTCCTTGAGCAGTCATAAAGGAAATGAAAATAACTTCAATTAAAAGAAAACAACAAATGTGTATCTATAGGTAAACGTATCTGTCTGTCTTGAAACTTGTTTTGTTTTTCTGTGGTTCTTTTTTTACTCAGAAAAAGAAGCCACTTCATCATGCAGAACATGCTGAAAAACATAATCACAACAATTGTTTAGAGTTGTTGAGGATACAGTGGATAAATGTATTTAATTCCTTTGAAACTATTTCTACAAGTACTTCTTGCTGAGTCTAAGAGCTTACTTTGCTGCCTTCCTCTCACTGCTGATCATAGTATGACCATTCTCAAGATGAGATTCCCCTGCATTTGCAATTTCAGCTTTCTTGAATACTTACTTTCAACTGTATTTATGGCTTGAGCCCTTTTACTGCCTAGGACTGGGCCTTGAGGTTAGGAAAAAAAAATAGCTACTGAAGTTTTGGAGACTAGGAAAACTACAATAGTAAATAAGCCAGCTGCCTGTGAGAGCCTAGCAGCTGGGCTATACTGGGAAAGACAGAGCAAGGCAAATGAGTAGTCCTGAGAAGTGAAGATACTGAAAGAACTTCAAATATAAACAGAATACAGAATGCCATTATTAAAATAGAATGAGTCTAAAGCTGAAGAAAATCAACCAGCCTGGAAGCAAACTTGGTATATTTTTGAGCAAATGAACTGACATCCAACCAAATGCATAAAGCAAGCACTAAGAGACCATTATTTTCCCCAGATAAAAATATAGGGTTCATGCTCAAAGCAATGCCAGGACCTATTCACAGTATTTGCACATCAGATCCTTCTCCATATGGAGTTTACACATTACACGTGCATTAACAAAGCCAAAAGAGATCAGAAAATCAGATATTTTCACAGGAAAACAAAAATAACTGAAGCAATAAAAAGCAAAATATTAGCCACTCAAGAAATAAAAAAGGAACTAATGTTTCTCTTGGTGATCTGGACATAAATGCTTTCTTTACAGAGGAGCAGCCATAAACATAGTAATAAAAAGGATGTGCTTTAGCACACTTCTGATACACATTTCAAATGTACAGTATCCAAGTGGGGAGTCTAAATATCTGGTATACCAAAAAAGACCAGGTGACAGATTTATGAAGTGAAAATGCATTTGTATTTGTTATCATTTTCTTCATTTTCTAGTGATGTTGAAGGTTAAAGTGAGTCATATTCCTCCCAGACAAGGTTAAGAAACTTGCCACCCCCTTATCACATTGTAGCATGATTTTGAAAAATACCATGGAGGGCAAGGGTGATGATCAAAAATTGTCGGAGTGATGACCCATGAGAATGCTGTGAAATACAGAACTGAAGACAGGCTGAACCTTGCTTGCTCCAAAAGCCCTCTGGAGCCAATGCAAGTGTCATTGGAGTTCAATTCAGGGTCAATAGCACACGAGTGCAAAACTACCCAGGCTAAATAGCATCATTCCTGTCTCTTTTTTTTCTCAATCTTATTTCCTTTTGGGCGTTTTAAGAGATTTCACCAATACTCTCAGAGCCTCATAAGAACAAATAAAAATGGTACAAATCCAAGCTGAGTACGATATAACAAAGAACCAAATAGGGGCATGGCAAAAAAACTAGGATGGGACTGCACAGGTACAGAGTATGTCACACAATCTGATGCTCTGGTTCTCTGAAGGTTAAATTGATTTTTTCACTCTTTTCTCTTTATTTACTCTCATGTAGGAATCAGATTTTGAAAGCCTCTAAATGGAGTGGGGATTTGACTTTAAAAACGAATTTAAGGAGGTAGTTTGAAATACAAAGGGTCTACAAAAACACGTAACAATTTTAAGGGGATGTATCCATATCTGGGCAAGGCTTGAATGATGTCCTTCATATAAAGTCAGCAATGTATACCAGCTCAGAGCAGTAGGGATTGGAAGAGATGTTCAGAGGTTGTTAGAGTTTATCCCTCAAAGCAGAATACTGCCAAAGTAACCTCCCCTTTCTCAAGGCATTGCCTGCTCGAGTTTTGAAAATCCACCAGGAAAGAGAATTAACTTTCACTCTGGGCAACTGTTCCACTGTTTGACTACCCTCACAATGATGAGTTTATACCTCAAATCTAATTGAAATTTCCCTTGCTGCAACATCTCTCTGTTCCCTCCTGTCCTTACACTGTGCATGTCCATTAACAGTCTGGCTCCATCTGGCTGTAATGAGCCATTAAGCAGCTGAGGACAGCAATTAGCTCTGTTCTCCTTTTAGCTTCCTCAGCCTCAGGCTGAACAAATCCAGGTCTCTTCAGTGTCTCCTTGTGCATCATCTACTTCAGCACCCTGCCCATCTTGGTGGCCATCCTCTGGACATGGTCCAACTTGTCTGTGTGTCTTGTGCGGGGGTGGGGGTGGGTAAGGGCCACCACTGGGCCCTGCTCCAATTGCAGCATCTGAAGTGCCAAAAAGAGGGGAACAATCTCTCCCTTTAACCTGCTAGCTGTACTGATGTGCCAGTGTGCAGTCAGCCCTCATTGCTGCAGACACACTTCTGAGGTCCTTACAAAAGTCCTACACTTCTAGGTCCTAACTCAAACTCAAAAGGACAGTGATATACAACTTTAAAGCTTTGACCTGATCCAGTCCCAAATATGCAGTAACCTCATATGCTAACTTGAGGATGTTTACACAATTTTGATGTGCCAGGCAGTGGCAATAGCTAGAGATCATAGCTCAAGGTCTGATCAGTTGTGTAAGAATTTTCCACTGTCCTGAGAAAGAATCCACTTTGAGTTCTTTCTTAAATACAGGCTGAGGGGAACTAAGTTTACTAGAGCTCTGAGCTGAAACTGTTAGGAGGTGTACACTGAACAGTCTTTGAGATCTGATGATATTTCTAAATATATCTGCATATCTCAGGAGGAGAGCTACAATACAGTCTCTACTCTCTGTCAGAAGCATTGTCTTCTGGAGAGCAAATACAGAAGAAGCACAAATTTAGTGTGAAGCACTAAAACTGATTTCAAGAAATTAAACCAAAATCCGTTTATGCTATACAGCATTTGCTGCCAAAAAAATAAGTTAATAAAGCTAGTCCATAAAAATTCTTACTTCTCCATCTTAAACTCTCTCAGGGTAAAAAAAAGTCTATTGTGATGATGATTTAAAACACCTTCATATCGCTGGATACATAAATGCGACCTTTATCTGAACCACTACAAAGGCACAAAGAGCTCACTGAAGGACTCAGACCTGAGGTCAAAAAATGAGTTCTTAATTTTAGCTTTTAAAATAAAAATTAAACATTTATTTGGAGTTATAGAAACTTTCCAGTGAGCTAAACAGAAAAAAAAAAAAAGTTTGCTGTTTTCTGTAAATAGCATCAACTTCGAGCTCCCAACTTTTCTCTGGTGAAATATTCACCCACACTTGTATGAAGTCCCTGTGCTGGAACAAAGTGTAAAACTGAGCACATCTGGAAGCTTTTCATGCATGGTTTTCTATAGTGAACATTCCTCATGAACAGTCATATACAAAACCAACACAAAATTCCAGTTACAACTGAATGAACATTATTAATAACTAGATAAATCCTTTGACAAAAAATGTAGAATCGCAATAAAGAAAAAGGATTTGAGGATGCAAAACATATTTTAAGCTATTCTGAGATCTAGCATTCAATGACTGAAAAATCTGATCTTTTTGTAGAAAAACTAATTAATTACACTTTAAATAGCCAAAAGTGAAGTTGTTACAGCGGATTTTAAAATCACTAGATCTTTTCAACTGTATGAGCCTCTTGCTTTCTTCAGTGCACCATCTACACAGCAAGTGGTACCTCTTTCAGCCAGCATTTCCCTTTAGATTACTGCAGCAAGCTAGAATTCACTGCCAGTGATTTGACCTTCACTTACTTTATGCCTTTGCAATGGTCTGGTGATTGCTTTAATAGCTAGCTACAAGGAAGTCCAAATCTGCAGTATTAGGAGTCTATGTACAGAGCACAACCACTGAAAGGTCAAAATACAGATTGTTAACATGCACTCTGCCATTGTTGTAACTGCTAAGTATCACAGATCTCTATATGTCATATAGAAGCTTCAGAGAACCTGAAATGTAAACACACAAAACTGATGTGGGATGCATTCATCTGATTTTAAAGCAGCACCAAAATTAGGATCTCAGCTCAAGCCGTGCAAGTGTTTTAGACATTATTTTTGATATATTGAAACCCTCATAAAACTCTCAGGGTTAAATTAATGTATACTATACTCAGCTAATTGAGTACAAATCACTGACATTGTCATCACTGGAGCAAACTTCCACTGACCAACCTAGCCTAAGGACAGGATACTACTAATAGTCCCATCTGAATGCTACTGCCTTTTGGAAAACAAACTTTTTGATGTGCTAAACCTAAAATGGAGTTGCATAATTGCTTTTCACTTTTGAGAGAGAGACAAAAGCAGAAGACCAGAAAATACACTAGGTCCATATTAAATGCCCAAAATTTCTCAGATAAGTTAACTGAGTTTGAAGCCATAACAATTTCTCCCTATTTTTCAGAACTACCTTTCTTTCATTTCCATATGTATTAAATAAAATACTTATTGAAACTGTCTCTTTCAATTTTAGGGTAATGAGAGACACTGTTCTCTACTTTCTAACAAGATACTGGAAACAGTTTGCATACACAAATGAAAAATCAGAATGATGGAGAAGTTTCTCTTTATGATCCAGTGTTCAAAATCATGCAAAGAAACTGCCACCACCCTTGATCTGTTTTTCTGACAGAATATTTAAAGGAAAAAAAATGTTTCAATCATGAGAAATTTGTTGTTAATGCAGCCTTTTCTTTCAGATAAACATTCTAAACACGGCTGACTGACCCCTAAACAATCATATGAGTGAGGTCATCATCAGGACTGGCCATAAATTTAGAAATTATAAACACACATGTGTGATTACCAAAATTTGATGGCCTCCATCAAACTATTTGCAAGATGTAACTGAGGGGAAAATTCCTGAAAACTTAAAACTAAGGAGATTATTTTTAACAAGAAGATAATATTGAATTACTGGCCAGAGACAAGTAATGAAAAAGTTATGATCCATCTTTCATAGTCAAACTATAAAAAATACAAAAGTTATTCATAAATAAATGCCACAAATGAGCCGTTTATAATGCTAAAGAATTTTGCATTATAAATTCTCCTGATCACAGAAACACCCCTGAATTCCTAATCAACAGAAAACAGATATACACACATGTGACATTAGATGTCGTTCAGATTTAATGCTTCATCTTTAAAAAAAAACAAGAATGATTTATCATAGCAATTTTTCAGGACTATTTATCAAAGTTTTCTTGTTTAAGACATTTTCATTATTGGATGATGTAAATAGACAGTCACTGTTTCACTTCTAAAACTATTGTACCTCAGGTGTGGTTGAAAAGCAGTAAATGTAACATTGGCTAAGAGGGGGGTTAAATAATAACAAGTTTCCCTACATATAAAATTTTCCATTAATATTTTTGACCCTTTAAAAAACTATACAGACTTCATGAACTAATTGTATGATGTACTAGTAATGACATAATTCTATCTATTAGACTTACAAATGCTTTGTCTTACTTGAAGTTTTACAATATAAATTGTCTAGCCTAGCTTTACTATTTCCATAATAATCCAGCAAAATTTGTCTAATATCTAAACTACACAAAGAAATTGAAATGCTTTGAGAATATTCATAAAAGTTTTCCAACACACATTTTTAATTTTTTCATGTTCTAAAAGCATACATTAATTTCTCTAGGACTGTAAGTTCAGTTCCATCTTGTTCCATAGGATTAAAATAATTAATCAAACTATTTTTCACAATAACAAAATAAATTTCTGGATGAGAAATTACATGCTTTCACATAATTAATTACATGTGATGCAAAACCTACAAAAGCAAACACCTAAATATTTACACTGATTTCAGCAGAACAAAGTAAATATTAGCCTTTTACAATTTTATTTATTGCATTACCATAATCAAAAAATCATAGGCAAGATAGAGAGAGAGAAAGAAAGCCCTCTTAAATGTCAGAAAACTGGGTAAAGGGAAGGAGGGAATAGATATTCTTAAATTTCCTTTTCTTTACTGTAAGAGTATTTAAGGATCTCCTAACCTGGGCCAATTTCAAAGCAGGCACATTTTAGAAAAATCCACCTGCAGCCTGTGGAGGAGACCCACACTGGAGCAGGGGGATGCCTGAGAGGAGGCTGTGACCCTGTGGGAGACCCATGGAGAGAGGAGCACGCCCTGGAGTCTGTCCTTGAAGAACTGTGCCCTGTGTAAGAGTGAGCAACGCTGCAGCAGTTTGAGGGGAACTCGCCCATGGGAGGGACTCATGTTGGAGCAGTTCATAGAAAACTCTCTCTTGTGGGAGGGATCCCAAGCTGGAGCAGGGGAAGGACTCTGTTCCTGGAGCAGTGACAGAAACAGTCTGTGATGAACCATAACTCCCCTCCCTTTCACCCTGCACTTCTGGGGGCGAAGGTAGAGCTGGGAAGGGGGGATTTTACTTCATTATGCCACTCTGATTTTGTTAGTAATAAATGTAATTAGTAACTCTAATTCTAGCCTGTTTAGCCCATGACAGTATTTGGTGAGTGATCTCCATGTCCTTATCTCAATTCATGAACCATTTGTAATATTTGCTCTCCCTCATCCAGCTGCAGAGGGAAGTGATAGACAGGCTTTGGTGGGCACGTGACATCCAGCCAGGCTCAACCCAGGACAATAATGCAAAAACTATCAGGAGGTAACAGCATCACAGAAACCAAGTGCAAGGCTTAAAGAGTACCTACACCAAAATGGCATACAGAAACACTGAGAAGCTGAAAAATAAAATCAGTAGATAGAGAGAAAGAAGAAAAGATACATATGAGAACTTAAGATGTCAGTTTGGGGTTTTTTTTAATGCTGTAAGCATTGATATTGCCAAACATCTGCAAATGCTCACATATGCATAGCAAAAATAAATGTTCAGTTCATGTTTATTGAAATATTGAAGCTCATTGGAAGTGCCACTAACTTCATGTGAATTCCCTGGAGAGAGTACTTGCTGAATACAGCTGAATGAAATACTCATTCACAGTGGGAGCTTGGCCCAAGGGTGGGAAATGCAGCATCAATACTGTGTATGAAAATTGAGAGAAGTGGGACTCAGATGTTTATTTTTTGAAAGATGGAGAACTTTAGACACTAGGAAGCGAAAGATCAGGATCTTGGTATGTATCAGCGTGGCTCAGCCAGAATCAAAGGAATCTCAGGTTTTTTGCTAATTATTTGGCCCAAGATCTTTCAATCTGTGGGTAATAACACAACTGGAGATAGAACCAGTAATTAGGAGAATGCAATCGGATTCAAAAAGGTTTTCCATTATTTTTTGACTGGATGAGCAGATGGCAAATGCAGCTTAACACAGGAAAAAAATGTGAGATAATTAGCAGGGAAACCAAACACCAAGTTAGAGAATATATACTAAATGGAATTTTCATCTAGGAAGCTAATCAAGAGAGGAATTTGGGGGTTATTATGAAAAATAATTAAAACCATCAAATCATTTCACAGCTGCTGGAAAAGAAGGCAAAGATGATAGCAGGTTACATTAATAAATAGATATAGCAAAAAGTAAAGTGGTATTATTAGTGCTTCAGGCATTTATTAAAAACCATCTAGAATATTGCATCCGGCTCTGGCAGGCATGGGAGTTTACAGCAAGGCAGTGCATTACTGTCAAAAATTGGTGTCCTAGTGGTACTCCCCAAGCACCAGACTCCCAGTGCTGTTGAGTGAGCCTTTCCCCATCTCATTCATGATTTGACAAACTTCACCCAAACATAGGTGGGATATTTTTTGTTGCTCTTACAACACTGTTACAGGAGCCTCAGTCTTGGAGGACTAAAACCATCCCACTAAATTGGAACTGACATTAATTCATAGCCAGTTTATCCTTCTGCTGGCAATATAATTTAGACTATAAAACTTATCTTTATTTCTGCTGTTTACCTTCTTGAAATATTTATAGAGAGCAATCATATCCCTTCTTGGCCTTCCCCTTGGTGTGTAAAACTTGTCAACCCATAATATTTTCTCTTTTAAAGTATGCATTCCTCTTTCATGATCACTACAGAAGCCCCTATCATCTCAATTGCTCACTTCCATTCCAGTTCAAACTTCTTCTCTGTGAACTGGTCTCTATGCTTGCAAAAATCACTTCTGACATTGACATCTGTGTTAGCAAGTGCCATGGTTGGACACATGGTTGCCACCTCCAGACACCCACGAAAGTCACTCGCTCATCTTCCCCTGCCACAGCTGGGCAGAGGAGAGAAAAATTAACAAAGAGTTCTTGTGTTGAGATAAGGACCAGGAGAAAACACTCCAAGTGCAAAACAGGCTCAGCTTATTGAGACAAAGTGAATTTATTACTAAGAGAATCAGAGGAGGACCATGAGAAGTAAAATTAACCCTTCAAAACCACCATTTTTCCCCCAAACCCTCCCTCCTTCCCACCAACAGCACAGGGAGACAGAGCATGGGGGTTCCATAAGTTCGTCCCCTGAGATTTTCTTCTGCTATTCAGGGAGGGGAGTCCTTCCCCTGCTGCACTGTGGGGTCCTTCCCATGGGAGACAGTTCTCTGTGGACTTCTCCAATGTGGGTCCACTCCCACAAGCAGCAGTCCTCCCAAAACTGATGCAACGTGAGTCCCTACCGTAAGCACACAGACCCAAAACTGCTGCAGCGTGGGTCACTCTTCCATGGGGTGCAGTCCTCCAAGGACAGGCTGCTCCAGCCTGGAACCAAGGGCCCCCTACCTCTACTGGGTCTGCCACTGGACCACAGCCTCCTCCAGGAATCCTCTCCAGCTTGGGCATCTACCCCACGGGCTGTGGGTGGATCTCTGCATCCCCCATGGATTCCCACGGGCTGTGGGTGGATCTCTGCATTCCCTGTGGATCCCCATGGGCTGCAGGTGGATCTCTGCATTCCCTGTGGATCCCCATGGGCTGCAGGTGGATCTCTGCATTCCCTGTGGATCCCCATGGGCTGCGGGTGGATCTCTGCATTCCCTGTGGATCCCATGGGCTGCACCACAGCCTGCAGAGGAATTTCAGCTCTGGCACCTGGAGCACCTCCTCTTCCTCCTTCTTCACTGACCTCGGTGTGCCCATGTTGTTTCCTTCTCATTCTCTCACCTCATCCTTTTCTCAGGCTAGGGAAAAAATTGTGCCCACATTGTTCTGATTCTCTTCTTAACTATGTCATCACAGAGGCATTACCAGCTTCTCTAATTCCCAAGTTTGGCCAGCAGCACGTCCATCTTCAGAGCCATCCGGGATGGGCTCTGCTGGACATGGTGGAAGCTTCTCACAGAAGCCACCTCTGTGGCCCTCCTGCTACCAAACACCAGGCCAAGCAAAACCAACACAGCAAGCAAGGAGCCCAAGGGAAGGGACGTGCTTTGCTGTCAGAGTAACCTACAACAAGTTGGTCCAAGTGACCTTGGGGAACAAATTCAAAAGGTAAGGGCAATCCATTAGCTCAGGCCTATCCATGTAAATCAAAGTACTTGGACCTGGCTGAGAAAATAGGCAGATGCATATGGGGCACCGAATTAGGTGTGGCCCACAGGAGAAGTGGAGGTGGGAAGGGTTGGGACCAGAGGACTGGGAAGAGCATTCTGGGGTAGAAACTAGGACCGAGGCTGGGGGCAAGGCTGGGAGGAAGTGTGGTCACTATGGGAGAGAAGATATGTGAGGATGGGTCATGGGTAGGGGAGGACACTGGAGTGATCACTGAGGGGTGTATTGTAGGTAATTTCCTCTCCAGAGGGTCTGGAAGGAAATTTTCTGGACAAAATTAAGTAATACTGGGAAGGCTCTTAAGGCAATGTCCCTGCCACTACTTTGGATCCCATTTGTGGACCAGGACACAAACAGGTAAGCTGTTTTCTTCCTACCTTGATTCTCCTTTTAAATTTTGCTTTGATAAGGAGATTGCATATATTTGAATTTCTATCCCTTTGTGAATTCTCTTACTCTTCTCTGCACTATTCCCACCACCCATGCCCGCTCTTCTGCTTTTCACCAGGGAGCTTGGCACTTAGAAGACAAGTTGCTAAGATATTTGAGAATATTGGCATCTGGAAAGAGGAGACAGAAACCCAGCCTAAGACCCCCACTGGAAAGGCAGCCATACAAACTCAGCAACAATCAGATTTGTTCATCTCTCAATCAACACACGTATTATGTTGAAATCAGCTCTTATACAAGCTGCTCCTTCCCCAGCAGCTGGGATTTAGGGAACATGGGAGACAGCCAAGCATACTGTGAATAGGAAAGCCTAGCAGATGTTATCGAGGAAGTAAAGACATTACTTAGGGTGGGAGGAAGCTTATTTATAAGGAACAAGAGGAAAGGACCAGGCTACTGCAACACAGGAACATAGGTCATGAATCTGTAAGATAGTTGCTTTAGTTCCAGAATTAATCAAACAACTTGGTTGCTTTCCAAATACAATGTGCCATTGAAATGTTCAGTATAAACCTAATTTTCAGCTAGTAAATTACAAATCATTAAAGCCAATATTTTATGAAGAATTTTAATATGTCTGATCTATATAAGATATTAATTACAGTTTGATCAAAGAATAGAACACAGAGATGTTTTCTTTGATTGTGTCCCTCAAGTTTGCAGGGAGTTAGTGATCTCAAAGTACTTATTAACCAGTATTGAAAAAGCACAGTAAATTTTTTAACTGAACAGAGAATCTCTAAAGTACTGTTCTTAGAACATTTCCCTAAAGCTTGAGTGTCCTTTGGAGTACTTTCAACCCATATCTACAAGAAAGAATAAGACTTTTACTTTACATTTTTGTATGCAAACTATTTATTTCTTATTCTTTTACATGCTTCCTCTTTTCTACCTGGTAGGTAGGAAACATGCAGTTTTATCTTCCTGTAACAATATAACCATAAATTTAACTGTACTGAGTAAAGTGGTACTTTGCTGCTGTTATTGTCAGTCATCTGATTAGTACTTCACTGGAGCAATGGGAACAAAACTGGCTCTGACACCAATTTCATCCCCAGGATGAAATCTGGATTCATATACTCACATAGAATCATATTGCCATTTATCTTTGAGAAAAAATAACATATTTACTGTGCAAATTAAGACTACTTTTTAAGTAACATTCTAATTTACTGATATGCTTTATATTCAGTATCACTTGTAAGATAGGTTAGTTAACACAAATAACTTCTGACCAGTGGGAGTTCATAGTTCCTGAGAAAACACGGTCCAGCCATTTCAGCCAGTAAATTGGCTTCATTTAGGGCCCATAGGGAATTGGCTGGATGGTTATACTCAAGGAGCTATAGTCAAAGTCTTGATGTTCAAGTGCAAACCAGTGATAAGTGATGATCTTCAGGAGTTGGCATTGGGACTGGTGACGTTAGTTTAACAACTTTCTTGGGATGTGGACAGTGAAATTGAGTGCATCCTAGCAATTGTGGACCCTGAGATTAGCTCAGTTGGTGAGAGCATGGGTATAACACCAAGGTTGCCAGTTGATTCCTGTGTGAACCATCCATTTAAGAGCTGAATTCAGTGATCCTTGTGGGTCCCTTCCAACTTGGAATATTCTGTGGAATCTGTGAAGTTTGTGGGTGACACTAAACACGTGGAGTGTGGCGCAATTGGCACACTGGGGGGAAGGAATGTCACCCAGAGGGACCTTCACAGACTTGTGAGCTGGGCCTATGTGAACCTTATGAAGATCAACAAGGCCAAGTGCAAGGTCCCACAGCTGGATCAGAGCAACCCCAAGCACAAATGCAGGTGGGGTAGAGAATGAATAGAGACTAGCCTTGAGGAAAAGCTAGCTGGTGGACAAGCTCAACATCATCTAGCAATGTCCACTTGCAGCCCCAAAAGCCAACTGCATCCTGGGCTGCATCAAATCATCGTGGCCAGTAGATCAGAGGAGGTGATTCTCTTCCTGTGCTCCACTCTCATGAGACCCTACCTGAATTATGTGTCCAGCTCTAGGGCCCCCAGCATAGGAAAGACAGGGACCTGTGGAGCAAGACAGAGCCACAAAGATGATCAGAGGTCTGGAGCACCTGTCCTATAAGGAAAGATATAGAGGCTGAGAGAGTTGGGATTGATCAGCTTGGAAAAGAGATAGCTTGAAAAATCTATCCTTGAAAGAGAGTGGGTTTAGATTAGATATTAAGAATAAATCTTTCACTAAGAGATTGGTAAGGCACTGGAACTGAGGAGCTGTGGATGTCCCACTCTTAGAAGTGTTCAGGGTCAGGCTGGATGGGGGTCTGGGCAACCTGGTCTCGTGGAAGCTGTTCCTGCTCATGGCAGGGCAGTTGGCACTTGATGATCTTTAAGATCCCTTCCAACAAAAACCATTCTATGGGTCTCTGATAAGAACATGTGTACCATGGGAAAGAGCCCCATTCAGGAAACCTGATCCACAAATGAGCATGGACACAAGGAAGAGCTGTCTAAAGTTATTCAACCATACCAGTGGTGCAGTTCAGTATCTATTACAGAGAAAAACAGTCCAGCACAGCACAGCTCTGAAACATGGCTGATCTAGCTTGATACCAAAATCATATCCCTTTTCATTATGTAATAGTCAAAAAATTCAAAATCCAGTAGTCTTTTATGTTGCAGGAAATTTTTCCCCAGTCATGGAATATGTAATAAAAAATCACAGAAATCAAGTTTTAGTAAAAGTGTCTGTGACAGGCATAATGAAATCTGCAATATGTTAAATATGTTAAATATTATTAAAGCAAATGCATGTTTTTTATCATCCAACAGGAAGGTTCTTAAATATTAGTGACAATTTTTTTACTGTTTCTGTTAAAAGCTTGTCCTGTTACCTTTGCAAAGAATTTTCTCAGGTGGAAAATGAGAAGGAAATGGACTTGTTCCACTTTAATAAAAAAAAAATAAACTGCAAAAGGCTGCTGCAACCTGTTATGTCTCCCCCTTTGGCCTTTAGTCTGGATAATCAGTGCTGGCTCTTTTTCTGCTAGTCATTCTCAGCTGTAACTCTTTCCCTCACAACACAGCATCCAGCCAGGCTGGGTTAATATAAAAGGTTCACATTAAAAAGTGGCTGCATTTTCCTTTCTCTCAGAAGCTGGAGAAAAGAAGTGTGTGAAGAATTAGGTATGGTTTACAAAACCCTGGTGCATTTGAAATCTAATCCTAAAACAATGACTTGTGCTCTAAGGTTCATGTAAGTGCTTCCACTGTTTTGTCTCCAGTCAAAAAATATCAAGAGTTTTTATTTTTTTATGTTGACAGTTTACTGTTCAACAAGTAGCTAGAGAAAGGACTGTGATTTTTCTGAACGTGAACAAAGAGCCATTGGGGGATGTAAACGTTATGTTCACATACTTATGGGTCAGAATGCCATAACACACTTTTTCATAGAGGACTAAAAAAAAATAGAATCCTTCAGTGATATACTTCAATGAAAGGCTGTACATAAGCTAGGTAGGGTGTGACAACACCTAAAGGGGAATATGGGAAAGCAAAATTCCTCCCTAGCTTCCTGTTATCAGTTGTGGCTACTCATTTATAATTTTATAGACTGAATAAGATCAAAACCGTAAGAAACAAATGTTCTTCTAACCCATAACTTTGCCCAGGGAAATAAAGTAATAATGGTTAATAATTATAATAATGATCATTATTAAAGCTGCATAAGGGCTTCTTACTGCTTGAATACAGGCTAAGTCTCACTCTACCCACCTTGCCTCTGTCTTTAGTGTCATGTTTGCTTTTCTGAGGGGGCATGAAGAAAGCTGATGTCCTGTGGTTGGGAGGACGAGTTCCAAAAAATTAGCTTCACAATCCTATTTGCTGAAAATCACACTCTCCTACAAGATTAATCTCACCAATTTTTTTTTTTTTTAATCCATGAGTATAAAAGTTAAAAACATACTGGTACAAATCATGTAAGACTATTTTAATATATTAGGTTTCACTAGCTAAGGAACATAGAAGGTTTCTATAAAACAGGAATCATGATATTAATTTTTTGTTAAAATGTCATAGGGAATGGTCATTAAATTTTATTAAACTTTCTAGGAAAATTAATTGGTGCTGTTTAGTAAGTTTCATAACCCTTACCTTTGATTCCCACTAGTTATGAGAGCAATACCGGGCAAAATATCTATCCATGCAAAATATTTCAACTGTAATATAACTTACTCACTTTACCCTCATCTGAAGTATTCATGTAATGATCTTTAATTCACCTTAATTCACCTTAATTCACGTTCATGCTATCTACAGTAGGAAGGTAGCTATTGAAATACTTAGAGATGACAGCATAGGCAAGTCAAATTTCTGCTTTCCAGTGTTTGCCCTGTGCACACAAAGTCCCACAATCATAGAATCACTTACATTAGGAAATGTCTCAGATTATTGGGTCCAACCATTAACCCAGCAGCACACAATCTGTCTCTTGTTCTAAGGTTCAAGACTGTTTGCCCATACACACATGCTGGTAATTGAGTTTGGTGCTTCCATACTGAAATTATTCTGAGATACACTTGCCTCCCATCACAGAATACTAGAGTCATTTAGGTTGAAAATGACCTTTAAGGTCATGGATTTCAACAGTTAAACTTACACTGCTAAGTCCCTAGCCATTTCCCAAAGTGCCACACATACACCTTCTAAATATCTGCAGGAATGGTGACTCCACCACTTCCCTGGGAAGCCTCTTCCAATGCTTGAAGACCATTTAGGTACAAAATTTTTGTTCTAATATCCAATTTAAACTTCCCCTGGTGCAACTTGAGGCTATTTCCTCTTGTCCTATTGCTTGTCACTTGGGAGAAGAAACTCACCCCCACCTCACTCCAATCTCCTTTCAGATAGCTGTAGAGAGCAGTAATGTTCTCCTTGAGCCTCGTTTTTTCCAGGCTAAGCAATCCCTGATCCCATCAGACTTGTGCTCCAGACCCTTCAATAGCTCCACTGCGCTTCTGGATCTGCTCCAGCACCTCAGTGTCTTCCTTGTAGTGAGGGGCCCAAAACTGAGCAGAGGATTCCAGGTGCAGCCTCATCAGTGCTGAGTATGGGGGGAGTTTCCAGGCAGCAACCGACAGAACCGACAGAAGGGAAATATATGTTGGATGTTAGGAAAAAGATTTTGCAGGAAGAGACGATAAAGTACTGGAATGGTCTGCCTGGGGAGGTGGTGGAGTCACCATCCTTGCATGTGTTTAAAAGAAGATTGGATGTGGCACTTGCTGCCATGGTTTAGTTCAGGTGTTAGGACATGGGCTGGATTCGATGATCTTAAAGGTCTCTTCCAACATAGTGATTATGTGAAATTCTGTGAATTCTGTGAAAATCCCTGCCCTGGTCCTGCTGGCCACACTATTGCAGACACAGGCCAGGATGCCACTGGCCTTCTTGGCCACCTGGGCACACATGAGTTCATGTTCATACACTGTCACCAGCACCTCCAGGTCCTTTTCCACTGGACACCATTCCAGCCACCCTGTCACCAGCCACAGCCACGCCTCCGGTTGTTGTGACCCAAGGGCTGGACTCGGTACTTTGCCTTGTTGGTCATCATACAACTGGCCTTGTCCCACTGATCCAGCCTGTCCAGATCCCCCAGCAGAGCCTCCCTCCTCTCCAGGAGATCAACCCCCACCCAGCTTGGTGTCACCTGCAAACTGACTGAGGGCACACTTGATCCTCTCATCTGGATCACTGGTAAAGACATTAAACAGGACTGCCCCCAATACTGAGTCCTGGGGAACAGCATTCATGACCACTGCCAGCTAGATATAACTCCACCACCACTCTCTGGGCTCAGTCATACACTCATTTTCTTTTACCTGTCAAAAAGTGCACCTGTTCAAGGTGTGAGTAGCCAGTTTCTCCAGAATACTGCGGGAAGTAGGATCAAAAGCTTCACTAAAGTCCAGTCTCAAGATGATCTGCTCCATGACCTCACCCAGAACTAAGGTAAGACTGACAGGCCTGTAGGTCCTGGATTCTCCTTCCAATCCTTCTTAGAGACGGGTGTTACGTTTGCAAACTTCCAGTCAGCTGGGCCCTCCCTGGTTTGCCAGAGCTGCTGGTAAATGATTGAAAATTCCTTTGTGAGTTTTTCTGCCACCTCCCTCAGTACTCTGGGGTTGATCCCATCCAGCTCCACAGACTTGTGTGTGTTGAGGTGATGCAGCAGCTCAGCAGCCATTTCCCCCTGGGATATGGGGTTTTCATTCTGCTCCCTGTCCCTGTCTTCCAGCTCAGGGGGCTGGTGCGCAGAGACCAACTGGTCTGACTGTTCAAGACTGAGTAAAGAAAGCATTAAGTGCCTCAGCCTTTTCCTCATCCTTTGTCACAGTTCCCCCCTGCATGAAGTAAAGGATGGAAATTCTTCTTCCTTTTGTTGCTGATGTATTTATAGAGGTGGCAAGGAGCTACACAAAGCAATTGAGTCACCAAAGCTTGGAGGGCATGAAGATTGAAAAGGCTGTGACAACAGCACCACTGTCTCTCTCGGGTCACAGAGGATAGAGTACAACCAGCCTTCTTTGAACAAGGCATCATGCCAAACCTATCATGCCAGACAAGTGCTTTTAACAGCTGCAATTAAAAATACACCACTATCTCCAGAGAAATATATTTTTCCTTCCTGCAAGTGCCTTTCTCTGCCATTCTCTCACTTTCATTCCTCCCCCATATGACAAAAGCCTAAGGTCCAAAATATACAAATGAACCAGCGGCAGGCCTGACGTTCAATATCTGGCAATTCCCACTGAGATAGCAAATGGTACTTCATGTTACTGGGAAGTGAACATTCCTCAGAGGATCCCAGCATATGTCTCACAAACAGCACTTGAAACTGAGATTTTTTTTTCTGCTGCTATACAGAATTCCAGTTTACATAATTTTAAATCAGATCTCAGTAATTTCAGTTATAAGGTCAAAGGAGTATTAAAAAATAATCCTAATAAGCTTCGTCAATATGTTACAAATAATTTTAAAGCAGGGGGTTTCTTCGCATATATCATCTACAAAGAAATGTAACATAATATTTATGGTACAAGTGTTCCAAGCAAATCACATAACCACATAAAGGCTGACATGAATATTCAGCTACTTTATTTGTAATACAATATCTAATTTTTCTCATAGATTTTACCATATAGCATAAGAAGTTAACAGGCAAAAATGAGATGTTAATAGAGATAGGAGAAACCACGCATGTACGGATATAAAATCAATTTTTGTTCACTGAAAAGACAATGGTACATGGAGCTGTTGTACTTAAATGTAGTGCACTCTGAGAAAAGAAAAAGTAAAAAAATGGCTACTGTGTAGTAAAAAGGCAACTTTTTTCAAGGTAAACTATGTCATATCTTTCATTTTTCTATTTCACTAACAAATTTCAGCAATTTGTACCAGTAACAGTGGAATTTTCTTTATCAAATTGCAAAGAAAACAAGGAGAATTACTTGAATACCTGCATTTACTTGGGATATTATCAGTGATTTATCCATGCTGATTATTGTTTAGAGACAAACAGATTAAGCAGTCTTTAAGGGGTTAAGAGAAAAGCAACTATAGTGGTGTATGAGAAGGGCTGTTGAGTGCATTTTTTAAGAGCTGAAAGAGAATGATCTGAAGTCAATTTAATGTCCCCTATTGTGTCAAGTTGCTTGGACGGTACATTAAGGCTTTGAATATTTTCACTCTTCTAATTGTATTCTTTCTGAACTGTGAGACACAAACTGAAAACAAACAGGCTTTTGCAGTACCTGAGGTCACAAGAGAAAAGAGATGCAGGTGAAAAGGCTACCAAGGCCAGCAGGGGCCAAGGTATCATTCATAACCACAGCAGTGTCAAATACTCGCAAATTAAAGCCTCTGGCTCCTATCTCCTTATTTGTCTGGTGTAGATAGGGTCCCCAGTACTTCATCTTATGATGCTAAGTAATTATGAAGCCAAAACCTGAGATTTCCATGACAAGAAACCTCTGAATATTAACCAAATTACCTACATTTATAAGATGATTTGAATGTTAAGTTGTACACGTTTGATTAGACAAGAAAATTTATTTAGTTAATTGTTTTTATTTTTGTGAACACAGCACACTAGAGGACAGTAGAAAGTTTCCTCTGGGATCTGCACAATAACAGCTTTAGAGCTGAGATATACACCATACTAAATTCTTTGCCCAAATGAATGACACAAAGATTGCCCATCATAAGTGAAGTCAGTGAACATTATATGGAAAAGACATCAGAACAAAGAAGATAATTTGCAGATGATGTTAGTTCTGTGAGAATAAGAGTGTTATTTTATCAGTGCAGAGTCAGAACAATAGAAATAATTTGCAGATAAAGTTTGAAAGAAAAGCAAGGGGGGAAACGGTATTTTTATCAAAGTCTAAAGTTTGTGATGACTACTTTCCTGAAGATGATTCACTGAGGAAAAAGGAAGTTAAATAAATAATTCATCTTCATCCAAAAAATGTCAGAGGAAATCCATGGGGATTTGAAATACATGGTTTCATAAGCAGGGGCTACAATGCATTTTTCTTTTGTGTTTTTGATTAGTTTGTGGGTTGGTTGATTGGTTGGTTGGGGTTTTTTTGTTGTTTGTTTTCAATTATGTTCTGACTCCTGACATACCTTTTATTGTATTCTAGGTTCTCTGGATGCATGCAGTCCTTTATGTAGTAATTCCACTTTTATTCCATTCCTCTCTTACCTACATTTCTCTAAACTCATCCCACTCTTCCTCACAGCTTTCTTGGTAGCTCCTGCCTGACTGTGTGCCAGGGCTGTGCACTGACTGGCCCATGGGCACACGCCCATTGCTCACACAGCTGACTTTGGAATCAAGACTGAAGTTTTTCTGTTAGTTTGATTGAATTTGTGTCTCTCTCCCTGCAGTTATAAAAATCTTCAGATCTTTGAGATCAGTGAGTTTGCAAGAGTTTTGTTAAGAAGTTCAGTCCATGCATCTAGGAGTTCCATTGCTGGTGTTTTGGAGAGCATCCCAGTTCCCCAAGCTCTGAAGCCAGTCAGGCACCATCACACACACAGCTGCAACAGATGTGCTGTCCACACTGCACTGATCATGAACAAGCTGCTCATCAGGTATTCCCAAAAAGCTCCAAGCAGATGACCTACTTCATCTTATACTTCATTTCCCCCCTGTACCCAAGCAATTCCTGTTTACCATCCTCAACCCCTCCTCAATGAACTTCCTGCTCTAATTTTCCCTTACCTCACTGGCTCTGGTTTTGCTGGCTCTCTGCCTTTACTTGGTGACTCTGACAGTTGTCCTGGTAGTTCCTGCCTTGGTCCTCTGTTCTGTGCAGCTGTCAGTTCCCTTCCTGTACCCACAGTGTCCTGCTGTCTCTGCTGTGGCCACCTTATGAGTGTCACCAAAGGACAGGGGAGGGCATGTGCACTGCTCCCATGGGGCTACGAGCACCCTGCAGCTCCTCATGTCGTTGTCATCTCTGATGTGCAATAGCCCAGGATCCACACACACAGAACTTAACCTTTTCAGGGGAAGCTTTACAGACAGACAAACTGACTGTACATGCATATTAAGCTCAAAACCTAGGAACAATGCCATAATGCCCTGGTAAAATCCAACAGCCACACAAAATCCATCTCAGTCCCAAGGGAAATGGAATTTCAGGTATTTCCATAAGATAAGAGATAAGTGATAGCACCTGATGGGAAGCAGAAAGAAATTTTACTTGGGATATGTAGATGCATGAGGTTTTTCTCCTACAGTAAAGTTGAGGTTGCAAGAAGTCCACTGCTGCTTTCAAAACACAGATTTACTTATTAAATAAAATTCTAGAAATTAGATATTGCAGCAAAGCTGTGTGAAAAATAGTGAGAATAGACTTTCATCTGAATATTTTGGTAAAAAACAGGTGTTAGAGTACTAGTAAGGAAAACACAAAAGCATCTATACACATCATAGGTATCACAGAGACACAGTGAAAGTCCTTTTTACCAAGAATATACAAGAATTTCAGAATTGCATATATTATCTAAAAGACTTACTCTGAAATTCAGAATGATTTACAAACTTACTGGGTATCTCAGGGTGGATCTAGCAAGGGAAAACAGTCATTGCCAAGGAGTAGGAAAGGGTTAGAGATTATTAGAGATTATTAGTTTGGTTGGGGTTTGGTTTTTTTTGGATACATCATCATTCAAACCTTGATTGCAAAAGTTCATAAGTTTCAAGAGGTGAAAAAAGGGAGGAGCTACTGTAGGTTTGTCTTTTAACTTAAATTAAAAGGCAGAGCAAAGCTAATATGGGGTCATTGTGAAATTATGAGGTTAACTATATTTAAAAAAAAAAAGATTTGAAGTTCTTGTTCTGACTTAAAAAGCAGACCAAAAGGGGGAAAAAACCCACAGTACAATCTTTCAATAAGATTATCTAAAGGATAAATGAGCACATGAGAGCTGCTACCTACTGAGAGAAACTACATTAAATATACAAAAGCAAACCGCTTTTGAAGTGTAGGTAGGAAAAATACGAAGAGACCATTCTAATTGCATCAGTAATTTTTGGTAATGGTCTGAAAATTGAAAAAGAATAATTATAAAAGTGGAAACAAAAAGCAGATAATTAATGATAAACAAAATGGAGAACTCACATGCCTCATATCGATAAAAATCAAAAGACTGGCGTGCAAAACATCTTTCAATTAGCTAGAGACACAAAAAGCAATGAGGAAAAAGTCTACAAATACATTAGGCAGACATGGGAAGACAAAAGAAAGGAAGAGACAACTGTTTAATTGGACAGGAGACATAAATATGGATTATACACAGAGATGGCTAAAGTATCCCACAGGACTTCAGGTTTCACACATGGAAGAATTAATTACAATCAACCAAATTACAACTAAATTAATGAAACAAAATGCATTTTAAACAATAGTCCAGGAAAAAAAAGAAGCTGAAGAATATCTAGAAAAGTGAACATATAAAGCTTCAGAGAATGAATTACTTTAGAGAACTTTTCTAACTAGCCAAAGCAATCTCAACAGAGATCTTTTGCAAGTACACTAGAAGGAAGTAGCAGACAAACACGTCCTCTATCTACAGAAATAAGGAAAGGCTGAGGAAATAGAAGCATATTAATGTACCTTTGAAAGTCAAAATATTGCAAAATAACAAAAAAAGAAAGCTATAAAAAGAATATAAGGCCATCTATAAGCAGACAATAAGAGTTTTCCAAGCATAGTAAAGCTAATGTAATTGCCTGCCACCAGTAAAAATAAGAATGACGTTAATACACTTAGTGATATTGCTGCAAATGTTATAAACAATCTTGTTAATGATAATCTGAATGTAACTACTACCACAGAGAACCACAACTTTGGGGAAAAAAAATCACAACCATTCCTGCCATTATCAATTGCCAGTCATCAAGTCTGGAGTCACCAAATTTGGATGACATCTTCAGTGCTGGCCCAAATCTGGGACTACAATGTATTTTCAACAATGACTTACACAACTGCAGTGAAACTGCATTCATATCACTGTAGGGGTAAAAAGCATTTTGCCAGACAGCATCAGAATTCAAAATGATTTGGACAAAGTTCAATGTGTTCAAAATTGAGAGGACAAAATTCAACAGAGACCAGGGAAAGTACTGATATTAGAAAGGAGAGCTCATGTGCACTAATACAAAAAGTGGCTATACAGCCAGGGAAGAACAGGCTGATAGGAAGCTAGGTGTTAACAGTGATCACATAGCAATCAGCAAGACCAATGGCATTTCAGAAAAAGGGCATACTTCTTTCTGGGTTATGTTAGTAGCAGATGCCTTATGACAGGGTGTCAATCATTTAACTTCCTGAGCTGCTAGAGCTCACCAGAGATTATTACACCTTCAAAAGCCCTTTCAGAAAGCTATAAACTAGAGAAAAAAATAAAAAGACCAACAAACAAACCCAGCTCATTTTAAGTGGTTTAACCAGGATGCAAGATTGAAAGAGCTGTCTTACTGCAAGTGCACTCATATTACATAGCATGGTGTTTCATGTAAACCTTTTCTGGGTAACTGCACCATCATATATTCTGTAAAAAATACCTGTAATCAGCAAACAGATTTTCATAGCAACTCCCTTAATACAATGCATTCTCTGTTCTTTCTGATACCCCAATAGGGTAATGATCTCAAACAGGAAAAAAAGATGCCTTAGCAGAAAAATGTAGCACAACTGAAACAAGGTCTGAATCAGGTTTATCTGGGAGGCAAACTAGAAATTACATTACAATTTATTGCAGCATTCTGTTTTTCCTTTGAATGGTTATCCAGATTTATAGTTAGTGGAGAAACTAAGCAGGGCATGTGTATTTTAGGGGTTTTTCATCCCTCCACACCTCCCAAAGTCCTTAAAAAAAGGCTTATTCTAAATGTTCATACGCTCTCTCATTTTTCCATAGTAAAACAAACATCATGCTTTCTCATCAGAACAAAGTGTAAAAATATTAATGATCATTATTGACCATACAGTAAAATAATAAGGTCTAGACCAAGGTATTTGCAAAGGTGATGGATTCCCCCAGTACAACAGGAGTACAAGTTGGACCTTGGCAATGATGACACCAGCTGTGGTAAAAAGCAGCTCTGCAGACAGAGTTTTGTTAGAGTAACTGCTCAGTATAGTGAGAATAAAGTCTATGTTCCAGAAGGGGTCCTTGGGAGGAAAAGTGCAGAACAATAACAGATATATTGAAAGAACAGGCTCAGTACAACAGTGAGGCCCCAGGGAATGAAGCACACACTGCAAATGGTCTGTTCCTGGCCACTAAAGGAGTGCAACCTGGAGAGCTCAGCAGAATTTCTTTTAGAGCACAATAGAGAAAATAAAAAATACACACCGAACACATAAATCTGTATACATATAATGAAAATTCTAAGGAGAAAACAAGAAAGAATGTAAGATCACAGCCCCTATGAGAATGAGCACAAGGGAAAAGCAGAGAGCATTGTTCCAGCAGTGTCTCCCCTGGTTAAGGATTAACGTCCCACACTCCTTCAGCAAAGGAAAAGTGCTATTTGGTTTGATGGTCACCATATTTTGCCTCTGCAGTTTAGAAATCATATATGAAGAAATCATACATTATAAGTATACTGTAACATTATCTGTTACAGTATACTTATAATGACAGTTTAAAAGAGTGGCATGTGTATGTATGTTTTATTCAGCAGCACTCTCCTACACAGTAGCATGATTGATACTGCAATAGCAAATGAGGATAAACCCTGATGCAACAGTAGATCATACTTAGACATGAGCTACTATACACAGATATGTTAAAATACAAAAATATTTTTTTAGTTACTCTAGAGCATAATTAGTGCTGATAAAAGGTATTCAGTTATCCTGCCATCCTTCTTAAAATTTTAGAAGTCACAAAATGCCCATTCAGTTCCACATATGATATACTAATATGGTCGCATGCAGCAATGGCAGAACAAGTCTCCATTGGTTGATATCACCAAATGCCAAGAAACTTCCACTCAAAGCAGTAAGATTCAAGAGGATTCAGATCCACAGGATGACAGATTCTCTTTTAGATTGCATTAAGACTACATTTGTTTGCTCTACAAAACTATCAGCTATTTGATAAAGAAAAGTTAAATTTATACACTGGTAAAAAGTTTCTCAATTATCAGTCCTCTTTTACTTGAATGACTGAGACAAAATAAAATTCTATTTATTTTCTCTAGGCTGCATATCACATCTGGAGTCTTCCCTGCAAGGTTTAGTCTGTAAGTAAGCACCCACGCAGGAGAGAATGGAAGAACCCTGCAATTAGAGCCCTACGCAAACCAAATGTTAGGCCTGAGTGTGTAGGATTAAACCAGACTATTTACCTAGCTCCCTCTCCTTTGAAACAGGTGAGCAGAAGGTACCTAAGGAGGAGTGGGGGCAAGATTGAAGTCTTTTTCCAGCCTTGTTGGCTAGAACAGCTGTGCCACTGCAGAGATACTAATTTCCAGAAGCAAATTGCTATTCCCCCAGAGCAAGGAAGAAGCAGAAGAGAAAATGTGATTCAGAGGAAAATCTGAGTCACCATACTTCCCCAGGCTGGCATTACAATGATGCAGTTCACAAACCACCTCTTGCTGAAGGCTATGCCAATAGCACAATCTTACCCTAAATAAAGAACAGGATAGTTGTATCAGCAACTTACAGTTTCCAAAAGTAAGCTTTATATGCTGATGTTTAAGGATTAGGGGAAGATCAAGAATCTAGGAAGCTATGAGACAGAGCACTTGCTATGTTCTCGTACTAAAATATCGGTGTCACATGCCTTGTGTCTTTTCATAGCACAGAAAGTCCCCTCTGTAGAATCAAAACCCAGATGGATCATTTTATAATGATTAGGCATCACTGTTTAAATGTAGACACCATGAATCACTCTGCAACAGCTGTCAGCAATTTGCCTTGGAAATAAAAGCAATCATCTACCAAGTTTAAAGAGCTACTTTATAGGAAAGGGATGGGAAGCATGTGTTCCATAAAAACAGAATGACACAAAAATGCAGAAAAGCAAAATGATTTAGTTTTGACAAAGTATTCTGTAGTAGTTATAGACTATCATAATTTAGATGGCTCTGGAATCTTGTGGTCCAACCACAGGGACAGTGCTGAATATTGATATCATCTAAATGTGATTAACACCACTGAGGTATCCATGTATTTTATCATCAGAAATAAAAGTGCATTAGTATTAACTACTTGGGAAAAATATTGGTTTGTCTTTTAACAATAAACACCCTAGAGTTAAAAAGAATTTTATTTTGTTTTGAGCCTAGATTTGTATGTGTAAAGAATTTTCCTGCTATACATGAGGAAATAAGAGTGATCTTACTCTACCAAATTTTCTGTTAGAAAAATGGAATAAGCATGCAGGAAGAAATAAAACTGTTAGACAAAAATTGAAAAATCCTACTGTTTACATTGGTAATTATTATATTAGCAGTGCTGTAAAACTATTATGGAAAGATTTAGTTATTTCTGTTCAGAGCCCTTTTTGTGCGCATGATTAACGCTGCTGCCATTCTGAGTTTCTAAAACAGTGTCTCATAACTCGTGTTCCCTTCAAAGGCTCAGAAGCAGAAGTACACATGTCCAGCAAGACATGATCAGAATCTACCTAAGACAGTAAAGTCCTTTAAGTCAGCAATGTGCTCCCAGCACCAATGCCACGGATAGCACATGCCTGATGGGTAAGGAGTAAGGGAACTGTTTTTATAATTTCTATACCAGATTAGAGTTTCCTTTATCCAAGAGTCAGGAAAACAGGTCTCTTCAAAGTTTGCTTTAGCAGAAGACATTTTCCTATCACACCTCTCCTTTCCCACAAATGTGATCCAGTTATCAGGTTAGAGCAAGGGCTGGAGTGTAAAGAATGAAAAAATTCACAGGGGTACATATCTAACACACAGGAGGAAATACAATTCTGCATCTCTCTTAGCTGGACACTCATTTGGGAATTTCAGGAACAGAAACATATAATTTTCTGCCCCTGTAGTGCCTTGTTTATGTATATTATCCTCTGATGAAAATGCAAACACTGCTATGAGATTTGGATACTTCATCTTACCACAGTACATTACAGAAAAAAGGAGGGACAATATCACAGGAGTCCACTGTCCAAGACCATAGGTGTGGTCTGAGCACTCACATCAGCCACTCTAGTGGCTGTGATACTTGCTAAGCTATTTCACTGATCCCTGAAATATCCCAGTGTACTCCTAAAGTCATAACATGAAACATCAAGCTTACCTTTATTCAAGAGTAACTGTCTGAAAGTATTGACCTTCTAATAGGGCCCACCTATGGCACAGAACTGTGGTAAGGCTGTATTTATCTGACTTTTGATGAAGAGAAATCACATCCATTTTCAAAACCCTGCTGTGATAATTTAGGCTCAAAATATCTGGCCCCATTATGAATACAACATTTTTCTATGGCTATATATTTTTGTGGACATTTTTATTATCTGTGAATGTGATGTTTAATGCAAAAGGGAAAAAAGGAGAGGAACAATGTATTCTGCAAGACTAATGGACAGCTAAACATAATTCATTAGGTGAGACGGGCAGTGTATAGAATGAGAAGTTAAATCATGCAGCAATGACCTTGGACTGAGCAGCTTTTCTGAGCTAATGTACTGAATTTTGAATTTACTTTTGAAGGGATCCTTTTTTATAACGCAATAAACACTGTAGAGGGGAATTCATATAATCAAATGCAGATGACTGCATTAAATTACACATAAGATAGTTGTCTCACAGCAAAGAAAGAAAACCAGCCACTTTAAAGGGACAATTGATTCACATACCTGGAAGAAGGCAGATCTAAACCCACCTATTTCTCAGCATTCATTATAAAAGAAGAAAGACATGATCAGTTCAATATGCAGACATCTCCATTATACAAGTATTGGATGGAATTAATTCCATCCAGAAGGACTAAGAAATTCTGGTCTTTATAGTTAGCTTCAGGCATCCAGTTTAAATCTCATCCAGGGATTTAATTTTAGAACTGGGGGATGAGGAACATACCAGATAAAATAACAAGGCTTACCTCCTACCTTCTTCTCTAAAAATACACAGTTTGCCTCCCATTTGCAAGATACCTCAAAATGAGCTGACTTCTGAATCATTTAAGGTAAATAGTTTTTCTAAGGAATTTCTTCATTTTGAATTCTTTTCAATCATGAAGAACATTTTTATCCATCTTACAAAATCTTCCTCTAAAGAATTCAAGGAAAACCTGTGAATCTATATCAGGTTGCAATTTTTTTTTTTCTTTTAAGGAAATACTAGAAAATATTAGGGAAAACTAATTTGTCCACTTTGTCTCTTAGAGCAATATTCTCAACTTTAGTCTTATTTAGCATCTGGCTAAACTTGGCTGGCAGCACAAAGTGTGTCTAAGGAAGTAAATATCAGACCTGCACTGTTTGGGAATTGCACAGTATCTCTCCATACAGACCCATAGTCTTCTAGCAGTGCTCACTTTGGTTTATATCTTAGAAACCAGCAAGACCTGAAGTATCTGAACACTGTGTTAGTAAACACAGGTGTTCAGTGGGAACCCTATGATGTGGGGTTGTGTTGTTGCTACAAAGCCACTTAAAATGCATGAGGCATAGTTTTTAAACAGGAAACATCAAATAAGTTCTGGAACTATGAAAAATGAAGCTTTCAGAATTTAAGATATTGTTCATCTGTCAAAACCATAGAAGCAGCTTCATATCCATTCATTTCTTCTAAGAATAAAGTGCCATGCTACTCACCAAGTACAAGGTATAATGCACTATTTGCTGTAGTTCAGATGCCACAAAAGAAAAAAACTCTGAATAATTTGAATCAAAAGTACCTTTCTGTAAATGAAGAAGAAAAATAATAACTTTGGCATACTACTTTACGTCCTGTTCATAGTTATTTTAATTAAGCTTATTGCTCCTGTCTTTTCCAAGAAATATGTATTATTACTTATATGATTTTTTATATTAACTTTTATTACACTGAATCTTTTTATGTCAATCAACATCAGTACAAAAACGTCTATGAAATGTCTGAGTCTGCTGAGAGCTAGTGACAAAATGCAACACAAGCCTCCAGCCTTTGCCAAGACACAATGGCGTGAAAACAGTAGGCTGAGGCAAGACTGCTGAGTTCCTTTGCCAGCATCCTTGCTGGTTTCCTCTTCAGTCTCCATCAAGCCAATATTTTCTTCTGACTTTTCTATTTTGAAGCTTTGAGATAATAATGATTAGGTCATTAGGTCATCTTAATAAAGACCACTGAGATATACAGAATAAAAACAAAGGAAATGCAGGTCATTTTAATAAAACAGAAATAGATGCACATATCTAGAATAAGTTTCTTATTCATCACATCTGCTAAAAAACCCTATAATGATAGAAAACAAAAAATTCTGTAGCAACTTTTACTGAAATATGAAAAGTAATACATTTTCTGTTATAAAATCATTGAGAGACCTTCAACCTCTGGGTCCTTAACATGGATTAAATAATGTTATTAAACTATGGTTATTAAACAAGACTATAATGAAAACAACTTGCTTGATTTCCAGTGCCTACTAATTAAAATCCTCTTACATATTCCGAATTTTTGTTTTCCTCATACTGTACAATTTCTTCGTCTCCATGAAGGCACCACGACTAAAATTCCACAGCTTCAGAGATAATCAGAGCACAATTAAAATTGCACATTTCCTGCAAACAACCATTTGCAAAAGCATTTAGTTGTAGTTCTAAAGTTAATAATTTACTGTCACCATTAATTATAAAAAGGTAACTTCTTGCTACAAATATCTGTCTTAAGAAGATCTAAGGAAGACAAGCTTTGGATGTGTTATATAAAAGCATGTAAGAGCAGTATTACATTATTGAAGGGAAAGCTGCATTTATAACTGGAATTCATCAATATTCACCCTTTTAAGACTTTTGACCTGTATATAAGTGACCTTGAAATAGGTTATGAATCTTCTGTGTAGGATGCATAACAAGTCATGGTCAATTAATACACAACAGAGCCCATAATCATGAAGATTATTGCCTGATCAGGAGAAAACATAGTCAAGGGCATTACTGCCTAATTTAGCTTCACAGTCAAATTGAAAACTTCAGGACCTCCAGCATTCAGAAACCATAACAATGAGCACTCTGGAAACACACACAAATCTCTAATAAACAGTGATGCTCTAGAATGCTGTTTAAAGACCTGTATAACTTTTATAAAATAAATATTAGAGCCATAAGTGGCATTTCATAACCTTGCTAACACAAAATTACATGGTCCAGAACATTTCCCCTAGAGCTATTTCTCAATAGAGAGCTGTCACACAGGACAAAGAGTTTAACTCTGGGTTTCTGCAGGGACACTGCCTAAGAACAGTGTCCAGGTCCTGACTGGAACAGGCCCCTGCATGGCTCAGGCAACCATTGGAAATACCCTTACAGCTCTTCAGAGCTGCAGATTAAGAAAGCACCATGCATTGCACCACTCTTCAGTATCCCACTTTGATCAGCTCAACCAGAGAAAAGACAACAGGGGCCTGGTAAAGAGGATAACCCTATAATAGAAAGAAAATATGGGGCTACATTTTTTCCAATTTAGACTGTGTAAGAGTGCATTGATTTTATTGTTTGCACTTTATTTCTGTAGAGGCCCTGAACATCATTAAAGCTCTTCTCATTAATATCCACTCTAATTTTTGTGGATGGTTTTTCACAGCAAAGATGACCTACCCTCCCTGTTCCCCCCCACAAAAAAAAGTCAGATGAAAAACTTCGGTACCAAATTATAATTGATTGTTTTTTCTAAGTTCGAAATGAGTTTTCCATATGTCCTGAAGCAGATGAAAATAAATGAATAATAAATAAGAATGTTTTATACTTGCAGTATTTGGAGCCTTTAATCTGAGGATTTTAATAGGGCTCTGAAAAGTATTTCCTAATTAACCTTCACTTTACTATGAACAAGACAAATCCTTGTAACTTTCCTTTTAGCTCAGATGAAAAACAAGAGGAAAACAAGGAAAGATACTGTGAATTTTTTTTCTTTTTTGTGCCCCCATGCTAGCTCATAATCAATAATGCAAAACATTTCTTTAAGATATAACACCTCATTGTCATTTTTCACACACATAAGTCGCAGTGAAACAATGTTCTAAATTCTAGTTAACTGTCCCATCCGGAGGCGAGGGTCGGAGTCAAAATTCTGATGGTAGCAAAATTCTCCTGTTAGCAAAGCAGTGAGGAGCCAGTCTAAGCAGTGGGTAAGCTTCCTCTCCCTGTTGCACCTCAGGACTCTGAGCTACAGAAATATGAATAATGCCTCTTCAGACAACCATCCAGAAGAAAAGATGCTGAGGTCAGTATGTCCTTATTCCCAATGGAATCATCACTGCTGCCATGGCAGGACTGAGGGGTCTGCATGGCTCAATGGCAGGTACACTTAAGAAAAAATCTTTAAAAAGTGACCTGACCCATTCAGGCTCAGGAGGAAATTCCCTGTCCTAAACGAAGGACAAGGGGGCAAACCAGATTGCTGGCACCATCATCCTCACCTTCCCCAGAAATATTAGGGATCAAGCAAAGCAAAGAGATCTGCCAGGAAACACATTCTACTCAAATTAGTGCCTTGTTTGTAATGCTGTGAAATTGCCTTTTCCAGAAAAAAGACTATTCCATGAAAAAAACCCAAACAAAAAGCACCAAAACCCCCAATTAAAACAATCAAAACCCACAACTAAAACAACCACCACCCCCATCCTCACAGCCTGACTCAGCTATTCTCTGCTGTTGATCCAATGCCTTTGCTGCACTTTTACTTTCCAGTGTAACTTCTCTCACTCAAGGCAGGCTGAATTGACAGAAATGAACTCAAGTTCTGATGGTGCAGCATTCATGTCAGTCACATTCAATAGATATTGATTCCTTCCTCTCCCTTTTCCACGAACTGCTGAAGTAGGATAGGGGTCAAGGAAAGAATAAAGGAATTTTGGAGATTATCTGTGATAAAGCTCTTCTTTGTCAGGGACAGAAAAGGGGAAAGTCATCTTGATCACTGAAAACGCTGACTGAAAATTTCTATATCAGGTCTCACACTGATGACAGTGAAAAGCAGGAAACAACCTGGGTTTTCATGTACCCTGTCATCAGAGAGTAAATCATGAAGTTAAATACTTGAGTTTCAAAAATTATTACAGGGAACAGTAAAGGGAATTTCATAAAAACAAAGCATAACATATACGAAAATCTGAAAAAACCTATAAGGTTTAATTCATAAAATGAAAACTGTAATCAGAACAACATGTGGCTATGTATTCAAAATATACATGCACATGACACACAAAAATATATCTCTGACTCTAAACTAAAAATAAAATTCAATTGAAGAAGTAGTAATCATTCTATTTATTTAAACATTTACTTAGATCACAATACTACGCTTTTTAAAATTCTTCATTTGTTTATCAGAAATAGTTGTGTTGAATGCTGAGAAATGAAGACTGAAAAATCCAAAACCAGATATTATTATATCATTCCATGCATTACCCTACAACACTCAAATATTTTTTGCCATTTATTTACTCATCTGTTGAATGTTTTTATTTGCTTAGAGTATTAGCTACCTGAAGAAAGATCATCTTATTACAAGATCTGAAATTATATCCAAATGTTGTTTGTTTTTAAATCTGAAGCCTAAACAATTACCTAGCTACAAAATTTGTTCCTCAGTCTAAGGTTCAACACTGTATTTGCCAGTACATGCTGGTCATAAAGTTTGGTGTTTCCATATAGAAATTATTCTAACTTTGCCTTCTAACACAGAATCCTAGAATCATTTATGTGGGAAAAGACCCTGAAGACAATTGAGTCCAATCACAAACCTACCACTGCTATTCCTAGCCCTTTCCCTAAGTGCCACATATACATCTTTAAACATCTCCAGGGATAGTGATTCAACCACTTCCTTGGGAAGTCTCTTCCAATGCTCGACCACCATCTTGATGAAGAAATTTTTCCTGCCATCCTACCTAAACCTCCCCTGGTGTAACTTGAGGCCATTTCCTCTTGTCCTACCACTTGCTCCTTGGAAGAAGGGACAGATCCCCACCTGGCTAACGCCTCCTTTCAGGCGCTTGTAGAGAGCGATAAGATTCTCCCTGAGCCTCCTTTTCTCCAGGCTAAAACCCCCAGCTACCTCAGTCATTCCTCATCAGACTCTTTGTGCTCCAGACCCTTCACCAGCTCTCCTGCTCTTCTCTGGACTTGCTCCAGCACCTCAGTGTCTTTCTTGTACTGAGGGGGCCAAAACTGAACGCAGGGTTTCCAGGTGCAGCCTCACCAGTGCCGAGTACTGTCCCAGACCTGCCGGCCACGCTATTCTTGGCCACCTGGGCACACTCTGGCACATGTTCAGCTGCTGTCAACCAGCACCTTCAGGCCCCCTCCATGGGGCAGTTTTCAGCTACTTTGTCCCCAGCCTGTGGCACTGCAGGGGGTTCTTGTACCCAAAATGGAAGATCCAACACTTTGAGTTGTTGGAATTCATACAGCTGGCCTCAGCCCGTCTTGCTTTCTCTCCATCTTCTCCTGCCATTATGAGTGAGGTACTCTTCTGTTAACTTCAGCTGTGGCCCCTTAATGCTTAGGGAAGGGATTGTTACACTGATCACATAAAACCAGCCCACTTAGGAAATAAGGCCACAAAAACAAGGCTACAAAACAAAACAGATGAGGAAAAACAGAACACATAGAGCCGAAGAACATAATTCAAGGCAACTGGATTACCAATACAAATGTTCTCTGAAGGCAGATTCACAGCCAGGTACTATTGCACAGCATGACTGTATCAAAGCAAGATGTCACTAAGGCACCCTCATTAACAGTGCCTGACAAGGGGAGGCAGAGTGCAACTCATCAGAGCTGTGATTCCCATCACCCAGGAGCAGAAATGTAAGAGCAGGAATGGTTCACTGCATAAAAAATATTTACCAGGTAGCCAGTCTGGACAGAGATGACTTGGAATGAGCTAATGGAGCAGGAGGATGGCTGCCTGTCTGGTACCTGCAGTGGATGTGATTTACCTCATACTCATCTCTGAGCAAGAGCAGAATTTGGACTGTCTTTTTGCTACAAGTGCCTCAACACCTGCTGTGCCTCAGGAGCCCATGCAGCCCAGCAGCAGGCTGTTTCAAAAGCGTTTGGCACTTCACTGTGCTGCCTCCCACCTGATCTAGCTCAGCTTTGCTTGTGAGTCATTTAGCCTGCTAATCTCAGGAGTCAGGCTCCATCCAAGGCATACCTGTTACTCTGCTGCTAGTTAACCTATCATGGATTCTAGTATATTATGAGACATTGCTGATTGGATTGGATCAACTTTTTTTCCTAACCACCTTCATATGTCAATTCTGCAGAGAAAGGTGTTTACATTTCCATTATTCCACCTGTTCAACTTCTTGTGTTGAAATAAGCTAGTCAACTTTGAACTAACTCTCCTCTCAGACCACTGGAATTATGCAATTTAGCAGAGAGGATTTAATCCCCCCTTTAGATCTTTATCACCTCTGGATCATGTCTACTTTATTAAAATGTTAATATAAAAATATAAATAATATCATGACATTGTCCCAATTTTTTCTCATGCTACACTTTAGAATTGTAATATGCTGTAGTTTTATTAGCCAGTCTGTTTTCCCACTTGAAGCTAAAATGAGGAAACCTTGGGACAAAAAGATTCGGAGTATAAGGCCTTCCATCAATACTGAATATGTCATCTGTTGCCCCTTTCCTGTCTGTAAACTTCACTACTATTTCTGAAGTAGCAGGAGTTCATACTATTGGCACTTCTTTCAGCGTGATTCTCTATAAACATCTGCAATCCTGTAGAGACTGTCCTATTATCCTGAAGTAACAGTGACAAGTAGACCTGTCTGCTGGGGTAGGGTGTGCTGCTACAACCCAATACATACATTCTCCATTCAGTGTGGATTATCAGGCTGGATGCTCTCTCTAAAATCTGACCAGAATTACCTCACACATCAGGTTGGCTCATGATATGTGGGGACTGACCTTGACATCATCTGCTCTGATCTGTTTAAGCTTTGCTTAACATCACATGCAAAACCCTAAAAATATGTGTAAAACACATTTTAAAGTAACAGACTGGAAGAAACAAATAGATTCCTTTGGGGAGTGCCTTTAGTCTCAGAATTTTCAAAATGTCTAAAAGCATTGTGCCTTGAATTGAAAATTACCATTTCAGTTTCTACATTATAATATTTTTGCTTTCTTTGCTAGAATTTACTTTCAAGAGTTATACTGCAGATAACAGTCAGACTATGTAGTTCATTGTTACATCCGTGTTACATAACGGATGTTGCACAAGCTGATTTCTTCTTACTCATCAACAACATCTGGAATGGTTAATATTTGAAGTACAAGACATATGAGAATCCTTTTCAAAAAAAAAAAACCAACCAAAACATAAAACAAAAACAACAACAAACACATGCGAAAAACAAAAACAAAAACAAAACAAAACAAAAAAAAAAGAAAAAAAAAAAAACAAACAAAAAACCCCCTCCAAGCAATTAAAATAAGATCTGTCCTATTTTGATGAGGAGCTGTATCAAAATAGTGTGCTTTTACTTACAGATATGTACTTGGAGTGTGCAAACAGAAACTCAATTATTCCTCTTCAGATATACTCTGATAAAGGCTACACAATTATACCTGTGCATGCCTCCAATAAACCACAAAGGTCGGTGTGATTTAAAGCTATTCATTTGTTCATGCAGCTATAGCATGGAATAAATCATCAGAATAATAAGAACACGTCAAAGAACAAGGAACAACCTTTATTACCTCGAAGCTGACTACGTCCCCCTATATAGAAGTCAGTTCAAATCAAGATATATTCATACAATATTTTTAATTTTATCTATGACTAACTTTCTTCAACAAGGAATAGCACAGATATTTAGGATCTAGAATATAATCTTTTCTGAATAATGCTGTGGCAAAACATACAGCCCTATTTGAAGTCATCTTAAGGAGAATTGTCAGAATGGTGTAACTTTGGTTTTTTGCACTAATATCAGTGAACAACAGAAATGAAAATTTCCAAATGGTTGAAAATACTCATACTGTAAATGCATATTTTTTTATTGGAGTCATATAAATCCAAACCATCTATCCTTTTGGACTTGTAAGTACTTACAGAACACTTGTCAGAGAAAGAGAAACTAAAGCTTAAGCATTTTGAGATGTTTGCTTCCAAACTAATTACTAGCTTTCTACCTTAAAACATCAGAGGCAAAATTTAAACTACCATAATAATAGCTGAACACTTTACCAGGTGAGATTGCAACTGAACATTTTCAGAACATGTTGCCACCGTTCTTCCACTGAAACAAACTATTTTAAAAGACAAACTGCTCCCTAATCAGTCAAATTCCTCTTGTTAATTAGAACTAGGGTTTTAACAGATGTCCACATGTTCCTGGCAGGCACTTCACAATCTATAGTTTAAAGCATTTTGCTCAATTAATTAATTGTCTTTTTCATGTTTATGACATGAAATACAAGCTTAAAGACCACAGGGAAATGATAATTAAATGAAGAATACAATTATTAGTCTCTGTTGTATTGGTTATTTGCAAGAATGCAATCTCATCTCAACAGGGTTAGATGAAATCATAAAACCCTTGTCTGCACTTTTAGCCTTGATGAGATTGTGATATTTATGTTCTCTTGTAACATAAACTTCTCTTAGCTGATCATGAACAACCAACTGAGAAAATCTGTTTTGGATTTGCACAACAGATAGTGAAGTAATATAGCAGAAGGTTGTGTGGAAAACAAAAAAGAGACATAATGTTATTTATGATCTCCCTCATGGCTGGCCAACTTTCCTCTCTTATTGGAACACCTATTAGTATGTTTTCTCCTGAGGACACTTCTCTCAAATGACTCCTCTCTTAATATCTGTTCTCTCTGCTTCAAAATGTCAAGTTTACACTATTTTTTTCCTTTTAAGTCACATTATTCATTCTTAAAAAAAAAAAAAAAAAAGTGGTAACAGGAAAACACTTTACTCTAAAATCTTACTTGTACTTTTGTTGAAAATAGACACTTTGTGAACTCCTAGTGCATTTTTACACAATAGATGTGTGGCCCAGAAAGCGAATATCTGCCTTTGTTGACAGTGAAATAACAAGACCTTTCTTTTAGTTTTTATGCTTCCAGATCCAGTCTTCCTTTTAAAATGGCTCAGCCTATTTGTAATTTTCCAGATCCATCGACATCCACTGTACCATCCTGAACCACAAAAGTTTTTAAATGAGGGTGAATATAACTTAGAAAAGATTTTTTTATATTGTTTAAGAATGGAAACAAGAAGCTGAACCTTGATTCCCAGTGGCATCTCCTATACTCTTCTCACATGGAGAAGGTAACAAGCAGCACATTTGAACATTTTGAAACAGGTGTTAAACCTTTCTCAAGAATAACTGCTGGTAAGAGTGCAACATGCCCAAAGGAAGCACTGTCAGCTTTGAGTAAATATTTTAATATTCAGGCTGGATTTTGTTTGTGTGCTTTCCCTCTGCTTGTGTATCCAGTCTTACTAGCCACTTTATTATTCAACTTCACTTCTTCTAAATGATCTGCCATCTCTGCTGCATACTGCCCAATCATAAATCACTTATGATATATTTTTCTGTCTTACAGAGAATACTCACATTTTCAGAACTAATTAGTTTGAATCCCATCTCTGCAGTTTAAGAATACCAGTTTGCTGCTGTTTGAAATAAATGAGCAATGCATCAAATTTATTTTACAGTACTAGGAAATGTATATTTGCTGCTCCACAAAAGACTGGGAAAAGTCAAGTCCCATGCAAAAAGATTCCCAATGCAATTTCTGCCACACACAACAGATGGTGGTAGCTAATGCACAGTAATCACTCAGGTTAGAAAGCTCACCTTAGAGAGATATGTTGGGTTTTGTTTTTTTTTTTGGTTTTTTTTTTTTTTGGGTATTATTTCTAATTTAAATTAATATCTACATTAATGAAGTCTTTGTAGAGATACTACTAAGCATAGTTAAAGAAAAAGACTTCAAGATCTGGTCTTGATACTTTTTTTTTTGCACCACTTACAATATAAGATTTGCCCTGAGATTTATAATTAATATATATGAATAATAATGTTTTATCTATAAAATAATTAATAAAGTATTAAAGAAACTACCTAAAATATGTACTACCACTGAACACAAGGTTTGAAGTGTGAATAGCCAACCGACTAGTCGTGAAAATAACAGGCAACATAAAAATAACTTTTAGAATTTTATTATGCTGAAGTGTTTACAGTGTGTTGCACAACATAATGCCACAGTGACAAAATTTCCAGAGCCAGAGCAGTTGCCACAGAAACAGCAAATGGTGGAGAACACTGGAGAGACTCACCATGCCTGAATTACAGTAGAAAGTACAGCCAAGAAATCCCTTAAATTACTTCTCCAGTGCACGGCTGGGTAAGAAGCTGTAAAACTTTTAAATGTATGTGTGCACCTGGATAATGTGTCTAGACTCAATCTCCAAATGTGGGGAGTGCCTTCAAACTTCCAGTGACTCCCACATGAGCAGGAGGCTCTCAGCCCCTGAGGAACTGCATTGCATTGCCACAACTGAGCTCATGCATACAAATTGACAATGAGCATTTGGAGCTGCCTGAAGTGGTTTAATTGGATTTAATGGGACACCTCATATGCATCTGAGGATCTGGGTCTAATTCAGTAAATAAATATTGATTTCCAAGCAGAAATATCATGCTAGAAGTAAGAAATCTGCCATAGAAGAGGTTTACCTAAACCAATATGAGGCCTCCAACAAAAGAGCAGTTGGCCATGAAGCACTAGGACAACTGGTTCCTGTTCTGAAACAGGATAAACTTGGATAAAGCAATGCTTGCTCCTTTTTTTTAACTGAGGAAATAAAATATAGTATTAAGGATTTAAAAATCACTTCTATTGATTAAACAATTGTGGCAATTCTGACCTATTATTATTAATTTAGGTCATAAATTTCAGTACGATTCTGCTGAGTCACACAAGTGGAAAACCTGGCCAACTGGATGGATATATGACTCCATTAGTATACTGAGAGAAAACACCCTGTTATGTTTCTGCATCATAGCTTAGCTTATTGATTTGAATACGTGGATTGTGCAATTCAGATAGAAGAAACAAAGACAGCAGTATTACTTGGGACAGCACACAGGCACAAGGGGCAGTAGGTAAATGGCCTGAAAGACTAATTACAAGAGAGATGTGCGCCAAACTACGCCTATGGAAAAGAACACTAATGTCACCTACAGCAGTCTGCAAAAACATCCTTAGTCATTTTATACCAATTCTGCCTTTATTAGACACACCTGTTTTTAAATGGGCCGCCTGCAAAAATGACATCAATACAGAAATATATCCACCAATGAATTAGATTCCACTTGGATACACGCAGTCATACAGGGTGAACTCCATACACTATTTATGCATATATACAACTAACAGACTTGTTACAGTGTATGATCATCCAAAAGGGGCTTCTTCATCATCAGTGACAATGCACATGTGCAGATAGGAAATGCTGCTTCTTTCTCTTTGATCAGCCTGTGAAATTTGTCCTCATTCCTTTAAAAGGAGCGACAGTTATCTCCTTGGAGGTGGCAAAAACTGCACATTTCTTTGGGAAATGCAGCAGCTTTGGTTACTGCATGCCAAAGACAGGGAAAGGCTAAGAGAGAGAAAGAGAACACACTTGCATCCTGCAGCACAAAGAGAGCCTGAATGATTTCTAAGAGCCACAAAGGGCTGTGAGCAGAACAACAGGAGATACTGAGGATGACCAAAAAGCACAGCAGTGAGGAGATGACTGAAAGCCAAGATCATCCTGCAAGGTCACAGGGAGAAGAAGGTCACTGATTTATAAACTTTGTATTTCCATTCTGCTTCATCTGGCCGCTTGGTGTTTTCTATTGCTTTTATTAATTATTCCAGTTCGTAGCCTAAGAGAATCTGGCTTTTTGAACTTCAAAGCCATTTGGATCCTCTTTGGAAAGCTCTTTATAAGGAAAAGGTTCAGGCCCCACTCCCTCAAAGCTCTGGCAGCTTTGGCTCTCTCGCAGCTCTCAGTTCTCAATGAAAGCTTAATAGAAATTACACTTTTCCACAAGAAAGATAATGTCTTTTACAAACTATAGAATAGAACCATTGGCAAGTACGACATAATAGGGCTGACTTGAGTATGTACTGTATCTGTGGGGATTTGATTTACTCAGCCTTGTGATTCTCCATTCATGTAGCTACTCTACAAAAGAAAAGAGGTGCACTACTATTGATGATGCAAAAAGTCCAGGCAAAGGAAGCATAACAAGTGTGTCAGCAGTAAACCAACTGTGAAGCACTGAAACTGGAGTCCAAGCTGGGATAACTAATAACACCCTACCTTTAAATACAGATGCCTGTAACTGTGCCAGCAATCTGTGATGTTGCACAGCAAGAACTGTACTTTACTGCCTTAGATGAAGCTTTCTGATATGAATTCTCATTTGCAGTATTTGGCCTTTATCCTCACACTTTTCATTTGGAGACAAGTCAAGCTGAAACCATTTGAAGTGTACCCAATAAAAGCTACCGTAGCTAGCATTAATCTCCAAACATATATTTAAAAAAAAATCATTTTTCTAAAGAATATTACTATGATCAAAGAGTACAGCTTATGGTATGGATTACCATAAATTTTAAGTGAATTGTATTGCTGTGATGTTTGTTTGACACTTCTTACTGTCCACCAGTGTAAAATGCCCTGCAAATAAAAAACACTATTTAAGAATGCTGCACATGTGCAATTCTATGCTCTTGGAAGCTGTCAATTTAAGACTAACATACTGGCAAGGGTAACAGAAAGTAGAGAAGAAAAATATCCTTTCCAAGACAAATTCTCTTGATCTCAGTAAAGAAAATTTCCTGTCAGATAAATGCTATAGAAAAATACAAGATTTGGTCCACTGTTTTAAAGATTACTTATTTGAAAAAAGGGAAATAAAACAATTTCCTAGTACTAGGGTTTGAGATTTTCAAAGCAGATATAGCTATACTTATTCTGTAAAGGAAGATGTACAGACAAATCCCCCTGCCCAAACTTTAAAAAGGCAAAAAATTTGACTAAAGAAAAGTTCTCTATGAAAACTAAAAAGAATATTTGTATCAATGAATATTACAAACATTCAAACTGTGTAATACTATGAATTGGTAACCAATATATTAGCAGAAAAAATAAAATATTAGGCTGGATCAAGAGTTTTCTGACTTTACATAAGAAACTTCTCGTTTAAGTTCAAAACTTTGAAGAGTCTTTTCCAAAAGTAGTCATGATTTATTCTTCTAGAATAGCTGTGCAACTTGGGAATAAAATTTATGAAAATTAGCTTTTACAGATTTCTGGGATTTTCTCCATAAATTTAACAGGGATTTAAAATTTTTATACTGAGGATGAACATAAATTTACTCTGCCTCTAATTGTACAGAGTCATTTAGAGTAAGGAATGCAGCAGCATTCAATTTTTTTCACCTACAAAAAGGTTCTTGACAGTTCTTGGTGCTTCTGGTCACCAAGAAGAGCCGTGATGGCAGCTACAACATTCCCAACCATACGGCAAAACTCAGCTCATTTCCATGAAGGGCCATTATTCTATACAGTCATAGGATCATAAAGAGGCAGAAAGCTCCTGTGACTAATTTTCCTTTTTTTTTTTTTTTCTTAAGAACTAAATATTGCTTCAACAGATGACAGAAAATATGGCAGAGTTTTCATTTACTGTTTGCGGTTCTGCTGGCTGCGAATGTGATCTGAATTGGTAGATTTGCAAAATGGATGACAAGCAGTTTTCCTGAGTTGACAGTGGTTGAAAAAAGCAATTGGTCTGTTAAAGCATAAAGTTAAATTATAGGAAGATCTGTGGGCATTTCTTCCCACTTTTATGTAATAATCTGTCTAGCTTTCCTCATGCCAATCTACCCACACTGTGTCAACAACAATAAACATTTTGCCCCTAAATGTCTTTCAATTTGCAAATCTTGAAAAATATCACATTTTATTAGGCAGAGAAACCATAAGGTAAAATGCCCTCTTTTCTCTGAATTTATTAGCTTTCAGTACAATAGACACCATAAAACTTTAAGATTTTGACTCTACCTCCAAAATCTTACAAAGAGAACATATTCTGCTAGTTCAGTACAAATTCTCTAACCACTGGAACCAGTGATGTGCATCACATATAAAGAATGGTGGATGCATGGTTCTGCAGGAGGTAGAGACACACTTGTTTAGTGAACTTCTGAATGGAAAAGTTTTGGTATTTCTGTATAATTCAAGAGTGCCTTATTGAGAAATGCAAAGCCTTCAAGCAGATATACAGGTATTGATTGCTACCATAAGAAAACTATATGTAATACCACACAGCTTTTACAAAGCCCCTTCAGCAGGTTAATATGTCAAAGTAATGTACAACATAATTTAAAACAATTACACATCCTTGAAGCATACCAAGAAAAAGAAATTGTACTAAAGGGATGTTATTTTTTGCTGGGTATTGAATTTTCCAACTCTTTAGTGAAAATCTTTCATGCAGAATTATAGGTTCATCATTAATACAGTCCTTGACATCAGGAAGTGTCTTTAGAAATTCCAGGTGGTCCTTATTTTCTATTTTGCATATACCAAGCATGCACAACTGTATTATCTGGGTTCTTTTCAGTCCCATTTACAGATATAAGAAATTTATAGAGACTGAATCCAGTATCACACAGACCATGGCACTTACTATCAGCACTTTGATAATCAGGTTCCTAATTCTCACAAGGGCCCTTTGTGTTCAGTTCAAATCAGCTCCATTTACTGGTGTCAATCCTGCAAATAACTGATGGCAAAGCCATGTTTTGGCATAGAGCTGTAGATACTGGAGAATTATGTTCAGAGTGCAAATACAAAGGTATCTCTGGCATTCACACTCTCTGAAAAATCCCTTCGCCCAGGATTTTTCTCCTGGGAAGATGAGAAGCCTCAGAGATAAAGGAAAACAATAATTATCTCATTTGCTTCTCCTGTGTTTTGGTCCTTTGGAATGTGTTTGGAGATTGTTTGCCCACAGGTGATTGTTTCATTGGACTCTGCTGTGAGTTGTTTTGTCTCATTGGCCAATTATGGCCAAGCTGCGTTGAGACTCTGGAAAGAGTCACGAGTTTTCATTATTATCTTTTTAGCATTCTGTAAGTATCCTTTCTGCATTTATTAGTATAGTTTAGCTTAGTATTCTTTAATATAATACAATATCATAAAATAATAAATTAGCCTTCTGAGAACATGGAATCCGATTCATCATTCCTCCCTTCACCAGGGTACCCCACAAATACAAAGGTGTCCAAAAGTATGTGGTATCCAAAAGATATCCAAACTGTGTTAAGGGTGGTTGTGTCTTCTAGACAAAATGGACAGTGCTGTGTGGTAAGCGCTACCAATTATGCTATGTGCCTGCAGTGTGTGGCTTGTTCTCATATGAATAAAAGAATAATAGACAGAGTGTGAAAAACAGGAGTCCCAAGAAAACTTTGAAGGCAAGAGGGGATAATAAATGAGCAGTTTCATACTGATATGCTTTCTGCTTCAAATCTTCTGAAGTGCATATTCAAGTTTTTGAAACTGCATCCTCACAGTATGCTGTAGTTTACACCATAATTTACAATGCTATGCAAATCCATGTCTACATATTTACTAAAGTCTGGCTAGGAAAAATATTCTGTGCATCTAATACTGTTAATTGCGCTTACCATACTATTTGCCACTATATTTTCATAAATAAATGATGCAAAAAATATATTTCTAATGGTATCTGGTTTTAAACAAGTTCTCTAGCACTGAAGGTGTTAGCAAGTAAATTCAATTTCATTAAAACTAATGGAAAGGTGTGAATACTGATCTAGCAGCATTTGAAGCTATTTTTAACTTTTTCTTACTTCTAGAATTGTCAATCTTACATGCTTTTCTAGTTTCTAATGCAATGCTATGTTCTTCATCATCACCATAGCAAACAAAAGAATTCTAGAGGTGGAATTTCTTTTACTGCTTGTTATGATGGCATCCATGCAATAGCATTTCCAGCCACAGCACAAGCAAAACTCAAAATAATTAATTACATCTTCAATGTATTAGTTTTCACTTTAGCTTCGGTTTTTTTCCTCCCCAGAGTCAACACCTATTCAATGAAACTCTTGAGCTTTTCTTACTATTTGTTATATTGTTTTCTTACTATATGTTAAATATACAGACTTTTGTAATGTTCTTGAAGAACTTGGTTCTTGGAATGTTCTTGGAACTTGCAGCTGGAATAAGAGAAATAGTAATTGCCATTCCTGAGAACAGAGGTAGAAAGAGACGAAAAAGGCAGGAAAGAAGAGCCAGTATAACGAAAGTTTAGAGATAAAAAATGTAAGCTGAGTGATGAGCTTGTTTTATTGTATACTTGCTATAAAAATAAAGGAGCAAAGGGAGAATTCTGGCTGAACAGTTTATGTCACTCATGAAGAAAAGCAAAAAAACCTGAATCACTGTAAAGACTAGGATTTGAAAGGCTTTGCTATACTAAAAGCATGGACCTGGTTATATAGTAAAGAATTTTGGCCTATCTAGGTCTAAAGAATAATTATTGGAAGAGTTAAATGGTCTCTTTCAGTTCATGAACAGCTACAGGTATTGCTAGCTACACAAAAAGTAATAAATGGAAATATTAATATAAATGTTTTTACTGTATTTTACCCTTTTGTTTTACAATCTCCTTGATGATGAACTCACACCTTCCTCAAAAAACAAATAATAAAATTCTGGTAAAAAATCATAAGTTCTAATAACTTATTATCATTAATAAGTTATTTATTATTAAGAAATCATTAATATTTTTTTCTCTGTACTTACTAAACAAAGCAATATTTTGAAACTTAATATCTAAATACATTCTGGCAAAAAACCCACAGACATTTCTAAGAACCAAACAAATTTTCTGAATTAAAATATGGAAGAAGGCTATTTCACCACTCCAATTTCTAGATAATTTAAACTGGTGTTTTATAAGGCTCCAGAAAGAAATGTTTTTCATGACTTTAATGCAGTGTAATTATTGTTCCTATCCAGGAAGGTGCTGGAAGCTCATTCTGTTTCCAAAACTACAGCACTTGGTAGGCAAAATCACTCTGTGTGCCTAAGTGTGTATGTAATCATCATAGCAATAAAGAAGGGAGCTTTATAAAGGTTTTAGGGAAAGGGCATTTTAAAATAAGTGCCTAAAGTTTCCTTAAGAAATTATTGTGAATTCCAAATCCGAATGATAGGTATTCACATAGGCTAAAACTGGAATCTCCCTTTTAAAAAAATTTCAAGTATTGGAAAATCTATACCCAGAACAGAGCAAATATGAGCAGTATGGATTTCCTTAGTCAGTGTTTGGAGTCCTTTCTCTAGTTAGAACAATGAAACTTCCAGCTATGTGATGCCTTAACTTTAATAAAACAAAACACTATAAAGCAGCAAGGAATAAGCTCTCACAAGACAAAGATCAGGTTAGGTTTCCTCCTGTTTCAAACTATAATTTGACAATTGAACTCTAAAGGTATCCCTGGAAAAAATGCATAGAGGATATGAAGGTCAACATGGATGCAGGGAATTGCCTTTCATTGTTTCAGTGCAGGACAAAGGAAGGGTAGTTAGAAAACTGGTCTGTGTGTTGTATATAACCTGAATTGAAGTCTTGAGCAAAGAGCCCTGTCAGTCTGGCTTCCTCCAGGGGCACGACATTCATTTACACAGAAGATAACTCCTGAGACTGCATAACGTGCTAACATGAATAAATTTATTCCCTGCCAGTGGAAGACTTTACTGTACTATTATTATCAACTAATCTTCTCCATTCATTTTACAGGTTGAAAAGACAAGCAAAAAGTGGATTTTTACAGTAAACGAAATATTTCACTGAAAAGTATTTTGACAATGCATTAACATATATATTTCTTTATGTAAGCCAAACTTTTAAGAAACTTAATGAATTGCTTTTATGCTTTTATGTCATCACCAACATAACAGCTGAGGTGCCTACACAGCATGGATCTTTAACAGAAAAAAAAAAATACCATCCCTAAAGACTGTACAAATCTATGAAACTGTTTCTCTAAATATTCTAGGAAAAAAAGAGATGCAGTTCTGACAGTTTTCCTCTGTCTGAGGGATACATGATCTGGAAGCACATAGCTGACTCAAACAGAATTCATGATTGCATATGCTCAATTTTTTTAAATGTTGAGTAAGACTGTATGAAATATACTTTTAAGTATCAGATGAAGAGTTGTTTTATCTTTTCCTTATTTTTGCAATTTCTCTCAAACAAAGAGGTCAACTCAATGCAAGAAAAATAATCATCTGAGAAAAATTCCTCAGGTGGCATGCCACTACTTAACACCTGATAGATTTCTACTGGAATTATTTATCTCCTAAAATAATCAATATTTACAATCACAGAATTATTTAGCTTGGAATAGACTTTTAAGATCATTAAGTCCAACATTAAACCTGACACTGCAAGTCCATCACTAAACCATGGGGCCAAAGTCACTTACTGTGATCCCCAGGTGCCACTTCTAGACATCTTTTAAATACCTCCAGGGATATTGACTCAACCACTTTCCTGGGCAGCCTGTTCCAATACTGGACAACTCTTTCAGTGAAGAAAATTTTCCTAAAATCCCAACCTCCTATGGTGCAACTTGAGGCCATTTCCTCTTGTCCTATTGTTTGTTATTTACAGATACTGATGCATACCTTCTTTAACAAAGGAAAAGGCTAACAGTAATGTCGTGTTATTTTATGGAGTCTTTCAGCTGGAACCAGTGTCTGTGCTTTAATATCAGAATAAGTCTACAATTATAAACTAACAAATAAAGAGGATAGGTGGATAATTTAGGTTTGTCTTAGTTGTGCTTCCTACAAAATCTAAGTACACCTTGTTTTCTGCATAAGACAACTGTACTTCAGCAGATTAGAATACCCATTGATTTAAGTGGGAAGGGGGAAAAGAAAAATCTATACTTTGCTAAAGCTGAAGCGCTCTGTTTCCCAATAATGATTTTGTTCTTACTTTAGGAGACAGAATGTCCATTTGTCTACTGAGAAAATTCTATGAGACAACAATGTGCACTTTTGACCAAAATATTAGTTAGGCTTCTAGTGTCTAACTCTAGCGCCACAACATAATCAATGGATTATTTCCCAGTGTTTCATCGTAGGCTTCAAGCATGGAACAGCATATCAAGACCTACAGCTTACTTTTCATTGAGATTAAACTCACCCATATCATGATAGATCCAGTTGCCATGGGGGAACCAGAACATTTCTCCCATATTTTAAAAGAGCCCAAATTCCATCTCTACAAACATGCTTTTTTTCCTGCTTGTTTGGGAGAAGTTCTTCAGTTTAATACTGTGTCTCCTAACAAAATATGTCTTTTTTTTTCATGGCCTACCTCTTCTCTCCAAGATTAAAATGAATGCAAAAGTCTGGTTCCATTTCCAAGCTGCACAAGATATCACTACCATTAACTCCTTTCCACTCTGTATTACAGTCTGTATTGGTGTAAACTGCCTTCATAGAAGTGTATGAAAGAGTATCTCTATCATTACCGTGCCTTTAGGCTTTTCACTTTCCTTTTTTAATTTTTTCCTAATGCTCTACAATTTACTATTGTGTATTGTTGGTCTGGTGACAGCCTTGATGCTACACAATTAATAGACAGTCAATATATGTAATTGTTTTCTGTATATTATTTTTCATTCCAAAATGTGTCTTTAAGTTGAAAATCTACAGAAAAATGCAATTCAATTATTAAAATGCAATTATTCCTATGGCATAAAATCACGACTATAACTCTATAACTAACATACTCCCCCCCATTTGGGGGAAAAAAAAATTAAAATTAAGTTCTCCAAGCCTCCAAGACCTTGAGGTGATATTTACAGCATCATAAAGTTAAGTATCTTTAGCATTCTTTTTATTTTCTGGTTATTAACATTGGAAATTTTCTTCTGAATTTTAGACTCCTCTCTTTCACTCTCTGAAATGTTGTTTTCATTCTGTGCTTCAGTTGTTTAAGTACATACGTGTGCTTTGCTTCCTAATGCTTTCCAATTAGCAAAGCATTTACTGAGCTTTCAGAGTCAGGACTCTGTGATGGCAGAACCAGCTTCTGAAGATTTAGAAGGCTGAGACTACCACGATTCAAATAACTCATTAGAAAGGGTAAAATATTTAATCACCAGCTAGCTTAACATTTTTAATACGTATTGAAAACAATTTTGTTGCAACTGGCAAGAGACCACTAAGTTAAGCTTAATTCCATTAAAGCCAGCCACTATGACTGTATAATAGGAATGTCTCGCATAACTAAGTTGATAAAGTCTTTGAAGACAATGCTGAGAGAGTGACATGGATGGTATGCATTTTTCAAGGAGCATTTGATAAAGCTACACATCAAAGCTAACTGGTTATTGTAAGGAAATCTTACACAGAATGGAACATACTTTAGAGAACTGAAAAGTGCATAGTTCCACGAAGACACAAACATTTTTGTCTTGATAAGTGTAAACTATAAGACAAACATCAGTCTGTTAGTAGCACAGACACCACACTAGACATATGAGAACACAGAAGCATCAACCCATGCAATTTAGTACAGTGAAATTCTGCTACATTGAAAAATATGGGTGTATATATTTATATACTAAAATTTTAGTCAAGACATGCATCCTGTTCTGGACCATTACTGTGAATAGAAAGGAATTAATCTTTTCAACTTTATGCCAGTGCTTCTATGAAAAACAGTATACATGGAAGTATTAACTATGAAGTCGTTTCTCCATTTATTTTAAATTGGAAATAAGAGGTCCCTTGTATTCTGATATTTTTTATTTGATTTGTTTGTATTCCCCTTTTTGTGGTAGCTGAGTTAAGATAATCAGGCAGTCTTTCATAGAACTGAGATGTATTTGATTTTAGAATAATCTCTATAGAAAATCAGAGAAGTTAACAAATGCCTTGAGTGAGCTGTATAAAGCATTATGAAAACATACCAGGGTGACAATTCCTGCAGTGCACTGAGAGAGATTAGATGCTTTGAATGTTCTCTGAGCTATGAATTATGATATTCAGAGCAGGTCTATCTCCTTTGAAATCAAGTACTCCTAATATCCGAAGATCTAGCACCAGTTGGCTCATATTTTTCATATTCTCAGCAAACACTTCCTCTAAAGCTGATGAGTCTATCATTCTTTCAGAGCAAATATATGCAAACATGCAGGGTCAGTTCAGTATTCAGAAATTGTCATCAATATTTGGTAATTATTACATTGCTGTTTAGGAATGATAAGTAATAAAAATGTCATTTATTCATAAGCATTAGAAAACCTAAACATAGCCTTTCTGCTTTTGATGAATATTGAAAAGTTAATAGTTATTCTTCACTTAAGCTCATATGACTAGTTTATATATCTAACCTCTGAAATTGTTTCATAATAAGCTCTCAATAATGACAGACTGCACTGATTTACTGTCTAGAATATCCATTGACTGACTGAACCCATGATGATGAAGCAATTGTATTCCCAGCAGCATCTATGCTTATACAGCATATGCAGTAACACATCTTTGGTTTGATTTTATTTAAAACCTTATTCTGAATTCTCTTGCCTACTTTCCACATGTCTATATTTTTACAAGAAATCTGGAAGCATTAAATCTGTATGCTTAGTTTAACTACTGATCCCATTAATCAGCCTTTGACTACATGCTAGCAATCTCTCTAGGATACACTTGGTTTATGTCTGTCATAGACACCATCTTTGTTTGGGGTTGTTTTAAAGAATATTTTACAATCATGTTATTTTAAAGCTCTGCCCTGGTTATACTGTAGTGGCATGCTGATAAGGTTGAAATGACACATGACAAATCTCCAGATGAAAAGTCATCTACTAACCATTATATTCCAGAGATCTTCTACTTCCATTTTTGCACCAATACAGTACAAAAATTCTGAAGAGTAGACGAGCAAGGACACATTTAAACAGCAGGGAGAGCATGAAAAGAATGAAAGCTTCATCTCATGCTTATAAGTTTACTTCATACAGTCTTGATAGCTTTGACAGCTTCTACCGTTCTTTCAAGTTTCTGCCATATGACTCTGTTTGAAGCATTTGAAGCATCTGCTTTTCAGCAAAATATGCTAAAAAGCATCGGAAAGCCTCCTCCATGTTCAAGCTTCCCACTCTTATAGATAACTCCTATTTTTTCCTGGCTAGAATGAGCTTTTTTTTCTGTTTATTTCCATGGACATTTTTAAGTTAAAATGTCCATTTATAAAGGAACCAGTGGAAAATGTCCACCTGAAGAAAATTAGCTTTACAGTTTGAGAGAAAAATGAAAGCTATTAAGGGTGTGGAGAAGCAAATCTTTTTCTATTACAGACTACAAACATACTGTATAACAGCTTAAAGAACCCTGTCTGGTGGTGGCAACCATAACCAGAAGGTCATATAAAGGTAGTCCTCAAAAAAAACACAAGACAATATGGTCTTGTTTGTTAGTTTATCAGTTTAACTACTCATCTCACCTACTTTGGTAAAGTTCAGAAGTCCCAGTAAGATGCAAGTTACCCCAATAGGAACAGGAGAAATTATAGTCTAGATAAATGAACCTTGTTATGATATGGCAGTCCTTGCCATCCTGCCCTTGCATCTTCAACATGAAGTTGGGCATTTGCTTAGACCCAAAAGCATTTAAATTCCAGGCCTTCAGTATTTAATTACAATCCCAGCTGGAGTCAGTAGTTCCATAGTGGCATGCAATAGCTTGTAGGACATACCCATCATAAACTGTTGCTCAGTGATTCACTTGACAGGCTCAAAACAAATGTGCTCTCATACAAAAACATTATATTCAAAGCTATATTGTACTAGATGTATTCACAGAATTAATTTCTGATAATTTGATCTAATTCAATCATTTTAGGTGCTTGGCTTTATAAAACAGCACAAAATTCATTTTGCTGCTTTCCTGATTTGAATCAGGAAACAAGATTTTCAGAATGTTTGTGAATGAGTCAGAATACATCTGACATTAATACATGTACACCTGCAAAGATAAACACACAAAAATATCAAAAACTTCCTTGTGATCTCATTTATAATATCTAAGTAATTAATCAGTCAGACAAGGCATACATGAAAAGAACTTCTATTATAATCACTGGCAGTGGCACAGTGACAGAAACATCACATTCAGGAAAACAGGATGAACACAACTATCACAACTTGTGCAGTGAAGTGAAAGAGATAAATCCAACACAAAAATAGACTCGTGTCCCTAAAACTTAAACTAAAACAATACTTGTAGTGGAAGAGAATACCTAAAATTTAAATCTTAAACCATTCTAGTTTCCAGAGATTTCTGTCTAATAATAGCCTTACATACCTTTGCCACTCTAAACTGCTGTCAGAAACACTAATTTTCCTTAGACCTTAGATGAGGAGAGGATTAACATTCAATGGATTTTTTCATCTTTTTTTAAATTAACTCACACCTTACCCCTCCATTCAGAGAGTTTTGTAGAGTACCATGAGTATTTTGGTCATTGCAGTTATCAAGAATATTCATCTCTTAGAGAGTTTCAGTTCTTTACACCTTTGAATATTTCCATAAAATAGAAGCTGAAAATATTTCCTCTCTCTACAGCCACTGGAGAGAGGCAGAGGTAAATCTCTCTCAGAGACAATATAAGCAGCCATTACCTTTGCCTCCTTAAGCAAAACTCTGAAAGTTACCTGTGATAAATATTGGCTCATCTTTATCTTCACCCCATTGTATAAACAGGATTATCTTAAATTCTTATTCAAACAATAAAAATAAAAAAAAATCTGTTGAATAAAGTAGTTTACAGACAGCAATCAAACCCATTAAATTTCATACTCAAAACAGTTTCATACTCAACCACAGTTTCATACTCACAGATCCCTGGATTATGATAAAATGGCTGAAAGCCATCCACATATGTAAAGTAATATTCAGCACTACTCTGATGAAAACATTGGCAACCTCTAAAACTCTCACAGAAATCAAAGAAAGCATGCTGGATATTTAACCTTTGAACTATATATAGCCCTGTAGAATGACGTGAGCCTGTGAATTACAGTAACAAAACCTGTTGGCTGTTTTTCATAATAGATGGTGAAGAAAGAGGTTATTGTCATGATGGCAGCTGTGATTCTGAGTAGATGTTCACAGCAAAACTTATTACAAGTGGGCAAAACTTGATACCAGAGGACAGTCAAAGTCTTCACTCATTTACAGATATTAAAATTTTGTAAATTATGTACTGTGGCTGCCATGATGCTTTTCTCTAGTTTTCATCCTGGATCATGATGGGGATAACTTCCTGGCTCATGAGCCACACCTGAAGGCTTTTGCCCTGGACATTCATAAACATACACACATCCATGTGTACTTCCAAGAGAGAATGAGCACTCCACCCCCTTGCTGCAAGATGTATTACTGAATAAAGAATGGTCATGTAGTCAATTTCTAACAAAGCTGCTGTGACTATCTCACTTCTAAATTATTCTGAAACAAAGGAGGAGAACACTGCTGAAGTACAAAATTACACAGCACTTAATTTCTTGTTAATCACTCTTGTTAGTTAGTTGGTTTAGAATGGCACTGAATTTGAATTCAGCTGAGTGTCCTGGACCCATTAAACCTGTTGAAAGAGCACTTTGAAAGGGAAGAATTTGACCTTTCATTTCAAAGATACAGAGAGGTAAGCACAGCATCAAATTCAGACTCTTCCTCCTACATAATTTCTACCAATTCCAGTCTGCTGTGGGTGTTTTTAAAAGACTATTGATCCAGATTTACAGAATAGAGTAACAAAAGAAATAATAATATTATTTCTTAGCTGTTCCTCTCTTTGTTTTGTAAACAATAGAGTCTTCTGCAGTTTACAAATTAATAACTGTCCCTATGTTATACTCTTCTCAGAATATCAACTGACAGTAAAGGAGGCAATGGGCACAAATTAAAATAGAGGAAATTCCACTCAAAATTTAGGAAAAAAACCTTTGTTCCCTGTGAAACTGATAAAACATTGGATTAATTACCCAGAGAGTTTGTGCAGTTCCCATTCTGGGTGACAAAACCCAACCGACTTGGACAGTGTCATGGGCAACCAACTTTCAGCTGGTGGGCTCTGACTGAAAAATCTCCAGGGATGTCTTCCAAACTCAGCTATTTCTGTTATTCTGTGAAATAATTCCACCTTAAGGCATCTGCTGAACATGCACTTTCAGCATAAAAGCTCAAACCATGACTGCATGCCCAGAAGACAACTGAGCAGCTAGGAGCTCAATGACACCTTTGACGCTGGAGGTCAGTACAGTATTTCTTGCCTGATAATCAGACTTTAGGCCAAAGCTAGTCTTAATGTTATATTCCTAGGGAAAATTTTGGCATAAAAAAATTCCCATTTAAACAATCTCTTTAAATAAATATAGTGGTAATATAGCAATCTGATATTGAGTGCCTATTTTCTTCTTAAGATGGTTATCAACTGAAGATTCAGTTTCCCTCTTCTCTTGGCTGATCTGTTGCTTACTGAATGTCACCTGGAGTGAGGTAAATGGCCAGTTTTTCAAACAGTCCAGTTTGGCACATAGAGTTCAGAGGCCACTACATCATCAGAAAGGTGTTTCAGTACTGATTTATTATTCAATTTATAGAATGCTAAACTAATAGTGAATGAGATGTTTTTCCATCAGAGTATTTTTCTGATGCTGCACTAGGCAGTTTACCTCTGCAGATGCAGTTTGTGGTTTTGTCTAGACTACCTGAGAATGATTAGACACACTGAAGGGGAAGGAAACTACCCCAAAAGTCAACTCCTTCCTAATTCCAGACAACCAAACCTCACTGATTCAAACCAAGAGCAGATTCCTTCACCATACTCGATCAGCTGTGTTGTCAGAGAAATAAGAAGCAGAGCTTCTTTCAGATCTATCCCTCCCTTGCCCATTAGTTCAGTTTATAGTGCCAATCACTTTCCTGACCATGTGTAGCTCACAAGAGCTCCTGAGAGCCCCAGATGTGAGGGAAATTTCCTTTTCTTTATACCTTGAATGGCCATAAAATTCAGGATATATATTTGTCATTAATCGTTTAATATTGATTGGTAAGTCAGACTGTCCAAAACACAAAAAATAACCATACTTTTCCTCAAATATGGAAGTCATTGGCTATCTAAATGCATAAACACTCTTGGATACATGAGTTCTTCTTTAAAAGAGTTGTCATTTCATTTGCTGAGAAATTTGGCAAAATTTGTCTCAAATTTTGTGCTAAGCTTCTTCCTTGACTTCAGAAACAACTATTCTGTAAGAATAAAAACTAACTATAACATTTGAAGAGGTAAGAAAGTTTTAAGTATTTCTTTCTTCCCCTTCTACCTTAAATTAATTCAAGGATAAAGTCCTATAGCCAGGAAGATAGAAGTCCCAACAGTGGAACCTGAAAGGCCCAAGAACTGCCAGACAGGAAACCACCCATGAGATTCCTTTTGAAATATGGCAAGAATGAGAAGAAAAATCTAGTGAGGATTGGACACTCCTAATATACTTTGTTACACAGCACTATTTAAACAATGTATCTGGACATGAAAATGAATGTATTACAGGGACCTGATTTTATTTACATGTACATGTGGCACTTAAGGACGTGGTTTAGACGTAGACCTGGCTGTGTTAGGTCTACAGTTGGCCTCAATGAACTTAAAGGTCATTTCCAACCTAAATTATTCTGATTCTCTTTTTGTCTGTGTTCATAGCAGTGATGAAAAGTAAGAGGATGAAATTCACATTGGAACTTTGTGCATTTCTAACAGTTGCTGTGACTACACACAGAGTGTCCTTGATGAAAAAGATACTACTGGGGAAAGAAGGGCCACCTCAGGAGAGGGGGCATTCCCTAGAAGGACAGAAATAATTGTGGAAGATAGAGGATCTTTCTAGTTGTCTTTTTCTTTGTGTGCTGTTTTGCACGGAGCACGTCAGATGTAGGAACATAGTAAAAAACAATGCTTTCTTTATCCCATCTATTTGTCAGTTAAACATTTCTGCTTCAGCTGCAGTGTCATCTGCTGTGCCTTCTGCATGGTAGACATGGACAGCAACTACTGGGGCTCTCCTCTGCCAGCTTAGATCACTTTCTAAGAAGAAGAGGGTTTGCCTTCAGTTCTTTTCCACACTCTCATACATATTTATCTATTTTTTTAAACCTAGGGACAATAGAGGAATACACACTGTGCAGAAAAAGCAAAAGCATCTAGAGATGCTTAATGCAAGGGACACTCTGCTGGGGCTCAACTTGAGAGAGGGAAAAAGGGCAGCATTTGGCCAAAACAGGTATTGTGCTATGGTGAAGCCTTTGGTATTTCTGGTTGCCAGCAGAACTGTTGATTTGGTAAAACTCAAATCAAAAAGTCTTTAAAGTGCTGACACCATTTTGCCCCCATTCCATTTGATCCAGATGCAGCTGGGTGAATGCTGTATTGAACAAGTTGTTGAGGTGTTACCAAGACTTCTCCTGTTTAAGTCAGAGAGGTATTCCTTGTCTCAAAAGGACAATCCGAGAATACAGCAAAGCTCATGGCAGCACATGATAGAAGACTGCCTTTGTTGTTTATTACTCCATCTTGCTATCAGTTGGCTAGATGCAACCTGTTTGGACACTTGAATAAATCCTCAAATAAGCAGTATCAAAGGTAGCTTTTCTTCCTGAAGTGCTGCCTTGCACAGCTTTATTAATGCCAGCCAGAATTTCTTGATGACACTGTTGTCTTACATCTGTTGTGAAGCAAATCTGATGGAACACACCTGGTAGATGATGGACTAATGCCAACACATCAATTCCTTAGTAAGGTTCTTAGGTTCTTAGTAATTACTTAGGTTCTCAGTAAATGGCTAATTTTTACATATGGTGTTTTTAGTAATCTGGAGTGTTCCACTACTTCTCTTCTGTTGCATTAGCAGTGAGCAAAGGCATCTGACTTTGAGAAAATGCCCAAACTCTATTTTCTCTATGTACAATCTATTTTAAACATTTCTTTTCCTTCTAGTCTCATTCTAAACTACACTGTATCACCTTAAAAGGGTTCCTTTACTGTTCAAAGCACCCACAGAGGAGAAAGAACAAGAATACATGGCAGGTTCTGGGAAGAATATAATTATGATTAATTCATTGGTTGGACAATTTTTCCTGGCGATGGACAATAATTAAATAGCCATATTAATTATTTATTTAAGGATTTGGTTAAAATATAGGTCATGGTTTCCAAATGTCTGAGGAAAATGTTTTCCATTAATCTCTACAGAACAAAATAAAAACTGCAAGAGTCATCAGCTGTCCAGTCTGTTCTAAAGCACAATTTCTGTCTTGCCTTTTATTTCTGTTCAGACACCTCAAGGCTGCAGATGGCGCAGGTGCCTTGGGATGCCTTATTCCCATTTACTCTCATAGGTATCCAGGGCCTTTTGGAAGTTTGAAGGAATTCTCACACCAGAGCAGCTGACTAATGTAGGAGCACCCCTGCTACTTTTGGGGGTCTGCAACTGCAGCTGCTGGCTACCTGCCTGCTGGGCTGTGTTTTCATTCCCCTCACCCTTCAGCCGCCAGCCAGCTCTCCCTCTCCCTGCCTACCCTTCAGAGCTCTTGTTGCTCAGCCATCTTCATCTTCTTATTTGCCTCAATGCCACCATAGCATCCAGTAAACAACTGGGGTTTCTAATTTCCCAAGTTTCCTTTCCTACAAAAGACTGCCCTTCTTAATATCTAGCTTCATGCACAATTCAGAACAATTCTGAAAGTGATGTCAAACTCTTTTCTCTAATAGGCAGAGCAGAGTGGGATCCTGTGAAGTCTGGTAGGAGTTTCTGGTTTAATTCACTGGCTTTAGATTCAGAGCAGAATTAGGCCATTTGATGCTAAATTCTCAGGATGTGTCTGAATAAAAATAGTACAAATACTGTGGCATTCAAGCTCTTCATCCATAATATATTCATCTTGAAGTGCACAGCTGCCATGCATATATTTATGTAACTGTTATCTGTAGAAATAGTTAAGTATTCAGTTCAACTCTGAAAAAAATATTTAGAAAAGTTAAGGAAGGCTAAGTGGTGAGCACAAACAAGAGGGATAACCATTAGACATATATGTCTTCAGAAGGCATCAAATCACTAACATTTTCACCTGAATCACTGAAGATACATAGCACAGCTAGAAAATGTACAGAGAGGAACAAGGATGGCCAGACATTTGGAGAAGTGAGGAATCTAAGCAGACCACAACTTTTCAGTTAATAAGCAGACAGCTTAATGGGGCAATGACAAGCATTCACTTTTCACAGAACACTTGAGGCAATCCATAAAATACTCAAAAACAAGGCTTAAACCAAAGACAATGTCATTAATTTATAGAACCTATTTCCATAGCATTTTTGAAATCAGTAGTGTAAACATGTTAAAAACAAGACTGGATAAAACCATGATCAATTGAGACATCAGAAGCTTTTAAACACAGTATGACCTCCAGCCTGAGAGGACCAGACACCACAGAAGCTGGATATGGATCAGACAGGAAGGTGGCAGCATTCCCTACAAACCCCACCTCTTGTATTGTTTTTCACCATCAGCTACTGAGAACTTTTGTCTCTCCCATTTTGGCAGCTGTCTTGCACTTACCCTACACTGTTCCCAACCTTCACAGATAAAAATGCTCCAAGTAACCTGGTCTATCTGTGCAGTAGGTGCTGAGGGCTACAGGAACATCTGTAGCCTCCCTGCTCTACCCAGCTGTACAGCTATGCAGAGCCTCCTTACACCTGCCTCTACTTTTTCCAGATTTCTGCTTCCCTCCATTCTAAACGTAACTGTCCAAAGTCTTTGGTGCAGCAACACAAGCATGGTCATATTAATCACCAATATTTTTATTCTGTTGCATCTCTGGCAGGCTCTTGGCAGTACAGCAACAAACATCCCAGTAATAAATGAGTTTTTAAGTGCACCAGGTTTTACTATTCAGCAGCTGGCTTGTGGTCTCTGATCAAAACTTAATGTATACAACCCCTGCATAGGCAGCGCACCAAATAGCAGTAACAGCAGCAACACTAATAAAAATGTAAGATATTGCTCTGACCTCAAGTTGAGAACACAGGTCAACTATCTTCCTAACTATACCAAAATCTATTACTTCAGGGGCTCTTTTCCTAAGCTACACTAATACAGTACTGAATTGCAGTGAGTTAGGTAAGTAGGAGCACAATGCCCATTAAGCCTCCATAAACAATTAACTTTTGCAGCTGAGCTTTACAACAAAACAACCTGTCTGCTGCCATGGGATGCTGTTTCACTTCATGTAGGTCATTGGTGTGGTAATAGACAGTTTTACCCAGCAACAGCAGAAAAGTAGCAAAATACCAGCACAACACATCCTTGGATAGGCTTAATAGAAATAGAGATCAAGTTCATAGCAAGAGAAATTGAAAAAAAAGCAATTACCTCACTTAAATGTATTTCAAATGTCTGCAAAGTATACAGAATTTTACTGCTAAAAATACCCCAACAAAACATACATTCAATGTAAAAAAATGCCTTAAACTTACCTCTTAGTTTACACTGATTTAATATATTTTTTCTTCTACTTTTCAACTTTCCTTGCATCTTGGGAATATAGTGGTTTTCTCCACCCGTTTCCTTCCTCTCACCTCCTCCCCCTCCAATCTGGCCTCCTTTCCTTCCTTGGAGGTTTTTAAGCTTTAATTTGAGAGTGTAAAGCTGAAAAATATTTGATACAATTTTTTTTTTTAATTAGAGAATTGAGCTCCTCACCATGGTTGAAGCATTTCTGGGAACAGCACCAAAAAGCTGGAAGCTACTGCACTGAGTAGCCACAGCTTATCTCTTAAAATCATCACTCATTTATTTTTCCCAGACAACTAATGTTTCAGCATTTTACTTACAGACATGACTGCAGTTTAGGAAACTAGAAATGAGTCCGAGTCTCTTTGTTCAATTTTGGAACACGAAAACTACATTCCCAAATTCCAGCGTGGGCCCATCTCCAGCTGGAACAGGAACAAGACTCACCAAGTGGGATTTGACAATGTATGAGCTGAGGCTTAAGTTAGTCACATTTTAAATGAGCTCAGAAGGGTATTGATGATTATATGTTCCAACTGGAGGAGGTAGTTGTCAGTCTGCCTGCAGTGTGCATGTCACCACACCGGGGAAGGGGAAATATTTTAGAGCTTGTGTGGGATTGGGCTTGCTGAATGGAGCACTTGGGAAGTCTCCTCTCCTATAATTTGGATATTGTTGGGGAAGGGGGGAAAAAGTGTAGGTTAGATATAATCTTCAGGAACTCTGTAACATGCATTCACAGCGAGGGGTGTTGGAGAGACTTGGCATTTCTGTATGCAAGTGAGTGGAAGCCTACAGCCTGTTTTAGGTTTCCATTAATTGGCACTAAATTTGCTTTACAGCCTATACATATATTTTTTTTAATCTTTACTTGGTATGGCTAGAGATTGCTTTCACCTAATAAAGGATATTTTCCTGATAAGATATCAAATCTATGGCAATGCTAAATAAGTCATATCTTTTGTAAATGCTTACACATTTCAGGTATGTGGATAACAGTAGTCTTGCTCTCCGTTCCTTTTTTGCTCACTCATCACATTTGTCTGTCCTCTTACATTACCCCTGCTTGAGCAACAGCAAATTACTCCTCCAATCCACTTATTTGTGTGAAACTCAGCAATTGCATGTCTAGTCTTTTACACAATCTATCTGCACATTCTTTCAAAGACAGTATTTCCCTTTTAGACATTATACTGACTACAAACTGGACCTTCTACAACCAGAAAATGAAATGTTTTAGTGTAATTGAACGTGTATATTTTTGTGTATTTAGTAAATATGTATTAGGCATATAAAATCAGTTCTGAGCTAGTTTATCACAGATGCATTAGCTTCTCATTTCTCTCAGTCAGAACATGATACATTCATAACTCCTTCTGCTCATGTTTCTAACCTCTTCAGAATCGTTTATTTTCTGTTTCCTGCTGTTTACATCATCTGCTGACTTCATTAACATGCTGTTCACTTGCTTTCTTTAATACTATTAATGAAACTGTTAAATAAGGCTGAAACAGAGACTAATCATTATAGCAGCACATTGGACAACTGGAATGTGTCATCAGCCAAGGTTTCTGCAGCAAGGCCTAAAAGTCCATTTGACAAAATAATTCCTTTTAATTGGTTTCACTAAGTTATTTTTTCAATTGACTGATGTTTAATTGTGGCATTACTAGAAAGTCATTTGTGAAACCTTGGCATAGGAAATCTGACTGCTTATATATTTGCTCTTCTCTAAACCAACCTACTGGAAAGTTTGTATTTGCTTCAGAATGTAAGTTTTGAACTACTTACAGCAGTTCTCCTATTTACCTCTTCATACTCACTATTTCATACCAGTTTACCCTTTCAGATTTGAGATCCTTGAATTAACCCCATGCAATTGACAAAACAATTAGGTTGCTTTAAGGCTGTGCAGAAGGGTATGTGATAACAAACAAATAATATTAAATAGAAGATATTATTATTTACATAAATAGACACACAGAGTGAGAATATATATGAATTCAACACAGACACAAACATTTCCAAATACATTTCCAGCATAACTAAGGGAAGCATGAGAGGTGTCTGTTAAACATCAAAAAGCATAAACAGAGAAGGAAAAAATTTTACCTGCATAGTTACTGGTGACCTGCAAACACACTAACTGAGAATAAATTAGGCTAGAAATGAGAAAGTAAATTGCAACTATGAGGAATGTGAGCCTTCAGATAAGTCTTCCAGTACATGTAGCCAAGGCAATGAATATAATGCCTCTAATACAAAGCTGGCTTGGTTCACAGAAGGACTTGTCAAGTGGTTGCTTGAAAAGGCAGCCAGCCCTGATCTCAGATTGGTGGCCCTATCTGCCTTCCAGCTCTGCGAGCACGACAGTGAATACCAGCAACTCTTAACCCCTAACTTTGTCTTTGAAATCACTGATTCACATTTCCTTTCTACTGAAAGTCTGGAATAAATACTGCTCAGTTTTGATGAACCTCAATTGCCTCATGAAATCTAAAATAAGAAAATGCAATTATTAATCTTCATTACTAATAAGACATGAGCTGCTGAATTTTTAAGAGTCAAACTTTTGGCCTCTGAAAAATTAGTTTTCAGTAAGTACACATAGGGGAAAGCTTCACAAGCAAGGGCACTCTTGCAGACAGTAGATTCTTGCACTGACTGAGGTCTTTGTTGAAAAGCTCAAGTTCACTACTCCTGACATACAGCAACTACATCAGGGTCTTCTTCCCCAGTAGTATCAACCCTGACCCAGGGAAAATGGACATAATCTAGACCAAAAGAACACACTCTTGACATTTTTTTTCTTTTGGGTACAAAACTACAGAAATCTCTCATGGCTTAGAAAAGATTGAAAATATTTGAATCCAGAACTATTTTGAATCTGAGAAGTGACAGAGTTGATAGAAAAGGACAATCAGACATTTTTGTTATCATAGTATTTTGAGTATATAGGTCATTTCATTTTGAAGTTTTCAGAATAGACTTGAGGACATTCAAAAATATCAGCATATCTTTTTTTACAAAAAATCCAGTCTCAATGAAAAACACTATCAAAAGATTTGCTCATGGATATGCATTTAATTTCATGGAATGAAGCATTCTCGATCCTCCTAAGAGCATTCTCCTCTAAGTTTTTAAATCTTATCAGTGGAAGAAGGACCTTTGGTGAAAGTTATTTAACCTTTATAATGTACTATTTACATAGACAACTCCAAGAAAACTAACAGGGCTGTTACTCTAGGTACAATCTTTTTTATTTGGCTGAATAGTTCTTGGCCTTTTCAAAGCACATGACTCATTGTTTTCATCAGCCTATGATCATAATGATACAAAGAAAAGTCACAGTAATTATAGAGCAGTCTTCATAAGAGCTATATTTAATAAGCTATGTTCATCCCTGTTCCAACTCCACTAGCTTCTGTCAAAAGCAAGGATATATTTAACCGTTATGTGCTAGCTGGCATAGCTACAATTATTATCCTTGAGAAAGCAGTAATGCTTTGGCCCTTTTAGAGGTTAAATCTTATTTTCTGTCTGTTAACAAAATACTCAACAGTTGAAATAAATTGAGAGTGCAATAAATGTTCAGAGACTTCAAACAAAGTATTCTTTCTGAAACATGTCTATTAAAGGCTTAACTGTGTTTTTACCTTTTCAGTTTGACAACAAAAACAGTGATGAAAGGTGAACATACATATATCTGTATATATGCATGTATTATATATCTGTATATATGCATGTATTAGCATAAATACAAACATATTGGCAAGAAATATTAGAAGTGTATCATCAAACCCCTTTATTTTTCATTGGATTATTAGTTGTTTATGTACAATTTATGACTACTATTCACTTCAGAAATCTTTAAAAAATGGGGAAAAAAACCAACTCTATCTAGAGGCGATCACAATGATCATATGAGACAGCAGGAGGATACAGCGTGCTGAGTAGCACAAAGAAAAAATGAGAAAAAAGTTGCTTAGGATACATCTTCGCACACAAACTGAGCATCATATGTAATCTGTTGCCATCACCAGGTGGTTTACACAAGCATTTATCTGTTATGAGGCCTCTGCAAATGTTATTTAGAATTGTTACTGGAAATTTATTACATAATAAAAAAATAATAATAATAGTAATAAATAAACTCAGGGCACCAGCACCAACCTGGTTCTATTTTACCAGTTCAATTTAACCAGGGAAAAATAATTCAGACTACCTTGAAGGAAGAACAGGCATATTATTGACTTCAAAGGGCTCACTAACAGTAGCATACAATTTCTGGCATCATTTCAGTCTCACTTGTTCTTGATAATTAAAAATACTGTTTACTTCACAGTACATTTTTAATTAATAAATAAAATCATTCACACAGCTTCTTTGTTTGTCTGTTTGCTAGCACATGTTCTGCCACACAAGTGTTTACTTCCCGCTGCCCTGAAGAGGAATTTTTGTGCTCACAGCAGAGGAACAATATGGCTCAGAGAATCAGATCTACAGAACCATCCTGCAACTACTGGTCATTCAGGATGGGAGGGATGAGGGGTGAAATTTCACATACAAATTATGAAGGGGGAGCAAACAAAAATATAAGATAATTATAAAAGAATTCATTATCAGGTAATATTAATAGAATTCAAAGAACCAAACATATTTTATGTTAATTCCAGAAATCCACACATCCTTCCTATTCTTAAAAAGCATAAGGTATAAAATCCTTCTCTCATCTACTGCATACAAGATATCTATCTTCCCACACTGCCATCCAATACAGCTCAGAATTCTGGTCTCATAAGCCTCAATATAAAATGTGCTGTTCTCTAAAGTAAAACTTTGAAAGCATACGTTGTGTTTATATGGGATCATATGTGGCTGTGAATATATATGAGAGTGCATGAGACAAGACTATTCAACCTATTGATTAATTTCTAATTAAAAGAGAAGGCAGTGAAACACTGGGAAAATTCTGAAGCAACCTGGTATTGTGATATGCAGAAGAATGCAAGCTGCAGTTCATTGGTGTCTCCATAGAAACAAGACATATTGGGGGGTGTAAGACACTGTCAGAGGACTAAAAATTTCAGCTTCAGCAGAAAACAGAAAAGCACCTGAGGGATTTTTTTTTTTAACCAGGAAAACAGAAATTAATTATTCATTTCCTATAGGGGAAGCATCCATTTTTAGATGAGTTACTTAACATACATCAGGATTAATTTATGGAGTGGCTAATCCTATGATTTTCTAATCCATAAAATCTGTAGAAAACGCATCGTTACACTTCTAAGTATGATGCCAAAGAGGAATATAAGTAGGCTCTCAATGAATAATTGAAAGGTCTATTCAATGTGCTGTTAATTCTTGGTAACATTTTCACACTTACTTTAGACAGTGCTTATGCATTCAGATGAATATTGGCTCATAAGCAGAACCCCTTTTTGGCTTGTGCAAAAGGTGTCCCCAGGAGAATTAAAGGCAGTGGGGAGACATTACTTCAAGACACTGTGCTGTAAACCTGCTCAGCATCCCTCCTACTTCGGATGAACAGAGACTCAAAGTGTGCAGCTGCAGCAACTATTTTTAAGAAGTTGAACCCACACACAGGATGGATTAAAAAAGGCTCATCTCCATATGCTAAACCTGAAGCTTTAGGCAGAGATTTTTTCCTATGTGACCAAGGGACCTATGCCAGCTGGTAGCTTTGTAGGCTGGGCTACTGTTCCTTGATTTTATGCCTTACTGAAGCCTTGGGGACAGACTACCCACCTCAGAACCAACCCCAAGCCCCCTCAGCTCTTTTCCTAGAGATAGATATTCTTCATCTGTGGAGGTCCCCAGTACTGAAGGTCCCTCTTACCTCCTTTTCTACTGAAACAAAAAGGCTGTGGAAATGATCAGTTTCCTCATCAAGTCGTTTCTGCTCCATTTCCTCAGAAGAGAGGAAAGCCAGTCATGCTGTCTCCAAGGCCCCTCTGGGGTACAGATGAGGCACTTCTGCTACACAAGGGAACTGAAGTTGGGAATTGCCATTAACTCTTGGCTGGAGGTCCCCACACTATTAGGAGCCTCTCTTAGGCCTATGTTAAGACAGTGCATGTTAGATATCAAAAGAGAAAAGGCCCTTCAAGAGTAACCAGGTGAGATCGTGTGCCATGATGATCCAACCCTTTGACAACAACTAACCACTTTAAGGAAGGTAAGGATTAAGGAAATGGATAACTACGAGGGTTTCCAGCTGGATACAAGACTTAAAGATTCTAAAAAGATGAGGGGGAAGGAAAAAAAAGTTAAAGTGAAAACAGTTTTTTAGGGCCTTTTTAGTGTGCATGTCACACATAACCAAGTTCTGTACAAAGCACCCATGTTAGTAAAAAACCAGAGGTCTCACTGAAGACTAATAGTAGGCATATTTTTATCTCAGGTATGATCCTCAGAATAAATATTCAGGCACTAGAGCTCTGCCAGAGGATGCAGACTCACTCTCTAGCTCTCTACAGACTTGCATCAAGATGCATCTAAGATCAGAGACAATCCTTCAATTAACAAAGCATGGCATCTTGCAGTCAATTTTCAAAATTGACACAAAATGGAATGGCACTATGAGTGATTATGACATGTTTATGTCCAGCTGTGCTTTTTAGCATATGTGAAAAGATGGAAATTCAGAAAAATGTGAACTGGTATGCACTCATTTACACTACAGTTTCTCCAATCTGTGCACCAGAGCTGAAAGCAGTGAACTTGCACAAAATCACTTATCATTCACAAATGCAGAGTACTGCCTGCACAGAAAAAGTTAAAATTCATGGTTACACATGGAAGAAGAAATTATTTTAAAAGAGGTGCAGAAAATGATGAAAGATAGCTGATACAGCTATTGTTTTTTCAAGGAGAATTATAATTAAAAAGATATAATTATTTTTGGTGTTATGAAGACAGTAAGGGCCCTGTAATTGACTTTTGGACTTTGGATAAACAGTAATACTATCCTATACCTCTGCTTACATGTGCCGTTCTTGTCCACATCATCAGTCTTAGGTGATATTAAGGCCATTTCTCACACAAGTAAAATCTACTCTTGGAATAAGAGATATCAACAAAAACATTTTTTTCTGAAGGACATAATATTAGGCTGCTCTTTAGGGAATCTCCCAAACTCTTCTATGTTGCACCTAAAGGAAAAGTCAAAAGAGTTGTGTAATCTCAAGTGGTCTACCTTCACATCCTTCACTTCAGTCTCAGCTTTGGGCCTCCTGAATCCTTATAGACACTTAGGTAAAATGAGGAAAATATACAATAGTTTGAAATCTCTTTTCCCCTTTCCTGTGCACCCTCTCCCTTTCCCTAAGAAGGAAATGAGAAAGGGAAATGACTGACATTTTTCACTATTGTGCTACTTATTAATAAAAGTCAGACTGGAAGGACAGTGAGAAATAACATTCAGAAAGGAAGGGTGCACAACAACACCTGATACACAGTTGCTGATGTAGACACATTGATCATATATTACCACAAGTTCAGATTAAATTAGATGGAATGGTGTCAACATATCTCAGGAGAAAATTAGCTGCAGCTTACACAATAACGTCTTTATTATCTGTCAAGCATGCTTGACATTTATTTTTACAAATTATGATACTTTATAGGAGGCTATGCAAACACTCTGACTAAATGCTTTATTCTGCCATTTTTTATAGGTGATATTAGATCTAAAGCACATACCAGCATCATGCAGTGATGGAACTTCAGCATGGTTTTGACATTAGTAATACATACTGAGTTTGCAGTAATGACTTTTACAAGTTCTTTGGTCCCAGGAGTGTGTTAGACATATTGCAGTGGGGTCACAGATGGATGTTCCCAATTGCAGTTCCAGGAACAGTAAGATCAAAGATCTCTGCCAGATCTTCTGTCCCCATTGATGCACACAGACCCAAATTTTCCAGAGATTCAATTTATCTGGGTAGCCAAGGCTGCCTGAGTCAGCACAGGATATATGAAATTTTAGGGCAATTACTTGAGAAAAATATATTGGCCATGCTGGCTGTCACAGAATTCTGTCACACACAGTTATCAGATGTGGAGAAAAAATCAAGAATAAGTGTTATGAAAGACTGAAGACTACTGCAGTGTGTCCATCACTCAGGTCAGTGGTTATGGCTGCAGTGCAAGGCTGGTGAGTAATGTGTTTAATCTCATACTTTGCCAAAGGCCTCTTTGGGGACATAGAGGAACTGACAGAGTCTTTGCTTAATTCTCAAAATAAGGATAATGATCTTTGCTCACTTCAGAGCTGTGTTCAGATGACTGAGGCAGGTTGCTGTAGTGTGCAACAGGTTCACATTATTTTGCTTCTATATGTATGTATACATATAAACATATATGTGGATATATTTTATTCCAATAATAACATCAAGGGCAAAGTAAATATAGATAAACCTTGCAAGTTCACTTGCTTTCCTAAAATTTGCAGGTAAAACATCTTACTCAGAAGGAGAAAGGATTTTGCAAATATCAAAGTTTTTCAATCTATTTCCTGAATCCATCTAAGACAACCAAGAGCAATATTCTTCCCCTAGTTATTTTACACTTTGGCATATACAATATTCATTGTGAGCATATTTGAATGAGGTTTTTTGGGGTTTTGAACATTATATATATGTAATGCAAGTTCCTTTAAACAACTTTACTTCTTTCCATAATTAAAATAAAAGAAAGCAAAAAAAAAACCACATTCATTTTGCTGCCAGAGCTGCATTTATCCCTAAGCACTTTGAGCAAGGCACAGCGATGCACAATATGCTGCACAGTAATTCTGCCTGAGTAAAGCTCCTGATATTAAAGAATAACCATGCATCCAAGAGACAGTCAGCCTAAGGCACAGACAGATTGACACAGCGTGGTGCAACATTTTTGTCCAGAATCTGGAAATGCCTGCTTGTGAAACTTTGGCAAGAGTAAGTCTGCACCATATGCATCTCCTTGTAAGTTTAATTGTCTGTATGGAAGCTATTAGTCTACCTTCAGGAGTTACTTTGCTTTACATCTTCTTCCTTCATTGCAATATTATGGCTAAATGAATATTATAATGTCAAATAAATAAAAGACAACACATGGTAGTTTGAGGCTTTTGACCAAGCCCGAAGCCAGAGCTAATGAATAAGAGTAATCAACCAATCAATAAGTGTTTGGTTCTAAATCAGTATTGGTATTTCACAGGCTGAATTGCTTAAGGCAAATGTTCCTTTAGCGTGCACCACAGGTCTCCAACATCTTTATCTCCTGCCATCAGTGCACCTTAGTGCAGACCTCATTCACTTGTATTCCTCCTTGCTATCTCTTCAACCTAGTAAATATTGGAGCTAAGCTAGATGAAAAAGGGATATTTTAAAAAACCTCCTAAAATGTTGCACTAAGAAACAGTGGTCAGTCCCACTGAAATGGCATGACAGATCTGCAGCAAAATCCAAGATTTCTTTGAATTTGAATGCTGATAATCTAGTTAGTAGCAATAATCAAAAGAGTCGTATATAGCTAAATGAAGATGTATACAAAGAAAAGACATTTACTGAAAATAGGAACAACGTATTTTACATTTCCACCTTGCATTTCAGTGTCACAGCATAATGAATCACCATGAATAGCATGGTGATGGTTTCTTTAGAAGCGATATCTGTATGCCTGCTAAAAAGGATGAACACTCTATACTGTGTCCTCTGTGAGTCTACTCAGATAGTTTAACTGTATTACAAACTGCACAGACTATACATATCACTTGCATGTATTGTCTACATTATTGTCATCAGTATAGTCCCAAGATAACAGAAGTACTTGGTTTTTTTGGGGGTGTCTAACTTCCTTTTGGTATTATAGATTTCTTGGATATTTACTTTAGACTTGTTTTCATTAAAATCCTCATTTAAATAAGCTCACTGTTCATTCTCATGTCTATGAGGCTACATGAGGCTACAAGTAAACTTTTATGGATTTATACTGTCATCACTGCCAGAAGACATCTGGAAAACATGCAGCTGCATGGTTCTACCATTGCCGTGGGACCTCCTTGAAGGTGTGAGCCCACATGCTCTCTGGAGATGCCCTGCACAGGAAGGAATTCAGCACTGCTATCAAGTTGAAGTCAAAATGACATGGAATGTAATCCACACCAATGTGTAGAGTAGCAATCCACGTCCAAGAACATGGTCAAGCCTCCACTTGCAAAGGAGCTGTGCTGCCTGGTGCTCCCATCCAAGGGGAGCTCCTGGAGGACGAGGTGCAGCGCCATGCAGTGCAGTGCAGTGCAGTGCAGTGCAGGCAGTCACACCGGCTCTCTGCCAGTGAGGCATTTCTCCCCAGGCTGAGAGGTGCTCCCCTTGAGCAGCAGGGGCTGCTCCTCTCTCAGCACTAAGGGAAGAATCTCATCCCCTCCTGGTGGGCTGAGCTGAGGGCACAGAGGCACACAGGCTGCTCTGCTGCCCATTTGCTCTGATTCCTGCTGTGCTGCATGCTGTACAGCCTCTCACGGGCTGGACCGTAGCAAAGATGGAAAAAAAGAGGACATGAATCTTATTGCTTCTGCAAATATATCTTACTCTGCATTTAAATGGTTTTGAAATAGTTCATCCATACTGTCAAACTTGAGGACTTTTCTCTAAAATAATACTTCAAAAAGCATTTACATTAACTGAAACACTGAAACTTATCAGAATATAGATATTTTGGAATACTTCAGAAAAAAACTGAGTTTCTTCCCTGGGAAATTTTTATTGACACTTTTAAAAATAAGTGTAATACGGTCTCCAAAAGAGACAGAATACAATAGATTAGGTTTTAAACAGAAGAAATTTGGGACAACTTTTAAATTTCAGATCAAGGTGTCATTTTTTTTAGGCAGGTCTGCCCTACATTCCATCCTTCTCATGAGAAAAGGCAGGATGCCACTGTCCAAAATCTTACGTGATTTAATTTTCTGGTGGTTCCTCTACACACCCAACCTCCACTCCATTCATACGAGCTGGGGCTTTTTACACTGCTGCTCCATCTATCATCAGATCAATTACAAACTTTCTGGTTTAAACATTCCAAGGAGAAAAGCACGGCACAGGCTGGGGGTGCGCAGCCCCGGCAGCAGCGGCAGCTCCGTCAGGGGAGGCCGGGGCTGCCCCAGCCGGGCACAGCCGGTTCCATGTGGACACAGCTGGTTCCAAATGGACACAGCCGGACACAGCTGGTTCCAGCCAGACACAGACGGGCACAGCCGGGCACAGCCGGGCACAGCCGGACACAGCCGGGCACAGCCGGGCACAGCCGGACACAGCCGGTTCCACATGGACACAGCTGGTTCCAGCCAGACACAGCCGGTTCCAGCCGGACACAGCCAGTTCTAGCCAGTTCCAGCTGGACACAGCTGGTTCCAGTTGGATCCAACCACCCACCGCAAGGCGGTTGGATCCAACTGGATCACGCCTCAGGCACCGCGTGTGTAAGGAAGGGCAAAAACGCTGCACAAATGGTGGTGAGGAAAACTTCCAAAAACTTCCAAAAAACCCCCAACCAACCCTGTGGGCATGAAGGTGAGAGCAGAGAGGAGGAGGGGCTCCAGACACCAAAACAGGAATTGTTCAGCAGCCCGTGGAGAGGACTGTGGTGGAGCAGCCACAGTGCAGCCCGTGAAGACCCCATGCATAGGCAAGTTGGTCATGAAAGGCCCGTGGAAGGACACATCAGGAAAGATGTGTGTTGAGGAGCAACAGAGAGGAGTTTTTATGGATGGACTCCTACCCCTATTCCCCATAGCCTTGGGTGGCAGAGGCCAAGGAGTCAGGTATAAAGGAATAAAGTTGAGCCTGGGAAGAAGGAGAGGCCAGTAGAAAGGAGTTATTTTCATTTTTCATTGCTTCTCACTATCCAAACTTATTTTAAATTGGCAGTACAGTAAGTTAATTTCCCCAGGCTGAGTCTGTTTTGCCCATGATGGTAATTGGTAAGTGGTAATTGGTAAATTCCCTGTTTTATCTCATTCCATAAACTATTTCCTACCTCATCCTGCTGAAGGAATGGAATGAGAGGTGGCTAGGTCTGGAAGTTGACCAAAGTCAACCCAACATAAGGACTGAAATCAGAAATACACTCTCTTTCCAGAAATTAAATCATCGCATCAGATATTTTGTTAATGAAATAAAAAGCACTGATTTGAGTCAAGACAGAAATAAATCACAGTTGTAAAGGTTTGTATTTATGGCTAACTTTAGAGGTTAACAGATGAATGTTTAGCAATTTTTTATAGCAACAATATTCCAAAAAATTATTAAATAGCTCAGTGCTGCTCCTTTCTCTTGCTGCAGGCTGAAAACAGGGAAAGCCTTCATCTGCTTGAGGCTATCTAGCAAAATTTTCACACCACATACAGAAATGGATTCCAACATTTTGCATAGACAACTTATTTCAGTATTGCAAGAGAAATTTTTAACCCCTGCTGTACATCAGCGGCAAGTGAAAGAAGGACTCCATGAGCAGAGTACATGGCAAATAGGCCATTTTATGTGAATAAGCAATCTAGTTCAAGCTAACTCAGGGAAATCAAATCAACTCTCCGGACTAAGGTTTAGTTACAGAGATGTAAAGTTTCAATAATTTAAACTGGCGCCTTAGTGGTTCAAAAGTCTGCTTCATATAAATGCCAAATCACTAACTCCTTCAACAGACCAGATCTCCTACTCTACAAGAAGATGATGTAGAAACATGTTCTTATTAATCCACATAAATCCACATTGTCTTGCTGAAAATAAGGATCTTTGAACTCTCAGTTCAGATTTATGCTAAGGTTTTGTGCAAGGAGCTTACTCTTTTTTTCCTTCCTCAAAAGCATGTGCTGCTTGTATCTTACTACCACATTAGACCTGTCTATTATTCTTTTAATATACTAAGCTCTTTGTTTAATGTTGCCATTACTAGCAAAACACAACTTTTTGTTTTATTCTTGTTCTAACAGAGAGAAAAGAAAGCTATAAAAAAGTCCCCCAAATGTCTCCAGCTGATACAAGATTGCTATAATTCTGATTTTTCCAGGTTGCTTTTGATGCATGAAATATGTGAGGAAAACCAAGTCAGCTTTGGAGAATGTATTTTAAAACTTTCATTGAGCATTCTCATTAATGTTATGTGGAGCCTGGCTTTGAACTTTTGAAAAAAAGCTAACAGATTCTCTTGGCATCTTAATTTACTCCATAGCCTCATGAATATATTTTTTAATAGATACTTCTCACAAGTCAGTAGAAATTAAGGTTTAACTTTAACTGGCAATGGGTTGAGTAGAAAGAATCATGTTTATGTCTTCTAGGTGGATATCAGGGTAAATTTACATCCAATTTTGTCTACTACTAAGTATACAATTGATTTGAATGAGGGGACCTATATACTTTTGCTAAAAACAAATTAAAGTCACACAAACTTAATTTTGAAACCAACCTGTACAGTACTCAGTTGGATGTCTGAGTCTATTGGTTTTGTAGGTTTAGGAAACATTTGGTAGGTCCCTACTTCCCTTTACTTGGGCACATTGTTATTTTATTCCTCTCTTATCCCATACAACTTCTCTGTGAAAGTGTCCTTCATTTAAAGGGAGCAGCTGTTTGCACAGTAATCACACTTTCCCCTTCTGTGTTGGAAACTGTAATTCAGAATCCTGTTCTCAATTGTTATTTTTCTGTTCATGATACATCACAGCTGTGTGAATAAGACCACTTAAATTTAAGGATAAAAACATTAATTTAAATTATTTTATACGGCAGTATCTCTATTATTCAATATACAATACGGTCTTGATCTGTTCACAGATTTCAACGTCTCTGAAAAAATTTCAACCAGCTCTGTGTGACTTCCCATGGAGCAGGGGCACAGGTGCCATACACACATGACTAGAAACTGTGCAGTCCTCCAGCCTGAAATTCTGTTAAAATCTCATCTTTTCATAACCAACTGACTACCCCTAATTGGATTCTTAATGGCACACTGCCTGGAAATTCAAATGTGGCCTCTCTTGATTTCAGAGTAACCCATTTGAACACAGACAGTTAAAGTGACTTGTTAAGACCATTTAACATGAGTGAATACTCTAGAAAGCAAAAAATTATATTACTTCACCCTTAGGGGTTAGGGAGAAAAAGATTCATATTGTAGTCATAAAACTGGCACCATTAAAGGAAAAAGACATAGCAGTTGATTGGCTCATAGAATAGAATTCAGAACTGAAATCAGTAAAAAAGAAATCGCGCCACTACATTAGCTTTAAAACAAAATCTTTTGAAATACAGATTTAAATATTTGAGTTAATTTCCAGGGCTGTGTGCTACTTGTGCATAGGATTTGTCCTCTTTGTCTCATGCAAATATAGAATAGCATATGCAGGCTAGCTGGCTTTCTCAGTGCTTCAAAACAAAAATGAAATTAAGTGTAGAATGTGTTAAAAGAGTCGCACCTTCAAGAACTTCCTTACAATAGTCTGAAGCCAAATCCCACCAGCTGCAGTGTGTGTCCTCAATATATTTTCAATTTCAAAACCTTAAATTTTGGAAGCTGAGGCAAATCTGCATTTTTTATTAGGTCTTTAAGTCTGTCCACACTTGACTACTGCTGTAATTTTATGTTTTAAATCTAAAGAAATGGAGAATACAGTTGAAGATGAGTTTTGGCAGTGAGCATATTAGTGGCCAGGTTCCCTAAGTGCCTTCCCTGATTTCTGCATGCAGTCATTTTCACTGGACTTCTTCAGAGTCTCAGCATATTGACAGAAGAAAATAAATGGAAATGTCTGCCCTTCTGTGAGGATGATCTCCTCTTCCTTAGCATACAAAGAAACACATATGAACACCATCAAATGTAATTTCTATCCACTTATGTCAGTCATGCTTCCCAAATATATCAAAGGGGCAACTTCTGCACCTTTATCTCAAAAAATACAGCCTCCTGCTACCTGGCAAAGTATTGCCACCCATACTTTACAGAGGAATGACTTATAAGGAAACCATATGACCTATTACTAACCAAAAATATTTTCAGCAGTCACATCTTCACCCTTCACTGAGGTGCCTGATGCACTTGTCCTGCTCTTTTTTTCCCAAACACCTGTGTAATTATCATTTTATTATCACTGCTAATAGCATGATCACAAAAGTGAAATAAAAATATCTGAACCAAAGGGATTCATCTGGCAAAAAAAGTCAAAATGACTATTTTGCTACTTTTCTGAAAAAACACGTGTTGATTGCCCGGGTGCCTGGCTTGCAAAGCAGTGGCTTTGCATGAAACATTGAAGTGTTTATGAGCCAGATAAATTTCAGCCCTGTGAGTATGGGAGATGCTGTTAATTGTTCATATATAAATTAAGAGTGGAAATTTTAGAATTATTAGCCAACAGTTTTATTAACTTCAGAATCCCATCACTATACAATCATTATTAATACAAAATCCATCTTTTGCTGATTTTGTTATTTGAAATGTACTCAGTCATTGAAAAGGCTTAACAGAGAATTGTGTAGCCACATTTAAATGTGTTAGAACAAGAACTGGGACCAGACTATGACTGTCACTAGAGCTCCAAGCTTGGGCACTGATTGTAGTGAGTGTGTGGCCATGGAACAGGACAATGAGCTGAGTAAGGAAAGGCACCAGGAGGTCTTTAGGGTCCTCCCTGGCTCTTGTGGCCTGTGCTGTCTGGCACTATCTCAGGGGGGCACACACTACTTTTTCTGGCTCTCTTACTGGAAGAGTGTGTGTGTCTGTGTCTGTGTGTCTGTGTGTCTGTGCATGTGTATGTACATGTCTGTGTGTACATGAATGCACACAAATGCCCGTTGCTGCTCACACATTACAGCATTCCTGGGTGAGAACAGGTATAGAAGACACAAGATTCTAGAAGAACAACAAAAATCAAAAGTGAATCTCGAGATTCCGTTGTTATGAATATATATCTGTTCTTGCTTACTGAAGCATAAATGTATCCATAAAGCCCCATGCTCAGATCAGACACAAGGGGTTTAATTCAAAGCAGTAAGTGTCTAGATAGGAAATCTAGGGAATTCTGCCTGAGATGCATGGGACTGATTGGAAGCAGGCACCAACAGCACAAAAGGCACATAAGGGATCCATCAAAGCAGGACTACAACCAGCTTCAAGGGACACCAAGCGCTAAAGGCTGTGTTGCTGTGCACAATCCCAGGGAAGGGAAGGGAGTTTCCCAGGTTAGAAAGCATTTCAAGTTCATATTTGGGTCCAAAATTTAGACCAGGAAAACTTAATAAGCTTTTTAATATTTGGATATAGATCTGATTTAAGACTTTCTTTTTGGAAGTTAGTCTTACTCCTAGTTCCAGATATTTTTCGTGGATCAACCTAGATATCATCTGGTGTGCTTCAAAACGGAACTGCATGTGCACAGAAAAAAAAAGAATACAATTTATAAAAAGCCCTGTTCAGCTTGTCTCTGCATGTTTTGGAAAAAGAATGTCTTCTTAAAGCCATGGTTTGGAGTGTGGGCACAGAAAAAGCCAAGTCAGCACAACCAGGCACACTTTGGGCACAGAGTGGGAAGGAACAAGTGTCTGTGGCAGGATGTGAACCTCTTCAGATGAATCTGCTGAAGGAATAATGAAATGGTCCCACAACTTCAATATGTGGCAGTATGGTTAAAATATGGAGAGATAAATGCTTAGACAGCGCTTCAGAGCAATAGCCCAAATTAATTGTCTACTTGTAAAGTATAATTTAAACTTTAACTAAGTTTATGAAAATGTATGCAGACTACACATTTATGAGAAAGATTCCATTGACTACATATAATCAATAAAATCAAGATTCCCTATGAGATTCAGGTATTTAGCCTGCCAGTCTTCATGACACTACAGTATTATTCCTCTTGGTTGAAGATGCTTTCCCTTCCATCTTCTATTATGGCTGCACAAATGGGAAGAAGCCAAATGATTGCACTGAGGAAACAATGAGGCTGAATAGATACAAAATGCTGTCAAACACACAGGGTGAACAGAAAAAATATGTTTTTAATTTCTTTTAGTTCTTGCCTGTTACTTCTATAAGCAGTAGGACAGAGGGAAGGGAAATTAATCAGATGCAAAAATAGTTGTCCAGATGACAACACCCCCCATAAAGAGCCATTGATAAAATTTATAAGACCAAAAATGCATGAAAAAGGAGGGATTAAAAATTCATTTCTGCAGAAATTTATAGAACCGCTCCTGAGTGCTGTGCCCTCTCCTAACCATGCAGGTGATGTGAATGGTGAGGGGTATGAGGTTTTGGGGGAGTTTAACCCAGTCATTTTCTCTAGGAGAGCCAGCACAAAGAAAAGCTTTCTTAGAATATCTACCTCTTAGGTGTCTGATAGATTAAAAACAAGAACATCTGAACTAGGCCCACTCCTCAAAGCAATGCCAAACTCACTTCCCCCTCCAACCCCGCAACAAAATTTCTGTAGGAGATGAAATACCTCCATTTGGGTTTCCTTGTCATCACACAGAGAGGAGCAGCCACAGTGAGGGAGCGTGACTGTGACTGTGCGCTGAAGCAACATCTGATCACCAGCACCTGCTTTCCTTTCAGGTCCTGGCATTTCAGGTGCAGACCCCAAAGGGCTCTTGGCAGCAGGTGCTGCCTGGTGCTCCATGCAGGCAGACAGCACAGCCTGGGGCACACAGCACCTGGCTGCCCCAAGCCATGTGCTCACCACGCTATCATTTGTGCTGTGCTGCTGGAATATTTTATCTGGACGTGCCTGGCCTGCCTTTGTCCCTCCCTCCTCTCTCTATGGGTAGAATACACGAAGTCCAGAAGTCCTCTTCCTCTTTGTGAACTGCTGTGAGATTTCTGCCCGCAGGAATAGCAACTGGATCTGACGAGCAAAGAGCAGCCTGGTATTTTCTGGCCTCTGTTATTAAATGGTGCGTTGCCCTTATCATGATCCCAGTTAAGCCAGTAAGTGTTTTGCCATCAGCTTCAGCAGAAGCGTGTTCAAGCCCTAGAAACCAAGGATTTGATGGTGGTAGGTCACCTAGAAAATGAACTGAAAATTTTAAAGGATGTTGTTGCTCTCGTATCAAATGTCAGATTGAGTGCTTAGAACTGGGAGGACAAAGAACAGATTACCATACAGATCAGCTAAAACTTGAACCTAGTGACAGAGAATGCATTTTCTCAGAGATCATGGAAACATATGATTCCTAAATAATTTTTCTGCTTTGGATCTCTTTCTCTCTTTAGTTTGGTGGGCAATGGTCACCTTTAAATCTTTGACCTTAATACTGGAAGTAACTATTGTTACCACAAAAGCTGCAGTGGCATTTATTATTTCCCTGCCATTTCTCTGAAGATGTTAATGGCAACTAAGATGCAGTTTCACTTTCCTTCAGTAAAAGAAATCTATGAATATCTATGTGGTTTTCTCTATATCACTGAATGCTCTACTGTGCAGGTTGTCTGACAGTAACAGACTTGTTACCCTATTTGTACCTTGGTAATGTACTGCTAAGAGGAATTAATAGCTTGCTGTGCAGAACTACTTTGCTGGCATTCATACTGTCGTGTAAAATTTTCAGGCTTTATTATCAATTTTGCAAGCGTATCTGTCAAAAACAATTAAATTCTACAACAGGTATAATTTTTATAGCACAAATCATGCAAATCTTTCATTGTTGCAGGTATGAATATTTTATATTACATAAGGAGAAACTAAAAGGAATTCAATTTAATTTAGCCATGGGGTGTCCAGTCAACGCGTAGTTTTGTATGTACTCCAGACCTTTTCACTGTTCTTGAGCAGAATTCCTAAAGTATATATATAAAAAGAAAAAATGAAATGCCTGTTGTATCCAAAGAAAATGAAGCTGGCACTTATGGACCTTCTTCTCTAGTAAACGCTTATCACTGAATAGAACTTTTTTTTTTTAATGAGTGCAAAATGCAGCTAATTTCCCTTACTACTCTAGAATAATGTATTGGGATTTTATTTTTGATAGCAATGTGGATTTCATATTCTTTCCTTTGTGTTCAGACTTGGCTCCCTTTACATTCACATTAGAGACATCTATCTGGTCTCATTTGTACTAAACTCAAGAAACTTGAATGTACCCAAGTCCAGTTATTTGTGATTTTCCTTGATGAACACCAGCACAAACTCAAGCTTTTCTTCTTGAAACCAGAATCAAATTATTAACTACATACATTTATTGCAATGACAAAGCCAAGAGCTAAAAAATTAAATATCTAAGATGAAAAATCCCAAGAATATAGATCAAAAAGTTTTCAGAAAAATATGACTGAGATTTCTAACATGTTCACAATAATAGAATGCCAGAAATAATAAGCAAGATTTGTGGAGCATAACTAACATGACGTAATCTATGCTACAGAGTTCTATGACTCCTCCACATATAATTTAAAAACTTATTAAATAAAGCAAAAGTGAAACCTTGTATGCTCTGTGCTAGGTCATGTCTCCTTCTGTATATACTTTTAATTTTAAGAACTGCATATACTGTTTTAAACGTAACGAATGGGTTGCTTTTATTTACATGCCCTTCAGTGTGCCTATTGCTCCAACTATGTTGATTATATTTTCTGTTATTCTTAGATTATTTTATTACTTATAACAAGCAGCTGCTTTTTTTTAGTGGGAATTAGAATAGATAGAAAACTTGTGAAAAATTATTAATGCATTTTTTGGTTTTTGGAAAATAAAATTCAAAATAGCAGGTGAGCTAATAAAAGCAGTGACTACACAATTATTTTTTTTATCTTTGCTCCCCAAAAGATGCACCCTGAAAACCAGTCAATATCTGAGAGTGGATCAACTAAGCTACATAACAGTTGTATGTCTGAAATACAGCGCAGACAATTTGGCCTCTACTCATTATCTGCCTCTTTCCTTTAGCTTTCGCTTAAGATACACAAAGGAAATCTTGAAAATGTTTTCATTGTTCTAGATCACTTTAAGAATCCTTTACAGTAAAAATGCTTCTGTGAAAGATATTAAGTAAATCTAATTATATAACTATTTCAACAAAATAGTCTATATTCTGTCTTTTTTTCTTGAAAGAGCAAACAGTAATATCAGGCTCAGTACTGCTGTTTAATATGTTCGTGTGTTGAAGCACCTTCACCTGCCTGCTAGTATTTTAAAACAGCATGTTTTGTTCAAACAAATGATGTCAGTAGTCACCAACTTTCCTAAACACAGAGATTTTGTATCCCTAGCAAAAATATTGTTTGACTGTTTTCACATTTCAGGAGATACCTTTTAAAGTGTACTGTGCTGGCAACTACATGATCATGTTGGTCACTTGTTGCTAAATAGAAAGGATGTAGTCTGTCTCAAATGACAGGGAAACATGACAGATATGGATCCATGAACTAATTGTGATCAAATGCAGGAACTGATATTAAAGGCATGCCTGTAAAATAATCATGTTGATACCACAGAAATAAAACCTTCAAACTTCTCCACAGCAGTGAAAAAACAACAGAAATTGCAACTTGTGAATTGATGACAGCCAAGCTGAACCTTTGTTCTTATTTTATACAGACCTCTCTTTTTTTTCTTTTGAGGCTTTTTCCTGCAGAAACTTTTAAAGAGCAAGCTATTTTACCTGCACATCAGAAATCTATACTGGAAAAGAGAAATTTATTGATTTTTTGGATAGACAAATCCAAAACTAGAAGGGCTAATACTCATGGAAAAAGGAACACCCCAAACCTCTACTGTTGAAAAGTTTAGGGCATGAGAAGGAGAAAAATGCATACAGAGAATACTTCCCATATTGAAACATTTCAAGGCATTTGAACCCTATTCACTTGCTGCAAAGTTGCCAGTTCTAAACCCAGGATTAAATGAATTTTACTGAAGACCCAGTAACCTAGTGATCCTCCAGACCTCTGCTTAAAGGTAGGCTTCTCAAAAAAAAAAATCTTATATCAAACCTTAACCCTTGCTGCACAATTAATATTAGGTATCCAAAAAAGTGCATACTGTGTGTGTGATCACAGCACGTTTTAAGGCTCATTAAAGAATATTTCTGTTCAATGGCATTTTTTTGTTAGCAACATTTTTATAATGTAAAGGCTCCCATCACTGTGCAGCAAATATATGGGGTTTTTTGCTCTTATCTCATGTAGTGCACTTGATAAGGAGTACTACTGAATCTTCTGCACGCTGCATTACAAAGAAAACTGTCTTTCTGTAAGGCATTTTCTCTCCACTGCTTTCACATGAAATAAGGGCTCTTGTAGCTGAATGTATCTGACTGTATTAATACTCAAATAAAAACTGAAACCCTTCTACTTTATCTGAAGTATAAAGCCCTGAAAAGATTTTTGCCTTTTCAATTGTGTTCACTGTAATAAAGGTTAATATTGAACTGAACTTATCGTAATCTAGCATCACATGTTAAGTTCCAAATCTCTGCATGTGATCTATTTTCTTCTTTATTGTTGAAACTAGAGAATGGGTAAAATGATGGCAATATTATTTAAAATATCACAGCAAAAGCATTTTACTTAAAGACAGTTCAAACCTATTGCTTTCATGAGTAGGAAAAAAAACATGGTGCAAAGTGCTCAGGAGAGGGAAGGGACTAGCATCTGTTGAAAATTAACTACTTCAACATTAATTAACACATCATTTTCTACCTGATGAGATGGTGTTGTAGAAAGTATAAATTGAAGGCACAAGAGTAAGAAATGAGTCATCTTTGACTTACCGTATCAAAGACTATTGCTGTATTGCAGTCAGCATCCAAACACAGAGCATGAAGCTTCTCACAAATCAGAAAAAATACACAATCAATGAACAAGTCAAATTCATTGTAAAAATAAAGGCCAGAGATTAGAGTATGTATCCAAGGGTCTGGTTAGTCACAGCTTTGACTAGCCTGCTACAGAGCTCTGCAAAACAAGTATACTGCAGCAGTGTGGCAAGCATAGGATTGCAATGCATGTCCCATATATTCAAGCATAATAGAAAACATGGTCTGGAGCTTATTCCATGTGGAAGTGGGGTTTGTTTTATGCAGGCAGAAAAAAGAAAGGCTCTTTTCCCACATAATAGAATTAGAAATGAAGATTTTTCTTGATTATTGTACACAATAATTCCCCAGGATATCAATTACATAAAGCAGGTGCCTCTGTCTCCTGTTTCCCAGATAAATGCCTGTAATCTCATTTCACAAATGATCCTATTTAGACGGGAGCCACCTATTGTGATGATATCATTTGCTCTAGTATCCATAAATGGGCAACTTCCTACAAAACGTCATGACTACTGACGACACAAATTTTTATAATATTGAGTGGGCAGGGTGGCTGATGGGGTCCCATCAATCTACAGCAGCTTATTCTGATGTGATACCACGAATCCTGCATAATCACATAAAAGACTGTAAATGAAGAGGAGCATTAAACCTCTCTAGTAAAGCTCATTAAAAAAAAAAAAAACCAAACCAACAACAACAACAACAAAAAAAAAACCCAAACAAAACCCCCACACCTAAAACTAGGAAAAAAAACCCTGGAGAGGTAGTAAAGGCAGATAAAACATAATGACTGAGCAGTGGCACCTTTTCAAATGCCTTCGGCACTCTCAAGGATACTGGTAGATATGAACGAAATCACTCTCAGTTAAGTGTAGCTGTCAGTTTCTTTTTAACAAATAACAAAAGATTGGATATCCTTTTCCCTTGCAAATTTAAAATATGCACTGACAGTAAAAAGGACCAGTGCTTCAGTGATACACAAATTAGCCCACTCTTAGTGAATATTTTTTAGAATTAGCAGCTGCTTGTCACAGGAGCTTGGAATATGAGCAGTGTATCAAATTACCCTCAGACTCTTTGAAATCCAGGCTGCAAGACAGGCTTGCTTCATGCACCAGCTACATGGATTTAATTTCTTACATCACTGTTTTCTTAAGAAAAGTCATTCCATTAAATATATGTGTTTGGGAAATATTATAATACTCACAGATAGCTGAAATTAGTCTCCATCTGCCTGCTTTAACACACAGAGATGTGAGGAGAGTTAAAGGTGATAGTGTTCACTTGCCTACCCACCCTTTTCCCCAAGGGACTCAGCTGTGCCTAGAGGCTAAAGCAAATTGCCTAAGAACTAGTATTTAATATTTTTCCTGGCAGAAGCTGGTAAGAATTTCAGAAGAAGGTCCCCTGGTTAAAAAAAAATACCTCAGGGCATTTTTCCACAGAATCTCCACAACTCTTGGTTTACTTACTCCTTCTTTGAACAGACTAAGCTACATCTAAACAGCTTCTTAATGCACGGGAAGCAATGCATTAGGATCCATCTGCACTCATGTTTGGACAGTGCTCACCAGAACACCAGCCTAGCTGGGGTTTCGGGGTGGAAAACTTCAAAGCTTAAAAGTAAAAACCCCGAGAGGACTTTATATACATTTCCACTGATGTAGTTCTAGCAAAACTGAGTCCGCTTCTTGAAATCCTCCACTGTACATTCCCTTCTAACACTTTGCCTTTATTTTACAGTTTCTTTGGCCCAGGGACCGCCCTCTACTAAATCTCTGTATTACACATAGAGAGGGTCTCAAAGGCAAGGCAGTGCAAATTTAAATAATAAAAGCAACTCTTTCAGAGTTGACTCCTACCAGAGTGACTCACTTCAGGTCTAGATAGGTTGAAAGCAGAATCTGAACACAACATCCATGGCTACAAGACACAGTATGCTGTCAAAGCAGAGAAGTCAATAGGTTTTTTACAGGCACCCTAAAGAGAAGAACTCCTTCCTCAGAGATTGAAAACATTGAAGAAAATAACTTCAGAGCCCTGAATAGCCATTTAGATACAAGCAGGTTCTTTCCTTCTCCCTCCCTCCCTCCTGTGCTTGTCTTCCAAGACAAGACTAGCTGATCTCCTTAAATATGCTGCTTAGGAAAAGACAGAAGTGCAGCTTTGGCTCTGGATATCATAACCCCTTCATTTCTGTACTGGGTGGAAATAGAAAAGCAGACACTCTGTGTATCCAGATGGCATAAATATTTTCCATGTGTTTCCATGACAAAAGACAAAGATAACACAAGAAACAGTTAGAAAGTAGAAGTGTGTGTGAGTGTAACTGAGATTGATGGTCCAGAAGTTTCTCTCTTGGCTAGATAAAAACTGATGAAATGGAAATGAGGCAAAGAAAAAAAGACAGAAAATAGCCAAAAATAAAATTAATCACTGCTTCATCAAATTCAGTCCTGCCTTGGGAAACACCAAATGTCAGAATTTCTTGTTAATGTACAGTCTTTCAAGATTGTTCCTAGGATGTAGTAGGCAAGTGCATGCTTTCTTAAAACAATAGCTTTTTCAGCATCTGAGCTAAAGGATGTCACCACTCTTCTTAACCTAGATTTGAGCTACCATGAACACAGTGATGAGCTCAGAGCTCATTCCCATGCAGAGGAGAATGTTAAACACAGTCCATGGAAGATGCCTCAGTGGTTCTGATCTGTGCTTAAAGGCTTCTAAGCTTTATAAAACAGTGTGCTAAAGAGAATGGACCCCCATTTCCAGCAGTTCCCATTTGTTTAGGCAGATGATGTGGGAAAATACTCCAAGCATGCTGCTGTCTCAGGAAGGGCCTGAAGGATCATACTGAAAGGATGAGTCACTCCAGTGAAAGCAATGCACTTGGTCATGGAGAGATAAGCCACAACATGTAATACTAAGTAAGCAAGTACAGTGGACATCTAATGAAACTGCAGACCACCCAATAGAATAGTCTACCCCTCTTAAGGTCTTTCCTTTACATGTGGGATCTTTGAAATATGCTGATATCCTAACAAATAAGTCCAAATGTCCTTAAACCGCCTTGGAAATTCCTAATGGTCTTCCTTTTGTTTGGTTTGTTCTTTCTACCATAACTGGAAACTAGATCTCTCCAGACATTACAGACAGCTGAGAAATCTGAACATTTCTGGGCTAAGAGTTAGAAAGGCTGGATCTTCTTTAAAATGTCTGGGCTTTCCACTAATTAGAGTTGAAACCTAAGCTAAAGAACACCAGTGGATTATTGAGACTCCATTCTGAAAGGCAGGAGACAGAAGGATGTTGCCTTCTAAAACAACTACTGATATTTTAGTAGATAGTCTCTAAAGCTGAGGCAAAACAAATTGTTTCAGTTAAATGAGTTTGTCTGTTAGTTTGAGTAACAAGAAACCCTGCCATCTACAGTAAATATCATTGTAACATATATTAATTATTCCAAACCAACTAAAAATTATGCTAAAAAAAATTTCAATGTTGTCCTTTTAAACTGCAAACAGCTAACAATGAGTACAAATAAAAAGTGAATTCTTGCATGTCATCTTTTCCCAGAAGCAGAGTAGGAAAACAGCTTCTGCACGTTGTGTGATGATTCCTTTAATTGTATTACTTAGGCCACCCCATGTGCATATTGATTAACAAGGCTCACACTAACTAAAACAAGGAAAAGCTTTACAAGAACTTGCACTTCAACTTGTTTCTATAGCAAACAAACAGGAAAATTAAGCAAGAGTCTTGGACAAGGAAATTTTGGTCTGCTATCCTTTGTAACGATTACAGTCAAGACCAAAAATGCTAAGGGTTAGAAGTTTTATCCTCATTCTTTTAGCCAAATCTACTCATGCATAAATCTCTTGAGGAGCTGAGCTGAACTGATGGGATCCATTGAACAGACAACAGGCATCACATTTCTGTGCCTAAGCAAAGATTCTCTCTTAAATCCCTCTGAGATTCACCACTTGCTTTTCAACAGCGCTATGGAAAACTCAAAGGGGGGTTTCAGCCTCATAAGGCCAAATTTAATTTGTTGTAATGGAGCAATGTTGATGAAGAATAACATGCAGTTTTTAATTACTCATCAAAAACCTATTTCCCAACAAAAAGCTGGAAATATCAATTACAGGTATCACAACTAAATAGATTCTTAAGAATTATAATAATCACAGTAAATTATTACTTAATGCCTAAAACAATCAAAAGAAAGTTCTGTTGACAAGCTCAATTTTATACCACCAGCCGCAATGCTGGTGTCCCAAAGAAAATTTGAATTTCACATTCCATTAGCAATACAGGTGTAAAAAAAAAATCTACCAAATAAAAAATTTAAAAAGAAAAATAACAAACCCCAAATTTTCATTTCCATATGAATATTAAAATAATTGAGAGCAGAAATTTTCTAAAGAAATTCAGGAGGCTTTACTTTGCTTTTCAAAATCTATTTAACAGAATTGTTGATTGATAAGGGGCAATCATGGTTTGCATCTAGTGAGTCTTCTAAATGAAATAGAATTGCTTGGGAAATAGGAAGAAAAGGACAAAAAGTTCTGCCTAATTTCTTTCTGTCTGTGAAATTGTGCATTTTACTACGTCATTTCCTTTTCAAATGAACTCCCCACTTCTTTGAAAGGCAGCTGCATTGAAACATTTATGGCTCTAAAGTCTCTACAAAATACTGTTTAATATAAGCAGAAACTAAATACTCTCTTCTACCATAGACCTTGATACTGTAGGATGCCTGGTAGATTTTCCAGAGGTCAGATCTTTGGTAGGGTTCATCCTCGGAGTAAAAAAAAAATCTAATTCTTGGAGCATTTCAGATCTGGATTCTCTATAAATTATAGCAATTGTGACAAAACATTGCCTTTGTCAGACAGGACATCTAGAGAGAGAGTTTTCTTCATTGAAGGTCAAAGCTATAAAATTGCACTAACATTGACCAGCAAAGCTATGGCATGACCATACCTTTGGCATGAAAAGGAGAGGGTTCTTGCAGGTTAGTATGTCAGAAATTATTCATATTTTGATAGTATCAAAGTGGAAGATGCATCTGTGAGCAGAACAGCTTTGTGAACAATGATCCCTCACTCATTTGGAGGCAAGACTGCAAAAACACCTTGCTGCCTTTTAGTGCAAGTGTTGAAGAACAGCCATAATAACAATGAAGAGAAAGGCAATCCTGAAAGACCACACACAAAAATATAGCACTAATTCCATCTTTTAAAGATAATGAGTTTGCTTCAAAAGTGGCATTTTTTTCTTCTTACCAACATCTCCACAGAGCTTAAGATTGAGGCTTTTAATATCCTCTCCTTCCTTCCTGAGCTTCCTTCCTTCCTTTCTTCTTTCCTGAGCTTCTAGCCATTTCTTTGCAGTAGAATTTTCAGAATGTGCTCAAGAAATTGGTATCTCAAAATTATAATTGCAAATGAAAAAGAAAAAGGAACCACCTGGTCTCCCTGCATGTTTATGCTTAGAGCAGTTAAGGACTTCTCAACTTTGCACTGTTTCATTTTGACAAACTTTATAACAGGGCCACTATTTTTACCAATTTTTCTCAAGTAACACTGTTTCAGAAACCATTAATCTGAGAATGTTTGTGTAGGCTTTCTGACCTTTTTTGTTTTAAGCAAAAATTATCAGTGATTTTTGATAAATGACAGGCTTTAATTTTTCTATCTTTTTGTTTTCTAATCTATGTCCTTTGTCAAACATAGTTCCTTCACTTGCAGTCCTGTGTTCCTTGCCTTTACTTTCCTTTTTCCTCTTTCCCAATTTTTTAAGTTCAAATAGACCAAAAAAGTGATGTGAAAATAGATTAAAAAATTATCTTTTCCTATCTTGTTTTTGATTTTACACATATCTGATGTCTTTGAAAGATGATCAGTAGACTTTATGACAAAACTGAAGATGCTGTTCTAAAAAAGCATTCTAGAAACCATGAAAAAAATAGAAGAAAGAAGAAGGACTTGAAGATGACTGAAGTATGATCAGGTTAAATCTCATATTAAATCATCTGTTCTTCCTTGACAAATTTTTGGGAAAGGTGGACAGAGATATTAAAGCAGCTGCAGATGGTTCAAAGGCTTTCAAAGGGTCTGGAGAGCCCAAAGGAGGCACCTCACATGGTGAGGCTCCAGCTGAAGCACTGTCTCCAAGTCACAGCCATGAGAAAGGGCCTACAATGTCTCAGTAATATTTCTTGATTATTTGCTAAATATAGCAACAGAGCCTAGATCCTCTGGTCCATAAATAAAATCCTGCTTCACATATTCTGCTCTTTGTTTGCCAGTGTGCAAATATGGCTGCTCTGTCACCCAATATTAACTGTGCTTTGTGTTGCAACAACTAAAGTACCAGAGTTTGGACCTTTGCAAGTTGAAATGTGGGTTGGACATCATGTTCAAGTCCTTGGTGTGGCTGATGATAAGCTTTGTTTTGAAGGTGAAACAAAGTCAAATTCTGTAACTTCACATGTTGCCAAGAGACAAAACAGTCGTCTTCTGGCCGTATCTCATCAGAGGCACTGGCACTAATCCATTTCCAAGCATCCCAGCTCATAAACTCAGAACTATTATGGACTCGATAAAGTCAATCAATACATTAGTTAAGTGAGATGGAATGATTTAGCTCTTAGGGAAAAAAATATAGGCCTCAGTGTTATTAAATGCTGGGTTTGAGCATCCTGGAATAATGAATTACAAGAAAACCATTCAGACAGACACACCTGTCTTGGCACATTCACTTGAAATACAACCAGGAAAACAAAGTCTTTTTGTTTTGTTTAAATAAATTGAGAGGACTTCAAATCAAGGACTGCTTCTTACTATCTGTTTCACAAAAGCTTATTGAGGAGCTTTTTTCTGAGACCCTACTTCATACTGAGTATGTATAACAGCTCGACAAGAACCTGGATTTGTCCCTTACAAATTTGAAAAGTCAAACTCTAAAGCATCAAGGTAGGACTGACAAGTTTTTCAAAGGTGGAGAAACCTATAGCACTTACACAACTTCTCCCTACTGACAAATCTGAGCTAGACAGAAAAACACAGTATAGTGACAATGGGAGGAAATGGGCTACTCTGGATATCATGATTTGCATTAAAATTATATTTTGGCACAAATTCTCTTCAATCTTCTATGCTAACTTAAAGTAAAAAAGATAAACAGATGCATGTATTTACACACATCCAAATAACCAATAATGTATGTTGACTTGCCACAATCTTTAGGAGGCCTATTTTAGAAACTAATTGAATCTTTCTTTTATTTTAGAAAGTAACCAAATTTTCTTTAATGCTCCCTATTTGAAGAAAAAAAAATTCAAAATAGAGGATAGGGAAGCTGCATAATTTTAACAAAAAAAAAAAAACTCTGAATATTTTAATGAAATTATATACAATACTCAATATTGCAATATTCAATACTCAAATATACAATATTTTCATATAATAGGAGGTAAATCTCCTTCCTCCTCTCTCAGCCTACCTTTTCATTTCAGAGAACCTCACTCACATCCCAAAGGAAAGTTTCCAAGCTGACATGTATTACAAATTCTAATTTTTTTTTCTTTTTTTTTTTGCTTCAAGCTTCTAGCATAAGCTATGGCAGTGAAAATGTGCATTGAAATTACTGGTTAGCCTGACTACTAAAAATAGTTATTTCAGCCATAGAAAACAACATAGTAGAAATATGCTTTCTGTAGATTATTTTTCATAAGTTTTATGTTTCTTGCAGAAAGACAATGTGAGCAAGACTACTCATTAACAGTGGAATGCAGGAAGAAGTAAAATCCTCCAGCAAGAGTTCAAGAAATCACATTACAGTACATCTGTAAACCTGCTTTTCTCTAAGGGTGACTGAGGGCCAGAAAATGACATGACAAAGATGCACATATTCCCGACAGATTATTCAACCCTGCCAGTCTGCAAAAAAACCCCGTCAGTAATAACAATAATATTCACAGTGGCACCCTTTGATTCTTTCATAATTTAGATTTGACCTCAGTAAGAAACCTGGCAAATGACTTTTGTTCCCATATCTCTAGTCTTTTATGAAAGGACAGTAACACCCCTGCATCAACCCTGCGTCGCAGCTGCCCAGTGAGCACCCACAAGTGTTTGATATCCAGGATTTTGCAGTCTAGAACTGAAGCACACTGGAAAAGCTGATACGTGTAGAAGTCACTATGGTTACTGCCTACACTTTCTTTGCTTCCAATAAGATCTTTCATTTCCATAAGCATTAAAATTCACCAAATGCACCAAAATTATTCAGACAAAAAAATAGTCTCTTTGGTTTATAAGCCTTTTAGCTGTGTTGCTTTTATCTTTTTAAGTATAGACTCTGAGCTGAGGCATATTATTCTACATCTGAATATAAGAAAGAGTATTGCATGAGAAACGTTGTGGTAGAAATGCTTTGTGGACCCCCAGCTTCAGCAGTGTGTGAACAGCTGTCTGCTGGTGGCCAGTGCAAAGCCAAAACCCAGAAAATGCTGTACATGATGCCAGAAAAAAGACACTAGCTGGAGATTCAGCAAGCCAAATTCAGATTATTATTGTTAGTATTATTGTAAATCTTTCCAATAATAAAAAAATTAAAAGTTCATCTTTTGTGGTTAGCTTGCCTAGCCATTGTAATAAGAAATAGCTATATGTAAAATGAATTTTGGGTTTGGGGTTTTTTTGCTTTTCTTTATCTTACAGCAATCAGAATGATTCTTTCTTTCACTATTCTTATATGAATGTCAAGCTGGCTAGAGCCTGTAATATGTCCTGATCTCATGGTCACTCCATAAACCATGCTCTTTAAAATTGTATATAGTGGCTGTGTCCTCAACAGTCATTTAAAACACTTCTTAGTTTTATCCTTTTACTTCAGTTAGCTTCCTACTTAAGTTCCTTCCAGCACACTGAATGATTTTGTTCCCTGATATTGCCTGTTATTTTGAAAGCCTCCCTGAACCACCACTGTCAATTCTCCTACATACAAGTAGCCTATTTTTTCTTTTCACCTCAACTTCCTCCTTACAGCTAGCTGCTTTCAGGGTGACGTGTTTGACAGATCAATATATTCTTTATCAGTTCAGTTACTTCCCTTTATTTTTCCTATATGTGATTTTGCTGATGTTCCCTTTAGGAGAAAGTTCTTAATATTACTCTTCAATATACTCAATGAGGTGTTTTCACCGAGAAACCTTTTCCAGAAAGAGCAGGGTGCTCACTGCATACAGGACATGCAGGTAAAATACTTGACACCTTCAGCAGGAATTACACCAAACTCAGCTGTGGTTTATAGAGAAGCAGCACTGGCAGAGGCTTATTCCTGCTGCTGAGGTAGGATATACAGTCCCCTCAACACCCAAGTCTACAGAATCTCTTCCAGCATTGCCAGCCCCAAGGAGTCAAACAACACCCCCAATACTCACAGAAGGAACTTTCCCAAAATCATAAATACTTTCTTAAAAGGTAAATATGAAAATTGCCCTTGACACTTCTGACCAAATGTCCAACCTGCAAGAACTCAGATTACTGCCTATCACAACATTAGTTTCTTAAACCAGACTGGAAAATAGAGCTTTTCCCTGTAATCCCTCACTTTCATAATAACAAACTCTTGCTACGATATTAAATGTCACACAAAACAAGAAATCAGCAGTGGTCACTTTTTCATGTATCATTTCCATGTATGATACCTAGATACATTAAACAAGGGGGAAAGTACTTCCTAGAAGTTCAAAGAATTCAGCTGTTGGCTTAAAATAGTCAGCAATTTCTATATAAATCATAGAAAATATGAACAATTCTCTACTCAAAATTTTTCAATGTAAATGAGAATGTGATCAAGGTTTTACTTCTGATGAAGGCCTAGTAAATGTGCATTCATTCAGATTCTGACAGAACTAGAAGCAGTTTAGTGGGAGCTTATAAAACTTGGGGAAGGAGAGTACACCAAAAGGCTGATATTTATTGGTAGAATGCTACTCTGACATTTAAGCTGATTTCTGTTATGCCTGCTTACTTACTTGTGCCCCTGTCTTATTTCCTGGGAGAAATGCCAAAAAATAAAGTGACCTCTGTATACTAACTATTAACTATGTCACATCATGCTGCTTAAAATATGTTACAACCTGATTGACACAGAAACACATTTTTTTCTGTTTGGGAGCAGTTATACCCAGAACAATGAAAATTCACAGATCCAGCTTCTTGGGAAGCAAGAAATCAGCTCCAAATATGGCTTTATATTGGAGTTCAGCTGCAACATTACAAGCCATGGCAGAGTGTCTTAACTCACAGACAAGGTAATTTGCAATTGTACAGTATTTAAAAGAAGCACAGATCTTGCTCAGATTAAATTAATCCAAGTAGGGGATCAAAGACCTGTAAGGATACAAATCATTCTTTAGAAATCATTCCAAGCTGCAAACACATAGGAGACATGCCCTGACTTTACTTAAAGCACAGACAAGTACACTGCAGATTCACAATCACAGCAAATAAGTACACAGTATAAAGAAAACACAGCTTTAAAAAAGTTACTGTCTTACAGAACACAGCTGGCTGACAGATTTAAGGAGAAAATGAAGATGATGAGGAACAAGTGACTTCTCTAGTCCTGGAAGATGCCAAGACACAGAGTGAGCTGCAAGGGGTGTGCAAGAAGAGAGACCAGAGAAAGCCCGCAAGAGAACAGCCGGGGATGGGAGCAGGGATCAAAGCCTGCTGCAAACAGGGAGAGCTGCTTGGCTGTCGGGCTCAGCCTTGCAGCAGCAGCCCCGCTCCTCTGAGGCCGCTTCGGCCGCTGGGCTGTACGCGGGGGGACGGCTCCATCTAGAGGCAAACATCCCCGGAGCCGCCGCCGCGGCAGCACCTTCCCGGCAGGGCACATCGCTCAAACCGCGCTCCAGCCGCGCCTCTCTTGGCAGGGATGTCCAGCAGCAGGGAGAGACCTCCACCCGCCTCACCTTCTGCAAAGGCTGAGCAGGCGAAAATGAAGCCAAGCTTTCCCTGAAATCCACCTCTCAGCTGGAATGGTCTCCCACACCAAGTCCTGCCAGACTGACCCTGCGACATCCATAAAATGACACAGATTGAAGGCTCACTCTCATTCTGATGGCAAGAATTCTGATGGGCGCCACTGGCAAAGGGTTCCTCCTTTACTACTTGTGTCTCATAAGAAATACAGGGTATTTCCCATTAATATCCTGATAATCCATATTCAGTATCAAACAGAGCACCAGTAGTTAATATATACTTAAGGAAACATTTTAAAAAATAATTATTAAAAAGAACATTTATAATCTGTTATGATGCAAAGGCCTTCTCTGTTGAACAAAGATGAAGCCATTCTTTTCTGTCCGTCAATAAATATCTCCAACCACGTATTAATACTGATAAAGAGCCTAGGAACATCAAATCAAACACTTTAAAAATTATAAGCAAGTCTAACTTCCTCCTCTCTACTGCTGAGGTCTGGACTTTGTGCCAAGTTATTCTCATGGAAGAGTTTCCATGAGTTTCTTCTGCACTGATCAAGAAATAAAAACAAAGCCTTTGAGTGGATGTCTCTGAAAGCCCTTTCCTCCCAGTCACAGGCTAAAACACATTTTGCAATATAATTTTACAAGCTTAACTCCACTGTGGCTTACTGTATGCCTAAAAGGGCCTTTTCAAATAGGCAGCAAGCAGTTATATGAATATAATCCTTTCGTTCACTGTTTTCAGGCTTGTGGGGTATGTATCACTGAACCTGCACTTTTTATAAATCAGTATGTTTAGATTCAGACAAGCTGTGTATCTGAGCAACAGCACAGCAAGGAGCAACTGTTGTCTATGCATTACATTTTCTCAGATTACTCATTTATTATACAATAGTGTCCTAAATTTTACCCACCACTTTCTTCTGGTGATCGTTAGTGAGGAAGAAAATTTGGCTTCAAACTAGTTTACTTTTGCCATAACAAGGTTTTCTGCAAGTTAGGTATAAGTAGTCAAAATTAAAACTGGTGAGCTGATTATTGCAAGCAAGATACTTTGGGGACTGAGGGGAGAGAAAAAAATAATGCTCCTTTTCTTATAAAAATTAATTGCAAAAATGTGTGCTCATTTCTTAACCTATTTGTTTTCTGTGTTTTATTCATTTTAGATGTACTTTTGCAATATGAATACAAATCTAAATGAACAAATGCTAAGGCAATATATTTTACAGTTCTAGGTTAGGTTTTGGGTTTCTTTCAAGGGCATATATTTCATAAAGAATTGTTTATTTTACAGGATTCATTGCTTGAAAACAAAACTAGCAAACTACACAGTCATTTCTTCCCTGACTTCTTCCTACTTTAGGAATTCAGATCCAGTTTGCTGCTACTCAAAAGAAAATTATTGTCAGGTATGACTCATATCTTTGTGGTAGCAAAGAATATATATGCCTATTTATGTAGCACATGCATAATAGCACATTGGAAGTTTTTTAAGGTCTCTAAGAGAAGTGCAAGAGCATGGATGGAGCAAAAGCCCATTGGAATCAAAGGAGGACTCCAGTGGACTCTCATATGTGTTTGCAAATACAAACACATAAAATGGCACTGAATATGTACCAACACCTATGGGAAGAGTCAAATATCAGTCAAATAAAACATGAGAGCTAACCTCCAAGAGGCTCTAGTGATTAGCAATCCCTTACACTGAAAGACATTCCCACTTTACAAGCTCAGCCTCGTCCCTTGGCTTCAGACCCAGAACAGACCAGTCCTCAAACAAGTCCTGACTCTCTGCAGTGTTTGGCTTTGCAGTGGCCAGCACTGATTTAAATCAATGTCTAGAAGACATTGGTGGCCAAAGAAACTGCTCAATTTGTGTGCCTGTGGAACATATGCCACCGTCCCTGGCTTTACCTGGGTGGTCCAAAACTGAAGAAAATACAGGTGACAGATGGACCTCAGACTTTCATTATTGCAATATGTTTTTGGAGGCAGTCTTTCTGTGAAAACATGAATTTATCTAAATGGATAAAAGAGAAGACCAGCTTAGGTCAAGATACAGTGCTTAGAAAGGCGAACAAAATATGGAGGGAAAAGTAGCATGCTGAGAAAGATGGAGAAGACGGCCTGTTATGGTATGTGTTAAAGATGTGGATAGGGCAGAGATAGTTCACAAAAGTTTAACATAGCCCTCTCTGTGTCAGGAACGCATATGACACAAAAATTCTAACTTGTTTTTATATTTGGAATGGCTTAGCCCTCTCTTGCTCTACCTGAAAATGGCAAAATATATGAGCAGTGACTTCCGGTGACAGCTACACAAGTATCCACGGGTGTGATGCCAAAACTTCAAATGTCGAAATCGGAACAAGATTGAGACTATTTCAGTCATTGTAGATCAATGTTCCTGGTCTAAATTAGTCAGCTGCCTGTTATGCAAGATCATCCTCCCCGCTAGTCATTCTCACAGGGTATTTACAGAACACTGTATGGGAATGGTGAGAATCTGAGTGAAGGTACTACCAGGAGGAGGCTATTTAAAAAAGAATGTACTGCATACATTTTCAGGCAGACATTTAAGTAGACATTTCTGTAAAGCATTTGCTTTTCCCCTTTGCATTATATATGCACACATACATACATGTATACAGACATACATACATACATACATATATACACACACACACCATGTTTTCATGTCATTGCAGGTTATGTGGGAAGGAAGGCATACATAAATATGTTTTAAAAAATCTTTCTAGAACATGAAATACTTCTTCTGCTTCTGGGTAGCACAGGCTTATTTGGAAATAGCTTTCAAAATGCAGCCTTTGGAGAAAAGTATTTCACAAATCAAAGTGATTCTCTCAAAGCTTATTTTGCCATGATAGCATTTACTGGAGTAGGAGGAAGAGGAAAAATTTGGTTTATAACACCCCAGTGGATTCAAATCTTCTCTTTTCTGGATATTTGATTCAGTGTCCTGAGCTAGATGTAAAACACCTCGTTAAAAAGATCACAACCAAATGCACATAAAATATTTCACCACAATGATCTGTTGCTCTTCTTCTTTTCTTACAAGCTTATTTCCTTACCCTCACTGACTGGGGTTGCAATACAGTTGCATCTGTACAAGATAATTTCTGCCTGCTTAACTAATGCTAAAAGACTCCTTTTTGGGAAAATACAGAACAAGTGAAGTGTTCATAAGGTGGACTAGATGAAAAAAAAACCTCACTGAATAGCCTTCTGCTGTTTTCATCATATAACAGGATTGCTCTGTCTTATGTCAATAACTATTCTATGAATACAGTCATAATGAAGGTGGGGGAAAAAAGTCAAGGAATGTTCCAATTTTTAACTATTATTTTTACTGTATGTTTTCATTTTTATTTCTTAGGGGGTATAGTACATGAATTAAAAGAAGCATTTTGTTAACACAGAATACAACATGATTTGCACTGATTCAGGGTCCATCTTATTTGCTAAAGCTGGAGATAAAGACCCGGAATTGTTGAACCAAGCCAAGAGTTAGGCTACTTTTTTTTATAAATCACATTTTTTCAATAGCACTCGACCAAAAATGCAGGAGCTTCAGCAAAGCCCGCCAAACTCCAAATGGACTGTCTGATGATTTGGCACAACTTGAGATAATGCTGAAAGCAAGTACAGCCAAATTAGTACTTTCATTCAGCTAAAATGAAATGGACTATAATATAAATAGATCAAAATTGGGCCCAGATCCTGCAATTCACTATGCAGGCAGACTGTCAAGTGCAGAATCAGCACTTTGGTGAGCAGAAATCTAATGAGGAAAAGCTCTAAAATGCAGAAAGAATTATTAGAAGAAAAACTATTTAAATCCTCCACATAACTAGAAATTTTTGCTATATACCACAGATACTAATAAACGTGTTAAGAGTACTTACTTTGAACCGGTAAATGATTCTTTAAATGTAGTAAAAATAATTTCATGCAACATGTCAAGCCAGTTTGGAAAAAGCACTTAAAAACCCTTGATGACTGTGTTTAGCCACAGCAGAGCAAGTGTATAATCAGTATTAACCAGCCCAAGAAGCAATGCACTACCTGAGCACAACACAAGTGACACAGATTTTGGAAATTAAAAATGAGAGAGAAGGAGCGAAAGGTTAAACATACAAATCCCACATAGAAAGAAGTCTTTAAATGCTGGGCATTTTTGAGAATTGCAGCCTACAGTGCAGTTCCTCTGTTTCATGCTTGCTCCGAATTAAAAATAAATAAATAAATAAATAAAGAGAAGCAGTTTACTATTCTTAAAGAACCAGTTTTAAAGAGAATTCTATTCACATTAGCACAAAAGATTTCATCATGTTATATAAATAAAACCATACACTGTGACACAAGAATCTGCTAGGAAAGTCAGAAATTCTATAGACAGAAATGCTGTGGAAAATCTGCAAACCTGAACACCGAGGAGGAAAATGAAACAAAATAAACAGAACATATTTCTAGACACTTTATGGATAAAAATAAATACAAATAAAAAAGGAAAAACAACAACAACAACAGAAAGCCTTACCATGATGTTTGCACAACTGTGTGTCTGTAGCCCATGCTATAAATGTGGATACCTTCTATTTCCATCATCTCAGCCCCTCTAGTGGTCAGTACCTGAAGATCTTGCCTTCAGGAGGGACACGATCTATCCATATGTACCATTTGCTGTTGCTCCAGTATCTTGACAGATATTTTTTTCTTAATCATGTAATTTTTTCTGGAGATATAACTTGTCACTTTTTATTAGCATCTTTGTCAGTGCTGCTGCTACGTGCATACATTTAATTGCTAAGCAACAAAGAGTAAGCTCTGCACAGCACATTCGATTACTGCATTCCCTGTGCCATGCATTGTTACTAATGCACTTATATAATAAGAAATTAAAAAAAAAAAGTAAAAATGTTTATTTCCGTTTCCATGGCAGTGGACTGAGAGAAAGTGCATAAAAGTTAAAAGCAGAGGTGAGTTTCAGTGTTTCCATAGATGAATAGGCTAAGTCTGAAGCTCAGAGGTGACTACCCACCTGCAGTCATGATTCTCAGACATTAGAGAAAAATTGCTGTGGCCAAAATACTTTAAGCTTTTGCAAGAGTGGTGGCCTCAAGGTGGGAAGCGTTACCAGTTTTCAGAAGTTTATCAGCTTGGAAGAGATACATCTGCATTGTATCAAGAAATACTCTCTCATCCTTTTTCTCTTTAAGTTGTAGAAAAAAACAGGGCAGGCAGTGTTTTGTCACCAAATATTACTCGTAACTGTCTGCTCTTTATATTGAAATGTATATTTGCCCCTCTCATTGAAGGTAGCATCTCCAAAATCTGAGTTTGGCATTAACAAGCATTACTTGAGTCTGTCACACAAGGGACTACAACTCCATCTTTCCTTTGTTGAAGAGCAGCAATGTTCACCAAAGAGTTCTCATTATGCCTGAGATGTACAAGGACAGTGGTCCCTTTTTCTCTTGGTGTGACTACCAGCTATTTTGCAGTTAGTGCCATATCTGCAATATCTTCAGCAAGAAGAGCCGCTTGGAAAACTAAGCCATGATTTTGCAGGTGTACAAACTTGCACACCCACATACAACCACTTTTAGTCCTGCAGTTAAATTCAGTAATTGGGCCTGACTCTGTCTCTCTTTGGCATAGGCTATTAGCCCCAAGGATCAAGAGGAGTGCTAGGAAAAGAGGTAGTTACTTTTGAATTATGAACAGTCACGAGCACAGTCCTGCCCAATAGCATTAATATTTCCTCTGGGATCCAAAATTTTTGCAAAGAAACTGAAAATCCTCAATAGCTAATGTGTCCTGTTGCTTTTGGTAGGACTGAAACCAGGGCTGCAGTTGTGTTCTGGGCACAACATTGTTTATAATCCCATGGGTAGACCAAGCTGAAGTTCCAAATGAACCACAGCAGGAGACCACAAAGAACATTATCAAATTCTGAAACTAATTAAGTACATAAGTACTTAATCATACAAAGTGCTTCTGCATTAAGCTACTCAACACATTAATTACTTAACCCCTGAAATATCATTGTGAATATATTGTGAATACATTGTGAATAGCTTTTCCATTGCTATTTCATAGGAGGGCAGATGGATGCTTGGAGAGGCTATGTATTTCCAAGGACTACAGAGTCAAATCCTTTCACATACAGACCTTGCTGGAAAGCCTAGGTAAGGACAGCTCTGACAACTCCTGCTCCAGCAGAGCATTTCTAGTTCAGAATCATGGAATATTCTGATTTGGAAGCAACCCACAAGGATCATTGAGTCCAGCTTTTTAGTGAACAGCCCCCACCTGGACTGAACCCACAGCCTTGGTGTTATTAGCGCCTGCGTCTGACCCACTGAGCTAATCCCAGTTCAAACCCCAGAGCATCTTCAACCAGAAGAGATGCCAGGGAACCAGCTGGCAACAGGGAGACCCTGTCCTTGCCTCCTGGGCCACTTTGAGAGATAAATAGAGAACAAAATCACAGACTTTCTAGCTACTAGAAAGAGTTCAGTGATCGTCTTATGACCCAAAGTCCTACAGTTTCTCCGACGAAGGATTCAACAGATGGTACCACATAAAAGAAGTCTCACATCACTTGGCTTCTAAGATAGAAATTTTAAAAACCCATTGAATGAGGTAAATCATTGTCATATTGCATTATACTTGTGTGCTGATAACAGTAAGAATTTAATCTTTTTCCTACCATACAACTTCCTAGCATTCAAAAACTACTACATGAATAGGTATGCTTCTACATTTCTTAACACAGAACTCATTTCTCTGGATCCTCACATTGAACATTAATAGTTTCTTCTGCTTAGCTCAGGACGCCAGAATGACCTTGTTTGATGGGATTTTCCCTAAATATCAGTCTGAACACCAAAAACATCTGGGCCTAGCGTAACCTTCTTGAATTCATTGACACAAACTCAAAAATTTTTTGGGTTCAACCCTTAGTGATGATTCCAGAGTGACTGTGAAGCATTAGGTACACAACACAGTCTGAAAAGTGAGCTGCAGAGACAACATGTGCAATACAGCCAACAGGGAGGGAAGAGGAAGGCTGTATATCACCATTCTAATGGTCACACATTTTACAGCACAGGGTTAAAATAAATGCTTTGTTATTCCTCCATATCTATAATTTCCCTTGAATGCTTCCAAAGAAGAATTACAGTCATAATCTGTTTGGCTTCAAGGAGGAAAATATACAGCTATTGTGCATGCAAGTGCACAGGTCCTTAGTAAAAAGACTATGCTCAATAACTAACTTTTGGTTAGCCCTGAACTGGTCACAAGTCGACTAGGCGATCATTGGAGGTCCCTTCCAATTAAAATAATTTATTCTTCTGTTCTGTTCCATTCCATTCCATTCCATTCCATCCCACAGTGCTGGGCACACCAGCCACAGCCCCCAGGGCAGGCAGGGTGGTGCCCAGTCTAGCTGGGGGCTTGATATCACAGCAGCTGTGGACTAATGGCATTTGAAAAGGGATTTTTTTTTTTTCCCTACAGAGCCCCATTAAAGAACACATCTACTAACAATAAAAACAGAAAGGATAGTAAGCCTGCACTTTGCAGGCTCTTAGCATTCTTTTATCAAACAAGCACTCACTGCAGCAGTAGCCTTTGTTCATACTTCCCAAATCATGAAGGTTAATGGGGTCACCCTTCAATGAGGTGGGAAGACAAGCCTCACTGGACTCAGAGAACAATCTCTTTCTGAAAATAATAAAACCAGATAGATTTCTCTCTATTAGAAAGGTATTTTTCATGGACTGGATCCATCTTGCATAGACCACCAGAAACAGGATCATCTTCAGCCGGTACTAAGCTAAATATATATGCATCCCTAACTCAAAACAACTTTAAAGATGTGTCACAGAAGACTGAGTCCGTGCCAAAATAGAACTGTGGATTGAAAAGACATTTTCAAAAGGTGTGTGTATAAAAGGCTCAAAGATACTTCTCAGTTCAGGAAACAAAGCTTGCATTTTGTTTTTTTTTTTCATTTGCAGAGAGATCATTCAAAAGAAATCAAAACGAAACATTCACTGACAACACAAGTAGCACCCTTAAGGTCCTTCCTCAATTGCAGTGTTTTAGACACAACATCAACAGTTTCCAGGTTTTTTTCTGAGCTATTATTTTCACTTCTTCCATATCCACCATTTTTGTGAGGTTTGTCTTTAACCCAATCTGCTAATGTATTACTAGTGTGCCCACCAATATGGGGAGAGAATTTTATCCAGCAGCCAACAAAGGAGCTGAGTAGTAGCTGTGAGCTTTATTGTTGCAATATTAATAATTTAAACCTTCTATAAAACAGTTTGTTAGGGATGGGCATGAGAGAGCAAAACATTATAGGGCTTTCTGCAATTTAGTACCTCAGAATGATGAACAGTAGAGCACATCTCGAAGCACTTGTCTCCAAATCAAAGTTTCTTTGCTTGTAAGGCAGAGGCAGGGAATGTTTTATTCACAAGATTTCAGAAATGGCTAAATGCAGCACAAATGACAAAACTTTTAGAATATGTACTTTGCTTAAGCTTTGAACCTGATAGAATCTGTTAAGTTTTACACATCTGAGAAAAAGGGATCTTCAGTTCCTAAAGTAGTGAGGTGTATTCAATCTCTACTGTATTCTAAACTTTGCTTTCCTTATAGTAACTGAAAAATCCTCCTCAATTCCAAACATTTCCATCAGTTTAGAATGGGGTGGAAGTGGGGAACATCTCAGAAAATTTGCATCAATAATATGGGGGTGAGGGGACACCAGTAAAATTCTAGGAATTATTCATATCTTAGACTAATATTCCTCTGCATGGAGGCAATATTTGATGTAATTTTACTATTCTGTAGAAAGAGCTTTTTGATATATGAGAGCTTTTTGTCAGTGAAAGAGGCCTTTGTCTGCTGGTTTCATTTGCTTATGGTAACAAGAAAAAAATACCAAAACAGAAAAATACAATTTTCAGTGGTCTTTAATAACATAGCTGTATCTGCACATCCAGGACCAAACTGAAAGGCTTCCATCTACATCTCTCAGAGGAAAAAGCATGGGAAGATGTAAATGTTTAAGACTGTTTTGAAAATGGAACTCTATTCTCTGTAGCTGTTGCCATCTACCAGCTCTTATGCTCATCCCAGGCACTTGATAAGTTTGCTTATGTCTTTGTTTAGTCCAAATTAGTTCTGTAGGGGATAAAAACCAGGAGACCTGTTGGAGAAAAAACTAATAATTTGGAACTTTCAGATGTTGAAAACCAGACAGATTTTCTTTGGAAAGAATACTCACTAGGCTGAAGAAGACCACCACTCATTTTCTCTAATAATGAAGGCATGAAACGAGGCGTACTTTGATTTCCTGATTGTAATAAAAGTGGGAATAGCTTTTTACTGTATGTAGTGTGAAGAAGAAAACAGTGGTGTTCTAGTGGCATGTGCAGAAAGTGGTATAGCAGGACTATCTAATATGCTGCCCTTCACCAACACTAGTAAACACCAAATGTTTTCATAAATGGAACAATAGCATCCATTATGTCATTCCAGAATACATATGCTTCATAATTAACATTATTAGAAGAGGAAAAGTCTGATATGTAAAAGCAGAGCAGTTAAGTGATGCTCATAATCCCTGCCATGCAGTCCATTAACCTCAGAAATTTTAAGTAGCTTCACAGTCATCCATGGCATTTCAGATTTCTCACAGCTTCAAATCTGTTGGCAGCTTCACAAGCTTTTTGTAAAGTTTCTCATGGCTAGGACATCTGTAAAATCCTCTCCAGACCTTTCTTCAATTCATCTTGTGTTAATCAGTCAGTAATTGACATGTCTGAATAAGGATAAAGGTACATCCCTAAAAACATGCTCTACTGAATGCAATACCTTTATTTTAAAGACTTATTGGTAATTTTATGTGCTGTAAGATATTAAAAGCATTCTGTTTCTTAATCTTACCTTTTTCTTCCCATTTCAATGTGAGTTTTTGATGAGCAGCATTCCCAGACAAGACTCATAGAAAGGAGTCAAAATAATCAGATATTAATCTTCTGCCTTTTACAAACTAATCCACCACTCAACACAGGTGTCCTCACTATTTATGTGAAATAAATTCTTTATTTTAGAATCACATGAAAAATTGCAACCCTGCCTAACACGTTGCTTAGAGACAACTGACGAATTTTCTTCCTGGATGTGTACTTGGGAAATATGAAAGGTAGAACCAGGATGCTAAATTTTGGCATAGTGGTTTTTTGTTAATTCCTTTACTCCACAGAGGGAAGAAATTGGTGAATTTTGTGTCCTGGTTTGTTAGTTCTGATCTCATTAAACTGGTCTTCTTTTCCTAGAAGGAATTGATTCAGGACTCAACTGCAATTGTAATACCACCTTTAAATTACCTCTCACAAATGTACTTGTAGTCCTGATTCCTTGACAAAAATACTCTTGTACTTCCCATATGGATATATGAGATGGGCCTAGTTGAAGAAACATATGAGGATTATGTTAGAGGAATTCAGAGATCTGCATGCAGAGAAGAAGATGTCATCTCTTCCTCTCTGGCTGGCAGCACTAAATAATGTTGCACTACATAATGTAAAATAGTACAAGAAAAATATTTGGATACTCAGAGCATGTTAGTATCTAAAGCAGAGATGCAAAAATACACTGGATATAATATCTCAGGGCATCCGTTTGACTATTTTAGTACTAGAGGAGAAGAAACAATATATTCACTCTCTCAGAAGTCAAATCCTACCTATCTAACTTGCAACTCACCCTGTGTGATGAAAAATCTAGATTTAGAGCTCCCAAATGGCACACAGGTGGACAGCTTCAGCTACCATTAAAAGACCCATGGCTGAGCTGCTGGTCTGGGATTTTGAATCTAAGGCTTCAAATTACAGAATTTTTAAGAACTATCTGTGTTTGCAGTCTTATGAGCAGGGGAAAAAAAAATCAACCAGATTTGAGATCTGAATATTAGGGACAGATAGTTGCTTTAGATCTTGTGTTGTGCTGCACAACTAAATTTACTCAACTCAATATTTTCAGTGTCTCACTGGTATCAGGGTAGCTCTGATTCCTTAACTCCTGGTGACCACAGGCAGCAATCAAACTGAATGGCTTGGTGTGCTTCAATACTGCCATGCCAAACCCTTCCACACCAGCATGAAACTCCTTTTGGCCTGACAGATCTCCTGCTCTACATCCTGGCCCCAGCCGAAGCCCACTTTTTGGCAGAGCAGTCCCCTAAGCCTCCAGGGATTTCCAGAAAAGGCCCCTCTGGAAGCTGGTGGAGCTGCTGCATCCCTGGCAGGCGCGGAGCCCCCGGAGCCCCCAGAAGGGCGGGGAGGCTGCAGCACCCCCTCCGCTTCCGCAGCTGCCGCCGCCCCAGCTCCGCGGGCGCCCACGGCGCGCTCTGAGTCACAGCTCGCCACGTAAAGCTCCATCTGCAGAGAGAGGGTTCCTTCTGCAAGCAATGGGAGGTGACACTCTGACTAGGGGAAAAAAGGCAGAATGTGGCATTCATCTGAAGAATGATGCTGTACCCATGTCCCACATCCCCAGTCAGCTCCAGGGTTGATTCAAACTTGTCCAAATGGGGGGTGGAAATTCGTATTTGCTTGACATGCAAGAGAAAACACTTCAAATTAAAGATGAATAGCATACAGAAAACCTTTTTTTTTTTTTTTTGCTTACCAGTGCTGTCTATGAGTCACTTTTTTTCCCCCAAAGAGAACTGTAAACTAAACACTAAGTATGTTTGGTAACACAGAATATCCAAATTTGTTAGATACACTTTATAAAGGTCATGTTCTGTAATATCACACTGATCACCACCTGATTAAATTGCCTACTGCTCCAAATTTAATGAGAGACTGAAAAGTCTCAATGATAATTGGGATAGATGATCCTTTAAAGAGAGAAAGTGAGTGGGTGTTAGTTGAAACACATAAGAATGCTTATTATTGTGGAGGTGTAAGAAGTCTTTCCCGAGAAAAAACAATTAAAAACTATTTTATTTGGAAAACATTGAACTTTTAATTGTGTTGCTTCACTGAAATCCTGGACAGAGTATCAATTCTCTAACACATGGGGGAAAGAAAAATGAACAAAAAAATCCAACAATAAATAACCCAGCAGTCTGTCTTCTGTCTACAATTGCATAATACATGGTAAATTTAATTTATTTCAAATTTTTAGTATAAAATTTGTCATTATTTTCAGGAACTCTCTAAGTGATTTATGTCTTGCTCTGCTTTTCTTAGAAGTTTTTTACTCCAAACAAAGCCATTGACAGGAAATCCAAGTTTACAAAAAGATATAAAGACAAAAACAATGACAACTATCTGACTGAAAATTACAGAACTAATACATCAAGATAAAAGGAAAAATTTAATTTTAACTAATATAATGTCCCTTAAAGACACTAAGTATTCTTTATATCTTGTAGTAAGATCATCAAAATGTTTTACTAGGGGTTTGAAATGGCACTAAAGTAAACTGCTGATAAATATGTCACTCAGATGTTTATCAGGAACACTGTGATAAGGGGAAGTTTTATAAAAATGACTCTATTTTTAAAATCATAATTAGATCTTTTTCTACCTAAAAGATTGGGTAAATTTCAAACAAGCCTTATTTAAACGAAATCACATGAACTACATTATATAAAAGATCAAGCAAGGCAATTGCAACAGATATTCTGGGTTCATAATCAACAGAATTACCAATATTTTATATCTTTGTCTTCAATTCTACTCAAATTTTACTCTGCAAAATGCATATTAAAATTCCAGCCTTTTTTTTTTTGAAGTTAAAATGTGCCATGAAAGCAATATCTAAGTTCATATTTAAAAAAAAAAAAAAAAAAAAAGGGGGAAAAAAAAGGAAGCACTTAAGACCCTATTTAAAAATATGATTGAAAACTGGTAATTCAATGGTTCAGAACTAAAGGGGGAAAATAACATAAGAAAAATCTTGTAACTCTGTTTTAGTTCTATGAAATGATTAGTCCAGCTCTCAGGAGCTATGGCAAGTCTGTATCCTCAGGTCCCAGACAGGAGGATTGCACAAGTCCTCCAGCATAAAAGCTCTTTCAGAAGCCATATTTGATGTTCCTTGTCTGTTCTGTGCCAGGAGCATGTCAAAATACAGATGAATTGTAGTTCAAGATTGGGGTTAAAATCTGTCCTCAAACATATGACTGTAGTTTGTTGCTCAGTTGAAAAGTTTACTTGTTTTCTAGTTCCCAATTTTCTTTCCTTTCAGAGCAGGTATTTTATTTAGAGCCATATCTGGCTGGGTGAAAAGGACAAACATAAACTACTTGGTATAAAATCTGTGACAAGATACTTGTGAGAGTGGCAAAATGTACAGAACAACAGCAAACTCAAGCTATAAGCAGCAGAAGAGATTGAAGCATGAGCAACCATCAGTATGAACAACCTGGCCTCTTCCCAAGCTGCCAGGAGAAATGAACTTCAGTAAAAACTTATTTCTCTTTTTAAGAGAAGGCAACTGTTGGTTCAGGCAATTCCCACCAGGTCTATTATTATTTACAATGGAGGCAGACATCACTCTTGGCTCCTGCTCAAGGAGAACAGGGAGAGGGGGAGAGCTCCAGCAACTTTCAGAAGAGAAGAGGCGTAACTCTTCACAGCACATTCTTGGGTGCAATGAGAAGGGACTTCATTGCTAATTATGGCTTATTAGTGCTACTGCATTTTAAGTTCTCACAGAAGGGGTTCAGGCTAAAAGTACATTATCATTTTGAAAATCTTCTGACTTACCTTTCCCTGAAGAGACTGAAGTCCTTTTTCCTAAATCACGAATCAAAATTACCTCTCTCTAGCCCAATGGTGCTAGCCTACCTCCACAGGCTTAGAGAAGACACCCCAGTTCCTGGTAAGGGTCTGCTCTACCCTCAGACTGAGAAATTTCATGCAGAAAGGCAACCCTGGCACCAGCTGCCCTGTCATGTCCTGTGACAGGTACAAGAGACACAGCAGAACAGGATCTGGGTGGGTGAGAGGGTCACAGAGCTGGCATAACCTGCATGGGAGCTGCATCCATCAATAATTCAAGTCAACCCTTCAGCTCTTCTAACTTCAGCAAGGGTCACGTGGCACTTGCTCCCTGGTCAGCCTCGTGTGCCCATGCACACAGGGTAAGGTGGGGAGATGGTTCCAGCTGGGGGCTGCTTCTGGTGCCTGGAACATGCCAGTGCCTCACTGCAACAACAAGGAAGCACACTAGATTAAATATCCCCTTACAGCACCATGTGCTCTTGCCAGGTGAGGGTTTGAACCTGTTTGAGTGGGGCTCTGTCACTATGACTGAGCTGATTCCGAGGCAGAGGAAGTTTGGACAGGAGCCTCCTCCTTCTCCCTTAAGCATGGGATGGTGAAGAGCACCCATGGCAGAGGCAGCTTTTCCCTTCAAGTCTCTCCTCATTTTCAGACTTTGAGGAAAAATAAGAATCTACCAATATTTCTGCTGTTATTGAATTTTCAAGCCTATATTTATCAGAGAGTTTTCAATTCTGGGAGAAAAAGGGAAGGAAAAAAATGAAAGAATAGTAAAAAGAGAGAAAGAAGAGAGATTGTAAAAGCTAGCTTAAATGCTTGAGTCATAATATTTCTAGGACTGCTTCCATTGCCCAGATTCCAGTGGCATTATAGGATCACCATTTAGCAATCAAGTCTGCAAATCACTGTCTTGGAGAAAGACACTCCTGGACAGAATAGAGAGAGAGAAAAAGCAGGCAAGAGCGAGAAGTTACAATTACTAAACTAGACAGTGGTTATTCATTTAATCTCTTTAGAGATAGCATATTTTATTATTCACTCTGCTAAACTCTCTTCAGTAGGTTCTTTCAGGTTCTTTTATACATTGAAGACTACATTACTGAAGTATGAAATTAATAAAAATAACATTTACATTAAACTCATCATTCCTATGTCACAATGCTCGAGAATGACAAGTAGATAAATCTGAACAAACCTAATTTCACATTTCATGAAAGGGAGACTCAGGAATAATAAAGCATGACAATATAATAGTGGAAAGGAAAAAAAAAAAGAAATCTCTGCATCATGATTGGTTTCATTTTATTCTCTGAGAGGTACACATTGCACTTAATTGTGCAGGCTATATACTAAACATGAACATTTAATCATGGAAATCAATGTCAGTTAATTGACTACTGTCAAGAATCTGCTGATCACAGAACTTGTTCCTTCTTGATCCACCTTAACAAAACTGAATATTAATGCACAACAAAAATAGTACTCTTTGCATGCAAAACTTATGTGTTTCACTGAAGACACCCCCACTTCCTCCTACCAAACAGCTGTGTACAATAGTATATTCCAAAAAATTTTCTTTAATCCTAGAACACCAAAGAATACCTGAGGTAAAAGGAAGTCTTTCTGTCAAATGCCTCGTTTAGTAAAGACACTTGCATGTATTTTTATTTTATTTACAAATTTAAAAGCTGATATCACATTACATAACTCCTTGCAGGCCAGAATTACTTTACAATTAAGCTATCATCTGAATGAATCTTTAAAGAATTTATGGCACTTTCTACTCCATCTATTGGTGAAATATGTAGAAGCAACAGAAGAGGTCTGACTAGGCAAGTATGCATTATGGACAGACATACAAACCTGTGATTAATCAACTATTCATGAGTACAGCTGGAGCAGAGACACATTGAGAAGTGCACTTTCAGACCAAAATAGGAATAGTAAACTTCCAAATTTATATATAAGCTAAGAACAATATCTCAAAGTATCTGTCTGGTTGGTAGTTGGTGCACCAAATAAAGTACGTAGTATCTTGCTATGTGCAAAGACGTGTCTAAAATGCAAGGCTTCTGAGAGTTCTGCTATGGAGAAAACTTACCTGATGGTGATATATCTCTTGTCTCAATGTCCTAAGTTTAAGCCACAAGCTCATGTTAATGTCTTAATCCATTGCAGCCTATAGGGAATTTGTGAAAAATGGCATTCACCAAATCAGCGTAATTTCAGTGCTACAATGGGTGACTCTGGGATGATTTATTTCAGGACAGCTTTTTCATACAGTGCAAATTGCAACTGTTTAGTGGTGTTCTGAAGAGCCTCCTGGCTGGGAGGACCTACAAAGACCAGGCATGCAGAACCAGCAGCAATTTTCTTTCATACAAATAACACTTACAGGAAGTTAATTATTACAAATAACATTTACAGGAAGTTAATTATGATGGCTAAGTGGTATTCTCAGAAGTTTAATCTATTTTTACTAATAAAGTATTCTTTGTGATCAACAGCTTCCTTTAGATTGTTCGCTGTGACTTCTCTTGGCTTATTTTCCTGTTTGTTGTGCAGTGTCCTGAGTGTATACACACTGCTTACCCATCTAGCACTAGCTTTAAGAGTTAAATCAGCTTCCTCAGGAATCTGCAGAAGTCATTTCCTTACCAAAAGAATGGATCTGTGGCTAACACACCTGAATGAAATGGCATTGCACTGGAGCTTTAGACACAAGATAATCATCATTTGTCTGTATAGAACTAAAGAAAAGAAACAGGATTTTTCAATTTCTTATTTTATAAAATATTTGGTTCCAAAGCTCAAGGAAAAAGTGGCTGAAAGCTCTACAGGGATTGCTAAAGCCCTTGCATCATTGAGAAGTGGCAGAATTGAGTAACCTCCCCTTGGGCCACTACCGTGAACTCATCGTGCTTCAGCAAGGGGCTCTTGATGACCCAGGGTTCTCCATTCAGTGCAGACACTGTCCAAGGTGACACAGAAGGTGGGTCAGGCTGGGGCTCACACCTGACATTAACACACAGCAAAGGGAAGAGGCAGAGATGAGAAAAGAATAGGGTAAAGAGAATCTGTCCTGTATGTTTTAAAGAAAAGAGTCAACAAGCATGGACTGGATGCAAATGGAAGAGCGTGCTCTGTTGTTAGCCAGCCAGCAGATGAAGTTGCATGGAACCCAAGAAAGAAGAGTCTGTTGGAGATCCTTTTTCATCTGACAATTGCACAGGCAGGTGGGAAACCTCATATGAGGTCTACTCCTAAAAGGAAGCTGTGGGTTTCTCCACAGACTTCCCACATGCTGCTGTTTGCCAGGGCTCAGTGCTGGGGCCAGCCCTGTTTAATACCTTCATCAGTGAACTGGACATGGGGATTGATGCTTCCTCAGCCAGTCTGCAGATCACATCAAGTTAGGTGGGAGTGTTGATCTGCTGGAGAGTAAGAAGGCTCTGTAGAGGGACCTGGACAGGCTGGATTGATGGGCTGAGGCCACTTTTATGAGGTTCAACCTGAACAAGTGCCAGGTCCTGCCCTTGGATCACAGTGAACCCCTGCAGTGCTTCAGGCTGGGGGCAGAGTGTCTGGACAGCTGCCCTGTGGAAAAGGAGCTGGAGGTGCTGGTCAGCACCTGCTGAACATGAGCCAGCTGTGTTCCAGGTGCCCAGGAAGGCAATGGCATCCTGGCCCGTGTCAGGAATGGTGTGGCCAGCAGGACCAGGGCAGGGATGGTCCCCCTGCACTCAGCACTGCTGAGGCTGCCCCTTGAATCCTAAAACTAACTGTGTTTGGTTCTGGGTCCCTCACTAGAAGAAAGACATTGAGGGGCTGGAGTGAGTCCAGAGAAGGGCAATGGGGCTGGTGAAGGGTCAGGAGCACAAGAATGATGAGCAGCAGCTGAGGGAGCTGTGGTTATTCAGTCTGGAGAACAGGAGGTTCAAAGGAGACCTCATTGCTCTCTAGAACTGCCTCAAAGGAAGGTCTAGACAGTGAGAGGAGATGGCCTCAAGTTGCAACAGGGAAGGTTTATTTTGGATATTAGGAAAAATTTCTTCGCTGAAAGGGTTGTCAAACATTGAAAGAGCCTTCTCAGAGAAGGGGTGGAATCACTGTCCCTGAAGATATTTAAAAGATGTGTAGATATGGTGCATAGGGTCGTGGTTAATGGTGGACCTGACATCACTGGCTTAATGATGGGTCTTGATCAGAACTTAGAGGTCTTTTGCAAAAGAAATTATTCTGTGTTTCTTTATTTATAAGGGATGCAATGCTTGAACTAGTAGGCTTGAGAAATCATTTCTCCTTATTTTAGAACTAAGGTTTCCAAACATGCTCATCAAATATCACTGAAGGACACCTTTTTTCTTTCAGGAACAAGAGACAGAACAGATGTTTTTAGGCAAAATACCTACATTACTGGCCTCAGGTGGGAGTGCTGGGAGAAACTGAACTACAGCTAAACATCAAATTCCCAGTCACTAAAGTTCATTTAACAGCCTGATTTTCAAGATGCTCAGTTCAATCAGTTATATATCATTTTCTGATGGTGGATGTTCACTTTACCTGAGTATAGCCATGCTAATTATAACATCACTGTACCTTTGCTCTCCATGGGGCTCCTACTTTGCAATGGGCCACATTTTAATAAAGGAGAATGTTTTCTTCTGCACCACTGACACCCATCCAGACCTCCTTGCAGAGGTTTCCTCCAGTCCAGCTGCATATAAATGGGTGGAAAGGGGAAAAGTAGCTACAGATCTAATAAAACTGAAAGTAAAACTTCAGCCTCTCTTGCTCAGAGGCTGTCCCCTTTTTTTTACTTCAACTTTCAGAGTATTGTGAACACAGGAATAAATAATGTTTGCTACCTCTATTTTTTTCCTTTTCTATAAAACCATGCTGTAATGAAATTGAGACTTCTCCAGAAGTCTCCACAAAAATCAAATGATAAGAGATATATTAGTTGAAAATATTAAAGTAAGAATATTAAAATGCCTTTTTCTTCAGTCTTCAAGTTTTCACTGAAAGAAATTTGCATTTGCTATTTTCCTAACGTGGCTTTTAGTCATATATCCAACAGGACTGATTAAAGTTTAATTATTTCCATTCACCTTGCAATATTCAAAATTAAGGTGCTGTCATGAAGAATGTGTTTGGAACCTTAACAGAAATAACAATAATAAGGTCTTTTTTTTCTATTCCCACTTAGCAGAAAATTTATACTACAGAGACAAGAAAACAGGAAAAAGTTTCTTACTAACATTTAATTGGAAGATTTTTACATTTGACAGAAATTAGAAACAAAAATTTATGTCCTTATCCTAATTTAAAAATATAACCTAATTTAATTTCTGTGAATTTTAGTCTACATTTACATAAACTGGAAACAGGAAGAAACAGTTCATGCACTAAAAAGCTCGAATGCTGTGTGCAAGTCCTTTCTCCACACAAAAGTATCTTACTGTAACTCTATAGTTTTGTATTTAGGTCAAAAATACTGGCTGTAGGTGATCTTGGAGGTATTCCACACTGTCCTCCATGTCAAAAAGATCAGAAAGCCACAGAGCTGCTCAGTGAGCACACAAAACCAGGTCAGCTAACTCAGATGTCACTAGTCTAGGTGACATGGTTATAATCTTCCCTCCTACAGCAACAAATCTATGAATGGAAAAATTACTGTCTTCTCAGTCCCTCCAAACTTTCTGTTTACATGCAATTTTGTCATTTTCCTTAAAGCACAGAGGCGGCTACACATAGCCCCAGTATAAAATGTGTATTCCTGTTTTAATTAGGTTCATTTGGCAGAAGCTGAGAACAAGCTGGCAGAATTTGGCCTCTCTGGAGGACACCCAACAGCAACCCCTCAGGCATGGGACACCCCTGCCTTGGCAGGACAGTGGCAGGATCTAACCTGGCCCATTCCCAGTACTGCCAGTTCATCCTCAGCCACTCTCAAGGATGCTGCTAGTGCATTACTACTGTGTCTTATTAACATTTAAGTAAAATTCTCCTGGGAGCAACTTGTAAGACACTGTACATGTTTTTCATCAGAATACAAGATGTGCATGATTCAGTATCCGTGCCCTTTTCAAATCCCTCGTTCCCACCAGCCCCAGCAGAGGCACTATCACTGTGCCAAGATGCAAAGAACACAAAAAGGGCTTGACAAAAAAATGGCCAAAGATCAGTGCAGAAAATATTGCTTGAAAAAAGTTATCAATTGAAAAAGACCTTAGAGCCTCTACTCTGTATTAAGTAAGTCACTGTCAGCTTCATTTGCCTTTTTAAACATGAAGTACAAAGACTGCTTTGAAAACATGAGGACATCACACGTGTGTGAGACCACTGAGAAGGAAAAAGAATTTAAGGCATATGAGCTTCTTGGTCATATATTAAGAATTTTCTTGAGAGACTCAAATGCCCATATATGAACAATGTACTATTATTATTATTATTATTATTATTATTATTATTATTATTATTATTATTATTATTATTATTGTTGTTGTTGTTGTTGTTGTTGTTATTTTTATTATTATTATTATTGTTGTTGTTGTTGTTGTTGTTGTTGTTGTTATTGTTGTTATTATTATTATTTTGTGTGTGTATAAGATTGCCAAGAGGTTGTGACCTGTTCTTCCAGGCATTAAGTTTTCTACACAGATATACAACTTTTCAAACAGCCTTTCTGGTGCAAAGTGAGCATGAAGGCAACAATATATATAATTTACTGCCTCGACCCAAACATTTGAAGCTGAGCTTTGCTTTTGTTGGCTCAGATTGCCACCCAGAAATGTTTCTAAAAAAAGGGTCCTCTCAGTAATAACATTCAAGCTAAAAAACTGGGTTCAAAGTAAGTCTTGTTTCCAGGGAACAGCAGTATTGAGTGCAGTGGGAAGTTCAGAGGTAGAGCCTCAAAATTCCTCAGCAAGGAGTGAACCAGGAGGGAGGAGACTGAGGAAGAGGGGCAGAGGAGGAAGCAAATAGCACCAAAATGGAGAACTAGTGCTATGACAGGTTGGAAATGAGACAGAAATGACCCTGATCACCATCAGGAATTTAGAATACTCAGCATTATTCCTCTCCTTTCACAGACAGACCCTCTGAATCCGGCTCACAGACAGACCTGTTGTTATTCAGCCCACGCCCACAGGTCCTTCACAACCTTCCCCAATATCCCTTTCTGTACACAAAGGCCTGTGCCACACCAACACCTGCAAGCAAAATTCACCAAGGAACAATCACTTACTGTATGGGTAACATGCAATTTTCTGGACATTTCCTCTAAAATAAGAGTGGCTGCATCCAAGAAGCTCTTGGTAGGTTCTGTCCTTAGCCCCAGCTACCACTTGTCCTTGCCTAGGAATTGCCTAAGACACAGACAGTTTTGGCCCCAAGAAAAAACTGCAATGGAAAAAACCCTCTATGGTAACAATTCAACAACATGGAAAATATTAAAATCTGTGGATTGGAAAATAACAATATCTCTGGATCTGTGGATGATATTTGGATGTTTGCACTGCATGTTTTTGTTTGCTAGTACAGAAGTAGGCTAGGTCCTACAGCCTGGTGGAAAACATACCTGTAGTTTCTAATTTAAAAAGGGAAAAAAGGAAAAGAGAATGGAAAAGGAAATGGGAAAGTAAGAAAAAAGAAAGAGAAAATAAGAGCTCAGAGAAGCAACCTGAAAAACCAATCGACACAAAATCTACATAAAAAACGCACTAGGCAGTGGAACCTGTGCATACTCTAAGATGAAGAAGAGCTCCTCTCAAACTGCTGTGAGGGACACAAATATCTGGCTACTGGCCCAGTGAAAGAAAAAATCCTGAAGTTTTGCAATTCTCGGTCAAACAAAATACTTCTCTCAGTATAAACCACATTGTTATTTGGACTTATATCTGAGAGACAGGACATGAAGAGATAAATCATAAATTGACTCTAGTGAATTTGAAAACAAAAGTTATTTCTTTACTTTGAATAGATCCCTGTCAATACCTAACACTGCAGATCTCTGAGTGCAGGAACCTGGAACCTCCTGCAGTATTGCAGAGAGGCAGCTCTGCACCCCAGCATTTGACCACTCGGTTCTTGTGGCTTTGCAGTGGGACTTGTAGCTGGGAATTAATACACATTCAAAGTGAGTTTTATTCTGGATTGGTTCTTTGCTCCCCTCTTTTGTGTGCTCGCACAGATGTTTCCATCACTTTACCAGTGGGGGAATACAGGATCATCAGCCCAGCTCAGGACTCTCTTCCCATGTTGGCATTGACATAAATCACTTTGGGAGCACGTGGCCAGGCAGCCAATCCCCTCCCAACAGTGCCCTTGTGGAGGCAGCTCTGGCAGTGTCAGCCCACCTTTGTGTTGGTACATTTGTAAAAACATTCATAAGAGTAACCAGAAGTTCCAGAAAACCTTTGGGAAATACCACACTACAGAAAAAACAATACTTCAATCTCTCTCTTGCTTAATTGCTCACTTTTGGATTCCAATATCACTGCTGAAATAAGATATTATCACAGGCCAGAATTAGTACTATGGGAGATTAGGTTATGACTAAACACAAGTAATTCAAAATATATCCTGCTTTCAGATTACCCCCAAAAAGGGGATTGCAGCCCCAAATTGCCTTCCTCTTGCCCCACTCAGCCTACGTATGGAGATAGCTCAGTTTGGCCCTATTCTCCAAAAGGGCACTTTCTTACTACTTGTGGTGCTTCTGCAGCACAGCTCACAGCTAATTACTGCACCATCAGTTTCCAAAATGTTCCCTATCCATCTTACACTTTCTTTTCACCAGCTATTGTCAGGAGCTTTACATATTTGAGAGCATAATCTGCCTTTGCTTACTATTTGCTTTTATTATTATTGTACCATTATAATCTCATTATAGCCTTTTCCAGTTTCAATTATTGTATTTATTTTTTCTGAGTCACTGTAATTGCTTTTAGTTTTTAATAATGTTTAAAATTTTCACTCTCCAAAGCACACGTTATTATTCCCATTATAAAATTAAGTTAAAAGATTGTCAATAGTCTTGGTTTGCACTAGTCTTGGATCAATCTTTTTGCCATGCATGATACAACAACTGGGCCTTGCCAATGCCTCCAGCCTACAAAGGTAGATTCACTTTTAAATAATAGGCTAATCAGAATATTAGAACTCATTGGAAAATTGGTATTCATATTTGTGTGGAAGAGAAATATTTTACAAAATCCTTAAACCCTAGGAACATTACAAAGTTATTGCCCAATCCATCCAAATGCTGGAGTTACCAGTTTTCTACTCTGGGTGTGATTTGTAAAACAACAATTTTTGACAGGACTCTGAACTTCTGTGACAGAATTAAGCTATTGAGCTTACAAAATATGATCATTTCAATGAAGTCTAATAAAGTAACCTACCTCTGACAGAAAATTAGCAGACATTCTCCTAATTTCCTGATTATTTCTCTCAAATGTGAGATTAAGTGTATATCCACCAATCACGCACACATGTCCAAAGAAAGTAGGTAAATAAGATCTGAAAATCAATCCTGCTTTATCTCCCTGCATAGAAATCCTGTAATGTCTCAGGAACCCACTTAAAACCAGCACAGCTTTACTTGGTTGCATGACTTGTCCATGAGACATGTTTGCAAAAGTATTGATTCAAATTCTAATGATGCAGTTTTTAAGTTACCAGAGATGTCTTTTTATCACATCACATTAAATTAATTTACACATTACTGATTTACCAGGATGGATGTTTTCATAGAAATAAATGCAACAATATTGTAATACTTTTAAGAAATGAATACTTTCCTTTTTCAAATAGCTTTGGACCTGAATTTATCAACAACTTGGCAATAGCCTGAGCCCTCTACCTACAAACATTAGACCCACTGTAACAATGACAGAACTTTCATCTGCAACACTAAAATTACTGCACTCTGCTCAGGAAACACTTTTCAATGCTTTTGAGGAACATGTCTCAGCATTTAGTCACATGCAAATCACATTCATTGTACATACATCATAAGCATGTAATATTTGCATACTTTTAAAATTTGACTGAATTCAGCAGTTAGGACACAGCCCATGCATTTATTTGTGTGCAAAACTAGATTAGGAAATGTTTTTAATATTTTGGGATGCAGGATCACTGGATGTAGGCAAAGATGTGTCTAATGTATGGGTGTACTTCTCAGCAAGGCACAGCTTGACAACCCTGTAAATCCTCATTGCACTTCTGATTCATTCAGAATTGCTGCTATGAAATTGCTCTTCAGCTTGTTCATCTGCATAACAAGTGATCTCTGATCACTTCAGAGCCAGGAAGATCCATCCATGAACATCAAGATAAAAGTTAAAAGCTACAACAGCTGGGAATAAGAAAGTAATTAAAGTGTAAATTTCAGGAGAATATGCAAGCTACATTGTACAGGTAGCAGGATGTGATGAAGAAACCATTTCAGTCTGCTCCTGAAGCCCTTAATTACCAGAAAAACAACTTCAATACAGTTCATTCTTTCCCAAAGAAACCAAAACCTAGAAAAGATTATGAAATCTTCTAGTTTGGTCCCCATTTCTCCACAGACATCTACATTTTACACAAAAACTCCAGTCAACTTGGTTGCCTATTCATGACCTTTTAAAGAGGCACACTTTGGCTGTATGTTGCAGTTGTACTGACAGCAGCCTCTACAGCTTGGCCACTGAAACACCAATGCCCAGAAAAAAATGTACACAGTAAGAATTAAAAAAAAAAAATCTGCAGACAAAGTCAACAGAAGGAAAAGGGAATTTGGATTTTTTTTTTTTTATTTAGTGCTACAGCTAATATCTAGCTTTATGTTTAACAAAATTGGCATGCAGCAATAAGTCTTAAAGGTCATCAGTGCATGCCTCTGCTACACAAGTAAATAAGCAAAGTGGCCCAGATGAAGACCTTTACATCTACCTGAAGTGCTTCAGCAAGGTATCTCAATGACAAGTGCCCTGCAAATTCCCATAAACAGAAGTCAGAAGCCTGGTGTTCTAAAGGGTTATCATTTGGCTAGATATTGTAGTGCATGTCTCATGCATATTCTAGAAATACACCTCTGACTCAGCAGGACTGGCCTCTTGAGCTGGAAAGGTCAACCCAAAACTCCTCAGGTATGAAACAAAAGAGGTATGAGTGGGAGCTGGTCAGAGATGAAGAATCTGCCATGGGAAATAAGTTTCACCAGTCATTGCTATCTCCATTTTCACCATAGGAAAAAAAAAAAAGCCTTATTTGTAGTTGTCTTGTTCTACTTTTCTCTGACAATTTGAAGAGCCTTGTATTTGATGATGCATTCACTCTGGACTGATCTGGTTCGGCTGAAATACACCGCTGTTTCTGAAAAGCTAAAGATCAAACTGAGTCTGATGTAATGCATTTTACCCAGATCTTCAGGGTTTTCTTCCTTTTTTTTACATGCCTGTGTGTTCTTCCAAGGTCACTTAAAATAGACAAGCAAGAAAACTGTCATGTACTAATATCAAGAACACAACTGTAATGCTGAAGCCCCCTTCCTGTTCCCTAGTCCTCTGTTCAAATACTGAATCAGTAACTGAGCCCTTCAGCTCCCAGCATGACCCTAAAACAGTGTTGCATCCCATGTCCAGCACCAGAGAAAGAGTTGAAATTGCCAAGAAGATATTCTTTGCTACTTTAGTTTTATGACCTCATTTTCTTGGTCCTAATTGGCCATTTAATTTTTCCCTGAGCAAAGTGTCCACCTTTGTGGACATGAATAACATTAATTCATAGACACATTCTAGTCATGGTGTTCTAATTGTTTGTTTCAGATACAATTTTTATAAGATTTTTTTTGTATTTACTTCCTGTTGAGTGCTGAATTGGACTGAGCCTGGTTCTACTTGTTTCACAGCTATTCTAAAAATGGTCTCTTTTCACTGCCATCACAGCAACCTTTTGAGATCTCTCTTTCAACCAGTATCTAGCCCATAGCTCTGCTATGATGATGTTTTTAAAATAATCTGCATCAAGTCAGGAAGCTTGCAGCACTCCATATACATTTGGCTGAAATTAACTGGAAACTTGAAGAAAACTTCTGCATCCCTGGAAATGTTCAAAGCCAGGTTGGATGGAGCTTGGAATAACCTGGTCTAGTGGAAGGTGTCCCTATCTATGACAGGGGTTTTGGAGCTACAGGACCTTTAAGGTCACTTCCAACCCAAGCCATTCTGTGAATCTATGCCAAGACCTACTGTCATTTAAAAATGTGAAAAGCCATTACAAAGTCTAAACCTGAGACTCTTTACTAACCAAAAAGATTAGACAGAATTCAGGTTTTATATAAAATGAATCTAATTTGCTACTGGAGCAATCCTGGTTGTTACTTTGAATGCTGGTACAATGCTGGCACACAGAATTTTCATAGAATCATAGAATGGTTTGGGTTGGAAGGAGCCTTAAAGATCACCTAGTTCCATCTCCTCTGCCATGGGCAGAGAAGCTGTCCTTAAATTATTCTAGCATAAACAATGAACCAGAAAACTTTCAAGCCAGCTTTTTTACACACTGAGATGTAAATGACCTGACTCTACAGATACTTCTAATGTTATTCATAGATACTGCTGTTACAGAAAAAACTACTCACTTGCATAACACAAGGCCTTACAGCTGAAAAGCAGAATACAGAATAGAAATATTTATTGAAACTCCCTACTTTCTTTTATAATCAGTCATGTAATTTTCCTCAACTACAATGGGCTTAGTCCTCTGCTATAATTTTTTGTTGCTGTTTCTAAGTTGTCCAAAATCCTCCGTTAAACCTTGTTCTGCCAATTTTCACCATATTTTTCATTCATGTCTTTGAGGAAAGATACTTTTAAGTGCTTTGCTGGTCCTCATAAAGAAAGGAGTCAGACCTACAGAAGCTTTCTTCTCTTGTGACAGAAAGCCAAGGTGCCAGTTCCATATAATTTTAATGTACACAGCCATATTTGTAAATAATCTCTGCATTTTTTAGCCAACTTGAGGTGATCTGGAGGAAAGACAAATTCATTGAACTCTAAAGTATTACATTAATAGATTCCCCAGAACCTTTGGTGAATATCCCAGGAAAAAGAAAAAGGTACTTTTGAATTGCAAACAAATAGTCATAAAATAAAAGGAGGAAAAAAAAAAAAGAACAAATACTTCCAAATACCTCAAGAAGGTATAGGAAGCCTTAGTTTCTTCAGAAAGCTTCATTTCAAAAACCTAACTAGGACACACATCTTAAAAAAACAAGTTGATTGTCTTTAAATATTAAGAAATTTAAAGGAGGAAAAGTACCTAGATGGAAGGCAAGAATGCAGTATTTGCTAGATGCATACTTGCCCTTTAATTCATTTGAATAAAATACTTGATGTAGGAAATCATCATTGCAGCAATATGTCTAACCACTTTTCTTTATTTGCCTAACATAAGAAAACAGGCACTTAACTCCTACAGATTTACTTCCCAGTGTGTAATCTGAATGTGAGTATATTAATGAAAAACTCTTAAGGACTGAAAATAAGGATTATCACTGAGATGGCAGTTGTTTCATAAATATATGGAAAATGCAATGCAGAAATGGTCACTGTTGCCAGTTAACTCATATGTTAGTATGATTTACTTATTGGCTGTTGAACTTTAAATATTGTAAGTGCACCCCAAAGTCAATATCTATAACATCAATGAAGCTATCCTGTTAATAATAATTTCAAGGTTAGAATTGATGAAATCAGGCTAAATGTTTTTCTTGACTTTCTGCAAAGATCACCTCTAAATGAATCAATAGAATGAATTAGTTACAGTTAAGAAGATATACAGAAATGAGAATACTTTTTAAAGTCTCATTTTACCCAGATGGAAGAATGGGGGAAGGAAAGAATGGAGGGCAAGAATACAGTTGAGAATTAAGAAGTTATCATGCCTTAATTCTTGTTTAAATGGAAGACAATCCACAGCTGTGTATATTAATTGACTTCTTAAAACTGAGATTTTAAATGATGACTTTCTTCTTATGTTTCCAATTCACGTAGATTAAGCAGAATCATTTCATTGTGGCTGCTATGTTGGCCTATGTCATTTGTTTACAAATAATATCAGAAATAGAGACAAATGTGGTTTTTTTTTTAATTGGATTTAAAAATAACTACAGGACAAGCATTCTTGTTATTTAGGAACAGTGATCACATTTTCTTATCTCTGTAAGAAGAAATTTCAATGCACTCACATCACACTTTAAGGAGAAAAGAGTACAAAGCCAGATTCACTTTTTCCACAAAAAGTTTAGAAAAAAATGGTTAAAGGGCCAAGAAACTATTTTAAGATTTTTTTCTTGGAACAGAGAAGGCTCAACTCAAGGGCACTAGTTCCCAGGTACATAAAATACTACTGCAAAAACAGGTAAAAATCAAATATTCTCTATGTCCATGGTGGACCAAACAATAATATTAAGTTTAAAGTTGTAACATGGTATATTCAGTTTGAAACATTTTGCACAATATCTAATAGTAAGACTAATCACATGCAGACCTACTTATTGTGGAACCTGTCACAGGCTGCACAACCATCAGGAGTAACCTCCAGGCAGGCACGAATAGAACTTGCATTGGACAAGGAGAAGAGATTGTCCAAAGTTCAAATCACACCTTCCAGACCTACAGGTCTTCTTTGATTATATATGATTTAAAAAACCATTCATCATATCAAGTAGATATAATTAGAAAATAAAAATGCAGTTTCCTATTGGATTAAATAATATGCCTTCAGGCAGAACTCTTCCATATATCACATTCTCCAAAAAGTCCAAATCACTGTAAGATTATTTCATTAACCTACATGCAAAATTAGTTAGTAATTAAATAAGAAGTTCTATGTATAGGCAAATTGAGTCATAAGTCAAAAGTTACCATCCATTAGGAAGACATTAAATGTAAAACATGCTTATGAAGAGACACTACTCAACCATACCAGAGATCCTAAATGATGGACAACCCATGCAATCATGAATTTAGAGGAATAACAATTCAGAATACCTGGAAAGGAAAAATGTCTCTGAAAGACAAACCCCTGGCAACAGCAATGAATTGTGTTAGAGAAGACATGTTATTTGTTGGAGCCTGGAAACTCAGTCTGAAGAGCAACAACACTATGCTGTGACTGCCCTGCCTTCACCTTGGCTGACCACAGTGCAAGTAGAAAAGTGAAGCTAAAAGAATGGAATGAAAACACCATCTTTAACTTTATCACCTATGCAGAAAAAGAAGGAAAAAAAAAAGAGAACCTCAGATCAATATACAACAGCAATGACAACAAAAACAGAGAAACCATGTCTTAATTTCTGCTGAAAAATTAGCTCACTCTTGGCACTTCCATACCATCCTATCCACACGGCTCGAGACAAAATTAAAAAATTAATGGGCTATGCACACATGCCCAATACCAGGAGGAAGAAGGGGGGAATGAAAAACCAAAATATTTTTACTGCAAGCTAAACCTCCTAGGTTCTCCTAGAATGCTCAGTGTTAAGGCAACATCAGATTTCTTGAGTGGGGAAAGAAATATTTATGATGCAGTATTTATACCTTAGTCAAATGCTCCAACAGGAAGGCAATGAAAATCAAGTTAAATAACGACACAGTTTTGTAGGAAGCCATATGTCTTCTATAATGCCAAACAAAGATGTCAGTAACAGTTAAAGAAGCTCTGAATTTTGCAGCCAAGAATTACACAACATCAAAAAGCTAAGAATCTGCTAGCTACATCAATAAAGAGGAAGTATAGTGAATAGCAACCTGTTTCTTATATGATTAAAAAAAAGACAGAAAAACATCAGACAAGTTAAACAGAAGAAAATTAAAAGATAAATACATACAGCAAAACTAGAGAGGCAATAACAAAAAATCCTACTGGGAACTGCAAGACATTAGGCATGAGAATCAGCAAAATATCCAACAAAGTGATAAAACTGTAATTTTTTTTTAAAGGATGAAAATAACTACCAACAATGAAGAAGATTCGAGTTTTTGGCTATGCAGAGTTATGAAAGGTCCTGAGGAAAAGAAAAACAAGATCAGTGACTATATCTGTGATTTCTGATGCTCTTGAATTACAACTCAAAAAAATCAAAATTATTAAATGGCATAGGATGTCTTCCACAAGGGCTTAAACAATGGAGTTTCAAAAGAAGAAAGATGACCACAGCCTCCTCACATACATCACTGGAGTAAAGAAGTCAGAGACCAGCTCTAGCAGAAAACAGTGAATGCAGCCCAGCAACCTGCACTTGCATTGGTTTCCAACAGAGTAATATCTTCATGCCTTCAAGGATGACATTTTGAAGATGTCAACCTTAAAGCCAAAATCTGCCTTCCAATATGAAGGTGAATCTCATGAAAATTGAAAGGGCAAGCAATTAAATCTATCTCAGAGTTTACCCCTTCTTGAATTTTAATTCAAATAACAAGTACAGCCAAAATAAAAAATAAAAGAAACATAGATTCATCAAATAGTTTGGGTTTGAAGGGATCTTTAAAATTCCTCTGGTCCAAAACCCCCTGCCATGAGCAGGAACATCTTTCACTAGGTCAAGTTGTAAAAAGCCCTATCCAGCCTAGTTTTGAACCCTTCCAATGATGGGTCATCCATCATTTATCTTCTTACAGTGCCTCACCCTTTCATTGTAAAAAATTCTTCCTTATGTCCAGTCCAAAACTACCCTCCTTCAGTTTAAAAACAATGCCCAATGCTCACTGCCTTGGTAAAAAGTGTTTCTTGTCTTTCTATAAGCCTCCTTTATAAGTTGTATGATGTATGGTACAATCTGCCTCTTTCAAGTAAACACTGGAAATGGAAAGACAATAATAATGAAGAATTATGGCCTGCCCCCCCCCCCCCCCCCCCAAAAAAAAAAAAGGCAAAATAAAATACTATTAGTCCTTCAAAAAAATCTCTGCCCATGCAGGCTGATGTGCCTTCATTTTCTTCTTGAGTGAATAGTTATGAAAAAGCACAGGAGGCTCCCTCATGGAGCCAGTCTCACTGAAGCAGTAAAAAGTACCTCAAGGGCCCCAGTCAAACGTGATGCCCTGCCTAAAGAGGCTTTCTTTAGGATCATACCAAGACACTTGTGTTTGCACATAAAGAAGTAGTTGCACACCATCCACCAGACTACTTCTTATTGAACATCTAAGTAATTCTGTATCTTTGAGGAGCACTATTCATTAACCACTGTATCCAAAATCCAGATAGACTATCTCAGGCCCTGTCACAGGAATTATATTCATGGTACTGCTAAAGAAACTGAAAAGAGAAACCTAAAAATTTTATCACTCCCATTACCACGAGTACATCAAGGCTTTGAGTGATGATTTGTGTTTCTCTATTAGCTTTCCTTATGGGCACACCATTCCCAACAGTTTCCCTAAAGCCTTTTTAGAAGTGACTGCCATTAAGTTATCAACTGATTTAGTTAAATATCTAACATAGCAGGTCTTCAATGAAACAAGCATCATAAGCTTTTCATAGAAAATAAAAAGCATTTTGCTTATGCTATGGCAGTTCTTTAAGTTGTTAATGTGTATTTAACATTACAAATTGGAGCAAAGGTGCCTCATTGCCACCCTGCAGCCCAGGGGAAGAGTTCAGAGTAAATTCCAATCTCTTCAGCACATGAAAACCAAGAAGGCTTCTCCATTCCTAACCTTGGCTATTTGAGCTTTGACTTTTCCCTCGCCATAAACCACACAAGAAGTATAGCATAGGCACAGCAGTATTGACTCATTTGAACAATTTATTCAGTTCTAGTCTTGGAAAACTTCCTTACCCTTTTCAGCATGGTTAGTCACCCTGAAACTGGTATCACAAAAGGAAGGTTCTAAAACAGAAAGCAAGATCAGCAATCAAGCAGGGATTTTATTGTATGGTCAGTGAATATGAAGTTTGCCACCTCAACTCAAGCTCCCTGGGCTGGCATGTGTCTTCAAGACACACGGTCCTCGGCGCTGCAGGGGATGCACTGCCTGCTTCTGCCTCCAACCTGCCAGTCCTCCTGGCCAGAGCAGGGGGGAGGAGGTCAGTCTCCTCACTGTGTGGCTGTGTTTGGCACTCTAGAATGTAAAAAGAGCTTTTTGCTGAAGAAAATACTTCAAGACTGCAATTAGGCATGGCTCGGGAATATTACACTCCACTTTGTGAGGTGCAACTTGTTCCACAAAAGCCTGGCTAATTCTTAGACAGCAGGCCACCTGCTGACCTTTCCCCAAAACACCATGCCACATAAGCATGTTCAAAAGAATCAAAGGCAAAACAAGCTTTTAGCTTCTGCATTAGATAGCAACAAGTGTACTTCTACACTTTTAGATTTTCCTATTTCTGAAACAGTTCATATAAGCACTCACTATTCTCCTCTGAGCTAAGCAAATATTAGCAGCAGTAACCACTGGTACATACCAACTCACCACTGTGTTAGGAATATGATTTAAGAGCAAGTAAAAGCCCTCAAAGCTAGAAGATAAGTCTTCAGTGAAAATTAAATAGATACTTTACTGTTTGAATGGTTAAATGAACAACACCTGTTACCAGACAAATTTGGAGAGATATTAGTGAAATGAATGTCCTGCTAAAGGGGAAGCTTATGATACAGTGCATTTGTTTACTGTGTCTTATCAGTATTACAGTTTCCATAGAAACAGGAGAGAGAAAATTTTAGCACTGGGCAACAAATTGTAATGATCTTTGGTAAAGAATATTTATATATTTAGTGCAAATACAATACATCAGAAAGATTTACACTCAGGTAAATGAAGCATTGATTACTAGTCCTAATGGACAGATGCTCATGGCTGTAGACGATTTCCAAGTCTTTATGGTAATGAAAGAAAGGAAACATCTCATAGCACATGGTATTAACAGTCCATGCTGACCCTTCCTCTTCAGATTTTCAGTTCTGTGTTGCTTCCTCCAACTACCCTCCAAATTAGAAGGGGAGCAAAAAGTATTGAAGCATTTTCAATATATACATGTCTTTCCCTGAAGCTTATCTTATCCCTTACATTTATAATCACCTGCAGCTTAACCATGATGTAATTTCTTATGCCTTGTGGGCTGATTTCTGTGAGTCACAATTTCCAAATATATTTGTGAAGGTGGTTCATGAATTAAACTTCTGTCAACTGAAGCCTCCAGCATTGTTCAGCCCATGTTCAGTATGGAGGCTCATGGCTCACAAGTGTTAATGGTACAGTACAGAGGATCAGTCCTTGGTTTATAAAGGACATTCAAGAAGCCATTACATAAGGTAAGAAAAACCACAAATGCCCCCATAGCTTTTTGTCATCCCATCGCTATTCTTTGGTAAGTTTAGGTTTCCTATATATACCACTGAAAATCTGCAGATGATTCATCCTCAGGATTTGCTGTCAAATGAGAACAGTTGTGAGTTATGCTTCTCATAATTTCCCTGGTACTGTACTCTCTACCCTCACTTCTTGCCTGATTTTTAGCAGTGTCCAGATAAGACCTGGGGAATTCTGGGACAGCAGCTTTAGCCAGCTATGTATTCAAATTCTCTCACTTAAGCATTTAACTACCTAAGTCCAGGAAACCAATATATTTTAACAAAATTAATACAACCTACGAGTGACAACGTGCATCTAATCTTGTACAATGACTTTCACAAATATACTAAAATATCAGTATATGATTTATATCTAGTTTATGGTGAAACCTCTTCACTTTCTTGGATCCTTCCCCACCCCAATGATCCTTGTGTCAAGAAGGATAAACGTGTCCATTTTTGCTGTTCCCAGGCTCTTCCCCTGCTTTTCCCTGCCTAACAGTGCGTCTCCTCTTGGCTGGCAGACTGGGAGAGATTCTCTGGAGGTACAGCTGGTGTCTTAACCAATGCACAGTCCTATTGAGACAACTAAACCACATGCATGGAAACATTTGCTACCGTTTAATCTCGAGTGCAGAGGGTGCAGCACTGCCTCTGGTGATATACTTCTACAATAAGCACCACTAATGGCTTTGGGGATCGTGCATTATTGATGCACAAATGTTTGATATTTCCCATCGTGACGGAAAGGAGACAAGTGGTTAAATTGCTTCCTGTTGTGCATGACTGTAGACATTAGCCGCTGTTATTTATAGCTCCTGTAGTATCCCAAAAGGCAGGAGAACCATGTCATACAGCGTTACTCCAAATAAAATCATTCCAGCATAGTAAAACATCTTAAACATGGAGAATATCACTGAAGAACAGAAAGCATGAACAGCTCAGATGTTTTGATAACAAAATGTATGTGTTAGTACTCCCACCCAAGAAGGTAATACAAGAAGATTTAGGAAGGACATGTAAAGCGGTACATTAATAAAGTCAACTGAGAAAAAAAAAGTACATCTGGAAGAAGTTTCCACCCGTACATCAGTGGAAGGGGGATGTCCTTTTATGGAAAATGCACAAATAGAATGAAAGAGATCGCTGATGGTTTTAATCATGAAGATGCTTGCATGCAACATCTCTTTTAAACTGTTATTCTATCCTAGAGAGTTAAATACTAGTCCAAAACATGAGGCAGACTATTCCAAATTAACAAGCATGCCTTAGAGCAGGGAAAGATTGTTCAGGCATCTTATGAAAATAAAAGTTATCTAACCCTGTGGGCATCTTAGACACAGAATCCAATTCCCCATATTTTCCCACTCTTCTAGTAAAAAGGGGTGGGAGGAGTGGGAGGCGGGTGAAGAAGGACAAAATGCAGCAAACAAGAGTTTCATAAAACAGATTTCTTTAAAGAAGTTAGCAATGAGAGTTCTAGTCCTTATTTTTTCTAACCTACATTCTTTTTCCAAGAAAACTTTCATGAAAAAGTCCACTATTCCCACAAACCTGAAAAAATGTTTTGCTCTTCAAAACTTTGAAGAACTTCCACCAAATTGAAGGATTATAATACAAATGACGTGACTCTGGAATAAAAGACTGCTAGTCACTTCCAGTGCTGTTTTGATTGCTTACTCCTCTCAGGACAGGGTGTCTTCAAAGCTGAGGAACAGATATCTTTTTAAGATAGCAATCTACTTACACAATTAAATTGCATTTTAAGAGAAAAAGGAATATAATTAAAATGTTTTTAAAAATGGCAGCAAACAAAATATGTCTATTACTTCTATACTTTGCACAACTGACTTATGTATTTAATGCATACCAGCCAAAAGGTCTGTTCTTGCTTCAGAGGTGCCTCAGTGTGGCTGGAGAAGCAGGATGTTACTGAAGCAAGGAATCCAGATACTTTTGTGCAGGCACCCCTGAGAGCTTTAAAAGGTAAGGGAATAGCTTTTTTGGCCTACAGTCAAATTTCTCTAAGGGTAATGAAATATCAGTGTGCTCTACTGAACCCACGTAAAACCAATTAATTCAAGAGTCCTTTAGCATTATAACTATATTCCTCTGAGATCTATAAGAATTCCCATGTTCCTCACCATTAACTTATAGTTGTTCTAGAAAAACATTTTTCCTTACTCACTGTATGAGTAGAAACGTCTGTATTTTGATTTCTCTGCTCACTTACACACTCTTTACCTCTACCCACACACTGCACTGTGCTGGCCAAGACATACCTTTTGGCAGTGAACTTCAAAACCACGTTCCTCCGCAAGAGAGTGCCCATGTACAGCACTCACACACTCAGAGCCCCTCAGTCCATGTGATTTACATAATGCCTGGGCAACCGCTTCACAAATAGATGTAAGCATGAAAAAATAAAAATCCCAGACTGTGGCATACAGAAATCAGTCATTCTACACACAGCTTTCATTTATCAAGACCTACTCACATTATTAACATGGCCAGTTATCAGAGCTGCCTGCTGTTTCTGCGTCTGAGGATGCACAGTTCTCTCTTCCTCCAGCAGCTAAACTGTACACATGGAAATGCTTTACAAAACATTTCAGAAGTAAAGGTCAAGTAAGCTTTCTTGAAAGGGGTGCTTTTTTCTGGAGAGAATTTCCTTCCTACACACTTTTAGCGACCAGGACTCTTGCGACGTTAGGCAAGGACTGCGAACACGCATGCCCACGTCTGCCGCTAGAATTAAGCCTCACCAAGTCAGAATTTTTTCTTCAGTCCCTGTTTCCCCCACACATCTGAGGGTGAGACTGTTGGCAAAGTGCCATTTTACAGCTAAGGATTTACACTCAGTCCTGAGAGCACAGGGGTTAAGCAACACTTGCCCTTCAGGGGAGTGTATTTTATCAACCTTGAAACATTAAACATCAGTGAAATATTTTGTTCAGTGGTTTGGTTTTAAGACTACATAATTTTGGGTGAAGAAAAACTGTGGCTCCTCATAACAGTAATAAGAGGGGAAAAAAACACCCTGGATGAACTAGTGGTAGTAGGGGACCTGGAACTCCAAAAAGGTCTTTGTACTATGCACATGCAAAGACTGAAGCACCAGCTCTGTGTACTCTTATCATTCTTTTTACACTACAAGCGGAATAGCACAGAGATCTTTTAAGTGGAATAATATGTGTTGATTAGTTTTATAGCTGCCTTGATACTGAAGTCTGAGGTCCTTTTGGTCTTGAGATAATAGACATGACCCCTTTGAGGTATGAGTCTAGCCCAACCTGCCTATATTTTTGCTCTCATGGAGACCAGATTTTAGCAGATCAAGATGAACAATCCTAGGTACATACAGATCCAGTAAGACAAGGCAGTCTTCTGGCTAGTTTGGGATGGAAAGTTTATAGCTCCTTATTCTAGCTAGACATCAAGCAGTACTAAGTCTAAAACGGCCACTGGATATTGTCACACGTCCTTTCATCAGTTTATTCCTTCCCAGTCCAGTTCTTCCTTCTTCATCCTCTTCAGGTGATCTCCAACACCACTACAGAGTCATGGTAACAGGTATTGCTTGTAACAGCTCTGATAATGAGTTTAATTTATTTTTGAATTTGCAGAAGTTGGCACCCTATGCCTATCCAACTAAATGCAAAACAACCTTGACACCAAGCTAGAGAACTTCCGGATTAACTAGAAGATTAAGAAAGTACGTATTCTTCCTTTATTTTCTGCCCTCTAATTTCCATTTCCATGGAAACTGGGCTGGAAAGTACCAGCAGGCAGCCTGCAGCTGAACATCTGAATGAGAATGCTCATGTTTAACTCAGCAAGCAGACAGCAGGTGAAATCTGCAGGAACTGTCTAAAATCTATAACTACATCTTGAAAGCAAAAGGACAACTTCAGTTTCAGCCATGAACTTCTAAAGAGCATGCTATATCACCCCAGTGAATATTCTTATGTGGCAGCAGTTGATAATCTGACTTCCTCTTTGATTAAAGAGGATACGATAGGAAAAAAATTCTTTATCACAATGGCACAAGGCAAAAATTCATCACAATTAATTTAATGCTTTGAAATGTTCAGATGGAATATGCTAGTGAATATGGTAAAGATATTTTTGTAACAGGACTTTGGCTTCTGAACACTATGCTGTAACTCCTTCTGTGAAATCAAACTGGCTGCTTTACAGTTCATACATCCACATTGTCAGCCCAGTCATCTGGATGGCTCTTCGTACAAATATCCATTGCATTTCAACAAATACACACACACATACACATACATTTAAAAATTAACTAGCAGGCAGCAACCCATTTGCTAGTTATAAAGCACATTGGTTTTGAGCAGTAATTCACACTACTTGCATTTTAAAATCTAATAAGGTAACACAGTTGTAGTTAAAGGAAAAAAAAAACCAAAAGCTATGTCAACTTCTTTATCCAATTTAGTAAATTTTAGTGCAGGAATTCTATTTAATACCACCTTGGATTTTTCTCCAGGTCAATATTTGCTCTTCAAGCAACAGAAAGAAAAGCGAACAAGCAAAGGATGAAACATTACTGTCTTGGGCTGCACTTTACCCAATGAAGAGATTGGTGATTATTAAATCCCTGCTTTTGTACATAAAGCAATTACCACTCTCTCAAGAAGATATTACTCATTCTTTGCAGAAAGCAGAACATCGGTTACACTTTTTTCAGGGCAATTTTAGGCAATGCAGTGGACAAAAGAGGATGATTATAATGAAGGATTTAACATCTTGTGCAAGTTCAATATCAGCACACATGAGCTGACCTGAAAATGGGTTATGAAGAAACTTGAGACAGCATCAATCTTTTTTCCTTTTTTTCTAAGAGTGTTGCTCAAAGTTTAAGAGAGCTATTTATCAGAATCAAGTCAGCAAGATAGCTGCAGATGCTCTTTATTGTACCTATGTTCTCCTTCAGGATGAGAGGGGAAATTCAAGATTAAAGCATCAAAGAATGAAACAGCCCAAGAAGCTGCTAGTGACTATTGATTCATTCCTTCCTTTGGGATCTTCAGTGGGAAAAATGAGCCCAAAATTGCAGTCCACCACATCCCAAACTCATGGCTATGATGGAAAAGAATAGTATAGAGACTGTTTGTGCAATTTCCTCACATGACAGAAAACTAATAATTGTGTATCAAGAGCACAACAGAGACAGACAAAACACACAGCTATCAGCATCTCTGCAGTGCAAGAATGTCCATTTAACAGCTGCAGCAATGTCAAAATCACAGTGAGCGCCTTCTGTTAAGGAGTTCTATTATTTACTTTACCAAGTGTATTTGGGCACGCCTTGAGGATAATTTATTGTGCTAAAGCATGATACGGGGAGGCCTGGGATAAACAAAAATCAAATTCCAAATAATTCACTCTTCTGCTCTAAGACTGCTTAAACACAGAATACACGAACGCATAAGCTTTCAGATATATTTCTTCCTTTTATTTGCATGAAATTTTCTACAGCTGAACAACCCACATGTACTGCCTGAAGAGTTCTATTTCAAGCAAGACTGAAAATAAAAATAAATTTCGAAAATACATACATTTAAATAAAAAGCAACATACAGCAGGGTACATTGACTTCTCTGTTTCAAATCAGCAGTCCCACTCCTCAATTTTTTGTTTTATTTAGGAATGCCAAAACATATTGCATTTAATGGCTATCTTCATTTTGAGGGTAGAAACCAAGGGCACTGCTCATACTGCATAGCAGCTCTCTTACCCATTACCACATCCAAGTACCTTACTAAGGGAGGGAGGAAGGACAGCTTTAGCATCTGCCTAAGGATTACAGAAGTAATTCTCCAGTACTGGAAAGGACTTCTGAACTGGCTGAAGACTGCCCAGTAACAGGGGATGGATTATTGCTGGGCAATATTTATGAAGGGAGAATGAGCTGACTGCATGTGTGCACAGAGCAGGGTGGATGCCTATCAAAAGGGGTGGGTTATTTCTCCCAGTTGGAGCTGGAGAGAGGGAGGGTTATAACTCAAGAAAATAAGCCAGCTGCTCCCCACCAGGTCATTAGTACATTCACAGTGTTTCCCCTTATGATCTTGTTACTAACACATGAACAGAGCATGTTCTTCTTCCAATTAACTTTATAACTGCTAATGCATCCCAGTTGTTGCTGTCTGGTTAGGAGATGGAAAGAAACTGAGCAGGGCCATCAATGCAGTTATTACAGTATGGTTATGGCATATAAGATGGAAGTATAGAATAAAGGTCTCTAGTCTGGGATCTTTTGTTTCTTGAGCAATAGAGTATGTGACAAAATTTCTGGATACCAGCTAACACAATAAAAAGCATACATTGTGCCAGTGCATGCTAGATAAACTATTAAGTAATGAAAATATCATTAATAGAAAACCACAAATAAATGAACGCTTAAGAATTGAAACATCATTTTCTGTTAGCAAAGCTTAATGCAAGCAACTACTAGCTGTATTCAATGTTTTATTTAGAGAATTCAATTTTGTAAAGGCTTTACATGTTTGAAAATTAATCATTCTTTAACCTAATCTCATTAAATATATATCTTCTTCCAAAACTGCATTGCTATGGGATAGCTGAATTTGAAAGACTTTATAGGATATATTTTTATAGGTAAGTTATAAAGACTGAGAATAACAGTTCATGGTAGAGGTACTAACACACCATCACCACCAGAAGGAGATCACTGTTCCCATGTAGCTGTCATTCCATGCATAGCTCTCTTCTCCATACAGGATACCCATACTGACAAAGTGTGGTCACTTCGAACTCCTACACAGCGTAGGGACAGTGAGACATCCAATACAGGCAATCAGGGACAAGTTACATCTCAGGCTAATTGCATATATTCCCCAAGAATGCAACTTAGGCTGAAGGGCAGCCAGACAAAAGGATAGTAGCACTGGTCCCATCATTCCCAAGGGCTCATTTCTTTCCCTGGGGTGCAGCTCCAGTGCTGATAGCAGGGAAGAGTCTGGTCATGGGGGCACTATTGAATGAGGAGCCCAGGAATACCAAGCTGCCTTCACTTGAACTGTTGAGCAGCTACAAGAGAAGAAACTGCTACTGCCTCTCTCCCTTTCACTCATCCTACTCCCTACAGCACCTTGTTTTTCCCCAATGGCTTTGTCATATCATTATATGGTTCTTCCCCTCTCCCTTCTCCCATCCCTCCACCTAGTCTATTTCTCCTTATTCTTCTTTATTTATTAGGAACAACACCCAAGCCTGCACATTGCTTAGTTCCTCCAAATGTCAACAGCTGGACACAGACTTACAGCTCACAATCAGGTAATTTTTCTGTGCTCATTTACTGAGAGTGAAACTGGACAAGATTATGTATGATGCGTACATTTGAATGCAAATAGCACATTCCACATTTATACAAATTTACTGCATTTCTTGTTTTTAGTTTGGACTAGTTGATTTTTACCTAAAGTCTGACAAGACAAAAGTTCATTTATCTCTATCAGATGCAATTAATAAAACTGTAATTCAGTCATTATTTTAATCCAGAAAGGAGGTGAAAAATCCCCCATGTCCTGTCTGAACTCTCCTTCTCTCTGCCAAGTGTTTAAACACTGTAAATAGGGGAAGTGGAGGAAAATGGAACACAGATTTAATTTGCTTTGCACCTGCTGGCAACTCCCCACTTTATAGTAGGTAAGCATAAAAAAAAATACTGCAGCAGTGACACAGAGGCAATAGAACTTACAGATATTTCCCCAGATAAGTGTGCTTGAGTTGTACAGCAGCTGTAACATACCAAAGCCTGATAGATTTTTCCTCTTCAAAAAGCTTAGCTCAAAATTTTCAAAACCACTTTTATATTAGCAAGCTCCTCCTTTCTTTCTTATGCCAAATGAAGGCACTATTGCAGATGACTGAGAATTTAGATAAATTGTTTTCTTGATATTGGTTGTAAAGACATATTATACCCTCTCCAGATAAATGGTCAGTCTTACCACCCAGCTCCAGGCCATGACTTCATGGAACTGTGGCTCTGATATCTACATGATACACTTCTATATAAGTTAAGAAGATTTTGGTTGTCAATGGAATCTGGATCAAGTTCCTATATTTCAAATAAAAGGAAAAAAAAATAATTGGCACAGGAAATCACCAAAGGAGGACATAGACTGGGCTGAGGTCATTACACCAAGCCCAGTTTTCAGGAGCTCTTGAAATTGTTATGAAGGCCAAAGTCTGTCTGTAATTTGTTTGCTAATTATAAACTTCCCAATTCTTGCTGGAATGGGTGTGTTACGAGATATCTTACTAGAGTACACCCATCACCTTCACAGACTAAAAAGGAAATCAGATTTTAAATTTCGTTAGAACATTGGCAGGTAACCAAAAATCACACTATAGTTCAACACAGTTGTCAAGTTCTCTCTGTAATTACCTTTAGTGCAAACTGTGTCTGAAATACATGTAATAGCAAGCCAAGGAGCAAACTGGTTTATTTTAATGGTACCTACTGGGGGTAAGGGGCATGCAGATTTAAGAGAGCTTAAGATTTAAGCCAGCAATCACATATATTCTATTAAGAACATACAGGGGGAAAAAAGCTATATTATTCTCCCTACTTCTCTAAAATTAATCTGTCAAACCATATCCAGAGTTGCATATGCAGTCGCTTTCACTCAATTTATAGTATTTTTGAAGGGTTTTTAAAACTTATTTTAAAAGAAATTGTTTTTTCCTGTAATAAAAGAATGTAAAACAAAGTCATGGCTTTCTTCTTTTCCAATATCATTTTCATCAATTTATTTGTTCTCTCACAAGCACATTAAGTTTCTTCTGCACAACAACTAGGTATTGTTAGTGATACTGCTTCTGACTACTCTTTTAGGCTACTCCTCTACTCTAAAAAATAAGCACAGGGCAAGAATTTACCTGCAATCAGAGCTACATGCAATTCAATGCTTAGTACTTTTGTGAATCAGCAGGAACAGACTGCAGACTCCAGTATTAAACCCCTTTTCTAGACAAAGTAGTAACTTTATAATTAAAAGCGTATTAATGCTTCAGAAGCTCATACAAATAACTTTATAAGCGAGACCTGAGAGCAACCTCTGCAATGGTGCCACCTCCAGCATGTTAACAGAATACATAAAATCTTCACATCAAAGCAGGTGATTTAAACAAAACACCCAAGTTAACACTCCCCCTAAGATAATTTCAATGACTATAAACAGCAAACAAGGCCTCTCTATATAATCCAATTTGTGTTTGTATTTCTCCAAATTATATTACAATATTAACTCATTAAGAAAAAAGTTTACCTGTGTTCCTGTCAGGTAAAATACAGCAATGCTTCTGCAGTATGCCAGGCAGAACCTGTGGCAATAAAGAAACAGGTGTTAGTGGATATATATATTTTAATATCATAAGAAGAAAAGTCAGAGATTGCTGGAATGATGCATTTGCATCCTACAATCCTGCTAATCAAGCTTTGTGCTCTCAAACTGAATCCAAATCAACTATCATATGATTTCAAGGCAAATCCTGCTCATCAGGAACTGCAAACAGAAGAATCTTACAAAATTAGCTGCTTACTACCTGCCTGTAAAGTTAGTTTCACATTCTTCCATTGATTAAAATATCAAAAGTTGATTCAAAGAACCTAAGACCATAATCAAACATGTCCAGCTTAGAAAGACAGTATGTTATCAGTCAGTGATGCTGCTGTCCCTGATTTCACACACATAGCCCTGGGGTTATGGCATCCAGCTTGTTGTAAACCCCTCAGGTCCAAATTTCAAAGCACAGCATTTTGCTCTCCACACAGCCAGTTCCAGTGAACAACATAAAACTGCAGAACCCTGAGCAGGAAACTCAAGGGAATGGGGACAGAGAAGATCCACATTTTGTAGATCACCACGTGCACCATGCTGCAATGCTTCTGGCAGGCAGTGAGAAATGCTGAGGAAGCTGATCACCACCACAGGTCAGAACCAGGCAACAAGTGCCACAGACTCTCAAGGCATTCACAGAATACCAATCCACCTTATTGAGAAGCCCATTGCTTTTTATACCCTAGCTCACTACAGGTGGGGCTGGTCGGTCCTTTAGTTAAAACACCATCACCATTGGCTAATTAAGAAACCATCCTTTGGTAAACAAATCTCCATAACACATTCCACATGTTCACAACACCAGGTGCAGCAAGATAAGAATTATTTCTAATTTTTTTTCTCTGATTGCCTCACAGCCCTTCCCAGAAGGATGCCTGGGAAAGTTGTCTGTTGCTCTCTGTGACCAGAGAGCTGCTACCACACACCACTGGCCCTTTCCCACAGTCAGGACCTCATCTTTCTTCACAGATTTACATATTAAATTCACCAATTTTGGTGCAGACAATCAGCTTTGGTATTCCTACTAGCAACAACACGTACTTAAAGCACCCAATACTTACTTTTAATCTGACTTTCAAATCTAGAATTTGCACGCTGGACAATAACATGAGCACCAGTAAAATTGTAGCTTAAAGTTTAATGGCTTTTAAAAATCATGCTCTAAGACAGCTTCTTCAAATTTACCCTTGAAGATCAACAAGAACCCTTTAAAGTCTGAAATGTAAAAGAATCAAACCAGTTAGTTTCTACAGACAGCAGGCCAGCACCACCACAGCCAGGAAATCCTGGGCTTCCAACCTCTAAGAAGACCCCAAGCACCACCACGGCTGGCATTAAGTTCTGAAAATCCAGGAAGTAAAATATTTCAGGGAATAGAGACATTTCTATTTTTCCCAAAGACTGCTTGCTGTTTGGCCAGGATTAGCAGCCAGGGGTGAGAGTGCTGAGAGCCAGAGCTGCAGAGCCCTGGGCAGGGCTGCACATCCCCATCCCTCCCTGCGGGACTTCTCCAGCGCTCGCTTTCAGAGCACCCAGGAGGACCAACACCTCAGCTGGTGTGGCCTCCAGCAAAGCAATTCAAAGTCTTAAGAACCTTGCTGCATCATTCTTCCTCCCAAATGCATACCTGCAGAGGCAGGGCCATTGCAAAACACTGCTCTCATTGCCATGATTACTTCACAAGTCAGGCTGTGGCCAGAAAGCCTCCCTGAGTAAAAAGCAATGGGTACAATTGCCAGGGATGAGAACAGTCTCCCCATCCAACCCATCTGAATTTCACAGAAGGCACAGCATTTAAATGTAAGCTGTTACAAAAGTAATTCACCTGGTTTGGCATTATTCTAAAGCTAAGCTTGTGGATAAAAGGTAAAAAAAATCAGCTTGCTTTACCCTGCTTCATAGGCAGCCAGCAGCTTGTATTTTGGGAAGAATTAATAGCACAAATAACAATTTTCTGAAAACCACACTCACCATTCTACAGTGTTTCTTACATTTTAGAATTTTTAAAACCCCCAATAATCCTTGGAAGTACAATGTTATATGTACAAACTATAGAATTTTCCTTATGGCCATAGATAGAAATAACAGCAATCTTACAGGCATTGAAAGCATAAAAATTAGAAGCAGAGAACAAAGAAATCCTAAAATGAGCTGAGACAGTCTTTCAAAGCAGTGTAACACAAAGACTGAATTTTAAAAACATACTGTCTTACTCAGACATAAAGTAACATTTAGTTCCTCAGGAATCTGTCACATTTTCTTCCTCACATTCACGAACCATGAAGAAGCACTATGAATTTATTATGAGCTCCCAATTAATCAAATTAAGGCTGAAATTAAAAGTAGAGACCAAAAAAAATCAGGGCTGTAGTTGCAAGACAACTTCAATGGGAGAAAAAAAAAGCTCTAGAAAATAGTTTACCCTTCCTGGTAGACTGGATATAGATAAAAGAACAGACATGTGAAAAAACCACAAAAAACATTTATTTGTCCCTTTCCTGCACTCTCTTTAAGTGCTAAGTAGGCAAACAGCATGGCAAAGTCTTAAACAATGCTTCCTGCTCCCCAGCCCTTTAACATGTTTACCCTGCACAAAGCCACTTTCTGGCTGGTAGGAGTTTGATATCAACCTCCCACTTACTTATCTATAGTATACAGATTTTTACACTGTACCCATCTCCATGGTATCCAAGAGCCTTTTCACACTGCTCTCCTCCCACTTTCTCCCCACTTTGTTTCTCTCCTCCCTAGGGAAACTGACAGGAGAATTCCTCAGCAAAACTGTCACCTTTCCCTCTACAAGCCTCTCCTTTCCTCTGCTGCTTTCCTTTCATTCATTTGCATGCTGTAATACCCAGTTTATTGCTTAAAATGCCTGAAATACCTGATCAGTCTCAGAGATTTTTCTCTAATTTTACAGAAGATCCTTAGATTAATTTTTTTTTTCCTTTTGGTTGTTTGAAATTACCCACATGGGCAATTTGAGGGAGAAACTTTACCCAAAGCAGACTGGATTGGTTTCTGCCGTAGAAATCAAAATATGTGAGCAACCAGAGGGATTTACTTGGGGGAGGGTGTGGTAGGGAGACAAAAGAGAAACAGGTTTCAATGATATTAACTGATGATTTAACCTTCAGTTGCTTTATAAGCTCTCAGCTGGGAGTTAAGGCATTGCAATACTAAATTAAAAATGGACTCATGGATGCAGAAACAGAATAAATAATACAGCAGGTGGTATGTCCTTCACATCAAGGTGCTTCCCTAGCAGTAGGTAAATTAACTTTGGTCAATGGTATACAGCTAGACACTCATATGTAGAAGGAACATAGTCTTTGCTTATGATGCCAAGATGAAAGCACCCTCAAATTCAGTGAAAAATACTAATTCTTGTGGTTGGATATTGGTTCGGGTGTGTTTACATTTGTTTTCATTATAGGTTGCTGTGCTTAGAGATATATAAATATATAGCTGTCATAATCAATTTTAACCTGTAGCTATACATAATACAGGTATTCAGAAAGGTCCTCAGAGCAGCACAGGGTAGCTACAGAGCTGGTTTAAGTTTAATATAGATCATTATATTTTTATAATTATATTTTTATAAGCTTGCTTGGAAACTTTCCTTCAATTTCTTTAAAATAAGACAGATAAGTCCTTTGAGTATTCAGTACACAACTTTTTTTTTTTAGAGTGATATAACAAGAACTAGGATTTATTCCTAAAAACAATTGAAGTTTGGAAAGTATGAACTTCAAACCCACCAAAAAAAATCCCCACTTTACAGAGAAGCAGAAATGTGAAGCAAAATAATTCTCGTGTGCAAAAAGGCCTCTGTGAAATGGATATCTACTCACTTAAAAGGATCTGCTGCACAAAGATGATCAGGCCTCTCTTTGGTACTGAATGATAAAATGTTTTGCTTTCTATTCCACTTATAATTGGACTGCTAAAATAGCCATAGAAAAATGAGCTATATACTATTTTTCCTTCTCCATTTACATTTTTTTCTGCTAAAAATTGAGTCAACTGAAAATGAATGTTTCACAGGTCCAAATTTGCAGAACACTCAACTCAGGATTTCAAATGCTTGATAAGTGAAATTTAAGGCAGAACTTAACAAGGATTTATACTGTGATTTGTAAATTGCCAGAAGGAAAGAAGCCCAACTTGAATTTCAGGTCCAAGATGAGACAATATTTTTCTGCTTTTTACATCCTAGAACTGCAATGAACTCAAAGACTAGAAACTCAGAACAAACCCTTTTAGGCATGCCAGCCACACAGGTCCTGTTTGTGGCCCTTGTGGTCATGTTCAGCCCTTTCCAAGGACTGACTCTGGGAGAGCTCCCTATGCTCCAAACCTCCCTCCCCATAAAACTATTATGATTAGCATGTCAGGCATTGATTGCAAGAATAACATTACAAAATAAAATGTGTCAAAAACATACTGGGAAAATCCACATCAATTTATAAAATTTCAGAGAAAAGAGATTCCCGAATTTGAGATTTACTTGCACACTGATGGTTGTAAAGAAATGGTCCATGGGCAGAGTCAGCCACCAAGCATGCCCTGCACCTTCCATGGAAGCAGTAGTACTGGAGATAATTCAGGTCACGTATTTGGGTGTGATCCAGTGAGTTCCTATCTATTTTGTCTTTCAAACCTTGTGTCACTTCTTTGGAAAAGAGAGACACCTAGACACTGCTACCTGAACTGGTCTGTGCTAAGCACTGCTGCCTTCCTACCATCCACACAAGCCTCATGGAATCAGTTTTGTCTGTTTTCATTCTAAGGATCATATAAATTTTATCTCTGTATTTGTCTTTTTCCTTATATTTGTCTCAGGGCTTTTGTTTTAGGAAAAATTTCTTTGTCAGCTACTCCAGAGAGGTTTTGGAATAATGTTTGTAATAGATCTTAAAACCACTGGAAATTCTGTGCTCATGCTTCCCTGAATGTCTTTTGTTGCTTTCTGTCATTAAAGGGGTATATTGTATTTTTGTTTTAATTTGTATTATTGTTTTCATCTATTTTTGGCTTCATACCTGAGGATTTTAGATGTCTTTGTCCCATTAGCACTGTTGAAGGAGAAGGAACCTCTCTGGAAGTCATTCACTAGTGCTTCTTAAGCAGAAAAGAAACATTTGGAACTTATCTGTCAGCTCTATAAAGGTATCTGACTTAAGACGGGGTGTTACAAGTAGGCAAGGTTTCCTGTTCACAAGCTGTTGGGTGATACAAACCACCATAAATCAAAGGCTTATCATTACAGCACAACCATAATTCTTTCAGAGCAGACAGGCTCATGCAGGATAAGGGGAAATTGTTTTAACTAAGAGTGGAGGCATCTAGATTAGATAGTAGGAAGAAATTCTTTACTCAGAGGGTAATGAGGCACTGGAACAGGGTGCCCAGAGAAGTTGTGGATGCTCTTTCCCTGAAAGTGTGCAAGATAAGGTTGAATAGGACTTTGACCACCACCCTACTCTAGTGGAAGGTGTCCCTGCCTATGGCAGGGGGGTTGGAACAAGATGATCTTTAAGATCCCTTCTAACCCAAGTTTTCTATAATTCTATGACGATTCCATGCAACCAGGTGGTGAAGTGCTGTATCAAGCCTGCTTGCCTTCAGATTTCTAGCAATATGCAGTTGGTTCAACCTACCAAAGCCAAAACTTCATAGCACTCCCACAAGCATAATTATATTTGGTTAAGCTTTCTAAGGAGTATCTAGGGAGTGCATCAACAAATACTAGTTATCATTTCCGTTCCTGTAAGAACTCAGATAACTTTATTACTAGTCTGCCTCTTCTGTGTCTCAGTTGAAGCTGACATTGATACAGCCTACACCAGCATCAGCAACTTCCAAGTTACTCCTAAAATCAGCCCTTGAAATATCCAGCTCTGGCAGAAGAGAGCATCAGGACCAGTGGCACCTGCCTTCCCAAGGCTTCCTCCAAAACCATATGTGTTCCCTGTCAGAACAACACAGACCCCACTTGCAATGGCAAAGTGGGCCCAAGTAGAACATATTAAGATTTGTTTTTTTTTTTTCTCTGTCTTGTACTGCTGGAAGTAGTAGAGATTTTTGCAAGACCTTTCAATCATTGCCTGTGAGCTGTCAGTTCTTCTGCCCTCCCAAGGAAACAACCTTTCCTCTTAGCTCCTGATGAGACGTGCCCTGCTGCAAAGGCAGCCTGTGCCAAAATGTCTCCCACCCACAGCGGTGTGAGTGAGAAGCCTGCCTTGCCAGCTCATTACATTGTATTCTGATGAGATAGCCCAGACTTGGCCAATTATGTTTCCTCAAGATTTTACTAGATTGCTATGTCCAATATCCAATTTCTCATATCCACTGATGAACATCCAATATCCAATTTCACATATACACTGATGTTTTAATTCCTTTTTCCAAAAGCTAATTTAATGTCCAAACAGAGCTTGCTAATGATTTGTCTGCTTTGTGGGGTTTTTAGTAAAAGTATCTCCCTTTATCATCCTCTGCCTTAGCCACCATTAGTTATCAAGAACATAAATAAAACATGATGATTTTGTGGAAAGGTGAAGTTACAATGAAAATAAATAAATCATGTTTGCCATATATCAAACATTTTGGCTTTGTATCAATGTATTTATCATCGCACATCTTACCACATTTAAATACGTATATTGTGTCTTTTTCATTTCAAATTAAAGGAAATGTTAAAGAGGATGAATTTCAAAAGTATTCTGAAAACATTACAATATCCATATTAATATGTGTTCTTTCAGATTGCATTATATCTCAAAAAATGCAACTTCTCTACAACCCTTTCCATGATTAAAGGAAGTACTGACATCAACAATAGAAGGAACATTTCCTTAGCAGAGTTTTCAACAAAAGGTGACAGACATTTAAGTAATGAGGAAATCATTGACTACAGTATCTACTTTTTATATCTCAATCAAAACTAAGAGAAAATAACTCCAGAAGAGAGGGTATAGTGCTACAATAACCCCAGATAACATAGCTGATCTCCTTGCACTGCCATTGGCTTCATTACTCCTTCTGTCCAGTTACCATGACAAGTTAAGCTGAAACACAGGCTTGATAATTATTTGATGACCCAGGAAAGAAAAGATGATAACCATTATGACACTTTTTAGAGCAATGTTAGCATGAATCTGCATTAGAATGAACTAATTATAATTGCTCTACAGTTAGTAAATACTTATAAACATGAATCTTTTAGAAGTTATCATCTGAAGTGTAATCCACATTGCTTTCATAAGAATATAATATACTGACTAAATAGAGTAACTAGCCAAGCCTGAGGGAAAAAAAAACCTATGTAGACTGGAATTAACTCTGAAGTGATTCAGAATAATACCTTAAGACAGTCTTTTCATACTTAATACTTACTTAATAGTAGGAAAATAAGTAGTGGTGCTGGCAACAGCCACAAACCCTATTTATTTCTAACTTCCTTTTCAGTATTTAGACACTTAGAGAACAATACATCGGCAAGAGCAAAAAACTCTTTTAAATCTTTCATTTGTCAGAAGTTTACACTCTTGACTGACAGAACAAGACTTTGCTGCAGCGATACGTATACTTCTGACCTCTGAGTCCAATTACTGTAATTGGCAGCACTTACAAGACATCCCACAAATTATTTAAGATGCCTCACACTAAACGCAGCGTGGTAAACACAGGTCCACTTGGAACTCTCCACTTTGTTGTTCAAATAATTGCACAATTACGCCATTGTCCTAAACTATGCCTTCAAAAATCTGGAACAAGGAATGTCAAAGTTCTTTGCAGCTGAGAAACTATGATGGTCTCAAAGTGCTCCGAATCTGAGAGATGATGATGCGGTCCTTCCCAGACTAACTTTGCTGGGAGGAAGAGGACAAGACTTTTCAGTTGATGTTTTAATTCCTTTTTCCAAAAGTAAATTAATAGGAGGATAAACTTCAGGACAAAAGCAATTGAATTTTCAACTTTCTTTCAGGTGGAGCATTCCTAAGTACCTCACCATCTGATTGACAGCAGGCTGACCATGATCCAGCAGCATGCCCCATGTCCCCAGGAGGGCATCCTGGCCTGTATCAGGACAGTGTGGCCAGCAGGACTGACCATTCTTCCCCTGTACTCTGGTGAGGCCACACCTTGAGCACTGTGTTCAGTTCTGGGCCCCCCCAGTTTAGGAAGCATGTTGAGGGGCTGCAGCGTGTCCAGAGAAGGGCAGCAAGGCTGGTGAAAGTCTGGAGCACAAGTCCTCTGAGGGTTGGCTGAGGGAGCTGGGGGTGTTTAGCCTGGAGAAGCAGAGGTTCACAGGACACCTTATCACTCTCTACAGCTGCCTGAAAGGTGGGACAGCCAGGTGGGGGTTGGTCTCTTCTTCCAGACAACAAGTGACAGGACAAGAGGACACAGTCTTAAGCTGCATCAAGGGAAGTTTAGGCTGGAAATTAGGAAGAAGTTCTTCTCAGAAAGGGTGATTTGGCATTGGAATGCGAGGGAAAGTGGTGGAGTCACAGTCCCTGGAGGTGTTTAAGAAAAGACTAGATGTGGCACTCTGTGCCGTGGTCTGGTTGACAAGGTGGTGTAAGGTCATGGGTTGGCTCAGTGATCTCAAAGGTCTTTTCCAACCTCTTTGATCCTGTGATTCTGTGATCAGAGATGCAGTCATTGCACACATTTAGCAACCAAAAGAAACAAATTCACTTTCCTGAGACTGTACCCGAGAAACAAGTCTTGATGTAAAATAGAAATCATGAACATTTTTTCTATCTCTTACCACCATGAGCAGCACTGACATCTCCTACCTAATGGCAATAGCCTAGGTGCAAGACATCCAGTCTCTGGCATGATAGGATCATGTGGATCATGGGCACAGAAATAACTGTGGCAGATCACTAATAGTCCAGTGGTCAGTCACAACTTTCCACAGAGGCTCTGCCGAGGTAAGAACCCAAGCTTCATCTTGGGCTGAAGAAGGGATGGCCAGGCCAGCTATCTCAGGAGCTTGCTCCTTGCATGGAGCCCAGGTCCTGCATGTCCTACAGCACTTGCAGAGGTTCAGCCAGCCCCTGCATTACACCCCTGAGCTGCACATCCAGGGGGATCAAGGAGGGGAACACTTCAGTTAACTGGATATAGCAAGTCATGAGGCTGGATAGAATACATCCAAGAGGTACAAGGCTGATGACTGTGAGCCCTCTCTCTGTCTTGGAAAATGGTCATCTTCTCAGGGCAAGAGTCAGGGGGATCCTGAGAAAGAGGAGAGAAGGCTAAAGACATGCCAGAGATTTTTTTCTTGTGGAATCTTCATCCTTGAAGATTTTCAAAACTCAGATAAAAAAGCCCTGAGAAACCTGCTCCAACTTTGAAAGGAGCTTGCACTGAGAAGAGGTTTGGACTTGCTGATCTCTAGAAGTCACTTCGACCTAAGTTATTCCACAATTTTAATAAATTAGATTTAATGTACTGATACAGTCAAAATCACAGTAAAATATACGTTTAATGGCATCAGCTCCTCTATCCTCCTTCAAATGTAGTTTTAATTGACATATGCAATTTCTATTTGTACCAATGAATCTTAAATTTGAATAGTGAGTACATTTACATCCATCTGCAAAATCCAAAAGCCATATAGAATCATAGCAGCTTTAGAAGGCAGCTAAAGACAGGTATTCCCTCAGAAGTTGGTAGTCACCCCAGGGCTATAATTGTTTAATTTGTGGGAGAGTAATGCTTGGAGAATTATTTGGCCCAGAATGTTGCTTATGAAATCTTAACTGAACTGCTACAATTTATCTTTAAGCACCTGTATTGGGTCTGACCGAGGTAAAGCTCACAGCCCTCACAGTGCTGTGCTGTGCATTGGCAGCTGGATGGGTGCTGATGACACACCAGTGTTTTGGCTGTCCCTCTGACATCCCTCCCCTCATCAACGTGATGGGAGTGGGCAAGATCCTGGCAGGGGACCAGGCCAGCTGACCCAAATTAGCCAAAGGGATATTCCATACCAGATGGTGCCAGCTCAGATGTAAAAGCTAAGGGAGAGAGGACGAGGGGGAGCATTTGTGGTTCCTCCCAGAGGAACTATTACACGTGCTGAAGTCCTGCTTCCCAGGGAGTACCCAAACATCACTCGCTGATGGGAAGTAGAGATTGACTTTTCCCTTTGCTTATGTGCATGCAGACTCTCACTTTTCTTTTTCTTTTTCTTTCTTTCTTTCTCTTTCTTTCTTTCTTTCTTTCTTTCTTTCTTTCTTTCTTTCTTTCTTTCTTTCTTTCTTTCTTTCTTTCTTTCTTTCTTTCTTTCTTTCTTTCTTTCTTTCTTTCTTTCTTTCTCTTTCTTTCTTTCTTTCTTTCTCTCTTTCTCTCTTTCTTTCTTTCTTTCTTTCTTTCTTTCTTTCTCTCTTTCTCTCTTTCTCTCTTTCTCTCTTTCTTTCTCTCTTTCTTTCTCTCCTTCTTTCTCTCTTTCTCTCTTTCTTTTTCTTCTCTGTAATAAAATTGGCATATCTCACCCACTGACTGTTCTCCATCGTATTCTCTCCCCTGTCCCACTGGGAAAGGGAGTGAAAGAGCAACTTAGTGGGCATCTGGCACCCAGCCGAGGTCAACCCACTACAGCATCCGACGGAATTTTGAGCCAATACAAATTCTAGAGCTTGCTATTCAAATATTGGAACAGAACGAACATCCTCATTTTCATTCTCTGAAATACAAAGCAAAGTAACAAAAGCTTCTTTTCTTCCCCCTGCACTATTCTATTAAGGTACAAAGCATGTATGGGCAGGCCTTGCAATGCCTAGACTGCAAAGTCTCCTAGTTGGAGAGGAAGGTACCACAGTGGTAGGAATAACCCCTCCTCTGGGAAAAGGACGTGTCCCTGTTACTCCTCACTGCCATACCCTGAGGCTACACAACAAAAAGGTGCAGGTGAAGGTTGGTATAGAGCAAGGCTACAGGAAATCACAGCAAATCCTTTTAGGATGGGAAATTTTAAGCCCTTTAGCAGATAGGTCTTGGCTAACTCCCCACCCTTGTAACTCATCTGACACACATGCTATGCACTGCAGATACCACTGCTACTGTCCCTGACAGTTTTCTCTTCTTTTATTTCTCCCGAGTAAAGTCATAGTCCTTATGGGACATTTTGGATCCTACATGCCTACCTGCTCTTTCCAAAGGGCTGAATCCCTGCCAGGCAGAGCTGAGCTGGGCTGCAATAGCCTGCAGCACACCCACACGGTGGAAAAAACCTCCTCCTCTCTCAGGAATGGCCTCCAGTGAGCACACCAAAACCAGAGCTGGAGAAGTGGAGGTGCCCCACCATCAGGGAGAGGGTTGCACCTGGTGGCACCAACCTTCACCGTGCCCCTGGTACCTCACAGGGCACATGTGGCTCCTCAAAGGTTTTGTTAGAGATGTGGGATGTTTCCTTGCTTCCATCTCACCCCCACACCATTTACAAAGTCGGCCACGGCTTGGGCCCTCTCAGGTTTTAGTCTGGGAGATTATTGTGATATACGTTTTTCCTGTGGCTTGTTGCAAGAGATCTTTTTAAAGCACAATGTCAAAAAATTATGTGATTCAAATACACAGATTATTGAGATAATATTAATATATATAAGGCAAACTCCAGGGAATACCAGGTGGTATTTCTCCTTGCTGCTCTGGAATTGTACTTAAGATTTATGTGTGAAGCATGTGGACTTTAAATATTTTGATGCCTATGCTTGCACCGCAGAAGCAAATCCGTTAAACATGTAAAATAGAGTAATAGTCCTTCCAAGCATCTTTGTTATAAAGAAACTGATTATCATTAAAAATTAAAGTTTATGGTTTTGTGCTAGGTCTTGGCAACAATGTCCTGCTTTATTCTGCTGTGTAGGAGTCACATAGATACAAAGACATTCAGTTCAAAAATTATGAACAAGGTAAAAGAGAATGTTTAAAGTATAAAAGTTACCACAACAAAAATAAGAAAGGAAACATCCTAGCTGTCTACCTGCATTTATGGTGCTGGTATCACAGATCTTTTCTGCTGTGAAGTGAACTGATATCAAAAGTTGTGAATCATTAATTCAACTCTCCTATAAGTTACTTAATGGTTTATAATTTATTAGTAGTTTGGCTTCTAGAAACTATTTGATAAATCAAATTTCAAATTTATTAATAGCTAAAAATAGACATCACCTATATAAATGGGGGAAAATAAAGTCTCCACTGTGTAAGGACCAGAGTCTGGAAATATTATTTGATATTACATGCCAAACAAGGTTTTTATACATTTGTCTCTTTGGAAAAATTGAGACCTTAGACATAAGTAGCACTTTGTCATTGATGGGAGACCCACTGAGATTAATCAGATGTCTGGAATTTCACCTAGCCATTTTCCCTGCCCAGGTGAAAGTTGCCCTGAAAATTGGGCACCAGGCATAATTTTTCCAACAGCTGCTTTGTTGTGCTATGTAAGTCAAGTCCATTAGTCACCTTTTGGCCCAACACACAAACTGAAGCAGCACATTAAAGAATTCATGCATAGGCAGAACTGGGACATTTCACTCCTGATGGACAGCTGCAAGTGACAGCAGAAAACCAGAGAAGGATGGATTAATTTTAGGAATACTTACTCCATAGATTTAGGCTATACAATTCTTTCATGCAAAGAGAGCAAACAGAGAAGGATGCCTGTGCCTCATTCATGCCCTTGGCAATGTTTGATAGCACAGGGGGATAGAGATTTCAGAACACAAAGCGACTACCCACACCTCCTTCCCCAATGAGCAGGCATTCTTAAGGAAATAATAGCTTTCTCTTTAAGACAGAAATATTACCACATTTCATTCAGTATTGAACAATATGATAGTTTATTGCAAGCCCCAGTCACCTGGAGAGATTTTGCTGAAGGTGGGATAGAACAGGATAGGTCTCAGTAAGCAGGTTAGAATTGTTTCAGTACCAGTTAAACAGTTGTGCTTCTGGTGGGGATTTTCAAGGAGGGAGATCACCATTTGTGCAGTGAGTTTTTGAGAATACAAAATTGGAAGAGTGGTAGGGCAGTTTTAATCTGTAAGCTGATGATACCACGCAGTTAAAACTGTGCTGCTTCAATGCACTGCTCTAATCTTAGATCACTTTGGTGTGTACATGCCACCAGGTGATCCAAAGCTGCACACAGAGAAGGGGTACTTTTGATGCCTATTAAGGTGGGAAGACGGAGGTAGAACACACAAATATGTCTATTTCTCTGCAGTGGGAGGAGTGAGGGGAGCCTGGGAATCCCCAGGAGTGTTACCAAGCTGGCAGTCATAAAATACCCGACACACTCTTGGGGATAGTCTAAAACTGAGCACTGGAGATGACAGTGCTGTCTCACCTCTTGAGAGACAGGCAATAGAGGCACAGCTTATCTACAATATGGGAGATTGAGCTGCAAGTCAAGTCTCTGACAAATGGAGATGGGAGAATCTTATCTTTTAAATGGCTACCATGAGCAGTTATTGTGAAATAACATTCATCTTCTCTGATGAAGATTTTCTTCATTTTGCACAGTTAGAAAAATTTACTGATGTTTCTCAGACCAAAAAGAGTTCTAAAATTTAGCTGTCAGGGGTTTTGAAAAGTAAAATTTTTTAAAAAAGGAGAGAAGTTCCTGCCTCTTTGGTAACTCTCATTGAAGTATTTTGTACAAAGCAGAAGTACTTTCATAGAATAAGCCCCGAATTTTAGAGCACTGGAGTGGGGAAGAACTGAAATTAATCAGAGGAATATTTGGATCTGTGCTAACTACATCCTAGGACAACACAGTTAGTACTCCCCTGAAAAGAAATTAACAATGAACATTTTCTTTTGCTCTCTATATTTTGGGGGTCTTGTAAGTCTTGCAAGGGGCAGTGAGGCTGTACAAAGTTAAATAGTTCTCTGACCAGGACAAATTTTTCTGTTTTTTTTTTTTTTTTTTTTAATGATGCTTCTAGAGTTTTCATTTACCATCAGAGAAATAAGCACAAGAACTGTGCAAGGGTACAGGAATATTGTTTTGTTGGTAAATGTATATGTGGAATGACCTTTTATGTATCTATTTTTTTAACTACAAGCTAAAGTAAATGTAGTTTCAGAAGCTTTTTTTTCTTTCTGTCCTGACTATCCAGTTGAAAATAAATTGTTTTCAGCTTGTTTGTTTTTAATTCTTCATTTTATGTTGCTTTCAAGGAAATGTCACCTCTCAAGAACAAAAGGTTAAGTCACACAATGCTGAACTATATAATCAGTCTGCTTGACAAGCCTACACTGCTGAAAATATTAAAGAATGAGCACCTGACTAGTAGACAAGCCATCTCCACTGACAAAATTTCATTTTCCAGTGTTTTAATTATTCTCATGGGTCATCCCATCTTCATATACATCAGCATTGATGTTACCTCATGACTGGTAAACACCAGCAATTTATTTTCTTCAAACCAGAATCTACAATTAGTAATGAAATTTCCTGAGTCTGTCCCAGTTGCACTGGTGTGATGAAAGACTAAAGAGCTCTGCCACTCAGCATTTGCATTGCTTATTCTTGCCAAAACCTTATTAAAAAAGCTAGCAAAAATGTTTTGACACAGACAAGATTCCTGAGTATAAGTAGCCTGTTTATTTACAAGAATGTTCTGTACAACTTATGAAATATCCTACTGAATTTCAGACTGCCTTAGATTTATGAGGTTTTGTTATTCAAACACAAAAAAGAGCCATGAGGTAACTGCAGCTAATTTGCTGTTTGGAGTGCTTGGAGAAAGTGGCAATTCATTTTGTGGCTCTCATTTAAACACCAAGAGAAGATATTGTGATCTGTGAACTAGAACAGAAACATTATTGTTATGTGACATAGTGTGGAAATTCATATCAATGCAAATGAGGGGGGAAAATTGTTAAATAAAATAAACTACTACTTCAGTACCTGTGGGTATTTTACTTTGACCCATCTTCAGGAAAGGAGGCTCCTTTAAATTCCATACTGATTTTTGAGGCAGATAAGTATATGCTTTCTGCCTTTCAAAGGCAACCTGCTGTTTGCTGTCCATATTTTTTCATATTTAAAATAACAAGATCAGGAAGAATAGCAAACTTATGTACATGATAATAGAAAGCAATATTTACAATGTGCTACTGATGAAAATATGTTTGAAGACCTTCTTTGTATTCACTTGTTTGAACAAATAATTAATTCATGCTGAAGCCTCTTCAAATGCATGGATATGACATGGTCTACTCTTGATCACAAAGAAAACAACGTGAATGCTGGTCCCCTCTTCAGTGCTGGCTTCCTCACTGACCTGTACTGTGTGCTTGTCATTCTTCATAACTATGAATTCAAACACTGGAAATGGGAAACAGACACTTGGCATTCTTTGCTGGAAATCAGATTTAAAACCATGGAAAACTGAAAGTCTGAATGTGATTACTGATTTAACTACAAGCATTAAGGGTGAAAAAATGTAATAAGCCTTTAAGGTATCAGCAGAATAAGATCAGAACAGAGCAAGAGTCACAAAAATTTACATATAACTTGAGAAAACAGAATAAAGTAGCATTAATTGGCCTCAGAATAATACCGTAAATGTTCCAGGGGTCATGTATGTTTGCTCTTTGACTTGGAACACAGATGTTTATTATAGTTCAGTATTTTGTTGTGATAAATATCCATTCCCAAGTCAAGCCCTGATTCAGCAGTATGTCCACATTTAATCACATATTGAACTGCAAAATAGTTACTTAATTATTTTATTGGGTTGCGGCACAGACATAATCACTACTAGATCTATTATTGAATTATAAATATTTAAATTAGTGAATCTAATAGTATTTGCTATATATACATTTGGGTCACTTCAAAACCAATGAGTATTTCAGCTGAAAAATTTAACAGAAAAGGACAAAATACAAAGGGCAAACAATGTCCCTGCTTGTTACCATTGGATTTGCATCAATAGCTATGATGCTGTCATCAGCTCCCAAGCAGTTTATATGTGTGGCACTCCTTGCATCACACTGTACACCCCATCCTGTCCTGCTGTACCCTGAGCATGGTTTATTGCACCTGTGACATTGTTGGAGCCTTTTGCTGGAAAAGAGAAATACCAGACTGGACACCAGAAGATTACAACTAATTGTCTACTGGTTGGCTTGGTCAATGTCCTTATGTTTGAGTGCCTCAGGGCAAAATTCATCCTTCAGGCACTGCTTTGAGAAAAGAATGAGGAAAAGTCCCTGAGGCAGGAGCAGTCCCTTGAGGATGCTCCACAACTCTGGAACTGCACCAAGAGCAAGACTTCTTCTGCTGACTCAGCTACACTGGAACAGGTGAGTTTGGAGCAACAGTATAGGCTACAGGGTATAAAGGAAAACAGGAATAGATTGTGTATGCTCCCATACATGTGGTTATAGTTTTTACTCCAAAATTCTTTACTAAAGTAAAAAACAAGGGCCAAGAAGTTGCAATTAACTTATTAATCATTTTTAGACTAATGTTAGTAATATTGAATAATATAACTAATGCAAATGAGCTGGTAATTTGGCCCTACTCTGAAGAGTTACAACAACACAGGGAATGCAAAAGAGAAAATAAAACCTGCACATCATTCTTGGGACCTGAGAAAAAATGCTTTGTTCCCTGCTCCTTTGCCATGCACCACAAAAAAAAGGGGGAAAAAAAAGCTGCAAAGATCAAATAATTGAATGGTCAAAATTGGCCTTATCAAGTGATGAAAAACAGTCTTTACCAAAAAAAAAAAACCTAGAGCACAAAAATTAATCTAAATGATTCAAAGTAGTGCAGTAGTCTTTCACAGTATAAAGACTTTACTGTTTACATTTCTTACAGTAACAGCCAGTAATAAGAACATTTTGTTCTTTGAGTTTACACAGGACATTTTAGATTTACTATGGGGAAGGATACCATGACAGACAGATGGGTTTTTTCCAAAAGGAGGTGATAAGGTAAACCAGAGGAGCACATAAAATGCAAATGCACAACCTAAAACACCAGAAATTTTCATGCTTTTTGATATTGCAAGTGTTTTTTCCAAACATGTAATTAGCTCATATATTTCCATATACACTTTTATATTTAATATACTATCCTAGATATTTTATTTAATAAACCCTAAAAGTAGTGGTGTAAATAGAAAAAAACCCCAGTAATTCCTTCATCTTCCCACATTTTTTACCTGATTAGACAGTATTATAGCTTTCACAGAAGCAAATACTATAATTAAGTCTATCAATTTCATTACAACTTCACTGTTCTCACCTGCTCATCCTCCTTCTCCAGAATTATCCTTCTGTACCTCGATTCAACCAAAATAGCATTTGGAATGTATCATTGTAATTTGTGGCTTATTGTGGATGCTGTTTTTAGAAAGTCCACTAAAAACAGGTTCATCCCTGTGAATTGGGTGTACAGGATAGAGGAAAACAAAGAGGGGCCCACATGCAGCTGTGGGGATGGTCTGCCTTGGGAAGGCTGCTGTGGTTCCTGCTCCTCATCCCCCACAGTGTCCTTGTGGCAGAACTCACACCTGCGTGGGAGGCAGCTCAGCTATCAGAGCACGCAGCAGGTGCTGCCAAGCAGGCCCTGTTTGCAGCACAGAGAGCTGGGAGGCACCTAGAATCCATGAGATGATGCCATGCTGCTGCCAGCAGAAGAGACTGTCCCCTCCTGCCCACTGCTGAGGCCCCTTCTCATGCGCTCATTTGGCTGCTCACCTCGCCCAATGCCCAGCACATTCAGTTTGCTGAGCTGGCAGAAAACCAATACAGAAATAAATGAATTTTTAAAAAGTTCATTTCTGCTGGCATATTGAGCTAGATCCTGGCTTCAGAGAGAGAGAGGAGAACTGCACAGCCAGGGATGAGGGGGACATGAGGCAGAGCAGAATGCCCTCATCTTATGCCAGCAGATGCATGAGGTCAGTGCTTTCTTCGGAGCTCACCCCAAGGTTGCCAACAGTCAACTTCAACAGTAAACAATTTTCTTAGATGTTTAAAAGTTAAACCAAGCCCTTTAGAGAGGACAGGTCCAGAACTGAGGGGTCAATAATCTCAGTGGGGAGCTAAGGATAGCAGGCAGGCAGAAGCAGACCAGGGCAGGGACCCCCTCGCCTGTCTGAGCTGCTTGACAATAGCACATCTTCTGTTGAGAGGAAGTTAAGAGAGCTTAAACGTAGAACATCAAAATGTAACAGGAAGGGTAAATAGTTAGTTTGTGAGAATTGGAGACTAGAGTCAGGAGAATTTTCAGCGGAAACTTTTTAGTCAGTGACATGAAAAGCAGCAACTGGATCTGATGGCATCAAACACCCCTAGGACGAACCCACGCTGGAGTCCTCACACTGTCAGCTACGCTTTGATGGGTACAAAGGTCGTTTCTCAATTACTGACATAACCAATAACAATGGTTTTTCACAAATTTTGAACTAAAAATCGAGTTTCCAGTGAGTTACCTTCGCCCAGTACTAAGGCTGTCATTTCTCCTTAAAACACATCTACATTTTTTCAGTCCCCCAGGACAGTGAAACTACTCTGCATGAATGATTCCTTCATATGAAAATTATTCTTATGGTTTGTAAGCATAAATGGAGTTCAGATGTCATGTCTGACAAAGAGGATGTCCCTCGTGAGACTGCCAAAGCAATCCCCATGCAGTTTATGAAATGTGGGTGATGTTATAAAACTGTTGTGCCACTGAAAGCCTCTATGTATGTGAAGTGTGCTATTTGTGGTAGTGCTTCTGTCATTCAGCTCTGAGTTCAGAGATAGTGAGCAAACTGTTGCATGGAGAAGACCCCAATAGGTGAGAAACACTGGACTAGGATAAGGACTAGGCATGACTTGTTAAAGTGGTTCCTTGCTTTTTAATTTAGAGAGAGCTTTTGTAGCAGAGAAATTTCCCTGGATGGCTTCCAGATTTTGGTTGGTGACCATCTAAATAAAAATAACTAAGGCAGTGCTGGAAGCAGAGATCAGAACTACATGCATTTGCTCCCAGAGGAGAGCCCTGAACAGACAGAAAAATCTCCTTATCTTCTCCTGGAGAGTAGCTGAATTTCAAAAGAAACACAGTGCAGAGTTTTTCTACTCTAAAATCATCCATAAAAGTTACAAGATTTATTATGACTCATGTTTATACCTCCAAGGGCTGAAAATTAGACTTCTTCAGCTGCCAGAGAGAGAAGCAACTTCAAACTAAGCTGAGGCTTAGATATACCCTCTGACTTCAGCTCCCAGAGACAGCCACCTGACTTAAGATCCTTTTGGATCTGAACCCGAGAGTCTTAACTGCATTTTCCTGGCTGCACTTACCTAACATCCCAAGTCAGCTATTCCAAAGCTGGTCTTGCTCTTGTACCACACACGAAGATCATTCTTCTTTAGGCAGTTTGTTCTTTAATTTAATGTTAGATGTTGTAGTATATGGACTCATTTGCAGATAAATTCACAATATCTTATGAAATTATGGCAATGGAATAACATTCTGCTCTTTGTACTTTGGCCTCAAGAAGTGTTATTTTTCACTAAGTATAATCACATTAAAATAAATATACTTGCTCTCTCATTCTGTCATTATAGATTATCATTATGGCCTCGCAGTAATGTGCTATTTTCCACATGTCCAGGGATTTACAGGACTCCCTCATGCTTTGAAACAAGCCATTACACATACAACAAAAGCACTACTCTCAGTCTAATCACTATTGCTTTGCCTCTTTTTTCCTGAGGCTGCTTTGTTTTCTGGAACCTTACAATGTACTTACAAAAATCTAATGTACCTGGTGCCTATTTCTTTAAAAAATCCTGTGTCAAATGGCAGCAGACAGCAATAACACATGGTTAAAATCACCATCATAGAATTATAGAATATTCTGTGCTAGGAGTGACCCACCAGAGTCACTTTTTTTTCTTTATTTTTATTAGATAGTTGTCTGGAAGAAGAAATAAGGAACACATCTTTAAAGCATGTTTAACAATTCTTTCTTCCAGATCCAGTCTGATCCAAAGCACTGCTGGCAGCTGCACTATTAATGTGTGTTATCCACAGAGAACTGAGCAGAGAGAACTCTGCTTTTCTTTCTTTCTTCTTTTCTCTCAAAAATTCACTGAAACTATTAGAGACATTCCAATCCCATGCTCCAGATGGGAGAGCACAGAGGAACACATGATAGCTCACTTGCTACTGATGTGTTTGTGCTCTGTCCAACAAACACTGACTGTCTGGCCTAAGTACTCACTTGAAGGCACTTGGAAATGCTCCAAAATTCCCCAGTTCAGATGTGCCCAAAGAAGGTCTCTTGGCTATATTTACTTTCAGTGTCCTCTGCAGTCCCTACTGACACACACTTCACACCGATTTCAAAGGGAAATTTTATGAATCCATACTGACACTTTCAACAGGACACTTTCAGTACTGACACTTTGAACACTTTGACCTTAAGCTTTTATAAGTGCAGCATCTTTAGCCCTTCCATTCCTGCGTATTGGCTGGAAATAAGTACTTTGGTTACTTCTTTTTGATAGTGGCTTCTGCATAAACTCAACAGAATAGATAAGTTACTCATGCAAGTCTTGTGGAAAGGCTGCTGAGATAAAACACTGAGAAGAAATAAATGGGGTGGACCAGGGGCTATTGTACTACAGCATTTGCAAACGCCATCTATGAGTCTGGAGGATATACCTGGTCTAGGTAATTAATGGGAATAAATTGTGCTACAAAGTAAAAGAAAAAGCTGATATGCCAGAAAGAGGGAGAGAAGCCACTGGGAAGGCATTCACAGTCCAAGTCTCTGACCCTCCCTCCAAGCTAGCTCAGGTGCCACCACCCTGATGGTACTTTGGAGAACAGCAGCAGCCAATCTGTCCCTTCTCCTGGTGCAGCATGGGCTATCCCTGACTTTGACAGCAAGCAACAACTGGTCAAGGTGTGCCCGGAGGCATTGTACTGTCAGAGCCAGTAAGAGTGCCTCAGAGCTGGCTGAAAAAGCAACAGGGATCTGCCCACAGAGAACTGTAAAACAGGCAGTGGCCGCAGGAGCATGAGCAGATGGAGCAACAAAGCAAGATCTGAGGATAGACCTGGTCTGTGCATGGGGCAGGGAAGCAATAGCCAATTCTGGAGCCGATCAGGAGACCACAGTCCCAAAAGAGTGCTGGTTTTGCTGTATGAGCACAGCCCCAAGTCCTGATACTGGGTTTTGTCTTTCCTTAGTCTGATGTCTTACAAGTGAAGAGAGAAAAGATGCTACAGGGATATAGCATCTGCTGCCCTCTAAAAACCACTACCAAGAGCTGAGACAGATGGAGGTATCTCCCTGCCTCTAATGCTTGAATCAGCCGCTTTTGTACAATGTAGCTTCAAAGTTGCTCAAGCTTCAGAGCAGCTTGTTTATGACTGCTGCAACTTTAATGAGTGCTTAACTTGTGGTGGAAATGTCCAGCTGCCTGTCTTTGTGGGGATGGAGGCAGAGATAACCACAATTTGCTCTAACACAAATGGCAAAAATAGTGGGATATACAGTTCTTTCAAAAAGTTGCTATTGTTGAGCCTTGCAGTGCTCAGTATTAAGCAGAAGGTCTTGAGAGGTGAGATTTAGCTAGAATTACCTACAGAGACTACTTGATATCTCTGCTAAAGCAAAGTAAATGGCAGGGAAAGATCTGCTGGAGAACAGAAGAGAGAGAATACTCAGAAGCTGATTAATACTCCACTGGCTACCATTCAGGATAGCAAAAACTCTTCAGAATTTTCAGTTTTGACCAAGTAAAAGGTTGAAATATTCATTATCTGAGACACAGGTATGCCAAATGGTTTCCACAAAATATTACTGTCATGTTTTCTTATATTTACCACAATAGGACTTATATTGGCCTGCACTGGCGTACTTCTAGATATGGGTATAGTGAGGGTTTATGCATGACAAGGATAGAATGCCTTAAGTTTCTTTGCTGGGTGGGTCTACTATGCTGCAGTACCTTCAAAACATATTAGGAACTGCTCATAACTCCAGTTTCTAAAAAAAGATTGGGCAGTGGACAAGGAAGAGGTGGGGGGGAAGCCTTAGGGTGATGAAGCAAGAGGTCTGACTCAAAACCTAGATTCAGTTTGTTTCCAAGGTAGATTAAAGGAAGTAGAGCACTTAGGTGTTTCAAAGGTAGTATTAATCATTCTCTAAAATTCTCCAGAGGTCTATCTTTGAAAGAAACCTGCATTGATATTAAGAAGAAAAAAACAGTTTTGGAAACAATCACTGGTTTGGGATTAGGGGAATTTGATAAGAAAATATCTGTGTGAGTCAAAGGACTTAGGGCATGGTAGCCAGCAACGAAGAAGATGAAGTCTTCCATTGGATTTAAACTGTTAATCTCAGGGTTTGTGCCTTTAACCAAGCTGTACCTGGTATTGCATATAAGTAATGTAAGATAAATCAGACATAATATTTACCATGCTTTCATGCAACTTCCTATTACTTTTGTTTAGATCACTTGCTGTAATAGTGACTTTGTATAGACACTTCTTCCTAGACAAGAGACACTTATGATTTGTAATGAGCAACAGCAAAAGGTAAAAGAGTTTAGAACTGACAGCTGCCTCACAGTCATATTTAAAGGGTTGGCAGACTTTGTCCTTTTGTGCTTCTCCACTAGCACCCAAGTGGGATGCAGGCGATTAGCAGCTTGGAGAAGTGGTAACGAGCACAAGCAAGATAAAAATTGGCTACTTGTCCAGCAATCTTCTGTCTGGTTTCCAAACTTGAAACCTAGACACTGCCTGTCTGTGCCCTCAAACCAAGAAACTCAGAAACCCTCTGTGTGGTGCCTTCAAACCAAGGGGGGCCACGAGCAAAACAGCCAGTCCTGGTGGCAGCAAAAGTCACTTTTTCCACAAGGACCATAGGTGTGAGAGACGTGGCTGGGAACAAGGTGGATATCTGGTGTACAGTTGAATCCCAAACCACCATTGGAAGGAGCCCATGGGGAGAGGATTGTGTGAGCTGCCCTAGCAAGCTGATCATGGCTTGGTCTCCCAGATCCCTTGATCTAGGAGAATTCTTTGTCTACATTAAAGCACAAAGATGCTCGAGTGATTTAACAGTTCAAGAATGTCAGCTCATCACTGCAAAGATTATATTTGCACCTAAATACCTGCATTCATACAAAAAGCTCATGTTTTTTTGTAAGAGTGGCACAGATTTTTCTGTTGCTTGAATTATTGCCAATATGAGTTAGCCTCCTATATGCACCTTTGTTTTCATTCCAGAGGCTGCAGAGACACCATTAATAAACCTGGAGCATAACACTTCTTAGTGTGGAGGTGTTAAGTTGTTTGAATTTAAATAAATATGGAAAATAGATATATCTAGTAATTTTTATTTGGTATTCCTCATTGTCTATGTAAAAATTTTCAGTCATTCAATAAGATAACAGAAAATATGGTATATCACTATCAACTCTTTTTATTTTATTTTAATTTCCCTAATTTCTTCTTGATGATCCAGATCACTAAATCAGGATAAACAAATTTCCTTTACAAAAGAGTGTTCTTATCTAAACTTGAAAAGAAATTTAAAGTGAATGTAATTTAAAGGCTCAAAACCCAAGTAAAATCCAAACAGCAAAAGTATTTTAATAGGAAAAAACCAACATAATTTTTAAACAATCCTATGATTTTTTGAGGCTGACTCATGATTCTGTAATGTTTAAAGTTGGCAATACTGATACCCTGTGATTTAGATGACTAATCACAGACTGAAAAGCTAATAATCAAAGTAAGCAGTTTGTGAAGTACCCACAGACTAGAAAATATGTTTCTCAACTACTCAGCAAAGGCTTATGTATAAATTGACAACAAAGAGAATCAGTTTATATAACTGTTTCACAAAGAGAGAAAAGAGCTAATCAGTTAATCAGTTATTTTATTTGTATCACATAATGCTACCAGCTGCAGTACTGAGTGTGAAGAGGGAAGAGCATGAAATGGAGAGAATAACAGGATAGCTCTTCAGCACTCCATTCACAGGGAACAGGGGAGTGTGGATGGAATTCAGCAAGCAAAATGCAGGAGTAAAAGCTGTCTGAAGTAAGACTGCAATTACACTGCACACCAGATGAGAACATACCTGGGGGAAGGAGGGAGGCAAGTACAAAAGGAAGTCAGGAGAGAAGTGATCTTTTGGCAAAAAAGAGTTAAATCTGGTAACAAAATGCAGCCCATGGAAGACAGCTATGGGGCAGACTGAAGAGAATGAAAGCAGAAGATAAAACATCATTTGCAGACAGGTAGAGGCAACAGGGGTGACACCTGGTTTCTTGGTGGGTTTTCTGATTAGATCCATTTTTTGTGCACAGTAGTTCTCAGCTGGGCTCTTTCCAATCTTTTATCTTATCTGACGGTAAGCAGACAGCAGAAAGAGGTATATGTAGCACGTGCTTGGCACCAGTTATATTTCCTAACAAAAAGATGGATTTTTTTTCTGAAACTCTGCTCATAGCAAAGTGATGTTGGCAGAAGCTAAAGCATCCAGACGTATTGAAGCTGCTCAATCAGTCTAGTTCTCTTAAAGTAGGAATGAAAAGGAAGGATGATTTCTAATTTTCAGAAGTCAAAGACAAACTGAAGAAATGCAGCTGATATAGTGGAACTTAATTTATTGGCTTGCAAAGGGAGAAAACAAAACCATTTTGAAAAGAAACACTACACGTTTCTCTGAATTAATATTTTTGTTGCTGCTTCATTGCAAAATATAAAGGATGTGTAGCATTGGCCCACATATTTGTACCCTCTTTATATAAAATGTATGTCTTCTTTAAATAAAATTTGTATTCTCTTTATCTAAAATTCAATAGAGCTGTTAGTAGTTTCAGAAAATTTGCCCACAAAGGCTTATTTAATTACAAGTCTGCCAAATTGGAGTTTTGCTTGCTTTTGAAGAACCTGTTTTAGGCAGGGTATTACATTGGTAGGATCTCTAATCTGATCCTGCATGGAAGCTCACATATTCCCGGGAAAATTAACCTTCAATAAAAGCAAGCAAACCCAAGAAATTGGAGTGGAGAAAAATGATTCATCTGTATTAGGGCTTCCTAAAGTAGCTGTCACTGATCAGCCATCATTGCAACCTCTGAAGTGCTGCAAAATTGGAGTGGATCCCAAAATTCAAAGGAAGATTGCAGACTAAACTGGAAAGACAGAGGGACCTATTTCACAGCTGTCATCTAGATAGGAAAGATATTCCATTCCTTACTCCAGATGGAGAGCAGCTCACATTTGGACACAGGGAGTGAGGGGGTGACTGAAATGTGGGGATCCATTCATGAGCTGCATGTACAATGCAGCTCTTTTGAACACGTTGCAGTAACGTACCAGGAAAGGCAGGGGGGCATCAGCATAATTAACCCTCTCATGCAGGAAATGTAGGTGCCACTGAAGGCAGCACTGTTGCATGCATGCCTCACATTCAGAGCATCATGTCTGCTTTGCTTTCATGTTTATTTTTAATAAAAGCCTTAACATTAGCTATGGCACTTTGACTGCAGGAAACCCTTGTTTGGTGACAACTTTCTGCCTCTGTTGACATAATTTCTTAATTAACTGTAAGTATGAGATTTACTCAATAAAATAAATATTTCTACAGAAAGGCATGCAAGCACACAAAGGAAAAGTATTTACATAAATATATTAGGGAGGGTGACACAAATGTCCATGACAAAAGGTCCTAAAAAGGCTTCATGAAAAAAAAAAAAAAAAAAAAAAAAAAAAAAAAAGGACAACTGTACCTATGATGCATCAGGAAGAACATCAAGATCAAGAACATCATCAGCCAAACAAGGGATTGTCCCACTCTGCTCTGTACTGAGCCTGTCTCACTTTGAAAATTGTGCGCAGTTTTGGGGCCACAATATAAGATAGTAAGCTAAAGGAGAGCCACAAGGGTGGTGGAGCGCCTTGAGTGGAACCTGTATGAGGAGCTGCTGAAGTCACTTGGTCTGTTCAGCCTGGAGGAGACCAAGGGGACACCTCACTGCAGTTCCAGCTCCTCGTGAGGGGAAGAGGAGGAGCAGACCCACCAGTGGCCACTGGTGACAGGACCCAAGGAAACAGCATGAAGCTGAGTCAGGGGAGGGTGGGAGGTTTAGGCTGAATATCAGTAAGATGTTTCACAACCAGAGGTGGTTTGGGCACTGGAACAGGCTGGCTCCCCAGGGAAGTGGTCACAGCACCAAGACTGACAGAGTTCAAAAAGCATTTTGACAAGACTCAGGAACAGCACATGGTGTGACTCTTGGAGTGTCCGGTTCAGGGCTTGGATTTAGACTCAAATATCCTGATGGATCCCTTCCAACTCAGTATATTCCATGATTCTTTATTCTATGAAATGTACATGAAATGGATAAAAGTTGCTAGAAAGGTTTGTAAAGAGCAACTCACCATGCAATGTACTGACAATAAATGGACAAAAGAACCCTGTGTATTTTCGAGGCATGTTTTTAATATCCAGGGTATTTCAATGCATTTATTTAACTGAAAAAAATCATAATATTAATGCAAAGCATATAAAAATTGAAATGAAATACATCTTGATTATTCTGCCTGCATATATAGACTTTGTAGAGCACATCCTGTACATTCTATGTGTTCTTACTATTCATACCATTTGATATGTGTTTACAAGACATGACATTGTTCCACCCAGCTCACCTCTCCTTAGATGCTTGTAAACTAACATACTGATCTAATAATAGACATTAAATATGACAGTTTGGGGATCTGCCTTGAGGAACTCAAACATTTCTATTTTATTTCATGAACACTTTGCAAGCTTATACACTTATGGTTTTTATTGCAACCTTGAATTGTTTGTCTTGCTTCAAGGAAAGGAGATACTGATATATGAGGGGCAGTTTGCATGTGCTTCTCTCTTCTATTTTCCCTAAGAATTAAGTCTGATTCATGTATTAAAGGATTTGCCAGAAGCCTGCCTGTCCCTGACTGAAACTGTCACAGTTTCAGTCAGGGACATTTCATTCTGCCTCTGCAGAATGAAATGGCAGCATGGGGGAAATGCAAAGGGATTGTGCACAAGCTGTTATGAGACAGAGTCTTGACACAGCTCTGGAGGGAAAAAGGAAGAGCACCCCCGAGCTCAGCCCTCCAGAGAGACCTCAGCCTTGGCCTCTATATCCACAGGAGTTTTCGAGTGCTGCTAAAGGTCAGGCCACAGCAAACAAGGGTTTGGACATAAATCAGGGAGTTCTGGAAATCAGGACTGCTTAGCTCTACAGGCACAGTTATGAAAAGAGATCAGTACAGCAGGATGCCTCCACTAGAGTAACTGCAGTCGAAACAGCAATGTGTGATGCAGCAAGCTCTAGAGTCATCTTGGAGAGAGGAGGCTCCCAGTAGTGCACTGAAACCCTACCAGAAATGCCTTTATCTCAGGGAACTGCTCTGCTCTTCATTAGCTCATTGCAGCTGTGTATCTCTATCTCAACAATTTATTTCTTCCCTGAAAAAGTGTAAAATGTGGATGCATAATGACAGCGAAATCCAAAACTTGGCAGTGCTTTATACATGAATTCTTGCATTTCAGCCTGCATGACACCCAACAAAAAACTGCCTCATATCCACCAGCACTCATCCACCTCATTTCACTCCCTATGCTCACACCTCTGCTTGCTCTGCAGGCTCTCAGACGACCACTGAAGTCTCCATAGGTAGAATCCTTTGCTGAAGGCCTGTTAGCCTCCAACAGATCTGTGATTTTTGGTAGAGAAAGGGAAAAGAGGCAGCTGTCTCACAATACTGCCTGGGTACATTTGATCTCTGAGAACTGCCAGGATATAACCCACAACTCCCCCACTGATGATGGTGATGCTGTTAGATCCCTGATGCACAATTAACAGACTGTGTGGCCCCAAGGAAAAGCTGAAAGCAGACAACCAGCATGGCTGCAGTGCAGCAGCTGAGATGGTGAGCTCGTCACACAGCAGCAGTGAGCCTGGGGACCAGAGAGGGCTGTGGGCAGAAGCCCATCGGTCACACAGGGACCCCCAACGCCACAGGGAGCTGGGAGTACCAAAAAGCCAAACCAGCACAGCCATGAAGGTGCTGTAGGTACAGTGGATGGGATTCACATGACTCATATTCGTGTTCTCCATAGGCAACAGAGAGAAGCAGACACCCTGAGAGAGACATCCAGATGGGTTTCTATGGCAGACAGATGAGCCATCTCTGAAAGCCTGTTCTCTCTTTGACTGCAAAGGCTGACTACGCAGGATCCACAGCAGTGTACTCTGTGGCTCAGAAAATTGAAAATTATTGCACCACAGTGAGCTTGACTCTATTTTCCAAATATACACCTTATCTAAAACTTATATATATTCTGAATTTTGAAAACAAATTGTTTATTTCTGCTGGTTTAATTTAAGTTACTCACCAGTCAGTTTTCCATTTTGCTTCTTTTATATTGTATGATAATAGGCATGAAAGATTTTTATTATAATATTTATAAGCATATTTACACACATTTATTTAGCCTACACATTAACATGTGAATGCAGATGTTTAAAAAATTTTGTTCTCAGCCTTCACTGTCAAGTATCATTGCTGTTTTAAAAAGCATTCATATGAATATTTACATTTGAAAGTGTGCTACTAGAAATTTACAGTATGCTTTCACATGCTGCATCTCAAATGCATATAATGGTATACATCTTGTTTTAGACAGTAGGCTTGAGCATGGTCTGTTCCATATTTTGCTGGGTTCTTCTGAAACCTTTGAAAGAGAAATCAGTTATCAGTGATTTCAAGAGGCTTTGGACTGGACTTCCTATTATCTGATTAAGACAAGTGGCCCAGTTTACTTCTATTTTAAAATTCTCCCTAACTTGGAAGCTACAGTAATAGCACTGTCACTCTGAGAAATTACATGCACCTCACCTGGAAAGACATGTTTGGAGAGATAAAACACACATTTGGAAAGAAAACCGTGTAATTGCTGCAAAAGTCACAGGTACTGAGAGGCTGGAAGCAAGGAGCAGCACATGTAGTGCCTGACCTCAGGCTTATTATCTCTTTCATCCTGCTGTATCATCCACTTCTGCCTAGGCTGATGTTCATATTTCAAGCTCTACATAGAGAGCTGAGGCTAAATCCCCAAGTCCCTCACCAAAACTGATGTTAATTTAACTTAATTTTCAGCCATAGGTTCTTGCTGTGTTGTTGCCTGCAAGGTAGGAAAGCATGCTCCTGTCAGACCCTTTTACTCTGCTCTAGCTTTGTGTTCAGCGGTCTGGGGACCTCCCCACCTTCCCTTCCCCAGGAACAGACATTCCTGCTGGCATGCCCTTCACAGAGCTCTGTGCCTCAGCTGCTGTGGGTTACCCCCCAGGGCCCCCCAGGGCCCCCCAGACCTCTGTGTCTGCTGGGACTGCCACCAGCACCCTGCAGCACTCAGACTGCCACCCTCCATCAGGGACAAAGCTTCATCTCAGCTTCTGCCTCAGACTCCTTGCTCGTATGCCTTCAATCTTCATTCTCAGTTCATTATATTGTACTTGAATTAACAAAGCAAAACAATGAACAGAAACCATTTAGAGAAGAATCTACATAATTTTGTAGAATCTGTGTGCCTTCTGCATGCTTTACCAGCCATGTTTTCATTTAGACCACTGCCAGAGTACTGAGCAGCTTTCAGTCAATAACCAGTCTCTGCAAATCCCCCCCAGGAAAAGACATAGTCAAACCTGAAAATGAGACAGTTGTTTATTCCTCCTAACACAGTTGTAGGTTTTAATCAAAATACCCTGTGATACCAAGCCAAATACTTCAGAGAAATGAAATTGCTTCTGTATCCACACAGTTGTTTCCATCAACCAATCTATAGTCCTGTCAAAGAAACATAACGGATTTATTTGACAAGTCTTCCTTGCTGTCAAACCATATTGACTGGCATTATTTATGTTTGTTAACCTATCCTTTCTGTTGAGTCTTCCAGGGTAACTGTTCCAGGATTACAGTGGAATCCAGATTCATGTAAGAGGGGGCTGTGTATGTGTTCCAGGTCCCATTTTCTACCCTTGACATTTGAACTATATTATAGCACTTTTTGAAGTTTCTGAAGTCTTCTTAACTCTCCAGGACTCACACTAGTGGTTCAGGAGCAGCCTCAGCTATTTCCTCCATGGCTTTTGTAGGGGGGATTACTCAGAACTGACAACCTGGAAAAGCTTGGAAGACTTCCATCACCCAAGGCAGGGTCACAGCTTTCACAGAGAACTGTCTTCCTTTTGCCAAGACAAAAAGCAGCGCTCAGCCACCACGCCAAAAGGGAGAGCTGGGCTGGAGAAACAGCGAGTGCCCTGAAGAGTCAAGGTTGTTGTGCCCATTGTTGCTGCTCCTGTGCATTCTCCTCAACAGGGAATGCACACCTTCCTGACCATTTTGCCATTTTCTTCTGAATACAATCATAATTAATGTAATTATTATGCAGAGAGATCCAAGAAATTGCTGCAGAACATGCACACTTCCAGATGGGTTTCTCAAGGTGAAATGCTGATGGCAATACAATTGCTACTATACCTAAATAGCCATCAATTCAATGGGAGAAAATGAGGCAACCTAACTTGAGCTCTGGTAGGAGAAAATAAGGAGAAAGAACTCAGATTATATCATAAGGACAGGGAGGAAATCAAAGGATAATGATTGTCTTTTGTGTTTTAAATGCAGTATTTTGTCTGTCAGATTCATTCATCTGATACAAAGAAGAGCAATATCATACACTTCCAAGATAAAATCAATTATGTATTATCTTAAGAGTTGTACAATCTCATCCTCCACAGAGGCCTTAATGTGACTTACATATAGCATAATTCTTATTCCAGATCTCTGAACAAAGCTAAATTTTACTGACAGTTCATTGTACAAATTCCAATTTATGTTTTTTTCTGCATTCTCAGACAGTATAAAATTGTAAAGACCATCTCTGCTTGAAGTAGAATATGAATTTTGAAATACAATTAAAATAAAGGAGCAAATTAAGACTAGTTTGATTTAGCGCTTACCTCAGAGCACTTCTGTTTACGATAACCTCCTATATTTTATGTCAGTTTTTTAAAGAAGTGAAAAAAGTCTTTGTTCCTCAGAAACTCCCAAACTGTTAGCCACATTTTAATTAGTTTCTTAATTTATTTCCATTATGAAATAAAATAAGGAAATAACTCTTGTTTCTGTATTCCATTAAAGTGTTCCTGTAAACTTAAAGACTATTTTGTTAACATGGCATTCCAAATTTCAAGCAATCTATTTTTGTAAAAGCTAAAAATAATATATCACATTTCAGGTTATCCTCATTTGCCAAGTTTTAACAGAACTCACAAAAGTACAGCAGAATCTGCTGGAAATTTTGCAGAGTTTACAATACTTTGCTCATTTTCAAAGGGAAAAGTTCATTTTCATTTCCAAAAAGATTCTTTCAGAAACTCCTTGTTTTGTTTTGCTTTGTTTTGGTTTTTTTTTTTTTTTTTTTGAATGCTTGAGGCATTTCAAGCAGTTGAATTTGAGCTTTTTCTTGACTATCCGAGCTGTCATCACGTTCCGTTTTAAGAGTGCTCTCACTAACAAGACAGTAGCCAGCCTATAAAACATTTCATTCATTCCCTCTGAACAGATCAATTCCCATTAAGTCATTCTCGTGACATCTCTTAGAGGAAATGGAAATGGAAGGACATCTGCAAGGCAGTGGGACAGTGAGCCTCCATGCAGCAGGGCAGAAAGCAATGTGGGAAACACTAATAGCTAAGTTCCTAACTGGATAAAACTTTGCTTTGAGAGCATGGACAATGAAAGGTATAGTTAGTACCTTTCATTCAGTGTGTCCAGGGTTTCACTTTTAAAAGGAGCTGTTATCAGGAAAAAAATGGAACAACAGCCATAATCACTTAGTTTACTTAGTCTACTGAGAGAACAGCTGAATGATGTATACCCAGATGAAAATATGAAATCTTAGGCAGGAATGAGAGAGAGGTCAAATCACCTTTATGAACTGTGCTTTCTTAAAAATAAACCTGAATTCCTAAGCAACTACTATTTTCCAGAAGATCCTCAGTGATGATATTTTATGGGGAAAATATGTACATAGTAAAGTCTAGCATATAAGCAATGACCAGAAGAGCATTAATCATAACAAACAGTATTGAATGATGGTACTCCCAAGTCTATTTGATGTGGGAGCATATGATGAGAAGAGACATGTTCCCAGCAACCCCTGCAAGATGCGAAAGAGATGATTAATGCAAAAGAATCTGGCAGAGACTGAAATTTATAAAAACCACACAGCTTCTTATAAAGTCTAGACTGAAATGCCATTGTCCAAGTGAAGAGCCAGATGATTATTGTGTACAGCTTTGACCATGGACATTTGAAAGGCACTACCAAAGGCCAGTGTGCTCAAGCCCAGCTGCTTGCTGCCAGCCCTGTGGATAACAAGTGGTGTCTTCTCTTCTCTCTTCCCTGCTTTGGCTTCCAGATTCCTTGTCAGAGCCCCCCCATGCTTGTGTCATGCTTGCTGCCTCTCTGCTCTAGTGTCCCTCAGTGAACGTGGATCAGGCATATGTTTAGAATAATTTCTCTAATAAGTAACTCTGTATTTTGCATAACTGTGATATTATATAGTCACATATTATAGAGTGCTGTATGTTTCACTAACAGATAAGGAGGCAAAAGGGGACACATTTATGGGCCCAGGTGCTGCTAGACTCAACAGTCCTCTCTTTCTCCTCTGATTACCTACTGTAATCAGAAAAACTCCACTAGGGAACAAGGAATGCATCTTCTCATGAAAACAGTTGCATAAAATGAGAATCCTGAGATCGTTGTAGTGAACAAGGGCATAGCCTTGGCTATGGAAATAATTGAGTGAGCAATGTGACCTGAAGCACAGTTCCTTTAGGGACTCACTTTCAATCTCCTTGACTTCCCCAGCTGGAATTTTCTTCCATACATGACTGCCTATGCTCTTTCTCACAAAATACACTGGAACATTTCAGAGACTGAGAAGAGGTAAGGAAATGGGTTTTAAGTTGTTTCCACAGCTGACTAGAGTCAAGTAACCAGCACCTGTCACTGAGGTGAATGCTCATTAACTTCTTGATTCCTCTTACTACAGCTCTTCTATCTTCAATGGGAAATTGTTGGGTTTTTTTGTTTTTTTTTCCTTGGGTTATCTTTTTTTTGTTGTTGTTTTGGGTTTTTTTACCAGAGAAGGGTAAATACACAGAATGGGATAGTTAAAAATTAGTTCTTCTTGTAGTGCGTATATAACTATTTCAGTGAGTATGGAACACCAAGCATTCAGAACACAGACAATCCCTTCCTCAGAGAAATACCCCCAACAACCAAATTTAACTTTTTTTTTTATCTTGCCCCATTAAGATTTAATAGTTTTTGCAAAAGGAGAAACTCCAAAGGACTTCACCAAAAAGAATGAACTAAGACACTTAGACCAGTTTCTAGTAAACTAGAAGACAGAAGACTGAGCCCCTTTTGACAGGAGAGGGAACTGAATACCTCTACATTTAGCTGGGAATGCTGCTGTTATTTAATTGCTAGAAATTTGGGCTGCTGTCCAGCATGCTTGCTTTGTGCATAGCACTAGTGGGAAAGCAGTTCCACAGAATGAGCCCCACAGATAAATAATTGTCTATCTTGTAAATTCTAGGATTTAGGCAGGAGATCACAGCTGCTGCAAAATAACTTCCTACTTCTATCACATCTCCTTGAGGCACAGAGCAATTTGAGCTTTAATAGAAAGGAACTGTCTTTGAAGAGCACAGCTGGAGCATGTTTTATGGGTTTGGCTGCTCACAATCCAAATAGGAGAAGGAAGAGAGTAGTGCAGAAATCAAACCCAGCAACCCCAGGAATCAAAATGACATAGCAGTTTTTCTCCTTTCCCTGTAGACACATCTCTTTTAGCACAAGGCTGTGTTCTTTCAGCAAATGAATGAAGGAACCAGAGCCTTCTGATTCCCATGAGAATTGCTCAGTGAGTTGGGGTTTTTGTATCATCGTTGGAGGGTTTTTTTAAATGCCCATGAGAGTTTTTGCTAAGTCAGGGCTCAGAATAAGTACATTCCTTGCTTGATTTCATCTAGGCTTTGATGAAATAGCCTGGTCTTATCATCTGCTGTGCCTTGCTCTGCACTCAAGCTAGCTAGCATTTCTAGTGTGGTATAGCACAGTACTCTATTAAGGAAGACTAAGTGGAACCAATAGCAAACTGTATTTTACAAATTTCTCAGCAAACATAACTCAGAAGAAAACAAGCTATGTGGTAAATTTATTAATACTCTAGGTTAAATCTACCATGGAAAATCCCACTCAGAACTAATTTCCTTATTTGAAGCCTAAGAAAATAGCACATAATCCACATGATATCATACATTCACTGACTGGATAATAGATGGGGGGAAGACAGCTCACATGGAAATAGGTAAGAAGTAGTGGTGAATTCTGCAACAGGTACCTTAGCAAAAGGATACATACATTTATACATATATATACACATTTACAAAGTCTAGTAGCAGTAGCTATTTGGACCAAGTAAATGACCCTAAATACTAAAAACTCCAGACCACCTAGGTGGAATTTAATGAGGCAAAGCTAGACTCTAGGGACACAGTTTAGTGATGGACTTGGCAGTGTTAGGTTAATGGCCGAACTCAATGATCTTAAAGGTCTTTAAACAATTCTATGATTCTATCTCTGCAAACATGCCATCTAATTCTGTTAAGTAAGCAACCAGGAACCACAACATTTGAGTTAGATTATATTATTTGAGTACAGGATACAGCCTGACCATTTATGACAAAATCAGCAAGTCACTTTTCTATTAAAACTTGATGGACATATATATATATATATTTTTTAAGGCTGTGCTTATTTTAAGTGTTTAAAAAGAAAAAGACATTTGAAATCTCTGGTCCTTCAGGCATTTTTTTATTTGGTATCTGTATAAGATCCTGTCTTTCATTTGCACAAAAGTGTATATCACAGTGGTTTGGCATACTAAACAGGAGTGGTTACTTCTAAAAAAAGCATAAGATTATAACAAAACAGTTTATCAAAATTTGGAGCATGACACAGATTTCACAGCAGGCCATTATCCAAGTGATGTATTGCTTTATAAAGCATCAGTCAGAATCACCAAAGAACCAGTTAAACTCCTATATCACTGGAGTTGTTAATTTAAATCTATTTCAACTGCATTAAAACAGTACCAGTATCAGTGGGCTCCAGTTACAGCCTGTGACAAGCTTTGTTTCACAAAATGTTGCCACAGTCAAAATGTGCGGCTCTTCAAGGCAGTTCACAGCCCATGCAGCCATCAGACAGCACTTCACAAAATCCCCAGTAAATATAGAGTAATAATAGTAAGAGAAGATTTGAGGCTCACAAGGAGAAAGACTGGCTGCAAAGAACCACAAAGACAGATGCATTCCTGTTTTTGTAATACAATGTTCTGATTTGGCAACCATAAAGAGAAAATACACTGACTGCAACAGGTAAGCAACAGCAAGGCAAGTCTGAAGCAGCATTACCTCTCTGCTCTTTTGTGGCATCCATCCATAACTTCTACTCTTTCAGGGCATTTCTAGTCTTCCAGGGCACAGGGCAATGGTTGATGCAGAGCAATGGCGTGGAATATATCCATGCTCTCCTCCACACAGCCAGCAGAAAGACAGAGAATAGCAAAGAGCACAGCAAAGCCCTTGTGCAGCTCTGGGAACATTTGTGCAAGCCAAAGTGCTGTGTGTTAAGATCTGGGAAGTAAATTAGGGCCCATTTCCTGGCATATGAGCTCATGAGGAAGGGCTGGTGTTTAGAGAGCAAGTTTGGCTTCTGTCCCTGATGGAAGGACCAGCCCCAGGATCAGTTCGCAGGACTTGACTACATTTACCTCAGCTGCTGAACATGAAACACATGCAGGGCTTTCACCAGGCTGCAGAGAACCAGAGCCACTGTCTCCTGCCTTGCACAGGTCATTCCCACCCCATCACTGTGTGTCCCACAGTGCTGGCAGAGGTCAAATCCTTGTGCTGGTTTGCCTCATGCTCACTGCTAAAAATGGGGTTCCCATTCCCCCATGGTGCTCTGAAGCTGCTCCTCAGGACCAGCAAGGCCAAGGGCTCTGGCCAGGGTGAGCTGAACACCAGCAGAGCTGACTGCACCCACCAGTGACAGCCCCTAGAATAGGCCCAGAATTGTGCTGAAATTACCATGAAAAATGGAAACAATCGGCCCTAAGCCTACAAAGCTAGTGAATCCTAAGTAAAATGTTTCAAAGATTTGACACATCCTGGCAACACATGAGATAAATCAAAACCTGTAGTTTATCCTAGTTTAGTCTAATTCAGACACAAAACTGAATAGCTTTGCTTTGTACGTATCATAAGGCAGCTCTTGCCTCATTTTAAGGCCGTTTACATTCTCCTCCTCTATCTGCCCCCCATGCTGCAGCAACACAAGCATTTCACCTGTCCACTGAGCACAACACCAGCTAAGATCACCTATCACATCTCATTAGACCTGCCTAAGCCCCCATGCCTTGCCGGGATACCCACGACCCTCAGGTTCCCAATGCCAGGTGCCCAAAGGCACCCCACCAGGCCTCCAGCTTCCTTGTCTGACATGTACAGCTCCACCACATAACCTGCACATAACCTGAGGAGATGTTATGGACACCCTCAGGCATCTTTAGAGCAGCCAGAAGACATCAGCAGCTGGGGTGAGCCATTTGTGTTTAAGAGCCCTTGTGTTAACTGACCCTGCCCTGAATTCACACACTGGAATACTTTAAAACTCCTGCCTGGCACCCAAAGAATCCTAAAGCAAGAGGTATTGTAACTTATCTACCCACCGTAGGCAGAGCCCTCACCGTGCACCTCTCCAACCTGCCACCTGCAAGTTGGAGCTGATGCTCCCTTGTTTCCTTGTCTCTATGTGAGGAGAAAGAGCTTTCCTTGCTCACCTTTTTCCTATTACTTGTGACTTTTAGATCTCTCTTTCTTTCCCAGCCTGACCCATTCCAGGCTGGGTAACCTTTCAGAAGTTATTCCAGATCATTCTCTATCCTTCTTTCCCTTTGCTGCTGTTTGCCCTCTTCTGCTAATTTTTTTTTCAAATCAGCTTAAGGAAAATAAAAATATCTGCTTGGTTTTTATCAGTCATATATTAGCTGCAACCTTTATTTGAGTAACTCCAAGCTTGATTGCCATTTATTATTTTTAAAAGGAATGGGTGACTAATGGGTTTAGTCCTCTCTATAATTTGGATCTTTGGTGAATTTCTGTGTGACTTTATTAAAATACAACAAAAGGGATTTATTGTATTTATTAAAATACAACAAAATATAGGGATCTGTCATTGAAGTTTATGGTGTGCACACCAAAGAAAAAAGGTCCCTTGTATTGGCCATGAAGATAAATAACATCCATGTCTTTAGTCCTGGAAACAACTTGCTTTTGCCTGAAATTTAGACTGTCACAGTCCAACTGCCTAACCAAAATGAGACATATATCCATGCTCCACTTCAAATGACAGTGGAGTTACCAATTCTTGTGGAGCTTTGCTGGAAGCTTTTACTCCTCTGGTCAGAAAAAGCTATTGTATGACCCTGGAAGGTAACTAACATATAAGCTGTGGAACATGAAGCTATGATGAAGACAAAGCACTTTAGCTGCATCATGCCTTAAACTATGTGAGATCAACCACGCCAGAGATGTCATTTATCCTCAAGGTACTTCAATTTTTGAGAAAAACCCATAGTGGTTTTTCCCTAGAGTGACTTAAGCTCAGGATGGTTTGTGTCAATCAGTTACTCTGCAGCAAAACCATGTTTTTCAAGCCAAAACTGCATGCAGTAGTCAAGGACAAAGAGCAGATATGAAGACAGCAATCAGCCCCTCTTTGGTGTTTGCTGAGCAGTCAAGCCTGCCTGGCAGTTGGACACAAAGCAATTATTGATGTTCAAACAGCACTTTGCACTCAGTTCTAATTTATATATTTAAATAGAAAACACATATTCCACTAAATCTGTTATGTGCACACCCTTCCCCTGCAGCAAAAATTTACTCTTGCAAAGTAAATTTATCTGATTGCAATACAAAGGTTCCATATCATGTTTGCCAAAAGCAAATACAATGCACTAGCCCTATCCCCAATTTTACTTGGTGCTTTTCCTTCTAAAGAAACACAATGTTACTAAATTTTCCTGGGTTTCATCTTTTTTTAAAAAAATTATTTCTGAGGCTGGAGTTATTCCTACAGCAGTTTATACCCTCCTCTTCCCCCACACCAATTTTCTTTCCTTAATCTTAGGAGTATCCTAGCAAAGGTGATAATATCCATGGGGAGATTCCCCAAAGTTTGCTCTGCCATGATATACAGTGACACAGAGAGAAGATTCAGAACCACTGGCTTGGGTTCTTCAGTGGTTATGGGACATGGTGAGGATGGAAGACCTTTGAGTAGCTTAAGCTCTGCTTAAGCCTTCACAAAGCACAGACTGGACCCTGAGCCTGCAAACACACAGGCTTCCTACTTTGTGTGGCTCTTGTCGTTAGCAGTGAGTTCTGGGCATCAGGATAACCGCATGCATTCATATCAGGTGCCAGAAATTTTGTCAGGTTACTAGATCTGTAGCTGTAAAGTATCTGATGCTGAAAATAATTACAAACTGAAAGATAAAACAGTACAAAATACCAAATACCATTCAAAGGCTTCTGTACACTGGGGCCACATATTCACAAACAGTGAAATGAAAGCATGACTTTTGAGATCATTGTATGTTTGCAGCCGGTCTACTCCAGAGAAACCACAACATCTGGTAGTTACATGCTTAGGCACCTAAGAAAAGAACATTGAAAATACTAATATTTTTATTCAGGCCAGCAAGAGTGGCTACAAAAGAAATATTAGCAAAAACCCCAATAGAATAAAGGAGATGGCTTTCACGATTACAGCTACCTTATATTCAAATAAATATATTTAAATGGCTGGTCTTGGAAAAGGTCATGGTCTTTATGAATCATTCATAATGTATTTCTTACTGGATTACTTTGCATGGGATAACATGTATCTTCCTCCTTATAAGGAAGGAAGATGTATTTACATCTCAGGCTCAGCCTGTGAATGCAAGGCTGTAGATAAATTTAATTTTAACCTGGTAATTTAATTCTTTAAATCACTGCAAAGGGAAGTAGCCCACTAATGCTAATGGCAATAGTTTACTTACAAAGCAGAACAGGAACTGACACCCATTAAAACTAATACTTAAACTAATACAGTATTTCTAAGTTACTGAATCTGCAATACAAAGGAAACAATAAATTTTACCCAATCTGAAGATGCATCAGGAAAATAAGGGCTTGGATTCATTTCCTTTGGTATATTCAAGTTTCTTTCCATGAAATTCCATTTTTGCTGCCTTAATTCCTCCAGGAACACTTCTGTTATCAAAATGTATTCTAAAAGTATATGTGCTAAATACTTTAAACTGCATTTTTTTTACTGCATGCATCACATTTTCACTTTTGCTATTAATTTTTCATCATTGTATGGTTACTATATGTAAGCAGAAAACAAAGTCAACACCTAGAAAGCAGATGGCTTAAAAAGGATTTGAAAATGATGATGTGATAACTTCTCTTCTACATTTTTAGATATATGTTCATAAACAGAGACTGCAGAAATATTGACTAACAAAAAATGGCACACAAAGAAAATGGAAAATAAAGAGCTGCACAAGATCTATTGTATGCACCATGTATGATATTTAAATTTATTTACAGCTAATGGAGTTTATAATCCACTTCATCATCAGATACCATAATCCAGAATTGTACTTCAGTTACTGCTTTTCTACTTAGAACTAAGTACTAAGCAAAATAAATAAATAAATAAAGACATAAAAATAAAACCCTTACACCTAGTTCAGTTGAAGCATTTTCTGAATTACAGTAACATATTGATTCTTTCAATGTAATAAAAATAAATCAAATCCTAAAAGTGGATGAACACCTAAAATTGACTTAGGGCTCAAAATTGCTTGAATGTGAGTTCAGGGGAAAAAGAAAAAATTTACAGGAGAAACTTATTATAATTTTGTAGAATCATTCAATCCATTTGAAAAAACCTAAAAGCTCAAAGAAATGTAGACAACTAAACACACACCTCCCTTTCCCCCCTACCCCTATCCCCTGATAAAAATTTTCCCACTAGGATGTCCCAGTTTGGGCTGGGATAAAGTTAATTTTCTTCCTAGTTGCTGGTACAGCAACTATTCTCCTTTTTTGAGAATAACGCGGATACAACACTAATGTTTTAGTTGCTGCTAATGGTGCTTACCCTGAGCCAAGGACTTTGCAGTGGCCCATTCTTTGCCAGCGAGCAGGTGCACAAGAAGCCAGGAGGAAGCAGAGCCAGGCGAGCTGACCCCAACTGGCCAAGGCGATATCCAGAGCGGGGAACATAATCCTCAGGATCTAACCTGGGAGGGAGTAAACTGGGAGCTGCCGACGCCTGTTCAGGTATGGACGGGCATCGGTCAGTGGGTGATGAGGAATTGCATTGGGAATCACTTTTTTCTCTTGGGCTTCCCTCCACTCTCTCCTTTTCATTACAATTATTATCATTATTATCGTTATTTCTATTTTTACTATTTTTGCTACTATTATCATTAGTATGATGTGTATAATTATTATACTTTATTATGCTTCAAATATTAAACTGTTCTTATCTCACACCCGGGGTCTATCTTTTTTTTTCCCTTCCCAATTCTCCTCCACCCGTGGTGGGGCAGGCCGGGGTCCGGGGTTACCCCAGGCGGGGGAAGGTGGAGCGGCCGGGCCGGAGTTATACCGGGACGGGGGAAGGTGGCGCGGCCGGGCCGGGGTTATACCGGGACGGGGGAAGGTGGAGCGGCCGGTCTAGGGTTACCCCGGTCGGGGGAAGGTGGAGGTGGAGAGGCCGGTCTGGGGTTACCCCGGGACGGGGGAAGGTGGAGAGGCCGGGCCGGGGTTACACCGGGACGGGGGAAGGTGGAGAGGCCGGGCCGGGGTTACACCGGGACGGGGGAAGGTGGAGAGGCCGGGCCGGGGTTACCCCGGGGCGGGGGAAGGTGGAGCGGCCGGGTCGGGGTTACCCCGGGACGGGGGAAGGTGGAGCGGCCGGGCCGGGGTTACTCCGGGCCGGGGGAAGGTGGAGCGGCCGGGCCGGGGTTATACCGGGCCGGGGGAAGGTGGAGCGGCCGGGCCGGGGTTATACCGGGACGGGGGAAGGTGGAGCGGCCGGGCCGGGGTTACCCCGGGACGGGGGAAGGTGGAGCGGCCGGGCCGGGCCAGGGCTGCGGTGCCGGGCCCGCTCCCGCCGCCAGGGGGCAGCACCGCGCCGCGCCGCGCCGGCGGCCCCGCCCCGCCCCCCGCCGCGCGCCCAGCGTTGAAGGACGCTCGCTGCCCGCGCGCGGCCGGGGCGGTTTGCGGAGCGGCCCGGGCAGGTGCGGGGCCGCAGTTCTGGCACAGATCGGTCCCCGGTGAGCCCCGACCTCCCACCTCTGCCCAGCCGGGAGGTGTCCCCACCGCAGCCACGGCCCACGGCAGCGATGGACGCGGGTCACAGGCATGGGGCTGTTCTGGCTGTCGCTGAATGGCAGAGGGCGGAGAAGGAGAGTTGAGGGAGGTTTGGGCTGTGGCCAAACCTTGTGGGAGCAACAAGCACGGGGTGATCTCCCCGCCCATGTATCGCACATGAACCAGAGCACCGCGCGGAGTCCTGGATGTCACTGTGTGCCGTCAGCCCTTTGTCTTCTCCACAAACAGGCTGCTGTCCCTGAGCCGAGAGCAGCCCCGAGCTGTCCCCACAAACACGGGCTGCTGTCCCTGAGCTGTCCCCACAAACACGGGCTGCTGTCCCTGAGCCCACAGCAGGCCCGAGCTGTCCCCACAAACACGGGCTGCTGTCCCTGAGCCCAGAGCAGCCCCGAGCTGTCCCCACAAACAAGGGCTGCTGTCCCTGAGCTGTCCGCACAAGCACGGGCTGCTGTCCCCGAGCTGTCCCCACAAACACGGGCTGCTGTCCCTGAGCTGTCCCCACAGACACGGGCTGCTGTCCCTCAGCCCACAGCAGGCCCGAGCTGTGCCCCTGTCTGAGCCTTGAACAGCCCTGCAGACAGGGACAGAGCAGCAGCAATGGGCCGATTTGGGGCTCTCCTCCTTATGTATCAGAGGAGGAGTAACCCTGAGGTGAGGAATGGACGGCAATGGGGGAAGTATGCTAAAAATGCAAAAGAGCATTTCCCCCGCCCCCCCCCCCCCCAAAAAAAAAAGGGGGAAAGAGAAGGGAGCAGGTTTTAAATTCTTGCAGTGTGCACATAATCAAAAAAAAAGACCATAACTCCAAGAAGCTTTTAATTTAATTAAGCATAAAAATGTTGCATGTAGCAAGGAACCCAAGGACACACACAGCATGTTAACAACCATACCACGGAAAAGCTTTTTCATATATTTGACTTTGCCACCATAGACTGTTTATTTACAGTCCCTTTACTCTTTACAAGCAAAATACAGGAAAAAGAGACAGTGTAATTGTAGTCATTCATTCACCAGGTAGGTTAGACATTATTTACTGGAATGACATATATGGGAACAGACTAAAGAAACATCTGAGCTTGTTTGGAAAAGTCAGCATAGCAAAATAGGATAACCAGCATGGCAATAAAGGAAATCAGAAGTCTAGTGAGTAAAATATGCAACATATTACTATGCTGAATCCTCTATACAGCCCAAGAAATAAAAATAAATAAATAAAGGATAAAGGTGCTTTTTTTGGGAAGGATGTTTAACTGCAGTTTGGAAATTCTTAAACAGAAACTGACATGATAAAACTACAGATATGGTACATTCACAGAGAATCTGAGACATCTGAAATGCATCAGACCCATAGAGCTGACCCCCAATGAGTGTGCCCCACAGAGCTGACCCATGGACACGGCAAGGCCTTACATCACACAGACAGCTGGGGAAAAAGCTGCCATTGTTTTTACATCATTCAAGGAATTCACACTTTGGCTTTGTTCCACAGTGTTAAGCAATGCAGTGCTTCTCTCCAAGTCATGGTCCAGACAGTCCAAATCAAAAACATAGAATTATAACCAGCAGTTAGGCTTCCTAAACCATGTCCAAAGACATTTGAGATACCCAAGGGTAGGTGCCACATAAGCCAGCATAATAGAGCAAACACTTGAAGATTATGGAAATGGCTGAATTTTATTATTTTTTAGTTTGTGGGTTTGTTTGTTTTTTCTGGAATTCAAGAACTTTTGAGAAAACAGTGGGAAGGAACTTATTTTAATTTAGGGATTGCCATGAACCCCAGAGCTGCATTAGGAAATACTTTTTTTTCTTTCAAAAACTGCAGATGTCTCTTTCAACAAATGCCCAGAGAAATTCCACTTGGTAGTGGCAAGATGTGGGTTCCAGAGACTAAATTCTCCCTGTAAATAGGGCCACTTCACTATAGGAACAGGTGGAGCCTTACCAACTCTTAGAAACTCTTTAAATTTTTTGAGATTAGTACATCTGTCTCCTGCCTACAGTTCTCAGAAGATTTAGCTCATTATCTATATCCTTTGTAAAAAGAGCTACCCGAAGGACAGAGCTGCCTTTAAATCTGTACTTCCATTTACTGAGAGCACCTCAAAGAGCTCCAAATGCAGTGCAGAGCTAAACTCAGGGTGAACCAGTTTTGAATTGTCATCAGTATCTTAGCAAATCTGAAGCCCACCTCAGTCTTCTCTGCCTTGATTTTGCTGCGATCGCATTCCCTCTGCTCACAGTGCTGGCAGGAGGATCAGTACCATGAGGTCTGGATGATACTCAAGTATTAGTTGAACACCCTTTAGGAATGTACAGAAAAACTCAGAAACTCATGCAAGAAAGTAGTCTGAGTTGTCTTCTCTACCATGCAACCCCAAAAGCAAATACAACCACAGAAGATCAGGAACCAGTCACTCGAGGTAAGGGCACCCTGAGGGGTGGGAGGGTTATTATATACATGTGTATATATATATATATATAATCTAACAATAAACGTGCATTTATGTTCATATGTTCATTCCTCCCAAAATACTGCACCAGAGCAGGTTTCAGGCAAGAACTCTGGATGTGCAACAATAATAGCTTTGTTCTACTCAGCCTTGTTCTACTCTTAAGAGCAGCACACAGCACACAACAGTGTAGCCACTGCCAAAAACACAGCCAAAAACACTCATGTTAGATCTGTAGGCATTTAAATCCCAGCCAAGCTCTTTAGTTTGATTTACAGTAGAAGTATGGCTCTTTTATTTTAGCAAAATGAAATGAAATCAAATCAAAACAAGTTAATTCCTATTCGGAAATCAGTAAAATACTTTCTTTCACACCCCTTGGAAATTAAATGTTAGTTAGACTTGCCTGTCAGCACTCAACACTGAATTGGAGCTGATCTTCTCTCAGCCTAATAAACACAGTAGATACCAGCTCAGCTTGTATGATGTTGGAGAATTCAACATTACTTTAATCTGTCCAGGGTGGTCTACATCCTTGATTAATGTGTATTTCCCCACTGCTTTGCTCTGTTGATTCACAGAGAAAAGGCATCAGCTTACCTGAGCTATCAGGATTAAAGGATAAACAGACAATTCAGCTTTCTCACAATTTTGCCTCAAAGTGACAAAAATCAAACACACATATCAAAGGATTTGATGCAATGTTCTACCCCAAAGGGTAGAAAATCATAAAAGCAGCATTAACCAACTGTGCTGCCCACAGACCCATGTCTACTGGTAATGGGGAAAGAAGCCCAAGGCAAGCTCAGAAGTATAGAAACTACAGCTTTGAACCTGGAGGACAATCCAGGTGAGCACAGCCTGTCCCACACTTCCAACACTGAGTGCAGAGACCAGGGTGGGTGTGACCCCTCTGTCAGGTGGCAGCAACCAGTCCTTCACTTAACACCCCCCCCCCTCCCCCCCCCCCACCATATACTGCATGAGTTCTCTGCTGGGGTGAAATACCAGATTTTAGGTCAAATCACTGCAGAAAATGCACCTAAGTGTAGAGAAAGTGGGGCTGACAGGCTGAAAGGGTGGTGGAGAGGAGGTCAGGGGCTCATTTAGCACCTGGCTGCCCCTGGGTTGCATCATCTCATCCCTCCTCTTGTCTCATAGGCAGCATTTCACACTCTCCTCAGACTGTTTCTGTGCAAAGGACTGAGAAAACCCAGCCTCAGGCAGCTGAAATTCAAACCACAGCCAACCCTGCTTTTTCTGTTGCCACCCTCAGAAAGGGGGGTGCAGGACAATAACAGCTTTTCCTGCTCCCCATGTCCTGGCAGGAATGTCTCCCACCTGTGGAAGCCTTTTCTTTTACCTCTGTCCCTACCTTTCTCTGCTGGAGACATGCTCAGAGCACAAGGAGCCAATATTAGCAAAACTAGCAATTCCCTGGTAGGGAATTAAAATTTTTCTAATGCTTTCATTTCTATTACTTTTTATATCACTATTTATTGTTTTAAATTATAAACTTGATTTATTTTGATAGGAGTGCATTAACTGGGTTAGTTTACTTAAACTGGATTTATTTTGTGGGGCTTCCCCACTCATCCTGATGCTCAGCACAAGAAGTGGCTGAGACCAATCACCAATTTCAGGCACGAGGGGAAAATAAAGATAAGATGATGCCTTTTGTGAATGCTTCAGTATTCAGAACAGGACCAAATAACACAGCAGGATGATGGTTTTGCTTCAAAATAAGACTTCAGAATAAAATAAAGAGAGAAAAGGTGTAATCATACCATATGAGAAGTTTATATTTCAAATCCAGAGCAAAGGGAGGTCCCTGCCATATGTATCTAAATCTTGCAAAGGTCTGAAATGTAGGTCACATCTATTTAGGACACCGAGCATCCCCTTTGGCTAGTTCTACATGGCTTCACACTGAGGTACTTGAAGAGCTGTTTGGTTCACCATGCTACTTAGCATCCAGTTCTGAAATTATATTCTCTCACCCCAGGTATATGTGTAAAGTTTCTGTGGGCTTCTTCTCAGGAGTGGAGACTCTGTTTTTGGGAGACAGGACCAAAAAAGAGGCACGGTGGTGCTGGGGATGGGAATGCGCATGTCTCTCACAGATGTTTCCCTGAAGTCTCTCAGTATTTCATTGGTAAAGATGCCTTAAAGTGAGTGTGCTAATTTATGTTATCTGAGTAGCACACAGTTCCTTCCTGTAACAGAGAATCCAGCCAGTTTTACCTTGACTTTAACTTATTAATATTTGGGTCAAAAACTAGGAAAATTCAACAAGATTATAAAGAATGATTTCTCATAGACATTTGCATGGCCAGTTCTTCATCCTGAACTTTCTTATTCTTTCAACCTGCCAAGATTTCAGTGAATGCCTCAACAGAGTTTTTATATCAAAGCTTTTGAATAAACCTATGAATGAAAGAGAGCACTCAGTCCTGTGTACATTCTTTGCTTGATACTGAAGCCCCTGCTGATTCAGAAAAATATAGATGTAATTTTAGAGGGTTATTTGTTCAAAGTTTTCTTTGAAGACAAAGAATATGTAGTAACTCGAATACAACCAATGATTCTAAGAACTAAACCCTAAAACATGCGCCAATTTGATGTTTTTATGTTACTTTAAGGTAATACATTACTTAATTGCTTATTTTTCTTTGAAACACAAAGCATGAGAAATTTTGAAGTTGAAAATACAGGAGATAAAAGAGAATGCAAAGCAACTCATCCTTAAACAGCCTTTTACCACAATCAGATTTAATGTAAAGATTACTGAAATTCTTAAGCTCATTTTTTTACATGGCTGTCTGGGGCCTTGTTTTCAAACCAGAGAGTAATTTGGGCATTATTTTGGACTTTGGCTTTAGCAGAAGTGTAACTACAAATCAAAGGGTCTTTCTGGTTGTTTTTGGTAATGTGTGTCAGAAAGGACAAGTATAAATAGGGAACAGTGATGTTTGCCTTTGTGAACTCAAGTTTTCTGTCCATTTGATAACTTGGGGTAACAAAAGAGCTGAAAGGGGCCCTCACTGCTAATAAGGAAGGCAGAAGATGTTTTCCTATTCTGTTTACAGAGCACTATGGCTACCAAGGGCTAAAGAAGTATCAGGTAGCAAAAGTTATCCAAATTGGAAAGAAATAGTATGCAGGTGTGTGAAACACATTGGCTATAAACTGCTAATTATTGAAAAAAAAAATCTTTTTCTTAGGAATACAGTGAAACTGAGTCATTACCTTCTCATTTGCTCAAGTAACCATCTTACACCTCAATTGATTTATTGATGAAAAGCTTAGAAAAAGAGCTAGTAAGCATCTTGGAAACTTTAGGGCACATTTTTATTGCTCACAATTGAGATCCCATGAGCTTGCAACACTGCTGCAGATGGGAATGCTGGACAGCCACCATTTTTTGACTGAAAGTGTTTCTTTACAACAAATTTACTGCAGAGGACACTTCCATAACAGTGTAAAAATTAAAAATAATAAAGCAAGTACAATGTATTTTTACAATGTCAGGTCATTGCAACCTTGTCTTTCCATTAATAGCATTCATCTTTTCACATACAATCTTTTCTGTAGATGAGATACTTAGAGAATATAAGAATTTACAAGCTTAGGCTTTCCTTGCTTATTTGAATTCCACAAATATTCAACATATTTTTGGCAACTATTTTCTTTCATTGTGAAAGATCCCTTTGCATCAGGGAAGATGTTCATCCTTGTAGCTATAAACTTGTATTTGTTGTTTCAGCCCCTCTCAGGTCTGGAACAAAACTTTAAAAGGTCTCTTTAGTTTGGGGTTCACTATTAATGTATTTGATAGTACTTTGTAAGGCTTCGTTAGTATCGTTATTCATATGTAAAACATTGAATGGAAAACTTTAATTACATATTACTAATACAGTACAACTGCTAAGTCATATCTGGGACCATTTATTCGGGAAAGTAAATGAATGCAAATCTTCTAAGAAAAATAAGAGAAAGGGAGAAAGAGCAGCCTTTTCTTGTGTAGATTTCTGCCTGCAATGGGCATGGTCTCCACCACAAAACCACCACAATTCTAACACACTCTGTAAAAAACTACAAAGATGGTTCCCATTTGCAATGAAAGAAAAGTGAAGGTGAGGAAGAGGGTTTTGAATTATAAACTTCTTCACACTATCTTATTTTTCTTGTCTGAGAAAAAAATGAGACCAACTTTAAACTCTTAAAGCAGCTGGGGGTTTAATAACCACCATAGAGTTTTTGTCTTCTGGACCCTAAGGAGGCCATGCCCCTGGTATGGTTTGGAAATGCTTCATTTAAGACAACGTTTTAGTAACACTGAAATGCAAGTAGATGAGTAGTAGCATAACCTTATATTTACATTTCAGTCTGGGTTAGATATAATGACAAGTTTTTTTACAGTAATTTTTTGACACTGTAATTATGAAAGTAGTAAAATATTTCATATCTCCATGCAGCAAGCTCATCTGTAGAATGAATTTGGTATCTAGCAGTAGCAATGCCTCATCTCAGCTGCTGAAGACTGATGAAATATAAGGGGTAACTCTGACAAAAGCCTGAATCAGTGCAGGAAGCATAAGGATGCTCTGAAAGGTTCTTGATAAACGAAAAAAAACTTTCAACTCCACGGCATATGTATCAGCAGATTGCAAATATGTGTGTTGGAGGGGCTCCCAAAACAATCTTGCAAAGGCTGCTGAACACCAATGAAAGGCCAACAGTGGCTGGTATTTGAATCTAGTCAGCCCACTAAAGTGTGGGTTTTTTCTGCCTTTATTATTTCTTCAAAAAGATTTGGGAAAGAAAAGATACATCTCTCTGTACCAACAGAATAAGGAGCAATACTCTCAATTCCAAGCTACCAGAAGCTGCAAGGAACAAAGAGATAAAAAAACACTGAGGAACTTTATCCTTCTACCAGCATTTTTGCAATGCAATGGCACCCTTGAGACTTTCACATTGTTGCTGAAAGGGATTTTAAGCACTGCACTGCAGTGCCAGTTTGCTGGGAAATTGCCTTATAACATCTAGAGCAGTTGAAGCTTGCCCTCCTGCACCTAGCTTGTGACTTAAGTGGCAACTGAAAGATAACACTTGCACCAGTTTCTTGCTGACTTTAAGAAACAGCCTAAAACAACCTACAAAGAAATAGCACCAATCCTTCCTGGAATAAAGGGACTGCAGTCCATAGTGAAATTGTAAAATTGATGTGTTTATGAGTCCAAAAAATTGAAAATGGACTCTTTCAAAAGTACAGCAATGAGTTATCACTTTTCTTTGAATCAGATGGTTGGAATAATGAAATAATATTGCATTTTCCCAACCAAACAGTCAAATCTGTGCTGTGATAGCAGACTCACTGGTGGTAAATGTAAGCATAGTCCAAGGGGGATGTCGAATCTTGCCCAACAACAGCTTTGATAAGTTGGACTATCAGAGGCCAATAAACACTTCCAGTTAATTGTCCCACAGACACCAAGCAGTAGCCAAAAGCTTTTGATATCAAATGGGTGTAGTAGGCAGACTGCTTGTCAGTGCACTCTTGGGCCAACTGGTTGGGAATAGAGACATTTGGTAGAAAATAAAAGCTTTTGAATGGACAACCACTGTCTGAACTAAGTTCAGTCCCAGCTGTGCGAGGAATAACAGTGGGAAGTGGAGTTTCCCAGGCTGGGTCTCAGAAGGGACAGGGAGTGGGGAGGAACTGGGAGAGGTCTTGAGAGGAGGAAGGAGTCAGGAAGGAGCAGAGCTGGACTAGCTCCAAAGGAACCTCAGCCCAGAGTTAAGAAGCAGTGAGGATACTGAGAGGAGGAGAAAGCAAAATCACTGAGAAATGCCATAAAATGTTTGGAACTGCTCACTAAAAATAATTAATTTCTTAAAATTACTTGCCTTGATCCCTCAGTAAAAAGAAGTCACTGACTTATCTGCACAGGGCAGCATAAGACAATGGACAGCCAGAAAAACATGTAAATTGGCTGGGGCTTTAAAATGCTTTCCTCTAATTATCTGTCTCACTAGATAAATGCTGCCTACATAGCTAAAGAACAGCAAAATGGAGAAGCTGGAGCCTTCACACACACAACTTGTTTAAAAGCTGAATAACTTCAGTAAGAGCTGGAATGGCACCTAGATTCTGGTCATAATGTAGGTTAAAGGCTGAGCTTACATCCAGACACAGGACTAGGCATCAGACTTGACACCTGCAGGACTCATTCCAGGGGGACCAGAAATGGGACAGAGATACTATTAATTCCGTAACTGTGTCACCAGTCTTAAGCAAGGACTCATGGCCAGAAACTTCCTAGGACTGTAAAAGCCTGTTTCTTGATGCTACTCTTCTGTCTATATAATATATATATGTATGACTGCCTTCATCTGTTAAAAAAAAACCACCACCAACCCTTTTGCAGTATGGTAATAAAGTCCTTGAAAAACTCTCAATAGAAACAATAATAATACCAACAATAATTGTAATATGGCTGTTAGTCATGGATTACACTGCCTTGTTAGTGAAGGTTCAAATGAAATAATTCAAAACTAACTATTATTATTGTAATAATGCCATGAGAGAACGATGCTCTTAAACTTTAAATTGTTCACAAAAGAGACAAAGGTTAGTATTTTAATCTTTCTCCCCCACACTGGTTTCTAACAAAAATGGTGTAATAAAAACAAAGGAATCCCAATTGTTTCTTAATACCTTCTGAGCAAAAAGAAATCCCTTGAAGTCCAGAGATTTTGACAGTGAGCTAAAGGTGTATTATAAGTGAGTAGGAGGCTTGGAGGGTGAATATAACTGCCACCTATGAGGGGTATATCAGAATCTGTAAGGAAAAATGTGGTCACTCTGTTTAATGGATATACCCAGAAGAAAAATCACACAGTTCATCATCACTGGCAACTCTGGTGAGTGTTGTAGGGATTTTTACAGCAGAGCCATACATCAGCATAAACCACAATTCTTCAGTTGCTTGGCAAAATCTAGTGCAGCACCTCTGCTTCTGTTAAATGCTCTGCTTCCCATTTTTGTAAGTACAGAAGAACTAAAAGAGAGTAAACATTTTCAGTTTTGGGATTCTACTTCATATGTCCTATCTAGATCTTCACGTAGCTAGTCATTATTGCCTTCTTTGGTATTTCTAGTAATTTCAAAAACGTCTCAATGTAAACCTGCAATCAAGCACTGACAGTTTGAAAAGTATGCTTTGCTCTATTGAGATAATTTCTTTGAAGTGCATATAGTGATTTATTTTAAAATATTTTGTTAAATAGCCATGTAATGTTATTATAAATACTGCATTATATGCTCCCCACTTACTGTTGACAAAAGAGCTTTAGAAGGGATAGGAACTTAGATAATGTGATCTTGTTATGTAAGATGCTGTTAAATGCTGTTTCTGTGTGGGATCTCCTCTTCTATAGGTATGTCTTAGGTTATGGTGTCAGGATTTGGCTTTGACCAAACTGGGCGATACAAAGCCAAATGAATCACAGTTACAGCTCCCCCTTTAACATGGGCAGTTTTATTCAGATTAGAGTCATTCATATACTAACAAATGAACAATTTTAAATAATTCCAGCTGAACCTTCATTCACAGGGCAATGCAACCCATGACTAACACCCATATTACAATTTTCTTCTGCTAAAGCATCCCTTACCTTCAAGACTCATCTTTGCTGAATCTTAGCATCTGATATGCAAAGCCAGGGATGCTGTCCAAAAACATGTTCCAGTTTCCGTACAGTATGTACTCCCAACAAAGTGTTTCACTTCTACAGTTTTAGTCAGGGCTCAGTATTCCACATTAAGCCTAGCTGTCAATTACAGCATTCATAATTACATTGTTTAACCATACAAACAAAGCTGAAGTCTGTTTGGTTTTCCCTAATTTGACCAACATAATTAGTATTTCATAAGCCCTCCTATTAGCAAAATATTGGGTCAAATCATTTATTGATATAACTCAACTGAAAAACAACAGAATTACCCCAGAGAATAATTTGGCCTATTAGGTTTTCATATAATTGTGAGTACTTAACCTCTAATTATCTGCTTATGAAAACATAGCTACATTATAGAATCACAAAACAGTCTGGGTTGGAAGGGACCTTGAAAGTTCCTTTATGCCAGGCCCCACCAATGACCAGGGACATCTTCAGATAGATCAAGTTGATGGGTCTGGGCCAGATCCAAAGGTCATCCTGATCAGTGTAAGAGTGTCCACTGACCTCAGACAGCCTTAGGCTGGGTCCAAAGTATGGCACTCTTGAGACTTCAGGTTCAGCAGAAAATTCATTGTTCAGTGTCTTGGCCACCAAGCTGAGGATATTGCCTTCAACTGAGACCTCCTGGTCTGACCAAACAGCCCTTTAGGGGAAGTTCAGCATCTGTCCCTCTCCAAGAACAACAGCCAAAGCAGCAGGATAAAATAGGAGAGGCACAGGAGAGAAGGTAGGACTATAAATCATAGCTTGAAATGGCAGCTTGGAATGAAAAGTCTGATAAATACCTGACCATGTTTTATGCTATCCCAGTACCCTGCTTTACTGCTTTGCCACTGGAAGAAACTTCACAAGCACAGCAACTCTTTTACAAGCAAATAGGCACATTTCAGAGTTTATAGCAAGAGCCCTGTGCCCTAAATCCAAAACTTCAAATAAAATGAAAGGAAGCACCTGAATCTCTTCTATACCATAGTGAAAATACAATAGGTTTCTAGGTGGGAGCCAAATGCTGGCTACAATTTCCAATGCTTTGTGTGATTTGAGACCATATTAACTGAAAAATTGCTTCTGTCTCTGTGAAATCTTACTGCAGTCAAGATCTGCAGGGATGTTCAATTGTGGTTTTATAGTATAAGTGAGAAGGCTTTCTTTTGTGATGAGGGTCTGAGTTTGGGAGTACCCTCAGGGTTTGTGAAAGCTCAGGTTTGTTAACCTTCCAAGTGTACAGTAAAACTCCTCTTATGCTGCAGTGCAAGGACAAACTAAAAGCAGTGGAAAATGTTATATTCATAAACTGTCCTCTGGCACTATCTAATGTCTGTAACCTATAGAAAAGACAAGTGAAACACAGCTGTACTTGTTGCTTTGCCTGTATGGTAGTTTATGCATGGAGAGGAGGATGTAGAACAGGTGATGAAAAAGTGCTGACTGGTCAGTTATTAAACCTGCCTAATCAGCACAGGCCACATGGAGCTTGGAAATTCATCTGACTATTCTGCTCATAATAGTATTGTCTTCTCTGCATGACTCCTTCATTATCATCATATTAATCATATCATCGTTTAATAATTATTAAAATAATTATAAAATTATAATCTTAATTTATTTTGTTAGAAAAAGAAAAACATCTCTTTTATTTCCTTCTTTTATTTACCCCTGTTTTATTTCTACTTGTATTCCTGTTATGTCTGTAGAATAGTAACTGCTTTTTTCTTTCAAGAAGCTGATGATTTGAGGCAGGAATTCTTGGATGAAATTTCATGCAGGAATCTCCTTCTTTTTGCTGACCAATTGACAGCAATCATTGGCAACCAGTTCTGGAAAATGTCTTATTTTGCTCTATCAACCACAACTGTAGACTTCTTCATTTCAAGCTTCCATGAGCAACAATAGGCAGCTGAGAGGAGTGTGGGGTAAGGTGTATTGGTTCCTCACCAGCAACCTTCAGGAATCAAGCTCAGATACTCACAGTAGCACTTTTAGCCTGAAATTCCATGAATCAGTGTAGTTCTCTATACCCCACAGTGTTGTTCCTAGACCATGTCCCTACCATAAGCACAAGAGGTCACTACACCTGCTCCGCTGCAGCGCTTCAAGCCAATATCTGTGCCATCCCCACGCTTTCACAGGTGCTGGATTCAATGTGACACGCAACAGAAACACCATCCCACATGGAGTATTTATAGTCAGGAGAGGCTATTTCAGATAGGAGAGGATATTTCTACAAGAAGAAGAGAAGTTAAGCCAAAAGATTTTGGAAACACTGAAAGTTCCCATGACAGAACTACAAGACTACACTTCCCAAGCGACTACACTGAATATGTGAGGAACAAGGATTTCTTGATAGTGGTACATCCCACCCAAGAGAAATAAGAGTGTGAATTAGGCTTGTCAAATTACCAGCAAAACTGCTTGTAAAGATAAAAGGGATGGAGGATTCTGAGGTACCAGTCATGATGTCCTGGAGAAGAATTCTGATGCAAGAAAAGCCTTGAGGGAGTTAATAAAAAGGTGCTCTGTGAAGTTGATGAAGCTGAAGCAGCATTAAGTGTGTGATCTGGAAGATTCCACTAATTTTAACCATAAGAGGTAACTCAATTCATTTAAATGGGCAATTTCACAAATAGAAGTATTGGCTATATGGAATGCTATCTTTCTGTGGATTCTGAGATACACTGAAAAGGAAAAAGCAACAAACCTTGTTGTATTAATAATTTCCACTATAAAATGCCTGCCATTTCCTTTGAAATACTCTTTTTGCAGTTTTCTGCAGAATTCAAACTTTAACAGATACACAAATCATGAAGGTACTTTTTGCCTTGCCCTGAAAAAAGCCCAGTTATATTTGGAGAAGATCACTGTATTACAGCATTTCTTATTCATGTATCAGACAGCACAGAGCAATGTTGTCAGCCTGGTAACAGTCTTCAATATTGTTTTCTACTCTATATTGCTTTAGAATTAATATTGGCTAGGAATAACTTGATAACATAGATATTTTATGTGGGACCGTTCTCAGTTCCTGAAAACACTTCTCAAGTTAAGAGTGATATCCTTGTAAGAATAGGGAAAAGAGCTAATAGTCTTTTATCTTGATCAGTGATGTGGAAAAGATAAATTAAGGCATTAAATCTATGCACAGTAAGAATTTAATATTGGTCTTCTTCTTCCTAGACAAAGACTTTAAACATCCTGAGAATAGTGAGCTAGGTGAGGAAGGGGAGTGCTGACTGATATAGTAAAAAGTAAATTTAGATTGCTTTAAACCCTTGGAGTTGCAAAGATATGGAAAGCTTTCCAAAAGACAAAATAAAACAAAATAAAAATTACCAACAATAAATAGAATTGGGACTTAAATCAGTCCAGTGAGATATATGTCCTCATTATCTTAATGATCCCAGTGATCCTTTTCACTCCTAAACACTTTCTTCCTAAGAGTAATTTTTCATTACATTCTTGTTCAAGGAGCAGGTGTGTTCCAGCATGTCACTACAGCAGTCACATGGCTCCCTCTGGCCAGGAGGCAGCTGTGGGGGGCTCTGGGAACCAGAGGAGCCCTTCCAGCTTCCACGGCAGGTGCTGTGACTCCTGCCCGCTCACCGGGCCGTGTGCCGGAGCAGAGCTGCGCAGCCTTGTCTGGCCCTTGTTCTGTGACCTCAGACAAGAACTACACTTCTCTGTGAGGGACTTTCTTTTTGACAGTGTTACCCAGAGTGTGAGAAACAGCAGTCAGGACCTTTCGCCATATGCCTTTATGCACTACTGCAGTAGGAATAAATAAGGACAATAAAACTATGTCATACAGGTACACTGTCTCTCAAAGTCACTCAACTATCTGTGTACAGCTACTGCTGAAGGTCCTTTCCACCATTCCCAATTATTAACCATCTCTTCCCCATGACTGGTCTAACTAAACTGGTTGGATAAATGTCATTTCTAAGCATGAGTGACAGAGGCATATGGTAGCTAAAAAGTGTGCTATTTATGCAAAGTTTCTTAAAAATAAAACTATTTTTAAATCTAAGAAGGTTCTAAAATGTAAATGAAAATAAAATAATTGAGGTTGTCACGTCAGGCAGTTGGAAGTCAGGAAACATGAAATGTCTTTATTTGGCACTTCTGAATATGTATTAGGATACAAACTTAAATTACACAGTGACTGACTGATGACCAGAAGGGCTCCCATTTCAGGCATTCAGCGCAAAAAAAAAAAGAAATCACCTTGTACATAAAGTCATGTTAACAAATAAGTAAACTCCAGTGTGCTAAGAGTAACAGGAGCCATACTTCTGGCTGCACATAGACCCAAGAGGACATTAAATTACTTCAGAGAACAAGATAAATGAAACAACACGAGCACATCCAACATCTAGGATCCATCCAGAATTGTTCAGAAGAGATTCACCAAGTCCTTCATTCAAAGTGCAAGAGAGGATTTAAACTGCAAGCAAAAAACTTTCCAGTGTTTCTCAGGGGAAAGAAAAAGACATTATTTCAGTCTCTAAAATTTAACAGGGAAATCAAATCTGTGCTCCAACAAGACCTGAAAAGTTAAAAGCAGAAATAACCTTTTAATCTGCAAAGGGATAGCAATATGTAATTACATATTTAGACAGCAAAAGTCTGATAGCCAAAGGCTTACATGGGATACATTAATTAAAGTAGTTTTGATAATTTACCTGCCTTGCTGATGAGCAGTTTTCAAAGCTATTGACTGGGAAGCTGATACTCTTTTACATAAGTCATTCCTAAAGACTAGAATTAAATTCTATAAGCTCCAATACATAATTGATACTTTCAAAGAAACCCAAGACAGTACAACAGAAATGCAATTTATGTGATATGTTTTAATTCCTCTAATGCAAATATAAAGAATTGTACTAACTCGAGATTTGGTCAAATGTGCACATCCTTAGGAGATTAAGCCAAGAATAGTTACAGCAGCTCAGCCCCACAGCCCATGTAACCTGTAACAGTAGTGCCCTGCTTTCACCCACGGTCAGTTGGAGATATTTTAGAAAAGTGAGGAAATTGAATGCCCCTTCTCTGGATGCACACTCCCAGCTTTTAGCAGTCAGTGTTTTCAGATCCTCCTGACTAGAAGTTGCATCTGATCACTGTGAAATAAGTGTTAAGAGCTCAGTTTTCTATGTTATGTTCAGGAAAGTAATTCTTTTTTATCAGCTAACACAGAGAAATCGATAGAATTGTTATATGAATGAAATCACTTGCACATTTAAAGCCTAGGCCAGTAGAATGAACCTTTCTGAAAGTAGCCATGTCCATCACTTTGCTGGCTTCTCACTTCCTTCTCAAGTCAACTTCTCATTCTTTTAAAGCTGAGATGACAACAGCTGGTCACCAACAAATTAAATACTAGGCCTGTAGTGAGCTGTGTTTCCAGCAGTCAGGATTCTGGAAGTACACATGGTCTCTTTGAGAAGCATTGCTCACAGAGAAGTTCCCAGAAGCAGAGGCACAATTCAGCCCTGAGGGCTGAGAAGCAAGGGAGTGGACATGAGAGCAGGGATATACAAATGGATGATTAAGAGCATGACTAGAGTATGATAAAGTAAAACAAGCAAAAATGGAAAAGAGCAAAAAGAGGAACAGAGCCACAAGCCACAATGAAAGGTTTTGTAGTGAACAGAAGATCTCATTTGATGAAGCTTAATGCTGCATTAAGCTCTTTTAATAATCTGATCACTTTTTGAACTGCTTCTCTATCTTTCGTGCAATGTAAGGTTCTTTTGTCAACTCTTGATTTTTACAATAGCTATTCATACTTCTAATTATTTTTTACCACACTCTTACTCATTCTGGATTTAAAAATCTGCATTTTATATTCTTATTATACTAATGTAAATTTAGAGAGAAAATCTGAGTAGCAAGTGAAAGAATTTCACTGCTAGGCTACTTTTCATTCTCCATTTAGGACAGGAATGCCTTGATTCAAAAGCAATTACACAAAAGCAACTAAAACATTTTATAAGACTGATCTAAAAATATTTATTGAAGAGAGGCAGTACTGCTTGACAGATTTTAAGAGCTGAAAGAACAAACCACATTCATATATGGACTATAATAAGACTTCAACTGAAATAAATATCAGGATTGTGGCTTTGAACACAACTCCTCTTAATATTTTTGAGTACTACCATCACAGCATTATGTTACCACACTAATGGCATGAGAAACTACTGAATTGCAACAGATTGCACACAACAGACAACTCAGCTTACCCTCTGTTTAGTTACTTACTTACATCTTTTCTAATGTATACCATCATTCCAATGTGTTTATCCCTTTACCAAGTAAAAGCTTCTTCACAAAAATAAGAAAAAAAAATCTTCTGCTGCAAAAATCAAAGTACCTGAATTGAGAAGATAGGTTAATCAAAAAAGGCATTTGTATATGAAGTTTTAATAAGCCTCAATGATGTTACGGACACTGAAGTTTTACAAAATATTTTAGAGCGGCGCTAAATGTAACAGAAAGGTTCCTTTCTGCATGCTCAATTTGAAACATGAATTAATTTCTTGTAGTTATCTCTTAAATGCCAGTCATGTCAGTTCTGAATATGCATGATGAGTTACCTTTCTAAGATATACCCTGGCCAAGCCCTTATAGTCATCAGCAAATGCAGCAAGAAAAATAATTAAAAACTGCACATTTGTTCACAGACACATCAAGGACTTATTAGGTTGTGCAGAGCATCACCCTCATGCAGCTTCACAGCTTTTGGATGAGAGGAGATATTCCCTTCCAGTTTGCTTTCCCACCCCTTTATTTAGTTATGCTATTTACATTTGCTCCATTTGGGGATGGTGAATATGAGGCTGCTGTGCTGTAGGTACAGGTAGAGCAAATACACTCTTGTCCATTGCTCCTCTTAGATACACACAGTTTCTTAGCATGACTCACATTATTTCTGTAGCTCCCACCATTTATAATTTCACTTTCCTGCAGAGTTCCTGACTGGCAGATTGCTAACACTCCTGGCCTTTTTTCTTGCATGGCATTTTCACTAGCAAGAGAAAGGTCAGTCAAGTCGGTACTAAATCCAGATTGAAACTAATTAACTTCCCCTTCCCAAACAACATACCTTAAAAACGAACTTTCCTAAATTTAGGCATTAAAATTTTATGATTAAGTTTAAAATTAGGATATTAGAAACATGCCTTGTTTCTAATATCTTGAGCAGGGTTTTTGGATATCTGAGATCTGTGGCCTGACTGGCCACAGTGACTTAGGATATTTATTCCTTAGGAAAAACACCACATGAATCCCTTAATATTCTTTTGCAACTGCCATGGCTAGCCCATAGTGCCCAACCTGTAGCTTCAGAGTAAACATAGGGCTTAAATATTCATTGATTTTAATTTTAATTAGCAGTATATTGTTTCTTCTTCATATTTAAATAATCTAGCATTGAGTACAGATTGGAATTTCAAGAATTTCCTAGTAAATTGTGTGATTAGCATGTGAATAGCATTGTTTTTAAAAATCTGTAAGAAATAAAGCATCAAACTACCTATTCACTTCAGTAACCATTATGCAGGTCCCACACATATTTACTAAAATATAATAGATTATGTCTCAGTGTTTTAAGTTGCTTTTTTTTTTTTTTTTAGGGGGCTTGGAGTGTTATTTTCTTTTATCTGTTTGTTTGGCTGAGAATTACCATTGTTTATAAGATCTCATATAGATCTGCTTTCTTCCAATATGAAGCTGTTTCTAAGTCTTTTGAAAATTGTCAAAATCAACTAAGATAATGCTTGGATTAATTTGTGAGTGTCAATATTCAGTTATTGCTGTAGAATAAATATTCTATTATAGAAGATTAATATATTTTCACAGCAGGGAAATCAGCCATGACTGTGAAAGAAACAGAGCAGAAAAAAACGACATATAATTAGAATGAGAACTCAGGTCAGTAACTGTGTGCAGTTCCAGTGTGGATGATCTATGCCTGTCTGAAATTCTCAATGCAGCAAATTTCTGTCTGTAACATGATTTTCTTTTAGATGAGGATAACTGTAAGACATGCAAGTAAAGAGATGACAAATAAATGAAGCTTGACAAGATACCCATATGGCACTGATGTCCAGTGCCATTCTGAGACACTCGGGTGTGCAGGTACCTGAGTCACCTGCACCGTGGCAGGAAAGACACAGAAGCTATAGAAGACCACACCTTCCTTAAGCACCATCTGGAGATAGGGATGGTTATAGATGTGTTACCAAGTATTGCATTAGATCTGTAGAAATCTGAACAAGGTTCCAAGAGATCACATTAAGGAAGAATGTAAAAATTAGGAAGTCTTAGAAATAGAAGTCCTCAGTCCTCCACTGTGAAATCTTATTCATTGCCTTGCTTGCTGCTCCAGATGACCCACACAGACATAATGGGTGTTGCCCTTGTGTTCGTGTAAGGTGATAAATAATTATTTGGTATTTATAATTAAAATTCTGGTATGACAATCTGTGCTAAGTGCTTAAAACAGACTTATTCTGAAACACTTATACATCTGGTATGCTAACTGTGGCTCAGTAAAGTTGAATGTATATTTTTAAAGGCAAAATCCTAGCAGTTTTGCCCACGGAACAGGTAGGATGAGATTCAGTTCTCCTACATCTGAACTAGTCACCTCCATGCACCCTTTGCAGTCAGTCTGATCTATTCAGACACCTACTTCAGAATGAGATTAGTTACACTTTACACTGACTAGACCTCCACTGACTGTAAAGAAATGCAAGGGCAAGAAGCTCAGATGGAGACATCTGCAACTCTATGAATTCCACACATTTTGATAAACACCAATATGAATTGTACACTGAATCCCACTGAATTCACATTATTTTTGGCTGTAAAAACACCCCTACACTTGTCAATTCAGATAGCAATACCCACAGCTAGCATCGCCCCCCAGCTCCCCACTGAATACAGCACTACTATCCACCTAAGGCAGGAGATGACAATCTGAATGATTTAGCCAAGGTTTCAGGAGGAGTTCATAGCTTCTTTTTAATTCCATACTTATCCTCACAGACATGGGCACAATATGAACTTCATTCTTTTGTGATGTTAATATTTGAAAAACGTATTTAAAGCCTCTGATGATCCAGAATTGTGAGATCTTATTGTGATTATTACATAGTTTGACTTCACCCACAACTTGTGTTCAGGCTGCATGGATGTGGTCTGGTGGGAAGATTGCTGCACACTTCAGATTCCCACACTTCAAGCATTTGAACTTCATAATACTGAAGCTATGTTTTGATAATAGAAGATCAATAAAAGACTTAATAAAAACCATGTAGACATGACCTGCTAATCTTAGTCCTAGGTACACAGATGTTGGTTCATGAAAATCAGTGATGACTGTTCAAAGGTTTAACTAGGCACAGAAGGTGTAGCAAACAGGATATTTGGATTTCAAGTCAAACCCTTGAATAAGACTAAAAGGCCAAAGAGCAGAAAATGTTAGCTTATGGGAACAGGTCTCTTTAGTTGATGGACTAGTAATTTCTTGTACATACGTGACCATAAAGCATTGAGGTATCACAGGCAAAGAGCCAAGCAAAAAAATTATGCTGAATTAATATCCAGGTCCTCCACAAGGCAGAATTCAGCTCACAGATCCATGAGGCACAAATACTGGTGTCTACAGTTCCCAAAGTGCCTATGACTCCAGTACAGTAGTGGTGCGTCTGATAATAAATACCCTGCCTGCATACCAGTGCCTGGTGTCACTGCCGGTGCTCTCAGACGCAATGCCTGACCTCCAGGCACTCTTCTAAAAAACATACACCCTCTGTACATCCTCCAACACACATTCTACCCTGTGCAGGTGTGTCAGATAACCTCAAGCACCTGAAATAAACACACAGAGGCTGTTCAGCTGAATTTCTCAGTTGCTGTTGCTGTACTGATTAATCTTCAGGCACTACAGTGGGATCTTAGGCATGGAGAAGTTGAGTCAGTACATAAATACAGGTGATTGTGTTAATAATAATAATAATAATAATAATAATAATAATAATAATAATAATAATAATAATAATAATAATAATAATAATAATAATAATCATTATTATTATCATTATTATTATCATTATTATTATCATTATTATTATCATCATTATTATTATTGATTATTATTATTACTACTACTGTTGTTGTTTTAATGCCTTCCCCTCCGACTTCTGTGGCTGCCTCGTAACTCGGAGCTCTGCTGATGTTGGGAGATGTCACACAGAATCTAAGAAGTATTGGAGTCTTTTAGTGCAGTGGCTGAGAGTGACATGGAATAATTTAAAGTTTTTGAAAAGGCATTAGATGACTGATTGAGGCAGAAAACTATGTTCAGATATCTTAATCCCAAATTGAGTATCATCTGTAGATTCTGACATAAATGCTACCCTAAGAATTGGTAGCTAGATTGTAGAGCTGATTAGAGCAATAGGTCATAAAGAATGCAATTTATAAAAGTAACCCTTTAAGCTTGCAGAGACGTGAAAAGAAGTGTGATGGAAGCAAAGAGTGGTGCTCACAACCCCAGCTGGCAGTGGGGTTTTATAGCTTGGTTGAAACAGGAACATGCATTGCATATGAACTTCATAAAAATGCAGTGAAACATTTTAATGAAGGATACACTGCCTGAATGGTGTTAAGTGCACACAGGCTACCATTGGACATAAGAAAAAAGTTTATGGTAATTTTTCCTAAAAAGTATTATTTATCCATGCTTAAATATGATTTAGATATTTATATGATTATGATAGATTTGTACCACATCTATGTTTAGGTAGTTTGTAAATTAATTATTTCTGTTATTTTATTGATAGAAAATTGTGAATGTATAACAATGTCTATACAGCCTTAAAACACAGCTAATAACAAGAGTACTGATGAGAATTGGAGGGAGAATAGCCATATCTATATTGAACAGTTATCTTCTTTCTTCCTTAGTGTCCTGCAGACCTAGAGTAAGCTAACTATTCAAAAATCAAAAGCAACAGAAAACAGTTTAGAAGTCAGTTGGACATGAAAGGTGTAACCTACCTATGTGAGTCAAACACAAAGCATACAGGCTCTTTGGAGGAAAAAAAATGCTAAATTTCTGATAATAAAAGTATTTAGGGATCCATTGTAAAGTCTTTGGAATAAAGAACCACAAAAAACCTATTTGATTTCATGCTTACAGGGCAACAGAGAGGCTGTTTCTTTAATGCATGAACATGTGCCTATTTAGGATGCTGAACTCACTAGGACTAGGATGGCTTACAGAAGTTTCACATGGAGCAATGCCAATATCTATTAAGACTTTTTAAGGTATTAAGAGTATTAAATTTTAGAATGTCATGCATTGTTTTTTACTCTTACATATAAATAAACTGAAGTCTTACCCTGAATCATTACAAGCTTTCTCAGTTGAAATCTTCTAAGATTGATTCAGTTAAAAAGAAACTCTGTCACTGCTTCTAAAAATAGGTGTGTGTGCAGCAAACAGAGCTGCTTGTAAAACAGAGCTTTGCAAGCTTTTAAATCCCAACAATAACAGTTCCATTTAATTAAAATTATTTTTTTAAACAATGAAATTTGTCAAATATCTCTTCTACTGAAAAAAGAGAATGGATATATGTATAATGATGTGCATTATGTATACTGACAATTTATCTCTTTTATGCTATCAGAATTATGGGAGTATAACTTTTGACTAAACATTCAGTTTCAATGGCAATTTTCTGTTTAACATTCTAATGGTCAGCAGCAGATTCAAAAAAATGCCAAAATAAGTTCAGCTGCAATAAAGTGCACAATAATTTTTCTTCTAAAATATTATTTTGTTACTTTTAATTTGTTGTATTATTTTAACTCTAGGATAAGCTAAAGGAGCACAGTGCAGAGTTGCCACTTCAAAAACTGACAGTAGATCAACGCAGAAAATGCAGAACACATCCATTCCAAGAACACCATGGATGGAGCCAACATTTCCATGTCACTGTGGAACTTTCCACTTTTGGCATTTTAAAATGAGCACCATGACTATCTAGACATGAAAAATCTTGTTACAAGGACCAACATAGAGATCAAACTCCCCAGTTCAAACATAGCTGATGAGGGAACACAAACACATTTCTTATGTGACTGCTAAACTTCTCTTAGAAACAGTTGAAGGGAAGGCAATATCAAGTATTCCAAGCAGACATTTCTGCCTCTCCCTTATATTCCCTATCTCTCAACCCATTTGCTTTTTTTTTATGCCAAAATATTTTATGCCTCTGATATTTTTATGTATTTAACTACAGGCAGCAATCAAAATGTTGGCACTTCCTGGCTACTAACATTTAAAGCTTCTATCACAAGAGAGGAGGAGCATATCATGTACTTATAAAGAATAGATTCATTACCAACAATTGCTATTATTGGCATGTTTCAAGTAGACTCCAAAACAGCCTTTTTCTATGTCTTAACCTCCTGTTGCTGAGCAAGGAATAGAATCAGCAAGCATCTCAGGAGATCTGACAAAAATCTGCTTACTGATAGGATGAGAGAAAGAGAGAGAGAGAAAGAGAGAAAGAGAGAAAGAGACAGAGAGAGAAGGCAGGTAGCCCAGCTCTGCTCCTGTGTGGAACTGCACTAAACCAGACTTTTTATTCTATGAAGATTTAAAAAAAAAAAAAAAAGAAGTGTGCATGAGACAGGGCTTGCAACTCAAAGTTCATGCAGTGTTAGGACACAATGTTTAACTTTCTGCAGAATTCAGGGCATGGGAACAGCTGATTCAATTGTAACATCATATTAATTCTTTCTGATCTATTTATGCTTATTTTAAAAGCATCTTTAGCAACAGTGAGAAACTACAATCATGAGATTCATTCTTTCAAGACCTGTTTAATAGTATGGCAAAATTCATTCCCTAAATGTATGAAAAAAAAGACTACCTGTAGATTTTCCTGACAAAACTCACCATACTTTTATATACAGCCTTTATGACAGAAATCCACCTGTGAGCCAGTCATCCCAAGCTCTGGTGTTGACACAAGCAGCACTTTCCAGGTGTGATGCAGCTAACCTGCCTTAGGGCAAGGCTGCATCTCCACTTAGGGCTGCCCATCCTACTCCAGTCTCCAAACCAAGGGAACCAAGAAGTTCCAGTAACCACTAGTGACTGTCCCAATGGAGCAGCTACAAAATGCACATTTAATCAGATTAACCTCATACCCAGCAACAAAGTGTCGAGGAAAGAACTCAATCTGTAAATCTACTTGACCACCATTTCATTTTCCTTTAAAGTCAGCATCACAAAAGCACATAGAATACATCAAATACTGTGAGAAATAATGGATGTAAATTATGAGAAGAAACTCATATATTTCATCAAGTGTCACAGAATTTGCTAGGCAACATTTCCCAGTACTATACATAAGGGACCAGCATTATCCACAAATCAAGCAATGTTCTTATTTATTTCAGAAAATATTCAACATAATAAATGAAAGTACCAACAATTACAATTACAGTGGTAGGCAAGGAGACAGTAAAAAGAGAGCATTAGTGGGAAAAAGCTAGCATGGGAGAGCTACATTAATTTTAATAAAGAACTTAAAAATGCTTCCCTGTTTGGGAAATCCACTCTGAGACCTTTGACTGTGAGAGCAGGGGCAGAGGAATGGTGATCTCCATAAGCAAGGCAGGAGCATCACTTTACACAGCCCAGCATGGGCAGAGCTCAACCATGTAGTGCTAGGACAGGAGAGTTTGTAGCCATGCAGACAAGGAAGATGCAAACTGAGATTTTACCAGCACCTGACTCAGGGATGGGCTACACAGACCAAGACTTGGAAGACTTCCTGATGCATACAAGGAAGACATGGAGAACAAGGTCCAGGACTTACAGGAAGAGGTATCCGAGGAGAAAGGGAAGCCTGAAATAAAGGAGACAACACCACACCTGCACCTATTCCTACCCATGCCTTTGAAAGACTTCAGAGTGAGGTTTTGAAAGACTTAAGAGTGAGGTTTTTATGGTTTCAGTAAGCTGCTCTACAGAATGGAGCTATTAATTAGCTAATAAAGGTTGTCATAGAAGGCCTAAGACATGCAATAAATACTGAGGGTCACTGGATATTTTTTTGCTTATTAAAACGATATCTTATATTTAAAACTCTTATTGATTTTACTTAGACCAAAAATAATTTTATCTTCTGAAGCACTATTTAAAATAGATCACGCATTGTCAGCTCTTTCAAAGGAAATTTCTAAAAATGATGGAAAAGCACATGCAGCCCTGTACAGGATAAACACTAAATCTGTCCCCCTTCTTGGTCTTTACTGGAGATCAGCAGAGAGGATTGCTGACTGCGCTCTTCCCAAACACTGCACCCAGAAGAGAGGTCAGTGTTCCAGTGGCAGGGTGGGCTTTGGAGCTGGTAACTGTGGTTTGGCAGCAAAATGCAATATGTTGCCCTGCTTCAATATGGCCTGAAGGCATCATCTTGGATGGAGAAAGCAGAGATCTTCAGGTGCCACTTCTCTCCCAGGCCCCTCCTTCAGGGTTCTCTGATACCAGCAGAGGAACGGCCCAAAGTACTCCAGTAATTCTCATCATGCCAGTGACTGGGGCAGCTTGCAGAAAGTTCAGAGATGGAAAACTCACTGACACCATAGAAGAATGGACTTCCCCATTTACAGATGGCCACCAGCCCCAAAGATGGCACACTGATCAACAGAACCACTGTGGCATTCCATGAAGTGTTGTTCTGGTCTCAGGCACCTGGCACACCATCAGTGACCATCAAGGGAAGGAGAGGCTATCAAGCCAAGGGCGCTGCACAGCTTGGGCAGAATAATTTGGTGATGATCTCTCTTCATCCATCAGCACATAACCCAGCTCAGTGTTTTGGAGTATCTGGTTACCGTTCTGACAGAAGCAACAACAGTAAGAAAATGTTTTTTCCCGGTCTCACATTAGAAGAAAAAATAGGAACATGGATTATTTGTTCGTAAACAACATAGCGAAGCCAAAAATACAGCTTTTCTTGTAGGCAGTTTTTGATCTTTATGACTTGAAAATGCCCATGATCATCAAAATTTTGCTCAGAGTTAATATTTAAAAGTCACCTTTTCTTTGGAAGACTACAGGGAAAACAACTGAAGTATGACACAGCCCAAATACAATGCTAAAACACAAAACCCTGCTCACAGCAAGCTGTGTGCTTAGGGATGCCTTTGCCAGCTGGCACCTAAAAACTGGGTCTGAGTTCAGAGGCAAAACCTTCCTTGTTCACCTGTTACTCAAATGGTTGAATTAAAATATTTCAGATACTTCAGATGGTTGGTTTTCACTGGGAAGTAGGCTAATTTGTGAAAGCTAAATACAAATAAGCTGAAGTCTGAGCAACTGACAGCTCAAATTTGCACATAGCCAGCATAGCACTCTCCAAGCATATCTGAAGAGCACTTTATATGTGCTCATTTATTATATTAAAAAAAAAAAAAAAAAAAAATGCATCTAAGTCTCTAGGATCCATTAGTTTTAAATTTGCCTTACCGCTGAAGTTTTTTCATCAAAGTCGATGGTAACAGCCAGGTACTGCCACTTAAACAGCTCCCCTTGTGATGCAGTGTGTTGCCATTTCCTGTTTTAGACTTCCCAGTCCTTTCCCAGGTAGCAATACCTCCTCCCTTCCCCTCCCCTTGCCTCTTCCTAAGTGATGTCCATCAAGCTTAACATTCCAGCAAGGGCGTGGTGTGATTTGCAGAAGTCCAAAAGATGCTTCTCAGCCCTGGGCCATTGGCCTGTCTAAGTGTCATTATCCCCTGAGACTCGCCCTCTTCCACCGGGTTGGTGGCTCACCTGTCCTCTCCCTTCCCCCTCCCCCTGGGCTTAAAAGGACCTGGGACCATGGGGCCGGGGTTCTACTGTGGCTGTTACCATATTCAGAGATCTGAGACCCTGGAATAAAGCTCTGGATTAAACCCTGCGTTAGAATCTGTCTCCTTTTCTCTTCACCTAGCCTAAGGACTTTCATCAGAGGTAAACCTGAGATCTTACCAGCCTGGACTTGTCCCACGTGCCTAGCTGCAACATCCAGCCAGCCAGAGGGATCTCTGTGGTGAAATACCACAGCTGCTGCCTCTGGTCAAGCAGCAAGGGCCAGACGAGCCCAGGCACGTTCCCTCCGGTAATATTGGGATTTTATTCCAATACCCTTGGTGCAATGCAACATAGGTCTCAGGCAGGATTTAGTTATTTACAAACAGGTACCTGGTATTATTATGGAAAGTTTGAGTTACCTGAGGTGGACAGACTTGTATGTGTTGGCAGATACAGCACATGGATTACATGGGACTCTTCTGGAGCCATGGCTGAAGGGCAGAAATGTGACTATCTGTAGTCCCTAACATGGCCCTGAGCTCTTCACCAGCGGCAGGGAAGGGCCACCTTGGGGAGCTGGTGCTCCCTGGGCAGTGCTGGGTGCCCCCGACCTGGATTCAGCCAGGGCTGCACAGGAATCTTGGAGATGCTACAGCACCTCAAGTGGTGCTGGGCATAAAGGGAGCCCAGCTGCATTTAGCCCCAGGTGTAAGCCAGAGCTATGCAAATGCTGCCTCCTGTCAAAAACGAGGATGCTGTGTACTCCTCAGCCCCCAACATACTCAAATGCCATGGAATCAAGCACAGGTAAAGCAAATTGCCATTGTGCAAGAGAAAGCCTGCAATATCCATAGTGACCAAACCCCAATTGGAAACAGGAGGTTTCAGCCAGCCTTTTTTACTGTATCAAGAAACTTAATGAAGGACCAGGTTCAGCCAAGAACACGCATGGAAGATATTTTTACATGAATTCACAAATATACATCACTTCAACACCAACTGAAATTTCCAAGTTGCCTCCTGCTGTGAAAAAAAAACCCAAAAAAGCCAAAAAAAACCAAAACCAAAACCAACAACAAAATAAAGTTAATATCAAAGAAATCCTGAAAGATGTTGTTTCCTGGTGACAACAGGCAACATTCCAGGAAATTATTTTCATTCATCTCTAAATAAAAATTTCAAGTCACAAGTGAGGAAAAAAAAAATTATACATAAGCACTAAATGACCTTACATCATATTTTATTTTTTTACAGGAATCCATTCAACTCTGTTTTAATCTTTCAGTTCATGAGTTTTTTCATATATTTATGAACAATTAACTGCTTCCATGTGGAAAAAAAATTAAATTATTACTAGTTTCATTTTCATAACGACTATATGAATTCTACTTTGCTATTGCACAATATCATTAATTCTATATTATCTTCTGGCTTTCCACTTTTATTTGTTATACTTTTAATCACTTTTTTTTCCAATGGGAATATTTAAGCTACTCTTAAAATTCTAATCTAAGGACACTAAAGATGTTGAAAACTTACTGTTTGTTCTGCAATCTTCCCTCTTTCTCCACTCTTCTTTGTGGAACATATGTAAATGCTTAGGTATAATCACCATTTGTTGCTTATATATACAGTGAATTTTTCTAAAAGGTTTATGGCATATAGATTGAAACAGATTTGTGTTAAAACAATACATTAAAAAATCTATCAAAAAGAATATCAGAAAATCCTCTAGGCCAAACTCCATGATTAATAGCTACAGCCAAAGAAACAGTAGTACTGGACAGTTAGAGTAAATTTTCATGGATACAGTTTTAAGAAAATGCATCAGTAAGGTTTTTTGGAACAGTATTTCAGTGTATCTATCATTCCTTAATAAAGGTGACATCTTGCGTGCATGTACATTGCTCTTTATTTTGGTATTTCTTGCAAATCTTTCAGGTGAGATTTCACCAGTGGTAGTGATTACAAGAGCTGGACATATTTATGAAGGGAGGACAAGGCTGGAGGATTTTATGTTTTGCTCTGGAAAAATAAAGGCAACTAATGATCACATCAATGTCTTTCCGAAGGGAATTAAGAGGGGAACAGCCTGGCTGCCAAGAATATTTTGCTCCTTGTGCTTTAAACTCAGAAACAGGAAAAGTTTGTTCCATTGGTCAAGAGAAGCACAACTTTCATGGCAAATTTTAGTGATAATAAGTGAGATATTTCTTTAGGATAACTTGGATCAGCCCCATGAAAGATGTTGAAAAAGAGAGACAAATTTTATTCATCATCATGTAGCATTATGCAACTGAAGTTAATAGCAAAGTAATGTTTTCTTTTATTAAATGTCTTCTTGGGTTTTGTTTGGTTTTTTTTAATATAAGTTACCCTCTTTTATGGGCAATCTGTTTTCCGAGTAAAGAACAATCCAAATGTATCCTGGCAGCTACCTGACATCAGCTGAGCCTTTTCTATAAATTTTTATGTATCAAGATACATTATGCAATACTGATGTCTATTTACCTATAGTCCATGTGATTTTTTTCTTATATTCATGAAAACATTAAAGTCTGTCAATCTTGCATGATGCACTTCCTAAAATATGTGTGATACCTCAGGAAAGCAGGAAAGGGATGTTATGAAGTTTGTTCCTGCCCCTTACATATAACCAGAACAAGGCAACCAAAACAGTCATCCCCTGTATTGCACTCTTAGGATCTCTCCAGTGCTACATTCTGACACTTTCATCTATATTCTTTATCATTTGTCTTCTTTTCTCCTGCTGCCAAGCAGTACCACATGCATCCTAAACCCCTCCACGATCCTCTCCCTGTTTTCAACACTAACCTGGGCTTGCTCCTGTGTCTGCTCACCCTCCAGCTCACAGACTGCAACATGAAGTGCAGGAAAACACAAATGTTAACAAGCTGCACCAAGAGCACCGATTGTTCTAGCAGTGAAGCAAAGTGTTAGATTTCATTTCCAGGCTGTAATCAGAATGGAAGGCTTTACACATTCTTGTGATTCTTAGGTATCACACTACTTTGCTAAGCTTCAGTGTACATGTTGAAGTAACAAATGGACATTTTTCAACACATTTTAAACAAAATTCCATCCAATTAGGAGGTATAACACAAAGTTTTTAAAATACTGGAGTGCAATTTAAAGAAATTAACAAATGCAAAGAAAATATTCTATTAAATGAAGTTCAGAAAAGGCTTTGTATATTTCTTTAAAAAATGAAAATAAAAATGTATTACATTACCCAGGAGGGCAACTAAAAAGAAGATTACTCACAAACATGCCAGGAAAGCTCCTGAAAGAGAATGCCATCTGAATGTGATATGCTTATATAGGAGAAACTTTTCCATTTTATTGATCAAAGCATTATTCTACAGCCTAGCATACACTGAGCTTCTCAGCTTTGTATTTTGCTTTTCTGCATCATTTTCAGAACAGCAATTCAGGACTATTTTGGAAAGTAAAAAGAAACAGAAAAATCCCAGGGAACTGATCAGAGACCTGACACTGGTTAGCAAAGTAAGTGTGCTGCATAACTGATCCAAAACTAAGAGTACTGGAGAGACTTCCACACTAAATTGTAAGCACAGTACATGATAAAAATAATAATATATCAGATGAGACATTTACTCAGGTATGCACAATACCAAAAAGCACCATAAAATGAGAAAAATATTTTGAAATACAATAATTAAGGGGGGCGGGAAATAAATACATGTAAAAAAGATAATTCAAAATGAAACAATATAAAAAAAACATTAACTACACTATAAATTACCTCAAGACTGAACACACATTGCTATATGAGGCATTTTACTGGTGAACATGAGAATATTTCCACTGATTTCTGTCACCTTTAACAAATTATTTTAGCTGTAGAGAAACATTAATAGCATTGGGGAAAGAGAAAAACTCTGGGAAGCATGCAAAATTTATCTATCAGTTTTTAATTTGAAAACAAAAATAACAACTTCAAAATATTTAATTTACTATTTAGATCTGTTTTAGTACTTTGGTCCTCTATTTCCTTACTTTCAAATGTCACTATGTGCCTTTGAATTCATAAAGTAATGGAAAACTTTCTAAATCTTGTTGCAGCTGAAACCTTGTGGTGTAGATAACACAAATTTTCATGAGAAAGGTCAATGCAATATAAGAATGCATCATTTTACTAAAGGAGATGAGACTGAAAAGTATCATAGAAACAATTTCTCCCTTAGAAGTGTCATGTTAAGATTTTTGAGGAGTACATTATAAATTATCACTTAAGAAAACTGTTATCAAATTAGTTACCATCTATATTATTATAAAAGTACATGATATCATAACTGATTGCATCCCTTTTCAACTTCATAAAAAGCAATTTCTTCTGAAACACCTCACTTGCTTATACTGACCTCTTGCATAATGAATAAGAGCTGACATATATGAGATGGAGACTCTAAGAATCCAATGAATTTCAAGACTGGCAACAAAAGTAATGCTGCATTCTTATATGTACTGCAGCCTTTTCTGTATATAATGCTGTAAACCACAGGACCTTGTGACAAAACTACTCTCATCTGTAGTAAACTGGATTTTCAATAAACTGTTATGAAGGAGCCATGCCTAAGCTACATGTAACATTTTGATTTCTCAGTCTACTAAAACTTGAGGGGAAGGAAAGAGCATTCCAGTTTATTTATTTGAATTCCAGAAAGGAAAAGAGTGCATTTAAATTTCTGTTAAGTTACTAAGAAAAATAAAATTTACACTAGTTATTTAAAAATTAATCTATTATATATTGAAGCTATTCTCTTAAATCCCATAGTTTATCTAGCTCTAATTTTGGACTTTTGTGATATGAATATAAGCTATAGTAGCTACTCCTAAGTGACAGTATTTGTAAACAGACCCTCAAATGAATGAGATCAAAATCTCAGACTGAAATAAAAATAAATGTATCATATGTACAATGTATAATAAGAACACTTAACAATCATATTTTTTTCAATTCCTTACCTTTAAGTAAAACATTATGGCAAAGATAATCCCAATATAGCCCAAAACCAGGCCAGATGCTAGATAACAAAGCCACCAGTTGCCATCAAAGAAAAGATCAGTTTCACATCCTGCTGCCAGAAAGGGCTGGAAACATCAGAGGGGCCTGAGATCTCCTCCAGAGGGAAGGTGATGCTTGTGTCATTGTTACCAATGGGAGCCCATCGTCTTCCCAGCTGGAGGATATTAATACTTCTCACTGACACTCAGCATCTTCTTGCTGTGATGGTCTTCATAGCCCAATTTAAAAAAAAACACACATTCTTAAGTCTACATGTTATTTCTTCTGCATTCTGTTATCATGAGGAAGCTTGGCTAAGAATTGAGACAGATACATAGTTTTTTCAAGACATTTGGACATATTTTTCCATTTCCTTTTCAAGCATTAAAATTTTTTTTTTCTTGTAGCTTCAACTACGCAGGATTTGAAATGCTGCAATATCAATGGAAGTGAATCAAAGGAATAAAACCAAGCATCATCCTTCTTTCTGCTCATCAGGGAAGATGATTGTTATCAAATTCTAAGACTAAAAATATATTTGTTCATTTAAGGAAAATCTGCTGTAGCACAGAGGATAAAGGTGGCCTTATACTGATGCTCTTTGGAAAGAATTTCACTCTGCGTGAATGAGGAAAAACTGTTGTCTTTTATCTTACCTGGACTCTGCTTAGACAAATTCAAGAGAATAAGAGTGTTTATTTTCTGTAGTTTTATATCCCAATGACTTATTAGTCCAAAAATCAACAAGAATGTGGAAGTGGAAGATCCACTGGGATTTTTCCTTGCTCCCCTATTTTTAGAGTATAAGAAATAAAAGGTGTAGCAACTACTTGAGATTCTTTCACTTCTTTCACTACTGTCTGCTATTCAGGGGAAAAAAAGAGGTTAAAAAGTAACCTCCCACTTGTGGAGCTATTTGTTCAGTGTTATTTTTATAGGCTACTTGTGAAACTAGAAGGCAGGCGTGAAAGCTGAGAAGTTCATTCTACTCCTCATTGCCAGAAAAGCACAGAATAATACAATACATACTTCTGCATTCCTGCAGCTGCACAAGCTCTAAAAGCCACCACATGAGAGTGAAATGGTTTGGACTAAGTTTCCTTTAAGGTTAACTTGGGTATCTGCATCATTAACAATATTGTGTCTGTTTTCTATGAAAACTCACCAGCTTCTCCAGTTGCAAAACTAGGAGAACTGCTGGAGACTTTGGTGATATTTTATGATATGTAATTTGCATAACATTATTAGGGCATTTAAAAGTTTCACAATACAAGCCATACTATCAAGAAGCAAAGAATTTCAGAAAACTTATTCAGTTGACCTCCAATGAACAAAATAAATTTCAGGAAGAATCAGCATTTTTTTAAAAATTTTCATGCTAAGGGAAAGTAGATTCCAGAGAAGTCTAAATAATTAATTTGCATCCTCACCACACCTTGGGGATTACTGAAAATACAGTATCACCTCAGTTAAAGGAGAAAGATAATAAAAATATTTTTGAATTGTTTTTCTCAATAGTGACCTGCTGCCTCTCCAGGACAATGCAGAGAAGTTGTTTCCTCTGAAAGGCAGCATGCCAGAGGCTGAACACTGCTCAAGCAGCCTTTCAGCTTCCAAGATGAAATACATATCAGGGACACCTTAATTGACCACTACACTAGAGTGGTGCTCAATTTCTCCCTAAATCTGTGTCATAGTTTTATGTTTTTCTAACTGCATTCAATTTCATTATCAATATTTAACCTTTACATTTTCTAGAATAAACTTTGAAATGCAAGAACTTTTATGTTCAAAATGAGATCAAGTCAATCTGACAACATTAAGATGCTCTTCTTTCTTCTGACATAACAAATTTACTCTTTAAAGAGAGTATTTAAGATGGAAGGTGCAAAATTGAGAGTGGTTGGAAGAATTTTGCATGGAGAAGGAGAAGCTATGAAGGACCCAAGATGGGGAGCTATAGATAGACAGAAAGCTCTAGAGTATACTTAAGCTCTTTCTATTATTTGTGCAAAGTCTAAATCTCTAAATTACTGATTTTTGTCTGGTTGGATTTATGCATTTGATCATATTTTTGAGATGTTCCACTACTGTCAATTTACCTACACACAGTGGTTGCAGCATCTCCTGAAGATAACAGACACTGATTCCCCTTGTGAGATAAAAGCCTTTATCTATGGTATACCTCATGTAATTCTGCTAACTACTGGTGTGTGCTACCTTTACTATCAAAAAAAGAAAGAAAGTCTTTTTATATCATAGGAATATATGCTTATAAAGCCACAAAAAATTTAGAGGGCTTAAGGCCAATGCCATTTTGGAAATTATTTGCTGTTCATTTTCAAAACTGGCAAGGACAGAGAAATGTGACAAATACAGAATGAAAATGCATGGAAGATAAGTAAATTTTATGCACAAAAGAAGTATTTAAGAGAGTACAGTGAGAAACAGATAAAAGCAAAGTGAGACCAAATATATATGCATGCGTGGAAACACTGATTGAGAAATCTAACTGCAGTGATTTCCATCCTCATCACAACCAAGCATGTACTAAATGAATAAACTGCTACTTGACATTTTCTAAATAAATATCATGGGAAGAGTACTTATTTTACTTTAATGAATCATTCCAGCCTCTCCAACAGAAAGTAGTTGTGATGAACTATAATCTGTTCTGGGAAATATAGTTCTATAATGGAGATATATATGGACTGAAATATGAGAAGTTGTGTTCTCCAACAAGTCTACTTTAAAAGAGATTCTGATTCATCCATGCCCACTTCTACTTAAATTTGATCATAGCTGTTGACATACTGTATCTGCCATGCTGAGAGCTATTTCTCTACTAGAGGTAAGAAAGCCATATGGTTCGTGGATGACTATGAATTTTTGCAAGGCAAACTGAACTAATATGTGTATATTTTTTTCCTGTAGCTATTCAAACAAAACTATCCATTTAGCAAACAGAATTTTCAATTCAATGGGATATTTTGGCCTATGTAATACATTTCTAAGGACTGAAAGTCTTCCTTAAATGCAATCACAACTGATGGGCTAACATTGACTTTCTGCATTAGTGGTCCTCTCATTCACCATGCATGGTTAGATATAAACAAATTCACTGTACTGATTAAGTGAAGCAGCAAATAAGACTTGTCTTGTTCATGGAGTAGAACCAAAACAGCTGTTTTTGTTTGATTGATGCAGATTCAAAGGGCCCCCAATGGTACACCTCATAAAAAATCAGCAGGTTATTTGAGGGGGTTATGTTCTTTTTATTACTAAAACTTCTCATAGGATTATCGTAGTTATACAAGGAAATTGCTTTGACTACATGTAATTACAAACAGGGGAAAAAAAGTTCTTGCCAAAGACAGGTGTAAAATAACATTTTACCATCCTTGTTAGGGCTCAAAAAAATCACGTCAATAACTACTCCAAAATCCAAAATTTAGCCAGGCAAAGCTCACAATAAAGCTGAAATTCAGTCATCCAGACTGCATCTGCAAATATTTCCTATTAGAACATCTGCTGTCAAAAAACCCTTTCATAACTGTGACAGGATAAGTGGACCAGGACAGGCAATGTTCAGGGAAGCTTGCAGAGGGCACCCTCTGGGCAGAATACTGCTTGATGTTCAGACACATGGGAAACTGGACATGCAAGCTTGCTTTGGGATCAGGTATGAATCCCTCTATTCAGGGATATGTTTCTTATATCACATGCACCAATTATTATTGAAATAAGTTGTTTCATGTATTGGAATTCATTTAGAATATAACTTTCAGTTTGCCACAATGGACCTTGAAATTTTTGTCTTGCTTTGGTAACTTTTTGTTTCAACAGCTTGGCATTGCCAACAGTGTCAGTATTAATATTTGTGGGATCCTGCCATACACAAATGTGAAATCCCAATCCCATTAAGCCATTGTGGTTATTACCATTGATTCAGCAAGTCTTGGATTTGACTGTGATTTTATGTGTTACATAGACAAAACACATTGTCCTCAACACCTCTGTCAAGTCTATGTTTGCTGATTGTTAAATTGTTAAAGCACTTATGACTTCACTCCAAGTGTAATTTCAATTTGCACCAGGAATTTAAACTCATTTCAGAGGGACTGGAAATTCCAAAAAGTTATTAGAGGTATGCCCTATACCATTCTAGTGCAAACTAGATATATGACTAACTAAATGCAAATAGCACTTTATAGTACCAAAATGAAAAGCTAAAATAAAATCAACAAATTTATTTGACAATGCTAGATTTCAGTTCATGTGTTACTGAATCAACCCATTCTTTAACTTAGGAATATTATGTCATATCACACAGGGTCTGCCTCGAGCACTCACAATTAAATCTCCAATGTATAACACTGTAATTCATAAAACTATTAAACATTGTCTGAGTCCATTTTAACCACATAACACACGTTTTGAAAAGCATGCATGCAAAATGATGGGGGGAAGAACCTCGGAAATATAAATGATATGATCAGCTTAGCAAGGTAAAAATAGCTGCACACAGTAAAATCAAAACTTGCAGTTGTGAAATAAGGGGTTTTAAGGCAAACCATCTGGAAATTACTTGAAAGTATTGCTATACTGCTGAAAGCACAGAAATATAAAACTTCAACTCTTCCTATTTTACCTGTTTTCCAGGTAAAACACAAAGGCGGAAAGACAACAAATCAGAGTTGTGAACGGCTGCCACCTCTAATACACGTGCATTATAAAATATTATCATCCATCCTCTGGTCTACCCCCAAACTGATTTTTAAAACGTCCAGTACCATCAGCATGCCCCCTTGACACATACTACAGTAGAAAACATTCAGTTAATAAGACTCCACATGGGATTTCTCCATCATCTGCACTTGGATCTGCACTCGGTCACCTTGAGGTAACCATTGCTCCTCGCAGTATGCCCGCTTGCAGTCATCTACTACCTAAATGGCTGGAGGTATCTATCCAGTGTTCCAAATTTTGTTAGTGTTCCGCTTGTGTTGCTACTGTGAAACAGATGGAAATAGTTACAAAACACTCCAGCGCTAAGAAGAGCGCTTGCTTTCACAGCCGTGATCTTGGGCTCACACCACCTAAGGTGACGGGAGCACTCGGTCCCATTCTCAGGGCTTTAATCTGGAAGAGATTCAACTATCACCTGCTCCCAAGGCACATTAGCCTCTGTAAGAATGTGCCGTAACGAAGCAAAATTGGAAACAAACAATAGGTTGCAGCCGTAAATTAGAAAGCTTTAAGTTTGAGGGAAGTTGAGGCCAAAGCACTAATAAATGGATTTATGGTTAAACGCCAAGCTGTACGGCACCGGCACCGCTGTTAGAACTGGGACACCAGCAGCGGCAGGAATTAGGTTACGAAGGCTACAGAAAGCGGGGCGGTAAAAGAAAGTCCCTTTTCTGCAGCTCCCGCCGGCTGGAAGGGTCTCCCCACTCCCGTGTCCCGGACCGATCCGTACCGGACCCACAGCAGCTGCGGGTCGGTTCGGGCCGGCGGGGACCGCCCGCCCCGACGGTGGCGGCCGCCGGGCGGTTTGCGGGCTCCGTTCCGGGAGGCGAGGCGGGCTGGGGCGCGCTGCGCTCTCATTATGACACTGGGTAATTCTTTTAGTTCTCCGGCAGACGGTGTTTCAAATGACCGAGGAGGCTCTCAGGCAACCCGCTCGCGAATGCCGCCCTCTGCGTGGCGAGAGCCACCCGTGATCGCCCCTCGGTGACCGAGGGCAGCGCAGCAGACGCCGCGGGCACCCACCCCCGCGCTCCGGGTGCGCGCCCGCGGACTCTCCAGCCGCGCCGAGCCCTGCGCACCCTCGGCGCGGCAGACGCGCAGAGCCAGCGCGGGCAACGTGCGGGACTCACCTGCCGCCCGCCCCTCCGCGGCTGCCGGGCTGCCGCCCCACCGTCCCTGGGGGCCGGGCAGTCCCTCCGGAGGACTGGGACAAGCCCGGCGGGGCAGCGCGGCCCCTCCGACGTACCCGCACCCTCCCCGGGGCGGCACGGCACGGCGGCCGGGAAGGGAAAGGGGGGAGCGGAGCAGGCGGCGGTGCGCCGCCAGCCCCGGCTCCCCGGCCCCTCCTCGCGGGGCAGCCCCAGAATCACGCCCTGCCAAAATTTAAATCGCCCCAGCACTGCGGCTCCGCGCGCAGCACCCCCTTCCCCGCCGCTCCCTCCGACCAGACCGGCCACACGGGAGGGTGCCAGACCGCGGCCGTCCCGCTCAGGCATCGGGCACTCCGCCGCGCAGCCGTCCTGCCCGGGCTGTACCGACGCGAGACCCCCGCCACGGCGACACCGCGCCGGGGCCAGCGCGACGCCGGGACGCGCCGGTGATGGGGATGACACCACAACCGACGGCGCGGCTGGCGCGCCCTCGCCCCGCTGCCCGGTGCCCGTCCCCGACGGTGCGGTCCCCGCGCGGATCCGCGGCACCGGCACCCGCCCGTTCCCTCCGCTGCTTGTGCGGAGGCGCCCCGCGAGCAGCCCGGCGCGCCTGCCGCCCCGACGGCGGCCCCTTCCCTTGCCTCCCCTCCCTCCCTACCTCCCTCCCTACCTTTTTCAGCGCTGACATTCTAGTGCATTATTAACGCGGCGGGTGCGGGCTGCGGCGGGTCGGGATTAAGGAGACGCCGGGAGCGGGAGCAGCGGCGCGCGCCCAGCGTCCCCCGGCGCCGCTCACCCGCCGGGGCCGCCGCGCGCCGCTCACCCGCCCGCCGCGCGCCGCTCCCCCCGCCCCTCGCGCCCCGCGCGCACCCTCGCCCTCGCTCCCGCGCGCGCGGCAGGGGCGCCCCCGCCGGCTCTGCGCAGCCGCGCGCCCCCTGCCGGAGCCCGCGGGCATCGCGCCCGCTGAGGCGGGGCGGGGCGGGGCCAACGCGCCGCGCGGGGACGCCCCTGCCGCAGCCCCGCCAATGGCGGCGCCCGGCGCCGGGACCGACAGGCGCGGCGGCCAACAGGAAGGGGAGCGGGTGCGGGGTCGCGGGGGTGGTTCGGAGGGGCCGTGGGGCCATGGCCGGGAGCAGGAGGAACGGTGAGTTCGTGCCGTGAGGGGTGGTCGTCCCACCGCGCTGCCACCGGGGCTGGTGACGGAGGGAGCCGGGGGGGGGGGGGGCGGTGACGGCCCCGGGCGCGGCTGCCCTCAGCCGAGGTGTGTTCCGGCCCGGGCGCACCGCGCTGCTGCCGCGCGACTCGCTTGTTCCGCTTGTTCCGCTTCTCGGCGCCCCTCCCGCGGGGGAAGGCGGTGAGGAGCCGAGGGAGCCCGGCAGCGGGGGAGGCGGGTGGACAAAAGTGGCCTCAGCGGAGCCGGCCCGCCGCACAGGCGGGGCTCTGGGTGCACGGGGCGCTGGAGACTCCGCGGCTGAGCCCTCCCCACCTCCTGACCGGCCGCTCTGGCTCGGAGGGGCCGGGGCGGGTTCTATTGCCGAGTATTCCTGCCTCGGGGTAGGGAGAGAGTAAATAAAATTTACTTCTCGAATTACAAAGTATTTTAAGATGACACCTTTTTTCCTCAATACGCACTTACATGCGTGCGTACTTGTTAGTGACCCTCTATTTCGGCTTAAAGTGCCTTAACTCACTTCTGAAATAACTGGTACTGTGCTTGCAAAGAATAAGATAAAAGCCTTCTGCTATCCAAGCACAGCTTCAGTCCATTCTGTTTATCGAAATGTTTTATAAGACACGGCGCAGGAAGACCACAATAATCAAAATATAGGTGTTCCATAAGTAATATCTCATTCTCAAGGGGTGTCGACTAGAGCTGAGCTGTGAGAGAGCTCAATGCTTGCATCCTGTGCTTGGCTTTTGCGTTTTCAGACAGTTCCAGTATCCTGAAACTGGAATACTTCATGGGAGGATAACAATTTGGGTGTGAAACTGATCACTAGAGTTAATGTGTAAGCTGTTTGTTGATGGACTGCAAGAAGAGATCTTTTGAAGGAGGTTTAAATACGCAGCAGTGTTCTCGGTGGTTTAGATGCAGATTCGTTGAGAGGAAGGGAGAAGGAGTAACTGTTTTGCTTCTATGCTTTGGGGATGTGAATTACAAATTGATGTTTTATGGAAGAAAGTGAATTAGGAAGTATGAGTTCATGCTCTCACTCGTGAATGAATGCATGGCTCTAGAGCTGAGAATGGGAGAACTGAATTCTAACGCTCTCAAATTGTTTAAAACTAAAGGTCAGATAAAGAGCTACTGGTTTCAGTAGTGTGTCAGAGAAAGATAAAATGATCATGCTGAGCATCTGACTTTACTATGTCAAGTTGGAAATCATTCATGTTTTATTCACCCACTGTAAGGAGCCTTGACTTTAGATTGGGAAGAAAATACAGTGGAAAATAGAAGGATGTCACATACTCCCCTGAGAAGGAAATAAAAAAACTGGAAGAGTTAAAAACCTCATCTGATCAGCCTCTGCAGCCCGTAGCATATATGAAAACTGTTGACTTTCTGTTGTAAAATGATAGGTATTTTTTCTCAGCTTTTACAGGTGTCCTATAAAAGCTGAAAAAGAAGGTTTAGCTGCTTCTCTTTAAGGTTAGTTTTGCTGGTTTTCTGTAAGAGTATGTTGAAATGCTGAAGACAGATTTTTGTCTGTGTTACAATAGAATAACGAAGCTTTTTATTTTGTTGGAGCTGGGCTGTAATACAGAATAAATGGGATGGTCAACAGCTTGTAGGTCATAGGTCTAATTGTGAGTGAAGAGCAACTAAATAGTGACAAGCCAGTAGAGCAGGTAAGTGAAATGACCTTCACTCTGCCAGGAAAGGGTGTGACAGGAGTAGTTGAGAACGTGCATTTTTTTTCTTTTAGTTTTTGTGGAGCTTTTTGGTTTTTACTTTCTCTTGTACCAGTGATTCCTGACAGGGCTAGAGGTATTACCACTGTCATTCTGTGTGTTATCAACAAGGTATTGACCCTGTCTAGGACAGCTGAACTCCTAATTTGTTGCTGTTAAACATTGACAATTGCATCTTGAAAGCTTTAGTCATCATTCTTGAAAGTTTGTGCCACCCCAAAATAACACTTTCATAAAAGGTTGTACAGAGTGATGTTCCAGCTGCTAAATGGTAGAGTTAAGGTATTGATGCAGTTGTAGTGTACATTGTTGATAGTAATTGCTAGTAAAAAGTGGTAGAAGGGTTGTGCTGTACAAGGGATTATTTAGTGGGACAACAGGAGGCTTCCTATTGGAGAGATTAAACTGGAGAGCAAATATGGACACTTGACAGACATCAGTGACCAATGGTTTTAAATAGAGAATATTGCTTCAAGGAGTGCTATTTTCATCTCTCAGGTGACTTGGTGTAGAATTATAATGGTCGTTGAAATGAGATTGCATTTCCTTAGTTTTGGAGTTCTTTTGTTTTGCTGGGGTTTTTTTTTATGGCTATATCACATATTAAACATCTTATTTCTCGCAGAAAAGCACACCATTTCTTCCCTTTTCCTGGTTTCAGAGAAGCATTGATTATTGAAGGTCTTAAGGTTATTCAAATCCTTTTCCTATTTTTGGTTTTCAAACTCAACATAACTTTTTGGCAAATACTTTGATGTTTTGCTGGGAAAAAAAGATAGACACCCTTTTTTTTTAAAGTGGGTGTGTTTTCTTTCATCATATATTTCCCATCATATAAGCTAAATATTAATTGCAAATGGAGTTTCATGCCTGACATTATTTTTTTTTCCTTCTGTGAGAAGCATCTTGCTTCTCCCCCCCAAATGTGACCAAAGATCTATTATAACATATCAAGATGTAAATTATATTTGGATTGTAGTTGGCTAAATTACAAATAGCTGGGATTTTTGTGATTAAATGTAGAAGCTACACTAGACTAAGTGTACTTGACTCTGCCATTGAAACCTTTTATGGAAGGGGGGAAAAAAAGTTTTTGTTGCTGACCTTGGTGCTATGCCTGGATGAGAAAGGCAGTCAAGGAGAAAGGCCAAAAAGGTAGTGAAAGAATTAGAAATTATACATGCAGTGGCCTTCTATTTAGAAAGTCTGCAAGGGGAGCACGTGCTCACAGAGAGCAGAGCCTGACCTGATGTGTTCTTTAGGGTTCTGTGTTTTGTGTGGGTGGCTGTTTGGGGTTTTGGGGTTTTTTCGGGAGATGGAATGTGTTGGTATAGGGTTGGTTTCTTCTTAGGAAGTTCAAGCAATTCTTACGTACATTGCATTGAGATAGGATGGTCCTCAAGGGAAGGTGGGATTGTTTAAACATGCTAGGGAGTAGTAATAATATTTAGGAGCAGGTGTATGAATCTGTGTTATATAGTAGAAGTGGTGGAGGTGGTGGTGTGTGCTGCTAAGGTGTGTCTGTTTGTAGTTACTTTGCCTTTTTAAACATTCAGAGTGTAAAGCCTTTCACTCAACACTTGGTTTGCTCTTGTTGTAACATAGATTTCTGGAATCTATCACCTCGGAGCAAAGCCACTCACATACTCGCCTGCTAGTGGGATGAGGGAAAGAATCGGAAAAGTGAGAAAACTCACTTGGCTGAGACAAAGACAGTTTAATAGGTAAACCAAAATCCACACAAGCAAAACAAAAGAATTCATTCACAACTTCCCGTGGGCTGGCAGGTGTTTAGCCTTCCCCAGAAAAGCTGTGCTCCTTTACCTGTAATGGTGACTTGGGACGACAGACATCATCACTCTGAGCATTACCCCCTTCCTTCTTTCCCCCAGCTTTATATGCTGAGCATGTCCACATATGGTCTGGCATATCCCTTGAGCCAGCTGTTCCAGGTGTGTCCCCTCTCAATTCCTTGTGTACTTCCAGCCTTCTTCACTGGTGGGGTAGGTAACAGAAAGGGCCTTAAGACTGCTCAGCAATAATGAAAACATCCTTGTATTACCAATCCTGTTTTCAGCACAAATCCAAAAGAAAGCCCCATACCAGCTACTATGGAGAAAATTAACTCCATCCCAGCCAAAGCCAGCACACACTGTCATGGCAATATGTGGTTTCCTATGTTTCAGTTGTTTTTAGTTCAAAAGGTTGAAAACTGTTCTCAAGAAGTTTGGATTTTTGTGGGTTGGCTAATGACTTAAAGTAAAACTCCATATATGTCTAGAAAGAAAAGAAAAATTCAGCTGCATTGGAATTTCCAGAACTTTTTTGTGATGGGATATTTGGTGTAATATTGATTTCTGTTATATGTATATTAGATATGCTTGCAGAAGTTGCTTGATTTTGTTATAATCAAATGTTGAAATCACTGCAGAGGGTGATATATTTACTCTTTGAAGAAAGCTAAGTAGAAATTCAATTAATGTTTTATATAATATGACCTTATAAAGATTTCTTTTCAATAATACTTAATGCACAAATCTGTTGGACTTTTCTTTGTGTTTAGTGATACTACACCTGCCAATTTCATGGTTTGGTTTTAAATACTGATATATTGACCTTCATTTTACCTTGCTTCTTCTCATGTGAAACTGCCTGTTTAAAATTTGCAATTTTTTTCTCTTCAGTAATCTGAAGTCAGAATGAGTTGCAGGTTTTTTGTGTTTTGCTTTTTGATTTTTACTACTATAATTTACCATAACATTTAACTTTAGCCAATGTGTGTCATATGCTGTTTGCATCCAGATTTAGATTGAAGTAAGATTTAAACTTTCTGGAACTTTACACCTATGTTGGCCTCAGATTGGTCTCTGAGCAGTGATGTTATAAGTGCACAGCCTTTCCCCTTCCCTCGTCCAAATCTGTCCAGAAGAGAGAGGAGAAAAGTCTCATAGAATTACTGAGTACACTGAGTTGGAAGGGAGCGCAAGAATCATTGGAGTCCCATTCCTGCCCCTGCACAGCACCATCTCCCAGAATCACAGCATGTGCCCAAGAGCACTGTCCAAATGCTTCTTGAACTCTGTCAGGCTTGGTGCTGTGACCACTTCCCTGCAGAGCCTGTTCCAGTGCCCAAACACCCTCTGGGTGAAGAACCTTTCCCTAATATCCAACCTAAACCTCCCCTGACAACAGCTTCAGGCCATTCCCTCGGGTCCTGTCACTGTCACCTCAGAGCAGAGATCAGGGTCTGCCCCTCCTCCTCCCCTCCCAAGGAGCTGTAACTGCAGTGAGGTCTCCCCTCAGTCTCCTCCAGGCTGAACAGACCAAGTGCCCTCAGCTGCTCCTCACATGGCTTCCCCTCAAGACCTTCCCCATCTTTGTAGGTCTCTTGTGGGTGCTCTCTAACTGCTTTGTTTATTTCTCACATTGTAGCACTCAAACCAGCGCGCAGGATTTGAGATGGGGCTGCAGCAGCGCAGAGTGGGACAATCCCCTCCCTTGCCCAGCTCTGCCTGATGCCCTCTGGAACACAGTGGGCCCTCCTGGCTGCCAGGGCACTGCTGACAGTCTTGTGCAGCTGTAGTTTACAGTTGCTCAACTCAGTGGCCAGAATTATGCATATTATTAATAATAATAATAACCAAAGTTGGGTTTTGGTAAGGGGGTATGATAGCTTTAGATGTTTTCAGTGAGGTATGTTTGATTGTGCCAAGTAAGAAAAAGATAATGGTGCAGTATGAGGAACATTTTTTATAGTTTTGTAGAAGATGGATCGTATGCACAAATTGAAACTATATTGAAGATGCTGTTTACCCAGGACTGCAGTAGCAATGCACATTTTGCAGGGTTTCACTACAAGGCAGATGAGGTTCTTATGAACAGCAGAACAAAATCCTGGTGTTCTTGTTGTGAACTTCTTATCATCTTGGTCATGTCAAGTTTATTAGATGTCTAGGATCTTGTGGCTGCAATTAAGGTGGCCTACTGACAGATCTCTGAAACCTTTGTTGAGACAGGATAGCACGATCTATTAGTCAGATTCTTGTTGAACTACACACTCATGTAGAATTTGCTGACAGGTGTAACACCAGTCTTACTGATTTGAAACTGCGATGTGACAGAGCCTGTGCTTGGTCTAGCTGAATAAGTTTCTTTTAAGCTAAGAAGAGAAAATAAAAATGTTGGCTTTTTCTAGCAATAAGTTAGTTTTATATCCGTAATTGCTATGAACTGCATTGGTCTGGAGGCTCACAGGTCAACTCTCTTTGTAATAACACTCCCTTTCTAATAACTGCTTAATTTAGGTGGATACATAGATGTGGGGTGTTTAATCACTATATTTTTTTCCTTTCCTACCTTTCAATCTTACTGATATATGCCATATACTTAAATAAGCTGCAGCTGTTCAGAAGTTATCTCACAGATAGGAGAATTCTATATTACTGAATTTTGGATAACAAAGTGGGTTTCCATGTGCTATAAAAAGTAATACTAAGTAAAAAGATAAATGGAGGCATATTTTATCAACTACTACTTTAGAGCACAGAAATGGATTTTTTTTCCACTGTGGTTCTTGAACCTGTAATAAAGAATATGACAGGTGGAAAATTAGGGCAATTCGCATCTGATTTTTTTTAATGGGATATTGAAGACTAATAGATGCTGTTTCAGTGAAAATAATGTCAGTGGTCTTGAGATGTGCCATGTTATTGTGAAGTTACTACTGCACACTAGATATAAAATGCTAGCATCTGCATTTCTTGTGCCACTCCCTGTGATATTTTGGTTAACAACCATACTGAGATGCAGCTGATACCTAGTAGTTCAAACACAGAATTCTTGGACCTTGGATACAACTAAATCCTTCCATTATTTCATTCCCAAATAGTACATGTGGGTTTTTTACACCATTAAATATATAATAATATCTTTAGCTGTTAAAACCATCTGTTACGTGTAATGTCAATGAGACCAATTGTAACTTGTAAAGAGGACCATTCCCACCTTGTGTAGACATCCTGTGAAGAACTGTACAAATTTTTCCCTTCAAGATGTCTCTGAAGTTTTGTACGTCTTGTAGAACTAAAAGATTGCCTAAGGAGCTAGTCAAGCTTAAAATAATCAGGTTTTGATATCAGCATTTCACCATGGTGTTTCTACTCAGTCTTAGTTTTGGAGTTCAAAAAGCAAAGCCAGGAAAACTGCACAACAACCAAGCAACACTGTAGCTTGTGGGAGAAATGGGATGAACAGCCTTTGTTCAAAAAAAGTGCTCTCTTGACAAAGGCAGGTAGTTAAAAGTAAGGTGTGTGAGGCTGAGAGACTGCTTTCCGGGCCAAAAGAGGCCTCAGAATCGAGGTTTCTAACCTGCAGTGGGAAACATATTCCTATTTAATGTAGGATTCCTTAACCTAGTAAGGAGAGGAAGAAAAAGGCCCAATGCTGAAAACAGTCGAGTTTTTCAAATCTAAATAGCAAACGTGGTCTTTATGTATGTGTCTTGTGCCAAACGTGAAAAGGCACTGGAAAAAACCCTGATATGAATTATGGAGTTCCTCTAGCGTCTTTTGAAATATATTAAAAGTATTGCAATACAAGTTTTTGGGTCTCAGTGTAGGTAGATGTGTAAAAGTACTTTTCCCAGTCATTCAGACAAGATGGAGTAGTACATTTTCTGGCGTTAAGATACAAGTGAATTCTATCCTGAAATATGAAGCTGAAAAATAACTTGATGTCTTTCTCAAGAAAGCATGTCATAAAATAGCAGTGCTGTTTGGAAGGAAGAGCTATAAATTCATAGATAGATGCATTTTAGTCAGAAGTATGGAGATTGAAGATGTAGTCGATGATCTGCAGAATGGCCTCCTCTTTGACTAAACACAAGATCTTGTAAACTGTTAGCTTCTATGTTTGTCTACAAGTGCCTCTTGAAAGAGACAGTCGGCTTCAGCCTGAATTTTCTGCTGCAGATCTTGCAGTCCTTGCTTTTTTATCCTTTTTTTATCCTTTAGCTGCTGTAAGAGCCTGTTACCATAGCTTCGCCTGCAGGATAAGGACTGCTTGCAGACTAGGAACACAAAGCAAAATACTGTACTCGTTCCTGTGTACATAAAACTGTACTTTGATCACAGCTAGGATTCCACATATTTCACTATTTTTTCCCCCAGTTGGAAAGATCAATTCTGTTATTCCCATGATACTGCTACAGTGCTTTGCTTTGGTTTGCATGTACTACCCGTGGTGAAATGGAAATACATCACTCTTGGCAAAACTGACCTTGCTGATAGCAAGAAAATCATATTTTCTGTTTCATTCTCCTGACTTGAATAAGAGCATCCCATCAGATGTTAGATACACCTTTTAGGTGATCTGAACTGTCAAGCTACACAGAATGTAATTGGATGTCACTACATTGTTCTTTTCCCCATATCTGTGCATAGCTTGAATGTTTTTTGGTAAAAATGATGGGGATTGGGGAAATGATACCCTCTTCAGCTGCCATGGAATGTTTTGTAGTGGTTAATTATTAATTACTCTCTTTCTTTCTTGATTTTAATCTTTCAGTAATAGCTGAATTCGTATCCCAAATCTGGGGATCTTCTCAGCACCTAAGTGACCCTTGCTCAGAGGATTTTGAAGTTAATGACTAAATAGCTATTAATTTCCCTCAGGACTAGAATACACTATGCACACACACAAGCTCTCTTGTCTTAATTCAAGCCTTTGGTCTCTGCCATTTCCAGCAACAGTTTGGGGTCTTTGAGCTTCAGTTGATTCCTTTTTGTTTTGCTTATGTCATTTTGGCTGCGGGGCTTGATGATTGGAGGTTTTGTTTTTTCCAAGGTCTGTCTGTGTGTGTGTGTGTGTGTGTGTGTGTGTGTGTGTGTGTGTGTGTGTATGTATGTATGTATGTATGTGTCTTTTGCTTGTATTGGGAAGTTAAGGTCAAGGTTAATAAATGAAGTTATCCTTGGAGGTTTTGTGTACTGATTTCCATTTACTCTAACAGGGGCCTGTACTCAGTGCACCATCATCTCTGCTGAGTACATCTTGGGCACTCAGAGGCTCATTGGCAGAACTGGTGTCTTGTGTACGTTGAGGTCTCTGGAGCAGTGTTTTATCTGCAGGCAAAACAGGATACCTTGCATGCCATCAGGCATCATAACTTCAGGCTAAATTTTGCCCTGGTAGCTGAAATACAAACTGAATGTCTGTGAGGCTTGCAGAGCCATGACCCAAAAATCACTGTGTTAGGCCAAATAAACACAGAGAAAAGACCTTTGTTCATCAGTTTGGCCAGCTGAGCAACTCTTTCAGAAAGAATCCAGAAGACTCAAACTATGAAGCTATCCTGTATGTTTAAAGGAAAAGTAAGCATTGTGGGGCATCACTTAAAGGAATGAATGACTTCTGGCCTGAAGGTATCATCAGTCTTCCACCTGCTAGCTGGTAGGAATAGCAGTCTAGCTAACATTTTCTGTCTGTAGCAGTCTTCTAAAATGCTTTGTCCTGATAAACACAGTCATGTCTTTTTCAAGAGTCACTCTTTTTCAGGTGGTTTCCTTGAAGATCTCTGGTCAAGAGTGTCCAGGCATCATTAGGAAAGAGATGATCCATGCAATGGGATTGCATGGATCCCATGTTATATCCTACTTGGCAAGGCCCCCCACAATTTGCTCTAGTTGATCCTGTTCTGAGCTTTTGGATTAGACTGGGTGGTGTCTGGAGGTCCCTTCCAGCCTTAACAGTTCTGTGATTTTTTTTATGATCATGTTATAAAGTAACTGTCCTTTTGTGCCCTTTATAGGAGATGTGGTACTTGCATGATAAAAGAGACTTCAAGGATTTAAATCCATTCGAATATTGGAGAGCAATTCTTCACTAACAGAGATGAACTGAACATTTTAATGAAGCTTTGTCCATATGTTCTGCATGAGGATTATCATTCTGTCTGCTCTTTCCGTCCTTTTCCATTCTGCTGTACTATCCTTCTGCTGTAGCAGAAATAGCATATTAGCACATCTTGCACATGGGATGGTTTTAGAAGAAGTTCCTGATTCTTCCATTTTTGGAAAGCTTCTGTTTGTAGGAGAGACAAAGAGACCAAGTAGGGCAACTTGGAAGCTTCACAGAGTTCAGTGCTCCCAATGCCATTTTACTTTGTTCTTGCTGCCCAACTTCCACTTAAGTAGGCAGGAGGCAACCAAATGAGAAATGTGGTGAAGGTACTTAGAGTATGGATGACAAGTAGCCAAAAATATGTGGCAAGCATTCTCCACAGAAATGTTTTTGAGGAAGCTGTTGCTGCGCAGGAACGTTTCTGATGTTGTTCCAAACTTAATGTGTTTAGTTCTCCAGTGTGCTTTTGTTACAGTCTAGTCCTGAATTTTGAGTCATGCTAAGTCCTGTTGCCCTCCCCAGAATGTTCATAAATCTGCAGTGCTATTTCAGTGTGTTTGTGGATAGTCTGCTTATATATGTAATATGAATTCAGTCAAGGTGTCAATTTAATACATAGCTGTCAAAAATGTGTTTATTTGAAGGAGGCTCCTTATTCTTCTTACAAAATTAGTAGTAGAAAGGTCATGGATGTTCACAATTTGTATCAGTAGCCAGCATGTGTTCTGCATTGTATTTCTTGGAGTTACACTTTGCTTTTTTTATGTGATGTCAAACTGTAGACAGCTGGTGCCTTTTTCAGTTTTCTGATGCATTTGTACTTCACTCTTTCCAGACATGAGTTGTCAAGAATTAGCCATGGAACTTGTTTGGTACGTATTGCAGCTTGTTCTCATGTCTGAAAATACTGGCTCCTTTTTGTCACTGAGGAATTCCTGGAAAGTCAAGTGTTATAGTGTTTCTTCAGCTCATTGCACAGTAGAGAATATTTTAATGGTGCTGCATGTTTTCAGCTGGAAGTGATTTTTTTTTCTTTTAAAATTAAATGAAAAGCCTAATCAGAATCAAAAGACTACATGAACCTATACAGTTTCACAATAAGTTATGTTGACAGGAAAACATTGTTAAGAAATAACCATATGGTTATTCAGTTGACTATCCTATGTCTATGCTGAGAGTAAGTCTTACTCCATTTTGACACTCTAATAGGTAAGATACATTTCTGGTAGTAGATATTTTTGCTTGAATTTCCTTTATTGCTAATATTCTGTTAAGGGGTAGTTATTTTTAAGGGTCTGAGCAGTTCTCACCAAATGGACTTATCTCTTATGCTGAATAATACCAGACACATCAGGTTAAGGAGAGGTTTTCAATAGGCAAGAACTGCTCCATAGCATCAGGCAAGACCATTCTCCTGTGATTGAGCCAATGCTTGTGGATATCACACAATACCTTTTTTTTTCAAATAATTGCAGCGATAAAACCCTCTGGAAAGAGCTTCCTTTGTCATCTGAAAAATGTTTTGGTAACTCAGTTCTGAGACTGTTAATTGCTAAGCAGAGTGCTGCTTTGGAGCATGTAGAGCTGCTGAGGATAGCAGAATGGGTATTCCTCAGAGCCTAATTTCTTTGTTCACTTATACTGAGGACTACTTTGTTCAGGTTTGGGCTGCAGGCAGATTTTCATTTTCTTTTTTATTCAGGCTAGAATATACTTAGGATTCCAAATAGTTCAAAATAAGTCAGTTTTTTCAGCACTTTCTGGCTATTCTAGGGATACTAACCAAATCTGCAGGCAATACAAAACTGGGAGGAGCTGTTGATTCCCTCTAGGGCAGGGAGGCCCTACAGAGAGACCTCAAAAGATCAGAGGGCTGGGCAATCACCAAGCATAGGAAGTTCAACAAGTGCTGGATTCTGCACTGGGCATGGGGCAACGCTGGCTGTACAGACAGGCTGGGAGTGAGATTCTAGAAAACAGTGCCATGAAAGGGACCTGGGGGTCCTGGTCAGTGACAAGCTGAACATGAGCCAGCAGTGCCCTGGCAGCCAGGAGGGCCAACCCTGTCCTGGAGGGCATCAGGCCCAGCATGGCCAGGAGGGGAGGGATTGTCTCACTCTGCTCTGCACTGGGGTGGCCTCACCTCGAGTGCTGGGGGCAGTTTTGGACACCACAATATAAGGAAGATATTAAGCTATAGAGAGCATCCAAAAGAGACCTACAAAGATGGTGAAGAGCCTTGAGTACGAGGAGCAGCTGAGGGCACTTGTTCTGTTCGGCCTGGAGGAGACTGAGGGGGAGCTTTATTGCAGTTACTGCTTCCTTTGGGGGGAGGAGGAGGGACAGACCCTGATCTCTTCTCTGTGGTCACCAGTGACAGGACCTAAAGGAATAGACTGAAGTTGTGTCAGGGGAGGTTTAAGTTGAATATCAGGAAAAGGGTATCTTCATTTAGAGGTTATTTGGGCACTGGAACGGCTCTGCAGGGAAGTGGTCACAGTACCAAGCCTGACAGAGCTCAAGAATCATTTAGACAAAACTCTTGGGCACATGATGTGACTCTTAAGGATGGTGCTGTTCAGGGACAGGAATTGGACTCAGTGATCCTTGTGGGGTCCCTCCAACTCACCTGATTCTGTGATTCTTCATTCATCTGAGGTAGGTGAACTGCTGGGGTTCATTGCTTCCTGCTGTCTTCAGAAGGCTTGAAATGCATCAGGTTTCAAATGAGGACCTTGTAATGTCTGTGTGTCAGCACTTGTCACTTCTATTTTGTTACAGTTATTGGAAATTGCTAGTAATCTTAAGAGATGATGATCTGTGTCAGTGCTGAGATGCTCTGACACAGATGTGAAAACTTTGCAGGCAGTAAAGAGCTCCCTCACTCCACACTTCTCAGCTTCTTCCAGTGTCTGCTGAAAACTCCAGCCAAATGGATGTTGTTTTGGTGAATCTATCACTGTTCCTGATCTAGATACTTCTTTCTGAGCAAAAGAGATTTTTAACAAAGAATAACCTCCTCAGTATTTATACCCTCCAAGGGAGGCTTTCTCAAGCAAAAGTGTTAAAGCTGGGGAGAGCTCCCATGGGAATTAGAAGGAATGAATGTATCACAGCAGGTCTCGTCTTGCTTTCTGAAGTAATGCTATTGTGTGTATGAATATAGTCCCTCAATTTTAAAAATGGAAAGGAAAAGGTGATGTAATTTGGGGGGAGAGATGACTAGGGAAATCACATTTCAAGGTGAGGAGCATAAAAGACAATGTAGTTATGAGGAGGCTGCTCTTCTCAGCAGATTTGGAGATGTATTTGCATATCTAGATTTATCAGTATGTCAATGATCATTTGCTTTGGAAGAACAGTTCCCTCAGTACAAGTGCTTGAATGTTAATGTGTGTACTGGTTGTGGATGTGCTAGAGTTAATTTTCTTCATAACAGCTCCTGTGGTGATGTGTTTTCTGTATTTGTGGTGAAAATAGTGTTGATGACTCAGGCATCTTTTTGTTATTGTTGAGCAGTGCTTACGTGGAGTCAAGGTCTTTTCTGCACCTCACGCCACCCCACCAGCGAGGAGGCTGGGAGTGCGCAAGGAATTGGGAGGGGATACAGCTGGGACAACTCACCCCAGATGACCCAAGGGGTATCCCACACCATATGGTGTCATACTCAGCATACAGAGCTGGGAGAAGGAGGAGGAAGTGGGACACATCTGTCTTCCTAAGTTAGCATTGTATGTGATGGAGCCCTGCTTTCCTGGGAATGACTGAACACTGCCTGCCCATGGGAAGTGATGAATGAATTCCATGCTTTGCTTGTGTGCATAACTTTTGCTTTACCTATTAAACTGTCTTTACGTCAACCTGTAAATTGTCTCAATCCTATCTTTCTGTTCTTTCCCCCTTTCCATGTAGGGGAAAGTGAGCAAGCAGCTGGGCTGCCTATTGGCATTAAACCATGACATTTAGTAATGGCTGTACTGTGGTTTATTAAAATGCTGTAGTGTTAGTAGCAGCACTTGGGGAAAGGATTCAGGATAAACCTCTTGGATAACTTGCTTAAGAGTCAGAGATCAGGCAGTTAACTTTGTCTCATTACACTGGTTATTTCCCTCTACTTTCTTTAGCAGAGGAGACTAATTGTGGATTTTTGTCTTTCTGGCTGTAGACTAACCTGGCAAGGGAATCTTACGAAAATGCACAGTCACTTGTTCGTGTCTGTCTGTCTGGAAACTAATCATAGCCCATAGCAATGTAGTTAAGCATTTCCATGAGAAAACATAGTTGCCAAGGTACACTGGAGGTACAGTTTGTCTATCAAGGACTGGTGGTTCAAGGATGAAGGGTTTTTTTCAGTTGTGAAGTAATTTATTGCCAAGTTATGTGACGATAAAATGTTTTTCTGCTAAGCTTCAGTGGGATGCATTTTTCTTACAATTTAAGTTCTTTTCTCTTGGCAGAATTATTTTATTATGGATCTGCAGCAGGTTGCTTGTGTAGTGTCCACAGAATTTATATTAAATCTGAGGTTGCCATTTAGATAACGTTTTTCTCCTGATGTCTTTTTTCCCACCCCCACATACCGCCATATCCCCTTGACCACATCAAATTCATGAAACTAAAGATGTTGCTTTGCAATAGATAAAAACTTCTAGTAATACTTTATACTTCAGTATGTCTTTTTAAGTTATTGAAGTACACATATATATACAAAGGTAATGGTTTTGTTAATGAGTAAGTTATTTGCATATGTTTCTTTAATCAAATGATACTTGCATTTGACTAACTCATAGCAGATTGTCAGTGTCGTCAGAAATGAGCCCATAAGAAGAAGAGGCGTATAAGAATACTGATAATTCTGTAGAAATAACTGGTTACCATGTGTTTCTGCTGTCTGCTTTTGGTTTTTCTGTGTGATTAAATCATGGTAGCTTACTGATTTTAATGAGTAATTCAATTGCGGTGCCTCTGTGCCAGAAGAGACCTGCATTTTGAACAGCCTTATGACACTTGCATAGAAAGATTGTTGTTTAAAAAATTAATGTGTGTTTAGTCTGTAAATGTACTGTTAATTTATTGCCAAAATGTAGTCAAATAGAAGACTTTAAATGTAACCTAGCTAGTGAACTCTGGTGTTTTAAAGCTGTTTTTCTGATTCAAGTTTTGAACTTAAATATATTTATTTTCTGTTTCACCTGTGAGAGGTAGAGACTACTCAAAACCGGCTTCCATGGAACATGAGGGAAACTGTCTCATATCAATTAGTTGTTGGGGTTTCTGAAGTCTTAAAGTATTTTTAAAACACTGCATTTCTTCTTACTAAAAAAAGTTTTCTTACCCTGCAGTGTTCTTGGCGAAATTACTGAAACGACTCTATGGTGAAACTTCATCATCTCTTGTTCAGACTTCAAGTAGAGAAGAGGAGGTGGTTCTTGAAAATCTTGGCTCAAAATCTAAAGAAAAGAATTTGGATAATGTTCAGATTTCATCAGCAGATGCTAGCACATCAACTAATACACCCTGCGAATCATTTCAAGGTGAGGCTGTGTTGTCATTTTTCTGATAATATGCTTTTAAATATAGCTGCTTTATTTCAGAACAGTATAGTATATAGTTTTTTTCATCTATTGATACCAACAGATGAATTTGAGTACTAGGGTTAGTGGTACTTAATACCTGGAACACTTGAGGTCCTATGAAAGTCAAGAAATAGTCTTGTTTTATATGCTTGGATGCAGCATTTAGCAAAAGCAAATATGAAAGTTCAGTGTAAGCTGTAACTGTCTTTGATATAATGTCTCTTAAATAATGATAAAATGACTTCTACTGGTATAGCTCTGCTCAGCTGTTAGAGATGCAGATGAAGATAGGTGGGAATACCTGATCCTGCCCTCATGCTGCAACAGAAACCCCATGGGGAGCGCAGATCCTTCAGAAGGCAAATATTAATCCAGAGACTATATTAGTCCCTTGGAAAAGAGCATTATGTTGTGTGTGTTTATGCAATGAACATGGCACATGAATATTTGAACAGGTAAGTAAAAGTCCTTTTTGTCTCAAATAAGTTGTAGAATGTGAATGCCATGCCAAAAGATGGAGCTGGAAAAGGAGGTAGCTGTGGTATTACTTGTGGGTAAAAGGCTCTGCACAAGTATAGAATGAATGTGAACTGCTTTGTATTCATCTAAAACCAGATTTTGCCATAACTATAAGGCTGTTAAACTGGCTTGAAATAGAAGGGTATGTTCCACAGAGCATAAAAAGCTTTCTCTGGGGGAGATCGTTACTTGCTCACAGGGAAGAACTGGTTGTAGATGTGGTCTGGGGCAGGAGAGTAATGTCCAGAAGTGAGCAGAATGATTAGTAGGGTTAGAACTTTGTGCAGCATAGTAACAGATGTTTGCCTTGTTCAGGGATCTGCTTGGTAGGATTAATGAGAGGATTTGTCTGAATTGCAAAAGAGCTCTGAAGAGCTGGTTCAAGAATAACCTCTCAAAGCACAAGAATGGTTTATTTTGACATGCAGAAAATGAAGCAAATGTGGCAGGATGCCTGACGGAGCTCAGATGTGTCTGGGAGAGCAGCAAAGGGAAGGTGAAGGAAGGCTGGCTGGGACAAGGTAGGCACAGGAGCTGTGTCATCGCTGTGGAAGCAGTCCCACAGTGCCTGGCAGAGAAGCAGAAGGTTTGACCAACAGTCCAGTGACACCAGGCAAGTTAATAGTGACAAGGCAGGTCTGAGGTCAAGCCAGTATCTCAAGTCTGTGTGTCAGTGTGTGCATCACTTGGTCTGAAATATCCCTCTGGTCAGTTTGGGTCACCTTGCCCAGCTGTTTCTCCTTCCACTCACCCCCAAGTTCCTCACCAGCGTGGCAGTACAAAAAGGAGGAAAGGCCTTGGCTCTGTGCAAGCCCTGCTCAGCAATAACAAAAACATCTCTGTATTATCAACCATGTGTTCGGCACAAATCCAGAACACAGCCCTGTACCAGCCACTGGGAAGAAAATTAACTCTCCCCCAGCTGAAACCAGCGCACCATTACTGTAATACAAGGTAGCACGGAAATTTCAACTTCTGTAGTTCTATGTTTTATACTCAATTTGATTTTCCAGCTTAGTACTTCTGGTACTTCTTTTGGGTAAGTCAATAATGAAAGCATATTTTCAAAAGATTGATAAAGCATTAAACTTATTCTGTACAGTTATATGTGATAGCATTGGTAACTAATGGTCCTTTCAAAATACGTAACAGGCTATTTATTTGCTCTATGATAAAGGTGTGCTAATTATACCCAACTATGGAGTAATTTCTTAGGCTAAAACTGTCTTTGTTTGTAGTGAATCTATACCATTCCTTATAAATTAGGGCAAAACTTCCACTGAAATGGGAGGTGAGGGGGAGAATTTATTTTACCTTGTGATTTATAACTCCTCTGATTTGTTTATACCTGATTCCTATTGCAATATTCTTCAAGATAATGAAAGAAAGGCTTTTTATTCAGAATCCTAATACAGGGAAAATATAGCTTATGGGACAGGAAACATGGAGTAAAAAGAACAGGTTTATGTTTAGGATTTTCACAGCAGAGCAACAAGGCTGTTTTTTAAATTAGCAGCAAACTATAACTAAGTTTGTTATGTGTTGGAAGCATGCAAATGCCACAGTAGTACAGAAAGGGTTCTGCCTTGTTTCAGGTTCAACATATAAGTACTTAAAAAAAAAAAGCCTGGAAGTGATAAGCTCATAAGAAAAAAAGATAAATCAATTACCCATCTGGGAAGAGCTGTAGGCAGGCCTGGAGAGCCCTTGGTTTTGATTACATTGCATTATATACTTTTCTTTGCTTAGCATCTTAATACAGTAGAACCAGTCTTTACCTTAACTATTATACCTATACTATACTAGAACCAGTCTATACCTACAGTATTATCTATAGCCTATCATAACTACTATAATTAACATATTCATGTTACTGTTCTCCAGTCACTAAAAGTTAGTACATTACAGTTTAAGCTAGAAGTTGTTTTTCAGTTTTCTTGCAGTGGAAAATTCTGAGACCTTTTTTCTACTTGCCACATCAGCTTGTTTGCCTGTGCTATCTTCCTGCTTAGTAAAAGCATCTTCTTGTTTGAGGTTGGTTTGTCCTTTGCTCTAAGTCATAAAAACCCCTTCTAAATAACATACCCTTTTCTTTCTTGGTCATCCCATAAGACTGGCTCAGCAATTCTTTTCTTCTATATCAAAACTTGCTTCCATCTCTATTTCTTCATCAGACTCTACATTTAAGAATCTTTTTTAAAGTCTTAAGTATTTTCTAGCATTAAATAACAGATTTTACTGTAAAACTCATCACAATGCCCTTATTTGCCTTTAACCGTTACTCTCAGATTGTGAAAATACCATAACCAATTTGTCTGAGCTCAACTGCCACCACCTTCCACCTGTGAGATTCTGATCTTTATTGGAATGCAGTTTGCAGCATTGCCTTGAAATTTTATGGGCATGTCTCTATTGTCCTTCCAGATGCCAGCTTTTAAGATCATACTTTTATAGCCCGTAAATATTTGCATTTACATGCCTTTTTTGAGGCCAGATTGAAGTTCAGATGCTTTAGAAGACGGAACCTATGATAATGATTGGTTCTCATTTAATTTTGGATAATTAATAATTTGGTATCAGAAAGTGTTATCCCATAAAGCTCCTCACATAGTTCTGGAACCAAAGCTTACAATAAGACCAGGAATAACTGGAGGTGAAAGGCAAATTCTGAGGGACACTGTCCTTTGTAACTGTAGAGAGGCCATTTGAATGGTATTTGTGTTTTCTTCAGGAAGGTGGTAGTTCTGTTAGGCATGGAGAAAACATGTGGAGGTATCATTCTTCTTCTGGACCCCAAAGAAGAAGAGTAGTCATATCTTTTTAATTGAAAAGAGAAATTTTGGATTTTTTAAAAACAATCCAACCAAAACAAAAAACCACACACACATACAAAAAGACCCCAAAAAACTACAAACCACCCCCCCCCAAAAAAAACTACAAACCACCCCCCCCACCCCCCCCAAAAAAAAACCAGCCAACCAAAAAGCCTACCAACCAAACAAATGACAAACCAAAACAAAGCACTTGCCTGTGTGCAGAATTTTAGTTCTAGGACATAGAGAGTAAGATATACCTTCCCTTTGGATTATAGTTGTCCTAAATCAGACTTTTTTCCCTTTTGTACCAAAATACTTAGTAAGAAAATAATGTAACCAAAGTAGGGATTCCTATCCCCCAGAACAATTAGAAAAGACTTTCTAAATATTTCCCCCCTTGAGAAACTTGATTCATCCATTGCAAGAGCTATAGTTCTTAATTTCGAAAGATGTAATAAACGATTTTTTTCCTACTTCAGCATAAAATTAATGAGGGTCTAGATTACCATCTTTATTACCTTAAACCATTTTACAGTTCCACACAGGTAGTGAACCTGATTCTTGTGGAAGGCAAAGCATTAAAAGAGAGCAAATGGTGAGTTGAAAGCTCCTATAATAAGAGAAATTTTCCCTAAACAAAGGATATTTTGTGAATATTTAAAATGCTTTAAAACTTGCTGTATCACCAAAAAAAAAAGTATCTGGCAAAAGACTGAGCATTTCAAAATATAAATTGCTCACGTCGTTCTGGTCGTTGGCTAAATTCTGTCCTGAGAATTGATTTTGTTAGTTTTAGACCTTTGTTAGGGCCAGATCTACTTGCAGCCAGGATTGATATAGTGAAAAATGTTTCTTGCAAGGCCTGCAGTTCTGTAATTTCTTTGCTTTTTTGTTGATATTTTAAAACCTCAGTAATTATTTCTAGTAGCTTTGTCATATAGTAATTATTTCTAGTAGCTTTGTCATATATATTCAAAAGCGGCATGCGTGTCTCTAACTAGAGATTTGCTAATTGTAGAATTGGCTTTTTCACAGAATCACAGAATGGGTCAGGTTGGAAGGAACCACAGTGGGTCATTTGGTCCAGCCTCCCTGCTCAAGCAGGGTCACCCTAGAGCACATGGCACAGGACTTCGGCCTTTCTGGGCAATCTGTTCCAGTGCTCAGTCACCCACATAGTAAAGAAGTTCTTCCTCGTCTTCAGGTGGAACTTCCTGTGCATCAGTTTCTGCCCATTGCCTCTTTTCCTGTTGCTGAACACAGCCAAGAAGAGCCTGGAAATGTTCTCTTGAACATTTATTATTATCTCTCTCTCCATGCTTTAGATACTTACACACATTGATGAGGTCCCATCTCAGTCATCTTTTCTTGAGGCTAACAGGCCCAGCTGCCTCAGCCTTTCCTAGTACAAGGAAATAGCCTCCTTGACCTTTTTCTTGGTCAGAATTATAACTACTTTTTATAAGACTTGGAATTTACTGATCAGTATTTAGCATCGTCCTTATAAAAATGAAAATTTCGGAGTTGCTGAAGAAGGATAATTGCATTCAAGTTAAATATATGTCAGTATAAATCGTGCTGTGCCACTTCTGATTTTTGCTTTTTCCCTTATTCTGAAAAAGGAATTGGAAATGCAGAGAACCTAGCCAGAGTTTTGGATCTTGTGGAGAGAACTTAAATTTTCCTTTTCCTTCATTTATTTAAGTAAGAAATAGTGAGGGATGTTTCTAAGCTGTTGCTAGTAATAGGTTTTAATTTTCTAAAAAAGCTGGAATCCATGTTATGCTATATACATGGACAAAACACAATTTACTACCTATTCATTAAATAAAAATGTGAATAACTTATCAAATGTGATCTATCCCGGCGCTGTTATCCTATATGAGGAATTAATGTGAAAATTGAGTACAGCTGTGTGATTTTGAGTTCTTCTTATTTGTTCCACTGAAGTTATTGATGCTGGCAGTGTACTGCATTTAAATCATCACTAGGACACCAGCACTGTGTCCTTCCTCATACAAATCCTGTCTTCCTGCAGCCATTTTACTGTAGAAAACTTAAGCTAGTGACAGAAATGCCTAGAAGACAAAACTTGTCTAAAAATATGCATGAACTGCCCTGCCTTTTAGTTGATCAAATGGATGAAGTGCTTATGGTTGAGAAATTAAATTCTAGCAGTACTTAATGCAATAAACAACTTTAGAGACTTGTTAAACAATTCAGCTTTGCTTTAGTTAATTACTTTGAAAAGCTGTCTATTGTGAATAAGCTAAAGAGCAATGGAGATTACAATTATTATACAATAAAGTGTTGTCACACACTCTTACAGCCTTTTCTCAAGGGTTTAAAAATTCTCGCATTGCATGGTATATTACAGTGCTATTATGCTGTGAAAATGGGACACGTATTCAGGAGTAGAGTATTTGACTGAAGATACCAGCTCCTGGTGGCTATGGTAAAAATGGTGCCCAGCCAGCTTTACAAGCCAGTATAGCTATGTGTTTTAGGGGAACAGAAATCTGGGGTTTAGGGGAGAAGGGGAAAAAATTCTAGCCTAAAAAACCCAACCAATCCAAATCCCACAAACAAACAAACAAACCAAAAAACCCCTTCTCTCTGTTGAGACTGAGTGGGCTGTGTGTATAATATCTGTAACTTCTGTTTGTGACAGAAGCAGTTCTCTTATCTTCAGTTCCTATAGCAGTGTTTTTTCTGAGTTTTGGAGGGGTTGTGTGCTGCAGATTGACAGATTTCTTCCTTTTCCATTGTTCTTATGTATATATGTTAACTCCTCCCCCTCTTCTACATGCTCATTGCAAGCAGCTTAGCTGTTATAGGGAGAGCTGCTGGCCTTTATGAGGCTTCTGTGAGCTACTGACTGAGCTCGGTCAGTAGCTCATCTAACAGTGTGTAGCAGTTGCCTCCGTAGGGGAGAAAATGCCAGCTTTAGTTCTGGGTGTTAACAAACTCTAAACCTAAACTAGTCAACTGCAGGAAAACTAATTATCTTGGTAAAGGAAACAGAAAAATAGCTTGTTAAACAACTTTATAAAATAGCCTTGGTTCACCTAGAGATGGCTGATAGTACTAAATTGAATCGAACTGTAGCATAATAATCGTGTGTTAGCATTCCTGCTGTTCACCTTGCCTCCTTGTTTGAACTCCTCTTCAGTGCATTGGTGACAGAACAGGTTGTGTGAGACACCACTCCTGCTCCAGTTCACGCTGGGGAGTTTATCACTTACGCTGCTATTGTCAAAATCATAGCTATTCAGAGTCAAATCCCATATTTTCTGCTGTTGCACAAGCTTACTTTCTACTCATGTTTCCTATCAACTCTGCCTTCTAACAGTTTGAAAAGTGGACATGTTTATAATGTGAGCTTGGTACTGAACTATGTTCTGAGCAAATACTTTTCTATAATGTTCTATAATAATGCTTTGCATTGTTTTTTACATAAATGAGAAGGGACTGTTACCAATAACTTCTAGTTATGGAATAGAAAATGTAAGTTTAGAGGGGCAAAAGCTTTAAAACTTAAAATTTTGTTTAAAACTTTATATTTTGCTTTTAGTCTTATGAACACTTCTATTTATTTTCTGGTCTTGTTTTAGGTACATTCCAGTAATGACATAATCACCTCATCAGTGAGGATAATTAAATAATTGCAACTTAGGCATGGCCTTTTAGATTCAGTGTTGTTGCATTTATTTTTTTAAAAAAGGATTGATTAACAGGGATATATTTGGCTTTTGAGAAGTGTGTTGAACAAATAAGATCTGCAGCAGGAGAAGTAATTGAGCTGGGTACTAGCAAAACATTAAGATAGCTTTATGTTCCTGCTTATACAGCTAGAAATCTTCTACATCTAATCAAAATATTGCATATAGTCACATACCAGGGCATATATGGGACACATATACCATTTAGCTGTATAATTTGTTTCATTATTACCTCCTATATTCAACTTTCAGAAAATAGAAAACAGTAAAATTTTAATTTCACCATCTGCTTGTTGTCAGATGCACATCTGAAAAGTGTTCTGTTTCTGGTTTTCTTTGATCAGTGGTTTTTCCATGCTTCAGTCTCACTTTGTTTTATGCTTAGTTTTCATTACTTTTTCCAAGGAAATGTTGATATTTTAATGGTTTATAGGTAAAAATCAAAAGCATCTTCCCCAAATCATAAGTGAGAACAAGAGTAAGAAGGATTTGTACTTAATCAGTTTTTTCTCTGGGACAAAAAATGTCTGCCACTCCTAATGTAGTGAAACTGAAGCTGAGTTATAATGATAAGTACTGTCTCCAATAAAATGAGCCATAATAGAGCCTTTCTACATGTCTAAAAAATAAACTAAATCTAAGAGTTAATGTACATGTGGGAGGTAGTGAGGGAAATAAATGTGAGCTTGCTTGTTCCTTGCTTTTTGTTAATTTCCCCTCCCAAGTTTGGGCCTTGTAAAATGTCTTTATTGACCTCAGTTTCCTTTTGAAGTTTTTGATTTTTGACAAGTGGAAGGAAAACACCATGATGAGCAAGTACTTCTGAGGATTTTCTCATTTCATTTTCTTCTTTCAGTGCTCTGGTCTAGTATCCTCTGTAATCTACACTTTTCAATGAACTGAAGAACTTGTGGGAATATAGAGTGTCAGAAGGGAAGTTGTTTCGAACTAGCTTGAATTTCAACATGCAGTTGGGCACAAGTGGTATACACCTTAAGAACTGGGAGCAGTTGTCTGTAATGGCTAGGACTCTAAAAAATAACACCCTGGAAATTAAGTGAAAACATGCTTTGCTTGAATATCAAAGGATAGTGAACTTGGTTTTGTGCAAACATAACTGAATAAAGTGTCAGAAATTAAGGTCAATCAAAAAATTCAGTACTGCCGTCTGCACAATGTTGTGACCGTCACAGTTATAAAAAAGAGGATTGGAAGAGGTGTATTGTACCACTTCCTCACAACGTTCTCTAACAGGTGCTGCTTAAGGATTCTCTAAGCCAGAGGACATGTACCTCTTTAATTAAAAGACCTTTCTTTTATCACTTTATTGTTTAAATGTATGTAACTGTGCAATTTAGAATAGAACTTTAAACTTTGACATTTTACTTGGCAAATAGGGGAATTTGTCCTTCCGTAAAGAATAGCAGACATCTTCAGAATTATAAAATTTCACAACTCTGAACCTTGCAGAAGAAAAAGCTTTTTCAGCATTCTGTTACATGTATTGGTGCTAATAAAATATATAATAGTAATAACACTGTATTTGAGAAAACTGGCTATCTGAAAGTCATTCAGAAAACCTTTTTTTTTTTTTTGTACTTAGGAAAGTATGGAGAGTCTTTGGAAGGAATATATATCTCATCTTCTGCCAAGAAGTGACATTGTTTATTCCAATTTAGTAAGGATAATGAGGTAGAGTCTGTAGTGACTGGTAGCATTTGTTTTGTTTTTTTTTTTGTTTTCCACCCAGTGTGACCTCTCTAGTATTGAGGGAGAGAATACTGTTGAAAACTGCAGTCAAGCAGTAGGAGTTCCACCCTCCAAGGAAAAGGACCATACTTTCCAATTGCACAGGAGACTAAAAGCTTCTGTCTTTGTGTAAAGCACTCCAGTGTGTGTGAGACTGGAAGACAAGGCTGTGCTAAGGCAGCCTGGGAACCATGGTTGTTTGTACATAATGTAGCATCTCATGTCCCTGAGGTTGTTCATACATAATGTAGCACCTCATGTCCCATGTACGTTATAGACTGAAATAGCTTGATGTCCAGGAACTTGGATATTTTCTGAACAAAAATTAGTATACATTGAGGAATGGGTAGGTATTTAGGTTCACTGGATTTGTTTATGCCATTGAAGAATATTTTGGTGTGCTCACATTGATCAACAGGAAAAGGATTTATTTTTCTGTACCACAGCTCAGGAGGACACTCAAGGGTATGTACATAGTAACTGATACCACCTTTGGTACACTTCAGTTTATGAAGCTTTTTGAAGGAGATGATTCTTGCCCAGGATTTGAGTCCTGTCTTTATGGATTCTTGTCTTGCTAGTCAATGAAGGGGAAAGTTATTATGTACAGATAACAAGGTGCATATGTTCCTTGGGAATTGTCAGAGTTCTGGGGTCACAGTCTCACTTGGATGCAATAAAAATGAGGAATAGCTATAACAGGGTCATATTCTAGCTTACATACTAAGTAAAATCGTACTTTAATACAAAATTTTTAAGGGAAATAACAGACCTCATTCAAGCCTTATTTTTGTCCTGGTCATATCTGCTGTAACACAGTACAGAAAATGCCTACTACCAATAATGACTTTTGTAGAGAGTATGACACTGAACTACTCAGACCTCATATTTGATTCAGCATCAATTCCTCATTTCCTGTGTAGGATGATTTAGGAATGTACTCCCAAATTTAGTACTCCCACTAAAAAGAAAACCATCAGTTGCTCCCCTGTCCTTCTCCACTGGGAGACAAAAGGCAGAGATCATTGGTGAAGATAAGAACAGTTTACTGGAAACAACAATGAGATAGGAAAACAAACAGTAACAGCAACAATGCTAATAACAATAATGTATAAAGAGAGGTAATTGACAGGCAAAATGTTCACCCCAGCTCAGGACACTGAAAAACAATAGCAAACAGCTCTTCTGCCTGACAGGCATTTCCTGTGACTGGAAAGGAGCACCTTTCTTGGAAGCAAGAGTCCCCTTTCCCCAGCCCCTGGAAATGACCTAAGGTGGTCCTGAGTAACCCTGGTGTGTTGGCTATGTCCTCTGGGCACAGCTCAGGTCAGCCCAGAGCTCCTGCATCAAGTACTCGTGTGGGCTCAGCCTAGCCAGCAGCTTGTGACTACAGGCATGTGCCACTGCACCTGGCTGCTGTAAAAAATAATTAACTGTCCTGGCCAGAACTAGGACACTGTGCTTTTCTATAAAGACCTGGTTTTGGGGATGAACTCTTTCCATCTGTTTGGAAAAGTGATGACTGGGTGTTTCCAAGGGGTAATTTTGTGGAAAAGACCACAATCTTGGTAAGATTGGGCTAACTTACAGTTGGTTGGGGGGGGAATAGCAGGATTTTCTAGCTTGACTTGGGTTCTCTCTTTGCTCTTATGACTTCTGCCCTGTGGGAACTTGAACTTAGGTGAGTTATCAAAGCTTTCTGAGTTGCAGAGAAGCACTTCACAGGTAAGATTAAGTTTTTGTCTTGATTGAAAAACTTTACAGGGTCCTGGTGTCCAGTCTCTGGCTGTGGGATTTCTGTGAGGGGAGGCCAGGGATGCCCTGTGCTGGACACAGCCAGTTCCAGCCCACCCACTGCAGGGCACAACTGAGCCAACAGCTGAGGCAGGGGCACCCTAGGGGACACTTCTTTAAGAAATGAGAAAACAATCCCAAGAGAGGAAGGAACTAAAATGAGTGGCAACAGTGGAAACCCTAGGGTCAGAGGAGGAGAAACTACTCTTTTGTTGTTGAGTAAATTTTCCTGAAGGATGGCAGCCCATGGAATACCCCTGTGGGGGAAAAGGAACAGCAGAGACTTCAAAACATTATCCCCACCTCCTTGTACTGCTCTCTCTCTGAAAGAACTGGGTGTAACCTGCAGTGAGTGGAAATAGAGGTGAAGTTGGGAGTGAAAAGAGCTAGTGAGGAAAGATGCTTGTAGTTCTGATCACCTTGCTGTTGACCTGTGAGCTCTCTTTGTCCTGTTCACCCCATTGTAAGCCAGTTCACCCTCAGCCTGCTGAGGAGAGGGTGTGTGTCTGGTTGGGTGTTGGGCTGCTAGCCAGGGCCAACCCAGCAGAGAACCTCCAAGTGATTGAGTCTCTTTCCAGGGTTTAGTCTCACAGCAAGCTAAGGACCAAGACTATGAACGTGTGCTCCGGCCGTGTCTGTGTCTGAGGTGTGCCTAAGCATGCTTGATGTTCAGGCAGTCTGGAAACTGTGCTAGTGCTATGTGCCACCATTCTGGGCTATGAGTAGGGGATAGTTTAAAGATGCTGAAAGATAAACTTAACAAAATACAGTGGCTACCTGAGATGACTGACTGGGCAGTTGACAATTCTGTATGGCTGGAAGCTTTACCTTCAGCTCTTTCTAAAAAGATCTGCTACTGGTTTGTGGTAAGATTGTAAGAGACAACATTGCTGCCCAAGCAACTAGCATGCTTGGAGATGTAATGTTGGTAATGGCATCGTGTAGATGCTTTTCCCTACTCTGTGCACAAATCACCACACTGGGTTACATGCTGTGGATCTCTGTGTGGGGAATATGAATAGAAGATAGATAGTTTGAAAGCATTTATTCTGTGTTCTTGGTTTGCCTTAAAGAAAAATGTTTACTCTTTTTGGGGCATTGTAAATGACCTTCAGCTGTTGGAGCTTTTTTCCCCCATTAAATAAAACTTCAGAAATGGGATTAATGACTTTCAACTAGTAGAAGTGGAGGATTCTTTAATATCTCTAATATTTGTTTACTTTTGTTTATCAAAAAAACCTCTTTATGTCACAGTTTTATAAGCTCAGCCATTTTCTTTGCAGCAGTGTTTGACTTTGTTTGACTAACCCATCTCTTCTTGGCCCAAGGAGACTCTGGCCCTAGGCTGCAAAAATCCAGATGTAGATATGGTAACAATTTGGTTTGACACACTTGCACAAGATTAGCGAAATCTAATTCTTGATTTATGACTTGCAAATTTCCTAAAGATGCAGCTGGTGTGAATAAATATGTAATTTAGAGATTGCCATTTAAAGAGGTAAAATAAAAAATATAGTCTTGAGTCATCATTCATTCCCATAGAAGGATTTGTCACTCTTCTTCCTTGTAGGATTGTGTATTACAGATAGTCCCTCAAATTCTGTTATGTGTAACTATTTTGTCTGGGAGGTTATTATCTCAATATAGTTACTGCTTACATGATTAAAAGATTTGAATTTTTTTTTGAAGGCTGTTGTACATTAAGTTTAGTGTTTTCCTGATCATCTTTGTTTTACAAAACCTAAATAAAAATGGAAAAAAGGGGAAACTTGAAATCCTTCAGAAGGGAATAACTTAAACACTTATACATCCTTATAATTTTCAACTGTCACTAATTATCAGTTCATCATTAATCAACCTGGAAGGGAGAGAAAAAAGTCAATGCAGGTACTGCTAGTTCAATGTTTTGGCATCATCTATGTGGAAAGGATCAGCTGAAGAATTATCCCATGTTAATTTTTAATGGATTTTTTTCCAATGTGCATAGTTGTTCTTCATCTTTCTCTATTATTTATTTCTTTCCCTTTATTATCCCGCTAAATAAGTATTATCAATACTGGAAACTTTCTGGCTAGTTCAAGGAAAAGATTATATTATTCTAATATGTTTTCAAAACAAATTTATTCCCTCATGATGAAAACAATGGTGGTTTTTTTTTCAAAAGTAGTTTGAATGTTCAGAAGTGTTAAATTCTGTATTAGAAATATAGAAGTAATTCTCATTAGGGATCTATCAGATGCAACCCCATTTTAATATTTAGGAGTCAGTCCAACCGTAGTTGCACATACCTGCACCTCGGTGATCAACTTGGATCATTTGGGATCTTCTGACAAGTTTGTGCTGTAAGGAGGTTGATTGTGTCCACCTACCAGAAATGTTATTGTATATCATTTTAACAGCTAGCTCTGTATTTTAAAGAGAGACATTGCACCCAAAAAGGGAAGGCTAGTGCTGTGTCTGTGCTGACTTATGGAGCTGGCTGAGTGTTAAAAAACCCAACAAAACAGCAACAAACACAACCAAAAAAGCCCAACAATCCAAAATTAAGAAAATTTCACACTAAGCCATCTAAAACTACATTGCCACATCTGGAGACACCCTGAAAACCTGGCCTTCTGGAAAGGCTTTTTTCCCCACTGTGGTTGATCTCTCTTGTTGTCACTACTCTGCACAGAAATACAGTCTGACTTTGTGTGAATGGAGCAGAGATGTGTCTGTCACTTCTTGTCTGGGGAACAAATGAGGTTTCTACTGCTCCTCTTGTAGCTACTTTTCAATACCTTTAAAAGGGGAAACAAATAATCAAAAAGCAGACTGCTGCCATCAGCCCAAATGTTTCCTATGCAATTAAATAGTTGGAAAGCTAGCCCTTGGCACTTCCCCTCCTGCCCCAGAAAGAAGTAGAGCAGGATGAAGAGGTGAGTCCTCTGGGGCAGGCACTGCTGAGGCTTCGTCAAGTGTGACTTTCAAACTTCCTTTGTCTTTGCACCCTTCAGAGAAGTATAGGCTGTGACTAAACAGTGTGCAAATGGCAAACCACAGTTCTGTGATTTATTTTTTTTTCTGTTGCCTCTGTCACTTCCTAATAAGCGTGTATCCATCCGTCCATCTTCTGTAAAGCAGCTCTTAAAGAAATAGTCTGCTCCTGCTGAATGGGGATAAATGTTTAGAGTCTCTCTTAAAATATCACTGAAAGTGAACGCTTCTTTTGGAAATAGGGGAGAAGATTTGCCTGATAGAATAGAAAAAAAACATTTCTGTTGTAAAGAACTAACCCAGGGAGTATTTGATGATTTGTAGATGCTATGAAATTTGACGCAGTTCTGTTGGTCATAGAATAATTTCAGTGTTCCACAGCTGACCCTCTGTAAGGATTTTCGACATCACTTATTACTGTAGTTGGGAAAACATTTGAAAAAACTGTAGTGAGACCAATATTAAGCCAGACACTTTGGATTTTCTTTTTTGTAGATAATGATGATACAGTTATGTCTCCAAGAAGAATTTACACAGTGGATCTTCCTCCAGAGGGTTATGTTGCAGTTACTCCAGATGCTCTTAGTAATGCAGTTTCTGAAAATTCTGGCAGTAGTGCTGATTCAACAGGTAAGTTTGCATGGTTGTCACTGTGATTAGTTTTTCAGAAGGGAGACGACTTAGCAACTCTTATCAAGCAGATTCAGACTGCAACAATAAAGCATTTAAACCGTGGCTGCCAGTGGGTGTCACTGTTTTGCAATGTAAGCACAATGAGGATGTGCTTCCCTATGGGTTCATTTCCATCGTTAGGGGTTTCTAGACCAGATTCCGCATTTGGTGATAGCCATGCAGTGCCACAGATCTTACTGAAGTTACATAGAACCTAACTGAGGACAAAGTCTTTAGCTCCTCCCACTCAAGTGACATGTATTCTCATAGTATGCCTGCTCAGAGTCACATTATTTTTCAGGATAAATGTTAGATAAAACTGTTTTACTACGTCTACCCTTGATGTTTTGAGGAATTGGGTGAAGGCTTAACAGTCTTTCAAATTTGCATCTCTGAGAACAGGTATTCATCACTGGAGTTGGTGGGGGGGGGGAATGTATCGAATCTTTAATGTTGAAAGGCTTTCTGATGAGAAACTGTGACCATATAACTTCAGAAACAATATTTGATGTTGTCAAAGGATACAAGAGAAGAAGCATGGAATCTGTAAAGTGGGTTCTAACTTGACCTCAGTTAAATACTTGGTTTTCTGAATGACATTGCCAGAATTCAGTTGATTCTGTCTTTAGAAAGAAGTCCCAAGCTTAGACGAGACAAATGAATTTAATTTTTTCAATTGCTGTGTTCCTCTGGATATATGTTTGTCCAGAATTGTGTATCACTGTCGTTGGTTGCTACGGACATTCTATAGCAAAGAAGATAACCAGGTAAGGCAGCTAAAGTAAAACACCTGATAAGGAGCAGTTATTAAACTACAGTATCAATTTCAGCCTGGTGATTGCCTTAGATGCAAGGGAAACCTGAGATATAACTTGCAGATATGAAAAGGTGAATTCTGCTTGTCTTTGCAAACAATACCCACAGGGTTGAATTTTGAGCTTGGAAATTTGGTCTACAGTCTGTTCTGAGCTCCAGTCAGAGTCTGAGTACAGGTAAAGCTACCAAAGTAGCTCAAGGGACTGAAGCAAAATACATGGTGACTAAGGGCACGTCAAGAATGTTTTTCCTTGGTGTGCAGTGGTTTAAAGACCATTTTTGAGTGACAAAGAAGTAACTTTATCAGAGTAAAATAAGAGTAGATCTTGATAGGTTTTGTATTATGAATGGAAAGATGTTCTAATTTAGAGCTTCTACGTTGTGCTCTTCTCAGCTACATAGGATTCATGTTTGGAATCCAGAAGCTTTCCCTTAACTTTGTTTAGTTGCAGAACTGTCTTTGGACAGTTCACTTGGTTTCTCTTTCCCAGCATGTCAGATTGAAGCTGCTTATTCTGATCTTGAAGCATATTTTCTCTCCTTCCATGCCATATAATTTCTGTTTATTATTTCATGTACTTTCCTGTCAGATATTAGAGGAGTGCTTCTTCCTCATCTGTGTTTTGCTGATAAGACTAAATGACGTCTCATAATGCTTTGTAGGTAAATTCAGTTTTATGCAGGGACTTAATTTGCTTTTAAATCAAACACTAGCATACCTACTGAACACTGCAGATATATCCTTACAGCATTAGCAGGGAACTTTTGTGGCAAATTTACTCAGCTGCTGTTTAAAATCTACGAATAAACCAGATTATATGTGGTGCATATTAGATGTTGCAGTGATACAGTATTATACATAATTAGATGTTAGATACATTGCAAAGCAGTTAAGCAGAACAGAATTTAGGATTGAGTTATATTGTCTCTTTTTAGAGTCATTTAAATACCTGCGTGGTTTTGCAGTGGATAAGGTATTGAACAGTGGCTTCGTTTGCTCATTTTTTAGATTTAATATTTCCCTGTAGTATTTCAAAACCAATGTACTCAACCATGATAGCAGTAAGTAGAGTTCTGGTGTTGCTTAGTGATAGTGTTAACTGTTGGATTAATTTAGTTGGTCCCAGTTTCACTGTTCAGGAAGAGTAAGTTTTGGGTTTTAGCCACTTTTTAAACAGTTAACAAATGATTTGGAATTGTGGAAGACTTAGTTTTGGATTGGTTTGTTATTTGGCTTTGCACTTTGTCATAGAATCAAGAAAAAACAATTTTGAAGGGAAGGTTTTTAATCTGGGGCTCCTTTTGCAAGGTAGGCTTGATGTTATACTGTAGATGTTATTCTTAGCAGATATTTGCCTAATTATCTTATAGGGAGATTTTTGTAACATTCCCTTTTTTACTTGCTTTAGTGTTTCACAACCCTTTAATGACAGATCTTTCTTGCTGCAGTTTTGACCCTTATTTGTTTTGTCTAAAATAAGGATTGCACAATTGGAGATCTGTGCTAATCTTGCACAGAGCAGCAAGGGTGAGGGGACATATCAAGTCTGTGATTTCAGGCAGTGCTCATAAAATATTAAAGGAATATCTTAAGCAATCACACAATGGATTACTTAGTTTGCTCACCTAGGTTTAGTTGTATATCCCAAATTTAGATCTTTTCTGAAGGGATAAAGGAAAGCTCTAATGAGAACCTTTGACATTAAAGAAAAAAGAGGGTGCAGGCATGACTGTATGTATGAATATTTTTATATATATATATATATAAAAATAATAAATCTGTTATGTTTAGAATTGTCCCAGGTATTCCCAAAGGACCAGCTCCATGAAGTGGAGATTTGGTGTATGCATTGTTTTAATCGTGATACTATCTATATTTTGTATGGCAACAGGTAATCTTCCTCTGTGTTTCCTAAAAATGTAAGCATATTGTTTATGTACTGGGTAAGAAAAGGTTCCTGTGTCATCCTTTTCTAGCCCAGAACTAAGGGGAATTAATGATGTGGAAATTCAACCAAAAAAAAACTGACTCCAAAATTAATTTCATTGTTTATCAAATTTTCATTGTTGTCTCATGAAAATAATATGACTATTTTAGGATTATAATTTTTCAGTTATGCATCACTGTGATTTGCTGTGTCCTCTCAATAAATTAAGGAAACCAAATATGACTCTATCTGAATTAATATAACAAGATCATCAAGAGGAATGGATGTGCCATGGCTGATGTTTCTTTGTGGTAAATTACTGTGTGGAAGACTGAAATATTCAATTGCTAATGTATGTATTTCAACATCAGCTGCTTTTGAGAAATGTTTTAAAAGTTGTAGTTAATTAAAATTATAAAATAATTTCTTGTCAGCTCTAAAATATGTTTGGGTTTTTCTATTATTATTGTTGTTTAAACTCCTAGTTCCATTAAGGTTGATGTCAGGATGAAGTTAATGATGTCCAGAATAGCTTCTGAACAAAAGGGGAGAAAAAAAATTCAGGTAGTCTCTTATGTGTCTGGGGCATCTTGATTCACTTAAAGGCAGCCATTTCAGGAAGACTTAATGGTGCTTAAGTGTATGTTTGTTTTTAAGAGATGCTGTTATGAATCATGTGTTGACTACTTACATTCTTGGCAAGTGGTTGGGAATGTGATACTTCACAGAAGCACACCAAGGGAGCAATATGTTTAAAGCAGCTAAGGTCAGCAGCAAACTTTTTTCACTGATAGGTAGCGCCAGTTGTGAAACTCCAACATTATGAATCTTTTTGTAGCCTTCAAACCAGAGGAATCATTAGACCATATAACTTAATCTTCTGTCCATTGAAATGAAGGGCCTCTATTAGCCAGTATTTTCTTCCCACAAAGAAGTACAGTAATCAAGTCACCATCAGTCTTTTTGATTAAACAGGTTCACTTGTGCATTGCTCTGAGATATTTACTTCAATCCTCAAGTCATATTTGGAGATCTTTTAGGTATCACTCTTTTCACAGCATCTTTTTAAGAATATAAACTCCACTACTGCATGTAGTATTTGTGTTTCTTCAGCCTTGAAGAAACTAATACTGTATCAATGTTTTAGATATGTTTTCAAATTAATCAGAGGGTGTGTAGGTAGACAAAAGTCGCAAGAAATAGTTAATTACATCTTCTGCTTTAATTCCAAATCAGTTCATTCATATATACAGTTATTTCAGTGATACTACAGTAAATACTGTTTGGGTAGGGCTCCTTAACTGTAAATCCAAATGTTTAACAGTAGTCAATGTTACTTATTTCAAATAAAAGAGTTCAGGAAAGAATTCAACATGAAATAAACTCAACTTCTCTTGAAAACAAAGGAGTTTAAGAACACTTACAATTGCTTTTCTGAATCTTATATCTGAGAGAAAAAGCTATGAAAAAACCTCCTGCAAATCAGGTTGTCTTATAGTGCCTTCTGTCAGCTGCTCCTGCTTTGTCTGTCCAGGGTCTTGTGGCAACTTCTGTGAGAATATCCAAGGCCTTTAACAAGACTAGTTGAGGGAGTTTCAGAGTAAGGATTCTACATTTGCAAAGTAAAAATAATAAAATTCTTTCCGGGTTTGTTCTTTTTTTAATAGAATCACAAGCCTCCTAAAGGATTCTTATGAACAAAAATCCTATCTAATTCATTACTTCATTAAGTATTCCTGAATAATGAAAGATGCTGCAGTACAGCTCTTAGTATAATAGCCAGTGTTTTGCTACACAGGTGAACCAAATCATATTTCAAATGATAGCATAAATAAATGAATGGGATTGATATACAGGTGTGTAGCTTGTTTTTTAAAATTTGCTAAAAAAAAGTTTTACTGTTTTGTTTTCAGCTACTTTTATAACTCTGACATTCACTTCTTCTCTTGTTAGATTTGTTAGCCTGGGTCTTTCCTTTTCTAGTAAGGGAGGCATGGACTTGCAGGTTGAAAACATACTGTGAAAGACTTATTACTTTAAAAAGTTTGTTTCAAAAATTCAGCAAGGAAGGATTATATTATAGTTTGGGCTCTTTTGTATTTCTAATAGTTAGGCTAAGTCTTTTTAATTTTTATTGATGACTCCCCCTAGTTAATTTTGGGTGTTCTGGTTTTAATTCTTTGCCAGATTGAATGCCACTGTTTAGTATTAAAACAATATATCTTTACATGATAAAATTATATGTGATAGCATTCTGTAGTTTAGCTTTGTCCTTGCAGAAATCAGTGTATTGCTCCCAGTTTGTGAATGGCAGATTTTCCTGAGCCATCAACCATTTCAGATATTCTCATGTGGACGTCATCATCAGAAAGCAAACTGTAGTAACAATAACATCTCTGTTGAGGTTGTTACTATGAGCTTTTTCAAAATGTTGTGGTGTTTAGAGATTAATCAATAGTTTGGAAGGAGAAATGTCTGTGAGGTTAAGAAACTTTCTCCTCTACAGCCTGTTTCTTCTTCAGCTTAAGTACACTTGACATTTTGGAATCACTTACAGTGAAAGATGCTACAAACAAGTAGAGATGTAGGACAGCTATAGCTGAAGAATTCTGTACTTAGATGTTTTTTCCTTCAATATCCTCTTGGCAGACCTTGTATTTGTTGATAGATGCAATGACATTCCTTAATAAATAAAATCACCACAGTTTTCATTATGAAATTGAATAAGATTAAATATCCATTTTTATTTCCAGAGTTCAGATAAAGTATTTAATAATTTGTTAAATCTGGTTTAATTTTTTAGAAAAAACAAAAATCTTGATCCAGTAATGTTCATATGTAGACTGACATTGTTGTGGGTTGACTGCATCGCTGGAATTATATTAAAAGTTAAGAAAGACCTAAATCAAATTCTCTAATATTGCTTTGGAAAATTTTTGATTCCTTTTCTATCTGAACAGGAGAAGATTTCCTTTTTAAAGTGACACCTGATTAAAGAGTTGTCAAGAATTCTAGTTATGAGTTTAACTTTTATCATACTTAATTTTAAGGAATTAAGTGTATGCTTGAAAGAAGGTGCTTGCTGATCTACTTGCATTGCAAAAGCTGACTAGTGTGATGCTGTATTCTTGGAAATATTTCTAGTGTACTGAATGTGATACAAATTATAAACATTTAGGGTGTAACTTGGTCAGGCACTTAGGAAAACATCTCCAGACTACCAGTGTCCTGGAGCAGTGTTACAGGCAAATTCTGTGCTCTGTCAAGCAGCCAGCTAGAATGGAGTAATCGCTTCTCTTGATTTCATAGCAAACAAGTCTGAACCTCCTGAAAGTGAGTGTAGAATTTACCAAGAAATTCACTGCTGTCCACTGAGGGTTTTAAACACAGGACTGGGCTGTCAGTTGAAGTTGTAAGGATGACTCACTAATTGAGGTTTATATACAATGTAAAAACCAGTCATTTCTAACTAACACTATCTGTAACTATTTACATCTTCCAAATGCCAGTGTATTCACAAGCATATGGGACTATTGCAGAAGGCATGGTACAAATCATGAGTTTTTAATGTCACTGAAGTCTTCAGTATTTCTTGTGATAATTTCTGACATTTACATGTTGGCAGACCTCATCAAAACAAACAAACAATGCAACAAAATAAACACACACCCTACCCTACCCCAAACTTCCAAAAAACCCTCTGGAAGATTGCTTTGAAAGCTAGATGGCAAAGAATTCTGCCCCAGATATTTAGCTCAAATTTGTGTGTGGTGCTAGGAATGAGTGTAAATGCTGAAAATGTATTAAGGAAAAAAAGAATGCATGGCAACGTGATTCACTGGTAATGCTTTACTTTTGTCATGGCTGCATGTTAATGGTTTATTAAAAATGCCTGATTTATATTTTTGTAACTGTAAATAAAGTACATATTTAGATATTTAGATCCTCTATTAGTTTCTGCATGCTTCTAAAAAAGCCTCAAGTATTTAAATAACAAAAATTTACCTCTGAAATAAGCTTTCATTACTATATGTTGCTGTAGTACAGAAAATAATGTACCCCTAATCCTAATGTAGAGGGTTGATGCTGGCTGGATGCCAGAAATCCACCAAAGCTACTCACTCACTCCCCTCTGCAACTGGACACAGGAGAGAAAATTTATAACAAAGGATTCATAGGTTGAGATAAGGACCAGGAAAGATCACTCATCAAATACTGTCACAGGCAAAAAAGGCTTGCATTAGAGATACAAACTTCACAAACTTCTCCAATGTGAGTCCATCTCACGAGCAACAGTTCTCTGAACCTGCTGCAAAGTGAATCTGTGCCATGGGCAACTGTTTCCTTCAGTCTGCTGTGGCATGGGTCACTCTTCCACAGAGTTTAGTCCTCCAAGTACAGGCTGCTCCAGCCTGGGAGCAGGGCCCCTCTCTCCACAGGCCTCCCACAAGCTCACAGCCTCCTCTCAGGCATCCAGCTGCTCTGGTGTGTGCTCCTCCACAGACTGCAGGTGGTTCTCCATGGGCTGCAGGGGCACAGCTGCCTCACCATGGGCTGCCCCACGGGCTGCAGGGGAATCTCAGCCCTGGTGCCTGGAGCACCTCCTGCCCCTCCCTCTGCACTGACCCTGCTTGGTGTCTGCAGGGCTGTTCTTCTCACATGTTCTTATCCCGCTCTTCTCTGGCCCCAATTACACCTGTGCAACAACTTTTTTGTTTTGATTTCTTCTTAACTATATTATCACAGAGGCATTACCACTATTTCTGATTGACCATCTGGATGGCTCCACATCCATCTTTGAGTCACCAGGTATTCGCTCTGCTGGACACTGAGGAAGCTTCGGGAGCTTCTCATGGAAGCCACCCCTGTAGCCCACTCCCACCACCAAAATCGTGGCCATGCAGACCCAAAACACCTAGTTTATACCTTTCCATTTTAACAAAGTAAAGAGGATGCTGAGTTGGAGCAGAGTAAGAACTCACCAAGGAGTGCGTGTTTAATGAGACATATTGTCTCAGGTAATTTCCTTCACTTTCTGTGGTAGTTGTTTGACCTTCAGATTTTCATCTTCCTTTGTGCTACAATTGGTGTCTCAAGTGGAATCTCTTCTCGTTACATGTCCATAAGTCTGAAAGTAATTTGATTAAAGTAGGTTCTGAAGTCAGCTGACAGTATTCATAGTAAGAGGAGAGGGAATTAGGGCCATTATCTCTGACTTTTGTTTTCTTGCTTTTTGTTTTATTTCAAATTACAGTGATGACAGATATTTTTGTTGAGCAAGCTGTCCTATAATAGAGGAGTCTCAGAAAAAGAAGAGGCACTGTGGCTTTTTATTTTCTCTTCTTTCCCTAGTGAACATCATTTTTTCCTTCTTGCTCCCTACTGGCTGAGTCACTTCACCCCTTTCAGCTGGAGCATGCTCCCCCTTTCTCCTCCCTTGCAGCTGTGTTACAGGCTTCTGTTGTCATAGTGACAGTAAGGAACTGATGGGCAAGGAAAATAAATAGATAACAGCACCAACAAGCTCTTTAGATCCCAGGAAAAGGCCAACACTGTTATAATTGCTGCCTCACTTGAGCAGACACCCAACACTTTGGAAATCTGACACTGCTTGATTACTTTCACCTCCTTGTTTCATAATTAAAACATAATCAAGACCTAAGCTTTTGTAGTTAAATCTTCATGGAGCAGCAGGATAAAGTCATTATGGGGCTAGATGAAGGAGAAAGGCAGAAGACAGCTGGGTCTCTGTCTGCAAGTGCCTCATAGTTCTGAATCTTAGTTCCTCATGTGTTAAAACAGGAAATTTAATCTTAGGTTTGTAGATCTTGGGATATTTCTGATCACTTGATATTTTAATTTTGGTTATCAGTGGTATAGTTGATTGTGTGCAAAAATTCAAACTTCCACTGCTCTGCTCTGTTATTGCTGTTATTGCCTGTGAACCTGCTGGTATTGAACCACAGCAAAACATTGCTGTTCTTCATGTTAAGAGCCACATATCCACTGACTGACAACACACTTCTTATGATGTGTGAGAAGGTGACCCTGGCTCATCCTCTTGCTGTGAGGACCCATGTTACTCTTTCTAACAAGACTTGTTTCAATGCAGTATTTTCAGTTTTCAAATTGAAAATAAAATAGGGAGCAGGAGAAGAGGAAAGCCTCTTGTAAGAATAGGAACATTCATATTACCCTGGTGTTTAAATACTCTGGAAATTGTAAAAACAGAGTAGAACGTTTGTTTCTAGCATGGAGGAACTTAGTGTGGCTGAGTGGACAAGGAAAATTAAGACAGTAAAAAAAAAAGTATGTAGTATTGACCGTGTCTTTTCTTTTTCTTACACAGCTTCCTGCAAGTATTTTGTATGACATACAGAAAATGCTGCTGTCTCATGTTCAAAGTCAAAATCAGGCCCACCTCATGATTTCATTTTATTGTTATTCTTTTTTTATAGCAGTAGTTGTAGTTTATGGCAGCTTGTAGGCATAACAGCCACGCATTGATATTGCTTCCACTAGGTTGTCTCCATTCAGTCTCCACTGGGGAAATTCCTTGATCTCATATCCTTTGCCTTTGATTACTGCCCTCTGCAAAGTTTACACGTAGCAGTTTGAAAGTACTGAACAACTCTCAATACAACTGTAACCTGTGCCAAGGAAGCTTTGAAAATCATCTTCCATCAATCTCCCATTCACAGTAGCTTTGCTAAATAATTTTGTTAGCTTCATTCTATTTTCATTACATTTTATCCCTGCAAGCAATAATTGGCTCATAAGTAGAGTTCAAATCACTAGCAGGGCAAACTCCACCAGAGCTTCTGTATTGTAAATTGTTGGAGAGAAAGGAAGCTCCTGCCTTCACTGTAGGCTCAGGATTGTTCAGTATTACAGGCTGTGTGTTGCCCATGCCATGCATCAGCCTCGCTCACCCTCTTTCCTGCCATCTGTGTAGGGCTGAAGAAAATGGATATTGCTGTAGCAAAAGACAGAAATACCAGTGTACACAAATCTATTGCCATAATCTAGCCAAAATGCAGTGCAGGCAATGTGAAGTGCATTCCAAGGATCCCCAGTTGCTTTGAGCAGCTTATGATTGAACAAAGCTGCTGCATCTCTGTACCAATAGTTCCATTTCCCAGCTGCATCAGCCGTGCCAGATGTGGAGAAGGCATTAGGGCCAGCAGGCATTCTCTCCCGACAGAAAGCAAATCCCTTCCAACAGCTGCACCTCTGGCTCTATCCAGCTGATGGTGCTGTATCTCACAGACTCCTCTCCTGAAGTCTGAATGTGCTCATCCTCTGGACTGCACAGCTGTACTGACATGACTGGATCTGCTGGTTTGCAGTGTGCTGAGCACTCAGCTCTGTAGGGGTGTAGGGGGGAGCAGGCCTTCACTGACCTGTGGGACACTGCCAGCATCTGACACTTTTTTCTTGGTGCAGATACTTTGAACAACAGCCTTGAACCTCTGGTCTTTGTGTAGAGCTGGTCTAATGACAGGTGAAGTTTTATATTCTGCCTGCTTCTGTACTATTCCATAGGAACTTATGGGTGATCTTTCTTTCTCAAAGCTCTTTGTTTCTGGGTGCATGGATGATACTTGGAAAGGACTTACTTATATCTCACCCGACTAACTCTCTCCACATCTTGCTGTGGTGAGAGTAGGAGAGAATGCAGAAGCAGTTTTATGCAACTGTTTTTGCTTTGTTGGGATGATGATGCCAGTTTTTTACCAATCTAATTAAATGAACACAAATAAAAGGTTTCTTAAGTTGCTTTTTTTAAAAAAGAATATTTAAAAGCTGAATTCATAATGTTAGGAACTCTGAGAAAATGCAACATAAGCTAATTTTCTGATAAGTCCAACTTTAAGGTGTGTAGAACAGGATGAAAAATGCCACATGACCTAAAGTTCTGACTGCTGGAAAGGAATTCTGCCATTCAAATCTTTTTTAGTACATTACTCTTAGAGGATGTTGGTGGTGGTTTTGGAACAGGTCCACCATGTGAGTGTAACACTGAACTGGATATCAGCATCCTTGCACAGAAAATTGAATTTATTTTGTTAATTTTCTTTCACCAGCAAATTGCCATTGCACTATCACGATGCCAGATATAATATTAGATAAAACATTTGTTTTTGTAGCTTGAATAGTAGGTTAGCTAGATGCAAAAATTTGAAATATAATGGACCTGTTGCCACACCTTAAGGAGAGCCTAACATACATTTAATAAAAAAGATGCATCTTTAATGCACAACGAGCTTAATTTCTTTCATGCTTCTGCCTTGAATTCAACTTAAGTACTTATCTGGATGGCTTAAGTTTGCAGTCTGTTCACAAACCATTCCAATCTTTTTACATTTAGGTGTGCACTCTATTTGAGTAGTATATCAGCATTGCTTGAGTACATAGAAATGGACACATCTTTTGTCAGTCTGGACAAATAAAGAGCTCTGTTCTGTTTTTTGGTTACTGTTTGTCTGTCTGAAGATGAGAAGTTAAAGCTAATACTGTCTACTGCATGTTTTCTCACATACAGAATGCTTTGTTATTCCCATTATGAAACAGCATGTAAGATAAATTTCCAAAAATTACAAAGGCATGCAATTGATAAAAAATACAATTTGCTGTAAAACTTTATGGAAAGTGGCTATTAATCAATAGAGGAACTGTATATCTAGTTACTCAGCTAACTTTCCAGAGAAAGCAGCAAATACAGTGAAGACATCTTAGAGTACTCAGTGTTCAAGTATGGCACATACTCTTTTCCAGCCTTCATTCAGTATACTAAAAACCTTAGTTTGTAACTGACAAATTTAGATCAGTTGTCCATTTAGACAAGGTAGCAGAATTAAATGTGCACCTTTATTAAGAGTCATTCCTCAGAGAATTCAACTTTATTGAATGCTCAGATCTAGGCACTTGTCATATCACAAGGTATATAAAATAGTAAAGATTCTGCTGTGGAAGCCCAAGCACATAAAGACATGAACAAAAAGCTGTGTATAGTAATGTAGTTGATATTGAGCCAGTGCTAATAGATCAGCACAGAGAGGCAGCAACTGCTGCAGGCTCCAGGGCTTCTCTGCAAGTCTGTAACGCTTCATACCCTGAACTGCTGCAGTACTGCACATTTGTGCATGGATCTGATTTTTTTTTTTTCCTACCTCTGAAGCCTAAGAGAATACTCTTCTAGGCTGCTTGAATAATTAGAAGAGCAAGGCAGCTAGTGATATTACAGTAAGTGGTGATAATAAAGTCTGTCTAGGATCAAACTTTGTGTTTGGAGAGCCTGTCTCTTTTTATGTGAACCCAGAAAGGGGAGGGAATATTATGGTAGTTTTTACACAGCAGTTAAATACCTTAGCTGAACTGTGGCATTTTTACTGAAAAGAACATAATGTCTATCCTTCTTGTTCATCTGCCAGAGAAAAGTGATTGATTCTTTGTTCAGTACTTTATGTGGTATATAGATGAACAGTGTAGAGGAGAGAAGCACTAATTTGTTACAGCTTCTTAAGAAATAAAAATACACAGCCTTGAGATAAATGGGAAGACTTTAAGTAATAAACCAGTGATAGAGTTCTTCCATCTCAGGATATATATTTAATTTTGTCTTTTTTTCCAGCTTTTCTCCTCCTGAGAAAAAATGCCAGACTTTCTGGGTATCCTTCACCTTTGTAGCACTTGCTAATGAAAATCATTCATTTATGTCCATGTAGTGGGTTGACCCCGGCTGGATTCTGGACACCCACCAAAGTCTCTCTCTCACTCCCTTCTGCGCCTGGACAGGGGAGAGATAATACAACAAAGAGTTCATGGTTTCAGATAGGTTCCAGGAGAGATCACTCATCAAATAACATCACAGGCAAAACATCCTCAAAATCTGAGGATATTATTTGAGTTTATTATTTAAAAAATCAGAGCAGGATAATGGGAAGTAAAAACAGACCTTGAAACACCTTTCCCCCCACCTCTTCTTCCTTCTCAACTCTACCTCCTCTCCAGAGGGGAACAGGGACACAGGTAATGTGGTTATGGTCAGTTCATCACATGTATCTCCTGCTGCTCAGGAAGAGGAGTCCTTCCCCTGCTCCAGGATGGGGTTCCCCCCACAGAAGATAGCTCTACATTAAATTCTCCAATATGAGTCTATCTCATGGGTAACAGTTCTCTAGTATGGGGTACAATCCTTCAAGGACAGGGTGCTCCAGTGTGGATTCCTGCCAGGACCCTGCTCCAGCACGGGCCTCCCACAGGCTCACAGCCTCCTCCCAGGCATCCCCCTGCTCCAGTGTGGGTCTCCTCCATGGGCTGTGGGTGGATCTCTGCATCCCTGTGGATCCCCACGGGCTGCAGGGGCACAGCTGCCTCACCATGGGCTGCCCCACGGGCTGCGGGGGAATCTCAGCCCTGGTGTCTGGAGCACCTCCTGCCCCTCCCTCTGCACTGACCCTGCTTGGTGTCTGCAGGGCTCTCATGTTCTCACCCCACTATCTCTGGCTGCAATTACAACTGTGACTCTGACTTTTTTTTTCATTCTCCTTAACTGTGTTATCACAGAAGTGTTACCGCCCTTTCTAATTGGCCAGAGGCACATCCATCCTGGAGCTGTCTGGCATTGGCTCTCTGGACGTGGAGGAAGCTTCTGGCAGCTGCTCGCAGCAGCCACCCCTGTAGCCCCTGCACTACCAAAACCTGGCCATGCAAACCCAATACACTCCATTACTAACTGTCTCTTGGGCTTTGCGTGTTTAATCAAATAATGTTTAATTTATAATCTTGAATATGCTATTGATGGGTGGAGCCTTTAGTGCTAAAGATTGTGCAGCTTTGGATGGAGATTCTTATTTTTTCTCTGAAAGGGAAGAAGAATATATCAAGGAAAAATGAAAGATTATCAAATATAATATGCAGTGTTTCCTTATTTCATATGTTATTTATGTGTGTGTGTTTCTAATTTCAAGTTGTAAATTAGTTTACTGATTACATGAAATTTAGTTGTATAAATCAGTAAGCTCAAGGAAAAAATCCATTGCAATTTTTTGTTTGACATAGATCTAGAAATCGTAAGGGTATACATTCACTAATAATCAGAAATGTTAACATTTGAAATAATCTTCACACTTTGTTTAGTATAAAACCATATGTACTTCTATGGAGAACTTCAGCAAAAGCTTTAGAGATAGTGGTACACATTCTTCTGACAAAAGAACTTGTACATATGCAGAAAAACATCTGTGTAAAAGCGTACTGATTAAATTATTTGGATGTGTTCTCTAGTGACCTACAATGCTTTTCCTTTTTGCTCTGACTGGCATTTTTCTTCTAATAAATACGTTCTTATAGAAATATATAAATTCTATTAAATTGAAGTGCCTCTAGCAGTTATGTTACAAGCAGTATAAAATTCCATTGTGATTATATATCTGTTAGTTCAAATATATTTACAAGGTTTTTATATTTCCCTTTTTTTATACCTTTTCTTTTAATGGCAGTAATTTTCTACACTTTAACTTGCTTGCAGTGAAGTGCTTAAGTTAAAAGGCAAGTAAATGGAAAGCCCTGAATTATTTTGAGCTGTTTGCAGCCTGTTCTCTGGTGATCTTCTGCCAACTTTTTGTGTCACCATACTTGTGAGTACAGTGGAAGTTCTCTCTACTGGCTACAGTGTAATTTAATGGCAGAAGTGAATCTTGTGTGAAGTCCTAATTAGCATGTATCTCCTTGTGAGGGGTAGTGAGTAATAAAATAAAAGCTGTAGTCTCCCTTAATGCTGCCCAGCCAGAGAAGTAGCCAACACCACCAGCCAGCTAGGCATCTGCTGCCTCCATCCAGAGGAATCCCATTCCCAGTCCTGCTTTCCCAGAGGTCAATGCTCTGGCCCTTGTCTTCAGAGAACCTAAAGCCATTCCTGAGATTTATTGATCATTTCACCTGCTGCAAGATTTTTGTGAGATCTTTAGTATTCCAGAATTAAAGAAGTCCTGGGAAGACACTAGCTACCAAAGTCAAAATCCCAGGATTTTGAGAAGACAGAAACTTGTATTGCATGGCCTCTTCTTCGTCTTGATGAAATACTACTTTTATGAAGGGATCAGGAGTGGAACTGAACAACCATTCCTTGTAATTTCAAACCCAGCATTCCAGTGAAAACTTAAGAATCTTGAATATGCTAATAAGATGTGCAGGTAGCTTGTAACCTTACTACAGACTTTTTGGACTTTCTTTTTTGTTTAAATAAGTGGATTTGGATCAGATCTGTCCTGCTTTCTTTTTGCTCTTTACTGGTATAGAAGAAAATATTCCACTTTTGCATCATTTATTCTGCATATCCTTTGGAAAAAATCAAAACAGAGCTGAGCTTCAAAACAGAGCTGAGCTGGGCATAAATCCCTTGGTTTTTAGGACTTCTTTAGGACATAGTGGATTAGTTTAGGTAAGTGTGGTTTGGTTGGGTTTTGATTTTGGAAAACCACTTTTTCTTATAGTAAATAGCCATCCAGGAGTCTTTATAAAACATAAAGATTACTTTTCAAGTAGGCACTTTTGGTGACCTGTTTTGGTGACCACAGAAGATACTCAGGTTGATACACATGCAATAACTTGTGCTTCATGTATAGCATGTGGTACAGCCATGAGAGTAATAGTGGTGTGGTGTAAAAGCTGTTGGATAGTTTGCACAGATAGGAACAGTAGCAATCATGTAATATATATATTTCTTACAGAAGCACACAGATCTCTCTTTAAATTTATGTTACCTGCTTAACTAGCCTGCATTGTCTATTCAGCTGTAAAAATTTGTGTTTTCTCAGGGTGGAAAAGAAAAGGCCAAATGAAGCTATAGTCTGTGACTCCAGCAGAATATTTGCATTTACAATGAGATTTTTTTTTTCACCTTGTGTTTGGTAATTAATTAAAATTAGGGAAACTGTAACTGCTTAAGGAAATTAATAAATTATTCTTGGTCTTATGTTTCTTGCATCTAAATCCAGAATCTTTATCTAACTTACAGTACTGGGGGCATGCTTATGCCTGGATCCTACTAGAAGACTCTTATTTGTCCTGTACAAGCAAAATGAAAAAACTTTTATTTTACATTTTCTTGTTTAAATAAAATTATGCATGATGCATACAATCAGGCTCTTAATTTTAAAAGGTAATAGTCCCCTAGTGTCAGAAAGTTTTCTGTGATGTAGTAGTTGTTTTGGGGAAAAGTGAAATACTACAGTCCCTTAAGAGTTGGACTTGATGATCCTTGTGGATCCCTTCCAAGTCAGGAGATTCTGTGAATCTGTGATATCATTTAGCCTGGAGAGGGACTTCCTAGACCCAGATTTATTCCTCTTCTCACATATTTCTTACCTGCTGCTCGGTATTTCATTCAGGAAGAACATCCTGCTTAAAGGCCAACATACATGGTTAAAGTTAGATGCTCGTGGCAGGGTAAGCTCTCTTTGGGAGAACCTTTTTATTCCTACCTCAAAAGAGTGGCATTTCACACTAACAAGGGAATTTACTTTCATCCCAACTGGATTAATAGTAGTACATATCAGCCAGCTCCGGAAAGCAAGTGAGATTCATTTAGTAATGAACATCCAAGTACATCAAAGACAAAGGATGTATGTGTATCCATAGCATATAGGTAGTCTGTGATTGATAGCTGTTGATGCCTAAGGCTCTATGGTGTTGGAAAGAAGAATTAAACCAACTTTGTAGAGGTGGTAGGCAGTGTACCAAGTAAAGATGAAAAGCATTCACGTCACACTAATCTGGATTGGGGGTACAGTGTGTGATGGAAAAAACTGTGTTCTGCAAGCAGATGACAGATTTTAAAATTTGTATGAAATACAAAGTTAAGTGAAGACAGGTGAATGCATTTTCCTTTATCATATCAGAGTTATTTCACAGATCATGTCATATAACTGAAGAAGAGTAACAATGTCTCTCTTATTTTCAAGGGATGATACTATTCTTCAATGAGCTGCAGAGCAACTCTTATTTTTCAACAACTTAAAGGGGAACTAAAAATAATTTGACACTTTACTAAGCTGAACAGACAAGTTGTTATGCCCCTGTTACCATTTTAAGGTTTTTTTTACTTCTGGGAAGCAGTGCAAGAAATCCTGGAAGTGATAGGGAGTGATCCATATTATCCTGGTAACATTCTACTGTGCCCAGAATTAGGTGGTTTAATAATGTAAAGATGGTGTACAGTGGATTCAGTACCTAGGAAAGCACAATAAGCATACTACATGATCTCTTGTTGAGAACATGTGACAAAATTATTTCAGTCACTTTGCAAACATTTCTTTTTGTAATGGATGCTTTCATCTGGTTTTTGTGGGGTTTTTAAAAATTTATTATTATGAATAATCAGATGTTTATCTCATATATATTTTAGTCTATGAAAATCTGTAGCTGCTTAGTACAGAAATCAGAATGGAGCCCATAGGAGATGAGGAGACACCCACTGAGAGGGAATAACTTTATAGAATGTGAGCAACACACAGGTGTAGAGGAGTGATGGCCAAGGAATAAACCCTCTGTACAGCACAGACCAGAAGTCTGCTGAGAACAATGGGAACCCAGGCTTCAGAGGGACATTCCCTAGAGATCCAGAGAGCACTGTTCAGAGTGTTCTGCAGCTCTGGTGTCTGGCGTGCTGAACTGAGAACAAGAAGAAAACGGGATTGATTTGTGAGGATGCAGTGGACAAGGTGGAGATAAGGTTATGTATGTATAGTTTTGTTTCAACGTTCTTTATTTTGAGTTTTTTCCACCCCCTGAAAAGAAATCAGCTGTTTTAGTGTCTGTTCCAATAAAACCTAGCTTTCCTATTAAAAAGTTGGCTTAAAATATTCAGTATGATAAAAAGAGTTTGAGCAGGTTTGTTCTTGACATGCAGTCAAGGTCAAACCTGCATACCAGGGAAGGCTGTGGCACCAGGTTCACATCTGTTACAGACTGACAGATTACCAAATTACAGCTGTTCTGGATTTTTCCCTCTGCTGTTGCTCCTTTTTCCGGCATACTTGCCCTCATGGTTATATGTAGGACTAGTTCAACATAGAGCACTTGGTCATTCAGAAATTACTTACTGCTTCAATATACCATTAATTTAGAATGTGATTAATGAAAGTAAGCTTGCTTAATCCTTGTCCTAAAGCATCCCTGTTTTTACAAAGCTGCTTGGAAATTATATAAGTAAATTTAATTTGAATCTAGTTTAAGATCCAGAGATAAATGGATGAAGGAAATAGTCCAAAATAAAACACATGGAAGTTCTGCATTCTTTCATACTTTACTTTTCCGGAGTATTTTGAAATAGGGTTTACTGGAAGAGCCATGTAATAAATTGCAGTTGTGGCAGCTCTTTCATATACAGGGTTAAATATAATTGTTTATTAGATGCTTTGTAAAAAGTTAATAAATACTATAAAATATTGCAAAAAATAGAATTGAGGTATAAACTGAAATATTGAGGTGATAACTGACATAAGTTGGGGGATTGCCGCTGAGTATCTTCATTTTGCTGGGTCAGTGTCTGTGTACTTTTATGTAGCTCTTCTATGCTAAAGATTGTACTTCAGTTTACATCTGCTCTTAGATGCTGTTCTATCACAGGGGAAAACTACATTTCTGTTTTCCAGTAGATAACCTCTTTTTCTATTATTTCTCATTTTCCAGTCTGTGTTTATATACTCTTAATAACATCTAAACATTTTGTACTGTTTTAGCTGGTTTATTTGGAAAGAACATTTTAAATGCTGCACAGGATTTTAAGATTGCAATGTTTCTTATAATTTCTGGTGTTTTTCTGAGCAAAGGGAGAGCTTTGGATTATTTAACCATTGGCTGAAAACAATCTCTGGGAAAAAAGGCTATGAAGAAAACTCTGAACATGTGTTTGTGTCCTGAAAATTGAAAGAATAACTGTTTAAAATAGAAATGTGACATCAGGTGTTTAAAATGTTTCCAGTTTTTTAAATACAAATGTTACAAATCTGCCCCTCCCGTTCATAGTGGTGCTATCTGTTCTAATACAGACATGTAATCTTATTTAGCTAAAGACTAAGAAGATTTCTCTATTTAGTAGCAATCAGTCTTTGTGGCTGAGCATTTCTGATTTACTAGCCTTCAAAACAGTTAATGGTTGTCATTGAATCTCTCTTTTTTCTTGCATGTGAGTATGCTCAGCTTTGTGACTTTACTTTATTTTCCTCACTGAGTCAAGATATTTCTTAATGATTTTGGGGATCACAACTGAGCCCGTTTGGAAGTGCTGTATATGCTTCTGAATAATGGTGACTGGGTCTGATTGTTTGCACATCACCACAAAATGCCAAAATGTCTGAAGATAGTGAGTTTGAAATTTAAAACAATAAAAGATCACTAAAAGATCAAAATATTTGCTTTTGTTTGAAAAATCTGTCATTGAATGGTACAGAATTTGTATCAGAAATACTTCTATTAAAGAAATATTGGGGGCTTTATCAAGTATAGCTTCCTGTATAAAGTGACAGAAGGCCCAAAACATTACTGCTAAAATTAATTTATGCATTAAAAGAGTTTCATGTATCTCCTGGATGCCTTAGATCAGAGTGTGTGTGAACTGAGTGTACATACCAAAAATCAAAGCAAGCTTAGACTGTTTCATCATGTATCCAGCTGGGATTGGGAACGCTCACTGCTGAAAGATCAGAGAAGCAGCAGAGAGCACAATAATGGGATCTTCAGTTTCTCCCTTAGTGTCTCATCAGGTTGTTGCAAAAAGTTTCAGATTTTAGACACAGTCAATAAAATAACCAAGACATTGGTTAGTGGAGCTGTGAGAGGAAATGACACCCTTGATTTTAACCTGTGTAGCGTTTGGTTCACAAGAGGCACATCACAACAGCAACCATTGGGTTCAGCGTGCTGGAAAAACAACAGGAAGCAAACAGCAATCCACAACAATTCAAGAAGGAACACTACACAAAAATAAAGATACTTGCTAAAAAGAACCTTAAAAAGGTCAGCTAAGAGAAGGAAGTTGTACCAGGTGGTATGGAAGCAACTTAAGGACACCATATGTGATATTCAAGGCCAGCGCCCACCACCTGTCATGACAGGCTTGAGAAAAAGCAAGAGAAAGACAGCAGAGCCAGACAACAGAGTAAAGGAAGTTGTTAGAAAGTAGTAGGTGTCTTTTTAAGAACTGAATTCACACCCAGATGATGTATTAAACATATTTAAATGTAAGAATGTGGTGAGACAGGCGAAGGAGTGTTCGAGCAAATGTTATATAGAATTAAAACTGAAGAGGTCTTACTTTTGAGGCACCAAAAGCAATGTGCCTGCCACTCTTTTGAGCCTATGATCTTAGTGTAAAATGAATATTTAGAGAGGCCTGTTTCAGAGAAGTTAAACAAATCCTTTGCATTGGTGTTAGCTGTGGAAAAATACTATGAGGAATCCCACAATGCAGCACTTCTTCCTGGCAATTCTGAAAGGATATGTGAAATTGAAGGTTTTTAATCATCGTGCAACAAAATAAATTTATAAAATAAAATCACAAGTACCAGATTTTATTCACCTAAGCTTTCTAAAAGAATTTAAGGAAAAAAATTTCCCATATTACTGACAATGATGCATAGCTGCATGCTTTTCAAATTGCCTTGTGTTCAGAGACTTTGAGGTTAGATAGTGTGAAGCCAATTTTTTAAAACAGTTCTTAAATCATTGAGGGAACTGCAAGCCTGTTATCCTGCTGTTTATTTTAGGCAGTTCAGCACAATTTAAGATGCAAAATAATATTTGTGGATGCTTGATAACCTGTGATCTGAATGGGACGAATCAACAGAAGGTTTGCAAAGAGGAGATATACGAACATTTTGGAATCTTTGAAGATGTAGGAAATACTTGGATAAGGATCATGGCGCAGCTGATGTGGTTTTCACCAAGCTTTTGATAAAGCCCCTCTCCAAAGGTGGCACATAGACATAACATGAAAGATGAAGCCCCAGAATAGATAAATAGTTTAAGAGAATGCAGCAGTTCTCAAACCAAAGTCACAACTGGAGGCTTGTGGTCAGGTAAGAAGAATGAAGTTATATCAGAAGGTTTCCCGATGGCTACATGGATATCAACTGCACCAAAGGTTAGAGGTGGGTACAGTGTAATCCCAGATTGAGTGATTTGCCAAAAATGACAGATGAAACACATCTTAGACAGTTGTCAAGTGATGTACTTTGGAAAAAATAACCAAAGTTCACCTGCAAAATGGTGAGCTCAGAAGTGACTGTTACCAAGCAGGAGTAAGATTTTACAATACAATGAATAACCATGAAAACAACATATTAGCACTCAGCAGCAATCAAAAAGCAAAATTATGGCAATTATTAGGGTAAAGAGTACAAAAGAACAGTCATTATTGCACCTCTGTGTAAGTCCAGAGTTCATGTTTTCTTGAATCTGGCGTATGGCTACTGTTTGGTACAGGATATAGAAGTAGGTAGTTGTTTGATGTGACCAAGTATGGTTTGTCCTGTGGCAGGAATTTGACTTAATTTATGAGTAAGAAAAATTAATCTGTATATACAGTCAGGTGAACATTTATGATTAAAGACTTAAGCAGAAAGTGGTATCTGCCTTTAACTGATTATTGTCATTAGCATTAATTGGATTTGCTTAAAATCCAGGAGGTAATACTCCTTTGTGGTAGGCAGCACTTATGCAACAATTGCCAGTTTTATGTGAATTGTTGATTTGTCAGCACACAAACTTTGTATGAATGAAAAAATAAGACAGTCCATATCCTAAACAGCTTCCAGTCTTTTGCAGTTTTCTAGAACATTGCAAGTATTGCACATTAATAGAAGTTCTGAAGTTTTTAAATGGGTTTTCTTTCTCTGATTTCAAGTTATTTGAAGCCATTTCCCCAAAAAAGAGTAAAAAAATAGTAACATTATTTTGTGTCCCTGAGATCTTTCTAGTATTGCTTTTATTCTAATGAACCATTCCATTTTATTGCATTCACCAGCCACAGCTTTTCACTCTTGGTCAAATTGCAGCTACAAATATCTTAATTGGCACTAAAAATAACATTCGTTTTTTGCCTTACAAGATCCTAAACCAAAATTAAACTCCTCTGCTTTGACTGCATGGTACACCATGGAAGATTCATCCAGTATCAAGTTGAAGAAAAGAGCTTAAACTGGCTGAAAAATCAGAAGGGCATATGTCCTGTTTCATCTGAAAAAAAGAAACCAACCCAAAGCCAAAAAATCAAAACCCAACAGAATTACAGAATTACCATGAGCAACATCCAGACAGCAAACTGTGGGACTTGAGCAGGAGAGCCAGCTGCCATACTTCAGTAATGCTGAGCACATTATATGGATTCCTAAAGCTGAGTGGATATTCTTTGACTGTGTTTTCCTCAGTTTGCTTTACATATTTTTTTCTCTCTTTTTTTCCCCTGTTCTAAAAGTTTGTTCTTATAATATTCAGAGACCCAATTTTAAAATATCCATAGCATTCAAAAATCCCAGCATATTCTCATAGGCAAACTTCATTTTGCATACTGAGAACTTCATATCCCTTAGGCTTGCAGACAGCTAAATAATCAGCCTCCCATTTTTCACTGTCTTATAGGATGCTGTCTCACAATCTTTCCATCTGTCATTGTCTGAAGGAACTGAAATAGTAAAGATAAACTCGAGGAAGCTTATATTTTCCATCTTGGAGTCGCCAGCAGTTCAACAGTGTTCATGCTGATGGTTAGTCTGGACAGGAGGAAGTCAGCTGTAGCCTGTGTTAAGCTTTGTATTTAATCTCATTGTGCTGCTCTGATGATGAATACACAGTAACTTCCTAATATAATAGAACTCAATAAAAGTTAGCCTATTGGGTGTCTTCCTGTCAATATTTTTTTAGATTTTTCATTTTTTTCTGTTTTTCTTTGAAGATATAAACTGGCTGTGCTGACTTTTCATTATCACAGTTCAGTAAGCTGTATGTATAAACAGAGTCCTCTTATTTCATATAAAGTCTCCTTTTTTGTGTATTTCTACCTCTGTTCTGTTATGGAAACATGAGTTTGAATGGAGAAAACATTTAAATCTTTCAGACAAGATAAGATAGGCTGCTAGAAAATTACTTTTTCTTTTAGTGCTAGCTTACATTCTGAGGCTGCTTATCCCTACTTCCATATCATACTGTCAGTCAGGGTGGTGTGACTGTGCACCTGTGTGGTAAAATGCATCCAAAAAGAAATCTATGCCAAAAAAAAAAGAGAACTGAATGGTTCTTGAGGAAGGGGTTCTTACTAAGGCTGACAGAAATGCCTGTGAAATTATGACTGTGACTGGAAAATGTATATTGGCATTCCATGTGGAAGACACTCTGCTCAGAAGGAGCACCAAGTTCAGACTAAACAGGTTAGAGTCAATTGCTCCTGGATAATTGGATTATGTGATCAATTAAGCAACTTGTGGAACAGAGATAGGTCTTAGGAGGAAGAGAGGTAACAGACCAATTTGGAACAGGAAAAGAATCATCAGCTCTTGTGGAATTAGAACAAGCTGTAGCTATAGTTGTGGCTAGAGTTAGTGTGGTTCAAAAGCTGTTCCTATCATTGTTGCTTAAGTACTCACTCAACATACTGAGATTGCTTGCATAGTGTATATTCCCTGCATTTTTTTAGAATTGCTTAGCTTTGACATAAAAAAAAAAATCTTTTCTGTCAGTGGGAAAAATTATTAGAACCAAATTTGTATCCATTGGAATTTTATCAGGCCTCCCTACTGGCTTGAAATGTAGCGAAAAGTTCAAAAGTTGGGTCTTGTTTGGGGTTTTTTTATAAAACAGTGGATTTTGTTAATTAGTAAAAATCATCTGAAGAGCAGACTCATGTTAAGAAACACCTTCCTGTGTACCAATATTTCCTGTGAAAGAGATTGATTCTTCTCAGGTGTTGCAAGCACCTGAGCTCTAGTCAGAGCTCATCATCTCGATTTCCTTTGTGGTTAATGGAAGAGGGGAGAGGGATTATGTCCTTCAGATTGCATTTCCGTCCCTGCTGGTTTGAGATATGTATGAGACAAACTGCTTTCTGAAGAAGAAAGTGTCCTTTGTGGTATCAGAGAGAGCATAGGTCTAAGTAGGCACTAAGTATTTTCAGGCAGCTAAAGCTGTGGGAGGCGAATCCCACTGAATATGTCATTTGTTAAGGTCATTGTGTGGGCGTTGACATAAACTTTATGGTCTGTGTTTCTTGTATAACTTTCATTTATATTTTAGCATGGCTGTTGTAATCTGGTAGCCTTGCTGCTTATATGAACAAGCAGTTCTCTTGGCTCCTCTGCATGCCACGTGCATGGGAAATCTATGGCAAACTGTACCATTAGTGAAAAAAAAAAGGTTTTACTCTCTTCTATTAGCTTGTGAAATAGCTCAGGTGTCACCTTGTTTTCACATGAGGAGACAGAAAATAAGTCTATTTTTTTACTCTTTCAAGTCAAATCATACAAATCTTTTTGGAGTTTCTTTCTCTGCTAACTTCTATGAGAGTCCTCCTTTTGCCTGCCAAAACTTTACTGTTCTGGAATTATGCTAAGAAACACAGCATTACAAGCTTGAACAGTACAATAGGTTTATATAATAGCTTTGGAATATTTTTCCTGTTATTTTCCGTCTCTTTTCTTATGTATGCAAACAAGGTATTAGCTGCTGTGATCACTGATACCAACTGAGCAAATGTTTTCATTGAGCTTTCCATGCTGATGCACAGGTATGGCTTTTGTTTTTCCTGAGCTGATAACAGCTCACTTTACCCCTACCAGTGAGCTGTTCAAATTAATCCCTTTTGTGTGCATTGCTTTGCATTCATAAGCACCTAATTGTATTTGTTCCTGATGTTGAATCACTGGTAACTCCCACACATGGAACACTAGATGCTCTACAGATACTAGAATACAGAGTAAAGAATAACCAAAACTGCTAAAGGACTGCCATTCTAGGTCCTCAGGAGAACTAGATAGAGTCTTGTATTTGTCTCCTTTGTTGGAGGAAAGTCAGCATAGTTCTGGCTTCCTTTCAGCCATGCATTTATCTTAATACCTACACATGAGAAGACTATATTCATTCTACCTTTTGACAGCTTCACCATGGTCTCTTCAGACCTTCTGCTGTCCTGAGCTACTAAGAATAAGGAAACTTCTGGATTTGACTCAAAACATTGGCTATCTTAAGCCCCATCCTGGCTTCTGCCTTGTTTTTTTTTCAAGTGATCTCACACTAAGGAAGGGTGCTTGGCTGCACATCATGCTGGGGTTTCACTGCGATTTGCAGGTCTCAGACGCTTAGAGAATGAGTTAGGCCACTTTGCTGAGAGCAGAGATTAAAGTCGTGTTATTAGCAAACAGTGCTTTCAGGTCAACAGAGGGCTGAGAAATTTTGCAAAACAATGTATATATTTGCAGTGAAATTCACCTATTTTAACACAAATACTTCCATGAAAATCCAAATTAGATCTTAAGATGAAACATGATGTTTTGTTTATAGCATCTTTCACCATTCATATCTGCCTTAGTTCTGATATTTTATGCCTTCAGCATGACACAGACGTTATTTTTCCCACATCCCATATGTCCAAATCACATATAAAGATATTTAGCTCAAATACCATGGGTGCAAAACATTCCACACTGTGGGTCCAGGGTGACGTTTGGCGTGTCTTTAATGTGCTGTGGTGTTCAATTACAATACAGCAAATTTATTTTTATGCAGCCTTCTTCATTGAAAGTATGGAAAACTGCTTTGCAGTGAGTCATCTCACAGCCAAAGAACTAAAAGTCTGTAGTGATATTTAAAGAGAAAGTGGCTCAGAGATGACAGAGTTCAAGACAGAAAAAGAAACAGAAATTAAAGAGAGGGCCTCCAACCGTGGAGAAAATAGTGACAAAGACTGGTTAGGGGGAGGAGTGATGAGAAAGCCAAACATGCTGAGAATGTCTGAGACTGTTGAGGAGATTATGCATTCATTCTGAAACAAGCATTAGGCTTCAGATGTCTCTCCTGTATCACACCAGCATTAGCCAAGGTTGCTTTGACCCTAGGAGAATGGTGTAAATCCAGATAAATAGGGGTTGAGGGAAGGATTAATGTCTTAACTTTCTAGAGCAAAAATTAGAATGTAGTGCTTTCACCTTGGCTGAATGCCAGCCACCCACCAAAGCCATTCCATTACTGTCCTCCTCAGCTGGGCAGGAGATAGAAAAAATTACTAAAGGCTCACAAGATAAGGGCAGGGAGAAATCACTCAGTGATTACGCTGATGAGCAAAACAGACTCAGCTTGGGGAAACTAATTGAATTTATTACCAATAAAAATTAGAGAAGGACAGGAAAAAGTAAAATCAAATCTTAAAAGCACCTTTTTGTTCTCCCCCCAGTCTTCCCAGGCTTAACCTTATTCCCAGTTCTCTACCTCCTCCCCACCAGCAGCACAGGGAGATGGGGAATGAGGGTTTCAGGCTCTTCATCTCCTCAGGGAAAGGAGTCCTTTCCCTTCTCTGGCATGGGGTCCGTCCCATGGGAGACACTCCTCCAGCATCAGACTGCAGCTCTTCCTGAACTGCTCCAGCATTAGTCCTTTCCCACAGCATGCAGTCCTTCTGGCGCAGTTTGGGTCCTCTGTGGGGTCACAAGTCCTGCCAGCAAACTTGCTCCAGTGTGGGCTCCTATCACCAAAGGCCTACAGATGCTGCCAGGGGCGTGCTCCAGCCTGGGCTTCCAGTGAGGTCACAACCGCCCTCAGGTCTGCACTTGCTCAGGTGGAGGGTCCTCCACAAGAGGATTTCTGCTCCGCCATGAACGTCCATGAGCTGCAGGGGCACAGCTGCTTCACCATGGTCTTCACCACAGACTGCAGGGGAACCTGCTCTGGCATCTGGAGCATCCTTCTCCACTGACCTTGGTGTCTGCAGAGTTGACTCACATTCTCACTCTGCTCTTCTCTAGTTGCAATTGCATCTGCACAATAATTTTTTTCCCCTTCTTAACTACATGTTACAGATAGATAGTTAGATATAGATACAGATATAGATGATATAGATATATAACTGTGTTACCCCAGAGGGATTACTGCCATCACTGGTGAGTCAGCCTTGGCCAGCAGCAGGTCCCTCTTGGAGCTTAGCTGACACTGGCTCTTCTGGAAATAGGGGAAGCTTCTAGCAACTCTTCACTAAGTCACCACTGTAGCCCCTGTCACCAAAATCTTGGCATGCAGATGCAGTACATAAAAGAAGACTGGCATTTTGCAATCCGTGCTGATTAAATGTGTGGGAATTTTGTTAGACCATGAATGAGGGAATTCCAGTTAGTTAGACAGCAATTATTATAGACATGAATATGGACTTCAGCAGCAGTGCACTCAGAGGCAAGATAGTTTTTTGCTTCTGGCCAAATCTTCCTTGGCTAGTGGTGGAGGGGCTAATTGTCAGAAGTGAGTGTGTGGGAGGAGCAATCAGTTCAGAGTCAGAGATTACTTTAAAACTTGGGCTTTGTGTATAAGGTTAAGATCTGAGTAAAGAAGCACAAAAGCTGTCTTGAAGAGCAAGAGGGACTTATTTCCTATGACATCCGAGGCTTTTGAAGAATTAGGTAATAAGGAAATGATAATGTAGCAAGGGAACAACAGAACCAAGGCAGGCTGTTAAAGAGATTAGAGATTACTTCCCAAGGTCACTGTTGCCTTGCATGCTTTTCCTATAAAGTTGATGTCCAAAACTGAGTTAGCAGTAAGATATCCCAAAGGAGGAGAATGTTTAAGGAGGAGAATAGAGATGAGTCAGAAATGTATGCCTGGTGTTTTTAAAGCACAGCACTGTCATGAATGGATATCATCAATATAAACACTATCATCTTTCATTGTAAATTATGTACATTCTTCTTGTGTTCTTGGTCAAGTCTACCAGCTGGTGGTGTGGGATTCTTTGAGAAGCTCTCTCATGTCATGTCACCCAGTCTGCCCATACCGGTTTTTTTTGCTCTGGGCATTCTTTTGACCTCACTCTGTATAGAACCGTATTATCTGCCTTAAGAAAGTAAATGGGATGTAAAGTATATAGCATGAAGGAGAGTACTGTCTTTATTGAAAGCAGAAGGGAAAAAAGCATGTCTTTTTAATGCATTCAGAAAAGTTGACTTTGACATTGTAGTACTTTTGACATTGTAAGCATAAAAGTAAGGTTAGAGCCACTCAGGTATCCCAGAATTTGAAGGGTGTCATATTTCATTGTATGCAGTTCTAAAATGCTTATTACAGATCTTCTTATTTACAGCTCTCATGTCTCTTTTGAATCCACAGAAGAGGAATATCAAGGGCAAACCAAGAGAAAGCGCATTCGAAGGAAGAAACAAAAGAGCAGTTCACAAATCTCTAGTAATTTCCATGGAGAACAAACAGATTTGGGAATGCAAGAAACTGTTGTTCAAGATAATTTACAGCTGCAGCAAACAGACGGTCCCAAAATAAGCAAAAACAAAAAGAGGAAAATGAAAAAGAAGCGCCAGAAAGAAAAAAAGAGAGCAGCTGGCTTAGTAACAAAAACTACCAGTGTGGATTTTACATATCAGCCTGACAAAAGCAACAAAGAAGAAGCAGCAGGCTTAAAAGACTTAGGTGAAAAGGCAGATAGCATTCTGGACTTCCTGCAGGCAACACAACAAATTTATTTTACTGACAGTATGTACCACTCTTTCTCCTTTCTTTTTCTGAGTATTACCACACAGGGGAAAATGGATATGCATTTATTACCGCTGTAAAATTGGACAAATATACTAAAGAAGCGTCTCTCTTGAAGAGAGGCATATGAGAAGAAGTAAGGCATGTGAGTACCTAGTATTTGTCCCACTTTCTGGTCTGTACATGAATATGCAAGAATTCATATAGATAGGAAAAAACCTATGGACCTCTGTCTTTAAAAATATACATGATGTTCCTTGCTTTTCTCTTAAACATTCAAATACACTTAGGACAAGTAGTTAAAATTCTTTTTCCCCTCTGCAAACAAACAGCCAGAAGGATTACTTGCTTTCAGAGAACTTCAAATAAGAGCAATTGCTATCCTAAACTACTTTCATGCTTAGTATCTCTGAACCAATCTAATTTTCTGAATGCTCTGTGTCTCAGGAGATTTATTTGAATTCTATAAGGAAGTCTAGACAGACAGCATGTATAGGAACAGGGAAGATACTACTGGCAGTAGGAAAGTATATTGGCATAGAATGCTTGTGAACAAGTTGAATGGGAACTGATGCTCAATGCACATTCCCTAATGCTTTTAAAAGAATTGCATGGATTTATCCCTAATGGCCTATGCTATGTTCATTGGTCACTGTGGAGCTGAATGGAGAATATTAAATAGCTTACCTACCTGTATTAGTCCATCTTGAAGCAGAGCTGTCAGCTTCTAGTACCATAAAATTCATCTTTTGGTTACAGAATTACTGTAAAAACCTTGTTAAGATGACATCAGGGATTTCATGTTAACTTTTTCAAGATTTATACATAGAATTTTCCTTGCTTAATGTTAAATTTTCCTGCTGCATCAGGTCTTCATACTAAGCCTAGCATTTGAAATATATCCTACTTTCTGGCTAAGGTATTTCCATCACCAAAATTAAGAATTTTACTACTTCACCGTATGGCTAAGTAAATGCAAGCTAAGCTACTTGCCTTTGCTGTAGTGGAACTCCACAGTGACCAAGCAAGATTGCAAATTTTTCAAGTTCTGCTGTTAGTACATGGCCCAAAACAGAAACCTGATGAATTGTCCACGGCTGTGTTGCATGTTAATTTTTAAGAAAGAGCGCTGTTGAACTTGCAGCTTTCCTGCAAGTCAAGTTCAGGTTTTGGTAGTTTTTGACAGACTGACTGGCTCTAGTTTCAAACCAGCAGATTGGAGTGTTGAGCCAGTGAGGATCTTGGAATCCAAAGAGGGGAATTCTTAGATGAAAGGAATTTCATCTGCAGATGAGATATGACATACATAAATCAAAGTGTGACTAACTTTCTTGTTAGGCAAATCCCAGTTTATATATAGATCTGACATTATCCTGTTTGCCTTTTCTAGTTGAATGACTTTAACACTCCCTATTTTTTAGATAAAATTGGAAGCCATTGCTTTTAGCTGCATTTTTAAATGGTCACATTGGATTATACTTCTAGTACATATGTTAAAAATCTGAATGGGGAAAGTTCTGTACTTCTCAGGTATCTTGCTGGTAAAGAAACAACACGTTGCTGGAATGAAAGAGTGAATTTATGATTAGTACTGTATAAACAATTGTATTGGGTGTGGCTCATTGTGCACAGCAGCCCTCACAGTGCTTTGGAAAGGTGTTGATAACACACCAGAGTTTTGGCTACTGCTGGGCAGTGCTGGCATCTTATCAGCGCCGTCTCTCCAACACTGCCCTCCATCAAGGGGCTGGGAATGGGCAAGATCCTGGGAGGGGACGCAACCAGGCCAGCTGACCCAGATTAGCCAAAGGGATATTCCATACCAGGTGACATTAGCTCTGATATAAAAGCTAAGGGAGGGAGGAAGAACAGGGGCATTTGTTCTTTTACAATGTTTGCCTTCCAGAGCAGCTACCTACATGGGCTGAAGACGTGCTTCCCAGGAAGTGGCTGAACATCACTTGCTGGTGAAAAATAGAGAATAAACCCTCCTTGCTCTTTAATTATGTGTATGCAAACATCTCCTAGTTTTGGTTGGGTTTTTTGTGGCTTTGGGGTTTTTTAACAAACTGCCTCATCTCAACCTATGAGCTGTTTTTCAGCTCATTTTCTCTGCCCTGTGCCACTGGGAAGGGGAGTGATGCAGCATCTTGATGGGCACCTGGCATCCAGTCAAGGTCAACCCATTACAACAATGTATGTCCTTCTCTGTGGGCTTACATGCTGCAAGAGTTGCTTTTTAAAAGCATAAAGGTGCAATACCAAAGTAGTTGTTTGCCTCCAGAAGTGCTTTGCAGTAGTTCCACAGAGTTGTTCCCTCCTCCAAATGTCTGTGCAGTTCATAATATATAGTGTGTAGGAAGCAAAAACACAGTGCTTTGGCCCCAGTACAGTTTCTTCTTCACACCTTCTTTCTGTGCTAACTTTGAAAATTTGATTCTTCTTGCATTCCTATAATTATGAATCCTATTGTCCTTTTTACTAACTGATTTTTTTTAGTTTTTGCTTTACCATTGTTTTAATATTTAACAAAAAATGTTTAACAAGCTACTCTTTAGTACCTGATATTTGGTTGTAATTTGTACTAAAGAGGAAGATGCTGTCTTAGGAAAAAAAATTGTAATTAGGAAAATTCTCTGAGTTCACTGAATAATTTTAACATAGTTTTCTAACTGTTTTTGCAGAGAAATCACAATGCAGAGATGCTGCTGTAAATTCAGCAACTGCCCAAGAGCTCTTGCAATGTCTTGAACTTCGCACCATCTCTTCCTCAGATGTGACTCATCTGCATCGGCTGAAATCCCTTGTATTGCTACAGGACATTGAGAGATTGAAGGATGCTTTGAAACAATTCCAAGAACAATCTATGATGTCTCCTGGTAGGTTCTATTCACTCATGTTCATACATTGATATTTTTATGTGAATTAAAATTCACACAGCTTTATTTTTTTTAATTAGGAAGCTGTAAATAATGACGTAATAGTAAATATATGCTTATACAAGATATGAAAACATAATTCCCACCAAAAATATCCTTATTTCCCATTTGTTTACAATCAATATAGAAGCTTTTCTCACTTCGCAGCAACTACAGTATATGAGATGATTCAAGAGTTTAACCAGTATTTTTTAAATCTGAAATGTTTTAAGATTTAATCATAATTAAAGCATATTTTTAATACATTCCCATGGTAGACTTTTTAAATTGGAGGAATTAACTTGTTTATCTTGGAGATTTCACTCCTCCAGCTAAGGATTAATTTTACATGCATAAAAATCAATAAAACCCATTATTTTTTTTCTTCCTGGTCACCACATGGCTTCTTTAATACACAGACTTTACAAGATAAACTTTGATTTACCATTTTGGTTTTGTTTAAATATAAACATTTGGTTTAAGTCTGTAAAAAATACTGTCAATAATGCAAAAATTTAAAGTTACTCTTTATAACAAATATTATTCTGAAGTCATTCATAAAAAGAAAAATTACTGTGTTACTAAATTTTTTTCATGCCTGAGGCACAGGCTCCTTCTGTTCTCTATTATTACCCCTATAATTTTAATTCTTGTACAGTTAATAGTTCTTCAAGTGAATGTGGGATCAGCATGTAGTCCACATGAGGTATAATGATTCATTTTTCGTGTAGTCTTCATTTAAACAGTCATTGCTAGTAGTCATTAGAACTTGTGTTGCAGCATCAGACAAAAATCTACAAGATGTGCTGTATTTTCTTGCCTGCCAAAGAATTTAGTCAGAGTTGAGAGTAGTTAGCTACAGCATGAGAGAATCTCAGCCATTTTAGGTTGTACTCTAAGTCTTTTGAAGAGTAGAGATGGTAGCAGTGTGGTAACAGTGTAATTAAGATCATAGCCATCGGAGGCTTAGCAACAGCATTCAAAGAGACATCTGCTTGTAATTTCATTAAATAATTTACAGCATGATAGTGGCTAAAGATCCTCATCTAGACTGGAGCCTACTGGATGCTGTGTGTTGGATAGAAAGAGGAGAGAATTCCTGCCTGTGGAGTTCAGATCTGATACATTTTGAAAAGGATTCTCTTAGAGAAGTACATATATATTCTTTTAAGGGTAGATATGAGGTATGACAACCCTTAAAGTTCTGATGGATGTGAAGTATCCACCTATACATGGTATGAAATCCTTCTGTGCCTTTCAAGCCTACAATCTCTGATCTGAAGTACAATCAGAGTCTCATTAGATGTAATACATGTGTGCAAACCAAGTAGAACTCAGCAGGAATCATGAAAATGTTACTAACCTTTATTGAATAAACTAATTCAGCTTTTCTTGATCAAATCCAAATGGAGTTGAATGACAACATTTGGGATATTCTTTACAGGCCTTATCTAACTTCTGTACAAAACAGTTGGAGTTCTCTTGGGTTCTGCAGCCTTGAGAAAAGTTGCTCTGTTTGCTTTTGTATAGCAGAAATGTATAGCAAATGTATTGCTTTTATATAGCAAAAATGAAGAGAGAAAACAGAAAGAAATTAAAACCCTGATTTTTCCAATGTATGTATGTATTCATCACTTGAAAAAGCAAAAGACAATTTACTGGGTGATTTTTAAAATTCAATAATGTTACTGCTGGTACAGCCTGGAATTGTTTACTCTTCCAGTTGATTTTTTCAGTAACTGCTGTCACTCTGGGCTCAATTCTAATCTTATTCCAAGTTCACAGTGGTGTAACCATAGTAGTTTATTTGATATTCATGAGGTGCAACAACATAAGAAAGAAGAAAAATACATTCTTATAAATTATTAAAGGATAATTAAGCACCTGCTAGTCATTAAGTTTCCTCAGCAGACTTTAAAAAATACATTCTATTTGTAATTCCGGAAATTCAGTGAATGAAAATACAATGCTCTGAAATTTTACTTTGAATTAGACCTTTAATTATACTCTTTTTCTTTTTCCGTACTTTTGGCTCAAAATCTGGTCATCTCCTCCAGTGTGGGTTTTTTACATTTTAGTTTTCACTCCCAATGAGCAGATGATAAAATTTAAGAGTTACAAAGACCTTTACCTCTTAAAAGTTAATATAATACCTTTTAAGAACTTGAATTTGTAATACACCCTTTGTGTAGACAAGTTAGGGCTGTTTATGAAGTTAAAAATGCACAGTACCTAATAGTATTCTCTAATTTTTTATGAATTTGTCTTATTATCTTGTCTTTTCTCTCTTTATTTTTATGGGGATGTGAAGTACTAGAAGGAAAGGTCATTCCATATTAGCATGATAAAAAACCCTTGATTTTAGGAAGTTGTATTATTTTTACAAAATAAACATTTTATTCCCTGTAGTTCAAGAAGCAGTATGTTAACCCTTTTTCCCATGGTTATGATTCTACTTAAGATGTCATCATCAAGGAGGTAAAGATGAGTGCTATGTTTTGTTCAGTTTTATCTTTAATTCCAGGAAGGGAAGCATAAGAAAAAAATAAAAAGTGAAAAGTAATACATATCTTCATAAAAGTGCATATTCTCCACTAGTAAAAGTTACAAATTATCCACACCATCCTGATATATGGATGTTATGGTTTCATCCAACTTTCCACTGGGATTACTAAGTCCCACTTGGCAAGCTTATGGCTATGGATGATAAGGGTGCTTTAGGAAAAAGCCATGGGCTGTTCCAGGTCTTCAGATTACAAATTCAAAACCTCTAGTTCAGTACCATGAGTTGGTATTTCCTTTGCATCTCAGCTGTTACTCAGATTGAAAATCACAATGCATCCAAAAGAAAAAAGAAACTTGAAACAAATCTCTGTTTTATCCTAAGCTCTTAAATAAAAACCCCAATTTTTGCAGTCATATCAAAGAAATTCTTATCAAGGGTGATGGTAGGGTCTGATAAATTTTGCAGGAAAAGGAAGTACTAAGGAGATTCAGACACACAAATTATCAACATTAGCTATTATCTTTTAATCTTTTGTTTAAATGAGAAAAAAATACTTAAACAAGAAAATCTCTGTGGTTCAGAGTTACTGGTTGTTCTGTTTAGTTGTCATCCTCCATCAGCTTACCTTGTACTTTGTGCTTCAAATGCTCTATCAAGTTGCCTTTGACCTTGTATGTGAATGATCAGACAAAGCTGAGGTTGGTCAAGAGTGTTCATGTGAACATGATTATCTAGTGTCATTGTTCTCAGTCTGTAAAAGAGAGCAAAATGCCCTCTTACTGGTTCCATTTATTTGGTAGTCGTTAACAAAAAGTACTTACCTCTACCAAAAATCTTCCGTATGTGCAGGGAAGAGAATGTTTAGAAGTCACATAGACATGGATTTCTCATGATGGGGGCTTTGCTGAGTTCTGATAGAAAGTCTGTGGCCCTTAGCAAAAGGAAGCCAGAGACCTTCGTGAGCCTCCACAGTGCAGTGCGCAAAGGAAAAGAGCCATGACTGGAAGTAATGCTCCCTTTGCTGGCTGGAAACTAGCTTTGGAAATGAGAGCTACTTAATTCCCATTTCACATCAATTATTAAAGCATAGGTGATTGCCTAATTAAAAAAAATCATTATCTCCTAATTTATTAACTCATTTATGAACTTCTGCTCATCAACTTTATTCTGTTATCTATTAACATTTTCCTTTTGTTGGTTGGTTTCAAATCTCAAACATACTCTTCCCTTGTTGCCTAGGAAATTATCACTCACGGCAGAGCTAGAAGCTTCTTTTAACTTCCTTTTTTTGGAGAATTGTCATTTATATAAGTCTTCATTGCAGAGGGAGGTACATCTTGCAGACCAGAATTAATATAGTTACTGTGTGCCAACAATGCAGAGGATGGATATACAGAGGCCTTAAAATGATGAAATTTACACTTTTATTTTTGAATGAATGAGCATTCAAAGAAAAGGAAATTTGAAAACTGTAATAGCATAATATTATAGAATCATCTTAAATGTCATTATTATGTGGTAAGTACTGCAGAAAACCCTATCATTAAAAATCAATGAAGTCACATAGGTAATCTCTGAATTCAAAGACAGAAGTCATAGCATTTTGAGTCTTTAGTGCAGCTATCTGTACAATATGACTCATTCTCAACTGGGGCTTCTAGGTACTATTGTAAGTTAAATAATGATCTGTGAAACTACTCTCCAGACAGAAAAAAGCCTTGCCCATATGAACGTGTCATTTCAATCTAATTTTTTCTCAATTACTGAATCATAACAAATAGGAAATTTCAAAGTCTGTGAGCAAAATTGTGTCTCATACAAATGACTGACCTCCTAAAATAAAAGGCACCTGCTTATATAGAAATATATAGGTCTTCAAGGTCCAGCATGTGCATTGGTTTTAATGAAATGTTAATATTGAATGGAAATAGATGTTTGCACAAGTCTTTTTCTTAGTATTCAGAAATTTCATGGAGGTATTTCAGGAGGAATGTGTTTTCTTTGTTTCAGATCATGCCAAGGTAGCCACATCTCTGTTTCACTACTGGATTACAGATATACTTCCCGTGAAGAACAGGAAATAAAGCCTTACCCGTGTGTCCATATGCACAGGATTAAAATTTAATATACAAACTCAACCAATTAGCAATTGTTCAGGAAGAGCAGTGTCAATACACATTCTGCACCTTCAGGTCAGTGAACAAAAACTCCAAAAGACAGTAAAGGTAAATGAACAAAAATTCCAGAAGACAGTAAAGGTGTAACTACAGTGTGACTTTTGTGATGGATTGGTCAAGAGTATGGCTTGAGTCTTCAGCTGCATTAATATGTACACTTTAGGATAAGGGACTTGACTGGAATGATAAAGTCTCTATCTGGTATTTTGTTTAAGAAGTATAGTATTATCTTTTTTGTTTGTAAGTTTATCATTCCTTCCTAGAAGTTATATTTCTTGACTTTACTGTATATCTGCTTGCCTGGGAAAAAAGAACTATATTTTTTTATATTTAAACCTAAGCAACTTTATGTCTGAGGAATGTATTTTTGCTGAATAAACTGCTAAATTGTGGACATAGATACATTTCTATATGTGTGTCATGTGGATCATGTAGGTCCTGTTTGGAATTACACAGAAACTTGGAAGGCATTTTCAGAACTACTCCATGGCTCAGCCTGTTATGATCCAATGGGTTTCACTGACTTCAGAGTTTTGCTACTGGGTTCTCTCTCCCTGATTACTGTGTCTATTACTGTGGAATAGACACTGATTACTCTGTCTATTACTGTGGAATATTTCTGCACTTGAATTTATCCCAGTGTAGATACTACAGTAAGTCATATCTATGGTTGTAAAATGTTTTGGAATAATGAAGAAAAAAGTGCTTTGGGAGAGGCTTTTCTCTCAGCTGTATCATTCATCTGACAGATGATACAGAGCAAACCATGTCTTATATCTAGGTGTGTTAGCTTTGTCATCAGTAAATAGGGGCAACATATTTAACTCCTCCAACATGTGCTTGGAGATACACTACTGATGAGACTATACAAACACTGCATGGGGTTTTTTGCTTTTTTTTTCTGTTTCATTATATTGCCTGATATATCCCATTGCAAGGCATTGGTTTAGTGACGCTCAAAATGTGTAACAAAAGTAAAATCATAACTCTTTCTCATTAATTGAAGAAATTAAAAGGGGTTTGGTAATGCACCAAATGATTGCAGGTGCAGAAAAACCAGGGAGGTTTGTGCAGCTCTGAAGAACTTGAGTTTGGTTTGTATCTGGTAGGAAAGGTGTATAAACCAGACTTTGCAGAGGAGAAACCAGTATTGTGTTGCCTGTTTTAATGTTCCTGAATTGCTAACTCATAGGCATTGAACTGTAGCTGTGACTTTTCACTGAGATCCTGTGGGCCTCAGTCCCACATCTGGAGAAAGAAGAAAACATTACTTGAATATGAAGCACCTAGATACTTTTCTTAACTGACTCATGGGAAATTAATCACTTCATCCTCCCTTTAGGGTTTGAATGCACACAGTAAATGAGGCCTAGAAAGTGCAAAAAAGGATACACAGCAACTCATTAGGTAAACATCATCTGTCCTGAAACTGAACATGAAAAAAATGAACAAGGTCATGTAAACACAAGTACAAAAGAGATCAAATTAGGACCACAAAAATAACTGGTGTCTGCATTTCCTGATACTTGAGTGACTGTGCTGAGGGGTTATAGGGCTGCTGCCTTAAGTAAATCCCAAGACCTGGTGATTCCTCCTCTTTGTCCTCTGGATTCCTCTGGTTAGTGTACCTGGAGATCTGGATGTCAGTGTAGGTGACTCCATTTCCAGGTAGGTTTCTACATTTCCAGGTTCAGACAGTAGCAATGCTTGAGCACATAGCTCAGGGACACACACACACAACACTCACAGGCTGACCACACACCCTTTGATCCCTTGAACAGCAGGACAGTCACTCTCCTATCCCTGCCTGGGTTCTGGACCCTCGTGCCTGCTCTGTGGCTCTCCTGCACACCAGCTAGCCCAGCCTGGAACACACTCATCTCACAGGCACTCATGCAGTCATGTCACAGCCTTGTTTATTGCTTTAATTTCTCTTACTTTTATGTCTCTTTCAGTGCTTGGCTATTTCTCATTATCACAGAATGGTTTCCATTTCTCATAATCACATAAAGGTCATCAAGTTCCAGCCCCCCTGCCATGGTCAGGGACACTTTCCACTAGACCAGATTGCTCAATATTAAAGTGATTTTTAAAATTCAACTTAATTATGAATAGCTGCATATAGATGAGCAGATTTTGATATCTTTGCCAAACAGAAATATTTTCACAGAGTCACAGAATGGGTAAGATTGGAAGGGATCCCCACAGTGGGATCATCTGGTGCAGCCTCACTGCTAAAGCAGGGTAAAATTTTGTGCTATTCCAGTGAGTAAAAGTTCACAGGTCAAAAAGGTACTTTGCTTGAACCAGGTAATAATGTATAAAAGATCACTTTTGGTCTCTCTTTTTTTCCCTATGCTTTCACCACTGTAAGAGCCTTATATTTGTGCAGAAATCAGCTGGCCCCAGCTAAGCAGGCCCAGGAGCATTTTCTGAGTGTAGCCAGTTAGTCAGTGATATCTGGCATCTTTGCAAATGACCTGTGAGAGGAGCTGAATCTTACACTTACCAAACCTGGCCACTGTTGCACTAACAGGGATTATGAAGACATTAAAGTATGCTAAGAGTTTAGAAAATTGGACCAAATTCAAGAAGATAAATTGTAGATTGTCATTGTAGATAAATGCAATTGCATAAGTGTATTTATTTCTGAAACAAATGTGTCAGACAGTGGTATGCTGAACTGCAACATGCATGAAGACACTTAAAAGCAATGCACAAAAGTACACAGCAGAAAGATCTAGTTTAAAAGCAAAGAAATGGACATTACTCATCATTTAAATTAGGCAGTGTACTAAAAATGGTAGCAGGTGCATATTTGACATTCTATTTGCAGTCAGAAAGATTTCATACATCACAGTTTTAATACCTAGTCACTCTTCTGCACTGCTTCTCTAAAGAAATCAATCTTCTTACAGTTTCTCAGGTTTAGTTAAGCAGTGGTATCACAATGTGGCTGAGATATGAAACTGAAAAATTTAAATTAATATCCACCAGTGAACACTGTTTTTCATTTCACTATACATGCTCCTTCAACATAGCAATGAAACATTATCCCTTTAGATTTTCATGCTAAACTTATAAATGGTAAAGGATATGGCCTTGAATTTTTGCTTCTTCAGCATCATTCAGTTTAATGAATGTGCTGCATCATGTGGAATTACTGAAACATAGAAGAGTTTTTTAAAGGGAATTTTGCATCAGAATACTTCTGCCTAAACTGTACATACACTATTATTAGCAAAGTTCAAACTTCTTTGAAGACAGAACTTTAAAATTTTGGGTTTAAAACCTACATGGACTCCAAGAGTAGGAAGAATTTAAGGATCAAGTGGAAGGTAATCTGCACATGTCTTCAGGGCTTAACTTTCTAGTTTACATTATTGAACAGTGCACAGTAAGTCAGGAGCAGCAGCACAGTGGGAGAGAAGCCTGCTCAGAGAGGCAGTGGTCCCTTACCAGCCTGTGCAAGGAAGACCACAGGGGCTGAAGTCACTTGAGACATCTGTAGTAGTTTATAAGCTGGTCAGTGCACTTGTATGCAAGGGTATGAGTTCAAAGCCATTATCTCTATATATAGGTACATGTTTTATTCTTAAAATTGCCTGTAAGACCTTAATTTTTCTCCTTTGTGGATATATAATATGGGAATCAATCTCTAATGTTACAGATTTTTACTGCTTTGTAATTGGTGCAATATTTTAGGTAGTGCTTTACAATCATGTAGGTTATGTATTGTGTTTTCCATGACAGCTGGCTTTTCTCTCCTGCACCCGTGTAGGGAGTTACTACTCAATAGGCTAAATGTCTGAAATCGGGGGGAAAAAATAGCTTTAAAAAAAACTAAAAAAAAAACAAAGAAGGAAAAAGTGGTGAATGGCAGCATGAAGACGGAAGATTTTTAAGCTTTCACCAAAGAAAACTTATTTCACCTACTAATAATACCATGTATGTCATAAAACCAGTCCACAGACATGGAGTGAAAAGAGGTGTTATGCATGTACAGTGTGCTACACATTGGGCATAATAATAGAAAGGGGTAGTGCAAAAGATGTCACTCTGTAGGATGGGAAAATTTATTATATTTAATGTTTAGGGAAACCTCAGGTTTTAGCTATGCAAGTTTTGTAGTTAATTGTATCAGCCCTGGATTATTCCTAAGGAGGGCTGTACTGCACATGTTTATGCAGCTAATTAAGCTTCACTTTTTACTGCTTCATCCTCTGCATTGCATCTGAGTAAATTTTGTTTGTTTTAAACTGTTCGATGTATGCAGGCCTAAGGGGAGGGGGGGACATATGTATTTTAGAAAAGCAGAAATTTAGATGCTGTATTTGTTTACTGTCTCTAAGAATCTAGGGGAAAAACTATATATTCTATGATTATTTGAAACTGCATATGCACCATAGTCAGTGAAGGTCAAATATATAGCTTTAATAAGGCTATTCTCTAAGTTGAGTGCTTAACTTTGTGTAATTAATAGTCTGTAGTCATTTTAATGAACTCCATACTCTGGTAAAGTGAATAAGCAAGCTGTAGTTCTCTTTTACATTATTACTGCAAGGCTACGTCCTGTTTTAGGATACGTAATGGACAAAAAAGAAGTGTAATCTAAGACTGAAGAGTACGCAAGAAACCTTTCTTTTGCATCAACTCTAGACTGCTATAGGTTGCATCAAATAGGGGCTGCTTTTCTTCACTTTCAAGGTCTTTGCCAGTCCTCTCCATCCCTCATTCAGTGCACAGATGATTCCTCCATCTCTGCCAGCCTCTGGTATTAATTTCCATCACCCATTTGCCATACTTTCAGATTTACACTTTTGTGCTTTTTCCCCACAGTGCTTTCCACAACTGTACAGCACAATCTTTCCATTGTCTTCCTTTCCTTCTTTAAAGCTCTCTTTTGCTGTGGTCCTGCCCAAAACCTTGGCCAAAACTCCAAGCCCCGTCAGTAAGGTGCTAGGACAACTGCCGGTTTTGCTGGCTAACGTTGCCTTACTGTCTGTGAACTCCCACATCAATCTCCCTGTTTTCTCTGCTGTTTCCTCCTTTCCTAATCAGTAGCAGTTTGATGCAGGGTTTGCCCTGCTGCACAGCACCAATGCAGCCAGTTCTGTCACCTCTGAGATGACAGTGTGCTCAGGAAATGTAATAGACCTGTCTACAGTGGAGAACATGCTTGAACCTGTGGGCAAGGCTGCTGATAGTTTAAGTGGCTTCCTAATTTTACATTGCACACGTGATCAATCTGATAAAATGGGGACCTGGTTCTCCCCAGCAGGTGCTTTGGAAGCAATGTTCTTCTGCATCTTGCTAAGGGGGGCTTGGAGGCATGCAGTCATTCCTCCTGACTTCAGATGTCATCAGTGTCTACAGCTTTTACCATCTGAGCTGCCTATCCTAAAGAACTTCCTAACCACTGGGATGAAATAGCTGGATATAACTGACTGCTGCTAGACAGCTATTTTAGAATTGGAACAATGGTACCAATGGGAGAACTTAGTGCTTTGTGTTGACTGGTATGAAAGCATAAATAGGTTAGTCATGAAAACATCTGCATTGCAGGCATATGGGTCTAGTAAAAAAAAAAAAAGAAAATAAAAAGAATGAAAAAATATTTTCTGCACCTGAGAAAAGGAGAGGAATGTGCATGTTGCACGGCCAAAGCATCACTTACTCCTGACACTGGTCTGGCAGTGGCAACCTCTTTCAGCTTGCACGGGGCTGTGACCCCCTCTCCTTGATGTTTTCATGTCTTCTTGTGGGAAGCTACTGTCTGGGAATGGTGAAAAGGGAAGGGAGAAGAAGAGTAAGGAGCTGTTGTACAGCTGTGCCTGGAGTTCACCCAACACAAGCTGAGGAGATGCTTCTCCTGTTCTTGTTCCCTTTGTACGTGTGCACAAAGCCTCCACCATTTCTCAGGCAGACTGAGTAAAAGTTTGCTGTGTGATTCATTCCTTCTCCCAGTGACAATAATCAAGTGGAAGTGACTATAAATGCTCAAAGAAAGAGTAACCATTGCTAGGAATATCAAACTGATCAACCATTACCTGCATTCTACAGAAGGAATCAATACCAAATACGGTTTCTTGAGAATCACAGGTGTAATCACTGAACTCTGTAGACACAGTGATAACTGTTTGATCTCTGGCGTGTGGGAGCTTAAAATGAAGGTCATGTTCACATCTGATTGGAATTCAGGGAAAGCTGCTTGGCTTATTACCATGGCTATAGTGCTGGATTCTATTTACATTAGTAAACAGTTTTAGATACTTGACATGTTATTCAATTAAATCTGTGATTGCAAGCTGACAGACCAAAGTTCATTGATTTTTCCAACCACATTAAACTAAGTACATGGCACAGTGTTTCATTTAGCCTGTCTGCTTAACCCTTTCACCTTTATTCAATTACCCAGAATAAAATTAATGTGTAAAATATTAAATAACTCTAAATTTCTAAATTAGAAGGCATTGCAAGAGTATGTTCATCTCGATGGCTTCTGACATACATTTATTACTGTATGATTTACAATTTGCTACGGATCATGTTGTTATCCAGATGGTTTAAGTCAATCAAAAAGTTTTTTCTCTATACTCATTCAGTAAATTGATAGATTCATGGAAAGTAAGACAGAAAAGGACATGAGGTTATCTTCTCTGACCCCATCTAGATCTCTGGTTATAAATTTTCCCTCTACTTCAGGGCAAAGACCAGTCTGACAAAGGCACAATTTGTGATTTTTGCTAAAGCAAGTCACGTACAGAGACAGGCCAGCTTTATTTAAGGACATAAGGAATGAAGACTTAGCCCCTTCTTTAGTCATTTATTCCAGTACTCAATCACTTTCATGCTTACAATCATGTGCCTTATTTTAAATTTCAGTTTGTCTAGATTTAACTTTCAGCCATTAGTTCTTGGTATGCTTTTCTTCATTAGATTAAGTAGTCTCTCACTAGCCACTACTTTTGGTGAAAGGTTTTGAACGCTCTAATCAAGCTACAAGGCAACCTTTTTGACACTATAAGTATTAGCTCTTTGAACTCTTTGATTTAAAGCATTTTCTATAGCTTCCACCTTGGTTTTTTGTGGAAGGATAGAATGTAAGAAAATAGTGCAGAAGGTAGTTTCACACCTGAGGAGTTGCAGCTGTACCAATCACCAAAGATTAGGAACAATCCTGCCCTTAATAGGCCACAGCTGTGTCCAATAAGAAGCGTGCCACAAAAGAGTGGGTTAGCTGGGTGAGGAGAGAGAGGGGGTTTGTTGGCTGTGAGGAAGGAGTCAGTGCTGTGAGGAGCTGCCCATGAGAAATCACTGAGAGGGTATGAGACTTTTGAAATAAGATGACAACAGTTTTGTGCCTCCCTCATCCATTCTCTCCATTTTTTTTCCCACCATTTAGGAAACAAGCCTGCTGGAACTAAGTATGGAGGCTTAGCATTCATTTAAAATCTCAGAAGTGCCAACTTTTGTATTTACTGTTTCATTGGTTTTGGATCAACCTCTTGACATAGGATTGTACAGAAAGTCCACATTAAATTATTTTTAATGGTAGACAAGTACTCATGAAATTTACTGCTATCCAGGATTTAGTCCTTGGTGCCATACCTCATGTTTGTAAATGTTAGTCTTTCTGTTAGGTTGTTTTAACTTCAATTTTTTTTTTTAGTATGTGTAGATTAGTAAATGATGGATCTTTCTGTGTGCCTGTACTGCTTTCATTAGTATTGACTATCTGCTGATCTTTGTGACATCTGCAGATTTTATCAGCAATGATTACATTTTCTTCCATATCATCAGTAAAAATGCTAAACATGTTCATTCCTAGTATTAATCTTCATGGGATTCAGAGAGAAATAACATTATTTAGTCATGATTCCATATTTGTACCTTCTTTTTGAAAACAGAAAACTGAAATAATTAGTGGATTTCTAATGTATTTAACATGTATTTATTACATTATGTGCTTTTTGTTTTGATCAGAAAGTCATGTGGCACTAGGTGTAATAGTTGTCAACAACTGAAGTTTGTTCAGTTTTCTTCAAAAACATGATTTAATGTTTTTCAGATAAGGATAAGAAACCAAACTAAAGACGCTGTACAAAAAACCAAAAACCTCTAAAATTGTGTTGTATAATATGTTTAGGGGGAAGCAAAACAGTTGAAAAATACTTAAAGCAAATAGCCTCTCAAATTTATCCTAGGTGTTTTCAATTTGTTGCTCTGCAGGGAATGATTTGCATTAGTTAAGAATGATGGTTGTGTAAGATTCCTCACTTTTAAACATCAAGGGAGCATGAATATTTTTTCCTTTTCCTGCAAGCTGTGATCCACAGTTTCAGTTACGAAAGTGTCTGTATTATATGTTGTGTAGCATTTCTTCCACCTGGTAATTGAAGAAAGATCCCTGCACCGAGTTCATTAACTGCTGATGAATAAACCAGATTTGAGATGTACAAGTTGGCTTGCGAATTTGCATTCACAGTTTTATAGTGGGATATGTAAATTTTCAGCTCCTTACAGAAGCAGTTCTCTGAGCAGATTTCTAGGCTAAAGCACAGGCATGTTAAATATCAGCATTGGCTATCTAAACTCTAAGATCAGTGTGAGGGTTCATCAGAATTATTAATTGAACTGTGGCTGTATAAAACCTTGCAGTCAAACAGCACAGAGCCTTCAGCTCCCAGGATCTGGCTTACTGCTAATACACAACACCTTGCAGGAGTCCAAAAGGTTCCTTAACTCTCCCCTACACTGGAACTCTTAGAGAGAAAAAAGCAGCATTTCTGTCAAAATGTCCTGGTACTATCCTTTCTTCCAGTCTGGTTCTTTTTTCCATAAGCAAAAAACATCGAGGTTCAATATCAAGCCAAAAACCAGTTCAGGTGTTTTGTCAGGCTACCTGAGGCATAAAGATTTTGCTAACTGTTGTGTTTCTAAAAGTCCCCTCTCCATCTACTTTTTCCATAATTTTCAAGGCCTTGCAAAATGAGACGTGATCTCAAACAACCCTGCAGGTACCACAGGGTGAGAATTTGAACATGGGCAGATCCTGGCAAGCAGCAGTGGCTTGCTGAGGTGGTGTGAACAGCAGAGAAGACACAAGTGTAGCTTTTCACTTGTAGGTTGTGATGGTGACCCACAGACCTGTTGTGCTCTGTGCTTGACAGTGTTCTTGTGGGTAACCTGAGACCTTTATTTTCAAATGAGAGCAGTGGAAAACTTGGGAGGTAAAAGTCACAAAGATGAGATGACATTGAGCAAGAATTTCAAAGAAGATCATTAGTCTTTTGAGAAGCAACTATGGGTCCTCTCTGTCAACCTTGGTGCAGTTCCAGTTGTGCAAGGCTAATCGCAGGAATCACTGGTGTCCTGAAATCATAGCTGCCTTGTACAGCAGTCTCTTGAATGGTATTTAGCTTGAAGCTGACCAAAGGAAAAAAGTCTAAAATTGTACAAAAATCATAAAAATCTAAACTAGAAAAACTAGAAACTAGGCTAGACTTTGTCACTTCTTTTTTTTTTTTTGTGCTGAGCCATAACTTGTTGATTTTTGTTGTCATTCTTTGTGAATATACAGGTGTTGTGGTTAACCACATTCAGCACCTAGTCTAGTCACCACAAAGCCACTCGTTCTTTTCAATAGCAGGACAGGGGAAAGAATCAGAAGAGCAGAAAGGATGCTTTAAATACAGTTTAATAGGCAAAGCAAAAGGCCCATGCTCAGAGAAAACCAAAGGAATAAATTCATAACACAGGCAGGCAGGTGTTCAGCCCTCCCCAGGGAAACAGGGCTCTCTCACGTGTAACAGTGACAAACATCATCACTCCAATGTCCCCTCCTTCTTCCCCCAGCTTTCTATACTGACCCTGCATCGGTCGGGGTCAGCTGTCCCCTCCCAACACTCTGTGCACCTCCAGTCACCTCACTGCTGGGATGACGTGAGGAACAGAAAAGGCCTTGAGTGCTGGAGCAGTGCTCAGCAGCAGTAGAACTGTCCTTGTATTACTGTAGTGGGTTCACCCCAGCTGGGGTCCAGGCACCCACCAAAGCCTCTCTCTTGCTCCCCTCCGCAGCTGGACAGGGGACAGAAAAGAGAACAAAAGGTTCATGGGTTGAGATAAGGAACAGGAGAGATCACTCATCAAAATAACATCACAGACAAAACAGGCTCAACCTGGGGATATTAAATGAATTTATTACTAAGAAAATCAGCAGGATGAGAAGTAAAATAAATCATAAAAGCACTTTCCCCCACCCATTCCTCCTTCCCAGCTCTACATCTTCCCCCAGCAGTGCAGAGAGATGGGAATGGGGCATATGGTCCATCACAGGTTGTTTCTCCTACTGCTTAGAGAGAGGAGTTTTCCCCTGCTCCATCTTGGGGCCCTCCTACAGGAGACAGCTCTCAATGAGCTTCTCCAGTGTGAGTCCATCCCACAGGTATCAGTCCCCCCCCAAACTGCTGCAGTGAGGATCACTCTTGCACAGAGAGCAGTCCCTCAGGCACAGCCTGCTCCAGCCTGGGTCCCCCACAGGGTCACAAGTCCCACTGGCAAACCTGCTCCAGGGTGGGTTCCTCTCTCCACTGGCCTGCACGTCCCTGCCAGGACCCTGCTCCAGCACGGGCCTCCCACAGGGTCACAGCCTCCTCCCAGGCATCCTCCTGCTCCAGTGTGGATCCCCATGGGCTGCAGGTGGATCTCTGCATCCCTGTGGATCCCCATGGGCTGCAGGGGCACAGCTGCCTCACCATGGGCTGCCCCACAGGCTGCAGGGGAATCTCAGCCCTGGTGCCTGTAGCACCTCCTGCCCCTCCCTCTGCACTGACCCTGCTTGGTGTCTGCAGGGCTGTTCTCTCGCATATTTTCACTCTGCTCTTCTCTGCTTGTTATTATAGCTGTGCAATAACTTTTTTTTGCCTTCTTCACTATGTTATCACAGAGGTGTTACCATTATTCCTGACTGGTTCTGCCTTGGCCAGCAGTGGTTCTATTTTGGAGCTGTCTGGCATTGGCTCTGCTGGACATGGAGGAAACTTCACAGCTCTAGCCCCTGCACTACCAAAACGTGGCCACACAAACCCAATAAAATTATCAACCCTGCCTTCGGCACAAATCCAAAACAGCCCCACAGTGGCTATTGGGAATTAACCCTACCCCAGTGAAAACCAGCACTCCAGGATATGCACACCTCCTGAAAAACCTACCCAACCAAAGCCTTCTACTGACAGTTGTTCTCTCTCTTCTTTGGCTTCAGAGTCCATGGACCTGAATACTATCTCAGTGCATGGGATGGTGTGCTGGCAATGCATTATGCCCTGCAGCATTCCTCATCCCCTTCCCAATCCAGCAGCCTGAGCTTTCGAACAAGAGTCATTACAATGGGGGTGCTGTGCTCTGGGATGCCCTAAGGCAGCAGAAATGTCTGCAATCCAGCTCTCAGCTCAAAGTATTGTGCACCAGGATATTAACTGTAAAACTGGCAATATTGCTTTGGTGCAGAGGCTTCCTCCAGGCACCCACAAGACAGATGGCTTTATCAGCGCACAGCCATTCACCTCTGCATTGCAATTGGGAAGAAGTACAAGCAAATTTCCAACTATCTTTGCTAAGCAATTTTACAGCTGTCTATCTGAAATTAAAGCACCCTCTCTTGGTTGTGCTTTGCATTTTTATAGTGACTAGCAATCTTCTTTCTACAGTGCTACACTCAGCCTTCCACTGGGCTTCTGATGCTCACAAAAATATGTGACACAGTTAATGAAGATGAGTGCTTCAGGCTGTAGGGAACCAAACAAAGGAGAAATCTGTGTAATCTGTGTAATTGGACACTTCTACAGATACTGTAAAAAACAAATCATCTCTAGCAGGGAAAGGCTTTTGTGTACAAGTTCATAGGAAGGTACTGATCTGCACTTCATGGAAAGTCTTTGTAGAACCTATACAAAGCTTCCTATGCACAGCCCACGAGTCCCATTCCTTCTGAACTGAAATGCACAGGTCTTTGCATAGGTATGATCCAAGGGCTGAAGCAGTGGGTTTCTCAGTAACTGTCTGTCCCACTCAAATGAGTGGGAATCCATGAACACATCTCTGAAGTTGGAGTGATTTTCCATCTGACTCAAAACTAGTCAGAGGTAAGCTTGAAGATGAAGCAATCAGGGCACATGCACTCCTTGGCAATTGTTGTACCTGTGCTCTGGTTTTCAAATGAAGTTGACTCCAGCTTCCCATACATGAGAGGTAAGAGTGAATCATGCTTAAAGAGTGGTACCACCTCACCATCAGGGAAAAGCAGAGGACTGAGATTTCCATAAGCTGTGAAGTGGGAGGAGTTGACCATCAGCTCTGAAAGTAACTTCCAGGGGGGACAGTCTGCCACTGCAGTTCTTAACTCATGGAGAAGCTCTGCTCTGAAAGCAGTCTCTGCATCCAAACTGGAGAAGTCAATGTCTGATAATCTGTAAAAATCTTGTTGACAAGGTTGTGATGCAGGAAAGAGGTAAAAAACTCAAAGTTTTGGGGTTTTTTTTACCTTTGTATCTTAGTGCATTGAATCCACATTAATTTTCTTCTTTAGAGTAGGAATATGGGAAGATGGAAGAAGCCCTCCCTCTGAGTTAGAAGAGAAAATCCCAACAGGTTGTATTTTGACCCTTGATTTGTCTGGGAAGACTATGGAAATTATGGTAACAACACAGAAACATGAGAGGGAGAGGACTCCATCCAGAGGAAGGAGGGAAGCGGGGAAGAAGAGTAGAATGTCACACACAACTTCAAGAGGCCTCTTTGCAGATTCTTCATAAAGAAACTTATTCTGCTTTTCTTTGTACCTTTTTTTGCCCTTTCCTGTAACTTTTCTAAGTCTGCTTCATCCTTTCAAAGATGAGAGAACAGAAACTGTCCATGTTATTAAAACTGCTGGTTCACCACACATTTGTTGAAGTGGGCTCTGGTTTGTTTTCTAGTCCTTTTCAAATAATTTAGTTGATTTTTTGACCCATCACGCGTATGGAGCTGCCATCTTCATGGTATCATTTTTTAATTTATGAACAGATCTTATCAGTTTATGTAACTATGTCCACCATTTCACCATATCCTATGTGGAATTTTATCTGCCATTTTATCTCAAGTTGTGCATGATCATAGTACTTTTCTGCAGCTTTGCACAGTCAGCTTTTGATTTTAATCCCTGTGATAACTGTAATGGAATCAGCAGTCTCTGTTCTCCCATTATTCATCACCTTTTCCAGGTCATTTAAGACTTTGCTGAGCACCACAGATCCTGGCAAAAAGTCCCAAAGGATTGTGTTGGTGATTTCCTTCCAGTGGGAAAACCGCATTCCTACTTTTTTTTCATATTTTTTAACTGTTTATTCATTTAAATTTGGATCTTCTTAGCTCATGACACTTCCTTTTTAAGGGCTTTCTTTTACTCCATTTAATTGTAAAAATGCACTTTAATACACCTTGTTTGCTTATATTCCAATTCCTCAAAAAAAAAAAATGCCAGTAGGCTTGTGAAGTATGTCCTCTTTTAGGGATGCTTAATGGAGTGCTTCCCAATATATTTTTCCACGTGTCTGCTCATTCTCTTCCTTGCAGTGGCTTCTACTGATTTGCTGAACAAGGATGTCATGTTCACTCATCTGTAGCTCCTCAGATCACCCCTGAATCCTTTGTAACAATCAGTCATTTCCCCCCCTTCCCATCCCCCGACCTAGAGCGTTCCCAGGGAGAGGTTACATTTCATCCTTCAGTTGGTTTAGAGCTCTTAGGTGAATTCCATCTGGTCCTAGTGAGCTCTTGGGGTTGTGCCCTGGGAAATGGCATCTCTGAAGAGAGAACTCCAGGCTAAGTCCAGTGGATCCTACTTAAGTGCAAATGCTCACTGCTCGGACCCTCATTTTGTTTTCACTCCCAGATGATTTGAATTCTGTTCTACTAATTTCTGCTTGGCCTCAGAGTCAGACATTCACAACATCAGAATAAAAACCACCTAATGAAAAAATAAATATTATAGAAGTGGTGCTCTTTGGATTAATGTATTTGTCATGCTTTATTTCCTATTTATTGCATAGATTTTTTACCCTCTTATGAAGCTGATGGAAGAATCTTGCAGTATTCAGCTTGAGACTTCACTACATAAGACATGTACCTTTACCAGGATTATGCCTAAAAATAGACTACAAATAGGGTTAAATAGCCACAGCTATGCTGTACAATGCCATGCCAGAACTAATAGATGTCTGTTTAAGGGATCAGAACATTTAAACTGGACAGCAGGCTGTAAGGAATGGGAGCCATGTGTAATCAGCAATGTGAAGGCAATTACAAGGAACCAAAACAAGAGAACATACTAGAAAGCATGCAAGAACAAAAATTCAGCCAGCAAGGTTCCCACTAAAGCTATATGATTTAATTTAAAGCTTTGAAAGATTTTCTGTCAAACTTGGAAAGCTCAAGTAATTTATATCTTCTTATATTTCAGTTTAAAGTCTTACAGGGGAATTTACAGACCTTTTGTGGTTTTGGTGGACTTATTCACTAGCCTGTTGCATTGGAGACACACAGCGTTCTGCAAAATATATTCAGGATTAATCAAAGCATTTACAGTTTCTAAATCAGAAGCCATTTTTGGATGTCACCAACCTAGATATCCATTGCCACTAAATGTAAGAAAATTTCCTAGGAGACCACTATGGAAGACTTTACAACCTCTGGATGTTTAGACCTGTTTTCTAATTCAGGAATGGTGAATGTCAGTAAAATTCTATATTTTCATAATAGCTCTACATTCATTTAAACTGTGATCACATGTAGAATAAGTTCCAGCCCCTCCAAACAGATTGTACAGGCTTGTTTAGAAGGTGGAACAGGTGCTTTTGTAGAATTACAGTTTATAAAGCTGTGTGGAATATAGTAACTTAGACAATTTGATTGTCTGAAAATTTTGTTTGAAAGGCACAGAGAGGTACCTATGAAATGACTGGCTGAAGTTGTACTTCTGTTGTAAAACAGTGCTTTAGAATTAGAACCAAAATTGTGGTCATGCTTTGAATGTATTTTTGTCTTCTTAGAATGAATTCTTTGTCGAATGAATCCTATTCCAGAGTCCTGGCACCCCAGATATCCCCACTGCAGCCATAATTTCACAGTGGCTGTGCTCTGAAACAAATGAAACATAAAGGATATGTTTCATGTACAGCTATTTCATATACAGCTTTGCATGCCAAGCTATACATTCTCTGTATATTTCTGGGGGTTTTTTATAGAAAAGCACAGCATGCTGTATGTTAGTTTTTCACACACACAAAATATGGCAGCTCTTTGTATTCACAGCCATTCACAGACACTGAATGAAAGGCCCAGCCTCCCATCCCCATTTGCCATACCCAGGTACCTGGAGGTACGTGTCAGAAGGCTGCTTGCTGAACTCTCACTTGTGTGACCCTTGGGACTTGGTGAGTGTGTGACAGGGTTGCAATGTGGGAGATACACCAGGAGAGAACCCTGTGCAGTAGTTGGTTGCATAGGCATGTGCTTATGGGCAGTTTTACTAATGAGAAAATTTCCCAGCAGCAATACAGCACTTTTGGGAAAGATCTGTCCAGCTTTTTACAAACAAATTCAGTGTCCAAAGACCCTGGGCTGTGTGTGTATGTACAGTGGGCAGGTTACAATAGTTACGCTGGTCGGTATCTGCACTGTGTATCAAGATGCAGAAGATATCCAGGGTGAAACCTGGCATGACTTGGAACCCCCTGCAGATGGAATGAGGGATGCCTGTGAGGACATGGAGTATGAGGCCAGCTTTTCATCTCATCAGCCACAGAAGCAATAAAGGACACGACATGAAGAGTTCTCATCACAGATTGTAATATAATTTCTCATACCAGCTCTCACAGTGAAAAACACCCACTCTGGATGGCCAGCCAGGAACACATGTTCATCCTGGCACGGGAGCCACTGGTGGGTGTCTTGATGTAGATACCCCTTTTAGTGGACTTTGGGGAGTAGAGCAGAATGAGAGAACATGCCTTGCTCCTTAACAAGCTTGCCCTTCTTTGCTCCTAAGCAGATGGGAAATTGCAGGCTGTTCACAGGAAAGAGCCTAATTCCTTGTTTCTGTGCAAAACAGCAGCCATTGTATGTCACTCCTTTAGAGCAAGGAATAGTCTGCTGTCATGGATTTAAACCAGCTAAGTGGCGCACACAGTCAGAGGAGTGCACCATGCATGGTGGTCTTAAGTAATGATGCGTCTTGTGCCTCATGTACCCAGATATATCCACAGGGGTGCCATGGGCTTCCCACATCAGATCAGCAGTGCCTGGGTAGCTGAAGAATGGCTTTATGTTAAAGGATGATCCCCACCTTCTTCACAAGCTGTCAGGACTGCATTGCATGTCCTTCAGTGCACCACCTTGCTCACAGAGTGTGTGTGCTGAATTCTGGGACATGGCAGGACAGGGCAGTGCCCTTGTGAGGAAAAGGGAGCTCTGTTACTGATTGTTTCCAAGGTTGGGACTCTGGGCCTGTGCTGGAAGTCTGTCCACTGCCTGCCAGACATGAGCCTTCCTAGAATAACATCCCTAGGTGAGTCTGTCCAGCAGTATGCACCCAGACAATTCTCAGGCCGTGTTGCAGCTTCTCTCCTAGCATGTTGTGCTGGTTGACCTCTGAACCCACCACAGAAGCAGCAAGGCATAAAGTTGTTACTCCATAAAGACATTTGTAATTCTGCTATGCACTTTAAACTGCCCAGGAGTGTGTCTCAAGTGAGACAACAGGAAGGTGCCTTGCACAGCAGAGGCAGGCAAGCTTCTCCCTGCCCATGTCTGCTAGAACAGTTTTCTGTTGCAGTCCAACCTACAGGTTCTGCAAAATTGTTCAATGCATTAAGATGGACCCTAACATAAGAGTTGCCAGTGGTGGGCGTGAGTGCAGCAGCACCCTTTCAAAAGATGCTAGCTTCTATTAAGGTTTTCAGACCTTTAAGAAATTCCTATTGATTCTATTTGTGGGTTTGGGTTGGGTTGTTTAGTGTTTGGTTTGTTTATTTCATTTTGGTTTTCACTTGTGAAAGGAATAAATTCATCTATACTAGTACACATGTGAGCTAGAGAAAAGATGACAGCAAATGTGCTCATCCAACTGATGGCTCATGGATCAGCAGCTGTCAGTTCTGTAGGGCAATGATGTTCTGGGACGTTGGAGATCATTCCCCCAAAGATGCTGTAGTTGCATATCAGGTCAATAGTAACTGTTTATGCAAAACCTTCTATTCAGCCTTCTCATATGTTGGCTTTTCTATGGCCACTTAATGCTACTGATGTTGCTTTCCCTCTATGCAGATCTCCACTGAGTGAGGGGAGATGAAAATTGGCTATTGACCACATGCAGTAGTTGGGGAGTGAGGCAAAAATCAGTGCTCAAGGACATCCTCACTGCTTGTCAGAATCTGAGAGGAAGGGTTTCATGATCCTCTTTTTGTGAGGTTAAGCATAGCTTCTTCTTGTAATATATGCCTTTAATCTGCTTTGGTCATCTTAAAAGCCATTCTTCAAAAGAGCTTCATTTTGAGTTGTCCTGCTGTGATCAGTGGGGTGCAGTTCATACCAACTCACTGTACTCTTGTCACTTCCTGCCCTGATCTTAACATAAACATTTGAAATAGGTAAATGAGAATGGGAATTTAGAGCAACTAGTTCCAAGGCAGGCATCTGCATGAGCCTTATCTGGAGTTAGGTGAGAGAGATCCAGCCCTGCTTGACAGAAGTGGGTTCCAGGTAAGCTCTGGAGCAGTACCTTTTTGCTTTTCCAGCAACAGTAATGCTAACCTACCTTCACTTAGGAAATACTTCCAGATCTTTCACCCCTGTAGTTTCTCACACATAAAAATTGCAGCATTTTCTGAGAAAATTTGCTTCCATGAAAGAATTTCTCCTTTCTCCATAGCTGTAATGAATTTGATTTTTTCCTATTATTTTGCTATGACATTTTTGTCAGTTTCCATTCTTTTGTCCCTCAATGGCATCAAAGCACTGTGGCAGGCAGGCTGCAAACACAGGAGTAACTGCTTGGCAGTGGAGCTGTGGGAAGTGCAGGAGTCAATGCTCAGCAGGAAATAAATGAATAGTTTAAGCCACTTCAATGGTAACTCCGTAAGCCTCAGCAATACAAATCTCTTGCTGCTGTGTATCTGTAACCTTAGATGACTTTGAGGACTGAACTCTGCAGTCTATAGCTCATCTACACAGCATTGCAGTCTTCTTTTATTGATGGCATTTCCTATTCTGTCATCAACATATTCCAATACATCTCCTTTATTTTGTGCTTTGTGAAGATACTACTATGTAACTCAACAATACAACTAACATTGTTCTTGTTCCTTGCCTCCCTTACCATCTGAAAATTCCTTTATCATCTTCACATCCCTCCTTTACACCGTGTTTTGCTGCAATGCCTACAAAAATTTGGAAACAGTCTGACTGTAAGTGAGCTGAGAACATTGCTTTGCATGCCAAGCTGTACATTCTCTTTGTTTCCCTGTGCTCCTTCCACTGGTGGCAATCGTCTGCCTGCCCTCAGATTCCAGGCTCCTTGGGGCAGGACTGTTTCTTCCTTCTATAACCTAACAGTGCCCAGCCCTGTTACCCCAACAGAGCTGGCAGTGTAGTTACCTTTCTTTAAGGCAAAATTACTTTTAGCTCAGCTCTAATTTTTGAGTAATGCACGTAATTATTTGCAAGGACATGCTCTCAGATCTAATAACTGTTAAAGTAAAAAAGCCTAGCATTAGTCATACAGCTGTGTGTTGAGGAAGATTTGGTGGTTTGTTTTCTTTATATGGTTTATTTTATTGATTTGCCTGCAGTGACAACACTTTATATTTACTCCTATCCTGCACAAAGGGTTGTTAGTGGAAGCTGTGGGTTGGTTCAGAATTCTGCCATGTATTCCTGCAGCCTGGACTCTTTAAGGATGATGAATTTTGGAAGCTACTTCTTTAGTTAAATATCTGGATTGTTTTCAAAATTATGACTTCCAAATGTCACATTGCTCGGCAGGTATAGGATGAAAATGGTATATGCTTTATGGGAAATCCTCTTTTAAAATTCTGTCCCTGTATCAGTATAGAGAGCCTTGAGTAAATCAAGCTTAATGGCCCTCAAAGCCAGCAGAGAGTCTTGCTTTAAACCAGTTTATTGTTCAGAATTGTGCCTGCACGTCAGCAGTGCCCTGCAGTGTTCTGCCTGCAATCTGCACCCATCAGGTAGGAGCAGGAACAGACGTCAGCCCCCACCCCTGAGCGTGTGGTGGGTCACAAGAAGCGGATGCCCCTCACCATGCACATGTGCCACCTGCCTGGGGTGCCCTGGGGCTGCCAGCAGCCTCCCCTGTCTCAGGTGTGCAGCTGCCGTCCCCTGGCAGGGAGGGCTGCTCTCCCCAGCCCCCCCTGGGGCGGCACTGTCCCCTCCGTGGTGTCACACGCTTGCTCTCACCTTGTCAGTCCGGTGACCTTGGCCCAGCAAAGCCAGGAATGTGACTGTGGCAGGTTCCCTTAGGGATTGGGTGTGGCAGCAGGAGAATCCCCGGCCGTGTCCCCGTTTTTCACACAGTCTTTGGGGCCCAGGCCAGAGCTGTGCAGGCTGTGGCAGCCCCAGCAGAACACACAGCTCAGCAATATCAGCATCCCCTGCAGGAGCCACCAGCAGCAGTCTGAGCAGCTCCCAGGCTTGTGTCCTTTCTGCAGGGGACTTCTGTGCTGACCTGGCTGCACTGGAGGGGAGGCCTGAGGGGGCTGCTCACCTGGGCACCTCCACCACCTCCTCCTGGGGTTTAACTCATGCACCTGAGCTTGCATTACTCTTCCATCCCTCCCTCTGCTGCAGGATGGCGGAAATGTTTTTCAGAAATAGATGTAAAAAAAAAAAAAAAATTAAAAAAAAAAAAAAAGAAAGCAATGAGGGGAAATGAAATCAGGGTGGATGTAGGCAATGGACTCCTGTGTATGTGGGAATCAGGGCCTGCTAGCATCCAGAGTCTCAAGTGCCATAGGCCATTGCTACTCCAGGTTCCACAAGGGTCTCCAACGGCAAGAACTGACAAGCAGAAGAAAGCAGCATGGGACCCTCTCCTGAAGAGAAATTTCTGGTGCTAGAGCTGGTATAGAGGGAAATGCTGATGTAGCTGCCCTTTTCAGGATAAAAATAAATATGCTAGGAAGTATGTGGGAAAATGAGCTGGTAAATAAGAATCATTGTATGGAGCACAGGAAACAAGAAAAACTGGGAAGATGAATCTGATTTTAAGATTAAACATTTTTAAGGATCTGAAAGAAGATTCTTATGATGGAGGAACCATATAACCATTACATCTGGGAAAGACCTCTAAGATCATAAAGTCTAGCTGTCAAGAGAATCAGCTGCCTGTGAAAGAGAACCTAACAAAGTCTGGAGCACATAGGGAAAGTGACAAGTCCATGAAAGTAATTGAGGCATTTTTCTGAGGGTGGTCAACAGCACAGGCTTCAAAATCTGCCAGAAGAGCAGGGGCCAGAGCCCTATGTGCAGTGCTGACATGGGTGATGCTGTCATGAGAGTCCCTGCTCCACACTCTGGAGGGGCAGGGACATGATCACTGGCAGTGTGGAAAGCTTTTTGGGGAGTGTCAGTCAAGAAGGGTCCTTTAAGAGTGTGAAAATAATTTATTTCTGTTGGTTGATTCCTGCTGCATTTGGGGAAGCAGCCCTTGCTGGTCCCATAGGCACTGGCTTACAGCAAAGGAACTTGTAATTTCATTATTGATTTGTCTTCCTCTGGAAATAGAGCACAAGGTGGTGAATATTGCTGAAAGTTTCCCTTGTCCCAGCTGAGTTGAAAGCATCTCTTGTCTTAAAAATATTGGGGAGGATATCAGCATATCTCTTGCATTCTTAGCTGCTTGATGCCTATTAGAAAACAGTGCCTGCATCAGGCAGGGGACGCTCTAGATGAATGAAGAGAGCAGCCTGCACAGCACAGGGGATGCCTGTGTTTGTGTCAGGAGAGGCCTTTGTGGCCCAGGAGGGATGTGTTCATCTCTGCGTCCTGGCAGTCAGGACTCAATTCTCAGATTTGGACTTCAAAAGGAATGGAGGCAATCCCTTGTTTGCTCCAAGTTCTCCTGAAACAGCCTAGGATGGTTATTCTTTCAGAGTTCTTGGGCATGTAATTCAGATTCTGGTAACATCTGCAATTACAGAAAATATTCTACAATTCAGCTGTGTTGCACATGGCCAAGAGATCTTTTTAAAAACAGCTATGTCAGCCAAAGCATATTCTTTCCTTTCCCTTTTATTTTCTACACAAAGAAACTTATTTGGAAAGCTCCCCTTTTCCCAATACCGTGTCGCTGGAATCTCACTGCCCTTCTCAGAATGTAAAGAGTTATATACAAAACGGCAGAAATTTTGCAGCTCCTGTAACTCTGCTACTTCAGTAAGGAGGTTTTCCTTTGAATGTAGGCCAGGCTGCAAATTTTAGGGAAAATGTCAGTGTTCTGTGTATTTCCAGAAAAAGGCAGACTGCATCATTATCCTTGTCCTTCTCTGGGCAGTAAGCACAGGCCCACTCCTGACTGTTTGGGAAAGCTGGCAGGGGGGCATACAGTGAGAAACAAGAAAAAGGCCTTTGACTTTTCATACTATAGGTTTTCATCCCAAATGCGTTTGGGCAGGTACTGATGGGCTTCCTGTTAACTTCAGTCAGCTCCCAATTTTATGTTGATTACTTCCTGTTAATACAGTATTTCCTATAGCTAAGGGATGCAGTACAAAAGGTTTAGCATGGAGTCATTTTGAAGATTGCATATATATAAAAAAGAACAAATAAATTGGCAGGTTCCCAGTCTCTTGCTTTTAGTGCCCAGATAAGTTGTGGAAATACTCAAGGCCAAGTAGGATGGGGCTTGGAGCAGTCTGGTCTAGTGGAAGGTGTACCTGCCTGTGGCAGGGGAGTTGGAACTAGGTGACCTTCAAAGGTCCTTTCCACCCCAAACCATCTGTGATGATTCGATGATGATGATTTAGATTGATGCTAGATGATAAATTCAACTCAAGTTATCTTTTTTTTTTATGAGACATTGCTCTGTTGGTGCCACAGGGCTGGTGTGCTACAAACCTGGTGCAGTGAAAGGAAAATGAGAACTGCCCCCTGTGTGCTATGTAAGCCCGAGCCTTGGAATAAAACAGAAGCATGTTCCTTTATGTAACATTAACTAGGCATCTGCTGAAAGGTAGATGTGGAAGTGGTATCATTGTGGAACACCTGGAATGGATCATTTCTCCAAGCAGAATCATGTTCTGCTCTTTTACCACAGGAATATTTGTCAGAGATCTTTAAGCTGCCATAGCAGAGACTATAGGGGTGCAAGTCAGCACCGACCTCTGGAACAGTTGTCATGAAAACTGGTGTGGGCTCAATGTGCACATTGGTGCTCTACTGACTTACAACACCTCAGATTCTTACCCTGCATGTTTAAGACTGCAGCTGGGGTCAAATTCTGCCTTTCTATCTATATGCAAGGTTGCCTATATTGAAAATGAAAAAAAGAGCTTTCTTAGCATGGTCTATCAATGGACATTACTAAAAGTTGGAAAAATTAATTTTGTAGATTATATTTTATCACTATTTCTCACATAGTGTGCTGACTGCAGGAATAGAACTGAATGCAAGCACACTTCAGTGAAAAGAGATCACAGTTTACAAAAAGTAGTAATATCAGTAAATATCAGATTAGGTATTTTTAAAGAACTAGCAGTAGAAAATGCACAAGACCATGCATAATGCTGAGTAAAAGGGAGTGCTATCAGAAAAGAAAGCACTTATTTTTAAACTTGCCTCCAAATAGCCCTGTTAGATTAACACATCCTCTGAACTTGGGTCATGGTTGCATTAAGCTTCCTCCCCAGTCAGGTCATCCTGTGGGTATAAATACATGCTTTAAGTTATATAAACACCATCCAATCCTATTTGCATTGTCAGACTGTGACACAAAATGCTATAATGGCCTCCTTTTCTATGTCCAGTGCTATCTATAAAGCAGGCTTAGGTCCTTTTCTTATTAAGGAGGTCAGCTCTCTTAATGAGCTTTAGGCATTCCCAGAGAGTTTTCCAATATTGCAAGGCATACCTGGCCCCAGGCAGGATGGCTGCAGCCCTGCCAACACCTAAGCAGTGCAGACAGATGCCATGTGACAGGTTATGCAACAGAGCAGGGCTTCATATACCCCGGGCGCTAGAGCGTGGAAAGGGCTCGAGGGAAAGGAGCACCAGGTGAGCAAGAAATGTTTGCATGCTGTCTTCTTGGGGTGCTTTTGGCACTGTAGCAAACTGTATTAGGCTTAATCTTGTGTTTCATGAAGAGGCCAACTTGTAAAACATCCTGGGGTTTAGTAATGTTTTGTGTGCTCTAGAATTGTAGGAGCTGAAATTCTACGAAGACTCAGAAATCATGGTTATTCCTCTCCGGAGAATGACACCTGGGTATATAAGGTTGCTGCAGGTATGAATTTTTTTTCCCTTTTAATTAATCTTAAAAATACCTGTATTTCTCTTGCTCAGGTTGATTTTATTTCAAATTGTTGTATGACCAACCCAAGGGAACGCTGGTTTCTTGTGGGTTAACTCAAAATAATTAATCCTCTGCTGAAAAGCAAATGAATTATGACATTTCTTGATAATTGGTATCATGTTGGAATACCTAATGCAGAATATTTGGAAGGAGTTAATTCTTCTGCAGTGCTTAAATGGAAACTGCTTCTCCATAATTTTTTCTTGCAATAGCTTTGTGTGTTTGGGGCAGTGGGAAAATGCTAATGGAAGAAGGATGTGACTCAGCTGACCCATCAGTGAAGCACTTCAGCCAGCTTCTTGGCCATGATAAGGAAACCTCAGTCAGTATTGACCTCTGGAACACTGGGAAATCAGACTATCAATCATTATAGCATGTAAAGAAAACATTTTAAATCAGCTGAATAATTGAGACTAAAGCAGCTATAAATATATACACATTTATATACACCAAAGAATACAGAAGAATTCCTTCTTGTATTCCATATTTTGATATTTACAGAGTATCCATCCTTTCTCTGAAAAATGTCACAGCTCTTAGCACTGTGATCTGCATCCAGAATCCTAGACTGTAGCAGCTGAGAGAGGATAGTTGAGTGGTTGAGAGGCTGAGCTAAAGATGCTGTGTTTCAGTTCTAGCCATGAATTTCTTTCACATCTCCCTGCATATCTTTTGATATCACCCTACATAGTAATTCTGCTTGAATTTCTTTTGGCTTTATTTATTTTGTGGCTGAAGTAGCCACAGTCAGATACATTTATCAAAGCCAGAGCACTAAGCTCTAATTCTTTAAGCTCAATAAAAAGGAAGTGAAAAAGAGGCTCCTTGGAATCTGTTGCTCCTGTCAGTGATGCCATGCTTTTCATCCATGGATTGCATGGAAAAGCATTAAAAAAAAAAACAAAAAACACAACATTATTTGAGGTCTAGTAATTATTTCACTTAAAAACACCAAGTGCAGCAATGAGAAAGACATGTTGTATTTTAACTCAAAGTGCCAATATGGATATGAATTTTTGTCTTGCTCTCTAGGGACTCCATGCAAATGTGTTTCTGCTGCTTGATCAGTGTATCATATGTACTAGGCAAGCAACAGTATTTTTTTTTTTCTGAATATTATTCAGCTAGTAAATAAGTAATGCTTATCTTTACTTTGCTTGGCATTTCTTGCTTCTTCACTGGACTTGGCAAAATGACTGTGTCAAAACTTGTCTGCTTTGTCTGGTCCTACCTGTGGAGGTCATAAAGTGTTAGTGATCCCTTCTAGGCTTGCTTTCCTGAATTAATATCTAACATTCAAGGGAATGTCCTGTGTTAGTAGCAAATCTATTGGAAGGAGGAGATCTTCATTCTTTACAGAATAAGGAAGTTCTTTCTCCTTGAAAGAAAACTTGATTCAGCTCTCCCTTTCAGGTAGCCAGAGAGAACCCCATTAAAGTCACCAAAATCAATGTGCAGCAACTGAAAGGAAAATCATTATCAGAAATGTGTCCTATCTTTTAGAAACTGAGAAAAAGGGAGAGTTTCCAAAACGTGCAATAGATTGTGTGAAATGCTCTTCAGTGGAAAGCAGAATCATACCCTGTTAAATGGCATGGAGAAGAAAAGAAGCACTCTGTAGCTTCCAAAGACCTTCTTTTGTGCTGTACTGAGCTGAATCAGCTGGTAACTTGCCCTGTTTCTCCCTCAGACTCAAGCTGCAGCAAAGATCGTTATCAACCCGTCAGACACAGCGCTGCAGCGGGCGGCACTGCTCCTGGGAGTGTTCGGGATCAGCATATCCAGCTACAGCACACACCAGCTAACTCAAACAAAAAGATTCCCCTTGACCACGTAGGCTGGGCTAGGATGTGACCCCAGAAGTCCAGGCTTGTGTCAATACTGCTGACGAGTGGCTTGGCTGCCGCTGTACCCTGTGGAAGTAATGAGACACTTTGCAGTGACTTCTACATGGGAAGTTAAATAGATGGAAGGACTGCAGACTTCTTCAAGAAAGAAAAAAAAATCTGCTCTCAGAAGCTTTGGATTTCCAAACAAGACAAACTTTCTGTAAATGTTATGGATTTCTATTGTTATTCAGTGTATACATAGAGATCTAAAGGTATAAAATACAGTTACATTCAGAGTAGCTGTAAAGAGACCAGTGTGGGTGCTGGGCTCTGGGAGTGTTACTGCGTTGCAGCTTTTTCAAATGACTCCGATGCAAAGACTGTTTTTGCAAAGAGGAAGTTAATAATAAGAAATAAATTCCTCATGACAAGGGTTAGAACAAAAGGAATTTATCTCCCATAGACTCCTTGCACTGTACATTTGGGTATTACAGAATTTATGCACTTAGCTTTTTCTATTGAATCTTAAACATTTCTTGATGCCTTTTGAGCAGCAATGTTTGTGTATGGCAACACAAGCTGGCAGCCTCCTGTCACAGCAGAGATGGCCACAGGCTACTGCAGCCATATGGTGCTGGGAAGGCCCCATGGCCCCAGACCAGGTAACTTCATAGCTGTGCAGAAACTCTCTGTTCTAGAAAGTGTCACTAAAAATATTGGGTTGGTTCCATTGCAGAGTTCAATATCTGGCTGTATTCTTCTGCAAAGTCAACTCATCTCATAATATACATTCTAATTAAAATAGAAATAGAGTTTGACCTTTTTACCCTACTTCTCCCTTGTTTTCTTCTCATTTGGTACAATAGCTTATTCAGGAAAGTTGTCTTACTATTGGCTTGTACTTTTCCAACTGTTTCCTACGTTTTATGTAAATATGGCTTTGTAGGCTCTTTTGTGCATATGTTAGCATTTAAAATCCTTTGTTCTTGGTTACTAAATACAAATATTATTTTGGGATCGTTTTCAGTGTTTAAAATTATTTTGTCTGTCAACAGTGTTTAAATTCAACCACTAAGGGGCATCCTACACAGCTGAATATTTTGAACTCTTCAGATTGCTCATTCCAACATGACAAACCACAAATTGAATCAGGCTGAAATTTTTACTTTTTTAGTTTTTAATTGTTCTTGTCCCTGTTTGCCTTTTCCTCACCATCTCTAAGAAATGTCTATCTTCCCCCTCAACTTTTGTTAGAAGATGATGAAAAAAATCAGTGTTTACAAGGTGATTTTTTTTTCAATGTGCCAGGTCATAAATTGCCTCCATCTTATATAGACCTCTGTTTTAAAAAAATAATCATATAATGAAAAAGTCCATCTTCTACCTTCACCTACAAGAAATGAAACAAAATACTTGAACTACTTGACAAAAGTAAGAATGAGACCTCTGGAAAGCATTCAGTCACAGAGACTGATGTTATATAGTGTGACCCCCACCACCACCCTCAGTATGCCATAATTACAGCTTTTTAATCTATTACAGGATTTTTGGCTGCTGCATTTTTGGTAACTGATTTCCTGCTCCCATTCAACATGAATGTAATACCATTAGCTGTTTTCAGGGCCATTAGTATGCTAATGCAAGCTATTTTGTTAGATGAAGACTATGTGCAATAACATCATTTTAACAAGATATACTAGAATAAAATAAATGATGACTTGGCCACAGAGATGTTCCCATTGGATATGATGCTCATGAGGAATGTGTACTTTTCCATGAGAATTGTTTTGAGTAGTTTTGAAAGTTTCATCTAGTACCAGTGAAAATCACAGGAGGACAACAGGCAATAGGCACACTAAGAGTGGAGAAATTTTATAAAGGTATTGGCTATAGGAGCCTCAGAAACATACAGTGAAGCACCAGGGAGCTGTAATTGAAATTATTTACAAAACAGCCATGTTTCAACTTGCTTCTGATGAATTGGGCCTGGGCAGAAAATCACCTTTATGTGAAAAGTTGGGACTGTATGCAGCAGAGGATGTAGGCATTGGTATCTAACCTATCTGTTCCTGTAGAAACCTACACCCAAAATGTCAGCTTTCTGAAGTGCATCTGCCACCTCATGCCAGGCACAACAGACAGCCATGTGCCCTTTTCTTTCACTGCTGTGCCTCCCTGGAAGACCGTTCAGGTTTCAGCTCAGCCAGGCGAGGCTGGGGTGTGTTAAGCACCAAGGGCATCAAAACTTTGTGGAGGTGGCAACAGCATGCCCACCTTCTCATCCTTCCCATGGCTGCAAGCCCAGCCCTGGGCTGGAGGTTGCCCAGAATGCAAGTGGAAGCTAAAATCCTGTATCCCTTTTTGTCCTGCTGTTTGTTAGAGCAAACACTCTTTGGCAGAGGAGGGAAAGGCACCTGCACAGGTGCTCCCATGGAGGAGCCTGTGGCACTGTACCTTCCCTCCTCCTGCTCTCCTGAGGGACTGGCATGGTCCCAGGGGGTCCTGACTCCCAAATGACGCTGGCTGTGTGAGCCTGTCCCTGCTCTGCACCCACTACAAACAGGCAATTAGGACAAGCTAAAACCTTTTCCTATTAAGTGCCTATTAGCTGTTTTCCCACTCCCTGCAAACAGTGTGCCATGGATTTGGACCTTTCTTATGTTTGCCATGTTTATAGATATCTAACAGAAGCCTGCAGGCTCAGTATGTGGCTGGGCTCCCAAAGCCTGAGTAGGATACTGCTCCATGCTGCAATTCCCAAACCTGCCTGTGAATTTTCTCTTCAAAGCTCTGAGCACGCCAAACTTCAAGCATATGTTTATGTCCTATTGAAGTCAAAGGGGGTTTAAGGAACATCCTTACATCCTTTGCCAGAGTGAGGTATTTAATCTTTTCCTTGATCTCCACCAAAGAAGCATTTACATTTCAAATATATTTGTACTTTTGTTTATATGGTTTTACTTCAAAAATGTTGGCAATTCATCAACAATTGAATGCTGATGAAAGTCAGGAGCCTGGTGAGCTTGGGGAGGTTAATGCTGCATTACCTAGTTTTAAAAAACACCAGCAATGGATTTCATTTGGCATATAAATTGTTATGTTTGAGGACTTACCCTCCAGGAATTACTTTGTACCTTCCCTAACTTCTAAGAATATTTAAATGGAAATACTATTTAAGCTAGTAAATATTAGACCTTCTTTACAAATACACTTTAAAAGCCATTTCATAAAATTTATTGGATTTGTTTTACTTCTAATATCAGGCAAATATAGGTTAATACCTCCTGATACTGAACAATTGTAACTCAACTAATCCACTTCTAACAGAAGTAACTTTTCTAGTCTGAATTATGTCTTGATATATCAAGTTAATTATTTTATTCTTTGAGGAGGAATCACAGGAGATTTTGTAGCTGTTTGATTTGTATGCCTGAGTCCACCTCCTAAAGGCAAGAGAAATGAAACTATTAAATAATCAGAAACTCAAACATGGTTGTTACTCTTCAAATAGATGTAGCATAGACTGGAAACTTGTTTGTGGTAAGTGGCGTTGCTAGTGAATAGCACAAAGCATTCAAGCTCTTTCACATATATGCACTCAGTTATCTAAAGCAGGATTTCTGTCTCCTTCCACTGGGACAGGCAACTAAGGGCAGCCACTCAAGGCAGCACTCATCCACTAGTAAGGGAAGTATAATATAAAAGGAGTGCCTGACATACTTCATGCACCTTCTGGAAAATACGTTTCTGCAAACTGCTGCTCTAGACCATTACTTATCTCTAGAGTTGCAGATTGTGTATCTCCCATATATCACAGACCCAGAAGATGAAGTTGAGTTTGCCTTACCCATCCTTTTCTTAGGAGGTAGTGCTAATGTCCTCATGGGCTGAACTCTTAGGTGCTCCATTTCTTAGGAGGTAGTGCAAATGTCCTCATGGGGCTGAACTCCTAATTCCTGTATCTGACTGAGAACAGAAGGCAAACAAGCTGAGAAACCCTTCATTTTAGACCATGCATTTTTGCTAGTGCCAGATTCATGGAAGTCTGGCCTCAGATCTGAGGTTTCAGATGCTGCTGTAGTGGTAATTGACAAATGAATAAATTAATAAATAAAACTGGGGCATTGACACTGTGTGGGAGCTTCCTCCCTGAAAGGTGGTCCTGTGTGTGCACCGCCATTTCAATGGCAGGTTGTGCAGTGGGTTTGTCAGTGGAAAAGCTGTGTGTTAGTGTCCATTCACTTCACTGGCTTCATTGGAATGTGGCCACTGACATTAACTGAGAAATGGTTTTCCCTGTGCAGTGCAACGGCGCTTCCCTATGGATATATTAGTGATAAAACAAACAGAAGGAGATATTAATGCTTGTCACATCTTTTCTCACCTTGGATAAAATGCCTTTTCCCCTCCTAGTTATGAGTAGTCAATGACAACACAAAATAACACCCTCAAGCAGTCTTGCCTTTCATATGACTTTGTTGTTATTCTTCTAGAACCATCGCAGTTTAATAAGGAGGCTGAAAGGTAGTTTAATCAAACAGTAGATTAATAAGGTTCCTAAGGCTACATTCACTTCAGCCTTCAACTTCGTGTGTAATCATGAGCTATGGAGTGTCACTGACTTTTAATCAGCGCCCGTGTCTGCAGTGGGTGTGTTTGTAAGCATAAAAAACAGCCCCAAAGGGCCCAAAATGAGCTATTTCTTCCCATCCTTAGCAGAATTCTTGAAAGCGACCTTTTTAAGAGCATAAAAACCATTAATCCACACCTTTTAAAAAGGTTTTAGGAATGTCATGTAATCCACAGCACGCCACTGATGAGGTCCATCCTGCAAGGGGAACACTGGAGTCAGAGTGTCAAAGGAGGTGTCGGATGCCAAGCAGGGTGAGGGTTTGAATTAGCTCTTGATGGGTGCTTCCATGTCTTAAGAAACAACAGGTGAGATCCAGCTCAGCCGACATGAGCAATGGAAAGTTTGGCCAAATCTGCTCACACCCTTAGCTCTCAATACAGAGAACAGAGATGGGTCCTAGGGAGGCTACTGCCCCCTTGGCCCCTGGTAGCAGCCTGAAGGTGCCTTGTGATGAGCTGAAGAATGGGGATGGCGTTCTTACATGTCAAAGTACTTAGTGTTTGAGGGTTTTCTGTAATTTTCCTGACTGGAATGAGACTGTATCTCATTGCTGTTATTTAAACCAGAGTAAGGAAGAAATGTCAAGGCAGAGTTACCCTGCTGCAGAGAAAGATTTTTAATCTTTTTTAAAAAAAGCGAATGACAAATTGGTTTGTCCTTTACTCTCTGTTCTTCAGTAATGGATTACAGGAACTTGGAACTCTTGGCCCAAAGGGAATGGGGGCACGTAAATCCAAAATTGCTGAAAGCTTGAACAGAATCATCACTGGCTAGGAATAGCTCAAACACCATGTGCCTTCCCTGTCAGAGCTGAGCCATAGTTCCTTTTAAAAAGTGAGCTCTGCCTCAAGGGAAAAGGAAGCAAACGAGGCTGTACTCTGCTCCACCAGGTGTTATTCAGCTGCACTGGGATAGACTCCTGAGGGGAGGAAGGGCAGAGGAATGGAACCCAAAAGTTTGCTTCACTGTGACACTCCAATGGCAGAAGAGCCTCTTGTTTGCTGCCTTGGGCCAAGACAACCAGAGTATGGCTAAGCCTTCAGTGAGGGTCCACATCTCTGTCCCAGCTGCTGTCTCCTGCTCCCAGAGCTGCTTTGTGGCCCCTCTGACACTTGTGCAGCTGTGACTGACCCAGTGTGCCTGTCTGTCTGTCTGTCTGTGCACATAAGGGAGAGAGGGCAGGAGCAGGCTCTTGTGCTCAGATGTGGGTGGTGAATGCTGCAGCTGTGTTTTGTGCAAATTGCTGGCTCCATCCTGAGTAACCTGCAACCTCCCACTGGGTCTTACCTTTCATCTGCAGCACAGCACTGGCAAAGAGCTCTTTCATCAGGTAACTCGGAGTCCCCTCTTCAATCACTTGCCAGCTACATCCTGTTCATTAGCCCCAGAGCTCACCTGAGGGATTATTTGTCATGCTTCATCCCCAGCTGAATACAGCTGTTTATTTGATAGCATAGAATCAAGAGGAGAAATTAAATAAACACTGTGAGTGTCTGCCCTGAGAAGAGTATCTGCAGTTTTTTGCCACTTTCCACCTTATTTTCAATTTTCCCATAACAATTCTGCTGTTGCATGTGTGTCCCTGCATCTTCCTGCTTTTCCTTGCCAAGTAAAAAGGCCCTGAAGCCTCAGCTGACCCTGCCTTGCAGAACAGCATGGGATGGGATGGGATGGGATGGGATGGGATGGGATGGGATGGGATGGGATGGGATGGGATGGGATGGGATGGGATGGGATGGGATGGGATGGGATGGGATGGGATGGGATGGGATGGGATGGGATGGGATGGGATGGGAGGCATCACTCAGCAAAGAACAAGGGAAGCAGAAGCAGCATCCCTCCCACGGGGTGAGAAGGGCTGTAAATCTCCTCCGTGCACTGAGCCTGGAACCACACGGAGCCCAGGGTGGCTATAATGAGCCCATGCTCCCACAATCATGGAGCAAACCTGGCAACTCACTCAGCCTCTGGGTAGCTGTGGTTTAGCTGTGCAACTCAGTTCAGGTTTGTGTCAAAGTCACAGGAGCTTGAATGTAAAGAAACCCACTTTCAGTGGGCCACTAGCAGACTTTTTGGCTATTTCTTTTTAAATCATACAGCTTGAATTCCACTTCATAGTTTCTCTCCCGTATTAATTAGTTTCTTGCTGAGCAGTGCACTAAAAAGCCCAGAGTTTGCTGTAGGATATCAACACTGGAGTATGATTCTGCACCTTTATTTCACTAAACTTTCATCACTACATATTAAACATTCAGCCTGAGTTATTTCCATAGGTTCTGTCCACAGTGCATGAAAAAAATTACCACCTCCAGAAAAAGCTCATCCCCTTCAGGATATGTCTAGAAGAGGTGGGACAACTTCCCATTTAATGAGTGCTTCTCCTTGTACTGACAATGGACTGCACAACTCACTGTCAGAAAGCTCAAGGCAGCAGAGACAAATCACCCCTCTTTCTACAAAAACATTCTGTTCCAATGATAGCAGTTTCCCATTGAAGACAGACACTGAGACAGATGGGGAATTCATAGGCACAATTTCCAGGCTCCATCTTTCAGAGGGAGTTACTGAGCTGCAGGATGCTGTTCCTGGGACAAGGAAAGCAGAGCCTGGGAACTGACCAGCCCCACTGTGGCTCACCTCTCAAATGGAGGCACCTGGAAGCCTCAGAGAGCTGAAACAGCACTGAGTAGGAGCAAGCTTGCACTGGAGAAGGAGATGTACTGGAGCCTGCCAGGTGCCAGGGCTGACCAGCATTTATGAAAGGAGCAGTGAAGATGCCATGTCAGAGCATCCTCAGGGGAAGGGAAAGGTCACAAAGGGCATTCTGTATTTCCTTTGGAGACGAAGCCCTTGGCACCAAGGGCTGTCACTGAGCAACAGCAGCAGCTGCTAGGCAGGAGTTTGGCACGTATCTACTGACCATCCTCCCTGAAAGTGACAGGATGACTTCTGCAGAGAGAGCAGCTTGCAGGCACCCAGAAAACTTCACCAAAGGATCCACCATGAGGCCCATTCACAACCCCACTAGCTCCTGCCCTCCATCTCCCTGCTACAGGAACAGGGACCCTAGTCTGGTCACTCTTGTCCCTTCCAGAACCACCTGTCTTGGTGGGCCTTTCAGGGAAATGACCCTCATCTGCAATGAGTTCATGAGAGATGGCTCACCTTCTGCCCCCCTGAAACAAAGGGATGGCCACTGCCTGCAGGCTGCAGGCTGGAGGTAGAATGAGGGCCAGGGTGAAGCTGGCTGGATGTGCTGGCCTGGGACATGAGTTGTGGCCAAATCAGGAGGTGCCCATGCACTGCAGCAATCCCAGAGAGGCCACAATAAATTTCAACTGGAGTACAAATGCAATTTAACAAGTTTCCCAGTCTGTTATGTAGGCTAGGAGGAAACAGCAGAAAATTAATCATTTCTGGGTGAGAGCTGTAATCTGCAAAGACCCCAACAAAGCTCAAACAAACAAATAAACAAAAAGGAAAGTTCAGCTCAAAACTGTGCAGCTCAGTGTAAAATACACTTCAAATACTGTTTTGAGTCTTATTTAGTTCATCATTATTTTGCTACCTGAGCAACTTGTATATCAACTGACACAACATAAAATATCTGAAGTATTTAAAGTAGGATTGCAATTACTTTAGGTTCTTCCCATTGACACTGGAGAGAAAGAAATGCTACTCAGTTCTTGGGTGAGACAGTCCACCCTCCAGAGGCACACATTTCTTTCCACTGATCGTGGAGGGAGCCTACTGTGTCTGTGCTCCTAATTCAGGCATCTCGTTTATGTTTCCATAGCTAGCTAGGATGAATCCGAGCCAAAATCAATCCACTTTAGTGTCAAATCTCCCACTGCCAAAGGTCAAACAACACGTTCTTACAGCAAATGAAATCCATGGCTCTTAACACTTGCTTTTCCCAAGCAACAAAGCCACAGTCACGAAGAGCATCACAGAATGGTTTGGGTGGGAAGGGACTTCAGAGTTGGAGCTTCACTGTCACCCCTGCTATTTGATTAAAAAGTGAGTTGTGCTGTACCTCAGTCACCATGGTTCTTTTAAAGCTGGACTTCCTGTACTTATTGCAGTCTAACAGCCCTTTAAATGAAACATTCTTTTGCCAATACCTGTACTAAAGTATTGTTTCCCCTAACACAATGTTTAACATAGAATGTTATTACGTTCTTTAATCCCAAGGACTGCTGAGAAGTTCTCAATAAATAATAATTTTCATTTCTTTTCAACACAGGCATCTATAAGTAATTTTGTAATATCGCTGAGGCTGAATTATCTTGTTGATATAAGATCTCTGTTGCACTGTAAATAAAGTACTGTATGTGCTCTGCACTCTCAGATCTGAACTGGTGCCAAAGACTTGAAATCATCCACTTCACTGCAAGAGGATGAGAAAAGGACAGGGCTCATAGATAACACGGCTCAAGTTTTATATTACAGTCCAATTAGGGACTCCAGCAGTTGTTTCAGTTCCTCACCTGCAACAGGCAACAATATTTCCTTTTTCTCACTTTTCTGCTCTGCCCATGGCAGCAGGAGAGGGGCTGGTGGCTGCCCTTCCCATGCAGGCAATTTGTTCTCTGGGTGCCAGACTCTGATGGACCACAGCCTTCTCTGTTGCCCAAGGAAATTGCCTTAGGAGTACTTTAGGATCTGGCTGAAGAAGTCACAGAGTCATGGTTATAGTGGTTATAGCTGAAGTTCTTGAAGACTGGGGGAGGTCCCAGAAGACTGAAAATAGGGCAAAAATCTTCCAAATGGCAAAGCCTAGGATCACTGCTTAGTAGTGCTCAAAAACCACTCAGCAGTACTCAAAAAATAATCAGAGCTATCTGCAAACCCACAAGAAAATAAGAGGATAAAAAGCAGCAAACATGTTTATCAGGAATAAATCGTGTGCAACCAACCCAGTTTCCTTCTCAGACAACACTGCAAGGTGAGCAAGCATCATCATGTAGGTGGCAAATGTCATTCTCACATGCAAGCTGGGGGAAAACACTATTAAATGAACCTCAGTAATGAGATTACAGGCCTTGTTCAAAAACCTACCAAGAATAAAGAGCATTCTTTGAGTGTCTGGGAAAAAATTATAGAATGGACTTCTGCACACTGCTGTGAACGGGGGCTGCCTGATATTTTTACTAATGACTCATGGTATGTGAGTGGGAATGCATAAAACATCAACCTCAGAAGGTCTCCGGGTGCCAAAAGACAGAAACAGAATTAAGAATGATCTAAAATCTGCCAAGTGCTCTAAGATCAGCAGTGGGATTCAGGAGGGACAAGCACAAAAACTTGATGCTTTGGCAGAAGCATCAGCTGTGTGAACACAGGATGAGGAGCAAGGCAAGAGTGATGGTGTGAATCACAGCACTAGGCAGCAGTGTCAAACACTTGCAGGGGTCACTGTCATATTTTCTAGAAAAATCCCTTCACTCAGGATTTCTCACCTGGGAAGCTGAGAAACCTCAGAGAAAAAGGGAAACAATAATTATCTGATTCGCTTCTCCCGTGTTTTGCTTTGGAATGTGTTTGGAGATTGTTTACCAACAGGTGTTTGTTTCATTGGTTTCATGTGAATTGTTTTGCCTTAATGGCCATTTATGGCCAAGCTGTGTTGGGACTCTGGAGAGAGTTATGAGTTTTCATTATTATCTTGTTAGCCTTCTGTAAGTATCCTTTCTGTATTCTTTAGTATAGTTTAGTATAGTATTCTTTAATATAATATAATATCATAAAACAATAAATTAGCCTTCTAAGAACATGGAGTCAGATGCATCATTCCTTCCTGCCACAGGGTACCCTGCAAATACAATACAGGGGGTGGGAAGCAGCCCCGTGGGGATGTCAGAAGAGGGGGTGCAGGCTGGAAGGGATGTGAAGGAGTCTTCTTGTTTTGTCCAGGGATGGTGAAGCCTCAGCAAAACTGCTGTTTCTCATTCTGAGCCACCCTTCAAGGAACATGTGCAGCAAGTGAAGAGAGCTCAGAAGAAAGATACAAAATTAAGAAGCACAGAAAATGTGATCTGCACAGAAAGTGAACAGACTGGTAGCTTGGAAAGGGGAAGACTGATACATGCCACAGACCTGACTATCTCCCCAGCAGCCCTGACAGTGGACACTGTGCCTGCAGAAGGCATCTCTGCTGACTCACAAAAAGCAGGTGTTCTTTCTTGCTGGCCTTGTAACGCTCTTTGTCACAGCAAAGCCAAGGCCACCCTGCTTGGCAATGCCTTTGTGGACGCAGAATACACATCTGTGACACAAAAATACCCTGGAGACAGCTGGTTCAGACAGGTAGCCCAGGGGTGCTCTGTTACCCTGGAACTTGCCAAAACAGCAAACAGAACTTGATACTGCAGGATCACCAGAGAGTGTGCCATCAAACATGCAAGTAGGGTTGAGCCACCCCAGAAGTTTTCTTGGATGTCACACATTGGCATCCAGGAACACAGATGTGCATGGCTGCACTGCCAAGTGCTTTCAAGGGTTGTCTGGAAATGGGTATTTTGTTTTCAGTTTTATTTAGTAAAAGATGCTCCAGCAAAGTTGATCTCTTGCTGTTCTACTGTCTCTGAGTGGGAGAGGGTCCATAATATTGGGGGGTGGGGGTGGAAAAGAAAGCTTGGCTTACATTTGTTAATGCACTGAGGCCAAAGCCATGACTTTCTACTTGAGGTGCCTTTCTTCAGGTACCACAAAGCCTGACCTCATGGGAATGAGCTGTACCCTGCCAGGAGAGTAACCTCTGCTCCCCACAGTGCCAGGGGGAAGAAAATAGACTGCAGAGAAGCCCAGTGGGTCTGCAAGATACTACCTCCAGCTGAGGTAACTACTCCAAAATATCTGAGCTTCCATCAGCACTTGGACAGTCCTGATCACTCAGGACCCACAAGTCAGTGGAAACCTCTTCCCAGCATATTCATCCTTCAACAGCTGGTGCCTTTGGATGCACAGCAGGAGGGAGCAGATGATGCCATTCATCCCCAAAAGTCCAGTAGTCAAAGCACCCATCTCAGCTGTGTGTCTTGGATGTAGCACCAAACTCATCACCAGGAGTGCTACATCCCTAGCCCTGGATACGTCCCAGCCCCAGGAGGATACCTCCCATCCCCAGAAGCAGGCTTGGGGATGAGGCAGGTCCTGGCTGTGGGACAGCTGGGTGTAAGAACACCAAGGGAGCAGGAGCATGACCAGGAGCATGGCTGTAGGTGAACAGCTAGCATGGGAGAGGAGGACAAAAACTTTAAACCACAGACCTCCTAGCACCTGCCCTGCTCTTCCCATGGCTCCCCAGTCAAATGTAATTAACCACTGAGAACAGACTGACTGAACTTCTGCATAAATATTCTACCAAATGTCATCAATTATCCTTCCCATTATAATTTCTGAAACAGAGCCGTGATCTTGTCTGTGCTCTGTAGAAAATTGTTTGCAGGTGGAAAACAACCTCCATTATCTGCAGTGCCATACCCTGCCACATCCCAAGCAAGTCCCACACAGCAGGATTGCTCAGCTTGGCAAGTCTGCCATCACACGGGCAGGTGGATGGAGGCAGAGGTCTCATGCCTACGCTCACCTCCCCCTGTCCCACACGTGGCTTGCTGGACCCATGACAAGTCTGGTCTCAGAGGTCACAGCTGCACACCCAAGCCCTCCCCTGAGGCACCTCAGGTAAATCTCCATGGCATGAGCCCCGCCTTGCCTGTTGACCAGAAGGTGAAGATGGCCCAGTTTTGGTGCAGGAGCCCAGCTTTGGGTACATAGGAGATTAATACTTCTGACATTTAACACACCATGTGGGAGGAGGAAAGCTGTCTCTGATCCATAGCATAACCACTGTGCCCTGAAACTTCATAAACTATGCACCCCGTTATTTTTTAGGTAAAAGCATAATAATTTTATGCAAATATCTGTTCTTTTCAGTACTGTTTTTCTTCCCATTCTGGAGTTATCACTTTTGCCACCTTGTCCATCTTGTGCCCAGTTCTGGTGTTTGATTAGAAATACATGTGATTTCTTTTTGTTATTCTCATTGTTGCACATGGTCCAATCGAGTAGCCTGATTTATTTATCTGTATCAACCATTCAATATCATGCAACCCAAATAATATTTTATATGCCTAAGGCAAAGTTAATTCAATAGCATAAACCCCTGGTTTCTTTTTGGGAGTGGAGCTTTTATTTCATATCATATTGATCATCGAGAGACAAAATGTTAATGCAGGTTTCCTCTGAACTGTTCCTATAGCATCAGTGTGGGGGAAGCATAAAGATGAATATAGAAGAGAAACTATATTTCTTTCACAAATTTACATACAAGTAAAAAAAAGGTTAAGAATAATTAGTGAAAAGTTCAATTTTTCTGTTTATCTCCTGTTGAAATATAGCTCTTCTTTTGACCATCTCTCGAAGAACTCAATGGATTGGGCAAATATCAGCCCAAAACTATTTTTGACAGCATTTTGAAAAAATTGGTCAGCTTGTGCAGCTTGATGTAGTGAGAGATTTATGCAGTTGCTGTCAAAACTGGCATAATTTTATCCTACCTGGAAAATCCAGTCAATGCCCTTGCCCTGGTGAATGTAATTTCATCTATGCAAGCCCTCACTAAAACATAAAGTCAGTATAAATGACCTCTCTGAGTGAGCACAGCCACCCTGCAGCCAGCAGCATACTAGGAAAAAAGCCCCAGGCCTGGAACTCAGCATGTCCTGAGGATCTATTTTGATTCCCTGTACATAATTTTTCCATGTTGCTCCAGTGAGGCTCTTCTGTTCTGAGAAGTTATGTTCATGGTTCATTTTAAGTAATCTCTAGTGCCTCATAACCTTGTTCTTTGAAACACCTCAATCTGAATATCTATCACTGAAAGGTATTTGAGGGCAGATTTCCAGACCACATGTGTCTGTTACATGCATGTGTTCACAAACCCACCGGTGCAAATTCCTGCATTAAAAAAAAAAAAATTTTTTTTTAATGCACAATTATTTTTGCCAAATCAGGAAACTTTCCCAAGGCAAGAACAAGTGAGGATTGGGTCAACCCCTTGAAACTGTGCTTATAAGAGAAATAAAAAAGTGGAAGAGAGCAGAGTCCTGCAAATGCAAATAGATAACCTCTTAGCCTCAGCTGCTTATCCTTTTAAGTCCTATGAAAACTGTAGTGTTAGCAAATTTAACTTTTCCTTCTTTTGACAAGGGATGAGGTATATTCTTCTTTGGGAGCCTGCCTGGGTATGACTCCCATATACCAGCTGAGCACACAACAAGGCTGAGTGGTTTAGACACATGAATCATCTTTCTATCAATGCCCAAAAACTGCCTCATCTGTGGAACAACTTATGGGGAATAAGGTAATATTTGTCACTTTGAAACAACTCTAAATATCTTTAAAGAAGTCAGAGGCTATCAAATCGATGCTAAAGCTCCTGGGTGAGGCTCCTTCTGGTGTGCTGTGGTCCCCACTCCAACTCTGCACATAACATACCCTGCTGTCTAACGTGCCTGTGGAGAGCGAGTGGAGGAACACGTGGAGTCCTGCAGCCCTGGGAAATGCAAGGGCACAAATGCGAGGGCCAGGCTTTCTGTGGTGCACCAGTTTGCTCCTTTACAAGATACAGATTCAGAAATTGCACCAAGGCTAGAGATGCGGGGAGCAGCTTTGCAAATCCCATCGATACACAAGTGCCATAGACCAAAGCCTGCTCCATACAGTGGGAAGGACAGGGGATTTGTGTGGTGGATTTGTGTTTCAAGTACTTCTGTGTACAAAAGGAGAGGGTGTGTGTTGGTTTATTGCTTCACTCTAGGCCTCCATTCTAATTTTGGACATTTGGATTTAGTATATATATCTAGCTAAATTCTGATTTAAGTGCATATCCTTATGTCACCAACATATTTCTTTAACTGCTTTAATATTTCTAACAGTTCAGGTAGAACTCTGCAATATCCCTCATGCAAGCACATGTCTTATAAAATTGCTCTGTGTTGAAACAGAGAGATTAGTTGGGATAACACAGAAAGTCTCAGGTCCTGCAGTGAGACACCAATCTCCAGTATAGTTTTCTCTACATGGAGCCTTCTTTTGTCAGAACCTCACTGTGCACCATCCATAAGAATGACAGTCCCCAGTAAGACTCGGTGGCACCAATATGTGCCAAACTCACACTGTTAAAACACCAGGTGAGAGATGTTTCCTGCTGGGACTGCCTGCAAATGCACACCTACCCTCCCTGTGTGTGCTGCAGCCTCACCATGGGGTTGACCACACGTTTACTTGAGTTGGTCCTGGTGCTACAACATCATTGGGAGGTTTTGGGGTGTGCTCAGGGAGAAGAGCCAGCATGGCACCCATCATCACCCCACAGCTGTAACAACCCTCTGAGGTGGTCCCAGAGCAGCACTGTGAGCCAAGATCCACCCCCATATAACAAACACATCCTCACACTGTCAAACCTACTGCCAACATATGGATGGGTGGTTATTACAGGAAGGATTCAAGGTAACAAAAACCCTTCAGCAAGTTTTTCTATATACTTAGTGCTATAGTAAATATATAACTCTATATATGACCCATTCAGAAGGGCTTTTCTTTTACACTTAGTGGTATACCCTTCGGGGTAGGGCAGGGAAATATATGGGGATACACTCTAATTAATCTGTAATTAATCTATAAGCAGATGATAACTCTCTTTAGTGGCAGATTGTCAGAGAGAAACACTAAAATGAAGTGTGACTCTATGAGACATCACAATTTGGGGGAGTCTGTTAATGAGATCCCTTCAAAGGAATAGCTGACTGACATCACAGAATACAAAGCAGGAGGCAGTGCAGTTTGTGGGATGAAGTCTACAAGGCATCTCAAAATATTCCAAACTTAAATAGCTCCAGCATTGCTCTATCAGTTTTGAAGTATTCAAATGTTAGTCACACTGATTCAACCCCACTGAATTTGTCAGCACCCTGCAGAAGTACCAGAGGGAATCATTGGACAAGGCAAACCTTCAGCATCAAAACAGATATAAAATTTTTCATCACTTGCACCTCAGCACTCCACAGCAGCAGAGAAGGCTGGCTGACCATGAACATCCTGGTGTTCACCTTATTTGGTTTGGATTAGGGTCTAAATTCATGCAAATCTACCATTAAATCAACATTACAAACCCCATAATTTTGTGTTTAACTCTTGAATTCTCCAGATGGATTTTTTTCTTATGCTGTATAGTTGTTTCTGAATATCAACAATGAAAAAATTGGACTAAATGTTATTTAGCAATCCACATTTTATGTGTGATTACTTCCTGATCCTTCTAAGAGTATGAACTTTAGAAGAAAGAAAGAAAGAAAGAAAGAAAGAAAGAAAGAAAGAAAGAAAGAAAGAAAGAAAGAAAGAAAGAAAGAAAGAAAGAAAGAAAGAAAGAAAGAAAAGAAAGAAAAGAAAGAAAGACTCCTGCCAATTTAAATGAAGAAAGTCCTGTCATAAATTCACCTAAAAGCAGTTCTGTGGAACAGCTCAGAGGAAAATACACACCCTAAATAAATAAATAAATAAATCATAATAAAAAAAGACCAGTGTGATCAGATGAATGTTGGTGCTGCTGGAGACTGGGAAATCAATCACTGCTCTTGGCTGTCTGTACACATTTCTGCTGTGCCCAGTTGCCCAAAGCTATTTCTCAAATTCCCATCTGAAACCTCCGCCACCCCTACACCATCCTTTGCATAATAACTCTCACTGTCTTTTTTCTAGAGAATTCTCAATAATGTCTTCCTGCAAGAGGCAACAGCAGTGATAGGTACTATCCTGAAAGTCTGAAAGAGCACATTTGTGCAAGAAACACTTTCCAAGCACTTCAGATAATCAGCTTTTCAGATGTTTGTGTGGAGGCAGCCTCACAGCTCTGAAGATGATGTTCATCGTCCTTATTCCAGGACATAAATCTCACCACTCTCTGGGAAGTCTCCTACCAGCCAGCACTCTCAGGGAAGGAGCCATATTAGAAAACCTTTACTCAATATTTCATTTTTGTCTGAATTATTTCCTGGGAACTAAACACAATCCATAGAAATAAAATAACAAACATCTGGGCAGGTATGTCAGGCAGGGATGTCCTGCAGCAGTGGGACATAACACTGTCATTGCCACCTACATATTTAGGTTGAAAATGCAATTTATGGAAAACCAGTACTAAAATGAAGAGATGCAAGAGCTGGTCACCAGTGTTAATGCCCTTTTTAAAGTTTTTAAAAAGGCACATTAGGGCACCTCTGCTCTCCTTGTGCCTCCTCTCCAGGAGTTGCACTGCAGTCTTTCCAGACAGTAACAAAACTGCTTGGCACTGCAAGGCACAGGCCAAATCTGACAGATCCACTCACGTATTTCAGCTGAGGGGTTTGTGCATACATATAGCATTATGTCTAACAATAACAATACAAATATTGTATTATGTACATACAATGCATATAATGCACATACTGTATATTATATGCACACTATTATGCAAAATGTATAAATATAACATATAGCCATACAAAACATAGCAATATATGTCTATTTTATGTCATATTTATTATATAAAAATACTGTACATGTTACTTAGCAATATATGTCTATTATATGACATATATATTATATATATGTTACTTATACAAACTTACATTGCATATATACTGTATACTATATACTATAGTATATATTTACATATGAATGTCATTATATAGTTGTTATTTTATAAATGTATTGTTTACATGATAAAATATATACATATATTTATGCTTCATATAATTAATACATAAAATGTGTTTGTGTATTTATCAGATGTGATTTTGTGTTTTATATTATCAATATATTTATATGACTTTAAAACATTGAGCAATTTAACCGCATTTACTATTGCTGTTATGTTGTTATCACTGTGCATTTACGTGTTCCCGCTGAGGCGCAGCACCGGCGTGTCCTGAGGCCGGGGTGGCAGAGGAGGAGACAGGCGGCAGCTCCGGGGCCTCGTGTGCTCCCCCGTCCCTTGTGCCTGCCTGTGGCCGGCACTGCGGCCCCAGCGGCCCCCGATGCCCGTGGGAGCGGAGAGACCGAGCCAGCACCGCCGGGCCGGGCCGGGCCGGGCCGGGCAGCGCCCGCGGCCTGTGGGGAGGAGAGGGCCCGGCAGGGGCTGCGGCCCCGCTGCTGCCGCCGCGCTGGGGGTGTGCTGGGTGGGCACTGCCGCCCGCCGGGAGCTCTGCTCCAGCCCGGCTCTGTGCCCGCCATGATCCCCGCTCCAGCCCGGCTCTGTACCCCCCGTGATCCCGGCTCCAGCCCGGCTCCGTGCCCGCTGTGATCCCGGCTCCGGCCCGACTCCAGCCCGGCTCTGTGCCCGCCGTGATCCCCGCTCCTGCCCGGCTCCGTGCCCGCCGTCATCCCGACTCCAGCCCGGCTCCGTGCCCGCTGTGATCCCGACTCCAGCTCGGCTCTGTGCCCGCTGTGATCCCGGCTCCAGCCCGGCTCTGTGCCCGCTGTGATCCCGGCTCCAGCCCGGCTCTGTGCCCGCCGTGATCCCCGCTCTAGCGGTCTGATCCCCGCCGGCTCAGGCCAGAGCTAGGCCCCGCAGGGCCGCCCGGCATGGACACAGCTCCTGGCTCCGGGGACAGCCAGAGCCACAGGCAGCCTTTTGGGCTACATTTTGTTATGAGTAAAAAAAAGGGTTACCCATTTTTTAAAAGTTGCAGATTTACAAGTTGAGGCGGTTGCTGGCAGAGGAGAGTTCTTTGTTAGTTTCATGTTGTAATCACCTGTTAATAGTCAGTCGTTAACTCCCTATTTTTGAGAATTCCCCTTTGTGTCAGTACACCCTGCCTGCTGGCAGGTGGATGGCATCCCCCTCGGACAGCGAAAGGGGGGGACATCGGGGTTGGCATGCAAATGACCTCGGAGGTCATTTGGGAAAAGCGATGGGAAATGCAATGGGAAAAGCCCCCCACCAAACCTAGCAAAAAGACCCCTAAAACAACGAGCCAACACAGAATTAAGAGATCAAAGGTGAGGAACAGAACCGAGAGCCTGTGGAGATGCTAAGACCCTTTTTGCCCCTCGCCCTAGCCTAGGAGGACGTCGGCTGGAGGCAGGACAGTCAAATCAAAAAAGTGAGCAAGGGATATTCTTGGTGCTTTCGTGAGGACGGGAGCCCTAGCTCTGCTTATTAGAGAACAGACCTGCACTTTTACCCTTCTTGGGGCCACTCCTGGAAGCAGCGGTCGTGTGAGCAGGGACCAATTGGTTCTCCCCCACCTGAGCTGATCACTTTTAATAAAAGCATTAAGAAGGAGAAAGATCTCCTGCCCTAATTATTTCACATTTTGAGGCAAAAAGCTCACTTTCTTATTTCTGTGTATTATTGTGTAAAAAAACCAAAAAAACAACCAGGATGAACCTTTTTCAATGATTTTCAACAGATTTTGCCAAAGTGTTGTACTTCAATGTCATGGTCTTCAAGTGCTCATCATCATGTTGGAGGAATGTGGATCATCTATGTTTGAGGCTTTGGAAATAGTCTTTGACAAGGGAAACTCACTATGTTTCATACTGTTGATCTCAGGTTAACTTTTGATTTTGGACTCTTATTTAATCTACTACAAAAAAATAGCAATGCAGTTGGCTCAACTTAGGGTCGTAAAACCAGTCGGTATTTTTTACTTCTGACCAGCATGAAATCAAAAGCCATTCAGGAGCAACTACCTTGCCATTAGTTCACCTTACAGCACTTCTGTGCATCTTATAAATGTAATATACAATTACAGAGTTTACAGAGCTTCTTATAGCATAGCATGCTTGCTTCACTTTATAGAGCCTCTTCTTTACCTGACAGCAGTTCTGTAAAAAGCAGCTGAAGAACTGATAGCAACTTGCAGTTTAATTTTACACAGGACTTCACAAATAGCACGTCCTTCCTGAGAGCACTCTGAGGATGGAGCCACTGAGCTGAGCCAGAAAGGTTAAATGACAGTGAGCTCAAGTGCTCCAAGTCTAGGGGTTTATGGATTCCCTTCCTGGGCACTATTCATCTGCTACTTATCCAGGACCTCAACAATCCAGAACATCAACAGCTCTGACATACAGCTCCTGGAAAATGTATACACATGCACATCCCTATATGAACAGATAATTATTTGGGATTTTATCTATACATCTATATATAAAACCTCAAAATGTGAGCCTAGTTTCTTGCTAAGACTGTCCCCAAAATGCAAGTGAGATGCCATGTGATGGGGATTTTGAGCTACCAATAAAACCAGAAAAGTAATCCCCCCCAAAACACCATGAATCTGCCCAACACCCCAGTTGTGCTAGAGCTGCAGCTCTCTTGTGCTTAAAGTAAGACAGAGCAAGAGTGTTCTATGCACTGGTGTGGCAGAAATGAGAGCACCCTCAGCAGAGCCCACAACACCAAGGCACAGGCAGGGCTGTCACTTGTGGGGGGAGTCAGTGAACTGCTCCTTTCCAAGGGCAAACAGGAAAAAACACCAGTACACAGAGCCTGGAGAAACTGAAGTCAAAACAGGAACTAGAGTAACACTTTAGAGGAAGGAAGAAATAAAGCTTTCAGGCACAGCCCAGCAGGGAAGGGAGCTGGGAATCTTTGCTGTCTTATCTGTTACTCGTGCTTTCAGCAGGAAAACAGTTGCATCACAGAGCCATCTGGATCCATCAGCCATTTCTCCATCTACCTGGTATAAAATTGTTTCAATTATATGGCTTTTCTTAAATTAATGAGTTCCTGCAAGAGAGCATGCTAACCTGACACAGCTGCAGAGGACTTCTAAACAAATGCAAATGATTCTTTGGGATAAAATTCTTAGTTGTTTATTTCCTTTGTCCACTCCTCTTGGAATACTAATTAAAATCAATTGTTGAATAGGCTATTCCTATTGTTTTCTCAGGCCTTTGAACTTGATGCTGTTCTCAGGATTATGGACCTGTAGGCACAATATCCTCTGAAGTTATTATGTGTTAGCTACAGCTCAAGGACAGATAACCTGAAAAGTTTCACTCCATGGGAAATGTGAAACTGCCCAACCCTCAGCAGAGAGCAGCAGCACATCAGGAGCTACCGTGTGTTTCCCATTGGTAAGAGATGTGTATTTGGGCAGTTGGTGTTAAGCAGTTGAATGAAAGTAGCTTGTCAGTCCCTGGGCTGTTGATGTGCTCAGCTACATCGGTGTGATTCAGGGCTGGTCCCCGAGGATGGTTAGTGAAATCCACCTCTCAGGAGCACAGTCTGTTCTGAAGAGAAGCACTTTTATCTTGCTGCCTTAAAGCATCCTGTTGTGTTTGCCTTGAGCTGAAATACTCAGGCAAGTCTTGCTGTTGGCAGGATGCTTCAGTGCTGTCCTTGTTTCCAGCAAGCAGGCACAAGAGGAGGGATGTTCACTATCTGCATGAGGGGTCCTTTTACTTGACTTTTGCAGTGAAGAAGGAAAAAGTGATTTAGTGCAGGACTGACCACTACAAACTCTTATTTTTCTGATTACAGAAGGACTATACAAATGATTTCCCAATACACCCCTCTCTTCCTTGTGCTACCCCGTGAGGCTCTCTCAGCCTCCTTGATGCTTTTTTTCTTCTGGCACAGTGGCATGAACAGCTGCACTGCAATTAAATACCTGAACTCCTGCATTTGGGATTAGATCCAAATAGTACTTTAAATTAATTCCTGCTTAAGCTTTCCTATGTGGCCCAGTGGTTTGGCCTGCACTCTACTATTTAGTTGCTATACTCCATAAAAAAGTGTCACACTGGAGGATAATTTCAAAAGATCTGCAACTATAAGCCTACATACACTCCAAGAAAATTCTAAGATCAGAACGTAACACAGGATATTTGGCACATAAAACCTTCCACTGAGTGGCCAAGGCTGAAATTCTCTTCCAGTTGGAGCACTAAGTCAAAATTCCCACCTTGTAATAGATATCTTTTTGGGTAAAATTCCTGTAGGAGTGCTTCCCTGAGCCAGCATTGTGCTCAGGGAAGATCATCAGATCCAGATGAACACTGGCTCTTCTCTTGTAGCACAGTTCCTTGAATGTGCAGGAGTGATCTAATCTTATCTAATCTTACCAATCACAATAGATCAATTGAATCTAATCACAGGTTAGGTTAGACACCTGGAAGACCTGTGTTAACCTCTTCTGACAAGGCGCTACAGAGATCATCTGGGCTGCGTCTTCCTGATTGCTCACATGTGTTTGGGGAGAATATCAGTGAAAAGCTGCAGGCTTCGGCTACTGGTCCCGCATGATGGGAAAGCTGCAGTAAAACATCCCATACTGGGACTGGTTTTTGAACAGAATGGTCAGCATTGAAAATGCCTGTGAATAAACTGGATATTTCCTGCTGTAATAGATAGGCTGAAGCTGTGAAATATTGGTTTGAGGATGGAGGGCTTAGGGGAACACTGAAATTGTCTGTCAGTCAGGCTGTCATTGCTGTTGATGGGTGGTAATGAGAAAACAGGCTATATGTTTCTGTCTGTAAAGTGATGGTTTTTTGAACTAGTATCAGGAGACAATGAATAGGCTTTGCCTTCCTTGACTACAGAGTAGACTAAAGATGTTTTTATTTGAATACATATCAATTCTTTTTGTTATGGAATTCCCTATAGCAACCTGGACTGCCTCGCAGTCTAACGTGATGTGTAACAAATTGAACTTGTTGCTCAGGGCTCAAGAACTCAGAATAAATGATTCTGTCCTTCTGAGATCCATTTCTTACAGCTGGAAGTTATTGAGGAGTGCCTACTTATTTAAAGATTTGTGATTGTGGTGTGAACTGGTAAGGGCAGAGAAATGCCTAATGACTGCAGGGAACTGACAAAATGTGTAAGCTCTTTTTGCATGTTTAATTGAATACACAGCTGAGCACATGTAGGTGCAGCCTGGCCAACTGGTGTGGGCTCATTTGCTTGGAAGCCCTGCAGTCTATCTGACTGGTTTGGTTTGATTCCTACAAACGCTGACTGAAGCGAGGTCAGCTCTAGGCTGGAAAATCAAGTTTCTATGAGTGAATGCCACTCAAAAGCAGCTCGCAGTGGGGCCCACTCAAAGGAGTATAGGATGTAATTTGAGGTAAGATCTACTTTAACTTGCACACTGTCCAGGTAAAAGTAGGATCATCTTCCCTGTGGTATTCAGCACTATTTGAAGATACAGTGTGTTATGCAGAGGCACAAAAATACTGTGAGTTTGTCATGAGGCAAGATAGCAGATAGGGGGAAAAAAGTAATTTAGATTAAAGCTGCAAAAGTAGTCAGCTTTTCTGAATCCCATCTCGCTTGGAGTAAAAGGAAAAAGAATCCCCATTTCTAATCAGAGAAAGGAAATGTCATATTGTGAAGTTCCTTCCTCCCTAAAAGCTCTCAGGCCATACGAGGGGCAGTAGAGAGCTCTTCTGGACCCCTATTCCTTATGCTAATATAAATGTATACTTATTAATACTTTGATATTTATTTTTTCCTCAAACTACAATGTTTGGTTTGGGGCGGGTTTTTTGTGATTAATTTTACACGTTCTCTTTTTCATTTTGGAGACGTTGTTTCTGTTCACTGGAGTGCTGGCTGCTGTATTCAGCAATTAATAATTGTGGGATAACATGTTCCTTGGATATATACTCATACAATTTTTGATCAGTGAGATTGTTTTCACTTGCAGAAAAACTACTCACTTGAGCCTTGTATTACTGTGTTTTGGGGTTTTTTTCTGACACCAGGAACAGAAACATAAGTTAATGTTGAGATCTTCCCTATAGATCTTACCTCTCCCATTGCAGCAGATTGTTTACATTTCATTGTCAGCAGAGCATTATGAATTCAGGGAATAATCTGTTAAAATGATTAGGGATCTGGGATTTAGCAAAGCAATAAACATGTGAAAGCAACTTGTAAACTTTTGTAGCTTCACTGCTGAGCTCTCCCCTTTACTACTTGTATTAATTAGAGCATGTGTAAACCAAATAAATATAAATGTCAGCAGCAGCAGTAGTTAGCAGAAATGTAAATGTGCTTCTCTTCCCTTCTCTGCTGTATTTTCTCTTGATTTTGCTACAAAGGGACAGTAAAATGAAGGACCACGTTGTTTCTTTCCTCTTTGTTGAAAGGAACAGTGCAAAACAGAATGTTTTAAACAGGAATGAGAATGATAGAGGGGAAACAGAGCAGGAGTTGGGAAAAACAAGGGAGGAAAAATAATTAGATTTGGGAAAGAAAAAAGCCTCTGCATACCAATACTTGTTCCAGGGATTACTGTATGATTTACTGCATATTTACCACATTTAAGATTTCAAATAGATCAAAAAAGCTGAGAGTTGGGTATCATTCCTTCTGGTGATGAGATAGGATCTGGGCAGCTGCTTCTTCACTTGTCCTTCAGATTGTGGGGAGTGCTCCTGTCCCTCACAGCTGGTGAAGTCCTGTGTTACCTACATGTCCATTCCCAGTAACTTTTACATGGCTAGTGCATGGCCAGTCCCACACAGGGGTTGGCAGGATATGTGGTAAGACAGTGAAATCATCCTATTTTCAGGTTGTCTCATCCCAGTTTCTAATGAAAGCTTGCAGTATGAACTATGGTTTCATTTCAATGAACAAGAAATAAAAATCTCATGTAGTGGCCACAGATTCTTCACACTGCAACTCCCAGCAAAAGAAGAGGTTTAAGAGTTTCTGCTGGACACATGATGAGTCTGTACCTTGGCCTGGGCTGCACTGAGGGCTGTGTCACCACTACCAGGCTTTGGCAGAGCTACAGGCAGTTTCAGCAGAACTTGCAGTTTGGATGACAAAGTTTTCTGATTTCAAATTAGTGGGCAACTTTGAAATGCCCAAGTAGAGGCCTCAAATGCATCAGATCAGATCTCATGTTTTCATTCTTTTCATTATAAGAATTTGCCTTGTGTGCAGTGATCTGTGCACCCTGCTTCATAGGAGAAAATGATGACAGTCAGCTATTTCTTGGATATGACTATGTTTATTGGCAAATAATGTTCTCCTAAGCACGAAAATCATACAGAGCCAATTTCCCTTTTCATATATCAACCCTGGCGTTCAGCTAGCATTCTGTCCAAAAAGTGGTTTTCTGGTTTTCTTTCTGGCTTACAAACATGAATTTTCCTGTCTGCATGGCTTTCTGCTAAAATTCTGCCTGTTCTATAGGTTGCACACACATATAAATCCTGAATTAATTAATTCCCAGTGTTAGTGTTTATAGTCAGTCTAGTCCTTGGCAGTCACTGCCATTGCTTTAGGTCTGGCTGAGCAGTGGGACACTTAATTGTTTGCTCATTTAGTCTGAAGAGAGAGAAGCCAGCATAACCATAAAACCCAGAGAGAATTTTATGTGACCAGATTGAAAAACAAAGATGTATTTGCTGGATTTCACCCAACCTCCTGCAAAACAATGCTTCAGCAGTGCATGAAGAGGAGAACTGCCATCTTCACAGGGTAAGGGGGGGCCTCAATGAGTCTCTCGGGTAGAGAGCACAGATCCCCTGCCTCACCTGGGGGCTGACATTGTCCCCAGCTCCTCTACTGCTCTGGCTTGCTCCTGCCACCATCTATTCCTGCCAAGGCAACCATGTAATTAAAAAAAATAAGTTAAAAATTTTTAAACACTATTTAAAGCACTTATTTTTTTTATAAAAAGGGAAAAGCTTATGTGTGGAAGTAGTCCAGTGAGCAAGCATGCAGATATACCTGAGGAGCACAGCCAGGCTGGGGGCACTGGGTAGCCTAGGCTTGGGTGATGGGCATGGGAACACGTTAAGCCAAGCATTGCCATCTGCAGTGAAACTGGTACTGGGAAGAGGAAAAACTTGGGTCTTACTTCCCTTACCAGTTTTGTGTCTCAGTTGCCCATCGCTGTATTTCTGAGGACCACCTTAAGACATTGTTAAGATTATGAAAAGCTTTGAGATTCCTGCAAAGAAGACAATACCATTTATAACAGGAGTTTGTTTACTTCTAATACTTCAGGTTATACATCAATAGGACTGTTTCTGCCATTGCAGTCACTCTGTGAAAATACTATATAAGTGCTTCCTCTAAATAAATGATTAGATGAAGGAATATAATTTGCATAATTACTTAATATCTATAATTTAGCATTTTCAATGCCCATTAACTTATCATTCATAACAGTAATTTATTCCTCTGTACCCATCCACTATTTCTCTCTCAGCTACAAATAGCAGGGGCCTATTTTTGGCCAGCCCTAGTAAAGAAATTAATAGACTGACTTTGTGATTATTTATTACTTGTTGGCCTTCTACCAGTAACTGTGAGAGTCCCAACAGCCTGACATCTGTCTTTTGACAGGTGTAGATCTTGCCTTTTTAATCTTGAGCTCAGATTTAAAGAAAGCTCAGCCTTCCCATTGTTGCTCATTTTCCTACAGACCTAAGTGTTCATGGAGCTGCTAACATCACATGCTGTAAGAGCACCTGTAGGAGAGCCAGTGGTGTCTCCCTGTGAGGGCAGTGGAGAGAAAGTCTCTTCCAGTAAGAGCTTCAGACACCTGAGCTCAGGTCTTAATGTCACTTGTCCTTCAAGAGGCTGCTGACTGTGGACAAGGGTAGTTGCCCAAGCTCACAGCACCAGTGCCTTTCCTTCCATGCTTTTTGACACCTGGAATCATTGAATGACTGAGGTTGGGAAAGGCCTCTAAGGTCATTGAGTCCAACAACTAACCTTACACTGCCAAGCCCATGACAAAAACATGTCCCTAAGCACTGCATCTACACAAGTGTTTTTTGAACACTTCCAGGGATGGTGACTCCACTACTTCCCTGGGAAGCCTGTTTCAATGTTTGACCACCCTTTCAGTGAAGAAATTTCTCTGAATGTCCAATCTAAACCTGTTTTGTTACTAGAAAAGATATTAAATTGATAGTGGTTCTTACTGTAATATATACAACAAAAAACTGGTTAGCTCCTTCAGTCCAGCAGCAATTCTGTTCCAGTTGGCATCTCGCTGTGGAGCTGCGTGAGGCAAACAGGGTAAACAAAGGCTCTAAAGGGCCCCTGGGCAGTGTCCTTCAGGCACAAGGGTGCAGAGCTGACTCCATCTGCTTTGCACTGCCCGGAGACTTACAGAAATTTGGTACATTGTTCCCAAGCATGAGGACAAGAGCTGTTCTCTGTGGTTTAGACCGGTTGCATCCATGCTGCCTTGCTGGTGAGACTGGGCTTGAGACAATACCTCCGTGCTGCCTGAGTTTCTCTGCCTGACAACACCTACCTGTTGGATCACACCAGGGTGGCATTTCTCTTCTTTGCCATTTTTTAATTGCCCATGAATCATCTTTAGTGAAGTTTAAGACAATGAGTAACTCAGTGATGCAACAGCAACTACAGCTCAGAATTCAACTCTTCAGGCACCATAAGTAAAGCGTGATACCTTTGATTGATCTATTGTCAAAATAACTTCAGTTTAAAGCAGCATTTAATTTCAAAGGGTTTTCATTTATTTCTCAGGACTGTGGCATATGGATTTCTCTTTATCTGATGGGGAAAAAACAGGTGGTAGAACACTCCGGACTCACCTCCACATGGAAATGCACTGGAAGAGGCATTCCCCAATAACTCTATCTGATGCAGAAATGAGAGCTATGACTATTATTACGGAATAATTTTTTAATACCTATTTTCTATTCAGCCACCCAGTTTCTGAATTAGCTCTGAATAAGGATTAGAGTCAGACCAAAAAAAGCATTCCTACTCTGAAATAGGAGCATCCAGAGAAGATGTACGCCCAAATTATGTTCTGGAATAGCTATTTCAGAAACTTTCCAAACACTGAGGAGCCTTGAGGGCAGGCAGTCTGAGGTCTTCCAGCAGCACCAGGGTGGCCAAGTTTGGACTGCTGTGAAATCTTGGGTGGAGCAGGGAAAGCTGCCACTACCAGCCCTTTGTGGAGCTCCTGGAGAAGTTCGGTGTGCAGGGTTTCTTACAGAGAAATAACTCCTGTCCTTGAACACACACCCCCAGCTCACAGATGTGAGTACCTATCATGCCAAACAGGCCTATGCCCAGCAGTCCTGCCAGGACATTTTAGTTTGACCTCCTCTCTTTCTCCGTCTCTGTCTCTCTGTCTCTCTGTCTCTCTGTCTCTCTGTCTCTCTGTCTCTCTCTCTCTCTCTCTCTCTCTCTTGTTTTGGCAGACCTGCAGTTATTTTTATAGAGTTAGTCCAAATACATACTGAACATACTGAAAATATGTATTTTAATTTCTGCTCGCATTTGCCCTACAATGTCTTACATATAAAGAACTCTTCTGTATCCCTTTTTTGAAGGCCAAAATTCAATTTAGGTACTTCTCACTGCTCTGCTATTCAAGAAAGATTGAAATAAAATTTTCATGTGAAACAATTTTTCTTAGGCTGAACAGTGAGATATTTTTTTGAGTTTTATTTACCATGTAAGGGATGTATAAATGATACTACAAAATATATACATATTCTTTTACCTAGTTTCTTTTATGGAAATAGAATTTCCCCCCTCTATTGCATTGCAACATATTTACATACACAATCACAGTCTTCCATTTTGCTAGTGAGTCAACAGCCATGCCTTGTTCTAACTGTTCCTATTATTTTCTTATTATTGCAGACAAATGTTAACAAGTAGGTATATATGTAAGTAACTTTATGTTCCTCATAGCTATGAATGCAACACAAAGTGTATTTGCATAATCCAAAACCAAAATGAGCTTATATTGTTTATAGGCTGACCCTGGGTGGATGCCAGGTACCCATCAAATCCATTCTCCCTTCTGCTGCTGGAAAGGAGAGAGAAAAATGTACCAAAGAGTTCATGGGTTGATTTCAGGACACAGAGAGATCACTCACAGGCAAAACAGAATCAAACTGGGGATATTAATTGAATTTAGTACTAAAAAAATCAGAGCAAGATAATGAGAAATAAAATAAGATCTTTAAAACATCTTCTCCCCACTCCTCCTTTCCAGCTCTACCTCCTCCCCCAGCCGTGCAGGGAGATGGGAATAGGGGTTATGGTCAGTTGATCCCAGGTTGTTTCTGCTGCTGCTCAGGGAGGAGAATCCTTCCCCTACTCCAACATGGGGTCCCCCCCACTGGAAACAGTTCTCTATGAACTTCTCCAACTTCTCTATTGCACAGGCACCAATTCCCCCAAACTGCTGCAGTGTGGATCGCTCTTGCACAGAGAGCAGTGCCTCAGGCACAGCCTGCTCCAGCCTGGGTCCCCCACAGGGTCACAAGTCCCACTGGCAAACCTGCTCCAGGGTGGGCTCCTCTCCACAGGCCTGCACATCCCTGCCAGGACCCTGCTCCAGCACGGGCCTCCCACAGGGTCACAGCCTCCTCCCAGGCATCCTCCTGCTCCAGTGTGGGTCTCCTCCATGGGCTGCAGGTGGATCTCTGCATCCCTGTGGATCCCCACGGGCTGCAGGTGGATCTCTGCATCCCTGTGGATCCCCATGGGCTGCGGGTGGATCTCTGCATCCCTGTGGATCCCCATGGGCTGCAGGTGGATCTCTGCATCCCTGTGGATCCCCATGGGCTGCGGGTGGATCTCTGCATCCCTGTGGATCCCCAGGGCTGCAGGGGCACACCCTGTGGATCACCATGGGCTGCACCACGGGCTGCAGGGGAATCTCAGCCCTGGTGCCTGGAGCACCTCCTGCCCCTCCTTCTGCACTGACCCTGCTTGGTGTCTGCAGGGCTGCTCCTCTCATGTTCTCAACCTGCTCTTCTCTGGCTGCAGTTACAAGTGTGACTGTGACTTTCCCCTTCTCAACTGTGTCATCCCATAGGTGTTACCATTTCCAAATGGCCCAGCACATCCATCCTGGAACTGTCTGGCACTGGCTCTGCTGGACATGGACGAAGCTTCTGGCAGCTGCTCCCAGAAGCCTCCCCTGTAACCCCTCTACTACAAAACCTGCCCCTAAAAACACAATACAAATTTTATAAAAGTTTTTTTGATCTATATGATATCTACAAAGTACTTCTATACCTCCAGTGAAACTTTTACTAGCTTCACACAAAGAAGCAACATGCCTTGTTGGTTTGTATCACCAAACTTACTCACTTTGGAAGTTTCAATCCTCTCTTGACATATATTCAGAGACACCAGAATGGCTCAGTTGGCTGGCAGTGCAGGAGGATGGATGTCCTATTCCTGCAGGAACACCCAATATGAAGCAGCAGAAATGCCAAGGTGACCAAAGCTGCCGTTGTTTCTCAATTGCCTAAAAAAAGCTAAATCTGAGGCTAGAAAACACTGCTCTGGTAATATTATCTAGGAGTGCTGTTTTAATGACTTAACACAGTTATATTATCAAAATATATTTACAAAAAACATGATACTTTTTTCCACCTTTTCATTTTCCACCTTTGGGAAATTATGTTAAGCTCTCCAACAAATCCCCCTACAATCGAAAGGCTAAGCCCAAGGGAATCTGACAGTACGAGGAGGAATTGGTGGTTGGGATAATTTGGTGATTCCCTAGCTTGGCTTGCTGTGGTATTTTAACCTACAACAAATGCACATAATTTCCTCATCGAGTAGGCAGGAAATGAATGTATGTGAGGTATTATTACTGCTGTCAATTCAGTCTGTAAATGGAGGTACAATGGGCTCACTTAGATGGTGTCATCCTCTTCAGTCACCAGCTATCAGGCATTAGATAGAACGTAGTAAGCACTTCACTGGCTCTTTAATTCTCCATAGACTATTAAGCCTTGAAGGGAAGGACCAAACCTCAGACATACCTGTGAAGAGCAGAGTATTTTCTGTTTATTGGTATATAAATCCCAGGGAGTGTCTGTTCTGATGTTTGCACTAGCTGGATGCCTCCCATACACATGATTTTCTGAAAGCTAATTTGAGCACCTCTGCTTGACCCAGCAGGGATGTGTGCCCTAGCCCAGGCAGTCCCAGCTGTGGTTAAGGGGTGGTGTGGGGTCTCCTGAGGGCAGAAAATCTTCCCCCGTGCATCATTAGTCACTGAGCATCCTCACTCAGCCATACCCTGGGCAGGACAAACAGAGACATCATTTAATACCTCCCCACACACTGGGGCTAAAGGTACCCTTTAAACTACTTGGCAGGAAGGCAAATGGAGTCACTTGCTCTGCTCTGCTTCCAGCAGTGCTCCACAGCCCCCAGTAGAGCTTTGCTTTACGTTCCATCACTTACAACTGTGCAAAAGGGCAGAAAGCCTCCACAAGTATGTAGAAGGGAGTAAAAGGTTACTCCCACACTGCATTTCTTTCTACAAGCTAAAATATTTAGAGTGTGATGAGTCTGCTGACTGCAGCTCTACATTTTTATATTAGCAGTCAGTATTTGTGGCAGAGAGTTGCCTACAACTGATCCAAAAGAATGAGATTCAGGGAGTTATTTCTCCACACAGAAAAAAAAACCAACATGGTTTTACTTCTATTTACTGAAAGCTGTCCCATAGATCTTCCAGGGCATAGAAAAGGCTAACTGCTACTAATAGAGGGTTTGGGTGTTTAAAATATCCAGAGGTTTTAGACAGCATCTTCAAAACTGAATATCTGGATTACTTGAATCCACAGTTAAGAATCAGGCCAGTTGCTTCCTGGTGCTGAGGGACAGAAGTCTTCCCAGCACCCTTTCAAGATTCTGACATCTGGAATTGTTCAGCAGCTTTTAATTCCATCGCCTTCAGGTGTCTAAACATGGATTAAAAAAAGAAAATAGTATCTACCTCTGATCACACTTTTTTCCTTCCTTAAATGCGCTTAAACAGTCCTCTCTCATGCTCACATTTATGGGTAAACCCAGCAAGTTTTCAGAAGAAATACAGAATTTGATTCAAGTGGGTCAGTCTTATTTTCATTGTGTCAGGTCCCTAATACAAAGCTCAGAGTAATAGTAATAATACCTTATAGTTTGTGCCCCTTACTCAGGAATCTCAAAAGGCATTTCTGAAACAAGTAAAGAATGTAACACATCTCTTCATATCCTGCTAGGTAAGTAGTATACCAGTTTTGCAGGTGAATGAACTGAGGTTTGGTAAGAGTCACGTAACAAAACCAAAATTTAAACTGGAGATAAATTACTGCAGTAATAAATAAATAAACACTTTGTATTTTGTTTTTGTCGTCTGAAATTTTCAGTCTCTGATGTTTGTTTATTTGATTTGCTTTCTTCCCAGGACTAAGGCAAGCATTCTTCTTGGTTTGATTAGATTTAGATCTCTCTCTTGTTCCAGCTTTGTAAGGAAGCAAAATGAGGTGCTTTGTAATACTGAGGATCTGATTGCACTGCTTTTCTCCAGCCTTGGTTTCAATTGCCCATTTTTTTAAGCTTCTTTTTAACTCCTCTCACTTGTCTTGCACTTATGCTTTGCCTCTGGAAGGCTATGTCTCCCTGTGCTGCCAGGTGCACCCATGCTAGGGGGTACAATGTGGGGAATTCTCCTGGGCTGTGCTGTGACTGTCTTACATGCTGCAGGATTGGGTTGCTTTCTGTAGAAACTGAAGTGCAGGGAAGGCGTGTCCAGTGCACAACTCTGCACTGAGCAGCTCAGGTCCACTACAAAATCTTGGAGGTCAGGAGCTCTGCTTTGCAGACCTAGACCGGCTGACCTTTAAAAAAACACATTCCTTGTCCTAGTATTTACAAGAATGAAAAAATAACCAAACAAGTAAACAAATAAAAAGACTAATGAAGTAGCTTGTATCACCAGAAAAAAGTATTTTTACTAGTTGAGTGATTCTACAGAAAAAATATATACAAAAGAATGGCTCATCCATGTGGGGTTTTTTTAATGAGTTTTTCCCCCCCATATAATCTTGTGCCATTCCACACACAGATCAACATATAAGGAAAAATGGGGCCACACAAAGCTCCAGGATCTACAATTTAACATTTCCACCTTGTTATCTTATACTGCATTTAGATGCAACAAAATTTTTAGCTCATTGAGTAAAGCTGGCCACTTTGGGTGTCACATTTTACACCATAGATTGATTTTGGACTGAATATAAAACTTAACTTTTCATTTTTTTTGCTTTCTACAGGTCACACCATAACCTTAGTAACTCATTTCTTTTGTTTTACTGTGCCATAGGTTAACTTCTTATCAGCCACAATCTTTTCAGCAATGCCAGTTCAATAAGAGCTCGATAAGCTTCAATTCAGTTTCCATCCACAACGTAATATCTTCAAGCCACCACTTGCAAACCTCACTAAAGGAAACAAATGCTGTGTTGCAGCAGCCTGGTAACACAAGCATAGGCACTGGCAGTGCCAAGTCATGAGCTTTAGATTTCTGTTCAATAACTTCCAATGAAATGTCTTATGAGACGCGGCTGAGGGAGCCAGCAAGGAAGTTTTGAATACCAGTGTTTTTCTGAGATGAAGAACATCTTCATTCTGTTACAAACTGCATTTTTTCAGGCACTGTAAATCATTCTTCCATATCAAATTTTAAAGACAACACAAAACTATTTTCTTTGAATATTTATGCATTTTATAACATTGCTTACTCATAGATATCTTGGTTATTCACAAATGGGAAATATAAAATACCAGATAACAAAAATGGTGATAGAAATAAGCATGACAAATTTATTACAGATTATTTTCAACTTAATAGCATACAGTTTTATAGCACAATATCACACTAACAGTAATTTTGATAGATGCATTAAAAAAACAAATAAATGTTCTATTAAATAGAATATGCCACTTATTTTCTTTTTTGCTGGATGATAGTTTTGTTCCTTCTGTGGTTGAAATTACAGATTACTGCAATCATGGATCCCCTTCATTATCCTGTAGTTGCAGAGTTGGGTTAGGAAGTGAAATTGAATTGTCTTCCCCTGGGACTGCCACTGGTGCTGGAGGTGGTACTCATGCTGTTAACCACTGCACTGGACTACCCTGCCACGTGTCACTTTGTCAAGCTAAGCAAATTTACTGGCAAAGTCACTGGTTTTTACCAGTTAAACTGGTAAGAATGACCACTTTGAAATCAAGATATTTTCTGTTGCTGACCTAACTTTGTGAGCAATGTCTGACTGCAGAGAAAAGACACCTGGAAAGATGTAGCTCTACAGGAATAGTGACAAACTCCTCCATGCAAAAATGTGGGCTGTGGAACTGCAAGAAACCCATATTCAGTTAGGCTGTGCTGGATTTCTGGAGGGCAGTTGATCATAATCTGTATCTTCCTAGTAAGCATACCTAGGAATTACCCATGGGAACTGCAGCTGCTTGCTCCACCAGTATGGGTGGATAAGGAGTAGTCACCATCTAAGTCAGCCTCCAGCTGTGTTTGTACAATTTAGACATGGTGCTTCTCATCTGAGATTATGCAGCATTATTAACTTCTCCTGCTTTCAGAAAGCAATTAAAAACCCCCATAAACAAACAAAAAAACTCAAATCTCTTTTGTGCATGAAGTTTCTGTAAGCTATTCCCTGACTCATATGCATCAAAACACCTGCTTGGGATAGTACTGAAAGAAAACAGACCCCTAGATTTGAAGAGTGTTACATTAATGTTTCCACAGACCCTCAGGAGAAATGCCAGTGGCTATTTTCATAGGAGGGGGTCAGCACTAGGATGGGTATTTTTATTGAGTAATCGATTGATTCTTATGCCAGTGTAATTCACAACTTTACTCCGGCATTTCCCTGCAGGCTTGTTTAATGGAGAAAGCATGCATATATGTATGACCTGCAGGATTTCTTTGGAATTTTATGTAATTAGGTTAAGAAATTTTTTTTGCCTACTTGTTGTTACCCTTATTGTCAGAGATATTGTAATGTCCAAGTCTTTAAGAATCACACAGTAAAATTATGCCTCCAGATCTCTAAAGAACACAAGGATCAAGTCATTAAAGAAAAGTATGTAACATTTTATACATTCAAGTACCTGCCACCAAAAAAATTCTTATTCTTTCTTGCAGTGGTGGTGAAGAGGCACATGACCTTTGCTAGGCAGAAACCAGATGTTTATAGACACATCATGAAAGGAATTCCTCATTTTTGTGGACTCAGGTCCAGCCTGTTGTGGAAATCTTCTCAGTAGCATGATGAATACTTATAAGATGGACACACTGGTCACTGAAAACTGGGAATTGATGTGCCACCCTCTGTGCTTAGTCACCCATCAGAGGACATCACCCTTGCTGCGTCTGCGCAGACTGAAAAGACTTACTGAGGGCCAGGCAACAAAAAGCTCTTTGAAGGAGACAGGCAAAAATGAGATTGTTTTCTTCTTAACACTGGGCTGATGAGGGGGAAAGTGGCAGCTTCCCATCTCCCAGCAACCAGGCACTGTGACACCCAGGGATGCTGCAGGGCAGGGAACCTGCAGACCCTGTAGTTAGGGAGCTGGTGATTTAGCTTAAACTGTGATGAAAGTTTAATCTTTCTGGACTGCAAACTAGGATTTAGCAGAACACCAGGCACCCAGATCCCAGCACAGGTTAATGGGATGTGCTGCCTTCCCTCTGAAATTACCTCACTGATGGTTTTTCATCAGCCTACACAAAAAAGATGTGGTGCAATATTACATCAAGATGTCAAGCCTTTCTTTGCAAAGAACACAAGAGGATTATTAAAATTTATCATGTAAAAATAGATTAATTTGGTGCCTGAGCTGAGTTATACCATCTGAAACAGTTCAATACTTGCCTTTGAAGGCAGTGGCAAACTGATCAGCTGCAGGCTCCAATGCTACTGAGCACATCCAGAAACCTTGCACAGGACAGCTAAACCGATGTTATTTGCTCTGAAATTCAAAGGGAATTCTGCTTCCTAGGTAGTTCTTAAGCAAATGCAGGAGGACTGATTTTGTAGGCACACATAATGGCTGCTTACCTTCAAGATCAACACTGAGGTTAATGGGGAATTGCCAAATCACATATGAAGTTTTGAAAACAGTTTTGCAGAAGCAGAATGATGAGATTACAGCACTATACCACAGCACAACAGACACAATCCAAGACACAGAAGGCAATACTATTTCTGAATCTAAACATTTCCCCTCATAGGAAATGTAAGTTTATTCATTTTGATACCAATCTTCACCTTTCCTGAAGCATATGAATTTCTTGGGTCCAAGTAACTGATTTTTTTTTCTTTTGTTGTTTGCAATAAATATAAATTCCTGACTAAATGGACAACTATATAGAAAACTATTATGGTATTAAAAGCAAAAGTATTTATGTAAAGTATGTATTGAGCCTACTAAAGTCAGGAGGAAAATACAGTGGAATTTCCAAAACCTTAGTGATTTTACAGTATAACTGTAATAGGTGAACATGCAAACTCATCAACAGTGGATGAAATAAAGGCAGGGAAAGCTATGGAAAAAAATTTAAATGACATTATTTTAAATCTAAATAAAAGCTATGCAAATTTAAGTTACAAAATTCTTATGAAAATAAGTCCTGGTATGCAAATATATCTATAAAATATAAACTCTTCTAATTGAAGCCTTTCCTAAAATCTCTGAACTCTCTAAATAAAAGTAAGCTTCTTAAAGCATAAGCAAATTCTCAGCCAGTATAAATCTCTCCAGCTTTAGCTTAAACTGAATTCCTATATTGGCATAAGCCCCTTGTGGCTAAAGCAAGCTTTATATTCCCTTACTGCCAAAAACATAAGGGACATAGTCTCTGGTACCTGGCCTACACTAAGCATAACACACAAAAAGCAATGTAAGCTTTCAGAAAGTACCTCTCACCTGTATTTGCTTTACAGTAGACCTTTCTGTTAAGTAAAACTGAGTGTGTTATTAGCGAACACCTGGGGACAAATTTATTTGGATCTAAAATTTTAGATGCTGTAAAAAAGGTGGAAGATCTAGATTATTGTAGATTTACATCTCACTGGGGATACATGAAGGAAATTGCAAAGTAGCAAGCTGCCAGTTTCTTGGGGGATCCACACTGGCTTTATATGCTAGTGCCTTGCTTTTGGAATAGCTAAATACTAAGAAAACTATTGTCATTGAAGCTGAGATTAGAGACAAGAAAACCTCAATGATTCCATGATGCTATAAAAACTGAAAAGACTCAGCCATGTAAAGTGTTTACTAAATTTCTGTTAACAGGTTGTCTAAATTTAAATCGTCTACACAATCAGATAAATAATACCAAAACAGAATTTAACACCCTCCTCTGACATCCACTAGATTTTTTATGCCCTTAATTTCAAATAATTGTTCAGTAACATTTTAGATAAATCTCTGTCAGAAGAAATGGGGTAAGCCCAAGGTCTCCTTTCAGGTTAGGTACTGCTATGATCAAGAGGACAGAGACATGAAAAAAAAAATCACTCCTTTAACTAGGTTTTGAACCAACTGAAGTGAATCCTTCTCTTGTAAAATTTAACTGGATAAAAAATCTCTTGTTAATACTGATCTCAAAGGCATAAGAGAGAAACCAAGAACAAGTCTGATAAAATACCTCTTTAGATTACATTGATATTTCTACACTGCACATACGCAGGGTTTTTTCCTCTCCCTTCTGTATGAAGTTATTTTGAATTAAAATACACCTTTGCTAAAGTCAGGGAAAACTTTATCAATGACATCAATGAGGTCAAGGTTTCAGCCACTTGGTCTAAGCATAAAAAGAAAAACACAACTTCATCTTGCATCATTAGCCTGTCCATGGGAACTTTTTTTTTTATGCTAAAGAAAATTAATAGGAATGGCAAATACTCCAGGGAAATTTAGGCAAATGCCACTGACTCCTGCATACTTTATTAGAAAACTAATTAATAATCAAAACTGAGTAATAACTTTTGTAGAAATATTTACAGCTCTCTTCCTGACTCTCATTATCCAGGACTACAGCAGTCTCCCATATTAGCATGTCACACCAGCCTTGATTATATAGAAGCATTCAGGAAAATGATCTGAACCACCTACAGGTGTGACTTGGAAGTGTATTGGTAAAACTGCCTTTAATCCTCTGTGGACACAGCTTCAGAATTAAAGCACCTTTACTTTAATTTTGCATATATCAGAAGCAAGGTAAATCAAACTGAAATCAAGGTAAAATCAACAGTAAAACTATATATGTAAGGAGTAAATATAATTTAATTTACATTTTAAAGATCTCCAAAGTACAGTAAGCAAACTCCTAATTAGAAATATTTTTGTTCTGAATAAGAGATTCATGTGCAGTTTTGTTAAGATGACAATACCTTGCATTTAAATTATTTTAAATTTTCAACTTCCATGAACAACAATTTTTTTTCTACAGAATTATATGGAAAATACATGGTCATAATTTCATGAGCCATAACTAACTCCATCTGTTAGGCATTTGGGACAGTTTTGTTGCTTATCTAGTATTTACACTTTTTCCAGTGCCATTCCACCGTTTAATTTTCTCAGTGCCTTTGATTGCATTATCCATAGTATGCTTCTATACTCTATATAATTGTATATTTCCTTACAATTGAAACCAAGTACATTTCTCAGGCTCTGGACTCCACTGGAATTCTCACAGTCACAGATTATAGATTGCCAAACGCTTAAAAGGGCAGGAGATTATGTGTCTGTATCATATAATAACAATAACAGTTGAGATGCTTGATGGGCTGTTTGGACTTGACCTTTATCCCTTGCCAGCAAGAGAAAGTTAAATTACTGTAAATTCCATCAGCCCCTGAAGGTCTATGCTTGAGCAAAAGCACACCTGAGTGCTGGGCAGCCTGGCTGTGGGCAGAGATGGATGGAAACTAAGAGGCTGCTCAGATGGGCACAGAGCTGTTCTGCAGTGACATAAGGGGGACCTTTTGCAGTGGATAGCCCTGTTCCACTGATAGGAATATGACCAGGTGACCCACATAATGTTTCTCATCATGCAATTAACATTCCTAATTTCTCCTGCATAAAAGCTAAGTTTACTGTGTGGTTTTCTTTCTCATTACATTTAAAAAGAAAAAAAAAAAAAGTAAATACATTTTATGGAGAAAAGTTGAATTCATAGTGAAAACTGGTGGAATAGAAGTCCATCAGGCCTTTGAAAACCAAAGATGCTGACATAGTCTCTAGAACAGGAAGCTGCTGCTGGCAGGACATGCCATGGGGAGTACCACACTGGACTTACTCCACACCTTACTTCTTTTCTTTAACATCATTGTTGGAGACAGGATGCTGGGGCAAATGGACTTTTGGCCTGATTCAGCCATACTGAAACAAATATGCCTTTACTGTTCCAGAAGGATGTTTGTCTTTTAGCAATATTGCTTCTCATTCCCTGGTTTACATCTCTTCCGTATTCCTCACACACCTGGCTATTGCTACATAAACAGCCTTACACCTTCCCTTCTCTCCAGCATGAGGATATTCACACTTTTCCTCTGCAGACAGAAGCATGGTGTTTAGGTGTCTTCCCAAATTATGTAAGGCAGTGACTGCCTGCCTGTGATTTGTGCTAACAGTGGAGAAAACAAAAAGCCTTTCTTAGATGTGAAGTTTTCATATTACATTGATCAATGCAAAGCAATAGAAAATAAAACCACAGCGGGACAATTGCTTTGAAGGAACAGGGCATTGTGGAACTGGAAAATTGTTAAGAAATATATAAATGAGGCAACATCTATGTTCCTATTCTTCTGTAGGCTTGATAAAAGCTTCTGTGGCTTTGGGAAGGTTGTATCACTCAGATGAGAATATTTTGAGGTTTTGATCACTTAAAAAAATGTATTTGTAGATACACAATCCATGACTACTTGGTGACAGCTCTGCAACAGTGCTTGTTAGTGTAGATGTGGAATTGGCAAAGAAAATGGGCTAGTGGATAAACAGCAAGAATGTGAAGTCAGGATGTTGCTGCTTGTTTAGTAAAAGATCTGACAGTGCTTGCTAGAAAATCTGTGTATTTTGGCTTCAAGCATACATAGTGCTTTATTATTAATAATGATTTGTTGTTTTATTCCAGGAACAGCAAACTTTGAAAAGAGGCAAAAAGAAGGTAAGCTGGAGTTTTCAGCTATGAAGGTTTTTTTTTTACTAATATGTTGTCAGGATTAATTCACTAATATGTAAGTGAGTACTTTCAGATCATTGCACTGAAGTTGCACTACAAAAGAAGTATGTAATTTGTTTTCTCACATCTGAAGCCCATTATTAGTACAACAAATAAAGAACATTTTAAATGTCAGGGAAGAATAGAAGTTACAAATAAACAAAATTCTGTCTTAAATCATACATGACATATAAAAAAGCAGGCTTGCTCACTGCAGAACAGTATTTCATTTTTGCCTAGATTAAAGAGTATTTATTCTTCCAACACATTTTCATTAATGACCACTTGAGATGTCTATAACACAATGGGCAGTAAACACAAGACCTATTCATCAGTCTCCTCCTGGTTACAGCCAAAGTGGCCTTTCACGCCACCATGAGACACAAACTCAGTGAGGGTATCCTGCCAACTGCATCATCTGCTTCCAGTCCCTCATCTTCTCATGCTGACAAAGAGAGCACTGGTGGGCAGCAACCATGGCTTCCCTGGACACATTCCAGGAGTGACTGATGTTGTTGGGGGCTGCCCTCCTCCAGTGCCCATCAATCTACTTTTGAGTCTGACACACTCACACATTTTCCTTTTAATCTTTTTTTGTCCTCTGGAATCACTTCTCATTCTCACATTTCTTTTTTTCCTCCAGCCCCTTCTGCTCAAAGGGCTTGAAGGGCTGGTTACGGTTGGGCTAGCACTTGGCTCTAAGAGGGAGAAAGACAGCTAACATGGTTTAAACAGGACTTAATTAAAAAATTTTTGCTCCTTTCTACAGGGTCTAGTGAGAGCTTATGTGCTCACTGCATCACTGAGAAATACTTGAGGAATAATTGGTCCCAGGAGAGTCATATGCCAGTGCCTTGAGAATCCCCCTTCACACTGAGTAGTTTCCTTTGTTATCTTCCCACTGCTGATGTTAACCAGCAGAATAAGCACTGAACTGGAATGTTTCTACCATATTTTTCTTTGCCAATCTCTTTTTGCTGTCCATCTTTTTGGAGATTTTTTTTGTGACTAATGGCCTCACAATGCTCTGAGCGAGAACTTGGAGGTGAGCCTTCAGCTCTTCAGTATCCTTATGCTGTAAATTTGGATCAAAACTACAGGTGAGAGTTGTATCTCCAAAGAAAACTGAGGCCGTGTCTGCCGTAGCCCAGCAGACTCCTGCAGTCCAGTCATCTCACTCAGGGTCAGAGCTACTGCTCTGGTAGATAGCTGTGTGGGGGAGAAACAGTCCCCCTTTGCCTCCCCCAGCACACCTTGTTTCCTTCAGATAACTGTGGAATTACAAAACAAAGGCCCCACCTGGAGATCTTTGCCTGTTTGGCATGGTGGTGTATCCATGAAAATATCTCAGGCTGAGCTCGCCAGTTCACCAGGCAGAATCTGCAATCAAAATTTTACTGTTGACTTAAATAAAATGCTGGGGAGGTTTCATTAGGTTTAACTCCCTGCAAAACAGATCACTGAGTAGTCTAGAAGATGATGCATGTTTGATTACATTTACTCTTCTTGAGTGAGTCTGGGCAAACTCATCAGAGTATTCTCATGAGTTGAACTACACACTCTGTGGCTTAAATATTCAAAAGTTGGTCTCCCAATTGTTCATATTCATTTGATTAAAAGTTTTAACTGTACTAGATTTCTTGAAAAAGTTTGTGATCGACATAATATAAAATACAGCATACCTCAAAGAACAGAGAATTTCACCTACATTGGACTTGTTTCCTGCAGACAATGAAATCTTAGTACTTGAAATCTTCTGAGTGCACTTCTATCCAGTGCAGAGAACAGCACTGTTTCAGCTAATTTTATTTTAACTTTTCTTTGTCTAGGAAAAACTTTTGAAAATTCTTGTGAAAAAGAAAAGGGACATAAGATCAGAGAGGTTAGGTAGTGGTGTGCTTTGTATAATATTCTATTTCCCATAGAGGTCACTGCCAATTTGATGAACATTACAGCAAGAAATCCTGCAGTGGAAAATAATGGAATATATTTTCATTTTATTAAAAACTAGTTTGTGAAAATTAACCTAACACTTGAAATCTGAGCCTAATCCTATTAGCTTTTTTGGGCTTACTTGTGCTACCTGATGCTCTTGTTATCCTCATGAAGTTCCTGTTTCTTGAATACAACTTCAATGACATTCTTCAGAAATTAATTTCCACAGTGTGCAATTACACTGTTGAAAAACATCTATTTCCTTTTTCAGCTATAAATGCATTATCTTTTTTCTAAAAGGATGCTTCCTTGTTTATATCTGATGAGAAGAAGCAATTCTATTAGCTCTATCCAGCTTTCCAGTCTTTTTCTTTGTACATTTTTTCCATTTCCTTCTGATTTAAAGCACAGTGTTCATCTATCTTCATAAAAGTATTTTTCCATGTATGAGTGTCTTTGTCATCAGTTCTGGCCTTCTATTTTTGCTATGTCATCCCTGGGGGACATAAAATCTCTATAATAAATTGTAATGACAAAGTATAAATTAATTTAGCATGCATTTGCACACAATGATCTGCTTCCTCTAGGACTCATGGTATTTCTTGAACTGACTTACAGTTGATTCAACCAGCTGTCAATTTTTTAAATAACTCTATTTTCCAAAAGTATTTTGCTTTTCTCTCTTACACATTTTCTTTGGACAAAGACCTACATTCACTAACTTAACATGCCAAACCACAAACAGCTTTGCTATACGTGTCAGTATTTCAAATCAAATGGGTTTGTTATCAATAAGAATGGAGTTTGCTAGAGACAGAATATTTTCTTTCCCTTGTAGGGCTGAACCTCACCTTTCTTTTGGTAAGCCTTGAGAGTTTAGAAAGGGAGGTTAGACCATCTTGGGGTGTTTTCTGGCTCCTACACCAGCTATATTTATGTTTTGTTTTAAATGAGAATTATACTAAAATCTCAAAAGAGTAGAATGCAACATTTTTCAAATTGTCTAGAACAGCTTTTATGCAATAAATGTGACTTACACACCTATGTATATATAAGTGAAATGTAAGTATTGCATTTGAATGAGCTTGGACTTTGTGATGACTTGCAGAACTCATGTACTACAGTCATTCAGAAATCATATTCCTAAAAATTGTGTATTGTACCACACAATTTGTGTTTTCTCATATGTATCACATATGTTTTAGCTTGAAGCTGGCTAGGGAACTGATAGGAAGCATGAGGGAAAACAGGAAGAAAGTTTTGCCCTGAACTCTGGTATTAGTAGTTGCTGAACCATCCTCCCTTTCTGGAGTTCAAAAGATATAGATAGACCTGGTATTGCTTATTTTTGTGAACTGTGATACAGGTGTAGGTAGATGTCCACAGTAAATACTCCAGAAAGCCAAGATGAAAAAGGCAAAACAGCACAGTGTTTCTCTCCACAAATTAGAAAGGGAGAATAACTGAGATATGACATCTAGGCATTTAAACTTGCACGAGATAAATTCCAGACTGGTGCTCTGGCACTATCAATGTCCAAAAAGTGGAAAACACATGGGGGTAGGAATCTAGGAGTGGATATACAGATACTCAGTGCCAGTATTCTGGCACAGTGCTTTAAAGACACATTTTACCATGAAATGGCTAACAATGGGTCCCTGCAGGGGGAGAGGGACGTCTCCCTAATGCTTGTGGTGTGTGCCTAACACTGCTGTGAAGTGACAGATCTCATCCAGCTAGCGTGGTCGCTAACAGCCTGGCTAAGGTCTGAGCACCAAGTGCAGCTGAGAAGGTTGGCAGTGGTGGCAGCAGTGCTGAATGTGTCATCTCTAGCACAACATGGGTCTGGTTTTGCATCTTTCTTGGAACAGCAGCACTGCAGCCGTGTTTAGGCAGCCACAGCAAGGTTGGCAAAGGTCCTGCAGCCTGGAGTCACTGAAGAATGCTAAAGCCACTAAGTGTCATGGAGTTACGTGGTATGATACAGGGGATCACCTCCTTACTGCTCTTCACTTTTCTCATTTTTGCTCTCTGTCTCCTGAGAGCCTGGTTTAGGCCAGCAAAAGAACTCCATCCTTTTCTCTCCTGGGTCAGAGCCTGGAGTAAAAGAGAAAGGAGAAACATATTTTTCAGCAGCATAATGTTTTGCCAGGTCATGAAGTGGCTGCTAAAACCATGTTGTCTGGCTTTGCTTTCGAAACAGCTCAGTACTCCTTGGGAGTCAGAGACAAAGGCTGCATTTTCTGTTACTTCTCTCACTTTTTTTCCCCAGCTCCCTTAAGGAAGACAGGATCAGAGCTCAGAAGAGGAATCATCAATTTTTTCTCATTATATTTATAAAGATGTTCATGGCATTTTAAACACCATGCAAAAAGTTTCTAACAGAGGATTTCACAGCTTTCCCTTGAATACAACTTAGGAACACAGGACAATATAGTTTCTTAGAGGAAGAAACTTTGTCTTTAAGTGTTTTGTATTCTTTTTCCCCCTAGGCAGATCCATTTGGCAGATGTCAGCTTCTTACTCTGGAAAAACAAATTTTATTAGTTGTATATAATTAATTTTAAAAGAAAATAATAAATTTATAAGCCCAAATCTGTAGAACAGATAAGCAGAAAATAATATTCTTCTCAGAAGAATGTGAGATAACATTCAGCCATGCCCTGGGGTCTTGAAGATAAATAGAAAATGTGAACTGAAATTCTCACCTCTTTAAAGACAACTGGATTGATTTTCAGTGACCAAAGTAAAGCCAAGTTTTCACGCTGAAGTTCAAGATCTTAGGAGAAAACCTAAGGGGAAAAAAAGTTAAAATTAATAAAAAATGAAAACCAAAGGCATGTAGGTAATTTTGTGTGTATTGGGAATGCTGTGTGAATTTCTTAGTGAGGCTAAAACTGAGCAGAATCATAAGTATTTCCATGATTTAAGCCTAATGGTAGAGTTGGTGTTTCAGGCAGCAATAAGAAAAATAGCATAAGGAAGGCATTGGATTAAAATAGTAGGGTCACGTGGTGACAACTTACATGATCTTTTCAAGGTCCAAATACAGAATTCAAATCAAATAAAATGGTTGTTTTCTACTTAGAGTTACATAAACATGTGCCAATATAACTTAGAAATACTTTTGTTTATAAATTTCAAGGAGTGAGAGGTTAAAGAACTAGTTATAAATTGACTTGGCCTTCTAGAGGAAATCCATGCTAAACCTGATCTGTCTTTAATAACGGAGAATGTGTTTTGTCTCCTACCCTCTTGAGATTCGCTTAATATTAATGCAAGCAAGATGTGAAAGGAAATTCTGTGCTTCACTTTTTAGTAGCTATTAGTCTCACAAGAGAGGGGATTGAAAATGAGATAAAGAAGACTTTGTTTGAAAACTTACTGCAAAACTAAAGGCTTTTAGAGTCCTTCAAACACTTGCTCACTTGCTTTATGCTCATTGATATAATTTTGTGAAGTTCATTTTCAAGACAGAGTTAAAACTGCACTGCAGAGTTAAAAATGCTGTGGTTACAGGTCCAAGTGAAAGTGAATGTATCTTTTGTAGAGTCAGCTACAAATTATAGTTAGCTACACAGCATTCCTAAGTCATTACTGAGATCCTGAATCAGTGCAAAAGAGAATTTATAGTTAAAACTATGATGTCCCCTCTGAGGTTTGCTTACATGGGACATTGTATGACAGAAAAAGTCCTTTTCTCATTGATTTGGAAATCTCGAATCGGTGGGTGTCCTTCTGCCACTGATGGGAGCTAAAGGCAGCAGGCAGCACTGCAGGAGCTGCTGTTCCTGCCCCGGGGTGAGCCCTTATCCGGTTAGGCAGGCAGGTGCACATTGCAACCAAAAAACCCTCAGCAAAGCGCTGCTGCTCCCTGACTGCTGCTGCTCGGCCCCAAGGGATCAGGCAGTCACAGCAAGGCTTGCAGGTCCGTCATGAGGGATCCTTGAGTGTTATGGCCTTTCACTAGCAGCATTAAGCAAGAGATCGTAGCAGCATTAGCAAGAGAACAACCAAAAATGGTAGTTTTAGAGTGGTTTCCCAGTTCTTTGGACATCTGACCCTAATTCACAGATCAAAATAATGGATAAAGGAGTGCTTAGGTGGGGATTTTAATGGAAAAATATCCTAGCAAATCTGTCTGAAAACTAAGAATCAATGAAAATACCAGCTGGCACACAGGGCATTAAATCTGGGAGCTCCTGGCACTCACTGGACTCCAGCTGGACGCACCAGGCTTTCCCACCCTGGCTGTAGGGCTCCGTGGGTCGAGGGGAGCAGGCCTGTGGTCCAGGCTGGGGGACTGCCTGTGCAGCCTGTCCTTGTCACAGGCACCCCGGTGACGCGCAGGGGTGCACGGCTGGGTGCACTGGCAGGCACACGGGTGGGTACATGGTGGGTGCACTGGCAGGCACACGGGTGGGTACACAGGTGGGTGCGCTGGCAGGCACACGGGTGGGTACACAGGTGGGTGCGCTGGCAGGCACACAGGTGGGTACGCTGGTGGGTGCACTGGCAGGCACACAGGTGGGTACGCTGGTGGGTGCACTGGCAGGCACATGGGTGGCTACACAGGTGGGTGCACTGGCAGGCACACGGGTGGGTACGGTGGTGGGTGCACTGGCAGGCACACAGGTGGGTACGTGGTGGGTACACTGGCAGGCACACAGGTGGGTACACAGGTGGGTGCACTGGCAGGCACACAGGTGGGTACACAGGTGGGTGCACTGGCAGGCACACAGGTGGGTACACAGGTGGGTGCACTGGCAGGCACACTGATGGCCACACGGGCAGGCACACGGGCAGGGTGCACGGCTTTGTGCGCCAGGACCATTTGCAGAGTTGTCGGCCCATCTATGGCGCTCTGCGGGTGCCGCCTCTCCCGCTGCCCGGACGGGTCAAGCTTCACCTCCGAGTGCCCCGCGTTACCCTCACAGACATCCAGCCGCCACCGCCGGCCGGGCAGCGCCATCCGCGCCTTCCACAGCATCGGCCGGCGCTCGGTGGCTCCTTATCCTCGGAACCCCCTCCCGTGCCAGAGGGAGGCTGCGGGGCGAGCCGGGGGTGCTGCCGGCGGGCCCGGTGCTGTTGCCGCGGTGATGCCGGGCAGCCTCCCCTGCCCGTGCCCCCGCCCCGCAAACATGGCAGCGGCGGCGGCTCCGGCGGGGAGCGGCGGCAGGTGAGCCGGCGGGGGCGGCGGCTCCCGGCCCTGCCCGGCCCGGCCCAGCCCGGCCCGCCCCGCCGCCGCGGGCCGCCCGGCCGCACCCCCGGCTCCATCCGCAGGCCGGTGGGCGAGGCGGCGGCGGGGGGCGGGCTCCCGGCGCCGCCAGGCAGCTCCTCCCTCCCTCCCTCCCGGCCGGCCGGGAGCCCCCGGCGGGGTGACAGCCCTGCCGAGCGCAGCCGCCCCGGCCGGGGCTGCGGAGCAGCGCCCGCTCCCGCCTCGGCCCGCTCGCTGCCGGCTCGCAGCGGGGCCGCCCCGCGCCCGCCATGTGGAAGCTCAACAAGAGCAGCAAAGTTCTGCTGGACGACTCGCCCGAGGAGGAGGAGACGCGTCCCCGCGGGCCGCCGCCCGCCGCCGCCTTCGCGGCCCCCCAGGTAGGAGCGCGGAGCCCGGTTCGGAGGGGTCGTGAGGCTCGGCCCCGCTCCCGCTGCCCCGCTCTCCGGCGGCATGAGTAATCACTTTTCCCACCCTGATGTGCCGGTAGGCTGGCCCTGGTCGGAGCTGGGAGTGTTTGAGCGGATCGTGCGACTGTCAGCCGGTTCTTGGGGTGCTGACTGGCCTATCCAACCCTGTTTCCTTCCAGCAGCCGGCCTCCGGCGTCTCTGGGACTTGCTGCCCTTCATTCCAGTGGCTTCCTACCTCAGGGTACTTTCTCTCCCAGCCCTAGGCAGAGGCACCGCAACCCATCTGTTAAGCACAATACATTAAACAGGGATGTTTAAGAACATAACTTTATTTGTGCGTTTGTGTAGAACCCTGATGTTTTGGCAGGATTGTTTTTTTCTTTGGTTTCACTAATGGTAGTTCACTGTCTTTAAATAGCTGCAATCTTGTTTGAAAGCTTTTGTTGTTAAGTGTTAAATTAAATACTAACAGTGACTTTCTCAACAGATATAACCTGAAGGGAAGGGTACCAGTTGAGTATCAGGGAAAACAACTAAAAAAATGTTTGTTGACTTGCTTTCAAAAACTTGGTAGCAATTAGATATCCATCCAGCTCAGAAGCCTGCTATGCTGCCCAGTACAGCTTAGTGCTGATCTTCTGTTGCCACAGAGTTACTTTGATAGTGAATGAGAGGTTCTGAAGTAAGCAGTTGCCCGGGGTTGCAAAGTAGTGAGAAGAAGGTACTAAAGCCTTCCCAGCTTTCTAACCCATGTTTATCTTGCCTATCTTTCTGAAAGAGCTTGAGTGTGTCTGGATAAATTAGCCTCACCTTGAGTTTCTGGTTGACAGGCGCTGTGAGTTGTCAACACGTGTGGCAATTGCTGAAGAGCAGCTTCTCCCAGTCACAGCAGTTATTCTCTCCATCTTCCAGCAGCCACAGCCACCAGTTTAGCCTTGCCTTGCCCTTGCCCCTGCACAGTAAATAGTAGAGCCACAGCCCTTGCTGCTTCTTTGGCAGCAGCTGGGGAGTTGAACAGATGACTAGGATCTCCTCCTGCAGAAGAAGAATGGACATTTGTTTTGGAGACCCCCTTCAGTGGAGTAAGGGGTACTGTGGGGTTTGAGGTGACCTGAAGTATCTCCCCCAGCCTCTCATACAGCATCTAACCTCTGCCTCCTACAGTTCCTATCCTCAGGTGCTTGTAAGTTTCCACAGTTTCTGCTAAGCTGCTGGCTTGTACCATCATAGCCCTCCTAGACTTGCTCACCTCCTGAAACCCAAAAGCCTCCAGTAAATCCCACTGACTCTTCACTGCTCTTCTCTACCACTAATGATATGAGCCCCCCTTGAGGCTCCTGACCGTGGCTTCCCAGTCAGGAGAGGATTCTTCAGACTTCTGTTCTGACAATTCTCCCAGCCCTCTACTTTAGCAGCAGAGGCTGGAGTTTGTTTATTTTATTTTGCCCAGTCCAATTGTCTTTTACTGTTCTGGGCCTCTGTTCCATTAGTTGAAGTCTCAAGTTATAACGGTGATGACAATGGTTTCTTGTGCAAAAGGTTTGCATTTTCGTGAATTTTAAGAAAATTCCTTTTCATCTCCAGTGGAACTGGGATACTGATTTTAGTGTTGAGGGGTGGCAGGAAAAAATAAATTATTCTGCGTCACTAAATGAAATATTCTTGAAGATAAAGGATTCAGTAAGGTTAGCACAACTGTAGTGTAGCTTGGAGGCGGGAATGAAGATTATAAGCTATTAGTTATTTTGCCCATTAAAATCAAAATATGAAAGGATTGCAACACTCTGCCCAAAATATTTAGCAGTAGTCGTTTTAGAGTTTATGTACACTTTAAGGAAGAGCAGGCTGTATAGAAAGCTCTGACCACTAGATTGGCATCCTAATTCTCATGATCAGGGCGGCTTTTAGGTCAGCCATAGGTACAAAGTATCTAAACCATGGCTGGGATAGGTGTCAAGGGAACCAAATGCACTTGTTCAGTTTGTTGTAGCTGACCTGCTTCATGTTCCTTGCTTTTAGTATTTGAAATTCTTCATGTTTCATCAGATCCTGTATTTTTCTCCCAATAATATGATTGTATGGGAGTGAAATGCAGTAATGTGTAGAGGGATTTGGTAATGATCTGCACTCTCTGCTGCTGCATCCTGGCCTGTGTCAGCCAACCCTGTGGCTTTGGAGGACAGCAGCACCATGAGAGCTTGAGGAGTCATGGGGGCAGTTCTTGTGGTACCTTAGCTGTGCATGGGAATGCCTCAGTACGTGTGTAAGTGTTGTTATGGTACAGCCTGCTGTGAATGAAGGATTACCTCATCGAGATCAGAAGAATCCAGGACGTTCCTGATTTTTTATTGTTAGAGCCAAAATCTAGATAATTAGTGTGAGTGCTTTTTAGTAAATTAGGAAGCCCAGTTTTAGATCACATGCAGAAGCTGACTGTTAGATTTAATTTCCTTTTCTGATACATCATTTGGTAAAAGAGGAGATGAACCAGGCTCATTGTGTTTTGACTTTGATTTATGATATGTTGTTTTCCCAACAACCATATTTTGTCTTTATTTTCTAAGCAATTGGGAAGAAAATCCTTAAGCTTCTACCATTCATGCTATAAATAAGGCTGAAACTTTTTGCTTCAAAGGCAAGAAATTGGTAGTCACATCTATGTCATTAAAGCAAACCACGTTGGAAGTATTCCAGCGTAATGAAATGTTGGTGCTGTATATTGTTTCTTCAAAGCTGAGAAAGAGTGAAGGAATTCTCACTGTGCAACCTAATAATTAGGACATTGCAGTAGCAGACAGCAACAAAGAATTAGTCTACTATAAGTTTAAAAAAAAGCCCAACACAAAAAACCCCTTTGTTACTCCAGAGAAATTTTAATCATCCTATTTAGATATGGAAGCCTGATTGGGGCTTAAGCAGACATTTGAAATTGTAGACATTTGTAGTTCTTAAATAGAAAAGCCTAGTTTGATCTAAAAAAAAGTTTTGACAGTTCTGGTTTTGTGTTATACAGAATGGTTTGATTTTGTTCCAGGGGAGAACAAAAACAAATTTTAGAACATGAAAATTGCAAGGGAGGGAACTGTCAGCCTCTGGCCACTTTTTAGCAAAAGTTTCTACATACATTCAAGTACTTTGAATTGTTAACACTTATTTAAAATAGTAAGGTGTTTCCTGAGATAAGAAGGACAAGTAAATTTTGAAACAGTACTTGTGTAAATAAATGTGTGGATTATTGTGAGGTTTTTTTAGACCAGACAGTTTTAGACTGTATCTTAGAAGTTAATTTTCATTTATGCTTTGAAGCATAAGTATTTTTAATTTACACAATGAAGGTGCTTTATTCACTTAAGTTATAATTTATACATGAAAGTAACTTGACATGCATAAATAGTACACACACATGAGATGAAATTAATGTGTTTTGTGTGTGTCTCTCTAAAAATATGCTAGAAATGTACAGTGGTGCATGCCAAACTTGCGTTCAGTTTGGAATATAGTCATTACGTTTCAAACTGTAGTTGTTTTTTTGGAAAGGGAAAACTGCTGGGTTTTGATTTCTGGAAGGCATTGTTTTGGCAGTTGTGCTGAGTTCTTGATGCAATCTGACCATCGAATCAGTTCTCAGAGATGTCAATGCTGTGTCAATATCATGTGTTACTCTGACGTAAAATGCAACTCCACTTTAAAATACATCTATATATTAGGGGAGGGGATGGGTGTCAGGCTGACCTATATTATCTAATGAAGCTCTGTCTTTCATGTAAAAATATTTCAGAACCCTAGCCTTGATCTGTTCTCCCCAGTTGTATTTTTTGTTATGTTCAAAGAGAATATGTGCAAAAACATGTTTTATGCTGAATTTTGTTTAGACTTGCTCAGGATGTTTGAAGGCTGGCTCTACAGAATTTTAGTTATCTCTTTTAATGAAGATGTTTAAGTGTCTGGTACAATTTTAATACTGGCTTTCATCTTGGAATGAGTTGAACTCAGACAAGCCCTGCAGAAATAGGTGGGAGCTGAGCAGCTTTTCTTATGTTTTACTAATACGTTGAATAAGGGTATTTTTTAATTAAAAAAATAATGTAGAAATGTTAATCCAGGTAATGCCTTTCCTTCACTTTCTAGCCATTTCTGTGTGTCTCGGGCTTTGCCTTCAGTACTCTAAAAATCCCATCATACCTTTTCCTCTCTGCTAGCCTGGTTTCTTTCCTCTTCATTGGAGTGGTTCTTGTGACATTTCAGTGGCATTTTCCCAGCTAAAATCCATCACCTGTATTGTGTCATCATTCTTGAACATTAGATTGTGGTACTGTCAGTGAAGACTTTCCTGAGCCTTCCTTGCCCTGCCTTTCTTGCTTTTCCTCCTTCTTGTCACATACAATCTTTCAGCAGCTTCTTGAATGGGTCCTGTTTCTTTCTCACAGTCTTTCTGGAGCTCTACAGAGCTGACAGTGTCTTTTGGGGCTTTTGGCTTTCTAAGTTTTAAATCCTTTTCATTTTTGAGGTACATCACTTTTTAATTTATACTGTCATTTTTTACACAGTTGACTGGGATCAGATCTGTTTCTCACCTCTTATCCCCTCTGTGTTGGCTTTTTCTTACTCTCAGAAGTCCACAAACCACATATTGTCTGATTGGTCTCCTATTACAGACACCATCACTATATATTTTTTTCTTTCAGCCAAGCCTCTAACCTGCAAGTTGTCTGTGGTTTTTATCTATTGTGTGAAAGAGAATTTGTGTCCTAGACTTCACTGTTGTTTCCTCCATGAATTCCAGGTCAAGTCTGCTTTCTCTCTCTCTTTTTTTTTTTTTTCAATTATTATTTTTTCTTGCTGTCTAGACAGTTGAATTCTTTTGTGGACCCTCACTTCCCATACTGATGGTGATTACTTCCTCTCCAGCTTCTAATACCTATGTTGTGGTTTCCCATCCCCTAGTTCCTGTAAATTCCATTGCTGATATTAGTGTTGTTGCTTATGGCATAAAGTTTAAGTCCTCCTCATCCTTCAAATTCCATTTCTTCAGCTGGCCTCCCTTTGTTTCAGGAAATTTGCATTTAAATCTCTCTCCTTACTTTCAAGGTTTTTCTTAGTGCATCCCCTTCCTCACCCATTTGTCACTTTTATCACTTGTATCTTTCCTTGAGCCTGTTCTGCTTTCCTGGCTCTGATTGCCTGGCTTTGCCAGCAGCAGCCGTGTCTGCCCTCCTCCCCTCCAGCCTAACACAGAACTGTCCCCTCCCAGTGATCCACAGACCCACCAGCATCTCCTCCTCTGCAGCTTTGCTGAGATCTGCTTTCCCCAAGTTATTTGTTGCGTCTTCTTGGGGTTTTGGGAGGTTTCTGAAACCATACTCTCCTGCCACTGCTGGGCTTCCTACCATAAACATACAAAGTAAAATGTAAATGGTTTCGAGAACAAATGAATAATTTTAATTCTTTACTGTTAAAGTAGGTTAAGAATGTTTTCCTTGCTTTTATAGCAACTATTTGCCAGATGGTGTGAGGACATCCATAACATAAGTAGAGTTACTAGAAGTTGCTGAACACTTTACTAGGTAGACTTTTTTTTCAACTCTATCATCATCAAAGGTGTATTTCCAACAAGTTTTGCTGCTGGTTCTCTGTGAGGAGCTCCAGGAAAATGTCTGTGTGATCACTGCACGTGTGATAAAAGCACACATCAAAAGGAAGCTGTACGTGTGCTGCTGAGCACTGTAACAAAAAATGATGCATTCAGCCCATTTTGCAGAAACTCTGCTAGGAAAATATGGCCATTACTCATCCAAGACCTTTATTGGAGACATGTAGTTTAATGGCAAATTCCATGACTGAATAAGAATTGTATATCAGCTACTGTCTTTTGAATTAACATCTATTGGTTTGTTTTCTGGATAAGAAAACAGCAAATATTAATTCCTGCTATGGCTAAGTTGTTAAAAATAACTGACAGATTTTCAGCTAGAAATTTCATCAAAATTGAAAAGTTCACTGGAATAGTTGAATTGTTACAGAAATTGAATTAAAATTTATTATCTGACCTTATTTGTTTCAGCTTTGGCACTCATGATTTTTTGATCTTAATACAGCTGTTTCCATTTCATGAAGGATATTTGAAATATTATAAATTAGGTAAAACTAAATTCTTAATGGCATATGAACTTTTAAAATATTTTAAGGTGATTAATCTTTAATATTCTTCCCAAAATATTTCAGAGAAGCAAAGTCTGAGTAAGATGTATTATAACCTCTTAGAACAGAGATACACAGTAATGTGAACACTTAATAGAGTAACCTTGTGTATTGATGTAAAAACAGAGCATAGGAACCTGGTGTTCCAGTGTTTCTCTTTGTAATGCCAATAAAATTCAGAACTACAGAAGTATTCTTGTATAAATACTTACATTCTGAAATTAATCTTCTCTGGTACATTTGGCCATTTATATCAATTGACAGTAAAAATATGGAAATAATTTAGATATTCTGTTTTAAAATGTAATGGAATGTGAAACAATAACTGAAGTGGTTGAATGAAACAGAGTTTGAAAATGCTAAGCAAGTTCTTAACAGCTGTGGATGCTAAAGAAAAGAGCATCATCTTTATTATGAATACTGAATAAATTAAAATTATTTGAAAGATGAAAACCAGTTTCCCTATGTTTTCACCTCTCAGTTGGTCTGATGAATAGTAGGCAGTTGTGAGAGACTTGAGCCTAGAAGGTGGAAGAATTTTTAAATATGTTGGATGGGTTTTCTCCTATACCTGAAGTAGTCATCCAGACTTTTTAAAGTTAATGGAGTGAAATAAGTTCTTTTGGAAATGATCTGAAGAATTATATTTTAAAAGCAGGTTTCCAAAGTAGTGTTGTCTGCAAACTGTATGCCACAATTAAAGTATATTCTTCAACACACTTATATTTTACATTTTATTTTTCTTTATCATTAGATATTTTCAGGTTTGCTGAAGACTGGCAGAGGAAACTTGCAGCATAGGAGTCACTGTCACTATTTAGATAGTTTGTTGTCATAATAAAGATGTTTTTCTAAGTGTAGGGAGCAATCTCGTGTGGAAAATGATTGTTTATAGGAGAGAAAAAAATGAGTTTAAAATACCAAATTACTCTTAAGCAAGACTTCAGAAATGCCTAGGTTAATACTTTTCATTGGTGACATTAAAAGGAAATTTTCAGTTTACACCATCTGCCCAGATGGCTGGTTAGATTCACTCATTGCTTTAGGGACATACAAATGGAAGATTGAGATCTAGCAGTAGATGAAATATGGACGATCCTGATCACAGTATCTTGATCTCAGTCTAGGATATCTCTGCCAGGAAGGAGCAGAGGCAGTTCACAGTTCAGCACTGGAGTTTTTCTGCTGAACACATAGCCTCATGTCCAAGAAAAAAGTGATGTGTGACTGAGTAATGCAGCCTTTATTTCTTAAAATTGAAAGCCTTGTTTTTCCTTAAAGGCATGTTCAGTTTTGTGTGGGTGTTCAGGTACAGTTCAGCTTTGTTTTTCAGCTATGTTAAAGGAATATTGAAACTAGTAGAGCTGTTTCAGTGCCCATTTACATTTGATCACTGTTGCATCAGTTTCCTAACTCAGAAAGCATATATCCATGCATTGAATTTTTCCAGGTGTATATTACAGGTGAAAAAAAAAATGAGGCCAAATGCCACTGATCTTCTACTGATAACTTTGTTCTTACTCAATGTGTGAGTGTATTTTGTGTTGGTTTTGATTCAGTTCTAAACTTAGATAAACAGAGTGGCTTTGGCATTAATAATCAGCTTTAGTCTTGTTTATTTCATTTTACATTCTATTAAAATCCTTCTCAAATCCAAGGAAACATTTTCTTTTGTTAGCTGTATTTTAAGATGGTGATTTGGCTGTTTGATCTCCTCTTCCCAGTCTGTGTTGTTTCTGGTCAGGCTGTGTATGTGTAGTTGTTCTACTGTTTGGTTTGTAATCGGTGTTTTGGGAATCTTTCCAGCTTCAGGGGTTGTCTTTCAGGTTTGTGATTTCCTGAATGATTTTCAAAATTTTTTTTTTAACCCTTCCCCTCTTCTATCACTGAACTATTCAGTAGGGTTTGTGGAGTACTAGAAATTATGTTAAATTCTTCCTTGGAGTGTATCCCTTCAGGTGCTGTTTGTTTTGGGATTTTTTTTTCCTACTTAAATGGTACATTTGTGGTACATAATCCCATTTGCACTTACAGGCATGACTACCTAGACTTTATGTTACATCCAGTCCTTGATGAGATGTGATGATAGGCAGAGGGGATGCAATAAGTCAGTCGAGGGTGAGAATTGGTTCCAAAAGGACCTACTATTTTAACAATAGCTTGTTTACTCTTATGTTTGCACAGCTAATGCGTGTGTATGTGTGTATGATAGGAAACTCCCTCAACTGGGCAGAGAAAATCAATTATATATCATTTTACTTACTAGAGCACGAGAAGGGCATGCAGGACGAAATGATGCTATTATTTCCCTTAACTCTTTGATGTTCAGCATTCTTCATCTTGGCCTGAATTATGAAAGTGAATGATGTAAAGAGACTAATTAATTACTTTACCACAAAGGAAGCTGAGGGAAGCAGATTACAATTTTGATCTCTGTACAAAAAGGTTTGTGTGCTAGTTGAATTAGTCCCTTGAGTACCTTATGGTTTGCAGTATGTCCAACAAAAGGGCACTTGTTTCCCTATGAAAACACTCTGTGCATACCAACCTTCCCCTGCCAGAACTGGAGGGCTATTCAAGCTGCTGATCAGCATTTCCCACTAGCGTTAGCATTTTCACCTAGAAATATCTAAATACTGTAATGTAGTCCAGGCTTTTCCTTTAAATTGAAGTAAAACAATGAATTGTCATACCTGTAAACCAACCAGACTAAAACATACTGAAATAGTTTATAAGTGTTCAGCATCACTATGTGTTATGCAGCATGATAAAGAGTGAAGATGAGTTTTTTTGACATATAGCTGTACAGCATGATAAAGAGTGAAGATGAGCTTTTTTGACATATAGCTGTACAGTAGATTGTCCTCTAAACAAAATTGATCAACCAAATCATAAGCTTCCTCATCTCAGAATGGTAACAAAAGCAGGGAATTTGTATCAGGAGAAGGGTGTAATAATGTGTATCACTTAAAAATACAAATTATTCTGTAGGTAACAAGGGAAGATGGGTTGTAGTGATGTCTCATCTTTCCTCCTGGGTTCTTCTCAGTGGTGGCACAGGTCCCCTCTCTCCCTCTGCTCTTTTCCTCTGTATTTTTTTTTTTTAATACAAAGCCCATCCCTCCTGCAGGGTGCACTGGTCCCTCCCTCCCATGTGGGCCATGCCTGTTTCTGAACCTTAATACCTGCTCCTGTCCCAGTCTGTTCTTGCTGTATGCCATTTGTCTGCTTCTCTCTGCTTTCCTTAAGGATGGATTTTCCACAAAACATTTTCACATCTAGTCTGTTGGAGATGACTGAATTCAAAGCTACAGGCTGGTTTTGAGCAAAGCATGGGATATATGGATGGACATCGCAAGCACTCTGCCATTATCCAAGTCTCCTTTTTCTTCAGCAGTGCATTTAAAAGGATACTATGAATACTTTCTTGGTCTTCTGCCCCAAAAAACATATTTTAGGGATTGGATTCTCACCAGATTTTCTTGAGGGTTTAATGTATTTCAATCTTTGTATTTAATCTCTTTAAACTTTGTGTTGTCCGCTCACCATCGGCCTGAGTTGCATGAATATAGTTGCTGCAAACGTGTGTCTCATTCCTTAGGTGGTAGCACTTTGTATAACCATGAGTAGTAGCACTGTATTAATACAGAAACACATTCATAGTTGTCCCTTTTTAAAAGAAACAAATAAATACCCTTTTTGCCTACTGTTTATTGGTAATTACATCTTTTGTTGACAGTGGTATTCACATTCTGTTGTGCTGATTCCCTAGCCCTATACAGTGCTCTTTGCATCTCGTGATTTTCCCCTAAAAGCTTTCACTGTGAAAATGCCTTGTACTTTTGCTTCCTTGTGCTCAGCCTTGCTAGAGGCTCTGTGCCTTCACACTCCATCTTTTCTCTCTTCTGGAACATGATATCTCTATGCACTTTCGTAATTTTATTTTCCTTCCTAAGATACTTGGAGAGCTGGAAGAATTAAAATGAGAGGTGTTATTTCTTTCAAAGGTACTAACAGTGTCTTGTTTGTTCTGGAGGTAGTATTGTTGGTTGTTGAAACTGATAGTTGTGCCAGCTCTGGATGTCTGAGAATTTCTCCTCTTACCATATTTCCCCTTGGAGCTTTCCTAGTTCTTGTTGATTTCTTTTTGTTCTTGGGAAAAACTTGGATAGAACAGGTGATGTATTCTCTAGCTCATACTGTGTGCTAGCAGAGACTCCATCATGTTAAGTGTAGGACTTTGCAACCTCATCTTAAAACATGGTCAATGTTTCTCTTAAAAGCAGAGGTATAAAAAAGCCAAAAGGAGTAGAAGTAGTTGAATTTAATTTGAGAGAACTACACAAATCTTAACATTTTTGGTATCCTATCTACAGTTCTCCTGTGTTAGACAGCTAACTGAATTCGGAAGTTAAATAACTTGTTGCAATCTACAGGAAGCAATAGTCTCATTTTGAAAGATAATAGAGTTCCTGACTTTGTGTTCTACCCCAGCAAGTAAGTCTGGCTATCTACAGCTCACTGTATTCCAACATCCAAATGCTATTGGAAGTATGGAGCAATGCTCTTTCTACTCTATTCTAGAAATGCTCTAACCTTGTCCCTTGTATAATATAAAGGATTGCCTGTAAAGTAAGTGGAAACATTAATATGTAAATACATATATATAAAGAGATATAAATAAGTAAATATATTAAAAAAAACAAACATGGGATTTGGTCTGTCAGAATGAAGCTGGTGCATCTCAGTCCCCACATGACTAGAAATAGCATAACACTTTTGTGCTGGTTTTCTCACCTCTTTCTGATGCTGTTAGCAAAGTGAAGGAGGCCTTTGGCAATGCATAGGAGCAAGGATAATGAGTGTTTTAGGTGTCTTGGGATATGTGCATGTGGAGTGCATATCAACTCCTTAGCATTTACTTTAATTGAAAAGGAAGGGGTTGATAAATTTGATTTTTAAAACAATAAGTGGCTGACATAATCAATATATGGACCAGAGTGAATACAGGAGATTTTGTGAACCTGTTGCTTCAAAGACACTTTGCACTTTTCTGTTTTAATTCTGTTTCTTTCCTGAAACTGGGGTTAAATATTTTTGGTCATATGTAGTCATATGTTCTGTTTGTACTTGGGACTGTTTGTAGTCATATGTAGAGAAAAAAAAAAGGCAACATTTTTCTCATTGAAATACAGAGTGCAGAAATTGAAAATTGCGGATTTCCTGAATTCTATGTCCCACTTCCTTTATCTTTGACCTCTAAAGTACTCCTATCAATGATCTTACTTGCCATGTCTTGAAGACAGCACTGACAGTAACAGGAGGGTCTGACAATACTAACATAGTAGTTTAATTCAGAGATGGACAGAAATGCTTCCCCCCTCCTGAACAGCCTTCACGGGCATTTAGCACTCTAGTTTTCTTCTGAAATCTACAGTTGTGCATGGAGGGGAAAGAAATGTGGAGGAAAGTGTTTCTTTGAGTTAAGGAAATGTAGGGCTTTTTAATATGAAGGAGGAAAAAATCCGGAGACATTCCTCTCCCCCCAGCCCACAGACAATGCATAAACCGCCATCTAGTACAGTATTTAGAAAATCAGAGCAGATCCAAACTAATTGGACTAAAGTTTTTATGATGCAAGGGTGTTTCTCCTTTTGTGGTATGGGGTTTTGGTTCTGTAAGGGTTTGATTTTTCATAATTCTAAGTGTAGATTTATGTTTTAGTAGTGGTGTTCACTTAGTTTTGTGTTGTAATCATGTTTTCTCAATTTTCTTTTATGATGTGCCAAATAGAAAAAAAGCATTTATGGATAGTCTAAAATGTGTCAGTCCTAACTGTCAAACCAAAACTGACTATGGGCCTTTTTTATCTTTATCCTTCTTTTGAGAATAAAGACCAGTTTCTTCAAGATGAAGTTTCATCTTCAGTGTCACATCTTGCAACAAAGGTAAATACCTGTTCTTTGAAAATGTAACATTTAATATCTTATATATATATTTCAGTCCATGGGTGTTAGAAAGTTAGCAGTATTTCATGGACACCTGATTAAGGAATTTATATAGTTCATTGATGATTTTATAATTATGTATGATCCTTGGTTAAGGGGTTCTCCTTGAAGTAATATTAGTAGTGCAGGATTATTTGGAAAGCTCCCTTATTTGCTTTTATTAGTGGGGAGTGGAAAGCATCCTGATTTTTTTTTTCCCTCCTAATGATGGCTGTTAAAACGCAAGATGAAAATAAGAAGCCACAGGAATTACTGAAGTCTAAAGAAGCATTAAATTCTAGCTGCAACTAGCAATAAAAACATGAAAAGTAGAAGAGTTTGGGGTTGTTTATTCCATTATATGTCCACTGGCTTTCTGACCACAAGAGGTTAAGGATTTTATTTTGTATCTCTTTCAGGAAAGAGAAGTAGGTAGGCATGCAAGTTAATTTTTTTTACCTTGATATGTGTCCAAGAATCTTCTTTAATGTTCTTAAAATACATTAGTAGAAGATGAAAGAGGTGGAAGTTATTATGATAAGCTTGAGCTTGTTTTGAAATTCCATAGGTATAAAGAAAAGTATTTTAAAATACTTTCATTAGTGTAATAGGATACTTTACATTAATATGTATAAACTGAACATCTGTGTCTGTTACTTCTTTTTGTTCTGCTTCAGATGCAGCATGATTTTCCTTGAAAATAGAAGTCAGATTGTACTATACCTTTTTCCAATCTTTTGAAGAAGTATATTCTTTTTTATGAAAACATAAATTACCATGTATTTTATACCAAATGATAAATTTTTAGGGAGAGAATCTTAAAACGAATCTGTTTTCTATTGAAACTTTTTTTGCCCCTTTCTTAGTCATTCAGGAAGGCTTAGTATGTGTGTGTTCTGACTTATAAAATCAGAAACGTCACCAGATAAACCACTGCCATATTTTTGTCTTTTAAAGTAAAACCCTCTTGTCTTAAAAATGAATTCTCAAGAAAGCACCTTATCCTTCTTCTCTTTCTAAAAGCAATTCTGTGTTTTATTTGGTTGCTCTGCTGTCTTAGAAGCTGTCAGTACAGCGATATTCCAGAAGTTCTAAAATTTTAATATGTTAATAAAAGGCTGATGAATTGCATGTGTGGCCTTTCCAGTACACACATGTCATGAATAAAGTAGTCTCCATGTTGCAACAATGCGGTGAAGAGCAGCAGAATTCTTGAAGAAGGTGGTGGTGGATGAATAGTGTGTGTGCTCATTGGGGAGACAGCCTTCCTGGTCTCTTAAAGCCTCAGTTTTAAGACAGTGTTGATGCCCATTTGCAGAGGAAAGCCTTTGACCTAGGTTTGGGGGTCTAAAAGTGGGAGCTAGTCCTAAAGAATGAGCTTGGAAAATGGTCTTAGATCCTGCTCCTGCAGGAAGCTGCCCACTGAGCACTGAGGACTGCTGATTGCAGTGCTGAATTTTCCTAGTTCTCACATCACAGCTCTCTTGAAAGGCAGGTATAGGTGGTTAAAAAACCTCGTGACATCCCAAAGTGAGGAGCCATGAGGGCTGCTGTGGTGCTCTGCAAAATGCAGAAATTTGGAACCTGTGTTCAGACTCTGTCTGGATGTGTGAATTAGAGAGTAAGTCTATGAGGAGTGACTGAGGCAGCTGGGAGTGTTTAGCCTGGGGAAAAGGAGGCTTGGGGAGACCTTTACAACTACTTGAGTCGAAGTTGTAGGCAGGTGGGGGTCAGCATCTTCTCCCAGTTAGCCAGCAACAGGACAGGAGGAAATGGCCTCAAGCTGCATCAGGGGAGATTCAGGTTGGACATCAAGAGGAATTTCTTCACTGAATGCACTGAAATGGGCTGGCCAAAGAGGTCATGGAGTCACCATTCCTGGAGGTGCTCAAGGAACGACTGGGTGTTGCAACTCAGGTTGACCACCTGATGTTCACTCAGACTCAGTGATCTCAGAGGTCTTTTCCAACCTAAATGATTCTATGATTTGGCCTCTGAAAACCTCAGTCTTTGGGGGTCTCACTGCCATGCTCAGCTTCTGAATTAAAAGTATAGTAGAAACTTCATCTGCAGTTGTTTTTAGGCCAGATTTTGAAAAGAGACAAAGTTTTGAGAAACTAAAAACATCAAGACCTTAATGCACGCACATTCATGGAACCTGATGAGATACATTTGTAGGTCCCAAGGGAGCTGGTGGAGAAGTGGCTGAGCCACTATCCAGTATACTTGAGAAGTTATGGAAATCTGGTGGGATTCTCACTGACTGGAAAATGGAAGACATGACCCCGACTTTCAAAAAAGGTTATAAAAAAGGGAACTGCAGACCATTCAGTCTCATCTCTGTGCCAGGCACGGTCGTGTAGCCAATCCTCATGGAAACTATACTAAGGCTAATGAAAAATAAGGGGGGAATTGGTGACAGCCAACGTGGCTTCATTAAGGGCGAATCATGCCTGAGAAATTTGTTGGCCTTCTACAGCAGTGTTACAGCATTGGTGAATGAGGGAAGAGCAACTGATGTCATCTATGTGGACTTGGGCAAAGAATTTGCACAATATCCATGTCTTTAAACTAGAGAGACGTGTATTTGACAGATGGATCATCCAGTAGATAAGAAATTGGCTGTATGGTCACATGCAAAGAATTACGGCCAGTGGATTAATGTCCAAGTGGAGGCTATGACAAGTGATGTTCCTAAGGGGTCTGGGTTGGGACCAGGCCTGTTCACCATCTTTGCTGGGGACATGGACAGTGGCATTGAGTGTACCCTCTGCAAGCTGGTGGATGGCACCAAATTGTGTGATACTCTCAGCAAGCTGGAGGGAAGGGATGCCATCCAGAGGGACCTTGGCAGGACAGAGGTCAGCCTGTGTTAACTTCGTAAAGTTCAACAAGGCAAAGTGCCAGATCCTGCAGCTGGGTCCTGGCAGTGCCAAACACAGGCACAGGATGGCTGGAGAATGGATTGAGAACAGCCCTGCTGGGAAGGATTTGAGGGTGCTGGTACACAACAAGAACCATTGGTCTGCACATCAGAAACTGGCTGACTTGAGAAAATCCCCACCACCATCAATGCTTTAATATCTGTAAGAAAAATTTGGAGGGGAGTTGGTTTTTAAATGTTGGTTGTCTGTCTTCTTGCTCATTTTGAAGAGGTTTCCTGTCATGTGGGAAGAATGCTTCTTTAATTAAAACTGATCAGCATTTTTATAACTGTTAAACACTTAGTTGTAACTTTATTGAACTGTAGGGTACTTATATGGAAAATTACATCTCTGGCTTTTTATTTTAGCTTCAGGGGAGGAGTGAGGGAAACTGTGGAACAAACAATTATTTCTTCTCAGTCAAGTTCAAGAGGAAAATCCATTCTTTTTATTTATAAAAAATTTCTGCAAGTGTTTTGTGAAGTGCCTCTACTTAACTGGAGAATTTTGATTCACCAGTTGTCAGTCCTCTGTGAAAATACTTGTGAAGGTCTGCTGAAACACGGTCCAAATATAAATTTCTGGAAATCTCATTTCATACATGCTGAGCAGTGCCTTTTTAGGGATTAGCTGCTTAACTACACAATGGTATTGAAAGTGCTGGTTCTCACTGCAGGTGTACAGCAAGAATGCCCTGTAATTGCTCATTTTGCTTGCTAAGACTCTGTCATGTGGCTTGTTCTGGCCTGCAGAGAGTGATTTCTGTGCTCCAGAGCCCTGCTGGCCTGGCAGTCTGGAAGTAGAAGAGTCTAATAGGAATATTCTGAAAGTACGAGTACCCACTCCTAAGGCAGTCAGGGTAAATTCAAACATACTTGAATCTCTTGCTTTGCAAACTGCTTGTCTGGTACCTCTAACTCTGTGACCCACATCTTGTTATTATTGTTTGACTTGATTGAATTCTGTGCTTTTTATCTCTCCCATTATAAGATATTAACCTGTATTAACCACCTCCATCTTATACACAAATTTACCTGTTTTCAGTTAAATTTACGCCATCTTCCTGTTTAGTATCTTCCATCTGTATCTGCATACTTTTTTTGGGTGCAATAAACTTTTGAAATTTGCTTTTAGTACTGAACTACTTTAGTTTGTACCCAACTGTTAGTATTCCTGGTTTGCTGCCTTTTACCCTAATATTTCATGAACGTTTTTGCCCTCTAGCAGAGCTTGAATTATCAACTGTTTGCCTTTGACAGTAAAATTAACTGAAAAGTCTTCCTAGTGATGCTTTACAGTTTCCCGGTAGACACTTTTATTGTTCATTTTCCTGTTTACCTATTATTACCTATTGTCCTTGCCTGTTTACCTATTATGGGAAGATAGTCATGTAAGCATCAGAGTTTGTTGATGTGGTAAAAAATAGTGTCCTTAAAGTAATTTTTGGTAATAATACCTATCAGTTTTGTAGGAGACCTCCAATTTAAGGGGTCCTGATCTGTTCTGGGGCATTTTATAAAGTTAACAATCAGTAGACATTTGTTCCCTGTTTTATCTAAAGAAAGAAAAATTGCGGTCAACATATACAATTTGTATAGAGTTAATTCACTTGAATCAATACAGGGAACAGCTGAAGTCTTACTATGAAGGCTGAGATTAGAGTGGAGCTTAGGGGTTTGGGGAGAGCCATAATGTATGTACAAAACTCTGATTATGGAAGAAAGCTGGTAGATGACTGCAATTTTCAGAGGGTGCTTCAGATGTTATGATAATTGCTGCTAAAAAAAGGTGCGGTTGCCCCTAAACTCCATGTGCTTTATCTTTAATTATTTGATTCTTAGCACTAACCTAAAAGAATGCAAAAAATGAGGGAGTTAGGTTTCTGCTGGCTTAAGTAGTTGAAGCAGTTTTCCACAGCATCACACAGGTACAAAACCATAGCATAAGGAAGGCAGTATCAGTGAGCAGGCAGTGGCCTGTGTTGACCCTTTTCAGCAGCAGTATCTGATAAACCAGATCTGCCTCTGTGATCTCCTCTCTCTGGGGATCTGTCTGACAGATGGGCACTGATCCTGAGGCACTGGCAAAGCAGAGGGAAGAGGAGCGAGCAGACAGCTTGACCAGGGATACAGACCGCATCCTTTGCATGATGTTCCAGGAGGGACTGCTTGTACTCCCACTTTCAGAAGATATACTAATTAAATGGCAGCTTTCTCATGGTGGAAAAAAGTACTTCATAAGCTAGAAGGAGTTAAAGGAAAAGAATCTATGCTCTGGTCTTGAGCTCTTAAAATACCAGTTGGAACAAACCATGATGGCTTTTCAATAGTTTGCCAGTTGATGGATTAATATGTATGTTTAATTTCACTTTTTACTGATTCTTCTAAGTGATTGCACAGGACATTGCTGCACAGGTTTTCCCAGCCTGAAGTGGAAGATACAGGAGAAAATTTATTAATTGCTGTCACAGTCAAACTGCTATGAGACCAGCCTGTATTTCTACTTCAGAGAATACTGAAATGGCTTCTTGAGAAGTTCCTCCTTTGTTTCTCATTAACAGTTTTGAAAAATAGTAGACTGAATCATCCAACATGGTTCTCTAATTCCAACATCTGATGTTACAGTTGTAGTCAGCAATAGTGCTCTCTTCCTTAATAGAGGTCCCCTTCTTTTTTGAGTGTGCAGGTATGGGGTTAGGAAGGATGAAACCCACTAGAGTGAAATCTGGTGAGCAACAAGAAAGATTTCTGCTTGTACACCAGCAATAGCAAGGGTGTGAAGAAGATGGAGCCTGACTGTTCTCAGGGTGCTCAGTAAATGGACAAGAGGCAATAGGCACAAACTGAAATAGAAGAAATATAATTTAAAAATAAGAAAAAAAATGTTTTCACCATGAGGACATTCAAGCCAAGGAACGGGTTTCTGGGGAGGTTTTGGATTCTCCAGCTGTGGAGATACTCAAAATCTGGCTGTCCATGATCCTTAGCAGTCTGCTGAGGGTGACCCTGCTTTAAGCAGTGGAGTTGGACTAGATGGTCTCCAGAGGTCTTTTCCAGCAATAAAGGATGGGATTTCTGTGAATTCTGGATGTCAAATAATTTCTTTTTCCAATGACACAGGAAAAAGTAGTTTAAAGATTTGAGAATATAATCAGGTCAGTTACATTTATAAACCTCCTAGGAAATTTTAGGAGTAGTACTTTTGTGTAGAGATTTACATCATAAAAATGAAATACTGAGCCTCTGGTGGATTGGTGCTTTAAGACCATACCAGTACTGTGTTTTCATACTTTGCATAACTTTAATAGTTTTACATCAAACAAGTCTCCAATGTGGTGAGGAGTCAGTTTACTGAAGTATTATCTTTACTTACTGACCTCCCTTTGACATCTGTTGCAAGGAAGCTAATTGTTCTGGGACATGGGTCTTTCTCCAGGTGCTCTGTGAGGCTGTCATTCCCAACTGATTTAGGTTCTGGCAGTCTGTGACTGCAGCAAAAGTAGATGGTGTTCTGGAAGAGCATAACATGGCTGATGTCTAGGGCCTTTTCCCCTAACATCATGAATCATTGTCTTGAGGTATTAGAGGGTGCACCCCTTTAAATAGGGGGTATTCATATATGGATCTGCTGTCTGAAATTTGTCTAATTTTTCTTGTGATGGTTCCCAGCCCTTTTTGGCTATATAGCTGCTGCATCCTAAACTGATGGCTCGAGGGAATGGTGACTTCGAGATCTTCCTGAGCTGTACCTACCAGCTGATACAGTTGTAACTGTTCCAGCTGCACTCCTCAGTTGGTTAAAAGTGTTTAAAGAGCTCTGAAAAGAAACATAGAAATGCAGCAGGCTGTTCTGAGGAATTTTGTTATTATGTGTCAGCTATATGACAGCAGTAGTCAAAAAACAAGATTGTTGTCTTAAAAACTGGTCAGTAGTTACAAAAAAGTTTCTGGAAGTGTGAAATGTGTATTTGACCATCTCCTCCACTAAGGTTTCAATTCAGGAGTGTGCTACCACTGACAATCAAGAGTGAGTTATTCTCTGCTGGTCGGTGCAGTGAAAAGATGCTTCAGCAGATCGGTGCTGCTGCAGGCAGGTGTAAAAGAGGAGGCTTAGGCATGGTAGGCAGAGGTTCTGGTTTCACTCTTGCACTTCCTGCTTTCTTTCAGCCGAGTCTGTTTTATTTGTAGAAGCCTTTGTACAGTGAGTTATATCACGTATTGGTAAAATATGGTTCACTTGGACATTGGTGTTCTTATGCAGGTTATCCTGACAGTGTTTCCTTTGGAAACCCCAAATAAGTAGTGGAAGTGTATCTTAAATGTTTAGCATACATTTCTCCTAAGGACTAGTTGACAGAAGGAATGAATCAGTTACAATCTGGGTATTAGCCTTGTATATACCTACCAAATACCATGGACATGAAAATTTGGAAGGAGGGGTACAATGTGTACATAGACAATGATTTACATACTGGTAGAAAGAGTGCAGAGCTTGTAAAAGTTTATCCAAAGACCTGCACGTAGAATAGAAATAAAGATATCTGTGAATCAGAATTGGACAAATGAAATTAAATTTTCAAAAAATCTAAAGTTTTAAAGTATGGAAAGCTTCTGGCTGCATGGTTTTTGTTTTTTTTTTGGAAGATGGCTGGGATATCCAGACAGTGCAGCAAAGGTTGGGATTGCATTGGCAAAGTATGTATGATGTTCTAGATTAAAGAAGGTGTATGTACAGGTATATCCTTTTTTTTCCATTGAATGTGTGTGTATAAATGCTTGTCTCCAAGCATATAATCAGTGTTGTTCTTTAAAGGTACATATAATTTAAATGAAGCCTCTTCTATGTCTCAAATTGCTATCTGAAAACTAGTAACAAGGTTCTGTTTGTTCATAATCAGCAAATTTGTTCAATGGAAATGACTTGATGAAGCATCATTTTTGAAAGAAGGATGCTTATCTATGAATTGCATCATCCAGTTTAAAGGGAAAAAGAGTTTTTAAGTGCAGCTTGTAGCTGTATTTTTGCCTTTGGTAGCAAAGGTTCCTTCCCCAAAAGGCCTGAAATAATAGAATTTTAGTAAGATAACAGATGATGGAGTCATGGAATGGTTTGGGTTGGGCGAGACCTTAAAGGTCATCTGGTTCCAACCCTCTTTCCATAGGCAAGGACACCTTCCACTACAAATGATTGGTCAAAGTCCCATCCAACCTGGCCTTGAACAATTACAGGGATGAGGCATCCACATCTTCTCTGGGCAACCTGTTCCAGTGCCTCACCACCCTCAAAGTAAAGAATTTCTTCCTAATGTTTAATCTAAACCCACCCTCCTTCATCTTAAGGCCATTTCCCCTTGTCCTATTACTACATGCCCTTGCCAAACCTCCTGCTTGTCTTGACAGCTTTTTGTTTTGATTATTATACTTCATAATGTATCATATTTTTTAATATAGTCAAGTAACACTGACAGACTATCACTGCTGTTCTTACTAGATCCTGTGAAGAAGAGCAGCAACTTTCATATTCTGTGCTTGGCTCACAAGTGTGTGTTTTTGTGAGCATGGTATCAAAGTAAAAATAACCCATACTTAGTTATTTCACCTTGAGGGAGGGAGAATCAAACCTTTAACAAAGTTTAAAAAGTAATTTATGCTGTATGCTTAATGGTCACAGTAAATTTAGAGAAAACGCTGTAGTGCACCAGTGGTGCAGCACACATGGCACTGGTGAGCCAATGCTCTTACCCTTCCTGCTTGCAGGGCAGGGAGTTGCAGTTTGCTGATCACAGAGAAGGACAATATGTGTAAAGCAGGTTTGAAGAGTTTCATAACGTATGTGGCTGTCCTGTCTCTTGACTCTTTCTAGACGTGACAGTTCGTTTCATTTCTTTTCTACTGAAGCCCTTTAGACTGTCTTTAAAGCTGCCTAGATTCTCTTCTTGCTGTGATACATTAAAATGGAGCCCAGCTGTACTCGATGGCATCACAAAACCCCCGAGGATTTGTACTGTTGCTCAGCAAGGGAGAGCTCTTGCTGCAGTTACCAGAACAGCTCTTTTCCCAGGCATGGCCATCCTCTGCAGCTCCAGCAGCACCACGTGCAGGGGACACAGCCCCAGTGTCAGCAGTGGCAGCCCCACTCTGTTCCTGCCCGTCTGTCACCCACACTGATGAGGATTTCCTTCTCTCTGTAGGTTCAAGGTGCAAGTTTCCGGGGCTGGAAGGAAGTGACATCTATGTTCAATAAAGATGATGAACAGCAATTGCTAGCAGGATGCAAGTCTCCAAAATCCAAAGGGTGAGTAAAGCCATTTGGTCTATCTGCTATTTAAATACTATTAAAACCCAGAAAATAGGTGTGCAAAGTAATGGAGCTGGATGCTGAGGAACAGCAGTGTCCAACTGCTGGAAGTCAAATCAACACAGAAAGTTTTATGGGCAAAGCTATATGTACATTAAGCTTATCATGAATAAGGCATGCTGTATTAGGAAAGGAAAGATGATGTTTTAAACAGTTTTAGGTTTGTCAGGAAGAAAAAGGAATTGAGCTGCATAATAATTTTCTTACTGTAGAAAAGTAGTAAAGGCTTGTGAGTAAAAGGGTCATTCTCACACTTTCACTATCCTCTTAGGGGTTAATTATGGTTGACATTACAAATTCCCTTTTTTACATGCCTTACTCTCTCTTTTGAAGTCTTACTACGCCTAGAAAGGTTAAGTGGAGTAGCTGTACTAGGATCTGCAAGTCTTCCCTGTTGGCACTGAGCCGAGTTTTGGCACAGTTGTGTGCTGGTATGGTGAGGGCAGCTCCCTGGACAGAACACACTTCAGGACACACATCTTTCTGTTACAAGTATGTGTAGGCTTCACCTACATGTGCTACCTCACTGCCTTGATTACAAACCAAATGTACCACATGGCATTAGACTGTTCCTGCCAAATATTAGCTTTGATAAGCTAACAAAGCTAATATCAAAATAGCTGATTTGCTGTAGCAGGCTTTGTCTCCAGTTTACTTTGAAATAAATGTGTTTCAGGATGCAACACCACATATATGCATATAGGGGGGTGTATGTATATAAATAAACAATTCAGAATATAAATCCATATATTTTATTTCAATTTGAGCCTCTTGCATAAAACTTCCCCAAAAGTTCCCAGCCACTAACCCTGTGCAATCTTATGGGTGTTATTAAGATGCTAGGCTACTGTAATAATGCTTTGCAATTGATGATAAGAGAACTATGATAACAGAGTTACCACCAATGTAGAAAGCTATTTTGGTATTACTATGAGAACTGCCTGTTTTTTAAGTTCAGAATGTTTTTCTTTAATTATATACCACAATTTTTACTTTACTTCTAAAGACACATGCAGCTTTTAAGTGTGCTGTTTACAAAATACAAGAAAAGTGTTTGGAGTCTGTGGCTGGTTTTAGCAAAATGAAAATTCTGAGGAATCATAAATTCAAAATCCAGTAAACAAAAAGTGATTTTTAAAGGTATTGGTTGAGTTGCTTCTGTATAAATATGATAGAGCTAAGCTTTCATTAATGGAACAAAGCTTTTTTAATAGAAATATTTAAAAGAGATTCGATGGTGGGTTTAGTTGTGGCTAAGGAATCAATATGCTACTACAGATAATGTTTTCAATTTGCTTTTTATCTCATTGAACCCTCAAGGTTGTGTCTTTCACCCCTGGTGTTCAACCCCTCCTTGTGGCCCATTATTTGATTATACACATAATCCTGCATATAAAGTTATGCATAAATATTTGACATTCTGTAATTCAAATATTTCACACTGCAAAATTATTCTGGTTGAAGATTCTTAAGGGGATAAGAAAAGTAATAATATGAGTAGCCTTTCAAATGTCTGAGAGAGAAGTTCCAGTTATTTTTGGGGTTTGGGAGGGGCATTTTGAGAAATCTTACCAGAAATACAAACAGCTGTTATCACATTATTGTGTTGATTTTCATGAAAAAATTAATAAAAAAGCCTGGTATCTTTAAAAGTCCTAATACTGTGTACATCAGCTATTTTAAGGTATGAGGTTTAACTGGTAAGGTGGTAGCAGGTATATGAAATTGAGTAACATAGTGAGTGTTAAAGCTGATGTTAGAACATTTTCATATTCCTTCTACTACCATAGTCCTAGGTTTTTTTGGTTTTTTTTGGTTTTTTTTTTTTTTTTTTTTTTTTTTTGTTGCTGTTGTTTTTTTGGTTAAAGTCCTAAATTTTTCAAACAAACATATCCTAAAATACTTCATACGTTTCCAAAGGCAGCTCTGTGGAGTTTACCCCACAGGAATGGGGTGGGGATGGTGGTGTGTCAATTCTGTTGTACTAGAAAATGACCATACTCACTCCTCTTCTGATTTATCACTGCAAGATTCGGCTGTGTTTAGGTTTTTGTGTATGTGAGGGCATTTTTCCTGAAGCTGACAGCAATGGATGTGCTGCCACAGGCTGACAATGATTAGCACTCCTTACTGTAAAACATAATTACATTGAATGTTTATTAATAACTGCTGCATACATTCTTAAATGAAGGAATTAATCACAACATCATTGTTATTTTCTAGAGCAAACCTAAAATTAAAGGAAGAGATGAAGTCTGAAAAGAAGCCAGGTTTTTGGGACAGTTTGGTGATAAAGCAGAATGTTCCATCTAGGAAGCCAGATGAGATTGAGGGATGGGAACCACCACAGATTACCACTGCTGACTCTACCAGTGATGCAGCAACTCCTTTAAGTGACTATACAGCCTGGTCAGGCTGGGAAGATGAAACCAAAGGCTCCACAAAATACACAAACCTGGCCAGCTCAGGAAACAGTTCCAGGTGGAGTATCAAATCAGCTGGAAAGCTGGTTAGTATTAGACGTCAAAGCAAAGGTAACCTTACTGACAACTGGGAAGAACTAGAATGATACTGGTAGTACTGGTGAAACACTTTATACATAAGAAGAGAACAGTTCCATGATTTACTCACATGTTTAAACCAAAATCAAATCTGCTCAATAATGCACCTTTATACAGTAATTTGTTTTATTCAGATTGTTACAAATTTTTGCTCACCTGATAGTAAATTTTCTTATTACATTGTTAATAGCTATGTTTTCCACACTGAAAAAAAGTAGAGAATCTATTTTGTGCCTATATTTCACATTCAGACTCTGCAGTATGTCAGATTGTTGGTTTTACCAAAAAAATGTAATTCCTTAGTGAATGTATACACTGGTTGTAAATTTGACTGCCTTATGAAGGAACTGCCACTAGCCTGAGGTCCTGCTTCTTTTCTGGTATTTGAGGGCCATTCAAAATTTTAGTTTTGATGCTGTCCCTTTTTAACCAAGAATACCAATCTGTCGCTTGCAGGGAGAGTGCTTGTACTTAGCACTGTTTTCCAAATCTTCAGCCTCAGCTTATGCTTCAGCTGTGCACACAGGATGCTTAGTGTCACATTGTGCTGTACTCTGTGTGACATGGGAAAATACTATTCTGATGTAATTCCTTCCATTACAGGGTTGTCACCAACAGTCAGGTCAAATGGGTCTTCCAGAGTTGGGGTCTTTTTTGTGTTTTGGATTTTTCCCTGGTTTTTTTTTTGGTGGGTGGTTTTTTTTGGGGTTTTTTTTTGGTGTTGTTTTTTGTTTTATTTTGGGGTTACTTTTGGTTGCTTGCTTTTTTTTAAATATTGAACTTCTTTTGACAAAGCTAAGTTTCTCAGTTTTTAAGATGTATGTTATGTCAAAAACAGAAATTACTGAAAATTTGGAAAACAGCATTGAGTAAAGTGTAAGATGATGTTAGTATTCTGGAGGAATATTGAATCTGGATGTGGGAATAAGTTGCTTCTTATGGAAGGGCATAGGTTTTCATTTTTTTACAATAGCTGATACTTGTTCTTCAAACAACTTTTTTGGTTTTGACTGTGTCTTTCCTTTCTTCCCACTGCATAAGCAATGATTGAATTATACTCCAGCATTTTCAGGGTAGCTGAGTAACTGAGCCATTGCAAGTATGTGCATGCACACAACATTTGTTGAAAAATTCCATCTTATTAGCTACTGATATTTTGAGTTTTTGGTAAAAGAAGGTGAAATATTAAACTTGAGATTTGAAATGTATATATGACTAATAAAAGTGCCTCTTTTTAGCATATTGTCTCTCACTAGTGGTGCAGCTGATGTCAGATCCAAAGTCAGTTTCTGTTTTGTTTCTATGACCCACACAAAGACTATTTTAAGATTCATGAATAAAAATCAAACCAAAAGTTTCGTAAGAAATGAACAGTAGGCCTTTTCTCTCCTGATTGTTAAACTGGTGTAACAGAACTGAAACTTGACTGTCTAGCAATATGGCCAGTGCAGTCAGAAGATGAAGCTAGTATGTCAGAGAAAATCAGCATTTTTACAAGAAAGTATAGACCTTTATATAACAGAGGTCTTGTAAACATATTTTTGCAAGAAGCTTATACTGATGAAAAGGGATGCATGCAATTTTTTCTAAGCTTGTTTCTGTTACTGCCACATTACTCCTCCCTTAGCTCTCTCTTTCTCCTCTGCCAATTCATGTGTAGTTTTCTGGCTTGCAGTTCCTGCATAGCTATTTTTTGGAGATTCCTGCTGAGATGTGCCTGGAAGGAAACCTGTAGCAAAATGGTTTTAGTAGGTTGGGGTTTTTCTCCTAATATTGATAGGATGCTAAAAGATGTCGTTCTTAGGTTTACCAAAAAGAACGGTGATGTTTTGTGCTACAAAACAGAATTTTAAAACTGGCAAATATACTTGTAAAATTTGCATTAGATATTAAAAAGTATTCATAGGGGAGAAAAGGTTAGCATTTATATTGCATTGTTTAGTCTGTGAGTAAACTCTATTTTTGCCTTGGGCAAATATGTATGCTGAGGTTAACTATAGGAAAGAATTAGTATTCTTGGGTATAGTATGCTGCATTTTATAGTTTATGGAATACCCTCTAAGGCATGAGCTAGTATTTAATTTGGTTGTTGGTGCTGATCTGAAAGAACAGAAAAAGATCTGTTAGCAGACCTTAATATTCTCAAAGATGGACTGAGAACTTTTAATTTCACTCCTGAAGAAACTATTTATACTGTGACTAGTAAGGGTTTTGCCTTGCACATTATACTGTCAAGTGCCTGTTTCTCACCTTGATGATGTGTTTGATGCACAGCTTAACTGCAACCTTTTTCAATTTGTTTTTAGATGTATGATAAAGAATATGCTCACCAATATGAAGCCTATTATAAAACAAAAGTGGGAAATTGAGATGTGTAAAATTCCAGTTTCACTCCTAGTGATGAAAGTTTTGATGTGCTTTTTAAGTGATATTTCCTCAGAAATAACCATTTTAAGAATCAACATTATTAAATTTAATATAATTTATTGTTATGCTTTAATAATGTATTTGTCTGTTGAGAACTCACTGGTGTGAGCTTTCCTTCTCTCATGTTTGTAAATGTGTCTGAATTTTCAGAATGGGGTCCTTTCATCTTTTACCTTTGTTAGATGCTTAACTACATTAAGTGTTATGAGCTTAAGCTATACACAGCTCCATATGTGGAATAAGTGTAGAATATGTCCCTTAATATTTGTTTTGAAACTGCATTTCGATCTATGTGAAATGTTTTAGAAGAAGGTAGCATTAAGATGGTATGATAAGATTGCACAAAATAAAATATAGTTTATACTGCTTTCTCGTAGCCAATCTGCATGATTGTTGGCGTGGTTTTAACGGGAATTAAAAGCTTTGTGTGGCTGTTACTAGTCACTTAGCTCTGAGCAAAGTCCTTTCTGAGTATTTTTATTTATTAGCATCATTTGCAAAAAGAAAAGTAGTATTTTCCATATGAATAAAGGTTTAGTTTGAACTGAAAGGCTTTATTCTTTGGCTTTTTTTTTCCATTTGAATTTGTCATGTGAATATGCTTACATTTGCTTGGACAGGTTTGGCCACCACCATATAAGAAGGATAATTAAACTATTAAACAGTGTCCAAAGGAGGGCCACAAAGATGGGGAAGGCCTTGAGGGGAAGCTCTGTGAGGAGCAGCTGAGGTCACTTGGTCTGTTCAGCCTGGAGGGGACTGAGGGGAGACCTCACTGCAGTTACAGCTCCTTGGGAGGGGAGGAGGAGGGACAGACCCTGATCTCTGCTCTGTGGTGACAGTGACAGGACCCAAGGGAATGGCCTGAAGCTGTGTCAGGGGAGGTTTAGGTTGGATATCAGGGAAAGGTTCTCCATCCAGAGGGTGGTTGAGCAATGGAACAGGCTCTGCAGGGAAGTGGTCACAGCACCGAGCCTGACAGAGCTCAAGGAGCATTTGGACAATGCTCTTGGGCACATGGTGTGACTCTTGGGGATGGTGCTGTGCAGGGGCAGGAGCTGGACTCAGTGATCCTTGTGGGTCCCTTCCAACTCAGCTGATTCTGTGATTCTGTGACGTTACTTCCACCACTATAGAGCATGGCCAAGGCAGTGATAGTAACGTTTGCCCAAACTCTGTGAATCGTGCTATCTCAGAAGCAGCATCCTAGATTTAAAGCATCACACACTGCTTTTACAGTGGCAAGAATTCATTGGTTTCAACAAACTAAAAATATTTTGGTATTTTTTGGTTTAAAATAGTGTGGGGTTTGTTAGTTTTTTGTTTTGGTTTGGTTTTTTTTTGTTTTTTTAACTTCTTGGCAGTTGTGAAAGTTTGGGCAGAGCAGCATTCTTTCCCTGAAGATTTCCCAGCTACATGCAGAGTGGAGGGCCTGAAATGCTTTTGCTCCCCAACAAGGTGACACCTGCACGGCCTGGCCTGTGACACACGAGGAGCAGCCACTGCTTCCAGTGGAGCAGCTGCAGAAGGGAGTTTATTGTCAGTCTCCCATTCCTCTACTCCAGTCTGCTGGCACTGTGGTTGTCTACACAGACTAAGCAGGGAACATTTAGACAAGATGTTTCTTGCCATAATGTGTGAAGTAACTAAAGCAGAAAATTTCATTCATACAAGTTATACTCTTAGTGAGGAGAAAAAAGACTGCATTGACAGGCCTCTGACTAGACACAGGTGAGGCAGGTGCACAGCCAGGCAGGTGCAAGGAAGTGGAAAGGCCTGCATTTCCAGAGCCTGAGCAGACAAGAACCCTGTCTAATTTTGAGCATAGATGTTCCTATAGCCAGGTGAATGCAGCCTGGCATCTGTTCAATTTCTGAAACTTATCAAAATGCTTGTTATTGTATGACAAAACTGTAGGCTGTGTGCAATCTGAAAACATTAATGTGCATGTTGTATAACTGTTTCTTGCATATCCAAACTGTTTGTGCTAATTTGGAGGGGTTTCTTTCATTCTTTCTGAATGCCTGCTACTTTGTTTCTGATGTATCTGGTAAATAAAATCAGTACTGTGAAGAGGAAAAGTAATTTCCTAGAGGGCTTATCACCAGCAACAGTTGGCAAAGGTATGTATCGTTAGATACTGTCAGTCTCAAAAATTTCTTGTAGCACAAATGATTTGTACCATATAAGACAGGGAATCAAACATACAGGCAAAAAAGCCAGTTTAGAAATCAAAAGGAGAGAATTACATTTAAGTGCCATCAGCATCATAGCAGAAAGTAATGTTGCTTCTGTAGTTACAAAGAAATAAGGAGTATGAAAACAATAAAAAATAGGAATATAAATAATAGGAATTTTAATAAAATATATGATAGTAAACAAAGTGTAGGGAGATGATGGTTTTTCACATAGCATCTACTGAGTGTTATCACTGGTAATGAAAAAAGAAATACCTACTCTGCACTTGGGAAGAAATTTTTCCTATTCTGTGTCTGGCACTTACTAAAAGATGCAAGAAAGTGAGAATATTCTTTACAGGGCCATAACAATCTGGTAAAAGCTTGGCTGGCATTTAAGATTTTATGCTCTTGAGACCCAAATAACACTACTAGAAGTTTTATGACACATTTTGAACTGTGAGTTTGCTATTGGAAAAGAAAACGGATTATTCTTGCATAGAAAAGTGCACAGCTGTGTTTTCTGAGATTGGTTTGTGCACTTCTGAAAATAATCATGTGATATTTTGCTTTCTAGTTGCTCCAGCCCCTTGTACTGAGGAGACTGAACAGTTGAGTTTAAGCAATTTTTCAGAGAATTGGCTGGTTTCATTATTTGAGATTGTACAGTAAAATATATCAGATTTGATATAGAAATATTCCTATAAATTAGCAATGTCTTTTGGCCTTTTTTATCTTGTACCTTTTTCCTTGAAACCCCCAAATGCTGTGGTCTTGACCATGTTGTTTGCCCAGGAGTCTTGGATTCCCTACAAGGTTGCACTGCTAAATTCCTCTGCTATTTGAGGAATGGAAGAAACAGTGGTGTGTGTTTGTGCTAGAGACAGGATGGGAGGCAAATGTATCCTGACACCAAGTACTGTACGTGGCATATTATTTTTTTCTGCTATTTTTCTAATATGCAAGATGATTAATATTATTTTTTAAATTTATTTTATTTTTGTACTTGTTTTTAGGAGGGGTGTCACACATGCAAAGACATCCTGATTACATGAAGACCCACTCTTTGGTGTTTCTCTCATGACCAACACACTCCTTTTAGGCTGAAATGCCTTCAGTTTAGGTAGTGCCTGTAAACAGTTTATCTTCTGAAGATTTGGACAGAAACTTGGCAACCAACATTTGATAGGACAAAAAAAGGAAAACAACTCAAGCATCACTTCCCATTAGGAAGTAAACCATTGTTTGATGGGATGAAGCACAAGATTCCCAGAAGTCACCCTACAGATAGAGTAAATCTGCATCTAGGGTTATTTTAGACACTTAATGAAAAAGATGTGTGCTCTTTTTTTTTTGTTTTATAAACTAACCCAAAGCGCAGTAACCCATCTGCCCAGCCTGGCCGCCCCAGTGCTGCCTGCCTGGGAGCAGCTGTGACCTGAGCAAACCATGAGGGTGAGCAGCAGCTGAGGCCACCGGGCAGGATCTGAGCTCCTGAGCTGTGCACTGAGGCCTGGATGCACTGGGCACAGGGGGAGGGTCTGCAAGACCAGGGAAGGAGCTGCTGTTCTGGCATTGAGCAATGAAGCACACTATAAAGAGAAGAAGTGCAGAACATCTGGGAATGTTCCTACAGCTGTTAGTACCAGTCATTATTAGCAGCCCAGGGCTTTAGTCTTAGAGAACCAGAACTAACACTCGTCTAGTCTTTTTTCCTGGTGTTCCAGTTCAAGACCAGGACTTTTGATGAGCAACTGAAAAAAACATCCCCTGTGCACAGGTACAAACAGCAAGTTCTGTTTGTTTGTAGCTTGGTGCTCTTAACTTGCAGCAAACACTTCTCCAGATCTATTCCATAGTACTATGCCTATAAATTAGACTTAGTTGATGAAAAATGTAAAGGTGGGTGCAGGCAGCAGAAGAAACAGAGGATCAGCAGAAGGCCTATGGGCAGCTTGCAGCAAGAGCTGAAGTGGTGGTAGGATTAACTTACTGAAGTGAGGGGGCTGAACTAGGCCATGGAGCAACACCCATCCTGGTGGTCTCACTTGTGGCTGCTAAAACATGGTCAGGCTTCAGTGTAAGACCAGGGGAAGGGCACAGAGGGCACAGGAGCAGGCTGGGCACGGTAAAGCTGTGTAAGGGAAAACAGCAGAGCTGCAGCCTGGGACATACAACTGCAGGAGCTGCTGCATTATGGTCAAACATATCTGGTTCTAGTGAAAATGCTGCCAAAATATTGCTTTCATAAATTCATCAAGTTCTAAAGGGATACCATTGAGTTCAGAAGGGGAAGGCAGGTTTGCAACTTTAAAAGTTTCCAGTAGGAATAGGGCTAAAAATAATGGCTGTGCCTGAGAGAATAATAGGGACCAAAACATTGGGAAGGGGTGCTCTCAGCATGCAGAACTTTGTTCTATATCTGAGCATTATGTGGGAATGATAACTGACCTCAGCAAACAACTTATTCTTCCATTATTGTTTTGCTATAAATACTGCAGGAAAATAGCATTCAAGTGGGAAGAGCATATAAAAATCAAGTAAGTAAATTTTAGAATTAAGTGGTAGCTGTTGATGTAGACCTTGAAAATTGTTAGAAAAACTTTCAGCTGAAGACACAATGACTATAAAGTGCAACAGATATAGAACTGAAGATGTTTTATTCATATTTGTAGAAGAATGTACACATAAATATGCGGGAAATAAGCATTACTGGCTGACAGGTAGAGGGCCAGGTCTGTGTGTAGCACAGAGGATGGTCCATAGGAATCAAAAGAAAGAAACCCAACCTTACTCTCACCTCTCATGTCCTGATCCACTTATCCATCATGTCCTTCAACAGAGACATTTTAAGCATTAAAGGTAACCCTCATCCTACTGAACTCTTAGGAATTTTTGCTGGGAATTATGTTCCAGTGTGTTTGAGGGTTTGGACCTGAGCCTTGCAGATGAAAGTACAAAAACACTGCAACCAAATAGCATAATTAGCTAATGTTTCCATATTCTGAACTCTAATTTAACAACTGTCTCCAAACATTTGATATTGATTTATTTAATGCAGGTATCTATCTATCTGCCAATTCAAGCAACTTTAGTTGGATATTAAGGGTCTAGCCTTCCTCTAAGTTCTTTGCCAGTGATGGAGCTGTAAATATGCTAATCTGTGCACCATGAAATCCAAAACGTTGTGCTACTGTTCCCCATCCTACCCTCTCCTTCCTGCTAGCCCTCACTGCTTCTGCTTTCTAGACTGCAAAAGGCCACTAGTCCTTTAATGCTAGGCCTAGTAGACACCTCTTGGTTTGAGCTTGGTGTTTTCCTGAAGTTCAGGTTCTTCCTTTCTCCTGAAGCAACTTAATGTATCTCAGGGATGGGGAGCAGGGGGAAAGAAAGAGCAAGGTCCCACTCCTCTGTTTTCTCCAGGCAACAGCCTCAGTCCTGTCTGACTCCAAGGAAAAAGGCTCACACAATGCTCTTAGGAGGTCTATGGCAACATATCTTTTCCCAGAAATAGGTGAGCAAAACTGTTGGGAGAGAATGTAATAAAAAAGGCAAGGAGTGTCTCAGAGACAGGTTTGGGAGGCGGTGACTGGGGAGTGGGAAGGGAGACCTTGTTTTTCAAAATTGTAATTTCAAGCTCTTTGTGGACTATGGCAGTGAATATCCTGATTGCCTTTGAACTGCTATTCTAAGGACTAGAAATCACTAAAAGCCAGATCACCCAGGATTGGGAAGTGATCATGGAGGGGCCACAGTTAAAACATGATTTCCTACCACTGCCACTGCAAAATCTGCCTATAAGGAGGATCCAGGTTTGAGGACAAAAGCTGTCCCCAAAGAAAAAGCAACCTCTGCTTTGGAGATTCAGAACACATTTCAAGGCACCCTTTCTGCTGAAGGGGAGAGTGCATGCTCTTCCTCCTAGGACAGCAGCACCCAGGAGGCCAAAGAGCAGAGGTTTCACATTAAGGCATAACCCTTCTCATGGTTACAGTGCTTTAGGTTACACGAGAGAGTGCTGGAGTAAAGGAAAAGAAGATAAATTCAGGCTGTCAAAATATGTTCTGTGCTGCAGGTAAGGTATTAAAAATTGTTATCCCAAAGGTGAAATCCTTTCCCCATTCTTCATGTGCTTTAAATTAAAAAACTCAACAGACCGACACAAAAACTCAACCACCACCAACCCTATTACCAAAATCACTGCTTTAGCTTTTCTGCTTCAGTAACACAACTGGAAGTTATCTTCTTATGCATCCAGTGACCTCACACCACACAGGCACTCTTAATCAAGCTCTTATTTGCCTTAAGTCTAAGCAATGTATTCACTAAATATTTAAGGAGTTTGTGGAACTGTTCCCAAAACTCAGTTTTGTCAGTCTTAAAAGCTTATAACACTGCTCATGACAGTGTGATTCCACACTCAGTGTTTAAGATTTCTTAAATAGTCTCGAACTGAAATGCTTCTCATTTCTCTTATCCAGAAGCAATGTTTAAAAAGCCACTGTACTGGCTTTGGAGCCTTGGGGTCCTGGTAGGCACCAAGTTGAACATGAAATTTTTTTTTTTTTTTTGGTCCAAACCCGTCTTAAAATGGCTTATGAGACCTTAAAGTCATTTCTCTCCCTCCTCAGTTCAGTGGCTAGGAGAGAGGTTTCCTCTCAGCTCCCTTAATACCTCTCCCCAGCTGTCACCTTATTTGTCTTTTGAGTGCTGGGCATCTCTCAGGTCACAGTGTAAGAGCTTTGCCCTCTGTCTGCAGGAGAGGTGGTTCTGCAGGGGGAAGAGCTCACAGCAGCATCAAACCAAATGCTGGCTTTAAAACCTTTCCTTCAAGCCCTCAGAGAAAGCATCCATATATTTACAAGAAGTTTTATGCAGGGTAGCAAAACTGTAACCATGATAAAGGAGTGATTAGTGGATGTCAGCCACCAGCAGCCACTGTCAGGGTTACTGAGGCCACAGAGACAGGAAAGCATCTGAGCTCTTACAGGAATTAAATAAATGGGGTACAAATTGTTGTTAAAGAAGGGCTGCTGGGCCCTTAACAAACACAGTGGCTGCAGCAGTGCTTGGCTGGGAAAGCAAGGCTTGCAGCAATGCTCTGAATGAACAGCAATAAGAATGGAGGTCCTTGGATCCACACCTGACCTTACTTTCACCAGAGCCAACACCTGCATGGAAATAAATTAAAAAAAAAATCCACAAAACCCTGTACTGAAAAATCCACAAAAATCAGCAATCCAATTCAATCACAAAGATTTAAGTTAACATAAAACTATTTCTTGAGGACATAAATATTCTCCCTTTCTTGTGCAGTCTATTAACAGCCCAGCTCTGCTATTACAAAAAGGGCTAATACAACAAACTACTGTAAAGCAACAGCACTAGGACTGCTTGTATGCTTCTCACTCCGTTACCAATTCCTATAGACAACAGGCTACAGAAAGATCTTACACAATTCAAATGGATTCATCTCTATGCACCAGAGGCTTCTAGGAATAACAGATAAAAACATGATTTATTACGCTGTACAAAACTGGATTCGGAACAAGCAAGTGCAGAATTTGGTACATGATTTATTTTTTCTTACATTACATATTGTTAAATTTCATTGACAAATCCAAAACTTCCACAATTTTTCCTTTACCTGCTTAAGCCAAGCAATTTTGTTCTACAGGATAGAAAAAAAAATAGCTTCCTGGAGAATTTATCATCTGATTAACTTGGCAGAAGGTGCTCCAGCTCAGACTGACTTTCAGTGTTTCCCATAGCTTGTCAGGTTACAACCTCAGTTGGTAGCATAGTGTTCTGCCACTGTACCAGTCTAGGAACAAGCAACTCCATCCTCATGAAATTTCAATAGTGTCTTCTTCTTAGAAGATGAAATTAATACAGTTGCACTTCTAGACATTCCAAACAGTATAAATGAAGGCTGTAGCTACCATCAGAAAGATTTCCAGTAGCCCCAGATTGGTCTCATGAGTTTTGCAAGATGTGCTAAGACAGGTTAAATGTTTAATAAAGTCCTTAAGAAAAATAAATATTTTTTGCATAATGTATGTACAAAAATTGGTCGATTTCCTTCATTCATATAGGTTCAACAGCAGATATAACCACAGTTATATTTTACTCACTAGCTCCTAATAATGAATGCCACCTTCATAATGATGTAGTAAGAGTCTAAGAGAATATTGGCCTATCCTTTATAATAGTGCAAATTATATGGAGGTGTTTTGAAAACCATGGCTTATAGAAAGAAGGATTAACAAAAAAAACCCTCCTTTGGTCCCTGCAAGAGTAGTTTAATTCTTCCATGAAACTTTCAAAACTCCCCTACATAATTTTAACCAACTATTAAGGCGTCAAAAGCATAGATTTAAAGTTGAGATTAAAGTGGTCTTTCTTGGACTTGAAAAAAAGTCCACTGGAGATTTCCTGACAACGAAATTTTCTTAATGTTTCTCCTTTCCTCCTTGCTATTCTGCACAAAAGCAATATGCCAAATGAACCTCTCTGATAATCTCCCCCATGTATTTATTTAAACTACAATAAAACATTACACTTAAATATATTGCACAAAAAGCGTAACATATCCTGCCTGACTCTTCACAAAAATGGCCACAAACACAGGAGAACAGCTACTGAACATCTCAAAATTTGAAGAGATCAATAAAATGCTGAGGAGATACTGGCATGAGACAGGTGTTTGGATCACTGGCTGTGCAGGGGTGTCCTGTATCCTGAAAAAAGGAGAAAAATAACTAAGTACTCTTTCCATATTCAGTCTCCCTTCACCTCCAAATTTAGGGTAAAAAACCCCAACAAAACAAAAAAAAAGCCTAATCCAAAACAATTCTCTCCTACCAGAACCTGAGCTGGAGCCCTTGAAAAAGTATCATCTTCCTTATTCATTATTTTTCAATAAGCATAACAAAAAGGCAAAAAGACAGCAGCTTTAACTGAACCTAAATTATCTATTTAATCAAAACCTGAAGTCAGCTATTGCTTTGGGGGAAAACGAGTCCCTTGCTTTGAAAATGATGGGCAGCAGATATTTCCTCAAAAAACCTGAACAGTGTGTTTGAATTCCTTAAAAGCTTTTCCACCCTGCTACATTTACCCCTCATCTTTCTTTTGTCTTTCATGCCTATCTTTTCCCCAAGTGAAATGAAAGCACTGCCTTAAAACAGCAGTTGGCACCTAGGCAAGGTAGGAATAGAGAAGTAAGACAAGGTGGAAAGGCTTTGCTATTACAAATTCACTAAGCCTGCAGTGCTTTCTTTCCTCTTACAGAAATTTGACCTCAGCAGACCGCTCTGATTATTTAAGATTCAAATTCTGCTTTGAACAAAAAGTTGTAGTTTGCATCTTATTAAAACTCCCTAAATAAGGGAAATGCAGAGGTGTAATGAGAAGGAGTTCCCAGACAGTTCAATGGAGAAGTTAAAAAAGCTTGTCAGTGTTGTTTTAAGGCTCAAAAGTCCTCACCAGGCTTTAAGGAGTTTCTGTCCCATTTCCACCAATGTTGGTGAATGCACCATGTGAGGCAAGAAAACTAGATAAATACATGACAAACAGGCTACTATGGTCCTCATTGCTTTTGTTTCCATAGGAAATGAAATTACATGCCATTCTGTTAACAGAAGGAAAGAATCTCTAAGTGTTTTTCTTTCCCCACTGCCACATTCCCACCCGAAGCCTTTTCAACACCAAAGTGCACCAGGTGAAATACATTCTAAATACTGCTCAGCTCTTCCAGTGAAAATTATTACTGAATAGATTTATTATCTGTGTTTTTTCATTAAGCCTATGGAGGACTACAAGAATACACCAGGTGGTATCACCACCTCATCCTCCCACTCTTTAATAATTGCTTTAACATCACCTGAGAAACAGTGGTTAGGTTCATGACACAGAGGGAAAAGACAAACAGACATAAAAAGACAGACCCAGGTAGAACTGCCTATTGGGGGAATCTGCAGATGAGAAAGAACAGATGACCAAGACCAAATCAGAAGTGTTAACACTTTCATCTTGAGATGACATCTGCAAGGAAGAGCTGCACCACTCCAGAAAACCCTCTTAAAGGAAGCTGCTAATGGACTATTATCTTCTCTACCCATTGCCATGTCAATGTCATGTCATTACTTTCCAGCCTCCAGGAAAAAATACCATTAGAATTACAGTTCTGTGAAACAAGGTAGGGTTTATCCTCTTTCTTATTTGTGCTCCTGAATATTCTGAGTTTGTAACATGCTGCTTTCTCTGCACATCATTATAAAGCATTTTTGAAAGTTCTAACCAGTCAGGAACTACAGGTGCAATAAAAATCTTAGGTATCAGTTATTGGTGGTTTTTAGTTATTAAAAAAAAAAAAATTTACAGTGAAAAAAATGATGAGGACTGAAAAGAAGAATCACAACTTTCTTGTAATTATGAGTATTCCTCATTTCAAGAGAAATACATTTTCTTGGGAATAATAAACTAAATGATAAAATAAAACCACTTAATAAAGTGTTAAAATCATTTGATTTCAAAGTTTCAAAGCTAAAGCAGACTTCTTTCAAAGCAAGAAGAGAATTCCCCAGGAGGAGTGTTTACTGGCAAATGTAGTTGTTTTCCTCAAAATCTAGCATAGCTAGACATTAAGAAGCTCTGTAAAAGTATTTCTTCATTCAGAAGGGAACAATATAATTGCTTCCCTTGACTATCTCAAGTCATATGCAGCCAGTTTTGGGGAATTTTTTTTCAGAGAAATTCTCCAGAAAAGTAAATACAACTACAGCATTCCAAGCGCAATAAAATCAATTTTAGTACCTTTGTATGGAAGTTATCTGAGGCACATGTTACTCTTCAGATTTAAGTACTAAATTAAATACACCAGGGAACGTAGGAAACAGTTTATAATAACACTGAGTGCAGAGAAACCTGTTTCTTAGCAAAATCTATCTGATCCTACTGACACCTATGCTCATTAGAAATTGAATTATGGCTCCTTTTTTAAATGGTATTAAGAGGGAATATGGCAATAATAAAAGACAAAATGATGAAAAGCTGAAATGGGAAGTCATCACTACCTTTATCTAAAAGGGAACAAGAAACAAGCTATTCCTGCTGTTGAACTGATATGCAGAAAGAAAAATCAAAACAAAGAGCATCAGACAATTAGAAAGGAACACATTAATCACTTTGACATTATGGAACAGTCAGCAATGAAAACAGATGAGACACAAGAAATACCTGGAGTAACAGAGCAAGGTGGTAGTCCTTTGAAATCGTGAAGAAGGAAGCAGGAAGGAGAGCCATAAAGTAAAAGAAGCAGAGTTAAGGTTTATTTAAGCAAAGGTTGATAAGCCATTTAGAAAAAGTCTTTTATTCTTGTGGCAAAGCACAAGCAGCTTTGTGAGAACCAAAATCAGCACAAGGGGCAAGAAGACTAAAACCAAGTGTTATGCAAAGTGATTACACTGTTTTCATAAAACCCTGGAAACTGAAAGAAGAAAAGATATATCAGCTTCTGTGGTCATGTCTGAGATAACTGAGAAGTGCTACTAATTAAGCTCAGGAAAAGAAAAGAACTTGCCACAATTGCAATGGTGCCTAGTGGAACAGAGAAAATAGTATACATGAAAGCACTCACAGAGGTATCACACAATAATTAGTCATTACTTCTGCACTATTGAAATTACGTGTTTTTTTTCAGTTTCATCATGGACAAATCCTTTAGCAAGAAGTCATTTTGAAAACAGATGTTCAATATGAAAATTTTCCTATGACTTCCTCCTAACACAGAAGAGTACAGAAGTCACTGTACTTCCAACAAAGAACTTGGGAGACTCCTATGTGCTATATGTAACTGACTTTGGTTACAGATTTTAGAAAAGTAAAGGAATACAAATGCCTCTTCCTGAAAAACTCCTAAAGACTTGTTTAAAAATCCACTATGATTACCATAGTATACTGAAAAAGTGAAAAATCATTTCCCTACTTCATCAGTTCAGTAGGTAATTCAATTCAGCAGCCATCAGTCCCTTCTTTTGCAAGGCCTTCTTTGAAAAGAACAGAAAACAGAGGGCTCCAAGAATTTCCTGCATGTAGCCCTCTCACGTTGCCAATTTCATAAATTGCTGAAAATTCTTCTCATCACTAGCTAGGCCTGTGCTTTTGGTCTGTTTGAGACCCTTGTGGCTTTGGCTCTTAGAAATTCCTAACTCAGCACACTTACTCAAAACTACAATTTACTTGCATCAAGGATGGGGCCATTAGTGTAAGTAGTTTCCCCAAGTAGTCTCATGCTTATGCACCACTTCTCTGTCTCCAAAAACAATTTATGGAGAGCAGTCACGTTCCTTGTTAGCACAACTGAGTTAAGAGAAATTAATCATTCCTAGACTTCTTCATGCCCTGATTGCTTTAGCACTTTTTTCTCTGCAACTATTCCAATGGTTCACTTTGCTCTTTAATGAGGAAAGAAAAACAAAAATAGATCCCTTATGAAGAAGAGTTCAGCTCTGCCTGAAGTTCTTCTGAATGACCTTGGAAGTAAAAGTTGCCTGACTTCTCAATCATACCATTAAACAAAGAAACAAAATTTTTACATATTATCAGCAATCTCAAGAATACAGGGCTTCCATTTGTTTCAAGATTCAAACACTTGTTACTTTTCCTCTGTAGTAATTGTGATTTCTCTTTTAAAATTTGGATTTGGTGGTAATGTTTTTGTTATTTTTTTACTTTGTTTATTTTTGATTTTTCTTGCCATGCATTACAGATATAATTGTATGTCAAGCACACATATACTCATATTTAACAATCTTTCTAATCAAGGATAATACTGAAACTTGAATAAATTTTCAAAGCCTGACAAAAGTTCTGATTAAGGAATGTTTTCACCTAGAACAGTATTTATCTAGAATTAATAAAGTAGCTCCTATCTCTTTGCCCCTCACCCCGCCTTATTTCTCAGCTCTCTTTAGCAAGCTTGGGAAAAGATACAGACAAAAGTGTCTGAAAAAAAGGCAGCACTATTTTTTTCCCCATATAACTGAGAGCCAGCACAACTTGACCCACACTGCCCTGTAAAAAAGAGGGACAGTATTTCAGATGAACAATTCACTTGTCCTTGCCAATAAGGGTGCCAATTATGCATAAATCAATTCATTTAACAATCCACTGCAGCCTGATCATCATTTATTTTAAGACAGAGACAAGGCTTAGATGCCAAGACTAGAGAAGGAATACTGCAATGTAGGCTCACAGAATGATCAGGCTGAGAGGCACCTCAGGTCTCTAGCACAGCCTCCTGCTCAAAGCAGGCTAAGCTGTGAGATCAGACCAGGCTGCTCTGAGCTTCATCTGGTCAGTTCCTGATCACATCCAAGGATGGGAACTGCATCAGCTTTATGGTCAAACTGCTCCCTTGCTTGGCTGTCCTTGTGGCAGGCTCTTATGTCCCCCTAAAGCAATCTCCCCCACCACTCCTCACATGGCCAGTCCTCCAGCCTCCCTGATTATATGACCCTCACCTGAACTTCACCCAGCTTATCAGTATCTCCCCTGTGTGGGGGCCTCATGGCTGCAGCATCCCAGATGGTCTAATGAGTGCTGCATGAAAAGGGATAATGGCTTTCCTCAACCTGCTGACTGTGCTCTTGTTGAAACAGCTGATCCCAAACACCTGCTCCAGTATTTTTGTGCAGAAGCACACAACCAATCTATAACTGCGCTGTCACTTTAAGACCTGCCCTTATCTCTAGGATGAGGCAGCACTGGAATGGTGATCTAGGAGGTACTGCCCATCAGTCCAAAGTAGCTTTAGCACTTCCTGTGCTGTGTTTCAAAGAATTTAAAAGTCCAAAATGAGCCCTATTATTCCAGCAATAGATTGGAACAGGTGTCTTGTCACCTTGACTGCTATAACCTACTACTGGAATACTACTGCAACCTGCACAGGTTCACTGCCTCTTACTGTCCCACCATCTCCAAAGTTAAACATTTAATTCCAAACACATTTAGAGTAATTCCTAATATTAGAAATTTGTACTTTTCAATTATACTAAGATCAAAATGAGAGATATTTAGTGCAGAAAGCATTAACTCTACAGTGTGATGGCAAGCAATCTAGAGAAATCTCATACCACAAATGCCCACCTAAATGCACCTGTGCACTTACCTTTGAAATTTCCCCTTTCAGAGGGAGGATATACTCTACATATTGAGCTACATGCTAAAGACTTATTCCATTGTAATGAAAGTTCTTAGTCATTCTTGACATGGATCTTTCAGAAAATGCCCAGGCTTTTCACAGTAGAAGCCAATTCTGGCTACCTGCTCTCCTACTATTAATTTTGCAAAACATTACTACCTGAAAGGGTTCCCATGATATCAAAAATACTCAGCTTCAAGATCACATCATTAAGGAACATGCTATTTCTAGCAGGATTTAGCTTATCCTGTTAAACAGCCTAGGTTTTTTTAAGAAAAATTAAAAAGCCTCACACTGACATACAAGGTCTCATAAAAATCACAGAAAGATGACACAAGAGCAACTAATTGTTGTTTAATTGTAATTAATGTAAGAAGAGAATGCCCTACTGAAATTAAAATCCTATAAGACAACATATGCTTCATGGCAAACCTCAAAAGCAGGGTAAAACACACTCTAGATGAAGTTTTAAACATTCCTCCAAGCTTCATATGGGACAGAAGCAAAAATATAAAAATATGGAGCTCTATGCCAATGTGGTAGGTAAAAATGTAGTAATTACTTCTCATTAGACATATATTGATTACCATGGCATCATTAAAAACACTAACTTCAGACTAGTCCCTCACAACTTTCCATAAGATCAAATTAATAGAAGAGTAACTCTTTTCACATGGCACTTTTCATTGCAATTCTAAGTACTGAGGTTATCAGATAGCAAGAAATAAGAAGGCAAGATTAAGAACAACTTTAGAATTTAACACAGGTTTTATATGGAAGTTTTATATATTATTTTAAAGTTAGATATTAGTTACCCAATCACCTGCCACATGAGAAAGCTGATAAGATGACTATATTATTTTTCCTTACAGATGATCACCAGTAGCTGTTTGAACCTATTTCTGATTATCTGTTCCAAAGCTCTTACCTTCCAAAACAGAATACTACAGTGTCGACAGAAATGCAAGGTGTCCCCGTACTGTTCCTTTATTGGGTAATATTTTTGAAGTGCAAAGTACATCAGCTTCCAGTCAATGTGACCTTTCTCTGATGGAATCAAATGCCTACAAAACTAGACATAAAATTAATATCTTCCTTTAAAATTGTTGTAGTCAATTCAGGCAAAGGACAGGGGAAGGTGGGGGGAAGGTAGTTAAAATGAAGTTTTGTAACTAGAATTCTTTGAAGTCAATATTATGACATCATGCACCTCTGCAAAGCAGTGACAGAGAGCTGGCCACAAAAAAGATGGAAGGCAAAGACTAAAAATAGGAGAGTGCATATTTGCCAAGAAAAACTAGGCCATACACAGCTGATCTAATTCTACTGTCTCAAAATTATTCTAATTATAGTCAAGAAGCATTTAACAAAACAGTATTTAGAGTTCTATGCAATTAATTTTATCCTTTTAAAAAATCTCAACCACCCAGGAATGAGATTTAAAAACATGATTGTGCATTACAGATAGTGGTTTTCTGTTAAAGCATTGTGGATTTAAATAAAGCTCTTTAATTTTAAAAGCATATATATGTTTATTTTTCACATTTGGTTGTGATCTTTCTAGAAGGATAGCAGCAATTAGAGATTAGGTCCTCAAGAAGTATATCAATCTGCATGCAAAGATTAGCTGCTGCACAACAGCTATTTCTCCCCAGCTTGAGAGACAGACAAGGTTTATTAAGTATGTATTATAAAAGACTTCTGTTCCCCTCAGTGTGGATTAATGCTAATACATTTAAGGCTTTCCTCATTCAGAAAACAATTCCTGAATGGGGAGAGAATAGAAATGCCTTTCTGATTTCAGCTATACTTTATTTTGTTTAATAATGGCTGTCATTTTTCTCTAAAAATGCTCTTCAGATATCAATTATGTTTTCATGGTTGTTTCAATGGCTCAACAAACACACTGCAGGGGACAGAAAAAACCAGCCTCATGTGATTCTGTGGCTTATCAAGCCTGTACACTTTTAATGAGAAGAAGCAGAATTTGATATGGGAATATCATTAGATAATAATTTAGTAAGAAGTTGAATGTGAGCATTCAGGAACACACTGGAAACACTCTGTATAACAGTACTTCATAGGGCACAGGGACAGCTAATTTCACTGAAACCCTTCAGGATCTTTCTCCCTGCATTACCCTAGTATAAGAAGTTCCTCTCTAACAAGTTTTGTCACTGTTCAATAGAGCTTACCTCATCTACCCTCAAAATCCACTCAACTGCTACATAAGCTTAAATTTGTTATCCTTGTAACTTGACCTTGAATTCTTCTAGGCTGCTTCTGAAGATGGGTTTTCAGTTTGCTTCTATTTTTTTCCACAGTTCATTCTAAAACCTTTCACATCTCACACACACACAAAAAAAAAAATCTTATTTGGGTCAATGGTGCATGGGTTAATTGAGCTTCAGTTCTGTCTTCCCCATTACAATAATACTTAATCTGGTAGTCAACAAGCAATTTCAACCTGCCAGATTAAAGAAGGGGTACTTTGGCTTCCTCCAGTACAGAATGTACTTGATTTCAAAAGTTCTTACTCCAGGTCTGATGAGGTGCCTTCCACTTTTTTAGGTTTATTTTCACCTAGTCTGATTTTTCCCAGCATTTATTAATGTCAGAAAATGAAGACAGTTCTGGAGTCATTCCTAGATTCACTTAATGCTCTTTATGAGGAAGTGACAGGAAAGTACTGCTTCTCTTTCTGTTATTAATTTCAAAGCATTTGTTCTCATCTTCTTAGCAAAGATTCAAGTTGGTTTCTCCAGAATTTTCATGTAGCTTATAAGTTTGAGAAACCTGTCTGCCTACCTTAGTTGGTAAAGCAAGCTCTACTTCAGAGGAACACTTTAGAGGTATCCTCTACAACACTGGCTTGGCAGTTTTTTAAAAAGCCCATCTTGCAATCATTGTGCAGTAATCATTAGTATTCTCTGTATTTGGGGCTTCATTCCTCCTAAACACTGCATTCTGTGAGTTTAAGATAACTACAGGCTGTTTCCTTGCATTCACTTTCAAAAATAATGCAAGGAAACAGCCCAATAGTTATCCTAAACTCACAGACATACTGAATTGAACATGTAGGAGGAATCAAGCCCCAAATACAGTGAATACTCACGATTGCTGCACAATGATACACTTTTATCTCAAAAAGAGCAAGTTCATGCTCCATTATTAGTATATGATATCAAAAAAGCTACATTTATACAAATAACAGAGTTTCTTACCTGCTTTTCTGCAAAGTGGTACTGGCAGAGCTTTTTCCACAACTGTCTGTCTTCACTAAGCATGTACAACGTTGGGGTCACTTGACCCAGAGTAATAATGTCCCAGCCATCAGAGAATCTGTATAAGATGTTATTCAGCATATGGAGAGGGAGATCACTAAGTGTAAGTCCATTGTTGACTTGCTGGAAATAAGAGTTGAAGGCTTTTAGCTACAAAAACATGACAGTATGAAGTACAAATAAGATTTGTTACTTTACAGGCATCTGAGGTCTTAGTTTAGTTTTTTCAAATCACTGAGCAACATCTATGATTAATGTCTGCCCACAATTGTTCTCTAACTGCTGTTGAAAATTAATTTAATGTACAGAAGAAGCAAAAAACTGTAAGCTTTATAATTCATAGCTTTCCCACTGTTAAAATAAACATATCCTAAATTCATTATTTAAATTTCAAATAACTTTTTGAAACACTTCTTTTCTCTCAAAATAATATAATGCAGTCTTGAAAACTAATATCTAATCTCTAAAAACTACAATCTAACTTGAAAACTATAATTCCATCTATAGTGTGCTGAAGGCTTAACTATAAGGAAGCCATGAACCAATTATTTCTAGCTTGTTGGATCACTATAGTTTCTCAATTTTTATTAACAAACAAAACACATATCAACTTGCCTTAAGCCAACTAGAGTACAGAATAGAATATAGAATACAAGACTGAAGACCAGAGATAAAAAATGAAAGCATTTTGGAAGTTCAGGGCAGAAGAGAATGGGATAATTTCTGAAGTCTAGAGAAAGGTCCCCCTCATTTATAAATGAGAAGATCTGCAGAGGGAACAGATGAGAGCACTGAGAATGTTTTCATTAAGACTATACACCTCTGTGAACTGCAATGGGGTAAGCAGCAGCACAGCTCCTACAGGATTAAAGCTGGAGCCCACAGTGCCAGGTGGCACAGGCCCAGCGGGCTGGAGGCCACGTCCCAGCTGGCAGGGAGGGAGCAGGAGCAGCTGCCAGCCCCAGGGAGCAGAGCTGCCCTGTCACAAGGTGGGAGCAGCACAGCAGCCCTGCAGCCATGGGCTCACTTTTCTGTCTGCTTCCATCCCAGCCATTCACCTCACTTATAGACCAGACATTCCGTGGAGTCATCTGGTACAAGCACTGCAGGAGCAGCAGCATTCCTCCTCTGAGGAATGACTCTGTGAGCACTACAGATGCAAGATTCCTCATGGGCTACTTCAGCCAGTGTAAAACAGCTGCAAGGGAAGTGTCATGCTGGAAAGGAACAAGCGCAGCAGTGCCCACACAGTCTCAGAAGTGTCTGTGCTGTGGCTGCCTGGTGCATGGAAACTGCTGAGACCAGGTTTCTCAGTTCTCCTTTCTATTCCAAAAGGAGCTGGATTATTCAGATAACCAGCTCACACAGAAAGGACAATTTCAAAATTTCACAGCTGGAAGCCAATAGATAAAACACTTGTATGAATTTATAGCGAGCATTATCTTACAGTATTTCTTCCAGAAGTAACCCAGTCAGATTAAAAAAGTTGTCTGCTTATCTTTAGAAGTTTCCACTATAAAACCCTGGAACAATGCATACCACATGCTTTGAACACAGTCACATGAGGAGAATCCAGATGCTGAAGTCATTTTTTTTTTTTTTTCTTTACAAAGCAACTGCGCTAATGAATAAATCTGTAAAATTGCTACTTGAGTTGATACACCTCCAAAATGTTTTTTAGATATTTCTTCAATAGTAGAAAATTTATTTTGGAACTAAAAATTGGGGCTTTTTCCCCATGTCTATCTGACAAACTAGAGACAATTTTTTTTATAACTTATTTGAGTGGGAAAACCGATTCTATCTATACATCTCTACTATAAAGCAGAAGTACAGACACTGTAGCAGTTTTCACTAGAGAAAAGCTAATAAAACATTAGAAAATTAAGATGATGTCAAAGAGCTAATTTCACATTACTTCTTCATGAAACAAAACAAGCAAAACTGTTTAAAATGTATTTGAAACTTGGTTCACTTACAAATCCTCATGCAACATTCAACACAATTCTCCTCCCCCAAATATTAATTAACATGATTTAATAATATACCTTGTTCATCTGAAGATTTTTTAGTTGTTGTTGCCACAGAAGGATAGTTTCTAACCGGCAAATCCAAATATTGATGTTGCCTACCAACACAGATTTTCCTACTCCCCTAATCAGTATACAGAGAGTAGAACTCAGATCCTGTAGAAGATCTTTGATCAGTCGTGGATTATATTGGTCTTCCATAACTGGAAAACAAAACAAACCAAATATAATTTTGGTTGACAGAGTTAACCAAGCTAACAGCTCAAGCTAATCAATGCTCCGTTTTTAGATGAATTAATTACAACTCAATTGTTTGTGCACAAATAACTGCCCTAATTCCCACCATGACATTCATTGGTGCTGTTCCTTATGTGCAAGATCAATAATGAACAATATCACAGGCAAATTCGATGCAAAAATTCATGCTATGCATTTAATAAGGTTAATGCTAAACAGGTAGGTATAAATCAAATTTCTTCAGTTCAAAGCATACAGTATAACATCTCCATTTAGTGTGGTTACCAGAAAAAAATAAAAATAATTATAATGTAATGGCTTTTTCTTAAAATAATCAAAATACATGTTTTTTGAGTCTCAGTACATCATGCATACTGAACCCCAAACATTTTATTAAGCTAAAAGCTTTTGCATTTTCTGAGGAGTATAACTTAACAGTAGCCAGTAGTTAAAAAACAGTAGTTTCTTTATAGAATCTAAATGTCACATAATTTCACCAACCTGTTTCAATAGACTTTATTCAATAACAAAGAGAAAATAACTTACTGCAATCATGGGATGGGAAATATGAAACATGGCATAATTAAGAATGCTATTACTATGTCTTACAATGTAAAAATGGTAATATGATTAAAAACAACAAGAAAAAAAAATCAGTTGATAGCTTCGTTACACAAACTAAATCTGAACAGTTAGATTACAAATCTTTAAGTCTTACCCTTCTGCACAATTTTGTCCAAAATGTTAAAGTAGTTCTTCTGTGCTGCACCACTCAGTGAAGTTAACTGGGATTTTGCAATTAACTGCAAAAGCTATGACAAAAAAATTAAAAGTCTGAAGAATGACAGAAGTGAAGGATGGTTTTAAATGCACATTTAGTGCATACACTCACCTACAATAGCCTGCATTGGCATTTTGTGAAAATATTACTACAGATTTCAGAAGACAAAGTAAGACATGGGGAAACCTTTGAGCATTCCCACTGGCATCCCATGAACAATTTCTGAAGGATGCACATTTTCAAAATACTGTACAAATGGCAAAGCACGTGACATACTTTATGAGCTTTAGTGAAGCGACAGAAAGTCTATTTTGGGGGCTCACAAATACAAATGTGAACTTGGATGTGGCTGGGTCCTGAAGTCCAGGAACATCACTCTGATACCAGCTACCAGAATTACAGCTTCTGAGTGAAAGTATCATACTGGTCAAACTGAAGCGTGATGGATTTAGTGTGCTACTTTCTACTCCTGGAGTGGAAATACCCTATGTTGCCTAAACTAGGCAAAACCAATTTCTGTATTATACCTACATTCAGGTCCCTGGTAGAATAAACCACAGGAATCTAATAATGAGCAGTGTACAAACCATATCAGTAACTTTCTCTAAAGTATTATAGTAAGGATCTCCTAGCTGTCTACACATCTGTCTCTGAAACCACTGTGAGCAAAAAAAAGTGAAATTAGGGCAAAATAATCACAACATCTTAAGTTCTTGCCTCCCATGAATGCCAAGCTATAGCTACTAGAGGTAGTCCTTGCTCCATTCTGGGACATTTGCTTTTCCATTTCAGATTAAGATTTGTAGGTGATAAGAACCATTAGCTCTTCAACAAAAAATGGTCCCTTATTATGAGAGACTTTGATGTTGTGACACCATTGCAATGTTTAGAGGTGTGGCACTGAGCTTTGCAATTTGCACTTTATAACAATGAGTTCAGAACAAGTGTTCTCAACACATGGAAAGGGAAAGCATGGAACAGAAAACAGCATTCCCTACAGAGTGTTCTGGTGCAAGGTAGCACCAAGTGTTGGCACAGAGGATGAAAAAGACTAAGCTTGCCAAAAATTATATTGTATCTTCATTTCTAAAACACCAATTTGACACTTCACTCAATGATAATCTTCCTTGGGAGGAAGAAAGAATACACCTGTTCTGTCCCTGATTTAATAATGTTACTTCTGGCTCCTCTGCACGATCTCTGACAAAATATTATGTGCTATGAAAGAAAGAAATAATTGTCCTGATGTATTTAAATACGAGCAATCTAGTCTCAAAAACCGTATAAATAGATACCAGGATATCTTTGTTGGCTTTTTCAAAGCCTATTAGCTTGATTAATAATTGAGAACATACCTAGAGGTCTCTGGCAGTCTGCCAGTCACCAAGTAGGTACATTTCTCTTGATTAAAAAAACCAAACAGTTATGTTGCTCAGTCTAAAGATGAAATTAAAGAAACAAATTCCACCTGATTGATTGTAATGAAGATTCCAATTTCAGTGAAAATTAATATGCAAGGATTCAGACAATTGTAGCAAAAGCAAAGTAGCAGAGTACTAGGATCTCACACACTGATACATGCAACATGGCTTGTGTTGTCTACTAGAGATTGTAACTTTGAATAGATCTCTGTTAACTCTGAAACATCGGGACAAAACCCACCCATATCAAATTCAGCATATCAGAATTTAACAGCTACAATGTTATCAATGCACTACAGCACCAACAAATACAAAAATCTAACTGATCCTACCTTCTCCCCCTCACTGCCCATCCTAGAGTCCTGGACAGACATCAATATTACTTTTAATAGTGAATGACATCTTTTTAGTTAGTTGGAGAATAATCTTGATGGTCTGGGATCAAAGGAGAGCTAGGGTAGAGTTTGGTCTTTAAAAATAGTATTCTTGCTATCAACAAACAACCACTGCCTCAGGGGAACTGATGCAAAGACATGATGAAAGTTTTGTATTTGCAAAACAATGCTAAATTTTAAAAATTCCGAATGAACTCTAAAACATTTAAAGGACTTGGAAAATCTATCTGCTATTTTAAATTCTCTTAGATTTCTTAGGGTCTGCTATTAGCAGAATAATGGTTTGGATTGCAAAGCCAAATTTCTGAATTTTCAAGTACTGCTCCTTCCGCAATGATCTTAAGCCTGGCTGACTAAACCAGCTTTTTATATTTCTTGGTGAACAGAAGAAAAACCAGTCAACATGCTTATACTGGACTTTGCACTTTGACTTGATCAACTGTTTTGAGCAACCCAGTTCAGGCACTGCAGTATCTAAAACAAATGCAAAATTCTAGACCTGCATTCCTTTTACCTGCTTGCTATTCCAGTGAGACACCCAAGGTTGACACCATTTATACCAAACCACCTTTTTTAAGTGCTTTGGTTTTCCTTCTTCCTACTGTTCAAGGCTGAAAAGTCTTGGGAAGGATCAAGGCTCTTGATTCTGCTCCCAAAACATCATTAGAAAGTCATGTTCTAAACCACAACACATACATATACCAAAAAACCCCCAAATCCTGCAGGGGAACAAACCAGGCAGGCACCCTAACCACTAGCCTGGAAGCAAATCCTTTTTGATTTGTTTCCACATCTCTTGTTTTTCTGAAAGTATAATACATTGCCTCATCTTCACAGGGATGGATAGAATGTGTTTTCTCTACAAATAGTCCACAGGCTAGTGGAAAGGATGTTATCCTGGTATGTTTATTTAATTTTTATTTGTGTCTTTCCAAGTTCAGGATGCATTCCAAGACATACAATATTTCTGAACAGTCTCACCATTGAACAGGTCTAGTCCTGATATGACTCAGATTTTGAGCTTCTCTAGGAGCTGGGACAAGCACTTTACTACCTCAAGTTAGATAATAAAATAATCCTGGGGCTAGAAAGAGATCAGTATCCCCAAAACAGGCATTTCCAAGTGGGCAGCTGCTGAGGCATTGAGGTAATTAAGGCTACAGTCTCAAGTTATGAGGAAGTTAAAGATAAATGCATAGATATCTTGTCCTTGATAAAAAAAACTGGAATGAATCACAGGACTGGTAAGAAGTTACAGAACATACAGAAATAGCAGAATACTTATACATCAAGTATTCTTCTGGAAACTTATTTGAAGCATATTTGAGATGCAGCAATGTATATTTAAGATTAATAACACTTTACTATTTTTGGTCGTATAGAAATTATTTTACCTTTAAAGAGAGTTAATTATCCAGACTGATGAACAACAACTGAAACTACCATCAATGGTAGGTACCCTTTTAAATGGCACAGCACACTGGCCATCACCATCCTCCTCAAGCTATGGGCTTTCAGAGAGCCATATAATGAGTTTTCACCAGAGAAAATTTACTCAGTTCGAAGTTGCTACTTGCATTAAAAATTACATACGATCAGGATATTTCTACAATTACCAATCATCATCTGTTCAGTGCAAAAATATTCCTTTTGTACATACAGGCACATCAGTAAGTGCATTTTTATAATATACATATAAAATGAAGAGCTTACTTTGACCACGTAATTGAACCTCCTGATGTCCTGAATCGCACTCGAGAAGTCCAAGCGGTTAAAGGCTTCTCCCAAGGTGCAATAGCCATGTCTCTGAGAAAGGTAAAAACACACTTTAAATGGAAGGAAACAAAGACAAAATTGAGCAAAGCATTCAGAAAAGCATTCTGACATGCAGCTGATGCTAATGGATACCACGCTCCCTGGAAATACAGTGCCTCGGACTGAAGAGTCATTTGTTCTACAAGAAATTAAATGAAACAAGATACACTATTTGTAACTATCAGGTATGTAGGCAAGGCCTTTCAATTCATACTAAATGTGTAATCTGGCATCACTGGTATTTGATTTCCCTGGGAATCTACTCTTGCATGGCCACAATGCTGGCACTCACTCATGGCTATCACAGTCCCCATTTGCCCTACACAAGGAAGGGCTTGCTTCTACAGCTGTCTGAGCCTAAATTATGAGAATTATCTGATTCACACTTGAGGGTGAGAACACAGTGAGTTGCTTCTGGGATCAGAAGAAAAAATGGTCTCAACATCTAGAATTTATTTTCCAGGTGCTAGAAGCTTAGGCACATTTTTTTTAACACCAAGAACAAAAGCAAGTACATTTTCCCTTGGTACTTCTCCACATCCTAAAGTGAAAATGGAAGTTTCAGAGGCTTTTGAGAACAATTTAAGGTGGTAGAAGCAGCCCAAAATGACATGGGATTATGTCAACTCAGTATATTTAGAGCCCACAAAGCCACACTGGAGCCAAGGACCAAATACACTGAGGCTAGGAAAATCTCTGACTGGTAAAAGAGTCTCGCAGAGCAGTGTGCTATCATGGTTTTATCAGCCCAGGGAAGAAGGATAAATAATTATTTAAAGCTCATTCCTAGACAGACTTCCTTGGTAAATTATGGGATGTTGACAAGTTTTGAAGCACAAATAATGTTCCTTTTTGTGTCCCAGTGAATCTTACCATGCCTGTACCCCAGTGGGATAGGACAGTTAAGAATTCACTGCAGAGTGGTGATAATTACTGCCTGTTGATTAATGACCAAATTAATTGCACTGCTTGCTCATTGAGCTGATGCACCTCAGACCCAAGAACACTGCACACTTCACAATATGCACACCTTGCTTGGCTAATAGCAATGAATTAACACATATGGTCAACAAAACTTTTACTGAAATTTTTGAAATTGTTTAAATATTTGCAGCTGTTCTCTGGCTAAACAGTTATCATTAGGTCATGCTTAAAACATTAACATAAGAGACATTTCCTTGAACAGACTGCTATGAAACTACAGTTCTACCTTTCCCAGTGTACCATCATGACAAAATTATTCAAAAAACATCTCCAATTTCATTTCAGCCACACTTGATTGGTTTTCTTTAATTTCAATGCTCTCCCATAGCATGTTTCATATGTTTCTTATCAAGACCTCCCTATCTTGTCATTTTGCCCTAAAAAAAAAAGTATCCAGCTTGGGAAGAAATGCTTCCTAGTTGCGAGACCATTATTTCAAAATCAAGAAAGATTATAACCTGGAAGAAAAACTAGAACCTCCAAATTATGCTTTAGATTAGCTTAAATTGCTGCTCTGGATTTTTCAGTTCATGTATTCTTATTCCTTGCTACTTTTTCAACTTACTACTCTCAGCTTTTAAATTTATACAGATAATTACTTGAAAAATAAGTGCTTAATTCTAACCATCTCTGGTTTATTTTTTTATACTAAAAACCCAAATAAGCCTGAAAGATGAATGGTCAAATATTAGAAGGTAACCAAAATATTTTTCTGCTCTCTCAATGGACAAGGAACAGAAGCAAATACTCACACATCACTAGTACAGCAACTTCTGCTGTAGGGGAAAAAATAATCCCTCTATATATGGGTTATGAAGGACATCAATGCATGATTTTAGGCTATTTGTATTTTGGCCTCAATTTACTTTTGAAACCTCAGCTTAACCTCATCATTCAAAGCCACGATGAGTGGTGACAGTCTGTTGTCCCCCTGCTCCTTCTCACTCTAATTTAAGACAGCACGAAGGGAAAAAGCACGTTTGAGACTTTTACAGACCAATCTAAATAACCTAATCTAGAAGATAAAGCAGAAAGAGGGCTGTGAATCTGGTGGAAGGCCTTAAAGTACCCTTCAGATGTAGACAGGCAGTGTCTTGGTCACTGGTCTAGAAGGTCTGCAAAGACTTGCAGAATGTCCTTTTATGTAAGCTCTCCTCCACAGCATGCCCTTCCTGAGTAAAAAGCTCTGTATTGTCTCTCTCAGCTCTAAAATGCAAAGCTCCTTCTACTTTTGCCTGCATGACTACAGTCATCAGTCTCACCTCCTTCCCCCTCTCCTGGCTGCCATCACCATGTGGATATAAAACCTCCTTACTGGTGTTCCAGTTCCACACATCCCAGATAGCCATGGCAATCATCAGCACAGGAATGAAACTCACACTTCAAGACAGTTTAATCTCTACATACAATGGATGTGTTTGAACTTTCCAAGAGGTCAGTCCAAGAGCTTTCATATTCCCTTTACAGTTTCATGATATAGTTTATATCCCAAACTGAAAGCATGTGGACTTTGTTGAAAATAACGATCCTCTTTGTAAAATTTGAAACTGATGTTTTACTTACTTCCATTCAAATTTACACCAAGATCCCAAAATAGGTGGCTGCCTGCAAGCAACTTCTTTGGAGATATTTCTCTGGTCTTGCAAATACTTTCCATTTTAGTTCAAAGAGACAGTAAAGATAGATGGGCTTGGATAAGTAGTGAAGAACTGTATGTCTATCCTTGCAAGCTCTCATACATCTACCACAAAGACCTACCAAGAAGTCACTTTGCCAGCAGCCTTTGCCTCACCATGTGCAGGAGTCCAGCAATGCCAATGAAGAGAGTTAAGTATAGCCCCTAAGACCACATGGCAAAATACTTTTTTCACTATACTGTCTGTCAATTAAGAACCACAAAGATTGTAGAAATTCACCCATGCCATGCAGACTTACTTCCTTGGTGCTTTCTTTATGAACATAAATCCACTTTTCACGGTAAAAACCTAAAATAAAATCAAAATATAATAATTTTAGGCTTCCACATTAGTTAATGCATTCCAGAAACTCAACTAAAGATACAACTTTCAATAAAATGCTTTGTAAGATAGTACAACAGTTTTAATGGAGAAAGTTTATAAACGATGAAAAAGATAACTAAAATTGTCACAAGATATGGACTTCATGAAATTAAAAAGTTATATTAATGCTTTTTTAAAACCACAAGAGCTGGCACACAATTGGGAGATGAATAACAACTTCTGTCAGCTGTGACCAATCACTAACATAATAGTGGTCCTACATAACTCCTGACTTTTTTTTAATACAACAGGCTCCTTAGTGTTTGAAAGTACAGCAGATATAGACAACACTTTTGTTCCTGACAACTCCACCCCTCTAATCCATTTTCTTCCATACAGGTGCCCGTTCTACATTGACTTGGTTCAACTAACTGCAGAGGACTGCAGGGAAGGCAAGCATACAAGACTAATAAAGGCAATCAGGCTGACCTTCAGCTTTTACAAGTCTTTCATGTTGTCAAATGAGACATACAAGCCCTTGAATCTTCTGAAATACCTGAAACTCAGACAAACCTGGAGAAGCTTTCTGGAACACCATCTCTCTAACAATTCTGGGGTGGGGATATACAAATAACAGATCATTCCAAGATCAAAGCATTAGAAATGCCAAGTAGCTGCTAACCAACTTACCTTTTTCAATGTAGTCTACCAAATTCTCTGCATCAGTAATTTACTTGCTGTCATACACATTTGCAGTCCAAAGTACAAGAATCTTTTGCAAATGAGAACTGATAAAATGGCTGTCATATCTTAATTTTTTAAAAGGGACTTGTCTCCAAGAAATTCAGGACTGATAAAATCTTTATCAAGAGATATGGATATTATGACAAAATATATTTATTTATGATTCTGGAGTTGGTTGACTAATTAGAACTTGAAACAAACAAAATAAACCATCTGCTTTGGGAAACAGAAGCTCCCATAAGCATCCAGAAGAATTTAATCTAAAACTAGTCCACAAAACAGAACAGTGGTTAGTATCAGAAGACACCTAATACTCAGCAATTACTATTCTTAAATGAATTACCTTTGGGTCTTTGGGAAAAAAAAAAGTCCAACACAATAAATGATCAATAACACAGTTTCAGTTAAGACATATCACTTTTGACTCCATAATTTGTTGTCAATACAGAGATAGGCATAATTTGGAAGGCTACTCTATAAGGTGAGTATAATATGACTATTATAACATTTCTCTGAACCTACATGAGTCTTCTAAAATAAATTAAAAACCCCAGCCTTACATTGAGAATCTGTGTTATTCCTAAAATGGTCTTTTTTCCTTTTCTTGGCTGCAAACTCACAGTCTTCATTATTGTACACTTCTTCATTCTCATCATCTCCAGTTATGATACTGAAATAAAAACATTAATTAGAATAGCAGTAATTAAATATTTAGGATGCATGCATCTTACAATTTTCTGCATTAAAGTCTACCAGCTGAAAAAAAAATTAAAAATCATGTTCTTAATTAAGATGCTCTGCCTCATTGTCTATAGCAACATGTATCTGGAGAGAAGCTGTCTTCTTTTCTTCCCAGAGGGGTTGAATTTTATGCCAAAGTGATTAATACATGAAAGTATCTTCCTAAGAGGTACCTTGAAAATCATTACTGACATTCAAGAAGGACTACTAAGGAGACAGTACTAGCTGGACAAGTGTAAAACTCTGCAAAGTTCTGGAGTACAAAAATCCATTTTTAGAAGTGGGCCAAGCCTTAACTGCACACAGGTAAGAAGTCTGTTAAGAGTCATTGCACATCCTTGCACAGGCAGAAAGCCAGCAATGAACGACATCTCTCTTACTACTGTCTCCTTTGGGGCAAAGAAAGTCCTTCTTTTAAGACACTTGTGATTCACAACTCTGTACATACTACAGGTGTCATGGCACTGTTCTACCAATGATTTGTACAGCATCAAGAGCCAAGTGGTCTGTCACTGCCAGAGACTCAATTCCACCTTATGTCACTTCTGACAGTTAACCATGTAACCCAACACTGAGGACTACACCAAATGCTTATGTAGCTCAAACACAAAGTGTGAATATAAAAAAATACACATATAAATTATTGAAAATCTTTCTTAATAAGCTAACATTTCTAAAATGTATATGCATTTAAAACTGTCTGTGCTACAGGAAATCTACACAGCTTCATGAAATTTTCATTCCATTTTTGCAGATAACTATAAGGACCAGCAACAAAGATAACAATGGGTGTTCTCTTTTCTAGCACTGAGAAGGAAGATACTCCATATGAAGGCCACAGCCTTGCACAGATAAGAATAATGAAGTTTAACTGGGAGACATATTTCTGCATTACTGCTGTTTGGCAACAAAGTTGTATTTGAAACTCCTGACATTCGTTACTATTTTTAATCTAAATTGGATCTTATCACTGCCAGTTTGAACTTCAGATTAAAACAACTGAACACTGTAAACTGAAGGATAGAAGCTTTTTCAAAAAAAACCTGTATCTGGGCATTAAGGGACAAAAATAAAATTATTTTAGTCTAATGCTACTACGTTACAGAGTTAAAATTTTCAGGTTTGAACCATCTGTTAAACAACAACGCAAAAAATTTTTGGCTTTTGAATTGTTCTAATCAGTACATGCCAGCTCAGCTTAAAGATACATGAGTTGATTTAATCTTAGCTTCTTTTGTTTTTTCAGAATTTGAACCTAACATACTACTGCATTCAGAGAGTGCTCAACACAAGGTGATTGTGTTATTTCAGTCCTTAATATTTTTAAAGCAGAGGATAAAAACTCAACACCTTAAAAATTCTATGCAACAGTGCCAAATATCACATCTGGTCAAACAGCAAAAGAGTTCAGAGGGAAGAAACCAGCAAGAGACAAAAACAAAAAATCAACACAAGTTATTCGATTATGTAAAATTCCATTCCAGCAGTTTGTTTTTGTGGGGTTTTTCCCCCCAAAGCTATCATATAGGAAATCTCTTACCTCACTAACATTAATTATTATTTAACATATTGGCTGCATCACCACATCATGTGAGAAGCTACGTCAGAATCTGAAGAGTTGCTACAGAACCAGAAATTGAGCCCAAAGCTCCCAGAGTTTTATCATCCTAACGACAGATACAAGACAGGGAGATAGATCCTGATACTCTGCAACATAATCCAAGCGGCACAGAAACCCTCTCATACCCCTTGACCCAGGGCAAGCAATGGGGAGAGGGTGGGGGCCACATTCCTGAAGGCCTGCTTAGAAGAGGAAGGTTAATATGGAAAGATTCCTGCTTTTGTTCCTGGATCCAAGTGTCCCTAGAAAGTAATTTAGGCCAGTAACATACCTGAAGTGACTTGAATCCCACTCCTGACACCCCACTTCCCCAAGCATCATATAAATAACTAAGGCAGCTTCAGAAGTCAATAAATGTAAGGAATTGTGAAGATGAAGACTGTTATTTCAAACACCTTTATCTGGCATTCAAATTTGCCTGTGACATTCCTGGAATTCCTTGAGTCTCTTTAGAGAAAAGACAAATTGGACTGTTACCTCTGAGGATCTTCTAATATGAGGCTTTATTTCCTCATATTCTGTCCCACTTCACATAGTTTTTCCCTACTATAAAACCATTCTTCTTGACAAACCTTTAGTCTGGAAGCAATGAATGAAAGCGAGGGTCCCACAGACATAAGAAGAATGGGACAGAGACACAGAGTTACCCAGTGACTGCTACCATTCTTTCCAGAAATCTGCAGTTCCTTGACAAGTAATAAAGCTGCTTTACTGTTCCAAAAGCAACCCCTGCCCCCTCAAACACCAAGCTAAGATACAAGAAACCAAATCAAGTGCTTCACGTGCCATATGGTGTAACAGAAGCCTTAATTTAGTGTTTTTATTATAATACTGCACGTGACATTTGAGTGCACCTGGCAGGATTTAAATACATACATAATACTGCCAATTTACAGCTATTCTTACTCTCTTGTCTTGATGACACACTTCATAAAAATTTATTCTAAAGCTTTTAAAAGCAAAGTACCTGGTGTCCTTAGAACTATAATATCTTAGATAGATCATGCAACAATTTCAGTTTTTCCAAAAAAAGTAATTTCATAGCAGTATTTAAATAACCTCTTGGGTATGACACTTAAAATGATGGAAAATGTGGCAGGGCTACCTAAGCTCCAACTATTTTCCCTCATCCCCTTGCTTCTTTTCACACGACCCTCAACTCATGCAATTCTCTACAGAGGCACATTATTTTAGAAGTGACTCTCACAGCCTGACCATGGAAAATCCTGAGCTAAGTGCACGCCCCAAATGATTTTGTCATTTGACAAATATATTGTAATGTTATCTGATCATAGATTCAAATCAAAGGACTTCTATCCAGTGCCAAAATCACTCTTGAGAACACTGCGTCTCACAGAATTAGACAAGAGACACTGCAGACTGAACTGAATACCTTACCAGCCCAAGTTGTTCATATGAATCTAACACATAAAAAAGTAAATATCACCTCCTTTACTCCTAAGTTGCAGGCTAATGAAAGACATTTGCATACAATTCTGTAAGGCAGTTCCACCCCCACCAAGCTTCTCTCCACCACAAGGCTTCAAGGACACAGTGCCACAGCGCTGGAAGCATCTATCTTTGCTTCAATTTACAGGCAGTCATGGCCAGCATTCACACCACAGAGCTTGAATGCAGCCCAAGCTGCATTTCCAGCTACCATGTACCTTGAACAAAAGGCACTCTTAGGCAAATAAGTAAGACCTACTGAAGTGATGGTCTTTTTTTTTCAATCTTCCTTTCCATAAAAGATCTAAAGTGCAATTATTCAAGCATTATGCCAAATAATTAAAGCTGTTCCACACAAATGATTATATTTTGTTCTAGCATGGCTATCATGAGGTCCACCAATTTTACTAATTCAGCAGCTGGATTCACAAGGCATTGGATGACTAATCAAGCAAAGTCTGAAGTTCAATTTTAACAAGAACACATTCTTCAATTTAAGTAACTTATGTGTCTTTAAGGTTTATTTCTAAATATGTTTGTGATTAGATCTTTGTAATTTCTGAAGGGAAAGTATTTGCAATGGGTAAAGCACAATGTTTGGTAAGCAACTCTACATTTTCTCTCACAGAAGAGAATAGGAGCAAAACTAGAAAGGGTTTCATTCAACTACATAGCTTGAATTTACTTCTTTAGAAAGGAAAACTGCTTTAACTGCTCCCTAAATATAATACTAAAGTACTAACTTCAGAAGAGATTCTTACAGAATATTTTATTGAAAAAGATTATTCCTTACAATGGATGTAAATGAACAAAATCCTGCTAGAACGGCCAGATTGGCATATGCCATCATCCCTATTCACAGGGCAGCTTAAAGAGAGACAAATAGGTAATTTTGACCTGTTTACTATATGTTTCTTCTACAAGGAAGCACTTTATCAAGTCTCATTTTTCTTTAGTGCTACATCATGTTTACAAATCTCCTAAGCTGAGTTATCTTCAATATACACCATGATTATTTCCAAATACACAAGATGGTACAGAGATCCAGCCAGCAGCACATCTTATACTGCTGTACCACAATGTGAAACCCTACCCATGACACAGAAGAACCCCAAGCCTGGGTATATGCTGGGTACAGACTGGATAGGAAGCAGTTTTGCAGGAAAGGAGTCAGGAGTCTTGAGGATAAGTAGCTGAAAACAGGTCAGCAGTGTGCCCTTGTGTTGTATTAAGCCAACTGCACCCTGGATTGGGCTATGTAAAGTGTACCCTGCAGACTGAAAGAAGCAAACATCCATCTTTATTTGGCATGAGTACTCATCTGGAGCACTGTGTCTAGTTTGGGGCCCCCAATACAGTGAAAACATTGTCATACTGGAACAACTCCAGTGGGGAGTCACCAAGCTACTGGAGCACATGGTGCACAAGGGTAGAGAGAACTGACCTTGCTCAGTTCTAGGAGCTGGTGCTGGAGGGAAATCTAATTGTTGTCAGCTTTTAATATGAGGCTATATATAAGATGGAGTGAGACTGTAAGGTTGGAGAAGGTGGGCAGAGGTAAGTCAAGTGGTAATGGACACAACCTGGGATAAGAGAAATTCTTACTGGAATGAGGAGGGCAGGGAGGAATGATACAACATGGGACAGCACAACAAAAACAAAAAAATAACATTGACAGTAACAGAACTTAGAACAGGAAGCCAGAAAAGAACTTCCATTCTTGGAAAAGCACAAAGCTGAACGGGGCAAGGCCCTGCAGAATGCAACCTCAGCTGGCCTTGCTTTAAGTATGTGTTTCAGCCAGATGATGCTCAGAGGTCATTTCCACTCTAAATTGTTCCATAATGTTGTGCAAATAGACGTTAATGGCAGTTTAGTGGCAAAATTTAATGGTCTTAATGGTATTCAGAAAGACTGATAATTCCTTTCATACTTATCAAACAGTATTAATTAAGCAACCTACATGATACTTATTTTTGAAGCAATTTGAACAATTGCTAAATACTTATTAGATTTCCCTTACTTTGCCAAGTATATTATTAAAGATATAAAAGAGAGATTTTTTTCAAAGGTATTTAGGCAACTTTTATGTTGGAGACTTGCTGAACATTCTTCCATACACAGTTTTGTATCCACAGTGGCCAGACTGTGTGGATAAAGAAGCTCAAATGAGATCAGTGACAGACTAACACAAAAGGAAAAAAGGCATGAAGAAAACAGTAGGTTAAGCTTAATAATAATGCTTCACTGCTTGATAACTCCCTTGAGGACTGTTTTACAAATTTAGAAAACACAGGTGTGTGACTACAGCAAGTCCTAGATTCCCAGTAAATCCCTCTCTAAACCAGATGAGTTGTCTTTTACTGGACTAACAACAAAACACCAAATGTCCCCTTTCCTCATTATGAGCACATTATGCTGGAATTTATGACCAAGAATCCTACCCCTGAGAATTACTTCTTTGTGGAGGAGTTTGTTTTGACAAAATTATTTATATGACACCAGCCTGTGGCCATTTGCCACAAGTTATTACTTTATTTACCTGATCTCTTTCTCACCTGTCCTACAGGAGCACACACAGTCATCTATTGTGTTAGAGAATGAGCATTAAGCTACCACTGATTGTATATTTGGAGCAAAGGCATTTTAGGGCTGCCACAAACAAATCCAACACCCACTCAGCAGAAAACCTTCATTCACTTCCAGGTTCAATATGCCTGTTGCACTTGCAATTTACAAGTGCCACTTTTACCTTCAAATAGTACTCAATAGGCATTGGGGGAGCAGGGCTTTTTGTTGGGTTTTTTTAAAAGCATTTATTGTTTTATTATTTTAAAAGACACATAGGCTAAGAAAGGATCTGGCTGCCTCAAATAAGCAACTCACAAAGCAGTGACAAAAGACTGCCTCCACAGGGTTCTCCTGTCTGCCTAACTAAGAAAACACATGACTGCATTTGTACACAGATGACATCAGCTACCACAAACAGTTGCAATGTGAATGGAAATTAAGTCAATTTTGCCTTCCCACCTGCTATTAATTCATGCAGAATCACTTTTTTTTTTTTAACTTACACAGTGTGGCTGATATCATTCAGCTGATTATTCCCATCCTCAAGTGCATGACTAAAGGTTTCACATCTTTTCCATCCATCTTCTGTTTTAACCCATCTCCATCCAGGGGATCTCCAGTCTTGGCCCAAAAATGGCATGGTTTCTCTATAAGCAGCAAGAAGATATTCTTTGTCTATTATTTATTTTAAAAGTCTCAAAATTTCCTGTCATTATTTCAGTTTTTTCTTTAGCCTTAAAAAGAAAGGTTGAGAAAAGTTGTCTGTAAAGCATCCTTTAAAGATTCAGTGGTTTAAGTAGACTTTTTATTCTCTAATGACATTCTTCTTGTCTTTTAGCATTTTATTAGATCAAGATCATTAGATTTCCTTGTTCTTTGGAGAACAAGGAAAAATATCCTGGTAGCCCATGAACAGAATGATACCAAAAAGAGAAAATTATATCCATTATATCATGTGTAATCTGCTCTGTCATGATCAAACAGATTACTGATTTTCATATGTGACTAATAAATGGTTTTAAAGAGATTTACAGCTCACAAAATCAATGTTGCTCCTTTTGTTTTTTCTAATCCTTACAAATACTGAGTTTGTGGTACAATGTGTAGTGATGTTTCAGGATAGGAATTTTAACATTCCCAAAAATCTTTTTATGTTGTTTTTGAGGTCACCTCCCATGCCAGCCTTTTAAGCTGATACCAGGACAAAAGGAGACTGCAACAAAGTCCATTGTGACACGTCTGCAGAAATTCCTACAAACAGACACAGCTATATTGCTCAAACAGTGTTCTGTTACCAATTTTCAAAAGTGAGATTCACTTCTGACACATTAAGAACAAGGCAGTTTTCTACACTTTGAAGACTATAACCCTGCCAGCTTTTGCTCTCTTCTTCCCATTCATCACACAAACATATTGCTCCTTTAACAAGAGATTTCACATGCAAGCTATAGAGGGAAGATAGCATTATCATATTCAAAACATATGCTAATATATAACACCTTTGGTCCTCACAAACATGCATTTTCTAGTATTTTTTCTACTTGAAAAAAAATATTAGGCCCCATCAGTAAACATCACTATGAATTTATTTAAAAATTTGCACTCTTGACCAGCATTTGCCCAATATATTTTTTAGAAAAGGATAAAAAGCCAGAAGACAAATAGGCTGGGTTTTTCTTTATTTAAAAATCTACACAGTATGCAAAACAAAGTGCATTGCCTAGGCCTCAGGATTGACTAAAGCCTCCTTCCTACTAATAACTCAGCTTTCTTCTGCTCCTAACAAGAACCTTTTCCAAAATTTACATCAACAATTCCCCCAGTTGCAACAAACTTTATTCATGCCTATCTGCTGTTCCAATCCTTTTACTACTTCTTAGGAATAATATGAACCATAAGTTGTTTAGTACTCCCCTCATACTGGTGTCTCTATCACAGAAGGGTTTGGGTTGGAAGGGACCTTAAAGATCATCCAGTTCCAGTCTGGGTGACACCTTCCACTAAACCAGGCTGCTCAGAGCCCCATCCAATCTAACCTTGAATGCTAAAAGGGATGGGACACCCACCACTGCTCTGGGCCAGTGCCTCATCACTCTCACAGTAAAGAACTTTTCCCAAAGACCTAAGCCTACCTTCTTTCAGTTTGATGCCATTCTGCCTTGTTCTGTCACTAGAGGCCCTTGTAAAAAGTCCTTCTCCAGCTCTCTTGTAGCCCTGCTTTAAAGGACAGGAAGACTGCTCTAATGGTCTCCCCAAAGCCTTCTCTTCACCCAGCTAAACAATCCCAATTCTCTCAGCCAGTGCTCACAGGCGCTCCATCCCTCCTCTGGACTCTCCTTAGCACATTCTCAGCCCTCCTATGGTGAGAATCCCAGAGCTGGATGCAGTGCTGCAGGTGGTGTATGAGGAGAGCAGAGCACAGGGGCAGAATCACCTCCCTTGCCTCACTGGCCACACGTCTTTTGGTGCACCCCAGAACACCTCTGGCTTTCTGGGCTGCAAGTGCACATTACTGACTCATGTTGACCTCCTTGTCAACAAGAAGCCCTGAGTCCTTCTCCTTAAAGCTGCTTTCAGTCCATTCTCTACCCATCTTTTACTTGTGCTTGGGACTGCCATGGCCCAGCTGCAGGACCTAGCACTTAGCCTTGCTGAGTTTCAGGAGGTTTGCACACACTCATTTCTGTCCCGTCAGGGTCCCTCTGGATGGCATCCCTTCTCTCCAGCTTGTCAACTGCGCTACACAATTTGGTACTTTCCAAAAACTTGCAGAGGATAAGCTTAATTCCACTGTCCATGTCCCTAACAAAGATGTTAAACAGGCCCAGTCCCAATCCCAGCCCTTCAAGAATGTCACTTGTCACTCCACTTGGACAGAGTTGTTGACTGGAACCTTATGTACCCAGCCAGTTCCTTATTTACCCAGCAGTCCTTCCATCCAATTCATGTCTGTCCAGTTTAGAGACAAGGAATTTGTGTGGGACAGTGTCAAATGCTTCTCACAAGTTCAGGCAAATTACATCAGTCACGGTGTGGTCCCGTATGGCCTCATGCACCAACTCTGAAGTCCCACCGTGGAAGGCCACCAGGCCTGTGAGGAAGGATCTGTCCCGGTGAAACCGTGCTGGCTCCCATCCTCTCACAGCCTAATGACACCCCAACACCCCATTCGTCCAGCCAGGCTCCGCACACCCCGCTCCAGAGCCCTCGGTGCTGCCCGTCCCGCCTGGCCCCAGCGCCTTCCCCAGCCCGCTCTGCCCACCCTGACTTTTAACACCTCGTCCCACACTGCTTCAGCTCCGCACGCCCTTAAGAGCCAACCCCAAACCCCTCAAGCCACGACCGCCTACGCTCAGCCCCAACCGCGCGGGCCGACGGGGCTCACACACACGGCCCCACAGATGTCCTACCGACCCCGCTACCGCCCGGGCCGGGGCGGGCCGCGCTCACCTCCCGGCACCGATCCCGCCGTTCGCACCGCTCCCTGCCCGGCGCTCGGCCCGGGCCCGGCGCTGTTGCCGGAAGTACCATGGGCCGTGCTGGCCACGCCCCAACCCCGCGCTGATTGGTCGCCGCCCGCCGCGCTTGTTGCTACCCGGCAGCGCGCGACGCCATTGGCGCAGCGGGGCGGGGCCGTCTCCGCCCCGGCCGGAGCCCGCCGCGTCACGTGACGGGCGCCCGCGGGCCGCACGTGCCAATGTTTTGGTCGGCGGGGGCGGGGCGTGTGGCGCGCGCGGGGCGGGGCGTGGGCCCCCGGGGAAACCCCCTCGGTGCGACCCCCCCCAGGGAACCCCTAGGGAACCCCCCTGGTGTGACCCTCTGGGAGAACCCCCCGGGGAAACCCCCCCGGTGCGACCCTCCGGGGAACCCCTAGGGAAACCCCCTGGTGTGACCCTCTAGGAGATCCCCCCGGGGAAACCCCCCCCGGTGCGACCCTCCGGGGAACCCGTGGGGAACCCCCCTAGTGTGACCCTCTAGGAGAACCCCCCGGGGAAACCCCCCCCGGTGAGACCCTCCGGGGAACCCCCCCCCCGGGGAACCCCCCCGGTGTGACCCTCTAGGAGAACCCCCCGGGGAACCTCCCCAGTGGACCCCCGCATGACCCCGTAGGGAACCCCCCCGGTGTGACCCCTGGGGAACCTACCCGGTGTGAGCCCTCCCGGTGCGAGCCGTCTCTTCTAGGACCATCGGGACTCCCCGGCATGACCGGCGTGTCCGGTACCTCCCCGCCCCCGCTGTGCCCCGGGTGTCCCCGGCGTGGTCTCCCTCTATGTGCCCCTGTGTGCTCCCCTGTGCCCCGGGTGTGCCAGCGTGCCTGGAAGACCAAGTTTATGGAGGGCCTTGTTTCTTAAAACTTTAAATCATTATTATATGATAGTATAAACATTTCAGATTTCACTTAAAATCAATTATTGTCACCTGTTTGAATGTGGAGAAAACTATAAAAAAAAAAGTCAAGGCATTAATAGTAAAATCAAAGTAGTATTTTCAAACATTGTAATTGGTCCTAAATTTTGTGCTGTAGAAAAAGGCTTTATTATTTTAATTATTTGAATTATGGGATTGACAATACTACAATTACTGCATCTTGTCCCTACCTGGAAGCAATCCTTAAACTTTTACTAGTCTTTCACATAAGAAAATGGAGTTTATGAGCTTAGAAAATAATTTCAGTGTCATAACAGCACAGAATTCAGCAAAGACTCAGACTGGAAGGGCTTTTTTCCTGTCTTTGGTCTTGAAAAACTCACGAGTAGTTATATTTGGTCTGGGATTCATTGTGTTCTCAATATGTTACTATTAATAATTAAACTAGAGATAGGATTCCTTTCTTTTCTTGAAGACAGAAAAAAAAGAAGTTGAAAACCTAAATATTTTTCAAGACCTCAATATCCTGGCAACAATATAGCCATGGCAAAGGTGCTGCCTTTGCACAGCCAGAGCCTGTAGGCCCCTCTCTCTGCCATTGCCTGACTGAAAACAGTCCCAGCCCTGCACTGGAAAATTATGTGAGTCAATATGAAAAATTCTACACCACCACTCTGCCAGGAGTGCATCAATCTCCTTTTCCAGCCCATGAAAGGTTTGTTTTTTTTTTTTTTTTTCTCTTTGGCATCTGGATCTACAAAATTCCTTCATAATGTGCCACAAATCCCTTTGTCTCTAGGATCCTTCTACATTCTCTGTCTTTGAGGTGTCCTGTGGTGTGTGGACGTACAACAGTGCTCAGTTGACTCATTGCTCTGGTGGGGTTTTTCCTTTAGGGCAGGCTGGATTTTACTAGCAGAGCTTCATGAGTGAAACCTCTAATCCAAAAGTGACGCACTTCAGAAAATATGCTGCGGTTCTCTTGTGTTTACCTGAGGAGTTAGCAGCTTTAACACCATGAAGGACAGTAAGCAGGTTACCTCTTGGAAAAGTGCAGCATTTTGGGGAGGACTCACACTGGAGCAGTTTGTGGAGGACTCTGGCTGAGAGGAATTCCATGCTGGAGCAGCATGAGAAGGAAGGAGTGGCACAGGCAAAGCATTATGAAATGACCCCAACTGCAGTTTCCCATCTCCCTGTGCCACTTGTGGAGGAGAGGAGGAGGCAGAAAAGTCAACAACAAAGAGTACAGTTGAGGCTGGGGAAAAAAAAAAGGGAGTTGACAAAAAGGTGCTTTTATTTTTTGTTCTGTTTCTCACAGTGCTATTTTTTAAATCACCAATTTTTAATTCACAGCAAATTAAATTAATCTTCCCCGAGTTGATTCTGGTTTACCTACGATGGCAATTGGTGGGTTATGGTTTTTGATGGATAGTAATTGGCTCTCTGTCATTACCTGGACCCAGAAACTTTTTCATTAATTTTTTCCCTGGTCCTGCTGAAGAGGAGGAGTGGGAGAGTAGAGGGGTGGGCGCCACACTTCCTAATATCATAGAATGGTTTGGGTTGGAAAGCATCTTTAAAGATCACCTATTTCCAATCCCCCTGCGGTGGGCAGGGCCACCTTCCACTAGATGGAGATTAAAGCTCCATCCAGCCTGGCCTTGAACACTTCCAGGGGTGGAGGATCCATCCCACTTCCCTGGGCAGCCTGTGGCAGTGGCTTACCAGCCTCACAGGGGAGAAGGGCTTCCAGGTATCTAATCTAAAGCTACTCTCTCTCAGTTTAAAGCTTTTCCCACTTTTTTTATCAGTACCTGCCCTTGTAAAAAGCCTCTCTGTTTTTTTTGGAGGCTTTCTTCATTTACTGGAAGCTGTAGAAGGTCTCCCTGGAGCCTGCTCTTCCCTGAACAGCCCCAGCTCTCTCAGCCAGTCTTTGTGGCCGAGGTGCTTCAGCCCTCTGAGCATCTTCGTGGCCCTTCTCTGTCCCCAGAGCTGGATGCAGCACCCCAGGAGGGGCAGAGTCCCCTCCTCAGCCTGCTGCTCACACCTGCAGTCACACCCACTGCTCACACCTGCTGGTCCTGCTGCTCACATCTGCTGCTCACACCTGCTGGTCCTGCTGCTCACACCTGCAGTCACACCCACTGCTCACACCTGCAGTCCCACCTGCAGTCCCACCTGCAGTCCCACCTGCAGTGACACCTGCAGTCACACGTGCAGTCCCACCTGCTGGTATCAAGCCCAGCTGGGGGATGTTACCCTGGGTGAATGCCTCACACTTCATGGAGGATACAACAGGGAAGGAAGAAACAGAGGAACTCGTATGCTTCCAGCTTTTTCCTTTTTTTCTAGTACAGGTCCTAGAAGGACAAGGACAAGTGTGTCTTCCCAGATTAGGCAGTCACACTCTTTGACTTGTGCTTCAAATTTAATAAAGTTATTAATAGCTGAGGTACATAAGTAATTGGGTTTTCTGTGACAACGCTCTCTCCTGCATATTTGCTGCTGCTCATCCCCAGCTATTACAATATTTCACCTGCTGGCTTCAGCATATTTATATTAATTATACAATAGAGGGAGCTGGAAGAATGTAATTTTTAATTTATTTTTTAGTAAAGAGCCACTTATTACAAGACTTTATGTATATGTGGTTTCATTCCAAGTGTCTAAAAGTCTTGTGATTATTCAACAAGCAGATGCAAAGCAGTTATTGCCCAGAATTACTACTGAGCTGTCCTCTCTTGCAGGTGAAATTTTCTCACTCTGTACTTCAAAACCAAAGTTATTTTGCTATATAGTGTTTGTGAAGTAATTCTACTATTTAATGTTTTTGACACCGTTCCATCTCCGTTTTTTTGTAACAAAATCTGATAAATTTTCAAATGACAAAATTTAGAGATATTTCCCATGTTAAGAATAGTTGCTATCTTGAGAGTCCCATGCTCTGACCTATAAAAAATTCATTGAAGACTGAGAAATTTATTCTAATTTTTTTTTATGCGTAGTTCATGCCTGTGTTAAAAGTATACAAAAGAAAGCATGTTGCTCACTTTAGGGGGGGTTTCAAGATGTAAAATAACTTAATAGCATGTGGAAGCTTTTAAGACTGTTTTGATCAACATGATATAGCTTGAGCAGTTCTTGAATAATTTAATATTGATTGACACTATTCCATTTCACATATTCCTTATAAAGTCCTATGGTAATTTTCTTATTCTGGTGTCACAGCCTTCTATTATGTTTTATTTAATACTAAAGCAGTTTAAACCTTCCCAGTGGAAATGGAACAAACTGATCTGCAGTGTGGCTGTTAGTGCTTTTGATGGTTTCAGAGAGATTTTAAAGTGAAAATTTCATTAAACCCAGATGAGTTTTGCAACTGGGATAGTTACCCTTACTGCTGATTGCAGGTCCATGTAGATGAGGCACTAGATCACCACTACATTAACATGAAATTAGGAGAATAAAATGGTAATTCCATCTTTCCCATTTTTTGCTATTAAATTACTGACTTTATGATTTCTTTTTAATAATCCACAGCAAGGGTGAATTCTTTAAATGAGCTTACACAGAAGGAAAGCCAAGCTATTTTACTTTAAAATTTCAATTGCTTGTAAGATCTGGGGCACATTACTAAAAGCAAAACGAATGTTATTTGGTGTAGCTTAGGATAACCTCATGGAGCATCTTGTCATTAAGATTCATATTTTCTTAACTGTTTGTTTTCTTAGCTGTTTGGTCTCAAAAGATGCATTGTAGGAATGTTTATATGTATTTATGTTTACATGTAGTATGTTAATAGGAATCGCTTCCAATTTTTTCTTAGAAATCACCTGAAAATGAGGGTTGTGGTAGATGCAAATGGCCTTCTTTCCTTTGGGAGAGTGGTTTTCATTTTGCTGAGTAATCTCTCTACATATTTAAAAAAATAGAATAGTTCTGACAAATAATGCCACGGCCTGATTCAGTTACTTAGCAACATTTAATGCTAACAAACAGAAACAGGAAAGTGATGCGGGAGCAAGAATTGATGATCAGAAACATCTTGTAAGAGCTTTGTAAGGAAAAAAGGATACACAGATATACAGTAGGTTATTAATGATTACACTCAGAAAAGTAATTATCTTTGGCAGATTTGCAAATCAATGTTAGTTGAAGAATTTTAATATGGGAGATGTATTTTATAATAATTCACTGTTGAATGTAAAAACAGATTTACTTTGGTTGGAACAAACACTATATAGCGGTGGGAAAAGAATTTTGAAAGCTAATAATTACTCTGTGGAAAAAATCAGTTACACTTTGCTGGGAAATAACATTAAGGGAGAAACTGAAGAACTTTCAGTATGGCAGTAAAAACCATGATTTTAGATAACTCCAGAGAAGCAATCTGAAAAAGAGCATGTACCATATCTTGAGACAAATCTTTAATTGAAAGCCCTGGGACACGAACAGAAATTACACTATTTGATCAATGGCAGGTTGGATACTGCAACTAACTAAATGTTCATTTTCCAAGAAATATGTGCTTTGCCTATTTTAGAGAAAGACAACTAAGAAAGAAAATTAATTTGTTTAGGAATTTGCAGTGTGGGGTGGAATTTCATGGCAGTCCAAGCTATAGAAATTGATAAGAAATTACTCATCAAAACAAGGTTTATTGCTTTTATGGTAATGAAGGATGGCAAGAGGTTTCTAACCTTCTTGAAATCTTTAATCTGAAAAAACCACCAATTTTTAGAAGCAGACTTTCTATATTGGTAAGTTACCATCTGTTTTCACTGTATTTGTATGTATCCATAGAACCTTTAAATTGGTTTGGATTAATGATTTCAAATATGTTCCAAAGAGAAAGTGATTTCTGCAGCAAAAGCTGGGAGCATAGAACTCAAGGAAAAAATGGATCAAAGCTGAGGACAATGTTGTAATAATTAAGATAGATATACAATTAATGTGTAAATGAGAAGATATCTAACTATTGAAGGAGAGAGGGATTTTTTTCTCTCTCGCTTCTGTTGGCTTTTTTTTCATAGGAAGATTTGGAACAAAGAAATCTAATTTTACAGAGAAGTTTCATCAGTATAGGAAGAGAAGCTTAGTCAGTATATATGAAAGAGTTGAATCTGACTGCTGGGAACTGAATGCAAACTAGTTAATGTACCTAGAAGGATAAGACAAGAAGAAAACTATTAGCCTGCTATTCTATAAAATGATATGCACTGGTGTTTGCTAAAAGGCTCAGCTGAAGGAGATGGCTAGCACAGCTGCTGGTTGAAAAGGGTAAATTTTCAAAGACTAAGAGTAAAATAGGGTTTGAAAGAGAAAGATAGCTGGAATGTTTAGAGAAATTAGATGTTTATTAGTTTGGCTGGCCCTGATAAATTGAGTTACATAGCTAGTAAGCAATCAAAGATGCTAGAATTTATATAGAAAACATATAGAGGATTGGAGAAGTGTGACAGAACTACAAAAGAGCAAATACTGTGTCTATTCTAAAAAAAAATGACAATAAATCCCATCAATTATAATTTGTAAATTTAACTTCTGGTGGAAAAATCCAATACTAATATGACTTCTATAGTGAGCTGGAATACAGAATTAAGTGTATGCATGTTAAATTGGTAGATGGTAGGAAATAGACAAGATCTCTAGGAATGTGGAAAGATATGCTAAGAATGAAAAATGACCTTGGAGAAGTGGTCTGAAACAGAATGAAATTCCCTACAGACCTTCTTTTGTATATCTACTCATAATTAAAAATTCTATCCATAGGGTGCTTTGCTCCCATTTAGCTATGCCTATGATACACGTGGTTTAATGGGATAGCATAAACCCAAACATTATTACTTATCCTGCCAGTAACTGTCTTTATCTCAGCAGCAGAAGCTGTATCTGATACAACAGCAGTTATTGTGATAAAGCTGATAAGTGAGGAAATAAAAAGGAAAGCATGTTGAATTTAAAAGAAACCCCAACCCTAAAGCTTACTTAGATGTACCAAATGAAATACCTATAAATAATAATTTTTTTAGTCAATTTATGTTGTGGTTTTTGGAAGCGGTAGAACAGAATCACACTTTCTGATTTATCAAGATTTTAATGGAAGCTAACAAACACATTTTAATCTTCTCCTGGTTTCTTCTAGGGTGGGAGGGAAGAGGAGGGCTGAGTGAGCAGCTGTGTGGTGTTTCACTCCAAGTGGCTTGAAACCATGACACTATTTCATCTACATGGGATGCAGCATCTTAACTTTAGCAGTTCAAGTTACTCTCAGCTACTGTGCTTAGCTCAGTGGTATCAAAGAGCTGTGGTTCTGGCTTACAAAATGTCCTGTTTCAGGTTTGTTTTTTGAAGCAAACTGCAAATGCATAGTAAGGAAAAAGAAAAGTCTTGTACAATAAAAATTGTGATTATAGTCCCTAAAGTCAAAGTGTCTTTCCACTGGCAGTGCAGACTCCACAGAAATTTCTAGATCAAGCTAACTGATTTCTTACTTCAACTGTTTTTATACTATACCTATGGTTTTTTTTTCAGAACTGGAATATCTTCCACTCTTACTGGAAGTCTTTCTCTGGTGGATTTGTGCATGTTGAACTGAACATTTAGTTTATTGAGATTTTAGTAAATTTCAGTTCCTATGTCTTTCATTTGAGCAATTTTCAACAAAAGGTGCAGAGGTGGGAAAAAGGCTAGAATGGGATATAGTGGCACAAGGAGGAAGAGGACATGTTGAAATAAAAACAATTGCTTGTGTAGAGGTAGGTGGTGGAATAAGGGGCTTGGAATAATCACACAAAGAGCTCTGGAGCATTGTAAGTTCTGCTGGCCTGTGTGTTTACTTCTGTGGGGTGCAGGTTTTACTCTCATGCTCATCTTTTATGACAAATGTAGTTAGTACCATGCATTATGTTTATCACCTCATGGTGCAGCTGTGTGGCCAGAAGTGATGTTTTAGCAGCTTTGGGACCTTGAGCCCTTGCAGACATTTGCATATTAGACTGAGCTTTACTGGCTGCTTTCTTTGAGGGGTGTTGTGTCTGCCGTCCATAGTGGCAGGCAGATGGCTGCTTGCACTGTGTCATCCCTTGCAGGTGTCCTGTAGGGGCTTTGAAACCTCACATTTCCACTCCCCTTTCTCAGGAGGCTCTGAATTAGGATGGTTGTCTCTTCAAAGCCCTTGGACATTCAGCTTCAGCTCAGGCTGTCCATGGCTTTGGCCAGAGGGACCTACTGTCATATTTAAAATGCGCCATCTCCAGCAAGTGGAAATTAATGCTTTTAATCTAGTCTTTGTGTACATGTAAGCTTCCATATTAGACTCTTTTTTTGAGAAATCAATTTTGGTTATAAATAACATAATTGTCTTTGTTTTCAATAGAGTAATTTACAGCACTGCTGAGTGAGAGGGGCATCAATGAACTATCAGGCTGACCCAGAGATGAAACAGCAAGCAAGCTGGCAGAACCTTTAGTTGGTAGGGCATTGGAGTGATGGGTTCAGAAGAATTTTATCTTTTCTTGGAAAAATGCAACTACAGGTGATTTTAATGAACAAAACAAAAACCTGAGGGCTGACTGTTATAGAGGTTACTGTATAATATATGGTTTATATATTGTATATTTACAACTAATTTAACTACTCAAAAGTCTTTCAGAGATTAGTACATGGTCAGTAATTTTATGCCTCATCATTAGTAGTCCTCCTGATTAACCATGATAATCCACTGTGATCTGCAATAGTTCCCTTTGGAAGCACTAAACAGAGGAAGCCTTAGAAAGGAATACATTTTGTGAAATAGGAGCACAACATACTTTAATGATTATTATTCATAGCCTTGCTCACCATGTAATTATAATCCCTAAATTCACATTTCCTACTAAAGAATCTATTTGGGGGGAGGGGTGGCTGGGAGGAGGTGGTGAGTTTGTCCAGGAAGCTTTAGGGGTTGGAACTCCTGCATTTGATCTCTGCTTACTGCATTAATATGAGCACTACTTCATAAGGCCCCCTGAAGTGCCACTCATCTCCCAAGGGAGTCAAGGAGGATTTTGACCTTTATTTCACAGGAAATGAAGCAGGTTTTTTTAATATGGAAGAAAAGCAACTACATAATATACAACTACAATTCTAAACTTTATACTTAAATTCAGTGCCAGTCCAGTACAAAAAACAGTCATGAAAAAAGCTGAGCAAATTTCAGATTTGTTTTCTTGGGTTTTTTTTTTTTATTCCCTGATAAGGAAGAGACAAAAGCAGCATTTTATTCACTCACAGATAGATATCTGTATAGCTCTTGAGACCATTCTATTAAACACAGCATGGCAAAGTGGCAGTCCATCTAAACAGTTCTCAGAGGTTTTGAACCATTAATTCTGAGTGTATATTTCTTCATATGCTGTTTTGAAATTTTTATTATGATTTTATAGATATCTTAACCATAAAATCTATGGATGTAGACAGGAACTTTTACAAAATAGTCAAAGGCCTTGTGAATAGGAAAAATTTTTTTCCTGGTGCATTTCATAGAAAAAATAGGATTGCCATTGAACTAAACAGGCATTTTCAGAAGCTCATAGGCCTGGAAGACACATAGATTCAATTCATATATTATTTGAACACAAGCAATATGCAAAGAATTAAATCATTTTTGCAATGTATTAAGATAAAACTGCCTCATTAACATATGTATTAGACTAGAGGAACAGCAGGAAGTGATCAATGTGCCTTTCAAGGTGGAAATTTATGCTATCAAATACCAATAATGGGAATAGTCTTGCTGATAGCGTTGGAAATGCTGACATTACACAACCTACAGTTATCCCATGAGTTAGATTCAAGAATCACTTAGATGTTTTTCTCCTGCAAGCACTGGTTAAATGAACATAACATTTACTGCAGCAATGATTGCCTGTCCATACCAAAAGGATGATTAAATGTCTTTAAAACTCTGAGAACTGAACAGGAATCATATTTCCTTGAGTCTCTCTTTTCCCCTTCTATTTCTTCTGCTTCTTTCTTTCTGCTTTGACTTTGCAGATCTCAGAAAGCAGAAGTCCCACGCTGCTCCTTGGCAAAAGCCAGAGGACTTGTGCTCCCCCAGGGAGCTGGGGGCATCTCCTTCAGGTATTTATGGCTTCTGTGGAGGCTTCTGTTCTTCCCTTCTGACTGGACAGAAAGGGTGCCATGGACTGGGGCTGGCTCCTCGCACTGTGGCCATTCTCAGCTCTTCTGGTGGTGTTTAACATCTAGATCATCCTGTAGGCCCTCTGAGAAAACAAATTGGTACCTGCTGAGTGCACCCACACTGCCATGAAGTGGAGGTTGGCAGTCACTCCTAGTAATGACAAGCAGTAGGTCTTTGGGATAAACTGGAGTGTAGGCCACCCTGTAAAGCACAGGTAAAGTGTGGCCAGTGTGTTTAAAGATGCAGCTAATTTGTTTAAACACAGCTCAGTTACTTCCTTTGTATTCTATGATTTTTATAAATGTCCAGTTTTGTGATGTCACCAGTTGTGAAAAGTGCTGGTGCTGAAGGGAGTTTTGTCTAGGTGATGGCAGCAGGATTGCACCCTGTAGAGTTCTGTTCTGTGGCATCTATTTCATTTGAATAAATATGCTTACAAGAACATATTTATGATTGTACTAATGATTGCTGCTGTTAACCTATACCCTTGCATTAATTCTTCAGCTTTGGGAGGATAGAGCAGCTGCCTATAGATTATTAAAGTTAGGACATAATTCTGATTTACCTGTCTGAAAGATATTGCTTATTGTTGATTATTGTTGCTGCTAAATTAAAAACAGTTAATCGCTTTCCTGTGCTCATTTATATTGAAGAGATCATTTCCTGATTGAATTTGCTGGCAGTTCCAAAACATAAATTCATGGCATGTACTATTTTTGTGTCTCTATTTTATAGCATGGTTACATTTTATTCATTTAATTAAATAAAAAATAAGAGTAATTTATAACTTCGATGCTAGATCTTTCAGCTGAAGAATTAGGATCTGTACAAAATGTTTTTGGCATAGCAGAGATAAGAGGATCAGGGAAAAGTGGTTTTTTAGCCCTTAAAGCTGGACTAGGTTGAGTTACTATAGTGACAGATGAAGTTTCATCTGGATGTAACTACCACTTGGAATGCTTTTTCCTTTGGTAGTCTCTTCCATGAGTGTTATGGAAGCTGCCTGCTTTGGGGAGTATTAATCCCATGGCAGTAATAAAGTGGTGCTGCAGAGGTTACGTCTGTGAGGTGAACTGGGCTCAGTAATTTCAGCCAGAATTTGTCAGAGTGAAGACTGGCCCCAAGATACTGTTGTTTTTCAAAGAAGTCTGTGCCAGTCTGGGAATTAATTTTGTTTTAATGTCAGAAAAATTACTGAATTAAAACCAATTTGCAATTATTTAACCTTACTTGAGGATATGCATTTAATTTAATGCAGCGCTGACCACTGATCTGATTTATTCAATATTATTTTTTACAATTTTATGTAGCATGTACATTCTCTGAGCATTATGTCCATCAGGAGATAGAGAGCAAAACCTTCAAAGCTTCCAACACTACCAAGAAAGTAATGGACCCCACAAGGCAGCAGTCCTGCTGGTGGGAGGAATAATCTGATGAATTCTAGTGGCAGCAGCATTAGTGGTTGTAAAACACTGAATTTAGAGGCTAAAAATGCATTAGGCAAGTGCTGCCTGCTTTCAGTAATCTATCACAGCAGGATCTGTCATGCATCTCCTTTTCCTTGGATGACATTGCCTTCTAGCAACATCAGCACAAATATTTGGAAGAAGATAGAGAAACATATGGCTTGCAGTACTTCACTGGCAAATTGCTTCAGCAGAAAGCATGCCTCTTCATTTACCTTCCCAGCCAATGCTTAGAGTTAATCACAGCCACCAAGTGCCACTGCTGTGCCATATGGAAGCAGAGCTAACTGTGTTAACAGAAATTTAAACACATGTGGGGAGAGTCACAGGAATTATGAGTTCTGGGAGTGTACATTTAATAGTCAGACAGGAACACTTGACAGAAAAGAGAGGAAAAAGTTGCACATTTCTTGAATCTTACTCTTTCCAAGACTCTCTTTTGACTTAAGCTTTCACCTCATATGCTCCTTCACGAGTTGTTGTGCTCCACAGTTCTTAACTACTTGATAGAGTAGGCAGCAGCAATACTGAGAATACAGTCCTGTTCTCAATGAAATCAGTGGCAAGACTCCAGTGGACTAGGACAAGCCAAAATTTCTCTTTCAATGTAGGTTCAATTCTATTAAAACTGTTGCCTTAAAACAAAAACCAAAAAACATCCTGCTGTCTTTGTAAATATCACAGGAAAATACCACAACTGGATCCCTATTCTTCAGTTCCTTGCCATTATGATGAATTATTGGGTTGCACTCTGCTTTGAGTTTCCAGGTCTAAAGAGATTGTCTTGGCAGCTTTGCTGTATCTTCACTTTAATCAATGGTGTAATCAAATTGTCCTTCTTTCTCCAGTGTTCTGTCGACCTCTCTTAAAATGATTAGAAGAGATTTAAAGGATGCTAGCTGCCATCAGTGACAGCAAGCACATAACTTGAAAATCTCATTACAACTTGTGAGGAATATTCAAACAGGGCTATTTAAAAGACAGGCTTAAGTCCAAATTTGGACAGTTAGTAAATTCCTTCCAGACCTTATGAGAGTGAGATGAAGTAAGATTCATCCCATCCACTTTTAGCCATCTCTAGTTTAGATGTGTTCACCTGAGTTTGCTACCTGATGCTGGCTATATAGCTGGGGAGCACAGAGAAGTAGTCAATTTTAAAACACCTGTTTGACCTGTTTTAATCTTCTGCTTTAGTGTGAGATGAATTCCTCCCTGAAAGTACCAGTGTCTTTCCAATGACTGCAGAGGGAACTTTAAAGGTAGAAGTGTATATGATAAATATGTCTGGTTAGATGAGATTCATTTCCTCTGGGATCACCTTTCATCCTGCTGCAGGACATCCCATATTCCTTGCAGTTTTTGGGGAAGAGTTTCATTTCCCACCATAGTTCCTGAGTACTGTCCCATGCCTAGGTGGCCCAACAGAATTGAAGTTAAAGAATGGATCCCTGCCAGCTGACCTTGGAAAAGATGTGCAGTAGACGTGGTCGGAGTTTATCACAAGTGATTGATCAGGAGAAAAGAAAATCAAACTAATTTTAATGACTAGTAGAGACACACAAATATGTGCTTATTTTTTTTAAAAAAGGGAACTAGAATATTAAATACACTGTTGGGTTTTTGACACTAGATGGCAACAGTATACATTAGAAGTACTGGACAGTCAACCAGTAAAAGTTAACTTTACTCAAGGAATTGAATGAAGGAGAATCCCAGAAATTATTTTTAGAATAGATTTTGAATGAAATTAGAACAAAATAAAGCAAGTTTAAAGTACCACATGTTTCTTCTATCAAGATATAAACCCTGGAGAAGCTAATTTAAATCTACTAGAAAAGCTTGTATTTACTTTGGGTTAGAATCTGCCCTTCCATGAAAGAGTATTTATTAGATGTTCATCAATCTAAACAAAGGTTTTATGTTGCTTTTACTGACTGGCTGGTTACAGAAAGTCTGATGGTCACAGGCCCTGTCCTTTGCTCCTCGACTTCCTCAACAGATTGTTGTATGCACAGAGTTTGAGAGCAGTTTTCTTTTATCATGAAACACATTTGTAGAATATTAGGATCAAGTTCTCATTTGCAGCTCTTCTACTGAGTAGTAGTAGTGAGATTATGCTACATAACTAATTTAATTAGGAAAAAAATACTGAAACACTGCAGCAAGATTAAATTGTGGTGTTAATTTAAGAGGAGAGATCACAGCTGTACTTCTCCTTTTACAGTGGTCTTAATCTTTTGGTTTTGTTGGTATCATTAGTCAGTGCAGAGGAAGAAGAGGATGTGACTTTCTGGCAATTCTTTTTCTTTCCTGATGTACTTGAGCTACCATGTTTGGGAGATAGCATGGATAGTCCTGTATAGGACTTCCCAGCTGCTCAGGGAAACATCCCCAGCCCTCACTGCTTGTTGGTTTAGATAATTTTTTTTAATGTATCTTTCTCATTGCCAGATTCCCAGTGGTGTTGTTTAACATCCCACAAGAGGAGCCTGGAGCTAATATTCTGTGGTACTGTAATACAACTTCTACAGTAAATGAGAACACTAGAATTTCAAAGAATGGAATGGACTATCTAAGGGTTAAAAAACACTGAGGAAAGTTCTTAGACTATTAATGAATATATCCTTTTGATATTGCTACTATTTTGAAAGAAAAAAAATAAAATCCATCCATTTGGTAGAATACTCTTCTGGTCTGTGGAGCTATCATTTTAGTATTGCTCCTGTTTTGAAAGAAAATAAAAAAATATTTATTTTGTAAAATATATTTCTAGGCTATGGATGTAAAGCAAACTGGACATTGTCTGAATTAGCATGCTGCAGAGTTTTCTGCAGGACTAAAACCACAGCAGTACTCATGGCTTCACAGTAAAAGAATATAAAGAGATCCCTTTGTGGTTCAAAGAGAGAATTGCCTACTTTTTCTTTTTTCTTTTTTGTATAAAAGCATGCAGTAGATATTTGGAACACAGGCAACAAAGTTATCTTCCCAACTGCAAGAGCTCCATCTATACAGTATTTTAAGTGGACTCTTCCTTCCACCTTCAAGCAGAAGCTCACTAAGCACCCATATTTTCTATACTCAGGCCTGTGCTATGGTCAGATGGCCTGTCTAACCAGGATTCAGGTCACTGGATATTTCTGTGGAGAGAAATTATGTGGCATCAAGCACAGACAAACTTTTAACCCAGCCTCAAAGGTTCAGGACCTGCAGGATAACTTTCAGTCCTCACATGACTTTGAGGTGAGGTATGGCCTAAGGAAAATATTTTTGGAGAAGAGAAACAGTGACCTTTCTTTACTGTTAGGTGAATATGGTAACTACATATTTCACAGATGTGGAGTATGAGGCAGAAAGATTAAGTGAACAGCTCAAGGCTATAAAGAAAATTTTGTATCAGAGCCCAGATCAGAAGGGAGGAACTGCTGACTCCCAATGCTATGCTAAGGTACCTCTCTGTGTTAAAATTGGCCTATGAATCATCTTAAAAGCCAACAGTAATGCTTTATGAGTCTCAGCACTGCAGATGCTATTAGTCCTGTTGAGGAAGAAGGCACTTCTTTATCAATGTGCAGCAATAACCATTCCTCACTCTTACAAGCATTTATAAATATGCAAACCATTCACAGTCTAAATCCAACAACCTTACCAACCCAGGACTAAAAATATAATATTATTATCATCATTACTAATATTATGATCATTACCATTGTTTTTCAAAATGTAGTTCCCAAAGCCTGTAAAAATGGCTTTGCAATCATATCTATTTCCTGATAATGCTTTTATTTTTCCTTCCTTAAGAGGTATTTATAAGCTATTGTAAACTCCTTGGTAGCAGCAGTGCACACAGAGAAAAAAATCCAAATGTGATCCTTTGTATTTCAGGACATATCTTCATTTGATTCTGAAGGATAGTACCTCATTAGTTTCTGTCCTGTTTCAGATATGAGCAATTTTATTGTCCCTAACTTGTGAATAAAGTGTTGAATATGGATCTGTTGTGCTACAGCTTGCAGAGAATATTCCAGTTGCCAAGCCTTGTGGGATATAACTGGCTTATATCCTATAGAATATATATAGAATCTAAGGATTTGGAATCACAGAATCACAGAATAGTTAGAGTTAGAAGGGACCTTTGGAGATCATCCAGTCCAAGTCCCCTGCCCAAGACAGGGTCACCTAGACCAGGATACACAGGAATATGTGCAGGTGAGTTTTGAATATCTCCAGAGAGGGAGATTCCACAACCTCCCTGGGCAGCAGTTCCAGTGCTCTGACATCCTCAGTGCAAAGAAGTTCTTCCTCATGTTGAGGTGAAACTTCTTGTGATTTATTTTATGGACATTGCTCCTTGTCCTGTTGCTGGGAACCACTGAAAAGAGTCTGGCACCTGCCTTTGAGATACTTGTATGTATTGATGAGATCCCCTCTCAGTCTTCTCCAGACTGAGCAACAGGGGCAGCTCCTGCACTCTCTCCTCATGAGATAGATGGTCCAGATTCCTAATCATTTTTGTGGTGTCCTCTTCAGTAGCTCCTTGACTTTCTTGAACTGTGTAGACCAGAATTGAACACTGTACTCCAGATGTGACCTCACCAGGGTCAAGTAGAGGCTGAGGATCACCTCCCTCAACCTGTGAAATTCCTTTTGCTGAGTTAAGATCAGCGGGATCACCTTGGCTGACAGTCCCTAAACCAGGTGAATTTTGAACCAAAAGCCACATTTCTTTAGTAGCGTATTGGAGTAAACCAGGAGTAACTCCACCTAAGGGTGCCACTCTGAAGGGTGAGGAGGAAGCAGGACAGAAATGTCATGAGGGAGCCTCCCTAGGCAGTCAAAGTTACTCACCTGATTACTGAATTACTTGGTTGTCTATCTCCCTCTGAGCACAGTAAGCTTCTTGGCAATTCTAGATTAGAAGGCAAATTTCCAACGTGTGTGGGATATGATGGCAAACCCCAAGTCATCCATATCTCCATAGCTGTCAAGGCAGACAGCTCAGAGGGCATGCAGAAATCTAAGTCTCTGGCCTAGCACAGAAAAGGCTCTGAGATTTGATATTCTCTCTGAGTCATGAAGAGAATTATTGCTATAGAGGGCTGAAGCTTTATGGGTGATGGGGGAGATTTTCACACTTGAGCGTGAAATGCACTAAAATTGAGGAGAAAAACAATATGATGCTGTGCACAGCCTCACTCACAAGCAGGCATTAAGCATAAAATGGATTTAAAAGAAATCATCAGTGAGCTCTGAAATGGTGCTATTAATTGTTGTGGTGTCTCTGATGTCTTGAACATCCCACCATGTTCTCTCATCCGGAAACAAAAATGAGCTCAAGTGGGTTTTCACTTGGCTTGCAGACATGAACTCGTGCAGATACTTAGCAAAAATCTGTACATACTTGTTTACATTCAAGTAGCATAACTCATTAACCTGATGTCCTCGGGAAATAGCTTTTAATTAATTGTGATTTTTTTTTAGTTCATAAACACAGCACCAGATTTATAACTAAAATGAAATGTGGTATTCAAGGTCTATTTTCACAACAGAGAGCTCTGTAAAAATTGTTTTACCTTAATCAATTAGCAGTATTTAGCCACTGCATAACTAGCCACTTTGAAACTATCACTATTTACATTTATTATGTGTAAAACATCATATTTCCTTCTTCATTTAGCTGTTATCTCACTGATTGTCCTTGGTTAAGTTACTTAAACTTCAGTGGGTCACCATTGCAGGGCTTGATTTAGTATAGGTATTCTGCTTTAAAGCTGCTTTTTCTCTAGAATAACTTTCAACTGTCCCTTCTCCATAACGAATCCCATATGCATTATAAAATTTGACCATAAACAGGTTAGCATAAGGGCATTTAAGCATCAAGAATGTTATACCCTTTAGGAACTGTCATTTAAAAATTTTGATTAAAAATTAATTTTAATTAAAAAAGGTTTCTCAAAAGTAATATTAGTTCTTTTTTCAATAACTTTGTTTTGTAGCTGCTACAAGTTACTTCAAACTTAACAGCTCCGGTATCCAAGTTCTTTATATCTAACCAGCACACTGTGAAGAAACCAGAGTACTCTAGATAGTGCTGGTAATTGTGCAAGTCTGTTCCTGCTGAATGCAGAAGGATCAGACAGGAGTGCAACTCCAGCAGCCATTTTTTCAGTTTTCAGGTGTGACATCTATCCAATGCAGAAGTGATTTTGTAGCCTAGAAATTCGCAATGGATGAGAACCCCAAAATGAGAGGAAGGCTGTTGTACCAGCAAAGAGGAATGTCAGATAAAAATGTGTGAAATAATCCATACCCTTTTCTGGAAGAGCAGAAATATTGCTTCATGGCACTGCCTCAGAGCCTTGCTGTGGTATAACCTCAACCAGCAACTGAGCTACACACAGCCACTCACTGACTCCCCACCAGTGGGATGGGGGAGAGAATTGGAAGAGTAAAAGCTAGAGAATTCATGGGTTGAGAAAAAGGCAGATTAACAGGTTAAAAAAAAAAAAAGTATACATACAAACAAAGCAAAACAAGAAGTTAATTCACCACTTCCCATGGGCAGGGCAGGTGCTCAGCCATGCCCTGGAAAGCTGCATGTAATTATGACTTGGAAGACAAATGTTATCACTCCTAACAATCCCCTGTTCCTCCTTCTTCCCCCAGCTCTTTATGTACTGAGCATGTCCCCATGTGGTCTGAGATGCCCCTTTGGCCACCTTGGGTCACCTGTCCCTGCTGCATCTCCTCCAAACTTCCCACACACCGACAGCCCCCTCACCAGTGTGGCACCATGGAAAGCAGAGAAGGTGCAAGTGCTGGGCAAGGGCTGCTCAGTTACAACAAAAACATCCTTGTATTATCAATACTGTTTTCAGCACAAATCTAGAAGGTAGGCCCATACCTTTGTGAAGAAAATTAACTTTACCCCAGCCCAAACCATTACAAGTCTAATTCAGATAATTTTATCCTGGATATGTAAACTGTTGCTCTTTTTGACTAGTATGATATTTTTTCCTGACTCAGGCTGACTTGAACTGTTATCACTAATCAAACGCCAGAGGTAATTCCAGAACACCCTTGTATCTGTAGAGAAGAATGATGAATAGTTTGTAAAATGTTTAGGCATCCTTCACAGAGGAAAGAGCTGCCTAGGTGTGTGGTGTTTGTATCTTGGTAGGTCTCTACAGTTTATGTATTAACAGCAGCAATAACAACAACACAGAAATTACAATGCTTAAACAGTGGTAAATCTGTGTTGATGTTATTGTGTCTAAACAGCAAAATTTTCAGAAAGAGATTTAATCAAGTACTTATACAAATACAGCTTTATTGTCATTTCATGGAATAAATCATTCTTATTATACTAGTATTGAACTATAAATACAGAATCAATGTAAATAATGTGTGGTATTTTCTGAGTCCCCTGTGGCAGGAAGGAAATTATGAATCTGGCTCCATGTTCTTAGAAGGCTGATATGATATGGTATGATATGATATGATATGATACGATATGATACTTAAGAATAGAGAAAGGATACAGACAGAAGGCTAAAAGATAATAATGAAAAACTCATGACTCTCGCCAGAGTCCCAACACAGCTGGACTGTGATTGGTCATTAAGTTAAAACAATTCACATGTTGGATACCACATTCCAAAGCAGCAAAACACAGGAGAAGCGAATCAGATAATTATTGTTTTCCTTTTTCTCTGAGGCTTCTCAGCTTCCCAGGAGCAAAATCCTGGTGAAGGGATTTTTCCAGAAAATATGATGGTGACAATGCCTTAACCTTGAGATCAGCTTTTTTTGTTCCACTTATTCACTAGAGACTTTCTCATTCCCTCCAGAAATGAGACTGCTATAGATAAGAGTCTTCTTCAGTATTCTGCCTTAATTTGATCCTTAGACATGTTGGAAAGAGCTGTATGTGGTGTGTAATTAAACATTGTACTAAAGCAGACAAACAAGAGAGCTTAATCTTTTCCACATGATGTGGAAACAGATATGTCACTCTGTTGGTGCTGTTTTGCTCATTCTAGGCAACATTTGCTATGACTAGCACTCTTTTCCATGAGAGTCCAACAAATAAAATAATTTGATTATTGCAGGATTTTTATTGTACAATTCTGATAAACAGGATTCCTCCAGTGCTCAGTCTATGGTCTGATCTTCATGCATGCAAACTGTCCTATTTGAGAAAAATATTGGATGTCATTTATAAGAACCTGTACTCCTTTTGTTGCCTCAGATATGTCACAAAAATACAGAGAAATGTTGTTTACTTTGTGCTATTGGCAGTGCTGAACTATTGCTTACTGTAACTGTCAGCATGTAGGAGAGTCTTTTCAGTGCATTTTTCTAAATCTACCTGTGATTTGTTCAAACAGAGAAGCCAAAAGAGATTACACACAACATGGTGAGATTTCCCTTGGAGCAGGTTGCAAAACCCACCTGTTTGCTAAAAGGTTCTTATCACTGCAAATAAATATGACAAAAGAAAAAATCAGACAGTATTTATCAGAATAAGTGATGATTCAGGAGCCAAGTTTCTGGTGAGTTTGATTTATAGAAATCACAGTGAAAATCCATCAGTTTGTACCCTAAAAACAAATGTAGAAAAAAATAGGATAACCAAAATAACATTGATTATGGCATATATCAATTACTAGTCTTAAATTTTCAATGTCTACTCTCACAGTCTTCATTCCATTTTCTTGTATAAACTCAGAAGATTTTTCTTGACTTATAAAGAAAATTTCAAATTAACATAAATTTTTGATTTTGTTAGTATAGCTGTGAGAGGGTTAAGACCTGCATTTTTTTTACCTGGTTTTGAGATGTCTTAACACAGGATAGTGCAAATGTTACATTATTAGTGACAATTTCCATATTTTCCTTGTTTGTTTATGTGGGATTTTTTTTTATGTGAACGTGGTAAATGAGAAGTAAATTCATTCCATATGAAGATTTTATCTAGTGAAGCAGGTTATCAACCAAACTTTACACCACTACCCATCAAACCACTAAACACCTCTCATTTAATTTCTGAAATTTTAAATTCTAAAACCATAAATCCAAGAGAATAATTCCTTCTGGATGTGCCTGTACAAAAATTCAGGAACTGAAAAACTGATTATGGTAAACACTTCCTCACTTTTTTTTGAAAAATTTTATAGAAAGTTAGGAGAAAGAGGGAAAGAGAAAAGGGATCCATATAAATACCTCAAAGCTGGGTGTCAAGAGGATGGTGCCAGACCCTTTTCAGTGGTGCCCAAAGACAGAACAAAGAGCAATGACCATGAAGTAGGACACCAGAAGTTTCACCTCCACATGAGGGTGGCAGAGCACTGGAACAGGCTGCACAGGGAGGTCACGGAGCCTCCATCTCCAGAGACGTTCTGTGGGAACTCAGCACATCGCTCCTGACGTCCAGAGCTACCGAGAGAACCCTTGGGGGGCTCGGGAGCCTTGGGATGTTGCCAAAAGTGCCTGGTAGCTCAACTTTGACCCTTCGAGAGACGTGCCACCTGTATATGGGGATATGAGAATCACTGGAGCTTAAAAGGTATAGAAAAAGTATAATTACAGGGCAAAACACAGGTTTTAGGATTTTGGTACAGAGGGGTAATAGAGACAAGATGGAGGAATTTAGGCCTCCCTCGTTGTTCTTCTTCCTTCTTCATGTCTTCCATTTTCTGTGTGATGCAGATATATTTTGATAGGTTCTTGGTGAAGGTACACTTGGTAATAAAAATGATAAGTGTTGGGGACAAAAAGTAAATAAGATTTACCTAGTTTTTGTTATAAAAAGATGCAACTGCCCTGTGGGCAGTCAGAGTGCCTTTGGCTGCCTTGCTGGTCAGACCCCGGCTGGGCAGAGAGAAAACTTTGTAGATAAGAGATAATAAACAACCTTGAAGACCAAACCTGAGAGTCCAGTCCCGTCCTTTCGTCCTTTGAATCCCGATCAGAGCGAACCCATCTCACCCTTGTCTGGGCAGAGACAGACAACAGCCAGCCCAGACAACGTTCCAAACCCCCCTGGACATGTTCCTGTGTAACCTGCTCTGGGTGACCCTGCTTGGCAGGGCTGTTGGACTGGATGATCTCCAGAGGTCCTCTCCAACCATAACGATTGTTATACACAATGCAGGACTTTCTACCTGGTGGCAGCCAGGTTAGAACAGAGGAGGGGGAAGAGGCTGCTTCTGGAATAAAAGACTCATTCTTACAATGTACGCAGACACACGTTATCATATCTGTTGAAGGCTGTGAAAGTAGGAAATCATGAGTTTCATCATCTTTTGGATGCTCTGATGAATGTTAAGAACTGCATTCATTACAGTAGTTCAGACCTAGCTAAGCATAAAGGCATCTTCACAGCATCTTTCATCTTTACCTTTATGCTCTCTGTATTTTCCCTTTCCAAAGGTTGTCACTGAGCTCTAGATGATGTGTCCCTTAGTGAGGCAGCAGGTTCTTGTTGGTGGCTGTATATGCCATCTTCCTGGGCTGCAGCTTGTTCTCTTACAGCCTTTGACAGGTAGAGCTCGGTCACACTTGACTCACAAGCAGCAGCTCAGGCACTGGGGGAAGAGAAACATCCCTCAGCTCCTGCCAGCTGTCAGGTTAACTCAAGCAAATAAATTCCATGTCAGGTCAGCGCTTCCTGCAAATTCATTGTTGAGAAGAGTTAATGCTCTCCTCAGAGGCAGGAAAGAACTCCACCAAACCAGCTCTCCCTTTGATCGTGTCAGTCCCTTTTTCTTGGCCAAGCTGCTGTGAAGCACTGAATGTGTGAATGCAGAGACAGAACCTGGACTTTGGGCTGTTCTTCTCAGCCTCTGGTTCCTAGGCTGTTATCTCACTTGATGAATATTCTGTTGCTGACAACTGAGCTATTAAATACTAGTTGAAAGAAAAAAAATAAGGCAAATTCTCTTTTAATTAATTGGAGAATTTTTGTCATCAATCAATGTCATAGTAGTCTTTTATCAACAAGCATATCCTTATTAATACACCTATAAAGCAAGGAAATACTATTATTTCTGTTTCACCAATAAAATGTAACTAGAAAATATAAAGTGACTTGCCTAAAGCCACATCAAAATAGTAACCAAAGCATGTTCAAAATTCTTAATTCTTGAGTCCAATCCAGTTCCTTCACAATGAATATTCTTTCCTGTAAACAATTTTTATTCCTCTAACATGTACCTTTCTCTCACAATTTCGGTGTTTTAGACAGTTACTGAAGTTGTAACTGATACTTCTGGTTGTTGCTCTTTAGCTTATAGTTTAGTTCTCTATCATCTTAAAAAATATAACAATTTATAACAAGAAATTAAAATTAAAGTGGAAAACAATACTGTAATGGAAATGTTATTTTTAGCTGACATAAGATCTTCCTTTAAAGCATGCTGAGGCAGACAGATGTATATCATATTATGCGTTCCTGTTTAAATAATTTAAGAGAAACTTAATATCTTCTTATCCTTCTACAAAAAGGTATATTCAGTATTGACATTTTAACACTGAGTGACAGATACAATATAATCAAATGATCATCAAACTTCAGTATTCCAGGAAAAAACCCACATCAGTAGATCAATGAAATAGATGCCATCTGTGAAGGGCATTCAGAGGATTCTTTCAAAGACACCTTTCACTCCTGACATTCACAGAGCAGTTCCTTTTTCCTGCATAGCACAATACAGGACTTTCCTCAATGCTCAGCTTTAGGCCCAGATGGAAGTTCCAAAATTCTGTTTAAGCTTTGGTTTGCTGAATGTTTCATTAATAACATATGTAGATTCCAGTTAGCTGCAAGGACCATGGAAGAGAAGAAAGCTGCAATGTAGCTCTATACATCATGACTCCAGCCCAGGAATGAGATGTCCTCCACCTTTGAGGAGGTTTCCATGTGACCTGGAAATCTCCTGAATTAACTTTTAGGATGGCTTGTCTTGAGAAACATAGACTCAATCCACATTAAATTAATGCATCTGAGTGAAACTAATGGAAAATATGTATTTTTAAATTTTTTTTTACCATACCACCAGAGTATCTTTGTCCCCAGAGTTGGAAATTTCTTTCTTAGCCATAAAATCATGGACACATTCTTTATCTAGTGATCAAGGCACTGGGAATAAGTTAGTGTGAGTCCTGTGTTTCAGTCCTTCGTGCCAGAGCTGGTTCTCTACTGCAATGTAGGAACATCACTGAGTGAACTCTGCCTGCTCTCTTAAAAATTGGATTCTGAGGTGCTTTTCAGGCCTTAGTACTTCAGTCATTAAGTAGTCTGTATACATTGCCAGAAATATTACCTTATGTATGGAATGCATTGTATGTCTTCTGCTAATGTCTCTGCCTAGTCATGTGTATAAATATGAGTGAGCTGTGCTTCCAGTCTTGATTTTTAATTCTGCAATTTCCACAGTATGCTCTTTGCTAAATAATGAATCAACTTCAACAGCAAATAGTAGGTAGTGCAGTGTCCTTTCTTCAGCACTCTCTCAGAGAAGAAATTAATTGAGGTTTCCTGCTTTCTGAACCATTCCTACTTCCACCTTGTTTGGAATGAAAAGAGTGACTCCTACAGTATTTGGAAAATAATTATGCTTGTGCTAAGGAGACAATGCTTTTGTATTCTGGTACTACAACCCTGTGGCCCCCAATCAAGGATCCAGCTCCAGAAAAAGGGATGCTTCTGTAAAGATCTACCCTGATGGATTCCTACTGATGAGCTATGGGAAGTGTATTTAATTTTAAATGCTCTCTATAAACATTTACCTCTCTTCATAGAGATTACAGACTAAAAATGTGGATTCCCATTTTCAGAACTTGCTACCAAATGTTTAGATTCCAGCTTCCTCTAACAGGTCTAGCCCATGGGCCTTAAACTAGAATGTGAAAGTCTGTGAACTTTTCATGTATCGTGTTTCTTTTTCAGCTCCCTAAATCCAGGAAGTCAGTAAAATTGGGAAACACGTTTACATGAATATGACTCACTCTTTTAATTAAAAAATTGGCAAAATACAATAGAGGGCATGCCTTTTTGTAGAATTCATTTTGCAAATTGTATTTGATTGCTGCCAAAATTTCTGTCATTACTGTCAGTTATTTAGTCCCTTTAGCAATATTTCTTTCAGTCTACCAGATAGTAAGGGTTTATGTTTCTAGTCACATGGGAATGATGTGTCCAGGTAACTCCCTTTGTTATGAACTGGAATAAAGGGCCTAAGCCAGGTGTGTATTGCATCAGATTTCATTTGGATTTTTAGTGATTGTGGCCAGCAAGTTGAGGGAGGTGATTCTACCCCTCTACTCTGCTTTTCTGCGACCGTACCCGGAGTGCTCCATCCAGCTCTGGAGCACCCAACAGAAGGACATGGACCTGCTGGAGGAAATCCAAAGGAGCACCACAAAGAAGATCAGAGGGCTGGAGCGCCTCTCCTATAGAGACAATCTGAGTGAGTTAGGGCAGTTCAGCCTGGAGAAGGGAAGGCTCCAGGGAGACCTTTAGAGCAGTCTTCTAATACTTAAAGGGCAGGCTACAAGGAAAGCTGGAGAGTGACATTTTACACGGGTCTGCAGGCATAGGACAAGGGGGAATGGCTTCAAGCTGAGAGCCTAGGTTGAGATTAGATTTTAGAAAAAAAATCTTTACTGTGAGGGTGGTGAGGCACTGGAACAGGTTGCCCAGAGAAGCTGTGGATGCCCCATCCCTGGAAGGTCAGGGATGTTCAAGGCCAGGCTGGATGGGGCTTTGAGCCACATGGTTAAGTGGAAAGTTGCTGCTCATGGCAGAGGCATTGAAACGAAAGGATCTGTAAGGTCCCTTCCAACCCAACCCAGTCTGTGATTCTGTGATTATTACTTTCCCAGGAAAATTGCCTACACATAGTTCTCACATAGCCAGAAGAGAACAGCCACCTTTTAAGCTCCAGCTCCATACATTTTTTAACCAAAAATTCAGTTACAGATGTGGTTTTTTAACACAGACCTCTCTGTATTACCTCAGTATTGGCCTCTGACAATCACATCCCTATTGAGTGTTACAATTTGTCTCACCTTTACTGGAATTTGTTCAGGCTTTACTTTGTGCTTTTCTTTCATAATTCAAATGATGAAATGCTAGAAAAACCCGAGCTAAGAAAGATCTAATAAAAGAAGACCAACAGAAGCAACTGATTATTCTTCTACTTTTACACACAGATGATACTCAGATGCTTAATACACCTCACTTAGATGAAAATGTCCAGATGAAGAGAATCATTGATGAAGGTTCTGCAGAAGCAGAGGCTTCCAGTTCATGGGAGAAGAAAATGACACATCCAAGGAGAGACCTACAAAAAAGACCAGAGGACTAGATAATGTGACCTACAAGTAAAGGCTGAACAAACAAGGGTTATTTAGATGAAATAAGAAAAGGTTATCAGGAGAAAAAGAGAGGGAAAGAAGGGTCAAACTTCAATTAAGAAAACTCTTCAATGAAGATCAAGGATTTAATTTGTTCTCTTTGTCTATGACGTATATATGCCGTGGGATGCAAGAGCTTAAATTACATCAGAAAATTCAGGTTAGACACCAAAAAGTTTTTTAACAGTTCAAGTAGTAAAGGGATGGAAAAGCTGCCTAGGGAAGGTCATGGCATCTCTGTCTTTGAAGAGCTTTGAAAACAGATTAGAGATATGTCTGCCAGGAATAATCCTGGTTTAGATGTTCCTGCTTTGTTGTACAGTGCTGAAACACAGGAAATGAAGGTCTTCTGAAGTTGCTGTGACTCTGAGACTAGCAGGAATAACAATGCACTCACTTCATTTCTGTAAACTTGTACTTTCCAGACACTCCCTGGTGCTGAAAGCACAAGATTGTCCAATGGGCTAAGCAGAGCTTTTCATAGTGCTGGCAAACCCTTAAATTTGATGTAGTCATTGCTAAGGAATCAGGAGAGAAACTCAGAAGGCTGGGTGATGTGGGCATGAGGTAACTTCATTTCTTTTGTGGAGAAAGAAGTGAAGAATAGTTCCAGCCTTTGGCTGCAGGGGTAAGTGGCTGGGCAGAGGAAAGGCAGCTATCCCCACGAAGAAGGGCAAGTATTCCTTTGAGGGGGAGCTTGTTGAATTCAAAGATGTTAGAGTGCAGGGTGAGCCTTACACTGACTGCTGGCCATTTGCTTAGGAAGCTCCAAGCACTCTTCCAAATAAATGCAGGTATCAGGATTCAAGCACACCAGTACCACAGAATGATAACAAGCTGCACTGAGAAAAAGCAACAGTGGCCTGGAGGAAGCATGAGTGAGAAATCACTTTGTACAAGAGACCTTAATTTAAGTTGATAAGAAACATAAAAATTAAAAGCTAACTTTTAATTGCATTGCTGCAAACTTTCTTTTAGTGAATGGCTTTCAGGTTTATGGATTGAAAGCCCAGAAGGAAATGCAGCAGCAGCAGCAGCAGTGTTCCCAGTGGAGAGAGGACTTCTGGCACAGTTTTAGCTGACTGTCGAGATCCATAGAGGAGTTGGAAAGTTATCAAGACACTCCTGCTTGTCATGAAAGCAAAACACCTCAGACATGATGAATGGTCTTGTGCAGTTGTGACAGGTGGGGACTTGACCCAGTGGGACCTGAAGAAGCTCATCAGGATCCCTGACATGTGCTGTGAATACAAATCTCTCTGCTGCCCTGATCAATACTTTATCTACCCTTAAGATGAAAAGTGGTTGTATGCCATGCAGCTCTGTGGGGCACTAACAACAACAACAACAGTAATCAGGAAAGTGGAGCTCCAAATAGCTGGGAAATGACACACTAAATTTCCTATTCACAAAAAAAAAGAGGACTTGGTTCAGTTTTTGAGCTTTGCTAAGAGAAAATTATACAAAATCTATTCTTAAATTGTCAGCACAGACTTAAAGCAGTTCTTAGCTCATTGCCCATATGCTCACCCTTCCCAGTGATAACTTTAACTCACTGTGAGAAACATTGCTTTATTTTCACAGCAAGAGTTGTGCCTAGACTCAAACTAACAAATCTTCATTTTTCAGGGCATCTGGGGAGAACACAACTTTCACTGATTTCATAATATATAGGAACTATCTCTAAAGATAGGGGTTTGGAGTTGTTTCATGAAAATTCATAGTATGCAAAAATTTTGAAAGGTTGTCAATAAACTGTGAAGGTGCTTTGCATGTTGTAAGATCATGTTCGGGTTATTATTATTAGATAATAGATCTCATTATTTTTTTATTTTATTATGTCATACCAGATTATTATGAAAATCTATAAGCTGTATGAAGGGCAGGAGGAACTTCCTACCTCTAAGAATAGTGCTGCTAAGATATGTGAAGGAGATACAATAAGCATCACATTCCAATCATTGTCAGAGCTGGTGCTCAGCATTTAATCTATTGGTATTAAATGTAGAGACTGATGGAGCATTTCCAATCTCTGGGGAAGCTTATTTAACATTGTTGAAGTTATTTTAAAATAAGTTGAGAAATCTGTGACAGCTGGTCAAATTTATTTTCTGTGTACTTCACTGAAATGAATCTGGCCCAGATAGCATTTTCAATTTCTTTTGAAGTGTGACCACAAGGCACAAGCTGGAAGGGAGAAAAAAAGTCAAGATTTCAATCAGTTTCTAATAATATAGTGAATAGGTCTAAGCTGTGAGATACCACTCTAAAAGTAGTAGGTGTGATGGTGAGGAATTTAGGAACCTTGTCAAAATTGGATATAATGGCTTGTTTTATGAATAATCAATAGAAAAGTTTATTTAATGGGATCACACTTTGTTGTTATTTTTCTCTTGCTAAAATGTATCTCACCCTCTGCTGCATTGTGGACAATGGTCTTCAGAGTCATCAAACTTTTTTTTCTTGTTTGATAATTTGGTAGTTTGATAATTACCTCTTTAGACAAGATATACCTTTAAACCCTGAATTTGGCAGGGCTCTGAGAGCACTAATAGCCTTTAATGGCCCTCACCAGAATTACCTGGAGCCTCCACCCCCACTATTTTGCTGGGGGCTTCATTTCAGCTCAGTTGTGCAGTCCTGGTCCTGCCTCCAGGATGGATCCTGGACCTTTGCTTCAGCCTTTTCTCCAGTCCTGTCCTTAATTACCTATTTAAGGAATTTCTCCACTGTCTCTGTCCTAATGGTCCCTGAGTGGACCAAGGACCTGATCCATGTCCTCACTGTGCCAGGGGCTGCCCTTGGGTGTTAGCAGATCTGCAGCAGAGGTGCTGTGCGGCTGTGCCCAGGGTGGTGAGGGCACTGCTGGATTAGCAGTCACCCTCAGCCCCAGGTCTCCTTCCCTTAGGGAATGACCCCTGTAAAATTCTCTGCTGGCAAAACCTGAGTTTTTTCTGCAAAGCTTGTTGTTTGGTTTTTTCCCTCAGTCTCATACTAGTTAACTTTGAGGGCTTCTGCTTTTACATCAGAAGATTTTCATAGTAGATCAATTAACATTAGGTTATAATTATGACCAAGTTTTAGTATCTACCAAGGCCTAACTCTTTTTTCTTGAGTCACATGAAGGGCCTTTGTGTGCATTGACATTCATCCTGTACCACTGGAGTTGCTCTGCAAGCAAATAAACAAAGAACAGCTAGACCTGTGCCTATTTTCCTAGTAAATACTTCAAATCAGAGAATCATGGAAATACAGTTTGGAAGGGATGTTTGAAGGTTGTTTAGCTCAGACTTCTGCTCAAAGCAGTGCTATCTCTGAAGGCAGGTGGGGATTGTTCAAGGCTGTGTTTAGTTGAATTCTGAGTCTCCAAGGATGGAGAACAGACAATTTATCTGGCAGTCTGTTTGATTAACCCTCACTGTGGATTTTTGTCCTCATGTTTGACAGGAAAGGAATTTCCCTTTTTGCAACTTGTATCCTCTCTTGTCCTTTTACTGTTCCCCTTTGAGAAGAGTCTTGCTCCATCTTCTCTATTAACTCCCTTTCAGAAATGATAGACTGATCCTAGATGCCCCTGAAGCCTTCTCTTCTTAAAGCTAAACAAATGCAATTCCTTCAGCATCTCTTTTCACATCACCTGCTCCAGACCTTTAAACACTGCAGTAATCAGCTGCTGGGCTTGCTTTGATTTGTTCTTGTTGCTGTTGTGCTGGGGGCTAAAAGTGAAACCCCAGTGTTCCAGATGCAGCCACAGGAGTGCTGAGGACAGGAGAATAACCATTTCCCTTGATCTGCTGAGTGTACTTTTGCTTGTACAGTCCAATATGGGGCTGTATTTGATTCATATGTGCAGTGGAAGCTGAGTGTGGCCAGAGGTAGGTTCAGGGTGCTGCAAAACATTTTAATATTTCCCCATTCTGACTGAGCCTGGAAATTGCCCTGAAAAACTGAACAGGGATCTCATCTATATGTGGGCAAGACTGTAGATTGCCAGTTTATCCATCCAGCTGCCCTTTCTTTTTTCTTCTTTTTGTTTTTCATCCACAAAATGGGAAGCACAGAAGTGATCCTCTCTGCTTATTACTTTGAAACTCTGCCCTTCACGTTGGTCATTCTGAAGAAAGTGCAAATGATGGCCATTCCATGGACTTTTCGAGCTCCTTGGATTATCATCTTGCTGTGAACAGTCCTACCCTTGGCTAGGGCTTTTTATAACAAGGGTTTACTTACAGTTTCCTCTGACTCCAGTGAGAGCAGTTTACATATTGTTGCATGTAGGTGCCGCTGCTTCCTACAACATATGGCAGTGGTGAGGGTCTGGCCAATATCAGCAGGAATATTCAGGTCTTTGCACTGCCAAATATGTTAGTACCTTGTGAGCAGAAAAGCTACTTGGTCCAAAAAATCCCAGAGTTTTAGCCTCCATAATTGGCATATAGTTGAGAGTGGTTTGTAGGATTTTAAGGTAGAATTTGTTTTTGTTGTGGATATGTTTGTCAGCAGATGATTGCCTGTAAAAAAGTATGGAGAGGAAATAATTACTGTCATGTCTCTGTGTCATGTTTTAACCCCAGCTGGCAACCAAGCCCCACACAGCTGCTTGCTCAGTCCCCAGTCAGGGGGATGGGAGAGAGTCAAAAAGATAGAACTGAGATAACCCCTGGGTTGGGATAAAGACAGTCCAATAGGTAAAGCAAAAACTGCACCCACAAGCAAAGGAAAACAAGGAATTAATTCACCACTTCCCACGGGCTGGCAGGTGTTCAGCCCCAGGAAAGCAGGGCTCCATCACACCAAACAGTGACTGGGGAAGATAAACCTCACATTCCAAATGATCCACCTCTTCCTCCTTGTTCTTCCAGCTTTATATATGTGCTGAGCAAGACATCATATGGTGTGGGGTATCCCTTGGCTCAGTTGGATCAGCTCTCCTGGCTGTGCCCCTCCCAGTTCCTCATGCAATCCCATCTCCCCTCGTCTGGGATCAGGAGCAGAAATACCTTGACGCAGTGAAAGCAACAGTGAAACCTCCCAGTGTTGTCAACCCTGACTTCAGCACAAATCCAGACCACAGCCCCACAGCAGCTACTGTGAATAAAATTATCATAGCCTACTCAAAATCAGAGTGCTGATGGGTGCAGTCTTTAGCTGCACCAGGAGAGGTTCAGTCTGGGCATCAGAAAGAGGCTCTTCCCAGAGGGAGTGTTTGGGATGGAATGGGCTGCCCAGGGAGCTGGGGCAGTCACTGTCCCTGGAGGTGTTTGAGAGCAGATGGGGCACTCAGTGCAATGATCTAGCTGGCAAGGTGCTGCTAGGCCATAGGTTGGACTCCATAATCTTAAAGATCTTTTCCAACTTAATCGATTCTGTGATTCTGACTCTACTTGTAGAAACACTATAGGGGAAAATCTGTTTCTTTAGTATGCTGATCTAAGTACCAAGGAATAAAGAGAAAATGAACACACATAAAGAATATTTCATTCTGCTATAGCCTGCCATTACAGAGGTCACCAATTCCCCTGTATGCAATATTCAGCTGCAAAGCAGTGAAAATGTGTGCCTGAACTGTATTTACAGTTTTCATGATGCTACTGTACAAGAACTAGAAAAATGCTAAGCATCCATAAACTCCCAAGAGGCAGACAGCAGCCAAGGGAGTAATCTTCCTCTTCACCTGAAGAGAACTTAACACTTCTCTATTTACATCTCAAACAGAAAGTGGATGTGTGTTCCTTTTCAGTACTCAAGCTGCCCTTTGTTGAAGTCCTTGGCTGCTGTTGAGTGAACTTGATGACATTTCTGGAGGTTTGAAGGCACAGCCATTGTGCCTGTATAAGAGCACAGTATGGCTCTGTCCCTGGTACAGATGGGTTCACAGAGAACAGAGACACCTGGTTCGAGTCGGGCCAGAGGAGAGATGCTCAGGGTCTGACACCTGCTCCTTATTATAGCTGCTTCTCTCTGCAGGCTGCCAAAGGTCTGCTCCACAAAAAGGAAAAATGTGGAGTTTCTTATCATTGCCCTGGGAATCTAGAGTGCTTCAGAGCCCTGACAAAGAAAAAAAAACATTGGAAAGTGTTCATTTGGCAAACAGAATGATAAATCTGTCTCATGTCAGAAACATGATTTGAAGGAACTATTACTATATTTTTAAATAGCTTACAACCTATCAATTACTGGCTTTTATCATGAGTGTTTTTAGGATTTGGGTGTTCTGGTCCAATAAAAACAATTTTCAGGTTTGCTTCCTTTTTAGCTCCAGCCTTATCCTACTGAAGGCAGTACATTGGCTACTCAGTGAAGTCTGGAGAGGTATTTAGGACAGGGAGGAGTCATGTTTAAGGCATGTTTATATGTTCATGCAATTTATCTCACTCATGAGAAGCAGGAGCCAGAAGACGTAACTGGTGTAGTGTGTGTTCTTCACATCCTCTTCATCTTCCATGCAAACATCACTGAAATTAAGTCATGAAAATAGTTAAGTATCACATTCAAAAAAGCATCCTGTGGAGAAATCACAGTGGGTAGCTTTTATGATGTATGATTTTGTTTTTACTGAAATGCTGCCATCCCAATTAGACACAGTTGTTCAACTCAAGGTTTACCAAAGCAGAGCAGAAGTGTTGCTTCCTCATGTCTTTAGAGGCATATTTCTTTTCAAAAGTGCCCCTATAGCTTTCCCCTAGTAGCATGGTACTTCTGGTTTTTCATCTGAACATTAGCTTCCATGCTAAACCTTTTTTTGAAAGAATATACACTCAGTTATCCCCATACTTGTATTTTGGTAGATTATTATTACCTCTGAAAAATAATATTCTGCACTTGCACTTACATTTTGAGAGTACTTCTCTCATTTGTCATATTGGTTTTGGAATATTGCTCTGTTCTGTAATAAAATTCTTCAGCTTTATGTAGTCTGCATATGTAGGAAGTACATTCTGTCCCTTGAAGAGAGCTAGAGCTGGGAATATCTGCTTCAAAGCTTTACTCAATAGATCCTCTTATTTTGAAAGTGAAATACTGATTGCTACCTCCCCTAGTGATTACACAGTGTTGGAAAGAAGAGTCTGTATTATATTATAGTCTGCTTTACAGTAAATCAAAGGACTGACCTTTGCAATACTGCCATTAAGCAATACAACTTTATCTCTTAATTTTGTGAATTCTCACCTGTTTTACTCTCTGTGTCAGATGATACAATTACTCTTTCAGGGGTAATAAACCCATTCTCAGTTCACAATGTTTATTACACATGATTTCTGAATGTATCAAGAAGAATCTCTGTTTTATATGTCTATTTTTTCCCCTTTGATGATACAGTATGATGTATACAAAAGGCTTGACCAAAAAAAAGGTGTCTTTTTAATAATAAAATAATCAAGAAACTCAAGACTAAATTGGATATGTCCAAACCAGGAACAATGTATAATGATCTTATACTGAGAGTATATAATATTTTAAACAAATGCCAATAATCACAGTAGGAATTCCTGAATCTTGATCCATGTCATGCCAGTATTTTATCATGATTATGAAAGTATTTTAAAAAATATTTTGGACTGAATTTGGCTCTTAGATACATTTCTGCAGTTCTGGAGGAATTCCCACTCAGCTAATAGTTACTGGAAATTTGACATTGCTGGAACAGCAAGCCAGTGCCTGAACTTACTGAAGTATGTAGAAATCCTCCCACAGATTCCATTAGAGTTTGATTTGCAACCTCCAAGTCTTAAAGATCTTCTTTTTATATCTTAGTGAATTAAAAATATTTTATTGTGAAAGCTGTCATGTACTTTAATGTACAAGCAAGTATTCAGTTTTAAATAAAAATTGTGCAATTTTGCTGTTGATAATGCCAAGTCCTGAGTAGACAATTCTCCATGCACAGAAAAAAAAAAAAGTTCTCATTTTGTTTTGTTTTAATGTAATTAGTTCTTGATTTGAGTTGTTCTGTAGAAATTGAAGATAGGGACAATGGAAGGAACAAAGGAAGGCCTGAATTGTGTGTGTGTACAGGTGTTTGCCTGTAGCTTGAACTGGCAGATACATTTGGACAGATGCAGTCTCCCCTGTTACATCTATATTCATAAATTAAGCCATGTTAGGGTATACCTCTAGGTAATAATCATCTCTATTGTTAAATTCTTAGAATTCTTTTGGCAAGACTTGACCCATGTCAAGTAGCACTTGGCAGCCCCTGGGCACTGTTCTGAGTTGGCACAGGTCATTCTGATGAGCAGCTGATATTGAAATGTGGATTTTGCTGGGTAAGACGTTTTGGTATCATGGGCTGGAGGTACTGATGGATAGAGTGCTCTTGGACACATGCTTCCCAGCCTAAAAACACTTTAAAAGCAAAGCCCTGAACTTAAACTGTGAGTCTGTACAAACACTATCAGCCTGTGGATAAGCTAAAAATGTGACTTCTGAAGGTAGATACACAAACTGTGTATCAGTATATTCTGAAAGGGCTGGACACAGTCCCATGGTGACATATCTAATGCTTTCCAAACAGCCTTTGTGTAGAGTTCAGGAGTATCACAGGCCATCCCACATTCCATCCCATCACATTCCAGAATCCATGACACTGTTCTGGACTGGAAGAGAAGTTCTCCATGTGCTATGAGGCTCACTGTGTGGTTCTGTCCCTGGGCTCATTTTGTTTACTAGCACAGATGCCTTTATGTGTTTCAGGCATGCTAATTCATTTTTAAGTTTCTGACATAGGCTCTAAGCTACCATGCAAGAGAAACTGGCACTGAACTTTAGATTGTGCCAGGGAAGCTTTCCTGTCTGACCCTGCAGGAGCCACTCTGGCAGTGACACTCACACCACCTGAGCTGGGACTGAGACACCTTGGTGTGGGGTGGCTCCAGTGACTGACAGGTCCCCACCTCACTCCCTGCACACTCCACTCTCACCAACAAACCAGGTTTCCTGCAGGCTCAACCATGGGTTTCCAGAATCAGGATCCTTGAAATAATTTCATTTTGGCGCAATAGTTAAATAACAAGATAAAATCTCAGATTGGGTGTCTCTAAGGAGGGAACCCAAGCAAAGAAACCTTGAGCTTTTATACCCTCACAGTCCAAGTCTGGGGGTCTTTGGCTCCTGCTGTGCCTCTGAGAGTCTGGCCATGCCCTTTCTTGTGCAAAAGATCAGTGCCAGTTCCTGCCCTCCTGCCTCTATCTCCTGTCCCCCAGAGCTCAATCTGCAGCCTGCACACTGGGCTCCCTGCACTCAAGGTGTTCCTCAACTCCCTCAATTAGAACAGTGGCTCATTAAACCTTTCAGGTACCCTAATCCAGTGCACTTCACCTGTATCTATCAGCCTTCTGCCTCTCAAGAACATTTCAATCACTATTCAGGGAAGTCGGCTGGCAAACCTGGGGAATGACTTCATTTTGAGCAGGTTTATCTTTTTGTCTGGATTAATGAAAAATGACTTCTCTGTCTGTAGAAATGGAAAATTTTCCAGTAAGAAAAGCATCAAAACATCACCCAGAGGTGATGTAACTGCTAAAGAAATTTCATACAGCCACAGTAAGATTTGCAGAAGGACTTGGTTGTTGCTTTCTTGTGCTCAGCTTTGATGACTTGTGCTGTGCAGCCCTGACCTGCAGAAAAAGTGCCTTCCTCACTGCATTTATGAGTACTCATTTTGATAAGGAACTTACACAGAAATGTGTTTGTGCACTGCATTTTTGTTGTTATGGCATCTTGGGAGGGTTGGAGCCTGCATTCCTTTTGCATTTTGCACTGAAGTTCAGGTTAGCCACAGCCACAACCAGGTGTCAGAGGGAAGATCAAAGGGATAAATCCTCATGGGAGCACTGATTAACTCCTGGCATTTCAGCAAGCATTTCTCTATCCCTTTCCTATTTTAAACTCAATTTTGTGAGGGTTAAACTTACTGAGGCAGGAGAATGTAGGAAAGAGAGAGCTAATTGCAAACTGCAGAGATGAGAAACCTTTCCTCTATACATCCACATGCACCCAAGCTTTCTGAGGCATTGGATCAGCTGCACAAGAACAGATAGCTAGAATGTTCTAGGTGCTGATGAGCAGTTGCATGAAATGTTCTTGCCACTGTGCTGAAGTCCCTTATGGATACCATCACCATTGCAATTTCTTTCAGTGATGCAACAGGGTTTGACCTCAGCTAATCTGCCAAATATGTTTCAAATCAGAGGCTTTTGGGAATATTTTCAAGACATTTTTTCATAAAGGTAGAGAATTTCCATAAAGGCTACTTCAGGTAACAAACTTCCTCTATTAAAAAAAAAAAATAAAAGTTTTGCTAAGTCAGCAAGCCCCTAGAGGAATGGCTTGGAAGTTCTGAATCCCTTTTGTTATCTGAATTTATCTCAGGGAAGTTTTCCTGGTTTAATAAAATGGAAGTGGTATGTTTTGGCTTCATTCCTTTTCAAGATTCAGAAATAATACAAATGAGCTGGTAGGGAGTCAAATTCTGCAGGTGAGTAATTTCCTATGTCAGGTACTTCCTTCTGCTGACAGGTTTGCTATCACTGGTGTGTAGTTATGTGTTTTAGAGGGTGTCATGCAAAACAAGCAGGAAGCCAACCTGACATTTGTCATCACTGAGTAATATCTGTCCTTAGAACAGGGAACTTGAGTCAAGGGTCATAATTTTTGTTCTGTGTTATACAAGAAGGTCCTTGATTTATGACTGATGTCTGATGCTGTGATGACTTGTGTGATACTGTTACCAAAAACTTACAGCTGAAGTTGAAATGATTATTTTATTTGTCACAGTCAGTGAACACACTGATTTTAGCTGTGGCAGATGAAAATGTCCTTTTTACCCTGAAAATTTTGCAATTATTTCAGGCTAATGCTGTTTCTACTATAACAGTGAAGCTGAATTATTTGGTTAATGATAGTTACACATCTTGATATGAGGGCAACTGCACTGAGCAGCTGCAATATTGCCAATTTTCTAAGTTACTTGTTAATAACCTTTTATGGTGATAGGAAATCATTATGATAAGTGGGTCACCAGTCAGGAAAATGCAGCATGGTGTTACTTTTCTTACTGAGCAGAAAGAAAGTAGAGAGTTTGGCAAAGAATAGGAAACATTTCTGCAAACTTGCTCTCTCAAATTGATTGGAATTTTCCGTTGTTTTGTTTAACATAAACCCAGTTTGTTTATTTGTTTTTAATTTTAGAGGCTTTTGGTGCATTGCAGTCACAGTGCATCCCACTGAGATAACCTAAAAGGACATTATGTTTTCATGCACAAGGAACAAATCATGCTCTTGCAGGCTATGGCTTCTTTAATTTCAATTAAGGAAAGTGACAAGAAAGAAAAGAAAATAAATACTCCATGGCAGAGTGTAGAAAAAATATCTCTTTTATTCATAATGAAGAAAGAAAAAATTAGCATAAAGAAAAAAGAGTAATTTGGAGGTGGAAGCATAATTGTGGTAATATTCCTTAGGTTTAAACTGTATGTAAGGACTCCCTGAAAGATGGGTTAGGAGTCCACAGCATCTTCACAATTTTTCATGGCAACATTGAACAAGTTGAGTTTTTGGTAGTCATTCATTCAGAATCATAGGACTAGGAACAGAGAGAAGATCTACCCCTTGGGATCTACTAAAAGCTTTCAGAACAAAGAAACAATCCTCCTCATTATTTCTGCTTCAATGGTTTATCCTTATCTATACCAACTCAAGACTTGTAACCACATGATTACATGACAATAAAGTAAGGTCTTGCAGGGAGGAACTTTTAAGTATATGTCCCAAATATGTGTCAAAATTCAGATAGGAAATATAATAAAGGCAAGGAGCAAAGTATTGTGCCAAAAATGTGGGTTTTTAAGCTACCCACCCGAGGACAGTATCATGGTTTTTCTGACTGAATAGCTGGGGATAAACAGCCTAAATAAGGATTTAATGGCTGTAAATTTAAAGGAGGTCTATATGGATTTTGTTAACATTTTTGCCAATGCCAATAGTGCACTGATCAGCAAATGCCCTGCAGGAAAGGTCCTTCCCATTTGGCAGTCCATCCCATCTGTTGGTTCCAGAAGGCCTCTGCCTTGTCCAGAGCATCCTGAGCTTGTCCTGGCATTGTGCACAATGCAGAGGGGAGCCAGTCACCCTGCTTGGGGCTGCCTCCCCGTGTGAATACAGTCTCTGACCTGGACACTGCTTTTAAGGATGGGCAAACCATAAGTAAAAGCAAAATGAACTGATTATTATTCTAAAATGTACTTGACACGTGCTGTATTTGCAGCACTGTACCCAAGGAACCCCAGGTGTTTCTAGCTACTGATGCTTGGCTTAGTAAGCTCAAGGTGGTCTCTAGAGCTCTGTCCAAATAATTGATGGTCCTGCAGGTCTGGGACCTGGGACACAGGAATTTTAAAACATCACAAATGCCTTTGAAGGATCAGAGTGTCATCTGAGATCATGCCTCTACTTTTGGACACTTTTCTGTAGGAACTCCATTCAAAATCAAATGCATTCACCTGGTTGCCTTCTAGTAAGAAAGTCAACAGTTTAAAACCCCATTCCAAATATTTAGAAATGCTGATGTCCTCAGGGCAGAGATAGCACTTGGCCAGACAGAAAAGAAAATATTCATTTGAGGGCACATCTAGTGAGCAGATTGATACTTGTCAATAAACAAATCATTTAGCTGTTGAGAATTAAGTGTTCATTGCAGAACATTAGGTGATATAAATCTTAGTGCACAATCCTTTATATAATATATTTCAGAAAGATGTTTTATATAAACATGGAAAGGAGAATTATGAAAGCAGCTTATTACCAGTTATTGACAGTCTGGAAGTGATGACAGCCAAGCAGGTTTTGAGTGATGGGATGTTTGGGGTGAGAGCACTCTCCCAGAACTGGTTTTCAGGGAGCAGAGATACCATGACTACATGACAAAAATAAACCAGACACCTAATTTTTTTCCCCTTTGACAGAGTGAATTAATTTACCACTGCTTAAATTGCCATGTTGTCATCATCATTGTCAAGAGAAAAAAAATCTTTTTAGTAACTTTTTAAAAATCTTGTTTCATGTCTGATGATGATGATACGCTAGACAGAATGGGAAAAGGAGATGAACAAAGTTTCGAAGTGCTCAAATTCACCTGAAAAACTTCCACAATGTGCTTTAAGGTGTTGATTAAGAGCAACTTTGACAATTATCTATGTTACTCTGAAGCAGTAGACTACATACTATCTTTATTACCTGTCCTTTTTCATACCTGACTCCTGTTGACATCCAGCTGTCTGGAATTTTTCTAGAAGTCTAAAATTTCTTGAAGAATACAATCCAAAAAGCCAAGACTTCTTTACACAAGTCCTCCAGAATTTTAGGTAGGAGTTACAGAGTCTTCAAATTTTAATATTTATCCCTCATGAGTACCTCTAATAGCTAAAAGAGGAGAAAGTTCTTCAGTTCCTCATGTGTACACTATCCTGCTTCTTCCCAAATCTGTGATTTAAGCCTGTCATTAAAAAAACTCAGGATTTTCTTTCAAAACATTATTTTTAGGTCAACTTTTGTTATAATTTTCTGTGGGGGAGCAAAAAGTTATATACTTGTCAGAGTGGTCCTCCAAAGTGCCCGGTTCCAATCTCTATATATAGTCTTTTTATTTGTCACAAGGAGGTCTGTAGTGAAGTTATTTAAGGTTCTGAAATCCCTTGGGAAATGGGACATTGCCTTTTATGATTTTAGCATCTCCAGTTACTGTGGAGACACTGACACTCTTATGTCAGTCTGTCAGACTTGCACACTTTTGAAAATTTTTGCTCTAGCCTGTATTTGCTTAAGGCACAATCTGGCAAGTCCCTGGTGTTCTTACTGATATGGTAAATACTTTACCTAAATGTGTCTATTTAATAAATTACTACATTGACTCATTCTGATGTTGCTTATTTCTAATTAATTTGTAATTCATTAATATAAAGAAAAATGAGGATGGAAACTGTATTGCTCAAAGCCTCTTTTGAGATTTTTCTCCAAACATTTCAAATTTCAGTGCAACGAATCTTTTACCTTTGAAAGCAGTGTTTTCTTTAGGTTAATAGCTGCTTCCAAAATTAACTGCAACTCACTGGAACCTAGTCTATCTGTTCATTCACAGAGGTTTTTTAAGACTTAGTGCAACTTTTCTGTGCACATCTGGCATGTGCTGCCCTTCTGCTCCTGCATGATGAGCAGAGGTGGCAGCAGTGGATGACAGTGGCTGCGTGCTGTGGAACTGAAGCCTCAGTTTTCTGCTTCACACCTTGATTTCTGAGTCTGCTTACAAATCAGTCCCATATATGGAATCCTGAAGTGATAAAAGTTTTCTTTCTACAGTATGTGTTTGGATACTTGACTTTAAAGCAATCCCTCAAATGACAATGGAGAAACGTTTACCTGAGTGAGGCAGCAGTACATAAAGAGCTGGTATGTGAACTGAAGCATGCCTGCACTGGCTATCAACAGTTGCACAGCCACACATCCAGTTTTTTGTTAGGAATACATCTTGAAAAAATTTGAGCTGTTCTTTTCATACCTTGTAAACCTACCAGAAAATCTTGAGTACCATGCAAGTCACGTTCCAACACTTTAATGTTCAGAAACCTTGTGGTAATGCAAAGATATATGAGATAGATAATGCATTAAACAGCAAAAGTGGGAGCCTTTTATAATATTCAGCTGTTGCTTACTATGCATTTTTTATGTATAGATCAGCAGGATGGTGTTAGACAGCATGGAATGATAATAAATGAATCTTGGCTCAGTGCAAACAGCCAGGAGGGACTGGCATGTAACTTACACACTGCTAACAAGCATGTGTAAAGTGTTTGTGGTTAAGGCTTTGCCTTTGTTTACAGTGGAACAAATCTTGAGTGAATCATGGTTCCTTTGAACAACTTATGTAAGGAAAGGAGATGAAAATGCCCGGAAAAGAATAGTCCTGCCATGGGAAGCTTTCTGCCAGGCTGGTCAGATCTGAACTCACGTGTCTGGGCTCTGCTTCCCTGGGAGTATATGGTGGGCAAGGATGGGCATCACTGGAGTCAGAAATGGCACCAGGGCTAAAGGTCCTCTTGGCCAGCCCACAGCGCCTGCAGCTCCTGCCCAAAGAGAGACAAATCCTTTATTTTGGGTTTTGCTGACAAGCTGGGGCTTGGTCTTTCAATTGGCTTCATCAGGAAAGAACTAATGGAGAGAGTTGCTAAGGTTCAGTCTGACTGTGCTGCCCCAGGTGGCATTTGGAAGGGAGAGCTGGAGGAGGTCACAGGTCAGACGTATTTTGGCTTTCTCAATGTACCTGAATCAGCTGCAGCAAGGACAAGGAACAAAAGCACTCTTCAGTGGTGGAGCTCGGATGTTCACAGCTGGCCTACTACAACTCTTACCATCAAGACTGGGAAATCTGACCATTTTCTGCCAGATGTTCTTTATCTGCAAAATACTGTGGTTTATTTTCTTAGCATGGCTGCCTTACATGGCTGCCTTACAAACCCTTTACTTTTGGCCTGGTTCTGCGTTCCTTTTCTTAGATTTGCAGCTAATTTCCTAACAATAACAGCAAGAACTATTCTGCCTTCAAAATACTTCAAAACACATTACAAAAAATGAAGTAATTAAAGTTTAATTCTGCTTTTGTCCCAGGCCTCACCAGTATAAGTTGTGTTAATGATGTAACTGCTTTGTCTCAAAGCTTTGCATTTAAATATATCCACTGGGATCAGAAATAAAAATCATTTACATTAGAGATGTATACTTGCAGGTATGTACCAATATACAGAATATCTAGTTTTTACTATACTCAGAGGAGATCTAATTAATGCAAAGCCAAAGGATGGCTTGTCTCAAGTCAGTTCAAGTACAATTTAGTTGCCTAAGCATAAATAAATTCTGTGACTCAACAGAGCTACTCTTAAGCACTGTCTGAGCAGGAGGCAGTGTATGTAGGCATGAATGGCAAGGGGTAGCTAAACCAGAGCTCTCAGAGGGGGTGGTGGGGTCTCATATCATATCCTGAGGTGTGAATCACAGAATCACAGAACCAGCTTACTTGGAAGGGACCCACAAGGATGTTGAGTCCAACTCCTGGCCCTGCCCAGCACCATCCCCAGGAGTCACAGCATGGTCTGGGAGTATTTTCCAAACTCTTCTTGAGCTCTGTCAGGCTCGGTGCTGTGACCACTTCCCTGCAGAGCCTGTTCCAGCGCCCAAACACCCTCTGGGTGAAGAACCTTTCCCTGATATCCAACCTAAACCTCCCCTGACACAGCTTCAGGCCATTCCCTCAGGTCCTGTCACTGTCACCACAGAGCAGAGATCAGGGTCTGTCCCTCCTCCTCCCCTCCCAAGGAGCTGTCACTGCAGTGAGGTCTACCCTCAGTCCCCTCCAGGCTGAACAGACCTCAGCCCCTCCTCACACAGCTTCCCCTAAAGGCCCTCCCCCATCTTTGTGGCCCCCTTTGGGCACTCCCTGAGAGTTTAATATCTTTCTTATCTTGCAGTGAGTAAAAGTGCCCACAATATTAAAGGTGAGGCTGCACTGCACCTTTTTTAGCAGAGCAAGAACCACTGAAATAGTTTAGGTGCAACGATCTAGTACTACAAGCATACTTTGTATACTTCAAGACAAATACTGCCCTGAAAGATAAAAGATGTCATCTTGACCTTGTCATTTTATTTTCTCTCTGCACGAGTAGCTCAATTCTGCTCTTAACTAAGCAGAAACCAAAGGGACATTTGAGTAGAGCTGGGCATAAATAAAACAGAAATTCTGCTGGAATATCCTCTTTTACATAACGAGTCCTGTTAATTTGCTTGCTAGAAAGGGCTGTAGATTTGTTTTACAGCTCTGTGCTGTAAGCAGATCATTGATTATGACCAACCTTAAAATATTCCCCAAAAGTTATGTCAAGAAACTATACTCTAAACTCCAGAGAAGATCCAGAGTATCTTCCCCATGCTATAGATATTTTTTGTCTGTTTATCTGTAGAGGTGTGATGTAACTGGAAGCTTTAATACCACTACCCTTAAAAGAATTCCAGTTTGCCAGACAGGGATTCAAGTAAAATTGGAATGTGATGTTGTGGAAATGATCTTGTAATATCAGTAATATCTAATAAATAGCCAAAGTGCCTTGATAGGGGATGACCGATCTTTGTTTTTTTTTTTGGTTTTTTTTAAGGCAAATGCTATGAAAAGGAAACATTTCTTCAAGTTGATATGAACTAATGAACAGATTGTTAAAAATAAGTGAGATTAATAAAAATTGATTAATTATCCCTACACACACATTAAATATGTCTTAAAATATCGCATTAGGTATAATTCTCTTATTATGTTTCACAATGGTGTGTAGTGCATGTATTCTATTTGTATATGATACAGTGTGGTAATTATGTAATGTAGTATACAATAGATAATAATTATATAATATGTTGTATAATGTATTATATAATTATGCTATATCATTATAACATATCTAATATAGACCATTATATTACATAATTCATCATTAGCTTCCAGTAAATATTTGACTTATTACGTGATATAGATTGTATCAGAGAAGTGAAATGAAGTGGTGACATTGCAGTTGAGATGTGGAGCAAGAGACCAAGAAATAATGTTTGTTTGATTTTCTGATGGGGAATTTGAACAATGAGGAAAAAGAATAACTGGAAAGGAACAAAATGTGTAACTAAAGACCAAAGATTTGGAATTATTTATGTGACAGCTGTTCTCGATACACATAACTGATGTCAGCTCTTGAAGGTCTAAGAGCATTTCAGTGTCTCACTCATGCTGGAATCTCTTGGGTTTTTTCAGTGTTTCTCAGCACTGTGTATTACAGACTCTGCAGTTCAGGACAGAGTTCAAATGCACTCTGTGAACCAGAAAAATCCCTTTTTTTCTCATGGAATACTTCAGCCTTTGAACAGTAGTTTAAGCAATGTTCCAGTGAACAGGTTTTGCTTAAGCCTATGAAATCCATCCATCAGGGTTTTGTACAAATAAGCAATTTTCAGAATGTGGTTGTCCACAGATGACTCAGTACCTCAAAAGCTGGACTTTTATTAAACAGACTTTCTCAGCATTGGAGATGAGAAAACAAAACAATTCTTCCTGTCTTCTTTGTAAGAGGGCTCAGAATAGCCTAAAGACACTTTGGAAAATGCTCTTGACGGAGAAGCTTTCCTTGCCAGTGGAATGGTACAATTTTTGGTGACAATTAAAATTATGTTATACCTTTTCTGAGCCAGTGATCCCTTTAAACCTTCTGTGAATCTGTGGGGCCTGGCTTTCCTCTCTCATGATGTTCAGCATTATTGATGTCAATAGTTTTTCAGGTTGATACCACAATAAATGGGAGAAAAACTGTTCTCTTGTCGCTTAAAAAATGAGTTTTCTTTTTTGTCAATAAAAGGGCAGCCAGTAAAGGGGAACTGAGAGTGGTCATTAAGTTAAAGTAGTAAGAGTAAAGCAGTAAGAGAAGTGTTTTGGGTAAGATCTGATGCTTTCTGCACAAGGTGGATAGCCCTGACTCTGCAAGGCTCCGTAGAAATGGTAACCAAGCTCTGTGCAGGTTTAGCCAACAGCATGAAAGGTTCACAGCATGGATGGTTCACAGAGCAGCACGTCTCCTGCTGATTTACTTAGACTGCTGGCACTGTGTTTCTGAGAGATTCTGGTGCCAGCTGGCACCAGGGCAAATGAAGACTGAAATTATGAGATGCCCTTAGAGAGTGCCAGGACCCACAGGCACTTTGCTCTGCCCCTTTAGCCTTTCCCCATGCACTCTTCCCAATCCTGGAAGCAAAGCAAACCTGCTTTGCTCAGGCAAGTGCTCTTGTGGCCGTGCCTTGGTGCATGGCTGAACACCCCAGTGGTGTCTGGGGGATAACTGCTCTCCACAAGCTCTATCAGCACCTGCACCCCGTCCTTGGCATCCTTACTTCTGAAGAGGGATGAGTCAACTCATGATGTGGATTTTGACATCTCACGTGGGTTCATTAAAGGGTGTGCAGGGAATATCTGTCAGAGGTGGCTCTAATCTTAGCAAGTGACTGGTCTCCTCTCCATGGAGACATGTTTCCTGGAGCCAAGCAGCTGAAATGCTGTCTTCTGATTTTCTGCCACATGCTCTTGAAAGGGCTGCTGCTATCAGCCAGTCTGCTTGATGTGACTGAGCTGTCCCAGATTCTAGCAGAGATATTTTTCTGCAGATAAAACCCATTGTTCACAGGTAGCAGAGCTGCTAGCCTGGATCAAGCTGAAGCTAGCTTGGCTTCTTGCCACAAGAAAAAGGCATATCGAAGAGCAGTCATTATTCTGAAACTGAAACTGACTCTGTCCACCCAGTCTGCAATTTCTACATCTTCTTCTCATTCTCTGCTATGTTTGATTTAAATTCTCCCTGTTCACAGGCTTTGCAGTCACTTTGTTCTTTGCACTTCAGGGGATTAATGAAAACACACATTTCCTTTGAAAAATGAAAGTTAAAAGGCACTTCCCAAACAGGATCACAGCCCTACACCATCGCTACAGTCAATAATGCACAGGAAACAACAGCCAATAACACAGGAAAATTTCCTCATCCCTTACTTAGGACAGTCCAACAAGGGCTGTGGTAGCCCAGGGAAAGCCCAGTCCCCAGTGCTCCTGTGGGCTCGCTGTGTTGGATGCCGTGAGGTCGGTGCAGGGAGAGGAGCTTCTGCAGGACAGCAGCTCCAGGCAGGAGCCAGGGGCAGCAGAAAGCCAGCAGAAAGCCAGCAGAAAGGCTGGGCCAGTGGTGCTGCCACTCTGCATCCAGGGAGAGCCTGGCACTGGATGCCCCTGGGGCTGCTGCAAGGGCAAGGGCTGGAGCTGATGGCGCCTTGGAGGAAGGATGTGCCTGCAGGGTTGAGGGTCTCTCTTGCTCCAACTTCTCTTGCTGAGAGAGGTGGTGAGGTTTGCACTGTACTCAGGCACTGAAAAACGTGTCTCCACTGCCCAGGACAGGGCTCTAACACAGAGGAGATAATGCTGAGAGCTGGAGCCAGGTGGGAGAGAAGATCAGGGAGGGGAAGCTTCCATCTGTATCATGAAGGTTTTGGTTATCAGAAAAGATAAAGCAAGAAATCCTGGAGTTGGCAACCAGGCAATACTGAAAAACATACATTCTGGATTGGGTTCCTGTACTGGAACAGCGGACCCAGGTTTTACAGGATTTTTTCTTTCTAGCTAATCTTTTTCCTTTTCGTCCCAAAATAGAGTGTTATGTGTCTTTTACAGTTCTGGCATGAACTATCATGGCATTTCCCACCACATTTCTATTATTTCTTTTCTTCCAAAATGTAAGAAACACATTACTCATAAAATATTTCCTGCCTCCCCCTTTCAGTTTTCATTGAGATAATTAAAGGCCTGTCACAACTTGTGCGCTTTAGTCCTCATCATTTCTGCCCTGTTTTCAACAGCCACTTCTATCAGGGAGTATAAAACCTCCAGATTCAGCTTGTAAGCCAAAGAAAACAACTGCAATTCACAGAATCCCTTAATAATTTCAGCAAAATGCTGAAGGAGGTATTTTTTAATTAAAGATTTCATGTTTTCTTACTTACTTTCTTATTTTCATTTCTTCATCATGTTCTGTTATGAGGTGGGAAGATTTTTTCTACTGATTCCATGACACCACGCTGGGGGAAAAAATGTGTGCACAACTGGCAAGTTTTTTATTGAAATAACTTTGTCATATTGTTATCTCTTTAATTCATGGAAACAGTATTAATGAGTATCCTTTTTCCAGGCAATCTTCAAATCAACATTTTCTTCATTAGATTGTTGCAACATTTAGATTGAGTGCTTTGGCAGAAGAAATTAATTCTATCCCAAGTTTGTGGGTTAGTGTTTGGCAAACTTTAATACATAACAAATCAACGGGATTTTATCAGGATTCTGTGCCATGCATCCTATGAGCCAATATGCAGAGGGTGGAGGATGGAAAGAAGTAAAACTTTTGTCACAGTAGAAGCTCTTGTGAATCTAATACCTTAAGAATTACTGCTCTTGCTCTGTCTATTATGTGTGTGGTTGTTCTTCCCTCAAAACCCCTGGGGCTCAGTCTGGAGGAACTTCCTGATTCCTATGCTGTCATTCCTGTGTTTCAGGGACATTGCTGTGTTTTCTTTCTCAGGATTTGAAAATGGAACTGAAGTTTGTACCATACCAAGTTCAGTAAATAACAATTTGAAATCATACATGATATAAAAAATCTTCTGGCTGTCACATAGACACGGCCAGACAACATGCAGCTCACTTCTAGTGAAGCACACCCAGATGCCTCCTGTCCAGTGGCTCTTCAGTGATACAATTCCTTTACCTCTTCTTGATGAAGAAAATGCATTTGTTAATCTAAGCTGGAGCACATGCATATTCCTTCTTTGTGAATATTACACAATAATTCTTTCTTGTGCCCTAGATTAACCTCTGTTCTAAATTTCAAAGAAAGGTGTATTCTATTGCCATCTGTTTGGCAGTTGTCTGGTGTCAAGTGGGCAATTCTCCTTATCTCTCCTCCTGAGTGATTGTAATCAAGGTCTCTCAGCTGATAAGAGGCTATTGAATGTCACCAGATGACTGATAAGAACTGTAACATCCCATTGTGAGATGCTCCACCCAGAGGGAGGAGCCAAGCATTCCTACCCAGATATAATCTGGAGATTCTGACACACCAGCACAGCTCTTCTCCTCTAGACTCCCCAGAGGAACATCAGCTGCTTCTACTTCCACGGATCTGCAGAGGAAGAAGACACCCCTTTCCTACAGGACTCCCCTGCTCCAACAGAACCACGCCTGACACTCCAGGAGGACTGCAGCCCCTTTTCCAACTGGACTGCTACCAACACCCTGACCCACAGGGTGTCAGGTTGAGTTCTGACTCTGACAGTGTTGTTCTAGTGTATTGCATTGTTTTATTTTATCCTTTTATTTTTTCCCTTCCCTATTAAAGAACTGTTATTTCCTGCTCCCATATTTCTTTTTTTTTTTTTTTTTTTTTTTGCCTGAGAGCCCCTTATTTAAAATTCATAGCAATTCAGAGAGGTATAGAGGGTTTGCATTCTCCATTTCAGAGGAAGCTCCTGTCTCCTTTAGCAGGCACCTATCTTTCCAAACCAAGACAACCTCTTTTGCCCACAGAAAGTAGGGTAATGTTAAAAGATAACTTGGTCCCTCATTTTCTGAGCATTTTCTGATAGTAATGTTTACCTTTGAAAGAGCTGAAAGCTCAGTCTTTGGAAAATTGACAGTTATACAAGCCTTAAGAAGTCAAACTGAAAAAAATGAGACAATTCTATCTCTCTATTATTAATTTGTATGCACATGAAAAATAACAGCCAATAACCTCTGTCATTGATAAAGTACACACATAATTTACAGAAGAGGTTCAATATATTATTGTAGCAGATTAATGAATGACCAAGCATAAAATTAAATAGGAAATGTAAAGACAACTTCTATACATTATAGTTTTGTCCTCTGGTCTCTCCTTTTATTAGAACTTGGTTTTGATAACCCATTTCTAAAACTCTTATTAAAGTGTTGCTGTGGAGTGATATACACTGTTGCTTAATGCTGAATTTCAGTACTTGCAGCCTGGGCACACAGAAATGTCCCCTGAGTGAGCAGAATGGCAAGTGCAGCGTTCCTGCAGAGAAAGGCATCACCTCCCCTGTCACACTGCCACAGATCTGGAGCACAGGCTCCCCCTCAAGCCACAGGGATGGAATGGTTGAGGCAGACTTAAACAAGGGGGGGGAAAGGGGAGAAATCATAGAAAGAGGATGTTAAAGAGGAATTTAATTTGCTTGCTTATTATTTAGAGGGACATAAAAAATTGATCCCACGTGGAAAATTCTTTTGAGAGCCAAACTGGAATGTTTGTGGTATAAATATGGAACTTATTGAAAAGGAAAAAGTAACAGACAGCTGTGGTGTAAACTCTACCTGAAAAAATAGAGTATTCAGTAAGAATATATGGATGTATGCTGATGAAATTTGTTCCCATATCGATTACAAGAACACCACGTAGAAATTATAGCAGAAAATATTTTCAAGATGTAAAGCAGATTTTACTTGATTAGGACAGATTTCTATGTCTGTCTCCTTCCATATTTTAATTTATGTTTTTACTTGCAACTGTGCGCTGTCATGTCATCATCTGACACCAGATTACGCTCACTTTTTTAGATTTACATTGTCTCTAATGAAGGTTATATATCTCTGTTCATTGTCAATATTAGAGTGGCATATGTACACACGTTCATAGAGAATATTATAATTTAAATTTATTTTAAAAAAATGACATGGCTTTATTTCTTATTTCACCAACTGGGAAATTAAACCAGTTAGCCTATGAGAAATAATATATTATTCTTCCTTGGCTTTTTTTCACTCTTGCGTTTTTTTCAGACTAAAATAAGAAAACTACTCTATTCAACAGCACATCTTCTAGATGCTTTAAAAGGAATGCAACAAAAAAATGTTTAGGTTGTGGACAATCTACTCTGACTAAAATAATTCATGGAGGAGTATTAATTATTGATCAACCTATTTTCACTCTTTTTTTGAAGTGTTGAAGTACTGCAACCAGCTGTATTTGTAGAGGGCTGAGTGAACTTGGCTTATTCACTAGGCTCAAACACTGCAAAGTTAATGAGGCTGCTGAACTTGATGACTTCACAGGAAGTGAATATAGGACACTGAAATATGTGTGTCTCTTCCATTTTATTAAGACACATTTTATAAGTTTAATAACTGTTGCAGATAGCAAGGCCATTGGAGCAAGGAGTCAGAGAAGAAGCCACATTCTGTGGTTAGTCAGGGATTAATGAGACTTCCATGGCAGAGCTGTACTGCTGCCTTGGTCATTGAAGATGCATTCTCCTAGTGCAGAGTTATTCCTTCAGTTTCCATGAAATGGAACTCTAGTCATCCTCTGACCATTCAGTCCTTTATCTTGGGATCAGTCCCTGGAGAGATCAGAAATCCTGCCTTGAAAAGGAAAGAGAAAATTCCCATCTGTACCTGCCATAAATCAAATACTGTATTCAAACCAGACTGCCTTTAACACTGAACCATATTCATATAGACCATCTTTGGTTTTAAGATATAAGTTTTTGGCCCTGCATTATAGAGTTTCTTAAAGTCTTTGTCCTGGCAATGCAAATTTCCTAATATTTCTTCTTATCAGTCTCCTTTTTCAGCAGTCAGGGGACAATTTTTTTTATTATATTATACTTTGAAGAGAAATTACAAAACTCTCCCAGTGATACTCATTTGTCCTGGTGTTTAATTCTTCAGGGTTTTCTCAAATCTTGGCATCCTTGCTGTGGCAACAAGGATGACTAGGAAATCCATCTGTTCAGGCTATAAATAGAACATAAATAGGAATTATGCATAGTGTTTCAATTTATAAAGTAGACTAAATACTCACAACGTAACAGTGATCACCTGTCACCTGCATTTTATCTAATGGTGCTAAAATTAAGGACTTCCTTGCTACCATCATCATCATCAATCATTATCATCATCATCAGCAGCAGCATCATCATATTTAATTGTAATAGAAAAGTTATGCAATAAGCACTTTCTGGACACTGTTTTGAAGACCTTACAGGACTGTGCAGGCTTTCTGCTCATTCCTATGAAGCACTTCTCACACTTCCTCTAAAAATATCATCACTGCTCTTCAGTCCTAATAGATGTCTCTGACCCTGCTGCTCCTCTTCAATTTTCTAATTCCACTTTCACTGGAAGAAAGCCTGCAAGAAACTGATGGGAAAAGCCAAAGTCTAGATCTGTCTAGCACTCTAGCTGTGCAGAAAGTGCAGAATAAGAGTGTGGCTGCTACTATCATGTCTGTGGCTTTCTTACTAAATCTATTTGCAACCTTTTTTCCCCTTTGGATACTGAGAAAGAGAAGAGTCTCACATAATTATTCTGCTTTAAACTCTAATTTTGTCTGTCCTTCTGACTTGCGCCTCATGCTTCTCAGGGTGGTGATTCCCTAGTAGGGGCAATGCACCCTGGCTGGCATGGCTTGTAATTCCCTCATGGCTGCTTGAGGTGCCCGTGGATCATCTCTCCCACTGCTGCAGTGGATCTCCTGACTCCACACACAGCACATTGTCAGATGTAATACACACTTCCACCACCCTATGTCCTGCTGATGTATCCCATAGTAAGTTATGGAACAGGGTAGCATATAGAAATAAAGCTGGAGGTGACCTCAAGTATTCATGCAGTTCAGCTTGCTACCCCTAGACAGGATCACCTACAACTGCAGTTTTTCTCTTTTTCAAAGATTTGAGGGATGGATATTCAACAATGTCCTTGGCCAATCCCTCTAGAGCTTCATTATTCCTGCCAGTAAAAAATTTGCCCTAGTACCAAACCTGGGTTTTCCTCTGCCATTTAAATTCATCATAGTGGGGTGCCTTGCTCAGTAGAAGTCCCAACAATAATGTTAGCTACTTCCCCTGGGAAATACATGTGTGAAACTTCAACATGTGTTGCAAGTCTGCCTGTGCTTTCTGCATTTCTAAAGCATTTTGAAGTGCACATAAAAAGTCAAGATAAGTTGCACTTCTGCATTTAGTGTCTAAAAACTCTGTCCAGCCTGGAGGAGACTGAGAGGAGCCTTCATTGCAGTTCCAGCCTCCTCATGAGAGGAAGAGGAAGGGCAGACCCTGGTCTCTGTGGTGACCAATGGTGGAACCTGAAGGAAGGGACTGAAATTAAGTCAGGGGAGATTTAAGTTGGATATTTATTCTTCACTCAGAGGGTGTTTGGGCACTGGAACAGGCTCCTCAGGGAAGTGGTCACAGCACCAAGCCTGACAGAGCTCAAGAAGTATTTGGACAATGCTCTCAAGTCCATGGTATGACTCTTGGGGATGGTCCTGTGCAGGGCAGGGAGTTGGAGTTGATGATCCTCATGGGTCTCTTCCAACTCAGCAGATTCTGTATCTTTTAATTATAATGGGCTGCATCCAAATGCAAGGTCTTGTTACCAGTGCTTGAAAAAAGGTTAGTGGATCCCTCAGTTCACTGGGATAAGACATTCCAGCATCTCCTTGTACCTCTCAGGGTGGATAGTACCAGCAATCATTTAATGACTGCAAAAAGGGAAACAAGGGGATTAATATCACAACAAGGGAATAAGGAAAGCTGCTTACATGCTACACCCTATCCCTTAAAAAAATTCACCAGGGACCAAAATCAAAACCATGAAATATTCTTTTTTAGAGGTGTAAAATAAGAATAACCTGGTTTTACTTGAGTTGTCAAACTACCTGACAAAATTTCCCTATAAATCCTTTGCCAGAAAAGGAACTGGAATAGCAAATTGATCCACAGGACAATAGTGCAGGGTTTTCTCTGTGCAGACACCACGACTGGCTGACTGATAACTGAGTGATAGCTGAGTGATAACTGAGTGAAAACTGAGTGGTAACTTTGTCAGGTTCCAGCCAGCATGTTGGTTAACACAGTTAATTTTCATTTGAATCTGGAATTGTAACTATGACAACAAGGATAAAATATGTATGTGTTATTACACACCTAATCTTTTAAAAGTGGATTTTGTTTCGGTCCTTATCTCATATCCAAACATGGTTCTGAAGCTGAGTGAGCACAAACTATTTTGAGATAAAATGCCAGATTTTGTCATTGGTTAAATATGGCTTATATTTGTTTCAACAGTAGATAATGCACATAGCTGACCTAAAAACATGTTTGCATGGTACACAGAATTTTCCCCCTACTTAACAAGAGAATATTGCTGCCTAGATTGCAAAACCCTAGCAAAACTCTACAGATAGGCATCACACTGTGAGCTTTTATTGTCTGACTGCATCTAATGGTAGAACTGCCAAAACTAGCAGCAGGATAAGAACAAATGAAGAACTCTCTCATTCTTATGTGATAATCCAGATTTCCTTTATCTATAAATAATGATCCCTGGGTTTGAAAATGAGAGGGACAAACATTATATGAACAAATGGTAGGAAGATTTTACATCCTTAGAATTATCTTCTCTGACAAATCAAAACACCAGATGCCTAATATAAACAGGATGCAAACCCTGTGAATTAAGTGTCCATATAAGATATAAATGCCTATATGAGATGCTTTATTTTCCCAAATTTGGTGTGCATGAGTTCTTTGTAGCCTTAGTGTTTTGTATTTATGAGTACAACGACCCTATGGCTCACAGTCAGCGTTCTCTTTATAGTCAAGAGGAAGAGGGTGTTTTTTGGACAACAGATTGCCCAACCTTGCAGCTTATTCATATAAACAATATCATTTAAACCAACAGGTTTCCCCAGGATAATTCTCTCCATGTAAAGAACAGCATGCTTATTTAAAACCACATATGCTGACATCACTAATGCTAATTCTTCCTTGCATGGATTTATACCAGTATAGCTGTTTTGTGAGGAAATCACACTCAAATCAGGGAAATATTCTCATACAAATGGGACTCATAAAATACATTTTTGCACCTTTATTGTATTTAATGAGCAGAAGTTAAAATGGGACATGCTTCAAGCTGAATATGATGGGTAAGACAGAGAAATAGAAAAAAGTGTCAAAGAAGAGGGAGTAATAAGAGACAAGATACTAGAAAGATAGGCAGGATGTTAATTTCTTTAAGTTTTGAAATGTTCTGCCAACTTTAAATTATTATTTAGCAGAATACATTAAATGAGACTTATTTTGACCATGACCTCAGGTACCTGCCTTCCTCTAGTTCCTGTGATCTCCTTTTTTATTTCTTTTTTATATTTTCTCTTGTTCTTCCTATCCTTGTTTAATCTTTTAAATCTAAACTAGCCCAGTTTTTCCCCCAGTTTTATCTACAGGAACATTCTGCTGCTGTGAAGTCCCATTGTTTCATAGGGCAAACACAATGTCTTTTTCACAGGCAAGAAGTTCCCCAATGGACTGAATGCTGTTGAATTATTTAGGCAGAATAACCAAGGTATGCTACAATATGAATCATTCTTTACATGCCTACATCAGTTTGTTGCCTTGACTGTACAGTCTGAATGAAAGTCAGTCCATTTAAGCCTTTTAACCTACATACATATCATTAGGATGTTTGGCAAGAAGTTGAATGTGGAGACAAAATATACAGATAGCATTAACACTTCTACATACAAATAATTATTAAAAAAACCCCAGAAAACAAACCAACCAAACAAAAAAATTTCCCAAAAACAACAACAACAACAGCAACACCGAAACCAGAAAAACTACAAAAGTTTCATATAGGAAAGATTGTAGGAAAAAATAGGAAGATGGATCTATTTCCCAGTACAAAATTGTTATGTCAGAAGATACCTTTAGCTACAAGTCAGTGCATGGATCTTGAATTTTTCAATTTTTTTCTTTTGCTTAATGTACTAATATAGCTTAACCACATAGTTTATACACAATGTCCACAATATGTTAGATGTACTAAGCATGTAATTACTTATGTATGATGGCAAGAATCCAAGATCAGATCCTGTATGGAGGGCTCTAGAAATGAGAAGAACTTCTAATTTGTACCCTGGTTTAAATATAAAATTCTTGTCTGTGCCTGCTTCTGAAAAAAGGCCAAGAAATCAAAATTTCCTAGACCCTCTCAGCATGGAAGCTAATTGAATCAGTCTGTTCTAATAACTCTGCAAGAATTAAGGTATTTTTAAAAAATAATTTTCTTTTTTTGCAAAACAAAAATTGCCTAAAGAAATTGTATGAAGGAGCTATTTGATATGTACCGTGCAACATTTACTTTTGCATTACTAGAAAATATAGAAGTTTGGTAGCCTGAGAAAAAGTGATTGAAAGCATAGTTTGTATTGGGACTTGGAGGAGGCAAAAAAACCATTAAAAAGACCAAATTAATACAGAATTGGTGTGGATTGCTTACAATTATTATATAAAAAGTGAGGTTTGGGAGAGAACTGCAATACAGATTCTGCATAGGTCCCCTATTTCCAGTGACTACAGGATCTAAAGGTTTGTCAAATCAGCATCTTTGTTTCACAGAAGGTGCTCATGGATATTCCACTTCCTGCCTAGCAAAATAATAATTAAAAAAAAGCCCCAACTACTGTGAAATCTGCTTTGATGTTTCCAAAAAAAGTGGAGTGGTCAAGAAGATCTGAAAGGAGATTAACAAAATCACATATACTCAAGTGAAGTCTTGACAAGCTGCATTTACTATGCAGGATAAATTTGATTTGCAAAAATGTGGAATATAGATTACTAGATTAATGAATTAAAAGAACAGACCTTACTCTCTGTCTTTTGCTCATTTTCTCTCTCATGAGAAGAATAAATTCTATTTTCTCTCCTTGCTGGAATAATTAAAATTTTGAAGAGCATGCAAGTATAGTACTGAATAGTTACTTATTCATTTGCAATTTTGCTGAACTTTCCTTGTCACAAAGTGAACATCAGTGTCTGCACCTAGTCATTGAGAAGAAATAAATGCCCTACTCAAACCATAATTTTTGCTTCCTTTCTCTCTGATTTAGAGTGGGTCCAAACTGGGATTGGACTGGAATGGTTTCCCCCCCACACCATTCCTTCCCTCACTGCAATTTTTTTTCCTCACTGACTTTAGATCCTGAATCCATTTTGCATCTGTCAGTGAATATTTAGATTAATTCTGTGAATTCCAGGGGAGGGAGGTAAGCTTCCATCTCACACAAAAGAAGGATTTGGTGAGAGGTTTTTATCCAAGGCACAGTGAGATCCCCTCTGAAGATTTCTATGCACACACAGGCAAGGCTAGAACAGCCACTGCTCATCTCAGACAGCAAGTAACTATACATTACATATAGCATCTGTAGCTATATGTAACAGTAGCAGCCATCCCCTTCCAGAAAGCAAGTACATGCTAGGGCATATTGGATTATGTGAGAAAGAAGCAGGGAAACAAGCAAGGAAAGACAAAGGACAAGAGGGTGTATGTTGCATGATAGTTAAAATTAAAAAAAATTTTTAAAAGAGAGACTTTAGACTATCAGACAAGCCAAAAATAGGGCTTGGTGCCCAGGAGAAAGTGCATTGAAGTTTCTATTTGAGTCCAGAAAAGGGACTCCAAGGCAGATGTAATCTTGATGGAGGGAGAGGTGCACTTCCTCCTCTCCAGCTGTGGAAAGGTGTTGTTTTATTGAATGGGCTACTGCAAAGAGGACCACAGGTCTACAAGCTTCTGTGCTAAATCAGTGTCATGAAGGAAACTGGAGTTCTTGCCTTTTTGTCATTGCTGTTGTGAATAAATGGGATTGCATATAAAAAATATGTTACTTCTTTGTCAAATCTTCAATCAATGTCTTTATCAATTGTTTCTGGTAGGAACAACATATTGGACTGCACACCCTGGCTGATAGCCCAGCCTCTATATATAGACCCAGAGTGTACACTTATAAAATATTTCTCCTCTATGATGATCCCTCTACAGAACACCTATTTCTGTCAGTTCAGATTAGCCTTTGAAACTTCAGAGCCAGCAGCTAACAGGCTTAACAGCACAGCCTAGTAAATCATGTGTCTTGCAAAGGCACTTATGTGGAAGAGCTGAGCATCTCTGAACGTCAGACCATTTCATTTTCTGGCTATATATGGGTCCAGCCACTTAAATTAGGCATGCAGAGATGTTAGCAGTGGAATTTTCTAAAGACTGATTGCTATTCCATTATTAGAGCACGGTCCAAATGCTTGTTTCATGCCAGAAAATGCATGGCAGCAGCACTTCACTAGGCAAATGGACATAAAGACCTTTGTGAAAGGGCTCCAGCACAGGATGGGGCTGACAATGCAGCATCAGCACACGTGGGCAAGCACTTGGAAGTGCAGGGGTTCAGCTGCCACAATGGGCATGCTCATCTAAAAAGATGAACTGTAGATTTGATAAGTCTCTGTGGCCTCCCCACAGCCCTGAAGAAGCTGCCTTGGACAGGCTGGTGGGTGCTAAGAGTATATGGCTGAGAGCAGGGATCCCACAACACTCCACATGTGCTAAGCCAGTCACTGCAACCTTAAACTGATAGAGCACATATCCTTCCAGCTCCAGGAGAATGCTTTCAAGGGAGCAGGGATGCTTTGCCTTTCAGAAGCTCTCTTTAGCAACTGCTTTTGAAGCAGTAGTACAGCTTTTCTCACCTTTCAGATCCTGCAGCCTGGGCCAGCTCAGCTGTCTGGCAGGTGAAATCTGTTTGTGCAATGGGCTGCTGGCTCTGCCACCAGCCACATGCTTGGACATGACTCTGTAAGTCATCCCCTAAAGCTGGGATTGTTGCTACCCACAGGCTCTGTCTGGCATTGACCAGTGACACCATCTGCAACATCCACAGATACTTGGTCCCCTGCCCATGGAGTTCTCAAGACCTGTGAAACTGCCTGCTCCCAAAGGAATGATCAGGCACAGCTTGGATCATAATGTCATGGACTGCTCCTGAAAAATCAGCACAAGCAAGGGGGTGAGACATGTCCACATTGCAAGGTGTGTTCTGCCACTTAGCCTCAAGGACCCAATGTCACTGGACTATTTTACTCAGTGGTATAGACAAAGCTAGAGACTACAAAGATCTGACCTTTTTTTCCCTGAGTCTGAGACGCAAGACCGTCCTTAGGATACCTCAGATTTGGTACTTGAATGACAGAACTGCCCAGGAAATCTTGTAGCCTGAGATTTGAGAGATTTCTGTCATCATAAATGCTAGGCTATGTACAGCTTTATGCCAGAACTGACTGAAGTCCTCTCTCCCAAAAGCTCTGCAGGAAGTCTGCCCCCTTTTAAAGAGCAGCAGGCCATGCTTTGTGAACCACAGGCAAGGCAAATGCCAGGTAAAGCAACAGCTGCTGGGAAACATGCACCCTTCCTGAGCCATCCTTGCAATCAGAATCAGTCTGCAGTTATGCCATAAATTTCATAGCAACAAAAGTGATGAGGAATTGTTAATAAATTGGGGGAAAAACAGGTCTTAGGCTGACTGGATTACCTTTAACACCTTTGAAGTTTAGCAGAGAGATTTTCACTGTGCTTTGGGAATTCCCAGGGGCTGGTGAACACAGCTAATGAACAGTTTTCAAACTTAGCTAAAGCCTGTTCATGAACTCCTTCGATAATCAAGAGCAACAGCAGAAGAATGAGATTGAGAAGACAAAAATTTATAACTTGACTTTACACTGTGTACAAATTAAGGAGCCGACCCTAATATTTGATCCTTTAAGTAAAAAGGTTCATTACATTAATACTTCACTTTGCCCCTCATCACCTCTCTCCTGTCACTACAATTCAAATGGTGTTGATTCTTGATGCCACTGCTATATACTGGACTAGCTGGACTCCACCTACATTTCCACATTGTGCTGTTGTCTTGTCCTGTCTTTGAACTGAAATGTTTGCAATTTGTCCTGCTGCAGCTTCTCCCCTTGACCATGAATGCGCAATCCGCCTGATGTTCTTCCATTCTCTTTGGCTACTGAAGAACGAAACATTTTTTGGCTCTTCTCCTCAGCAAGTAAACAGTTAATGGGAGCTTGATGCCACACTGATCCCTGAGCTCCATCCTGATTTCACTGAAAACCCAGGATGGCAGCACTTTGCAAAGCTGGGCCTTACATGCTGGCAATACCTGCTTGCAGTGAACAGACCATAAAAGAGCTTTTCCTGAAGGAAAACAAATCCCATGGGCAGGCTGTCTCTAATCTGTCTTCTTTATAGAAGGAGTTACGACTGCTTTGTTGCTGTTGCTTTGTTGTTGTTGCCTTTTTAAATTTTTTAAAGTTTTCTTTTAGCGAGAGAGCTGAACTACTATTGTAGTGATTGATTTTTTCTGTTTGGTAAGCATTCTAAATTTCCCTCATTTCCAGCTGCTGCCCAATGTAACTGTAATTGTGCAGATTATTTTACAGAGATTAGTGGAGTTTTAAGGTATGTTGTATGGTGCTGAGTTGTTTGTCAGGGAAAATTAACTGTAAATGCAAGAATATATGAACACACTGCATGAAAGTTGCAGTCATGTGCTCATGATACTACTGCTTTTCTGTTTTAAAGATAAACAGCCAGGTTGGATGACTACTGAACAAATAAACAGATGTTCCTTCCTCACCACTGAGCACACTGAGTGCCACACTGATTTATATGACCTGGAAAGGGCGTATTTATAAAATAATTTGGTTCTGAAAAAGCAGAATAATTATAAGACTACTTATTTAAAGTTTCAGCTCTGAAGCACCACCCAATATTTGACTGTAAACTGTTTGATCAGGTCTTCAGTCTCTTGCTAACAGGAAGACTGTTGCCTTGAGCAATTTTAGCAAGAGCAGGATGACTGCCTTAAAATGGCTGCAAGCCTGGATATGTCACTGGGCTAGTTTAGAACCAGGTGGGAATTAAATTCCAAATAAACTGCTTCCCTTTACTGTACCTCCCTCCTAGAGAGGGACAAAGGCAGAGACGAGTGGTTGAGATAACAATTTCCTGAAGGCAAACAGCAATGGGCTGAGAAAGAACCAGTGACAGCAATAATATTAATAAGTTACAACAATAACATTAATAAGAAGTACATAAGAGAGAGGGTGATTTACACACAAAAGGTGCTCGCCACCTCGACTCACTTCCACGCGGCCACCGAGACAAAGAAAAGATGGTGGACATTCTCACACTCCAGAGCTGGCATTCCCCTTCCCCACTGAGGAAACATCAGGATTTTTTTTTCTACAACTTGTATTGTAGCTAGATATTGCAGCAGAAAGGCCATATCTGGCAATCAGCACTGAAAATTGCCACAAAAAAGCCATTTGGGCAAATACCGTGAACTTCCCTACGGTGTAACACTTTCAGTACATGACCTGTGCGTTAGATAAAGGATATCATCAGGTCACTCTCAGGGAGCTGTTGTGGTCAGTCACACAGCTCTGAGGTGAGACAGAGAGAACAGGGCTCACATGGAAAGATGAAACTTCACCAGCTGCAGCCATCCCCCTCTCAACCTGCTGTTTAAGCTCCCCTTGCTGTCAGTGCAGAGAAATATCTACTCTGGAAGAGCAAGCATCCCTGAAGTCAGCCAGGAAGAATAAGCACCTCCAGAAGGTGATGATCTCATCTAGTGTAGGCAAATGATGAGTGTTTGTCACCTCATAGCCAAGACTTTCTCTTCCTGGTGACTAGAAGAAACAGATGACTGATCAGATAACAAAAAGCATATTCAAGCATTGGTGGAATTGTGTCAATGTAAAGAGTGCACTATAACTTATTGCCCTTCCAAGCATATAAGCACTTTTAACCATTTAGGCTACTACACCCAAACAAAATGCTGCCATGCTATTACAACTGACCTCTGAGGCTGGATAACTGAGGATCCTGTTAATAAGTCTCTTGGGGTGAATGATGAATATGCAGCCATTTAAAAAGAGATTAATTTCCATATAACACAGGGCCAGCAATACAGTTATAAAAGGGCATTATGGTTTATACAATGCCTCAGATCCACAAGCAAAGGTTTTACAATGCAGTCTGGCATCCCATCTGTCCTTCTCCTCACTCACTGGAGTGTCTAGCTCTGGTGTTGGCTTGTGCAGGGTTGATGAGGATTTCTCTTGGACCTGTGGCAGAAATTGGCCCAAGATGTCCCCAACTACCCACAAGCAAAGTATATTAGGTGTAGTAGTGATGCAGTGTGCAGAGCTCCCATCTGTCAGAGGGAAGCCTGAATGGTGGATTTGGCCACCCATGGATGAGGAACAATATTTTCCTTCAAAGACAGATTCAGCACTTTGCATATATTTAAGTATAGCTAAATGGAAGAGCAAAAATTTTCCTAGTCCTTGTGGGATAAGGCAGGTTTTGGGGGTCTGGCTCTCTGGTGATGAAAATCCTGGTTCTGTGTAGGTTCTTGCTTAGGTACTTTTGTAGATCTGGAACATAATCATTTACCTCTTGTGACAGTCACACATTTTAAGATGAAGGAAAGGTATGTGATTAGTAGCCACTGAGGCAATCTAGTCTTCATATCTTAAACTTCAAATTTTTTCCCACTGGAAAGGAAGCACAAACAGATCACTTGTAAATGATATTTGAGAAGGACCCATGTTTGAAGTGACAGTGAGCTGTCATGGCAAAAAAATAGTTTTCAAAATAGGTGTTTTAAAAGCAGAAGGAAGATGTTACAGCTCTTCTGTGATGGGTGAAAGGGAAAATTCAGTTGGCAAGTTATGTGATGTAGCAGCTGGATTAAATATAGAAGGATACTTTCTGCTGTCTACCTCTAAGTGACATAATGATCATGTAAAACCCTGTAAAAATTTTCCTCAAAAAACTGAGATTTTAAAATGACTCATTGAAAGCTAGGATTTTCTTTCAATGCATTAGAGACAAGAAAATCTAAAGACAGACCCTGAAGAATTAAAGTGCTAAATCAGCCAAATCCCTCAAATACGTAGCATATCCATGTGCTAGTTTAAAATTTCACTCTTAAGAGCATAGATGTGAAGCCTTCCTCTGAAATCAGTGGAGTTGTTCTCAGTTATAGTGATGGAAAAGAAAGCACATGTAACTCACTGTATGGGAAAAAACCAAAAACCAAACCTCAAAACTTGCTAGGACTGAAACTGAGAAAGTGTTTTATTATTTTGCCCAAGTGATATCTTGACATTGTGTTTGTTATTTGAAAAACTTCCTGTTTCTTGAGTCTGAAATAGCACCTGCAGGGCTGGCATATGCACAGTGAAGGAGACATCTGGTCTAGAACAAAGCTGTCTTTTAGCCCAAAATAATCACTTTTCCTTCAACCACAAACAGTAGACAGAGGTAGGGATGAAAGCCAGATGAATGTTACACAGTGCATATCAAAGTGATTATAATAGGAAGAATTTACAGGGCATGCAATTTAATAACCTCTCCAGAATCCAGGGCATTTTTCTGCTTTTTTGTTTTTGCAGAGGCCTCACTGTGGTTAACCAGGTCATGAAGATGATATTGCAGACTATGGGAATTCAGCACATCGCTCCAGATGTCCAGAGCTACCGGGGCAACCCTTGGGGGCTTGGACGTCTTGGAATGTTGCCAAAAGTGCATGGTGGCTTGACTTTGATCCCTCTAGGGATGTGCCACCTGTGTATGAGGATATGAGAATCACTGGGGTTTAAATGGTGTAGAAATAGTATAATTACAGGGTAAAACACAGGTTTTAAGGTTTTGGTACAGGGGGGTTATGGAGACAAGATAGAGGAATTTAGGCCTGCCTCGTGGTTCTTCTTCCTTCTTCATGTCTTCCATTTTCTGTGTGACGCAGATATATTTTGATAGGCTCTTGGTGAAGGTACACTTGCTAATAAGAATGATAAGTATTGGGAACAAAAGGTAAATAATATTTACATAGGTTTTGTTATAAAAAGACACAACTGCCTCGTGGGCGGTCAGAGCCTTGCTGGTCAGATCCCAGCTGGGCAGAGAGAAAACTTTGTAGATAAGAAATAATAAACAACCTTGAAGACCAAAAACCTGAGAGTCCAGCCTCGTCCTTTGAATCCCGATCAGAACGAACCATCCTACGCGTGTCTGGGCAGAGACAGACAACAGCCGACCTGGACAGCAGACCACCCCATGAAGCTTTGTGGGACAATATCTCCATAAAGCCTCTCTTTTCTTAGCCCAGTTGCCACCATGGATGGACTGTGGGGGCAGGCAGGGAAATGTTTTCTGGAAGGGATAGCTTGAATATGGTACCCACCCGGTTCCTGTGCATCCCTGTGGTGCTCCTGTCCTGCTGGCATTCTGGCCAGCCTGCCCACCTTGGTCAAATGCACGGGACTGCAGAGTGGGAGAGGTGCCACAGTGTCAGGGAGCTTTAGCCTTGTGGCTGGGAAATAATGATGAGGCAATCAACAAAGGCCAGTGCAGGGTCCTACACCTGGGGAGGAACAACCCCATGCACAAGCACAGGCTGAGGGCCAACCTGCTGGGAAGCAGCTCTGCAGAGAAGAGGAAGAGGGTGGACAACAACAAGCTGTCCATGAGCTAGCAGTGTGTTCTGGTGACCAAGAAGGGAAAAGGTCTCCTGGGCTCCACTAGGAAGAACATTGCCAGCAGGTTAAGGGAGATGATCCTCTCTGCTCAGCCCTGGTGAGGCACTTCTGGAGTGCTGTGTCCAATTCTGCGCTACTCAGAGTAAGAGAGACATGGAAATCCTGGAGCAGGTCCTGTGGAGGACAGCAAAGATAAGTAAGGGACTGGAGCATCTCTGTATGAGGAAAGGCTCAGGGATCTGAGCCTGTTCCCCCTCTAGAAGAAAAGATTGAGGGGGCCCTCATCAATGCAAATAAGTATCTGAAGGGAGGGTGTCAAGAGGATGGAGCCAATCTGTTGTCGATATTCTAGTCCTTGGCACCATCTGCAAGGGCCAATAGGAATAAAGTGGTATGTGGCAACATCAGTTTTTAGCCCTGAGCCTGTCAGAGTTTTGCTTCTAAAATCTATAAAAGTGACAGGGTTTGAGCGTAAAAATCTGAACTAGGTTCGGTAGTCAAAAAATTTTTGGATGCTTTGCAAATTAGAAACAATTGGCAACCTGCTGGAAAAAACGTCCTTGCTGACTTTTGCAAACTGTCATTTCTGATAATACTAGCAAGAAAAGCTATTTTATATCCTGGAGGACTGTTCTTGAAAAAGAATATAAAACAACTTCATTCACTTTTCTTTCAGGGTGGGAACATGGAAGAAATTGTGCAGCAGAGCTGAGTGTATGACAGGGAATAGGCCACCCTTGCTATTAATGAGTACCCACTGAAAGAAGAAGTGTGATGGATCATTGAGGATGAATATCAGTTCTGTGAAGGGTATGATTTCTGGTTTCATATTGCCTAGAAAAGTAGTGAAAATTTAATTAAGTTTCAGACACTGACTCTTGGGAAGGTCACTTCAGGACCCACTGGGATAGATGAATTTTCTCGACAGAAATACTTTTGCAGGCCTCAGTGCAGTGTACCTCATGGGCTCAATATATCTGGGGAGTAACTGTGTGTGCTGGTTCTGCATGGTAACTCAGACACCCTGAGCACATCAAGTGTTCAGTAGGAACACAGATCATCTATGAAATCCCCACAGCAAAATCAGCCTCTCAACACTCCCAAAGAATCAGATTTTGGAATGGGTGCTGAAGGGTAATTTTCCTCCCCAAGGAGCATCTCTGTGGTTTCTGGCTGTTGAGCAAGCCAGAGGTCCCAGACAAAAGCAGAAAATCCTCCTGTTCTGCCCAGGTGACACATGGAAACTGTAGAAGTGAGTGAAAAGAAAGAAGTTCTCTTGGAAAGAATAACTGGAGGACAGAGGCAGGAGATATCCAAAGGAATGCCATGAGAGGCTGCCTGTAGGTCTGAAGAAGAAGAAGAAAGAAGAAGAAGAAGAAGAAGAAGAAGAAGAAGAAGAAGAAGAAGAGAAGGAGAAGGAGAAGGAGAAGGAGAAGGAGAAGGAGAAGGAGAAGGAGAAGGAGAAGGAGAAGGAGAAGGAGAAGGAGAAGGAGAAGGAGAAGGAGAAGGAGAAGGAGAAGGAGAAGGAGAAGGAGAAGGAGAAGGAGAAGGAGAAGGAGAAGGAGAAGGAGAAGGAGAAGGAGGAGAAGGAGAAGAAGGAGAAGAAGGAGGAGAAGAAGAACGAGAAGAAGAACGAGAAGAAAAAAAGACCTTTTTTCATGTTATTTCAAGATGGTCCAGATAGTTTCCTGAACAAATTAACTTGGACAGTCTAACATTTTCAGGGATGGCAAATCCTTTGTTTTCAAAGAGCTCAGCAGATACATTCCAACCTGCTGCAGGGACAGCATAGCTGAGCAGGAGATAACAGAATTTCTGCTTGAATTTCCACTATCAACCACAGCAGGTCTTCAGCACAGTTATTTTACAAATATACTATGGTTCAGTATGAAAGCAGTCTTCTCTCTTAAATTCTCTAAGTACTACTTATAAGACTGCCACTAACATCACAAAGACACCTGTTTAAAGTAATTTAAACCTGCCTAGAACAAATGTTTTTATGAAAGACCAAAGGGAAAGGGAGGAAAAGAACAAGAAATCCTTAGAACAGCATCACTAGTGTGACTCTGTCTCAGAAGGCCAGTGATGCTGCTGTCATGCCATTTATGCTCAAATTTTACAGGATTTTATGAGGGAGCAGAAGGTCCTCCTCAGAAAATCATATGCTATTCATTATTCATTAATCTTGTTTTGCACTTGGTGATGTTTTTGATCTCTCATGATCTTTCTTGGTACCTGTTGTTGGAGGTGGCCTGGGTGTAAAAAACCAAAACTTCTTGGTCTGATGCCCACGTAGAACAAATTTAATAATTGTTTTTACCTTTAGAGTTCTTATAAATACAGGCAGTTCTCAGAGTAGCCATAAGAAGTATTTTTCTCAAGGCATCAGTTGTTTAAAACAGCTGTCAGCATACATCTCAGACTTGCTAGACACTGATAACCTGCTAAGTCACTAACCAGCAGTTTAACACCAAGTGAATAATTTCCACCTCCCTCCCCATGTATGCCATGGGGAAAGAGAGCTCTAAGGCTAAAACATGAGTCACAGAGAAGTTGGTTTGGCCACAGTAAATTAAGCCTGGTACTGGGCCTGTTGAAATGTGTACACAGCTACTGGTGGGCGATGTTAAACGTGTGAAAACTGCTGCAGGACAGGACTGGAGAGAAAAGGGAAAATGTTAACATTTGCACATTCAAGTCAGGCAATGACTAGAGTCAAATGCAGCACGAAGGAAAAGGTTTGTAAGAAATTTCTGCAGTCTTCTCTGTGTGGATAAAAGATTTGATACTGAAGGCAGAATCTCTACCTGCTAAACTGACAAAAGGGAGTGGGAGTAAACAGCTGCCAAAAAATTACTTAGCCTAGATGTGTCCCTACAGCCTTTTATATGGTCATTCCCTCCTCATTCAGGCTTCCCAGTAAAAAGAAAGAGTGCTAGAAAGATATTAATGTGTTCACTGAAAAAAGTACAAATGCATAGCAAAAATAAATGTTTTTCAAAAGTGGAAATAGTCTTAAATTGCAAAAGGAAAATAAAGGGATTTGGGCTGAAATGAAAATGCACATTAATGTTTTGAGAACAAAGCCTAAATAAACCCAAAAATGAAACCGATTTGTTAAGTATACAAATGTAAAATAAAAGGAAACTTTAAACATTTTGGTGTATTTTTGTCCAAACTGCAACACCTCATCTCTTTACAGACAGTAGCAACACCAGTGTAAAAAGCATGTGACACACTTACTTACTAGTTGGCAATTAACAGAAAAAATGTTTAATGTTTTTAGGCATAGCCCCAATGCCTTTTGAGAAGCTTCTCTAGAAATGAAAGAACACAGACATAAAAATAGGAAATGTTTATGGAAATTTGTGTCTTTTTTTTTGTTGGTTTGTTGGTTCATTTAGTTTGGAGATTTTTTTTTCTTGTTCATATTTTGTTGGTTTTTTTTTTAAAGTACAAATTAGTTAAAATTAATTTTGTCTATTTCATAGTTTGTGATGTTTGGGGTATTTATTTTCCAGCCTTTCTCCAGAGCAGTGACACCTGACAAAGCTGACATTTGTTATTTCAATGAGCTGAGATTTCCACAGAATCACTTAACTTGAGGATTAGCCTTTTAAACACAACATTTAATGCTATGATATAGCTTGTGTTATCAGATAACACTATTTCCTTCAAAAACCTACCAGGGAGCAATTGCATGCTCCAGCAAGTCCATTGCAGTGGCCTTACATGAGAGGGTTTTAACTAGCAAGAAGAGAAATTATCTAAGAAATGACCTGGTTTCCTGTGCTTTCACAGCAGCAGCACAGTGATATCTCCTGAGGAAAGGCAAACCCACTGACTAGATGATGGCCTTATCTAATTTACAGAGTGCAGCCTTGTGACTTAGAGCTTTATGAACAGCTTTTTTTCTCCAAAGAAGAAAATCTACCAATTTAATTGGCCTGCTTGTTTGATTTGAGCACAGGCTATTCCCTGGCATGCAGTGCAGCAGCTCAGTGATTTAGATAAGAGCTGCTGCTTGTTCACTTCCTATCAGCCCTGCCCTGCTATGAGAGAAGACAGTCTGGAAACTCCTAAGGAACTGGGGATTAATTTCATGAGGACCCTGGCACAGGAATTAAAGTCTACTAGATCTTGAAGGCTGCTTGAGGAATCTTGCACTTATGTATAAAGATCTTAATTGTGTCAACACAAGAATATTCCATTTGCAGTGCAAACAATCAAATTTTAAAAGTGTTAGACATTCCCAGTGGTGTCAGATTAAACCCTGATCCTAGCAAAATGCAGATGTTATTCTTCTGCTTTTTTGTGCAAGACAGGCAGCCTGCTAGGTGAACAGCATTCCTTGTCTTATGCTTTACAACAAAAAGCTACATTTTTCTTACAGCAGTTCAATCTTGCAGAAACAGGATAAACAATCTGAACACTACACTCCAGTAATGTTAACATCCATCCTGTTCTGTGTCCAGTGCTTTCCTCAGAGCTACTGGACACACAAATAGGTTTACAGCAAAGCTTTAAAAACTGTAGATCCAAAAATTAAGGAGAGAAGAAGCCTTTAATAAACATTCTGTTTTAAGATAATGATCAAGTAGCTATTGTAACCAGTAAGAAGCCACAGAATTTAGGTTCTTTTTACATCTTCAGATTATTCATCAGCATCACTACTATGGATTATAAGCAGAAACATCATGAAAGCAGAAACATCTCATCTTAGACAGGTGTCAGTTTTCACTTTACAGATTTAATGAGGTAGCTTAATACAGAGACATTTTTCCAATGTACTTTACTAACAAATATTACCAGTGTCAGTCCTACTTATTCTATGGGTGTGAATCAGCTGAGGGAGGGCTGAAGAATATATATTATTCTATTTGCCCAAAATAACACACTCCAGAAGGGTATTTACCCTCACCAGATTATTCAGTCTTTGTCATGCATGGGTACAGTTGGTTTAACCCCCATCCTGGTCTTCAGGATTGTTGCAAAATGTGAAATATGTAAAATTCTCTTAAGAAAAGATGTTTTATAATCCTTGATCTTTGTATACTTTCAAACCAAATCAATAAGAAGAGAGATTTAAACCATTAAACAGAGAGCAGATAACAGGGTCTAAGTGATGTCCTTGTGTTGGAAAAGCTAATTACTTATTGGTAGAATTGCCTTGTTAAGGTTTAGGGCTGGACATGATCTCCAGACCTAGGGGGATGTTAACAAAGCTTAGAAAAAAGGATGCCTACTGATAGTGGGCACAAAGAATGCAGATTTATGGGCCACAAAAACAACTGGCAGAACTTCCAAGATAGGTAGAAACAAATAAACCCAACTCAGCAACTGTGCTGAAATCAGCTCCAACTGGGTAAAAGGAAATTCTGGCAGGGGAGATCTGCAACCACTGACTCATTGACCCAAAAGAAGAGAAGGACTGAGCATGAGGACTAATTAGCACAATAGGGAAGAGAATCATTAACCAATAGAAGATAGAATGTTAATTAATAGAACTGTGTAACTTGTACCCAATGAGCATTAACTGCTTTGTTTGCTGAAATGTATACATAGTAAAATGTTTTGATAGTTGGTGTGCTTGATTTGGGGAATTCCACCAAGCACTCAGGCTTGCACAACTCTGAAATAAATAATCAATGTCTCTCTCGAGTGTTTAATTACTGGCTTGCTGCACACCAGGTAATGAATCCAATTTTTGTGGACAGCACCCCTGCCCTATGAGAACTGCATCTGAGCAGCTGGGCTGTCAGGCAATGCCCTGAAGGAACCACAGGATGCTTTGCAGAGCCCAGCCCCAGTGCACAGAGGTCACCACGTTCATATATCTTTGCAGGATCAAACCTTTCAGTATAAATCTGCCCTTTTCATCTTCCTCTCCTTTCAGTTCTGTTTCATTTGTGGCTGATTTGTTCCTGCAAGCTCTTTGGGAGGCATATTCCTCTGCACCTGGTAGGCTTCTGCTTTTCAAGGTCATTTTACCCATGGAAAGTGATATTTCAACTCCTTTTCCCAAGAGACTTTTACAAAAAAAGCCATCAGTACACTGAATTCAGACCACTGTCCAGGTTTGTGACCATGGATGCTTGTTTTGACATTGTCATTTCTGAGAGAGGCTGTTATCAATCTGTAGGAGGGGAGGAGTGCTCACTATCTTACCTCGCTGCCAGCTTACTGCTTCATGCATCAATGTTATGAATGCAGTTCTGTTTATATTTGTGAAATATAAAATGTTAAGCACTCTAGCAGTGCTGGAAATTAATTTTATTTTGCTCTGCAGAGCACACAGCTCTTTCAATAGGACAAGGCAGTTCAAACAGGTCTTGACAGTGTCTGGATAGGAGAACAACACCAAGCCACTCCTTGCTGCATTTTTTTTCTGCAAGCAAAAGGCTGAATTTCATCTGGCTGGAGGTTTTCCTTTCTCAGTGTATTCCTCTAAAACAGCCTGAGTCACCACATAACTCACAGGAAGACAGGTAAAAAGGCTGTCTTTATTCATGTTTCTCTACAGCCCTGATGCCTCTTCTTGTTCACAGTAAGTGCAGAAAAGCTGTACTTGCTGTGATTTCTTTTGATCTTGGACTGGCACCTGCTGGTGTGGGGAGCTGGAGGCCCTGTGATGAATGATGGCTCAGCAGCAGCCAGCTACACTGAGGTTAGAGATCAGGGAGCTGATGTGCAAAGGCAGGTCTGAAGCCCCACTGTGCTTTCTTCAGTCCCATTCTTAATCCTCATGGTGTCTGATTTGAGAAGCAACAGCTGTGAAAAATGGATAGCAGCTCCAAGACTGCTTTTTTTCCCTGCCAGAAAGCCTTGTGCACTGCAACCAGCATTTCAAGAAGGGTGTTTATTTTTATCACTGAGAAGTCCTGGAGGTGCTTACACCCAGAAAGCCCCACCTCATCTCACTGCTCTGCTGGGGCTGTGAGGAAGCGCTGGGTGCTTCCTAAACTGCAGCTCTCCCAGCAAGACATGGGCACTTAGCCTGATTAGTGGTCTCTGAAATAAAATCTAACAAGTAATACAGTCAGAAAGGAATTTGGAAAATAACACAGAGAAGGATAACAGTATTTTTTAAATGTTTGCATTTGCACCTGCTTGGCCATATTAATCAAGTTTAATAGCCACAGACAGAAACAATCTAGATTTTCTAGGAAGTTTTAAAGTAAACCACAATGCATTGAGGCATTTTTTTCTGTTTGATTGCTTACTTGAAAAAGTTACAAAAAATGGCTCAGTGCACCCTCACACCCTGACAGCCTGGGGTTTTTTTTTTCACCCATTACAAAGCCTGTAGGCAGTGCAACTCATGGTGCCTGAGTTTAGTGCTGGGGTGACAAATCTGCCCAGACTGCCAGGCCCCAACTCCATCTGCAGTCACTGGTGACAAGCAATTAGGGCATCTACTCTAAGATTTCATTCATTTGCCCTAATTAAAAGCATCTAGCATGTTGAAGGATTTTCCAAAGCTGTGGTATATGCACTGCTACCTATGACAGACTTGCCTTCCAGCAGCCTTCTTCCTGACTTTGTCTATGCCCAGAGCCAATTCTGAGTCATAGTGTGGGTATTTCTTTGAGAAGGATAGTTTAAACTTCCCCTAGCAACTTGACATTTTTAATTGCATAGCATGGCACAGAATTACCAGACTGAGCATAATACACCAAGTCAATAAGCCTTATATTACATTTTTAACCTGAGGCTTCAGAAATCCATGTATTTATGTAGGTGTGTTTCTTGTACCTGCTTTGAAGCCCAGGACATGTATAGCTTAAGGGAGCTGTACCACCTTCTTCATTTTATACAGGCAGCTGTGTGAAAGAATGGAACTTACAGCTTTGGTCCACACCTACAATCATTTTTTGTGGTTGAGAGATGTTCCTTTTGTCAAGTACAGAAGAGCATTAAATATCTCAGAGTATAATAAATAATGACTCCGTGTCTCAATTCCAAAGTAGAGACTTCTGACAAAGAGACTGCCCAGAATTTATACCCACAGAGGAGGTGCCCACATCTACTCTTTCTGTTTTAGGAGTCATTGACAATTTGTGACACAAACTGAAGTCAAGTAAATGTATTATCTCCCCAAGGAAAAGAATGGACTGTGTTTAATTCCCTTGATTATTGCATGAAAAAATTACTATCTAAACATGACATTTCCATCCTGGCAGGAAATGTGCCCCTCCCTGGGGCTCAGGCATGGAGATGGAGGGGCTGCAATCTCCAGCATCCCTGGCATGACAGAAGGTACCATCCTCCTAAACATTTTAGCTGGGCAGAGACTCCTTGATCTCCATCTCTCAAAGCAAGGCCCAGTGTGTATTTGGGCCCTGGCTCACCTCCCTTGGGCTGAGCAGGAGCAGAGAGGGCAGTGTCCCACGCAGGCAGCCCCAGGCTGCAGCCCTGAGGTGACCCTGGGTGTGCAGGCAGAGCACAGCTGGCAGGCAGACTTTGCCTAGGAGCAGGGTTGGGTGCATCGTTTGCTCAGCACTCAGGGGAATTAGCAAGTAAAAGCATCTGGGAGACCTCAGTCTAGCACAGCATTCAAGTACCTGTTAAAATTTAATCAAATCAATAGCTCGTTGACTTTGGTGGGACTAATGATGAGGCTCATTTTTAGGCTGTGTTTAAGTGCTTGGCTGGATTCAGGTTTGAAACATTAGTTGCTACCAAGTTTTGTGTATTCTAATGCAGGTAAGTGTGGAGAAAACAGAAGGTGGTACCACCCCTAACATGAATGCTACTAAACTTGTTTTGGAAGAATCAGATAATTGCAGTTGAAGGTCGAAAGCTAACCCTCTGTTTTGTGTGAGAACACGTTTTAGAGTTTCCTCTCCTAGCTCACTTTAGGACAGTGCCCTTACTGCATTTTATTTGCCTTGCCCACCTCCAAGTCCCTTCTACTTGTTTCCTTCCTTGTTTCCCTGTTCTGGGAACTGGAGTTAAAAGGAAAGCAGAGAACCTTTGAAACTGCAGCAAACTGGATTAACTGGGATAAGCAGCCCTTCCTCCCCTCCCCTTGCCTGCTCTGCTGTTTTCAGCTGAGTGATAACATCAACCAGCCCTTGTTCCTTGCACTGTCCCATGTGTTTTCTCTTTCCAGTTGCTTTTTTTTTTAACCTGTCACTAGCTTTAATTCCTCATGCGCCAGTGAACAGCAGCTGCTAATGCTTGATCTAACCACCACCAAAGGAAAGCTTTTACACAGCCTGCAACCTGAGCTTCTGCAAACACAATTCAAAACTCCAGCTGGTCAAGGTGCACCTCTGCTCACATTTCCTTTTATCAGAGGGCTGCAGGGGACCATTCTGGGCAGATTATTTACTCTCCTCTGTATGCAGCCTTGCATTTCATATTGTAGGTTGCCACCCAGTAACTAAAGACGAGATAAATAATCCCGAGTAAAAAATACTTGTTCATTATTGAATTTACTTAGATCATTAGAGGATGACACAGTGTTTGTTTACTCAAATGAGCAGGCAGGAGCCAAGATGTGGATGCTTGTCTGCACCAAAACTCTCCATTTATTTTCAATCCTTCTTGCCAGCATAACTGAGAATCCAGTGTGGGTGAAAATAAGAATGCCAGGCTCCAGCTCCCCCAAAGGACATCACAGGGTATATGGTGGTAAAGCCATCATAGCTGATGTAGCTTGCTTACTGCCTGGTGCTATTTAAAAGGACTTTGAAAAGCAATCTGACCCACAGTAGAGGCTGGCACTGAAGGTTACTTCTGTATCCAGAGCAGGAAGGTAAAAAAGGCCAAACACCACGAACCGACCAAGCACAGTAGAGGAAAACCACATGAATGTGTGCAGAGGAGCATGAGAAGGCTGTCAGGCCTGTTTCCTTCAGGCTTTCTTCACTGCTTTTTTGCTGGCAAGGAATGAATGAGGTGGCTGGGACGTGGGCTGTGTCTCACAGACAGGCTGGGGGGACCCTGCTTCTCCTTCCCCAGTGACTGCAGAGGAAGGCAATGGAGCTTTGTGTCAGCCCCTGAAGTGAGGCATGAGTCCAAGCCTCTGCCTCTTCTGTTGATACCCTCTATACTAAGCAAAGAAACAAAAATGTCCTTGAAACGAGTGGACATGGTAGGCACTTGTCTGCATTGGGTGTCCCCAAGGAATTCTCAGCTAGTATACATCCTTCTGCATTGCACCACTTTGGGGAAAATCATAGAGCTCCCTCCTGCCTTGTAACTGTGTTGCATAAAGCATCTGAATATGCTACCCTCTGAAAAGTTGTGCCAGCTCCAAGAATCTCATTCAGATATTTCAGATATGATAATGACCCATTTAAGGAACTAATTAAAATTGGATGAGTTTCATATCTCCCCCAGTTTTAGAAAGGAAAAAATCATAGGCCAAATATAAATTTCATAAATGCTTGATAAAACCTCTGCAGGAAGAAATTTGGCACAGAACATCAAGACCAGGCCATTTTGAGCACATTAAAGAACCTAAAACAAGACTTTGAAGTGTGACCTTCAGAGTCTATAATAATACACTGGATGACAAAGGTAATAAATACCAGAGAGTGGGACAGAATACATATAATTAAGCAGTTTAAACCATGTTTTGGCATTCTTTTCAATTATGGCTCTTACTAGAAGGATTTTCAAACTTACCAGAACAGTTTTGCAATGATCTTAGTTCTGAAAACACTGGTTTTTTTCCTCTATGCAAAGCAGCATATCATCAGTTATTTTATAGTCACATCCACTTCAGTGGTGTCATTTCCATTACAGCAGTGGAAAGCTGTGACTGTGTCACTTCACTGAGAACTATGGGCCAAGCACATTTTCCTGACTTTATGTTAAAATCAATGGATAAGCTAATAGGATAGACACTGCATATGAACCAGAGCACCAATTTCTTCTACTCCATCCAGAGAGACTAAAATCTGTGCTTCCTTACTCATTTGTTTTGCCAGAATCAAAAAACAGATGAGTTGAAAGGGACTTCTAGAGATCTCCTGTCTGACCCCCATGTATTCTTTACAGATCTGTTGGTTGTTTATGCACAATTGTAAGTAGAGCAGAGGGCAGGGTCACATCCTTTGATCTATTGGCAACACCACTTTTTGTGCAACTCAGGAGGTTCTTGACCTTGTTTTCTATAATTATTTAGTGTTGGGTCATGGTCAGCTTGTTTTCCACCAGGGTCCCCCACTCCTTCTCTGCAGATCTGCTTCTCTGCTGGTTGTCTCACAACAATGGAACTTTTCCTCCCCAGGTGCAAGACTCTGCAAGACTCTCCTTATTGAACTTCGTGAGATTCCTGACAGCCCATTTCTCCAGCCTGGTCAGGTCATGTCCCTTTGAATGCCCACAAAACTCCCTGGTGTGTCAACCACTCATTCCAGCCTTTTATCATCTGCAGTCTTACTGAGTCTTTTCTCTGCTCCAGCACCTAGATCATTAATGATGTTATGAGAGACAGTGTCAAAAGCCCTCCTAAAGTCAAGATAAACATCCCCTATTCCTCAGTTTCATTGCAGAAGGCTATCAGCTCAAGCATCTTTTTCCTCTTCTCAAATCCTTGCTGACTATTCCAGCCACTTTCTTGCTCCTGTGTTCAGAAAGGTTTTTCAGAATTATATGTTCCATCACCTTCCCTTTGATTGAGATGACACTGCCTGGCCTGCAGCTCCCCACATTCTCACCTTCCTTGAAGACAGTGATATTTGCTCTCCACCAGCACTCACGAACCTTTCCCAGCTGCCATGACTTTTGAAATAGAATGGGAAGTACCTTTCCAGTGGCATTGATCAGCTCCCTCAGCACTCATGGGCGCATCCAACTTGTCTTCACCCAGTGCATTCACAAGTTCCCTAAATGATCCTCCTCCAGAAGGGCAGTCTTTCCTACTGGTCTCAAGGCCTTGGAACTGATGAAGGACAAGACCAGTGAAGACCAACTTGAAGGCAGCATTCAGTCTCAGCCCGTGAACTACGCTGTCCTTTGTCACCAGGCGCACTGCCCCATTCAGCAGCAGACATATTTCTTCCAGTCTACCTTTTTGTTTTCAATATATCTGCTGAAGCCCTTGTTGCTCAGCATGCCCTTCACACGAAAATTTAACTGTAGGTGTGCTGTGCCTTTCCTAATCCCATCCTTGCATGTTCAGGCAGTGTATCTGTATTTCTCTGAACTTACATGTCCCACCTTCCACCTCCTGTTTTGCCCCTTTTTATGCTTGAGTTTATAGAGGAGTGGCAGTCCTTCTCCCACCTTTGCCTCTTATGAGGATGGACCATTCTTTAGCTCAGAGAACATGACCTCTAAAAATGAATCTTTAGAGTCCTTCCAGAACTGCATCTCATACAAATATGCTATATAACTATCTGAACAGGCCCAACTCTGCTCTCCTGGAGACCAGGGTTATGACACTTCTTTTTGCCATGGTTTCTCCTCTCAGAATTCTGAACTCCACCAGCTCGTAGCTGCCACAGCCAACTGCCCCCTGATCTTTATGTTCCTGTGAAATTCTCTTTCTTTGTAAGGATGAAGTCCATCAGAGCACCTCCCTCACTGATTTTTGTCTCTGAACTGCATAGCCCTCAGCAGCTGAAGACAGCTGGGTCTCTGCTGGCAAAGCCCAGGGATGGATGATGAGGAAAACCTTACAGGCACAGATACAGAGGTGTGGTGGATGCTGGTGGAATCCTCCACATGCTTTGTTCCCTGCCTCACCTCTTGGTTCACAGATCCAGAACCACTATGCAAAATGGTCTTACATAATTTGTGCTTCCAGTGCATGGTAGGAAACTTTTTCCCAAAAGGCACCCACAGTAAGGCTGTTCTGGCAGTGGCCCCATTGGCCAGGTGCTTACTTTACAAACTGGCCCATGTAACAGGAACTTGCAAGGCTGAGAACAGGTGAGACAAAGCCATCTGCTTGAGTAGCTTTAGCTACAGGAACAGAAAAACCCGATAACCCAGGAGCTTTAGAGTGCTCATGTCAGCAATCAAGACTAATACATGGAAAGCCCATTAGAAATTCTGCAGGCTTTCACTTGTGGGATCAGCTCAGCCCTTTCATGTAGATTTGTGTGTGCTTTGGATGAGCACCTGCTGGAGGAAAAGTGGAGGGCTGCTGAACTGTAGGATGCAAAAGCCACTCTGCACAAATAGAACCATGCTGTGCTCTGGGTCTGAGCAACAGGGTACAGAGTTGCACCAGGTTCACTGCCCAGTCCCAAGTAAATGCATCATGCTGTGCTATTGAGAGCAACTCTCTGAGGACATAGGAAACTGAACGTTGCAAGATGTGGACACAGAATGATCTGTTCCAAGTATGGCCAACACTATCTGGATATCTATCACAAAAGTCACCATGCTTCCCTCATAGTCCAAGATAGAACATGCTATGTTAAAAACTGCTAACCCTAGACTTCTGCCTGGACTTGAAGGTCACATTTTTTCCTGTTTCCACTTCTTCCAAGACACTTTTGCCAACTGCTAATAAATCTCCTCCTTTTCTACCTCCTCTTCATACTTGATTTTCTCATCTCATGCTATACCAGCACAGTAGTAATGTTTTTCAGTCTTTGCCTAATATTACTTTTCATTGAAAGCACCATCCTATGTGAAAATTAATTCCTGGTTGCATATGGTTTGCCTAACCTAGGTTCCTGAGCTGTACACAAGCACCTGGCACTTGGTGAAGCAATCCTGCTGGAATGAGGGCTTCATGGGGCACTGGTTGTCACTAGATTTTCACACTTCCCATAGATGCACTCAGTCACAGCCTCATATGCCCTGTTGAATCACTCATCCTCTGGGGAATGTCCTCTGTGCCCTGGCTGAATTCATCTTTGACTGTGTGCCATCACAACAAGGTGACAGGCTTTCTGCAGACTGATGTGTCACTGGGGCAGTGGCAGATGGTCCTTCCTGTCCTCAGGCTTTGAATTATGCGAAGGAAAAAAACTATTATTCCTTGCTGAGCAGGGTGACACATGCTTCTTGCAGATTCACAGATATATCATGACTCGCAGAATGGCTTGAGCTGGAAGAGACATTAAAGACCATCTAGCTTCAACACCCCTGCAGTGGGAAGGGATGCCTTTCACTAGACCAGGTTGTTCAGAGCTCCATCCAACCTGGCTGTGAAGACTTCTAGGAATGGAGCATCCACAGCCTCCCTGGTCCTGCTGTGCCAGTGCCACACCATCCTCAAAGTAAAGGATTTAAAAAAAAATTTTAGTATCTAATCTACTCTTTTTCAGTTTGAAGCCATTCCTCTTGTCCTGTCTCCACATGCTCCTGTAAAAAGTTCTCCATCTCACTTGTATTCTTCCTTTAGGTATTGGAAGGCTGCAATTAGGTCACCCCAAGGCCTTCTTTTCTCCAGCCTGAGCAATCCCAATTCTCTCTGCTATTCTTTCCTCACAGCAGAGCTGCTCCATCCCTCTGATCATCTTGGTGGCCTCCTCTGGACTCGCTCCAACAGGCCCCTGTCCTTCCTGTGCTGGGGACCCTGGAGCTTAACCTGGTGGTCCAGCAATGTGGGGTCCGTGTGGGGGGCTCCACTGCCATTTGTGAGAGCTAAGCTGAGAGATCAGAGCTGGTGTCTAACCATGGTAACAATTTTTATATCTATCTATGCACCTTTATCCAATATATAAAAGGTACAATTTGTAAATAGTTTTGCACTCAATGGGTTGTTCGAGGGTCATTGTTCCCAGACTTTACAGAAATCAAAGAAACATCACTGATCTCCTTGAAAGGCCTTGTGGTTTGCTGCTTAATTATTTTACATGCCTCTTCTAAATTAGCCATGGTTAGTATGTACAGGTTTGTGCATGGCACTGACTGCCCTGTAACATGCACATACCTGAATATTATATAGCATGATTAATGCCGAGTTCTTAAACACCAGCTTTGGTGGTAGGGATTGAGTGCAGTCATCTGTGTGACCTAAATTGCTTCTTGAGCTGGGGTTGCTAAGAGAGAGTGAATAAGTGATGGGATGGCATTATGAAATCATGTCTTCTCTTGTGTAGCTAAAAACGGCTGCAGTCAAACACCAGTGGGTCTAAGCTTGCTTTGGGGCGGGGTGAACTGGGATATTTGCAGTTTCACACAGGAACAGAATTCAAAGCATCCTTTTCTGCAGGGCTACTTTGCCGAACGTGAAAAAGATTGGGCAAGAACCCCATCCTCTCACTGCCATTTGCTATTTGGGTTTGCTGACTGCCAGTGGACATTTTCTCAGCTCTTTAGCGCTGCAGGGTTTACAACAACCATTACAAAGCACTGCAGGTACATGCAGGCAGAGCTCACCTGCTGTGCCATGAGCAATTCCCAGCAGCTCCAGCAGCCCCTGGCTTGCAGCAGCAGCACCTCCAGCAGAGAAGCTGTGTTGGAAAGTGCACATTGGAAAGTGCTGTGTATTCTAAATGTTCACTGACACCACGAAGGATCAGCTTCTTTCAGGTTTTTAGGAAAGTTTTCTGTATCAAAAGGATGCAACAAATAGTGACAGTTCCAGTCAGATGAGGATAAATCACCTTTTAGAAAAGAAAGGGAGCAGAGGATTACTTGTTACAAAGCAAACTAGCAGAGCAGGGCTTTGCACCAAGGTTTGGCACAGCTCTGGTTTTTCTTGTTTATTATGAATATATATATATGAGGTCTGTAATTTGGTAAGTAAAGTACCTATGGGTAAAGGGAATATCCAAAACATCATTTCACAATATTCTAGGGGAGATTCTTGAATATCCCAGGGAAAGACATTTATATTAATTTCCTGTCGTTCCATGGAAGTTATGATTTTTACTGTGATAAAGACAAATCAAACCCTACATTCTCTCCATAAGAGAAAAAAAAAAATTGAAGGCATGTTCTAGTTATTAGGGAAGCTGTGTAACCCTGGAGCTAAAAGGCCATATTCTCATTTCACATTTCCTGACTTAAGCAAAGGCTAAAAATTGGGTAAAATGTTTATTTGCTCTAATTATGGAGCAAAGGGAGGAACTAACTGAAAAGGTGTATTTATTAGTAACTATAAAAGAAAAAAATATTGGTTTTGAGGCAGCACACAATTGTATTGCTACTTGTTCTTAGGATCATGGTAGCTCAATTATGGAAAAAACAGTTGTCCTCAGAACAGCACTACTGAGTAGGTCTGAAGCTTATATGAGTCTAGAGAAAGCATTCACTATTTTGTTTCCAGAATTCTAGGCTATGTGTGTAATGAAAATTTTTCTTCACAAACTCTGAGGGAATTCTTTCAATGCCAAATCCAATATTCTGGCATCTAGCCCTAGTCATCATCTCTAAAGAGAATAAGTTTTAGATTTGTTTCTATTTCTCATGAAAAAATAAAATTGCAGTCCTAATTCTTCTTTCACTGAAATGATGGCAAGGTTAGAAATCTCTGTAGTCATAGACTGTACTGCTGTTTTTAGAAGAAAGCTCTCAAAACTGTCCCCTGAAACCTTTCAAAATAATTGAAAACAAATATCCAGTGGTTCCACCCTTTTGATCTTGTACAAAATGAAAACAAGATGCATTAATATTCAGGATTGTATGAATGTCTGTGGCAAATTTTTTTTTCCTAAGATAAAAATTTTATTTTTTGATTGTACTAAGATAAAAGCTTCAATTCTGTTTTTGTCAGTGTGATGTACTTCATATCAATAATCCCATGATTAGTTAGCATTAAAGGGGTATATGAACACTGTGAAGAGTTTATCAGCTCACCCTTTCTCTTGGCTTACTGCCTAATTGGGAATGTGACTTTGATCAACTTCCAGTTCAGCAGGCTTTGGTGCTCCTATTATGTAAACACACATGAAAATGGCTATACATACTGCAATGATTATTAAACCATTAATGTCTGCAAACTCCAGAAATGTCTGTGTTGGGGTACTCATTTTCATTGCTAAGTAGACCAGATTAGAGGAAATCAACTATTTTGTAACTGGTGTGTCAGTTCTTCTTTCACAGTGGTGGAACTCTCTTAGGAAAGACACTGAAGAATTCTGAAGAGAAATTGCTCCTAATGAGAGAATCATTCAACTGAATGGAAAGAGATATGACAAACTGATAAAATCTTCATTTAATGGTTTAGAACATTAGTCATGTTTTAAAATTATTTATGTGTCTGCCTTTCTTTTTCCTCATTCATTTATTCATTCATACTGCTTTCCAAAAAGTGAACAGTATTTCTAATTCTGGAGAAGACAAGAGTCCATATGCAGCTCTGTTTTACATTTCAGGCTGTTGTATTTTTAAATGTTAATAACTTTTTATTGGCTGATAGATCAGCAATTGGATGAAGGATGCATGTTTATAAATAGGTCTGCCAAACCCCTCCCCCAACATAAAAGGCAATAAAAGAAGAGAAATGCTGATGCATTTCGTAATTCTGTTGTGTACCTGTGCTTTTTAGAATTGTGAATCTTTATCAAAAAAGAAACTGACAGGCTTTGTCATTGTGAACTGTGTTCTTACTGATTTTTTTTAAAGCTAGGTTCAAATCCATACAATCATTTGGTGATACTTTCCCTCCAGCACTGCTGATATTGAAGTATTAAAAGAACAGTGAGTCTACTCTGAAATATCAATACCCAGTACATGTTGAGTCTGTATTTTAAAATATTGTATTTATAATCAGGAATCCAAACCAAAATTCTCCATATTTTGAATTATGAACTGCAGGAGACACGCTGCCAGTAAGGGGTGGGCTCCCCTTTCTGCAGAGCTGGACTGTCAGGCATGTATGAAGTTGGCCCTTCTGAGTCAGTTCCTGTGTTCTTAGGAAAAGCTTGGTTCCACATTGAGTTCAGGCAAGAAAATGGGAGCTCTTTTCTTTCAGAATTGCAGCAATTTCTCAACTGTTAATGTCTTTAATGAGGTCTGTGATTGAGTAATTTAATTGTCCAAGTATAGATTAAGATACTAGCAGTATTTTGAAAATGTTGGCTTTGTTTTGACTTGCATCTGTTGTCTTTACTGTAACTGTCAGACATTTCTTGACATCTCCTAGAATGTGAACTGCTTGTTGCAAAGATATTATTGGTTTGTCTTTGTGCCTTGTGGAGCACTTGGGGATGCAGGGTTTGAAGGCAGCCCTGTGCTGGTGCACAGAGCACCATCCTGCAGCTCTGGGTGGATTCTGAGCTGTGTGGGTGCACTGCCCACACCACAAGCCTGGTGCAAAGTAGGTGGCTTCCTGCTGGATTCACACAAGTGTTGAAAGTTGTCCCAGTTGCATGTTTTGCCCTTCACAGCTTTTAATCTTTGCCAGTTTGCCAATTTGTCTTCCTCAGAACATGCGTGGTTTTAACAAGCCAATAAAATAGAAATACCAATCCATTTAGTCCTGTGTCATACCTTCAAAACCAACCAGTTCACAGGACTTCAGCAAAAGAGGTAAATTTATATCAAAAAGAAAAGAGCCCTGGGGTCTGAAGAGCTGATGAAAGGACCTGAAAAGCTATCAAAAAGCCATAGCTTAATTTTTATTAGATAATAATAAGATATATTACAGGTTTTTTTAAGAACCTATTATTATTGCAAGCCTTTATTTTAATAATAAAACAGACTATTATTCCCTCTATACCAATTCTCCCATGACATAGCATCACATATCTCTGGTAAAAAATTTTTTACATTCCTTTGATTACCAATTCCCTTTTAAACTGTCCCCTCTCAGCTCCTTCTTTGATCACCTTTGACAGACTACTCGAGTCTGGAGGACTAGTCCATCTAGAAGAGCAAGAAAAATCTCTGGATACAAAACATATTTATAAGAAATATGACTTAGGCATGTCTCCAAAGCAGAAAGTCAGGATAAAAGACATAAAAGCTAGTGCAAGGAAATGGCTGAAGCAAGAAAAATTGTCTGGTGTCTCTCTGGTGCTACAATTCATTGTTTGCCTTAGGGTTTCAGAAAACAGCAGCTGCCTGAACCTTGATGGCTAGAAATCAATAATATAGATTTCATCTGCAAACAAATGCAATCTCTGCCCCTTTATGGGAGGAGCAGCCAATACCTGAGGCAAACACAGGACATGACTTTCAGGTACACCTAGTGAATGCCCTGGGAAGTGTCGTGTAACCTTGCAAGCAGCCTTATTTTCATAAGCAGAATAAAAAATCAAAGGGCTGGATATGAGGGGGAAGACTGCTGGGGACAAATTTAGGAGCAAACTGTAAAATAATTACTTCTAAACAGATTATAAAAAGCATGTAAACAAGATTCTAAGAAGAGTGCAATTTCTTAGGAAGGATAGCTGAGCTACAAACAGGCTTTTTTAAATAATATTTTCTTGATTTCTATTTCCTAGACACTTTTATTTCAGCCTGATATTGTCTGTGATTCCTTCCTTCCTTCCTTCCTTCCTTCCTTCCTTCCTTCCTTCCTTCCTTCCTTCCTTCCTTCCTTCCTTCCTTCCTTCCTTCCTTCCTTCCTTCCTTCCTTCCTTCCTTCCTTCCTTCCTTCCTTCCTTCCTTCCTTCCTTCCTTCCTTCCTTCCTTCCTTCCTTCCTTCCTTCCTTCCTTCCTTCCTTCCTTCCTTCCTTCCTTCCTTCCTTCCTTCCTTCCTTCCTTCCTTCCTTCCTTCCTTCCTTCCTTCCTTCCTTCCTTCCTTCCTTCCTTCCTTCCTTCCTTCCTTCCTTCCTTCCTTCCTTCCTTCCTTCCTTCCTTCCTTCCTTCCTTCCTTCCTTCCTTCCTTCCTTCCTTCCTTCCTTCCTTCCTTCCTTCCTTCCTTCCTTCCTTCCTTCCTTCCTTCCTTCCTTCCTTCCTTCCTTCCTTCCTTCCTTCCTTCCTTCCTTCCTTCCTTCCTTCCTTCCTTCCTTCCTTCCTTCCTTCCTTCCTTCCTTCCTTCCTTCCTTCCTTCCTTCCTTCCTTCCTTCCTTCCTTCCTTCCTTCCTTCCTTCCTTCCTTCCTTCCTTCCTTCCTTCCTTCCTTCCTTCCTTCCTTCCTTCCTTCCTTCCTTCCTTCCTTCCTTCCTTCCTTCCTTCCTTCCTTCCTTCCTTCCTTCCTTCCTTCCTTCCTTCCTTCCTTCCTTCCTTCCTTCCTTCCTTCCTTCCTTCCTTCCTTCCTTCCTTCCTTCCTTCCTTCCTTCCTTCCTTCCTTCCTTCCTTCCTTCCTTCCTTCCTTCCTTCCTTCCTTCCTTTATAGCTCAATTAAAAGATAAAAAAAATTGTCCCTTTAGCATCAGCATGTATTTTCTCAATGTTATGGAATTTTCATATCTTTTTGCTTCAGATTTCCACACAGAAATAAAAATATCACTGTGAAATAATCTGAAATGGGTGTTACAGGACTTCCTGGATGATTTAAGTGTGTTTCACAACAGACCTGCTTTTCATAATATAAATGATAAAGCAATATTTAGAGAGGGTACATAGACCTTTAGGAAAAGGAAAAAGATAGCTAGAAGGGAAATTGCCTTTGATTTTCTCTCTGACACCATTATATTTGTTAGATGCAAAATATTTTATCACAGCACACAGAAATCACAAGTTGCTGCTGACAGTAACACAACTGAAAAAACTGCAGAGACTCAAGGTATTGTTCCAAAGAATCTTTCAGTTAGTTACACATTAACAGCTTCAGTAGTTGTACATTCACATATTAAGACATCAACCAAGTTTAGAGTTCAAATAAAAACTTCCTTTTCAGTGCATTGCACTTTATCTGGAAAAAAGTAATGACTTTTTATATTGCACTCTAATGGCCTGGAACATGTTTGTCTGACTGGAATACTAATGAATATTACACTTTAATATTAATAGACTTGAGAAAGTATATGTACATATTGAAATTTTAAGATGAGGGGGTATGGTACCCAGCAGTGTTCTAGTTAGTACAGAGTTTTGCATTAATGGTATAATGAGAGCTCTCTAAAACTCCTGTCAGTAGTTTTGGCCTTTAACAGTAACAACAACAGTATTGTTCAGCTGAACAATTACTAATTAATTGTATTCAACTTTTCCATGATCTGCTTCAGGACCAAAAAGAACCCAGCACCCAAAATGAGCCTATTTCTGAATACACCAGATGCTCTGAGCATGCTGCTTCCTCTACTATGTATGTGATGCTTTGCTTTGACCTCAACTGTTCTTCCTGGTAAAAATATATTCATTTTCAGAGACTCCTAATTTCACTGGTGCCTAAAATTTTTTTTTGGGGGGGGAAGGTGGGATGTGGAGGAGGGGATACTCATTCAATACTTCTCTGAAAAACATGAACTCCATTAAAGTCAAGTTCCACTATGAAAATATTTCTGTTGGAAATTTTTTGACCAGCCTTAGCATTTAGATATCTAGATTTATGTACACTAATGACTCACATCTCCTTCCTCCACTGATTTTCAGCAGCTTTGCTATTGTTTTGACAAACTGCTCTTTCCTCTTTCATTCTGAAAATAAAACAAAGACCATTGTATCAATCCTTGCCTTTGTTTTCCCTGCCTTTCCAGGTTTTTTGGCTAAAGACACAGCTCTTTTCTGGATGAGGAGAATATCACTTGATTCTTCAGATTTGCCTTAGATGTTGCTCTCTATCATAAAGACAAACCAAATCTCACCATGTCTCAGGTGGCAACTGCTGGTTGTGAGATTGAAATAGCCTTCAAAAAAGAGATTTAAGGGACTAGACAATTGTTCTAGACAGCCACACTCCACAGAAGTTAATTAATGTGACAGACATTGAGTTTATCCTTAACTAACTTGCCTATTCCTAGACAAGTAAGGACAACTTTTACACTCCCTCTCAATGTTAGGGTTCCACTGAGGAGTCACATTTGCTGAGCCCACCTAGCCTGGAGACACCCAACATTCTTTGCCCTATTGGGACTTTCTGCCAGTGTCCAAGTTGGCTCTGCAGCTTTCCTTCCAGGGCCCCTCCGTTTTGACAAATTTGGACTTTACCAAGCTGAAGCTCTTCCAGCCACACCTGGGTGGGGATTTTCAGAAACAGTAGGCCAAAACAGTGACTAAAGTGTTTTACCTCAATAAAGGATAAAAAAAAAGTGACAGGCCCTGCTAAAAATCTCAATAGATTTTATGACTTCAGACAAACACTTTCACAATGGTAGTTTATGAACACCAGATGAGGGTGGGATTGCTCTGGTCTAAATTTAACTGGCCAAAGGTTAGTCTAGCCTAAATCAGTCCCCATTCTCCCCCAGCAGTCAGCAGTGAACTGTAGGTAGCTGCAGAAGTGATTCATTCCAGGTCTATCTGAAGACAGGATGACTCACTGGCTGCAGATAGGTCTGCTGGGGTGGGCAGTCAGGTGAGATGTACTGTGCTGCTGGGCACTGTGTGTTAGCCTGCCCTTAGAACACAGCAACAGCCTCACCTGTAAAATACCCACAGGCTGCATCACCTCCCGTTTGGAGCCAGCCAGGAGCACATACCTGGACAGTCACAGCAGCTCACAGGACAAGCGCTGGCAGGTTCAGCTGCCAGGGCTGAGTCATGTGGCTGAACCCTTAGTACCAGCATCTGTTTGCAAAACTGGCTCTGAGATACTTCTGATAGAGAGAATTATGATTTGGAAAGGTTGTGAGTTCTTTTGAAACATTACACCATTTCAAACAGCTATGACCCAGTATCTTAGCACCCTCTCTTCTTGGCTGCAGTATCACACGGCTCTTTTTAGCTGTAACTACTACCAATAATTGATTATTACTCAATTAAATACAGTGAGAACCTTAAGCCTGAAAAGGAGAACACTTTATAAAGCCAAAATCAAGCAGAGCACTTTATAAAGCCAAAATCATTAAAATGATTCTCACATCAGCTTACTTTTACCTTAGAAGCTCACCAGACTCAAACAGCACAGAGGGTCCAACCCAATTATCAATAAAAAAGTAAAATAGTTGACATATCTTTCACTTTATTCCTGATGAATTTTTCTTGCCTCCTCCACACAATGGAAAACGCCATCATCATAGCTACATTTTTTTTTTTACAGTCTGGGAGCCTTCTAGTTCACTTTTTTCCTTATGTCATAAGAATCCTCCTTGAAGTGATTTAATTTTCACCTCCTTTTTTAGCTACACTGGCTTTTCTCATACTTCTGATGGATTTGTTGCTATGTGGCACGATTCTTCCTATGAAACACATCCTTTTATGATGGACTATTTTGTGTTTCCATTGCACCACCCCATTTGATTTCACTCAGAACCACCCACCTTTACTTCCTGCTTGGAAGGAATTTGTTGTCTTTGCTTTTCATTTCATCATTGGTCATACTGGCAAAGGTGATCCTGACTGTGCAGAAAACATTGTTGTTTTTCCAGCTATGTCTTTGAGGTTTGTCACAACGATTAGAAACACTAGGAAAGGCTGGGAAGGCTGCAGGAAATGGATATTGGAGGGTTCTTGATACTGGAAATATTTGTACTGGGCAGTGTTTATGCTTTGCAGTCATTCCCAGGATGTTAACATGCTACATGTATACATCTACAGCAAAGCACAGCACTTACCCATGACCAGAGTCATGGATACATAAGTTCCATACCATAAGTTCCATACCATAAATTCCTCATGATTCTCCTGCCTCCTCCGCTGAACTGTGAATCTGGATGAAAACCCAGGCTTGTAGCAAATTGTGAACTGTAAAATTTGTGTCTTTCTCTTTCTTGTTCCCATACAGTACCTGAAGAGTCCTAAATGGTTGGATGGTTTTGATCTGGATCATTACTGTGTTTATAGAACTATGAAAAGTATTTATTTCAAATGAAATATACCTATATATACCTTGAAAAGATATCTATGTAGAAGAATGTTGAGTAAAATTAACAGAGAACAAATACAGGAGTCCTTGGTCAGTGTTTCACTTGTTTCTGTTCAGCTGAGCCCTGTGGCAAGCTGAAACTAAGCAGAGGGAGGACTGCTGAAGGACAATTGAGCACATGGACATTCGCAACACTTCGGAATCAATTTTATTTTACAGTTAAAGTAATGCAAATAGATTTAAATCCATGCTTCTAATTAAAACAACAGTTTCCTGTGCCTCCCAACTGCAGGGAGAAGCTGAGATCTGTTCTGTGATGAAACATCTCTTTCACAATTTACTGCAACTTTCCTAGATCTTGCCAGCTCTGCTGAACCATTAGATAGGATGTAAATGCCTTTCTTAGGGTACTCTGAAGAAAGACAAAAATCCATCAAATTGTGTACCTTTGGGAGTTAAACATTACTCCAAATTAATTTTCCTTGTTTCCCTGCATTTTGTAGGGCATGATTTTTTATTGCATTATATTCATTTTTAACACAAAAAATCTTAAAGGTTATCACTATGTAGTGTGAGGTAATGAGCAGACTTAAGATTTTTTATGTACTCCTGCTTTTGTACAAACATTTTACACATGAGAACTGTTGTTAATATTGGCCTCAGTCCTCAGGTAAAGCAAGATGCTAGCATAATACAAACCACACTGATTTATGTTGCAAATATTTGAAGACCAGGGGAATTTATTTGTGACAGTTTGAGATCAAGCATAGGTAAATGGGGTGTTAGACAAAGTGCCCATGGAAGAAAATTTTTCTCTTGAATAGTGCACAATAAGACTCTCAGGCACGTGGTGTGATTCTTGGAACTGTCCTGTACAGGGCCAGGAGTTGGATTTGATGATTCTCGTGGGTCCCTCCCAACTCAGCATATTCTATGATTCTATGATCAGCAGGCAGAGAAGTCCTCTTACCATCCTACCACTTTGTTTCTACAATTGTTTTAGAGCAATGTAAGATTATCTATGAATGCCACAAACTCTGCAGGAATAAGATGGTCTTTCTACCTACTGTAGGGTAATAAAATTATACAATCTAAATATCTGAAAATTTAAAAAAATTGGAGCTGCCAGACAATTTGTCTTTGGATGTTACACTGAAGGCTTGTTCACAGAAGTTACACGATTTTCAGCCTCTTTACAGTAATTGACATCAAGGAATTTAATCCTTTTTTACAATGGAATCCTATTCTCATTGTTGTCAGAGCAGATGGAGGCAGCTCTGCAGATGCTCTTCTTAAACCCAATAGATGCCTGGAGAGTCACCTCAGCTTGTGTTTGCCAGTGAACCCAACAGACTACATCAGTTTGATGTTGGTTGACTCTTACATGTGATAAAGTTCTTAAATTTACTTTCCTGCAGGAAATAAATGTTGAGTGAAGACACGTTCCCAAGAAAGAAATGAGTGGCGAACTGCATCTTTCCAACAATCTCAAGAGATACCTTGCTGTCCTGGGTTCCACACAGAACTGCCTCAATCTTTCTTTTTCAGTTCTGCCACTGCTAAGCTTACCCAATTGGCTTTCACTGTCCCAATGCTCTTTTTTGGCCCCACCAAACTTCCTAGAAGGTTTAAACTATAGTACACCATGAAAAGACTTGTGATTTGGGATTTGATTTTGCAATAGCTATGCTCAGAGTTCTTTGAGGACAAAGCGTCATCACAGCTCTGAAAAATATCCTCTAGAAGACATAAACCAAGCCAAAGATGATGTTACAAACAGGTGTCAAAGAAGAAAACAATGAAAAATTATTGCTAAGCTATGCAGGAAGAACTATATAGATGAAAAAAGACTAGAGTTGGTCTCAGATCTTGTAAGCTTCTGCTTAACTACAGAGCACATTCATTTCTTGACTTTTTGCATGATTAGTTCTTAGTTTCCTTAGGGCAGAAACAGAAAGATTGAGCAGGAGGGTGTAAAACCTAACTGAAAGCACAATTCAGAAAAAAAGATTACAGGAATGAGGATAAATAGAGCAGTGCCATGCGTAATGACTGGCCCAAGAATGAGTTCACTGGAAATGTAAACACGGAAAGGGACTGGCAGAGAGGGCGTAAGATGAGCAACTCAGAGCGATGAATAACTGCGGAAGTGGTTAAGACTTCCTGGTCACCAAAGAGAAAAACAGTGATGCAAGAAGAGGTTGGGCTAAAAGGAGGGAATAGGAGCAGCACTCCCCTTCGTGTGCTCCGCTGTGCCTGCCTCTTTGTGTGTGGCTCCACACCTTGGTGCTTGTTGCTTCAGTGCCCTAATGCTGATCAATAACCGACCAATAATCATGTGGTTTTGTGTTGATGATTGCTACCCTCTGGTTCCTGTTACTGCCTACGAAAAAAACATAAAATTTAGTACTCCTGTTGAGCTCTTGATGATTGACCAAACTTGGAAACCCAGACAATCACAGCTCTTAGATATTTTTAACCATAACTGCTGAGGCAACTCAAGTCCAGTACAAATGTGCAAGCTAATTTTACAAGATTTCGTCTCCTTTCAGTAACTAGATTGATTCCTGGAGATGGATATATGTGCCTGACTTCGACCTGGAAGGGTTTTTTCTATGATACTGTTTACTTTTCTGCTGTATCACAAATTTTACTGGCAAGTATAATTGACCAAAGTTCTCAACACCTTTTGTCATGGAGACCTTGACAGACTGCTGTTACATCACGGCCTGCAAATGAGCTCAGTAGTCCTTTCTAAGCTCATTTTATTTCCAAGGATGGGGCATCTACCACCTCTCTCTACAACATTATACTTAAGTGAATTGACATAGTCCCTGTTAAGTATCACAGGATAAAGCCAGGATAAATACGGCCCAATCAAATTTGACAAAATTTGAAGGCATCTCTGCAGAGTAAAGCCAAATTCTGTATTTGTTTATTTGCCTGCTGTTGACATAGCATAGGCCTTCTTCGGAAAAAGCTCTTGGAGATACTAAGTACTTTTGCAGTGGTGTGTTCAGAATGCCTCAACATCTACAACACATCTGAAAAGACCTTTTTTCTGGGTTCTTTCCAACACCAATTTACTACTCAGAGACTAATCAGAAGCAAAGCAGTGGATGGGTAAGCTGTGACTTTCAAAGGTTACTTGCACTAGACAGTGAGAGCAGGAGCTTGCCAAACCTGACTCCTGGAAGAAATCCACTGGACTTCCTAAAATATGGGATAAAGGTGTTACCTGAAAAAATTACTTAAGAGCAATGTTCCTAACTGGTCAGCTGGGCTGTAGCCCAAGGTCATTCTCAGACTACAATGGGTCTGTCCTCTCTAAGGCAGCAAGATGAGCAAAGGCTTGCTATGGGAGACTAACCTCTGTAGAAAGGGGGATGCATGTATTTCACCCTTTCCAGACTTGCTTCATACCTTGCACTGACATAGGTCACACAGGATTTGTGAGAGGAAGGTTACATGTCAGTGATAATAAAGTTGCTCTTGGGTTTTTGTGGAAGATCCCAATCTGCACAGCAAGCCTCCTTTTGCTCTACCTCAAGTTGCCTTCAAATGCTGGCTGGTGAAACACTTGAGTCTGAGCAGATTAGACCATACCAAAATGGTAACTATGAAACTGGAGTGCATTGTTTTCTTGTAAAAGTTCAATGTATGCAATCATTATTTCTGCTCATTTCTTCACAAAATAAATAAACAGGTATTTAGCATAATATACTGAATTCTTTCTATGAAAAGGACAGTCAAACAACAGTTTTTTATAAGATTCTGGAGATAATATATTTTCCAAGTAGAACTTCAAAATCCCTCCCAATTTGGACACTGGCTGAGATGAGTGTGATGTTGCCTGCAGCACATAGTAGCTTTTGACAGTGAGCAAGACTAAACAGAATACTACATTTGGAAAAAAATAGTACCCTTCAGAAATAAACTCTATTTTTCAGCCATATTCTGAAATTTAAAAAATTAGAATATTGTAGAACAGCCTTAGCCTCATAAATTCAAATTTACTGGTATTGAGAGCTACTAGTTATTGTGTCACATCCTTGTGAGATTCCATGCCTAAGCCCTCAGCCAGGAGTCTGGGCATGGCTCAGGGATGCATTGCACTTTGAGGTGTTCACAGTCAGCCTCATTCACAGAGAAATTAATTCCCTAATGAGATTCCAGCTTTAAAATAATAGCACTTTATTGGAGACAGCAAAATAAAAGTATACTTTAAAAAAACAAACATTACTTCTCAGAGTGGTAGTTTTATTTGTATGCATTCAAAAGCACACAATTTTTTTCACAGGAACATAAGCATAACAATGGTGAAACATCCGTATCAGATCCAACTAGTATTTCATTTCAAAGGATTCAAAAGCAGATGCAAGAAAACTTCACAGGAGGCAATGGCAGGAAAACCTGCTCCAGAAAATGTTTCTGCTTAATCCCCACCAGTGTAATGTTTGGCCGATTTCATAAAACATGTGGACTTATACCCCTTAGAAAAGTAATATATATATATAGAAAAATCTGTATTTCTTATAGATTTCTGTACAGTAATATTTACAATATATTGCAAAGATTTCAGTCTTATCTCCATATTCCAGACCATAAACCCCAGACTTTGTACCTTTCTCCTGTTATGCCACAGCTGCAGACATTGCCCCTTGTCACAGCACTGGAGAACCATGAAACATTTGGGTGTAAACAGCAATTTGCTCTGTACACTTGCATCCCATTTGACTATTTTGTTTACATAGTTCTAGTCAAACAAAATAATTTATGACTAGCCTTTGTCATCAGACGCTGTTTTAGGCTCCCTAGACTATTGGAAAACCAGCTCCATTGCTAAAACTTCTGTTCAAACTGCAACAGCCCACTTTTCCACAGTTTAACACCAAAGCTGGAAAATTCCACTCATCCCAAATAGTAAAAAAAAACCCAACCAAACAAACAAAACAAAAACAAAAACCAAACCAAAAAATGTGGTGGGTTTCTTTTTTTTGAGAAAAAAATAAGTAGTGGCTAACATTAGCAAGTTCTTCTTGTTTTGAAGGATATGACTGAAAGACCCAGCAGAAGAAAGAACCCTTTACACGTAACAGCAACAGGAGCGGAATGAACACCAGAGCTCTCATCATTTGGAAAAAGCACTGAATTACCCATTCCCAAAATGTATGGGGAAAGAAGGTTGTCATCTATTTGACAAACAGGCAATGTGAATTATTAGCTTCCACAGAAAGTATTATTAAATAAAGGGAATCTACAGCTTAACAGGCAAAGGTCTTAGACATGTCCACATCACCTCAGAAATAAATGGGAGTGATTGGGATTCCTACGGAGTTTGAATAAAGCTGAAGAAATTTTGCCTCATCAATGTGGAAAGTCACCTGAATCCTACCGAACTATCCACAAAGACAAAAAGAGGGACTAAAAAAGTATTCAGAATGAGTCTAGTTCTGATTTCACTAGCCTCTGCCATAAAATCCTCATTGATTTTCAGAAAGCCTGATGTTCAGTATTTTCAAGCAAATTAAATGTATTCCTTCCTAATATTGAAAACTCATGAGTAATACATCTTTCATCTTAACTTTTGAAAGCTGCTCAACTGACAGAGGAACAACAAACAGAAGTTTGAAACTGAAACAAAAATTTTCCTTGGAAACAAAACAAATTAATTCTCCTGTGGCAGAGAAGTGGATTGTAACTCAAAAGATTTTTCCTGCATTCTGAGCTATCTACAGTAATCCATGTTTTTGAAGAAAAGCATTCCTTAGCTCTGATATATAAATATATATGTGGTACAGCATCTTCCTGAGAGCATGAACAGAACACATACAACAGATTATGTCCCTGACTAATAAATCTAGACTGTGATCCTTAAAAACCTGCACCTTCAGTGTATAAATCTTATCATATTAGCAGCATCTTGAAGTTTTCTGAGAATCATCCTTTTATAATAATGTAACAAATATATATGGAGATTTCGTTATGTAAGAAAATATCCACATATGCTATCTTCTCTCCAAGTTTGAAGGAGCTCACACAAACTACTTAGTTTTCTCCCAGCTGAAAAGTGGATTCCACAATTATTTATCTGGAATAGTTATCTAAAGAACTTCAGACATGTAGGCCTTAGTAGCTAACACTAGAAACAGAAGATATTGCATTTCCAAACTGGTGCTGTGATTGAGAACTAACCATCCAAGGACTGACAAGCACATTTAAAACCCATGGAAGGGCAACTCAGATGATATTTAGCTGATGTTGATGAGCTCTTCAAGGGCAACTCTTCCACAACCATGATAACACAAAGGAAGCTTTTAACCTCTGCAGGACCAACAGCTGAAGTCAACATTGTGCCAGTCAGGCAGCTTTCACAGATGGGTATCACTGCAAATGAAAGGGAAAGTGGCTTTTTTTTTTTAGCAAGCAATGACAAACTGGGGTGTTTGATACAGCCAGGAAATTCCATGAGTTACTGCAGAGGCCTCATTCACTACACTAGTGATCCAAGTATCACCTTTTAAAACATGTTTAGCTCAGGCAGCTCAAATGAAGCATTTTACTGATGGTATTGAGCGAGGAGTTGTCTACACTGGGTGTCATCAGGACATTCCCTGGCTTGGCTGTGCCCTAACATGCCTTCCTGCCTGCCAGCGCAGCGATGCCGCCTTGCACAGCCCTACTGCAGACCCACACTGGGGAAGTGTGGCTTAACACAGCCTGGCACAGCTCCCTAATGCCATTCTGTAACAGCCTGCCCACTCACTGCCTAAAAACAAAGGTGTCACACCACGACTGCCAAACCTTGCCATGTTTGCCATGTCAGACTCGGGCACACAACACAAACAAATTGTACCGTTCTGCAAGGCAGAAACAATGCCTCCCTCAATACCTGTTTCCTGGTACCATGCTCCTGAAGTATTTGGTGCTATTCTTTCCCAATGGCTGAGCAAACTGTGTACAAACTAGCAAGAGCAAACTAGATGGATACAAGGTACACCAGCTTGGCTTGCACGCTCTCAGAGAAAGCATGTTTGCCAAGTATCTCAGATAAGGCCACCAGAGTTAGTCCTCACCAGCCAAGCAAATGATGGTGAATGATATCAGGATGAGCTCTGATCAAACAGCCCTGGTAAGGCAGAGCCTTTGGAAATCCAGGTGGAGTCTGTCTGCAAGGGAACACCTGACCCAGAGGTCATTGCCACTTTCTCCCTCATCTCTGTTGACAAATCCATTTCTGGAAAGAGATGGGTGCACAAAACAGACCTTCTGTCACAGCCTGGAATGACATCCTGAGGCGGTGAGCTGATGTTGAATATTATTGTGGATGGCAGCTGCTGCCATGCTTCAATTTCCCAGGGGATTTTGTTTCCTGCTGTCTTGCTGGGGCACAGTTCACAATCTCCACTTTTCATTGCAGTCTTGGACACTCTTGGGCTTGACAAGAGTGAGGTTTCCAGGGGATGGGGATGAAGGTAGGAAGCAATAACAAAATACTAAACTTGGACAAAGTACACATAAGCCAGATGAAGAAACAGTTTCTTCCTGCGTCTGGTTTTGTTCAACTTCCAAGTCAACAACTCTGAAGAAAGAAGAAAAACAGAGTGATTTGTTATTTATCACATCAGACAAGCTTAAGGTGATACTCTAAAGCTTTTATTCAGCTGCCTGTGGCTACTGCCAACATAGTAAATTACCCTCCCTGGAGATTTCCACTTGAATAATGCCCGCCCATTTAAGAATGATGAGAAACTCAAGGCTGAATAATACCTTGATTCATCTCAGGAAGGAGGATGCAGAGTGAACCCCCATCCTAGAATCAAGCAGAACTGACAGTGAGAGGAACTGAACTGCAGAGGTCAACTCAGGCAGCTTTCCACCAAGAAACAGCAATGAGCTGTTAGCATCTTGCTAAGGACCTCAGTTTTCTGAAGCTCACAACCCACACTCTGCAATCATCTCTCTGATGCAACATGCTAAAGAACCTGATCCTTCAACCAGCTCTTTTATTTACATGGTGCTCCACCAGGTCCCAGAGAGCTCATGAAAAATTAAACAGAGAACATAAAATATGAATGGAATGATCACTGGCCCATAAAAGCTCTGCAGTTCTTGAAAGGTGTTTTACAAATAATGAATGTTGGAATTGCAGAAATAAGGTTTCTGCCTCATTATACAAAGAAGATGCAACAATTTTCAAGCCTTTGTAGAAAACCAGGAACTTCTAAGGATGTGCCTGGGAACACCAGGAAGAGCACATTGCTCCCCAGCAAAGAACAGCAGTCCATTGCCCTTTAATTAGCAAGCTAAACAGAGCCAAACACTTGGCTATTGTGAAGACATATAGATACCTGACTTGATGCTGTATTGTCAAAGTGTAGAACTGAGTGAAAATTTAGACCAGAACTCCAAGACTCATCTTGCAATCACATGATGATAAACAACTCTCTCCTTAAATTCTGTCCAGTACATGTAGTATTTAACTAATGGTAACTCTTGACAACCCTTGTCATTTATTCTGGGTGCAGTGTACAGGTATTTTTAGCTGACCTTTATGAACTTCCCACTTCTGTGGCCTAAACGATAAGTATGTTCTCAGTTTTCAGGAACTACCTGACAGATGAGATCCAACAGTTGAGAGTTAGCCCTAATAGTCTTAAAATTAGGTTTATAAATAAGGACCCTCTGAATTATTCTTTCCTAGGCTGTCAAAGGAATTGGTACCAGAGTAATTAAAGTTATTGCAGAATGAACAAAGGATTACTTGAATAAACTTGTTGTTTTTTTCATTGAGGTCTTTTCACCACCTTGTTAGGCTGTGTACTACAATTTTCTCTTATAAGGTAAAAATAAAAAGCCATTGACCAAGCTCATGTGAGGTTACACTGGTTCAGCTCCTGGTACTTCCCACCCCTCTGCCCTTGCCTTTGCCTTGGTGCAGCACCTCCTCTGCAGACTGCATGCTCCCAGGGGCCCTCACCAGCATCTCCTGCCTCAGCTGCAGCACTGGACACGCTCAGCAAATGGATGGGGAAAGGACCAGCTGCTTCCTCTGGAGCCAGCTCTGTGGTGATGACCTGGACCTTACCCCCATCAAGGGCACTCAGGAGCAAACAGGCTTTTATTTGGTTGTTTTTCTTGCGTGGTTCATGCTTGCTGGAATCTGCCTCCCAACCTCTTGTTTAGCTAGGCTGGCAGCTGCAAGGAGCTTCACAAACCACCACCTCCCTCATTTTGTGTATCTCCCTGGCCTTTTATCACAGAAGGATGAGCAAGGAGAAAGGATTAGTTTGGGACAGCCCTTTTTTATCTCTAAAATTATTTGGGAAAGGATTTGTTACATAACAACACTTCTTTTAAGTTGTCAGCCGGATACCTGAGAACATTCTTATCAGCATGGCCTACAAAAGCTTTGGTATAATGGCTCTCTCCCTGTCTTCCTCCTCTTGCAGGAAGAAAACAGACTTCTGAGAAAAATTCTAAAGATGAACCGAATTTCACATCATTAAAATCAGTTTCAAGTAAATGGATTTTTGCCTTATATGGATTAAAGGAATTTAGAGCGACAGCCTCACATCCACATAGGAACGAGGCTCAAGCACTACAATTCCCCACATTTGTAGGGCCCATGTACTCTATCAACAGCAGTATCTACATCAAATGATGTTCTTCTCATGCACCAATTACAAACTGTCAGAAAATATACTTGTAATCCTTCAAACCAAGACCTACTCATGAAATTTTTAAATACCTCACGGTAAGCTGCGGTAGTTTTCCTAGGGGCTTTATGTACTGGAAGAAGAAAAACTCCTATCTCATGGATTATCAACACCACAGGCTCCATGAATATTCTTCTTTTCCAGATGATACCGCTTTTATTAAACCCAAGACACTGGCTTTTACCAGAGCCAAACTTGTCATGCTTCTGTCTGTGAAATAACTGATTTCTAAGCATCGATCCACACTTTTGTGTTAATTATATTTCTCTTAAAACACTGGAGCACTCTGCTCACCAAGGCAAAATGCACAACCCATTCCCAGCTACCAGCACCAACCACACAGCAAAACCCGCTGCAGAGGAACACCCAAACTCTGTGAAATGCTATGAGGAACAAACTGGAACAAACTTTTAGGGTCCCAACAGGAAGCCATAGAGGAAATAAGATTTATAGCAGGGCACTGATTCAGTTTTGCTTTTCTGATACTTGGGGGTGTCTATATGTAAGGAGAAGGAGAGAGACTGAAGTAAAGGGGAAAACTGTAGCAGTGTAGGGTAAATACAGTGCACTCCTGATGAGTAAGTTTCAGCAGTACAGTATAAATACAGGGTACTCCTAATTAGTAGTAGACTCTTCACTCTGTTATCCAAATAACTGTAACTAAAGGTTGAATACATTTCTAAGGCTTTTTCCTAGCATTTAATCTAGCAGAAATTAGAAGAAATAAGATATTTGCAAAGCAGGAATCTGCAAAGTGCAGGCATCCTTCATAGACACTGACTCTTTAGTTTTCTGTAGGGAAACTGATCTAAACCTGGCAAGCTGCAAACATTTACTTGTTTGTATTTTGGTTTTTGTAATAACACAGATTTCTGCTTTGCAAAAAAGCCATACCTGGAACATGTGGTAAACAAAATACATTTTCCTTCAGCCCTTCCCGAAAAGACTAATATAAACCATGAGAAGTTAACTGCTCTGTAAAAAGGAAAGAGAAACGCAAATTGTCAGGGCGAGGCTTTGCACACACCTTGAGTTCGCCAGGCTCCAACACATGCTGAATGAAGCCATCACGCCAGTTCCTGGATCACCTTATTGGCCTCCTTGGCTTTCTTACACGTGTACAACCATTTGATTATCCGAGCGTTGCGCTCAATCACAGAGGTGCTGCTGGGGACCTGCTCGGTGAGCTCATCCTCCAGCAGCCCCTCGTCCCCGCTGTGCCTCGTGAACTCACTGTCCGATGTTGCCACGCTGATGCTGCGGATCTTGAAGGAGACGTTGTCAGACACCACAGAGAAGTTCTCTCTCCCAAGATCCTCAATGACCTCCTGCTCCAGGCCACAGTACTTGAAAAATGTTTCAAACTCAGCATAGGACTTAGAGTAGCGAGAGCTGATGTCTGACTGGGAGCGATGGAGACCTCTCCTCTTCACCTCCTTGACCTCTTCAGGAGGTGTACTCAGTTTTGAGGGTCTCTCGTGCTCTTTTGTACATACCCCTGACCCTTCAGCGCTCACAGGGAGAGTCTGTACGGTTCCATGGTCGCTTGGCTCACGGTCACCATCTTTTGCTGAGAAAGGCTCACTGCTCTCGGTGGTTGCGATGTCCTCCATGACTCTGGGCAACGCAGGGGAAGCCAACTGCTTCTCCTTTATGGACCCATGGAAGATCCTCCTCACCAAGTTCCCCCGTGGGCTGTCCTGGCTTTGACCTCTCCCGAGCTCACATTTCTGACGGTAGATCACCAGGGAATCCGGCCGCATCTGCCTCTTGGTGCTGCGCCTGGCGATGGGGGGGCCGTGCTGCAGGGGGGCTCGGCAGGAGCTCCCGGCCGTGCCCGGCTCCCGGGGCTTCGCGCCCGCGCCTCTGCCCAGCTCCCTGCTCGCTGCTCTGCTCTCCACGGAGCAGGTCTCGCTGCTGCTCTCCGAGGCTGAGCTGAGCGCGATGACGGGATCCTGCCTGGTTCCGATGACCTGCTGGCTCTTTACGTACTTGGCCTTATCGGCGGCCAGTCTCTCCACGGCACTTTTCCTGCCCGGCTTGCCGGCCTCCAGCTGCCTGCGGAGGTACTCGGGCCCCTTGTTGAGGAGCCGCAGGGGGAGGGAGGAGTGCAGGTCGGAGACGGCGTGCATTCCCACGGCCCGGGAGAGTTCAGCTGGCATAGCAATTGCAGGGACGCGGATCCTGCTTCCAGTCCCGAGAGGGAAGTGGGATAAGAAATTTTTTTAAAAATTAAAAAATGGAGAAAAAAAGAAAATCGCGGTGTAGGACAGCCCGCGCGCGCAGGCGGCGGCTGCGCGCTCCGAGGGCCGCGCTCCCCGCTCCCCGCTCCGTCGGGGCGCCGCGTGTCCCGCCCGCCCGCCGGCAGGCACAGCCAATCCCGGCCGGCAGGAAGGGAGGGAAGGGAGGAGGGAGGGAGGGAAGGAGGCAGGAGCCGCCCTGGGGGGCCCGCGGTCCGGCCCCCGTCGCCTCCCGCGGCGCTGGGGCGGCCGGAGCTCCGGGGGCTCGGCGGTGCTGTGGGCGCGGGGTGCCCGCTCCGCCGCCGGGGCACTCGCGGGGTTTGCTCCCCTCAGAACCGCCTGTGCCGGGCCGCCGCCTGGGAACGGGGCGCTGCTTGAGGGCTGACCCGGCAGACCCCCGTGCATCTTCCCCTTCGGGGCCACCACCTTGCCCCGCTCCTTTCGCGGCCCTCACGCGGAGCGTTCGCCCCGCGGGTTTCACTGACCGGGGGCTGCGCTCCAGCAGGAAACTTGGGAATGATCGGGAAAGGACGGGAAAGGACGGGCTTCCAGAGCACAGCGGCAGAGCGCAGTCCGGGCACGCCCGGCGGGCAGCACAGATGTGCCCCCAGCTGTGCCCCAGCTGTGCCCCAGCTGTGCCGGCGGCGTCCTGCCCTTCCCGGGCAGGGGACGCGTCTGTCCCTGGGCCGCTGCTGTGCTGCGGCTGGGCACGTGTAAAGTGCAAAGTGCAGTGGGATGGCATCAGTCCGAACTGCGTGTCGCAAATCTTTGCCCTTCAGAAACATAGGGCAGAATTCCCATCTGGGGCTGGCAGTTCTGAACAGGCAGGACAGAGCCCTTGGCTGTAATGTAAACTCCCGAAAATTAGACTTGTAAGCTACCTGGGGCAGTTCAACTTTGAACTCGTGGTCTCATGTGAGATGCACTGTAATAACTGAATTATAGATAACTTTTGTTCTAATACAGGAAACAAAAGCCAGTTTATATCTGCGGGTTTTTTCATGCATATCTTTTGCAGGTTTGGCTTGGTTTTAGTTTGTCTATTACTTCTGGGGGAATACTAGAATACTTTTGGTAATTGGTTCATACTTCATCATTACAGTCACTAAATTGTAGCCAAGAAGTTTTGAAAGAAAGAGATGAACCTCCCTGTTCTTGCTGAAGTTTCAGGGTACACCACTTTGCTACCAGAAAGGTTCTCACTGTGTCAAGAGAAAGTTTATGATCAACCTCGGAGTCAGAGTTTGGGCTAGCTCTTCAGTGAAGACCTTCTTAGAAACACACATAACAGACAGAAATATTCTCTTACCAACATGGTTTTCCTGCTGGTTTTCACCTTAATTTTACATCATCTTTGTTTCTAGACATGTAGGTCTGAACTCCAGAAGCCCTATAACACAAACAACTGCCTCTTCACAGCAAGAATCCCAGATATGATGCTTGCCTAAATCATGACTGAAATTTGTAACATACCTTGAAATCACTTAGAGTGAAATTCTTGTTGATATGTAGAATGGGTGCAGTTCTTCTAGAAATAACTTTTTTTTTTGTTTGTTTTACAGGTATACAAATAGAGCTGATTCACATAACAACTTACCTAAAATCAATATTCTTGAAAACTGAGAGACAATAATAAAAGTTTAAGCACAGTTAATTACTAGGGAAATCTTTCCTGTTAAAGTGGTTCATACACAGATGTGTAAGAGTGTATTAATATCATTACATATTGAAATGCTTCATGGGATGCTGGGCATATAGAGAAGGCTGGTGTTTTCTGACAATTTGACAATTATTCTGAGCAATAAGCTGATAGACATAATGAATTACTAAGACATAATGATAGACATAATGAGTTACTAAGGTTTAATTCCCATATTGACAAATCTGCCTTATTTTTTTCCTTCAACATTTTCCTTAGTGTTCTATGGCACTGAATAATGTAATAACACATATTCACATTTCTCCATGCATTTTATCTTGTGTTTCTTCCAAATTCTAGTGTCTTGTAGAAGCTTTAAGAACTTGCAAAAAAAAAAATTGTTTGCATTCATTTGAAATAATAAGAAAAATGAACGCACACACAAGTATCAATTAGAGGGGTCTTATTAAACAACTACAATTCAGTTATTTATCAAGGTTGTTCATTCACTCTCTGAAATATTATATAGTTTTCCTTTCTCTTAAAATGTCCTTGGCTTTAAATGCATGCCTGAACGACTTTTGATGGAATATATTCATTTTCCAGCCAGTTTCGTCCTTGTCTCACTGACAAAAGTACATGTGAGTTTTGATTTTCCATGAAGTGCATGTCACAAGAAATTTCTCATGAAAAATTGCAACAGCAATTTCCAGCTGACTTTCCAGATATGTGAGATTCTTTTCCCTGAGAATCCTGGGTGATGACAACAACATTTAAGGGGAAGAAGAGTCTTCCCAGGGTCAGAAAACATTGCAAGCAAAAAAATTCTGTCTCCCTTTAGCAAGGTACATCAATATAGCAGCTGCACAGTTAAATGATACTTTAAATATATTTAGGTCACATATATTTTAAAACTTAAATGCATTTTAGTTTAAAATATGATTTTCTGATTTGAAATACCTATACTTGTATTTCTTGGAATTAGCTTTTATATTTTTGGATACACCCTTACGGTATTTAAAGAAGACAGAGCCATTGCATTTCTTCCTTCTGGAAAGTGGAGAGAAAGAGAGTGTATTATGAGAATCCCAAGCAAACCACCTTTGCCCTCTGTTCCAGAATAGGCTTGCAGATAATAAAAAGGAAATAAAAATGGGTGCAGCAGCACCTATCCTGTCAGCTGACATCAGTCTCCCTCTGGCACCAATGCATTAGGCAAAGGTAAGAGAGGCAAGCCCTGCACACACTAAACCTGAGCTGACACAAAGAGTTTTCCCACAGAAGGAGAGTTCTGCAAAGCACCTTCGAGTCAGCTGGCATTTAAAGTTAGCGTGAAACACAAAGCAGTTGAATTTTATGTGGGGTAAGAAAAACCACTTCTCACTGAGTTTTTATTAATAAGGGATGTTTTCAGAGCACAGCTGGAGTCTGAGCCAGACACAGGATTGGTACAATGTCACTGCAAGCAAACAGTACAATGTGTGCAAAGCTTAGGTCATTGCTCTCACTGCTCCCACCCCATTGCCAGTGTGACACTCTGAATTACAGTGGTCAAAGGGCAAAAATGAAGTCGTGGCAGTGGGAGGTAAAGGCAAGGAGGAAAGAAGAGAAAGGGGAGCTCAAGCCCTGACAGAAAGAGGACACTGCCATTTTGGAGACCACCAGAACAGCTGTGTCCCAGGCAGGACTGAGGTTTGTGCCCCCAGCAGCTCTCAGTGCAGGTGGTGCAGCCCACATCAGGGGGTGATTCCCTTCATCTGTGCCACCGAGTGGTGCCACCGAGTGTCCTGTTTGCTGCACTGGGGGGATGCAAAGCAGCCACAACACAGAAATGAACAGTTTCCAAACAGCTGTCTCCAGTGGGGACATTTTAGGCCTTTCAGCATGAAATCAGTGACTACTGTCTCTCAGATTCACACAACAGTAGATATAGGCATGCCATCTTCAGGAAGAATTTTAAGACTCAGGGCTTGAGCACTGCGTAGCAGAAGCAGACCCACATCACTTGTATGTCTTCTTTTAGCCCCTCCCACCACTGCCAATTGCTTAGCATCCTTTTCACCATTGTGATTTTGGTTTTTTTACTTCATTAGACAGTTTGGCATCGTAATCAGAAAACATCTTCCTCCTAAAACCAGTCCAGCTTGCTCCCAATCATCATTAGTGGGCTTCATTTTTTGGAAATTCACCCCAGGTGTACCACTTTCCAGGCTGAGCAACCATCATGGCTCTCAACAGGAGTGTGTAATTTACATCACAGGGATTCATGGCAACATATGGGGAGCCTTATTAGAACAAAGAGCAGAAAAAAAGTGATGGAATATCACAGTGAAAACAAGAGATGAAAGGGAGAACAAATGCAGCATGCATTACACCAGGCAATTACAATGGCGAACGTGCTAGCCATAGCATGACTATGACCCTTTTTATACCTTCTTGTCTGTGCAGCATATCTGAGTCTACACTTATTCCTCTTTTCATACACCTCTCACATGCCTAAAATGTAAAAATAAAAAAATCCAATCCAGGTTTGATGCCTAACATATTTAAGTGTGGGTCAAAATATTGAGATTGAATATTTTGATATGAAAAGGCTGATATGTTTATCATGCTGTCTGATCAAATTCATTGAGTAATTTGGAAAGGAGGGGAAGAGCCAGAGTTTTCACAGTAAAATACAGCTATGATGCTGTAAAGAAAATAAGTAATTTAATTCCCAGAACAACTCTGATCCTGAAAGGAATTCCTTGAATTTTGAATTGAGATACTTCATGAAGGAACACGTGTTACATGTGTTAAAATAAACTTTGCACTCAGAAAAAGGTTCTTACTGTTGCTTTTGTCATGTATGAGTTGGATAAATGTTCACATTGTGTTCCCCATATGCCTAGTCATAGCTTGCAGTTGTAAAACTGCCTCTCAGTGTTTGCAACATCCTTTACCAACCACCCAAACTCAAACACAGTCACTTCACCCAACAGAGGGATGGGTCAGGGCACTTCTTAAATACTTTATGAATTTTATAAGCAGCATTGCTGCAATCATCAGCATTTTTATCCACACAGTTTTCCTCTGTAAAGGTCCTGCAAGCCTAGTCTCATGTATAGTTAGCTTTGAACATAGAAAAGCCCTTTCATGTCATCTAAAGCTGAAACCCATAAAGGTTTAAAGCCATCCCTGATGTTTTAGGGAACTTCCAGCATCTGTGTGTCACCTCTTTGCTGTCTGCTTGCCTGGCAGATGCCTAAAACAATCAGGGCAAAGCTTTTGCTGCTGCTGTGCCAAGGCAGTGCATGTCTGTCTGTGGGCCTAAGCAGGTGAGAGATAGTGCACACTTATGTTCCATGAATTCCACTGTGTGTTCATACACAGGCAGATTAGAAAGTACATGAAAGGTCACTGATTATTGAACTTCTGACAGAGAATTGCCTGTTGTCTGTTACATATAATTTATATCATGGTAGTTGGGGTACTCACCTGGCAAATGTGAGAGACAATCTTCCCCTCCCAGATTTGCAGCAAATTTTCAAAACTGGATTTCTTGCTTCCCAACCCAGTAGTTATAATGTGGGTCTGTAGTTCATTGTCATTCAGATTCTGTTGCTGAAAACCTGTATATTTTGCTTCTCTAATTAGAAATTTGCTGAAGGCATGGTCAGAAGATATTAATTCTATAACCTAGTGTGCATGCACCTAGAAATTTCATGGATTTTTAGTTACTCTTGCAAAGTGGAAGGATTTATCAGGGATTGTTGAAAAAGTCTCACCTTCAATGCTGTTTAAGATGTTCACTGGAAATGTGTGTTCAAATCATGGAATGGTATCTGAAAACTTCATCTCTTCTACCATACTTGCTGACATGCTGCTATAAGCTCTCCAGTCGCATTTTCAATGATACAGACTTGAGCACAGAAATCAAGCAACAAGATATGTTCATACTTCATACATGTTCACTGAAAATCCCAGCGATGCATAGGAACCAAACAACACCCAGGAGCACTCTTCAGACTTCTGAATGTCCAACCAGCTTATGCAGGTATTGCCCCATTCAGACACTGACTGCTGGAAATCCCATTCCCTATTGGTCTTATCCATTTTCTGTAGAGTATATTCAATGATTTACAAGCGGTGAGTCGCTGAACTTAAAATGTTTCTATTTTAAAAAAATTGTTACATTATCATTGAGAGAATGCCCATCATAGAGCTTCTTTTAAATGTAACTGAATAAATTTGTCCAACACTATGGTGGACTCCGCTCCTTATGTTTAAGAAACCCATCTGTCAAACAACAAAACACTGGAAATATTACCAAAGGAGCACAGTATCAGAACTTGGAATGCATGGATATGTATAACATGTGAAGTCTGTCATCTTCTGTCTAAGGTTTTAATACCAAATTGAATGAGATCATGGTGTGTCTTTCCCAAGTATTTCTTGTAGTATCTCTAAAGATACAGCTAGCAGTCATTCATTTTTTCTTATCAAGTGATTGCAAATTTAAGTCTCTGTGCTTATGAAATCTATGGAGAACTGACCAGTGCTGTATCTGTACTTCCTATGTAGTAATTTGGGGCCAGAAGAGATCTTGCATGGTCATTGGCAAGTGAAGTCTGCATGTTACCTTTCCACAGAAGCAGCCTTGCTTCTCAGTGCTTTTCATTGCTGAGATACCTTGTGGTTTTCTATGATTTTTCAGTGCTAAGAATCTCTCCCAGATCCCTAAGGATGTGGGTTTGCTGTTCAGTTCTTGATGGACATGTGATAATTAAAGGACCCTGTTGGAGTACAGGCTGTCTAAGGACTCCAAAGGGTAATTGGTTTTTACTGTTTAGGCACAAGAAATATGCAAATGTAGGAAAACTGATAAATGTTCTTGTATGTATTAATGCAGCTTTTTTGCTTCCCCTTTCTAAGTATTTTCAGGTCTCTTTCAGTTTCCTGATGCAAGAGCTCCTTTCAGAGTTTAGATGGGAAAATGAACTAATTTATCAAGACAGTTGCCCTGCCAAGGACAAATGTTTACATTTAACAGTCATCAGTCACTATACCTCTGAAAGTGTGGTGGTTTGTTCTGTCACTTTGTAAAGGACTCTTGTACAGTTCAGACAGAAAAGGCAAATATCTTCCAAGCTCAAAAGGAAGCCTGCACCTTGCCCTGTCTGTATGTACAGAGTAGATAGATAGGCTGTGTCTCCTTAGCCTGGCTTTGGGAATCAGTGCAGGCTATTGGATATTTCCAACTATCCTACTTGGCTAACAACTGAGTTAAATAGTGTAGATGTTGTCAAATAATGTCTGGTTTAGTCTTGAGATCAGAGAATAAATCTGATCTCACAGATGCAATTCTGAATCCTCACTAGAAATTTAATTGTCTGTTTGACCTTTAGATATTCACCATGACATGCAGCAGTTCTATGTATAGGCTAAATGTGAGTTTGACTGAGTCTATTCATTAATTTTCAGCTTTGGTTTGGGAAGATGAGTAATTTTCTGTTACACTACAGAGTTGTGTTTTAACTAAGCTGGACAACATCTGTATTGCAAGTGGTCTCTCTGACACAGTTGTTTATGTGATGAAATCTAGCCTTGTCTTGCCCTTTGCATTGGCAGAGTCTTTCTAAATGCACCCCAGCATAACCTGAGATCCACATAACAACAGAAGAACATTCACAATACTCTTGAGATGACCTGACTACAAATTCTTGATGTACATGAATTTATCTTGAAAGTCATAACAGATTTCTTCTAATCTGATTGACTCCAAAGATTAAATAACATCTTGGATAAAGAGAGTAAAATAGCTTAGCTGTTCTGTATCATTACATCAATTCCAAAGCTGTACAAAACAAATAAACATAAGCCCCAGTATTCAAGCTTCATTAGGTTTATGTTGCACAGCTACATTAAACAAAATTACAGATTCAGTAAGATCTTATCATGCTGATGCAGCAGCTGCTCTGGACAGGATCACACAGTTATTCTAATTTGCAGGTTTTTCTAAGAAACTGTACTCCAGACCTCTTACATGAACAGGTCCGTCCCTGCCCTGCAACCTTTAAGTCAGGTGATAGCAAGATGCTAAATGCCAGCTGAAAAAGCAGATTTGATGAGCAGAAAAGGGCTGGAGATTTTAATCATTCATTCCATGTGACTATTCAGGGTCCATCCAGTAATTTACCTGTCAGAAAAGGTTTTTCTACCAATTTCTTGTTATTTTCCTTTTTTACAAATACAGCTGGTACAGACGTCTAATTTATGGCACCCTCTCTATAAACTAACCTATATGTTTAAGTCTTTCTAAGACAACTTTTCAAGACAAATATAAAAGAGGAAAAGCTTCCTGGATTTCTGAAGTAGATTCCAGGGCCATTTGGGCTTTACTAGAGCCTGAGTTGTGAGGTGGTGGACTAAACTAAGGGGGGGGTTGTGACCTGAGCTCTGTGAGGGGTCAGGGAGGGAAGGTGGGCACTCATTTGCACACTGGCTTTGCTCTGGAGCCTCCAGGCACCCTTCTCCAGAACAGGCAAGTCCCCTAGGTGCTGCTCAGAGAGGTTCACCCCCAGAGCCACTCCAGGTCTGGTTCCTTCTGCCCTTGGTCTCCTTCAACTGCACCCTCAGGCAATGAGACAAATAAGGCAAAAACACTAATAGTTGATCATATTATATTCTTGAACATCTATTTAATTTCTATTCTTAATATGACCCATTAATTTAGTTTTTCTATATGGATTTCAGGCTTCTGTTTTGTGTATTTAACTTTTCTGTAAATTGCCTACAACATTGTTAAGCATAAAATAAAAGAATTCTATCAATATTAAAATCAACTGATTTTTGACTTTAAGTAAATAGCATATCACAAATAAACATGATATGCTATTTACTTAAAGTCAAAAATACTTATTTATTCCCACTAAAAGTGAGACTTCACTGGAGAGAAAAACAACTTCAGTTTATAGTTTTTTGGCTTTGAATAGTGCGTTTATTATTTTAATACCAGCTGAACTTAGAGGGAGCCTGTAATGTCAGCCTAATAGAACTCATTTTTTGTTCTTAAAGAGTGACTGCAGATAGTATTTTAGTTTTTTTTAGATTAGTGTTTTAGATTTTAGAATTGCAGATAGTATTTTAAAATTCTCCTAGAAAATTGCTTCTGTTACCCCATCTGCTAAATGCACCCAAAAAAGCCCCTCTCCCCCTAAAAAAACACCTTTAAAATATTTTAATGATTATACTGATGTGGAATTTTTTCTCTTTCACATGAGATTAGCTCAACTGTTTAGAACATGGTGCTAATGACACCAAAGCTGTGAGTTCAATCCCTACATGAGTCATTCACTCAGAAGCTGGAATCAGTGATTCTTCTGTGTCCATTCCAGTTCAGAATATTCTGTGATTCTGTGAAAGTATTTGATTATTCTATTGTCCTGTTCAGGATCTGTGTCAAAAATTTTGTTAAAGGGAAGAAAATAAGGATTAATACACAAACTCAAGTCATGAAGTATGTTGTAGAATAAAAGTTAGTTGAAAACTTGTTCCTTTGGTTTAAGACTGGTACTAAGTAATGAATGAACAGATAATCTGGTAATTCAGATTAGCATTCTGGATTACCAGGGAAAAAATATTTCCAAAACACCATAATTATTAAGTTTTCTGATCTGGGGGTTTGTGCACTGTGTGTGGTTCTCCCAGTAACCCCAAATACAGAACAAATTTGATCCCTCCAATTTGGTAGCGTTGAGCATTCAGCCCAGACTGAACTAAAGCTGTTTCCCAGGAGGTGAAAGCTGTGTGCAGCCAGGCACTGGATCGCAGGGTCACACAAGACAGGAGTCTCCTCCTGGGCTTCCTGGTGCCCCTGTGCAGGGTGCTGGTCCTCAGCACCAGGCACAGCCAGCCTGGGCTCATGGGGAGGGAGGATGGAGCAGTGCTTGCATTAGCACATCTCTTGTCCTGAGCTAAACCCATCTGAGGCTGGAAGAGCAAGGCCCAGCCATTGCAGATATTTTGTGGAATGGGGGCAGCTCTCCAGAGGGAAGGGCAGGACCCTGCATCCACCAGAGCCCCTGCAATCCCAGCACTGGCTCTGGCTTCATGTGTTTCATGTGGCGCCTGGAGCTGACCCTTATCTGATTTCAGCAGAGACAACATTTGCTGAATCCTTTGTGAATCACTTGACACTTGCACAGACTTGTTGAGAAACCAAAGTCCTCTGCCAGACCACAGTGTTCCTGGCTTTTCTTTCCTTCCTTCGTGAGACTGCTGCTTCAGCCAACTGAAATTATGTGAGCATGGCAGAGGTGAAGAGATAGGCTAAGATGGTGAAAAAAAATTGTGTTTTCGTAGGTTTCCATGCAAAAATGAAGGCTTTCTATATATCAGTGAAGCTATAAACAGCCCCAGTTCTCACTGGCTTCAGTCAGAGATAAGGACACGAAGCATCAGGCAAGTTTGTTTGCTCAGAAATACAATCACTCAAGAAATAAAAATAACTTGCGTCCTGTCAAGTTAGTCAAAGACATCAATGCTCAATGAACCTTTACAAAGGCTTTTGAAAGGAGATAAATAGTGTAAAGAGCTTAACTTTTTACTTAACTAATTATATTTTATTTTTAAATAAAGTGAATGAATACGTAAAATATATTTTAATATTTATTTAAGATTTTTAGAAGCTTGAAAGTACTGTAGACAAAATATGCACACATTAGTTTGCTGTTGTCTTATTTGAGGGGCTTATGTTTTGTTAATACCGTCCAGGTATTCCTAACACCGAATATGTAAATGGATACAACATCAGAGTGTGAGGTTGCATCTCTGAGCTTCAGTGTCAGAGCTTTGCCTTTTATTCTCCCATACAATTCTTTGAAAAGGCTGACATTATGCATTGGTCACTAAGTTGCCTTATTATGTTTTAAAGGATTTTAGAGGTTGAAAAAGGATGATTAGTGAGAATATCAGCTATCAAAATCAACTTCCAACTCCATACTGCTCTACAGAGCAGGGAGAAAAAAAAAAAAGCACAAAATCTTTCCTTTCCTAGACATGAAATGGAGATAATAGGCAATGCTTTTAATGAACACTCAAATCTTTTTACACATAATTTTAAATGGTGGCACTTCCAAATCTTCTGCCAGCAGAGCTGTTACCTAGTAAGGGTCTTGTGTTTCTAGCTGGTGAGTATAAATACAGCACAAATACAGCTCATCCCTTGGAAGGCACCTCAGGAAGGCTGTGCTCTACATCTGCCTCTCCCTCACCTTCCTATCAGGGCTCACCATCCTCCAAAGCCAGCACTGACCTCTTCAGAGAAGAATGCATTTTCCTCCATACGCTTATGAATTTTCCTTCTGGTGGAAACTGGAGTGCCATTTCTATGAACAATATTTGTCCTGCTTCATGCTGATGGTTTAACTAACAGCCCTAGTGTACACTGCACAGGTTTAAAGCCTGGCCCTGCAGCACGCAGCTCTTTGTGGCTCAACACCAGAAAGGAGAGCAGAGCACATGGAAGTGGTTGGGGGCTGTGTTCTCTAGTCCAGCAGCAGCAAGGGTTTGCTTTCTTTGCCAGTAAGGCACAGCTGAGTTGCTCAGCAGAGCTCTGTGTGGCTGGAGGTAAGGAGTATTAGATTACTGGCAGAGTCATTGGACTAAAGCTTTGCTCCGGGAAAGGTAGAAATGCATTCACCTACATAATGTGGTTGGTATTTTATCTTAGTGCACACAAGGCCTGCTGTCCATCTTTTCCACTCCCTTCTCCCTCAGCTCTCCCCCTGTTATCATTCTCCCTCTTTTCCCACTGCCTCTCCCTCACTGCTGTCTTTGGCCAAGCATTCAGCAGCCTGCAGGGGAGGTGGCCTCTCTAATCACATTTGTGCTAATTGGGGCCTGATGAGAGGCATTTGCTTTCCCCTCTGTGCTGATGGCTCCCCAGCTGGGGCCCTGGCTGGCTCTGCTCTTTCCCTGTGTCTTGGCTGTTCCAGGAGGACAGCAGATGCTCCCTGCTCCGCCACAGAGAACAGCTGGCTGCTGTCCCTGCCATGTCACAAACCAGCTTGTGCACCGTGCCACAGAGCCAGCACACTTGGAGTGCTCCACCAGCATCCTGCTCCTCAGGAAGAGCCCCGTGCTGCAAAATCATAATTTTCTCTCACAGAAAAAACCAAAACAATCGTGTCTTGGTCTCAGTGTTTAAAGCAGGAACCATCCAAGGACAGATAGCATCTCTACTGAAAAATGCACAAACATAAGTGCAAAGATTGCTGTGAAAATGTGTTGATTTTTAATTTTTTTTAAAAACCAATTAACATAGCTTCTGAAGAGAGCCATATCTGATGGCTGAGGGCAAGGCAGGACCTCATGCACATAGAGCTCAGTCACAGGGGTAACCCACTAGAGTTTCTATATCAGTTTTTATTCAATTCAGTCATGGGATTTTCTATCCAGTCTCCTGATCATCTCCTTTTACTGCACCTTGGTTTGTCCTCTGTGTGATGTCAGATTTCCTGGATGGGATCCTGTTTGATAGAAGTACCAGGGCACCCTACATCCCAGTTACTGACAGGCAGTTGATGGGACCTGGTCCAGCCTGGGTAGCAGGTTGGTGGATGTGCTTCCCTCGGGCTGCGTTGTCTGCTGACCTCGCCCACATGATCCCCAGGGCAGCCAGCTCTGGCATGACTTTGCCCAAGATAGTAACAAGGACCTGACCTCCAGCCTCTTGTTTCTGATGGCCCAACAGAGCTTGTGCCCCTTTTCCTGACTGTGGACACATTTCTGTGTGTGTACTGCAGAGGGAGAACATCCTCAGGGCCGTTCCAGAGACTGCAGCAGCATTATTCTGCTGGAAGCAGGATGCTGCCAGGGACTCCATACTCCCTACAGCTGCAATCCAGTTCATCCTCCAGGTGGTTTCTTCACTCCTGTTGATTAGATAATTCCTTCCTGGGGCCAAATCTAGTTTAAAAACAATCTGTGGGAAATTTTGACTTCATTGTAAGAAGTCACTCAAGTTTGTTTTTTTGCTTACAAGCAGAAGAATGCTAAGTTGCTGGCCTTTAGTTTGTAGAGCAGGTTGTGGCCATTTGGTCTATGATCACTGAGGACACTTGCAGAGAGACTGACAGCTCCACATTAAAAAGGGCCCGATGCCAGCTTTCTTTCAAGCCAGCAGAAACAATGAGTTTTTGTCAAGTACGAGTTCTCCTGAGCATGGGGGTGGGAAAAGAAAAATGGTAAAAGAGAGAAAACTGTTATTTGAATTTTTTTAATCTTAAAATACTGCAAGTGGCTTTAATCACTATACCACTAAACTGCAGCAAAGAAACTGAGGTTAGTAGAAGGCACTGAACACTCCTTCTGAACAATGTTTCCTTTGAGCTGTTTATCCATGCAGTGCTCTGCTGGAATGCAACCAGCAGAAATAGTATCTGACTTCTGCAAAGCCCACTTAAGGTGTATTATGTTGTCAAGGCAGATCAGTAAACTAGCTCTTTCTGATCAGGAGCTGTGTGTTTCACCTTAAATCTTCAAAACCTGGCATGTTATCTGAGGGGAGAAACTGTCACTTAGTCCACTTTGTCCACTTCTCCATTGTGCCTGCAGTAAGCCACTCAGGAGAGTTTGAAGTCCTATGATCAATACATTTTAAATAACCCACTATGTATCCCTATGCACTGACTCTGTGGCTGGATTCCTTTCACCTAACAGTACCAGTGGGGTTCAGCAAAGGACATTTTGTGTCCCCATGAGTGTCCCCATGGTGCCATGAGCCTAAACTGTGCCCATGGCCGGTGGAGGTCTAGTCAACACGTTCAGGGTGTGTTGTGTGACAGTTGTGTGGCTCACACTAAAGCCCACCTAAGTTCAGATGCTTAGATGCAGAGTTCTGCTCCATTTGAGCTGCCTGAGGGTCAAACCATGGGATGTCCAGCTGCTATCTGGAAGGAAATTGGTGCTCTCCAGGATATGTGCCATGTTTGATGGCACCATGATGCCACTTTATACATCCCATTGTGACTCAAATGACACCAGATGCTATGCATAGGGAACTCAGTTTCCTTGTAACATCAGCATGACAGACTTCTATATTCTAACTGGTTCTTCTGTGTTCCCTCTCTGTTCCCCCGTTGCTTGCTGGTGACACCTCTTTTATTTCAGGATGAAGTGTGTCTTGTAATACTTCTTTTATTGCATCAGGACTGCCTAGGTCATGGGCTTCCATGCTAACTGCTGCAGCTTTTCCTGGGAATATGTCTGCTTTAGGAGGGAGAGAGGCTCTAGCAGCCTGCAGAGGAGGATGGGTGGAGCTCAGGTGTTGTGTGGAAAAGGCTCTCGAGTCACAGCCTGTTCCCACACCACGGCTCCTGTCATATGACTACACTTTGCCCTTTGGTCAGGACTTTTGGCGGTTTTGTAATATGTCCTTGGCTGATACTGTGGCCAAGTTCATCAGGGTGTGGCATGGGCAGGATTGGTGCGCTCATGCCTGAATTTCTAAAGAAACAATGTTCAGAGAAGGTAAATTTCAGCAAAGAGCCATAATGACTGTATAATAGCCATTGTTTTGGTTTTTTGTTTTGTTTTGTTTTATACTGGATTATCCCGAGTTTAAAACAGAAGCACTGACAATTACACAGTCTTGCAGCCTGTGGACTGTGTCAATATTAAAATAATCTTCTACACTTCTCTCTACCACATGTTTTCAGCGATGGCTGACCAGCTTGGAAATCCTTGAGAGTGTTTCTTGCTCTAAGGGTAAAGGTATTCTATAGAAAATCAAGATGTGAATTTGCAGTGCCAGTAGCAACATAAGGGTTTCTCCTTTTGAACAGCCTTGTTCTCTTTCCTGGTCATATCTAAACTGATGGTCAATGGCACCTTGTTCCCCCTGTCCATGCTTGGTTGAAGCAGACATGGAACTATTTCTATTCTGGAAGTTGTGTAACTATTGCTGCAGCACTGAGCACAAACTGAAGTGCTGACCTGTGCTGACATGCCCTGTGAACTTCGTGCACATTGACTTCATTCATTTCCAAAATTCACTGAGCTAAATGAGACAAAGAACTTTTTGAACAAATTGTTGACCTAAGAGTCAGCACAATGGTACAGCATCATTCTGTACCATCTTCTCATAAAGAGAGGTCCTAGGAGGAGATCTCCAGACTCTGTGTTTCTGAAAGACCCCTGTCACTCTGCTTAGCTGTCAGTGAGATAAAAAACTACTTGCATAAAAAAAAACTCCCTAACAACTGCAGTTTGGCAATTTTAAAAGATCACACTCTTCCTGGGAACACCAAGAAGACACTTTGTTTAGTGGCTATATCATAAAAATGGAGGGGTTGAGCATTCCTATCTAAACTTCATAACTAGTTCATCCACAGCCAGCTCTTTGCAGATGTGAAAAATGACTTGAGATTCTAGTTTTGCTTTCTGAGACCCTGATGGTGGATCTAAGGGAGCAGTTTGTGCTCCTGTGCCTTGGCTTCTGGAAGGCTTAGAAACTGAATCTTGCTGTTTATTCTGGTTTACAGTTAGATAATGCCCTGACAGTACACATGGGACATGGTCTTCTGTCTGTGTCCATTGTCAAGACTTAAATTTCTGCCTTCTGGTGAAAGGTTTTTCCCCCAGCTGCTTACTCAGTTTGTTGATGAGGCAGGTTGAAGAGGAGAAGCCACCTTGGACGTCACCAGGGCTGCTCATGCAGCGAGCAATTTTCTGCCTTTTTTTGGTTTGCTCATATGTCTAATAGGGCTGGGCTCTAATGCAAGGATAGATTGCAGCTGCTTGCTTACACTAAGTGTGCATACAGTAAATAATTATTTTAAATTTGGCCTTAAGCTCAGCCTTTTTTTTCCCAGGGTAATGGGGTTCCTCATACTCCCAAAACTCTTTCAGAAGTCCACATCATACAGAATACAATATCTTCTATGTTATATAGAATACATTGCATCTTGCTTCCTTGAGCTACTATTTTGTTCCACCTTCACAATTTCTCTCTGTATTTTGTCCTTCCTGAGAAATTGTATATTTTAAAAACAAACAAATCAACAAAAATACAAAACCACAATCAAAAAAATTGCTGATACTTTACGTTTGGCTGCTTGATTAGCTGACTTTCAAAATGAAGTGCTAATGGTCCCAAAGTGCCATCAGGATAGTGTGGGGGAGTTTTTTCCCCATACTGTTCCATTTTCAATTCTTAGTTCTTTGAATTTAGGTCTACTGGTTGAGATAATCCCGTGGAAAATGGAGGATCTTTGGATATTAAAAAGCACAGGTAATTCTTGTCTATAAGGACATCCTGAGTGAGTATACACAAGAAAGTAAAGAGTGCCAGGATTGTCAGTTTGCTAATTGTGGCCAGGGTTATTAATGACATTCTTTGGACAGTTAATTATTCTTTTCTTTAGCTGAAGTATAACTGGATGATAAGACCACCAAGACTCCAGTTATTCTTCTTCCTACATATGAAAGCAATATGTGCTTTAAACAATGTCCAGACACATAAAATCAGATAATGATGTCAGATATTTAACGTTTCTCCTCAAATACGCTGCAAACTGATGTATAATGTCACCCATAATTAAGTAGAATGGAAACTAGGGGGTTTTCTCTGCCAAATTCATAGGTGAGGTATATAATGCTGGTATAAGGTTCACATAAGTGATCTGCTGTGTGAAAGCAGGAGGCTTAATTTAGTGAATACAGGAGAAGGGTGGGTTGTAGCAGCAGATGAAAATGGGTGTATTAAAATCATACGAAAGACAATACTTGGTGAGACCAAAATCCAAGTATCCCAGTATTCTCCCACTGTTAAGGTCCTCTAATGGATGCTTAACACACTCAGGAATGTGGCTCAGGAATTCTGCTGTGCATCTGTGTCCCTGTGGTATAAGCACACTTGTTTTCATTAAGGTGTAGGCTGTCTGCATTGTGCTTCTCCTTAACTGTCCTATCCTGTACTCATCATGCTTCTTTCTCTAGACTGTCTGGAGGAATATTTTTAAACGAAATTTTCAGAAATTCTCCTGAATTGCACTCATGAGCAAAATTAAAATAAAAGTGGGGGACATCCCAGTGTAAAAGCAGATGAGAAACACATGATAACGACAAAGACAGGTTTTAGGAAAAGTCTCAAAGAATGGGCATCAAGATTGCAGAAGGCAAGGCCTACAAGTAGTGGAATGCAGGACAGCAGGGGTTTGACATTAACATAGGATTCCACCAAAATCTGGCACTTATTATGAGATGTCTTAGCCTGGGGCTTTAGTGAAACATGTATAAGTAGAGCATGAAATCTCTATGGCATCTGTGTTTATTGGCTGTTTTCTATGGCTAACATTTGTGAGTCTGTGGTATCTTTAACTAACCCAGCACTGATTTTTGGGATGTGACTGAGTAAAGGACAGTGGGGTTGGTGTAAAAGTTTAAAAACAATTCATAAAGGAAAGGAGCAGCAGAAGCAAGACATTAAAATAACAACCTAGCTGCTGTTTATTTCATACATCTACAAAGAGCACATTTTAGAAAATACCAATGTGTTACTTCTGCAATGACATCAGAGTCATAAAAGTTGAAGGATTATATGAAACTAGAAATAACTTTGAGGATGGTAAATGGAACAATAATTGTGTCTAGCAGATACCATAATCTTAATCTTTCAATTTTTAAATTGCCTGAAATCATCAGTTTCTACACCTCTTAGATAGAAAACTAGCTTAGATGACTCAGACTATATTTACATGACATAGAGCACATCTGGGAAAAGGTCTATGGCAACAGAAGGTACCACTGCATCATGCTTCAGTGTTTCTCAGACCTATACAGAGTACCAAATTGTGCCAATGCACAACCACTGGCTTCTTGTCACTGCTACTGTCTTACTTGTCACCGCTACTGTCTTACTTGTCACCTGTAGCACTTCTTCACCCTCCAGAAGTGATACCATTACATAGGGAGAAAAAGGTGTTTTACCCACTGAATTGTATTGACCTATTCTAAATTATATGGGATTTTTTTTTTAGAGGCAACAGGAACATTTGTAATCTCTGCACTCATCTGAGTGTGGAAAATGTTTCCAGATACACTTCTCTGGTTGGTGGGGTCTCCAAAGCAAATTGTGCTAGGAGGTGTAGGGTTCTTTTCTGTTCTTTATATCTAGTTTCTGGTTTTCTTCTACTTAGTGGGGTATAACTTTCACACATTTGGGGCTTGGTATTAATTGAAAAATCATACTTCAAGGTCAACTGAAAATTCTCATTGCTAAAAGGAGGTTTTTTTGCACATTGGCACACAAGATGCATTGCTCTCCCACACACAAAAAATTATACTCTCGCTTAAATGAGTGTGCATGCTCCAGATGTAATAGCTGTCCCTGAAATAACAAATGCACTTAAATTATGTCTTGAGTATGGTCTCATTGACTTCAGCAGGGCAGTTCATGTGATTAAAATTAAACAGGTATAGGCACTTTCACAGGTTGCTGTCATCAGGACATCATTACACGGCCCCAGAAACTCTACAGCTCAGTGAGATCAGCTTTCTTTTGCATAAATAAATAAAAGTTCCAGGGTTAAAAAATGTTTTTATAAGAAGGAGAAGGGAGAGTGACATGGCAGAAAACAGATTTTCCACCATGACTGACAGATGCTGGAGTGAAGAGTGCTGGCATGGGCCTGTTAGAGAGGCTCAAGGTCTGCAGTCCTGGCACGGAGCTGCTGCTCTAGTTCTGTTTCAGAGGGTCCTGCAGAGCTCTGTGAGCACAGACAGCATTGCCTGGCCCAGGGTTGAGGCAGCCTTCACACCTTATTGGTAACCAGGGCTGCAGTGGTCCTGGGCCTGGCTTCTCTTTTGTTGGCACCTTTACTTTTGACTAGAGGTTTCAGAAGCCTGGGATTTAGCTCTGTCCTGACTTACAAGATATAGCATCCCTTCCTTTGATGATTTCTCTACTCTGTATTGTGCATTTCCCAATGCACAGAGTTTTAAGACAAAATAAAGGAAGAGTCCTCCTTCTTCTCAATTATTTTATATGAATTGATAGCATATTTATTTAAATTTAGGGATTCAAAATCATGGCCTGTGTCTGCAATTAAGTTGGGTCAGCACTGAGTGATGCTATGGAGCTCTTGTGTAGCTTTTATATAGTGGTGGACTTGGCAGTGCAGTGTTCATGGTTGGACTCAATCTCAAGGGTCCTTTCCAAACTAAATATTGCTAGGATTCTACACAATCAGGTAAAATGCAGATACTCTGGCTTACAAAAATGTTATTACTTGCTGCAGGTCAGTTTGTTTGAAAAGTTGTCCTAATTGTGGTAGTGCATAAAAGAGAGTGCAAAGCTTTGGGGAGATACAGGGACAAGGCCAAAACTTGGCTGTTAAACATGGGCCAAGTAGACTTTCTTAATGATCTTTACAATGAAAAGGAGACAGACTTCAATGGAAGCTGATTGTTCTGCTGAGACTGATAAAGGATGTCCCACATGTCTGAAAGCCTTGTATTCAAATTTATGGGTTCCTCTACCACTGCATTTTCTGTGTAGCCAAAACATTATCAGGTAATTAGTAAAAATATCTAAATTCTACTTTTTGAAAGAGTAAACAAGATTCAAAACTGACATTTGAGCAGTGCATCGAATACAAACTTTGATGTGGCTTAAACAGACATGAGTATTATTGGATGTACCCTGTTCAATGCATTGTTTTGACAGCTTATCCCTCAGAGTCTGACTGAGCTGTAACTCTTTTATACCGAGGCTTCTTCCTTGCATGTTGCCTTAAGGGAATGAAAGATTGGTTTGTAACAGCGGATGGGGAGCTGAAGGTCGGGAGTAAATTCTGTTTACTAAAACATATTCTGGTGCTTAATCTAATGCTGGGTGAGCTCACTCACACAGCAAAGTTTAGAGAAAGAAAGGAGAAAAACCTTGGCAACTTCATTAAAATGATTGGTGGTATGTGCAGGAACAGAAGAGAAGGACAAAGAAAGGTCCTGCTAGTACAACAAGGGTAAATACTGGAGAAGATGAATTTTACTTTCAAAATAATAACTGTGTTCTGGTCAAGTATACCCATAAATCTGTAATATAGCCTAGGGTTTCAGAACTAAACCTTTTTTACTTCCTGAAATAAATTTTTGAGAGTATTTCCAGAGATCTTTTTAAGAATCCAACGGAGGAAAAACGGGATTGGTATGTACAAATTTATTCAGCAAACTGAAATTCCATTTTTCATCCCTCATTCAATTTATATATTTGTAAAGATCTTTCTAACACCAGTAAATTGTTATTCAGTACCACGTTACAATTTTTTCAGGATTGTCCACTGACCTGAAAAAAGTATGGTCTACTAAAACACCTGTTTGGAGACGTAATGCAAAGATTGTTTCCATTATTTAACATAGGAGGCTTTGAGTTTAGTTGGTTGAGTCTTTAAAAGTATGGTACAGGTTATTTCATACTTTTCTACAAACATGGTGGGTTTTTTTTATTTTATGAGCATAGTGATCACAAAAAGTTCAGTGTGGGAAGGACAGGGACACCATCCTTAGAAATATGCTGTCTAGAAAGTATCTGTGGAGAGGGTCTCTGCCTTCTGCCAGCAGCACACAGGCACAGTGTTTGTCTTGCACTCTCTGAGCCCCATCCAGCACTGGTGCCAGCCCAGTGGCAGATTTGGTTCATGGCTGCCCTGCTGAGCCTGTGTGCAGCCTCCTGCCACTGTCCTGATGTCTGCTAATTGATAGAATCAGACTTACACATTGCTGGGGGGAAGTTTTTCAACTACTTTTTGGTCAAATTGTAGGTGACACAGATCCTGACATATTTAGCACGAGGGGAAATGACTGCCAGGTCTCTTGAGAGGCTGCTTTGTAATTGCTCTCACCGAAGCATTGTTATTATCACTAATAAGAGGGCTGGAGCTGAGAAACAGTACTCATGTTTGGGAGCTGGATGTGCAAGGGGAAATGGAGTAAGTAAGGAGATGTCAACGGTTGTCAGCACCCAAATTCTCCTGTGGTGAAAATACAGGAGATGGAATGTTAATTGCTTTCCTGGAAGATTCTTTCTAATATGGGAATTGCTCATATGAGTATTCTGCAGTCCTACAAGCTCTATTTGAAATTCAAAACGAGCTTTTCTCATCAGTGCAAGCCAGCCAGAGTGACTTTTAATTTCATGTTACCCTACAGACTTCCACCAAATGTTAATAAGTGATTGTACACAGCACGGGTGTTTGAAGAAGCCACTCAGAAAAGGTTGCAGAACCACGTTGTGCTATAATTTGTATCGAGATAGTGTCCTGGGACCCAAAATTAATTTGGTTTTTTTGCAGTTTGTTTTCTGTGTGCTTTGCATTTTAAACTACTTTTATATACAAATCCTTCACTGCCTCAGCAGGTCACAAATATTTAATCTCTGTGGTATGGAGGGAGAAGAGATAGAGTGGCTGCCAGCCGTGTGTGCACCTGCAGGTCAGGGTGCTGGTGACTGAGATGAGACAGGAGGATATTTGGAGCCAGTTGTCTTAGGCTCTGTGTAGATACCTGATGGCAGACAGTAAGTGAGATAAGAAATTTATGGTTTGAAAGATGAGGTAAACAATGAAAAAAATGAAGAAATTCACTCCAGATGACACCAAGTGTTACGCAGTACCCACTGTACATAGCAGTGCCTTTTCAGCATCGCACACAGATGCCACAGCTGGTACAAGGGGCTGCTCTTCTTTGCCTCTGGTTTTCTGCCTGATGGTACCAGCAGCAGTTCTACCTGTGCTTTGGGGTTCAGAGCCCACCGCTCACACCTGGGCCAGCAGGGCTGAAATGAGTGCAGCTAACTGTGAAAAGGAGTTTGAAAGGAACAAGTGTCCCTTGTGCTCTGCTGCCCCTGGGCTTGGGTGGGCAGGAGCCCCTGGCAGCCCCCAGCTCTCCTTGCCTTCCTCGCTTTGCCAGCTCCTGGAGGAGCTGTTGCTGCACTGAGGGCAGAGCAAGACACCCCCTGCCCTGCAACATCCCCACTCCTGCAACCATCCCACGCCGCTGCAGCTTTCAAACTCGCGCTGCTCTGATGGATTAAAACCCAGTAATAATTTACTGATCCGTGAAGCCTGAGATTTCATCCGGGAAATGAAAGAAACATTCACAGGATTATGCACTCCCACCATCCTATATCATCAGTCTGCCCTCTGGATTTTTTCAGGTAGCAGCTATATGGGGATTGTGTAGTACATAGAAAATAAGAAGTTGAAACCAAGCAAGGCTTTCAAATGCTTAATTTGAAAACAGAAATGAGCATGCAATTTTTCCTGATTTTCATGTTCCAAAATAAGTAACAGGGATGAAAACAAGTTCATTTTCCTCCTCAGACACTTCAAGTTATGTTTGCCAGCAGAAGTCCCAATCATACCTCTGGCCTTTTTTTCTTTTTAATAATGATATTGCAAAGAACTATATTTTTTATCATGTAGGCTAATGTTTAGTTTGCCTAATTCATACACAGAACTCTAGATTCTCAGGAGAAAGAAATTAGAATAATGTAAAAATGCAGTGCATGTCAAGACATCTTGAAAGAGATGGAAAGCCTTAAATGCTGTTTTAAAAATGGTTTTTATCTAGAAAATCAAAGAATTTTGAATTAAGTAGCCTTAGAAGATTTTAAAGTTCTGCATGTTCCTTAAAAAGCATATATTTTATGTGAATTACTACCTATACAATGTAGATCCTTATATTTCAATTAAATTTACATCAGAAATGTATTAACATCTAAATATGAGCACAAAAGAAGTACTTATTTGTGGAAGTATTTTTTACCAAAACTAAAATAGTAGACACCAGTTTACTAATTTTAATTCTACCAAAATTTGAATGTCCAAGCCTTGCTCAAACTGGAGCCTTTTACTGCTGCCAAGAATCCATAATCAGGAAAAGGAGCCTCTCTCACCTATCTGACTGTTTTTGCAATGACCAAGTGTCATGTGTGACAAACAGCTGGCAGTGAGCAGGGGAGCTGAAGACTGGAGAACAGGACAAGAGTCTGAGTCAAATGGATCACTGGCTGCAAGACAGACCACAGAATAACTAATTTGCTCACTCAGTAATTTATGTAAGGATTTTAACTGCCTTGTTTTTATTTCATATCATTCTCAGTATATGTTGCATCTTCTTTTTATGTATATTCTAGATTTGCTTTAATATCTTTTAGTCTTTTTTTTTTTCCTGCCTGAAAGCATGGTAATCTTTCACTTTCAAAAAAGGTCAAACCACCTTTTTTGTCTGAGATCTTAAACAAGAATCCCCAGTCACTCTGCAAGCTGGTGCCTCCCCCATGCATTGCAGTGGGTTATGAAACCCAGAAAGTAGTGGTATGCATCTTTATTTCAATATTGTAACCAGTTGTTGCACAGGTCATTTTACCACATTCCTGCTATAGGCTGCTTGAACCAGAACTCACTCCTGGGTTCATTACTGAAGGAGAAGAATCAGATGAAAATGCCTCTGCTCTGTGTCCATGGCAGTTGACAGAGGGCAGGAAGCCTCAGGATCCTCTCTTCCTGCACATCCAGCTGGCACATGGAGGAGAGATGGGGTGGGATCCTGGGCTGTACCATTGCAAGGGTTTGACCCCTGGATGTCCACAATTATCACCACAGATCACTGAACTGGCCAGCACATGCAAAACCCACACCAGGGCATGGCATAAACTGTCTTTTGTCACACTGGTGTTTGGGGAGATGGAATGGAGGATGGGTGTGTCAAAGGAGGGGCTGTTCAGGATAGATTATGCTAGAAGGAAGGGAGAGGCAAGACCCTGCTCTTGGGGGCACATCAGATAGTAGGAAACAAGGCTGTGGGAAATCACACTGGCAAAACTGTTCATATTAATATATTTGAACTTTAACCAACTACTGACCTTGAAAACTAGGAGCAAGACTTTTGTAGTAGTCATTGGAAAGATGCAAGAGGCAATAGAAATTTCCTAAAGAGGAAGCAGGTGAGTAGACACTCAGAGCCTTTCCTTCTGAGAGCTGCCTAACCAGCCCCAGGACATGGTGAATGAAAGGCTGACAATAAACACAGAGCTAAAGATACTTCTCATCTCCGGGGCTTTAATTTTACATGTACCAGGCTGTTTAAGAAGATATCCTGGCCTCTGGAAGGAAGCAATAGGAAACTTTAAACTCCAACGAGGAGATCTTTCTTGTCTGTCAGAGAAAAGGGCAACTTAATTACCCTGTTCTGCTTTGCTCAGCCGTGGTGGCGTTCCTGCTGAATACAAAGTGCTGAGCAGGAGTGAAGGCTTAATAGAAGAACCAGCACTGAGCTGATTCACTCTGTTTTGAGAAATGACTTACTCTTTAGTTGCTGGTGTCAGTTTTGCCATTAGCTCTAAGGAGAGAAGTAAACAATATTTTTCTGATGCCTCCATCAGTCCTTCCTCAAAATGCACAGCTCCTCAGCTCTTAACTGGAGATTATTGTGGTGGGGTTGAGGCATTGCAACTGCCCTGCTGCCCCTTTGCCTATGGCCAGTCTTTGATGCTGTTGAGACTTTACTGGGCCTAAAAGTTTGTTTTTTAATGAACAAAGGCTTGCTGGTTATATCATTAATCTCCTCTGTACCTTCCACCCCATTTTCTTCCTTGTCAAAGGACTCTGTAATCTCTTGCAATGATTTAAAAATTGCAAAAATAGTGATTTTCAAGTCATTGTTTCTGTAGTTAATTTTCCAAAATGTACTTTTCAAAGCTTTGTAAATTTTTGGCTTTTTCTTGGTCCTTTTTTGTGTGTTTGGGGGGAGGGCTTCTTGTTTTATTGGTTTGGTTTTGGGTTTTGGTTAGTGGTTTTTTGTAGTTTCTTTTTTGAAAGATTTTAGGTAGGATGTTCTATGTCATTAAGTCTTTTATGGAGAAAATAAAAACCAGATTCTTTTTGCAGCACACCCCAAATAATGTGAATGACTTCTATAGACATTCAGCCTTTTAAAGAGAAATTGTACAATATTATCAATGGACATGTTGTTTGAAAAGCTAACTTTTGAATTTTTAAATTTAAAAAAAAAAGAAGGATCTTAGTCTGCTATCATTGTTTTTCACCTATTCATAAATAATGTTAATCTTCATAAGTTTATTTAATTCTACTATGGACATTTTGTTATCAAAGGGAAAAAAGAAAATGGAAGTCCTTTCTGCATGTCAAAGAGCCTTTTACAGAAGACCATTTTCTTCATCTCACTGACATTTCAGACAGGGAAGTTGAGTCACTTACAAAAGGAATTCTGATGTCAGTATTGTAAAAATATTCATTTTTCTAGTGGTGAAGGTTCATAAACTTAGAAGTTCTTAAAACTTTTCTACCATCAGACTAAAACCTGTGAAGAACTCCTGGACCGAGGTACTTATTTATTATTCTTCACTTTTGACATTTTATGACCCCACACTGACTAGATGAGTAATTCTATCAGTGCTAATTCTAAACATATAATCAAACACAAAGTGTGAGTAAAAACATTGCCACTGTGGGACAACATCCCCCCAGAGACCTAACTTACACTTCCCTTCCTCTGAACCCTTCTTCTGGCTCTCATCTCTGTCCTCCACATCCTGTTACCACAGAAAACATATGGCATGACAATTCTGGGGAATAATCTCTCACGAGAACAATTTCTGTATTTGAAAGAAGCAGATAAGCTTTCAGGAACCCAAGTCCTTCTTTGGACATAAAATTGAAGCCCTGAGCTCCAGAGGTAAATCCTAGCTACTTTGTTATTAATTAGATGAGTAAATCATTTAAGACAGCTGAGAGTGGCTGGCCAGCTTGAGCCTCAGGAATAGCATGGGGAATGCTAGATAAGATAAGAAGGTGATTAGCACTTACTGGAGAAAAAAAAATAGCAGGTAATGTATTGCCTAAGGAGGAGGAGAAAATTGATGGGGGGAGGGAGGAGAGATTCCACAATGTTCCATTAAAAATGTTCCATTAGAAAGTCTGTTGACTCCCATTTTTATGGATTTGAGTTCCTACCATCATCTTCTTTGTGTTTTGTTTACTTTGTAAGGAACACCACAAAAGAGGAAGCAGTGAAACAGAATAAGAAAGCACTTCTGCTCTGTGGCCTCAGAGTTGGAAAGCCATGCTCCTCTAGGCCAGGACTCAAAAAAGATATGCACTACCTAAAAAGTAGAGACAGAACAGCACTGGAGAAGAAAAAGGAAAATAAATTTTGGTTGTGGAATGAGTCATTGTTTGAGGTGGAATCAGCTCCACAGCTGGGCAGCTGAAGGATGAGGTAGAATACATTGATTTTCAGTTATGAAAATGTCTCACAGAGCTCTTTTAGATGACTTTGGATGCATGTACCTAAAGGAGAATTGCCAATAACAGCTAAATGGGAAAGAGGAAAATTCTTTATAAGAAAATAGATATAATAAAGATTATGAAGATGTATCTTACCAAGAAACCATTATTGTAGGGAGGCTGTAAGTGAGATAAACAGTGAGACAGCTTGTTCATTATAGCATCCTGTGCATTGTATATCATAATAACTGCACTGTACTGATATTCCAGAACTTCCAAGAAGCTTTACATTGTTGTTTCTCTTATTTTCTCAGTAGGCTCCTGATTCAGGGGTGAGGTCATCCTGTGCTAATAGAGATTGGAGCACAGGATCCCTAAAATAACTTGGCTAGTTACAGTGCTGTGAAATGTCTTCTCACAATAATGTCTATTCTATAGTTTGTCTTCTGACTGTAAATAAAAGCCATTAACAAGCCTTATGAGTCAACATTTTGGCACAGCTCTGTTTACAACACACCTCTCTATATGGAGATTGTCTGATTATGCTTTATATTCTGACATTTAAATAAGCATATTCTGAGCATTTAAAAAGCTCCTTAAGAGCTCAAAGCACAATAGCACAGAATAATTTACTGTTGTTTGAGGAAGATTTTCAAACAGCTCTCCAGATGCCTCTGAAGTGAGTGTTGACTGTTTGCCTGCTGGTGTGAGGATGGTGAAGCCCAGTGTCACAAGACCTCCTCAGTGTGTGGGATCAGCATACTTCCATCAATCCACATGAGCCAAAGGCTTGGCTTTTTTCATGCTATGTGAGTTATTTGTAACTACAAAGAGTGTCATGTTCAATGGCCAGTGGCAGAGGCAGTAGATAAAATTTTAGAAATTTCATCTGTACCTCACTCAAGCGCAAAAAGCGCCCTAAAATAAACTTAGCTTTAGAAAAAGAGAGCTGTCCTGTGATATCTCATATCTGAGGATATTTCTCCAGCTCCTCTGCAGTTCCCATGTCCTTTATTGTCTCAGGGGTATTTCACAATAATAGGAATCTTCCAGCAAGAGTCTGAGTAGTGCCAGAAAAGTGGACTGAAGTGGACTGAATATCAGATCCTGGGCTGTGCAGCTTTCAGCAGTACCAAAGAATTTTAAGTCTACAGAGAAAACCTCCTTTTCCATGCTAGCAGGCCTAGGACTGAGTTTGATGATTCCTGCAGCCAGTATCACCCCATCCCCTCTAAAGCTTTGCCCCTTGCCTTAGCATCTCTACCCATCAGAAGGAGTAAGACCCACTGCTCCCGCTCGGCTAAAACCCTTCCTTGCTCCCCATTCCAGACTGAAGGCTCTTCTCCAGAGAACAGAGTGCACGACATCAACACAGACTCACCGGCAGCAATTGTCTTCAGCCAGTGTGAGTTGGTTGGTGGACATGAATCTCACAGCTCCCATGGGTCATTCTGGCCCAGGGACTCTTGCTTTGGGGATTTAACCTGGTCCTAAGCAATGCCCAAACAGGAGCTGTGCCTCTCTGCCACTCCTTGCCTGTGAGAATTGTGCACCAAAGGGTCATCAAGACTGTGAAACTTTTACAGCAAAAAGTAAAAAGGGAAAAGCAAAGTTTTCTTCAGCAGTGTAGTGCTACACAAAGTCTTCTAGTGGTGCTTGAACTGATCCAAGCAGGTCTTTTACTCACAGGGTATCTGACAAGAGCTACAGCTCTTGAGCCAGTCCCAGCTGGAGTCAGTTGGCACTCTGCTCTCAGCTGTGGCAGGTGTATGTGCCACCTTTGGCTGGCATTATTCCCAGAAATACCCGGGGAGTACAAGTGATAATGAAGAGACACAATATTTGTGTTATATGTTTTTCCCCAAATGTTTTGGTTCTTAAACTGTATCTGCTAGAGCCTCCAAAGCTGTCGTGGACCTTAAAGTTATTTCTCTATCACAGAAAACTCTACTGCTCGTAAACTACTTCTGAGCTTTAGTGGGGTCATTAGTCACTTTCTGGAAGAACACAGTTCAGTAAAGTGCACTAGGACACAAAAAATATTTCTGGCGGAAGACACCAGCATGAAGGGTGATTCACCCACAGGAGGATTACAGTAAATTACAAAGTAACCTGGAAAGCTGACAGCAGGGATGAATGCAGAAAAGCAAATGTGATTTTATATAGTAGGAACTTGATATATGTAGGGAAATTAAGATCGAGTTTAGAAAATGATGACGGAGCATAATCAAGTTACATCCATCTCATTAAAGCAAGTTTATTTTCAGCTTGTTACTTTGATATAACTTTCTTATGTTTTCATGCTATATCTTTAGTCTTTGATGAAGAAAGCTAAATAAAACTGTCCATCAAAGAAGGTTTATTTTACTCATCTTTTGAGATTTGTGAGCCATATTTACACTCCCTCAGCAGGGGATCTTTCCCACAATACCATGACCTGGAGGATTTTCTAGCCTGCAGTAGCTGCAGATACATGCCTGAGGCTGCCTCCTCTGAACCTACCACCTGTGGCTGCTGCAGGGGCAGATCAGGGCATCCTGGCAGCTCCTCCAGATGCAGGAACACAAAATGCACCATGATTAAAAAGAAGCGCAGGAGTGAAGGCTGTGCCTGTTCACATCAGGAGTGCATCAAAGAGAGTGGTTTGGGATAAGAAAGTCTCTCTTCTCCTTTGTGTCATTATCTAGAGATACATTCACACTGTGGGTCACTCCATGAATCTTACCTACTTTCCCAGAAAACTACTATCAAAAAGGCTTTGCTCTTTGAAAGCTAAAGAAAAGAACCGAGCACATAGACTGAAAAGTCTTTGTTATAAAAGGTGTAAGAAGTGGGCTCAAGTCTCACCAGGGAGTTTGCTTACAGAGGAAACACTAAAAACTCTCTTCAGCTGAGTGACAATACAGTAAGATGAGAGAACACTGAAAACCCCACATTTTGTGGATACAAAGCAGGCATGTGTTTCCTTCAGTTGTGGGAAGTAAGTCTACACCTTTTACTAGGTACTGATGATGCTCTAAAAGAGGATTTTAATAGAGATTTACACATGGCTGAAAATCTGGTCTATTTGGCCAAATACTTTTTAACAGAACTCCTCCTGCTATTACTGAGAATGCCATTACCAAGAATATGCAAACTCACTTTAGCCCAGGATCAGCCATCACTCAACTGCTTTTACACAGCTCCAGGTGAATGGAGGGGAATTGGATGTTCTCCAGTGGTTCTTGTGATTTTGGAAATCTCTTTGGCTATTAGTGCATGGATATTGCAACATCAATCACAGTATTATACCTATGCACAAGTGCTTGGAAAAAACACTGTCAGGATGTTTCTTTGTTCCTATGTATATTTAATAACACATTCCCTCCTGAGCTGCCTCCTCTGCATAGGAGTACCTGCCTGCAGAGCAATGTGCTGTTGGATTAAAGCTACAAAACATGCAGACATCAGCAATATATTGGTTTCTGGCAGCAAGGGTTTGTCACACCTTGTTAGTAAAGAATTTCATTTTCAGCCCAGTATATTCAGTGCAGGACAGGCTGGCCCCTCAGGCTTTAAATTAACATTTTAAATGAGACAGAAGCATTCCAGGGAAAAGAAATTACCTGAAAATCACACATCTTCTGGCATATAATTCTACTCCATAATTTTGACACCTGAATTAAATCAAATTTGTATCTCTATTCCTATTTCAGAAGGATATTTTTCTAGGTTTCTGGCATAGGAATGAAGGACCAAAGGAAAGAGGTATGCAAGAAACCCAGAAAGGACTTCCATTTGCACATAACAAACATGTTATAAACACCAAAACAAAATCAAAGTTCAGTAATTATGCTAGAATAATCACCTGGACTTAGAGACAAAAACAGAGCCTAGAACACAGATGGAAATGTTTAACAAGATGAAAATTCCAAAATCTGGATTCTTTTGCGTTTCGGAAATTGTGTACTGAGAAATTTGAAATGAAAATAGATGATTTCTTAAACTTGCAAATTTACTGAAGATAATGTGGAAAGTAATTGTTTAATAATCATTACTGCCCAGGCTTTCTTGTTATTCTTTCCTTTAACCAAGGAAAAACAGATGAATCAGTGCAACTGTAGGGATTTTATAATATTTGTATGCTCTATTCCTCAGGAGGACTCATGACACAATAAGTAAATTTACCATTGTCAAGGTTTTGCATAGACTATGTCCTTCCACATTAAAATAGTATGTCTGAAGATTAATGTGCAGCAAAAAGTTCAGTTACAGACAAGACTTTAATGACATTGTGCACAGGGCTTTAATATCTTATCAACTCTGATTTTGGGGTCAAAAATGGCATCTGCCATTTTACAAACACACAAATGACAGTGCACTTTAAAGGAAGACAATTTCTTTTGTAAAACAAAAGGATAATTTAATTTTACTGGAATAAAGGGGGCATAAAAAGAAGTAGGATCTACAATCATCTAGGCCACATGAAGAGTGAAACCCAAGATAAAAACCAAACAGCTTCATATTGTTTAAATATTGGTGAAAACAAATATTTTAAGGGTTTTAGATTTCCATACCACTTGAAAATGCAGAAGGCTTGTGTCAGTTCTGTGTTCCACATTCACTCTTTGCTGTTTTCTCATGTTTTTGTAGCATGAATTCTGATGTGGTCAGAGTGATGCAGTGCAGGTGATAAAACAGAGAATTCTGTCCCTGACTTTCAGCCTTCCTAACATCGGGTGCTGGAGCTACTGATCAACAGAAAAGGTAATTTATTTACATAATGGATTATGGGATGAACAGTGGGCACAGTGCTTGTCATGATTTTCATTCCCACTTAATATTCCTTTGGGAAATGAACAGTACACAGTACAAGGTGGGAGAGGATGTTGATTCTAGTATATGTTCACACAAAATAATTTGGCACTGCAAAAATTATCAGTCCAAGTTCCAACTTTATGCATGACATCACAGTGTAAATATACTTTTAAATTCTACTTTGGTAAGAGCTTGCTAGTGAATTGCCTAGGACAGATCCACAGTTAGAGTGAATGAATGCCCATGGGGAATTATATTATTTTCACAGAAATTTTAGTCCTTATAATGATAAATATGGGGAAAAGTCAATGACTTTAAAATGCTACTGCACTACCAAGGTTCCCTTCTCTGCATATTCTGAATACTCAGGAATTCAGACTAAGGAGGTGTTGAAATCACTTCTTCTCTCTTGGGCATCACCTGGGAAAAATGAGGGTTCACTTGGGAAAGACAGCAGCACAGGGCAGGAGAGTGAGGCCAGGACCTCAATCCAGAAAACTCGCTTTTCAGGCGTTTTAGCTGCAGCTGCAGGTGAACTTAATTGAAATGGTGATTGTTCTCTGCGTCTCGTGTCTCCCCACAATTTCAGAGACGTATTTTGGAGGTTACTTCAACACAAGTAAAACATGTGGAACAATGTATTGGTATGTCCATTAGAAAATATGAGAAGCATTGCAAAGCCTGGTTTGATTTTATGCAGTGTAAGCATACATTTCTGTGACTGTTCCTCAAATCCTGATACAGTAATTCTTCACATAAGTTAGAATCTATTTTCTTCTTGCTTCATGTGATTAATCTTTTAGTGAAAGAAGAAAAAAAAAGGTTTCTTTCCACATTGATTATCATCCAACATCTTAGCTCTATGACGCAGATGAATTACCGCGAGCTTTATTTGTAGATGCACGGTCTTGGCGAGCGCAGCAGCATGTGAGAAGCTCAAGGTCAAACAGTGAGGCAGCACTGAAGGAGAAAACATGCCCTGCTCATCCTGATTCCTGTTCCAGCACCTCTCTGCTGGTTCATCATCCAAATTAGTGTGGGCACAAAGAACAGGCTTAAGAAATATGCCAAAAATCAGTGTACCTAGGCAGATGATAGAAAGCAGAGGAGAATGTACCATGTCTTTGAATGCCTCCCCCTGCCCAAAGGCAGGCTTATTTATCTCTGGCTCTGCCAGTTCTGTTGCTTTTTTGTGTAACCTGTTCTTAAAAAACAACACTGGCAATCCCTCCCTTCATTAGGCAATCTTTCCTGGGAACTGGGCTGTATATCCCAGGTCTCCAGATTTGCCTTTCCTTGCAGCAGTTCTAGGGAACTGCCATTCACATGCTGACTTGTTGTGGCTAGTGCTCCATGAGATAAGACATTGTGTGGGCTGCTGCCATCCAGGGTGTTTTGTGCCAGGGTAAGGGCTGGGGCAATGAGGGAGCCTTTGCATTGGCTGGTGAAGGATGGCTGTAAATTGTCAGCGTGTATGTAGAGGTTTGCAGATGTACATAACATAGATTCTGGCAGCCATGGCCCTTTGGCAAGAGTTAGAAGGTGCTCGGGGCTAATGGTGCTGTGGGTAGGCACAAGCCAGCAAAGAGTTTCACATGGTCTTCTGAGAGCAAGAGCCCTGGCAGCTTTGGAAGCAGAAGGGCAGTCTCAGGAGTGAGCAAGGAATAGGGGGGAAACAAAATATTCAAAAGTAGGTAAATTTTAAGATGCTACAATACAGAAATTATAGGGCTTTTTTGGAGAAAACCTAAGGGATGGTTTTCAAACTTACAGCCCTAAGAGCAGAGAATAAAATATTAATTCATAACATTTCTTTTTCTTTCTTTATTGAGTCTAAGTGGGTGCTTTCTTAATACCACCCCTTATATACCCAGTACTTATTCTGTCTAAATATCAGTACATCAGTTCATATCTGTAAATCAAGACCAAGATGTGTCTCAGAACCCATTAGCCATTCCTAGTGACTACATCCATTGTAATGAATATTATATTTTAATAATTGATGTTTCACATGCCCTATTTTTCTCTTCTTTGCACTGGGGCCTTCTCCAAATGCATCTGAAGCATTCCTGGTAAATGGAAGGTAATGATGAAGTGAAACTACAATGTGATCTTTTCCCTTTTGTTGATGGTCAGAATTTACATGTTAAATTAGAGTCAAATTTTAGCTCAGTCACTGGATTCCTCTTACAATGCTAAGGAATTGAGGTTTTGTGATGCCTTCTCCAAATTCACTGGAAAGGAAATAATGAAACATTCATGTAAGTAAATTACAGCTCCACACCCTATTAGTCATAGAACTTGAAAGTAATTTGAAATCCTGAGTATATATGAATTATTGAACAATGAGTGAAAATGAAAGAAAATGGGGACTATAACTTGCACTTCCACCATTTGTGTAAATTGCTACTTTGGTACCTCTGTTCAGTAATTTCAGGGCAGTGTTGAAAGAGCAGCAGAAACCTGTAATATTTAAAAACAGTAGGAGCCTTATTACATAGCAAAGCCAGAAGGCAGCAACAGATCAAAGATGAGAAAGGACATGAAAGGGAACGTGGATGGTTCCAGTTAGTCCCACCTGAGCTCATGGATAGGTTGAGTTCTACACCTCTTCTGGTTGCCCTCCTTCCATTGGGCTGGTGGAGAAGGACACATAAACACATTTTGTTAAAGACAGCTGGGGCAAGCTGAGAACAAAGGTGTGCCCCAGCATCATCTCTGGAACTGGACATGAACTCTGTCCAATAGTCACCCTCTATGGGATGGAAGGGTGAAAGATTTTTTTATAATAGAGGGATAGGTACTGCAGAATAGATATATAGAGGTACAGATTCAGCTTTTAGAATAGGTGTATGTGTAATCTTGAATTTTGTAAAAGGTCTTTTTTCCCGGTATTTAGGTTTTCACATATTCCAAATTTTTATTGGGAATTTTAGGACCCTTCTTTAAAATTTTCTCCTTTTCTTGGTATGAAGATTTGAGTAGCACTTTTTTTTATGTCCAACACTCAAGTCTCATTCAATTTTCTCAACTCCTTAGCACCTGTGCCTTCACTCATTAGCTCTTCATGTATCCTACAGGTTTCTCTTCTAGAATAATCTTTAATATGGGCTCTTTTTGTTGATCCTTCTAGTTACACATGAGACAACACTAACTTCTGCAGACACCATTTTCATGGTAGCATTATGTTTTAAAAAGACCAGATACAAAACCTTTCTTTGCTTAGGAATGTGTTTTTCAATTACTAACAAATTTCATTTCGTATCTATCAATATCTGATTTTCATGTCTAATTGATGTCTGGGAACTAAAAACCTTCCATTGTCATTTGTAATATTTATCTTCCTATATTGTTAATATCTTTTCTAGAAGTACTTAAGTACTTTTCTTAAGTAACCTTAAGGAATTTTTTTCTATGCTATCACCACTACTGATGAGATTACAGCAGACTGCTATTTATTTCTCTTTTCTCATTACTGTTTCATACTCAGAGATCAAATCTTGATTGCTTTTTGATTGTGGTTTAGTTTTCTGCACAGTATTTCAATTCCCAGATTTTATTTTCTGGACTTCACAAACTTCTTTTCTATTAATTTCCCTGTTGTTTCTCACTGGTATCTCTTAGTTTTCCTACATGGAAACTCATTAACCATACCTTCTATCTGATGACTTTTGCAAGAATCATTCTTTTTCCCAGTTCTGCTTCCTCTCTGCTCTCCCTTCCTTCTGGTTTTTTTTTTTTTCCCTTACTGATCAATAGCTGGGGTCTCCAAGATCCTCTACCAATCTTCTTTAGTCCATAAATTAAATTCATAGTCATGCACAGACCTCACACACAGACTTTGATAGAGTTCAAGAGAAGTCCTTTCTCAACAAAAGCTTTCTGATATTTTTCTAATGAAAAACTTTCTTTTGCTATCAAACTTTGTGCTCTTTTAATATTTATTGTTTTGACACATCACTTCATTAAATCCAGCCAAGCTTCAAATGTCTGTTCATAAATGAGTTTTCTAACCCTGTCTGTACCAGAACTGTCTCTTGGCTGTTTTCTCTGAGAGGATATGTTCGTTCAGTTTAAAGAAAAACTTAGGTTGGCAAAAGGCAAAGCTGGAAAAGGCAGACAAATTTTGCATTTGTAGTTAATTTTAGAATGAGCTGAAGAGGCTTTTTGGCAAGTACAAGCTGTACTTTCAAAATGGCCACACTGGCACAGCCTCTGTAGCACTGGAAGGGCCAAGTGGCAAGTTCTCTCTGCAGTCATGAAATGAGATACTGGCCCTTGTCTGTGAGGAGGCACATGAACCTCGGGGTGCTGTTTGCTCTGTGTCACAGGAGACCTGTGAGAGAGGGCTCCAAGCACCCTTTGGAGACCGGCCAGGCAGCTCTGTTTGCCAGTCGAAATCAACCCTTCACAAACAGGTTAGCTTGTGCAAGTTATCTGGCACCTAGACAAAAATCAGGCTGAGAGGAAACAGGAGTCCTTTGTGAATTCTCACAAATAAGAAAGGAAACTAATTTAATCAAACACTAGAAAACAGATAGCATGAGCAGTTTCAGTTTTAAGCCAGAGCAGTCTTACTGAACCAGCTGTAAGAATATGAATACAGATTTACCCAGTGACAACTTATTAGATATCTTTTGCAGAATCATTGTGCCATTTTTTGATAGTTAATTAAGTCCTTTAGGTATCAGGGCTCCAGGAAGTGACAAGACAGCTTGTGAAAAAGCAGCTTGGGCAGCTCAGGTGCTTGCTGCTTGGTATTTACAGGATACCTTTGGTTATTCCAGGTGAGATGGACTGCACATTGCAGTGCATACAGGGGCTAGGTAGGACTGGCAATTCCTTCAAGAAAGGTAGAGGTCTAAGAGTCTCGGAGAAGAGGGGGAATATCTTACTTCTCCTTTTACCTGTATGAATATAATGTATGACTTGATTTGTAACATGAAATTTCTGTGCATTCACTTCCAGTGTGACTGAAAAAATAGCTGTAATGCTGCTGATTAAAAGTATGACCTTAAAAATAAAAGTGCACCAGAAGTTTTACTCTCCAACTCACCAAGGACATTGATCAATGCTCAGCAAAGTCTCTTCATCTCACCTCTCACCTCACCTCTCACTGTCACCTCTGGAGAAATCACAGAATTACGGAGTAAGTATCTGGCTTCCTCCTTGATTAGGCTTTCAACCTCATTGTGCAAGCCCAGAGAAGAAGCAGCAATGATGTAAGTAGGTAAATTAAAGACTGAGAGCACTTCTGGTCTCTGTCCCTCCTACTTTGTTTTTCCCACTCCCAAATTAAGAAAACGTAAACCAGAACTTTAATGAGGATCAAGGGGTTAAACCAGAACATGACTTTTAGACCTGAAATGGGACTTACCTTGATGTTTTCTGTTCACCAGACTTTTATGACCTGAAATGAGGTTGTGGGAATTCAGTTTGCTTCCATGGGGCATGACATCTACAGCATGGATTTTTCTGTTGTTATTTAATTTAGCACTACAAAGCACCCGCCAATCCTATTTGAGGCTCCGTCAATGCTCTTAATGTTGCCCCTGTGGATAGGCTGTTTATTTCAACAGATAGTGCTCAGAGGCTGATAAATTTAAAATGTTGATGCTCGTGTTTGAGATTACACCACCAGTGCCAAGCCAAAATAAGACTGAGTTAAGTGGAGCCATTAAAAACATAGGATATTATTGCTGGAAAAATTCTGTTTCCTCTTTCAGCTTTTATTTAAATGACAGTACATGCAGCTTACTGAAATTAGTAGAATGAGATGTTTTCCTTTTTTTTTTCTTCATTATTTGTTTTCTATGATCAACATTTCACAAAAAGTGAAAATAGTAGCAGAGGCCTTTTTTCATTCCTTATTTTCAGACACTGGACATGCTAGCACCTGTGTGTGAAGCAGTGCTCACCTCCCACTACACAGTCCCAGAGGGCTGTCCAAGCTTCTACCTGCTGTCACTCAGTGCATGTACTACCCAGACACTGGACACTGTTGATGGTGTGGAGTAGGGCAGGGCATTCAGTGGTGGTACATGGCTCACTGCTGAACCATCACATCAGCTGGTATCAGTTCTGACCCCTAACCCATATAAATCCTATTTAATATAGGCCTATTCAAGAATATGAAAGAAGATGGGCATAGTGAAGATAATAAGAAGAAAAGGAAGTATTATGCTCACAGCAATGCTATGGGCCCTTGCTGTGACATACACAGTGCATAGTTGGTGCTGTAGGGACACCCTTATTTTACGTGTGATATGCCAGGAAACTTTCCCAGCATTGTTCTGCAACCCCCCACTGCAATTCTTTGGCAGCACCTTGCTTTTATTGTGGTGAAATATCTCTTTATACAAAGTGCCCAGGGACACAATGGAACATTAGTCTCTACCAGGAGGCAAGTATTAAATACCATGCATGAAATAGTAGTCAACAGTACCCAAATGGATTCCCATGGGAGAGGGAAATGTTTCCCTGTTTCTCCAGCGCAGGTGTAGGCACAGCAGTACCGCCTTTCTGATTCTTCCTCCATAAAAATCCCCAAAAGCCAACCAGTTCCCTATTTTCTGGGGGAGGAACAGCCCTTTTCTCCTCTAAAATGCATCTGATGCTTGCTGATGGAGGAATATCCAACTCAGTCAGTGACTGAAGCTTTGAAAGCAGCCCTTTTTGCCCTGGAAGTTAATTTAAAATGAGCTGCATTTTTGATGCTGTCAGAAAGCTTGGCTGGTTAGTCCTCAAAGGTTACGAACAACAGAAGAGAAGGGAGGGTTCCTGTTGTGCTATGGCAACTGTCACAAACTCGTGTACACATTAGCAAGATCAAACGTTTGCTCAGCCTGGGAAAGAGCAGGTAAACACCACACTAATCCCTCTGGAGCTGTGAGACACACGGGCTGCCAGCATGCACGGCTTTCGGCAAGAGATGCAAGAAGTCAGGCAGGATTCGTTTCTCTCCTTGCAGTTTATTTATTCAAGGTTTGTGCTTTGCAAGGCTGCCCCACTTGTTCCTTGTCATGCAGCTGTGCTGACTGAAGTACAAAGGAGTGTAGCACAAAGGGAGGAGGAAGCTTCAAGAGGTCAGCTTTGCGCTAGAAAAGCAGAGAGAGAGCAAGCTGATAGCGAGGTACCAGGGACCTGTAAGTCCTGGCTGCAAGCTCTGCTCTTCCTTAACCACCAGACCTATCTGGCTCCAGCAATGTGTTCCCAAAGAGCTCAACTGGGGGCTGAGGATGCATTTATAGTAAGGGTAAAATGCCTTTGCATTTATAGTAAGGGTAAAATGCCTTTGAGCTGATGCAGAAAGTACATCCATCATCGTAAGTGATTTGGTGCTTGAATCAGGGTTTCCCCATGGACACCTTCTTTCCTTTGGCATCCAGGCTCCAAAGGCTGGGTTTTGGTATGATCCCCGAAAACTTAAAAGGATACTGTTTAACTTGAGTGAGAGATGGCTTAGGTTAATTTTATATCCTCCTAACACTACTGAAAAAGGCCTGTGAATCTGTACTAAAATCTGATACAGTACTACAGGCTGTGCAGAACACAAGCACAAAATTGCTATTAGCCTTGCATGCAAAATTATTTTCAGGCCATATGAATTAAAAGAAAAAAAGACTCTGAAACGTTACTAAGTATTGAGGTGGACATCTCAGAGGTGCCTTCACTTTGAATCAAGCCAGGTGTGTGCTATGGAGGAAAAAAAAAGTCCTGAAGAACTGAAAAGGCAATATGAGATTCTGATGACGCTGGAAAGCTGCTTCCTTGTTTGTCCAGATCTATCAGCATCTAAGGAGCAGTGGCTTGGCTTAGCTACCTTGGAATATGTTAAGAGAGACTCATCTCTATGTACATTGTTTAGGTTTTCTTTTAAGTGTCTTTCCAAATTTGTTTTCCTAAAGGCTTAATCAAAATTTTATAAGTAAGGAAAGATACATTTAGCAGAGTCTACTGGGCATTAGTGGTCAGTAAGGCTGCTAAACCTGGAGGAAATGCTGCTTCCAGAAAATGAAGATGTTGAAATGAAAAAGTGTGCAGGGGGAGACTTGCCCCCTCTATCCATCCTGCTGAGCCAGACACAGCCAGGGATGCAGGACAGGCAGTGGCAGTGGAGCTGTTGTTAAAGCTTAGTGGCCAGGACATTTAGATAAGGTACAGAAGAAAACCAGGCTGCATTCCTGTGTCCTGCAATGTTTACAGTTACAAGTGCTTCCTGAGACAACAGAGAGAAAAACTAATTTGGTTTTCTTAATCTGAAGGAGATGATACAGACACTGCTTCACCCAAAGAACCCAGGTGAAGATGCAAAATTACACATGCCCAGAGCTAAGGAGAGCTGGGCCATTCTGCATTGAAAATGTGTCCTCAGCTGAGGGGCAATGGATAGAGGGGATAGTGAGGAAAATTCTTCCCTGTCTGAAACGAAGGGAGTTTTGGATTGGAAGTGCAGGAATGTGTCTCAATCTGTGAAATTTCTTAAACTGCATCAAAGGCATTGATCAAAGTCCAAAATTTACTTTTCTTTCCTTGAATCCCATGGTCTGTTGCTTGTGTGGAAAAAAATATGGGTTTTGTGCTCTTAAGGGGAGGAGATAATGAAAAATTCAGAGGGCTCACAGCCTGTGGTAAGGTTGATAAACTGGCTTCTAATTAACTGCCAGTTCTGAGAGCAGAGAGTCTTCATGCTGCAACCTGTGACTGCAGTGAGTCTTGCTCTGCAGTGCTACAGCCACCTCACATGGTAAGAGGATGGTAGATGACTCAAAACAAAGCAAAAAAGCTTCAAAATTATTTTGGTTTATTTTTTACTTTAAAATGTGAAAACTGAAACTGGCAAATCTTTAACTTTGTATGAGTCCTTTTTCTAAATCTTTCTAGCACATAGTAAGTAAAAGGGACTTTAGGCTACACCTCTTTACCATTACCTCTGCTACAACTTGAATCCAGAGAAACTGGTGAAGGTTTTTTGAAATAAAATGTCTGAACACCCTCAAAAAGCAGTGATATAGTCCTGATATGACAGGTGATCCAGTTTCTATTTCGCTGTTTACTTTGTAAGCAGGGAAAGCTTTGCTCTTACAAGATTTTTTTCTTACAGTTTTAACAGCAAGATGAATGTATGGCACTTTGTGAATGTGACAGCTGAGTTCCGTTTCACTGCTCTTTAAAATATTCTCTGCTTTCTCTCTGTTTAGGAAAAATCAAGGAATTATCAGGGATTTGCTTTTTCCTACAAATGCAAATGCATGGGATGACAGCTGAGCCTCACTGATTTAAGGCTTCACAGACCTGTCTTGTAAACATTAATGACATTTGAGTCATCTTGTCTGCCTCCTCACAGCCACACAGAAAGTATTAAATGTTGGGGCAGTGGGGGAGGCAGGGGAACCCTTTGGTGTAAGATGCTGTCCACAGCTGTCATGAAAGTTCAGTCTACCTTATAAGATTTATTGAGTTTGGAGACCTTTTTTATCTGTTTCCTACCTATATAAAATGAATAAAAAAAACAGACAAGAAAGATTCCTAATAAGGCAGTCCAGACCTGAAGAGCAAATTAAGGTCAATTCCTGAACAAAACTGAAGCATGAGCTGCTTTTCTTTTTCAAGTAGTTTTACTTATGTTAATAGCCACGGTTCCTTAATTTATGAATAATTCATGTGTATGAGTCTCCACAAGACTTAAGCCTGCAGGTTACAAACTTGTATTAAGCACTGAGTGGCTTAAAATATATATTGGTAAAGAAGTACAGAACAACTTTTATTTCATGCTAAAGACAATTGTTGTGCAACAGTTAATTATTGTGAATAAAGATGGTTAAACAAACACCATCTACATAAGCAGAATGTAGTAAATATCTTCAATATGCATTCAGCCTGCTGTATTGCATGTTGTGCCTTCATTTTATGCAGGCAAATTTTAAGAAGGATGTGACTACATTCCTCTGAAGGAAAATGCACACACATTAAGCAGTATATATCAAAGGTTTTGGCAGAAGAATGATGACTCCAATTTAAAATATTATTTATTTTTTCTTTATATCAATTTTTATGTTCTCTACACTCCTGAGCAAGGTGAGCCACAATTCTGGAGGCTTTGTTCTGGTGATGTTTCTTCAGTGGTGGCCATTCCTGGTGATTCCCACCACCTCAGTGACAAATGGAGAGCAGTGTCAGCATCTCTGGTTCCCACTCCCCACCACTGATGTCTGTTGGCATCATTCAGGATATTGTACAGCTTCACAAAACAGGGTCTTCAACATGCATGAGGAGTCTCACCTGGAAACAGAATCCTAGGAGGTCCTGTCTTTATTTCAATCAAAGTTCTCCTGAAAGTGAAAGAGGCAGCTTGCAAGACCTAATGATCTCTTCCATTTTCCTTAGCCATCAGTCCACAGTCACTCCTCTCTGCTTCTGGGGGTTTTCCCACCCATTGTTCTTCCATCTGCTACTCACAGATCATGGAAGCAGGGGCTCAGCAGGAGAGCACAGCATGGAGGCAGAGGTCAGGCAGGGAAGGGAAAAATAATGGAGAGTGAAGAATAATGAGGAGGGTTACGAGTCAGGGAAGAAGAAGAAGCAGAGACTGTCAGAAGGTGGGAAGGGAACGTCCCAGTGCTTGTGGGAAGCCTGTGAAGTTCCATCTGTCTGTACATGGACATGCTGAAAAGGAGGCTGAAATGGCACCTCCTCAGTAGCATGACTGCTACAGATTTCAGTCATGACTCGGTGAGGGCCCTGCATCAAGTAATTCTGTTCCACCTTAGCACACATTTGTTGAGTTCATTTTGAATAACTGACATGTGACAGACTGATCACATGCTAAACCTCTCCAGGAAGAGCTGAATGAGTGTTTGTCTGGGTTTTTTTTTAATCTATATACCATATCTGTTACACACTCTGTGCCAGAAAAGTATTTAGTACTGCACAGCAGGATGTGTGTTTTGGAACTAGAGTGAGTGAAAAGAGGTCATCTGCACTTAGCAATGACAGGTTGCAGTGGATATAATCCAGCCCTTTGCGCTCAAGAGTTTGTACTTTTGAAAGGCAGCTGTACTCAGAGCAGTACTGTGACATTTCCAACAAATAAAAAAAGCCTTCAGCCCAAAGACAGGTTGTTCCTGTCAGCCTATTGAACTTGGGAGTATGAATACACATTCAAATAGCATTGCATGAAGCAATGCAGCTCCTTGGGTGAGAAGCCGTGGCATGGGAGAGGAGAAAGCAAACTGGAAATTGTTTGTAGTCTCACCTCCACAAGCTTTCTTTAACCCTGGGTCCTTGCCATGAGTCAGGGGTTGGGGAACACTGCACCCACCAGCTACAAAACCCCTGCCCTGGTGGCCCCAGCCAAAGGACCTCTGGTCTTTTGCTCCATAATTTCTGGTGAAACCATTAGTTTTATCTCTTGTATTTGTCCTCTTTGTCTCAGTAGCCCAGTAACTATATCCCATTCTGTGCATCTTACACCACAAGTTGAAATTTGTCTCCTGCCAGTTGGTGCTGTTTCAGTTGTTCACCGGGCAATGCCTGAAAGCTCCCTATGCGCTCATGACCTGCTCTATTAAAGAGTTGTCCCTGGACAGTAAGGGCAGGCTTTAATGACATTTGGATGCTTTCTGCTCTGAGTAAAGGATAAGACATGGATATATCTGACAAATGATCAGGAGGGGAGGGATCTGTATGTGCTTGATCTCATTAACAACATGAAGTAAAGAACTGAGCTCTCCTTGATCACCATCAGGCTTAAAAGGTCAGGCTAGGGATTATGGCTGTGAAGGCATCCAGAGACTCGAGGAGATTGTTACCAAATTGTAGGCATTGTTTTCCAGTACCTGTTGTTTAATTTGCAGAGCAAATTAATGTATTTGGTATTGGTATTAATGTATTCTTCCCCTTTGCTGGGTGCTTTGCTGACCCCTCTCCTCCCTCTTTACACAGACACACAGGGGAGATGGGGGGTGTGAGTGCATGGATGATTGGGGTCATGTTGGGAAACTGTCTCCACCACAGGTATTTTTCTGACCTCAAGTAAATTGTATAGCCTTCTTCATCCAATCCTCCCCCTTTCAAACAGTACTTTATGTCTGCCCAGCATATTGCAGCAGTGTACCAAGATACCTAAACTGCCTTTTAACCCCTGTGAGACAGAGGTTATATTAATCCCAGTGAAGTGTGGCATTTATATACCTTAGGACTTCTTGGTTAGGTTTTTGATACATGACACTACACTGAGCCATATAAATGCTCCTTGTAACCAGTGTTTTAACATTTTTCACTTTGGAACCCCTGAAATATTTCAGAAAAGGTACAGACAGTTTCACAAATGTCCCAGATGTAGGTTGTATGTATGTGAATGTCCTTTCCTTAGCCAGCACTCCCTTCAGTTCACATACAGGTCAAACCCTCCTTCAGTAAGTGCATTATAATAGGCAATGTCTTTCTTTTTGCTTGTGTTTTTTTCCAGTGAGCAATACATGATATTGAGGCAGTAAACAGCTTAGCACAGGCAGAGAGAGGAAAAAAAACCCAGCAGTGGTGGTGGGGCGGGGGGGGGGGGGGGTCTAGGTAATGTCAGTCATTTGAGGAGTCCATGGTGGGCCTGCCCAGCCCCCTGCCTGGGGGGAAGGCTGTGTACTCACAGCGCTGCCACACAGCCACAGATGTGGGCACAGTGCTTGTGTGCTTCTCCCCATACAATTTAGTGTCCCCAAGCCACTAAATTGGTTCACTGTGTGAATCATGGATTATACTATCCGTCTTTCCTTTCTGGAAGTATGTTTTCACTCAAATGTCATGTAAAGACTCTTTTTTTTCTTTTTATTATCTGCTTGATCTTTCTGTTGATGGGTCTGTTGCTTCTAACTCCAATGACATTCAGAGTTGTGCAAGTGCTTTGCAAACATGGGAGAAGATGAGTCTCTGCTTGAATGAGATTACAATCTTCGAAGGCAACAGCAAACACTGAGCATGTGGATAACTCCTGAAAGCACATCTGAGAAAAGCTGGCTGAAAAAAGCCATGGTTGTCAGGAGCAAAGTCTGAAAATTCCAAACATTTAAAAACAAATTAAATTCTCTGATTTGTCTTAAATTAGCTTTATTGTGTGTATTATTCTTTGTGCTTTCTTGTGAAGTATTGTCATAGTGTCTCAATGTCTTTTCCACTGATTTATCAGAGACTGAGATTTTAGGAGGTAAACATTTGTGTAGCTGTTGTGGTAACTATGTCAAAATATTGGATGAAAAACAATTAAGCCACTCAACCTTTTTACAAAATAAGAAAAACATTATTATTATTTTGTTGCAAGGAATTTTGTTTTGTGGAAAAAGTACCTCTTGCCAAAGTAACTTATTGAGAAAAAGCCAACTGTCTTTTGTGGCTCATGTGTCTCAGAGAGCCTTCAGCCTGTGCAATGCAGAGCCTGGCCCTGAGGTATGAGGGCCAGTTTCCATCCTTTGACTGGCGCTGCTGCCAGGCAGCTGCTTGTACATTGTTCAGTGCTGGTGAGGCAGCTCCAGCCCAACCAGAGTCAGGGAGACCTTTCTTATTATAACCAAATCCTGGCTTTTTTCCCCCTGCTGTGTAGTCTGTGACATAGAGCACAATTTTTTCATGTGTGTCACTTTATTTCCAGCAGGGAATGTACAGAGCAACTGTATACTTCCACATTGGGATTTAAGGCTCTGCCCAGCAAATTAAAACAGGTTAGGTAGGAAACTTGGTTGTTGGCTTGGAGGTTGGAAAGCAGCTCAAGCACTATACACAGCACTTGACCTGCATCTCCTCAGCACTTCATCTTGTGTTCCTGTACCATCATTATACTCTGGGGGTTTTTCAGCTGAAAAAATGTGAAGGTTTTGTCAGCTGCATTTTTTCCTGTGGTAGGAGGGTGGTGGTTAGTTTGCAACACCTGCAGGGTACTGCTGGCATGTGGAAGCATTTGTGGATGGAAATCCCAGCTTAAACTGGAGGACAGAGCAGAAAGAACCAGTCTGATGCAATCACAGCCATCCTGTCTGCTGGAACTGGGCCTCACCTGTGGCCTCTCCCAAACCTTTCTCAAGAAGGATTTGGGAAAATTTTATCTGACATATACAAAAACCCCACCTGGAAGCATGTTAACCATTCTCCAGACACATCCAAATACGGGATAAAACTTGCCTCCTGGCCTTGTGAGCTGTTGGTGGGGATACTGTTGATGCCTGTTTTGAGGATCAGGATGGGACTGCCCTTGGCACCAAGTGTAGGCATGGATAAGGAAAAACTCAAAATGTCTTTCAATTGTTACTTTTCTAATTATTTTTAAATTTATCTCTTTTTTTTTTTGTTGATATGTTGTTATCCATTGCATCTGGATTGGTCTTTGAAAATGACCAATTTTCTTCATTTTGAGCCTTCCTGAGTGCTCAGTTCTTGGCAAGCACCATTAGCCTGCAGGCAGCTTTTCCTCTTTGCTACTCTCTAATCTATAAGATTATCAGTTGGCTAATGATTTTATTTTCTTATTCCTCTCTAGACATTTTTTTTCTGCTGCTCTTCAACACTGGGAAAATGCTGCAGGGTAAACTTGCTATCCTAACTTTGTATCACATTGGAAAATTAATGGAGAATACAAACAATGACTACCTTTCTGACAGAGAGACAGTGGACCTGTCTCTAACAAGCCCTTGGCAAGAGCCTTTCATTCCTTTTACCTGTCCCATTTCAATCAGGTTGCTCTTTCTAAAGGGAATTTTCCCCGACCGTGTGAGCCCCAGGAACAGTCTAGCACTGCTATGCCTTGCTGTGATGGATTTACATTAGCTGATGCTCTGCACTACTGCCCAGGACAGAGGATAACCAAGCAGTGTTTCTCATGCACCATTTAGATGATTTAAACATTTAAAAATTTACATTGGCCTTCTTTTGATGAATTCCTCATCTGCATTCCATAAAAGAGCCTCATTAGCTTGGGACTGAAGCCTTATTTACCTACCATTTATTTTTCAATATTTTGCTATCCTTCAATAGTACATTAGTGCTTCCCACAGCATGACCTGCCACCAGCACTGCCCTGGTGAGCTGACAAATTTCAGGGACCCTGCTGCAAAGGGGACAGGGGCTTTGGAGGGCAAATGAGGGCAGTCTTAAGAGGATAATGGTGATGCTTAGCCACAATGCAACAGAGCAAAGAAGGCTTTTTCAAAAGAACAGATTGAATAAATAAGACATTATTAGAAGATCCTTAGCCAACACATTTCTTGTTATTATGAAACCTAAGATCAGTGTAATCCTTAAAAGGCTTTTAGTTTCTGTTTAGAAGCACCTGCCCCCTCTCATGGCCCTGAAAGGTAATTTTCCCTAGAAGACAGATTCCAGTTTTCCTGTATCAGTGAGTCTTACACTGTATCTACATCTAGTGGATCTCCCACAACATTGCCACTGGCTTCAGTGTGGGTGCTGGGAGCATGCAGCTTTGCCTAGGAAAGTGAGGTGCCCTGGCTATGCCTGCCTGGGAATGCCCTGGTCACACCAGCCTTTGACCCATCAGTCAGCAGCTAAGTCTGATAAATCTGCAGCTGTCCATGTTTACAAACTCTAACTCAAATAAATAGGTGTGGGTGTCTCTGTGCAGAATAGCACCACAGGAGCTCACCTGAGCCTATGCAGTTATGCTGGTAACTTACCTCTGGTTTTCTTACATGGATCAGTGTTGGTACAGTTATTAGCTCAGTATCACCTCTGTGGTGCAGTTAATATTCTCAGCGCCTTAATATGTGCACAGCAGAAAAGAGAGGGAGACAGGAGGAGACAGAGACAGTGCAGCTCAGCTTAATTCTTCTATTTTATTTTTCAGAGATCATTACCATTAAACACCATTAGAAGATCTGTGTCCCACTCCTCACCTCTACCCTACCTTTAGGTACATCATTCTGCACATTTCTTGTTCCCCTTCTCACCTGTTTTCCACCCTACCCCAGTGTAGCTTAACTACTTATTCATTGGCTCTTTGGGGGCTGGTGCATCACAATGCACACCTGGGGGGCTTCAAACATGGACAGACAATTGTTCCTCAAGGAATATTGTTGTTTGGGTAATTCCTCAACGTGAATGCACTACACAGCCACTACACGGAGTAGGTGCCACTCTGACTGTACCACACACCCATGGGAGGGGGCACAAACACCCTTGTGACAGCAAAGGCCAGCTCTGTCACTGCAGTGCAATACTTTCTTCTGTGTCCCTCTCCTTGCTGCCTGTGCTCCCTGCTTGGCCCTCCTCCTTCACATGTCAAGCACATACATGTGACTGGCTGCACTCCATCTGTCTCCGTGGTTCAGGAGAGCACCTCACCCTTGTCCCCCACACTGCTGAGTGGGGATGGTGCTGCAGCCCTGGAGTAGCTCATCTCCCAAACACCTGCACTGCTGTTCCAGAGCCAGGGATGAGCTGCAGCTCCTGCAGCACTCTTAACTGCCCTAGCCAAGATGTTCATCAGCATGGCCCAGCTGCTTGCCAGAGCTGCAGCAGATGCCTTTGCCTGTTGGGATGGTGGCACAGGCTCTGCAGGGGGTGAAGAAGCCCCTCTTTCTTGAGGGTCCTGCAGCAGTCAGGGCAGGCTTTACTAGAAGCAAAGCTGAAGGAAAAGACTCCAGGCACACACAATCACCTGGCTGAGCAGTTTTTGTATCATTGTCAAATCCAGACGTTCAAACAGCAGGAGACAGACTCTCAAACTCATGAGGCTGGCACAACCTTGGGATTTTTTTTAAAAGCCCTTAGTGCCTTTCTTTTTGTTCCTGCGCATGTTCAGAAGAGGTTTTCAAGGTTTTTACTGCAGCCAGCAGCCAAGACTTGCCTGTTAAATTCAGATTGCATTTAAACTGTAGTTCTTTAATGAGGTAATTCTCCGAAGTTAAAAGCCAAGCTCCCTGTAGAGGTGATCAAGAAAGGAGCTGGGGCTTCTGAATGCTGCTGCAGTTGGTCCCATAAAAAATATTACCCATCTCCAAAATCTTCTTTTTCTTCATGTGAGGTACTAAACAAAGGCACACAAGAACTCCCAGTGGGGGTTTAAGTAACTCCTTCTCTGCATTGACTATATGGAAAATCCAGGTGCTCCTTTAGAAGAAATGGGTTTTTTTAATGTTCATCTTCTAGAACTAGGCTAGTAAGAAAATACTTGAAGATTCAGCATAAGCCTGCAGAGTAAAAGAAACTAGTAGATTCAGCAGCTGCAGATAATTGTTAAATAATCTAATATTAAAGATAGCCAGAAAATGTGAATTGCATTCTATGTTTACTTATAATTTGTGTTAGAATTATGTGAGAGAAGTACAGTGTACAAGACACCTAAATATGGTATAAAATTAAAAATTAAATCTGAATAATGAAGTTTAAAAAGTGTAAAAATCTTGTATTTGAAACGAGAGAAGAAATGTATTTCTTAGGCCTTCTTTACCTGAGAATAAATTCTCTAAATTAACTGGGACACAAAAGACCTTCTCCTTGGACACATGGTCATTTTATGATGGAAAATTGTTTTATTAAAAAAGAAGACCAAGTGTAATTTGTACCAACAAATAAAAAATCCTACAGCTGTTATGAGGCACAAGAAGAAGAGACTAATTAAATACAAAATCTCCACTGTGGAGATGTGGAGTGAGTGCAATCAGAGAACAGGGAAATTTATTAAGATGGTCCTTAACCAAATCCAAGGAGAACTATCCCCTAGCTCATTCACTATGGACGAGATAATGTGTTTATCATAAGCCCGTTTGAGTGTAAAGAATTGTGCAAGTTCTCCAAAGAAGAAGTCCCTTTCCAAATCATCCTCTAAGAGATCAAAAGAACCCTCAGCAACCAATGAAAAAAGTAAGCAACTATTCAAACAAATGAGTCAGCCTCAAACACTGATCATAGGGGGGAAAAGAATCAGGTGTTGTTTTTCATGCACTCTTCCTCCTTTCCCTACCCACCGCTGTTCCAAACTCATGTGTTTGGCTGTAAATCTATAATTGTACGCTTTTGTTGATAAATCATGTTTGTCTGGAGTTGAAAGAGTTTTGGGGAAGTTCTCTGTCAATCAGTGTTATTAATGACATAGTTGTAAATCTCACTGTCATAGTATTGACTGAGTAAATAAGTACTTTATGACCTAAAGGAATATTTTCCCAGTGAGGAAACTGGTTTGAAGAAAATTGCCTAATCTTTTTTCCGTTATACCTCAAAGTCATGCATGCAGCTGGGCACCCATTCAAAGATGAACTCAGACTGTCTGTATCTCACAGGATCAGCAATGTGCAGATTTTCTAGATGTATCACTTAAGCTGAAGTCCAACAAATTGTTAAAAATGGACATGTTTTTTGATTGGAGTGGAAATAAAAGAAAATTTTTTATTTTTCCTAGAATCCCTCTCTTTATAATTTTTACTTTGCACATCTGCACTTCCAAGTAACTCTAGGGCTTCCCTGGAAAGAGACCAGATTCAGCCATTAATTTCTCCTTTCTAAATTAGTATTAACAGTAGTCTGCCTCAGTTTCCTTTTTGGTAGAGTCACCCTGCACACCGCTGCTGGTGTGACGATTTGCTCATTTTAAGGCAGCTACAAGCCACGCTCACGTGAAGCTGTCCCTGCTGGGGCAGGACAGGCAGAGGCAGCAGCAGGAATTCGTACCGGCAGCCAGCTCCAGCGTATCACAGCTTCTGCCCCTGTGTGAGAACCATGCTGCTCCTCGGCACGGGCAGGTCAGGACCCAGCACATGGGAGCCTTTGCTCTCTGTCCCAGTGGGATGGTTCCCCTTGGCCTTTGCTCTCCACCCAGGGAGATGGTTCCCCTTGACCTTTGCTCTCCACCCTGGTGGGATGGTTCCCCTTGGCCTTTGCGCTCTGCCCCAGTGGGATGGCTCCCCTTGGCCTTTGCTCTCCACCCAGGGAGATGGTTCCCCTTGGCCTTTGCTCTCCACCCTGGTGGGATGGTTCCCCTTGGCCTTTGCTCTCTGTCCCAGTGGGATGGTTCTCCTTTCTGTGCTGCTGTGGTGCCTCTGAGGGCTCTCTGTGCCCCCTTGGCGCCCCGGCCGCTGCTCCGTGCCTGGGGCGGGCCCTGTCCCTTGGAACCCCCACACGCCAAGGCCACGGGTGGAGGGAGCCGCACTGTGAGCACGGAGACACCGCTGTGCTGGGCTGGGCCCTCAGAGAAGCTTTTTGGTGGAACCCAGGTCTCTGGTTTGGAGCCATGGAGTGTTAAACAATTCCCCATTTAGTCCCTGCCTGAGCCGAGAGCAGCGGAGCGTTCAGTCTGTGCTTTGTCGGCACAGAGCAGCGGAAAGCTGTCCCTGGGGCCATGCCTGCAATGAATCTCACCTGAGTGGCTCTTCCCCGCTCTCCTGCATTCATTCTTCCTCACCAACAAGCCCCACAAGCTGGAATGCTGCTGGCATCTTTGCATCCCTGTGCCATCGTGGCTGCTCAAGGGGGTGAGCAGAGTGCACCCACCTTTGCTGCTGGAGGTGCCAGGCCTGCAACAGGCAATGGCACTGAAAGGGGCCTGGTGACCTTGTGTTGAGATCAGCTGAATAAATAAAGCCATCTTACCTCTTTTACAGAATCACACAATAATTTGAGATGCAAAGGTATCACTTGAGATCATCTGTCCAATCCTTGCAGTACTCAAGGTCAGATCCACCTTTGATATTAGATCGTGCCACTCAGGGCCACATGTAATCAAGTACTGATTATTTCCAAGGACAGAGATCCTACTAGAGATTTCAACAGGTTTTATGGATTTTATGCCTGATGAGAAATCATTCACAAGTTATTTTATGCCCTTGGATCTCATGTAAGCAACTCTGAGTTCTTCTTGGGTAATTTCTTGCAGTGCATGTGAGGAGCATGCTTTTCCTTCTTGGAAGACAGCTAGACCCGCAAGACACAGGTTTGCTCAACTCTGTTTCTCAGTTAGGCTTCCTCTTTTTCCCTCTCCTCCTCCTAGCTCTGCCCTATTTCAGTGAACTTCAGCAAGAAGCTGTCCAGCAACAGAAGTTATTCCTTTCTGGTTTTGGAAAGCAGCTGGTACATTTAAAGTGCCACCATAAACATGGTGAATATTAGCTGTACCTCTGAAAAGTGATTATTTTGCCCACGCTTGTTTTACACAAGCAACACCATGGCTCTGCTATTGCCTTAACAATGACAGATATATTCCAGAGGGCCAGATTCAATAAATCCGTCTGAGTTATCCTGAAATCAATTTTTTAGGTCTTTTGTGACCTTGCATGAGGCCAAAATGATTTTTGTTTATTGAATTGAAATGTACCATGTTCTCTGAAAAGTAATTAAGGTATTATGCAATGTTAGTTGGCATTCCAAAACTTGCACAGGATGTTTTATAATTCAATGTAGTGAAATGACATAATAGAGTAAATTATTTTGCTACTTTTTTTATCCTACATATGAAAAATAAGTGACCGATACTAAGAAATTGATGGCATTTATTGAAAAAATATCCTAATCTCTTTTGCATACATGTACTGTGTGTGTAATTTATTTATTTGTTCTTTAATTCTAGGAATATATGTTAGAGAAATCTTCTTATTAAAGATAGACTTTATCCTGGATAAGATTTCTCTGTGTGCATGATGGCCTGTCCTCACTTTAGAGAGAATCAAGCACAGCTTTAAAACAGACTGTGGAATAAGTTTTAATACAGAAAAATATCTTATAAAATAATCTATTTTGAGGAAGGGTAAAAAAGTGTATTCTGCTACTTTTTTAGAAATATAAAATTATCATTCACAATAAAGATTTACCTGGTTTTCTTAAACTAGAACCATATTAATATCAACTTCTACTTATTCCAGTTTCTTGGAAAACTGTAAGACTGGATTGTGATGTTGACAGTGACAGAAGGCAAGATATGAAAGCATCATGGTATAAGAAGGCCCAGAATGGGGGGAGGAGAGGGGCATGACTTCAAAATTGCAGCTTACCAATAAGATAAAAAATGAAATTTTGATTTTTTAAAAAATGTGCAGCTCTCGGCAGACAAAATCTCTGGTTTTAAATTCTTACAGCGGAACTTTTCTCAATCAGAAGAAAAAAAGTTCAGCATCTCCATAGGCACAGACCTCAGGACTTGTCTCCTAGTTTCTTGGACCATCCATAGTTTTGAGATAATTGACCACAGCTTTCTTCTAGAAGAAGAAGTAAGGGGAAGTTTATTAGAAGAAGAAGTAAGGGGAAGTTTATTACGTATCAACAATGTAGTTTCCTTCTTCTTTCTCCCACATGTCAGGCTGGTAGAGACTTTCCAATCTTGAATTCCCAAAGAATATTGGGAGCTTGTCTGTTATATGCTGTTTATGTAATAAATCCCAATTTTTGTTTTTACCAAAGCAACTATGATTTTTTAATCAAAAGATAGACATTGCCAGAATTATTGTGCAGTCTGACCACTACCTGATCCTAAAAACCTGCCTTAAGGGCCAAGTTCACAATTCTTCATCTAACAGAAATGCAGCTGAGGTCAAAAACAGATTTTGTGGTTTAGGAGTACTTGATAGGTAGAGCCCTGGAGCAAAGCAGTCAATGTTTAAAAAGCTCACAAACTCTAGCAATTAATCAGGACTATTTTGGAGGTGAAGTTGTGTGTAGTTAAAGCAGTTTGTTGACAAAGTAAACAGTAGTAACCTCAAGCATTTATTTTTATTTCACAGCTCCCTAACTCAGTAAATCTCCTAAAAATTATAAGGCAACAAAACTCTGGAAAGAATATATTTGTATTTCAATGGACAAAGGAATCAATATTACTTTACTTTGACAAATACTATAAAAATTCAAATTTTACTTTCAATGCTAAGCTCCAAATATCCAGTAGATTGACTATTGCACTGTTTAAGGTTTTCTATGGGCATCATGACTTGATTTAAACATTTGAGAATTAAACTATGAACTGTCAAAGGCAAAGCTAAAAATAAATGCTGCATATGTTTTGTCTCACAAGGGTGAGCAACTAATAGAAGAACAAAAGGTTATTGACTAAATATAGATTTTTGGATGGAGGGAGTGGGTATAAAGGTTCAAGATATTTTAGTGTTTTTATGACAGACTGGCACAAACATTAAGAAAGTTTGACCTATTGTGTATCCAAACTGCAACAAAAAGTGATTTATGGCTTATTTAAACTTGTGGTACTGAGGTGGAAGACATTAATCTCATTCTATGCATGCTTAGAATAAATCAAAAGTGATTTGCGGATAGGACATTAAACTTGTTTTGTATAAAATTGAAGTTATAAAAATATACCTGTGTTTTCTCAGACTCCTCTCCCTAGTAAAAAAATAACCAGTAGACTGGTTAAAGAAAGTGAAGGTCTTCCTTTTCCTACACAGCAAACATGAACAGCTGCTTGGCTTGAAATGTTTCCCTAAATATGAATAATGGCTCTGGATGAAGGGGTCAAAGTATGAAATAATCATCAGCGTAGCACAGCCAAACTTTTGGCAGCGAATTATCCAAATCCCATTTAAACACATTTTCAGATCTGATCTTCCTTTTGTAGCAACAGTGAGCAGGGTGAAGCCAAGGGGAAAGAGAACAGAATTTAATAGAAAAATCATGGAACTGTGGCTATAAGAACTCAGCTCAGAATATAATTTACTATAATGTACTTTTCTGTGATGCTGAAGAGGTATCTTATGAAAAACAATGGAAATAGCTGAAGGTGCTTCATGCACATAGCAAATAACAATTTGTAACAGTCAAAATACTGAAAAAAAAGAATTTTTGTATTGAAATTTGATCTTTTCTCAAGGTTTCTAAAGTGAGCAGGACTTCACTGATATGAGAACTTCACCTGCAGTAACTCTTACCTTCATGCATTGCTGTTGTATGGTTTGGAGTTTAACACAGTAAGAAGTTGAAGCCAACCCTGAAGTTACTTGTTACCAGATTTATGTGTGAAAAACCACAGGCTTCTAGACATAATAGAGTTGAAGCACTCCCTCAAATTAGATCATTAGGCCACAAATTTTGTGGAATTCACTAATCTTTGCTATGTCCATTTTGCAGTGCCCATCCAAAAGCATTCACATATATATATATATATATATATATATATGTATATATTTTAGGACACAGTAAGACTTAAAATAGCCAAATCCAGTGTTCCTATTTGGACATTCACAATTAGTACACACTTAAAGGCACAGGATTTGGTCTTTAATTGGACCTGTTTGAAAATGATGCAAAATGAAATGTCAGCATTGGTTTTAGTTTCCCTAGACTGGATTCTGAAAGTTTCCATTCTGCTCCTTTCAGAGTTTCTTTGACCTTGATAATAGATAATGTTCAATTAGGAAGTATTTACTAGGAAAAAGGAGAGATTTTTTTCTTCTAATTTTATTCTCTTTGGGGACATGAAAATTACACTGCAGTCAAGAAAAGAAATCCTAAGGCTTCTAATCTCTCTCAGTAAATGCAATCCTGCTGAATTACTACCTCTCATATAACTTCTGCATTTGCCTAGCATGCCCAGATTTACAGGTATTGTCCTCTGCCCAATTTCAATGTTCAGTAAAGCAGAGAAGGGATCTTGGTTTTAATCCAGCATAAATCCCTGGTTAGTTTTATGGGGCTATCTCAGGCAGGACACAAGGGGCAGTTATAACTCCAGCATGTATCAGGACTCTGTAATAAACAGACCCTCAGAGGGGCTCAGAGCTGTTTTGAAGACTTTGGGATTGCTTTTTCTGTCATTGTAGCATTGGTAAGCTCTCGGTTTTGCTTTGGCTCCTGGACTAAAACGTTTGATTTGTACTTGGCTTTGAGTTAATAAATATTTGGGATCTGACTCTTGAAGTAAAAGAAAAGTTAAAACTGTCTACCCTATAGGGACAGAAAGGATGGACGCTTCTCAGGAAAACACGTGGGGGTTGTTTCAGCTGAATTATCAAATCTCTCTGTCACTTTACCTCTCTTTGCTTTGCTACAGCACCAGGGCTTTGCTTTTCTGCAGGGAGGCCAGTGGGTGCAAGAGGGCCTTGCTTCAGTGCCAGTGCCTTCCAAAGCACAGAAAGTGATTTGAGAGGAATGGGGTAGAAGGAGGGGTTATGAGGAGTACCATGATTTCAGCATCCTGGTTGTCTCCTATGGAAAAGCTGGAGGCAGAAAGGACAGGGGGAGACACTTTGGTCTCTAGCAAGCACAGGCTTTGATGTCTGGATGCATTGTTAGCTGGTTTGGGTGTTTGTTTGTTTTGCAGTTGTTTTTGTTGTTTGTTTGTTTTTAAAAAGCTTTTTCTACAATGTCAAATATGTATCCTTTTTGGCAGTGGGGTGTGAGGAATGAGCCACTACTCTTTGACAGTAGAGGGTGTCAAACTGCTACAGTCAGAGTAGTCTTCACCCTGATGCACACAAGGGGAATACTCTGTGGAGGGGAAAAAAATTGTGCTGAATCCAAAATTGTAATACTGAGGAAATGTCCCATCCTCCTGCAGGAATAGGGAAGTAACGTGTGTAAGGTGACACAACCTTTTATCCTTTGTTTTCATGCAGCTTAAACCCAGAACAGACTATTCCATGTGAGAGTTTATTATGACTCATTGAATATATAAATAAACATAAATATATATATACAGAGAGAGAGAGAGAAAGAGGGAGAGAGCTCTATGAATAAGAAAGCATATTTCCATTCTCATATCTTCTGAGGAACAGGAAATGAAATAAGAAACAAATAAGAAAAGGAAAGGTAGCCCCCACAGATTTCTGCAGTCCCTGCACTTTCTAGGAGCTGATCACAATGCTCAGATGTTGAGAGTCTTTATCATGAGTGAGATAAGATTGTATCTTGCCTTGATCATCTCATGTCTGAGATGAGAATCCTAACATTCTCTGAAACAATATTTTCTGAACTAGTCTTCCAAACTGTAGATATTCTTGTATTACCTTGCACCTAACTGAATTAAAATGCATTTTGTGGAACTTGAAATACTTGACTCTATAGATTCAATTCCTGTACACCAGAAATATATTTGTAGTATTTATGACCTTGCCAATTTTTTTTTAATTTGCAAACACACCCGCAGTGGTTTTAGTTCATCTCAGTCATGTGAGCAACTTTAAATAAAGAACTCAAAACCTGTTAGCAACTGTCTGACTATTGGACACCTCTTCACCAGCAGTTAATTTTCTGTGATCTGCCACTGCAGACAAAATGTCTTTTGTTTATATGATGTGTGTTCTGTAATGCAAACATTTTTGTTAAAGTACTAGGCTGCAGTAAAAAATGTGTGAAAGTGCTGTTCTGTAGAAGAAAATTATATTGCAAAAATTAGTTGTTTTCTCCGTAACAACCTGCTGTACCAAATATAAGATAAGATCCTTTCACTGGATTTGCCATCTGTGAATCCATGTTGGCCGTCCTGAGTTATATTTTCAAATTTAATTGTTTGCTGATAGAATCCAAAGTTATGAGTTTCATTATATTACCTGCAGTGGCAATACTCCATTTTTTTTTAATACCTTCAGTTTTTCAAATTTTCTCAAATTGGGCTTCAGGGCTTCAGACATTCTCCTGAAGATGCTAGGAGAAGCAAAGGGCATGATTTCCATAAGCTTCCAAAACTCAACTGCACAAGATCCTGAGCAACCTGATTTAACTTTGGAGTTGACTTGCTTGGGCAGAGGATGGGTCCAGGTGACCTGCAGAGGTCGACTCTAACCTAGATTTCCCTATAAATTTATTATATTTTATATCCCAAATGCTGGTAAATAAATATCCCCCAAAGAGAGGGGATAAAGGAAATAATCATATAGCTGTGTCATATTGCAAGAATTTACTCAGATTATCTTAAATCTATCATCCATTAATTTTTTGAATTATTAACCTGGCATCTTGAGAATTTTCATGTATTTTTTGTTCAAAGTGTTTCTTGACTGTTCTGAGTGAGTAATGAGAATTAACATGCTGGTATGGAAGATTTCAGCAGGAGAAGAAACTCACGCAGTGCTGACATCAATAATACCTTTCATTGTTTCAGCAGTTGGTGGAACTAAAGAGGTTTCTAAAAACCTTTTGCTCAAAATTAGTATGTAATTGTATATCATGACACTTGACAGGGAGGCAGTGGACTTAACACCTCTCCTTTGATGAAAAGAGAAAGTGTAATAAACTGAGGGCAGCTTGAATAGCTAAGTGCCTCTCAGCTGGAGGAATACATATATACACAAAATCCATCCACAAAACACAGCACAGTTTGTTGCAGAACATCAGTGCTACAGGAATACCATCACCTTGGAGTACTGAAGTAGAGAGTTGGTGATCCTGTCTTAGCTCCTTAGCTACATTTTCCCTCAGGAATTAATTCAGAATTTCAATTTTATATTAACTGCAATGAATCAGTTTCTCTGCAGCTGTATCTGAAAGAAGTACAGAGCCTTTTATTTTTAGATGCATTAAAATCAATTTCTTGTGATTAGTGCTTCTCATTTTCTGAACTTCCTGCTTTCTGAGCAAATGGCAATTAGTTTGCTAAGAATACCCAAGTGTTAGAGAGTAAAGTTCGAAAAGCTCTGATGTAAAGTTCTGCTTCCATTCATCTACAGCCTTTTTTTTTTAAATCCGGATTTCAAGACTGACTCCAGTCATGCACCTGTTTGACTCAAGCTGGAGGATCTGGCACAGCATTAACCTTTTAAACACTCTTTTTTTAAACAAAAAGGGACTGAGTGGGATTTTGCATGCTCTGTAGGAACCTTCTAGCCACCAGTGACACCTGCAGCAGAAACCCCCTCTATCCCACTGAAATCTGGCCCAAGGAGCTTTGAGGGGGAGCAATTTCATTTGGTGCATATTGAAATGCCCGGTTTACTTTTTAAGCTAACCCATGTACGAATTTTTTAGCACAACTCTATTTAAAGGAATCACAGAATCCTATGTACCGAGTTGGAAGAAACCTAAGAAATCATCAAAGGCCTACCCCTGGTTATTGACTGATCAGTTTAATCTTTCCTGCACTTTTTTACATGTGACCCATAAAATGGTGTACCAGAGACACTTCAAGTCACTATTGACGGCACTGAACGGACCCCTTGGGCTCCAGAAGCTGATGATGCACTGGTGGGTGTGTGCATACCAGCCCAATCAATGGGCCCTAAAAGGCAAGTGAACTCATTGCAAAGTTGGTAATCATGCAGTGAGGCGTCAAAATAGGGCTTCTGTGGGTAAAAATATGTAGAGGGCAGAAGGTTATCCTAATAGGTCTGAGTTTACCCTAATCACAGAGCCCCTCACTTTTGTCTCATTAGCCAGGGAGTTATCTGAGTCATCCTATTGTTTTCAAGGCAAGATCAGCTTGCAAGGCAGAACCTTTCCCTTCCACCCAGGAGGATGTCTGTATGCATATCCATTTTAACATTAGTCATCACCTTACTTTTTTAATCTAATCAAATTAATTTTTCATTGTTTTACCTGACTAGGTTTTTAATGGCTCTTGCAAAATGATGTCTGGATTTGCCATCTATGTTCTCTCCAAACATCTGTGTTAACAATGGACAGATTGTACCAGGTAACAAGAATGTTACTACAGTTACAAGCCATTTCTGTCTCCTCTTCCCTACCAGAGTAAAAACTTTACAAAATATTGTTCCTGTTTTCCCAGTCTCTTTGGAAACATTGAAAAGTGTGTTTCTTCCTAGTTTACTTTGCTGCCAAAATGAATTCACAGCTTGAAAACCACAGCCTCAACAGTGCTGCCTCTCCCATATTCTTTGTACTTGCTGATCTGAGTACCATCAAAGCCTTCATCACTGTACCCCTAACACTGTCTTCTGCCCTGAAATGCTGGTCTGGCTTCCAGACTCCACACACTTCATTTCTTGTCATCCCAGGTCCTGCTCTACAGTGTTAAGCTTTCAGACATGATTGCTATTCAGAGCAGAGCTTGGGTCGGGAGCCAAACCAGCACTTAGGCAGCTTTCAGATACGTAAATTGCGAGATGTGAATCACAAATCTTCCTTCCTTCTCATCCTTTCCCTCTACTCAAAAGCCCCTATTCCTGAAGACACCCAAGATGATCCTTCAGCCTCCAGAGGACTCATTACTCTTCAGCTCTGCAAATGCCCTGAACTGTCCCATCTCTGCAGCTCTGCTCTATCTTTGCACATCTCCCAGTGCAGATATTCTCCTATATAATTTCTTTGGCAGGCCTCACACCAAGAGAGTTAGGCAACTAGGCAGATACTTGGATGAAGATGAGATGTGATGTGTCCTCTTATTATTATCATTTGGTGGCTCACAAATTTTTCTGTCATAACCTCACTTTCAGTTGCAGTTTGTGACCTGTGTGCTTCCCTCAAAGAGGGGCCATTAATGTTTTCCAGCACCTGAAATGGCTCACATCAGCACCCACAACTTCCCAAGCTGTGTCCTAACCACAGCCCTAGGTTAGGGAGACTTCTGTAGCTCTCTCCTTTCTCCTGTGAAATTTCTGCTCCTCACTGGAGAGAAAAAAAAGCGTCTTCTGCTCTGTTTTTCACTCCATAAGCAGACACTTAGGGAACTCCCTCTGGAGGTCAGAGATGTGGGTTTGACCCTGCTTATTTGCCCTTCACTCCAAAAGGCAAAAAAGGGAGGCCAGAGGTTGAAACTTTTATTCATTGGCCATGGTTAAAGCCATTAAACTACTAAATAAATATGGGGACCAATACTTTCCAGACTGCTGAACAGTCCCCATACTCTACATCAGTGAGAGAATCAATCCGTATTCCCTTCAGGGATAAGATATCACACCATCCAACTTGCTATCACCTACCTACTTCCCAAATCTACACCTTCACCCCAATTTCAGCACTGACAATTTCTGCTTTGTTTCAACTGATGTGATTTAGGGAGTAGAATGGATGAATGACTTTTATTTCACATTAAACTGCCATTTCACAAAAGGATATGGCTGGATTCCATTTCCGTTATCCAGTTTGACCATTATCTGACATTTCAGATGGAACTGATTCATTGAAATTATATTACCTTGGCACTCAGTGGTTACTCACTGCCTTCAATAGGAAATTGTTCAGATAATCCATTTGGGCATCATTTAAAAGGGATATGTAGGGTTCTCCTGCAAGTAAAGCAAGCAGTACTGGATCAGCATGGCTAATGGAACAAAATGGGAGGCAAATTCTGGTTGAAAAGGGTTGAAAAAGTGACAATTTATTTGAGAGGATTATTAGATACACACTGCAGTGTTCTTGAAACTAATACTATTGATTCCCCTTTCTTTTGATCTGTAGTGGTTTTTTTCTGTATCAGGCAAGCTGGAGTGTGCTTCAGATTCAGCTCATTCTTATTACTTCATTTATCTATATTCTACAGAGTCCCACACAGAGAAGTTAATCTCTAATTTATCTGGAGAACATTTTATATGTATTATCCCATAACAGCCTCTTCTACCACTGCAATAATGAAAGTTCTATCAGCAGTACCATTATGAACAGATGAGTCGTATTTTTTAAAATGTAGTTGCAAAAATATGGTTTCAGTTCAGACTTTATACTGAACTTAGCCATCAGAGGGCAATTGTTTTTTCTTAACAGTATTTTTATGAAGATATTTGAGAAAGGACAAAACTAAACTCTGGGGAATTACAGAAGTAGTGTTGCAAAAGAGGCTTTTCTACAGTAAGATTAAAACTGAGCAGAGGCCTCTGTGAATACCAAAATTGGGAACCAGCAGAAATAGGTCAGAGCATCTTCATGCCCAGTCAGTGAAGAATGCTATTGAGCTAACTGAGAGCATCTAAATGCAACTTTGCACTTAGGAGATCCTTAAAATCACATTTTAGTACTTTTCTATTTTCAAACTCTGTAATGAAGGTGTAATCTGCACATCCTAAAAGCTTAGTAATTATGGACATACTTGCACAGGGCGTGTCTAAGCTGTGAAAGCTAAAACACATGGGCTTGCATAAACATTTCTTGATCTTTTCAGATTAAGCTTTAGAGTGTTTGTGGGAGTTTTATTGTTTGGCTATTCAAATTTAAAACAGACCTAATCTTCTTAAGTTCATTATAGAAATTAAAAATTTGGTCACTGATGCTAATCACAAGACTATAAAATCAACATGTAGTTTGGGTGAGATTTTTGTCAATATACTCTCTTTGGTATTAGTAATATTAGGTTTATCAAACACAATTTGAAATCCTTTATGCAACCCCTCCCTTATCTTCTGTGGGCCATTTTTGAATCAGATCTTACCAAGTGAGAAATGTTGCTATGGGCTGACCAAAACTATTAGCACTGGAAAAAATGGTCCATGGTATGCAGGGGCATCATAATGGTTTCTTTTAGGCTTTAAAATCTAAAGAAAAGTAAACACTACTTGTGTTTAGGGAAATACAAGTAGTAAAACTCTGTGTTGATTGGTAGTGAGAAAAGAAGACAAAATCTTTATTTTTCAAAATTGCAAATTGGTGAATTTTGCCAATTACTGTTAATTTGCCAATTACTTCATCTGAAAGTGGATCTCAGAAGAAAAATCATGGTTTTAAAGGAATAATTCTAGAGGTTTATGATTATAAATATTAAACCTGAATGTTTTTGAAGCAGAATATTTATTTGTTATAAGTTAGTAAAAATAAAGGACTAAAAGTACTAAAATTAAGGCTCCTATTTTAAATGGAAAAGTTGTTCCTGGTTTCATTGGTTTTCCCAGCTTCTCATTGAAACTGCTGTGATAACACATCTCAAGATGTGCACTGCAACTGCTGCAACTGCTACAGCACAGACGGGTAAATGTTCTCCCGAGCGATGTTCAGCTGCCAGGGGAGGCACTGAAAACAATTCAGACTCACTGAAGGTCAGCTGCACTGAAGTGGAGGTGCCAGTGGGGAGGACTGCAGCTCACTGGTGCTGACTGCAGCTGGAGGGGCTGCCAGTGGCCAGGGGCTGTGGGGCTTTCCTTTTCAGCACAAAGCGATCTTGACTGTCTTTCAAGCAGTTACCTGTCTCACTTTAAGTGTGAGGAAAACGTTCTGCAGTGGGAAAGTCTTTCGGGAGCAAAAGGTGGAGAAACTCTGCCAGGCAGGACATCTAGGGCAGGTGGGAGACAGGGGCCTGGGAAGGATAGATGTGAGCAGTGCCTGGGAAGCTGTGGTTTGAGGGAATTCAGGTGTTGGGAGGTGTTGGACTGGGAGCTTGGGATTTGGCATGAAGTTAGAGGTTTCTAGCACAGTAGTGGAGGAAGCAAGCATGAAAGGTTTTAAGAGATCCCTATGAGACAAGGTACTCCTAACAAGGAATACTTGGGGTAAGCAAAAGTATAAACCACTGAAGCATTTTTCTCCCTTGCCCCTAGCTCCCATCCTCTTTTTTCTGTTCTCTGGCATATAGAAATCAGATTTTTGAAAATTTAAATACACTTAGAATAAGCGACGAACTGATCCTTAACTTTCAAAATATTTTGATGATATTTGTCTTAATTGACTCTTTGACATAATAGGTTCTTACTGGCCTAGAAGAAAGATCAGGTTTTGGACTAAGGATAAGAAGAAATGCTTTTTGCAGCTGTCAGGAGAAGTCTCTGAAAACCAGTGGATTTTGTACTGTTCAACATGTTCAGAATCGTCTTAGAATAACAGAATTGTTAGAAAGGTGAAGTTTTGCAGTGGATAAGAAATTATCAAGTAGGTTCAAAATTAAAATTGAATGCAGAATGTTACTGAAGGAGTTCAGAATACCGAATGGCAAAATCACAGATTAACTTCAGTGTCATTAAATGCAAAGGAATTCACATGGGAAGAAGTATTCAAAACTGTACATGCATAGTGATGGATGCTAAATGAGTTGCTGCTCAGAAAATGAAGTTTTGGAGCTGTTGTGGCTTGTTCTCCCAAGACATCTGCCCAGTCTTTAGCTTTGGTTGCAGACACAAGTGCTTATTTGGCTCTATTAGAAAAGAATGAAATAGAGGATTAAATCATGTCACTCCTCAACTTGGAATTCTTTATGCATTTCTTGTCATGCCTTCTCAGGAAGAATATTGCAGAACTAGGCTCATCCACCTCCTAGATGACCTTCACCTTTCATTTGTTCTGGACATAATAAATGTTCAAATACTTGGGAAGCCATTGCTTCCCTTGTGCAAAAGCAATTATCTCCTCCATTACTGTCTCTTGGAGAAGAGGAAGCTACCCCACTTTGCCTCTTCCCTGCAAAGCTCAGGAATGTTCATGTTAAGTTGAACTCACAGTCTGAAATAGGTAAATCCAGAGGTGAGAAGTACAGTTTGTTTAGATGTGCTGGTTAGGTAAAGCAGCAATGACCTTGAGCTTGGTTCTTCCACAACTTTGTTTTTGCTCTGGTTAAAGGTGGTATATGTTATACTCCCTTTTTTACCTTTAAGATCATCAAATTTTTAGCAATGAGAGAGTTTTATTATCATGAAAGCATGAATCTCTTTCTTTCAGCCTGGCAGATGACTTGAAGCTGGCCACCATGATAACAGCATCTGAATTCCTTTTAAGTGATTACAAGGCCATGCAGGTCTGAGGTCTTGGTAGCCCAGTACTATCAGGGAAGAGGGATCTCTTCACTTCCTACTCCTCCAGACCCAGCACATTCTTCCCTCCTCTGAATGTAAGAGAGGCACCCCCTCCCCATAAAACTCATCAAAACCAAGGAGCAGGACAGTTTCTGATGGATCCAGGAGTTTCTTCAAGAAAATAATTGACATAGGATCATCTGCATTGGAAGCAATCCACATGAAAGTGACAGTATCTTTTTCTATCTTTCAGCCTTAATTTTAGGCTTAGTGGTCACCTATAAAATTCCTATTCAAGTAAATACCTGCCTATGTGAAAGAGTATCAATAAAACTCACAAAGTCTTTTTAAAGAACTTTAAAAACTAAAACCAGAAGTGCAAAGTATATTTAAGGTTCAGAATTTGTGTCAGTGTGAACTGTGCAGGGAGAACAGGACAGTCTAAAATGAAAAATTTAGACTGACGTGTTCATAGCTGGCCAACTCAGACCCAGAAACCCATACAAAAATGTAAGACTGTGTTCTGTGGGTGAAAAACCAGAGGAGTAAAGAAAATATTCTGAATTACTTTTTCTTCTGTTCACTCCCAGGAACACAAGGATGGGCTACAAATTACCCCCATAATAAATATGGCTTTTACAGGTGATTGACCATACTAAATAATTGACTCAGAAATAAGGTATGGTGACAAGTTGGTATGTGGCTATAGGAGGTTACAGAAGTTAGTATCTCCCCATTTGTACATACAGTTAAAGAGGTAGCAACTCTTGTAATCTTATCTTCATTTTCTTGATATATAATAGCTTTCTTAAAACTCAGCTATGGAAGTCATAGGATTATGGAAAAAAAAAACCCATAACAAACCAACCCAACACTTACTAAAAACCAGAAATTTTTAAGACTCATGCATTAAGAGGAAAAACAGAAAATATGACCAAAACACACAAAAAATTGCAGAAAGCAAACAAACAAACTTCCACAACCTCCTGCTTAATAGAAGTCCACTAGTTAAATTGAACATGTTATTTTTGGTGGATGGCTTGACTTGAAACTTTGGAGCTGAGAGAAATCCAAAAAGAAAACTTTTGGACAGTACCCAAGCTTACTGACTGAGTAGTAGAAACTTCCACCAGATCAGAAGTAACTTATATAAAACTTATTTCTTATCTCATACTGGATACATGAATTGCATGGCATAAAATGTATTGCACATGTCAGAAAAATGGTTAGGAAAAATCTACTGACTGAACATCAGATTTGCTAAGTACAGTTAGGCCAAAAGTAATCCACTATCACCTGATCATATCTGGATTGTCAGAGATCTCTTCATAGTACTAGAACAGACAACCTACTGCCTGCACTATATAAAATCAGGTGAATGAGCACAATTCATCCTTGGTGAAAATTCTTGCAGTACTATATAATTACAGTAGAAGAGTAGAGCTCAGCAAGAACATTAAATCACATAAAATGTAATTACTGTGCTCAGGGTATATAGTATGCAGCATATGCATCCTATTTGATACGTGTTAAAGAAAATTTGCCTCCAAAGTGCCAGCTTTAAATGTAAACAAGACATGATGATTTCCCTGTGGAAAGCTCTTGCAGTGGCTGGTGCAGGATGAAAAATATCTCAAGGAGTTCTGCAACAAGATGTGTCTCTAACTCCTCTCTTGGGTCTAGGTTTCTAACTCTTCTCTTGCATCTACTGACCAGATGTTTTACAGATACTTTCTGGGTGACAGGAAAGCTCCCTGTTAGATTTTTGGTGTTGGGACTTCTGAGTACAAAAACTAGACATGTCTTGAATAGTATATATTCAGGGTGGGGAAACTAGTTCTTGCTGACTAGGCTTACCAAAAACATTTTTAAAACAAGCAGTAACCACAAGTGTTTTTCCAATAATAAAATGAAAAAAAATATCATGTACTCACATGCCTTGCAAGATGAAATCATGGATTGAAATCAGGCCCCAAAGCCACAGGGTTTTCCACCTTTGTTACGCTTGAAATTTAGTTGTGATTTTGTATCACACATATATTTTTTAACAGAGGGAGATTAGAAGTCTAAATGCCACTTTTGGTGACATTTCAATAGGTGTGAACCTTAGATGTGTACTCTCTGAATTTCCTATACATGCAGGCAATAAAATTCTAGTGTGTAAATGTAAAAACCCCTTTATTTCCATGTTTATATATCTGTCTTATTTGAAACTGTAGAAATATGAAACAGCTAAATGGAAGATCATTTATTCCTTGAAGCCAGTTCTGATGAGAAAGACAGGATTTAGGTTATTGTATGGCCCTATATTCATTAGCTAGTACTCATTTTTAGAGGATGTTCTGGAAAAGTATTTTATTTTCTTCTAACCTTCTTTTTTGTCTTAGTTTGGTTTTCTTCTTTCCTTTTATTGTTTGCAAGTCAGACTCTCTGCTGTTTGACAGGCATGAAATGGTAAGGAACAAAGATATTAATAATTATGGGGAAGAACAAACTATTCCATTTGCTTCCAAAGCAAAAACATACACCCCTCAAAAAAAAAAAAAAAGGCAAGTTTTTAAGCTGGCATTTTTTTTACGTGTAACTGATCAAGGGTAAGTCAGTGGGAATGGTCTGCCTGGCACAAGTTAAAAAAAAAAAAAGTAAAAAAATAAAGTCTGCAGGGCACAATATATGTCATAAAGCCATTCTAGCTGAAGCACAGTATGGAATAAAAAGGGTTGCACGTTCTGAGCAAGTTGTAAATTCTTCGTCATCTAATTATTTGCTGCAATCAGTCTTCCATCACATGAATTCAGGGGATTGCACGTGATTGGTGTGAATGTTCTACCTAAAAGGTCATAAAGACTTGAGCTGTTTTCCTCTGGAGATTTTGATGGGAACTAAGCAATTCTTAGGATGCCTCACCCCATGAAATGCACTAATGGGAAACTAAAAGGTATTAGCAGCTCCCCAAAGCCAAAAAGAAAAATTCAATAATTCTTGGCAATGCTCCAAGGCAATTCATTTCAAATTAATCTGTGCCATCTTCAATCTCATTAGGAATTAGGGACTCACAGATTCTTGTCAACATTAATATCACAAAGGGAGAAGTAGCCTCTCAACAAGAAGCAGAAGAAATTACTACAAAAGAAATATTTGAGGCCAAACTCTGCACTAGTTATTCTTTGGAAAGTTTATTACAGATTCATGCTGATGAATGATATGTGGAAAATGTCTCATCTTGGTTAAATAACAGTGGCCTGATTCTGAAGGCTGTGCAGCGGTTTTCAGCTGCAGGCATTTAATACTTCTGCAAAGGAATGCCCCAGTTCTCCATAGTATCATTTCATTTGGAGCTGTATGTCTTTTCTTATATCATACATTTTCCCCCCAAATTCTCTTTTCCTTTGAAGTTTGTTACATGGAAAAAATAAAGCTGCTTAATGAAACTTTTGTTATGATGTTGCCCTTTGCATGGAGAATTTAGCACTGAAAGACAAATCTAATCTGTCAGTGTAGCAATCAGGTGTAAGGGCACTGCACTGCTGTGTCTTTGATCCCAGATCATCTGCAGTCTCACAGTGGCATGGCTGACTTTGCCTATAAAAAGGCACTTTCGATTTGAGGATTTGCAGTCCAGCCTTAGGTGCAGTGCCTCATGTGCAGTGAAGCTGCAGCACTGGCAGGGCCAGGTGGTAAAAAAAAGGAAAGGTAACAGTTGTAAGGGATAAGGTGTGGGGACTTGGTTGGGTTTTGTTAATTTTTTTTTATATTATGGGCTATATATAACACTCTAGTTTTTGCACAGTGATTTAAAGTGAGGATTTAGTAAGGCCTTAGTAATATGGATGTCAAATTGAAAAGAAAAGCAGCTTCTATCTATAGGTAGAAGCAAACTATAGTTAAGATCAATTTCCTTTGGATTGAAATATTTTTCTCTTTAAATATAGAGGTGGTGTCAAGTTATTATGAGATTTGTCGTGAAATGTGAAAACATTTTAAATTTAAATTTATTTGACATCATTAAATTGCAGAATCATAATTACTAGACTTGCAAAGGACTGGAGGAGGTTGTCTAGTCTATCCACCTCTCCCCATGGATATTTCTGTCAAGCCACCTCTAATCATGCAGGTTTCACAAACCTCCACACAATCAGTCCTTCACTACTGAGGATTAAGAAAATAAATTCCTAATGGTAAATATAATTTTGTCCTGCTACCTCTTCAGCACATTATAGAGTTGTAAACTCATATAATGGTTTGTGTTGGAAGGACCTTAAAGACCATCCAGCTCTAACCCCTCTGCCATGGGCAGGGACACCTTCCAGCAGACCGGGTTGCTCAAAGTCCCCTCCACCCTGGCCTGGCACATATCTACAGATGGGACATCCATAATTAACTCTAGGCAACCTATTCAAGTGCCTCACCACCCTCACAGTAAAACAATTCTTTCCAATATCTAGTTTAAACCTGCCTTCATTCACTTTGAAGCCATTCCTTACATGTCATTGTGAAAAGTCCCTCTCCAGCTCTCTTGTACCCTCTCTCCAGTACCCTTTGATACTGGAAGGTGCTCTAAGGTCTTCCCAGAGTCTTCTTTTCCATGCTGAACAACCCCAAGTGTCTCAGCCTGTCTGCACAGGAGAGGTGCTCCAGCCCTGTGATCAGCTTTGAGAACCTCCTCCAGCCCTTCTCTAGCAGGCCCACATCATTCTAGCATCTTCTGTGTTGGGGACCTCAGAGCTGGATGCAGCACTCCAGGTGGGGTCTCACAAAAACAGAGTAGAGGTTCAGAATGACCTACTTTGACCTAACTATGACACTTCTTTACAATAATTTTTTGCATCTTCTTATCTCAAGTAGTCTAATTCTTTTTTTTCACAGGGCAGAAGTTTCCATAATTTTCATCATTCTCATTGCTTTTCTCTCAACCATCTCCATGGAAGGCGTATCTCCAAGCGCAACAGTCACAATTCTAGATGGGGCCTTAATGTACAATGGATTCTTTGGAGGTGAATCTTTTGTTCAAACAGGAGTTTGCTTCTCCTGAAATAGCAAGACACCGTCTCAGCCTGTGAGCTCCTGAAGATCTTGTTCCGCTTTTTCTGGACTGCTGCACATTGCCCCATTTGTAGAGCTGGTTATTTCTGCTTCAGTTGAGGACCTGAAATTTGTCTTCAGGATTTACACAAACTCTTTTTAGATGGTACAGGTCCCCAGGGTTGTATGCTTAGTTCACAGGTAGCATTATTCCCAAAGCCACAGAAGTTTGGAATTACTTTTTGAAAAATGCTCATTGGATCTGTTGGTGCAGGGCAGAAGGGAGGCAATACCAAAATGTGTAACAAAACAGGGTTGTGCTTCTTTCTTTATTCAGCTGAAATGTCAAAATTCCTCCCTGAAATACTACTTGTGTCCAGCAGTACCTCCTTGTCCTTGGTGAGTTTTCACACACACCACAGCACAGGGTATGTGGTATTTCACCTCACTCTGAGCATGCTTAAGTGTTTACTTTGAGGTAAGGTAGGAAACAATGTTTGTGCTAAAATAAGGCAACACGGGCAGTACTTTGGCTTGTATAGGCAACTACTGCAAGCACCTTCTGCCATTGCTGCTTTTGTAATGAGATGTCACAGGAACTCCAAAAGTCAGAGGCAGAAATGACACAGGGCTTTCTGTGAGCAAACAGCCAGAAAACTAGGCTGTTTGCTGTATAGGTAGGAGCTATAATTTCCCCCATTTTGTGATCATTTAACTTATCATTTTCACTTACATTACATAGACTATGATAATTTTATATTGGTGTTCAAGATAATGAAAAGTAGCCGACTTCATAGCTGTGCTCATGTGAATATTCTTATTTGTAGGTACTGAAAAAACCATATAGTTGCCTAAATGAGACAAGGTTTTCTATTCTAATAACACCCTATTAAAATAGCCCTTAATTTTGTACATTTCTTTTTTTTTCCTTTTATGCTTCCTTTCATTAAACAACTATACAATAACTGAGTGCATACTGTTTTAATCAGTATATTATGTATGTTTTTTAATGCAACAACTCTGCTGCATTGCTCTCTATTTTTTCATTGTACTGCTTTTTTAAAATATGAAATACAATTTTTTAATGTATGACCAGGAAAACTTTTGGGACAAAATACTTGAATCATTTAGTCCAGAATTATTTGCAGGAGATAACAATATAAGACAGAATGAAAGAGCAAGGTGTGAACTCGTTCAGTGTTTCAAAATAAACACAGGGTTTTTTGGTAAGTAGAAGACTGAGGAGTTCTGGGGAGGAGAAGAAACCCTCCAGCTGTGTTCAGGTGTCTGTGACTACCTGTTGCCAGAGTGACAACTGCAAATACCTGCTGATCTTTTCAAACCACTCTCCAGGAGCTGGCAACAATCATCAGTTGGTGAGTGCATCTCAGGTTTCTCACATAATCCCATTTTTAAACACACAAACAATTTCCAGCAATCTCCCTCATTACATAAGCATGTATGTTGTTTGCTGGATGCATGTAAGTGTGTTGGAGACCTGAGAATTTCACTTCTCTGCTCCAGAGCCTTTCATGCCTGCCCAAACTCAGAACTCAGGTCTTTTCATGTCTCCTGGGAATATATAGATGTTCAAATCAGTACAGCCCAACCCACACACTCCCCTGCATGTGCATTCCACCATCTTCTCCCTTAGTGACTGGGAACTCAGCTTCCCTATCCATCAGGCCCATAACACGGGTTTTCTTTGAGTACTTTGGATCCATATATTCATGCTGAGCTTGTCCCTGAATTCTTGTGAGTCTGTTTGCATCTGCTAATGTAGATCTTTTCTGTCCATCCAGCCAGACAAGTTTTTCATTCAGGTTTCCACTATCAGTAACTGCAACGTTGTCTCTAATGCATCAGTGACATGTTTCCATAGCCTTCCTCACTCAACCATTCTTAATTATCTTCTCTTTGTATTTTAACACTTTCTTTCTCCTGTGATGCCAGCAGAGCCCACCATACCAGGATTCCCTAGAAATACCCTCAAACCTCCCCTGTTGCCCATTAGACACTTCCTGAGTGTTGCCCTAGGGACAAGAGGGTGACCTGCCAGTGTTACCAGCAGCAGAACCTGCAGCTGTAGGGTTGACACCTTGAAGACTTCAAAGGTTATTGGGTGAAACTGGCATTTTGTCCTCTGTTTATAGAGCAGCTAGGTCCACTTTTGTGGTTGAGTTCTTAGTTCTATTGCAGCATAAAAAATCACTACTATTATTAATTACAATGTCCAAAGGTAATGATGGCACAAGAGCTGTGGACCAGAGCCATGCTTTGTGTACTCTTGCACTATTGATGTTTACAGTAAATCCACATGCATGGAAGTGAGTAGCTTTGATTTCCTATGGTTCACCTCATGCCTGCTTCTTCCCAGACATCTACTACATTGTTTTATTTCCATTTGATACATGAATAATTCAAGAACTATATTAAATTGCTGTAATTTTGTCTACCTAGACTCAAACTTGACAGAGAAGAACTAAAAGTTTTGCTCCAGGAGTGCTAAATAAGCACAAGCAATAATAAATAAATAAATAAATAAATAAATAAATAAATAAATAAATAAATAAATAAATATTACCAGTGAGGGATAAGAAAGACAAGTTAAAAGGGAGCCAAACTTGTGCCATTCCAATAGACTGATCAGATCACTGAAGTAGTCAAGACAGTAACAGTTCAGGTATCATTTAATGTATTCTGCAGAAAGTTCCCACATTTCCTAACCTTGAAAATAAATCTTGAGACACAGTTGTTTTTCTGGCAGAGAAGGCAGTGCTGGTGTAGCAGCAACAGCAACACCTACCTGGATTTACTGGTGGAGCATGTTTCTGGTTTACAGCCTCCCTTCTGTAAAAACCCTATGAGATCTTTTCATTGTTGTTACTTTTCTTTCTTACTTTAAACATAGTTTGTTCTCATTTTAATTTTTATATTGAACCTTTTTTCCATTTGGGAGTGTTTTAAAAGTTTGCAAGTATTTTTCATTTTTATAAGAAAAAAGCAAGTTAACTAACACAGTCATTGCTAATAACAGATGAATCCTTTCAGGGCTGTTTAGGGAGTCCAAGAAAGTACTAGACACCAATGTGTAGATGATACCAGTTTTTATATAGCAAAATTTATAGTATTGCACTATAAAGGCAGATGATCAAAAATATGACCTGTCACATCTACCTTTGAAAATCTTCCCCACAGGCCTTCTGTTTGGCAAAGGCAGTGTCTTAGCTGAAGCTCTTGCTGTGAGGGGCAGTGCTCTGCTTTCTTGTAGACCCTCTTTAGGTACTGGTAGGTGCTCTAAGGTCTCCCTGGAGCCTTCCCTTCTCCAGGCAAACAACGGCAGCTCTCCCAGCCAGCCTTCACAGGGAATGCTGTATTATAGTGGGGATATCATCAGGCAGCCATGGCACTGCTGAGGTTGTGTTCATCTCACCTGGACTGGTTTCAGAAGGTAAGAACAGACCAGCTCCCACAGTCACCACCCCAAGAAACTCAGACTAGATGTAAAACTGAGCACAGCTGCTGGGCTGGTGGTCCTTGCTGCTGCTGCACCATGTGCCCAGCCCTAGGGACTCTTACAGGACCAAGTGCCTTTGAGAAAGTGAAGAAGGGCATGAGGTAGGCAAGTTTCCATGGAAAAGTAATTTCATACAAGAAAGAGAAAGAGAGAAATTGTCAGAAGGACTAAAGGAACAAGAGTTTTCCCTGTTAGTGGAGAAGATGCTGGATGGGCCCTAAGTCACCTCCAAAGGGGACACCAACCACCTGGCAGGTCTGATGGAGCTGAGGAGCAAACCTAGCACTGCTGCCTGAGTAGCTCATTATGCTCCAAGTATCCTAATTTTCAGTATGGAATAATTTCACCACTGAAATTGAAGGACTGAATGTATAAAGATATTTTTGAAAGCCATAATTTTCTAGCCAGCAGAAATACGTCATGTCTCTAGCATGACCACTTGCCTGCTGCAAAATGTCTTGGTTTATATTTAAAGCAGCCGTGGTGTTCAGTGACATCTAGGGACTGCCTTCGAGAATTGCATTGCCTGGGAACGACATCGTGCGTCTCCTTCAGACTGCAGCTGGGAGTTTGAGCCCTAAACCATCACTTCCAGCTGCGGTGGTCATTGCTGAAGTCTGCAGACAGACATTTCCATCTTCACAGTGATTGAGAAATGCAATCATCAGGACCTGTGGAAACAGATAAATATGTCTGCTCTAAATATACGCTGAGGCACAACTTTCTATTTTCAGGGAAACATTCTGAGCTACTTAAATATTGCAGGTTTTCATCTGAACATAAAGTTTGTGCTCGCCCGTCCACAAGGCCCCATGACCAGGGGGAGATTTGTTTACTCAAACACAGTAAATATAGGGGGGTGCAGGCAATGTGTTCTTGGTCACATTTTAAAGTATTTAAATTATGACCTGTTACAGTATTATTGGTTAAGAAACAAGATTCCTGTTGATTTTGTTTTTTCTTATTAAACAACTGTAAGTAAATAAACGTCAGTTACTTCATAAGCAGCCTTCCCTTCTTTCAAACTCACTTTTGAGAGTCAGGAAAGCTGCATTTAATTCAATTTACTTTTCAAGTTCCTGCTGTTGGTATTTCTAGGCATTAGCCATGTGGGAAGCAGCTGCTGACTTGGAGGAACAGGGAGTGCAGGAGCATCAGGGCATGGGCACCACAAGTTCTGGGGCTGTCAGTGCCTTCCTGAAACAGGCTGCTGAGGGGGACAACAGGAACAGGGCACAGTATGTTCCAACTGAAGCAACTCTACTAAAAATTCCTCCCTTTCTTCCACCAAACTTGCTTGGAATTACAGAAATTAATACAAAAACGGACAGCTACCAAAGGAGTCATACTGTTCTGCACAAAAAATACTATGGAGGTTCAGTTCTCATGACAGGATTCATTCAAACTCAGGAGCACTTTGTTCAGAAGCCAGCTGGGCTGTAAATGCAAACAAGTCCATGCTTGGTGGCCTGAACAGCATCATGGGCCATAGTGGAATCACGGAACTTTACACTGTCACTGTAATTGCCAATACCTGCAAACCCTGGTAAGGCTGTTCCAGCTAGGAAGTTTGCTGGTTAAATAGAGAGAAGGGCACAATAGGACCTTGGAGTCCAAGGTCCCAGGGCAGGCTCTGTATAGGAGCACTAGACCTGTTCTGGCTGTTCCCCTCTCAATTTACTGAGGAAGGTCAGAGTATTCCAGTGGTTCTCAGCTACCTCAGCTGTGGAAGAGTCTCCTCCAGAAGGTGACTTGGATGTGTTGTGGATGGCCTTTCCTCTGGTTGTCAAAGGAGCTCAGCTGAGATGACGTGTACGCTGGTGCCTTGGTCTCCAAAAAAACGGTGGTGAACTTTAACCTACATTTCTGGTAGTGGTGAACTTTGACCCACACTTCAATCTCAATCAGCTCTGCTGAAAGTTCATTTCTCAGTAAGGCATTATGTACTGAGGAGTGGCAGAGTGTGACATGCTTCCTTGTTTATTTGCTTTATTTTTAAACTCAGATGTGTTTTTTTGAATATTGTCTGTAATATTACACTGCTGGGAGGGATCCCAGTGCCTTTCATTCCTTGAGGTTTTTGGATCTGTGGTTACTTTGCTGGTTGCTGGAAAGCCTTACTGCACATGCTTATGACAAGGAAGCCATTTGTGCTATTACAAACATACCACTAATGAAATAACCCCGTTGTGTTTTGAATTCGTGTCTCATGTCCTCACAGGGATACCCCTGGTTTGAGTGCATGCCAGGCAGACCTGGCAATGCTGCCCAGCCCTGAGCAGGGCTTACACCACAGGTCCATGTGTTGTCACCCCCTTTGTTGTCCTCCTGCTCCACTGACAGCCTCACTGAGAGCCTGGCTCTCCCACCAGCCCACCTTCCACACAGTCGTGGCTCCTGCCCCTTCCTGAGTGAAGCTGTGTGTTCCTGATTGACCTTGCATGCATGGGGGAGGGCATGAGGCTGCAGACACCAGTGCCCTTGTCCTGCTCTTTGGTGGTCACTCGAGGTTCCGGCTCTTCACCTTTCTGCCATCTGTTTCATATAGGCTTTTCTCATATTAATTACTAACCTACTTATTTGCTTATGAATAGGATAAATTATTTCTCCCTGGAGAAATCAAATGCTTTCAATCTGTAGTTCCTTCAGAGAGAAACCTGTGCCCAGGCTCAACAGAAATAATTGCCTTTGCCCCAGTGTAATGACAAAGAGATAAGCAATCTCTGTAGCCCGGCAGTTCAGTGAATCCATCTTCCCTTCCTAACAGCTGGATTAGAGGCTTTGTGCTCCCAGGCTCTGCAATAGTTTCCATCTCTCAGAGAATACAAATAATTGCTAAGAACAAACCATGCTATCACAGTTGTCATATATTTCTTGGTTGAGTTATCAGCAATAACTTATCTATTATCCAGGGTTTATTGTTTTGGCACCTTTGGGAGACATACATGAAACACAATGAATATAAATCACATTGCCTTTTGACAGTATCTTAAGATTTATGGAGAAACTAAAGAGAAAACAGAATCATTTTGTACGTGGAAAAGATGGGAAAATTGTTGATCCACAACACGGTTAGAATGGCCTCAGTCTGGTAAGACAATGAGAGATAAGTTTACCTTCAGATCCATGGAATAATGACAGTCAGCTGAAAATAGTAAAGGATTTTTAAGCAGCTTCACTGAAGTCAATGGGGGGCAGGGATGGAGCAGTTTTTTACCTCCAAAGTCATGGGTACACTCACAGAGAATGCTTTTGAAAATCCTGCCAATAATTTGTACTCTTCATAAAAAGTTAAAGTCACAAGGATGTCTTTTCTGTTTGATTTTTGAGGAAAAATATTTGCCACCATAACAACAGGAACAGTTAAAATACAGGGAAGCCTTATTACAAGGACAAACCTCTGTTCAACCCAGAGAACCTGAAGCTAAAACACCACTGACATTTTCCATGAAAAATGCTTGATCTCTCGTCTCTCTTGTACAGATTCCTTATTCCCTCCTAGGTTCTGTAATATGCTACTAACCATTCTCAGAGCATGGAAGTAAGTGACCTAAACTTATAACTTTATTCAGCCCACCTGAGTCCTAGGCAAATCTTTCACCTTGAAATCAGACGGGAAATACCTTGTGGCAGAAGGTTCTACTTCTTTTGTCCCAATAGAAAAAGAAAATGTTGGTTGTCAGTCTCGTCCCTCATTCTGGCTGCTCTCTCAGTTCCAGATGTTGGTCTCAGGAAAACCAGCTCTGATGGCAGCAAGCACAAATGTGCACCCAAGACACATCTTGTTCTTTACATTGTTGCTCCAGTAAGATGTCACCTAGAATACCAGGGTGATGCATTCTGATGAATTAAAATTTGATTCCCACTGAAAAAATTGCCACTGTGATAAAACCTAGTTTGAAACAAATTGAATTGCCAGGAGTTGGATTAATGCCTGGTTTGATCAAAAGTGCTCTTTAAAAAAAATGAAAATATTTCCATCTCAAAATTGGTAATTTTATTAGGCCAGCCATAAACTTTCATTAACCTACATTTTAGAGGTCAGCCACTGAACCAAGTTATTAATTATACATGTAGAAATAATTCCTAATTTCTAAAATAGTGGCAAAATAGTGAAGAGTTCAATGCGAAAAGGAAAGAGAGATTGATTAGGAAATTACTAGAAAAACAAAATCAATAGAAACAAATGTCTTAAAAAGGTGATTATCACAGAAAAACACAGTGAAAAATGACAGGTCCCAAAGAAAGAAATGATACTGATAAAGTTTTAAACATATACACTTTTATTTTCTGTCTTCAAGAATACTGATGATCAGCAATAGAAAAAGTAGCATTAGGGATTTCTGACTGAGCACACATGGAAGCAGTGCCAAGTACAGGACATCAACCCCACTACAACAACTCGCTCAGAGGATTTTGTGCTGTGTGAAACAAGTAGTTTAGAAACACAAGACAAATGTTCCTTCAAGAAGAGCTGGTGACTGATGGTTCATTTAGTGTGCTATGCAACCAGATCTTTGATCTTCATTAACAGAAGGCCTCTAAAGGACAGTTTTGAACATCAAATATCACTTTGCCTTCTCAGTGGCTATTTACAAGATTATTCCCATTATTTTCACTATTTTATAATCATAAGGTGTTAGAGGAATTTAGATCTAGGCTTCCTTTTTCATGAAAGATGGGGCCAGATGAACTTTCAAGGTCTTTTCCAGCCTGGGTTGCTCTGTGATTCTACTATTCTGTGAAAATATTTTTTTTTTCCTTATATTTTAAGGTTCAGTTTTTTCTTGTATTTTAAGGTTCAGTTTATAGGTACTATTAAAATAATGATTTTTTTCCAAAAAGATGTAAAGATACTGGCTGTGTGTCTGCACAGGTGAAACAAACTTAGCATATGGGATAAATTACCCTTCTTTGTGTCTGAGGTAGAAGAAGCAAATGCGAAGTTAAGAAAGGTCAAGAACAGACTCAAAAAAGCTGAGAACAGAACAACTGCTGTGAGTTTAAATTAATTTTTTTCATGAATGAGACTATTTGAAAAAAAAGTGTAAAGGACTTAGAAGAGGACAGAGATCATTAGTCCCAGTGGAATAAAGAGAAAGACATTTGTGGAAGAGAAAGCTTAAGATGAAGTTTTTCTATTGTCTATATAGCAATTTTAAAGCAAATTTAAAAACTGAACTTTAAAATTCTGAATTTTAAAGTTCAGCTTTTAAAGGGGAATAGGGTTCAAAGCTCAAGCTTTATGAAAAAATATTCTCCCAGTGCTAACCTGATCTTCATGTCTCTGAGTGAGGATGTGTTCACCTTGTTGAATGCAGCTTGGTTGGTTGTGTCCTGATGGCACTGTTCTCCCCTTGATGCCTGGGGGAAGCACAGTACATTTACTCAGGACCAGGGAGCTCTGTCTTCTCCTTAGCTCTGTTGGCAGGGGACACTGACTGTGGTGGCTGCAGAGTGGTGACTGATTTCAGCACTTAACAGGCATCATTTTGCATCTCAAAATACAGCACATTTTCCTACAGGTATTGTCTTTCTCATGTCTCCGGTCTGTTAGGGCTGTAACAATACACAAAAAACCCTTGTAAAAACAAAAACCAAAACAAAACAAATCTCTGATCAACACCCCCAAAAAAAAAACAAACTACTAAAAAACCCCCAAATGATAATAAAATATTTAGTGTTTTATCTTAAAGACAGTAAATATTTTCAGATACAGCCACCAACCTCTGGTCCTTCTCAGGCACAATTAAACGTGATTTCTCCTATGTATGAGATTTCTTTAGCTTCTGGCACAGTTACACGGGACTGTGAGGGTTTTCTGGCTTGCTTTACAGCTTGAAATGTGGGTACATGACCTTCTCCTCATAAATAACTTACATTTTTAGCAGCAGCAGAAGCCCAAGTGAGAAACTTGCTCTCAGAGGCTGCCACACTGTGCTGGTGGTCACTAAAGCTCTGCAAGATGTGTCAGCTGCGGTACAGTGGGGTAAAATTTCTTCTTGCCTTGTCCTGACCTTCTGAAAAAAAATTTTGCTGTTTAGATCCATCTGATAGTCTTGTCTGGTGGAATCCAATGTGCACCATCTCTACTTAACCCAAAGACAGGCATCAATGTCTGAAGAGTGCCTGTGTTAAATACCTCTCATGGTCAGCACTTATATCTTAAACTGAGGTCATTGCATCTTTCACCCCACACAGATGCAGCTCCAGCTTCATGTGCCCCCTTTTCCTCTGCTCCTCACTGCACAAGGAGCTCAGGCACATGTGGGAAAGTTGCCCTGGCTGGCAGCCACTGCTGTAACCTGCATTGTCTCTGCAGCCCCAGTGCTGGAGGGTTTGCTGCAGGAGAGCATCTCCAGCCATTCAATCGCTCCTGTTCTTCACCCAGGTCAGTGTAGCCTTAGGCACCTTGGAGAAAAGGAAATGGATGTCAGCCTTTGGCAGGTGTTGTCAGGATCACCAGCATCTCACTACATCATTGAGGCATTGCAAAGAGGACACAGGAGGAACTTGGTTCTATTCTGACACATTTGGCTTGTGGTTAGAGAATAAAATAATTAAATTCCTTAAAAACCAACTTTAATCTAAGGCACTGCTATGCATTGTCTTTTTTCTTTTTTTTTTTAAGAGGAGAAGCATATTTGTAACCCTTTTGATCAACAATGACTACAATGACTTCATGGCCATTTGTTAAACTCAGTGTAACCTTGGATCCCATAGAGGCTGGACACCTGTTTAAATGACCAAATCTTTCTTCTTTTCCACTACACAGGCTAAACAGGATGTATGCAAAATTTGAGAGAAATAGAAACCAAGATACATAAGAAAATTAAAAACTTTTCTTGTATTTTAAAGAGAGGAGTTTCTCAGAGGGTAAAAAAATCAACCAAACTTAAGCAGCATGTTTTCAGGGTGAGCTATGCACTTCTGACACAAACCCATGCCTGCACTAAAGAGACTTTTCAGTCTTTTTCACACAATTACTTACATTAAACTGTGTTCTCAACTAATTCTTCATTTTTAGGGTATCAACTGAGTTAAGAACCTAATGGCTTGAGGTGCTGTGAGACCACAAAAACTGTTCTTTAGATATGCTAATTTCCTTGTGAGGCCATGGAGGGGTCTTGGATGCCTCAGACACAAGCACAAGCAGAGCTGGAGAACTTTGGTTCCGTGCTGAAGCTTCCTAGGAAGGAAGGGACGGGGGTTGAATGTTTTTGCTCTTCTACAATAAACTTTTCCTTTGAGACTCCTGATTAACTCAGTCATTGATAGCAGAGAGTGTTTTCCTTCTTCTGCTGATTGGAGCAATCAATTTCATGTGGCCCTGGAGGAAGAACCAATACATAAATATTTGCTTTCCTTCATTACCTCTCTAAAAACCAGCCTACTCATATCTGCTGGAAAAGAACATGGAATGGGGAGAAAGGGGGAAAAATCAAGTGTATGCAGTATTCTAAAGATTTGTTATGTTCCTTGTAACTTGACTCTCTTCAGATTAAATAAAAGGCTACAATCTTATGTTGAATCTTGTGCATACCAGCCTCAAAACTTGTAACTTTTATTTAGGTTGTGAATTGGATTGCGAAAGCTGATGTTCACATAACTAAACACTTTCCAAGACAAATGCCATCCGTGGCTGCTGCCTGCCTCAGCTTGCTGTGCTGGAGGTGATATTCATAGCACTGAGCCCAGGAGGGGCTTGGAGGAAAGACTCCCCAGCAGCTGAGGAACAGCAATAAGAGTATTTCATGGAGTGAAATGTAGTGTTGGAGCCTTAGCCCTGTAAAAGGAGGGAACTGTGGGGAAATTCTGTAATATTGGGCCCACTACCTTCTTTCTCTGTGGCCTGCAATTCCTTCCAGTTATAAAAATAACCCAAGAATGGAATAGAAGTGGAGCATTACATAGCTTTCCCTCTGGTATGAGCAGGTTGGGGTCTCCTTGCCCGTAGTCTCGTGTTCAGTCTCATGTAAGCTGTGCCCCAGGAGCTGTCAGCAAAGCCTCACCAGAAATATTCAGGCACGTGATGCAAGATTGCAAATGCAGTCCTGATGATTTGGTGCTTCTTTGTGTCCATTGTTCCTGCTGCTCCCAGATGCTGGGACACTCGTTCACATTCCTTATTCTTGTTGAGGGGGCAGGATGCAAGTACTTGGGGTGCAGTTGTCTGCCTGAGCTGTGCTTTAAACTGAGGTCATTTGAGTTAGAGCTAGGTAAATAAACTGGCTGAGGCTGCTAAAATGTCCTTTAAATATTTGTTTACTTACTGCATTCCAATGGTGTGGCTTACACACTATCACATCTACTTTTGTCAGTACAGGAAGAAAAGAAAACCATTCTTCTCTGCACTTAGAGTCTGGAAGCCAAGTATCTGTCTGGAACCATCTTGAGTGGCCAATTTATAGACATCCAGAAATACACATTTATAAAGAGGCAGAAAGTCTCAACACCACACATTAGAGTGGGGATTGCTGCAGTACCTTAAAAAGCAGAAACACAACACAAAAAAAAAATCATCTAGAAAATGTTAATAGTAAGTTTTTTATCCAGTCTCTTAGAAGTAGTTGTTTTCCTTAACTAAAAAAGGGTAAGGAAGATCCAGTGTCTTACTAGGTATCAATTTTACCCGTTTGAACACTATTTTCATGATATTTATGTTAGGGTTTACATATCCTTCCAAGTACAACTATTTTTCTCCTAAAACTGCAGTCTTTTGGCACACAACTTCATGAGATGGTATATGTAAACATAAATTCTACTCTTAAAATGAAGCGGCTCATCATCTTTCAGTGGGAAGTTAGGGTAGAAAACAGTAAGAACTGACCTCTGGATATGAACATTACTGACTACAAGATGGCAGACAGTTTTAAATAGTTCACCACAGTTCAGCCAGAGGCATCAGATGATCCCAGAACACTGAGAGAACTGGCACACAGAGCTTGAAGTCTGGTAGGAACCATTATAAATACACCCATCATGTTGCCTGTGGTAGCTTTTGACTAGAGAATAATAAACTTCCCAGCTATATTTAATGAAAGAAAAACATAAGTCAGGCATCTACGGATCCATTTGTCAGTGCTCATGATTTCTGAACAATTTTGAAGAAAAACACAAGTAGAGATGTGGAAGAAGTGCAACAATACTTACCAAATATGGATTCTGCAAGGCTTATCTGGCAACTTTTGTGCTAAGCTATTCCTGGGTAAGGGGGATGAACCAGAGCCAAACCATTTAGACTTGTCTAAAACACTCCTTTGGTCATGTCCTACATGAGAACTGAACTGGGATGGAGAAGATGGGGAAAATGGAAAGCAATCATCAGGAAATTCTTCATCAGGAAAAAATGAGGTGTTGCTTCAAGCAGGTATCCATGGAGTGGAAAAGTGCTTTTTTCTTTTACAGGGGTTGTTGTGAGATGGGGCTGAATTATTATTTTAGTTGATAAGCCTTCCCACACAAAAGTTGCTAAAAAAAGCAGGCAGTAGAGGCAGAAATATTTTCAGAAGCAACATGCTCTAGGGATTAGGCACTGGGAGGTCCCCAGGGTTCTGGTGGTAAAGTATATGACTTTGAGAAGTCCAAATGCATGCTTTCTTTCTTGACAAGCTGCGCTTTAAAATGTAGTTTTGGTGAATGAGCTTGAGTTCCATTATACATTTATCTGCCATTCTGCTTTCCTTCTTCAGCACTGAATTTTTCTCTTTCTCAGTTTCTGAGTGCTTTGGAGTGATTCTCATGACAACCATTGGAAAGGAAGACAAAAAAAAAAACCCAAAAATGTAAAGAAATAAGAGGAAAAGCTCTTGCGTTTCAAGATAGCAGCAAAACCAGGTAACTGGCTCACTGACTCTTCCTTTGCATTTTGGCAGGATTATGCAAACTGTTTTTAAGATTTAAGGCAGATTCATTCTGGAAAAGGTAGCTCCTACACAGGGTTTCAGACAGCTCGACAGGATAATGCATTTTCACTGATGCATTGCAAAAAAACCCTCAACATGTATCATTAGCAGAGTTTTTGCAGGGTAAGGGCGCCAGTGAGCTCTGCTGCACAATTCCAGCTTGCACATGGGCTTAGCAGCAGCTTGTGCTTAATGGGAGCTGGGGGGGGAGTGTTGCCACATCATCCAGCTCTCATGTAACACAGTTCCTGGACCTCAGCTGTGGGAAAACCAGTTTTTGGGGGTACCCACAGGCAGTCAGGAGGATTACACTAATCAGTGCCAGTGCAGGGGACAAGATCTGAGTCTCTTATTGAAGAACGTGCCCAGGAAGAATCAAGGGGGTGTGTTTCCTGACGGGGATTTTTTTAAGGGCAACTCGCCAAGCATTTCAGCAGCTAATTATATTGGGAGTTTATTTTTTGAAGTGTTTATAAGTGATCCAAAAAGAGGGAGGTTTGATTCTTCCACTTGACATGTGCCAAATATAATTGGAATGATCACACACTGGTCAGTCTGTGAACAAATTGGATTTGCAATTTTGGCAATCACCCGGCTTTTGAAAAGCACTCTGGAAATCAAGATGGTTTGTTTCACGCAATGCTGACAGTTTGTGGACAAAAAAAAGAATAGAAAAATAAGCACTTTCTTGCTAAACAAATAAGATAGATCTAGGATGAAATTTGAATCTTTTGAAGTTGATGGCAAAATTCCCATTGGCCACAATTTCACCCCAAATCTTTCAGCAGTGAACCTAGTAGTTCCTAGGTCTGGAAAAAAAAAAAAAAAAAAGCTATGAAAAATAACCTGGTAAGTTACTTTCTCTCCTTGCAATGATTACCAATTGTGTATGATCAAGCTGACATTGTTCTTCTATAAAACTCCCCATTACAGAAATTCAGAATCGAGGGAAGTCAATATTTTCTTTAGGTCAATAACATAATGGCAAGGGAAATGTCTAAATGTGCTTAAAACAAAGGCTGAGGACTATCTTCAATATTCTTGGCCATCTGGTCCCTTAACTTTATCAGCCTGTCATTCTGAAAATCTGGTTTAAGGTCATTTTTTCTAGCAATTTCCTTACTTTTACTCTTTGTACACTCTCCTAAATCATCTTTGTCATTCCTTTTTAAAGTCTGTGGAGATTGCTGTTTAAAAAACAAAGAGGAGAAATGAGGAAATAAGAAATAATTTCTTGTTTTGAATATTGATATTTCATCTGTTGCTCTTATTTATAATTGCAATTAATATATTTTAAAAATTTATTATTTTAAAATTTATGATTCTTAAACTATATTAATTAGCAATTAAGAACTGCAAGACTAAAAACCGGGGGAGGAGGGGGGATTGAACTATTTACTTTGGCTCCTAATTCAGCAAAGAAATCTAATTCCCCATTAAGTGTAAACTTTTATTGAAGCCCAATGTGACTTCAACTTCCTATATATATTTCTCAATAAAAATTGAATATATCTATACATCTTTCACCTATAGAGCATCAGACTGTGAATTTTAGATTGCCATTGCCCCTGTCAAGAAACATTTACTCTAGGTTTTTCTACTATCAGCTCAGCTCTTTTGACTTTAGTGGCAGCAAAATAAATTGCTTTAGTTACTTCTCTCTGTGTTGGATTATTTTCTAATTCAGACTTTCAGTTTCAATGATTATAAGGGTTTTTTTCAATGTGAAAGTGGATTAAAATTGCTTTCAAAAACAGTTTATTAACCCAACTGGCTAAGCAGAACCTCCATCTATCAAAAGCCAAGTTACTAATTGCTTGGTTGCTGCCACTGACAAAGTTTAGCCCATCTGAGAGCAAGAATCCCACTGAAATGGACTGAGCCATCAGAGCTCTGCATTTTTGAAGGTCAGCCAAACTATACTCAAAATGTACTTCTTTCATGAATACTCTCCCTTCTGTATATTATTTCCTCAGTAAATTTTATTCCATAATATGAAGTACAGATGCTCACTTAATGATCAGATAAACATAAAAATGTAGAAGCAGATTAAAATCTGTGGAACTCAAACTAATGTTAGCATTTGAACATTACATGAACTTGCTGAAAGGACTGCCAGGTCATGTAAATAAACTACTTATGTTGAATTGTAGTTAGAGAATCACCTGAGATGTCAAGATACTCTGTGCTTCTTTGCAAAAAAAAAATCTGGGTAGCTCTGTGCAGCCCCTGTATCACAGGGGAGTGATGTGCACACAAATGTAAAAGAACAAAAGTATCAATGGCCATCTTTGTCCCTTTCTTGCCTGTATGCTGGATTTTGTTTTGAGCTAAAAAGTGTATTTTTCTTTGATTCTGCTGAGTTGATACCCAAAAGCAAGGGGGGAAACAAACGTTCTAGGACAGTGAATGAAAAGAAATAGGTGTTTTTACTTGCTTCTGGTGGATTTCAGAAATCACATGCACTGGGGTGAGGTGTGCAGGGGCCAAAAGAAGAACAGCTCCATTGAGTTCTGCTTGGTCCATTGCTGCTCACTGCTGCCATTCCTGCTGCAGACTCACCCTGCCCAGCACTCGGGGTGGCTCTTAGCCATCCACAGGAGGGGAAGTTCTGCTATCAAAAATTACAAACAGCTTTGCCTGTGACAGCATTTTTCTTGAGAGGGCTTTCAAGTTTTACCCATATTTCTGGCTTCACAGAACACCACAGGTTTCTGTGCAACCCTTGTGTGGGGGACCTTGCCAATATTTGTGCTGTGCAAATTCTAGCCTTTTGGCTTTATGGGAAGAGCATAAGGAGAAATAAAGGGATGTTTAATATAATTTGGAACTCAAAAGAACAACAGACATCTATTCCATTAATCCTTAGTTTATGGGAGTAAATGGATTATTCAGTTCTTCTGCCATCTTCCTCCAAAGTTGCTAAAGCTGACTCCCAAAATAAAATGAGGCTGACGCATGAACCACAAAACATTTCAATTAATTAATTGGTGGTACCAGTCTTCTGATATAAACATTTTTACACCCTCTATTCTACAGCTTCTTCCCAAGGTCATGCCTTCCCTTAACTTGTCTGACCTCTCATTTTCTCACATGTTCCAGTGTTGTCTGAAGCAGACTGATGGGACCATGGTAACTTCTTAGATATTATTAACCCTCTTTATTTATCTGGAATCACAAGATCCTCTTCCGAGAGTGACCTATCCCTTACTCCTTTCTCTGTGTCTGACAAAACTTGGGCTTTGACTCTTCCTGCTCTATGTGCCCAGAAACTGTCTGGGCATTAATGTCTTTCATGTCTCACAGACACTTATGAAGAAGCCTTGCTCAGCCTCTCATATTGCCCCAAGGAAATTCATTTCATTTGGAACTTACAAATTTTTAGGGAAGAAAACTCCAAACATAAGAGGATGGTAAACACAGATACACTTGAGCTAGTACAGAGCCCATTGATATTCTTGCTGATGTCAATGGTTTCTTTTAATCTGTGATTTTCTTGGGGCTGTGGCTGCTGTAACCCTATGGCTGTTGACACATTAGCCAGTAGCTCCGTAATTCAAATGCCCTTTATCCTAAACTCTTCAAATACATTCAATGAGGCAGCTTATTTCTTAAAAGAAGAATGTCCTTAGGCATTCAATATAAAGCTCTCTAAAGTTAATTCCTATTGATTTCAAGAGCAATTGGATCAAACCTTTTTAGCATATAAGTTGTTTAATATAGGTTTCTTTTTGGGTTGTTTTCATTTTAGTGTTTACTAAAGAACAGCAATGGAAAAGCAGCAAAAATTAGACCTTTTTTTATTGCCTTTTCTTTCTCTTGCCTTTTTCTTTTTCTGTTGGCAACAAGAACCTTCGATTCTGTATTTATCATTCATGTGATACATCTTTCCACAGATGTTTCAAATTAGATAGGAGAGGATATCTGTGTGTTCTCATCAGCAAACAGGCAGCACCCAAACTTGCCAAACGAGAAAGTGCATTTGCTTGGCCTGGTCTCCTGCTGGCTTTGGACAAACTGTGGCTGTTTTAATGCCTCTAAGAGAGACCCATTTGCTGCCTGTTTGCTTTAGTGTAAGTCAGGCAGGTGCTTAAGCAACAGTGCCTTTCTGGAAAAAAAATGGCACAAAGGCAACAGAACCTTGCACAGAGCTCTGCTCTGATGTGAGGGAGAGCTGCTGCTTTTACCACTCTTCCCCCACCATGTTCCCACAGCAAGGATGCTTATTTTTAACCTTTTTTTCCCCCTTTCCCACGTTCTTACTGTTTTTTGATAACATACGTATAATTGTGAAAATATAAAGGGGTCAAAGGTTTGCTTTTCGAGTGGCAGATGCCCAGGACAGCTGGGGTTCATCCAAGACAGCAAGTCTTTAGGATACAGCTTCAATTTTTGTATGGGCACATACTGATATTACAAATAATTTGCTTTGACTTCCTTTAAGACCATGGAGACCACAGGGAGCTCATCTTGTTGCCCTGCTGTCCCTTTAAGTAAGGACCAACCCCATCCCAGTGTTCATAAGCAGTAAACTGAGCAGGCTGCCAAGATACCAACACAGAGAATCTAACAGGAGTGGCTTAGAAATAGGTTTCCTTCTCTCAAGCATGCCCATGTGCAGTCCCTTCCATTTATTAGTCCTTGCAGTGTTTGAACACAGGGTGTTCCTCACCTTGCTCATGGGGAAAAGTAAGTGGCAAGGCTGGCTCAGCCAAGAAATTGCATCCAGCAAGTGGCAGACTGGGGAGCTGGATGGACACAAATGCCCAGCTTCTTTTCTCTCTGTCTATTGTTTGCCATTTTCCCAGCCTGGCAGCCTGGTCCTTGATAACTTATGTTTGCAAAAATGTGAGATCCAAACTTCATCTTCCTTTTTAATGAGATGGTGCTTGATTCCATGTCACATCTCTAATGTGAAAGCTGCATAAAACATCTGAATTTGGGATCAAAGGTTTTCAGACTTTGAGAACAAACTTAACTCTGCCTAGAGAAGGCATAATTTTAGTAGGGATTAATTACATTTCTGCATTGACCTTAGAAAATCACTTTATTCTTATTCATAAGGAGAATTTTTCTCTGCTGGTTCACTCCTTGGCCTCCTTCTGAGTACACAAATCTGGAAGTTTGTTACGGAACAAAATAAACTTTTACAATAGAAAGCAACATTATTTGGGTTTTTTGGTCTTATGGGGTAACACCGGTGAGGGAATTGTACCCAGGCACCCAAGTTAAATCAGGCCTACATCATATCTCTACCCTGAGTTATATTTGGCAATGTACAAATATGTTAAAAGTCATGGGAAGTGAACAGACCTTGAAAAAATATGGACCCTCCAAATGTTGATATCATTGCTGTAAACTTTTTCATTGCTCTGGTATTTGGAGTACTCTACACTGTTTAATTTGAGCTATTAACATTCCAAATGAAAGTAGCAAGAACTCCACCATAAGTTTATCTTTCTTTGACTAATCTTAACATGCACCCAAGTCTCTGTCTAGCTTTCCAAGAACCACATGGTACGGTTATATTTCAGAAGCATGTTATCTGTGCTGCCTGCTTTAGCCATTTTACTGACACTGCCTAAGTAGCTCCCCTGGAAGCACTTACCTCTCTCCAGTGACTATGTAGGGAATTGCTCTTCTAATTTTTCTCTTCTGAATCAGAGCAAAATTAGATCTTACAGTAGACTAAACCAAACTATGCCTACAAGTCCACCAGTGTCAAATTATAGTTTTGATCCTTTAAATCTTATTCATGCAAGTAAATCAGCAGTGCTGTTTGTGGAGTGGAAGAGTAGCAAAGCTATGTTATTAAAGGTCACAAGACCAGGGCTTCAGAACTTCTATGGCTTTTGCTCCACTCAGCCTTAAAATTCCCATGCACAGCCCCCTCCCTCCATTGCTGTATTTAGCCAATTTTTAAGTAATATTCCCAGCACAATATAATCCTGAACTTCAAAGAAGGGTTTTTTTTTACAGCTGTAGTAAAAGCACAGTTATGAAAATAAACGCCAGCTAATAATATAATGGTGATGGAAAGGGCAAGACACAATATAATCCAATCAAAGAGGTTCACTCAGGCATTGCTTCTTCACCAAAGACCACATATGGATGCACACACGTGCAGAGGCACTCACTGAACCTCTACACAGAATCTACCCCTAGCTTACCCAGTCCCTCCACTTTATTACTGGCTGATACAGTAAAGCCTTTTGGCATTAATCTAAAAAACTGCAACAAGTATTTATAAAGAGATACTGAAGAACAGGATTTGAAAGAATCTTCTTTCTCTTCAACCACAGTTCCAGGTGGCTTCCATGTGTTTTCCTTTAACATTCAAATCTGACATGTCAGTGCATTTTCATTACTACAGATGATTACTAGGCTGATGTATTGTTAGTGTTAGAAAAAATAATGCCAGGTGAAGAAGAAAGGGAAGTACTGTGATTATAGAGCACCCATTTACAGCTTACAGTATGTCTGATGCACAATTATTCCTCAGGGATTTCTATCCCTTTTTATTTCAGTAGCTTGAAAGAAGTTTGTTTTCTGTGAAAGGCCATGAAATGCACAAACACAAACCTAAGGGAAATATATATGAAAATTGCAGAGACATTGCAGGGTGAAAAACTATGGGTAACAGTAGAAGAAAAATCTCAGGGGGCTGAAACACCTGAAAAATACTTGAAGAAAAAAAATTTATGTCAATCTAAACAGTTCCTATTTCAAAGGCTTTTTAAAATGGGCAATTCTTGTGGAAGGAAGTGTTTTGTGGAAAATTCCATTCTGTTGAAAAAATTACTTTTGGCAAAAACAAAATCCACAGCTGTGATTTAAAGAAGCAGAGGATACCACATATCAAAAAGAACAACATTTCCCTTTCAGCACCCAGAAACTGGGCCATTGGCCTCCATACACTTCTCAATATGTAAGGACAGTCCCTTGCTGTCATCATTTCATGTATGTAGGTCTGCACATGGTATGTGATAGATGATTGTCTGGAGTGCTGCTCAGTAAAATGTCATTTGGGGAAAGTTTTGCACCTCCTGAAGCATGTGTGGGATGGAGACACATCTAGCTCAGGTACTCAGAGTATCTGCTGGCCTTACCTGCTGAATTAAAAAACTATTTAAAATATACCATCATTTCAAATAAAGTTAATTCTGACCCAAAAGAAAAATACGTAATATTCCTGTACTATTTTATGTTTATATAATTCATTGATCTCAGAGGGAGTTGGTCATCAAATTCCTCTCAGCAGTAGAAAGTAGTGGGATGCTCACAGTATTTTACACAGTTAAGCAAATTGAAAGGTTTTGTAGTGAGAAAAAGGTAAAGACAACTATAGACAACTTTACGAAGGGGAAGATGCCTCTTTTCAGGATGTTATACAGGTGTTTCCCCAAAGCAAGAACACAAGGCTCAGGAGGACTGTACAAAATGCCCTGGAGAAGGCTGAAGTGAATACTTGGTGGCTGCTTGAGGGGACATGGGGAGTGCACTGAAAGAAAGGAGAAGGGAAAAAGAAAAACTGTAGCCAGGCAATCTGACAAGCACAGACAACACTACAGACAGACTTTGCAGGACATACAATCAGAGAATGAAGACTTAGGTAGGAGAGTGGTATAAATATTTCTTGATTTTTTAACCATTCACTGCATGTGTCTCTGATAAGGGACTTGAAGAAAGTCACTTTTGCATGACTCTTAGATGAAAGGACATTTTTTTGTAAAATACATCTGAGTTTATCTTGCCAAGTCATCTGGAAGAACCCATGGGATTCAGTTCATTAATTCATATTAAAATGTGACAATATTCTTTGCTAGAAAAGGGTGAGAATTCAGATTCACCATGGAATCCTTGTTGCTTTCAAAAGCTTTCATTTATCATGTATTGTTTCCTTAGATTTTTAGGTTTCAAGTAACACTCCAGGGGAAGAATTCCCTTTTCTTTCCTTCTTCCAAAAATTACTAAGGAATGTAATATATATTGAGAAGGCAAGGCACCAGGAGAGATTAACTACATTGTTCATGCTTTCTGTTGATTCTACCATGTAAACAAGTACAAATAAGGGTCTCACAGAATGTGTAAAAATGGTCTTGAGAAGGACCCAGAAATTTTACTGTCTTCCAGGAAATCAGTTGGAGAAATCTTCAACAATTTTGGAAATAAATTGTGATGTGTTGCACTGTCCAAAATCACCTTTCCATTGAAGCCAATGGCAATGCTCCTGTGGATGTCAGTGGCTATCAGATAAAGGTGTGACTGTTGATACAGAAGATACATGATTAATTTTGTGCTAAGACATGTCAGACCAAATTTGTTAAGATGTTTGAATTGCTCAGCTGCCATTGAACTAAGTAGGGGCAGACAGTGCAGTAACACTCTTCTGAAATATCTGCATCACATTAGTTGACTTAAAGCTATTATACAAATCCTGGTGATCAACTAATACTTTCAATCACTTACACTGGTCATGTTTCTATGTTTAATTGGAGCAGTAGCCTCCAACATACAATGATTTTTTCATCCAAAGTTACATGTTTGTCATCTATTAATATCTGTGATTTTTGGTTTAGCTTTTGTTACCTGCAGAAAACTTTGAAAAAATCCCCATGCAGAATCTATGGAAATTATGCATTTATTTAGACATTTCAGAAATTCAAGGCTTATTACTCTGCTGACTCCATTAACCTTTCTTACCTCATGGACTACACAGTTCAGACACATATTCTGGTTTTCAAGGCAGCTTATAAGATACTTTGACTAAAATCCAGAATGGAACTCTCCATTTATCTTGGAGGTGCATGACTTGCTTTAAAAGCAGCCTGGGATTTGCAAGGGAAGAATGACTTTTTTATCTCTGTGACAGAAATCCCAGCTGACAGCCCTGTTTACACTACAGAAAATAATGACTGCTGACAGTCTCAAGGACCACCCGGTGGGTTATTTACATTTGAAACATTTGAAATCAACTCTGTTTAGATAATGTTTCAGTTCTGAATCTGGCTTGCCTGCACATGTTGCTTGTAGGCCTTATTAAAGCTAGTACATCTCATTGGAATTGTAATCAATAATGTCCCAGTTTCATACTGCCAGCCAGGATCTATTAATGGGGAACTGCAGACTTATATGTTAAACAATTTGTTCATTTGGATTTCATTGTCCAGTTGTTAAGAGCAAACTCTTCATGTTTAAGAAAACTGGCATTTTTAAAATGTAAAAGAATTAGTCTTTTTATTCTAACATCATCCTCAGAAGAAGTATATAAATATATATTTTTTTATATTATAACATGTAAAAATAAAGATATTCCAGATGACCTGAGTTTCTTAGGCTTAGACTGTGCACTCTTTTTAGTTATCATCAACAAGTAATATTATTAAATTTAGATAACCCATTTAACAATATATGTTTTAAACAGGTTTAGTAAATAACAACTTTTCATGAGATGTGTATTTTCTTCAGTTCAGGAAGTTCTCTTTCCAGCTCTTTGTTTTGCCAAGAATATTTTAAAACCGATCAAAGAAAAATAACTTGAAGGGTGTTAAATTAATTTAACCCAGTTCTCTGAATATGAAGTTAGATAGATACATATTTTTAAGCAGCATTTGTCTTAGTACCTAAAAAGGCAATGATGAAATAAGCAGATAGCTTGAGTGTGCCAAAATGATCAAATAAGATTAATATCCCATATTAATTCCTATTAATAAAGTAGATATGAATTTATATTGCTGTTAATTATATCTTTCCCTTTCTTAAATTTTTCATTTCTCATTCCCAGTGGCAGTGATCCATAGCTTCAGTTCACATTCCAGTTTGCAAACATTGGTTAATAGGATATGAAATTGTGTCTTCTTCCTTAATTTAGCAGGTCATGGAGAAAAAATTGTACTTATTTTTAAAATGCAAGTATAAAGGATTTATAAACAGAGTTCATCCTGAGGGATTCACTACAAAATGACATTAGGATGGCAATCTCACGAAACAAGTTAATCTTCTGTGCTGCAGACTGCAGCACAGAAAGCATTCTAGAAGGCACTTCATGCAACCTACCTCCTAACTGACTGCTTTGGAAGAACAGACACCCAACCTGGGGGGACTCCTAAACATTTATGAACAGGCACCTGCAAGCCAATGGCACAAACCTAGGTGTCTGTTAAAAAAAAAATATTGCTCTTTGAATGATGTGTTGGTTGGTGCTGAATATGCTTTCTTTCTACTTCAAGGCCAAGAACAAAATCCTGCACCTGGATCAGGGGAATTCCAAGCACAAGTACAGGCTGGGCAAAGAATGGCTTGAGAGCAGCTGTGGGGAAGAGGATTTGGGGGCGTTGGGTAAAAAGCTCAATGTCACCAAGCAATGTCACTTGAAGCCCAGGGAGACAAAGGCATCCTGAGTTGCATCAAAAGCAGCATGGCCAGCAATTTTTGAGAGGTGGTTCTACCCCTTTACTCAGCTCTTGTGAGACCCCACCTGGGGTCTGTGCCCAGCTCTGGGGCTCCAACATATGAAAGACATAGACCTGCTGGACCATAGACCAAAGGAGGGCAAATAAAATGACCAGGGCTGGAGAATCTCTTCTAGAAAGACAGGCTTTGACAGAGTTGGGGTTGTTCAGCCTAGAGAAGGCTCCAGAGAGATCTCAGAGCACCTTCCAGTACCTCAAGGGAGCCTGCAAGACAACTGGAGAGGAGCTTTTTACAAGGGCATGCAGTGATAGAACAAAGGGGAATGGCCGTAAACTGAAGGAGAGTAGGTCTAAATTAGGTATTAGCAATAAATTCTTCACTGTGAGGGTGGTGAGACACTGGAACAGGTTGCCCAGAGGAGTTTGGCTGCCCCATCCCTGGAAGTGTTCAAAGACAGATTGGATGAAGCTTTGAGCAACCTGGTCTAGTGGATGGTATCCCTGCCTATGTCAGGGGTTTGGAACTAGATGATCTTTAAGGTCCCTTCCAAGCCAAGCCATCCTATGATTCTATGATTCCACTTTTGTTTTAGAGCATTTATAGCATGCAATGAATGCCATGCTATAGAAGGGTACCTCTGTCCATCAGAAGGTGAAGCCCTGCTACAAGAGGAAATTCTTCATGTCATGAAATACACCAATTCAAGCTAAGGTAATGTTACAAACTTAAGAAGGCAAAACAAGGAGGTAGCTGTAGAATTTTACTTTTTATATAGCAAACTCCTTTTTTTATGCAATCAAAAGAGCAATTGTGACTAAAAATCTTGAAAAAGAAACTCTTTTTCCTTTGGCTTCCATAATCATGACCAGACTCTAAAGGATCTACAGGAAAAGACGCTGCCGCCACTCTGAACAGGAAACTGCCAAGCTCAGGGCTGCTTCAGAGCTCAGGTTGTAACAGGCTTTAAATATGTGAGATGACTTTTTAAAGGACAGAAGTAACTGACCAGAAAAACACATAGATGGTACATAGCAAAAAAACCTTTACCATGGACTGATGCAAAGCAAGTATCCTTTCTGGTAGGAATGTGAGCTACTGGAAACCTACATAAAGAGAACGAACTGCATGGGAGTGTGATGGCCACAGAGAAAACACTGATTGGATTGTTCTCAGAGGCCTATAAATACATCAGTAATCTCTGTTTCACACTGTAATATGATCAGCAGTATGGCTCCTAGTAAAGCCAGGAGAGTAATGTAGATTTTAAGTAAATGTAGGACCATCTAACATTTAGTATACCTCAAGCTACCAAAAGAATCCCACTGATGTAAAATCAGCTGGAACAGGCCCAAGTATTTTCAGCATTCCCAGAAGGAAATAAGGGGTTAGTCTGAAAAGCATGAAATCAGATATGCAGAAGGAGTGATCCAAAACACATCAAATACAATCTTCAGCTGCAAAATCTTAAAACAGCTTGTCCTTGTTCACATTTGTAAGAATCTGATGGCTGACATGAAACCAATTACAATAAGAGATTGATGTTTTGAATTTCTGGCTTAACTGTGGCCCTAATTTTGACATCAGATATGACAGAAGGAAATTGGGAAAATTAAAATACAAGACACACTAAAGGGAATACAAGGCTGATAGCAAGTAATAGCTTGAGACAGGTTTCAGAAGGTAACGGGCAGATCTAGTTTCTACAAAAAATGAGAGCCACAGAATGTTTGAGACAAATTATACCCAGTATTTTAACAGACATCACCTCTGCTTCAAAATAGTTCATTTTGACCCAAATATCTGCAGTTGATAAAATATTACAGAATGGCACCTCTTTAAATGACTTGATACTTTAGTAATCAAAAATGTCTCCCAACCAGCTGGAATTGCCAATCTGTGACAATACTTTTGCATCCAGGTGCTTTATTTATTTCCATCAAGAGCATCATATAAATTTATTGTGAGGCATAACCTCACATTTAGTTGGCATGAAATTAGAATCTAAAAAGATTTAAAACTCTTGGAAAAAATTATTTGATTAGCACTTGCATTTGGAAAATAAAATTAAAATGTCTGGAAGCAGAAAAAGCACTGCAATATTGTGAAAACAGAATGTTTAGAAACACAGAAGTCTAATAATGTTTGTTGTGAGACCATATATTTGGTTTGATAGAACAGCAATTTTCATTTACAGGAATGATGTGAGAATTTAGGCTGCTAAAACCAGGTAACTAGCCCTTTTCTTTTTTCCTCCCAAACTATCTGTGTGGTACCATGGTTGGCATTACTCAGATGCTTAGAGGGAGGCCACAGTAAGGTAAGGTTTAATTGCCTTGGACACTGCCAAACACAGTCCTCAGGCATTCAGCAGGTCAGATACTAATTGGCCACACATAACACAGGAATAGTACAAGACTGGAGAAGGATACACAGGTGGAAAAGAAGAAAGGAGAAGAAACTCTTTGCTTCAAAATGTCTTAAACCATAAAATTACTTTGATTATTGCTTCTGTGAATGGAATAAATTGTATTCAAGTAGTCCAAGGAAACACTTCATCTAGCTAGAATACCCTTCATGCTCATATTACCACTGCAGACAGAGTCCTCAGGCTGCACGAGCAAAGCAGCTCCTCAGTCTCCAGCGAGGCACATCTTCCATGTGGCATTCAGCTCCCCCAGGCCCTGCCCAGGCTGTGCTTGTAAGAGACCTTCCTGTATAAACAAATCCTAAAGCCAAAGGCTAGAAATAGACATATGAGCATGTTAGGAGTATTTGCCTCTTTCAGAATGTCAAATGGAATGTGAATCTTCTCAGGTAAAAGGCTCAAGAACCACTGGAGAGAACTCCAAAGTGGTGCTACCTATAAGCTTTATAAAGGCAGATGCAAAGGCTCATCTTAGCAATGCAGCTAGCAGAATTCCTCTGCAGTCTGCAATTAACAGAATTTTTTGTTTTTACTGTCAAAAACCAAATGCAGATAAAGAATTACAGAATGGAAAGCAGATATATAATATGTGGATATCAACCACAAAAATCTAGCACAAGGATTACCACGCATTAGTTTATACACTCCTGACATTTAAAGAACTATTTGCACTTAATATCAGATGAAATTAACTAAAAATCTTTTCCAAATAATGAAGCTTACAATTTCTTTTTTATTTATTTTTCTTACATTAGTTATGGCATGGGAAAAGCCCAAGAGGTTTTCTTTGTAGTATTTCTAATTCAATTAAGAGCAAGAACCAATTAAAAAGTCAAATGGTTTCCCATGAACTTTTAGACTGAAGTGTTGGATAAATTTAGAACCCCAATGAAAACTAATTTGATTTCAAAATGTTCTGGCCAAGTATTTCAGAAATGGACGCTCATAGGTAGGATGCTGTGTCTAAGTTTTTAGGAAATACAGAAGAAAGGTGTAACTTTCAAAAGTTCTCTGCATCGAAGTATCCTCAATAAATTAACATGAACAGGTGACATTTAGCTTCCTTCATATCAGACAATTCTTTTAAAGATAAATTGCAAACATAAACAATTTTTTTGTCTTTCTTATGATCCTAGGCATAGGTTAACGTATAGAATTGACAGAAATGTATGCAGAATGGACTAAGTCTCTAAAACTTGATTTGATCTGTAAAAATCTGACTTCATATTTTAACACAGCTCCAAAATAACCACCCTGTGTGTATCAGGGGGAGGGTGTGTGTGTGCATACAGAAAGAGTGAAACAGAACACTTAATCAAGAAAGACCAGCCTAAAAAGTTTTTGTGAAAGGTTCAGTAAACAGGAGTGTTTGGCCTGATATGAGAAGGGAAATTGGGATTACATGTTTACTTGTTGCTGAAGACCTGGAGATATTAGCCATGATGGAACGTTACACCTGCACATAACAGAAATATTTTTAGGTTTGCAATGGCCTCCAAGAAAAAAAAGCAACAAATGGAGGTGAAAAGTTTTCCAATTATACCTATTACCAAAGTAACTTTTAAAATGATGAGTTAAAGCTAAAGTACTACTAAAGGAAAAGATTTTTGTGTCTTGCTGTTTAGCCAGTTCTCAGTAAACTGAAAGACTTTCAAAACAATTTTTTAAATCTCTAAAATCATAAATACTATTTTAGATAATTAATAAAGTGGATGCATTAATTAAAATGGATGTGGAAGAAAGATCTTTTGACAATAGTTGCACACAGTTTTTGTGTTGAACACAGAGCACATAGTCTTAACTATGACCCTTCAGGAAACACCTTGCTCAAAATAGAGCCCATGAGGACTGACAGCAAACTGAGCTGCCATATATATAATCACAAATATAATATATACAAACATATATAAATATAATCACAAAATAGAAAGTACCTGTACTGTATGTATAGAAATTACTGTTGTGTGATTAACTGTTTCAACAATAAAAACAGTTGTTCTAACTCCTGAAGGTAACTGCTTATAAAACTGCTCATTGAACCTGCTCAACACACAGCAGAAGTACTTCCCCTGTAATCTCTACCTTTTACTAAGTATCCCCTTGAGGGAATCCCATGGCTCCACACCTGATTTTTTCTCTTCCAGTACACATTCCCACTGATGTGGTGCTGCAGACATCTATCCTCCCAACCCCCCTAACAGCTGGATACCAGGCACCTCATAACTCATTAAATACATTGTGCCAGAGGCAGCATCTTCACTATCTTTCTTCTGATCTGGTCAGGCATCCTGTAGCAAAAGAACACAGACATAACTTTCATTGATGGAAAACCTCTCTTACCAGAACATGTGTCTCATGGGTGACTCTGTGTACCTCTAGGTTTTTGTTCCCAGACCTACTGCGGAGAACCTGAGATACAACCGCTGCTCCTTGCAGAGCTCTTAGTTTACAGAAATGTGCAGACTGCCTTTTACTGTAAAGTGGTTTTACTGCAAAAGCACTTTTGGAATTAGCCTGAGCCCACTGATGTGAACTGATCCAGCCTGTGTCAATGACATTTGGAATCAGGCAGTAGAGTTCTGTAGTGATTCAAGGTCTGTTTTTGACTTTCCTTGCATTAGGCTAATTTGCTGAATCTTCTCTTTCCTACATTACATTTAAATGAAGTAAGACACATTCCAGTCATAAAATATCCTTTCCATTTAATATTTCCCCTTCAAAATGCAGCTTGGATTTAGTAATTAATCAGTGATATCCTGCAGAGTCTACAGACTATCATGAACACTGAGATTAGACAATCCTTAATTTTCCCCAAACTCAGCTAAGACAATCCAAGAAACTGAATTTACATAAACAATAGAAAGATTTTGCTGTGCAAGTTCATAAATTCTGACAGTTATATGAAAGAATACACTTGAGATGAGTTAAGAAGCTTTAACAACTCTACATAAAAGCAAGTACACTGGCTGAAAAAGCAGCCAGCATTCTGGAAATTACTAATAAAGTATTTCAGCAAAATTCTGCTAGTGGATGCTTCAGCTTGTAGTGTATAACTAAAGTGCAGCAACGGGATATCATAAATGCAGGAGTTATTCTTTGTGAATATGTGACAATATCTAGCTTCTGGGACTATCACACTATTATAAATCCTGTTCACTGAGTCCTGATGGTGGCTTATTTGGTGTTTTCTGGCTTAAGAAGCAATAGATACAGTCTGTCATGATAGGTAAGCACAGAACCTTTCTCACCTGAAATTAGCAGATGCTACAACAGTCCTTCTAAAGGCATATATTGGCAGTATATATTTCCACTGCAGCTACATGAGGTTGTATAACTTTTTCCCACTAGCTGGAAAATATTTACTAAAAAATATGTGCAAGCAGAATGGATCTATCTGGTGGTGGTATCTATATGAAGACAGATTTTGTCTAAATTATGAGGCAAAGCATATAAAGGATTTTCACTGAAAGGTTGTAAACACATTTGATTATGGTTTCAGTCTCTTCTGTGTCATTTTGAGTTTTTTTATCAAAATGTATTTTGGCCCAGTCTGAAAGAAATCCAAAAATTTTTGTCAATGAGTAGAAATAAAGAAAGCAAAGTCTTCATCTACACTAGGCTTAGCCTTACCATTCTGATGGAATAACTTAAAGATTACCTTATAGTTTAGTGGATCATAACAGAGCAACTATAACTTGGTTGCTGGAAAGATCACACATACTAAATTTCTGGTCCTCATAGAAGAAACAAGGACATTTTCAAGTGGATAAAAGCTGAGACTGCATAATTACATCTTGGCATTAACTCCAAATAAGAGGCAAATCCAGCAGATTCAGCATTGGGAAGGGAACTAAACTGGTTCTAAAAAACTTTAAGTCACATTGTCACCTCTGCTTTGATTTGTTACATCAACTTTAAAGGCAGCATCTGTATCTTAAAATAAAGTTGATTCACAAATATAATCAAAACAAATTTGAAATGTGAGAATCATACTATCTCACAGTATCAGATACATAGTATAGTGCTATACATTACTATCACATCTATCCTACAGAAATATCTTCCCTATCCCTAAATATTATAAATATTTACTCTGTATTTTAGTTTATGTTGCTCTTTTCTTAAAGATTAAACATTCAAAGTTTTAAATTGGAAGAACCAGGAAGAATTGAAGCTCACCTGTGAACAAGAAATTTCTCTGTCTTGTGGAGAGAGAGATCTGTGGAACAAGTTCCTACAGGAATCAAGGTTAAGCCTCCATGTTTTCTGAGGGACTATGCATGCATTTTACCAAACAAACTTTCAGAAGTGCTTAAATTCTACAAAGGTGAGGACAATATAAGACAAGCTATCAAAGAAGCTGAACTGCTTAACTGTCACAGAGTTGGTCTTTGTGTGCCTAACAATAAGAAAAATTACAGACCAGACCTAAAGTAGTTACTAAAAAACTGCAATATTTAGAGTGATTTTTAAAACCAAGTAGGAAGTCACTTTTAACTGCCATACCTGTGGAAAAACATCTGTATTTACTAAGTAAAGAACTCAGACATGGTTTGAAGCAAATTTAAGAGCATTTATTAAGGAAAGAGACCATAAATTACAATTTAATAGAAATAAACATTTTTTTCAGCATATCTAATTCTAAACTGTTTCCAATTTTTCCCTCATGTAAAAAGTTAATCCATATAGCAAGACAGAATTGAAGTTATACACAAATTGGATAACTTTTTGGAGCAACTTGCTCAAAAATAAAACTCATAAATTGACTATCAACTACTGTTTACTTAAATAAATGTAGGGGGAAGTTATGGTCATATAAAGCATTTAATCTTTTTTTGTTAGAATAATATTGATCTAAAATCTCATTTTAATAAAATCTGAAAAAGTTAAAATATATTTTTCAGTGTAAATATATTACTGCCTCAACTTTTTATTCTGTACAAATTTAGTTGTTACTTATGGCAACATAATTGGCTGGAAAGATTCCAGTTTTTCCTCCAATTGTTCCTTCCCACCAATCAAACTGGGAATTTGTTTTAGTCGTCACTGTGATTCTGTCTCCAGCTTTGAAAGTCAAGTCACCTGGCTGTTGTCCTTCAAATGAATAAAGTGCTGTCACTTCAACTGGATCACTCCCAGAGTTATCTGAAATTAAAGAAATTAAATAAAAAGGAAATTACTAAAAGGAAATTCCTAGTGTCAGCACACACACTAAGTTCTTAAATAGAATACTCTCAGATGACAGTAGAAAAGGGTGACAAAACCACTAAAATAATCTATATGGGCATATAAATCACTGTTGAAAAATCCCCTCTGTTTCCACTATAATTTTAGGTAAGTGAAATTTGAATTCCAGCCTATCAGTGCAGTCTATTTAATAAAATAATACTCTATACAAAGCAAAGATCAGCTAGTTTTCTGTATGCCTTATATGGTCAGAGACACTGGGAACAAAGGTGGAATGTTGAGGAAAGCACAAGTGTTCCTGAATGACCGCTATCAGAGCCACTGCTCAGGTTTGAGTTTTGGTTTGTGTTCTCTGTGACAGCTTCTTCATGGAAACTGTAAAACTCAAAGGAGAAAATTTGATTTTTTAATCAAAACTCAGGATATAGGATGGCAAAATACAAAATATCCATAGCACCTCCCTTCTTGTTCCATAGATTTTGCAGTGCCTGGGATTTTGGTGTATCTCAGACTTTAAACAGAACCCACAAAATGTGCCAGTGGAACGAACTGATTATGGTTTGATGTACTGGAGATGACTTGGTTTGTACAGGGGTATTTTTGACCACATATACAAATGGCTTTTATTCTCTTTGCACCAGTCTCTTACATAACTCTTTCCGTTCTCAGCTGGGGTTGGAATCATGCCACGAGGCTTCTAAATTAATTTTAAAACTATCAAAATCTTGCATACTATTATCCACCCTCCATTCCTGTAGAAAATTTTAGCCAGTATTTATTATTTAGCCAATGTTTAGTACTACTTAACTTAAAATCTAAGTATCTTCAATTTAACAATAAATATGTTTTCTCTCAATTCCTTTAACTGTCTGACCTATAGGAGGTAGTTGCTTTAGATTAATGTTGATTTAGAAAATGCTTAAATCTCTCACATGAGTGAATCTAAAAGTGAAAAATGGAAGGTGCAATGGAAGATTAGTTAACAGGAAGTAATGTTTACACAGAGAGATTTCAGGATGTACTGCTCATATGGACATGATGGCTGCATAAATGCTCAAGCATGCTAGATTAAAGGCTTTTAGAATTAGATGCACCTTCTTGTTGTCAAAACTGTTGCAAAAGGGGAAACCCAGCCTCTCACTAGTTTACACATTGCAAGCAGAGAGCTAGAAAGTGTGGTGAGAGAAGCCCTGATACAACTTTTTTTGTTCTTTTTTCGCAGTCTGTCTTCAGCAACTGATATCCACAGATTTTTTTTTTTCCTTCTGGTTGCTTTTATCATTTCAAAAGGAAGAGGAAAAAAATTTTTCCCTAAGGCTCACAAACACAAACTGTAGCCAAAGAGGACAGAGAAGACCAATGGACCACAAATTATGTATAAAGAGCATGGGGATTTTCCCCCCCACATCTGTCAATATATACGTTCATTCCACAGGTGAGTGCTTTCTCTTCATGATCAGCGCTTTTAGCAATCACCAAAGACTAATAGAAAATTATTTGGCCATGAGCTGGGAGAGATTTGATTGCAGAGAAGTCAAATGCCATCTTTCTTGATCACACAGTATCTCTCTCCTGGTATCTATAGTCATGATTGAAAGTCACACAACACTGTTTCTTTTACTGTGAAAAGAAAACCAAATTTATCAGGTCCATATCTCCACCAGTTACTCCTACCAAAAAGGCAGATTGCAGCTTTTCTAAATATATCTTTTACTGTCACATCTGAAACCCTGACAGACTGAATATTCAGCAATTACACAATTTTCCTCCGAGAATTCCAGAATTTGATGCAGTTGGGATGATATTATGTGCTCTCATGGACAGTTTAGTTTGAAGCTAGATATTTTGATTGAGGAAATCATAGAAAAAGTATGAAGTAAAACATCAACTTTTTACTCCTAGCATTAACTGAAGAATAGTCAGAAAATACTGTGGCCCAGGACTGTTTAGGTGCTATGGCATGAAAACAGTTAAAACCCAGTTCCATATAAGAAGGACCACATTCAGGTAGCACACATGGGTTAAGTGCATCTTTCCAAACATCGAGAAAACTCAAAGCACTATAGCTGAATATGAACACTCAGTTCTGTGTCATTGCCCCATTAGCTACCTGCAATCATTTAAAAGCATTTTTCACCTTTATTCCTGTCAGCTCTTTCATAGCCATTTTCTATCTAATTTTCCCTAGCAGCCTTTTCCCCTACTATTGAATTTTTTTTTGTTTAATTTCATTTCTCATAAAGATTCCAATTCTGTAATTTTGTAGCACAATGTAGACAGAATGCACATTTCTTCCCTCCAGAGTTCAGCATCCCATGCTTCATATTTATATGGAACATCCTAACAATAAGGTACCTTAAATGAATGCACTGTTACAAAATCTACCACACAGATTATAAGGAAGATCTATTCTGTGTTCTCATTTCCCAGTTTCAGTTTTACACAGAAGGGTTTTAAATAAAATTGTTATATTCCACATGAAGATCACTGAATGCATAGACAGAAACGACATTTGCAGCTCACACAAGATGGTGCTACAGTGCTACATACAGCATATGATACTAAGATCATTGAGATTCATGAGTATGCACACTACAAGAAAAACAAACTACATTGTGGAAAATCCTTATTTGTTATTGCTATTTGAATACACACTTCCACAAACACAGCGGTCAAAACAGAAATATAGAAATTTTGGTTGAAGGCAAATTAGTACAGTAGCCAGCATATATATTCAATACTCCAGCATACACGAGTATAGCATGAGTTTGATGACAAACTTCTGTGACCACAATATCCTTCCAGTTTATCTTTACATACCATAATGATTTGCAGATTCTGTGAAGGACCACTGCTTTGGATAAAAGACTTGGTGGGGTATAAACTAGAGTGAATTTATGGCCTCTTGGGTGTGCTACATTACAGCCCCAGAGTGAATGAAAGAGCAACAAAACTATTTTTAATAATGGCACATTTATCGCGTAACAGAAGCATTTTGTATGTAGTTGCTGTGGAACAGATGCATTGCCTACACTTCTGTGACTCACTTAAGAGTGCCAGTTTTTGACTACAAGGCCAGCTGGCACAGACTGGCCACATACATACCAGTAAACACTGGCCAGAGAGACGAGCCACATGCAAACTGCCTACTGGTTCCTATACTGGAGTAACAACTAAACCACATCTTGGAATTATTTGAGAAATGCAAGGTGAGAATAATGCCAAGGTATTTTCTAACAGCACAATCACATAAGTAAATGAGTTACAGTGCTTGGGCCCATGCCTTCACACTGTTTAATTTACTAGTAGATAGAGTAACCACTAGTTTCACATTCTAATGTGAGCTTATAAAATATTAATAAAGCCATAGGCTATTTCTAAGACTGGTTTAGAGAAGAACAGGCATTTGTAATAATTTTGGCTTGAGCTTATGATACTTTCAAAACCCAGCTCGAAGTTGGAACACAGAATAGTTGGAACACTGTTCAGCTGTGGGCCCCAAATTTAATTTTACTGGCATAGATGCATATATCCCCCAGCCATCAGCCTGATGCTGAATATCTTGCAGAAGATATGCTGCTTTTGGCCATGGACACAGCAATAAAACTGAAATAAATTTCATGTACTTGAGGTTAGTGGTGAGATTGCTAAACATCCACTTTGTAAATTTCACTAATTGTCAGTAATTTGAGAGTAATTTGTCAGTAATTTCACTCTCTGCCCCCTCAGTGGGATGTGAAAGAGAACTGGAGGGCTAAAAGTGAGAAAACTCATGGACTGATGGGTTGGGATAAGAACATTAAAATAATTTAAATAAAATAATATTTTTTAATTAAAATGCAAGGAAAAGGAAAATAACAAGAGAGAGAAATAAAACCCAAGAAAAGCAGGCAATGTAAATGAATGGCAGTTGCTCACCACTAACCAAATTATGCTCAGGCTGTTCCCAAGCAGTGCCCCCCTAGGCAGCTTTCCCCCAGCATTGTATACTGAGTATGACTCTGTGGGATATCCCTTTACCCAGTTGGGGTCAGCTGTCCAAGCTGTAATAGAATTCTTATTGCTTAAATGGAGACCTAGAAAATAAGCAATCCCATGTACCCTGTTTGTGCAGAAGTAAGATAAAACCAACAAACAGACCAAATGATGGAAAACAACTAACAGATTAGGCAGATGCAAAAATCTGTGCTTTTAAAAACAAACATATCAAGTATCAGAAAGGTTTAGTATACTGGTTAACTGTTCAGAGGCATTGATAGAATCAGGTATTGCTCATAGGTTTAGGATGAGAGATGTAACTAACAGTGAACAGACAAATAATGGATTTTTACCCATTATGGGCTTTTGCTTGGAAAGGGTTAGTATTGAGTTTATAATCAGAGTTCAGGAAAAAATCCAAAGTAGGATAAAGAACCATGTCAATTACTGGGCCCATTGCAAATCTGAGTAAAAAATGATAGTTGGTGCCATTATCAGTGAAGACTTCACAGGAAATTTTAATGCCAACCTTAGAAAATGGTCTGAACAATACCACCTGCTAAGATACCACTGTAAGTGTAAATACTGTGTGTATACATTTATTGGTTACACTGAAATGCCTGAAGGATGTTTGCCCCAAATACCATATTGAAAAGGAAGACTATTATCAGGCCCCAACCAAACATGTTAAAGTGGAAGACAACCATCAGCTTAATTCAACATCTATAGATGAGCCGCCTTCTTGCAAAAAAGGCAAACTGTATCCTAAGCTGCATTAGGCAAAGCACTGACAACAGATCAAGGGAGGTGATCTCCTTTACTCTGCACTGGCATGGCCACACCTGGAGTGCAGTGCAGTTCTGAGCTTCTCAGTACAAGAGAAACATGGACATGCAGGAGACAATCCAACAAAGGGCCATATGGAAGCTGCCATTGGAGCATCTCTCCTATGCAGAAAGGCTGAGAGAGCCCAGGGAAGAAAAGGCTTATTGGTGTCTAAAGATATCTGAAGGGACAGTAAAAACAGGGGGGAGCCAGGCTCTTGCCAGTGATGCCCAGAGACATGGGCAATGGACATGTACTGAAACACAGGAAGTGCTGAACATCAGGAAACACTTTTTTACCCTAAGGGTGACTGAACAGATTTCCTAGAGTGCTGATGGAGCTTTCATCCTTGGAGGTATTCAAAAGTTATGGACCCAATCCTGCTTGAGCAAGGGGGTTGGACCAGATGATATCTAGAGGCCTTTTTCAACCTCATCCATTCTGCAATTTGTGAAAAACTTCAAAGAGACTTTCGAAATAAAGTTACCTGAAAGTATAAAAGCAGCATGAAAATTTGTAATTGTAGGGAGTTTGGACTGGAACAGCTGTAATCAAAACCCAAATTGATACTAATGGAACTCCCACTGTCAGCATCATCTGACGGTCAGGCCAGACAGAGCAGACTTCTTAACAGACACTGACTAGCCTGTATCCAGTTAGGGGAGTGACAGCATGGAGCACACCTAGCAGGGACCCCCATCTCTCTGAGAATGTGACCTTCTGGTAGGGCCTTCTTGTCAACATATGGATCAGTGTGTTTTAAGGAGCTGCACTGGCACACAAACAAATCAGTTTAGCCTAGGACTGACAGAGCAACTCTTAGATCAGAGTTTAGTAAAATGAAGGGCTAAAGAGAAAGATTTATTGGTGGATGAGCAATATGAGAAATGAGATGAGGCAGTAAATGAGTAAGTATAATCTTGCAGGTATGTCAGCATTTGCTGTGTTCCTCAACTGACAGAGCTAGATGTAAAAACTAAAAGATAACACCGGCTCCTTGGAGGTCAAGTGAAGGATGGAGAAGAGAAAAAAAATTATCTTACGGCTTATTCTGACCCATGTGAGTAACTGCATTACAGTCAAAGCCACCTTTAAGGGAAGAACTAAACTCATGGTATGGAATCCAGAAAGTAACAGCTGTTCAGCTTCTGCACTCGCTGTTTCTAGAGGTCTTACAGTCCCTTCCTCCTTTATAATGCCTTCAATAAACCTTGAAATGAAGGGTGGATCTGTCAGGCAGTGCTTTTAGGTCTGTTTGAGCTCAACAAGCCTGAAGGTTTATTGAGTTTTATTTCAGGTAGGATTTGGGTAGGGACCCAGAGAGATACATTTTATGCTGGATGCAGAATATTATACATTAGAATATGAAAGGCAAGGGGTTGGCAAAGGAAATGCCATGCAGTAAATTCTGAAGGCATCAGGGTAACTACTAATGACAAGGATAGCTTTCTGAAGGAGTGTTAGGGTTTATGACAGGAGAAACTAAAGATCTAAATTTCTGACTTGAGAAAAGCAGCAGCATTGGGCCCTGATGATGACTAAAGGCAGGCAGAGAAATGCTTAAAGTTCAACTTTGAAGTAGGCAGGTGAACCACTAAGTTAAATCTGTGATACTAACAAGATTGAGATGAAAGCTAGATCTGTCAGACGGTGCTTTAGGTTCTGTCTGAGCTCAAAGACATACTTAACATGAGAGCTAGTGGGGGAATGTAAAAGATGGACAAAATGATAGGGCAGGAAATTAGCTTTGAAGCAAGAACTGAATCTAGATGAGAGCAAAGAAATATTGAATTTGCAAAGGTCAAAGAGAAGGATGTTGCAACAATTGAATCATAACAGGACAAAAGCACGGACAATAGGAGACAGAAAGAAAAGGCTGCATCTTTAAAGTGGTACCCAGAGAACATCTATAGGTCTCATTGCTCCTATAGTAAAAGTGAGAACTTCTAAAGAAATTCAAGCTGAAGAACACATGAGCTCTGCAGTGATCGACAAGATGAAGTTTAAGATTCTGTTTTACAATTTTTATCTTGAATTCTTAATTAGTTAACAAAAGAATATCTGAGTAAAGGAGAAATAGAAATTGTTCTTTGCAGAAAATATTATCTAAGAAATTAAAAGCAACAAAGAACAGGTAGCTGGGAAAACTTAGCAGAAAAATAGAGGGCTGAATAAGGAAGACTTCTCAGTGAGACACCCAAAATATAAATGTAAAGGTGATTACAGACATAGCCCAGCAAGAGAATTCAGGAATTTCAAATATTACCAAAGAAAACAGAAGATGAATATTAATCTAACAGGTTACCTACAGAAGGATGGAATGCAATTTCTAATATGCGGTTGTACACAGGTCAGCAGAGACTTGGAAGTAACAGTTACATTTATGTCAGTGAATGGCTCCTTTCCATGTTTATTGAACTTTATGTCTCCAAAGCAGAGTCCAGGTTCCAGTGCCCAATCACATTGGCATTATTGATGCTGATAAATTAGCAAAGACTAATTTATCAGCATAGATAGAGACAATGGCTTGAACGGGGAGCAAGAGAAACTCTTTTAAAGAAGGTAAAGCACACTACTGAAGAACTCCAAACAAGAAAAAAGATTAGACAACAGCAATATGATCAGCCTTGGACTTCATAAGATAAAGGATGAGATGATAATACTGTGAAGAGATATTGTGAGCTGGAGGGTTAAAAAGAAGCAACTAGATCAGATAGATACCTGGGACAGAGAGAGAGGGGAGATAAAACAATGAGAATCATCTGCACCTGTGAAAGCTCTCAAGTTTCGAGAAGATATGAACTGAGTAAAACCATCAGTATCCTCCTGAAAGATAACCAGTATGAACTGGTAAACGGGGACAGACACTGGCTAGGACCTGAAGCATGGTCTAGTAATGCAAGGCCTCCATACAGGTGAGACAGGCAGCTCATAACTGAATGAAGCACATTCTCTCAGACCTAGGTCAGAGTCTGGTATGTTTCCAGACAATAAACTGCCTTTTTTGCCACTTCTCTTTTTACCCCATTAGTCATCTGGGAAGATTATTTCACAGCTGTATTCCCCTGGTTGCTAAGATAACTTTCTTAATGTCTAGCTCCAAGTAATTCAGTACTGGCATACTTTTTTTTTGTTCAACACTGGCCTTTGGTTTAAACCTTTCTTGACAATTATATATTTGACTTATGCTTTTATAGTCAAACCCCATTTTTTCACACCTTCAGATTGTTACACTAAAAATAAGATAGGTACCACATCTCAGGGACTCCTTACTCCATTCATTCACTCATTGAACTTCTTCTCCTCATCTCTTCAGATTAACCTATTTCTTCTTGGAAATGAAGAAACAGAATATTCTCATAAGGCAAAAGGTCTGTAGTAACTGACCTTTCATATTACCATTAAACAACGAATTGTTTAAATGGAAGGGTGAAGGAACAGAAGGAACAGAGAACTTACTTTGTGGAGATAATGTATTTATATATGAATGTGAAAATTGTAATTAAAAAAAATTGTGATGAATCAGCACATGGGACTGTCAGAACAGTTTTTTTCTAATGAGGACATAACCATGAATGAAGAAATCAGCAAATGAAAAATGGAAGGGAAAGGAGAACAGAGAACACTGGAGGAACTGGAAGCCACAAAAAGGTGAAGTACAAGAACAGGAGAAGTATTAGTGATGTAGCAGAGCCACTCTTGTAGCTGAAGGCTGAGCTAAGAGTAAAATATGTGATAAAGCTAGACAACACAGAGCTAGACAACACAGAGCTAGACAACACAGAGACAAATCCATTGAGAAGAATCTTAATGAAGTTACAGAAACTAAAAGCAAAGATCAAGAAATTAAGGGAATGTGTACATAATTTAAAGAAACTTAAATATATCTAGAGAGAGATTTTGAAAATTAGTGGATGTATTCCATACCCCAGTACTCTAAACCTGGAGTCAAATTAGAACTCAACATAATATAGTACTGAATATAGATAATACTCACTAGTTTAACAATCATCAATCAAACAAAAAGTCATTGGTTCCATAAACTGCTTAAATATTAGTGGGTTTTCAAAGGAGAGAAGTCTATTTGTACAATAATGGAACCTATTTTTAAGGTCACAAATAGGTAAAAAAACCAAAAAAACCCAAAAAAAGCAGTTAGCAAACAGAAGAATAGAGGGATGCAAAGTTAAGAGGGAAGATAAAGATGTCTTTGTGATTAGTGCCTTGATCTGTTCCCTGGCCATAAGAAATACTAGTACATGAAGTAAATGGTACTATTCAAATCTGTTTCAAAGAGACCAAGGAAACAAGCCTAAAACTGACCTGTCAATATTAATTCAGAAAATACTTAAGAACAGCATTAATCAGGCTGAAGTCAAAGCATTAAATATGTACCAGACCAGTGATACAGAGAGAGAAACTGGCCGGCGTGTCGTCTGATACAACGCTAATTCTGTGTCGCTCCTTTCGCCAAAGAGGTGTGAGGCTGAAACTACCAAAGCCTCAGTGACACAGTGCCTTTTTCAAGAATGAGACAAATCCAACATCTTGGCTGCATATGATCAGTCACACTGGGGAGTATCTACCTTTACTGTATCTAAACTTACCCCCTTGGTTTTCTTTATATTTGAAGTCTAACTCTGAACTATTATGTAGAAGAGCAGCTAAAAAAGAGATTTGATTTCTTGGGTGAATTGCATCAGGGACAGTAAAAGAAACATTGGAAGGGAAGTGAGAAGGAGGTGGGGCAGAAAGATGTAAGGCTTAGTGTTGGGTTTTTAAGGAAACCACTAATTATCCTGACATACCTGTTTCCTGAAAGCTTTTCAGTCTTTTAATGCTAAGGATCACACACCTTATTGTCACTATTGCATTTTGTAATTGCTTTTAAAAATTTTAAAACAGGAAAGAATACTGGTTTTAAATTCAAAATGTGTGAATTACAGTAGTCATGATCATAATAAATCTGAGAAGTTGCACTCTGAGTTATAACGAAGAAAAAATTGAAGACACTTTGTTGATATTCTAAAATCAATCTACATCTGTTGATAATCTGTAAGCAGAGTTGTGTCAGTATCTGAAAGAATACATGCATGCAACTGAACTTCTTAGAAACAAAGCAGTGGAAACAATTTCATTAATGTTATGACAGTCAAATTTTCAGAATAACTCTGAAAACACTGAAAAAGATACTCTCATATGTAAAGAAATAAAGATTAAAAAGTACAGAATTGTACATTTATTACTATATGCACATATAAAAAAATTAATTTCTTTTACAACTAATTTTTCCACTCATGACTTTAGAAAGCAATCAAAATGATAAAAACTTAACTGAAATTAGTATTCTGTTATTTAAATAGAAAATACATAGTTTGCAATGGGTGTGACTACCATTTTGAATAGCTTCTCAAATTTAAAAACCTCTTGCATATATTACAGAATACTTTTATGAAAAAGGCCTGGGTCATTTACTTCCTGCAATGTAAAAAGAGAAAGAAAAATTCCAAAATCATGAAATATTTAAACAGCACTACCTCAAAATGTCCCCTTTATGACCACATACAATGATGAGAACATGACAAAGGCAGTATCTCATTCCATATGATGTTTCGAAAATTGGCATCCTGGAGATTAAGACATCATGAAGTATAGTTCACTGAATACGTATACTTTTTACTATTTTATGGTTGAAGAAGTTTAATGCAAATAATAGTACATGTTCTGATTATGTCTGAATTTCAAGGCTTTACCATGTGTAAGTGGTTTCTAAGAAATTTAGGTAACATCAGCTTTGGCTCAAAGTTGCAGCTCAGAGCCACAAAGGTGATATTGAATTCACGTTCACAGGTAGAATGCACAAAAGTTAAGTCAAATTACTGTGTTATCTAAGTTACAATGTCATGATAAGCAGAAATAAAACATATTACAATGTTGAGATTCACTTATTGGGCCCTTATTGGGCAATGTCCATTCTCAGGCTTTACCATTCACTACATCTAAAGGCCTGAATAGGCTTAAAAGAGCAGCATCTTGGGAAAGTGGCAAATGATCTGTTTAAAAACTTATGAAGGAAATGAAGGAAAGTCAGAGAAAGGATGAAAGAAAGTGCCATATGAATTACTACACAGAGAATAAGAGGTCAGTAAATTAAAAGATTTTATGGCTTTTTTCTATTGTAAAAAGATAAAACAGCAGCCAGAGGGGACTGGGGAAAATGGACTAAAGCAGAACCATATAGTGTATTATACACGGTGACCCTGCAGAAATTAACTTTTCACTCCTATATGGCAACAAAATATTATGCATTCTAATGGCTACTTAGAAAAAGTCTTCAAGCAACTCCCATTTAGAAAGAAAAATAGTAGCCTAACTGTATCCCAAATACTAAAAGTCATGAAAATAATTTCAGTTCTTGAATCACACCAATATACAGATGAGCTCACCCAATGTGCTCATTTTCCATATTCTTAGCTTTCACCTCTCAGCTTTTAGCTTAAGGAAAAAAGGGGTTTATTTCAGCTTCTAGAGCAGAACAGATGTATACTTACTTATGAATTTAATTTTAGTTGTTTCTGGACAAATAACAAATCAAGTGTTTGTTCAACCAAGCCTTAAAAGTGAAATCTCAAATGTCCTATTCACATTAAACTACTAATTTCCTTAATGGGCTTTTTAATTTTGTTTTTTAAATGTAGACTCACCTCAAAAAACCCTCTGCAGATACAAAACAACAACCTCAGATCTCACTGAACAGATGTTTGGGAAGGACTAAATATGCACAGTAGATTTGACATTTTATATCTACAGGTACTAATCTGCTATAATCAGATATATTCTGTACAGATACTTGAAGTATGTCATATGTCACCATTGATCCAAATAATCTCCAATAATGCTCATCTGATCAAAAGTCAGGAGACATGATATTCAGCAAATCACTCTCAGAACAAATAATATCTTGCTTAGCTGTTTCTTTACCAATAATTCTGGCCTGTTTGGGGCAAGTAAACAAAATCACCTGTTTTTTTCTACTTTCTGATTAAAAACTAAAGACACTCAATTATTTAAATTCAATATTGAAGCCTGCAAACAATCAGTTCTTCATGACTAAGAAAATGAGGGTGGACTTTTTGCATTAAGTGAGCTTCACTGTCACTGGGGTAAAACCACTCTTTAAATGCCCCACAAATGCCTATTTGTGCCCAGTTAACAAATCTGGTCTGAGGAGGGATAAGAGGCAAAAGTTGCATTATTCTATTCTACATTCACTTATGGACAAAGAACTGTTTTATACCTAGAACACCTGAAGGCTGTTTTCTTACAGCAGCTATGGATTTAAGGTAATTTCAAAATCAAAGAATGGCTTGGCTTGGAAGGGACCTGAAATCCAGATAAATGGCATCTGTAACTCTTCTCTTGTTCACTCCATCACACTCACTCCATCATGGAAGTTGATTGAGTTGGTCAGGCAGGACTTGCCTCTGGTGAAGCTGTGCTGGCAGTCCCAAATCACCCCCTGACTTTCTGTACTTTAGTATATAGCTTGTAGGAGGACCTGTTCCATGACTTTCCCAGGCACGGAGGTGAAGGTTGACAGGTGTGTAGTTCCTGGAGCCCTCCTTTCCACCTTTTTTAAAGAGGTGTACAATGTTTTCCTTTTTTCCAGTTACTTAGAAAATGTATTCAAGGTACATTGATAATATCAAGGAAGGCCTGTATCATTCCAGGAACTACTCTCTTAAATATGTTTCAATACTAAATGTACACCCAAGTTCTTGAAGGGAAAGCAAAACCAGATGTTAAGCCCTCTTCTACTTCCATGAGGACTGCCTCAGCAAACCCTATTTTTTGATTTAGCTGCAGTACTAGATATTATGCATTACTTTAACTGAGTACTTTGTCCAGGTTTCCAGTATTACAAAGCCCTCCAGTTGATTTTCAGAATAACTTAATAACTACATTCTCCATTAACAAAGGAATGGTGGCTGAAAAAAACTATTCAAGGCAAAGTTAGCCACAGAAGTTCCAAATAAGGTACAAGACCCTCAACTTTGCAGCAAAGCCTCAACAGATAAAAAGTTCAACATCACCTGCAAATCTCTATGCACGGAATGAAGATATTATACACACACTTTTGTAAGAGACTTACAAAACCCAGGAGAAGACTTATGTATTTTTGATCTCTTCTATATAAGCTAGAAATGGATAATTTCAAAACAGATTCTGTATTACCAACTTGAGTTGTTACCGAACAGTCATGTCTAGCAAACAAAACTGGTGATTGAAACAGACCTGACTATATTTAAAGTTTAAGTCACTGTGCAAATTTAGCTCATTCAGTATGAAACATATTTCGCTGGTTTTGAGTTTCTGGCCTACTGGGGAACATGCTGGCTCATCATCTTCATCTGCTGATGGAATGCTTTCTATCTTTGTTTCAGCACACTCAGCTTTTGCATTAAGGAAGTGCATTTTTTGTTAAGCATCTGTGGATGTATTTGATATTTAGGATATAAAAACCCCCCTACCTCCTGCTCCAAGAATCAATTCCATAGCAGTACTTTTGCTGATTACTTTTTGGATTTTTCTGACATTTCAAAAAACAATAAGATTTTCATTCAAAGTGAAAAGGTCAAATGAACCATATCAATGTCAAGGGCTTTACTGTGCTCAACACAACATTAATGCAAATAATGCCTGTGCTGAAACCATACTGCAAAAGCTGAGATGCAATCCTAAGCATAGCCTTCATATTCTGAAAAGCAAAGTACAGTCACAAGAACTGAGCTCTGTTTTATTCAAGTCAAACTGATTATTTAGGAATGATCTGGGACTCTTTTATATTGACAAGCTTCTCCATGTTTCCTCTACATATACCAAGTTACTATCTCAATCTCAATCCACTGTCTCTGCATTTTGTTTCTCAAATCTCTGTACGGCCAGCTTCAAAATTTCTGCCAAGGGTATTATTGGCACATAACCTGGTTCACTTGATAGTAGTCTTAGCTTTTACAAAGGTCTGGGAAACAATCTACAGCCTCTAGAAAAAAACTAAAGAGTAGTAAATGCAACAACTATATACAGCTATACAGTTTCTGCCAGTTGCTTGAACTATTTTTTTTTTTTTTATTTTTTATTTTTTATTTTTTTGCTTTACATGGAGATATACTTCTCTGCGCTGGCTAGAACAATGGTTAAAACAACAAAATCAAAGAGTATCTCATATGGAAACATACTAAATAATAATACTGTACAAGGCCTCATTTGAAGGTCTGTTCACAATCCTTATCATCAGCGTTTAAAACTGGTTGAAAACAAAGCAGAGCAAGAATAGAAAGCTGAAAGCATGAAAATGAGCTTCATAGAATAAAACAAATTAAAGATGTTACTACTACCATGCAAAGGAATGAGACAGAAAAGTAATTTTGCTAGAGAACTAGAAAGCATGAGAAAAAGAATAATTAATCTTGATAAGAAAAAATATAGATGAAAACAAGAAGGAGTTTCAAGTCATTGTGAAAGATTCAGGAACTGCTTTCTGTAAAGGCAGCAAGTGAGTATCTCCTGTTTTAATACAAAGTCTAGCACTTTCATGATAACATTTATATTATATGAACACCTGCAATATATAGAAAACTCTTGTTAACTTTAGCTGCACTAAGGGACATAGGGGCTGTTGAAATCAATGCTGGGATTTCTTCTTGCCACAATTACTAATTCTCATTGCTTTTATGTTCCTTCAGCAGCAGTACAGCCATTATTAATTCTACCTACACCACAGGCTTCATCAACTTATCATTTCAAAAGGTATTCAATCAATGTTCCCTTCCTGTGCCAAATGGTGACTCAAGCAATTGTACTTACACATACAGTGTCCCATGGAACAATGCTGTAATCATTTGACCAGTTTAAACTGGTAGGCAAAAGGCAGATAGCCCTACTCATTACAGAACAGCTTCAGCAAGGGCTAGAAATGGCACAGAACCATAAACTAGAGCCTAATCTGCAATCTGCAACATCCACCATCACATGGATGAAGCATCTTGGACAGCCATTATCACTCATGGTGTGCTGATATTACACTTCCCAGCTAAGCACAACCAAACTTTGCAGAATACTCATTACATCAGCCTAGTCAATGATGATAAAGTTCTTGAAATGAAAAAGCAAACAGTACCACAATTTTCAGTTTAAATTTAAGAGTGGCAATAACAGTATTCTTCATTACATATGCTTTTAAGTCAAGTGAGATATTGGCTGTATAGATGCTTTTCAAAAAGAAAAAACTAACAGTAATCACATCCCTTGTTCAAGCATGAGGAAATTCAGGCTTGCAGATGGGATTCAACCACTGGCTCAAATTTGTCCAATGTACAATGTATGTGAAGGCAGATTTTTCACTCAACAGTATCTCCAAACTTACTCTGCTGTCTCAACCTCAGATTCTGTCTCATCCTTCTGTAGATGCTGACAAAAGGCAGAAATGTCATGAGAAGAGAAGACACAGTCTAAACCTCATGGCAGAGACCAATACTGGAAATTGTGGACCAGGGTAAGTTTTCCCATTATATTTTTCCTTACAGAGGAGTTTTCTATTTTCCTATTTTTAATCCTCTTTTGACACCTTCCTTGCCACATAGCAAAAGAGTTGCTAAAAACATGCAACACTGAGAGAAAAGGGGGAAGAGGGGTGCAAGTCTCACTGTGTATGAAAAAATTAACACTTCCTTTCCACAAGAGTAGAGGTCACTTCTAGCTAAGCTGCTTCAAGAAAAAACAACTGGAAAAAGAATATTTGAAGGTTACCTAATATGGCAAAAGAATTGTTCATGAGAAAGACAAACCAAATTAAATATAATCAGAGAAGTCTCCATGCAAACCTTGCCAGACCTCTCCATAAAAAGGAAAGAAGTTTCTTGAAACCTTGTCTTTTTGTAGAAGTGAAAAGCATTATTACACCATTTCTAGAACAGTTATTTGGCATACTAGTTAAGCTTATATTAGTGTCTGCTTTATTTTTTTTTCCATGGACTCCTTATTCAGGGATGGACTGTTTCCACAAAAGGTGAATGACCTTCTTGGTTCAATCAGAAATATCTAGCTGGCTGATATGCCTGATGTAACACTGAACCAGCACAGTGAAGGTAGATGCAGGACTCCAGGTCCCTCCATGACAGAGAATATATCGCATTCCGGGGAACCATGATTTTACTGCTCATGGGAAAATACATTTGAAGTGGGTGTTCCATCAGGGTGAAAAATAATAATTTCCCAGAGAACAGAAAGTCTTCCCTTAGCATTTAGTAATAAAGTAGATGTTCTCGTCCCTGCCAGGAGGATGGCTCTGTAAAGCATCAGTCCAAAGACCTGCATCTCTTCTAACAGTGTTAGCTTTTCTCTCAAGTCAGTAAAGCACAGGGCATTTCAGCCCACTCTGGAGAGAAATTCTGTATATCTATCACTTCCTTGAGCTAGTCAAAACTTCTGGTTGGCTTCAAGTACTATAAATGAAGCAGAAGCTCCCATACTCCCAAAGGCTTTTCTAGATAATAGACAGGAAAGCAATTTAAGCTTGCTTTAGTCCTACTGCTTGAACAACACAGAAGAAAATACTATCTAAAGCAATACACAGCTTTGAAACAACATTTAAAGCTTGTATTCCAGATGCTAAAGCATTAATCTGTATGCGTTACAATGCCTTCAGAAAAGACTTCAATCTATACTGTTTAACATTTATGTGCTCCTGTGAACAATTTCATATTTTAATTCTGTGAATCAAAATTATCACCTTAGTGGTGCCTTACACTTAAAAAAATACACATAGATTGCACGGAATTTTTTCCGTGCTTTAGCTCTAATTTCACAATTTTTATTTCAAACCATTAAAAAATGCCAGGAAGAAAATATTGTTACCCATGCCAGAGTAGCTGGTTCATACTTAGCACAACAGCTCGCTGCCCACGCATGCACACATACATCAAAAAGACCCCAATTTCATTCCAGCATGTCTGACCTCAATCTCTCTGTGTCTTGTTGTATTTTGAGTTAGCAGATTATATGCATCAAGTTATTTGTTTCAGTATGACCAGTGAAGGCCTGCATGCTGCATATTTTCCTCTCAGCTTGCCACAATATAAACCATAAGCAGCTTGATTATCTGACTTATCACATTCATGATAGTAATAGTACAATCCTAGTAAAAGTGAATCAGGGATAAAAATAGTCTCTAAAATAATTTCCTGGGATTTCCTGGGTTTCGTTAGTATTAAGACAGAGCTCATAATAGCAAGAAAATTAATACTGTGGGGGACCACCAGATGGATTTTTCTAGTAACTAAATATAAACATGTCACAAGTCTTGCCACGAATAACACAAAAATAGACCAAGCTCAGCTAAAACTCTTAAAACAAAACAAAAACACCCATACTTTAGTTTACCAAATTAGTAGACAATATTATGAAGGATTATGGCAGAAATATTATATGTCTCACTTTGTAAAATTTTTCTAAAACAAATACCTATTTGTCTCACTGAGCTTATTGATTTTATAGTTTATAATCTGCTAAGAGTTTCTCATCAAATTATAGCATTGAAGGAACAGATTACTGCACAGCTTAATGAGGGCTCTTCCTTACTATAGTTCTACTTGATCCTTCAGCAAATATCTTCCTTTCTTGGAAAACGAGTAATTCATAAACTGAAGAAAAAAAGTGGCTTTTTTTCCAGTTTCATTTTTTTCCACATAAACAGCACATATCCACATCATCTAAAGGAGTATGTACACATCTGATTTTATCATGTTTTCATGGATGATTTAATTTCCAGTTTCAAAGCAAAATGCATTTTTCCCTTCACTGTGAACCACAGTCTTCCTCCATCCTTAAAAACAAGAGGTTCTAGACTCCTTCTCCATTCCAGGTCTATGCAGATACCAAATACAAAAAAACCCCAACATTTTATAATATTAACTAAAAGTTAAAAGCTTTTAATTCAATTTTACTACAGTTCAAGTTGGCAAAAGAAACTTCAGAATGATGAAACCATTTTAAATCATCTTGATCCAGAACAGACAGAAAGAAGCACATAATGAAATATTGACAATATCCTAGAAAAGGAGACCTGACTTTGCTTTCTAATAACAAAGGAAAAGCAAAAATTCAGGTATTACACTGAGACCACAGAGATAGCTGATTTTGTTTGTTTGAAAACTCATGAAATATTTTTACTTTCCTGTTGTGGTGCTTAGTCTTAATTGAAAAAAAAAATGCCCAAGCCAAAAGTCACTCATCAAGAGGAGATTTGGGCACACTTACATTTCTCTTGTAGCACAGCTGTCAGACTTTTTTATCAGTGGGCATATCTAAACATGGAACTGCACAGTGAATACAAATAGTTGCATGTAAGATTTCCAGTTAAATCTGAGTTGCTCCAAAATAGTACTGGTTTTGTTAAACCTAAGTTGAGAAATACATATATAAAGAAATAAAGTGATTGCTTCAATACATATTTACCAAAGCAAGCCTATTTTAAAGTTGCAAGAACATGAGTGATGCTCTCTTTCAGCAGTTCTAAGTAAAAATTCCATTTTTTTCATTATACTGTGTTAAAAAAGCTCAGCACCACACATAAGTAGAGGTACTAATTTATGCAGAGGCTGCTAGCATGGTGACCATGTTCCAGCTTATATTTTCTTTTCCAAGTTTGATCAATATTATCCTAGAGAGTAGTACCTTTCAAAATAACAAGATAACAAGTCAGATGTAAACTGAACTGCAGAATAGGTATGAAAGTAAAATAAATGAAACAGGAGGTAAAATCACAAGCAAAAAAAAAAAAAAAAAAAGCTTTTTACCTCAAAAGAGGTCTATGAATTCTTAGTGCATATAATTAGGTTGGCTCAGTTAAAACATTTGTAACTGGCCTCAAAAAAATCCATAACGTACTAACAAAGGCAAATTTACATACAGACCCTCAATTTGCCTTGACAAAATACACTTCAGGAGGCATGAAAATCTGTCTTGGAATTCTCTTGGGAAGCAGATTTTCATAGATCTACTGGACCATCTGGCATTCATAGATTACCAAAAGAAGTACTGAGATCATCTCTGAAATTACAGAGAAGTGGGCCAGGCCTGATTCCTGGAGAACTGTAACCATGAAAAGCAGCAGCTCTGATGTATTTAGTTAACACTTACTGAATTTACCACCTCAGGGTACCACCTAATCAAAAAAGGTTGATGTTGCCTCAATTGTTTTAAACATAGATAAGAAACACTCAAGAAAGTTTAAATAAATAAATAAATAAATAATAGAAAATATGACTGGAGTTTAGTGCAAATTCATTAGAGTTTTTAGGAGCCCAAATCATACTGATCTCAGTGAGTTCACAGCTCAGAATCTGGTATTTGTATTATAACTTAAAATTTGAGAGGAAATAGAAAATGACTTTTGACAAAGAGCTCATCAATCTGTTTGGCAATCAAAAGAAAGATGAAGGAAGACCAAAAAGTGATTTGATTACAACACAAGTGTCTCAAAGAGAACAAGAGGGGAACAAAAAAAAAAAGCTCCTCTGCGTAGCAAAGGGCTCTTTAATATAGTGAAGAAAGCCACAACAAATATTGTCTAAAAGCTGCAGACAAATTTATGTAGGAAGGCATGAATTTTTAATACTGAGGTTGACAAATCACACAAATCATCATGGAAGGAAGAAGGGGTTTTTTTTAGCTTCTTAAAAACAGTGACAATTTTCTCATCTGCCTCCATAGCCTCATCAGTAAGTTTGATATAGCTTCTTAAAAACAATTTTCTCATCTGCCTCCATATCCTCATCAGTAGGTTTGACATAGCACTTTCATATGCTAGAATATAAATATATGCCTATTGGGACAATAGCAATCTGTTAATATTTTATTTTATTTTCAAAGTGAAAGGTTTCTGCTGAAAAAAAATGAGTCAAAATTCATATTTTGGGGCTTTAGTTTTACTGTAATCAGGTTGGGGTGTGTTGATTTTATGCACAAGAGTTTAAAAGTTCAATGGCTGCAGATAATTTACTGCATTCAAAAATCCAAAGAAGAAGGCAAGTATTTTTCTCAAGATAAAATTTAAAAATATTTAGTTTAGAAATTCTAGAAGGTAAGGAAGACAGTGTTTCTGAAAGCAATCTAAAAAAAAAATCCTTAAATATTCAGGCTTCACAGCCACAAGTTCCCATGGGTTTCCTGAGCAAATCACACGACCCCTTAAAAAAAGCAGACAGCATCATTACTTTCTCCAAATTATCATAAAATACTTACATTGTTATCAAAAGAACTGCTTTTGTGTTCAGTATGAGTATTTTGTCTGACAGTATTGTAAGAATTTAAACCCATGGTGAGATTTGATAATTGTGAAGAACAGTGAAAGCACACTGCTTGGAAGGAAGAAATTTCTTCCATTTCCATCCCCAGTCCTGTCTCAAGTGATTGTTTCAGCACCTTGCCAGTTTCAAGTGATTCTTTTCCAAACATATGAAACAATCCTTTTCTGATAAGCTGAGCTGAAGAAAAAGTAAAAAATATCTGACTTCTGATTTGAACAAACTGCCTCTTACTGATTCAGTTCTCACCAACATTCACCTCAATCCAAGCCAACTTCTATTAGCAGATCACTGCTCCTGCTGCTACCAGTTCAGCTGGGAAACCACATCACTGTAACATTTTTAGAATTGTATACTATTCAGCACACTGTTAGGAGGGTAGGCAGGAAGTAATCATTTAGCTACATTTTTGGTTACTTGCTGCTCCATGGCAGAAACCCCAAGCAGAAAAAACTACAAATCAAAACACTAATGAAAATTTAATACCTAGGATTAGATATTCCAGTGTGACAAACTATGAACCTAATGTATCTAAAAAATGGTCCTAATGAAATAAACTCCTGAGTCTACAATGTCCAAGTAGTCATTAAAGAATCATGGGTTGTTTGTATTACAAATGTGGTAAAGAAGTCCAAAGAATCATCCATCCAGAAAAAGAAAAGCTATGTTGTGGTAATAAATCTTGGAAGGGCCAGTAAACCCTTTTAGTAGACTTTGCAACAAAGAGGGGACAAGTAGAAAAATGAAATGCAAATGCCTAATTCCAGTAAAGGAGAAGGCATGAACTTTCATGCACATAAGCAAATCAAATTTCTTTATTTAATGAGTCTTCAGAAAAATGTCTACCAGTGTAGAAAATTCATAGTTCACTGAATCACAATAAATGTAGCAGCTGCTAGTTTGTTGTGGTTTTTTGTTGTGGTTGTTTTGGGGTTTTATTTCCCAGAATTGTAAAAGGTCTGTGCAATTTTTAACTGCATCTAAATAAAATGTGTGGTATTCCCAAGTTTCTGGAAACATTTAAAACACTACTGAAGCTCATTTTACAACTAAATGCATTACCTTAAGCATTATTCAGTTACATGAAAACAATCTTCTTGCAACTGAGTTCAAGCATCACGTTATCAGTTCAGAAAATAATGTTTTTAATTTATCGTTTTCTTGCATTTGAAAAAGGTTATATTACATTACTTATCTATATAATTCAAGTACACATAAAATAATTAAAAATGTTTCATCCACAAGTCTAGCTCTTCTTTCATCTAATGAGAAGAGTTAATGTTTCAACCTTTCTGCTACTTGTATAACTGCTGCAAAACCAAATGCTGGCAACACAATGCCAAGTTGCCCCTTCCCCAACCAAAGGGAAGTCCTTATTACTTGCAACCCACTTAAGCTTGTTGCTGAACATCAAAACCTACCTCCACCCCAGCCATTATACCTAACATGTAGCTTCCTAAAGATAAGATTCATTCACTCTTCTATTGCCTATCTATATGTAATTTTTAAACTAGGATGACAGAAAAAATTTTGAATATGTCTTTTACAGATCACTGTAGAAGAACATCTGCTGCAGCAACTACTCCTGCAATAAAGATTGACATGCATGTGCTATAGCTGCTAGGCAGCTCTGCTGAAATAATTAGGACTAAAAATAGGCAGAAACAGATCATTGACAGGAGATATGGCCTTATGGCTCTTTTTATTTCATTCCGAAGCATTAATACACTCTTTTGTGAAAGGGACTGTGACTCTTCACTTCAACCTTAATTGCCCTCTGCAAGAAGGAAAAAAGTTTTAGCCTTTAGAAACATAGAGTATTTCTGTGGATTCAGAAAGCATTTGAACTGTTACCTCTGGAAATGTAATCTGCAACAGAAAGCCAAATATACCATGACATCATTTAAACAAGATCCTACTGCCCCCATCCCCTGCATTCCTAAAGAAAAATTGGTATATTTTGAGAAACTGCTTGAAATCACCAGTAGCAGACTGAGTCTATACGTTGACTTCAAAGAATCTTGAAAGCCATTCAACAGATGGGTCTGGAATATTTTTACCTTGTCACTTGCACCTGAATAGAAGAATACTCTGTTCAAAATAGCAAATGAGTACGAGCTTTAAAAATCTGTTCTCAGTTGGCCAGGGCTTTGGAAAGACTGGGAAAGCTTAGTTTTAATGGCCAGAAGACCAGTTCTTCTCTCTTGGATGACAGCTATTGTGTACAGACCACTAGAGTCATCCTTCTTTTCCTTGTAGAAGTCTTATAATACAATAACAAATCTTGATTCTCAGGAAGTCTCTAATCTGCAGAAGTCATATTGACAGCTCAGCTTAAGATACTCCTATGTTGGCCCTTTTAACAGACACACATATCAAGAACACGTATGAAGAGAAGATATGAAAAAGAATGTAAAGACAAAGACACATAATTTATCATAATTTTTAGTTAAAAGCTCTAATTACACTTTGCCTGAAATAGACTTTTCATTGTGATCTATTATCAAACTCAATTTTAGCTCTATTTGCAGAAGTAAAAAAGAGGTATTTTGTTTAATATATTTTCAAGTGAGCATGCAATATATGAAAATATAAGTACATATTCAAATTATTTATATATAGGTAATATGGACTACAAATACTGCACAGTAAGATTCTCCTGTTAAGAGCTGAAAAGTGCTTTAAAAAGAAGAGAATCAATAGTAATATCTTTAGTGTAGCACAGAGTTATTTCAGTACAAAAACGTGAAGAAGCCATGTAAATTGGTGTTTATGCCAGCATAAGCAGGTATCATCTGTGGAAGCACTTTTAAAATTAAAACAGCAATTATAGTACATTGCATAAGGACTTGGACAGAAGCTTGTTATATCAGCTTCCTTTTTCATTTCAATTAGGTGGTAACATAAAACAATTTTACTACTCCAAGTGCATTTTTCAAGCTCACAGAATAAACCAAAAGAACTTGGGCTGCTCAGAAAAAAGAACAACATTGTTAGAATGTAAAGCCAGGGAATGAGATTAATAATTATGAAATATTTTCAGGAGATCATACAAGACCTGAATCTCTTTTTAACATATGGACAATAAAGAAAAATATCAATGGCCAGATATTTTTGCATATCTTTCAAATTACTTTTAGGACTTCTCAGATTCTATACTGTATTAATAAAAGAAGTGTAAGCTTAGTACTTACCCCCAGATGCATAATCATTGGGAAGTTCTGGATAAAGTTTGTTTGTGTTCTTTTTAGCTGAAAGAGAAAATAAAGTAGTGACTTATATGACATGCTAACATATATTGTTATATTTTGTATACTGCTCTTCTGATACAGTTCAATAGTTATGAAATAATTGCAGTTAACTAGGAACCAGTGCAGAAGAAAGAAATACAGATTTTGCCTCACATTCTTAACTGGAGAAGCATGTTAACAAGAGATGGTGCCCAGTAAAGCCTCACTTTGAATGAAAGCACTTTGTTAAGACAACCTGTAAAGAGCCAAAATTCTGCCTCTCCTGATCTACAGTAAAACCTCTAAGGATTAAAAGATAATGACAACCTAAAGAGAAACTATGGTTTATAGAAACCAGAAGTTTCTAGAACTTGGACTAGCAGTTTCTAGAACTATTATTTTTACTGAGGTTTCATTGTACTGTGAGGCTCCTATGTATCCTGTATCTATGAATATTTCCTTTGAATTACTACACGATTCTGCAACTATAAAAACAGTTTCTATAGCAAATCTGTCAGAGAGAAAAGGCTTGTTAATATAAAACAAAAAGCCAAATCCTTTAGTCTTTATCAGTCATGGCACTACATCAAAGTGTTTGTCCAAGGAAGAGTATTTAAAAAACATTTTTATAGAGGCAGCTGCTATAATAACTGCATAGTATTAATTAGCTTTAATGCTCTAATTTTATGAAGAGAACTAATTAGCCATTATCAAAAATTTTCACCTGGTGGTGTAGGTCTAACCGCGGGTTTTGGTGGCTCTGGTCTGGATGGTCTAGCAGGTCGGTCATTTACCTAAAGTACACAAATTTTTTAAAAACATAGCATCATATCTGAACAGAGATTGTGATTTCAGAGCCTAGAAGTACGTCAAGTTACATTGAAAAAAAATTAAAATTACTCTTTCTCCACTGAACTTGTAAGAATTCAAAAAGTGTACTAAACACTAGTGATATACACATGACACTGAAGTAAATCACCATGGGTTTAACAAAGCTTAAAGTAAATGCCTGTCTATCAGTAACATCAACATCTATAAGAAAATAACTTCTACAGTCCCAGTATTGCATTATAAATGTGATTGTTTGAGTGGAACACAGAAAAAGTAGGAAAACTAAGAGTATCCAATTTGCAATTAACTTCACTAAAAATACTTGATGAAACATTCCTAATCATCACCTCAGATTTGATAATGCACAATTACAAAACAAGGATGCACTTTATTATTCTGGAAGATGCAAAGCAAACCCAGCAACGTTCTTGCCCCCAAGAGCCTAGAAGGGAAATATTTGAACAAATATTCCACATGCAGTAACTGACATGTGCTATGCCTTCAGTCATCCAACAGAGAACTTAAAAATGACACATGAACATCAGCATTGATACTGACTAGGAACAACTTGGGAACAGGGAAAGTCTACATGGAAAGAAGCACACAAACCCTTCTTTGTTCCCTTACAGATTTTCCTGGATTATTTTTTTGCTCTTCATTTTCATACACTTCAGTGAAGGATGCTAGAGTTTCATAAAGATCATCTGCTTGAGCAGGAAAAGGCACGTCACCAAGCAGGATGGCACTAGCACGAATGTCCTGCCCATAAAACCTGATACAAAAAAAATAAAGATTGCAGGCATTTGATTATTATTACATTTCAACTTCTAGATAAATTCGTTTTGTGTAAATGCTCCCTATCTCCATCCCTAGCCCTGCATTTTTCCTACTAATCATGTACTGAAAAATGACACAACTATTTCAAAGCTGTAAATCTGGAAAACTGACTACAGCCCCCATTTTCTTGCACCACTTGGGTGGAGGAGGTAGGGAAGCTGTGATTGAAGTGGAGCCCAGCAAGATGGAAGGTGTGTGGGGAAAAAGTATTGCTTTCTAAATTTGTTCTTATTTCTCATTATCCTATTCTCTTATTTACTGAAAATAAACTAATTTTCCCTTGATGAGGTTGGAGGTTTTTGATGGAAATAGCAATTGGTAAGTGATCTCACTGCTTTTATCTCAACTTATGAGTTTATCATCATACTTTTTCTCCTCTCATTCTGTTGAGGAGGCGGAATGACAAAGCAACTGGGCTGGCATGTGGTGGCTAGCTAAGTTCAACTTGCCATAGATAAATAATCCCTAAACATTTAGCATCATCTCAGTATCCATTGCAAGATGTCTAAATTGAAGAAACCCTTGTCCCTCAAGAAATTCTAAACTAATATAGTATGTTTTCACAAAAACCACTTTTTCCAAAGTGAATGTGTCCTAGTTAATTCTGTCACTCTGCTTTCACTGAACCTTTTAGATATTAAGAGAGCTTACTTGCGATTTGTTTCTTTCCTTTCAATTAAACAGGTTCCTTCCAGAGATACGCCTGCAAACAGCCCTCGAGATTTGCAGTATGTATAGACAGCAGCAGAGCTTCTCAGGGCAACATCCCCTTCTAAGTTTCTGGAAGGAAAAGGTTTTGGTTGATATTCTTCAATACAGTTTTCTAGCATGAACAGCAATTATCTTTTTGTTTTAATCCTCCATTTCATTTTTACACTATTTTCAGAGAGAAGCACAGGAAAATATTGTCTCATATGAATGCTCCCCTTTAGGTCTCTGAGAGATTGGGCTGTTCATGGTTTATGACTCAATCAGGAGGCTCCAGGGTGATTTGCTGAGGCCAGGTTTACATCCTTTGAGGAGAGGCGAGTTTGGGTGTGCTGGGAGATTGACACAAGACAGAGGGGGAGGCTGCAAGCCAGGCTGATGAGGCAAATCCTGCAAGGTGGGATGGCACCATTTATCATGGCAATCGTTCTCCCTTACACAGCTCCCAACCCCTCACCCAGGGAAGGTCTGATGGGACATAACTGGCTCAATGCACTGACAAGAGAGGCAGCTATCATGTCTCAGAAGGGATCACAAACCATCAAAGATGCCAAAAGCACCCTCAGACTGATTTCTGAGGCTTTACACCAAAGGACTGAATGTGATGCAAAGGGCTGCAACCCATCAGAGCCTGTGGCAAGAGACAGTGTTAAAACTTCCCAACCAGGGGAGGTACCTGGGTGCTCCCAACCAGCCTGAACGTATCCATTGAACAGGCATCCATTGAACTCTAAGCCTTGTGGAGCCCTCACCACTGAGAAGAGTAGAAGAAGAGATCAACAGGATACTGTTGGGATCTACAGGGAGGTGATATTTTCTGTCACTTTTTCCCTCCCCTCTTCCTCTTTTTGTATTTTTTTTTCTCTCTCTCCCCCACTCACATTTACTGTTAAACAAAATCCATACTGTTGACTTCTGCATATGGTCTCACTTGCATCTTATTTGGGCAGAGGCATCTCTGTAATAATTTTAATAACTGGATCTTAACAGCCTCCTCTGAAAACTATTAAGGCACACTTTAATCACATTTTAAAATTATCTGATTATGCTTGGACTGGTGACTGACACTCTATTCAATATTTCCAAACCCTCTTACACTTTATGGTCAGCACAAACACTTCGAGTAAGGCCTTATTGAGCCTCAACAGATTTGGAAGATTACAGTATTTGTCCTTCACAGGATCACATAATATTTTAGGTTTAAAGACAGTCATCTCAAAATGGATACAACATCAAATTGAAAGAAGGTTGCTCTGGACTTTGTCCAGCCAGTTTTTGAAGAATTCTAAGGATATAATTCCACAGACACTCTGAGCAACCTCTTGCTGATAGAGCAACCTCTATCAGCACTCCATTTTAGTCATGTCAGATTACTTTTTCTCATATCCAGTCAGAACCTTCCTTGTTTTGATACATGACTACTACCTCTCATTGTTTTGCCATGCAGCCTGGTAAAGAACTGGGGTCTGTCTTCTTGATGATGCCCTGTTGGGAATGCAGCCTCAGAAGGCCTTCTCTCATCCAGGTTCAATAAGCTGAGCTCCCCCAGCCTCATCATTCACATGCTGCATTTACCTGCCCATTTAGGTGGTGGTTCACTGCACACATTCAGGTTTATAAACAACTTTCTGCAGGGCTAAAACTCAACACAATATTTTAGGCACAGTCTATGAAATGTCCAATAAAGGGGAACAATCATTTCTCATATCTACTGGTTGCAGTCCTGTCGATGCAAGCCCCTACACTGTTCATGGCCTTTTCTCTCAGGAATCAACTGCAGGCTTAGTCCCACTGCCCACCAGGACCCCAGCACCTTCTCTGTAGAGAAGCTGCTCAGCCTGATAAGGGGTTCATCCAACTAGGAGTGCAGAACTTTGCACCTGTCCTTGTTTAATTTCACGGAGTTTCATGTCGGAGCTTTACACTCTCTAGGTCCATTGCTCTGAACGGTGGCTCTGAAGGGTCTTGGCTGCAAACCCTGGTTTGGAGTCACCCACAAACTTAAAGAGGATATTTTGCAACTGCTCCTCTAGGTCACTGATAAAAACACCAAGCAGGAAAGGTCCTCAAAGAGTCTCCTGAGGAATTGTAAAGAAACCTGGCTTCAGACTTCAACATAAACCATTTACCACTGCTCTTCTGTGAGGATACAGTTCTTCACCTGTTTGCTTGTCTTCCCACCCTAACACCTATGTCCCAGCTTGGACACAGAGATGTTGCAGGACAGTGTACTGAATGGCTTTGTAGGGTAGATAATATTCACTGCCCTTCCCTGATCCACAGATCTCTCTCTCTCTTCTGTGCAATAAGTATCCAATAAGTCAGTATCAATTAGTATTTTGTTAGAAAAGATTAAAAACCAGCAGTAAAAACTTCATAATCATAAGAAGATTAGCCAAAAGGAGGCATTTATTCCATATATTCCATAAGCAGTGTCTGAGGTAGCTGGGCTTGGTTAGCCTGGAGAAGACTTGGGGCAAACCTAACAGCAGGCTTCAAATATCTAGGGAGAGGTAATCAAGAGTATGAAGCCAGGCTCTTAAAAGCAGCATATAGAGGAAGAATAAAATACTATTGACATAAACAGAATGAAGAAATACTTTGACTGGATGTAAGGCAGGAGAGCTGATCAGTAGAGCAGGTTGCCCAGAGAACCAAGCAGTCTCTTGCATTGTGGATTTTTAACTGGAAAAAAAGGCTGAGCAACCTGATCTGAAATTGTAACAGACCATGGTTTGAGCAGGAGGTTAGAGTAGCAGTCTTACAAGACTCATTTTCAAGTAAAATTATTCAGTGATTATTTCACCTCATCCTTCAAAGTAAACAGGCTTAACAACTTAACATCCTTCAAAGTAAACAGGTCTAAAAGCAATTATTTGGTATACTTTTCATTTACTGTTGGGCAGATGTGTGGTGACAGAAAGCACAAAACCATATGTTACTGAAAATCATAGCTCTACCAGGCACAGAAGCACCTGTGCTTTTCATTGAGCCTAGCCAAACAGTCTCCTGCAAAAAGAGAGCAAATCTTAGAACACTTTCCTTCCACCAATAAATTACTTAATCAAGAAAGAAGAAAAAAAAGAAAAAAAAAGTGATTGTCAAGAACAATATGGCCCAGTCAGCACACAGGTTGCCCAGGTTGTTCTGTAACATATTAAAAAAAAAGCCACATCAATGTAGCTATTAAAAATTATCTTCCATATATGCCTTATCAGGAAAACATATTACTCACCTCCCCAGAGGTCCAATTGCCACAGTAAGATTTCCTCCAAGGGTAAGATTTCCTCCTTTGGCAAAAGCTTCTACTGCTCTTTCATGATTCAGTATTATCACTAAGTCTGAGACCTATAAAATATCAAGTAAAAGTACTACACTTTTTAAGAAGAAAGAACAGCACAGGAGATGATCTTCCTTTCTTGTAAAGGATTATTTTCAAACAGCTTCCATGACAAAGTTGATTCTTTTTCTGCAAGGTATTTTGAATGAAAAATCCTTTCAACTACTGTTTTAATCAAATTTGATTGATTTTTTTCAAAATGCTGATATGGTCAGTATGTGAGAAACAAAAGCTATAAGAGAAACTCTATGTTAATTCAAAATTCCTAATTGACAATTTCTTATTTTCCAGGGCTTATACAATTATGAAGGCACATTTTCAAATGTGAATCATTTTGATCTTTCAATAGTTAAACTAATAAAGGCAAGACAGAACTTACTAAACAAAAATTCCTGTCCAAAGAATAAAAAGGAAAAAGGACACAGGTGCAATTGAGAAAACTTTATTTTCATGACAGGAGTTTTATATATCTCTGTGTGTGTGTATGAATTAGTAATTAACTTTTTAAGACTTGAATATGAGATGTAGTCAGTTGCTTCAAGAACCTATTAAACCTAATAATTGAAGAGATAGCAATATACCCAAGGTCTACTGCACCTGATCTTTAATCTGATGGACTTGACTGAAAGCCAGGTTGAAGAAAAAAACTTTCAACTTACCCCAAATTCCAAGCAGTGACAGCAGGGAATATAAGAGGAAATACCAGATTATTTGCAAAAACAAGGCTGTTCTAGAAGTCTTACACATAGCATAAGAGAGGTCTTTGTTATTAGCCCTCCACCCCATCCCAAACAAAAGATGGCTACAGGGACAGTTTGTGAATCATCCAGGGATGGAGGGAAAACATCTGTTAGGATACTGCTTCCTCCTTTTACCCATTAAGAGGATGAATCCATTGTTAAAGATAAGCTAATCCACAGTGAGAAAGCCTTCAAAGAAAGCTTTTATATAAATTTTAAAACTGGTCCTTAATTTCAAGTACCAAGTCACTGTGTCTTCTGAAACATGATCACTGTCTTGTTTTTTAAAAACATCCATAAGTATCACTACAACTATATAATCAAATATAATCTCTCCTACAGGAATAAATTTTACCTACTTTCTAAAACATCTAAGTTTATATAGGACTAGAAGAATGATAAAATGGGACTGTAGGCTCCTAAGTCACTCAGGTACTTCTGAGTAACATATATTTTCTAGAAGAAACAAAAAATATTGTGTTATAATAATGTCAGTGAAGAAACAGCATTTTGTAAGCTGACTAAAATTTCAAATGGAGGGCACAGTATTACTCAGAGAAAAACCCCTCTCACAAATAGCTTCTGTATTGGAATTATTTGATTCAGTATCAATAGGAAATGTCTATGTTATCTAAATTATTTGGTGGGGATGATTAACAGAAAATTTTCATAGATTAATCAAAACATATGAAGAGGCTTAAAAGGAAAAAAAAAACCAAACAAAGCCTGCAATGAAACAAAATCTGGGGCTCAAAGTGAACACTTTTTAATGCATTCAGATCCTGTAGTCATGAAAACCAATGAAAATCCCTTATAAAAATTTATGATTTTGTATTCACATCATCCTTTAAAAAGTGCATGCAATAATGCCTGAGATCACACAGTGAACAATGAGGACAGAATAAAATATTGATCTGTTGCTGAGTATGTGAGTGCTGGCTGACTGGCTGCCAGGACAGGGATAGCTGGCTAGCTGTAGAAGTACTGGGGGCTGCCATGGATCACCCAGATCATCTATACATGGATTCTTCTGAAGAGCAGAATGCCCATTGCAAGAGACCTTGTTGGCAGCATATTGTTACTCTGATTTTCTTTGGGAATCAGCAGAACAAAAGCTAAACTAAGAGAAGGATGAGTCTGGAGGCCAGCATGGGGAAGCAGAGAAAAGATGAAAAAATACAAGAGTGATGGAGCTGTGAGGAAGAAGAAATGGGAAGCAGAGGCAGAAGACTGTTTGGGCTCAGCCCATCAGGGTTTCTCTGAATATGATGGGAGTCCTTTACGTAAGCATTTCTGCTGGCTGGAACTGGCTCCTTTTCTGTAGTATTCCTTCAGGAGAGGCATCACCAGTTTTGGTGCTTTCACACTGAAGGGTCATGTCAGTAACCACAAGTGTGAGTGGGAAATGTGTGAAATACAGTATCATTAAGTGGAGTCCATTTTACTCCAGTTCTTTACACTTTTTCTTGTCAGATGGAGTCCCTGTGCCCTTCAGCAAAGCATTTGACACACTATTAAGTATAGGATGCTTTTTCAATTAACTTCAATTGTCTTATATGGGAACACTGACAGGAAGCTCTCCGAAAGTGAAAAATTCAGTCTGCTAGAAGTGAGAAATCAAGAAAATTAGTGTCATGTCAATTTTTTTCATCTAAATGTCTTCTAACAATTTGACTGATGGGATCAAAACCCCTCTTTTTTTTGTCTTGCATAAATGGATTTTATAATAATATTTTTGTAGATGAAAGTAGATTCTACTGTCTCACTAACATTTAGATCTTTGTGAATGTATTTTAATTTCTTGCAAAAAAAGTTACCAACAAGTACTTCAAATGCAAAACCATACCTCAATTCCAATTTCAAATCCACCACCAAGACCAGCAATTCCTATTGCAGAGGGAGCAGACCAGGCTGTTGTGTAAAACAAGATAAATTTATGGAATTTTAACCATATATTACAAGAAATACTTCATTATTACAGTTAAAAATGATAACAATTTCTCTATTTAAAACTATGTTCAAAACCACCACAATAGAATCATAACTATGATGCTTTATCCTAAAGGAAAGGATTTAAGAAATACAAACACTCACAATCTAAACAATTTGTTGCTAAAAATTATTTATCATATACTTCTTCATAATCAGATATAATCAATTTTTGTAATGAATTTTGTACTACGTACTTTAATATTTCATTATTTTCCACAAAGATACAGAAAGATTTACATTTGGTCAAGCAAAGGTATAAAGATTTGAAAACAGCTTTCACACCAAACACTGTCACTTGTAGGTGTACTTGCCTGACTCATCACACACCTCCTGTTTTATGCTGTATAAAGAATAATGAAAAAATATATTTTTATCTTTTTTAATTAACTTCTCATGAAGTACAAAAGGAAAATATCCACTTACTTCCATTAGGAAGACGAGCTAATACAATTCCACTTCCACCTCGAGCGGTCACCAGAAATCCAGCTTTGATAACAGACAAAACTGCAAGGCCTTTGGCTTTAGCTATTACGTGAGCTGAAACAGCAAAATCATTTATTCAAGACCTTGTAAGAGAAGTTCTAAGAGAAGGGGAAAACAAAACTCAATATTTAACAAATATGAACACAAGAGTCAAATAATCAAAGCAAAAGCTGAAAGAAAACTGCAAAAAAAGTTGAACTAATAATGACTCCTCCACCACAGTGAACTGCAAACCCAGCTGCAGGTCACACTAGCCTGTGACAATCTATACACTGCCAAACTGCTCCTGATTAGCTCGTATAGAATTTGTATAGTGCCACACACTTTGTGTGTGAGTACCCTTGGCAAGATAAACAGAAAACAGACAGTGAATAGCTGACAACCATGTCTCCACAAATTTTTGGAGGAGTCCAAATTTAAGTCACAGCAACATAGAGCAGCCTAACAAGCTTGTACCATTAGAAAGTGTTAGTGGCAAATACTGATGTGCCATCATCCTGCAAATCTTACTGCAGACCTTCCAGAACATAAAAGTTAAGAATTTAAAACCACAACCAGCAACAGCAGGTGGAGGAAGATACTAGGAAAAACACAGAGTAACAACTTCAAAAATGAAGAGGACAGCAGCAAATAAGAGTGCTGAACCAGTATCAAAAGGAAAATCACCCAGATTTCTTTGCTTCAACTTATTTTCATCTAGCTAATTCTAATCAACACAGATATTCAAGAGCTAGAGCTACCAGGCCAGGTTCTCCCTTAAGAACATACATTTAGAGGGTTGAGCATAAGACAGTCCGTCCATCCTGGGGAAAGCCTTCCAATGCAGGTACCTTGTAGCAGTAAACATTCAAAAGATCTCTCCCAGTGAGTAACAGCTGCCAAGAATACAGCAAACTGAAACCCTTTACTTCCAAAATATTTTCAAAGAAGTTATGGCACCCGAAATTTTCATTCATCTCTAAGTTGTGGTAAGTGGAAACAGAGGGAATTGGTAAAGACAGCATGACTGCAACACAGAGAATGCTGAAGGTTTTAGCTGAATCAAAGCATTTTCTTTACTCACGTGGTATGATTTTATCTGGTCCATTTCTGGAAGTTATTTCTGTAAATTCTCGTAGTATTTTAGCTGCCTTTTTAGCTTCTGACTTCAGGTTGGAAGGTATAGGGTTGTTCACTGTAAAACATGAAAGAAATAAATTATGGTCAGTTTAGGATATCTACTTGACTAGACAGAATAGAGTATTATAAATTATTAGTATTCTGCAACATGATAAATACCATTTTATGTAGGAATAGTAATGTTTCACCTGTAGATTTGCAAAAAAAAGCCTTAGTGCAGTTAAAGAAATAAGAGTTAGTCTTGATTGTTACATCTACTATAATCCCTCAGAGTTACCTAAATTTTTCTTGTTTTCCTGTCTGAACAAAACAACACTTTTTCCAAGTCTAGAAGAACTAAACTGTCCAACTAACACATAAATATATTGCCAGACCAAAGATGCATCTAGTCTCACATCACATCTCTGAAAAAATTAGTGACAGCATTCCCATAAAATTCTACTGTTCCTAAATTCCCAAACACCCAAAAAACACTGTGCATAGAGAAACAACATTCAGTCAAAAGTGGATTACTTTTTTGATTGGCATTCATTCACCTCTTCACTCTGGACAACATTCCCACCTAAAACCAAGAAGGTGAGGACTAAATACAATTTAAGGTTACATCAATGAAGCTTAGAGGGCAATTCAGCTCAGAACAAGTGAAATGCATAGCAGCAAGTCAGCCAGGTTTCTGTCCAGGCTCCCTTGGCTAGAATAGGATACACCTCTGTTTTTCAAAGAGAAGAATATTCCTCTGGTATGTTCTCCAGGCAAGAAGGAAGATTCCAAGAACAAGAGAGATTTTGAAAGCTGAATGTCTGGATTAGTGTCCTCTGAAGTAGCTTGAAGAAACATTTTGCTTTGGTGAAGATGCAGCAGGTACAACCTTGGAGAGGTTGAAGTGACATCAGTCATCAGAAGGTTGTGCAGAAATATCAGCTTCTCTGGGAACAAAAGGAAATGTACAGAATGCAACAGACTCTAAACCATACTACACTTATCAGAGTAGAAATATTAATTCTATCTCCTAATAATCCCTTCTCTTTTCAGAAAATTAAGATGATATTCAAGACCCTGAGTGTGAAAGGATAGGAGAAGATGAAGCTCTAAGGGTTCAGGATATTCTGAAAAGTTCTTGGCATGTTAATTTTCTCTAACTGTTACTGTACTAAAAATTGTCAAACTGCTTCAGGAGTTTTGAACATGAATTTCTTCTGTGGTTGGAAGGCTTCCCCAGGCTGGAACCTGGCTACATGGCAAGAGGAGAGGCCAGTGTAGCTCAAATAAAACATGACCTCACAATTGCTTTTGGTAGATTAACAAACTGGGGTGGAGCAAATGTCCCCATTACTTCTGTTCTTTGTACTTCACACTGCATTTTCAAGGTCAGAGGGCAAACATGACCAGCATGTTGTAAGAGAAAAATAAGATTTCTGTTTTTGTACGGAGATAAATTGAGGCAGTCCCAAAAAGCACATTGCAACACCATTCTGCTCAAGAAGGCACAAAGAATAAACCTATTGTAATTTGTAACTAATAATTAACATTGCAATACACAGCGCATGTCCATTTGCAAAATCAGGTGACCACTTCTATATGTAGGTTTCCACTTAAGATACTTTGCAAGTCTAGAGGTCTCAAGTTTGGAAAGAGTCACCCACCCACCCTACCCAAAACACACATTTCATGGTACTTAATTTTTCACATGGTTCAGTAACATTAGTCTGTGGTAAAATGGACAGTTATGTGCCTGACCATGCAGGACTTCTAGCAAAGAGATCAAGACAATGAAAATAAGACCTGTACACTGGAGATAAAAAACACTGGGGAGATGAAAACACTGGGGAGTTAAAAAACATAACTGATCAAAAGCAAGCATTATCCAGCTTCTAGATTAGAGAAATAAAATAAACTTCTGTGCTCTTCTTCCTTGTTTACCAACACATTCCTTCCTCCTCTTTGCTTCTCTTTGGCTAATCTCAGAATTTGGGAAAGCATCTCCAATTATTCTTCCTACCACTAGGAAAAAAAAACCAAACCAGTTCATATTTCATACAAATTAGAAGAGAAATCCCTTAGCTAAATCCATTGAGAAAATGAGGCGTTTTCAGACCTGAAAGTCTGCAAACAGGAATAATAGAGTGGGAAAAACCCATAAAATCACAATACAGTTTTTGTAAGCTGTAAATTTTCAGATTTCAGATTCCGAATTGCTTCAAAAAGATTTGATGGGTACCAGAAACACTGTGTGCATGCCTCTGTGACAATTTGAAGCTGAACTTCAGGAGTTAGCAAACGTAATACTGTTACTACCATATTGTTCCTTCACCTCTCAATACGTAACTGGTTGCTCTGAGCAACCTGCTCTAGTCAAAAGTGTTCTTGCCTATTGCAGGAGAGGTTGGATTAGATGTCCTTTTTTCTTTCAGCCCAAACCATTTTATGACTTTCCTGCACTATAATTCCAAAAACTGCATTTTAAAATACAAATTTTGCACAGAAAAACAGCATTAGTTAAGCAAATTAAAAATTAGGTATTTCCACTCCAACCTTTCTAAAGGGTTTTTTGGGTTTTTCTCCCCCCCTTTTTTTTTTTGGTGTGTTTTTGTTTGGTTTGGTGTTTGATTTTATTTTTTTTTTTTTTTTTTTTTTTTTTTTTTTTTTTTTTTTTTTTTGGTGCCACATGGTGTGGGGTACCTTTATCACCAGGAAATGGAGAAACTGGAGAGACATTCATCTAGCTGTTCTCTACAACAGCAAGCACAGGAAAGCTTAACTTCCCATCCTCAAACCAACATCAGAAACTTCATTTTCTCCCTGTATCACTTATTTCCTGCATTATTATTTCTTCTGCATTCCTTGGGTAGCTGTTTCTTCTGCATTCCTTAGGCAGTTACAGGAATTCACTCCTCCATTGTGCCTTGCTTTTTCCCTTCCTGCCACAGACCAAAGTAATGCAGGATTATTTTTCTGAACTAAGACACAGCAGGTGGATTTGACAACAGCATTCTGCCAGTTACTTTGCATGGGGCTAGACTTGTGCCCTTTCAGAAGCTAAGAAATGGGTGATATTTCTAAAGCACAAGAGAAGTAAAGAGAGGGGAAAGAAGGAAAGAAAAAAAGAAAGAGGTTGAACATGCTACCAGCTGAAGAGCTCAAAGATCCACCTTGTAGAGAATGGCTGCAAGTAAGATTTTAATTTAGACAGTAGCAAGTTTGAAAATTAAAGTGACATTAATTGGCAAGCAAAGATGGCACAGAGAGGTTTTAACAATGGGCCAGATGAATAAGCCACCTGATTAAACACTTTCATGCTGCAAACCAACAGTTACTCAAAGTGGTAATCATATGATTTTTTCCCCACTGGCTCACTTGAGTTCCTTTATTTACTTCCATAATGTTGTCTAATACTAAGGAACTGGCAGGATACCTACAGGAGCCTTGAGGAGCCTGATGACCTGGTGACCTGTTTGAAAAAAAAAAAACAAGCCCAAACAAATCCACACCCTCACCTCAATTACATATATTATGATGCCTGATAAGGCCTGGCTGGACTCCCATTTTGGTGAATACTAGAAGCCCAGCAGAAGAAATATAGCATTTTTATCACTGAGGAAAGGGGGAAGTTTGGCTCTCCCTCTTGGGCTGTGCCACACTCAGAATTTTGTCAACACAGTTCAGGATTATATAAGGATAGAGTCAACGATCAACACTAAAAAGGCAGTTTAATGGTTCAATATATAGTGTATATATAATATGGCTCTTACAATTTAATTTTAGATCAATATTTCATAAAACTTTGTCCAAGGGCAAAGAAAATTATTGTTTTTTTAGTAAATAAAAAATAGCACAAATATGTCAGACAATTCAAAACTATTCACTTTAAAAAAAATGGACATAGAGGTTTGCACTGTGGTGCAATGGTGGCATCTGTCCCAAAATACAATAGAAATAAAAGAAGCATTAGAGTGAAGGCAGAGGAGTAAATTCTTGCTTCTATTTATTTTAATCACTCTGTACACAGACCAAATTGTAAGTGGGATTTCTGTGACCTCACAAATTATTTCAGCTTTTGTTCATCTATCAAATTATCCTCTTCTCCCTCAAGCTTGCCTTAGGATTTAGTTTGCAAAATTAGTTCCTTAGAAATTCATTTAATATTGCAAATCTATTGAAAAAATCCCATAGACACATCTGCTTTTTAACAAAAATACTGTATGAAATATTTAGACACAAGCATAATTTCCGTGTTTCGTTTACCCCATCAATAATATACGTAATAACCCTGTAGCACTGTCTTCACTATTAGCTTTTAAGTATGCATATCTAATTGGTTGGTTTGTATTCAAGCACTGCTCAGGAAAGAGGCAACCAGGAGCAATAAGACAATAACATCTATCAGGAGGATACACTGACTGATGGATTTGGAATGCCGTGACCAGAGAACGCTCAGCTGGGAGCAAGCTTCATTTGCACTCCTGCTTGTTGTTGAAAGGAGAAGATATTGAGCATATGTGAGTCAGCAACACAAACCCCATGGGGGAATATCACACCAAAATTGATTAACTGCTTAATTTGTAAGCTGATGAGGCAAGTGCGTCAGCCTCTAATTTACATTCTGACTAACAGTAATAATTTGCTGGCTGAACATTTGATGAAATTATTTAAGCAAGGTGCATTAAAGAACAAATAAAGCCTTTTTACTTAAAAGCTATAACTAATTCAGATACAATCAAAATTATGCTGAATATGAACAGATGAGATAAAGCCTAGCGGCATTACGAGAACCCAAACATCAGAAGTACAGTTTCAGAGAACAGATGACAAAGGGGAGATAGACAAAGACTCACATGCAGATTTCACACATATGTTGCCCATGTATGTTTGAGCTTCAAAGTATTTGGTGAAAAGTGGTTTTGTGGGTTTTTTTGGCTACATAAAGAAGAAAAACAATGACAAATACCTCTATGAGCCCCATTCAGTCTTTGCTTTCACGTCACTAAAAAGTACAGAAACAGCACAAGAATACATTAAGGCATAGCTGATTTGCAAATACTCATGGTTATATCAGGAACATCAATGCTAAAAGGCTTATACGAACAGAGAACATTCAAAATTATGTACATTCATAAACATGAAAATTCACATAGTCAAGAAAAGTTAAAGAACAACATTTTAATGGGAAGGAGAAACCTGAAAAACAAGACTGTGCAGCACTGGAAAAGGGCCTAAACAAGAAATTTCAATTTGGCACTACAATTAAAGAGATTAATGCAATTTTGGTTCCACAAATGTGTAACAACATGATACTGTGGTAGCCAGCTCCAGCCTTGGGATTAATCTGGTACTTGGAATTCCTCAAACAGCATGCCAGATGTGCATTGTAAGCATTTTGCCCAGCCCAAGAAAATGTGATGCAATAGAGAGATGTGGATGACGAGCAGCAGCCTATGCTAAACATGTCTCTGTGAGTCTCTCTCCTTTTACGACCTTCAACACTTGAAGCCAGAACACTTGAAAGCAAAGAACCCAGGTTAATGAGTTGTCAAGAAAAGACCTGTGGAGTTCAAGGAAATAGCAGAATAAGTGGAAAAGGAACCAACAGGAAAAGGATTTTTAAAAATAAAGGCAGTAACAACCCTCTTTAGTTGAAATCCAGCAGACTACTATTGTCAGAGCCTGAGCTCCTTACTCCTGATTTGGAAACAACAGCAACAACCAGATACTGTTTCCTCCAGATTCCAAGGACCATGAACAAGGAAAGGCTCAGAATGTACACTGTGAACATCCTGTTGATGGTATAGGCAAGGAGTCTATGAAAGCAGTAGCAGGGAATGGGAAAGCATTACTGACACAAGGGGCAAGGTTGTACAGTCCTGATATACCCAGCTGGAGAACAGCAAGGGTGACAGGAATGTAAGGCAATGGAAATAGAGCTGAAAAGCACAAAACAGGATCTCTCTACAGTGAAGTTTTGTACTATGCTCATGTATTTCTACCATGATCTTTATCACTTGGATTCCTGAAGTTTTACCAGCTTCCATGCTTCACTGCTCATCAACAGCAGTGGTGTGAGAAATCAGTGATCTGTCAGTGATAACAGTATGAGTTATGGCAGGGTGCAAGTACTACAGCAAGCACTATGTGTCCTTGCAGAGTGGCAGCTGAGCTGCACTGGAAGACTCTAATGTGTGCTTTCATAACCCTAATGGTTTTTATACTGTGAATAAATGTAACTACACTTTCCTCCTTCCCCACCCTGGATTACAAATTGTTTACTGGATGGCACTGCATTAAGCTGGCACTGGTAGTGGTGAGAGAGGCAGAACAGACCAAAAGGATCTGCAGAACCTGCAGCTGACAGCACACAGAAATCTAGGAGTTGGAAGTATTTTAAGGTTTACCTAAGACAGACAGAAATATATTCTGTCCAAACACTCTGGTGAGAGGAAGTAAAAAAGGGCTTAAAAATAAAGCTGAAAATGAAAAAAAAACCAAAACCAAACCCACTCTTACCCATGTTAAAACCAGCCTGTTTTTCCTTGTTTTACCTGCAATAACCTGCTAAAGTTAGCTGCTGATGACAGCCTGTGCCCAGGAAAAACCTCATGAGCATACTGAAGTTACAACTAAATTCAGCCTTCAAGAACTCAAATATGCAAAAGGAATGACACATAACAGAAGATAGCACCTTCTCTAAAAGGAAAACAGCCCAACAAGTCTATATTTCAAAGAGGAGAATCTCAGAGACATTGCTATCAATATAGAAAGCTGAGATATTTACAGTATTTGGAAGAACTTTTTGATGGAGAATATTATAATTAGAAATTATAATAATATTTGTGATTATATTTCCACAATTACATATATTTATACATTTAAATCACAGCAATTTGTGTGGAGGGAGGAATGACAAATGCCATTAATACTTCTGAAAACCTTTACATAAACTTGCATTACATCTGTACAGTTACTGCAAGGCAGCTAAGTCAGATAATGAGAAGTAAAACAGGCAACTATGTTTGGCCTCTGGCATGCAAATACACATGAAAATATGAATACTATGAAATAAACCCAAAATACAAAGAATCACAAGTCTTTACTGGGAAAAGTACAATTTCAAACACAGGAGGCCTTTCATTGATAGAAATGAAGTAATGGAGATAGACGAGCAGATTTCTTCCTTTGTTCTCATCTCTAGCAGTCTGTAGGTTTGAGTTTCTGGGGGTTTTGTGTGTGTGTGTGTTCTTGGGGGTTTCTAAAATATATTACTATGAGTTATGGAAATTAAAATACTTCTGTTGTAAGTCTAAACCTGGAGAGGCAAGCGGCCTCACCCCAACCCGCATGTGCGCTACATCTACCATGACCTAGTACTCTAAGAGGAGTGATTCTTCACAGCCTTTTTTAGAGAGTCATTGAACGGTTTCTGTTGGAAGGGACCTGAAAGATCATCCAGTTCCAGCTCCCCTGTAATGGGCAGGGACACCTTCTCCTAGCCCAGGCTGCTCCAAGTCCCACCTAATGTGGCCGCAAACTCTTCCACAGACGAGGCATCCACAGCTCTTCTGGGCAACCTGTTCCCAGTGCCTCACCACCCTCATGTATTCCTAACAGCCAATTTAAATCTTCCCTCTTTTAATCTAAAATTGTTGCCCCTTGTTCTGTCACTATCTGTCCGTGTAAGAAGTCACCTTTTAGGCATCACCTCTCTCCCTGGAGTTGTCTCTTCTCCATGCTGAACAAACCCAGCTTTCTCAGCCTGTGTCTATAGGAGAGGGGCTTCATCCCTTTGATGTCTCTGTTGTCCTCCTCTGAATCTGCTCCAACAGATCCACATTTGCCTTGTGCTAAGAACTCCAGAGCTGGAAGCAGCACTCCAGGTGGGGTCTCACAAGAGTAGAGTAGAGGGGCAGAATCCTGTCCCTTACCCTGCTGTCCACGCTGCTTTGGATGCAGCCCAGGGTGCAGTTGGGTTTTCTGGACTGCCGGGGAGCATTGCCACATTGACAACTCATGTCCAGCATTTGTCTACCAGAACCTGCAAGTCCTTCTCAGCAATGAGTTCCTCTCCCAGTCTGTACTTGTATCTGGGTTTGCCTTGACCCAGGTGCAGCACCTTGTACTTGGACTTGTTGAACTTCATGAGGTTCTCATGGTACCACTTCTTCAGCTTGTCAAGGTCCCTCTTGATGGCATTCCATCCTTCTGCTGTATCAATGGCACTGCTCAGCTTCATGTCATCAGCAAAGTTGCTGAGGATAAACACTGAATGTAGGTTTAAGGCTTCCTGCCATGACTTTTTTAAAGGAGTAAGTAAACTTCATGGTCAAGTCTTTACGCTGTTGTCCTCTAAGCACAGGTATTTTGTACACTTAGGCTTACAGAGATATAAATTGAGATGTTAGCTGATGACATTTTGGAAAGCAAAGCAAAATTTATTTGAAATGCCATAATTATATAAAATAACACATCTAAAATAAGTTTAGGCTTTGCACAGGCTATCTGATATAAATTATATGGTATGAAATGTGATAAAAATAATAATCCTTGTTAGCTGTATCAGTGTGACTATTGTCATGTATAGTGTCCAAATGCATAAAAGATTTTTGGTCAGCTCTAGTGTTTACAAGTTGCCTTTTCAAATCTTTCAACCAATTATGTATGCACTTCTAGATCATGGGAGCTCAATATTTTTCACATGAAATATTCATTTTGTTAATAGTAAAATAATATTACAACACATAACAAAACCACACCCCATTTCATTGTAGCATAATTTTTATAACTTTTCTCCACTGTGAGGAAAGAAGTAATTAAAACACAAAGTTGATCACTTTGTAACTTTATGTGGTATCAGACCTCAGTCCCATGTTGAATTAACTATTTCCTCGAGAAAAGTCAAGGAAAAAAGCCCTGTAACACAGTCTCCTGTGTTATCAAAAACATTTGATGAGTTGGGTTCCCAGCAGTTTTTGTACTGAAGTCAGCTTGGAGAAAATTCTAATTAGGGATGTAGAAATCCCTCTCATCTCCTATTCTGATGAAAGCTGGAATGCATGAGGGTAAAATGAGAGTGACAAAGCTGAAAAATGTGCTTTAAAGAAAAATATGTTTCCCTTGTAGATGCAGGATGTTTCAACTAGGTGATGTTCCTTATTTCTAAGGAACCGTGGCGTGTGAAGACAGTTGATACCTGCCTGAGGCACAGAGGATTTGTTCCAAAAAGTACCTTAGACATCTGTTCAGATGCACAGGAGGCAGAATAGTGGAATACCAGTAGCTAAAAGTCTTCAAAAATTTTTATAACTTTTAGCAATTCCAAGAATACTAAAATCCCAAGCTTACAGTTCTACAACCAAATTGCAGCCTTTGCGTTAGAAGAAAGGATAAACACAAGAGGCATGAAGAAGAAATCACTCCATTTGTGCAAAAAGAATCATAAAACATCATTTTCAAGAATACAGAGATGACAGTGATGTGCTCTAAATCATGCACAAAAGGCAGAGTTGTGCTGGGGGTTGTCTGAGACTCACATGTGAACTCTAGCCAGAATTTGTACTACAAGAATTGCAGGCTTTGGCTCAAAATATGCCTCCACACCTATGCACCCTACACCCATGCCCCAGGAGGCTGTCCCCTTGAAACCCTTTTAGCAAGTCTTTCATATACACTTATTAAAATATGTTGGGTGTGTAAACAACTGGCACCAAAGAGGTGCTACCCTACAAGTAAGATAAGTAGCATGACTGAAGCTAAGTCAGAGCTACAAATTCAGTTCTACCTGTCCTGTGACATCTTAATACAGGAGTTGGTATGATATGTGAAATGTAGACAGTGGGATAAGGGGAATATCCCAAAGGGAATCTTAATTTTAACTTGTTAACTGTATTTTAATAATGAAGAATAAACTTCAAGGCAACCCAAGCAGATTAACTTTATTACCCTTTGCACATGAAAGCTTTAACTAAAACAAGGCAATTTTTATACAAAAATCCTAAACAAACATCTTGTTTATCTTCTCACCAATGCCAGAAGTACAGAGAGAATAAAAATATAAGGATGAAACCCAGATGTACCGTACACAATAGCCTTCTATGTTACCATGAAAAAATATTAACTACCTAAATAAAATACTCTGTTCATTTCCCAATGAATACGCAACACTTCTGTCAAGAAAACTGTCACTATCATTCTGATTGTCTCCTTTCCACACTTCATAGATGTCCCAATTCACTATGTGCATGAATAAAATCAAAGTAACCAATTCCCACAACTAATTAATTCCTACAATTAATCACACAAGAAACATTTCTTCAAGCTAAAAGGAATAAACCTTTAAAAAGTGAAGGCTCTTAGTATTTATTAATCAAGAATTAGAAGAACCCTAGGTCTTCCTAAGTTGTTAAATTATCTTGCTCACAAGAGCATTTCCTCTCCACTAAGTCATACAGGTTATCCTTCATAACAGCTCTGCATTAGAGGATCTTTTACAACAATGCAATAACTGCTTCAAAAGCTCCCAAAAGATGGGGAGCTTATTACACCAGAAAGAGTAATTCTTAATGGGAGAAACCATGGCACAATGGACAACAGTGAATTCTGTCTCAGTCCATTTCAAAGGTATGGCATTGCCATTAGCTGAAGAAGGTAAAAACTGAGTCTCTCTTCCACTGCTGAGGGCTGAAAATGACAGAATCATTTAGGTTGGAAAGAACCTCTGAGATCATCAAGTCCAACCTCTGACCAAACACCACTTTGGTCAGCTAGACCACAGCTGTAAGTGTCATGTCCAGTTGTCCCTTGAACACCTTCAGGAATGGCGACTCCACCACCTCCCTGGGCAGCCTGTTCCAATGCTTGACAATCCCTTCAATTAAGACTGTGGAATAACACTTAAGGATCCTCCCCAGTTCCCTCCCAAAGACATGGAAACATGAAAGACTTTGTCTCAAAATTACAGCTAGGCATGTGCCTACATGTGACATACACAGCTACAAACGCTCAGGGCTTTATAGGAATTCTAGGGTGCCCTTTCAAAGCACTCACGTCTATACAGAGCCTCACCCTCCCACACCCACAAACATAGAAATGGGCTTGGAGGAGGGGAATCCTCTTCCAGTGTCAACACCACAAGGCATTGCAAGGGACAGAAAGCGGGACTAAAGGCACTCTGCACAGCTCAGTTTCATAATATAGCAGAGCCACTTTTGAGAATGCCACAACTGAATCATCTTGCCCTCCTGCAGAGCCCTGGCCCCTGCCTGGCTCCACCACCTCACACTGCAACACCTGCGAGCTGGCCTGACAACAGCACAATGCTGATTACCAATCACTTCACTGCAAAGTCAAATAACTAGACTATTTTAAAATCGTGCTCAACTGTGCCTACAAAAGAAGCAGGTGTATGCAGGATAGCATTTCAAGCTGCATAAAAGGAAATGTGCAGTGTGCTCCATTCCACAGCAAACGTTATATAAGCTCTTCAGCTTTCATTTGCAAGTCACAGATCTGGCACAAAATTAAGAATCTGGCATTTTTTATTTAACCTCCAAACTGCTGCATTTTGACCAGAAGACCAGCCAAGCAAGTATTTAAAAAGCAGCAGAGGAATCCAGTCCTGGACACACCCTGCCGTGGTGGGGCTGCATCTGCTGGTGTTACAAAACCCAGGTAGGTACACAGATCCAGCGTACAAGATAGCCAGCAGAAAAAATATAAATAAATACGTAGAAAACTTTAAAAATTATGTAATTTAAAAATAGAAATAAAATATATGTGCACATATATGTCTTACAATACATAGTTGGTATAGATAACTTATGTGTAACATACATAGGTATAAAGTAAAACTAAATAAAACACACTAAAAACCAGACACTCGAGCTGCCCTGGAAAGCGAAGCGCCCCTGTGCTCAATTTCACCAACAACCTGGCGAGGCCAAAGCCGCATTCGACGCTTCTTAGATTTTTACGTGGAGAACGCAGCACATGCTGCGACCCCAGGCGAGAAGGGGCCGCGATGTGCCAGCGCAGCCCTGCCCGCGGCGCACGAGCGCGTTCGCTCCGCCCGCGGCTGCGGGGCTGAGGAGCCCACCGAGCCCGCGGGATCCTCACTGCCGGCCCCTCTGAGGAGCCCACCGAGCCCGCGGGATCCTCACTCCCGGCCCCGCTGAGGAGCCCACCGGACCCCGCGGGATCCTCACTCCCGGCCCCGCTGAGGAGCCCACCGAGCCCGCGGGATCCTCACTGCCGGCCCCGCTGAGGAGCCCACCGAGCCCGCGGGATCCTCACTCCCGGCCCCGCTGAGGAGCCCACCGGACCCCGCGGGATCCTCACTCCTTCCCCCGCGGGATACTCACTCCTGCCCGGGCCAGGACTCCCCCGCTCCCCCTCGCTTCCTCTCCTCCTGCCGCCGCAGCCTCACTGGGCGGCGCCGAGGCGGCCCCGCCGAGCCGCGCACCTGCCGCAGGTGAGGCGGGCGGGGCAGGGGCGATTGCGAAGCGCCCGCTCCCCTTCCCGGCAGCGGCTCCTCGGCGGCACCGGCGCTGCCCGGTTCCGTCCCGTCCCTCCCTTCCCGCTGTCCCGGGCACTTTCCATACTTCGCTCCTTTTTCCCGCTCAAAACAGGCAAGTCCCGTAGCCGCCTATAACTGCCGATGCCGTAAAGCGAGGCGCGAGCTGTGCGACAGCCGCGAGGTCCCCTGAGCGAAGATGGCGGCGGTGGAGCCGAAGTCGGTGCTGTTCGTGTGCCTGGGTGAGCGGGGCGAGGGACGGCCGCTCCCGCTCCGCGACCGCCGCTCCTCGGCCCGGGACACCGGCGGGGCGGGGCGGGGTGGGAGCCCGGTGAGGCGAGGGCCGGGACCGGGGAAAGTGCGGCACCCGCCCTCGGACGGTTCCGCGGGGTTGCCGTGTCGGGGAGGGCCGGAGTAGTCGGTAGGAAGGGAGATAGAAGGCGGAATACACCCGCCGCCTTTTTGTGAGGGGAACAGCGAGGGAGAGCTTAGCGTTGAGGGCGGCAGAGCACTGGAGCAGGTTGCCCGCGGTGGTTGTGGAGGCTCCCTCTTTAGAGACGTTGAAAACGAATCTGTAACGTGCTGTAGGCCACTCTGCCTCGACAGGCCCATTGGACTAGATAATGTCCAGAGGTCCCTTCCAACCCTAATAGTGTGTGATTCTGTGGAACCAGCAGGAAGCAGTGAAGGAAGTGAAATGCAGTGGGGACAAACGCGAAGCTTGTGCGTGTGAAAGCGCGACACCTAAATAGGCGTAAACCAGCTCTGACCTAAGGCTGCTGCTTGGGGCAGCACGGAGAGGTGGCTTTGAACAGCTTCCTGAGATGGGCTGTGCAGCACTTGGCTTCGGGAACAGCGGGATGAGAACAGGGAGCCTGCCTGCAGGCTTGCTGTTAGGAGCACCTGATGTGGGAAAGGGAGAGAAAACCACAACAACAACCACTGAAGTTAATGTAAGAGCTGCTGTAAAAGGAGGGAAAGAAGGGTAGGGCTTTAAGTTAAAAAAAGAGCTTGGTGGAGGCTGATCTGTTATGATCTAATAATGAAATTCTTGATCTGGTATGAGAATGAATGAAAAGAATAAGATTTTTTTGAAAGGCTACCAAAGTGAAGAAATAGGAAACTTTCTTTTACTGATGTTTTGTATGGTTAAGTTGTAAACCTTGTCATGCAAAGTCCCAGAAAACAGAAGTATAGATGGGATCAGAAATCACCTGAATGCTTTTCTGGAGTTTAGCACAGTCAATTACTTGACTGTCAATTATAAGCAAGATAATCACAACAAGCAAATAGCTAACCTGACTACACAGATTACAGAGCCATCCCCCATTTTGTACATGCTTTCTCTAAACTTCTGCTTTCTTCAGGGCATAACAAACTCTCGGCTTGCTGGTCTAGCAGGATGGCTCTGTGCACTGGTCTAGGAGGGCTGTTAACATTATCTGCTTCCTAGCCCATATAATCTTACCTGTGTGCTATGAACCCCTGGCAGTTTGCCAGGTTTGTTGCAAAACCGTTAGTTAACGTTTGGGTTTATCGCTATCTGCTTTTTTTTGTTGTTGTAATAGGAGACATACAGATTAGCTGAATAGCAAAATAAGAGTTTAGTTTTCTGAAATATGTTCTGATGTTTACCTTGGAGTAAAATCAACCCCTAATAATAATCCAGAGAAAACATGCCTTAGTAAGGCATTATCAGTTAGTGTGTGTTTAGAAGCTAGTGGTCTATACAGATTTTTTTTATAAAAAATATTAATTAATAGGAATCCTCCTTCCCAAACATGATGTTCTAAGGACAGTGGTAATCACCATCCCTATGTGCTGAAGGGTGAGCCAGTGGGGAAGAAGACTGGTCTGGCTAAAAAGAGAGTTCTGGCTGGAATTGAAGGAAAAAAGGAGAGATTATGACCTTTGGAAGAAGGGGCAGGCAACTCAGGAGGACTAAAGGATGTCATGAAGTTAAGCAGGGAGAAAAATTAGAAGGTCCAAAACCCAGTTAGAACTTAAAGTGTTTACTGCCACAAAAGAAAATGTTTCTATAAATACATCAGCAGCAAAAGGAGAGCTAAGTAGAATCTCCATCTTTATTGGCTGAAGGAGGGAATGGTGTCAAAGGATGAGGAAAAGGCTGAGGTGTTTAATGCTTCTTTGCCTCAGTCTTGAGCACTCAGACCAGTTAGTCTCTGTGTACCAGCTCCCTGAACTGGAAAACAGGGACGGAGAATTGTATCACAGATTCACAGAACAGAATCACAGATTCATTAAGGTTGGAAAAGACTTCCAAGATCATCAAGTCCAACCTTTGACCAAACACCAGTCTGTCAACTAAACCATAGCACCAAGTGCCACATCCAGTTGGTTCTTGAGCACTTCAGAAACAAGGGATTCCCTCACTCTGGGCAGCTCCTTTCAATTCTTAACCACCCTTTCAGTGAAAAATTTCTTCCTGCTGTCCAACCTGAACCTCCCCTGGTGCAGGTTGAGATCATTTCCTCTTCTGTTATGAGTGGCCTGGGAACAGACCAACTCCTACCTGTCTACAGTCTCCTTTCAGGTGTTGTAGAGAGCAATAAGGTCTCCTTGAGCCTCCTTTCCTCCAGCTTAAGCAACCCCACCTCCCTCAGCTGCTTTTCACAGGACATGTGTTCTAGACCCTTTACCAGCCTTGGTGCCCTTCTCTGGACACACTGCAGCACCTCAGTGTCCTGTAGTGAGGGGCCAGAGCTGAAGGCAAGATTTGAGGTGTGGCCTCACTAGTTCTGGCTACAGGGGGACAATCACTGGTCAGTCTCTGGTCCTGCTGGCCACACTACTGCTGATACAGGCCAGGATGTCACTGGCCTGCTTGGCCACATGGGCACACTGCTGTCAGCTGGGTGTCAGACAGCACCTTCAGGTCCTTTTCTGCCAGGCTGCTTTCCAGCCATGTTTCCTGCACTGAGGGAGCTGCTGGAAGTGCTCACTGAGCCACTTTCAATCATTTACCATCCGTCCTGGTCAGCTGGGGAGGTTGTGGTTGACTGGAGGTTGGCAAATGTGACACTCCTCTACAAGAAGGTTTGAAAGAATGACCTGGGGAACTGCAGGCCTGCCAGCCTGATGTTCGTGCCAGGAAGGGTCATAGAGCAGATGATCATGAGTGCCATCATGTAGCACAGGACAACCAGGGCATCAGGCCCAACCAGCGTGAATTTAGGAAAGGCAGGTCTTGCTTGAAGGACCTGCTCTTCTATGACCAGGTGACCTGCCTTGTGAATGAGAAAAAGAGGCATGTTGTCTACCTGGACTTGACTATAACCTTTAGCAGCATTTCCCATAGCATTCTCCTGGAAAAACTGGCTACTTAGTCTTGGATGGGTGCACTGCTTCCTGGGTGAAAAATTGGATTGAGCCCAAAGTAGTGGTGAATGGATTTACACCCAGCTGGCAGCAGGTCATGACTAGTGGTTCCCCAGGGCTCAGTGCCAGGATCAGTCCTGCTTAATATCTTAATCAGTAACCTGGACAAGGGGATTGAGGGCTGCTGTAGTCAATTCACAGACAACACCAAGTTGGGTGGGAGTGTTGATCTGCTGGAGAGTAGAAAGGCTCTGCAGGGAGCTTTACAGGCTGGGTCCAATCCATCAATATGAGGTTCAACCAGACCAGTGCTGGGTCCTGCCCTTGAAGCACACCACCCCCTGCAGTGCTGCAGGCTGAGGGCAAAGTGACTGGAAAGCTGCCCTGTGGAAAAGGAGCTGGGGGTGCTCCTTGACCACAGCTGAACATGAGCCAGTGTGTGCCCAGGTGGCCAAGAAGGCCAATGGCATTCTGGCCCAAATCAGCAATAGTGTGGCCAGCAGGACCAGGGCAGGGATTGTCCCCCTATACTTGGCGCTGGTGAGGCTGCATCTCAAGTGCTGTGTCCAGTTCTGAACTCCTCAATCAAGAAGGACATTGAAGTGCTGGAATGTGTCCAGAAAAGGGCAATGGAGCTGGTGGAAGGTCTGGGGCACAAGTCTTGAAGGGCAGCTATGGGAGCTGGGGTTGTTTAGTCTCGAGAGGAGTAGGTTTAAGAGAGACCTTACCACTCTCTACAATACCTGAAATAAGTTAACAGAGACAAGATGAGAGGAAATGGCCCTGAGTTGCACCAGGGAAGGTTTAAGTTGGGTATTAGGAAAAATTTCATCACAAAGGGGTTGTCAAGCATTAGAAGGGGCTGTCCAGAGAAGTAGTTGAGGCTGCGTGGATATTTAACAGACATGGTGCTTAAGAGTATGAGTTAGTGGGGGACTTGGCAGTGCTGGGTTAACAGTCAGATGTGATCTTCAGGGTCTTTTCCGACCTAAACTATTCTGTGATCTTGTGAAACAATTCATACATGTGGTTATGATTTGCACTATAACAAGGTTCTAATGCAGGAACTCTTTTTAGTGTAACATAATAGTTTATATTTATTAATTGTTAGGCCTGAGGAAAGGATGCACAAATAGCAATCAGTACCAATATTAATAGGATGGATTGTCTTAATCAGATGTTTTAAATAGCTTTTAAATTTCCTCTTCTGTGTCACTGGGTTATGAAAAAAAACCCTTTTTTTTTTTTACAGTGAAATACACTCTTCTCAGTTAAATTCTGTAGGCAACTTGTTTCTTGTTCCTGCTTTAAAATTGCTTTTTTTTTTATTTTTCAAGAGTGATACTTTTTTCCTCTTAAATTTTACGAGGAATAATAGCTGAGATTATTGCTGAAAAGAGTACTAAACAGATTTCTAGAACTGCATTTTACTGTAGTATTGGTTAATGCAGTACATTAATTCTAAAGTTTGCCACATCTAGTGAGAATGGATTCTAGAAAGGACACTTCTTCATGAAAAACTACATTTTCTTTCTACATTGTTTTGAAAGAAACCTGTTATTTAAATATGCATTGATTGTGTTCTTTCTTTGTAATGAAATGAGCAGATAGTCATTACACAACAAAATACAATCTAGTTAATGTGCATAACTACATTAATGATAAGGGTTCCTCATCGCTGAGAAATAATTGAAATACCCAGCAACATATGTAATTACAGCATATGAAAAAGCACCAGCAGATATTTTTTTTCATTTAAGCAAAGAAAGAATTAAAAGTGGAGGTGAATCAAAATGCATTTTGCTCATTTTACACTTAAATAGCTCATGTAATTAATAGTTGAGCTCCACAAATGGGCTTAATACGTTGCTGTGTTGTATAAGTCTGCCTCTTTCTCTATGATGATTTCTCCTCTGTAACACAATAAGTTGACTGGGCATCTTAGACCAGGCACTGGCTTTCTGATCTCTTCCAGACATGGGGGAGTGGTTGTAAGATGGGTGTGCTGTTGAGCAAAGTTTGGCTAGATCCTTCAGATGATTAATGCTTGCTGTGAATCACTGAGTATGAGTATTGTCCCCGGGCATCTAGAAATTATTTCATAAAATCATTTTTGAAATGGCAACTAACTTAGTGGGTATGAGGACATTAGATGACAGTTACAGAGAGAGTTGAGTTTCCTGGTTCAGGTGTCACAATTCATTGTGTGGGTTTAGATATAGCCAAATACTAGGTTTCACAGGACAAAATGCTAATTATAGCTGCACAATGGGAAAGCAATAGATTGGGTAAGACATTGACAAAGTGATGAAAAACAGTTGCTGTGATGAGGATTCTTGGCAGGTTGACAAAAAGAAATGTCTTTTTTTTATAAAGAGATGGCTAGATAAATATAAGGAAGATTATCTTTCTCCCATGCAGTATTGGTAATACAGCTGTTAGAATACAGTGTCTTATTTAATCTGTGTTTCAAAATGATGCAGAAGTATTAGAGAGTTGAAAGCATGGTTGTAAAAGTAATCTTGGAATTGAAAAACAAGATCTATGCTTGAAATAGGTTAAGGGTCTGATTATTGTAACTAAGTGCTTTATGTTTGAAAACTTGTGTTTTCCTGATGAATCTTTAGCTTTATTAGAAAAGCATGATGTACTAGCAGTTGAATAATTCAGCAGTTGAATAATTATTCTCGCTGCAAGGAAAGTTTTTTGAGACACACACACGTACATGCACATAAATGCCAAAACCAGGGAATCTGAACTGAAATCTGTGCCTTGAATGTTTCCTCACAAAAGTTATTGAATGCTGAGTTTGACAATATGGAAGGAGCTAGGACTTGTGATGAAGTTCTCACAGGAATTTGACTACAGAAGATAAGAAAGTGACCAGTCAGTTTTAATCACTCGTGAAGGGGACCTGATGAATGGTGCAAATGATAAGAAGCATTATTCCAGTCACTTGGATTAAATGACCATTCATGGAAACATAAGTAGAATAAAAATCAGGTTTTTGCATGTGAGAGGATGAAAATCAGTAAACTTTTGTTACTATCAGCAGACAGCAAAAGAAAGACACAAGAGAAAAGCATTTGTTTGCATTTGGAGAAGCTCTGAAAGAAGTAGGGAGCTGAATAAGGAACATTAAAGATACAAAACCACTTGAGAAACTAAGTGATTGGGTCAACATACTCAGAAATGGGCAATGGAACTGAGCATGAAATGGATTCAAGTTCTCTCTCCCGCCAATAGAAGCAGAGCTTCCATTTCTGTCTGGGATGGGTCAACAATTAGTGCAGAGATGGGAGTAGGAACTCAAGAAATTAGGTGTTGACTTAGGTCACTGTCACTGGAAGCCTTGTGCTTAGAAAATGGATGTGAAAACATGGCTTCTGGAAAGTGATTGACAAATGGTTCCAGTGCTGATTCTGTGATTGAAATCTCTTGTCCTTGAATTGTTGTATTCCGAGATGTTTGTAGGATTAATTTCAGTAGGTGGACTCGAGCTACCTTGGGCACTAGTTTTCTATGGTTGAAAGTGTCACTACAACCTAAAGAACTTGATATGCAAAAAAATGAAGGGAGAAGATGGAGATTTTGAGAACTTGAATACTGCTGCCTTCTACATAAAGCCAGCCTGATCAGATCAGTTGGAAATACAACAAAAAAGAAGGGAACACTAGAGGAGGATAGGTAGCAAAGATAATGTGTAGATAACATTTAAGGAAAAGAATGGTTCAAGTCCAAGGAGGATGGTAATTGCCCTATTCTTTCTCAATTTCTCAATTCTCCTAATATGTCTCTCAGTCCGTAACTTAGGAAATATTTGGCATCTGTGAGGATTCACAGCCTGGAAAGACCAATGTGGGATATACAGTTGTATCTGAAATGGATAGAAGTTAGTGAGGAAAGTGACTGGAAAACAAGGATTAAGTTTGCGTATGTTAGTGGGGTAAAATAGAGCTTTACATCGGTCTTGAGATGAGTGATAACAGTTGCAAGGAGTAGCATGGGTAAAAGTTGTTTAAGATGAAAATAATTTTGCAGAGTATGTGGGGACAAGAGCTTCTGTTAAGTCAGTTCTGTGATTTTGTCCATAGCTCTCAGGAATAGACTTAAATGCTGCTTGAAGTTCCCTGACAGTGTTAATACCTCCGTTAATATCTGGAGTGTGTCATCAGGGAAGATGTGAATTTTAAGTCACAAACTGGGTTAAGTGTTGGTTTCAAAAATGATACAACTGAAGTTTCTAGGTACTGCTAGAAGTGGTAGTTAATATGTTTAATCAAGGGTGATCATGGTGCTGTTCATTATGGCATTTTATATGATATCATTAAAGATTATATTTATGGCATTTATTTTAAGAAGTGAGCAAGCTCTAGAAGAGTGAAAATTTGGAACAAGTTCAATCCATGTGAGCGGAAGGTTAAACAAATGGAAAAAGCTATGAGGGATTTATTTCAGAACCACCATTTTGAAATTTTAGGACCTAGTTAATGAATTACTAGGTCCAAGAATATTAATAACTGTTTTTTACTGAAATGTTGAGTGTGGTAATGAAGGTTACCATTCATGCACAGTTTTGTGGGATCATTCATACAGAGAAAAAAGTTTTGTTATGAAGAAATGGATGGCCTCCACAGCTGGTGTAATGGAAGCAGAATATAATACTTCAGAAAAAAGACTTAAAGGTCACCTATTTGAAGTAACAAAGAAAGAGAGGGAATGGGCAAATTAGGAGTAGGGGGCTATAATCATAAATTTGATACTTGTGAATGAGTCAAAGATGATTGTAGAAGTTCTCAGGTTATTTTCAAAAACACTAAGCACCTATTACAGACTTTTTTTATTTAAAAAACAAATGGGGAGAAACTTTCCTTGTGGTGTAATCTGTCGTTTTGTTTGTCAGTATTCAAGAAAAGTAAATGCGTATTAGAGGAAGTGCAGATCTGACTTAACTGGAGTGATAAGATAAGGTCAGTTAATTTCTCAAAGAGATTGAGAGCTTGGTTTGTTTCGTTTAGCACAGCTGTGCTTGGCAAGGGTTTTGTATCTGTTGAAGGAAAGACAGAGTGATGTTAACCAAGATCAGATGAGCAGAGACTTCCAAGAATAAATACTAAGTTGAAACTGGAAGATCTTATGGTACCACAGGATATTAGTATCTGGAATAGCTTTTTAAGATAGATGATGCTTTTTAAAATGGAGCTTGATGTGTTTGTAAGAGGAGTGATGCTGTATAGGCTTGCAATATCAAAGAATTGAGTTCTTATGAAGTTTATTTTCTGCCTTGTGCTGTATGTTAACTTGTTTTGAAATTGTACTGTTTAATGCTTAACTCGCTCAAAAACTGAGATTATTTTTTTACTTTATTACCTTATTTTAAGTATTTAAATAATTAATAGTACTAACTTATTTTCTCACTTAACCACTTAGGGAGCCCCAAAATTTCCTGTTTTATTTTTCTTCCAGCACTGATTTCATTTCTGTGCATGAAATAAACTACTTCAAACAATGGAATTAGTATGTTTTCTCCTGGCAGAAGATCTGATGACATCAGAACTCACTTAATGTTTTGGCGAGATCAGTTTTTCAGTGGTTAGCCTGTTCCTTTTGCCATTTAGTTGATTTGGTATTGTCTAAATCTTTGATAGTCAGTTTGTTGCTTTAAACCTTCACTTCCCTCTTTGTGATTTTTTTTTAGTTGATGTGTGACAGCAAGTTATTAAATCCCCAGGTCATAGCAACTTCTCTCTAGCAGTGAAGTATCTGCCTTGGTGTTTTGTTTAAAAATGAGATTAAGTGCCTCATATGAAAATTTCTTTTTGCTGATGGAAATTTAGCTTTGTTCATTGGCATTTTTTTTTTCTTTTTACAGTTTGAGATTTGGAAAGAATTTAATCAGTAGTAGGAGAGTGATTAAGGGTACAGAGATGAGTTTTGCCATTTCTGGTATTTTTTACTTACCTGCTCAAAAATCAGAGATGACAAAGTTACACATTATATTTGATGGGAACAGAAGATTTGTGTATGTGAGTTACCGCAATCTGAACGGCAAATCAAATATTTTGAATATCCATCTTGTTACTGAAAATTTTTGAAGGATGAAAAGGTAGAAGGAGCTAAAGTAATAGTTGAAAGGGTTTTTCTTTTTGTTGAGACACTTCATTCTTTTCAAATATGAATTTTTGCATGCATTTTTAAGAGGTCTCCCATAGATACAGCCAAGGCTATGATTGGCTTTCTGTGCTGCAGGTGCACTCTGCTGGCTTATATCCAGCTTTTCACCCACCAGTGTCCCCAGGTCCTCCACAGGGCTCCTCTCAATCCCTTCGTGCCAGTCTGTACTGATATTGGAGATTGCCCCAACCCTTCATGCCAGTCTGTACTGATATTGGAGATTGCCCCAACCCAGGCGCAGGACTCGGGGTTCTCATATACGCAATTTGCATTCTGAGTAAATAAAAATCTTTAATCTGATCTGGGCTGAAAAATCTGGTTTTTTGCTTTCAGTAGTCTGAAATTTCACTTGAATCTCTTGTTTCCATAGGAAACATCTGTCGCTCTCCAATAGCTGAAGCAGTTTTCAAAAAACTTGTAACTGATGAGAAGCTTGAACATAAGGTAAGCTATTGATTTCTGTTCCAAGAAATAACTGTCTCATAGCCAGTTAGAATATAAGCAGTGAGAAAAGAAACATAAAAATATGAATTTGTTTTTCTGTAGTGGAGGATAGACAGTGCAGCGACATCTGCCTATGAAATAGGAAGCCCTCCTGACTATCGAGGACAGAATTGCATGAAGAAGCATGGCATTCCCATGAGTCATATTGCCAGGCAGGTACTGTACCTTAATTTTCTTTAAATCTGTATATGTATTTGTTTTGTTGTTACAGTGGAAGACAGACAGTGCCGCTGTTTCAGACTGGAACGTGGGGCGCTTCCCAGATTCAAGGGCTTTAAGCTGTCTAAGAAATCATGGCATTGAGACAGCACATAAAGCACGACAGGTAGAAGAGAGTATATTTTCTTCCTTATTCATGCTCGTGCCCTAACCATTGCAAATCATAGAAGTCATTTGACCATGCATGGTTAAGCATCAAGTAATAAATAAATACTCTGTGCAGTTTTTTTTAAGGGACTCCAGAGTGACTTAACTCTTCTAGTTGAGCTTAGTGAGTTTTTTATTATTAAGATTCATTGGAAGTGTAACTGGAAAGCATTGAACCACTTTCTGCATTATAGAAAACTCCTGCCTCAAAATGTTTAATATTCTGAGCATTTTAAAATGCTTTTAAAAAATGGACTTAATCTAGTAATCTGTGATGCATCCTTCAGCGAGGAATTGTATATTTATTTAGCAGGTCTAAAAAGAAGTAGAATACCTCTTCATCCATTACAAAAAGCTTCTGCGCTTGCATGTAGATCTTTTAAAAATATCTGGAGTGCTAAATTAGAATGAAAGCACTCAAACCCAAGATTAGTAGCAAAGTTGGTGGTAACTTCAGAGGAAAACATACCCTTGAAGCATTCTTAAGTCAAAAGTAGGTTTGCCACTCTTAAGTTTTACCTAAACTCATATCTGTTTTCATTAACAAAAGAACATGTATTTCCATACTGAATTCCAGAGAGATTGGAAGTAAATGTGTCTGCATCTGTTTAAATCATTCAGACACTCATATAAATGCACATAATTTACTTCAGTTAACTATTCTCTGGATATAAGATATTCCTTTAGGGCTTGACCTTTACTTAGTTTGAGTTTATGCCACTAGTTTTTGTATTGACAAAAAGATCAAGTAGTCTTGTTATTATCTTACATTTCTGTTCCCTTCAGAATTTTTCTAGACCTCACTGAGGTCATGTTTACTTTCTTCACTTTTCAAAGACTACATGTTTAGATTTTTGACTTTCAAAAATAAATTCTCTCAATTAGTCAATTGCCCTCTGCTGACCTCTCCTGATGTTAATCTCTGTTTATATGAAACAGAATTAAGCACAGCACCATTTCAGATTTTTCAATAATTTACTAGTAGGATAATCACTGCAAAAGTCTGTTGTCATCTTTTCCTGTTACAACATCTGGATTTACTGTTTATCAGTTCTTACAAACATCATTATTTGTCAATATACAAGCTAAATGGTACTGAAGTTATTCAGTCAGTGTTTCAGTCATCACAGTAGTGTGACATATTTGTCTTCCTAGAAGATACACCTTGGAAACTTGAGAACTGTTCTTCTAAGTATTCCTAAAGTGGTTTATGAGCAGTTAAATTAAAGCAAAGAACCCAAATGATCCTCTGTCTTTAAACAAATCTTTTATATCTTCCTTTGGCAGAGAATGAATGAAAAAATTTTAATGAAGACATTTGCTTATACATTCTGGCAAATGAAGAAATTTTTCAATCAGAAGACCATAAAATGTTACATATAGGAAGAGAAAATTTAAAAATGGGGCAATAAAATGAAAGATTAATAGGATGAAAATTTGTCTAAATCATTCCAGTACACATAGTTTTCTTTTGTAAAGAAAATCTTCAGATCCCTGAACTGCAGGTAACTGTTTATTTTGCACTGATGTTAACAACATAACTTCAGTTTTTTTTTGCTTTCCTAAACTTCTGTCAGATGGTCTCTGCTGATTCTCTGAACTGCAGACCTGATATAGTCTTGTGGTACTTCTGATAAAAGAGGTACTTGACAGTGTAGAGCAGGACTTTTCAGAGTGGTCAGGTTAGTACAAGTGGAAGTGTATTTGCTTCACTCTTAGAGACAAACGGAAGGATAAAATTTGGTGTGACACTTGTTTCAGAACAGATTAAGGAAGATTTAATAACAGAAGCTGCAGAAATAGAGAGTAGGGATTTATCTTCTGTTGCCTTCGAAGTACTGTACAATTATCCTCTTCAGTCCTGTGGAAAATTGTTACCCACCCAGTGAAAGGCACCTTCTCTCATGTAATTTTTTGCGTAATTATGATAATCATGGATTTTAGCTTTTTTTTTAAAATTCAATACTACAAAAATGGTTTATGTAAAAGAGAATATTAAATTGTTCATGTCTTACCATCATGTACAGTGACTTTCGATGTTAAAAGTGAAGTATAAAAACAAATATATATATTTATATATAAAATAAAGTTGTTATTATTTTAGCTAATGGCAGGTTCCTGTATGAAATTCTCTAAGCTCTTATTCTTCCTTCACAAACCAGAAAGGTTTTAATAATTTTCACTTTTATTCATGCTGAGGCAAAAACCGATTTTGGTATGACTCATGCCGTGCATTTGCCTTAAATATGAAATTGAGATTAGAAGAAAGTTGTATTAAATACTGTTTCACAACTGGGTAAATTTGAGGATTGCTACCTCTCTGTGGGTTTCAGACAGAAAATGAGATTTCCCTTCTGTAAATAAAGGGGAATGTTTCACTAATAATTTAATAATTGCTATATGCATTTTTAAATGTAAAGTTATTGTTATCTGTGTAGTTTCATCCAAGTTGACTATTTGAACTCTCCACTACATTTCTCAAAATGTATCTAAATTTTTAGGTCCTCAATTTCATCCCCCTACGTACTAGTTTTAGTAGTTTTGAGAAGTACCTTCAGTTCACTGGAGTTTACACAATTAAAGCTTTTTTATTTTTTTATACTGACACTGTTTTATGGCTTAAAAGCACAAGCCAAATGGTAACCTTGGTTTTAGGGCTGCATTTGCAACTGTATTAGTGCTGGTCATAGGGTAATAACTGTCACATTGTCAAGTGTTCCTAGTTTATTCTTCCATTTGTCTGTACAACAAAGAAATCTGTGCCCTCTTATTTTCACAGGGGCAAGTGTTCAGCTGTGTAGAGCAATCAGAAGCAGCTTGTAGAAGTCCTGATTAGATTTGCCAGGAAAACAGAGCTATTTCCACTGCAAAAATATTTTCATAGGTCAGAGGCACTGCATGAATACAGCAAATATTTTTACAGTGAAAATAAACAAGTCTGCATTCGTTTTCATCATTAACCCTTTCTTCTCATGTGCATTCCTGACCTTTCCTCTTCAGTTCTCTTTGTGTGTAATGTTTCATTTATGGCTTTATTCTGATGATAATTTCTGTCTTTTCTTGCTCCCTGTTACGGGAGCTTAATCAGTATCTATTTACTGTTTGCACAAAAAAAAAAAAAAAAAGTCTCTTTTTCCATCTAAACCTTTTTTTTTAATACAGAAATATATTTGCAAGTTAAAACTCTGACTTATGGGATACTGTGTTTTGCCTTTTGGCTGTTTCCTTGCTTACTCACTTCTGTAGCCCATCCTTTATAGGGATGCCTGCCAGAAAACCTGCTGTGAACAACCTTCACAAGTTTCTTGGTTATGATGCTTCACACAGGACTATGCATGAAAGACAGTCTTAAAGTGAACTCTAATATTAAAAATTGTATTCCATTTTTTCATCTTCATTTTGGACACCTGGTTCAGGTATAAAATGACAACTGGCAAACATCTCCAGGCATCCTTATAACAAGAAGATGACATTAGTATTTAAGTCAGTGGTTTATCTGCTGTGTTTGCCTACATGACTTGAACTCAGATCTCTGAACTTAATTGATACTCATATTTAGGAGTCAATAAATTACAAGAAAGAATAAGAACATTATATGATGGTAGGAAGATGTACAATAGATCCCGGAGTTTTCACATCATACTACAAATTTTGTGAATTTACATGGTCTAAAATACTGTGGATGCATTTGTTTCTAAGAGATTGTAACTCATGCCATCATACTTCAGCTTTAAGTTTCACTTGGTATATGATTTTGTGCAGTGGCAGATTTCTAGATTGGAAGTATTGCAATTGATTCCAGGTTACCTACATTTTTGTTGTCCTATCAAGAAAGTAATTTTTCTGTTTTATTTTTAACCATTTTATTGCATGGTTCCCATAATTGGAAATTGCTTTCGTTTTAATAGTTGAAAAGTACTAGAAATACTGTTTTTAATGATGTTCTAAGTTGATGCATGAAATGTAAAGAAAAAAATAGAAAAGGTTGGTCAAGTAGCTGCCTTGGGTTTGGTTTCTTGTGGAATGCTTGCAGAAATGAATAAATAATCATGGTAGAATATATTTAAAATGTTGTAAGTTATTGTAAAATTGTATAAAGGTGCAATTCTATTCTTTCCACCTATGTCTTTTTTTAATAAATCGTGGCTACAGAATTTGAAAACACTTTCCCCCCCTTTCATTAATCAAATGAGGTTTGTAGGCTAAAGCACTTATTTTTACTTCTAGATCACTAAAGAGGATTTCCAGACCTTTGATCATATACTTTGTATGGATGAGAGCAATCTAAGGTAATGTATGAAGAAATGGAACAAATTCATATGGATTACTTGTAGTGATGTCTCATAAGTCACTTTGAAGACAGATGTCACATTTTACTGCATAGCTTATGTTGGGGTTTTTTTTCCTACATGTATGTGAATGATGTGCTAATGGATGGATTCTTCACTTCTAATAAGTTTATTGAGGCAGAACTCAATGGTTTATTTGTGTGATACGTGCCACTCCAGGATGAAGGACATGGAAATTTAGTTACTTTGTGCTATATGCAGCTGATGCCTGTATAATTAAGAATGAGGATGTACTTACTGTCTTGATTGAAGTGATTGGTTTTTCTAATTGCATGGCAATTAAAAGACAAACTGGGAACTTGGAAGGGATTAAATATTGTGTGAGGTTTTTTTACTTTTTTAAATATGGAAAAAGAGAGGGAACTCTGAAATTAGCAAGATTGTTAGCTTGGGGAAGTCTTGTTTTATTGTTAGCTGTGCTCTAGCTGAGCATCCTTAAGAAAGATCTGGTTAAGTAGCTGCCTAGTGTAAAATTTTGGATATCACCAGCAAAAATTCTACTCAATTACATACATATTGAGGATTAAGGAGCTGAATTTAATAAACTACAAGTGCCAAAGTTCTTGTAAGGTCTGTTGTCAGGTTAGTTTAAAAAGGCCCAAACCAAACCACCAGAACCAACAAAAAAACCTAAATAAAGACCCTATTAATAGCACATAAATTCTTCTAGGAGCAGCACCACTTAATTGAAATAATTATGATTTTGTTGAATTTTTAGAATGTCTTGAATAAGCACTCTTCCACAGCCTTCATGAATGAAGGGTATGTAACACTTGGCTTGATTGCAGTGTCTCAGGCAATGACGTGACAAGGCTTCCTTCTATTTTCACTTGAATTCTTAAACAGAAATTTGAATTAACAATTTATATGATATGAGCTCTAGAGCAGAAGAAATGTCACAACTATAACAGGGATATTGCTGCTGCTGTGCTAAAGTTTTGCCTTTAGCTTGCACTGAGTTCAGCTGTTTTGCCTAGGAATGCTTATTTGTAGCTCTAAGAGGGCAAGCTGATTCCAGGTGTTGATGCCTGTCAGAAAAGGAAGATTTGGGACATATCTTTTCTTTAGTACCAGAGCCATCTGACCCTCTCCTGTTCATTAAGTGGAATGCCAAAACCCTTTAAGATGGTCTGACATTTTTTTAATAATAGAAGGCTAGAGAATTTATTGAAAAATCTGTAAATTCAAGCAATAGCTTGATAGAGGATCTCTGATTTTTCTTCAAGCAAAGAAAAATCTGTCATCTCACTGCTATTTCTACACTATCTGAAATTAATTTCTTAATCAGAATTAATTTTAATTTAATTTCTTAAAACTGATATGATTATGACTAAGTATTCACAAGGGATTTCTTTGCCTTTTGTAATGGTGAATGAGTAAAATGATGATTTGGTATGGAGATGTGTAATATTAAAATAATTTAGTATCTTTTGGGAGTTCACTGTGAAGATGATAGTACTGAGCTGCCTTTAATCTGAAGATGATGAGAGGTCCATTTTAAGTATGGATAAGAGATGACCATTTTTGGGATAACAGATGACCATTTTTAAGCAAATAGGAAAAATGCCACCTCAAAACTAGAATGTTTTATCAATGAGAAGCAATGTAGAAGGAAGAGGATTTGACAGCTGGTAAAATGCTACAGTATATCAAAAGGAAAACAGGTGTAGCTCACTGATTTACCATTTTCTGTTAACTGGATGTGGTAGGATTTCACATGAGCTAGATCATACCAGTCTAAAACAGTGGCTTTGAGCAGATAGGAGAATCTTACTCATACTTCTGGAAAAATACCTGGATAATTTCCATTGTTTTTTCTTCAATACAAGCTAAAGGTGAGTGTTGAAAGTACTAATGATTGATTTGAGAATGAACTTGATGAACTTACTGTTAAAAAGTTTTTTTAAGCTACAGGTAAAATGCCTGACTGCTTATTTATGCTCTGAATTCAGTTTGTGTCTTCCATACTCAATTTAAAAAGACCCCACATAACAAGACAAACAAAAACAAGGAGTAGCATAGTAGTCCAGAGATGTTATTTTCCTGTGTTGTCTAGAAATGGTCATGAACATCTTGTACTGATGCCAAAATTCTGAAGGAAAATTCAGGGGAAAATTTTATTTTCTCTTCTACAGAGATTTGAACAGCAAAAGCAACCAAGTTAAGGACTGCAAGGCCAAAATTGAGTTACTTGGAACTTATGATCCACAGAAACAGCTTATCATTGAAGATCCATACTATGTATGTGTAAGAAATTCTTTGGGTGGCTTGATTAAAAATTGTGCATGTGCAGTATAATCTTCCCAGATCCCACAGTTGGCATATGATACATAATCTGATGTTACATAAAGTGAAGTGTAAACTTTTCTTAATGACTTAAGAAAACTATGTATTACTGGGATAGGAAAGGAAAATGCTTATAACATTTATTTAAATTAAAATAATGCAGTTATTATAAAATTAAAATATTTTCAATATTGGGTGAAACCCTGTTTGATCAGCCTTATTACAAAGAGGATATGATTAGGAAAGTTAGAGACATAGCCATTGACACAGGTGGTCAAAAAAGTTAGATAATGCCAGCCAAGAGCAAACAATTAGACTAATATTCTTCACTTTAGGAAATAAAAGTGGATGAAGATGCAGTAGGGTTCTATAAAATCTTGATATCATGGGGAAAGCTGAATTGCTATTCATTACCCCGGAAGTAGAGAATATGGTATAGTGGTAAGGTAATGGTATTAGTGGGAAGCAGGTTCAAAACAAAAAGAGGTTTGTTTTGGGCTTTTTGTTTCCACACAGTGCTTCATTAAACTGAAATTCAACATGACAGGTTAGAACCTAAAAAAGGAAAAGACTTAAAAGGCTCAAAAATTAGCGGTAGAAATACATGAAGGAAAGTCATTCAGGACTGTTGAATACAAAGTCATAGAGTTTGTGTGTAGAAATTCCTGAGCTCAAATTAGAGAGAAATATGCCAAAGCTGTCACCAAGTATTTGCACAGTTTTTATTTTTTCCTAGTATCTGTTGTTTGCCATTACTGACAGCAGAGAAAGCAGTCTGCAATTTGTATTTGCTCTTCAGCCGCTATTACTATTCTTACAATCTTTTTCCTCTCTTCTTTTCTAGGGGAGCGAAAAGGACTTTGAAACTGTTTACGAGCAGTGTCTTAGATGCTGTAAAGCATTTTTGGAGAAGTATCATTAATGCTACATCATATAATTTCTAAGAGAAAATAATTAGCTTCTTCTGAAATATGTAAAGTTTACTTGATTGATGTATGTAAATTGTAAGATTATGCCTCTACATTCAGTACTTACTCAGTTTAATTTTGTGTTTTAGCTGTTCTGTCATCTAATGAAAAAATATAGAAAGGTTTTAATTGGATTACATGATCTACCATTTTGTCACACATCAATGTAGTTACAAAGTATATAATTCAGTATAAATTTTTCTGTAATCTCTTCAAGTGCTTTCTCACAAGCACTGCAAAAGTAACACCTTGCTTCTTTATATGTAATGCTAACTGAACTGAGATCTTGTCCTCAGTGAGTTGATTTCAGTCAACTTTCAATGGTAGCCTGTGAGGTAATAATTGATGTCTAACTTAGGTGTGTCATCCCAGTATCATTAGGCAGCCTTTGGATGGAAGCTGTTTCATGTGGAGCCTGCTAGACTAAAAGATCTGCTGCCTGATAGAACTGGCTAAGTCTTCCTTTGGTCTTCTGGTCAGTTCCTAGCACACTGACACAAGCACCTCTAACATAGCATTTACTTTGAGGAGAAAACATACCAGCTTTAAAGCTGAAATGTGAAATCACATCTTGTATCTCACAGTAGTAAAATACTCAAGTCCATGCAATACAATGGATGAGAAATTTGCTGTAATCCCAGTTCCTACATGAGGGTCAGACAGTATTTCCAGATTTACTCAGGAGGATGTACAGCCTGTCAAAAGTGTTCTTTGAGAGTATAGTTCAGTGTAAAGACAGTCCATGTGTTATACAATACTAAGTTAGCAGAAGGCCAATAAGTAGAGAGTTCTGCTCTTGGACAAAATTTGAATGCTTTGTAAAAGTCTATGCCTGTTCTCTGAATATCACCCTTCCTGTCTGCCTTAGACATGTAAATGTACTGAGATCAGTAATATAAGTGATACCATGATGGTTTTCCTGTTTTAAGTATTCTCAGCATTGGTATGAACTAGCATTACCACATTATCTGTAAAACTGGATCTATAAAATTTGTTTTCTTATTTAGCCTTGTTTTTGTCTCTTGCTGCCTTCCAAACTTGTAGTGTCTGTAGTTGTCACCTGCTCAGTCTTCTGGGAGAGAGATGGATTTCAACGGAAGATCATGTTATTCTTGGGGAGGTTGGAATCCTGGTGTCACCCTGTTTGTTGCAGACTTCACTACGGGGATTAAGTTTCTTGGGACTTTAGCTGTAGAATAGATGTGTTTGTGTAAACGAAATTTCTGTTTTGTGCTAAAATTTCAATCAGACATAAAACTTCAGAACTTTCTTAGAAAAGGCAGATGGTAGAAGGAATACTTAAATACAGAAATCAGAATCTTTGAGCATTAATGCATTACCATTAGTTTTGACTTCTACAAACAAGCAAGGAATTGCAAGCTAATAGCTGTTTCACTTTTCAGGGATAAAGAGTTATACACTATTTCAGATCCAATTAATACTGACTCTGAAAAAATTATTTTTGATTTCTTTATTAATGTTTTGACAAAGTAAATGGGGAAAATGATGGGCAGTTAGGGACAAAACATCCTAAATGTGGTTTGATGCACTAACCTCAAAGCTGGAACTACTTAGGCATAATCTTGTGTTATTCCCTGCCAGAATGACAATTTCAAATATTCCAGTGAAAGTAAAATAACTCATAAGATGGAGAACATGATGGTTTGTGCTTTCCCATTCATGGCTATGTAGGAATTCAGCCTATAGTTTCCTGCATATTAAGGCTAAGATTGAAAGGTCTTAAATCTTTATCTTTGAGCTGCTGGGGTAACAAAGGAAATAAGAGCATATGGTTGTTTACCTTCACTGCGCTTAGGAATCTTCCTGTAAAGTGATACTAAGTCAAAACTTGTGTTAAATTCAGTTCACATTTTAAAAGTTTCAACCTTGAGAGGGGCTTTCAGCAAGCAATCTAGTGACTTAATAATTCACCACCTCTACAAGGAAGAAAAAGCTGGTTGATTTATTTTTATAATTAGTAGGTTTTTTAATGGAAGAGGGGAAGGAACACTGGTATTCTATACAAATTTGTAGAAGCCCAGAATACAGAACAGGGATTGCCTTCAGAAAAGACAGTTGCACAGAACCATTATTTGGGTTCAAGGAGAAACAGTGCAAACAGGATTAAGACACAAATCATGTATCATACAGATGACTAAGCGCTCACACATCCAAAATGTCACTCATGAAAAATGGAATTTTGAATGAAAAAATACAGAATTACTTCTGTTTCTCCCTCCCTGCTCCCACAGCTTGTTATGAGTGGTGAATTAAGGCTAAAAAAAAGTCTGTTATAGTCTAGTATAGGTGTGTTTTCTGTCTGAGCATGATGATTTCTGCTAAATCTAGAGAAAACTTCTAGGGGATTAATTTATTTATATTAATTGATGAAATAAGTTTCCCTTTTACATGGAGATTTTCTAGAAGGTTTTTGTTTAGCCAGGTTTTGGGTATCCTACTACAAAAAGAAAGCTTCACAATATTTTAAACTCCCATGTTAAGTATTAGTCTGTGGTCTGGTCAATGGAACCACAGTGAAACACAAGAGTTCCACCCACGTTTACTGCAGGTGAGTAGCTTTAGTGAATCCCATAGAAGTTGATTCCTTTAACAACCATGTTTTCTGCAGGCATGTATTGCATCCCCTGAGATATGGAACTTAGCATGTAGTCATCACTGAAAGCAAATGAAAATATGTACTTCTCCCCTGCTAAATACAGCCACGTTCCAGGATGGGATTTTGTACTTCTACCATTTTTTCTTCCAAAGAGTTGGATGCTAAAGGCTCTGAAGAGTCAGTTTCCAGAATCTCAGCTCCTATCATTCTCAGGGTGGGGAGGGTCATGTTTGCTTTTGGTTTTACATTTTGTGGTTCAAATTGAGGATAGAATGGAAACTATAAATGCCAGTATTAAAAATGGTTCATTGTAGTAGGTTGGCCCTGGCTGGATGCCAGACACCCACCAGAGTCTCTCTCTCTTGCTCCCCTCTGCAACTGGACAGGTGGAAAAAATAAAATGAAGGAAGGGTTCATGGGTTGAGATAACTGGGAGAGGTCACTCACCAAATTGTGTCATAGGCAACACAGACTCGTGCTGGGGATTTTAACTGAAATTATTACTAACAAATTCAGAGCAGGGTGATGAGAAGTAAAAGAAGACCTTAAAATTACCTTTCCTCCATTCCTCCTTCCAGCTCTACCTCCTCCCCCAGCAGTGCAGGGAGATGGGAATAGGGGTTATGGTCAGTCGATCCCAGATTGTTTCTGCTGCTGCTCAGGGAAGAGAATCCTTCCCCTACTCCAACATGGGGTCCCCCCCACTTGAAACAGTTCTCGATGAACTTCTCCAACTTCTCTATTGCACAGGCACCAATTCCCCCAAACTGCTGCAGTGTGGATCACTCTTGCACAGAGAGCAGTGCCTCAGGCACAGCCTGCTCCAGCCTGGGTCCCCACAGGGTCACAAGTCCCACTGGCAAACCTGCTCCAGGGTGGGCTCCTCTCCACAGGCCTGCACGTCCCTGCCAGGACCCTGCTCCAGCACGGGCCTCCCACAGGGTCACAGCCTCCTCCCAGGCATCCTCCTGCTCCAGTGTGGGTCTCCTCCACGGGCTGCAGGTGGATCTCTGCATCCCTGTGGATCCCCATGGGCTGCAGGGGCACAGCTGGCTCACCATGGGCTGCCCCACGGGCTGCAGGGGAATCTCAGCCCTGGTGCCTGGAGCACCTCCTGCCCCTCCCTCTGCACTGACCCTGCTTGGTGTCTGCAGGCTGCTCCTCTGATGTTCTCACCCTGCTCTTCTCTGGCTGCAGTTACAACTCTGCAGTAACTTTTCCTTTCTCAACTGTGTCATCCCACAGGTGTTACCATTTCTGACTGGCCCAGCACATCCATCCTGGAGCTGTCTGGCATTGGCTCTGCTGGACATGGAGGAAGCTTCTGGCAGATGGTCCCAGAAGCCTCCCCTGTAGCCCCTGCACTACCAAAACCTGGCCATGCAAATCCAATACATGGATTTATAGGTTGCGCATAAAATTTTTCTTTCTATTTGAGTCATCTTACTGTGACAACTGGATTTAATATCTGATTTAAGGAAGAAAGGGAAATGTATGCCAAAGTTTTTGGAGTAGCACTAACTCCTTAAAAATTCTACAAGACTTAAAATGATTTCCTGGATATTTTCTGATTAGATTGCCTTGCAATATCATGAATAGACTGCACATTATTTAAAAACAAACAAAAACCCCCTCCCCAAACCAAAGCCAAAACCAAACAAAAACCTCAGAACATCTGTTAGTCTTAAAAAATATTCCATTTTATAATTCTGTAGAGAATTTGAGCAGTCTTGTAGTCTGGGCAGTCTGTGGGTTTGAAACACACAGATCTGTCCATCCTCATAAATCCAGGGTGTCCAGGTTACTGAAGTCTGAAGTGAGTACACCTTTCCTTCTTAACACAAGTGAACTCTTTGTGGAATGAGATGTAAGTGTGGATAAATGATAGTAGCTGCCAGAAGGTATTTGTTTACCTGGATTCAGTGACCAGAAAGCAAACTGAGAACAACTTAATACCAAACACTTTATTACTTATGCTTGTTATTTACAGTATTTACATATTGCACGTTCACTGGAATGTTTTATACATTTATTATATAAAGTAAATTAATGGCAGCTTGTGTTTGTGTACAAAATCCATGCTCCACTGTCCCAAAAAGTATGTCTACTTGGAATAACATTCCTGTTTGTCATGCAGTTTGTACTCCAGGGTACAATGTGACCCCAATGCAAGTCTGTTTTAACCAAACTTTTAAAAAATTGCATAAGCATGAAGGATATCAAGTGACCACAAGTACTGTGGAGCAGATCTTTAGTAGTTCTAGATATACAAACAAACATTCCTTAAAACTGTAGAATTAAGCAACAGAACATGAATTTTCTTGGTGAAATATCTGTGTTTACATAATTTTTGGCAGCATTACACATCAATTGTAGTGTGTTTTTAAGTATGGAGCATTAAGTACTACTGGCAGTTACGCTACTGTAAAGAATGTCAATCTGCAAACTGTTGATGACATACAAAATGCATGTTAAAAGAATTATGGGAAGTAGTCTGTCAATCTGCAAAAATAAATCTCTTGTTCACAATGGAATTCGCTAAAAGGTAGTAAGTTCTGTTTCCCTGTTGGTTTCCAAGGCACTTCTCTTGGTTCTTGGTGTTCCTTGTCGTGGTAATAACATCTGGTGGATTAAAAGAAAGAAAGAATTGACGTTCATCATTTTTATACTCACACACATGTGTTTGAGAATGTGTTTATCATTGTGAAAATAGCAAATAAAACTGGAGAATTCAGTAATAACTTCGGAAAGATCAGTAGTGAATTTTAGATTTACCTCAGTTCATATCAGCCTGACTGAAACATTAATGCTTTCTCTGTTAATCAAGGCTAAAATTCTGGAAAGCATATTTTTTTCTGATGGTTCATTTTTGAAAAACACTGGGGAAATCCAGTTCTACCAATTAAAAATGTGCTCATAGTTAATCTGTTCCAATGACTGCATCTGTGAAGTCAAGAAGTGAATAAACCTCAGGAATAGCATTAACAGATTGCAAAATGCTGTCTAAACACCTTGGTGTCAGGAGCTGTTCATGGCGTGTCCAGTTGGAAGGATCTAGGAAGGATTTGATGTTTCACTGGGCCCTTTTGTGAAGAAACTTGGATTCATATAAACAAACAAATAGAAATAACTTTTTAAAAGTTATTTAAAGAGTTGGTTGTATAACCGTAGGCCCTGAAACATGCCAACACTGAGCCGCCACAAACTAATCAGGAGCTGCAGTGGTTCAATTTGCTGCCTGAAGTCTTCCATAAGAGTGTCTTGGAATGAAATCACAGTCATGCCTATGACACTGATGTCAAAATCACCAATACAAAATTACAGGTTTCCACATTGCTTATGTATGTATTTTGTCTGTATTCCGGAAATGTTGATTCAGAAGCTGAGCAGTGAAGGTTATCACAACCTTACTGCCCCACACCTTTAAAGCTTGCAAGAAAATGTAGTGTAACATACAAATATCTAGAAGTCTATCCTCCTCTTCTAGACAGGTGAACACTGAATGCTGCAAGCTTGTCCACCCAGTTTCAAGTGTTTCTATGCCTGTTGTTCTTATTTAGAAATAAAAAATGTACAATGTTTTTCAGTCAGCAGGAACTACACAGCTGAAAGACCCCTACACATGCAAACAGACACAGATAAAGCTTCGGTGTCTTACAGCCATCAAAAATCCATGGCAGAGATAAAAACCCGTGATAATCTGATACTAAAATTCTGATGATGATATTTTTCACAGTTAAAACTTTGATATTGTCTGTCTGAACATAGGTAACTGTCTTCCCCATGATCATTGTGAATTCTCTGATACTCTGAGCTTCTCTACATTTTCTACTGCTTAAGTATAATTTGTAATGGAATCATTTGTATGCGAAGTCAGTTGGACTTGACATAATCCATTGAAAATCAAGCTATTGGTGCATACAGAAATACTTGTTAGTAGTATTTAAACATTTAGTTTTGCAATTTTTGAAAGCTATTTAGGAAATGTAATAATGTTACAGAAAATCTTAATGCAATCTAGGGTTTTTTTCTGGCTTTGCAGATAGGACAATTACTTTTTTTTTAATATCCTTCCTTAGAGGGGGAAACTGATGTAAATTTTCCTTGTCTTGCATTTTCATCTAGCTTATTTTCTGTATGTATGCTCCTACTGTAACCTATTTAAGCTATGATGTTAAAAAGTGATGTTTAGAAGAAATTAACATGCTTTTGGTTTGATCAGTGTGTGGTACAATCTACAAATTAAACACTGAAAATGTAATAAAAACTTTTTTCATTACTAATGGGAATATGCAGCTCATGGGGGTGAAAAATAGTGGTTATGGTGTTCATGTCATCTCATCTACACTTGCTTTTGTAGGGGAACTTGACAGTTTTGTATCAGCTAATCAGTTTTCTAAACCCCTGGTGTTTTCAGAAACCCTTGAATAGACCCCAGGTTTTTAGCATTGATAAAACCTAAATCTGTTCTACTTCCTTTTTTTTTTTTTAATATCATATAGTCTGTTATATGCATCAATCTAGGAATATTAGGCTGGAACTTAGCTGAAGGATGATGGATAGTCTTAGTGGAGATCCTGAATGCGATTTGACTACAGCCTCTGTTGAGAACATAGGTAACTACACAACTCCCCAGCCAACTGTGCTAATTTTTAAAAGCACACATGAAAACTGTTGTAAAGGTATATTGCAGCTTTCCAGATTTGATTCTGATTATTTCCTCTGCGTGATGATGAACTCTGTAAGAACAAGGTCATCTATATGAGAAGAATTTAGTGGTTTAGATATCAATATAAACTTTAAAATACTGTGCCAGTAGGATTTTTGTAGCAGAACCTCCTCTACTTACATATAAAAAATTATTTACTCAAGTGTGCACAGCCAGGTGGAATTCTGCTGTAATGTGATCACAGAGATCCATGCACTGAAGATTATAAAGCTCAGAATGTTCCATCTGGTGCTAACCACAGACATCTCACAGCAAGGAAAACTGTGAGCTGCCTTTTAATAAATCTGGATGATGCCACAATAGTAACCATGCACACTGGCTGCCCTTTTAATTCAAAGCAGTAGTTCTGAGAAAAGTCTTAAATTAGTTAACTTGGGAACCAATTCCTGGCATCATGAAGAGGTGATTGAACATGCCCTGAGCAGCTGTGTAAAACAGATCAAGCTATACTTTCTAGAAAAAAAAGAAAAAAACAGGCCTTCACTGAATAATACACAATCCTCTCATCTTAATTTCACCTTCACTTTTATATGGAATTCAAGTGTCTGACATTTCAATGCGCTCGATGTTACTCTGAGAAAGCAGCAGTCTAAGGGAGAATGCAATTGCATAGCCTGAGATTCCAACTACTTGCACCAGTCTTATATTTATTAGTGTAAAAATGTGTCATTAGTTTTACTTTGTTTATTTGAAATAACTGTAGATACTTTAAAAGGTTTTAAAACTACATTAATATTTGTCAGTACAGAAATTAGAAGAAATCTTCAAAACAGAAATATGTAATAAGATGTGATAATGCAGCCCTTAGTCCCTGAACTTCTCCTCACAGTGCAAAGAGTTTTCAGAGTAAGTTATGAGATCAGTGTTGGTCTCTAGCAAACATGTACAGAACAGGTAAAGGAAAAGGGATGGAGCACCAACAACAGCACCATAAGTTTTCAAACAGAAGCAGTAAAATATGTATGACTGTAGCCAAAGTGGCTGTGACACAGACTGTCAAAGGGGTTTTCAGATTCATCACTCTCTGTCACCAGAACTGCTCATGATCTGAATTGTGAACTTTATTTAGGTGAAGACTTCGGGAATTGTGTTCCTGGCATCTCTTACTACTGCAGATATGGACAGCCTAACAGTTGTGGGATGTATCTGCATGGAGTGGAGCAAAGCAAGCATAGAACATGGGAACTGTTAGGAAGCTGGCAGAAGAAGGAGGCTGAAGAGCAGAACAAAAAAAGAAGCATCAAGGACAGGAATCTAGCATAGCTGTGTTGACCATGAGAAGGGGTTACAGAATAAAATTAATTAGAGCTGGTGCTGGTGGCAGCCAGGGAATACAGCTTGGGAGGCTGACTGGAAGAAAAACAACGAGAAAGGACTACTGAGAGATGTGATAATACAAATCTGGTGCTCTGGCTTCACTCATGCAATCTCAGCAAGCTGAAAGGCTGTTACTGGGTCCCTGCATTGCTCATGTCTGTAGGACAGGCAGAAAGGGAACATACACTCTAAAAAAAAGAGAAGATGGAGCTCAGTTACATATGTATAAGATACATGAGAAAAAGTTAAGGCTCCACAAGACATGTCACACCATAAACACACACATGCCACATAGGAATGTGTTGTGACAGTAACATGTCTAACTCCTCTTTTCACATACTATTTTCTTGTTTGATCTTAGCTCTCAGTTTCAAAGTCTTGTGTGCTTTAAAGCTGTGCTAGTCCAAAATGCACTGTAAGTACAAATAAAAATAAATTTTTATTTTTTCTTCTCTCCAAATTGATCTCTAAACATGGACAGATGTGAAAAATGCAACAAAACTACTAGTTTGCCAAAGTAACAGTCCAACTATAGCCTAGCCCACTTATAAACCTGCACTGAAACAAAAATCAGATACTGAACAAAACAGGAAACCTAATTTGTTTTACACAAATTTAACTGATGCAGTGGAAAGCCTTGAGGAGAAGTTTAATCCTACAACACCTGTGCATTTCCAGATGTATGTGGAAGAGGATAGTCTTCCTTTCTGCTAAGTGAGGCTGCTTAAGGAGTCTACCACCACTAATTTGTGTCTATGTGAATAAAAGAAGTGGACAGTTTTTGCTGACATTGAAATATGTTGATCAAAGGTTTGAAATATGTTGATCAAAGGTTGTTTAAGGAAAGGATATTTTTAAATAGACTCCCAGCTTGAGATGTGAACTACTTTAGTTCTTATTCCTCCATATTACAAGTTCATGTTTACATGGCAGATTGTTAAAATACAGATAAAATTTTCTAAAGAAAGGGAGAAAAGAATTTCACACTTTGATGTATCTGCTTATTAGTATTGGTAATAATATTATTCACTTATTTGCAAAGTTAAACAAATTAAGTCTCATTTTTCCAGACTATATAGAGAGAATGACTTGTGGAAACCTTTCATGATATTGAATAGCACCATCAGGTTTTCCTGCAGTTATGTTTTCTTTAGATTAAATAATCCTAATTCCTGTAACTGTTCTTGTATACTGAGTTTTCTAAGCCTTTGGTCATCCATGTTGCTCTTCTCTGGAGTCATGCAAGAAGAACCTGTATGTCTTCAAGTGTGGTGCCTTTAATTAAATATAGTATTCCAGTAACAGTAATTGTGTCAGGAGTTTCATAAACAATGATTCTACTTATATATTCCAGTATTGTTTGACTTTCTTCAAGTGTAACACTGCTGACTTGCTTAATTTGCAGTCCACAACAACCTCTGTTTTCAACAGCACTATTTACCTATTCACCAAATTCCATGTATTTCTGCAGTTGAATAATCCTACAGGATTTAGGATTTAATAATTCTGCTCTTTATCTGTTATCCTGTTTTTAGACTATTTGCGACTTATTTTCCAAGATTATTTTTAATTTCAAGAATGTACTGTATCATGGTTGTTTGTCCTGTAATACTGAAATACATGAATACAGTATTCTACTACCCAAGTTATTAATGAAAATACTGAACAATATCAAACCTGTAATGCAGCTGTGTGACATTGGTCAGTACATTTTTCCAGTTTTGACAATGAAGCACTAATGACTTAGGTGGTTTTTTTCCAGTCATTTTTACATTTATCTTGATCCTATTTCCCCCGCTTGCTTGTGAGAGTGAAGTGCAAAACAGTGTAAATGCTTAAAATACAATAAAATAAAATAAAATGTTTGATATTTATTACTTTTCTCACAGATTCCTTCCACAAGATGTGTATTCTGTCACAAAGTTAAAGCATCTTGGTTTGACAGCATTTGTTACTGACAAATCTACATGGTTATTATTTATCCCTTTGTCCAAGATCACATTTTGTCTCAGGTAAAGGTTGAAAGCAGAATGTAAATTAGTCCTTCTGTATTCTTGTGTTACAGTTCTCTACACATAGTTTGGGAGTAATTTTTGGTTTGGTTGATTGGCTTTTGTTTTTATTTTGGTGCATGATGAAATTTCCCAGGTATTTGTGGAAAATATAGGCCCATCTAGGCAAAGAAGGAGGGAATTAACCTATAGACATGAGAGGCGTACACAAGGAAATCCCAAAACATCCGAATAGCTTGAAGATAGTTTATCAATGCTACTATCAATACATTTTAACTGAATTACTGTAAAAGCACGTGTGACCTATCTGCATTTATGAAGCTTAGATGTGCATAGCTATGTATATATTAACTCATACTTCTGAGTACAGCACAGATCAACAGCTGCACACATAAAAGGGCGGTTGCTGCTGCCGATACAGGCAATTGTGTACTGAGTAAACTCTTGAAAAATAAGCCACAGCTGCTGTGTTTTGTTCTGTAACAACAAATTCACTATCTGCTAACTGTATGCTGCTATAAATAATTCACAGATGATGCACATGGACATTTATGTAATGACTTCCAGTAGGGGGTACCCTTTCCTTAATGCCAAAATTTGCCAGATTAAGCCAGTTACTTCAAGTCCTCTGGGAGGGGAATACCTTATCTAAAGGACAGTTGTTATTATACTCCCATGAATTTTCATGTATGAAACACAACATCTGCTGCTTTGCTATGGAATGTCATTTCTGCTAAGAAAAAGCTTACCTTTATCCTTCCATGCACATAGGGCTTACTGCCAATCGAGTAAGAAGCCTGGCACATCTTTTATAGTCTGTATGAAAAAAAAAGCATGACTAGATTAACAAAGTAATCAAATTTGCCTTTAAAAATCAAAATCGTTTTCAGTATGCAAATTAGTGTCATAGCAAAGTTCAATGAATACCTTCGTTTGCAACAGAATAAAAAATCAACTCCTTTGACTTAAAAGAGGAATGTGTAAAAACTGGGTAATAACTAAAAGCCATGTCTAAAGGCACGTCTAACTATGCAACTGACTTCTGCACATGTTCTATCTGTAAACAAACAGTGTGAAAGTGCTTGGAGGCTCTCCAAGTGTATGTATGTATGTATTAAAATTTATACATCTGTGCCTGTGCTTCCGTGCAGGATCTAAACATGTGACTCTAGTATTTCCATGTTAGAGAAAGAATAAATAGTGCTGAATAAATAGTGCTCATCCACCTTTAAATCCAGCCTTCAATGAGTAAGTCTGCCAACTTAATATTAAGTAATGCCACTCTCCAACAGATTTTCTTCCTGGGAACACTTAAATTAGACAAATAACATCTTCTATTCATACAAATCTTAAGTCCAGCCCAAGCAGATGACCATATCATAAACATTCATAGGAGTATGAAGTTTCATCTTAAAACTAGTAAAAATGTTTTTTCCACTGAAGTCCTATTGTTAGTTGTTCATATTTTAGATATCTTCAACTTTTTGATGCATTCATAGTAAGACAGAACCAATGCAAAACTAAAGAAATTTTTCAAAAGATTGTGGTTTTTTTTCATTTGCATGAAAAATTGAAAACAAATATTTTGAAAGTTGGTTATGGACAGACAGAAAAGTAAATTATTTTTCAGGTATCAATGCTACTACACTGTACAAAGTACTAAAAAGTATGCCAACACAATGCTTTTGTACTGGCTACCACCACACTGTAGCATCAGGGACACTTTTAGTTTCTTTGCTGTTTGGCCTTCAGATCTCTACACACAAGGAACAGTATAATTTGAAGTCAGGATATTATCAAAAAGTAACATTGTTCTGTGTACGAAGAAATAAAGCAGGCTGTTTGTCTCATTTTCCTAGAAGAAAATGACTTTAAAGAGATGCTGGTCAGTCCAGCCCAGTAGGTGATGTTCACTTCTGTTAGGCATTATTTCATTAATGTGTAACTACATCTAATGTTTTCTGGAGATGAAATGTTAACAATCCCAACTCACAGCATAGTTATGGTAAAATTGCCACTCATACAAATGATCCTACATTATCCAGACATTATGTTGGTGGATATGTCACCTGTCAGGAGGAAAAGGCTAATTTAGAGCCTTTAAGGCCAACTAGTTTTTAGCTTCACAGATTGGAGTACTCATTAGTGCTGAGCCAAATGACATTTGTGTTGTGATCCCTATGAAAAAGGTAGTATGACCACTGCTTGTTCAGAACAGACAAGTTATGAACAACTCACATCTCCACCCATGTAAACAGAGGGTGATCGGGTTACCTATCATCTAGAAATCCCTGTCTTTCCAAGGAATTCCTGATCTGAAGCCTTACAAATAGAGAAAATGTGAACAATTCTTACCAAATATGCCTTTAAAATGCACTGGGACTGAAATACTTATTAATACTAGAAACTTGGAATCTGTAACTCTTGTTTCTATTCCCAGCTCTGCTACTGACCCAACTGGTTGACCTCAGACAAGTAAAATAAAGTGTGCTTCCATTCTGAAAAGGCTGTACTAAAATAGCATCTGCTTACTCAACAGGTCCACCTCAGTATGAATCTAGAGTCACATCTACTGACTGATAAATGTCAGTGTTTGATTTTTATTTAATTCTCTGTGCTGCCAACAGTGATGAGCTATCATAAGTGGCTTTTGCTTAGTTGTGTCCATCAGCATTTTTTTTCCCTAAGCTAACAAGTTATACTTCTATAATTCACCAAAGACAAGCGTTGCAAAGATTCATTGTCAACATCACTGGAAGATTGGTAGCTGAATAGTCAAAATACAAAATGTCTATAAAATGTGTCCTACATATATTATCAACGAAAAGTAAAATAACTCCACCTGGATTTGTGATCCTGTCTTGAATTTACAGCACTAAAAATTAAATATATTTGTGAGAGGAAAAACAAACACATGGTTTGGAGCCCATGAGGCAAATACATCAGTACCTGCGGATGCAGTGTTTACAGCCATTCTACACAGTGTATTTGCAATGAGAAAGTTTTATTTCCACTTTCCTCTCTGTAATGCTGATGCTGTTCTACCAAAGCTGTAGAGAATACTAATTACATTTTAGAGCAGTCCAAATTTTTCTTTGCAGGGAATGCATTTTGACATTGTATCACTACTGATACTTGATAGAACTAATACATTTGAGAGTTTCCTCTCGTTTTAGGGAAGTGCCTGCTTTTGTTACTTACATGCTGGGATGGTACAATCCCTTGTATTGTGATAAAGCCGATGAAAGTGTTTGCTACATTTTGGACTAAAGTAGAGTGGACCTGAAAGATAAAGAAAAACTAAGTTATGAATCAGCACAGCTCACAAGTAGAGCAGTGTAGCTTATGGTATGTATGTGAAATATGGATACCAATGCAAAATAAAAACATACCTGTTAAATGCTTCAAGAACTTGTCTTTCATCCTCAGATCTCTGGGAACTATTTCTGTGGGACAGAAAAAAGAATAGTGTTACTCTGCTGCACCGGACCTATGCTTGCCAAGCATAGTATGAAGACAGGGAATACTCTGTCTAGCAACATGACCAGTATGTCTTGGCAGGTGCATGAGGGCAAAAGTCCTTTGCATACAGTAGGCCAAATTGCAAGCAGTCACTCTACATAGGGAGACCTTGTAAAATGCTCTGTGAAACACAGTACTGATGGAACAATGTCTTTTAGGGGAGAAATCATTAATGATGATGGTTATTAACTAAGAGTCAAATTTTAGCTCTCTATGAACTACATTATCAAGTTTACCTAGATTTAAATTCTTTCATATTACATGAGTGATAAAGACTCAACAGTATATTCCAGCCTGGGGTTGTGTCTTCTAATTCTCTTATGCAAATGTAACCACTATTCTGTCCCAGGTATGTCTGTAGAAGTACTGCTCTACTGTAATCATGAAACTGGATTGATCTACTTACAGGAATCTTCCCTCCCTCCCCCAGCAGTAAATAAAATTCACAGGAAATTATTCCAAGCAAATTGCTCTCTTCTGGCTCCCTATGTTTGTGGTTTACCGCCTTGTGTTTTGTGTTCAGCAGATGGCAAAATGAAACTAGTTTACTGAAATCCATTTTAGCCCTAACCCCTGCTTGTGACTTCCTGATTTACAGCTATCTTTGATTGCTTTCCGTTACAAACTCTATGCTGATGGCTTAGTGCTGATTGTGTATGATACACTATATGGTGCTTTATTTACTTGACCATGAATGCCTGAGCAGCCTTTTTCATTCCCCTGGCACCTCTTATCAGATATAAAGCAGAGAGCATTTCCATCCAGATCTGATTCACTTGTGAATTTAGACACTTCTCGAAAGTCATTCTTCATTTACTTCTAACTTTAGTTGGTGTAAGTAAAATTGACCTTATCCTATTTGACCTAATTATGTCATGAAGAGCATTAAAAACACACATGCTTCACTCAGAAACTTCCCATGGGACAAGCTCACTAGGAAAGTGATGCCAAAACTGAAATGAAAGACACTAACTAGTAGTTCCTTTTCAGAGTTGCTGGGAAAAACTCCATCATAATAACAGAATGAAAAATCCTGCTTCAAAATCAGTAACAACTACCAACTAATGTGCTCTGGAGCAGGATTATTCATTTTGTAGATAACTGTTCTACACAAGGCAGATGTTTTGCACCAACAGGGTGACCAAAATTATGCCCATGTTCCAAGATGAGATTTAGAGTTGTGCACATCACAGTTCCCTGCTTAATCTGGGCTCTTTGACTCTTGAACATTTGTAAAACAAAATGTTCTCTCCTGTGTTGACCTTAAGAACAGACCTGTCTTCCTCTGTGCATTCATTAATCATCCAAATAGAGAAGCAACATCTTCATGACAACCACCAATAAATTCAAATTATGAGGATATTTGAGTATGAATGAGAATGGCAAAAAGGTACAAAGAAGCTTTAAAAGATCAATAAAGACAAAATAAATAGCATACTATCAAAATGAAAGCCAGCTTGGGAAAAGTTGAGTAGATATTTGCTGGAAAATATTCAGAAAGTCACTTGCAGTTGGAGGGGTCAGATGAGCAGCAGTAATGCTGCAGGGGCTTGGGAGTGACAGGGAACACTAAATTAGACATGGCAGCAGGAGGAACTAAATCAAGTTTCAACTGAGTGCACAGAAGTACATCACCAAACTAAGCAGGTTAGAGAAGAGCCAATCAAACGAGCAGAAGGATGGCTGCAGGAGTGTCCCAAACTGGTCACAGCCTGCACAGTGACAGAGGAGTACTGTCTCAGTTCCCTAGAATTTCAAAGGTGCTACCTCTGGAGTACAAAAGGAACTACAAGCAGGGTGAACAACTCAGTGAAGCTGAGTTGCAGGGAAGACTTCTACGTGCAAGGTCTTTAAGGACATACTAAAGTCCTGCAGGAGAATTCTTGCCAGGGTCATTTCCAAGAAACACTTAAACCAAGCACATGATAATAAGTGGTAACCTTCCAGGAAAAAGTGTTTTCATCCCTTGTTTCTTTGATCTCAGCCCATTTAGGTCTTTTCCCATATTATTAGGTTTTGTTCAAAGCCACAGGAAGTTGGACTTTCAGTTGAGTTCATTATCCAGAGAGTAAAAGGCTCTGAGAGGTGAATGGAGGTTTTCTATTCCAAATTTGCCATCTGTGTCTGTTTCTGATACCAAATGGAATCTGCACATATTTCGAGTGGTGAATTCTTAATACAAAATTAGTAACCTGATGCACTAACTCATTCACCGAGGCACCCTAGGGAAAAAAAATGGACTGTGACTTACCAACTCTCTGCTCGTCCTGGTACCCTCCGTAGTCAGCCACTTCCCTTCGATCCAAGTTATAGTCATGCTTGGAGAAGTACTGCATCCCACTGTCCTTCTCCAGGTGGTAGCTTTTCAGTTCCTGAATGATCTCCATGATGAGATTTAAGAGACTTTGCTTGTCCTTCAAATCTGTGGAGTCTGTTTTTTCTTTGCAGTATCCTGCTGAGAGCATTAAGAGTACAAGCCCCAGCAGTCCAGAAGACCTCAGTCCACTCATTGCAGTCCGACCTGAAGAGTGCATGAGGGGATGAAGAGGAAGGATCCGCTGCTGTGTGAGGTCTCCTGTTTCACTGGAAGAGAAAATTGGGGGTGGGTCGAAAGTGGGGAGACTCGGGGGTGAAATGGAAGTGGGGGTGAAATCGGAAACACTAGCGGAGGAAAGAGCGGCGACCGCTCGGCAGGTTGCACAAGGCGGGGCACAGACCGCTCCGGGCTGCGGGGGCTGGCGGAGCGGGACGGGGCGGGGGGTCCGCGGGGCTCCGCCGCTGCCCCCGCGCCCACAGCGCCCGCCCCGCGGGCAGAGCCGCCCAGCGCCGCGGGCAGCGCGGCTCGGCCTCCCCGCAGCTGGCTCCGGGCCCCGCGGGAGGGCGGGGGCGCAGCCCCGGAGCGGGGCCAGGCTGGGGGTGCCCCGCCGGAGCAGATCCCCGGCGGGACGGGCGTTCCGCCCCGCCTCTCCCCGCCCCGCCGCGGAGCGGAGGAGCACGGGCGAGGGGCGACAACTTTCCCCGAAGTTTCCGCCGGAGAGCCGCGACAGCTGTCCCCACTCTCGCTGCGGGCCTCCGCGCCCGGGCTGCGGGCTGGAGCGGCGGGACGGGAGGTGCGCGACTGGGGGGCAGCCGGACGGGGCAGGGAACAGCACCGCCAGTCTCCCCATTTTCTGTCCTTGTCCCCGCTCCCCTTCCCTGCAGGAGCAGCGGCCAGCATCATGCCCCGAGCGGCTCGCCTTCGGACGACTGACCGCCCCTCACACACGGCCGCTCCGTGCGGCGGCTCGGCGCTGGCAGCCCTGGCGGGGTCCGGCGGCGGCCGCTCCCGCCCGCGGGCTGTCACCGGTCCCGCCGCACGCAGCGCCTCGGCCCGGCGGGGCGGGAGGGATGGGGGCACGGGGAGGGAAACAGAGGGGAAGGAGGCTGCTGGCGCTCGCCGGCCGCTTTACCTGTGTCTCCGTCCCAGACGCCGAGGTGTCTTCCCCCAGGAGTCGCTCCCCGGACGGCAGCAGCCCGCGAACGGCAGGGAGTCCGAGTATTCCGCGGCTGGCCCGCCCGCCCCCCTCCCGTCCCTGCGCTCCCGCCGTATCCACAAACTACTCCATCGCCGCCAGCCCCAGCGCAGCCGCTTATATAGGCTATAGGATGGACATGAGACGGCAGATAGTATCGACTTGGAAGTGGGTGGAAAACAATAAAAGTCCACTTGGCAACCTCGGGAGCGTCGCTGCTTGCACAAGCCCCCCCTTCCCGCCCTCTCTCCCCTCCCGCCCCGGTCCCCCCCGTCCCTCCCCCTGCTCGGTTCTCCCGGGCAGGGCTCAGTCACTCCTTCGCTGCTCTCCGACGTAAGGAGACGGTCCCAAGTGTGTGTGTGTTTGGAGTGGGAGGGGGCGGCGGCGGGAAGATGGGGACGGGGCGGGGGGGGCGCGCATCGCCTGAGCCTTTAATTAGAATCGCGCTGAGGAGCCACTGAAATATTGATGTCCCTGGCGCAGCTCTCTTCAGGCGGGTCCCCGGCCCGCGGCCGCAGCCCCACGGGGGGCGGGCGGGGAAGCCGCCTGTATACCGGGAACTCCGGGCCCGGGTGCGGCGGGGAAGGGGAGGTGTTGGGGCGGGGGCGAGCTGCCGGGGAAGGGGAAGGCTATTTCTGCTCCCGCCGGCCGGGAAGCCCGCGGAGAGGCGGCTGGAGTGGGTCTGTGCAGAGGGAGGGAGCGGGCGTGCCGCCGCTTTGGCCGATTCTTGGCACGGGCGGTCCCGGGTGGCGAGGCGGCTTCCTGGGCTCCCGGCGCGCCGCTGCCTGGAAGAGCTCCCAGCGGGGCCGGGAGAGGAGGAGGAGGAAGAGGAGGAGGACGACGAAGGCAGTGCCATCGCCGGGAGCACCCTGTCCGCTCCCGCAGCTGCCCTCGGCAGAGGTGACAGCCTGAGCGAAGGGCAGTGGAAGCGCGGGGCAGGCTGAGGAGAGCGCCGAGCCCCCTCCAACGAGTGCCCTTCCCCAGAGCGCACACAGGCTGCCGCCCTCCCCGCGTAGCCCCTCGGGGCGCGGCGGGGGGAGGCTGAAACCCGATCCGGCGGAACTCTGGGTGTTTACTCCCGTGTGGATGAACCTGTCCCTCGGCAGCCGCGGACGCGGAGCTCCCCCCGTGCCGGGGGCGCTCCCCGACCCCCGCGGGCGCCTCTCCGGGGCCGCGCGCCGCGGGCTGCCCGCGCGCCGCGGGAACAGCGACCCCCGGCGGCCGCCGCACCGCGCGCGCCCGGCGCTGCCGCCGCCCGCCGCCAGGCGGCGCTGAGCGCCCCGCGCCCCGGGGCCGTGAGGGCCGGCCCGGCCCACAGGGGTGCCGGGCACGGATTCACCTCCCGCGTCCCCGTACTGTCGGCACTCGGGCTCCCCGCCTGCTTCATCATTATAACCGATTTGCCTCCAAAACCAATACATGAATGGCACGCGTCTCTAACTACAAAAACTCAGCCTGTGCTGTCACAGTGAAGGTACAAAAACATTTAAAAAAATACACACCGCATGATGAAGAAAGAGACGCAGAGGCAAGACTGAGCAAGACTGCTTTGTCAGGTTTCCAGAATCCTTCCTCCTCTTGGCTTCATGGTTTGTTTCCAGTCACCTTAAGACTCAGGGGAGAAAAGAAATCGAACAATTAGTTCCACAATGAGAAAGAATGTCCCTTTGCATGACATAACTTGGTATGGCTAACATACCAATAAATAACTTGTATTTACATGTTAGTCATTCCAAATATTGACACATTGAGGTCACCAATTGGAAAGAGGGAAGATAGAAAATGAGGCAGACAGAATACAGCCTGGTGTTCTGTTCCTTAGATTACATTGCAAGTATTCCTTCACCCCAGGTAATCTCTTTGGAAAAAGGTAAATACAACTGCAGAACTGAAAGAGCTAAATGTACACATGGGTGGATGGATTCTCCCCTTCCTTACAGCTACAATTTCTATGTCAGTTTTGGTCACCATTGTGTAAGGAAGGAGCAGCCCATGTTTTGAGTACATGCCAATTCAAGGCAGGAATGCTAGGCTGCATCTTTTCTACTATTTTACATGTACCCAGACATGCCTGTTATGTCTGGCATGGAGACCAGCTGTCAAGGAACAGCCAGCAAATTGTTGAATAATATGGTTTATGTAGCTGTCTTCCTTTTGAAAAGACAGTGGACATTAGCAGGAACTGCATTAATCCCTCTTATGAGATAACTCTATTCTGAGAATGAGATTGCTGGAACTGCCCTAAGACACACCAAGAGAAGTTAATGTCATAAACAATTAAATTCCAATGCTCAGGAATACTCCTTTTGAATTTACTAATATAAACATAGACTCAAAGTACAATGAAGGCATTAGCTGAGATATGAGGTAGATGTCTGTTGTCTTTTTCTGCATGCAGACTCTGAGGCAAGGGTCTATTCTGATTGGTTTACATTTAATTATACAAGGATGTATAATAGCTCCCATGACTTCAATAGAACTAAATTGAAATTCCCACTGATAAGTTTAGGATGGTAATTTAATATTCCAACAAGTTATATTTTATTAAGTATATTTTCTTCAGGCTCCATCTAAGCTAGCCATCTAGATGATAACTGCCTATATGCTACCAAGCTCCTGCTCTGCATATTGTCAAAACTACAATCTCCAAGCCTTCTATCCACCCTCAGTTTGACTCCTGAGGCTTCTAAAGTGAATAGGTGCACTGTTTGCCATGGCTGCTCACAGGTTCTTGGATTTCTTCCCTGGATGCCGGGAAGCGCCTGACTCTTGTCAACACTAAACAGCCAGGATGGTGAAGAAAGCATTCTTCCAGGAATTACAAGATGTAAGCTTTAATCCCTTCAGGCAGAGATGAAAGATGAACACACCTTCCCTGCCAGGACAAAAAACCTCCTTGCTTTCCTTGAAAGAAGGTGGAGAGGGACCTATGAAACTCAGTCTCAAAGAGCAGCATGTACCTGAGAGAGCAGATCCCTAGAGTAAATGCTATGCAATTAGGTTTTTTGGCTTGTCCTAGAGGAGTGGTTATCATTTAAAAGCAATGGGATGTTTTTTGTCTTATTTTTACGGGACATCAAATTAGTTAACTCTTCCACAATCAAAATCTGTAGCTTGATCTACAATGTTATTAAAAATGTGCTGTCTTTAAACTAAACGCTGTTATCCTCAGGATAAGGACCTCATGCAGTAAACATACACCAATGAGATCAAATGCAGCATTTGGTGAATAGTTTTAGCCAGTGTATTCTTCCCTGTTCTGTTGGTTATGAAACAAAGGCATTTGGGATTCGGAACAAGTACCAGGCAGAACTTCTAGTTTTGTTAAATATAACACACATTAATGTTTTTACAAAATCACTGTTTTTACAACTCCATTCTAGTACTCCATTCTAGTATGCCATGCTAAGACAGAAAAGGAAAGAGATCTTGATTTCCTTTATTTATGTGGTGTACATGAAAACAAGAAAATGTATTCTCTTTGGTTTTGTTGTCTTAGACTGGTGAAATTTTCATGCTAAGAGCCCTACAGTTTTAAGCATGCTCTTGTTTCAGCTGATTATAACAGACATAAGGGTTCCTATCTATATTTAATAAAAGCAAGTGCAACATTTTCTGAAGTGATTGCAGAGCAGAGCTGATTGTCTAAATCAGGCTCATAACCAATACATGAACTGAGTGTATGCTTAGAAGAAAATTCCAATGGACATTTATATGACTAGGCTAAAGAAATGCTTCTTGCATTGCTCTTCATTGACCTCAGAACCTCAAAAAATATTTTGAAATTCATTTTTTCTCTTAAACATCACATCAACTTACAAAACTCTAGGTCTAAAAGCAAGACTTTTCACTCCTCACAACAGAAGAGCAGTATTTAATCCTCAGGTTACGCACCAATCCCAGTAGAGATTAGTATTATGGGATGAGATGGGGCTGGTAATTCTGCTGGGTTGAGTGGGTAGCAGTTGGTTGACATGGCAGTTCAACTCACAAAATATTGACCACACACATGGAATCTGCATGTGTGATAGCTACTTTTAAAATCTTTATAGAAAAATGCATACACTGCATCCAACAGATGATTCTTCCCAAAATCTCTGTTCCAAGTTAATGAAAATGCAGAATGTTTTCAATATAATGTATTGTACATAAGTATAAAATAATATTTATGCACCTGGCTCAGTCATCTCTGTGAGCCTCCAAGTCTCCAAGGCAATGCCCAATGACAGATGCTGGGGAGACTGAAGATGAGGTAGTAAGAATTCCTATAGCACTGAAATCAGCCAGAGAACATATATAACTATATAAACATATATAACTATATATATATATATATATATATATATATAACTATAAAACTTCAACAGATGTTAGGGGTATTAAAGCCAATTGAGCATTTTAAGGGCTTTCCCCACTTCCTACCTGATGCAAATGCCAACAAGATTAAAATCCCATTAATCATCACTGCAACCAAAACTGAAGAACTTTGATACAGTTCCCAAATGTTTCATCAGAACTGCAGCCAGGGCCAGCTTGATGTTTGGTAGTAAGTTAAAAAAAGAAACCACAACAAAAATTTCCAACCAGATTTTTGGCTAGAACTTTTCTCTGCCTGTAAATTCAAGGCTAAAGACAGCTCTGAGTTGGCGAATGCATCAGTTATTGAGCCAGTTTTAAAGTTATGTTCAATCAGCTTTGCAGTGCTGCAGCAGGGCAACAGTGCTACACCAAAACAAAGCTCTTTTGGGAATCCTACTGAACCAGCAGGAGGAAATTTAAGTCTAGAGAGCATAGTCTCACTTTTTTAGATGCTTTTCATGGTCTTCAGGGTGCCTCCTGAAATCTTCAGAGACCATCCCTCTGAATTACTCTGTATTTAGGTTTTCAGAGGTATGTTCTTTTACACAGTAAGAGAAAGGCCCCAGTGAAGCAAGGGGCATCAAACCTCTCCAACTGTAGAGTACTGCCTACAGGAATACACTAACATAGACCAGACCTCAAACTTTTAAGCAGGTAGGTGAGTGTAGGGGTTAATCCCATTCTATGACACTACCTTCAATAGCTACTGTGCAGCTCTGGGCCTGCTAGATGTGGGTTCACTGTGGACTCCTATCTGTTCACATAGCTGCAGCCACAGAAACTCTTTCTACATCAAATTAAGATTACAAGTAAAAGCCCTAGCTGATGTCTCATTAGCTGATAGAGTGCATTACATTTTCTGGCCTACTCTGGTCTTTCTGTGCCAAAGGAAAGAGGATAGCTTTAGTGCATGTAAGAACTTAGTAATTTTAGAAGCAGAGTAGCGTCGTCTTTCATCACAACCATGGTTCTTAGCTTGAGGAGACAAGTGGATCACATGTGTTTTTTAGAGGCATGGCTGATAAATGATGACATGTTTTGATAGTGTACTCTAAATCCGAGAATTTTATCTCACATTGTCTTTGCACAACTTAAAAAATTTATGCTGAAAAACAAATGCCATCTCAGGCAACATAAGGATATCCCATATGACTCACCATCAGCATATGAATGCTAAGCACAAACATTAAGAACTATAAAAAGCCGAGGTACTTTTTTCCTTCTGCAGGTCATCAGTAGGCAGGCGCAGTGCTGGTGTAGGGAGCAGGACTCATGACTATCCAGTGGAGAGCTGGATGACTTCTTATAGATCAGATGCAGAGCAGGCCCCTTGGCCAGACTCTATTCCAGAGACCTCTTGTAGGCAAGCACACCCTTTGGAAGATCATGTACCTGCAAAAGCTGCTGGGGAAGGGAGGGTGGTTAATCCCCTTCTCGGCTGATATTTTTCAGGCCATAACAGTTCTACAGCTACTGTGCAGCATTGAGGCACCCTACAACACATGCTCATTGTTGATCAGAGGTTTTTTCCTTCCAGAAATCAGCACTGCAGTCCCAAACTGTACCCAGGCAGCCTCCTTGTGACCAGCTTCATAATAGGATTGTTTTCACAGTAAAGGCAGAAAGTTTATTCAACAGCAACGGAAGACTATTAAGAGCTGTCTCTAGATTTCAGAGTCCAGCTTGTAGGTTTTCTCGATTCTGCACTTGAAGTGATGCAAAGATATTAAAGTGAAAACTATATATTCAGTATACTGTATTGTACATGCACCAACCAAGGGTTGTGAATGTTGTCTCTTTTTGTATGGAAATTTGCTGTCCTTTAGAGGAGACAGAACATCCTGGTTCAGCTCGACTGCGGGAAGCTAAGGACCTGGAATACACAGGATACATATGCAAGAATAAATATAATGCGCTCAAGAGCGCTGATAAAGTCTGCAGCACTTAAGCCAGCTGGCACAGGATGGGCCACATCCATTCTGTCCATCCCTCCTACTGCCAGCAAGAGGACAGCCTTACGCAAACCACTCATTAGGAACACTTCCTGGGCAGCCTGGCTTCCCAACAGTACACAGGGATCGATCAGGAGAGTTGTCACAGACTAACCACGTTCCAGGGACTGCCCTAACAATTTAACAGTATTGACGGCTGGGTTCCAATGCCAGGAAACCTCCCTGGCAGTTTTCACATTTGTGTTCTGGTCACAACCTGGTTCTAGTCACAACCTGTGGGTTCCACCTATGTTGCAAGGAGCAGAGGCAAAAGCTTTGGGGACTCTTACTTATCTATTGGTAGAACTGGCATGAGCTTTTTTGCATCATGTCCTAAATAGGAATAAAATAAGCACCAGAATCTGGGAACTGCAGCAGCTTCAAAATGCAGCCTCAAGACTTGAAATCACCTTTAAAAATAGTTCCATGTCTTTATGGTCAGGCAGCTTCCATGGGAGGCAGCAAAGAATCAATGCAAGTTGGGCAGAACCACAGTGAACTCAACTTAGTTACACAACTTAATACAACTTTTTCTTTCCTTTTCCCCTCAATTCACTATTTTTATAAATGCAAGATCTTTTAGAACTTGTATGGCAATGATTCAAAATTATCAATATCTTTAGTTTTAGTCCAAAGATAAATAAAAAATTTAAAAATAATTTTATATGACCATTACCATCTGGTCTTTCTCTTAAGACAGAAAATGACTTTGTCTCACATGACATTATTTTAAAAGGTATAGATTTTTAAATTAGGTTTTGCATGGCCTGGTTTTTGGTAGCGGCCTGGGTAGGGGGGGCATGGAGGTGGCTTCTGTGAGAAGCTTCTGGAAGCTTCCACCATGTCCAGCAGGGCCAATCCCTGATGGCTCTGAGCATGGATGTGCTGCTGGCCAAGGCTGGGCCAATTAGAGAGGTTGGTAATGCCTCTGGGATAACATAGTTAAGAAGAAAATCAAAACAAAGTCTTACAGTTTTTTCTACCCAGAGAGGAGGAGGAGGAGGTGAGAGCATGTGAGTGAAACAACAGGGAGACACCGAGGTCAGTGCAGAGGGAGGGGCAGGAGGTGCTCCAGGCACCAGGGCTGAGATTCCCCTGCAGCCCGTGGGGCAGCCCATGGTGAGGCAGCTGTGCCCCTGCAGCCCATGGGGATCCACAGGGACGCAGAGATCCACCTGCAGCCCGTGGGGATCCACAGGGAATGCAGAGATCCACCCACAGCCCATGGGGATCCACAGGGAATGCAGAGATCCACCCACAGCCCATGGGATCCACAGGGAATGCAGAGATCCACCCACAGCCAGTGGGGATCCATGGGGAATGCAGAGATCCACCCACAGCCCGTGGGATCCACAGGGAATGCAGAGATCCACCCACAGCCTGTGGGGATCCACAGGGAATGCAGAGATCCACCCACAGCCCGTGGGGGAGGTGCCCATGCCAGAGCAGAATGCCTGGAGGAGGCTGTGATCCACTGGGAGACCCAGTAGAGGTAGGAGGCCCTTGGTTCCAGGCTGGAGCAGCCTGTCCTTGGAGGACTGCACCCCAAGTGACCCATGCTGCAGCAGTTTTGGGAGGACTGCTTGCTGCTCATGGAAATGGACCCACATTAGAGAAGTTCACAGAGGACCGTCTTTCATGGGAGGGACCCCACAGTCTCATAGGGGAAGCATTCCTCTCCTGGAGCAGCAGAAGAAAATGTAGGTGATGAACTGACCAGAACCCCCATGCCCTGTCTCCCTGTGCTGTCAGCAGCAAAGAGGGAGAGGCTGGGGTCTGCAAAGTCACTTTGCAACTTTTGGTTGAACCAGTTTTGCCCTTGAAGTGTTTTCTTTTCGTCCTTATCTCAATTCCTGAACCCTTCTTTATTTTTTTTTCTCTCCTCTGCTCAGCTGTGGCTGGGGAGGGTGAGGGAGCAGCTTTCATGGGTACCTGGTGTTGGGCCAGTGTAAAACCATGACACATACCTGCTGAATGTTTTGCTATTATGACTGCTCTTTTAGCCTCTTTCCTGACATCATCCCCTCCTCAGTCCCCACCGAAATTAATCATATATTCTTTAATGGAGAAATTTTCACATATGAAAGAATAATATCATTTTGAGGCCAGTCAAAAAAATTGATTCATTTGAGGGGTCATTTAGTAGTAGTACTAGTGTAGTAGTAGTAGTAGTAGTAGTAGTAGTAGTAGTAGTCACTTCTAGTTTTGTCTTATTCTAAGCTTAAATGTCAGGTGTGTTCCAGTTTGTCTCAGAGCATTAATGCCAAATGGTTCTGGAACTGGAAATTGACTTGGATCTGACATTCATCCAAAATGGGACCAATCTTTATGGGTTGTTTTATTGTTGGTGTTGCATTGTCATATTCAAAAATCACATTATAAAAGTATTTTTGAAACTTTTCACTCTCTTTAGCAAAGAACAGCAACAGACACAGGTATGAGAAGATCTTGTATTGCTGAATTACTGCCTATATGGTTAACATAAAGATAAAAATTGAATTGACAATTCACCGTTCTATGTAATTGATTTAAATTTTACATTGAACTCAGTCCAGAATAAGAGAAGCAGTGCAATTTTTCCCCTCTTTTCCAGTTGGTATACTCATCTGGGGAAGTCCTCATTCTTTTTAAAGATTTAGTGTCAAATACCACAAGAGAAGGGTTTCTGTCTTAAAATGCTAACTTCTGGTTAAGATATTAGTTATCTTATATCCAAATTTTGTATGATGTTTTTCTGATATACCAAAGAATTTGTCTCTGTGATTAAAGGAATGCAGATGGACTTCTGTCACAGCCATCAGGTACTGCACATAGATATCAATATTTATGCCTGTCTTATTTTGCAGTGCTAGTTTAGTTGAAACACCACTTTGTAGTGTCAGTTAAGTAACAAATTGCAGGCAGATGTTTCTGTTAGAGGCTGTCATAGAATGAGAATGTTCCCTGGGCAATGTTGCCCAATGCAACACTGTGAGCTCTGCAATTATTCTATTTGAAAATGTGAGATTTGCAATAAAGGAAAAAAACCTTATTTCAGATGGAGCTATTTATCACCTTTTCTTCGTCCATTCCTCCCACATTAGAGGAGCAAAAGGACAGTACTCAAAGGAAAAGTATCATGAGCACAGTAATAATGATTGGAAGCTAGATAAAATATGGAACTTCCATCGTCTGAAAAAGTCCAACATTTCACAATATTTTAGTTTTGATCTGAGACAATCTCACAAACAAATAAAAAACCTTCAAAGATATTGAGAGTGGAAAATAAATATTAAAATAATTTCAGAAAATCAGAATAGCCTATGATTTTTCCGAAATTAAACAGTGCACACTTCTCATTGAGAAGTAAGATAATTCTTGGGAATTCTGCAGAATTAGGATTAGCACAGCGAACATGTGGAACAGGATACCTTGAGGATGTTTTCAGGTTCTTTAAAGCTTGAATATAGGTTTCCCAAGGCTACTGTTCTCTTGGCTGCATAATGTTCTACAAGTCCTGACTGTGCCAAGAAACTTGAGATTGGCTGTTCTATCTGTTAAGTGCCCAGCTGTTGGACTCTGAAGTGATCTGTGTAGTGCAGCCTACTAGGAAGCAGCATTTGTGATTCGTCAGATGTTGACAAAAAAGCAAAATATTTCTGCAGCACCTTAACAAAGAGGTGTTAATCAAATTAAATATTGCCATGTTTGAAAACTTCTTACTAGCTCTCTTGACATAGTAGGAAGCTCTCAGTCTGAGAAACTGGGTTAAGGAAAAAAATTAAATTAATTAAAAAATTAAATGAATTAAAAAAAACATTTAGGGTGTTTTTTAGTAGCAGCACACTAACTATTGCCACTGCTTATTTGTTTGGGGTGTTTTTTGTTGTTGTTGTTCTGTAGACAAGGTAAAACTCACTGTATTGAACAAGCAAGTCCTTGTGTAGGCAATCAGATACATATGAAAGAGAGGTATGAAGAAAAATCAGAAAAAGTTCTGGGATCTTATATTCATTTAAAAAAATCAGTATTTTTATTGTATTCATCTTAATCTATATTCAAGGTGAGATGACCCTGTCACCAGTTTATCCCACAAGAAAACAGTAAATAGGGCAACCCCAATGAGGGGAGAAATGATGCATCTGACTCCATTGATATCAGAAGGCTAATTTATTACTTTATTATACTATATCATTCTATACTGTATTACACTACATCTAAACTGAATCTGGACAAGCACTCAACTCCACTCAACTGCACAAAATCTTGTGACCGTCTGCTGACCGACAGTCTGGACACATGCTTGGCCCTGATAGGCCAAGGAAACAAAACAGCATCACTTTAGGTAAACAATCTCCATATTGCATTCTACTTTTGGACAAACACAGGCTAGCAAATGAGATAAGAATTGTTTTTTCTTTCTCTGAGATTCCTTGTTGCGATTCCCAGAAATTTCTTTGGGAAGTTGTGCCTTGCTTTTCTCTGTGAGGAGAAATGCGGCCGCACAGGAATGGCAAGCAGTTTTACATGGCATAATTTGGAAAAGAAACATTGTTCCAATATTGCTGATATATGTGTCTGGGACAAATGGATGCTTTGATTAGTTGCTCCAGATAATGTGGAGAACGGGTACATTTTTGTTGCCATGAGAGTGAAGTTGAATGATTCCTTCTTATCTTACCCAAAGGAATACATAGAGAAAGTCAAACTCATGTGATATTTAACTCAGCAAAACCACATTAACCTGGATCCTAATTCTCTCTGATGAAGTAGCCATATACTTCATGACTCCAGAAAAGGTCTTAATGAAGCCAGCCCAATTAACTATTCAAACATCAGTGGATTAATCATAGGTTAATGGAAGATTACAGAAATAAGTTACTGCATTTGCCTATTTTCACAGGTTTTCATTTTATTTGAGGCAAGAGCACCCGACTCATGTTCCAATTTATGTAGAATGTTTCTTCTCACATTTTCTACAACCCTTTAATTATTTTTATGTTCCCTCTTTTGTGGGACTTCCATGTTTTTCCCTACAACCTTTTTTAAAAGGAAACATCCAGAGGTCATAGTATGACAGTAGCAGTCTCACCACTGCTTTATCTGGATTTCCAGTTGTGTATCTTTTGTTTGGAAACTCAAGTACAAATTCATTCAGTCATTTTGCTGCAGGATGGCATTGAGTTATGATGTTAATAGCACATATTTAATTCCTTAATGATACAGTATCCCTTTGGTTAACAGACTTTTGTAAACAAAAATATACCATCTGAAATATGATCTAAAAAAATATATATTCTTTAAGTTATCAATATTATCTATAGATATATATTATCTTAAAAAATTCATCCCATCTTGTTTGAAAAACTGTGTTTTAAAAAAAAAATATGTGTTGACTGAGATTAACAAGAAATCGGTCTTTTAATTCTTTATTTATTGATTCTGAAATAATTTTTGATTAATTTACTTCTGACGGGAATCAGACTAATCAATTAACACTCCATTTCCTAATCCGGAATGGATATATAATCAGTGAAATAATCAGTGTTTTCAGTCTTCTACAGTTTTATTGTCACTGTAATAAATAAATAAAATTCAAATTAGGAGGGCAGATATTTCCTCAGCAAACAATTAAGTGTTACTGGAAACATCTTATGCACCTGTAAGATGCTTATTTAGTTGTAATGTTGTCTAATATCCTTCTCAGTTGCTAGTGAATTAAGAATCTTTCCTTTATTCCTACGTGACCCATGTATCTTATCTGGCTTTCTTTTAAAGACAGAACAAAAGTATTAATTGAATAAATGTTCCTTTTCTGCACTATTAATAATTTAACAATTCATGTCTAGTTAAAAGGCCGTTTCATTGCTATGATTCATTTCTTTTTCAGTGCATTAGAATTCCTCACTCTTAGCTGTGCTGCAGATGGATTTTTTTTCCATTGTTGTAAGCTTTCCTATGGTCCAGGTGGTTTTAGTTCAGGTGGGGTTTGTGTTGCAGTATTATTAACACAGAATTTGTAGAGGAAAGTCATACCTTACAATTATATTATATAATACCTGTCGTGCTTTTGTTTGAAAAATAAGCAGACATCAGGGAAATTTGACTGATGCTGTCAACAAGGCATCTCAAAAGGCTCCTACATAAATAAAGCATCCACTGAATAAGAACAAAAGTTGTTACACATATAGATGTGTAGACAACAGAAAACGGAAACTGGAGTAAGCAATAAAATTTCACAGTGCAATAAATTGGAGTAAAGAGTAAATTTTTACTCTCTACAACTCCCTGAAAGGAGTAGTAGCCAGGTGGAGGTTGGTCTCCTCTCCCAGACAACCAGCAACAGGATGAGACGACACAGTCTTAAGCTGTGCCAGGGGAAGTTTAGGCTAGACATTAGAAAAAAACCCTTTACAGGAAGAGTGGTTGGACATTAGAATGGGCTACCCAAGAAGGTGGTGGAGTCACCATCCCTGGAGGTGTCTTAAGAAAAACAGGATATGGCATTAGTGTGATGGTTTTAGTTGATAAGGTGGTGCTAGGTCATACATTGGACTTGATGATCTCCAAGGTCTTTTCCAACCTTGCTAATTCTGTGGTTCTGTAAAGTTACTGATAAAGCCCTTCAGGAATCTGTGCTGAGATCAATAATTTTCAGCATTTTCATAAATTATTTCCTTAGGAAATGTGACAGTAGTTACTGATATTAAGGTATTCAGGAAAGCCTGACCACGAAAAGAGTAGGAAAGAATCATGTATGACTGCATGGTCACTGCAATGGCAGGTAAAACTCAGTACAAATAGATCTGATGTTCAGCAAAATATATGGGGAAAATAATATAAATTTTATTAAATTAAAATGGATTATTCTGTTAAAAATGTCATCCTGTTGCTCAAAATCAAGTCAATATTAAGAACTACTTAAAAAAGAACAGACAAACATGGTGGAAACCACTCCTTCCCCCTCCATGGACCATGTTGACCTGTCTGCAGCTATGTTCCCTCCTCCCTACCCACTGCAGAAATATATTAGCCCTGGATGAGGCCCTGAAAAGTTTGACAGAGGTGATCAGATACTTGAAATATCTTCTATACAGGGAACAGCTAAATGCATTAGGACTTTCAACATGGAAATTACGATTGATGGCATGTGGTAAAGGCTTATGAAATCAAGAGTGCTGTTGGTACAGTAGTAAACAGGGAATACTTGTGCCTTCCAATGAAAGGTTTGGGGGCTTTAGATTCAAACAGGCGATTTACCTGTGGTTACCTGCAAAACACCTTGACACAACATGATCCAAATGGTAAAAGTTTAAATAGAAGTGAAGACGTTCTAGACAGTGCCATTCTTGCCAATGCTGTTATTGATATTTTATCACAGCTCAGAACTCACAAGAGCAGCAGGAGAGGGTATTGGATAAAGAGAAAGCAAGTCTGTTCTTGCAGCATCTGGAGAAGGTGCATGTTTTACTGTGGAATTACTCTTGAAGTGGTCATTCAGGAGCCTGGAATAATGTAACCAAACATGGCCATTTGCAAAATGGACTGGCAGCACATTCATAGCATGGCAAAGATTTTTCCATGTGAAGATACTGAGGAGTCTACAAATGGTTTCAATATCATAATGAATTTGATGAGAACTCTGGTGTCACTAAATATGCTGTAAGCTGATTTTGGTTCTAGCACATCCAGCTTCAAGGCAATCCCATATTTGGTGAATAAAAGGGCAGCCTTGTTGTTCATTGCTTTAGCTTTGTGCTTCAGCCTCTTGGTCTTTTCTAGGTAGTACTTTTTAAAATGCTGTTTTTCAGAATTGATTAGAGGCCTCTGTGACTTAAGGTACCATTTGGTAAAGAAAGCACTGAGAAATTATTTGTGATATTTCCTGCAGATCCTTTGACAGTTCTGTGTGATTTCTTTTCACTTTCTTCTGCATGGTGAGCAAAGGATTCTTGTGGTTGTTCTTGTTCTTGGTGGTGTTATCCATGGGAGGAAGCTTATCAGTCTCAGTTATGTGTCTCTTTTTGGGCCGTCTTGGTTGACTTTGATGCAGACTGCAATAGAAATGTGACAGTGGCAGGAGCAGCAGGTCTTTTTTCTGGGTTTCAAGTGAAGTTTTTGATGCTTTCAGTTTATTGGAGTCTGTTAGCTGAACACTGTAATGATTTTGATTCTTTTTCTGATTTAATTTTCTATCATTTTCCTCCTTCTTTTCTCTCCTCCTCTTTCAAAGGGACTCCTCAGGAGTGTCTGTGGTTTTCCTTTTCAAGTCCTGCTTCCTTGCACCGGGTAGTTCCTTGGTCTCTGCTCTCTTGTGGTGTCTGTCTTTCTTGGAGGACCCAGGGACTTTTGACAGGTGATGGAGATCTATTTTCACCATGAGGTGATCACAGGTGGTGGGTCCTTCACTGGAAAGAGCAACCTATAGACAAGGCTTCCATGTGGAAGCCTGACACCTGTGGCCACTGCCTCACATTGGGCACCAAAAAAAACCAAAACCCCATGCTTGTTTTAAATCCAGCTTTTACCCTATTAAACCAGATATTAGAATTGTACTGCACTTGTCCCAGATCTTTAAAGTCCCAAAGCCCATTTCCAGATAAAACTGTTTGTTTAATAGTAATCCAGGATGCCATCACATGCACTATAATCTATTTTGAATTGTTGAAAACCAACTATATTTCTTTTATGATATGATCATAGTTGCTTCAGAAGTAAAGGTCATAGCTCCAGATCTACAGGCATACCTGGAGATCTTGAAAATCCCTCTTAAAAACATTCAGCTCTTTCTGTTAAGAAACCTTAATGGGAAGCATAACTAACTCTACTCTGGATTGAAGACACATAACAATTATGACCTCTGACCTTCATTATATTCTTGGAGATGACTATGCTTTGTTCTTCAGCTCTGGTAGCCTTATAAACCACCTATTATCAATACTTGCTAGAAAATAAAATAAAACTCATATCATGCCTACTGGTCCTGGTTTTATATTAGCCATGTGAGCTTTGCAGGGTTCAAATTTAATCAATCTATTCTTCCTGTTCTGAATACTTTCACTTTACCAGCAATACAGTGATGAGTCACAAGAACTAATTTTGTTAGTTCCCTCAAATGGAGTTCATGTGGATTTTTTTAAATCTAGCAAATTGACTGTTTGTATTCGATAATAAAATGATACACACATGCTTCTCAATTCCTACCCCAGTGAAGGAGTAGAAGAGCTTGCATACCAGTTTTTCAAGTATTTGTGGATTTTAAAAGTGTGGGACTGCCATTGTTTGTGTCCTGATTCTTCTGTAATAAGTGCAAAAATAATGTCAAGGAAGGAGGACTTTGTTGTTGTTGTTGTTGTTGTTGTTTGTTGCTCCCTGGTAGCCTTCCTGCATTTTCTTTGTGTTGAAACACTGATCAAGAGTTGTTCAGTGGAGTGATACCAGCGATCCTGTGATGGTAGACCACCTGAGGCAGACCACCTGAGAGGAAGAATGAAGCAAGGCTGTTTCTAGTAGAAAATGCAGATTCTGAGTTCCTTGGTAAGAAAACCAGGAGGTAGCAGCACATCACCAACAGCTGTAGCAAATGTACCTACAGGTGCAGGTAAAGGTGGCAGCAGCAGACCCAGTAGAAGCTTTGAGAACCTGTGAGCATTTACAAGAACTTATGGCACAGTAAGAGCAATTGCTACAGGAGGAACATAAAAAAAGTGGCTCCAGAACTAAGGCAACGTATTAAAAGCTTTTGCTCTGATCAGCAGACCACAATAAAAAGGAAACCCATGCACAGCATAAGTACAGTGGTGTTGAAATGCACAGGGAGTGGTGGTCTGCCAATAAAATGAGCTTGAGGGTAACCTGGAAGCATTTGTAGAGCTTTCAGGTGGCTTGGTGTGATCCAGACACCTTTAGGTTGTCAAACTATCCAGTTTGTGGAAGACAGTTTGGAAAATCCCAGATCTGCTGCAAGAATTTGGGCAGGGAATGTATGGTCACATGTCAAATGTGGTCTAGCACTGACTGCAAGTGAAGGCTAGATCTTACTAGTTACTTGATCCGAACATGAAAAGCATTCTCAGAAGCTATTAGAATATCCATGGACCAACACTCTATTTTGCTTCTTTAAGAGAGATTAAGTTGTTGATCTTCATGGAATTCTGTGGCATTGTAAAGGATGGCTACAATACACAGGGCAGGGATCTATTATGGTTGTGAAGTTGTTGATGCTTTAACTGGCACCTGATTTTCAGGAATGAGGCCAAATAACAGACATGAAGATTCTGTCCTTGTGATGAGAGAAAAGATAAGCAGCTGCCTCAGAATTTTTCAGAGACATTTGTTTAGTGATTAAGGACATGGTATGCTTTTGGACACTTCTGTGCAGGTGGCTGCAGGTGGAACTTCTGAATATAGAAGACGTTCAGCATAGATTAAAAGAATCGCAAAATATGGGTGTTAAGAATATTGAAGAGTTAGATCTGGAATAGATTAGATCAACCATATTAGTTATTACAAAGAGTGACCAGAGATCTGTGTATTGACTGTGCCACAATTATCTTTTATGTACGTTGGAACACTTTGATGTTTTTATCTTAGATGAAGTATCAGCAGGCGAACCTGGGGGTTTCACTTTTGCATGGACTGCAACAATGTTGACAGCAAATAAAAACTGAAAAATTAGTTGTGAGGCTGATCTTCTCTCTTAGGTGCCTCTTTTCTGTTAGCATTCATTTCATTCATTCAGCTCTCATGGTAAGAGTTTATTGCTAAAAAATTGGATAGGTGTTTCCCACCCACTCTTGTTGTCAGGGCCTTGAGTGCCAACAGCAGCCCCTTCATTCCTTTCCCCTCTCTGAGATGTTTGACCACCTGTGGTCAAGGCCAGCTTAGATACAGTGCAGCTGTGTAACCTGGAATCAAATTGCTGCAAAAGGATTTGTGAAAGAGCTGCAAGAAGCTGTGTTGGAGGCCTCAGCTGGGTGAGGAGGAGAATTCCAGTTCAGGCCTTTGTCCCTGGTCCTTATCCAAGAGATCCTTGCCTCTTTACCATACCAAAGGATACTTCTAGTAGGTAGATTAACATCTCTGAAACATTTATGTGTATCACATCCAGCACATCTCATTTTGAATTTATATCTGTTATGCTTTTAAGCAGAACCTTTACTAAAACCATGAATAGATTTTCCAATAAATCAATAACACTGATAATTCAATAGATGGGAATTGTAGACAGGAAATTACTTAACAGAACCCATCCACCTCTGTCATATCATTTTTTGCTTTTTTGGCCCCTAAGAAATCAGGAGAAGTTAAATTTTTACTGTGTCTTATTTGAGAACCTCGCACCTTTTCCAAAAGCATAGACACTTAGCCAGATTTCATTCCTCCCTAAAACTTTAGGTAAGATATTAGTGCCCAGCACATTATGAAGTGTTAGAAAGTGGGACCAAATAGTTAATAATACCGTATTGGAAAAAAGGCTCATAGTCTTGGAATAAAAGCTGGTGCCAATAGGAGTGGGGGAGTCATGGCTCATTCTCTGGCAGTTATGACTAATAGATGCAAAGTGAGACTGAAGATTAGGAGCAGCGGCGCAATTAATGCGGGCAGCAGAGATACTGAAGAACTTGGTGCTGAAGACATCTTGCAAGCCAGGCAGACCCAAGATTAGGTGAAGCATTTTATTTTTGTTTTTGGTTAAAGGTAGATGCATGCTTTGATATCAGGTTAAGAAGAAAAAGGATACAGTCATTCCAGACCTAGCCTTCATCAAAATTTTGCACTTTTATCAAGATACAGCAATAACCTCAATAAATCAATCACCTCTATTCTTAAATTTAATCTCAAAACTGAGAGAGGTGGGGACATAGAGGTGCCAGGAGAGCAGGTGAAAGCGCTGTGGCTATATCCCCAAATGTCTATGATCTCCTCTCCCCAACAGTACTACCAACACCAGAGTCAAATCTTATTCTTAGACTTACCATCAGCCTACAATAACCTAGGAATGAACTGTAAGATACAAGATCTTGCCTGTGCCAGCCCAAGTCCCAGTTTGACAAGTAGCATTCCTTGACAATTCAATGAATTTTGCCATGACCACAATCTTTTCCTTTGTCTTAACTGCACAGTAGCAGGCTGGGGTAGCCACAGAGCTATCTTCCAGAAGGTACTCTCCTTCCTGTGGAACACACTACTGTTAACAAGTTTAAAAATAAGAAGAAGGATTATAGTAACAAAAACTATGGAGTTGGGATAATGGCTTCATCTTTTCTGAGAAATTTGTAGGACCAGACAAATTATAGCTGGGCTTGGTCTGAAGGAGAAGTTTAGTTCTGCAAGGCAAGGCAGCATAGTTCTCTTAAAAAGTAAAGTCTGGGGCTAGTATTATGGTATGGGGTAGTAGTAAGAACAGAAGTCTTTCAAGATGTAACTTGAAGAGGCAGAATGAGGGTGAATGTTGTGAATTACTTCTTTTGAAGTAATTGTGTGGGAGAATTTACTGTTCTAGTGAGGTTTAGGAATCGAAATAGGTGAGAGGATCAGAGAAAGAAATTAAGCCTAGTGTGAGGCTGAGCGGAGCACACAGGCACAAGAGGTTCTGTAAAGGAGTTTATGGGTCATTAAAGTACAGCTGAGACAAGGGCTACAATTGAAAGTGAAATGTAGGTTCTGTGCAAGAGGTGCTGAACATCTTTGGGAATTTTGTGGGTTTCATTCTTGCAGAATTAGGGTGATCCCACAAGTGGCCTGGATAAATGGTTTTGTTTCTTGTTCAATGTGTTTCACATAAATTTAGGATGGGTGTATGATTGGAAGGGAGTATAACAGTTCATCATCAGCTGAAAAAGTAATTAGCCCAGTCTGTATAGATAAAAACAGGTGGTGTTCAAAGAAAACTGTGTTTAAGTCTAGAGTAAGGGTGAATGTCTCAGGAACTAGAAGATATGATACCCAAAATCTGTGTTTATATTGGAACTATACTAGATTTGGAATAAATGGTTAGCAATAGGGGTAGGTGAGTTTTCTTTAGGTTTGAAGCATATTTAGGTTGTATATCTTATTTAAAGCTATATTTCTGCTTGTGTCATGGTGCTATAAAGCAAGTGCTCTAGATCTAAACTGGTAAGACTATAGTTCAGGATCTTCTAAAATAGGATGAGGGATGGCCTTGGAAAGCCTGTCTAATAGGGATGTGGGCATTGATTGTTGGTAAAAGAAGGTTATTTATTACATTAGGATTTTTAAAAACAGGAAGTCAACCAAAAGAAATTTGTTTCTACAGATTTCAGATCTTTTTTTTTGCCTTTGTGCTTCTTCCAAGAATCATCTTAGCAATTTAACCCTTCTGTCCCTGACTCTATGAGCCTTAGGGGTTACATGTAGCCCACATTTTCAGTTCATCTTGGTCTGAATCTCTGAACTGAAGTGAAATATAAACCAAAAAATAGAATTGTTAGCCAGGTCCATCTCATTCTGACCTATTTGACTCGCTATCATATCATCCTAGGCCTGTAAGTCACACATAACAAATGGAAAAATTTAGTTTCTGCTTTCAAAGTTAAACTGCCACATAAAATATAAATTTTATTTGTACTCTACAGTTGTGCACTGTACAGTTGTACACTACACTATATTGTGTACGTGACCCACTTCAACCTCTGATATTGTGCATTTCAAAATGCTGAGCTGCAGGAACCTGAAAACAAGATCTTTTTCACTTCTTCATGTTCTCAATGTTAAATCAAAGCTTTCTTCAGATATACTTAATTCATACTTGTCACACATAGCATTACTGGTAGACCCTTCACATGCTGGTCAATTCTGCTGATATTGTCAGAACTGAATTTTGTCTTTTTGATAACTGAACCCAGGACCCAATAACATCTAGACAATTAACCAAAACCAATTTGCTGCTCTAGCGCCAAGTCTTTCACAGCCCTTTGTGCTTTTCAAGCACTGCCAATAACACTGTGCTCCTGCATCCCTCCTGGGGTGATCTTAACAGCTTTTCTTAAACTAGCAATTCTCATCTGCCTCCAAAGTAAGCAAAAGCCATTGTTTGTTTATATACCCCTGGATTAGCTCTCTAGGCGCTGAAGAATCCAGAAATTGACCTAGATCTTCAGTCTTCTCTTCTGAGATGCTAAATCTATTTCTAATCCAGCCTTAGCCTTACTAAGAGGCTGAATTCCCTTCTCTAATTCATTTAATGCTATTTTCTCATGTTCTCTGGTATCTATGTTCAGAATCCAAAAATAAAACTAGATCTTCAGTCCAACTATAACTGTAATTCCAAATTTAGGCAAATATCTCAAAAAGATAAGGAACTAGCTAGAATTATTGTTGGCCTTCACTGTTGTACCAACTTTATAGGCCTTGCAAATAAATTAGCTTTTCAGATTCTTCTCTCTAGGACCTGGAAATGTGTAAAAGCAAAGCTTTTCCATGTCTAATGAAAAATCTATTTTAAATGCACTTTAAGCATTTTTGGTGCTAGCATAAATCTCTGCTGGTACCAAACCTGGCATCAGTGTCAGGAGTTTGCCAGTGCTACTCCAGGGAGAGCAGCTCTAAGCCTGCTCTGAGCCACAGGACTAGCCTGATATGTGGCCTATGGTGAGTTTACTTCTGAAGTGCATCGTGAGGTTCCCTCCCAGCTGGAGTCTATTTAAGAAAAAAAATGTGTGAAGCAGGAGTTATCTAATATTTATGTTCTTATCATGGATGTGTATATATCCTCATTACAAAATACACAAATTTATTTTTCCTAGTAATAAGATTGTTTTAAAATATTCCATGTTCTGAAGTCAAAACTTCTCACATGCATTAAATAATAGACTTTGCCTGCCCAATTCACTGTTTAAACAAGGTTGCTGCTTACCTTTAGAATGAAAATTCAGTACTCAGTAGACAAACTTAAAATGGTGTTGTTTTCTGTATCAGTTTTTTATCTTTTCACAGATGCTTCCTTGTGTTTTATATTCATGAGTGAGTTATTAAATAACATAATATGCCCAAGAGACGTCAAAATACAGAATTAATGCTTACTAAAAATACTTACATTCTTTTGCTTGCTTATTAAAAAAACAAAAATAAAAAGTAACAGTAATCCCAGAATTATTGGACAAATAAGGACATGGGTGTGACTTTTTTCCTTTCTTTTCTATGTGAACTTTGTGAAGATGCTTACTAGATAAAATGTCAAGATGAAATGCTACCTTTCACTTCACTGTGGTAGAGTAAATACAAATACATTATGTGCTATGATAAAATACCAAGTTTTAAAATAATTTCATTACCCTAGATTGCATAACTAAACATATTCTGGATTTATTATCTGACAGTTCAAAAAACTGATTGCTTTTGAATAATTTAGAAGTAGAGCTTTAGATTCTGAGATCTTAATTTATGTTACCAATCTATGTTACATATAACAAAATGACTTACTGGTGTGTTGAACTAAATACAAAGTTGCTTGTAGACCTTATGAAATATAACAAGTCATTTTTTTTGTTTAAAATTATTTCATTTTTAGTGTTTATCCACCTACCTTCCCTAAAAATTACCCTAAACAACACAGCTCTAAGAATTACTTATTTAATATATGAACTCAGTCCTAGCATAGTAATAGGTGCTGAAAGTCTTCTCAAGACTTTTATTCCACACACAATTTCAGTGCCAATAAACAAAAAAATGTTAGTACAAATATCTGTAATTCTGTACTTTAAAATAGTTGCATGTATCATTGCATGCTGTGCTTACAACTGAATAAATTTAGGAAAAAATTATAATAAACATAAAGAATTAAACTGAGAGAACACAGGAAACTTTTTAATGTAGCTGTTTTCAGGTTTTTGAAAAGGTGAGACTTTGAAACCAAAGTAGGGTTATTTTTTCTGTAATTTTTTTTAGGTATCTGAAAGTAATTTATTAATTTTGGGAAAATCTGAGTCCTGTTTTAATATTTACCTTATACCCCTAAAGTACAGTGGGTGTTTCTTTATGTCTTTTTGCCTCTAAGCATGATGAAATTTAATTATAGTTGGGGTCTCTTTAATTGTCCCTTACCTACAAACTCTGAATTTGAGATCATTTATTAAGATATATAGCCCTCATAAGATAAAAATCCTCTTTTCCTTTCAAAGCTTATTAAAAAATTCCTTTCAACCTTTAAAGTCCCCCTAGACATGAGAGTTTTCTTTAAAAATATAAGCATAAAAATGCTTATTTTAAATATTTCCTCCACACTTGTTTCAATAAATACTTGTGCTTTTTTAAATGCAGATGATTTGAAGTAATTAAAATCATCACAGTTTAAATGTGCAGAGCTCTCTACTAGCAGTAACAGCTATCATAATTAGTCCTTACATGTAAAATACTTGTATTAGCTGTACCAACTGCCCAACTTCTATGTAGACATTTTACTTCTCAGATTGATCCTGTCAACTGTTTTGTATTTAAATTCACATTGCCCCCAGTTTCATATTCAGTAGCCTGGTGCCAAACTTTTTTTAAAATTTTAGCTATTTTCAAATATTTTCATGCATTCGTATATTTCTTCATTTAGGAAGACAAAATCTAACAGCTTAAATGCTTAATTAACATGCAGTCTTCCTTTCCCTGCACTTTTCCCATTTTGTACATGCTTAAGACATTTAGATGAATTTAGAGAACTCTGAGCATAAACCTTTACTTGTGTTGCATTGTGGGGCTTAGGTAGGTGCTGAGCTTGTGCAAGGTGCCCTTTACAAATAGAAGCCTTTGCAACATGGGCATAATTTTGTGCCAAGCTTAACCAAGCTCAGTCCAATCCTACTTCCCCTCTGTATAGTAGCACATAGTTATAGCTTCCATCAAAGGAAGGCTCCTCAAAACAAGGCTGGGCTCCTCAAAACAAGAAGGCCAAGAAGCAGAGAAGGCCAAGAAGCAGAGAACCTGATTGCGTGCCATGTTCTATTCGAGGGAAATAATGTGGTCCAGGAGATTACATTTCCATCACAATATTACTTTAAGGCTGCTTTGTGTGGTGTTGACCAGGCATTCTGCATCCTTATGGAAGCTGTTTCTCTATTCTAGAAGTGGTTCAAGATCAAGAGAGTGAGAGAGAGACCAGAGGATGGACTGTGCTTTCATAGTTTAGTGACCATGCATCTTTGATGAGAGGGCAACTTCATTCCTTATCTTCCAGGCAGTTAATTCTGCTCCTTGTTCAGCATCTACTTTTTATATTGGACAGTTACCAGACCGATAAACAACCCCCCTCATTTCCAGAAGACTGTCCTAGCCATCTGGTATCAATGTTACGTCTTTACTTCTTGGATGAAATCTTTCTTTTTTCAGAAATTTGAAGTAATGAATGGTTCTTAAATCCTTCAAGGTAGAACAAGTCTACAGGAGATATGAAGAGTGTCCTTTCCTCTTGCAAAATGACAACTCTTAAAGAACTGCCTGAGTCACTCTAAGGGGGGTGTGTGTGTGGGGGGGTGTTCTTATGAGGCCCATTCAAACTGAAGAACCAAGTCCACACTTCACAAGGGATGTGTATGCACGTCTGCACTAATCAAGAAAAGACAGAGAGATTGCATTCTTTGTATTTCTCCAGAATAAGACATTAAATCCCTCTTAGCTCTTTGTTGGAATGGAAATAAGCACATCAGGGACAATTTATGCTACAGAGATGTTCATAAAAACATTTTCCTCATAGATTTTCTAGCAGCTCAAGGGAGATGATCATGCCTTTCTACCCAGCCTTAGTAAGGCTGCACCTGGAGTATCCAGTTCTGGGCTCCTCAGAACAAGAAGGCCAAGAAGCCCCTGGAGCAGCTCCAGCAGAGGCCTCCAATGAGGATTAAAGCACTGAAGCATCTCTCTTATGAAGAACAGCTGGGCCTGCTCAAACTTGAGACGGGACAGCTGAGAGGGGACCTTGTCAGTGTCTGACTGTATCTGAAAGGAGGGTTCAGAGGATGGAACCAGGCTCTTATCCATGGTGCCAAGCAGTAAGATGGAAAAACCTCATGGATAAAGATAAAGGCAGTTTAATAAACTTGAAAGCAGTGCCTGGGCACAGAAGCAAAGGTAAACAAAAGCTTTACTCTGTCTCCCATCAGCTACCTCCTGGGAAGCAAGCCTTGAGTAGGCAGAGCAGTTGCCCTGGAAGACAGGCATTGTAATAATGAATGCTTTTGCATCTAAATAGACATCAAGTGGTATGAAATGTTCCTTTGGACGGTGTGGGTCTGCTGTCCTGGTTGTTTCCCCTCCCAAGATCTTTCCCACCTGGAGAGACAGCACTGATTCTGTGTCATCACTGCTCAGCAGTAGCCAAAACACTGGTGTGTAATCAAGACCTTTCTAGGGACCAATGCAAAGCACAGCACTGTAAGGGCTGCTGTGGTGAAAATGAGCTCCAGCTCAATCAGATCCAGTACACTGGTAAAGGATGAACTTCATTTAAAAAGAGCTGCCTCAAAATCTGGACTAATCTGCAAAAGCTCTGTTTTTTATAGATGTGATCTCTGTCTTTAAAACTGAACTTTGTGTAGCTTTTTTATTTGACAGTGTAAATAGGATGAGGTCATTTTGATTAAAGATTCTAGTTTAAATCACAAGAAAGGTCTTTGTGACTAAAACCTTTTCTATTGTGTTAGTTATAGTCCTCCTACCTTTAAAAGGATGCTTTCTCTAAGGACATCTGTTCTTTCCCACTATCTCTTTTTTCCAACCAACTTAACAATACTCATACAGCTCATCCTTAGCTGTAGCCACAGAGAAGTCATTCAAAACATCAGAGAACAAAAGAAGCTAGTTCAGAGTCTGAGAATTTGCAACAGTTCAGTTTAGCACCACTTCATTGATATGTCTTCAAAAGAACAGTATTGTGGATGAGACAAAGTTTTAAAGTACATCTGAATCATCAGAATGAGTGCTTTTTTTTAATGGGCATTGTAGAGGCCTAGAGACTGCACACAGTCCTCTATTTCCTCCTGCTTGTTCCCCATGCTTACATGAATTAGTGTACAGCCCATAGTTGTGCTGATTTCCCAGAAGTGTGACATCTTCTCCATAATGCAGCTCTCATCATTCCCTTATATATGGGAATCGTAAATAATGTCTTCAACTGTTTCAATGATTACCCTGATGATTTTGATTTGATTACTGTATCTTTCCTGACTACATCACCCTGCATCCTTTGCTTGTCACCCATCTCTGATTTCCTCATCTGATGGTTGATCATCACCTCTTTTCTCCAACTTTCCTAGCTGAAAGCTCTCCTCAGCAAGTTGGCCAGCTGGAAAATGTGATTTTGCCACACTTGCTCAGGTGGTTCTTTCGCTTTCTAGGAGTCCTCAAATCCTCAAAAATAGTAATGAAAGCTTAATTCCTGATGATGATACCAGGTCTGCAAATAGTTGTTTACCCACAGGATCCTTCCAATCATCTTGAGCTCTTCCCTCTCACCTAGGAGGATTACAGAAAAAGAACACTGAGCCATCATGCCCTTGACCATTGCCACAAGAGTCTTGTAGTCATGGTTGGTACGCTCCACATCTTCCCTGGTAATGTCAGGACTGACCGGCATGACCATGCCAATGGAGCAATCAGGGGAACAGTCTGAGGGCTGGACAAGCCATGACAGTCTCCTGACATCATCATTCCTGGATCCCAGGTCCCATCATACAGTGGGCAGCACACTTACAAAAAAAATTATCCTCATTTTTGCTGCAGAGCCTCACATCTCTGGGCACACTGTATCCGCACTGAGTTGGAGACAGGCCGTATCCATAGTGACAGAAGATCATTAAGCTGTCTAGAAGATATGTCACCCTCAAAGGCATACTGTAAAGAAGCTCTCCTAGTCCATGAAGTGGCTTTTGCCAGTCTGAAGAGGGTGTCTGTGCTCGGAGCCGCCAGTTCCACATTCTCCGGAGGAGCTTGGAGCTGCCCCACCGAGGCCCTGGCAGCGGCGGGAACTGCAGGGGCTGCGTGAGGGGAGGCGGGGCTGCCCCAGCCGGGCACAGCCGGTTCCAGCCGGGCACAGCCGGTTCCAGCCGGACACAGCCAGTTCCACATGGATACAGCCGGTTCTGGCCGGACACAGCCGGTTCCAGCTGGACACAGCCGGTTCCAGCCGGGCACAGCCGGTTCCGGCCAGGCACAGCCGGTTCCAGCTGGACACAGCCGGTTCCAGCCTGACACAGCCAGTTCCACATGGATACAGCCGGTTCTGGCCGGACACAGCCGGTTCCAGCTGGACACAGCTGGTTCCGGCCGGGCACGGCCGATTCCGGCCGGACACAGCCGGTTCTGGCCCGACACAGCCAGGTCCAGCTGGACACAGCTGGTTCCAGCCGGATCCAACCGCCCACCGCAGGGTGCAGCTGGACGACGGCCGGGCAGGGCCACTGTGGGGTGTGCGTGTGTGCGTGCTGCAAAAAAGGTGGTGAGGAAAAACCAGATGAGAAAAACAACCGTGTGAGCGCTAATCTGAGACCCAAGGGAGACGGAGGAGCTGCTCCAGGCCCTGGAGCAGAGATTCCCCTCCACCCTGTGGGGGAGACTGAGGTTACCCAAGTGGTTCCCCTGCAGCCCATGGAAGGGACCAGGCTGTCTGTCCATGGAAGACAGCACAGGGAGCAGGTGGATGTGTTCTGAAGGAAGCTGTAGCCATGTTTATATGCTGTTCCATGCTGGAGCAGACTCCTTAAAGGAGCTGCAGCCAGCGGGGACACCATGCTGGAGCATATTAACCCTGAAACACTGGCAGAGAGGAAAAATGGGAGAGAAAAGGAGCAATGGAGAGGAGCTCATATGGACTGATCACAGTGCCCATTGTCCATTCCCCTGTGTCACTTGGGTTTGGGGGAAGGACAGAAAGGAGTCAGGAATGAAGCAGTGAAATTGAGCAGGGGGAAAAGGAGAGTGTGGGGAGGTCTTTGTTTCTCACCATCCCACTATATTTTGAAGTTGCAGTAAATTAAATTAATTATGCCTAAGCTGAGTCTCTTTTGTCTGTGATGTTAATTGTTAAATGATCCTTCCTTTGATCCATGAGTTTGTCACCTTATTTTCTCACCTCATCTTGTTGAGGAGGGAGAACGAACAGGCAGCTAGGTGGGGGTCTGTCTGCTGGCCTAAGTCAAAACACCACAATCTTTTGTTTTCCTGCAAGATGAACATATAAGCAAAGTTGTCCACATAGCAGTCACAGCTGAAAAGTCCACATAGGACAAATTATTTATTTCCAAAACTTCCTATAAAATTTCCAAATAACTATATGTGTTACATGAGCAAAACACCTTTTTTATTTTACTGTTGCATTGATGTGTGGTTGCTATTACCAATTTTTAACAGGAAGATCATTCCTAAGGAAGAATTTCTGTCTTGAATGAAGACAGGCTTTCTTGTCAGGCTTTGCTATTTGTCACAGATAGATGAACATAAAGTTGTGGAATACAGAAGAGACAATCCTAGTATATGATTATGCTGACTTAGCTATCATCCCTGGACAGATGACCAACAGGTTGCAGCATTTCAGTGTTAAAGTAGATGTGAGGTCTAGTATATCTTTTTGCTCTTGCTGTTCTGAGTGAAATAAGTAAACAAATGACCACCAGAAACTCTGATTAGGTGTACAAGGAGAGCATTCCAAAGAGATGTCTGACTTGGTATCAATAACATAAAGGACAATTTATTCTGAGGCTCACTAGAAGACCAAGAGCAAATTATATGGCTCTGAAAAATTATTTCATTTGAAATTATGGCAAAACTCTTGATGCTAAGTCACAAAAGAAGGAAAGATTAATACATAAAGAGATAAAAGACTGAATAAAATGCTGACATTATTATCAAGCGATTATGTTTTAAATTATGGTCATAAGCATATTAAGATGGGCAATAAATTATTCTGGATAAAAATAACATATTTCTTAATGAAATTTCTTTGAAATATATGTATTTCAGTGCTGATACTAAATTCTTGTGAAAATATTTCACTTATAGGCTTGCAATGTAGATAAAGTATGATTCTGGCTATATTAAAGCTAACAGTTTTCGATTTAGTAGGAATTTCTTTTCTTTCTAGTTGTCAAAGAATGAAGGGAATAGTTGGTACTCAAACAATTCTCTTAAATTTTTCATGTGACATTGTTAATTCTTTCAACAGGACATGTCAATCTCTGTATGTTTAAAATTTCCAAATTAATTTTCCTGCATGTTATCTGTCATATTCCAACAAAATTACAGAATTAATTCAGTCTGGTATTCAGTGTAATTTTATCAGAATTTCATCCAGTCATTCCTGGGTTAAAATAAAGGTTTTTTAAATCATATCTTGTATGTATGTCTTTTTTCACTTTCTCACAGTTTTGACAGAGATTGTTCCAATAGCTTAATTGTTTGTATACTAAAAAAATATACTACAGATTGTAAGAAAATCAGTTTGGAAGTGTACAGATAAACACATGAAATCAATAATAAATAAACGTGATGTTACCAATACTTCGTGTTATAGTAGTCTGAAGGTTTTTTTTTTCTGAAATGTCTTCTCTTTTCGTGTTAGGAAATGATCTGAGGGTTCACAAAATTAATAGGTATCATGACATTTTTCTGTTTTTACACAGGAAGTTTTAACATGAGAACAGTGAGAAACTTCTTCCACTGAGGCTTTCCTGAGTGAAGGAGGGACACAGCAATTTGTAAGTTTTCCAAGATATAAACAATATATTTATTTCAAGACATATGATCTTGGCAAATGACAACCTAGTGGAGAAAACCTTAACAAGTATAGACATATGGGACTATTTACGTATCCATGAGTTAATGTTAAGCCTAATGTTAATTCTATTCAAGTTTTATTGCTTTCAGTATGCTGGTTTTTTTGCTATGTTTTCATGGTGTTTTCTGTTGCAGAAAAGTAACATGAATTGTGTATATCAGGGTGACACTTCCACCTAATGCACAGCTATTCTGTTTATGTCTTTAAATGTGTTTATTCTATCTTCCTTATTTTCTGTCTGGCTGCCTGAAAAATCACAACATTTAAGATGTGCTGTTTCACCCAGTAGCAGACAGTTTAGGGTTTGAACTGCAAATCAAGACATCCAGTTTTTCTAAGCCACTCTGTGATAGAGGCCAAGAGTGGGTGCTTAGGAAATAGTATTCCTAAGTATGACTCGACATGAACATTTTTATAGAAACTTCACAAGGCTCAGTATCCATACCATTATTTTCAATACTGTTAGAAGAACATTTCTTCCAAAAACATGCTGAAAAATTTGGACTCATTTTTATTTTTTTCTTATCCAGAATTTCCTGTATCAATGAGTTAGTGTTGTGAGAAAATAGGGGGTTTTTTTTTCAGAATTCATAGTGATCTTCTGTGATCACTTCACTTACTTCCAAGTATTCTTATGTTATTTTCCACTTCTGGAGTGGTACTAAAATGTTTAAAAGCCTATGGGCATGCTCCTGACAGGAAAGAAATTTCAGCAAATGTATATCAACCTCAGTCATTATCGCTGTTCTCATTCCTCTTATGGATTTATTCTTAAGAGGAATTATTAGGGAGCCAATAGAAACTCATCCATATAAATCTTCTAGGATTTTTAAAGAGTATAATGAGCAATTTTATTTCCCTTGTTGAGACATTGTGTGGTATCTCCTTACATTCCTCCATCACCTTGTCAGAAACGGATGGATTAAACAATATCTTCTGTCTTTGTAGCTTCTAAGGGCATTGTTCAGTAAATCTCATTAACATTTGTACAGTGGCAGATGAGGACTACTACAGAAACTGAAAAGTACTAATCCAAAGTTCACTGAAGTTAATGGAAAGATTTCCATTGACTCCACTGGGTGCCATGTGGTTCATAGGCTCCAGAAAGGCAGGGACTTGACAGCATTCTTAAGTAAATTTCCTTTTATATGTTTATCATATGCTGGAGGATTTCGTTGCAAGGCTAGAATGTCTGACATCTGCTCTTGGATGCTACTCTTGAAGATACTGCATGAATGTAAATAATGGCATACTGTGAAGGCTGCTTACCTAATGGTAATACTGAAAATATAAACTGGGCTGAGACATGAATACAAAACATAATATGTTATTTAACTAATGTATTATTTTATCACAGATGCCAGACTGTTAAGGGCACAATATCTTTCCAATCTGTTCAAGTGTATTATCTGTCATCTGGAATGTTATAAGCACAGAATCAATCATCACAAGCACAACATAGCTGACATTGTAGTGTATACATGTAAATGGTTTAGCAGATGCCAGAGCTGTAAATTCACCTTGATGTTTATTGGAAATTTACAAGGCTTCTAAATGAGGAAGTAGTGGGCAGCTACAAGGAAAAAGGAAGAACACTTTTACAGTAGTTTTCTTGCTTTTCCTGTCTTGACACAGTTGAACCATCCTCTAGGGCTGGCTGTTTTTAGCTCCACAGTAGGAAAAGATATAAAAAGATATACATCTAGCATGTATCCCCAGCCCAGATTTGAACACTGAACTCACAATGCTAGTTTGTCCTTCAGGAATATACTCAGTGAGGAAGAGAAGAGATCCATTCATGAGTTAGTTATGAGCTTGGCACAAGATTTCCTAGGCTAAAGGTTACAACTTAAGGATTTAGAGGTATTTAGACACTTGCAGAATTTAAATAACTCACTTTCTGTACTTCCAGCATTTTTTTTGGGAACTAAAAGTCTTTCATCAGTTTCCTAGTAGAATATCCTGATTAACCAGCCATAAGACTGAGCAGATGTAAGAACCTTACCCGTTCTTCCCACAGTTATGCCATTGACTGGACAAAAGCAACGAAGTATAATATTAAAAAAACAGTAAGGGTATGTAAGCACACATATCTACTACCCAGTGATAATGTCCCTTTTGCCTTCTAGGATGCTGGTTTGAAACATTAAACAAAACTTTGCTTTTGACCTTTGTTGATAAATGGATCAAAAGAGGAATCCAAAGTTATTTAAAATTGCAGATGGAGAGAAACCTCCCCAGGGAAAAAGTGTTCTGCCAGCATCTGCTGGCAAGTAAAGGTAACTGCTAATCCCCAGTTGCAAAGAAGTTATGTAAGGATTTGAGGCATTTTTAACATTCCAATACGTTTTCATGGTTGAATTTTTATTCAGATTGTAAACCTGTGGCAAGAGATCTCAGTTTGCGTGTTGTCTGCAAAAACTAGGTTTGTTACCTGGTGTGCAACAAGCCAATAATTCACACTTATGTGAGACATAGATTATTTATTTCAGAGTTGTGCAAGCCCGGGTGCTTGTGGAATTCCTCAAATCAAGCACACCAACTATCAAAACATTTTACTATTTATACATTTATCAAGCAAAGGAATTAGTGTTCATTGGCTACAAGTTACTTAGTTCTCTTATTAATTAGTATTCTGTCTTCTGTTGGTTAATTATTCTCTCGCCTCTCATGCTAATTAGTCCTCATGCTCAGTGTTTCTCTTCTTTTGGGTCAGTGGGTTTCTTGTGTCAGTGGCCCCTGAGTCGGTGGTTGCAGATCTCCCCTTGCCAGAATTACCTTTTACCCAGTTGGAGCTGATTTCAGCACAGTTTCTGAGTTGGATTTATTAGTTTCTGCCTTTTTTTGGAAGTTCTGCCAGTTGTTTTTGTGGCCCATAAATGCTGCAGTCCATGACAGGGTCAAGTTTTAAAAGACTAAAATTAAGAAAATGTGAAGGAGACCTCTGTTTCTTTTCCCTGTCATGTTAGGAATTTAGTCAAGCCCCTCAGGTTTCTTTGCAAGGAAACCCTGCTGCATTTGCTGGGAAAAATGGGCAGAAGTGTAAGGTGGTAAGTATAAAAGTGAAGTGGTGATGATGGTGGTAACATCATGACTGGGGCAAGAGATAAAACTTTCCAGCAGCTGGACCTCTCCATCATAGACTACAAAACAGAATTAGGAAATATTCTAACAGTTATATAGAGAGATTAGTTATTTTGCCCATTCAAACAAAGAAAGCTTTTTTTAAATGAGGAAATATTAATTACTGAGTAACCACACAGTGTTGTTTACTTTCTCAGTTTTCTTCAGGGGGCTTGAGACATATTATTACAGCCTTGTGGGAATAGGTCACTAGAAATTCTACCTCCAAATGGTCAAAGGAAAAGATACATAATTGCAGTAGCACTATCTTGGTTTTATCCCAGCTGGCAACCAGGCACCACATAGCTGATCGCTCAGTCTGGTACCAGTGGGATGGGAAGAGAATTGGAAAAGTAAAATCTAGAAAACTCATGGGTTGAGATAAAAACACTTTAATAGAGAAAGCAAAAGCTTCACACACAGGTTAAGCAAAGATAAGAACTAATTCATCACTTCCCATCAGCCAGTGGATGTTCAGCAATCCCCAGGAAAGCCAATCTTCATCATGCATAATGATGATTTGGGGAACATCATCACTCCAAGTGTACTTCCTTTCTTCCTTGTTCTCCCAGCTTTATATATGGAGCGTGATGCCACATGGTGTGGGATATCCCTTTGGTCAGTTGGGGTCATCTGTCCAGATGACGTCTTTTAATTATCTTTAATGGGTCATGGTAGCTGGGGCAGGCTCGTAACAGCTGAAGGGCAGCAAATACGCCTGTCTTCAAGAAGGGCAAGAGTGAGTATCCACAGAATTTCAGGACAGGCCGTTTCTCTTCAGTGCCTCAGAAGGTGATGGAGTAAACACTCCTGGAAACGATTCCCAACATATGAAGGATAGAAATATAATTTGGAGCAGTCAACATGGATTTTCAAATTTCCAACCTCATAGTCTTCCAGAGTGAAATTACACTAGACTTCACTGAAGTGACAGTGGATAAAGGGAGGGCAGTGACTGGTGCCTATCTTGGCTTTATGAAGATGTTGACACTATAACCATCACACCTTAACAAAAAAAAAATTGATGAGACATAGAAGTAGACAGTAAGGAAGACTGAAAACTGCGTTGCTGGATTCAAAGGGCATGTGACTAGCAACACAAAGTTGGGCTGGACACCAGTCACTAGCAGGATACCCCACAGATGGATACTGGGCCCACTTCTGTGTTACATTCACTTTTATGATTTAAATGGTGTAGCAAACTGCACTCTGCAAGTCCACAGGCAATGTAAAACTGAGAAGAGTGGTTGGTTCCAGATGGCTATACTGCCCTTCAGGTAGACGTCATCAGGCTGGAGAAATGGACAGAACATCATGACTGAGTCTGAGTGCTGAGGCCATACTGGAGTTTTGTGTCCAGTTATGGTATCCCTAATACAAGATAAAACACAGAGATACCAGAGAGAGCCCAGTGAAGGTCCATAAAGATGATTTAGGGCTTGGAGTATCTGTCAGATGGACAGAAGAGTGTAAGAGAACTAGAACTCCTCAGCTTGGGGGAAAGAAGGCTCAGGGGGATCTTATCAATGTGAGGAAATGGAGAAATGGAAATGGAGAAATGTTCTCATTGGCACCTGCTGGCAGGACAAGAAGCAATGGGCACAACTTGAAACACAGAAAAAAATATGTTTAAATATAAGAAAAGGACTTTTTATAGTGAGAGTTAAACACTGCAACAGGTTGCCCAGAGAGGTTGTGAAGGCTTGATCCTTGGAGATATTTAAAGTCAAAGTGGACATAGTCCTGAATTACCTGCACTACTTTGAGCTAGGTGTTGGACTAGACAGTATCCACAGGTCTTTTGCAATGTCATCCATTCTGTAACTTGTTTATTCTAATTCTACCACGAGTATTTTTATCCTCTTTGGCACATGATTAAAACAAAAATTACAATGTGGAAAGAAAATGGTATGCACTGCTGATTGACAGAACATCATTGTTCTTGAGATGATGAATCTCTGGAAAGAATGGTTCTCCATCCTTTTCTCAGTCCATCAAACTGATGATATGCATAAAGATTCTATAAGTTTATGAGGTTTGGGGAAAAGGTTGTCTAAAATGCAGAATTTTATTGTACATGTTAACACATAAGGTGCTCAAACACTGTTCACAGATCTTTATAGATTACTAGTGAAAATTGAGATATGACTACAGAATTAATTAGGTAATGCTGCCCACGTTTCCATTTTCATACAGAGGAATTGGTGTAGATATGTTGCAAGTGTATACATTATGTTTTGTTAGTACACCTGGTTTTATCAAAGATGTTTAGTCTAATTAAAAAATAGGTATCATTTCATCCATTTATCTCAGATGACTTGTAGACAAAACTTTGAACATACCACTTTCAAGCAGAACTTCAGTAATCTAATTTCTTGTGATTTCTTAGCTTTGCTCTTAAGAAGGCAGGCCCTAATTTTAGTTAATGAGAATCTTTATGGTCTTTTAGAAATCTTTTTCATTAGTAGCAAATGAACATCTCCCTAGACCAGTGGTCATGCACTCTGGCTGTGTTCTGGGTACTTCTCCACAATCTAGATAAGTGCAGTGTCATAATTTAGAACAGATATTTCCCTACCCAAATTGTCACCAGATTCCAGGGAATGCTTCTGATGTGTGGTATGATATTCAGTTAGCAAGATATATCAAAAGCAAGGCCTTTGTTGACTGCTGATTAATGGATAATATTTCTTTTGAGAATGACAGTCCTATGTCCATATATAAATGGAAAGATACCCAGTCTGAGGGTCTGTGCACCCCAATAAGGCAGCTTGGTATCGGCAATGAGAAAGTGCCTGAAGTTGGACTCAGAACATAATGCCTGGAAGTCTGGACCTCCGAATACTCACCCATATGTAGAGCTGGTCTTTGTAGCTGTCATGACAGCAGGCAATCTGGGGATGGACAAACAGGAAACCATTGAGGTGCTCACATACCTTTTGCAAGACACCTGGGACAAGCGGGAACTTTGAGCCTTTCTAGTGAGTCCAAGACATCTGGAGAAATCATGGGATTTCATCCTGGGATGGTCACACCCTGTCCTGTTCACTCAGCTCTCTAATCTGTGCACAAAAACATTGTGCCCTGATAAAAACATAATCGCATGGTTTAGCTACTTTTCTCTATCCTCCACTGACCTGGACGTGACCTGAGCCTTGGCCTCACCCATCCAGTCCCTCTTCCAGGTCTTGCTCTCTTTCCACATCTGTACTACTCCCCCATGGCCAGTCATACTGGTACTGCTGTGTTCTTACCTTTATCTGATATTCTGTGTGCTGCTGCCATATCTCATTAGTTCATTTAGCTTCTACCAGCCCAAAAGTGATGTCGTTTGTGTTTTACCTTTTTTCTTTTGTATGTTCTCCGTATTCTTTACATGTATATTTGTAACTCTGTCACCTATTTTATTAGTAGCTACTTTTCCATCGCCTTAGGGAACTAAGCAGAATGACAAAACAAATTCCAGAGCTTCAAGCCCTGGGAGGCACAAGGCCCCATGCTGTCTTGGTTCTTTCTGGGAACCAAGGCTGAGAACAGCTCTTCGAGATATATTCTCATGGACAAAGTGCAATAAGTGCCAAGGGGAGACTCCAGAGAAGAGGCTTGACCTGGGGGGAAATTGCATCACCACTTGTCCTCCTAATTGGTGCTTTTTTATCAATTATGCTAATTTCCAAAAAACCTATAAAAATGTACTCACCCCTGGGGGGGGGGGATGTGGGCTTTTGCAGGCATCTTTCCATAGCTGCTCCTGAAGGCCTTCATTAAAGATCCTCTTTTATATTACCTCCTTACTAAAATTATCTTGAGTTTCATCTCCAGGTTGGGAAAAAGGCAACAAAAGCATCATATCTAAATCTGGAGTTCCAGAAAGAAATCCCCGGTCATGCTTGTCTGTCATGTAAAAAGGGGAAATTTCCTTGACCCTCAGTGTTTAATTTGTCTGTCAGCACCCCAGGGAAGCCGAGCCCCTTGTGCCTGACCAGTCTGTCAGAGTCCCATTATGGGGACCCTTCACTGAGCAGTCCTGCTGGATGGAAGGGCAGGACTGACTTGTTCAGGGAAATGCACCAGCAGCAAAAGGAAGACCCCTCAGCAGGTGCTCCTCTTTACTCCAGTATCTTCCCTGCTGCTGGGGGCTGCCAGCCCATGTGAAGGTCTCATATCAACAGTTTAAAGAATATCACTCTTTATTAATTTAAAATTGTGATAGTTTAAAGTTAAAGGATTTCTGGTGAGGTGATAGTATCTGACTGCAAAAATGTATTCAGAGCAGTACATTACAAGCTCTAATCCCCAATAATATGTTCAGTGTGCACAGAGTGTGATTGTTCCACAAGTGTCCCTGCAGAGGAGAAGACAGGTTCAGTGCATTGACTGAACCCAGCAGTTAAAATGGAGTCTTCCCTGACTTTCCCCCCTTCTCAACTTGATTTTATGCTAATTCTCTATGTTTAGGTGGAGCTTGAGTGACTCTAGTCATACATGTCTTTGTTACTGATTGGTGTAAGATTTTCTTGCTTTGCTTTTAAAGATACAAAAAAGGAATTTTGAGCACACGCCCAGTGAGGGGTGGCTGTGCCATGGAGGTGAGTAACTTTGGGATGGAGTCTGGGTTGATATTACAATGAGGGTACAGCGAACCAAGTTCAGCTGAGGAGAGAGATTTCGCCACAGCTGTTGGCTCAGCAGCAGGACATCTCCTCCCCTATCTGCCCCGGCTGACAGGTGTTCTGTGCTTTATCAGCTGCAAGGAACCATCAGGTTCCTTTCCCTTCAGGGATTTCAACAGAGCCTGGCCACCGTGTCTCCACTCTGCTCCACCCTCTAGTCCATCCCCTTGGCAGGTGTGTGTGCATGGGGAGTGGAATAGGTTTCGAGCATGCCAACTGCATTCCAGACAGGGAGCAGTGACTGTATTTTACCCCAAAATTCCTGTACCATTATAACTTCTGTTAGGATGCAAATATAACTCCTCAGTGTCCTCTAATTAACCCCTAGCCATCTTTCCACACTTGTTCTTTCCCCCTTTTTCTACCACAATCTTAGCTCATCTTCTCGCAAAGTCCTATGCTCAGGTCAAGCCAGTTTTGGAAGCTGAAGTATTCCAAGTTCATCATTAATGAAATAAAAGGCAGACATTTAAAAGTTCATCACAGCCCATATGGAAGTTGTTTCTTGGAAAATTTAAAACATTGGTTTTTTTCTCTAGAAACAGGAGGTTTTCTGAGATGGAAAAGCTGACTATTTTACAGCATTTTGTAGAAAGTAATTATAATTATTACCTACTTTCTACTTCAAACACTGGAAATCAAGATTTTAGGGATCTGAGTTTCAAAGAAGATACTTAAAAAAATGTTGAAGAACCCAAGTAAGTGAACAGACAAGGCCAAAATGTTATAGTAGTGTTATTAATTGTATCAGGATAAAGAAACTTAGCAAGTTTTCTCCTGAAGCTTTCTTACTCAGTCTGAGTCTTTGTGATGGTGCAGAAGACAAAGTACCTAAGAGACTAATCAATCTAAATAGTAACCCTGGATTCCTGTGGCAATCAAATGAAGGTAAAACTAATGTAAAATCACTATAGAATCCCTTCCTTTTTTGTAACTATCTTAAATTTTCTAAGAAAATTTATGCGCGAGGCAATTTCCTTGCAAGAATTTTTGACTGTCTTTAAGTACAAGTGCATAACACACTGAATGTGGGGAGAAAAGGTCTCATGCTGCTGTAAATACCTGGTCTTCTCTGCCAGATTTCAAGATGAATTTTGTTAGATAATTTTTAAACAGTAGTCAGATAGGAATGTCACTGTCTCTCCCTCCTGTGTGATATGTATGCAAAGTGACAGTTGTGGGCACAATTTAAGGTTTAAATGGCAACTGCCAGGTGTTGACCAGTTTATAACTTTACTAAGATATATTTCCTTAATTGTATATTTTTTATATGGTAGATTTTTAATCAGAATATAAAATCCATGCCCATATCAAGCATGGCTAATTGTGGTCTTATAATAGTGCCCTAAATACAGAAACTCCTAAAGATCTTTGTTTCCTAACTTCTGAACAACTTTCACCTACTGTCTGAAGTCACCCAACATGATCTTTTATATGCATCATACATGAAGGAAGAAAAAGCCTGTCAGTCATGCAGTATCTCATGCATGATCAGAAACTCACCTGGGATTTCCTAGTGTATTCTTCAGCTGTTCTCTAAAGAGCATTCATTTTAATTTGCCAGCCTACTTAAACACAAAGATGGCCATGAAGATTAAACTTCTGTCTTAAAAGAATGATTCAGTAACATAATGATATGAAGCTGTATGTAATTCTTAACCTGCGTCATGGTTCCTGTGGAGTGATAAAAGCATCAGGCTGTTGTTGCATGTTGAATGAATTTCAGCTGTATTTGCTGTAATACTGAAAGACAAGTCACACACTATTAATGAGAGACTTAGAGTAACATAGCTCTGTTGGTATCTCATTTAAAAACATCTGTGTCTGTTAAAATAAAAACTGCTCTTTATTTTTCATTTACTTACTCTGTGTGAGTCTGCCTTGTCAGTCTCTCTAACAAGACACCTACCAAAAAACATTCAACAAAGAGAAAAAAGAAATCTATGTTTTAGTCAAAAGAAAAATGATCAAGTCTCAGGATAACACAATGATTTTAACTTGGGGCTTAATCTAAGTAGCATATGGCTTTTGTTCTGTGTGCCATTGGTCCATATTTTTGCATACACAAAAATATATTTCCATTGACAAAATCAAGCATGAATCTATAATTTAACAGCCTGCATTTGTATGGGTATCCAAGTTAAGAATCTAGTAGTGCTGAGCCAATAAGAATCATACTGCTTGAAACATTTTATTTGGAGATTCAATGCTCTCAACAGATTGTATTATTATATTCTACTCCCTGACCTATATACAAATAAGAAGAAAGACAAAGACAGGAAATGGATATTGTGAATTTTAGCATGTAGGTGCTATACATGGTACGTGTATATTTGATCAGTAACATCATTAGGGAAATAATGTACTCTTAGAATGTCTTTGTGGAAAAGTATTGTGTTGATTAGACTAGATCTCAAATTGCGCTGCATTTCATTTAATCAATGATTTTCCAACAGTAAAGATACAACCCTAAACCATGTATCTCTTGAAAACAAAATTTGTTGACTTCAGGTCTCTATGTCAGATTTTGAGAAAAGGATCAAGAGTTCATATTTTTCCAAACTTGGCATGTCTAGGTGCACATTTCAACAGAACACTTTGGGGGGACTTTAATTTGTATGATTTGCTCTTTTAATTTAGAAAAACAATACAAAATAAAATAGTTTATCCATGGGTTGCATGAGATAAGGCCAATTCTCAAAAAGTCAGGGCCAATTTACTGCAATTTGGAGAATAAAGTAGTGGGAGTTACTATGTAACAGATCCAACTGAGTGTGAGACAGCAAAACTTACTTATAGTTTTTGTTTCAGAGTCCTGAAAATTAATCCTCATCCTCATTTAGGAGACATTCATGTAATAGCATAAAGCCTCTTAGTCCTTAGGGAAGTGCCATGGACAGTGCTTCCCATTACATCAGAGACTGAGCTGTCTGTACACTGAAATCAATACAGCCAAGAAGTTGATTTGGTATATCCCCTTTCTCAGCTGTGATTCATCATTGCAAGTCATTTTGCTTTCAAAGACTTTTTTTTTTTCCCCTAGTCTGACTGTCCTGAGCAACCAAAAATACATGTTAGGAAAACAGCGCTATCAGATTGTTTTTCCACTGAGAAGCCAAGACCTGTTTACCTCTTTCCTTTTGAAAATGGTCTACAGAAACTTGAGAAAATAAATTAAAACCATCAGGATATGTCCCCCTTTTTTTCAACTACTGCTAAGAGTGTTAGCAGTTTACTCACAATGTAGCAGAGAAATTTGGAGAAATAATGGCCAAATGATGAATATGAGAGCTGGACAAAAGAAAAATCTTGCCACAAAACCAGTGATATGGATCTTGTCTAATTCCAGCAATGTAAGAATTAGGCTTCTGAACTATTGTATTGGTCTATGATTTCTCTGCAGTCAGAACAGACAAAGAATCACCTCATGGAGGTAGGAGGTGGTTCAACTGTTGATATTTAGTGATAGTGTTCAAAATTCAACTCCAGATTACACTACCAGATACCTATTTTATGGTGAGCTAGTAACTTCTAATTTTGATTGATTCTGTTGACTAATAGTCCATTGAATATAAGGAAAATTTAATAAACAGCATGCCTACAGACAGGTGCATGTAAACACCTGCATCTGGGTGTCTTGATTCTGAACTGAATTCCTTCAAGGCTGGCTAGCAGGTAGAGAGAATCTCTGCAGAGACCTCCATTGTCAACCATCTGTTGTATGCTGCCACCTACACACTCTTAATTCACCATAGACGTAAGACAGATGTATTATTTTAAGTTTCAGAGAAAGAAGTTTAATCTACTGCACTTTAAACACATTTGAGATGGGTTAGTAATGCACATAGGGTTGGGTACCTCATTGCAATAGATTCACTCCCATCCATCAAACCATGTCCTCAGCTGGAAGGGACTTTAAAGATCATCCAGTTCCAGCCCCAATCCCTCTGCCTTGAGCAGGGACACCTTCCACTACATCAGGTTATTCAGAGCTCCATCCAACCTGGCCTTGAACACCTCCAGGGATGGGGCATCCACAGCTTCTCTGGGCAACTTGTTCCAGTGTCTCACCACCCTCAAAATCAAGAGTATTTTCCTAGTATCTAAATTAAACCTTCTGTCTCTTATTTTAAAGCCATTCCCCTTTGTCCTTCCACAACACATCCTTGTGAAAAGCCCCATTCCATTTTTCTTGCAGGCTCCCTTCAGGTACAGGAAGGCTGCAATTAATTCACCTCTAAACCATCTCTTTTTCAGGCTGAACAATCCCAATTCTCTCAGCCTTTCCTCACAGCAGAGCTGCTCCATCCCTCTGATCATCTTTGCAGCCTCCTCTGGACTCACTCCAACAGGTCCATCCTGTGCTGGTACCCCAGGGCTGGATGCAGCCCTGCAGGTGGGGTCTCAGCAGAGCAGAGCAGAGCAGAGGGGCAGAATCCCCTCCCCACACTGCTCTGGATGCAGCCCAGGGCACGTTTGGCTCTGCAGGCTGTGAGGGCACATGGCTGGGTCATGTCCAGCCTCTCACCCCCTCACAGCCCCAAGTCCTTCTCAGCAGGGCTGCTCTGGATCTGCTCATCCCCAGCCTGTGTTGATACTGGGGCTCACCCCTACCCATGCACAGCACCCTGCACTTGGTCTTGTTAAACCTCAAGAGATTCCCATGGGCCACTTCTCCAGCTTGTCCAGGTCCCTCTGGATGGCCTTCAAGAGCATCACTGCACCACAGCTTGGTGGCATCTGCAAATTTGCTGAGGGTGCACCTTTGTCTATGTCATTAATGAAGATATTAAATAATAATATTGGTTCCAATAGGAACCCCTTTTCACTGATGTGCACTTGCATTCTGAGCCTTTGACCCCTACCCTCTGGATGTGACTGCCCAATCACTTTCTTATTTATCTAGCAGTCTATCCATCAAATCCATCTCTCTCTAATTTAGAGAGAAGCATGTTTTGAGGACTAAGTCTTTACATAAGTTCAGATAAATGATATCTGTAGCTCTTGCTTTGTCCAGTTATGTGGTCACTCCACTGAAGGAAGGCCACTGGGATGGTCAGGCAGGACTTGCCTTTGGTGAAGCCGTGCTGGCTACTTCAAATCATGTCCTTCATGTGCCTTAGCATAGCTTCAAGCAATAATCTTGAGTTAGAGCTGATTTTTATTCATCAGGTCTTAATTTAAGTACCTAAACCAGAGCTGGCCTTCCCTGAGTGGGAAGATACCAAAACCTGTCCATTTAATCTCTTTCTCCTTGCTGCCAGAAATGCAAAACTTTTCTACTTTGAATTATTTAATTACTATTTTTTTAGCAGAAAGGAAGGGTGAAAAGGAAAAAATGAATCATTATTCCAGTGATCAGACAAGTTATTTGAACTATGAGAGAATTTTTTCATCCTTGCTTCACTATTCTGGTGATTTAATTCAAGAAAGATGGTTTAAAAGAAAGCATCTACATAAGGCAGAGCTTTTGAGGTTCTAATGCTTGATTCTATATGCCTCAAGTTTAACTAATATTTAGTGCATAGTCTCAGTAACCAGTAGATCTGCAGAGCACAGCACTTTGTGTTACCATCACTCCCACAGAGGACAGCTGTATTTGTGGAGCATTAATCTTGAGGAAACCTGCCCTTGCTTTTATCTCCTGTTAAGTTGCTTTAACTTGCACACCTGTGCACGTCTGCTCAGTGGCTGGTTTGACACACAAATCTGCACCTGAATACATCCAGTATGCTCATGGCCTTCACTGTTCTGGTCATATTGCCTTCCCAAAACCTCAGAAGACTCCCTTTGAGTGCTCAGAGTGCTGCAGATGGATGTGGGCCTCCACTTCTCTGTTGTATGTGTTGGCTCCATGAGGATAGCTCAGATAATCTTCAGCATCTCTGTAGGCACCTGAATCATTCCTGAAATACCTAAAAGCTGTTCTTCTAAATCTAGGATAATAATCCTTTCTATAGTCAGTGAAGAGAAAAATATACTTAGAGAGAGTGACTCAGGTAACTAACTCAGACACCTATTTTATGATGCTTTGAGTCATTTGGTGAAGATACTTCTTATACACCATTAAATATAAAGGGAGTAACTGAGTTGGACTTAAACATCTAACTTTTTAGGCACAGATTTTAGGTGAAATGAATCTTTTTTGTGCTCAAAACAAACACTTTAACTTAGCATCATAGTGTAAATATATGTTGGCTTTTATTTTCTGAAACCCACCAAAGATGAGCCTAGTTTTCCGACTGACTTTAATAGCTATTGAGTCAATCTGAAGAGACTGAAAACTTTGGGGGATGGTGGGAATTCTGAGAAATGAAAAAAGGTTTTGTAAATGAAACCCCTCCTCCTCACAAGAAAAGAAAAGAAAAGAAAAGAAAAAAAAAGAAAAGAAAAGAAAAGAAAAGAAAAGAAAAGAAAAGAAAAGAAAAGAAAAGAAAAGAAAAGAAAAGAAAAAAGAAAAGAAAAGAAAAAAGAAAAGAAAAGAAAAAAGAAAAGAAAAAAGAAAAGAAAAGAAAAGAAAAGAAAAGAAAAGAAAAGAAAAGAGAAGAAAAGAAAAGAGAAGAAAAGAAAAGAAAAGAAAAGAAAAGAAAAGAAAAGAAAAGAAAAGAAAAGAAAAGAAAAGAAAAGAAAAGAAAAGAAAAGAAAAGAAAAGAAAAGAAAAGAAAAGAAAAGAAAGCTAAAACACCAAAAAAGAAAACATTGAAAGTAAAAGGTATTTGTACAGAAATTGTTTGGGTTTAGAGCCATAAATTTCATCATTCTTGAACAGAAAATAAAATGTTTGTTTCTTCTAAAATCTTACTATGTTTGATACTGTGCTATCAGCAAGAGACTGAAAAAGTAATTGACAGCGCACATCTATACTCTAGAAGCAGAAGTGTGTAGAGGAAAAATCAGGTCATGATTCCACAGGAGAGTGTGTAAGAATGAGCTCTAACTAACTAATGTAAAGTCTGCTCAGATGTTTCTGGTCTATGCTGAGATGAGTTACCCATAGAAGAGGCAAAAGAGAGACTTGAATTTTGTCTATGAGTAGCTACATAAGGAACAGAAAACTGTTCCTTGAAAACTTCCCAAATCTAGTAAGCAGCATTATAACAAACTCTAAGATTAAAGCCTGAAGTGAGTAAAATTTGGATTACGATGTAAGACATGAATGAATTAGGCACAAGAAAACATTTAGATAAAGAAAAGATGAAAATTCAGGTAAACTCGGTGCCAGATATCAGAGATCACAGAGATCATAGTGGATTTCTCCATCTTGGACAATTGATATCTAGAAATTGCATGATGACTTAAACAGAACAGGACCATTGCTGATCCTGGTAGAAAACATGGCTTTTTCTCTGTGGAACTTGGTGATGATCAAAGATTTATCCCCAATGACAAGAGTTAGCAATCCAAAATAAAATTATATAGCTTTAATATTTCTTCACACCTCTCTGAGAATTAAAATTCCCACACTTGTTATTGTAGTAAATTAAAGTAGTGGTGTCCTCTCTCCTCAGTTTTCTTGTAGATGAAAAGCAATTCTTGTTCAAAGCCAAAAAAGCTGGAATTTTTAAGTGCATGTTAGATTCTGGTATACTGGGTATCTCCAGCAGCTCACTCTAACCTGATGTAGGATCATTCTGCTCAGGTGACTCTTTGATTGCTTGTCTGCTAGCAGGAAAAGTCTTCTCCACTTCAGATGTACTCTGATTCTGTCACCTGCCTTTATTTTTATATCAAGTCTTGACAAAAACTGGAACAAAATAAAACCTCTTCAGAGCCTGTGTATTAGAAATCCTTAGCTCTTTTTGTGGCCATGCACTTCAGCCTTGTTGCAACTGGAAGAGGCCATGTGCCTTCTATGGCCTCATGGATCTATGTGGCTTTGTTGTAGCAAGTGACACTGCTGATATGAGAGAAAAACTTCATTAGAAGAAAGGATTTGTGGGAAACATCCTGGAAATTCAGCTTAAAATTGTTTGCTATTTTGTTCACTACTCAACTGGATGTTTTCCATGACTGAGCAGACAGGGTTTATTAGCATACTTTGAAAAATGCCATGAAGATGCATTGCGTTGTAGATGTAATTCTTTACCTCACGATATCTACTCAATTCAGAGGGTCAGTGCATACTAACTGTTGGAAAAAAAATTGGATATGTGGTTTTTAGGTAAAGATATTTTTGGACATTACAGATAGGGATTACACAGTCTGAGGATTTTACTTACATAGCCACAATACAGAACAAATGAGAAGAGACAAAAAAAATTGATGTAGGTTTTATTTACTCAACAGATTTACTGAGAGAAAGCACTAAGCAGGAATTTCTTAGCATATGTGAATGGACTTGGGTAAAATTCTATATTTAAAGTACTTTAATGGTAGTATATGGACAACTATGTGTTTTTACCAACTTAGTCTGAACACAGATTATTTTCCAATTTTCCACCACTTTACATAGAAAAAAAGATAAGATGAATCACAAATCATCCCTTTGATATTAAGGGATGAGACTATATTTTGGAAGATATGCAAATCTAAAGTAATAAAAACAAGCAATAAAGTAATACAGTCGTCTTCATTAACACTAGGCAATAGCAGATTACTCATCTTTATGCAGGCTAGCACATGAGGTGAGTGAAGCATGTGCTTTGTTAACAAGTCTCAGTAATATGTTCTGAAAGCAAAGAATCAGTAAGGACCAGAAAACTGGTTCAATTCAAGATTAGCATAAGTTAGCCTGTTTATTAATCTTTTCTGTTTATGCAGGTAAATGAAAGTGCACGGGTGCACATAGATTTGCAGTATTTGTAGTGCAAATAGAATATTATTACAATCTCATTCTCCAGATATTTCTGAAAAAAAAATGGAAAAAATTGTTAATCCACAAGTTTCTTACTGAAGAGATTTTACTGATCACTGTCTGTATAATTAATAAAGATATTGAACAGTACTGGTGCAGATGTGGAGATACACCACTTGATACTGTTTTGTATTTGGACATTAAATCACTGACTGCAGCTCTTTGTGTGCATCCATCCAGCTTGTCCCTTATCTATCAAATATATCATCCTTCAAATCCATCTCTCCTGTTAGAGACAAGGATGTTGAGTGAGACCATGCCAAAGCCTTTACAGAGGCTCAGTTGCCCTTAGCCACTCATGCAGATGCTCCCACCACAGAGGCCACATTTAGTCAGTCCTGGGCATCTTATTCAGGTGACCCAACTTTGAGCTGGAAGCAGGACTAGGCAATCTCCAGAGATGCCATCCAAACTTAACAGTTTTGTGGTTTTTGACTATGCTTGGAATTTTGGGGAGTGTCAAATTAAAGAGCAGCATTATTTCACGAATGTCTTTTTTTTTTTCAATCGAGATGTTAAATTGTAAAAGTGCCTAAACAAATATGTCATCCACAAAGTTGAGAACTGTAAATATATTTATTGATTATTATTTGTGGTAGGCTGCTGAATGTATGAGTGAAAAAATCTTTGTTTTAAATATGGATTATTGACGCAGTGTGACTGAAGAACCAAAAATATGTCATTTACTTCCATGTAGAGAAAACCAAGATGTTTGGTGAGGCTCTCTATCAACAGCAATGCTGTGAATTGGAAAAATCTAAATGTATTCTCACCACTTGCCCAGTTGGTTATCATCTCCCAGAAACTGTTATGGTTATTAAAAAATTGATGTTGTAAATCAGGATAGGCCAGATTAGTGTGAAAAATCTAATCTAACAGCCATTGATCTCACTAAAACTTTCTCTAAATGGTGAGTTTTCCTTCTTCCATATGCAGACAACCCTTTGGACTGAGTTTTGAGATTATAAGAAAAAACTGGTAAGCTGAATTTAGGTTATCAATTTTTTTTCAATCAGCTGCTTTATTTCACTAGTGGTCAGCTTTCAAAAAGGAGTCAAACACAATTTGATATGAATATGTTAGATCTAACTGTCAAAGAATCATCTCTGTTCTTTATTAACAAGAGCTGCTTCAATTACAGATTATCTCAGTTAGTAAAATGGATGGTTTTTATTCAGCACTTTGTCTCACAAAATGAAGATCCCATCCTGTGCTACCATTACCTTTTCATAGTGTTGGATTTCCAAGTAACACATGTGGTTAGTATCCAGTATAAAGCATAAATTTAGCAAATGTTGAGAGAGAATAGAATTTTAAATTATAACTTTATTAATCAGTAAGAAGATTGTTAAGAGAACAATTTAGCCATGTAGAAGCAGAATAGCAAAACCCTGGTACTCCTTTAGCAGAAGTTTAAAGCAGACCTTAACACTTTTAAAGTTTGTAGTGCCTCTGGGACTAATAGGCCTAGACTTACCTCTCCTAATTTCAGCTGCTTAACTGAGGAACTTTGCTGTTCAATGAAGAGAGGAAATGACAGATATTTTCAGAAGGCAGTTCACTCTGATGTGTGTTCTTAGATAAGACTGAATTACTGTAGACACCTATTTCTTTTCATCACTGAAAGCCCCAGGTGATTAGATAACTCAGTCATCTGATAACAGTCGTCTTAGCTGAGTGTATAAATGTAAGGAATCTAATGTGCCTCTAAATTTGGGTTAGCTGTGCAGGTGAATTTTCACTGCAACTGAGTTGTTCCTCAAGTTTTACCAATGAAGGCTCTGAAACAAATGCCATCAGTGTGGATTTTTACCTATCTATCTTTGGGATGCCAATCTCAGTGGGTCTAGAAAAGGAGAAGAGTCCCAGCCCCAAACCCTTCCTCCTGCCAAAATGATTTAAGAAAAGAACAGGGAATGCCTTACAAATCAATTTGTGCTCCTTCAAGTGTCCAGAAGTACTTTCTTCATGGCTCTAAGGACTGATGCAGCTCTACTTTTTCTTTATTTTCTTCCCTGACAAAATGCCACAATTCTTTCTTGTTGCTGGAGATAGACAGAAAATACTTTTTCCCATGCTGTAAAAATAAAAAAAATTAAAAATATATGTCCATTGTGAATTACAACTCTGAAAACAACTATTGTTCTCTGCTTTGAAAAGACTGCTACTCTAATTTGCTTGTATTTAAAACCTGGAAGGGATATCAAACAGAGAAGCTATGTTTTTACCTGGTATACCCCTCCTTTTTTTTTTTTTTTCCCTTTGGTTTGGGTTTGTTTGTTTATTTATTTGTTTGTTTTTTCCAAAATTCTATCCTTAAGTTAATCCCTCAATGGATTGGACTGGGCTGCTAACTATGCTGATCTCTAATTTTTGCTATTGGCACTTTCAACACAAAGATGAAGTCTATTGTTGTTTTGTCTATATCCTGATATTGCCACTACTGTCAGTATGGTAAACTTGTACTGCACAGCAATGCAGAACAAGAATAAAGAACAGAAAAAATAAGTTCAGTTGAATTTCAGAATTTTCTAGTGCATCATTTAAATGATTCAGTTCTTGTGTTGTTTTTAAGCTTATTTTCTCCAAAACATTCAGCAGTTCACTGGTTGAAAGCTATCTCTTGCATCTATAAAATTTCATGTACTTGATTCCCAGCTGTTTCAGCAATCTTAAATCACTATTCATTCTTGAAAATTCAGACCATGCTTCAACATTTTTAGTTCTGTAACTTGTTATTGGCAAAGAGAGGTGAGAGTTGGAGAAGTATGCAATCAGCTGAATAACCAAAATGGGAATCAACAACAGTAAGATTTGCATAGATGTTGTGTTACCTGATAACAGAGATGAAGATAATATGTAATAAATAAATAAAATTAACTTCAAAGTCAAAATTACACATTGAAATGTTGTACATAATTCAGTAGTTTTTTTCAGAATTTTTAGGTTTTTGAGAGTTTTATTAAAATCTTGCTTCAACAGGCTGTATACACTTTAAAAAAATGTAGCCTTCTGTTGAGAAGGAAGACAGCAAAAAGACATGAGACCTGAATAGCTTTAACAATCCTTCCTTACCCAAAATTATTTAAATTACTGTGGAGTCATGCTCTCAAAGAGAATGGGGTGTATTTTGGAGAAGGAAGGTTACTGACACTATTTTTTTCTCCAGAAGTTTATTCATTCTGATGTAGTGACTACAGATATGCAGAGCAGTTGGCAAAACATCTCTACCAGGAGCTGAAGGGCCAATGGGCTGCAGCCTAAGAACATTTGAAAATGCTCACAGAATTACCTGCAAAGTGTTCATGTGACACAAACAATTGCTTCTGTCAATTCCACCAGCTTTCTGATGTTTTATACAGATGATATGCTTTCATTTCATAAATTTACAGTTTCATCCACATTCTGAGTCACTCAGAAGTTCTGGATAGATATGGTAGAAGAGATACAATGCTAAATATGCTTTGTAGACCATGTCTCCTCTTCAATCTTCCTGCTAGATTTTCATGCCTATTTAGAAAAGAGGGAAATAGATCAGGAAAAAAATAATAGGAAATGTGTCAGAGTAGTATGCTGCAGAAAAAGAGCAACAGCATAGAAGGAAGGCTTTTTGTGATTATCAGCAAAGAGGGAATACTGTTTGCTGATAGCAGAAACATCCCTTTTATTAATTCAAAACAGAATATTAAACTTTTGATCATCTAATGAACAGAATCCCTATCAAAGGTCTTGTCTTGATGGACCTTGTCTTTCTGTATTGGAAGTTTTCAGCCAGAATGAGTGCAGAGCTATGTTTCTAATAAATCAGAAATAACTTAAGACATATGATTTGCCTGTTATGCCCTCCACTGAGTACTGACAGATGCAGCCATACTGGGATGGACCTGTCTTATTCTAGTGCTGGACAGATTTCAAGCAAATTGCCTTCTCTTTGACTTTTTGAAACTTAGTGAAGCTATGAACATCTCTTGGCTTTTCTGATTTTAAATCAGTATTTTGTTAGCATATTTTAACCAAAATCATGGATAATTTTTAATTTTTTAGTCTTGTTTTTCTTGCTCATACTTTCTGGAAGAGACCTGTTATTTTTCAACAGTGAAATCTTTCTCCAGATTTGGAAGTGACTTCTTTCTCATTTCTATATACAAGTTCACGAGGTATCATGTAGAAAATGTGCATAAATAAGAGTGTTACAAAATGGCAAAAGGTGTAGGTGAAGAACTTTTAAGGAACTAATTTTTTTAAAACTCCCTTTATTTCTTTTGCCTCATGCTATTTCATTTTATTTACACAGAAAAAGAATTATCACACTAGGAGCAAGGGCCCTCCAAATGAAGGGCAAGTAAGGAATGAAGAATTAAACTGTCCACCAAGTAGAATAGATTTGCTGATCAGTGAGTCAAAGAACCTTGCCTTTACCTCCTGAAGAACATATGGAAAAAAGCCTCAATTCATTCCCAATCTTTAACTGTTGGTGGTATCATTGTTTTTCTTTCTGCATCATCTGCTTCCAATCATCTATAACCTTAGGTCATCTAGGAGGTCAAACAGAAACAGAACTTCACTTCTAAGATTTAAATATCTATGGTTTGGTCTTTACCACTGAAACCAACTGTAGCTTTGCTTTTTAACTTGGACAAACTACCTTCTTTGGTAGAAAGCTGTCAACTGCATTTCTGGTATCAGTAGTTATATGGGTATGGCTCAGTGGAAACTTGAAATAATGATATTTCAGTTTTTTATTCTTTTGCTGCACCTATTTGATGATCACATTTGGTTAATTTAGACTATGGTCCAGATCCTCAAGTGGAATATGAACCAACAAATACAAAGACCAAACCTCAGAACTGATTCTACATTTCCAATCTAAAGGGCTTAAAGGCTGCTAGTATTTCAGCTTTCACTAGTCATTCTTCCACACCAAACAAAGAAACTAGATTTGCCATCTTCTAGCTTCTAGACACAGCTGAAATAAATGAGAAAGAACAAATGTGTGGTGGCTAAGGACCATTTTTCTCCATTTGTTTTCATGCGTCAAAACCGAATGAGTACTCTGCAATTTACAGCTGAATCAGGAGGAGAAATCAGAGGGAAGACACATTCTGCTGAAGCTCTAGGTTGCATCAACAGCTGAATGAGAATTTAAACCAGTTCTCAAAATAAGTAGAGACCTAAAATCAGCATAGTTTTGGCATGAAAAATAAAAGGGTGTTTCTTTGCTGCAAATTGTTACAGATACAGCAGCTCACCTGGGAAAAAATCCAAACTATTTTCTGCACATCATTTACAAAAAGTAGATGCTCATGGTTCACCAGGTTATTGCAAAGATGCTTGAAGATGTGGTCAAGAAGTCATTTAATAGGTGTACTCCACTTATGGAGTGGGTTTAGAAAGATCCTCTGTCCACTGTCTGAGAAGACCATGTACATGATGGCTCTGAGCTGATCATAAATTAGGCACTTTAATACTAAAGCTCTGCTAATGGGAGCAGAAGAGTTGTGTGTGCATGTCCAAAGAAGCCACTGAATTTTTCCATTGAGGGGCTTGAAATGGACCCATGGAAGTGAATTCCTGAGTCTGACCATTCACTAACGGAAAGAAATTAGTCCAAGTCACAAGAAAATATTACCATGAGTTAAGTGTGTCAACAGGACATCTATTCAATGGATACTTGTGTCAGTACAAAAAGAATCAAAGGAAAAAGTTTATTGTCAAAATTAATTTTGGGCTATGTGCTTCATACATTGTGTTTTGCTCATTCCTGGCTGCTTGTGCTCTCTTTCACCCCAATATAAATGCTTTGGGTTTGTTTTATTTTTGTTTGCTTTATTATATGCACAAAAATGTAAACTCCTTGAAAAGAGGAAAGTATGGACTACCTTTGGCCTTGAGAGGAAGGGTTTCATTTTCCCAGGTGCTTGAATGAATACTCATCTGGTTTTGTTTTGTAATTTTACAAAGAACTCACAGATTTTGAACCTGACCCTTCATCCTGCTGACAAAACTTGGCAGAATTGTTCCAGTGATATAATACAGAAATGCAATGCTGAGTCGTACCTCCCCCTGTGATGTAATGCACCTACAGTGACCTTACAGAAAGTGACTCACAATATCAATTTGTCATAGATGTAGAGAAAAAAAGGATTGCTTTTATCTGAATGAAAGTAGAGGCAAATCATTACACTGCAAGTGCAGCCATCTTCCTGAATCCAACAGGACAACAAAAATTATACTGCTAGCTTTGCTTTACCAACCGGGAAGATTCTGTCATTTTATTTCATTTGTAGCAACGGATGTGTTTTAAGCAGGTTATTTGGGATGTTGTTGTCATGGTTTAGTCCCAGCCAGCAACCAGGCCCCAGCCAGCCACTTGCTGTTTCTCCCACCAGCAAGACTGGGGAGAGAACTGGAAGGGTGAAAGATAGAAAATTCATGGACCAAGACAAAGGCAGTTTAATAGGGAAAGCAAAAGCCACACATACAAGCAAAGCAAAGCAAGGAATAAATTCTCTGCTTCCCAAGGGAGGCAGCTGTTCAGCCATCTCCAGGACAGCAGGGCCCTATCACAGGCAGTAGCTACTTGCGAAGACAAATGTCAACACTCTGAATGTCCCCCCCCATCTCCCTTCCTCCCTCCACTTTATATAGTGAGCATCATGCTCTGGAATATCCCTCTGGTCAGTCTGGATCACCTGTTCTGGCTGATATCCTCCCAAGCTCCCACGCACCCCCAGTTTCCTCACCAGTGTGGCAGTGCAAAAAGGAGGAAAGGCCTTGGCTCTGTGCAAGCCCTGCTCAGCAATAACAAAAACATCTCTGTGTTACCAACCCTGTGTTCAGCACAAATCCAAAACACAGCCCCATACCAGCCGCTGGGAAGAAAATTTCTCTCTCACCCAAAACCTGCATTGATTTCAAGAGAAGTTCTGTTATAGGCAAAATGAAACAGGAAATGGGGTTAGTATCAGAGACAGAGGAAGAAAATGTAATATTGGGAGTAAAGAGAATATGGAAATAAATATCCCATAATCAGAATATCAGCTAATAACTCTCCCCCTAAAAACATCCATGGAAGTTAGGCACTATGAAACAAAGAAAACCTTAATAATTCTATCATTAAAATTCTGAGCACCTAATGTTATTGATTGGAGTATTGATTACTGAATGTTAAAACAAAAGTAAAAGTCATTCAACTAAAGACACAGTTCAGAACCAGAATTTCAGTGGAAAAGCTCTGACCACATTTTTCTTTACACTAATTTTTTCTTGTATGCTTTTTGTGGTGGTTTAAATTATGCATATAGTAAAAAAACCCAGGTAAATATATTTAGAAGTAGAAATATGGATGTATGGAGCAAAATAGGCCATGGTATAAGTGAAATAAAGACAGATTAATTGATAGCTGATTTTGATTCTGAAACAAAAATCAGTTGTATACTTAGGTATGTTTTGCATTCCATTAAAATCTCTGCTACAATACCACAGTAACTTAAAGTACCTATGATAAGGCTGACCCTTCATGCTCTCTCCACTTCCTTAGATTATTGCATTATACTTTAACTACAATGGAGTTAATATATTTTTAATTTTTTAAAATTTGAATTAATATTTTTTTAAATTTTAAATATGTGCCCTTGAATTGTCTGTTCTAATAGAGTTGAATTGTCTATAGATTAATACACAGAAATTTGATGTATATGTAGTGGAAAAATTTAATGTTGCTAAATTCTGAATATATCAGTTTTTGGTGAGTGGATCTGTGAATTTCTGAAATGGTGGATCACACAGAGGCAAGATTTATTGCTGAGAATTGAAACCTCAATTAATTAGCTTAAATTATTAGTTATTATAGTTCTTATTAGTTTTTAATATCCCTGAAGAAGACTTAGCTGCAATACATGTGAATATCATTTCTTCAGCTGGAACAGGTTTTTTTGGACATTTTGATGGACTTCTACAAATCCTGAAACTTTGAGTAGATTGAGTGAAAGACAGAAAATAAGGCTAGAAGCAATTTTTTTTTGAATGAGTCATCTTTAAAGGGTTATTTTTCATTGGTGCAAGGTTTTTAAATGATGAAACAGGAAACCTCACAAAGAGCTGTGTGATTTTGTTGTGAGACAGTGCAGGGTCGGAAGGAACAGCTGGTAAGAGAGAAGGGAGAATGGGGCATGAAATCTGTGTGCACCAGTCCTTATGCTGAAGGAAATTGCATTTAGCCATAAATTGGGACTTTTCAGACTGGGTAGATTCCCTAAGAAACAGACATGCCCTTGTATACATTACTGAGTTTTGTGAGCTTATTCTGTCCCCATCTTTTTTTCCACTTCATAATTGTTTCAAGATTCATATTATGAATGAGGAAGCATTGGAAGCCATGGAAGGCAATTGGTTGCCCAAATTCCTGGTAAGGGAAAACCTTTTGCATTTGTAGAAGGATCAGAATTTATTATAAAATACTTTTTTTTTTGTTGTTGTTTATTTTTGTTCTTGGTTATGATTCATTCTGTTAAAGGAGTCAATGCAGTCTTGAAGCACTAATGAAGAACCAGATGAGGGAATATACAAGACCACTAATCCAGCTTGTGTAATTCTTATAAAAACAGGAAAATTGGGCATACCTTACCACTTTTCCATTTATGTCTGTAGTTCTAACATATTATATTACAAATGTATTCAAATTTTGACTATAAATAAATGTAAAAGTAAATGTTTAGTTTTAATGGAAACAGAAGCTTCTTCCTTACATTGTCACAGAGGAATTCCCAGCTGTAAGCTCTAGTTTATACTTTTTCTTACATAGAAACTCTGTTTTTAGTGAATTAAAGATGAAAGTGCTTGATAAAATTTGCTGACAAGGACAATTTTTGAGAGATCACAAGAACTTTGGGTAGCACATAACAATTTTGATAAATTTAAAAAATGGTGTGCAACAGTAAGAGGAAAACCAACGTAAACAGAATCTACTCAGAAGAAAAGAGATACAAAATATAGACTAATAAAAATAAAATATAGCCTAATAACTCCTGGGGGTTTTTTTTAAGATTCTAGACATTATAAATGAAAGGGAAGGAATGAGGGCAGACTTTATATCTGGATTTACAAATTAAATCAAGGATAAGCTTTACTAATAACAAAATTCCTGAGATAGAAATGTTTATTGGACACCATAACCCTGTTATTCTTCACTGTTCAACCCTGTTATTTCTTAAACTAAATCCTGTGAGAAAGCTCTAATGAAATCCAAACCAAATTAGATTGCAGAGAGGGACCTAAGCTGGACATAAAATGTCTACCTTTTTATTGTCACTAGGGAAGCATTCATGTTCTGATGAGGATTTTACAGTGAAATCTTTGTGGGAATATTTTTGATTCAATGATTGCTCATCTGTCAGTTAAATTTTAAGATGAAAAAGACTCATGTACAATGGCAAATTAGCCTTGGCCAGCAGCCAGCCTCCCATCCAGCTGCTCACTCACTTCCCATCCTCAGTGGGACAGGGCGAAAAGTAGGATGAGAGAGCTTGTGGGCTGAGAAATTCAAGATCACTTACCAGTGACCATTACAGACAAACCATGTTTGACTTGAGGAAAAATAATTTAACTGGTTGCCAATAAAAATAGATTCCGATAGTGAGAAACATACATTAAGCCAACACATTTCCTCCCCCCTCTCCTGACTCCCTGGCTCTCTGAGAAGCACAGGGGAAACAGGGAGCAGGGGTCTATGGTTAGAGGTTCCTCTCTGCTGATTCTTCCTCCTCACTGTTTTCTTCAGCTTTGGTATGGGTCATTTCCATGGGCTGCAGTCACTCAGGTTAAGTCTGCTCAGGTGTGGGGTCTCCATGAGCTGCAGTTCCTCAGGGAATATCCCCCTGCCCTAACGTGGGCTCTCCATGGGCTACGGTGCAGGTGTCCGCTCCCCATGTTCCCTCCACAGGCTGCAGGAGAATCTCTGCTCTGGTGCCTGGATCACCTTCTCCGCTTTTCTCTTCTTTTCCCCCCACACAGGCTTGTTTCTCTTGCTTTTTTAACTCACTCCTCACTGCCTGCGCAGTGTTTTTTTCCTATTGTTAAATAATCCTCAAGGCACCCCCGCCCCGGCCGTGTTCCAACTGCACCCTACAGTGGGCGGTTGGATCCAGCTGGAACCGGCTGTGCCTGGCTGGAACCGGCTGTGTCTGGCTGTGTCCAGCTGTATCTGGCTGGAACCGGCTGTGCCTGGCTGGAACCAGCTGTATCTGGCTGGAAACGGCTGTGCCTGGCTGGATCCAGCTGTATCTGGCTGGAACTGCCTGTGCCTGGCTGGAACCGGCTGTGTCTGGCTGGTTCCAGCTGTATCTGGCTGGAACCGGCTGTGTCTGGCTGGAACCGGCTGTGTCTGGCTGTGTTCGGCTGTGTCCAGCTGTGCCCGGCTGTGCCCAGCTGTGTCCGGCTGTGTCCGGCTGTGCCCAGCTGCATCCAGATGTGCCCAGCTGCCTCCGGCTGCGTCCAGCTGCATCCAGATGTGCCCAGCTGTGCCCAGCTGTGTCCGGCTGTGTCCGGCTGTGTCCGGCTGTGCCCAGCTGCATCCGGCTGTGTCCAGCTGTGTCTGGCTGTGCCCAGCTGTGCCCAGCTGTGTCCGGCTGTGTCCGGCTGGGGCAGCCCCAGCTGCCCTCACAGAGCCGCCGCTGCTGCCGCCAGGGCCTGGGCAGCTGGGGCCTCCTACTGACGTACGCACTCAACAAAGCAAGTCTAACTTCTCTCACAAGCACTAGAATGAGCTCAGGTCAGATAATCTTGCTATTTCTTTTTAATGCTTTACTTTATATTCTTTATGGGTAAAAATTTTAAGTATTTTGTGAGAAGATATGGTAGACCTTAGGTCTGTTACTGGGTCTACTTAGGAACTGTACAGAGAATGGGATATTAAAGGCAAGGAATCAGCCCAGTGGTTTCAACATATAAAAAGCTTCCTCCACAGTACTGGCAAATATCACAATGTTTGCCTGTCTTTTGGAGGAGAAAGCCTCAGTGTGGTGCTTGAAAACCTAGGGAAAGCATCTTCATAATTTCATCTAAAAGGTTCATAATTATTTTAAACACAACTTTCATATTGCAGATGTATGGCCACACACTGTTAGATGTAGAGAGAGTCATTTGACACAATATCCTTTCAAAAATATTTGTATTTACCATTTGCATGGTACATCCTTATGTACATACCCCATCCCTGGGAAACATTGAAAAGTTGGACAGGGCTCTGAGCAACCTGATCAAATTGAAGCAGTCCCTGCTCATTGCAGCAACACTGGACCAGATGACCTTTAAAGGTCCCTTCCAACCCAAACCATTCTATGATTCTATGATCTTCTTAAAATATTAGTAAAATAGGATTTGAATAAATAATTTATTTTTTTTTAACTCAAGTTTTTTTAAATAAAAAGTTAGGGCACCCAAATGTCTGTTGTGATATGGCACTTACTAGCATTTCTGCTTGTCTCCAGGGCAACTGATTTAATTTTTACTCACTCTAACTTCATTCTTAACCAGGTCTGACTGTGCTTTTTCTATACAATGTATCTAATCAAGGAAAATTCACACATCCTGGGTACTTCTGCTCAAGTTATGGTGCCAAGTTTGCTGTACAGTGACAAGAAGTGAGGCAAGGAGGTAAGGCCATGACACTTCAAAGTGCTTCATGCTATATTAGCAGGGACTAGCCATCTAGCCATTACACAGGACATTACAAAGATTGCTCTATTTCCCATTAATTTTATAAGGCTGACACTGGGTTATCTGTGAATGCATGTGTATCACTTACAGTCACTTTTCTTAATAAATGATTCATATTTAATGGGAATAATAAGTGTTGCTGCAAGTTTCTAATATGATTTTTTTCACTGCAATTTCCTTCTCACTGTTCTTTCAAAACACTTAATCATCCATGGTAATAATTAGCAAATTCTTGTTAGCTGAAGGGGAAATCATATCTTACAGTATTTGCACCAGATAAACTAGATCCATTATAACCTCAGTACTATATTTTGCAGGACATGGGAGATGAATTCCCAAAGCATCAAACTATTTTTTATCATGAGCCTAAAAAAATTACCTCTCCTGATCATCTACTGTAAATATTTTCATTTGCCTTCAGTAGTAGCACTCTGGCTTAAATTATGAAGGAGAAATGAAATACAAAAAGATGTTGAACTCCATCATAAATAATGTACAGTAGCTGGGGCCTTTTATGCCCTCAGTTATACCTGTGCTCCTATTCAATGTATGTATTTAGCATATAAATTGGAGAATTTGGTTTAGTAAGTAATATTTTAATTTAATGGATTCTAAGAACAGTGAAAGTCTCCTAAAATTATTCTGCTTTTGATGGACTTTAGTCCAAACCAACAGAAAATGAGTGAGCAATAAAGAGGGATGGACACAGGATTGGGCTGAGATTAGAAGGGGCCTCAGGAGACCATTAAGTCTGACCCCCTGCTTAGAGCAGGGTGACCTAGAACAGGATGCTCTAGGGAGAGACCATGTCCAGTCTCTTTCTGAACATTTCCAAGAAGAGTGTCTCTGGACAAGTTATGTCACTGTCACATTGTAAAAAAGGTTTCTTATGTTCATAGAGAATGTCCTGGGCTCCGGTTAGTGCCCATTGTCCCATGTACTGTCATTGGGTGTTACTGAGAAAAACTGTCCTTCTTTTCTCCTTTCCCTTTCATTATGTATTTATATGCCCTGATAAGATCTCCACCTCCTGAGCCTTCTGTTCTCCAGAAGTTCTCCAGGCTGTGGAGAGCAGCCTTTTCTCTGCTGTTCTCAACCTGTTTGTGAAGCCAGACAGCTCTTTGTAGGGGGCTGTCAGGTTGGTTGACATAACATTCAAGATTTAAGATGGAAAGACATTAATTGTGAGAGTATTCTGGCTCTATAACTTAACCTGAATAAAAGAAGATTTTTCAAAAGATTCATTTAAACCCTTATATCCAAACGCAAGTGGACTACATACTAATGACTACATACTAAAATATTTAATGAGATCCAGACCCAGCAATTCAGGCAGTAACACAAATCCAGTTTTGGAATCAGCAAAACGAAAGCAGAAGATAATGTGGCAGTGTTTCCAGAAAGTACATTATTGGACATATACAGCAAATATGTGTCATTGCATTACAGAACCACAAAATCAATGGCTCCAAGAGAGTATACCTTATCTACTATACTGATTTCTGCTTGATCCTGTGATGATAGGGTACTGGGTGGTTGAAATTATCCTTCACTGTCTGATTCACACCTCCTTCCACTGCTATTGCTGAGAAATGAACCCTGCTGAGTCGCAAAACTGAGTGCCGAAAAATAAACGAAGGAGAGGTCCTTATAAATGAACAGTAAGTAGCAGCAGTGGAATTGTACCTAATGAAGAGAGGCACAGTACCACTGAAAATATCACACCACAGGTGTGTTACTCTGCAGTGATATACTGGAAGGCTGCCATGATTAGGACAATTATTGATTTAAGACAGGCACTGATTGATTTGGAGGCAGGTGCTCGTAAGGCAGCTGCGTGGCTGTAACGCTCCCTGTCCAGGGGAAGACAGAATGAACATGAGTGACCTTATGACAAAGTGCAGTGAGAATATGCTATTGCAAATCATTCCAAGATAATTCTATGCTCACTCTGATGTCATAGTGCAATTATCTATATTTGTGTGAATTTCATATAATTTGTGTGAATTATCTGAATTTGTGTGAATTTCATATATAGGTTTTCTCTTTAAAAAGAAAGCTTCCTTTTAGTGTTATTATTTATCAGTGAATGTAAGAAAAAAGTGCAATTGTGTCATTGTTTACATGTTTCTATGATGAAATACCTTCTTTTACTCTGAAAACTAGTGTGTCTGTCCTCTCTGATACCAGGAAGTGCCATTCCACCATCTTTATTCAAAAATGTGATATAAATCCAGTGAGAACTGGTCTTCAATTTAGGATTTTTAAAATTCTTTATCACAAAATCTTTTAATGTGGCTCCAATGGATACATTTTTACACGTCTGTCAAATGCTGTCAAGTGATTTTCTGATAGAATAAAACCAATCCTCTTTATTCAGCTGTATTGAAGTTATGTAAACAGCTGTAAGTATTTAATATATCAATATTCATTAAAAATACAAAGCCATAAAAATATGTACCATTATTAGAACAACAAATATTCACTTTCTGTATGGTTAAGTCATATAGGACAGTGGATGGAGTCTCCTTACTGATACTTTTAACTCTTTGATCATTAATTAAAATTGTATTAACTATTTGTTACTCCATTATAAACACTTCCTGACCAAGATACAAAGAATGATCAAGACCTCTTCGTAGTCCCATAAGGTATTAGATCTACTGAATTTGAAAGGGATCTAGGGAATTTGAAAGGGATTCCTTATAGGGTCCAGTCTCTTCATTGTGCAAAGGGATGCTTAGCCAAAAGGAACTTCTGCATATGCAAATTCTGGGTAATGCCATTGTTACTGGTTGTGACATCAATTTTTATGTAATGACATTAATTGTGGACACATCTGTAGAAGAGTAAGCTATTAAATTATTCCTAAAAGTGTAACCTCCATATGTTAATATATTTTTTATGTCTTAGTCTATTTCAGGGAAAGGAAAGGTTATTTCAGTAATTGTGTTTTCACACCATCATGTGAATGTTTTCTGTGTTAGACGTCATGTTTTCTACAATTCTGCCCTAATTACTTAGTATTGCACAGAGATCCACCAAGGTATTCTGTCACTTCTGGGAAATTATTTTATTTAATTTGACTTTAATCCAAGATATTAAGCAGCTATAATTGTATCAGCACTTTATCTTGAACTCTATGCCATGGCAACACTTTATTTTAGAAAGCACAGAGAACAATCTAATTTGTACTACAAATACAAAATAAATGGCAGTGAAGGTGGAGTGTCTGGGTAGATCTAACTGTTACATGAATAGACATAATAAGATAGCACATAAAATTTTAGAAAAATAAGAATTAGGGAAGTGAAATTAAAAGCAGAAGAAAAATAGCATATTTACTGAATCAGAATTCAAGAAGATCTGTGGAACTTCAACATACTGGCACTATTTAATAAATCTTTTTATTTTCTGGCAATGTAAGGTGACATTCAGACTTACATGAGAATTTTCAAAGTGTATTACTCATGTAACCATCATGGACAGACACGTATCTTCGATTTAATTTCTCCTACAATTTAGGTGATGCTTATTGTAGATTTTTAACTACTGGCAGGAAAGAAAGTTTAGGCATACATATCATAGAAAGCAAGCTCAGCTAGCCTTCCTGGAAGACATAGTAAGCATATCTATGTTACAATAATCATGCTGAAATATCTCTACATCTGATTAGAGATAAACACAGATGAATGTGTTTCTATTTTTTAGTTATTCAGGATTTATATAAAAGGCATGTGGTCTTTCTCTATCTGAATTAATTTTAAAGGTATAATTGAAATACAGCAAGGTCTTCTCTCCTGCCTGTTAGTCAGAGAAAACTGATAAACTTGCAGTTTTTCATAACTTATTTACCACCTTCTGAAATATGGTTTTCCTTCCTTCCTTCCTTCATGTCTGTTTTTTCAGAATTGATTTAAAATACATTTTATTTAAAATTTGTTCTCACTTCAACTGTGATACTTTCTGTTTACACAATCCCATCTTTTTTTGTTGTGTACAATATGATAATTTTTCTTGAATGTAGAAGCAAAGTGTTCACTCCAGTTTGGGATTCTGGCTAGATTACATTTGGCACCTGTCATTAAGCTAATTTATTCTTTCTCTTTTTCTCTTTTTCTCTTTTTCTCTTTTTCTCTTTTTCTCTTTTTCTCTTTTTCTCTTTTTCTCTTTTTCTCTTTTTCTCTTTTTCTCTTTTTCTTTCTTTCTTTCTTTCTTTCTTTCTTTCTTTCTTTCTTTCTTTCTTTCTTTCTTTCTTTCTTTCTTTCTTTCTTTCTTTTTCTCTGGCCATCATACAATCTTTCTTTGCTGGTGCTTTAATCCTGAAATATTTTTTCAAATACATTTTCATCCCTCTATTCCTCATTTGCAATAGGAAAGAAGCAGTGTTGTATGTGATGTACAGTAGGAAATAAAAAATCTTCAACAGCAATTTGGAAAAGTCTTCTGGTTCTGCATCTACAGCATTATACCTCTTAACTCAGTCTCTCAGAGGAATTGACACTGAAAAGAAACTTGGAAAATTTGGAAAATTGTCACAGACACCAACTTTAGCTGAAAATTACTTCTGGAGAAAAAAGAATACTTAAATCCAACCTTAATTTTACCCTTAATTTTAGACAGAGTAAAGCTAATATTTCAGAATATATTTTACTCCCACTGGATTTTATATCTACTAAGAAATACGCAGAACTATTACCTTTAATTTTCTGCTACAACTGACTGTAAAACATATTTACTGTTTAGATTTACTGTAAGCTTTCAGACAATATTAGTGCCTGAAATCTTTGCTCTGGTAAACAAAACCATAGAAAAAGGGGCGTGTTGGGAAGTGGCGTAGTAAATTAAACTACAGCTAAGAGTCTAATCATAATTATATGAAGAAATTATCAGAAGTAGAAATGATTCTCCTAATACATTAGTGTTCAGGAATTCAAACCTATAAATTGGCTACTACTTAAGATTATAGACTTCTTATTCTGCACGTAAGCAAGTAATTAACTTTATGTTCCCTTCTTGTGACTCTCAGGCTCTTGTCCTTTTAATTATAAGATCCAGAGGGTAGCTTTTATGTTACTATTATCTCTACTAAATTTTGAATAAAAGCTGCATTGAAATTTGATATATTAGTCATAGGTAATAGCCTGATAGCTTCTTAAAAGATGTAAAGTGCTATTCTGATAAAGTAGCCAGACATTTGGTACTTTCATTTCCCCTTTGTACACATACAAATATTCACTTTTTAAAATCCCAGATTGGTAATTTTAAGTAAAAGTTTTATGTGGATTGTCTATATTGGCATGTTATAGAAGGGCAATCTAAACTTGTTGATTTCTCATGTTCCTTTATGTTTCTATTCATGTTATTATAGGCCAAATTTCTACACTGAAATACACAATCATTCAGTATGATATTACAGATTTGTGGAAAAAGAGAATGAAAAGTCAAACTTCTTCATACGTCAGAAATACATTAATCTTTTTTTAACCTATTATATGCCATAAATATATTACAAATAGAAACCATACATTGCAGAGCTGTACACCATTGCTTTGTTTAAAAAAAAAAAAGTAAATTGATTATTATTTGCTGAAGGTTTGTCATTGCTGCTTCTGTTAAAGGGAAAAAAGTGTAAATAAAAATAACTAAAAGAGTTTTTAAACTAAAGAAAAAACTCTATGAAATGTGAGCAGCTCTGATGTGCTGAACATTTTCAATCTTTGTTTTTTTCCTAACTAGTTTCTTGAATTCCCACAGATGCAGAGCAAACACATTTTGCAACATTCTTGGGACTGTTCCACTCGCTGAGACTATTGCAGTTTGCACTTGTGTTAGAGGGGCCTGGTAGGTGGCAGGTTCTTACCAGAAAAATAATCAACACCAAGAAAAAGTTTCAATTTTCTTACTTTCAAAACATAAAGATGTTCCTTCCATTTCTCAAAGACAAGGGACCAAAGGACAGCAAACATAAACAAGATGGCTTTGGTAGCTTAGTGGCTGGAAATTGCTACCAGAATGCCCAGGGTTTGGGTCCTAGTTCAAGGAATGCCTTTGCATTTCAGGTGAAAAAAAAGATTTCTGAAATACTTTTGTGACAGGGAGCAGTACCCATGCTCCCTGTCCTTTAGCCAGATGTATTCTTCATTAGACTGTGCCACATGCTCCTTTCTTTGATCTTCTGTGTCTGTGCCTCCTGCAAGTCTCTTTTCAGGGTAGACAGTTTCATCAGGAGAGACACAGAGATGAATAAACCAGCCCTCTGTGTCCCTCAGAGGGCTCAAATGGCAGAAATAGGTGGGAGGTGAGCTGACCCCTCTTTCTGAGGCTTGAGGATTCCACAGGGCAACCAACCATCTGCAAACTCCACACAGAGGGTGCCAAATCCCAGACGTGTGCTGGGCTCTGGGGAACAAATGGCTGTGTGTGAATTAACTGCAGCAGCTCCTGCAGAGCGAGCGTGGGGCTTGACAGAGTGATATAAGGTCAGTAGGTATTGTAAGTAGATAAAGCAATCTTTCCTAAAATGCTAACAGCACCACGATAAAAGATGAAAAAAGATAATGAAGATGATAAAAGATGGAAAAATTAAAAGTATTAATGCTGTCTGCACCAAAACACTGTATAATAAGATCTGGAGAGGGGGAAAGGTTACCTAAGGCCTTTTATTTATTGCTATAACTCATATAAAGAGTACTTAAGCCGGCAGTGCTTGTCAAAACCATCCACAAAACCACTAAGTCACAATAAAGACATGTCTACAGTGCCAACCACTGTTAGGGGAAGGGGAGTAGGAATGTGAAGATTGCAGAATGAAAATAGACAGTTGTGCACCAGCCAAAAATTCTCTTGATGCTGAAGCTGTTCACTTGGGTTTTGACAGTTTTTGGGGCTGCAATGCCCTGCAGCTTTAGGGCTGGATTGAGTCCCTGCTGAGCACTGATTTTACAATTTATGGTGCTTGCAGCAATTACATTTAGTATCAGTGGTGAAAATATGGGAGAGAAAGGAGAAATACAGCTAACCTTAGTATCATATTTTTTACCTCACAAGAAAAACTCTTCAATAAATAATGAAGTATATTAGGAGAGGAGGCAGATTGCCAGGATAAAAGTTGTTGTTTGAATCAGAACCATACTGCTTTTAGTACTGCTTGGTGGCAAAACACTTTAAATAAACAGATATAATTTAGATGAGTGTTCAAATGGCGGTCCTGTTGCTTGACTGTATCATATTTTCAGGTAGGTGAATTGAATAATGAAGAAATCCCTGGCTGCATTGGTTGTCCTTTTAATATCTCATAGTTTAAAGGGTAAGACCACTAAATTATTTAGCTCAGTTCACAGGTTTTTGCACTGGAGTAACAATGAACAGAATAAAATCACCACATAGTTTTGTTAATATGTATCATAAAAGGAGAAATTAAAGAAATGGCAGAGATACACAATTATGAGGAAAACTTTGAACAGAAACACAATTTTAATTTAATCCCCCAAAAGTCTTTTCAGTCCTAAGTATGTATTTCTTTGCCTTATATTTTTACCATTTTTTGAAGCAAGACTAAAAGAACATAAATGCCTTAGGACTACTTTAGGCATGTTTTAAATGCTGACTTTTAACAAAGCAGTGAAATGAACACTCCATGCCTACCTCCCTTAGTATCTTTTGATGTCTACAATTTGTGTGCATCACCACTTTGTCTGACAAGGGACATCAGGGCTATTAAGGAGTCGCAAAATAGATATTGCCAGGGCTGTCCCCAAAGGGATCTTTGTTGATGCACATATTCAAAGTCTCCTAGAAGACACTGATAACGCTGACTTCGGAATGATGGGCATGCTGGGACTATCAGAATTTGGGAGATCTCAATCTTAGGCTGCCTTTTGTGTAAACCTCCAAGGCTGAAATTCATGTGGCAGCATGTCTTGGTAGTACCAGGCCACACTGCAGGGTTTGAGCACTTTCCCTATCCTCTGTGCTGAAGCTGACCTCTGCAGCTTCATTCAGGATTTCTGCAGAAATCATTGCAGCCAAGGAATGAAAACATGTAATTCTCAGGAACTTGGTCTGACTGCCGCTACATTTTGCACAAGTGTTCCTTAATGCAAAAGACAAGTGTTCTTCCTATCACCTTTCTCACTGGAGGATGCTAGGAACAGCTTCCCATTCATCTTATTGCAGTCAGTAATCACACTCTCCCTGAGGACCCTAGGTTCACTAATGTGTGGTTGTCCAAATTCTGCAGGTTTTCTTCTGGTGTTTCTGATCGCCCACTATCTGATCCCAGCTGTCTGCTGGGAGAGAAGAGCTGACTCACAGAGAGAGAAAGGCCTCAAGCTCTGGTGTCTCATTTCTGGATGAATCAATTAGTCAATGGAACTGAAAAATATGCATTGGTCCGTAGCCTTTTCCCATTATACTTTCAGTAGGCAGCATAACTTCTACAGGAGCAATAGAAAAGGGGCCAAAAGCAGCATTTGTATGTGCTGATTTTGGCTGAGATAGAGTTGCTTTCTTCCACAATAGCTGGTGTGTGGCTGTGGTTTGGATTTGTGCTGAAAACAGCACAACCTGTTGATAATCCAGCAATGTTTTTGTTATTGCTGAGCAGTGCTCACACAGCATCAAGGCCTTTCCTGTTTCTTACCTCACCCCAGCAGGTGGGTTGGTCATGCACAAGGAGCTGGGAGGGGACTCTCCTGGGACAGCTGATCCCAGCTGACCATATGGATATTTCACACCTTATGACATTGTGTTCTGCAATAAAACTAGTGGAAAAGGTTTCTGGGAGGATGAGCTGCTCAGGGACTGAATTAGCATAGGTTGGTCAATACTGAGAAATTGTTTTCATTTTTATCACCTGCTTTTCTTGGATTTTATTACTCTGTGTTATATTATTATTAGAATTATTATTGGGGTTTTGTTGTTTTGTTGTTGTTATTGCTTATTATTATTTAATGTCAGTTGTTAAACTGTCTTTGTTTCTACCCATGAGTTTTTTCACTTTTACCTTTCCAATTCTCTTTCCTATCCCACAGAGGTGGTGAGTGAACAGCTGTGTGTGGCTTAGTTGCTGTCTGGGGTTAAACCATGGCAATATGGAATGTGCTGATAATTTCTTCACATGGTGTTCAGATCTTTTCTTTTCTTTAAACTTTCAATACTGTAAGTAAATGCATATTCTCCAATGCACTGTGTGATAGCTTGTGTTTCTTATCGCATCAAGGAACCTTGAAAGGAATGCAGAAGAACACAAGAGGACTTATGATCAAAGGTTGTGATTGCATGCAAGTTCAAGAGATGCATCTCTGAATTTTCTCGTCAGACTGTGGGGTTGACTGTTCTGTCATCTGTGGTGTTGTTCTTGGTGGTTAACTTTCAGCAGACTAATGCTTTAGAAATTATTTTGTTTGGTCACTTCTGTAGGAGGCTTCTTACATTGTGTCCTGCTACCCAAAAAATGTATATTATATTCCATATCTTTCATATGCCAATCTGACAAGGTTGTTACTGTCCCTTTAAGCTCCAGGGGCCAAAACCAGAATTGGAGTGTCTTGCCCCAGTTTTGCTGAGATGGGGGATGTTGGGGTTGTTCTTAGAGTCAGGAACACTCACGGAGGGCTTTTTTTTCATTCTTGCAGGGCTGCTGAGAGAGTTGCTTCTCTAATCAAAGGCAGCACAAGGCAGAAGCCTTTAGTTTCTCTCTGAACTCCTTCCCTGGTGCAGGTCTCCAAGAAACTGCATTTCCCAATCCTACACTGTTTCAGGGCAAATTTCACAAACACCTGTCTGTAGGCACTAGCGGCCACTGGTGGGGCTGGGGCTGCTGTTTCTGGTGCCCTGGGAGCTGCTTCTCCCCGCCTTGATCCACAACGTGGTAAGGCTCAGACCTGCAGCACTACACCAGCAGGGTCCAGGGGCCAAAAGGATCAGAGAAATTGACACTGCAGGTCAGAGCTGCTGCCACTGGGAGAGGCTCTGTCCGGTGGCATGGAGCCAACATGTCAGTAGCCCTTGGCTGGGTCTGGACTCCAGGTTTCCTTTGCTTTTGTACTTCTTCCTTCTTGGTCGTTGTTTGGAGGAAGAGGGAATTTTGTTATTGTGAAGTTTGGCTGCTGTGTTGTTTTATTTTTAAGTCTCTGTCCACCACATGACCAGGAGATCTGCTATTTTGCCTTTGTCCCCTGGATCACGCAGTCTTCTATGGAGGCTACCATTTTTGGGAGGGACTTCTATGCCATCTTTTTATCTTTGTTCCTGGGGGTCCAGGCCATGCCATTATGTTTATTTTAGTCACAGTCATATGCCTAGGTATGTACAGACATTGCAGCACAGTTTTAGATAAGCCAACAGATGAATGAATTTGCTGAAATAAAAGCTTATCAGATTAAGGTAAATGTTTGAAGATAGATGAGGCTACCTGAATTCTACACCATGCTGATCTTATTGCAACATTGATGCTGGAAATTTTTAAATTACTTTTTGTTCAATTAACATAGAACTTTTTTTTTTCTGTAAATCAAACAGCTACAGTCCAAATTTGTAAGCTAAAACAATGGGATATGTTGATGTGGCCCTCAGTCACCAGGTGCTGAGTTTTACCCCAGCTAAGGTAAACCCCTGAGCCAACATCCAGTCACTTAGATGATTCATTTCTTAGCCTCCTGAATTTCAACTCTAGAAGTGATGCATGTAAATTGTAGTGATGATCCTATATACCTTTCTGCATTATTACTTTTTTCCAACCAGAGCCATTAAAAAAAAAAATTAGCAGTCTGGTTTTGGCAGCTGCACACTATTACCTCAGCAGAGAGGTTCAGAAATCTGATTTGTGTGTGCTGTTTGTGCAGTATAGGAAGCCTTTCTAAAATGAAGATCCGTGCTGTGTACTGCTTGACTCCTGCTGCGTTATTCCAATGCCATAAGAAATATTCTTCAAGTATGACCTTCATTTAATTAGTCCTTTCAGTTTCCTCTTGGTATTATTTTTTTACTATATATATATATGTGGGGTCTACATGAGTCAGCCTGCAGCCTCTGGTACTTCCTGTAGCCTGATGCTTTAATTTTTTTTTCTTTTGCTGCCTTCACAAAATTTATGTATTCTCTCTCTGGTTCTGGTTCCTCATCCTCTTTTTGTGTTGTTAAAGATTTAGGTCCACAAACGCTTTAGAATGGTGTTAGAAGTCTTGCCTGGGAGAAAAAAAAATCTTCTGCAAATAGTTAGGCAATTACAGTAATGTATTTCACACATAGCTTTTCTTACTGAGCAAGAATAACAACAGGTGCGAAACAGCAACAACTTCAACTTCTACTTTCTCATGCAAACAGCAGGTTTGACTTTATGACAAACATGTGTAAGGCATTTGCAACCAGTTTAGGGGGGGAAATACAGATTGTCATTAGGACCAGATGACCTTAAGAGTGTCTTTTCAACTTCCCACAGTGTCTGAGCTTCCTAATGAATAATTTGGATATGTTAAGAAAGGACCAGAGGAATATTTGTGTGAATTGCTCACAAATGAGGAAATATCAAATGATGACAGAGAATGATAGCATGAGTTAAAAAACAAATCAAGTTAATTGGAAAATTTCCAACAAATGAGACTATATTTACATTGAGAATGCAAATATATGCCTATACCGATATCTGAATTCTTATAAGTCTCAGAATCAAAGTATGCCAATATCAACTGTATCATGGTATCACATGCCATGAAAAAGAGAAGCATATTACAATAGATACTTTTGATTATAGGTCATACTAAAAGAATACAGATTTAATTTCTATGTAGACAACTCTGGATGTATAAAACTAGCCATTTTAAAGATCTTGACTGCATTAAACATAAACACAATGTTTCCACATGACCAGCTTTCTTCACAAGCCCTGGGAACAGGTCTCTAATGTCACTTCCAGTCCAAATTTTAAAGACATGAATCTTATGTTTCCTTTTCTGTCATCACAGATTTTTTGACCACCTAAAGCCTCTTTTTTAGCGGTGGTCGTAGCAATTTGATTTGCTGAAACACACCAAGAAATGCTGCGAGCCAGACTCTCTGCTCCCCTAGTTGGGCAGAGCTAGCTGCAAAAAAAAGTGTGAAATAATCAAAACAGCTGAGAAAACACAACACAGTCTCCCTGGTCAAATCATATTTGCTCTTTGAAAGCAAAGTGTTGTGTTTCAGGAGCTGCTGGCTATATACAGACAGAAAAATGGTGGAAAAGTTCTTTTCCTTTACAGAGGCCCCATCTCTGCCACCTTTAACTCAGCAGCGGAGTAAACACACACACAGAGTCACACTTAGATAAAAAGTGTTTTAATAGGAATGTTTTGTCTCAGCTACATTCTATGTAACTACTTTTAAAGTGAATAAAGGCATGGACAAGTCTGTGGAGAGCAGTGCCCCTTTCTTGGGTGAGCAGCTATATACTACTACATTAGGAAGACAAGCACATGCAGAGTTTTCTTCTTGCCACTCCCCTCTCTCGTTGAAAATTTTTCATCTTTCTGTGCAGAAGTGTTAGTTTCCACTTCTCTGGACTCCTCAATAAGGGAAGTTTTAACCCTGAACCTGGATACCAGACTTCCAAACATGTTTGTAAATAAAATGGACTCTGTGTGCTTTAGATAGTCATCATTAGTTTATGCTTACCAGACTGTATTTTGAGGTGGTAGTTCAATACCTGCAGAGAAGTTTACCCTTTTAAAATTTTCTGGGGAAAACACAGGAGCTATGAGCTTTCTGGTAACAAAGAGCTTAAATTTTCTGGGTCTCTTTGACCCAGAATGCCTTGTTGTGCTTGTATTCTACCTTAAATGCCATGGGGTATTTTCATGTTCAGTGCAATCAATATGCACTTTGTTTGATTTTGACTGCAGCCAAAACACTGAGCTGCTTCTCAGTTTGAGAAAGGGCAGAAATAGAGTAACACATATTTTTTCTCTATTTAACTGAAAGTGATTTGTAAGAGATTTAGGATTATGTAATGCCAAAGTGACAGAAAGTACATTCAGCATATAAGCACCTTTCTAATCCTACCCGGGATTGCAATGTTATTTGCACCAATGAAGATAAAATGTAATTCTACTGAAATCAGATGAGTTATTCTCAGGTACGTGGGTGGCTGTAAAGCACATAGAATGGTGTCATGGCCTCCAGACAGTCAGAGTTTTAGTATGTAATACTTGATAGGATACAAAAGTAAGACAAGCTACCCTTTGCTATTTCCGTTGTCAGAATTAGCTGCACTTATTGTAGCAGAACAAAATGAGAATAAGAGGACTAGCAGAATGTTTTCCTCCCCACAAAAATATTTCCAGATATGGTTTTGAGATTTAAAGAGAAATCATAGCAAATTTATAAACCAAGCAGAAGAAATGCAAGTAACAAAGAATTTAAAACAAAATTACTCTCCCGTTCTCAAAAATTTTCCATGAGACCAAGTCCTGAACTTCTATGAATGTTTCAGTGTGTCAGTGCAGACCTTTGAAGGCTCTTTAGGGGAGGAAAAAAATTACAAAGTGGCTTGACTAGAAAAGATGTTTCTGCTTTCTCTTTCTTAGTAATTTAACAGAGAGTGTTTGATGAAAAGATACTGTAAGTGTAAGGTCAGAAACGCAAGGAAGAGAAAAATCCCTTTTTTGAGACTTCTATCCACAACTGTACTTCCCAGGAACATGAGAGCCTTGTTAACATGTAGCACAAACTGACAATTACAGCCTGACCTGTGCTGGCAGTGTAGGAGAAATAGCAGACCTGGAGCCAGAACAGGACAGAGACAAAAGGAAGAGCTGAACCCAGTGACATGCACAGCAATAACTTTCATCACTCTCAGATATGAAGTTTACAAAAATATTGGATTCTGCTGATGCTGGGGCTCCCCCATCCCTAACAGTATGTTAGTAGAAGCTAGGAGATTTTTATTTTAAAGTCATGTCTGAATATTCAACTGAACAAAAACTTCAGGGCCTAATGCTCTGTTAGTCTTCCAGACTAGCAGAGTTACTGATGCATACAGAAGCTCAAGAAATCTATAAGATAAATTGCCTGGGAACTGAAGCAGAGATAGTTATGAAAACTAAAGCCTTTGCTTTTAGTAGCGATTCTCTCTAAGAGACTCTTTAATTGCTTTGTTGAGCAATTCTGCAGGACAGTAATGTCTAACATGTGTTGGCTTGCACAATTAAGACTTTTTTGCTCGTGCTTCTAGTACCTAGGAAAGCTGACTGAGTCTAAGCAACTGATTTCTAATTCAATTATATATGACAGTATTAACAGCCCAGATGTTTATTCGATATATTTAAATTTGTTTATACTTTCTTGGGACATAACCAGGATGCAGTGGAAACATGGCAAGTTTAATTAATTTCAAACTTTCAGCTTATTTCCTCTGTTGACCCTCGGCCTGATGTTAGAAATAATGTACTCTGTTGTTCTTGGAACCCATTAATAGTTAAAGTATCTGATACTTATTTTCTTCTACTTTATTTTTCCTTGCTATTCTCAGATATAAACAGGCTGTCTTTCAGAGGCATGGGTTCAAATCCAGCCATATAGTTGCATCATTTGCAATATGTCAAGCTTTGCTCCACATTCTCTTCTGAAATACTTTGTTTAGATGTTTGTATCCCTGTTTCATATTAGACTCATTAATAGGCATGTAATTGTAAGATAATTAAGCAACAACTCTTCTATCTCAGAGAAAGATGTATACATGCATTCCACTTCCATGTTTTTTAATTATCCTATAAGAAATCCTGCAGTTATTGTCCTTACTTTATTAGAGTATTTTGTTTTCCTTTTACATGGAATAAATAATAGTGACAACTTTTTTTTTCAATTAATTATCAAGTACTGTTTTCACAAAAATGTTTCTTCCTACTCAGCTAACTCTATAGATGGTCAGAGTGTATTAATAAAATTAATTATTTGCAATTTTGCCCATTATTTTGTGAATAATTTATCTGGAAATAATTGGTCCAGATTCTCAGATGCTTTTAATCAGAAGAGCTCTACTGGAACCCAGAGAATTTTACTGATTAAAACCAGCTGAAAATTTGATCCATCTGCTGCCATGGTGGCCCTAATGTTAAACATAGGCTTTAACATGGTGTTAATTTGTATAAGCTAAAATTGCTTTACTTTTATTTCTTAGCAACTTTCTTAGCATGAGTACTCTCAAAACCATAATGATATCTTAAAAATATAGCATCCACTTGAGTTCTAAATGGCTAAATCTTGAAAATCTTTTCAATAAGGCATCAGTTGCTCAAGAAAACAATCACTTCAAAGAAATCCACAGACAAACCATGTTTTAAGAGCAGCATAAGGACAGTCCCTTTTATATACTGATCATGACAATGTCAATGACAAAAACCATGCTTTTGGTTCCTGCTCTCCTTTCTCTAGTTACTGTTGCAAGATTCACAATCAAAATAATTTTGTCCTGGCCTTCCCATGGCACCACAGTGAGGAACATCACAGCTGAGGGTGTCTTTTTGTCCCAAATGTCTTCATTCTACCAGTAACAAATGCTGTCACTGAGCAGCTGCTCCTGTGGATAGTAGGTGTACCAGCATCTCAGCATGTGCATTATCTAATGAAGCTGGGTGATAATTTTAGCATGTAATTCAAAAAGATCTCAAAATTCAGATCATGAGCTTTCTGGGTAATGCTCTAACTTGCAAGCAGACTAGCAAAAGTAAAGGGTTGAATTGTGTAGATTTCTGTTCTATTGTAGAAGCTTTTTCAAACAAAATGGAATAGTAAATAGTTTAAGAGAAGTTAAAAGATATTTTTGACCAAGACTTTTGAAATGTTCTCCTTCATTCAATTTCAATAAATTTTTTCTTCTGTCCCATTGTCACAACAATGGTGAAAGTGAAATAAACCATGGGATGAAGAACTTTTAACAGCATTTTTAAGGCTCCATTTTTGCTTCAGCAGGAAGGACAATATTCCTGCAAGGAAATGCTGAAAGTGTAAGAATTTATTTATAAATGCACTTCCTTGGTTTTATTCAGGAAGCTGGAAACTAATTGGTGGGACTTCATGTGAGTGAGTAGGGAGAGGAGAAGAGAATAGGATTCTACAGAACTGGGCACCAGAATATGATTGTTTTAGATGTAATTGGTAGCCAAGGTACCAAAGGTATCCAATTTCTGTGTTCTTTCCTCTAATAGGAGCTTAGCACAAATTACCAATATCATCCAACTATTTTGTTTAAGAGTGACCTGGTAAATATTGAATAATTTTTTGTATTGTTGACCAATGGCAACTTAGTGATTACCAATGGCACAGTTAAAATTTCTTATTTCTATTACTTATAATGAATTAATTTAATGATGAAATTTATTGATATATTTGATATTTAACATAGCTCCTGCTTCATATTGGATGTCAGGTAGAAGGAACTGAATAAATATATTGGCTTTACCTGCAAATGTTTTCCTTCTTTTTTGTTCAAGGAAGGGGGTATTTCCTTTCTCCACTGTGTTAGCATCCTTAAGGACAACCTTCTTGTAGTAAAAGAATATCCTGACACTTAGGAAGATGATTTTATGTGTCAAGACCTCAGCTTGGGTAAACAGGAAGCTATCAACCTAGACCTGTATAAAACAGTTGTATTCAGCTGAGAAGCTGATTCTGGAAAGTCCAGTGATGTTGGGGTTTTATTTATTTAAAATGAAATAAAGCCTTTTAATTTTTGTAACTATCTTTTGGTTTTTTCTTTTCAATTGAAAATAATTTTGTCTAATAATATGAGGCTTTCTCAAAATATGTGGTCAGAGAATGAGAATAACTTGGTAGTGGAAGGAAATGAAAGACCAGAAATGCTTCCCAGGAGTCTTACTGAATTTACCTTTCATTTCACTGTGTTTCTGAGGATTTAGGATAGAAAATACTGTGCACTGATCTTTTCTGCATTAGCTAACAGCACTCCAGTAGAATTTTGCCCACTTCAGTGCCACAATCTCAAGTAATTTCATTTCACTTTCAGTGAGTGAGAATTACACCAATTACTCTGTTTTTGGAATGAAAAGTCAGGGAACTTTTCATAAAAAAAATATGCTTCATAAATATCTGATATGGTAGTTTCAAGCTTTTCAGCCCTGAAGCTTAATCCCAAAGGGATTTTAAATGTCATAGCTATGGACTCCTGTACTGTAGGAAACTTGCTTTCTCTTGTTTCCTTCTGTAACAGTTCAAGAACTGCTGACCTCATCATTACCAATGTAGGATGTTGGAATTTACTGTTTGGAAGTGGTTGACTGAAATTTTATGTGGTCAAAACAATTTAAAAAAAAAAATTCTTTTTTAGCAATATAGTCTTCATCCTAGCTATCTGTGATAAAGTTGTGTTGCTATCTAATGAGATTTCTGGTATTAAATAGTAGAGACATTGTAGTCTATTTTAAGACAGCACTCTCTGCAGAAAGTGATGGTAGAGCTTCTAGAAGAATTAAGTTTACCAGAAGAATCTAAAACCCACTTATTTGGCAAAAAATTATAGCCCATGCAAGACAAGAAAAGTAGATTTACTCTTCAGAAATAGGTGATCAATAATAAAAAATAGGGCAGAGAAAGTATGTGAGACAGCGCAATAATGAGCTACTTTTCCAAATATTTTCATGATTGGGGGATTTACACTTAGACAGTTTCTAACTTTCTTGGTAGATCTTAACAAAATAACTTCTGACAATGTCAAAGTCAAGGATTATAAAAGATTTAATTGGTAAGAAATAACGTATTACCTATGTGTATTTTCCATTGTGAAAGGTTTTATTGAAATACAGTCATTCCTTTCTCTGTGCCTGAATGTACATGATAGAACTTTCCAGCTGGTAGACCTCTAAATGTGGGGAGAATACAGAAAATATCAAGAGATGTCAAAGATTTTTCTGTAAATCACGTGGTTTATAAATGAGCAAACTGATGCATACCTTGGTATTGGCAAAAAGTATTTCTGAAAATTGTATTCATGCTCTCCACTTTATCACTATATTCTCAGAGCCTAGCTTTGTGATGTTCTTCTGAACCTGTTTTGCAATCTTTCTTGCTTAGATACATGACTTTGCCACTTTAAAGAATTACTCTGATTTTCCAGATCACTTATTATCTTTTACTCTGAAAAACGCTTTATTAGAAACTTTCTAAGAAATCCTAAAAAGCACCAGACTTAAAATAATGAAAGCATATAAGACCTATTAACTGTAATTTTGAGGAACAAAAAATAAGGAAAAATAAGCTCTTTTTTTTTGTTCTTAAGATTGAATTTCTTAAGAATATAGAAAAATATTTATAAAAAAGTGAAATAATATATCCTATAAGGCACTTTATGTATAATGTAGAAAATATGATGTCAGTCTCTATGGCTGTTAGGATCCAGTTATTAAAATTGCTAGAGAGATGCCTCTGCCTGAATTAAGGTGCAAACAGGACTGTATGCATATATAGCATGGATTTCAATAGCATGGATTTCATTTAACAGTACATGAGTGGGAGAGAGACAAAGAGAGAGAAGAGAGAGGAAGAAATGGAAAAAGGCAGGGGGTTGGGGGGTGGAGAGAGAGTGACAGGAAGACTAATTAAGTAGAAAATATCACCACTCTGTGGATCCTGACCATGTCCTGTTGATTCACTTCTGGTCTTCTCGGTGGGAAGGGTCCCACACACCACAGAGTTCAAAGGGTTAATGTGTATTCAGGCTTGCTGGGAACACCCAGTGCCATCTCTTGCCATGGCCTCTGGATTGGTTTCATCACTTTGCATCACGTTCAGTCCTCTGGTCAAGGCTTCAGGAATGACTCTGGGGGTGCTTTGGGGGTCTTTGATGCTTTATGACCCCTCCTCAGCTGCCTCTCACGTGAATGTCCCAGGTATGTGTGTGGCCTTCCCAATATGGGGGGGTTTTACAGCCAGTAAGAAAATCCAGTTTGTGCAAGGGAGGATGGGTGCCCGCCACACCCCCAAAAGCTTTCTTCCTCTCCCCTTGGTCTGAGGGGAATGTGTGCAAACCTGGCCTCAGCAAATGAGTCTGTGGGCTGTGGCCTCCCTCACCCCAAACCCAGCCAGAGCTGATTTTCAGGACAGCTGCTGGGTTTGGCTTTCCTTGTGCATTCATTCTTCTCCCTCAGCCTTGTTTAGTTTTCCCCGACCTGAGAGAACTGGACAGTAGAGTCACTGTTAGGTGGCACAGCTCACAGTCCAGTTCCAGTCAGGAGGCATAGTCAGGGAAGGGTGGGCTTCGGTGGTCCCAGCTCCTTATACACTTTTGCCATAATGGACACAGAAGTCCTTCTTAACAATGCTTAAACCAGTAATTTTTTGTCAACAAGCAGTCAGCAGCAGTGATGCAATATTACAGATACGTGCTGCTGTGGTTTTGGCTAAGATATACAAGTGCCAAAGGGGATAACAGAGAAGAGTTGTTTGTACACACACTTATTAAAGATTATTTCTAAATGACTGCCACATTTACACTTGATACAAAGGATGAGTTTCCCTACCAGCTACAGAAAGCAGTACAATTCTACTAGGCAGTCACTGATCTTAGACTGAACTTTGACTTTGATGTTATATCCTTAACACAAATGCACATGCATTCCGTGCTGGAATATAGACCAACAAATGTGGTAATAATTCCATTGAGCATTTTTCTACACTTTGCTCAGAATATTTTATTAACCTAATCTTGAAAAGATCATGCTGAACATGTATTTCCTTGGGTTGAGTATTATATGTGTGCATAACTTCAGAGTACTTTTAGAAATAAAACTGTTTCTGTGTCTGCCCAATGAGGCGAACTGTTGATATTGAATGTAATGAATGTACAGGAGGAATGAACTCCTGATTTTCAAGTAATAGAGGCAATACTTGAATTTATTTTATTCTATTTCAGTGGGACCTGACTTTTTCCCAGGGACTGTCTCCTGTTTATTGTGTAATCCTTATTGAATCAACAATACTTTACTTTGTTCGTATTTAAATTGCTTACTGTATTTTTACCTCTTTCACACCAGTGATACACATACAGTTAAATTTGGACTTCCCTTGGAGGAAGCTACTAACTTTAAATTAGCTCTCCTAGACTCCCAGACTCATGGAGTATCTCAAGTTGGAAGGGACCCACAGGGATCAACTCCTTACTTCATATAGGACTACCTAAAAATAAACCCCAAGCAGGACTGAGGAGTCATCTGGTAGATTCTGTGTCTGGTTAAACATCATATTGACAGGTTTCTGTCAATTTGTGTCTAGTCATTTCTTGTGATGCAGTCTCACCTGAAGCACGTCACCTCCTTGGGCCCATGGCTGAATGCCTCCATTAATCATGATATCCACATTAGTCAGACACTTAGGTCACCCTTGCTAACAGCTAAATGTCAGCAGAGAAAATTCCCTGGGCCTAATGGAACTATTTAGAACAGTAATATCTAAAAAACCCTTCTGATTCCCAATGTTATGGATTTTCTCTGTCAGTAAAACCCCCCATCTTTTAATACTTAAACACCGTCATATTTAACCTTCCTTTAGCTAAATGGGTATGTATTGTGTTCTGTGAGTATGTATTAGCTGTGGTTAACAAATATTGTCTGTGTTTTAAAGCTAAGCCTAAATGTTGTACAAGTATATAAAGGAGAATCATGGAGAAACAGTTCTTTTAAATCATAGGAAATATGCATGGGTATCTCCAAAACTGGGGCAGACCCATAAAATATGCCGTATCTGAATTATATCAATTATATCAGTCAAAATTTGATTTGCTGTACATTCAATATGTATTTCAGTAATATACCAGTTTAGAGAAAATACAGTAACTGATCATTTATTGCACTAACAAAACCACTTTTATTTGTGCCAGGAATAACTGCATATGTTCAGCAAGAAAAAAAAAAGGAATGGTTTTCTGTGTAAATAATAGATAAAGAACAACCAAAAAAGCATAATCCAGCTATCTTCTCTGCAGGGAAAAATAAACTCATATAAGCCCAATTTGTGTAGAAAGACCCATTAGGCAGGAAGTTAGTAAGCCAGAGTCTGTCATATGGCTCTGAAGGGAATAAGTTAATGTTGGGAGTTTGGTGCCTTAAATAAGAAATTGCGGAAGGAAGAATTTTCATCATTTCATTATTTCTCATTAGCAATTTACTCTAAAAACACTTTGGACAAGAATTCTACAATACTAGTGTATAAGATAGAAGAACACTGATTGTTATAATAAAGTTATTGCTATCAAGAGGCTACCCTATGATTCCCAGCACTTCCACTCCAGAGTGTTCCACGTTCCCAGGGGATGGTGTCATGGCAGGGGTGCGTCAGTTCAATAAACACCAGGAAAAAAAATGAAGTCTTGAGTATCATCTGAATGAAGGATGAATTCTCAATGTGGTTATGTACAAGGAGATTTGTAAGCTTCAGAAGACCATAGCCTTACACTTTCTGGGTACCAGTATGGTAATTTACCATTTCTGTTCCATGCTGCCTCATTTTTAGGCACAAATTGGTATTTTGAATGCCTGAAGGGGTTAAGATGTATGTCCTTCCTGGATAGCAAAATGTGAAAGTAGTGGAATGCTCTGGATATCCTGACACACTGTGTATGGAAAATGTACCTCCCAAAACTTAAAAAAGTGAGTCAGGTTTGTTTGTCGTATAATATCTAGCTTTAAACCTAGCACTGCCAAGTGCAGCACTAAATTGTGTCCCTAAGTGTCAAATGTACACATGGCTTACAAATACACACAGTTCCTGATCTTTTCCATTGAAGATATTGCCAACTTTTCCACTCAGGTTAATGCTGGCTGTCTGAGACCATATATACATGTATGCTCATTCACAAGATGCTTTTAACTAGTGTATGTATAATATTTATAATATGGCTGTATTTTTTAATTATTCTTGTTTTTGTCTTTATATCCTTTCAATCAGGAAATGGAACGTGGAAGAAATCTTAAACAAAGCAAGAAAAGTGAGAATGGGATCAGGGATCATAAGTGAGAAAAAGTCAGAGCTGGAAAAACTGTATACAGCAAAAGCCCTTTATCTTATAATTTTGGACAGGTTTCTTTAACCCAGTAGAAGTCAGATCCCCTTAGGTATTTTGAAAATCCCACTTTATCTGTCTCTACAAGGCTGCTCTCAGAGATAGGTATGATATACTGCTGATTGCTTATGAAGACCTAAGGACTCCACAAGGAACATGTCTGATAGAAAGCTTTTGTGAAAACTACCCAGCTCAGATTTCCTGGAAATGCAGTCACAAAAGTACACAGAAGTGTAAAGGACTACTGGTGTGATGCAACTCTCATCAAAATTACACAGTGGTGGATCACTCCATAGAAATACAGTGGCAATATTCTCGAGAGAGATTCAGTGATGCATGTATTACAAATCAGTCCTGCAAGGATGACTGTGCATGTCAAACTTCTGCAGCATAAAGTTGAAAATATCACAAAACGGTCTTTGATATTTGTTGTGGATAGTGCAAATATGGAATGGTTTTACTCAGAGTTACTGTACATTGTGTTTCTTCAAAAGGGGTAGGCCAGGCTGTAGGGAGGAAGGCTGGGGGGTTATTTTGTTTTGCCTGCTGCACACTGGATTGCACTGGGAGCTGCCTGCAAGAAGGGAGATGTTCTTTCCAGATAGTACCAGGGCTGCTTTGTGGGAGGGTCACTTCAGATTGCGAGGTGGGACGGGCAGAGTGAAAAGGGAGGAGTAGAAGTCATCTCAGTGGGTTAAATGTCAGAAAGGAGTCATCAGCAGGTTAAATGTCAGCAGGTTAAATGTCAGCAGGAGTCATCTCAGCAAGGGAGATTGCAGGGGACAGCAAAAAGCAGAGGGGTGGATGGCTGCTCTGGGGTAAGGACGATCCATGGGTTACTGTAGGACTTGAAGCTGAGAAGGGTTGAACTTCTGTTCTTCACAGACTATCACAAGTATAGTTCAAGAAGAAAAATTCAGCAGCCATGCATCTTCTCTTTCACAACTGGTGTTAAACAGGACATAGACTTGAACTCTTGGTGGTCAGTGTCACTTGCAGGGAAGGGAGCTTTTGCCCTCCCTTTGAGCTTTGTCTGGCTCTAGCTGCTGGTTGGAAAGGAGCCTACACTCGTGTGTGTGGATTAGCATGTTCCTTTCAGCCTTACATTTAGACCTGGAGTCCTTTTTCCACCATCTTCACAAAATGAACTTTATTGCGGATACATTTTTACAGCTTCTACACGCTTACATTGTTGGTATTTTTACACCATGGAAAATTAGTAATTGATAGTAATGACACTTGTCTTTTCCCTGCTTCATTTTTACGGGTAGGTTTTGTCAAAAATGTTTCAAAATGTAAGCATATTCTGACTTCCACATGAATATCTTTTATATCTTTTAATGCTGACCTCAAACTTAGGAAATGTATTTCTGCCTTTTGACTCTTTCTATTGTATCTATGAAAGGGAACAGAGAAAACAAACAAACAGAAAAGATTTTGTTGTATCTTTGACACTTTTCCTGAGCTCTTTCTCAGTTCACCTCAAAATTATAACTGGAAAGTGGCAGGAACCAGTCCAACACTACTGCCAAACAATGCAGGGGTGTAAGTCTGTGCTCACTGCATAGGATCCAGAACATGTTTTTCTTTAGGCAAAGAGCAAAGCAAAGCAGTTTCACATAAGGATAACTCAGTGGAGAAAAGAAACAGGAAAAGTAAAAAGGAAACAGCAGGGAGCAGAATCAAACCATTGGGGCAGAGAGATTAGAGCTAAAAGTAGATTAAAACCAAGGAACAGAAGGAAAAGGTGAGCATATTTTTAGGGGAAAAAATGATAACAATTTTACTGTATATATTCATTTGTAGTCATGTTTTGTAGGATGATAAAAATGCAAATCAAAGTTGCAGTAAATAAACAGGAATGCTGACAGAAGGCAGGAATATTTGAAAAAGTCAAAACCTCAGTGACATACAAGACTGTACCAGGTGTTTTCCCATATTGCATATATTTTTTGTCTGGAATGACTAGTGTGCAGGCAATCTCAGAGAATTTCAGGTACCTGTGATATTTTTTTCCTTTGAGGCCATTAGGGAGTCTTTAATTTCTCTGTCTTCCCAGTCCATGAAGCCTCTGGAATAAAAGTACAATGTCTAGATGGACAGACAGATGTGCAAATACTTCACAAATCAGTATCAACCATATTTTCAAAACTGACATGGTCTAGCTATTCACAGATAGTTGGACATCACACACCATTTCTTTGTGCAGGAAATACATCAAGATTTCTCTCTGAACTTCTAACAATGGCGGTACAGTCTTTAAATGTATCTCATTTTTATGTTGGCAGCAATTAGGTCCCACACTTCAGGTAAGGACATAACAGTGTAGAGCTGGTTCTTAGTAAGTATTTAGTTCGTCCACACATGGACCTATTGTATACAGCTACATATGACTCAGCCCCAGTCTTCAGTTCAGAAAGCTGGAAACTTTTTGTAAGTGACAGATCAGCTCTCTGCTAGAGGAAGTTTTTCAGCAAATGGTCCTTTGTTATGAGGACATTTTGCAGGGACAATTTTGTTACACAATAATAAACGCACCATACTGGAAGGATATTATCCTGCTTTTCCTGTCTTGGTAAATGCAAGAATGCTCTTCTTCATCTTGCACTCTGAGAGGTATTTTGATTGAAATTTGCATGTAAAACAAATATTGTTCTGCCTCTGGTTTCACCCGGCTGAATTTCCATTTGCTTCATGAAGAAATGCTCCTATACAGATGCAACTATACAACTATTCTTTTATCAGCAATAGTATAAATTGAAATTCGTTATGTATAGTGAACATAAAATGAGACTAATGTTTACATATGTAATTATTCCTAAAAACTCCACAAACATATCTCCTAGTGAAAGAAGTTTCAAGGAAAAAGATATCAGCAAGCCAAAGTGAAGCAATCCCAGAAGGTATTTGCAAAGAACTTCTTGTTGTTAACTTTTAGTAAAGAACTCAGTATATTGACTTTAGCTTTTAATAATGTTATGTACAAAATAATGTGAGGAGAGGAAACAGTTCCTTTCAGAAAAGAAGAATGAAGGTAGAGATTAATGTCAGTGACAGTTAGAGGGGTGTTGAACCATGAACCACAGTAGTCACAATCCATGAAAAACTCATTAAAAATAAGTCAAAACCCAACAGATTCCCATGCCAGTATAAAAAAAATGGACTCCTTAAATAGCTGTGTTTAACACCTCTGAATGCTCCAGTAATGTTTGTTCCAGAGTAATGCAACTGAATAAGCCATGCAATGGTGAAGATTGAGATTTTGTTGCCTGAGATGAGAGCAGGCTGTTGTGGCACTGACTGTGTCCTTGCTCATCACAAGGTGTGATCAAGTAACTGTAAGCTATAGAAATTTCCTTTACTGTTAGCTGTGGCAGAAATAGTCTTTTTCCACAAAGGTTAAAAAATGTCCAGGTTTCTTTGTCTGGATCATCATAGACAGAATTAGTTCTTAATAACTACATATCTTGTAAAGAGCTATATGGGAAGAAAGTGTGACTCTTGTTAAGAAGAAAAATTTTGTAATTTTTCAGACTACAAGAGGTAGGATGATCACAAGTGACAGAAAACCACTATAAGAGTAAAGATTACAGAAACTGAATTGATGAAACCTACTGAAAATTGAAGCCCCAGACAAAAAACCTCACAAAATGTCAAGTCTGGCAAGCCCTTGTTTAGAAGACCACAGGATCACAGGTGGTTTGACAATTCTACACAAGAAAGCAAGGTAAATTTTATTAGGCTGGGATATCTAAAGGAAACAGAACCAGTTGGGGTTACTGAAAGCCAGAAATATACATGTGATTCCATGTGACTAGTCCAAGGTTGGAACACCTAAACTGAGTAGAGACATGATCCCTAATTGTTTAAATTTGGAAGAATCCTAAGATTTTACTACTTAGAGCATAAAGCTATCTATATACATCTAAAAAATAGCTCAAGAAACCAAAAGAACTGAACCAGATTTTCTAGTATGTGCAATGGATTCCCTGGAAAGGTTAGGTTTTCATCACAGCATACAGAATCCATATTTAGGTCCAAAGTATCAGTCTCAATTGTTTCTTTTAAATATTTTTTTCCCTCCTCTGCCCCATGAGAGTATTAGGGCTGACCTGAACATGTTCTTAAAAAAATTTAGTTTATAAAAAAATCCTATTTTGGAAAAAAAAAAAAAGAACTTTGCCTGTGACACATAAATGAAGCAATAGTAAAAAGAATAAAATAAATAAAACCAGGAAAAATGAAAATGCTTAAGGCCACTCTGAGTAAACATCAGGCAACCTGTTTATAAAGAAAAAGAAACAAGATATTACCACCATGAAGTAAAATAAATTGGATGAATGAAAAAAGGGAAGCAATTTGATAACTATAAATTGAAATGGTCTGTTCTTGAAGAAAGAGCAACTTCAGGGAATACTTATATTCATTTCCCAAACATTGTGATTTTGAGAATATAGGAATTGTTAAGGAGTTCAAAGATTTTCTTTTAAAAAGTGCCAGGGGAAAATCCAGCTGTGATCTCTTCTACATGCATGAGAATAACCCACAATGGTTAAAATAATACCAGGTGCAAGGGCAATCATTACTAATGAAATGAGAGCTGACATCAAAGATACAAAGGTAAAACAGGACTGGTAAACAGGAAGGTTTGTTAATTGAGGCAACATCCAGAATGTCATTAGGATGTGCCCAGATGGAAGAGTCTTCAGGTATAATGCTGAATACATACCAAACCTATGTGTAAAGAAAATTTTTTCAGAATATAAGTAATTCACACTTAGAAAGGCTTCATGGTTATCAGTAAATTAACAGTAATCTGTGTGCAAGAATTTGACTGAAGGTTTGTTTGAAAATGCCATAACAAGAGAAATACTTTTAAAAAAGAGACTCCACAAGAAAAAACCCAAAAAACCAACCAACCTTTTGTATTATTTTCAGTGATATAGTGTAATATTAAAGGACATAAATGTCTTACCTAAAGGTGAGTGATAAAAAATGGGTATTCAAACACCAGAGTTATTGAAGAACATTAGATATAGAAATACTACCAGTTGCAGTAGTAAACTAGTCAAAAATCCTTTGGAAAAGGACTGTGACAGGAATGCATGTATCACTGTGTACTCTGAGGCAAGCACAAAGATATGCCTTCAGAGGCTGGTGAACTGTGGGGAGATGCTTAAATTTCTGTGCACTTCATGGATAATGCTATTATGATGAGTCAGTAAATTGTCAAAATCCCTTTTTCACAATAAGAACAACTCTGCAAATCATGATATCAAATGAAATGAATCTTCTTGCAGTAATCCCAGCTGGGGCCTGCCTGCCCAGGGTGACTCTGCTGAAGATGTCCTGGGGGTCCTGGTGGTCAGTGACCTGAGCCTGAGCCAGCAGTGACCTCCAGCAGCAGTGGTGGGTGGCCAAGAGCATCTTCTGTGCTGTATTAGCAGAAGCACAGCCAGCTCATTGAGGGAAGATCAATCTCTCTATTTACTTAGCACTTGCTACTTCCATCCTTGCAGTTTTTCAAGACCTAACTGGATAAAGCCTTGAACAACTTGGCCTGATCTCAGAGATGACCCAGCTTTTAAGCAAGAGGTTGAACTAGAAACCCTCAGAGGTCCCTCTCACCCTTAGTTATCCTATGATCCTACAATCTAATCAAGGGAAAAGATATCCTTTGTTTAATATATTGAGAGGCAAAAGGGGAGAGATTATACAGATGCAAAAGGGTCATTGTCTTTCCATGTAATTTACTTTGTAGGAGAAAGATAACATATGTCCTCTATATATAGACAACAGAAAACTATCCCCAAGAACCTCTGACTTTAAGAGAGATTTTAAAGGCTTATAATAACTTAGGCAAAAAGTTAGCATTCATATCTTCTTATTTAAGTGAAACCAATCACAAGTCCATGATCATCACTTAGGTTGTGGCCTAAAACCCACAAGGAAAAAGTCACATTTGTACTGAATTCTTCCATGCCCTGCACCCTTTAAAAAGTATTGGAAGACATTGCCCAGAGGATCTCAGTGAAGAAATGTTGGCTGACCAAGTATTTCATCTGGCTATATCTATAATTTCCGATATCATACTGAAAAACTGTACAAAACTTATCAGAAAGTGTAAATTTCCACAAATCTGTGTGTCTTACTGTGGAAGGAGAGTGTCAGCTGGGGATTGTGTAATAAACCAAAAGACATAGCTCTTCTTCTGACCTTAAAACAAAATATGTCTTTTCAATGAAGGAACCTAGATAAATAAATAAATGCCCAAGTCCTCTGAGGACCATTATCTTATAATGCGTTTCCAATGTGCTTGGTTTTTCAATCCCAGATACTGCAACTTCTGTGGGGATCCTTAATAAAGACTGCTGTAGGATGAGGAGTTATTGATGCACACAGCACCCGACCTGTGTAGGTTCAGGTTGGTGCTTTACTTGGCCTTTAGGGCTGTGCTAAATGGCACAAATTTCTTGACGTGGGATCACTAGCAATGACGCCACCAGCATGTCCTTGTCTTTATCTCAGAGTGAAACATGATGTTTTCATATAAACATCCTTTTGCTTAACAGGAGAAATGATGAATAGAGTTGTTTACTTGTAGGAAAACCCAATAAAAGCTTTAATGCTGGTGAGCTTCACCATGGACAGGTTAGGTACTGTATGCAATGCCCTGAGCAGCGGTCTGTCAGATGCTGTGTCATCACAGCATTTGCAGAATCAGAATGGACATAATATTTTGTAATTTAGTACATATTTCATGGGATGTTAGTAAAACAGTTATCTTCTTTGGAAATCTGTGTGACTTTCTTATTTGGATTCAAAAAGAGCCAGCACCTCCTGGAATAAAACATTGTACAAAAAAAAAAAAAAGTCGTTATCAGACAACTACAGCCCAGTTAATTTTCAGCAAGACCAAAAAGCTTTAAAACGGCTGATTTACAGCTTCTTTAGTCTTGTAAGTATGGCCAGACTCCAGGCATCTTATGTGCCCTGTCTTGAGTAAGCAACCAGAGGTCATCCCACTACCAGTCCTGAGAAGCTTTTTGCAACTGTCTACATCGATGTCAAGATCTTTAATACTTGACAAGAGAAAAGGAAAACAAGAGGCTTCAGTTTGAACATACTCTAATAGAGAAGGATTCAGAGGTTGTCTTCTCTTCATCACTTGCAGTTTAAAATGGCACTAACTTAATCTGTTCAGTTTTAGCAGCTCAGCTAGATGGTTAGATGGATCAGGGGGTACCCAGATTTTAACTTCACTGCCACTTACAATGCTTGCTAGTGGGGATGATAATCTTTAGCTGGCATAGGGCTGTATAACAGGCAAAATGCATGTGAAAAGCAGTCCTGAGCTCTCTGCACACTCTCAAATCCCCAAATAGTACAGGGATTAAAATTAGAGATTATATGACTCAGAGATTTATAGTTCCAAATAAAAGCAATGGCATATTGAGCTCAAAGAAAGAAATTAGAAAAATAAAGGGAATCCTGTGAAGTCAGATAATTTCTGTAAGAGTGACCAATATTAGGCGGCTCTGATGGTGTTATGAGATCTAGGACCTCCAGGGCCCAGTTGAGCTGTTAAAATAATGTAGGAAACTAAAGAGTTACAAAAAGAAAGTTTCACTTGGGAGCAAGCAATAAACCTAGCCAGGCACAGTGTTTTTGGCTTGCAATGTGAGAAAACATACAACATTTTATCACAAGAACTTATGAATGTGTGAAGCAGGAAGCCCGGATACACTTAGCAGACATAAGTATTATTTCCCCAACACCAACTTTCTTTCTAGCCCCATTGTTTTCTGGTTTGATTATGCCCTGAAGCATAGGAGCAGTTCCCCTTCTAAGTGATTTTATTTGTGGTGACTCCATATAAACATTCTTTTAATACTCATACTGTTAAACACCATGTGGCAATTACATAGGCAATTTGCACAGTTTGTAAACAAATGCTATCTTATGTTCCATTCTGTGCAATTACACATGCTGAGATAATCAGAAAATATTATTAACCATTATTTTATATATTTTCTAATCATTCAGGCTCTTCTTTAATAGAGAGGTTTCCATGACTTATTATTTTTAACATGTGCATTTCCTTACAATTCCACTGTACAGTTATTCAATAATTTGTTTGAAGTGACTAGGTCACACTTGTTAAGTTATGGCATTGTTTAAGACATTGTTGTAATAATTTTTCACATGGATCAGTTTTCCATGTCAGTGTTCTAGCATTTTTTGTTTCCAAATTAGTTGCTTAAGAAGTCTCCAAGAGGTTGCACAAAGACTAGAATCTGTTTTTAAACAGGTTTACTTCCCAAGAAACAGTGTCTTTGACAATTTTTCAGCATTCTGGATGAGTTTTTTACTATTGTGGAATATTATTTTTTTTGGTTATATAGTTTTCCCCTTGTATTCTTCCTTGTGTGATGAAAAGTAATTTTGTGGATGTATATGAAAAGACTGTTTAAGGCCCCTAAATCTGTAGATTGTGTTCTAGTATATCTTTATTTTAGAAGTTGACCAGTTTCTTACCTTGGAAATTCATTATCTCTTACTCTGTGTCTATTTAATTTCATAATTGCCTGTTTAGTGGGTTGTTTGAAATGCTTTCTGAAATACAAATAAATTAGTTGGATATCCTATATTGACTGTTTAGTTGAAATATTGCAACCATTATTAGCCATTAAAAACCCATATGATTTTAACAAGGTGATTTACAATTTTCACTCAAATTACATTTTCAGGCTTCCTGTTTAGATTGATTCTGTTAATTTTTGGTGGTACATTAGAGGTTGGTAAAGATTTAATCCTTCAAATTTGTCTCTAATTTTTGTAAAAAAGCAGCCCAGCTATTTAACTGTAAAACACTTCCAGCACTGTCAGAGAAGAGATGGCATGTTATGCCATGGGCCCCCTATGCTGTAATATTCATTAATCATCCAGAATCCTAGAATGGTTTGTGTTGGAAGAGACCTTGGAAGATCAGCTAGTTCCAATCTCCCTGCAGAGGGCAGGAACATCTTCAACTTGATCAGGTCGTTCATAGCCCTGTCCAACCCGATTTTAAATATTTACAAGATGGGTTATGTACAGCTTTTCTAGCCAACCTGTTCCAGTGTTTCACCAACCTCAATGTAAAAAAAATCCATATTTCTAATCTGAATATACCCTCTTTTAGTTTAAAACCGTTACCCATTGTCCAATTGCTACAGGACCTAGAAAAAAGTCTATTCACAACATTTTATAAGTCCCATTTCAGTACTGAAAGACTTCAATGAGGACTCCTTGGAGTCTTCTCCAGGATGAGCCATCCCATCTCTTTCAGCCTGTCTGCACAGAAGAGGTGCTCCAGCCCTCTGATCATCTTTGTGTCCTTCCTTTGGACTTGCTCCAACAGGTCCATGTCTTTCCTGTGCTGGGGACCCCAGAGCTGGATGCAACATTCCAAGTGGGCTCTCATGAAAGTGGAATAGAGGCAAGAATCATCTCCCTTGACCTACTGACCACACTACTTTTGGTGCACCCCAGGATATGATTGGCCTTCTGGGATACAAGAGCACATTGCTGGGTCATGTCCAGATTTTCATCCACCTTAAGACCTTCTCCTCAGGGCTGCTCTCAATCCATTCTCTGCCCAAACTGTATTTGTACTTGGACTTACTGTGACCCAGGTGCAGGATCTTGCACTTAACCTTATTAAAGCTCACGAGACTCTCATGGGCCCACTTCTTAAGCTTGTCCAGATCCCTCTGTCTGGTATCCTATCTCTCAGTCATGTCAATCAAACTATCATTTTGGTGTCATCTGAAAACCTGCTAAGGGTACATTTGATTCTACTGTCTATGTTATTGACTAAGACATGAGAGTACTGGTCCCAGTACAGGTCCTGAGAGGCACCACTCATAACTGGTCTCCATCCAGAGACTGAGCCATTGACCACTACTCTCTTGATGTGACCATCCAGTTTAGTTGGATGTTTCTGAACTGCCTCTTTATGTGTTTCTATGTCAAGAGGGTCCTTAGCTTTATGTGAAAAGATTAACTTCTACCCTGAGAATCACTTTCAACAGAGACAATCATAAAAAATCATTAGCTCCCTTCATGCCATTTCCTTCCTTTTTTTTTTTTTTCTTCCCCGCTTGGTTCACATTAAAATCTTTTTCACAAGCTTTTTTTTTTTGTGATTCCCAAATTCATTATGCATTTCTAATTCTAGTACTTCTCCAAAAGAGTTATGGATTGCCCTTATCTGATGTTGACATTGCTGCTGCCCCTGGGCCAGAGTTAATCATCTCCTGGGAAGACTAAAACCAAAATTTATTACAAAAAATACTTAGTACTTAATTTAACTTTAAAAAATCATCAACTGATTCAGAAGGAAAAGAGCTCTTCTGACTGGAAAGGAGATGCCCAAGCCAGGGCACCTAATCTTCTGTATGTTGAAAACTGGGGGTCATGTAAACATACAGTGTGCTTGTCAGATTTTGAGCAAGCACACAAGAGTGTGCATGTTTCCCTTCAGAGTCTTCATCAAGATGACACCTAAAAATAATTGGACAGCTTTGGGTTGTTAATAGGTACCGAGTGAACACACAGATGGGGGTACCAAGGCAAAGATTTCTGGCGGATGTCCAGCTGAATTGTGTAACATGCTCCTTTGGGCCAAGCAAAGATAGAATTAATTTAGAGCTTTCACTTCTTCTGTCAATATTGGCTTGTATGACTTCTAGCACTGCCTTTCAAATTTCCTGTAATGTTGTTGCCTGCCATAATTAACACTGCTTTCTTTACAATTTAATATAGTCCTTCTCCTTGAGGAAAAAATCTTCAGTTTCCATAAATTGTCACGTTGACAGACTGGTGCTGTGGATCTGAATATTCAAACACTTTAGCTCTTCCAAACCTTGCAGGTTTTCTTTGTTTGTTTGTTTGTTTTGGTTTGGTTTTTTTGTTTTTTTGTTTTTTTTAGAATCTGGTATGGGGCTGTGTTTTGGATTCGTGGTGAAAATAGAGTTGCTTTTGTCATCATTAGCAGTGCTTGCCCAGCATCAAAGCCTTTCCTGCTTCCTACCTCAGCCCACCAGTTGGGAGGATGTGAGTGTACAAGAGGTTGGGAAGGGATGCAGCTGGAACAGGTGATCCCAGCTGAGCCAAGGGATATGCCACAACATATGGTGTCATGTTCAGCATATAGAGCTGGGGCAAGAAAGAGGAAGAAGGCAGGGGGAGGAGATATTCACAGTGATGGTACTTGTCTTCCCAAGTCACTGTTATGTATGATGGAGCCCTGCTCTCCTGGGGCTGTCTGAACACCTGCCTGTAAGAGGGAAGAGGCAAATGAATTCCTTGTTTTGCTTTGCTTGTGTATGTAGATTTTGTTTGCTTTACTTAAACTGTCTTTATCTCAAATCATGATTTTGTTCAATTTTATGATTCCGGTTCTATTCCCTATCCCACTGGGGGGTGGGGGGAGGGGGAGGGTAGGTTTGAGCAAATGTCTGTGTAGAGCTCCATTGCCTGCTGAGTTTAAACCATGGCAGATATACCCCATCAAATTCCCCATGCTTTTAAAGTCCTGAAAGTGATCTTGCATAGTGTGAAGAGAGAACTACATCAATGGATGTCTCCTCAAAATACAGTTTTCAGCAGATCAGATATCTGACCTGAACCCCATGATGCCCCAGTCAACTCCAGCTAGAGTCATGCTCACATGGTGTTAGCAAAACCCTGTTTGATAGTGGGTAAAGCAGAGACTGAAACCTCAAGGAAGGCAAAGCCAGCAGGTGTAATCTGTGACTGCATACTTCATCAGTTCTTGCCAGCAGAAGCCAAACAGGATGCTAATTTTTCCAGAAATTAAAAACTTGAATCTTATCATCTGTACAGAATTAAAATGGAAATTATTTGAAATAAATAAAGAAGAAGAAAATTGTTAAGATATTGGAAAGGGACAAAATAGATTCTAATTTATTCAGATTACAGAACTTTCGAAGTACAGAAATATGCTTTAACTCAAAGGAAACAGATGAACTGTTAGCTAAAAATGGCAAAAACTGCCTTGACTTTCTTGTTGAAAGGGTGGTTATTTTCTACAGTTTCTGCAATGAGCTAAAATGAGCAATTTATTTTGTATTTATTTGCCTTCAGACATGTTTCTATTTATGGCCACATGGCATGCTCAATGGAGTCTTAAAATAGTGAGGCTGGGTTCACAGGATGACTCAATGGATCAGCATGTAGAAGAGGGCGGATGCAGCCTCTCTGTTGGGGGCAGGATGGCAGCAAGTGCGCTTTGTCACTCCCCTATTGGTGCCACAGGCTTCTGTAAAGCAGCTGGTTCTGTCCCAGAATGACATTTTTGAAATAACCACAGTTAGTGTTTGACATCCCTGTTGGTCTTACCAATTCGAAGGATAAAGGCTAAGTAAACTGTGGTGAAAGACGTTGGCTCTCAAATTTTGTGACCACTGGGGTCAGCTCAAACAACAGTGATGGGTAAGGGGAAGCGCTCCCGTTACAGCCACCGGCAGCACACGCACCTTGTGGACTCAGTACTGCCTTCCCTATTCAATAACACCGCACAGGCTGCGGGGGACCAGCCCCGGCAGCAGCGGCTCCATGAGAGAGCCAGGGCTGCCCCAGCCAGACAGAGCCAGTTCCAGCCAGACACAGCCGGTTCCAACACAGCTGGTTCTAGCCGGGCACAGCCAGTTCCAGCCAGACACAGCTGGACACAGCCAGTTCCAGCCAGACACAGCCGGTTCCAGCTGGACACAGCCGGTTCCAGCCAGATACAGCCGGTTCCAGCCAGACACAGCCAGTTCCAGCCAGACATCGCCAGTTCCAGCCAGACACAGCCGGTTCCAGCCAGACACAACCAGTTCCAGCCAGACACAACCGGTTCCAACCAGACACAGCTGGTTCCAGCCAGACACAACCAGTTGTTATATATGTGTGATTAATTCATGCTGTTAGTAAATATATGTATGTATAAAATATTACATTAATCTCCCACATGTCCTTGACCACTCCAGCTGGGGGCATAGTCTCATTCCTATTCAAGCAGTTCCCAGAACACGCTAAAGATAATATCGAGTCTTTAGCTTAAGAATGGAGTCCTCTCGGGCCATGAACGTCGACTCCCTTAACCATTCACGAAGGTGACGAAGGTGGAAGGTAACACCAGGAGCCAGGAGCTGATTACATCAATGCCAGGAGCTGATTACATCGGGCTTCCCAAAACACCGGCACCACCTGAATACATGTGAAAGACAGCCATACAGACATCGAGGCACGCCTTTTGCATCCGCATGGACTCGGCCATCCATGTGAAAAGAACATCCAGGAAGGACTGAGAGGACTGTAGAAGCACCGGGACTGACTTTTGCATCCCTGTGTTCTAACTCTACATATGAACAAACACAATGGACATCCTGTGTTATTCAGGCCTCGGGGAGAATATAGGGTATATAGGCGGGCGGTAGGAGGCAATCGGGGTGAACCTCCGGGGAAACGCTGGCACTCTGTCAGTCGGATCCAGGTTCACCCAGCACCAAATTCCGGAGTTGACGCTGTCTTGGCTGTGGCAGATTTTTTTTCAATTTGTAATTAACAAATCTTTGTCAATTTTTTTTTAATTTGGCTGCGGAGTCAATAATTTATAACACAGTTCCAGCCAGACACAGCCAGTTCCAGCCAGGCACGGCCAGTTCCAGCCAGACACAGCCGGTTCCAACCAGATCCAACTATGCACCGCAGGGCGAGGCTGGGCCAAGGCTGGGGCAGGGGCGCTGCAGGAGGACAAAGTCAAGAAAGGGCAAAATGCCACACAGAAGATTCTGAGGAAAAAGTAGATAAGAGAAACAAGCCCATGAGCAGCCAGGTGAGAACAGAGGGAGAGGGCGATGCTGCTCTAGGCCCTGGAGCAGAGATTCCCCCACAGCCTTTAGAGAGGACCGTGCTGGAGCAGTATTGTGTTGGTTTTGTCTGAGGTAGGGTTACTTTTCTTCCCAGTGGCTGGTATGGGGCTGTGTTTGGGATTTGTGCTGAACACGGGGTGGATAATAGACATGTTTTGTTATGGGAGGTTGGGAGGAAACATAGCCAGGACAGGTGACCCAAACTGACCAGAGGGATATTCCAGACAGCATCATACTCAGGAGATAAATTAGAGGGAAAACGGAGGAAAAGATGGGACATTTGGAGTGATGGCATTTGTCTTCCCAAGTAGCTGTGATGAGGGCCTGCTCTCCTGGAGACAGATGAACACCTGCCTGCTCATGGGAAACAATGAATTAATTATTTTGCTTTCCTTGCATGCCTAGCTTTTTCTTTCCCTATTAAACGGTCTTTGTCTCATCCCACAAGTTTTCTAGATATTGCTCTTCTGATTCTCTCCCCAGGACTGAAGGGGAGGAGGGTGGGGGGAGTGAGTCTGGCTGCATGGTACTTGGTTGCAGGATGAAATTGAAACCACAACAATAGCCCATGGAGGAGCCCCCCACACTGGGGCAGGTGGATATTTTCCAAAGGAACTGCAGCCCATGGAGAGCCTGTGGTGGAGTAGGCTTATACTGCCAGAATGCAGCCCACAGTGGGTAGGACCCACATTGCACCATTGAGTTGGAGGAGGATTTAGAGGAGTTGGAAATGAAGGGCTGAAGTTGTTCCAGGGAAGAAAGGGTAGATGAAGAGAAGGTATTTTATCTTTTTTTTTTTTTTCCTCACTACCTACATTTTTTTAATTGACAAGAAATTAAATTAGTTTTTATTCAAATTTAATCTGTTTTGCCCATGATGGTTGAAGGTAGCTTATCTCATAACCTTTATCTCAACATATCTTTTTCATCTTATTTTCCCACTCATCTTTTTGAGGAGAGGGAGTGAGAGAGCAGCTGAGTAGTGGCCTGCCAGTTCTACCCACCACACACATCTCATATGAACACTAAATTAACTAATTTCTATTTTAAATAAACAAATTACTTAATCTTAATTAAAGAATTTTTCAGTTCTTCAAAGTCAACATTCTTGACTGAGATTTAGCATTGAAGTAGAATTCTTGAGTTTGCATCCTTGCTTATGCAGAGGCTTTTTCTAGTCTGGCAGCTTTGGATGTCATGCAGGTGCTTTTGCAAGCCAGCATGTGCCATGCCTTTTCAGGAACAATGTCTGAGATATTGTCTGGTCTATTTGAGGTCAACCATTTTATCCTGATGAACAGGATAACTCTGTTTAAATGCCAACAAAACTTTTATTTGAATTTACTTGACTCAGCCCTCTTCTGTGGTAAAGAAGTCTGCCAGGACTTTACAGTTACTTTATAAAATCCAACATACTTCTTATGCTTCTAAGCATGTATTATGAGTGCACTTGAGTAAGGAGGTGGGCTATTTTAAACAATAGTTTCTCATCAATACACTTTCTGATAAGTGTGGAGAGTGAAAATTCTCTGAGTACCCTCCATGTATTTCTCCATCAATTCTCCGAGCCAGCTGGTCAAGCCAGGTAGCTTTGTTTTGGAGAATGTGGCATCAGCTGATTAAAAACATAGTGGCCAACTTGTGAAGGTACCTTCACATGACGAATACTCATCTATTTAATCTGTGAATCAACACTTCTAAATCTGTACAGTAAAGGTATGCATGTCTGAACAAATAAATTAAATTGATTACCTTCAGTCAAATACCAACTTCTAACTAAATCTCACTTAAATCAAATCTATTTTTTATTCCTACGTTTCTATGAAATGCTTCCTCATATCCAAAACAAGACAGATTGCTGCTGGGCTAATACTGATCTGCTGCCAGGAGTCTGTGATATCCCTTAGAAAACGGAACAAATTACTACAGTTTTATTAAAAACAAGCAGACAAACAAACCATAGCATTGCAGTGGGAAGATATTGTAGTGCTCACATCATTGTTTTTCTGTGCTCTGCTGTCCCCAAGGAAAGTACGTATGGAACAGACGTCATTGGTGCAGATGCTCAGCAGCTACTTCCGGATATAATTACGAATAGACTGCTCTGCAATACTTTTTTTAATGAATTACCAGGTGTATTTTTGATACAAGACTGTTTTTTTATATAGTCTTGTATTTTGTTAGACTGTTTTCTTACAATTTTATTTTATTTTGGAAAAGCTGTCCAAATTGCTTTTCTTTACCCTGTTTTTGCTAAGTTTTTTTAACTTCTGTGTATTAGATATCATTCTTTTGTGATTAATTCTGTGGACTTTTACTAGCTTATTATGTTGTTTATTCTTCTGCTTAAAAAAGAAAGAATTTATTCCCTGAATATGAATATTTACTCTGAAAATATATGGTGACTATTTGCCATTATACCATGTGTTATGATTAATTTGTTCAATTGCTCCTGTGTTTTGTTCTCACCACTACACATGCTTTTTTTATTCCAAATTTACATCTTTGTTAATATTGCCATTTCTCCTTTCTCTGTCTCATTTTTAAAATTTATTGGTGAAGGTATTTTTTCTATTTACTGACTATGAGACTAATATTAAATTACTGATTAATCCTGACTTTTTTATGTAGTTAAAAAGAATTCTCTACTTACCCAGACAAATACACAATAATTTTTTACAGCATAACAAACACTCTCCTGCTGGAAGAATAAGAAAAAATAAGTAGCTCCCATACTGCCAGTGAAATGGTGAGGGTGAAGAGTAGGCCATTTTATTGACAGTCAGGGAAATACTGATCTGGCTATCATGTTGTGACCAGCTGGATTCTGTGCTATTTTAAGGAAAATATTGATGTGAAAGTTTTTATAATAGAATCTATAATCTATAGCCACAACCTCTAAAAATTATATGAAGCTGCTTTAGTTCTGTTTTTCCTGTGATATATATTTTAGTGGCAAAGTCTGTTGAAGCACATCTTGGCTGGACTTGTTTACTGTTATGTCTTCCAGAATATGATTGGTCACATATTTCATTCACCTCTTTTAGCCACTCATGAAACTGGTTCTGTGTCCTTGGGTTCAGAGAGAGCACGATGGAACATTTTTCCTGAACAATTATATCCATATTTTGGTAAGCTTATTTAGTTCTATCTCTGTGTTAGTATCTTTATCCTTGGTCACATCTTTATGAAGTTCACCTGTGCTATATTTAGCATATTCATCTGTATGAAGACAGCTATTTCCTTGAATAAACTGACCAGACATTTTGAATGTGACAGCAGATTAAAAATAATTGTGAACAGTGTTTTCAGTAACTGAGGACTTGAAGTTATGTTGTTAGAAATTACTGGCACTTAAAAAGAAATATGCAGTCATTTCCCACTGGATTTGTTTCCATAGCAATGAGAAGGTTATGGTGTTAGCAACTCTGTGGATATTTCAGATTTGGGATTTCATCAAATTTCTAAAAACACCTTTTGGACCTAAGTTTTTGTACTCTGTTGGGATTATTCTAACTATGTATAGCAACACAATCTTTGATCATTTTTCTTTAAAGACTATCATGCAGAAGAGAGATTTATCTTAATAATCATAGACATCTAAAATTTTAATTAACTTAAAATCTGTAGTTCAGTCTAAAGCAATAATATTAAATTCCTTTTATATTCAATAGAAAAAAACCACACTTCCAGAGAAGTTCATCTTCTCATCGAGTAAACATGTAAAGTTGCATAGTATTATTTTTATTCAATATATAGGGCTTGTTTTCAGCGCTAAGTTGCTCTGGGGTTTTGTTTGTATTGCCTCTTATCTGACATATGGGGACACATGGGATTCTGTAGCTTGAAGTAAGTGATAGATTGCACTGGAGTCAAGTGTATGATTTTCTGTGGCTTGAGCATTGTTTTGATGTGTGCTTACTCTCGTTTAACCTAAGCTGTCTCAAGAGAAGTCAACCTGTCCTTAGATAACTTAAGTCACATATTGTGGAGAAAAAAATCATAGGAACATAACTAGCTCTGATCATTCATTTTCTTTCATTGGAAGACTGACCTTGATCTGACCTCAGATCTGCTCGTGCACTTTTTGTGAGTGCTCAGGCACTCAAAATATTTCAGCAGCCTAACTGTAGAAGAGCAAAACAGTGAGTAATGATTTGGGAGTCACGAGAAGATGCTAAGTTGCCATCTGATGATCTACACATGGACATGATCAGCTGCTTGATCGAGCCCCACTGGCATACAGCAGTGAGCCACAGTCTGAGCTGGTCCCAATTTCAGCCTTATTCAACCTCATGCTCCCTGTTCATGAGAAGGATTTGTTTAAAACCCCGTGCATATCAACCCACTGCAATGAGATGAGAGTTTGAGACTGGGAAAACTGTGGACTTTGAGTGAAAGATAACAGGTGTTACTACTTTGAATAAATTCATTTAGTGTTACCAAACCTGTGAGATTTGGTTGGGTTTTTTTTTCCTTCTGTTTAGGAGCACAGGCAAGAGTGCCTTGAGCATTCACTGGGTGCCTTTACAGAGTTTCCTTCAGTCCAAATCATAAGTAAGAGAGCTTGTATTCCCTGTGCTAGAATTCCCCATGGGTTTTCTGTATATTCTGTAAAAATGCTAACCTTTCACATCCAAGGATAACATTTCTGCAGTATTTTCCCACAGAATTCAATCAGTAAATAAGTTCCATCTTTCTGATTTGTTATGCTAAAATTGTTTGAGTTGTAAGCCATTAAAAGCTTGCTTAGCTACTCAGTTTCTTTAAGGAATCCCACAGTCTGATACTTGCACTGCATTAGACTCTTACCATATGTTTTGTTTGTTTGTTTGTTTGTTTGGGTTTTTTAAGAGAGGTGTAAGGTTCTCCTTACACCTATTCTTGAAGGTGGAGAAAGCTCCCTAATTAGCACTATCAAGTGCAGTGTGAAAGCCCTGATCCCAGCCCCACATTTAATCCAGAGTTGTTTCTCTAATTGTTTCTGGTTATCTCCATATATGGGCAGTGGTTTTTCTGTGATGTGGACACCAACACATGGAGTTAACCATGAACTGTCAATCTCCATTTATAGACAATTATCCAAACACATTGTTGTAATGTTTCAGACTAATAACTGTCTTCAAATTATGCTATAGCTTCTTGTATCTTTCCCTCATAAGCATGTTTTGCTTAGTTGGTTTTTGTACACACTTTCTAAAAAGCTTCTGAGGAGTCTACAAATGTTCCTTCCTTCCAAAGTGACTTTGATGTTTAATTTTTAATCAGCTTAATTTCCCACGAAGTTTTGCAGAGGTGTACTGCAAAAGCATGTATCACATTATTCAAACAACCCACTCATGTCTGAATAAAGGGAATCTTTTCCTAATACACAAGTTTCAGAACATACAGAAACTGTTTGGACAAGACTTAAAAACTGGTGGCTGCCAAGGAAAGCTATGAGCATGACCACTGAATTAAAAAATGTGTCTCCTAGCAAAATAATTTAAAATTTTGGCTTGGTTAGCTTACTAAAGGCAATGATACAGTATAAGTTTCCCTCAGACGTTTCAGAATGACTATACAAGGAGCAGAAATGTTGTGGTTGAGGGCATTCCAGTATAACATGGAGAAACGGGACAAACACCAGACACAGCTCCCAAAGTTACATGAATTCAAACTATAGCAGAAATAACCAATCAAACTTGTAATTTGGATAAGAATTATTCCAGCTTCTTTTCTTTGGTAATATTCAGAACTTCTTTTTCTTGACACATAGAAAATTTTCCGAGTTTTTTCCCTTCTCTGAAGGATTAGTTTGTCAAATAGAAAGAATAACTCCATGTTTTTTCTACCTACTTCTTCTTTCTTTTGTTTTTTTGGAGGTGGGGTTTTTATTTAGATTTAGATTTTTGGCCTTGCCCCTCATAATGCAGCAAGTTTTCAAAAGTAATTTTTCTAGAATGTATAAAGCGACTCTCATTCTCTGATGCAAATATTAAAATTTGATTGATTGAAAATCTAAAATTTGTTCTAAATGAACAAAACCGTTTTGGGCTGGGAAGATTTTTTCCTTCTGTGTCCTGCTGAAGTCCATAGAGAAGGAAATGTGTGCCATCTATTTACATTTGCTTTGTTTGTTTGGAAGATTTGTATTTCACAGCTGTTAGCAGCCAGTTTGCCATGGTACTTTGCCTGAAGTAGTAGAAGAGAGGGGCAGAAAAAAAGCTCATAAGCACACTGATATTTAGATTGATAGGTTGTCTGTCATTCCCAATTTGCCTTCTATATCTGTAGATAAAGGATGCAACAAAGAGTCCACTGGAGTGCCAATTCATTGCATTGCATTTTGTGTCTCAGTTTCACTACAGAATTCATACTTCTTTTTAGTTTGAGAGCTGAACTGAGCAGGAAATGAAACAGATGACTGCCAGGACATTCAATTGTTCATACCATGGACTGGAACAGCAAGAACAGCAGAAGGGAATTCCAGCAAGTCAACTGTTCAATTGCACAACTGGGACCCATTTGGCAACTGATCTTAATCACTACCCTTACTCTCCCAGTCTCACCAAGGAACTGCTCAGTTTACAATCTAATTCCTATCACACACACTCAGCAGCCCATCCTTCGTCAGGGTTTTCTTCCACCTGGCTATATAACCTTACAATATTTCTGAAAAGTCCCATGGTGTGAAAAAAAAGTGCTACCCTTCATAAATCCCATCAGATCAGCAATTATGTTCCTTCTGATAAGCCAAGACCATGTGACAGTAAAAAATCTGCTAATCGCTTGTGGAAATTATTCTCAGGTTTGTGTTCCATTATCCTACACATAGGGTTTTATTTTTTCTATTCCATTGAGATATGAGCAGGAAAAAAGGGATGCACTTTCTGCACTATCCAAATGTCAGAGACAAATACCTTCCCAAACAAAAAAATATCAAACATAAAACCAAAAACCCCCCACAAATCCCCAAGAAATCTTGGAACAGCAGGATTGGGCTGAAGCAGAAGCAAAAGGATAAAGAAGGCAAGTGAAAAGGTACAGAGGGCATTTGAAAGTTGAAGGAGGTGATTGGGCACCTGTGTTGTGGCAAAACAAAAGGAAAGTTTACAAAGTTAAAAAGGAATCATGTTACTGGAAAATGAGAAGGAAGAAAAGGAAGGAAAATTTCCACAACTGTAAGCAAAAAATTAGGGTATCTTGAAAACTTAATTATATTTAAAAATTATTTCTTTTAAAATTATATAAAAAAATTAAGTATCTAGCCCTATAAAGAATAATAGAAGGCAAAGGGGGTAAAAGGCCAATAAATAGGAAGGACAAAAAGAAATGCTTAAGGAGAAGTGTAGAGGGAAATGAGGCAGCATATTTCAGTTTTCCATGTGTCTTGGTTTAGGGTAAATTTGGGAGAGAACCCCCAAAGGGTCTCCTCTAGGAAAGCAGATTCAATCGGCCCTTCTCCTCAACTGGTCCGGGAGAAAATATCTCCTTGGAGAAAAGTGGAAAAAACCTGTTTATTAAACAATAAAACCTAAACATTATTAAACAATAAAACTCCTTGTTGCTCCAAAAGAGATGACAAACGGAGAAAGTCCCCTCCCCGGGTTGCAGCTCAGCTCACTCAGTCTCTCATCTCATTTCCCTCTGGTGCTGGAAATGCCGCGGCCCGGCCGGTGAGCCACAGGTGGGAGCTGCCGGTGCTCTGCTGGGTGTTCAGTCCAGAGCAGGTTTAAACAGGTCCAGAGAAAAGGGGAAAAGGAAAAAAACACAGCCCAGGGAACTTCTTTGCCTCAGCTAGCTAAACTAACTAAAAGCAAAGGAGAGCTCTGTCCCACTGTCTGTCCATCCGCAGACAGCACAGTCCAGGAGCAGGAACGTGGAGGAGTGAGTGCAGTGTCTGAAAACAAACTGCACGCTTCTTCCTCCCCCTTCACTCCCTGGAACAAGTCTGAAAGGTGCAAAACTTCTTATTCAGCATAAACAGAACAGACAATGGGGGATAAAAGCATCACATAGTCAACCTAGGACACCATGTTATATGTATTTCTGTCACTTTGAACAACTGGGAGATAAAAGTAAATCTCAATGACTGAATAGATTGAGCAAAACTAGACCACAAGTGTGCTTAAAACAAGAATTACTGCTGATAAATGCAGGAAATACTGCAAAGGTGTCAATGGCTCCTTTCTAGACTGTTTATTTTCTGCAAACAGAAGTTTAGACAGGCAAATAACTCATGGATAATTATTGTCATTTTGAGGCTGTTAAATGAAATTAAATCCACCTGCAAGCTACACCTGGTCAAATAGCTCTTTCTCATTAATATTTGTTCAAAGGTTAGTTTCCTGTAGCAGATGAACTTGTGATGAGCTAGTCAGGAACCTTTCTATTTCCAAGGACTTTTTGAATGTCCTCAACAAACACTTCACAGCCTTCTGTTTGCCATTGGATACCTGTGCTGGGTGAACAATCATCAGAAAAACTTTGACATATATGAAGATGTTATTAGTAGGTGTGACCTAACTCACCTGATATAAGCATTTTATTTGTGCCTGGTTTTAAGTGCAGAGGGAACAAATCCTGTCATCTGGCAGTCCCAGGTGAAGGGCTTTGGGGGTCTCCAGAGGGCAGGGCTGGACACTGCAGTTTGGTCACTACAGGTCTATCAATGAAGATGGGATTTTCATGAGCTGCATTGGCAGCTTTAGGTGCCTAAATCCCATTCACTTGGTGTTGTTATCAAGAATACAACCAGATATATAAAAAATAAAAGAGATTTTATATTTGGATATTTCCACTCTGTTTTCTTTCAGATTTACTCATGACATTGTTTCTGATGACTAAGACTTTAAGATAATCTCCAAGCTGTTCTTTTCTAAAATAATTTTTTTGGGGATATGCTTGCAACGGTTTTTACTTTCACAATTCTCACAAAATAATGGATTTCCAAACTTAAGGTATGGGTATTTTTAAACTTGTTGGGGTAAAATATATAAAAGCTGCATAGATGCAATTATTTTGGGAGGATACAGATGGATTTTATAATCACTGAGAATTTCTTGCTTATTTTTACTGCTTATAAATAATCTCTGGGGACTATATATGCTTTATGTTAAAATACAAAACATTACATGGAAGAAAGTGAAAAGTTTATAACAGACAAGTTTTCTAAGTCCTTTGTTACTCCAATGAAGAATACAAAAATCCAAAACCAAACTTAAAACCCCCTAGTAACCTTACTCAGATACATGCTTCCTTTGAAGGCCTCTGTATTGCTGAAAATTTGGAGTAGGTGTAAGATAAATAGACAATAAAGAATTGGATATTCATTTAGAATCTTGATTGAGATCAACATGGTTACACATGAACAATTGAACTCTCATTAGCCAGAGGGTTTTGGGTCCTCCAGCACAGGATGGACCTGTTGGAGTGAGTCCAGAGGAGGCCACCAAGATGATCAGAGGGATGGAGCAGCTCTGCTGTGAGGAAAGGCTGAGGGAATTGAAATTGTTCAGCCAGGAAAAGAGAAGGCTTCAGGCTGATCTAATTGTGACATTTCAGTACCTAAAGTGAACCTACAAGAAAGCTGGAGAGGGACTAAACACGGGCATGTAGAGACATGACAAGGGGAAATGGCTTCAAAGTGAAAGTGAGTAGGTTTAGATTGGATATTAGGAAGAAATTCTTTATTGTGCAGGTGGTGAGGTACTGAGACAGGTTGCCCAGAGAAGCTGTGGATGCCGGGGAGGTTGGATGGGCTCTGAGCCCGTCCATCCCAACCATCTTTGAATCCATTGGATGGGTTCCAAGCCAGGTTGGATGGGCTCTGAGCAAACTGATCTAGTGAAAGACTCTCTACCCTGCCTGTGGTAGAGAGATTGGAACTGGATGATCTTTAATGTCCCTTCCAATTCAAACCATTCTATGATTTTATGATTCTATGATTATATTTTCATAACACATGATTGCAAATTAAAATCTTTGACTTACTTTAACGGCATACTTGTGAATAGCATTGGGATTGAAGAAAGCCTTACATTTTACAGCAGCTGAATTTTCTTTTTTTCATTTTGCAGATTAGATAAAAATTTGGCATAGGACAAAAAGTGTGTTGTAAAAATAAATCTGAAGGAACAAGTAATTCACTGAAAATTCTCTATATAACACCCTTTTTTAACTTTGTGAAGCGGCTGCAGCTACCTGTCAAACACCCACCCATCCCCTTGCTCCAGCCCCTTTCCCAAGGGCCAGGGTGAAAACAGAATGAAGGCAAGAAGCTTCATGGATGAAGACAGTGATATTTTAATAGGGAAAGCAAAATGAGTGTGTGGAAAGAGTTAATTCACTCCTTACCTTTGGTGGGTGCCCAGGCCTGTACTGTAGAGCAGAGCTTCACACCTGTAATATATACTCGGGAATGCCAATGTCACTGCCATGAGCACCCTTTTCCCCCTCTATTCCAGAGCTTGACAGCATACATTGCAGACCATCCCTCTGGTCAGTCGGGATCAGCTGTCCCAGCTGTGCTCCCCTGCAAACCCTTGCCAGCCCATCTGTCACATCAGTAGTCGCACAACAGAAGGCTGGTAAATAGCTCAAGGTTTTTTTGCATGCAAGTGTCTCCATCAGGAGTCTTCCAGTTTTCATAATCTGTTATGAGCCATGACTTGAATAGCTGCAGACTACATGAGTACATGTGTGTTGCATTTAGAGAGTCTTCTGTGAGTTGTTGCTGAAGAAAATATTCCAGTGAGACCTTGAAAATATCTGTCTCTCTTTAGAAACAGGGCTAAAAGGGATTGCTTAGAGAGTGATGGCTTTAAGATTTTTGAGAGATGCTTTACTCCTCCACATCATGACTTTTATTTTCATTAGGCTGAATAATGTGACTTTTGCCCTAAGGAGAAATCCAGATTTCATATTTTTGAGAACAGATTGACAGTTATTTAGGTATCTGGTGTAATTTTAGAATATTGTTGAGTTTTTCCACACACACAGAGCGCACAGAAACCTTTCCAAATGACAAAAATGGACCACAATCTAGAGTGTTTCTGGTCGTTTTGATTCCAGAAAATACGGGGGTTTTTTGTTTTTTGGGTTTTTTTTGTTTTTTGTTTTTTTTTTTTTTGGGTTGTTTTGGGGTTTTTTGTCAGTAGCACAGGACCTTATGCATTCAGAATTAGGCAAAATGTGGGATGTTACACAAGTTTCAAGTTTCAGCAATACCATGTAGGATGGCAGCAGTGAATCCTACTCTGAGAAAGATATGAGATTTCATAAATGTTAGCTACTGGTAGCAATTCAAAACCTGACATGGAAGTTATCTCTTCATTCCTCAGCCTAGGTTTATGACTTAAAATATCACACATTTCATTAACATTGTGGATTTATTCACTCTCTGGCTGTGATTGTCAGAATATAATTAAGTAAATAAATGTTCAAAGCAGCAAATATATCCTTGTCCTTCCTACTCTTCACATTCTCTATGCTCTAAAATAACTCAAGTTTTCACTTTTTTCTTTCCTTCTATTTATTAAATTATCTTACCCTGAGATTAGCTCAGTTGGTAAGAGCATTGTGCTAAGGACACCAAGGTTGTGTGTTTGATCTCCATATGGGTCATTCACTTAAGATTTGGACTTGATGATCCTTGTGGGTACCTTCCAACTCAGAATATTCTGTGATCTCTCCTTTTTTCATTCTCATCTGAGTAAAAAAATATTTAGAGAAAAAATTATTGCAGGCCTTCTAAGTCAGGTTACATTGCAGAAGAGGAATACAGCACATTATCCTGATGAAGTTCTATGAAGTTCTAATATTTCTTGAAAGTAGACACTCACCTGAAAGGAGCCTTATGAGAGGAGATAGAAAACAGCTAGTCAAAAAAGAAGAACCAGTAGAGGCAGCTGCACAGTCTATGCAAAAGCTTTTATAAACCATTGTTGCTGCTTGGAGAGGACTTGGATGTGAAATGGAATTAAGGAATCTGCCTCTCATCTTCCACTCCACCAACGTCTTCATCACATCCCTTCAATCATTTTCAGTATTACTAATGTGCCATAAGCCCTTTAAACATTTAACTACTTGATCACACCGAGTCATGTCACCCTCAGTCACTTCTATTGTTGTACAAGAACTGAGAAAAGATATATCTGTAAAGTGAAATTCACTGTCTTCGAGGCTTGACTCCAGCCTGCCTATCAGTATTTGTAGAGTCTGCTGAACATGATAGCTCTGGAAAGAGAAAAGGTGTAGTCATGCTGCTGTCCCAGTGAGATGCTGTGAGAAGATGCAGTGATGCATTAACCTGTCTTTACTGCTTCCAGAACCTTTAATCTTGGACATACCTTCGCTTTAGGTTGCTCAGCTGTAATTCAGCCATTCCTATTGTTGTTCCATATTGCATAGACACATGTAACAGTGGTCCAGAAAAGACAATGGTCTTACAAGAGGAGATATTTTTACCTAAAAGGATATTCTCAAATATGAATATATTTCAGGCACATGGTGCTGGTATGCTCTGTAATCAGCTGAATCAATACAGTAGTTCTGCTGAAACCTAGCATAAAGTAATGCTCACCTTGTTCACTTATACAACATTTTGATTTCCTAAATGCAAACTAACACAAAATGTTTTTATAATTAGCAGAAAGACTTGCAGTGTTAAGATATGTCCTTTCCCTCTTGTCCATTTTTTTGCCCCTCTCCTGTTATGGATATCCTGCAGGCAGAAAAGCCAACCAGAGGGTGGCAATTCTGTTTTACAACAGCTTTCAGAATTTTGCAGTTTGCTTGTGGTTTGGTGCTCCATGAGAAAACATCTGGTGGAGCCATCATATGAAAGTTAAAATGGAGATTTCAGGCTGAGGAAAAGGCTTCTGCCTCTGACTTGTGGAAGACTTTTTTCCTGTTTTCCTGATTGAAAACAGACAAGATTTTCTTTTGAGTTTTTTCTGACCCACAACAAGGATGTGAGTTTTTTCCTTTACACTCCCCTCCAATGGCCTTTCAATTACTTTGGGATGCTACTAAACATAAGATTTTTATATTAAAAATATAAATTTTGTATTAAAAACTTATTTCAAGATCATATGCTAGCATGCAGACTGTTAAGATTTTGAAAAGAGTATGGGTACATATGCTAATGTAAAAAAGAAATTATGGATATACTAATGCCTGTAGTATCAAAGTAAATTAATTTAGAATTTATAGACTATCACTGAATTCTGATTTAAAAAAGTTAAATCAAAAGTATGTTTCGAGTACTAACTTTACTTCCCCCACTGTCTAGTATTGCTCTTTGATGTGCATGTTAGCATATTTTATTGTGATATTGCATATTTTGTCGAATGGATCCTTGAGCTTACGTAGTACATTATGAATTAAGAGACAGATACACAGCTCCTTCCAGCAAGTCATCACAATTGTACTGTAAAAAGGGATGTAAATGCAATGAAATGCTAAACAGTAGTAACAAAGGAACTTCTGTGTGAACTAGGCTGTTGGGTACATGAAATTATGGACAGGGAGTACAGGAAGTCTGTATTCTAGAATCTTGATGTAGAAGAATTAGGTCCTAGCTTGGATGTGGGATCTGGAAGCAAGCTATCAAACTGACTCCCAAATTACCAGCTTTTCAGATGGAAAGGATGAGATCTGACTGAAATTGTGGAAGTATCGTGGTTGAGGAGAACTGAAATAACTGAATAACACTGAAGTTATAGTTGATGTGGCAGACAGAATGAAATTGCATTCTCATTCTAACAGTGCACACTTTATCCCTGTATTTTGGTAAGTTAGTTCTTCTGCTCTCTCTGGAGCTTCATAATAAAAAAGTTAATTTGTTTCTTTGGCAGTTGATTCAGTAAAATTGCTGTCACAATATCTGCATTATACTGCCTAATTTTTTTTTTTTTTGCAATACATGCTCCCTTTTTGGTATAGAATAATAGTAATTTTTTTGACAGATGATTAATAAGACTACTGGAAATTACATCCTTAATATTGTTGAATTTGTTTTCTGATATGCTGGCCAGTCTTAACTGCAATTACAGAGCTGGTCTTTGTCTTGAATACTTTTTGAGATATAACATATAGCAAGGATGCAAAGTTGCATCCACCACTGAAATCTGTGATGAAGTATTTTATTAGTAGAATGTTTACATTCCTTTACATTAGAAAGCAGCTGCCTTAGACTCCTAAAGTAGCAGCAAAAAAAAAAAAAAAAGAATTTTTAAATAAGCTGTGGATTAATTATTTGAGCTCAACTAAGAAATAGTTGCTCAAAAAAATTTATTTAGTTTATTCAATGCTCATCCTATGCAAAAAATATTTTGTTTCTTCCCCAATTTTCTTCTGCATTTAAAATGTCATTTTGTTGCTTTTGTCATTCAGTCTGTGTATCCATATTTGAGGTGCATTTCAATCCATCATATTCTATGAAGACACCTGTGATGCCTTATCCTGTGGATAAATCCTCAAAACTGCAAATAAGGTGAGGCAATAGGGATCAGTGTCTTTCATAGCAATCATCACTGTGGCATAATTACTGTTAAATCCATGTCTTAATGTGTACTTTTGGTGAAACATGGCTTCTGGACAGGTACATATCCTTGATTTGAAGGTTTCAGGAGAAAGCACATACATTCACTTTTTTTCCTTTGGGTGTTTCCTTTTCAACTAATTGGCTTTGTCTCATATCTAGCTTATTTTGCTTCACCCTTAAGAAAAGAAACATAAAAACTTCTAGTTTTTATGCACATGGTAAATAACACATCTAGAATCATCTTGGTTATTAATATTAGCAGCTTTGGTATGACCAGAATTGTAAATTTGCAGTATCAGTGCATGAGACCATTTGATTTTCTTAAATTATCATTGTTTTATTTGTTTGGTTTTTAATACATACACACAAACTGAAATGTAGATGTGCTAAATATTTCCTAATGGTGCACGTTTTAATTTGGGTGTCTATAAATGTTATTGCCCTTTGGAAATCTTCTGACTCCTTAAAGGGACTTGATTTCTGAGGTTATCCCAATTTCTTTCTACAGACTTTACTGTTTATTAAGTTGCAAAGCTAATTCTAATTTATAGCACTAAAGATCACATCCAAACTTGAACAGATGGTAATAATTATTAGTGGTAAATACATTTAATGAAAAAAAAAATAGAAGAAGGTTGTGTGGCAACAAATCACCTGAGGAAGTCAAGGAGATTAAATTTATTTCATTGTCTAAGAATCTGTCAGTGTTGAAGTACCTGCTTCCAGATGTATTATCCATGTTTGTGGATTTTAGGTGCTTTGTTCTTGATAGCAAAATGGAACTGAAAGTTGGAGCTGGACAGAAAATGCTTTTCCCATCCCCAAAGAATTTTTTTAATATTTCAACATTTTTCCCAGACTAAACCAGGATGAAAAATTAGACTGTCAAAAGAGTTTAAGAACTGAAATTAAAAGATAAAGAACAGATTTTGTATAAGAAACAATAAATAGAGTTTTCAAGGCCTTTTCAGCTTAGGAAATGTATCTATGACTGTTTATGATAGCTGCTGAGAAGGTAGATAAGCAATTATTCATTGCTTCAAATGAAAAAACGTTGGGAGCATGAAATGAAGTTTGAAAGTGGCATAAAATGCATAGTTACACTTTAAATTCTTCATTTGAAGATGGTGTAGAAGTGAAAAATTTGCATATGTTAAAAAAAAATGCATCCTGGAAGAAAATGTTCCATGCTTATTAAATGTTTGGTAGTTGTTGAGCAGTAAAATCCTGCATTTCAAAATATAGTCTGAAGAAGCTAAAGTGTTTGTGTGTTTCTATACTCTCTCCTAAGGATTTGCAATTCAATACTTTTCATATGACTTAACAAAAACATATACTTTTGCATTTTTATGTTTATCATAGGTAAAATGCACTCACACAGACGAACATTAAAATAATATCAATTTACATTGTTTCCTTCTGCTAATTTTGAAAAAAAAATTCTTAGAAGGTTTACAAAATGTTTTCCTTAGCTTCTAAAAATAAGGTTCTCTTAATCATGAAAAAATGCAAGTTTTTGCTTTGAAAAACTGTAACAGAACATTTCAGAATTTCAAAAACCCCCACAAATACTGGTAATGGAATTTTGCCAGTTTTCCTTTCTGATAAACTGTATCAATTTGGTTAAATTGATATTTCTTGGGAAAAAAATACTAAAACCATTTCTTGGTTTAGATAATGGAGCAATTGGTAATGTTTTAGCAATTAGTTTAAATTTTAAAAACCCTATTATTCTAATGAAAACATACTGAAACGAATAGTAGACACTGGAAGAGAACCTTGTCTTCAGGACATTTTTTATTTTAAGACATGGCTGTGTTATGACTCAGTGCTCTTGATTACCTAGATAACAAATCAGAAGACCTATGAACATGTTAGAAATTTCTTCTTTGGGTATCTATGGGCTTTGAAATCTGTGACTAAACTCATGCTGAGACTTTAAATTCAACCCACAGGTTCACATATATGGAACATATACGCATGTGTATGCATTCTGTGTCTGAACAGGTGAAGAACATCAACTGTGCTCTTGTGTATGTCTGCATTAAGCCTACAGAGGGTGGAATCTAGGCTGGATCACCTGGGAAGAGTGCAGAAACTGACAGTGTATGAAAACACCCAGCTTGTGTGGTGTGGTCACTAGATTGGAGGGAAGGAATGCCATCAAGAGGCACCTGGACAGGCTTGAGAGGCGGGACCTTGCAAACCTCCTGAAGTCCAACAAGGCTGAGTTCAAGAGGCTGCACCTGGGCTGGGGCAGTCACAAGCAGAAATAAAGGATGGGTGGAGAACAGATTGAGAGAATATCTGTTGATCAGGACTTGGGAGTGTGTGTTGGTGGATGAGAAGCTGGACACAAGCTGGAAATGTGCCCTTGCAGCCCCAAAGCCAATTGCATCCCGGGCTGCATCCAAAGCAGAGTGGGCAGGAGGCTAAGGGAGGGGATTCTCTCCCATCACTCTGCTCTCATGAGACTTGAGTACTGGCTCCAGCTCTGGGACCCCCAAGATAAGAAAGACATGAACCTGTTGGAAAAAGTCCAGAAGAGGGCCATGAAGATGATCAGAGGGACTGAGCACACTCTGGACAAATAGGCAAACATGATTGCTGAGTAGGTAAACCGAGGCAACTTTGGAGGATAAAAAAAAATCCGTATGTAATTTTACTGATGTTACCATTTCTGGAATAGAAGAATTTATCCAAATGATATCATTATCTTCAAAAAGACATTTTTAGGGTATGATTCACCTCGTCTCAAATGTACAAAGCACACTGTGAATCACACATGAAAAGGAGCCCTCACTGACTGTAACAAGAGCTTAGTGCGATCCCTTGCAGGGAGCTGTCTGGGTTGTGTTTTAAGTGATAGCAACCCCACCCCCTCTGTCTTGTTTTGGAGTGTGTGGTCCACACTGGCTGTTCATCACTGAGGAGTGTTCATGGAAGAATGATTAGAAAGCAAATGAGATGATGTTACTGTGCAGCACTCAAAGCACTCTCTCTGTTTCGCTTACCAAAGAGCAACACAAGGTGGGGGATATAATCATTGAATGTAGCAAGAGCAATCAATGAAACTGTAATGGCTGGAAGTCACAGTTAGATAAGAAATAAGGTGCATATTTTTGGCTACAAGGATGACTTATTATGGGAGAAATGTATAGAAATTGTCAGTATCTGGGCTTTTTTCACCAACGTTGCGTGACTTGGGATATTGTCAGATCTTTCCACTTCAAACAAAAATTAATTCAAAGATTCTTTGGAAGTCTCCTTCTGATAGGAGATTGTTAGATTGAAGAAAAACTCTTTCTGATATTGTAATTCCTTAAATTTTGAAAGTACTTTTAAAACAAATGTAAATATTACAAAATTATTCAATAACACCAGAAGACAAGTGAGGAAAATCTTAAAAGAAAGTGATTTTATGACTGCTTTCACAAGTCATTATCATCTATCACCTGATACAGTGAGTTTGTAGACTCAGCATCAAGCACCACCACCAAGAATTGTGCACATGAGAGATGGTTTGTTCAGATTCTGAAGGTGTGATTGTAATATTAAAGCAGCTTTTACCTACATCAGGTGTCATAATATATAGGGATACCATTAGAGAATAAGCAATTGTTGGGAAACAAAATTTGACTTCAGAGACCAGCCTTAAGTCATGAGTTTGTATACTGAAAATACTCTTGCATTATTCAGTGAAGTTGAACATGTTTCTTTTAGTAAGAGTTTAATGCTGAAATAGCAAAATGAATAAAAAAACTTGTATCATGGTAACTCATAGTACTGTTTTAGAGTTTATACTGCAGTTTACCAAAATTATTTGAGATGCCCAAAATATTTCCCAATTCTCTTCAGGACATTGTGTCTTTCCAACCCCCAGAGTACATTCTCCCAAATTAGATAGATATCCAAAGATCATGTGAAATTTTTAAGGATTTGGATATCAGTCTCTTTAAAGCTGGCTGGTAGTTTCGTGGACAGAAGGCAGTGATCAGAAAAAGCAGAGGAATCCCATCCCCTTCAAGGTGCAGGAGATTACAGCTGGATGGAGATTTACCAGGGGACTACAGCTTAGAGGGCTACGACCTCTCCATTTTTGAGCACAGAATAGCACAAACATGGTGCAGCAGGAGGAGGGAGCCATCCAATGACACAGCCCCTTCCTGGCTCCCTCAGCATTCCTGGGGCAGTGATACAAACAAAATCACATTTTAGGCAGAAAATGAGCCATGGGTTTGGATAGCATTGATTGTTTAGTGTATTAGCAGAGGGCAGAGTTTACATGCAGTATCAATTAGAAAATACTTGGCAATGAAAACAGGGCCAAAGGCCTTTCTGATTTATGGCCAAATCCTGCTAATTTTCCTCACATGAGTAGCTCTAATGAAGTCAGTTATTTTACTCCAAAATCTCTGAAATCACTCTCTTAAATCTCTTATAAGTTGTAGCTAAAATTTGAAAGTATTTTAAAGGGAAACTTTTAACCTCTCTCCCTAGTTACAGTTTTGGCTGTTTCCTTTATCATACTCTTCTCAGATCACCTCTATCCAAAAGTTCTAAAAAAATCTCTTCAGACATTTTCTTCTTATTCTTTTTCTTTAAATACTATAATTCATATTTAATTCCCTTAATTCTGTTATAGGTTTTTTTAGAAATTCAACGTCATAGTGATCAGAGATGTTCTTTGAACTTTCCCACAATGTTGCAGGATTCAGAAATACTGAAGGTAGTCTCAGATTTTTGTGTTAAAAGGTATATTTCATCCCTCTTTCAGTAGGCTGTGCTGTGCCAGCAAAGGCAGTGATTTGTCAGAGACCCTTTCTAGGGTAAGAGCAATGTGGGGTGGAAGAGATGAGCTGTGTGATGTGCCTTTGGTGCACAGTGTTCCTGGGAGGGTGCAAGCACTCCTCCACCAGCAAGTACCTGGGTGTGAATCCCCACAGTGGGGCAGTCCCTGCCCCAGGGTGAGGGTAGCTCTCCTGCTGCTAATCTGCTGCTGCCTCCCCTCTGTGCAGTCAGAAGAGTGTCACTTGTCATCAAAACATGGAATGGTTTGCGTTGGAGAGGACCTTCAGGATCATCTAGCTCCTCTTGCCATGGACAGGGAAATGTCCACTTGACCAAGGTGCTCAAAGCCCTGCCCAAGCCAGCCTTGAGCACTTCTAGGAACGGGGCATCCTCAGCTTCTCTGGGCAACCTGTTCCAGCTTCTCAGCACTTTCACAGTGTAGAATTTCTTGTTGATATCTAGCCTAAACCTTCCCTCTGTCCATTTGAAGCCACTCCCCCTTGTCCCACCACTGCAGGTCCTTGTAGCAGACCCTGTCCAGCTCTCCTGTAGGCTCACTGCAGGAATAGGAAGGTGCTCCAAGGTCTGCCCAGAGGCTTCTCTTCCCCAGGCTAAACAACCCCAGTTCTCTCAGCCTGCCATCACAGGAGAGGTGCTTCACCCCTCTGAGCATCTCCATGACCCTCCTCTGCTCTCACTGCAGCAGGGCACGTCCTTATCTCTGTACCCTTGCTCACCTTCACCAAGGAAAGAAGAGACCAGAGGTAATACCAATGTTGTTTTGTCTCCTTACTCCGAGTTAGCAAAAGTTTGTCAATGTCTGTGATTGCTCATATTAATAATAAATAGAAGTACAAATTTAACCTTTAAGTTTGCAACTGATTCAGATGACTTTGATTGTATTATCAGGAATTCTTAATCAATTTTTGGTGATCCTGTATGCTGTCCTGTATTTGAATAAGGGAAAATTAATATCTAACTAGGACAGTTTTTTATTTTGAGAATGAGAATGCAATTATGAGAAACTATTTCATTGTCAAAAACAATTGGCCATTTTCTTGTAAAGAAGTGAATTACTTGGAAAATGTTTCAGACCTAACACTTTCCTAATACTTGGCTTGTTGTGTAACAGTTCTCTTTTTAAATTCTTCACACAAGATTTCAGATTTAAGGAGGAGTGAGCAATGGGACAAATTATTTTGTTGAGGTAATGTGGAAGAAAAAAAATCTGATTAAGACTCTTGTACTATACATTTGTGTTTTGTGTTTTCTGTTATATACAGAGATTTTGCGAACTTTCACTTGGGCTTTGGATATTAAATTCTCAGTGATAAAGAAACAAATATGTCACTAGAAGACTAAATATAGCACAAAAAGATTAAAACATCCAAGCTTTACTTCCATTGAAAAAATCCTTCATTAAGTCTGAAGTATTTTTGAAAAATAATTAAGCTAAAAAGCTAAAATACTGGGTTTTGTTTGGGATGTTTCTTGCTCCAAATAAATTACAAAAAACCCCATAGTTAACCTATACCAGAATTTCAAGGTTTCTTGCAGCTGAGTTTCTTGCTTGAACTATGGGAGAAAAAAAATCCAGATTGTATAGAATAAGGACCTTAATAATCTGTGTGCCCTGAAATCATACTTTGGAGAAATAGAACTTTTCAGTTTTGGGATTGTTTTATTTTTTTTAATCCTGCTTTCCCTCGGTGTAAGAAATAATACACTGGCAAATCCTTGCCATTTTGGAGGATCAGAGCTGTTCCCCAGCTTTTCTAGCAGCCTGATCTCTCATCAGAATCTACAAGTGAGACCACATTAATCTCAAAAGTACATGTCTAGCTCTAAAGACTCTCTGTAAAGTGTTTCTCCCAAAAACTTCTAATGGATTCCCAGCTCCTTAAAATTTGGATCTTGGCACTGCTGTTTCTAAGACCTCTCTATCAGCTGGATATTGACCCAAAAGAGAAGTCTCAAGCACAATCCTCTACCCAGGGACAGGAAACAGAGAAGTTCATGCTCCATGGTAATTTTTCTTCTTCTGCGCATTCCATGTAGTGGCAGGTGTTGTCTATTTTATTTTACATGCAGAAGAGCACTAGGGAGTTACAGTTTGATTTGCAAGCCTACCAAGATATCTGAAGTCTTTGCACCTCTAGAACAAAGAAATAAACTTCTTCTGTTTTGCCTTATCAGCCCTCCTAACACATTACAATCTGATAAAAATATTTTGTCAAATGTTGTACATGTAGGTAGCATGGGCTGTACATGTTTAGTTATTTCCTTTTTATCTTACAGCTGATAGGTAGGCTTAAGCATATTTCATAAGCATGTTATTTTTGCAGCTTTCAAAATTTAAATGCTGTGAAATCTGTCTGTTCTGACAGTCTATAAACTTTTAAAAGTTATCAGTTGCTACATAGTGGCTTAAAACTGGCTTGAGGCTTTTTATCATCACATTAATAAAAGCATTTCCAACCTGACAATAAAGTAATTCTTTGGACAAAACTCAGTTTTGTTGAATGTATCTGTTATGCCTCCTAAGAATTCATTTAGGCATTTCTTCCTCCATTTACTTAAAATGGCTTCTCTTCAGGGACACCAAGAAGAAAGTTGCATACCAAAATAATTTAAGTCTGAATGTTCTTTGTTTATGTTACTTCCATTCTGGAGCCCAATCTCTAGCCAAGTCAAGACTAGTCTGCTTCATGCTGCTGAATTTAGTGCATCCTGATTATTCCAATCTGAGTAATTAGCTGCAGTAATCATCAGCCCTTACAGATCCATTAAAATGGTATAAATCTGGAATAAATCTCTATCAATTTAAAATGTCTGGGCCTGAAGTTATATGGTTGAGATCAAAATAAGGTTCATAATTTTATGCACTTTTCATGTTTACTTTGTTTCCATCTCATCAGTGTTGAGTTGTGTTAATTCTGATGTAAAAAATCCAACATGGCCCTGATATATATTTCTGATAGACACAGATTTACACTCTAAAATTGCAGATGTGTGCATGTGTGGCTATTTCCTTGGTTTTTGAAAGGATGGGGTTGTTAGATTTGGTGTGAATTTTTATTCTGCAGTACATGTTATTTTGGACACTTATATTTCAATTAAATTTCAATTAAAATTGAAAATCTTTACAAAAGGGAATTAAGAACATTCTAATAAAAGGAAAAATATTCAGGAAAATAGAAGGAAGAAAGGTGCTTTAAACCATGGTGAAATTTTCTTTTTGGTTTTGAATTATTTGGTTTCAGGACTGTCTTCATAGAAAAGACTAAACACTCTGAGTCTCCACATGTCTCTTCCTTGACCCAAATTGTGAGTGAATGAGCCCCAGGGACACTGGGAATAATAATTCCAGTTAGGGGAGAGGGAACAGAAAAAGGAAATACAGTTTCACAGGTGTTGACAAAATCTGAGCCTGAGGCTAGCTCACATACATTCTCAAACAGAAAGGGAATCCCACAGCAAATCGCCCAGATTCCTACAGCGCTAAAGTATATAGAACTAGAACCAGGGAATATCTGGGGAAGAATCCAATTTTCAGCATAAAATATTGGTTTGAATCATCTATAGTGGCTGGTTTGAATAATTAATTTAATTTTGACCAGCATGTAGATTCTGTTGCAGGAACATCATTGTTCCTTTTTATGGGAGTGGATTAAAGCCCAACTTTATTTCTGCTCCTCCGGGCGCCTGTTGAACCGTTTGTTTGTGCTCGGTGTGTGTGCTGCGGGTGGCAGTCGGTCTGTCCGGCGCTGTACGTCCGTCCAAGCAGTGCATTCACACTGCTGCAGTGTTGTTACACCCCCTCCAAACGCTTCCTCACGGGCTTGGCACACCAGCTGTGCGTCCAGAGCGAGCAGCGGCTGATTGTGACCCCGAAGAGTGAAGGCAGGGCGGTGGCAATGCGGCGGATGCCCCACCTCAGACATGGATTGAACACTATTGAACACTTCCAGAGGGGCAGCTGCAGCCAGAGCCTGGCTCTGGCCTGGTTGTGCCCTCTGGCATGAGTGCACAGCCTAATAAACAGTGAACATGTGCAAGCTCTGGTTTCATTTCTGCTTCCTCGCCTCTTACTCCTGTGGGAGGGAAGAAAGGAAATAGAGGAGAAGGAGGAAAAGGCCACGTGTATCTCCTGCAGCTTTCCCAGCAGCAGAAGGCAGCTGATGAGCCCTGCATTGCCCCAGGTGATGCTCTAGAAATTCATTTTTCTCAGTAACCACAATATGCAATGCAACTGGCTTGAGAAGAGTGGCTGGACAGGTACCTGGCTAGGGGAGGAATCATCTCCCTGTGTTCAGCACTGGTAAGTGTGCACCTTGAATTCTGTGTTCAGTTTTGGGCCCCTCCCTTTATCTCATGAGCTGATGAAGGATCTGAGACACAAACCAAATGGTAAGCAGCTGAGTTTAGCTGGGAGAACTTATTGCTCTCTGCAGCTACTTGAAAAGAGGCAGGAGCCAGGTGGGTGTTGTCCTCTAAGGTAGCAAGCAATAGGACAAAAGGAAATGGCTCCTCATGCACCAGGGAAGACTTAGATTGGGAATTAGGAAAAATTTCTTCAGTGACTGGGTCGTCAAGAATTGGGATAGGCTGCCCAGGGAAGGCTTTCTCTGGAAGTTGTGTTAAATGTTGTGTAGAGGTGGCACTTAGGGACATGGTTTAGTGGTGGACTTGGCAGTGTCAGATTTACAATGGGACTCAATTATCTTAAAGGTCTTTTCTAATGTAAGCAATTCTATGATTCTGTGATCCCTCACCGTACCTACTCACAGCACAGAACCAGGGAACCCATACTGAAGGATATCATCCTGTCAGAGGGTCACAGGGCTCTTCCCTGGCTGAGATCAGCATTTGGCTTTCACAGCTGAGGCTTGGTTGCACTTTTATGTTTACTACTTCTCTCACTGACTTCTTCCAATGTTCAGGAAAGTGAGTGCCAGGGTGGTAACAATCTGGGCTCAGACCCGAGCATCAATTCAACAGTCTAAAATCAATGAAGAGCATGTGTTTCAAGTCCAGCTGGGCATCACAATTATTGTTACTATTTATCTTCCTAGATTTTGGTTAAAGAACTACTTTTTTTCCCCTCCTGACTTCTGTAGTTTTAAATTCAGAGCTTTTATAGTCTCTTCTGCTCTACATCTTTTAAGTTTGAAACAAAAATGGATCACTTCACTGCTATTTTCTGATTCTTTAGCTCTCAGTGAGATCACCTCTACCTCTCTTTCTTAAATCAGACTAAACTGGAACCAGCTTTTTTTTTCAGCTACTCAATTTTGCCCTATTCTTTTCCAATGTTCCAAGTGTGTCTTTTTGCTTTGGGTATGTCATAAAATGTATATGTAAAACATGGAAAGAATATCTCCTTTTAAAACAATACAGTGTACTGCAGTTAATTAAATCAATGTCAGCTTTCCAGCTGCATGATCTGAGCTGACCTGTATCAAATGAATTAGAACAGCAGCCATTGTGATGGACTTTGGCATGTTGTCATTGATTTATTTCCCTGTGGTCTTTCTAAACCTTTAGGGAGGTTTACGGGAGGTATTTCAGAAAAATCAGTGAACCCATCAATATAAGACAGAGCAAGTATAGTAAAAATAGTGCTTAGGTTAGGAATACCAACTGATTTATTTAATAAATCAAAGAAACAATCTAACTCAGTTGCCTCCAGCATTTATCCTTCAGACATCATATATCCTTCTCTTGTCTAATTTAATTTTTCTTCTTGCTCCTATTTGACAGAAATATGAAATTTATAACTGAATACCTAGCTGGGGAAAGCTGAAATTCAACTGTAGAGCACAAACATGATCCTCTCCATGGAAAACAGATAAAGGGTTGGCAATATCTAATAGTTGGGTAATGGTATTCTTGACAGCTGGAAGGTTTTACAGAATTAGAAGGGCTTCTACCAACCTTCCCATCCCTAATGCACTGGTTCAGTGACAAATTCTGTCTTAATCCACTCTGGTCTGCCACACTGCTCCTTCAGTACACAGGAGCTGCAGACAGGATAGGTACTCTTGAAAACCATGCTAGTAATTTCTGACATTACCCTCAGGGATACATGGTCCAGAAAATCATGGGGGAGAGATTATCTGCCTTCAGGCTTTCTCCTACTTTTGCATCACCTGGTGTTCCCCCTCTGGGAATTTTCCATGTCCATATATTATTCACATGAGAAATTGTTTCTGGCCTCTGTAATTCCATCACAGAAATTTTTTAATGTTCCTAAATGTTTGTGTGAGAAAACTCTGAGCACATTACCAAGCCTGAGAAACTACAAAAGCAAAATGAGTGCCAGAGAACAAGAGGACTCTGGAAAGCATTGAGGGTTTTAAAATGACATGATCTTAATTACTCTGAAGTCTGCATGTTTTCATTTCTTTAATTGGAAGGGGATCCCTGTTAATGAGATCAGCTCCACATTTTCAGATTGTTTGGCTATAAGTTAGGAAAGATGGCGGTGTGTTATTGTTATGGCTATTTCTGCCCATGTATCAAAATAGCCAACAGAAATACATAGAAATAGTATTGGCACATTTCAAATAAATGATCAAGGTACTTTCTTCTCTTAACATGCTTACTTGGACGACCCATTTGAACTGTTCCTTGCAAGTGAGTTGTAGTGTCAAGCAACCATGACCTTTTCTGAGAGTGGTGGGAATTAAAGGAAATCACTCAGCTATTTGGTCTTTGTAAATTCAAAGTGCATTCTCTGCACTGTGATAGTGTTATCATGTAATCTGATATTATTTAATGCCTTATAGAAAAAGCAAAAAAGCTTAATTCAAAATTAAGTATTGTGTCCCCCAAGAAGGAGATAGCTGGATTAATATTATCCACCGTTACACTGTTCCTGGGAGATGCCTTCTCTCCAGGAACAAAGATTCTGGGTTTCTGAGCAGATTAAGCTGTTGTTTTTGGGGGTTTTTTCAGTCTGGATAGGACAGTAGTATTAAGCTGTGCAGTGAATCTTCAGCTTAAGATCAATAACATCCAGGAAGTTTGAACCAGCTTTCTGGATGTTACATACTAAGACTGCAAGAAAACCTTTGGCAATTTAAGACCTCAAATCTGCCTTATTTTTTGATTAAATCAGCAAATATCATCTACAGTTATATTATCGAGATCATGTTCTAAAATCCAAATTATTATCAAAAAGTTTCCTTTATAATGAATGAAAATGATATCTAAATGCTTGTTCAAGATGCTATGGATATTAGGGTGACATTTAAAACCAGCAAGCATATTATCACTTGGAGCATTTTATTCTGAGAACAAAATAAGCTACATCAGAGTGGCATTTCTGGCTGGCTTGACACCAATGGTTAGCTGTTTCCCAAAGCTCAGAGTTCCATCATGCAATACAAATAGTGAGGGAGAGCTGCAGAGCATTGTATTGTCAAGCAACAGAGACACCTTCACCACTCTTCAGGCAAATCTGTTCAAGATTTAGTCATATCTGTTCAAGATTTAGCCATACCTGTTGAAGATTTACCCATAACCTGTTGAAGATTTAGCCATTTCCTCAGCCATCCTACAGTGTCTGAAAGCCACCCTGAATGTTTCCACCTCCCTGTGGAACTGGGAGCTTAGACCCAGGACTGTGTTGGCTACAGTGGGGGGAACTTGCACCATGGATGTGATCCTAGAAAAAACAGTCAAAAGGGCAATTGCCTATGTCCCATAACAGAAATGTAACAGATCTATCAACAGATGGGGCACTAAGGGCATGGCATAACTGGCAAAAAATGTGGTTTTTTGGTTAAACTATTTCTATCTAGCATGAAAAGGTTAAATTCTGACACTGATATGCTCATCCCATACATTATGGAGGCACAGAAAGAGCATTACTCTCTGAAATATCACAGCTGTGTTTATTTAGATTTATTTATATGAACTTTATTTAGAAGTGCATTTCTTTAGTTCAGTTTAAATGAACTTACTTAATAAGCTTTTTGCCTTCATCAGACATCTCACCGGAAGACTGTGCTCATGGGATATCATGCACCAAACAACTTCTTATTTCTCCAAAGACTTTCAGCTGCTAGAAGGGTGGCTCTACACAGTGAAACACAAAAAATGCATTGCCGTTTTCAGGGTTTAAGGTCATAATAGCAGTCTCCATAGCTGCATGTACACTGTTCAGAAGATGTGTTTTAGATTGCTTTAAGTTCCCTGCAGCAGGACTCCCTGCAAATGCTGCATTCACTTCTTTCCCAGCACATGCTTCACAGTCTGTTACCACCCACTGCTCTTGGACAGCTCTGGCTCTTTGTAGTAAGAAAATACAGTCATTGAATACCTCTGAGTGTTTGCTTACCTAAGCAAACCCTTTTCCTGTGAGTGGCCCTACTAATCTGTGCACTGAGGAAAACAACTCACTCATTCTACCACCTCCTACCATTTTGTGATTTCCTCTGGTTTCCTCCAAGCACTTCTGTTTTCTCATACTGTACACTCAACACAGATTAATCCTCTTTACCACCCTTCAGATGTCTCCTATCTCACAGGCTGTCATGAGCAGTACCTCCAGAGGGAAATTCCTGTTAAATATCCTTCTGAGTAAGTAGCTGAGTGTGATAATGTTCCACAGGAAACTATGGGGAAAATATCAGATCTGGGACCTGAATTCCTGATCTGAGTTGATCTTCTAAGTAATCCAGGTGGTTGAAAGTGATTTATTTTACCTTTTGTTTCCTCAGTATCTGCAGGGTACCGCAACACAAATCCCACCATTAGTTAGTGTCCCAGGAGTACCATATAGTCTTTCATCAAGAAATGATAGCTGGTGTATGACTTCTGTGAATTGAACTGGAGTCTTTATAATGCTTCTTGTCGTTTGTACTGCTTGGATAACTGGGCTCAGAAAAGATTCTTTGCTGCAGGAATATAAAAGCGTGCTTAATCCAGGCATTCATTTAGGCCTAAGTACTATGTAAAAAAATTAATTATTGATAACTTGACATTTTAAACTAGAATATCATTCAATGTATGGGGACTGTGTCTTTTTCATCAGGGCTATCCACAAAGATTAAAAGAGGAGCTTTTAAACTTTAATTGCTGTTGTTTCTGCTGCCAATAAAGCAAAATCCAAGGAAGAATATAAGTTAAAATAATTTGAAAGAGAGTAATTTGCATCTATAGCAAAAAGACTCTATCAGAACAGGGGGACAACTCCACTTTTTATGTTAAAGTGTTCAGTATACTGTAACATTGGTATGCAAAAAGAGTTATGATGAGTCATAGGAATGATTCATTCAGTCCCAGTTCTGGCTGCAAGAAAATGTAGATAGCATGTATTTTAGTGTCAGCAGTAGTTTGGATAACAGGATACTTGATTTAAAAGAGAGTGGTATAGAAACAAGGGGAGAAGACAGCTGCAATGCCAATATATTATGTCATTTTTAGTTGAGTTTTCTAAGAAAGTGATGTATGTGGTCACATATCCTGTACTTCTCAGCCTTCTTCTGATACCTCTTTTTTAGTAAAAAGTGGTAAATAAAAACTTCTTCATGTCTTTTTTACTGGAAACACTGTAATGTTTTTCGTCTGACAAAGGAAAGTACTTATATTGAAAAAGAATACTTGAAAAATAGAGATAAAATATGAAACATAATCGCAGAAATATAGACACAGAAGAAAATAGGGCAATATCTGCCCTTTGCAATTGTATGCAAGGACATTTAATTACACAAAAGGAACCACCCCAACACCTCCCAAGCAGAGAAATCACTGTAGCCCTGTGTTATTTTATTTTAATTTTAAAACAGGGAAGAGCAGAACCCTCTGAAACTTTTGTGATAAGCTTTTAGAAGCAGAGTATAACACACTTCTTGAATTTCCTTCAAATTCGGCCTTAAACATGAGAAAGTAGAAATTAGTTGGATTAAATTAAGGACCTGGATTTATACAGTCTTGAGAAGGTGGGTATAAACTGGGCATATTAATTTATAGGAGACATAAAAATCATGGTTGTCTGCTATAGACCTCAGTGCATATTTCATATTAAAAATACTGGAAATTTCTCCCTAGTAGGTGTTAGGGCTGCCAGAGGATGGTGAGGCCTCTGACAAGGTCTTCAGTTGAGGTTAAGCTGAATGAAAGGCATGTGGAGAGCTACTGGCTATGAAATGAGACACTGCTGGTCAGGACAGATAACTGTGGGGAGCTGGCCAAAGCTACACAGTGCTGTGACTTTTCCTGGATTTCCCATCTGTATAAAGGGTTTGTGTGAAAAATGACCACATTTCACAAACAATTGAAGAGGGGGGTCAAGTACCTCCCCAGGGCCAGTCTCTTGCAAAGCCAGCAGTACCTGGGATGTAATATCACTTATGCCATATAAAGCATTCAGCCTGGGATATTCTATGATTCCATGATGCTCAAACACAGGAAATACTCTTTAAATGGAAGAAAATATTATTTTTCCCATGAGGGAGGTTGGGCACTGGGACAGGTTGCCCCAATAGGCTGTAGAGTTTCCATCCTTGAAATTCAGAACCCATCCATATGCAGCCCTGGGCAGCCTGGCCTGACCCCAGTCTTTGGCTGTTGGACCAGATCATCTCCAGAGGTGCCACCACAACCTCAGTGGTTCTGTGGTTCTGTGGAAGGATTCTGAGCTGATTGGACACTTGTGTGCCTGACCAGTTGACCTGCATGCTTAACCTTTATAAATGTCAGCTCACTTTGCTCAGACTTGGATGATCTATCCTTTTAATGTGGTCTGAACATGCATGAGGATATGTTTTCACTCATCAAAACTACCATAAATATGGTTTGAAAAATCCAGTACTATCAACTGGATGGAGCAATTTTTAGTCAAGTGGACTGGAATGTTTATTATCACACATATATTCCTGCATCACATATAGGTTTGCCATATCTCTGATTTTTTCCCTTTCCGTGTGACATATCAGGTGCAAGCAGATTTGTGACATTTTTATGTAAGCCCTTGGGAGGCCTCAGAAAAGACCTTTGGTCGTTATGAAAGCATGGAATCAGCTGCACCAGTAGCTTTCAGCTGATGAACAGTATGCACTGGTTTTCTTCTCTTACTTCACAAGGTATTTAATGCTCTCAGAGTTTTTGTGTTCACTGGATGTATTTTCTTCATCTGATGTCTTAACAGAGTAAGGACATATCATCTTTTCAGGTTTTCATACTTTCTGGCTCACTTTGGAATGGTTTTCAGTATGAGTTACTATAACCTGTGAGTTAGGTTAGAGGTGGGCTAGGAAGAGGCTGGAGGCTACACTGACGTGTATAAGAGTGATGCAGATAACATTGGGATCACACAATACCTGTGAATTACCTGTGAATTACCTGTGAATTACCTGTGAATTACCTGTGGTGGCACAAGGTTCTTTTCTTCCTAGGCAACTGAGTGAGGCTTAGGATAAATATCTTCAGTCCAGTTTTCTTTTTGGTGTTACTTGGTTGGAAGCTTGTAGCCTCAGGGTATAGAATTTTGGATTGTGAGAGGTTTCCAAGTGAATCTGGGAATGTGTAAGATACTAGATCCTAATTCTTGAACAGTTCCTGGGATCTGAATTCTTTTTTGCCCAATGTTGTCCTTATCACATTTTTAAAGAAAGCTAAGTTGGTCACTGTAAAGCAATGCAGAACTAAGTTCAGTGATGAATTAAATGTTTGAGGAGCATCAGAATAGTTTGCTTTAGCTGGGACATGTTGAAGTGCCTGATTCATCTTAACATATTCATTTGTTAAAGTTTAAGGATGGCAGTGACAAATGAATTAGTTGCAGCACAGCCTGTGCAATTTTGGACAATTAATCTTTCTTGCAAAGTTTAGAGTGACAATAATTTGTCTGGATAGTGAATTCTCTATCTTCCCACACCAAATCAATTCTGCATTAAAAGGAGATAAATAAAATATCTTTAACTTTTAGAGGGAATTTTGGAAAAGTATGCTAAAGATAAGGTTATTGTGTTATTCTCCATTTCAGACTAGGATAGCACCAGTATTTTGAATCTCTGTGAGTTAGAATGTGTCCCTGGAGCCAGCTGGGCGTTTGCTGTGAGAAGCAAGTTGGATTATGATGGTCACATTTTGAACTAATGACACACAACATGGGCACTGTGGGAAGTTATATCGGTTCTGGGTTCGTTTCATGGTAGCAGCTTTATTAGCAGAATCCCTATGATCTCAGCATCTTCAACTGAACTATAATGGGTTGGGAACTAGGAGGAAGCTATAACTGCAATCTGCAATTGGCTGGTCTTACACCAGTCTCCTCTTTCATAATAGTGAATCTTTTGATATCAGCTCCCTCTCAAGCCTTTTTGATCCCTTCAATCCACTCTAACTTTATAATTTGGCAATTATCCTTTTTTTCTAATATTTTTCTTAATGTTGGAGAAATTATAGCTATTTTTAAGTTGAAGATGAAAGCAACTGATCTAACAATCTCCAACCAATTTCTTTATGTGGCTCTCACAAGATGCTGCTCAAGGTAAGAACTGAATCTGCTGACTCATATAAATCAGCACTGTCTATTACTGTAGGTGCCAATTGGCACAAATGGCACAACTCACCACTTTGGTCTTAAACTGATAAAAATGCTCTGTAAGAGACAGCCACAGTCAAACAGAAAATCAGATCCCTCACTAGAGAACAATCAGAAAACCTTACAGGGGCTTGGCATGCACATCAGAGGTTTACAGTTCTTATACTGTTCTCTCCAATATCTCCTGCAAATCCAATGCCCAGGGAGGTGGTGGAGTCACTGTCCCTGGAGATGTTCAAGAAACAGCTGGATGTTGCACTCAGGGCCATGGTCTAGTTTACAAGGTGGTGATCAGTCAAAGATTGGACTTGATGACCTTGGAGGTCTTTTCCTATCTAAATGATGATGTGATTTTGTGATTTTAACTTTTATGAGTTTCTGAGGCAACACCTACCTGAAATTCTATGAACATCTATGTAAATAAGCCATTTTTAACAGCTTTAGATGGCAAAGTTTCACTGCAGCAATAAGGCTAACGATTGAGTAAATGACATTTTGACGTCTTAAACACTCTATATACTTAGAAAATGCCATGTCAGCTATGGCTCTGGTGGTGGTACTTCAGAATTCAAATTAACTATATGTTCTTAATTTATGGAACTGGTTCAGCAAAACTGTCGCTCTGTTGTTTGCCATCTACCACTTTGTCAAGAATGTGCCTGTGACAGTGAGACAGCTCTATCACAAAGATGCTTCCAAAAAGACAAGGTCCACCATCAGTGACTTAAGGAAAAAGACAGTGGAAAAGGGATATAAACTTCTTTATTAAGTCTGAGAATCCTATTTTTGGACTGTACAATCCTCACGTGGCACAAACTTGGATGTATTCTTCAAGCACAGTGACAGATGTATTTGTCCAGACTGCTCAGAAGGCAGTTATCTTACTGTCCTTACTGGCCAATGCTGCAGCTTTTCTTAATGCCAAATAACAGAGTATTTATTGAAAAGCTGTTGATACTGAGGACCTAATCAGCTTTACAAGCAAAAGATGAAGATGGTGTTTGTGATTTATTAGCTGAAACCAACATAACAAAGAATGTAGAATGTAGCTATCGTAAGACAAGTTCTGCATTCATTTGCCATCACCAGACAATGACCTGTGTGGCTGACACCACTGTTTCAGTTATCAAGATTTACAAGTTTTAATAGAGTTCACACATTGTATGTGTCAGATAAAAAGCCTGGCAAAATGGTAATTTTGTGTTATTGTTGGCTGGAATACTGCCCTGTGTGTAAGGCACAGGACTGGGACTCAGGCATTGTATTAACTTTCATTCTCTCTTATGTTCACCAAAATAGTTAAAGGCAGATTATTTACTCTCCTTGGGCTGTTTTCCTCATTTTTGACATAAGAAAAATTATGCTAATACTATCAGGAGTGACAGGAGGTTAAACTAACATTGCTGAACAAGATTGAATTGCAGTATGTAAATATAAAATATTACTCTCATTCCACAAACAGTAAATCTTCTGGGTTATGAAATATTTTTGCATTTTCTTCTCTCTTACAACCTGCCAACTTCATGAAATTGTGAGAGTTCTAAGGTTAAACTTTACTCCTTTACTACCCAGTGATGAGGAGCTCAATGGGCATGGGCTGGAATTGAATGGATCATCATTTTATGATCTTTTAAGAACTTTTATGGAAAGCCATTTCTAGAACTCCAAAGAATTTTTTAGGAAAAAAAAAATCCCAGCAACCTAGAAATAGTCTACTGATAAAAAGGAAATTAATAGTCTTATTTTTAAAATTTTATATATTTTAATAGTGTTTCAGATGTAACTGGCCTGCTCAGAAATTCTCTAGAACTGTGAGACCAAGAAAAAAAATCAGTCTATAGTTAATTCTCATTTCTTGAACATTTATCATGTTGATCTGTATTAAAAAGTGGGCTTGTTGAAGCTAAAAGACCTCCTTGGTTCTGGAAAGGGAAGTGCTAAAATCATATGAGAACTTAATTTGGGAGTTAAGCCATAAAACTTAATGATCTGTTTAAAGCAAAGTGTCTGGGATAGTCACTAGAGGTGTTCAGGTAGGTGGCTTATGCTCTCAGCGTGTAAGTACATGAAACTTGACTGCTCAACTTGTGGTGCTATCCTGCACCAGAAACAGGCATTGGATCAGCTGGATCCTTGGTCTGGCCCAACGCAGGAATTATTATATTCTTGTGGAACTGAAGATAAACTTGATTTTATTGCTGATTTTCATCTGTCCCAAAGAGACACAATTCTTCTGGCACAAGACAGACCAGCTGGCACTTACCTTGTTGTTTGGGAATTTTAGCAGCCACAGTCCTTCTCTGTGGCCTGGAGAAAGCTGGTGGGGATGTCAGCTGGTCCCTGTGTAAGGCTGCCCAAGTCAGCCACCCCTTGCATGGCACCAGGGTCCCCCGGGACAGTCTGTGCCTGGGTGTTCCACCAAGGGTGAATCTATCAGAAATTTGACCACCAGGTGGCATAAAAACTATGCAAAATATCACTGAGGTGCTGCAGATATTATGATAAAATTACCTCCTTTTAAGAATATTCAAATACTTTGTCATCCTTGCTATCAAATTTCAAAATTGTTGTTTTAAAATTAGCTAATGGCTTTTAAAATTCTCTAATTTGCAATGTATCCCATGAGGAAGAGCCCATATGGGACACAAATTACTTAGTGTTTTAAATAACCTTTTATAACATTCTTATTCATGTTTTTTTCATGTCAAAACCAAATAACTTCACTGATAGAAAGGAAGAACTTATATATATTTGCATAGAAACACAACCAACCATTTTTAAGAAGTAAGTTTAAAACCAACTATTATCCATTGTTGAAAACACATTTTATAGAACTATCTCAAGGCTGTAATATAGCTTCCAATGTAACAATAGAAATTTGTTCTATTGTAATGAAATCAGTTCCTATGTTCTTGCTACAGGAAAAGAAAAGGACTTTTTGGCAGAAAAGAAAGGCAAAGTAAGTGTTCAGATGTGCTATTGGCAAGAAAACAGAGGGCCTGAGGTGGCAGACAAATTCTGCAATGAAGGTAAAGATTTTCCTACAATGAGATTTTTCACAGAATTTCAAGTAGGTTTTTGGGATCTTTCCCACCTTGCTTTCATGGGCAGGATGTATGTATTGAATAAAAATTCCCACATTGACACAGACATGGTAATGCATACTCCATTGCATTCTTCTTACAAATTTCCTTAACTTTTGCTCTTTTTCCTTCTGCTTTCTTTTTTCATTTCTTGATCCTCTCCTCTGCACTGCTGGAGGTCCCCTTAGCTCCAATGTCATCATTTTGGTTATAGTTTTAAATTATGCCACTGAGAGCTCAGAACATTTCTTTTTAAGCAGCTTTTCTACCTTGACTTCCTTTTATTACTTACTTTCTCTTCTTTGCTTTTGAGCTTCCATTCTTTCCATTATTTTGTCCTGACACTGGCTATTTTGGTAGTATCTTTTTTGGAGCCCTCTGTTTTCCCAACCTCATTAACACTGTTTTCCTTGAATTTCTGTTTTAAGTTCCCTTCTCTTTTGTTTTCCAATATTAATTCTTTATTTGTTTTAGACTCTTCTCTCATTTCTGCAACAAGTTGTTTAATCTTTTCAACTTGTCTCGACCTTATCTTTCTGTGTAACCAACAACTGAACTTAACACCTTCCCCTAGAATTCCCTACTCCCCCTTTCCTTTTTGTCACCATTAAGAATTTGTAACAGATTAGTTTAATCCATCCATCATTCATGTCTGATACACTGCTAGATTAATGTAGATAATGTAGTATGAAAATTGCTTACAGCTTTGTAAGGCAATGAACTGTTTTGAGGATGGCACCTTCAGTCTAGACCAATAGCAGAGAAAAATATGATATATGGTTAAAGGTTTACAATAGAAGCTCTTCCTAAGGAGAGGTTAATCCAAATAAAGATAAAAAAGACATCCTGGGTAATATATATTGTCTATTTTCACTTTCAGAAAAATCCATTTGCAGACTCTTCCGTCTGCAAGAACCAAAATAATTGTTCTGAAGGCATGGAGGTCTCAGGGAGTGAGTGGTTCCTATGAGACTCAAATAGATTTAGTGGCATCTCAGAAGCTCATGAAGTGGCAAAGGTGCCTCACAGCAGTGGCCATATCTCTGCTTTCCCTGCTTCCAGTGGAGCTTAGGACAGGGCATTCAAGGGAAACATGGTTCTTCCTGGTGCTCTCTAATGAAGTCCAGGTGGAGATCCTTGAACTCAATTTGCAAGCTCAAGATTAGGCATGTTAAATAGGCCTTTTTTTCTGATGTGCTTCTCCCAAAAAGCGTTGTTCTACTCATTGAAATTGAAATGAGCTGTAGCCTCTAAAAAGAGATGGTAAAAGAAGGGAGCTGGCTAGAACTGCTCAAAAGATAGGATTGTAATGAGTCCCAGTATAGCTACACAGTAGACTCTGGGTACTGATTAGTTTCCATTGACTAGAATAACACTTTAACAGCCCTAAGAGATACAGCATCGCTGTTTTACAGGCCTCTCTCACCAAAACAGCAGGAGCTATTTTTTCCCCATAAGCTAACAAGAGTATATTAGTTTGTTCCACAGAGTGCTTTCTCTTTCCATGGCCTGTCTGATGCCAGAGGTCAGTGTTGGGCTTCTCACTTTCCCCTGGCTTCTATGGGCAGTCACATCATTTGCTATTAACATTGCAAAGCACTGCATACACCTAGGACATTGTAGAAATAATAATGTTGATTCATCAAGTGTCTGGAAACACACTCAGAAATGATTCTTCTTTTTATTTGCTTATTCTTTTTATTTTATTAGATCTTTGGGATCAATAAAAACAAATGCTTAGTCAGAGCTAAGCACACAAAAAAATGACCGTAATTTCTTTCATATTCATGGTGATGGAAAACCTCAGTGGGGAACTTGGGCACACTAAAGGGACTAGCATTATCAGCTTGTGTAAGACCTCAATAAAACAAGCAGTCACATTTAAATTACTCATGGATAACATTTTTCTAATTTCACAGCATATGTCACATATGTCACAGCATAAACAAGGGTGTACGAAAGTATTGCATCTGATAATCAGTCCTTCAGTCCAAAAATATAAAAGAAATGGGAATTGAAAGTTGTACAGAGTTGCAGGTAGCTTGCTCTGCTTTATTGCTATGATGTCCAGGACAGTTCTCCTCAGTTGACAGCAACAGTAGCATTACGAATGAGCTCCTGCTGGAAGCCGCAAGTCTGGTGTTGAGAGGAGCAGGAATCCTTTGTTACCCCTACATAAGCCAGCACTGACACTGGAAGCTGTGAAAGTGTGTCAGGGCCATGTTCCCCCCACAGGCATTAACTCAAAGACAGGCTAATATCCTCAGAGCAAACCTGCATGGATGCACATGCGTCACTTGGAAAGTCGGAATTGTGACACAGGGAGTAAGTAAAGGGAGAGCACTGCTTGCTGCTGGCCTGGGTACCTTCACTTCTAGGGCATTCAGACTTTGAAGAGTTGTCCCTCATATTTGCTTTTGCCATATTTTATGCTATGGGCAAATCTACCCTGCTCTAACCCCAAAGTTTTTATTAGATAACCCGGCCTTTTACTATTCCTGTTTTATAGATATTAAATACCTATCATTTTCATTAAAAAGCAGTTAAAACAGTTTAATAGTAGTTTGGTCAGTTATGTTTTCTCCTTGGAGACAGGCTCTCTCTTGAGTTTTTTGCATCAGCTCTTTCATCTGCCTGTGTGTGATACATCTGGTAAAAGAAAGGCCAGAATTTATAAAAAAGTTTTGTCTCTTCATCTTAACAATTAAGAAAATGAGATATTTAAAGAGTTTTGAAGAGAATTACTTCCTAGCACCTATTTTCCTTTATGTAAAAGTCAACCTTAAGAACAAAAAAATTTTAATCATATTTTATATTTTTCTGTTAATCTTTCACAAAGCCATTCAACTGAGGGGTCAACTAGATGGTGCAATAAAATTTTAAGGTATTATATCTTGTGTAAGAGGACACTGGCCAGCTGAGCAGCCAGAACTTACTGTTCCCTCTTGCAGGTTCATCAGGAGCTGCTCCTCATGGGCAGACTTGCATGGCTGGTTAGAGGAGCCCAGGCTGGCTGCATTGCCCTTACAGGGCACACCTGGGAGACACCCGTGGGGCACAGGGCAGAGACTGCACGTTCAGAATCGTGTGCACAGAAGACTTGGGCATGGAAAAAGATGATAACTGTCTCATCTTTGAGATTACTTTTGTGCAGCAGATAAGAAATAAGAGAGGATAACCACCGAATGACAGAATGATGTGTCCTAGGGTGGGAGGAATTACTCTGTAGAAATGCTTTTTTGTTCTATGAAGTGTCACTGACAAACTTGAACTGCATGTCTTCCTTTTAGATGCTAAAATTACAGGAAAAGAAAATGACATCAAAATGTGTCATCTTTCCAGTAGATGAGGTAAAGAAAAAAGCATTGTGATACATTATACTCTCCAGCTGGCAGGAGCTTATTTAACTGTAAGAGATTTTTAATTGTTTGCAGTGTAGTCAGCATTTGAATAGAATTCTTTAGTTTTGAAACCTCAAAGCAAAAAATCAGAATATGAAATATTATTATTAAACGATATGTGTAAAGCAGCATTACCCTATAAAAGCAAACAGTCAACAGAATTTGCCCTTAGAGGCATGTATACTTCACAAAATATCTGCCTACCTGATGAGAAAATATCTTCATAACTTTCACGCTACAAAATCTTGGAGTACCACTTTTCAATATAAAAGAGTGAAATGAGACCATTTTACAGTTCTTCTAAAGTTTCTCAGCTGTATTTTGTCCTTGTGGCTGAGACTCTCTCAGCAATTTCTGTAGTTTGCTATTAACTGGTCTCTCAGCATGCAATCTTTCAATGGCCAGCTTTTTCTTAAGTCTGTGGTTAAGCATGACGGAAGCAGAATTTAATTGTTACAATGCAAAGAAACTTACAAAAATTATTTTTTGAGCAGTCTGGTTATCACATAAAAGAAAAAGGGAAGTTCTATTTGGCTGGTACAATCAGGAGGAATGCAAAGCTCCCACGCCTGCCTTCAGTAATTGATGAAGTGGGTCGGTGACATTTTACAGGGATGCCATTGGATTGGACCCTTGAGGATAAATAGCACATAAACTTCTTCCACCAGCTCTTTGGTAAGTTAATATTGGCAATTCCAGTTTAACACTTATGAATGAAAATATTGCAGGCTACGTGAAATTAAGGAACAGCCCCTGCTATTGTTTCAGCCAGTGCTCTTCCCTGCAAGCACTATTTAATCCAATGAAATCCAGAGACCTCATCTGTCAGAGAAATACATGTGACTGGGCTGGTTCTGGGGAGAGGAGAGCATTCTTGAAGAATTTAGAATTGTGTAACTAAAATGCAGATTTTTAGCAGAAGTGTCTGTCACTAGCCCATTTGGGAAATATTCTTGTTGATTTCTTGGTGAGGTAGAATATTGAACGGTTGTAAGTTTTCAGGTGCATGTCAGTGTTAACAAATTCTATTAATAATTTACAGTAAAAGGAAATATTTTATTAATGCCATCTGAAATCAATGCACAAAATTAAAATGAAGCATTCCCAATTGCATAACTAAGCTATGGGACATGGCTGGAGAAAACAGGTATTTAATTTTTAGAATACATTGTTCATTTATTTTTAAACACTTCATTTAGGCATAAAGGAAATTCTTTCATCCTGTCATAATGAATATTTAATCTCTTCAGTGTCACATATAACTTTTATATAAACACACATAATTAGCTTTTAGCTTCAACTGAATGAATCTGGAGCTTACTGACAAATCTTCATGAGTGTGTACAAGTAAACTGGGCTTTGTTGGTGGTATTGGTGGTGGTGAGCGAAACAGAGACAGGGCTTAGGCTCAGTTGCTGGTCCAGTGGGTATTTGTAGTGTTTAGTGCTAATGCACTACTTCATATAACTTTGTTCCCTTGCAGGCATCATTTTCCCAGAGTGCTTGGGCTCAGCCCGTCGGTAGCCTGGGGCTCTTCCAGGGGGGTGTATGAGCAGTGCTACTCTGCTGTGGGGGAGATAAAGCCTCAGCCAAATGGATGAAAACCATTCCATGCCACTTGTCCTCAGGCTCAGAGAGCCCAATCTGTTTACAGCAGAGGTGTAGCCATACCCCTGAAAGGCCTTTTAGAGCTGCAGGTTCATTTGCAGGGGTGGCTATACACCTGTGGCACGCCATGAACCAGAGGGGAGCTCCATGGATCTCTGCTAATGGATGTCATGCTGCAGCTGCTGTCCCTAAAATTGGCTGAGGAAATGCTGTAAGGTTTAATGGAAAGCTTTGGGGACGTAAGACCAATTGCTATGAAGTAATTCAGGCAAAACTACTGTCGGGACCCAGGACATTCCTCTGGCTGCCCTGGAGGACTCGAGACCCTGGCAAGGGGCTCAGAGACCTTGGCATGGAGTGAAAAACACCTGTGCCTTCAATCTTAGCCCATGGAAAAAGTTACCAACTTTGTGCAAAGATTTACAAGCCACAAGGGTTTGAGTAGAATGTTAGTGAAAAACGGGGTGAAAAAGTAGAATTTTTGGGATTTAGAATGGGTGTTCAAGAGGCAAGATGGAGGAATCTGGGTGTGTCCTATCTTTCTTCTTTTTCTTGTCCTTCATCTTCTGCTGTGATGGTGGCACTTCTGGATTGGTTTAAAGTAGAGATAGACTGTGTAACATATGTGATAGGTATTGGAAAATTTTTGTAAATAAAGTACACATAGTTTTTAGTGTAAAAAGATAACACGGTCGCAAGGGAAGTCACTGTGCTTCAACCCAACCTGCCATACAGACCTCAGCAGGTCAGAGAAAGAATGTAATAGATAAGAGAAAATAAACAACCTTGAAAACCAGAACTGAGCAATCTCGACTTCTTCCTCAGTCACAGGGCTGGGAAAAAAGGCTCTTTAATACCTTGGGAGCCATTTCAGCAACAACAAACCCGAGAAACTACTATAGAATTCAGGAGAGCTTTTTCCACAATAAGGTTTGGGGATTAGCTCTATTGCCATTGAAAATGTGAAGCCTTAAAGTGTAAGGAATGGGATGTCCTCACAAATAACTGAACATTAACCTACTCTTTCTGCAGTAAGCCATTGTACTTGGTGTGAATACTGGTGACCCATGTGCACCACTCCTCAGGAAGTACAAGGACTTGAATGCAATGATGGATTTACCAGGGCAGGGAAGGGAGAGCAGTCCCAGCATATGTGCTATAGGCAAGGCATGTGCTCAATGTCACACTCGGATCTGCTGTCACCACCGTGGCTGCATCCAGCCCAGGGAGTCTGTGCCTTTCCTGCACATATGGTCAGAGCTGAGTCCCAGGAGTTCATAATCATGGGATGTATACTTTTTTAAAAGGATGAATAGTTTTGGTGGGAAGCAATTTAATCAGCCTGATGAAAACATTTCTGGCTGGAAAGCTCAAAATGATACCAAAACTGTAAGACCACTTTTGAAAAATGTTTTGTTTCCATGGCTGTTTGAAAATGTAATAAATGTGAAAGAATCTATTACATTTTAAATTCACTGTGTGGGAGCAGACCCGGCTACCTAAGCCTCCTACCTGTGAGCATCTGGCATCACCCTTTATGTGACAGACATTAATTCAAGCTAGTTAGGAATTTAGGAAAGTGGGATTTTTCAGTTGAAAAAGGCTCATTCTGCACTCACCCATGCTTTGCAGATGCTAATCCATTTCCAGAAACTTATAGCCTAGAGATTTTCCAAACTCAGCACAAGAGAAGAAGTAGATAAAGAAAACCCTCTCCCAGTGCTTGTTTGCTTGTATTGGAAGTATAGAAGGATGCATTACCTTATGGGACTGTAGCTTCTTTTTTTTTCCTTTTGAAGAACTTGCCTGGCACTCTGACACATAATGAAAAATAATGTCTGAACCTTTAGGTTTTGTAGGTACTGTTCTGTCTGAAAAAAATCCTGGGTTTACAGCCAATGGGAAAGAACCTTTGCAATCCTGCTTTGGGAATGAGATTCCTTCCTGGTACCACTACTTCCTCTGCCATCTGTCTTGGATACAGGGGCAGGAAAGAAGGGCTGAACGCAACTATTCAGTAGTTCACATACCTAAAAGAGCAAATACTCTATAAAGAAGCCCTCTCCGATTTTCACTTTTCCTGTGGAAAAGCCCTCTCAGATTTTCACTGAGTCCTGTGGAAGCCTGCACTCTACTGTTTCTACACTATAGCCCTTGCCAGAACTATATTGAAATTAAGATTTATTTAATTTTAAAGGGCATTTGGATTTTAAGAGTAGGGCACCATGGGCATGTATTTGAAAACATTATGCGCAGGAAGTTACGAAGCTTAAATTTTCCTTGGCATAGTTGATTACTATTTGGGAAAGAAATACCTTTGGGAGTAGCTAAAACATCTCTGTTGTAATTGCTGACAGAGGGGCTCTCAGTGCCTTTGACAGCTCAGAGGTTTTCCCTGTAAAGCTGATGAAAATATCCTCACCAAGCTCCACAGTGCATTTGAAAGGAATCAATACCTTGATTGCTGCTAGGTGTGTTACCCAGCATTAAATCCTGTAACCTATAGGAAAGGCTTTCTATGAAGTAGCCCATACACAATTCTTGGTGAGACTGGAATTCTAGTCAGGCCAATAATATCTACAGTATGAAGAGAAAAGAGATATCAGCTATTTTTTTGTTTCCAGTAACTATGATGTGACAATTCCTGTGCTTGAAAATCTTACACTATTATGTATTTTACAAGCAAGGTGCAACTACTGTTTAAAACAGCTTAAGTTAGGAAATCCTACATGAAATATATTAACTCATATTTTAGAAGTTTTGGGGTGCACTAGTAAAACAAGTTCAGACAGGGTTGCCTGAGAGCCAGAATATGGAACAGGTGATTTCTTGGGGTCATTTTCGAGACTGTTTTCTGTGAATTTATGATTTTATGAGGTTATTCAAAACCTTTTTGCTTCAACTCTATCACCAGAATTAGAAGAAAAGAGATTATCAGAGAAGTAAATACAAGAACTGTAAAATATCTGTGAGTCCCCAAGGATTGCAGCAGAGGTGAATATTTGAAAGGTAATTCTAACTGATGGCAATATGACAGTAAATCATGCTTTAATAAATATATAACAGCAAATTAATATGCTACAACTTCAAAATCCTAGCAAAAAGTTGGAGTCTCTGTTTTTGTGATATTAAACAGTAACTTTTCCCTATCGTACATGTGAACACACTGCACTGCATTACCTGTTGTGTGTCCTTTAAATGATGAATGTGTTTGTCACTCACAATCTCAAGAGCATAATCATTTGTTTACTTCAGTTCTCTTTCATTGTTAATCCATATAAAAAAGTTTAACCTAGTAAACAAAAGAAAATCCAATCAAACAAAGGAGTAATAAGTGCCTAGAAGCCTGGAGCTTGGCTGGTTAACTAGACTGCTTATCCCAACAAATTCTCAGTGATGCAACTGTTTGTTAAAAGGTTGTAGCACATGCAAAAACCCCCAAAATGACAAACTTCCTCCACTGAGTCCTTTAACCCATCCATTTATTTTCCATGCACTTAATAACAGATTATAGTTCAACAACACTGTTGCCACAAACTGTTAGGTGACATAGAATTTAGCAGTTAAAAAAATGTCTTGAAATGACTCGGATTCATCAGTCATAATCAGTTTTGAAAACTGTTTTGAGATCTATACTGCAGTGATTTACCCTTGAAAGGAAAGGCTTTTTGTTTTCAAGTGTTTGAGGTACACCTGATGATGTATTGAATTCACACAAGGTAAGGAGATGCAATGCACTGGTTCCCAAACTAAGTGCAAAGAAAGTTTGATTTATTAGGACCTGATCTTGTGACTCATGTACCCACCTACAGCTTCATAGATTAGGTTTTTGCAACTCTTGATTTGAGCTGAGAATTTAATGAGACAGGATTTGGTGAATTCTTTAATTCCTCTATCTGAAAATTAGGCTTTTATACATATTTTGGGAATAAAAGGATTTAATTTTCAGTTATCTTTCTTGCTATTTTTCTTTGCAATGTTTAGATCCTAAAAAGTAAATATTAAAACAGCTATGATAATGCTAATTTGTCAAAAAGCAAAGGACATAGAAATATTTTGTCTCTATGCTTGTCTTCAATGTCTTCATCCAAACTGAACAAAAACCTGTGTATATGTTTTCTTTTCTTCACCATGATGAAGTTATCTTCACCATGATGAAGTTATATATTTACCATTAATAACATTTTAATGACTGTACTTGTATTTGTATATGTCCTGGCTTGGGACAAATTTGGAAGGGAACTTCCAAAGGAATGTTCCAGAAAGGACAAAATTCAGCAGCCTTCCCCCCACCTACTTGGGAGATAAAATTCCTTCAAGAAAGGTGGGGAAAACTGCATATTTAACAAGCAAAGTACTCACAAACTTGAAAAAATGAATACTATTGAAGAATGGAACTTCTTGCTGTTCTAAAGAGATGGCAAAATCAGAAAGTCCTTTCTGTGGGGTGTACTTTGGCTGGCTCAGTCTCTTATCAGTCCCTTCTGTGCTGGAAATACCACGGCCCAGGCCCTGGTGGGTCACAGGTGTGGGCTCCCAGTGCTCTTCTGGATTTTCAGTCCAGAGCAGGACTGATCAGTTCCAAGAAAAGAAAAGCCACACTCAGGGCATCTTCTCTGCCTCAGCTAGCCAAAAACTGACTAAAAGCAGAGGAGAGCTCTGTCCCGCTGTCTGTGCTGCAGACAACGTGCACTGAGAGCGAGAGGGACAGAGAGAGAAAAGAACAGAAACTCTTATCTCTGTGTTTTGATTACAGCCACCTCAGACACTCCACCGCTTCTCCTTCTCCCCCACTTCACTCTCAGATCTAGGTTTAAAAGAACAGAACTTATTTCTGGGCTAAACAGATGATTGTGGATACAACTTAGCATCATAAAGTCACCTGAGGACAGTATATTAGTGGTTTATTACATTATTTTACCTTTCATATTGAAGTGTGTCCAAAAATTATATAAATATTTTCATATTATTTTTGCATTTTATATTTCTGTATTACTAATATAATAACACTTTATTGATCTTCTAATACTGGTAGTCCAGCAATTGACATTTTTCTAATTAAAATAAAGAAAGAGAGAGTGTTACTTAACTCTTTATGGGAGATCAGGAATTTTTTTGCAATACTACTTAAAAATATTTTTCAAGAAAGATGCAAATGTTGCCATATTCTGTAAAGGACATAAACAAAAGCTTGAAAATTTTCACGTAGAACAGTTTTAAACACATGATAATAATTTTTTAAGACCTAATTTCTAAGAGAAAATAGAAAGCTACACAAAATTTAAGAGGAAACAATAGAACTGGGATTGAAAAGCAGTGACAGAAAGGAGAAATGAGAATCAAACAGGGTCTGAAGGAACAAAAGGTGAATTACTTAATGGTAAATTAGTAATTGAGTAATTCGACTTGTTTACAGGATGAAGGGAGAAGGGTGAGAAATCAGATCAGGTATATTTGCCTGCTGACTAAGACTGCAGTCTGCAGTAGAATAAGTGAAGATAATATATTATATGTGCTTTTCATGATCCACTTTTCTGACAACCAGTTTATTCTATATGCACTATGACACCACTACTGATATACACAACCTCACTATAATTTGGGTTGTGCTGGGTATGAGAAGGAATTCAATTCAATTGTATATACGGGATAAATGTTCAAATCTGAGTTAGTATTAAAAGCCAGATTTGTTGATCCCGTATGGCGTCAGGTTATTCTATGTCAATCTTAACAGAAATAGCTCAACACATGCAGTGTAAATCTACATTTTCCCTCTTTTTAAAATCTAATGAAAATATAAATCTATGAAATATGACTCAACCATATATGAGGGCCTAGAAAAGCAAAGCGTTATTAAATATGTATACTACTGACTTAATTATAGGAGTTAAGGGGAAACTTGAGAAAACTAGGATTTTTTGGTATGTTTTTCTTCTCCCTAATCTAATCAGACAACACTAAAAGCCCAAGAGATATATAAACTTCAGTGACTAGTTATATTAAACCTGTGTTTACTTAGATGATTTGTATGAAATAAATAAGTAATTACCCAAAGGACATTAAAAAATGGAATATATGAGACTGCATGTGAGCAAGCTAACACAAAGCAGAAAGCTTGACTAGTGCATATTTAATAAGAAAAATTCCTGGTGCTTTAATATCTTCTACCATTCTATAGAAGTCCTTATGTCACCTTTATCACCATAGTAACTCAGCACTTTGCAGTCTTCCTCTATTAATTTCTCTATTATTTTATCAGTTTAATAAAGGATAAAGGATTTCCCTATTATCCTATTATTTGGTACCTTGCGGTGCGGGCATCTTGCTGAGAAGTATTGAGAATAATGCAATAATTCATCAATCTTCTACAGCAAACAAAAAGTGATCCCTGGTTTATACTACTGTATTATCAATTTGTTATTGCATTAAAAAAATAAAATTAATTAATCATAAGAACTGGGTATTTTTTAAACACTTGATAAACATTTCTGTCGCCTTCCAAGAAGAAGAAGCAATTATTATAGTCTTAAGCCCTGCACAGGTTGAAGACTGACTCTAAATTGTCAAAACCCAACATTCAGAAGAGACAACATTAGTTAAGTTTACTAGAGGGTATTTTTTCCTATCTTCCTCTATTATAGTACCCCCAAAAGGAGGGAAGCTTCCAATAAAGCATGTATTGTAGCCCCAGTTTACTCTACTACTAAGCCACGACAGACTAGAAAGAATAAGAAGGTGTTTTCATCTACATCCACTTCTACCCTTTGAGCTATATTGTATGAAATGAAATAAATATGCAGCTACTTATGAATTTAAGTTAAAAGAAAAGAGAATTTGCAGTTAACTGGTTCCATACAAATAGGAGTGGCAAAGACTAAATCAGTGACTAAAAAAACTTTTATAGATTGGACTCAAAAATTTAGAACATTTGCCACTCAGTTAATTTTTTTTTCTAAGATACCACCTTGACGGCTTCTAAATATGCATTTGGCTGACTTTTATTTATTCATACTAAAGCAGTGTGCTGAGAGGCTTTGCCAAAGAACTTAGGTTTATCTGCATGAATGCATACATAGTACTTCTTTGAAACAAAGCTGACACTGCTGGGGTTTGATCCTTCGAGCGCAGCCTGTATGTGCATGTGTCCTAGCTTTTATCTAACATTACAAAATACTCTTCTCCTCTGGTACAATACCTCAGTTTGATCCAAAGAAGTGTTTTTATTCTGAATGCATGTTTCCAAAGTCCACATTTAGATGTGGTTTTATTCTTAATAGAACTTACATTTTTTTCTATACAGTTTCTCTTAAGGTAACTATTAAAGCCTCAGAGGGACAATTTTTTTTTTCAACTGTAAAGTACTATTGGTACATCAAAACAAATATCTTGTCCCTTGCCATAATAAATTTAATTGAAGTAAATATACTAGCTTCAATCCATTAAAATAAGTGCCATGATTTGTGCAGTTTCACTCCATTAATCTCAGCCTTAATCAGTGCTTTCTCAAATGAGTAAAGCAAAGTACAAATAAAAGAGTACAAAATTAATCTGATGATTGGTCAGCCAAGAGCTGCAGTGACCAGCTCATGGGATGTGTGACTCTCTGTGCTGATCAGCAGCTTGGGTGGGGCCAGATCCATTGGTTAATTCAGCCTGACAGAGCTTCAGGATCTGATTCGTGGATTTGAAAACACGAGATGAGGAGTAACTGGAGCAAGTTAAGTTGTTCAAACTATGCTTAAAGACTTGGTGTGACATTTCCTGCAAATAAAGAGTTAAACACTCCTGGTCTAGATAGATGAACCTAACATTTACAGAAGCCTATTTATCCAGCACTGCAGGCTTAGTGATTCTCTCTTCTGCCTTGCCTCACAAGGCATTTATATACCTTCTCCTGTAGGGACTTTTCCAAGCAGTTTCTCCACCAAGATTACAGATTTCCTTTTTAACCTTCCTCTGATGACTCTTTCCTTACTCACCTGACAGCTGAATGTAATTAAGCACCAATGAAGAAAACAAAAGGTTCCAACACAAGATTCTTGTGAACAGGTGATACTTAGTTTTAACCTACAGATAAAGCTGATTTAGCTAAAGGAACAAAGAGACAGAAATAACCCCATGTTAGATACATGTAAATTTCCTTTAAAATATCCAGTGCTCTTTATCTATTAGTCAGTCCTGTCTTGGCCCTGTTTTGAGCTTAGCTCCATAAGCTTGTTCTGCTGTAGAAGCTCTTTAAGAGCAATGGCAATATTTGAGGTGGCCTCAAGTGTTATAGGGCCAAGAGTGATGAAGAACACTGGTTCTGGTTCTCCTGAGCCACACAAGCTCACTGCTCTTAACAAAACGCTCCAGAGATTCTGCCTAAGTGAGGGTGCCAATAATGAATGCAGGGTAGCTCTTCTGTTCCTAGAAGCACATGAGGAAAGGACCCTTTCAGACTGTGACTGAATAATAAACAAATTAGAAACTTAAAGCCCTATAGTCTTAAAAGAAAACTTTCCCAAGTAGTAGCCAGAAAAGCTTCCATTTTAGTGTAGGTTGATGTGAATTGCAATTATTTATAATTTTGTACAGAATGCAGTTTTTAAAAACCCCAAGTCTTAGCTGTTCATATCAGGAAGTGAGTCAGTTTTGGTCTGTTTTGATTACTTGGCAAGCTCATATCCCCTTGCTGTTATGTACATTTTAGCCTGCATGTCCATCACTGGAACTTGAATATGATTATGTTTGGCCCAGTAGGTTCATGTCTTTTAGAACTATAACATTACTTCACTTGAGCAGTTATTAGGGCTGCAGAGATGTAACTACAATTGCTAAATGGGATAATGCAAAATGAATGAAGTGAGAGAACCCCTGGAGGCTTCTCGATGTTTACTCTTTCAAGTAATGCACTCTACTAAGTCTGTCAGCTCATCACAACAGAGAATTATTTAGGGAACCGTGTGAACAGTATTGCTTCACAAGTCTTACAGCCACCCAGAACATAAAATGTGTATTATACAATGCAACTCATAAATAGACATTTCCCTGTTTTCTGCAAACCACTCTCACTACAGTGGCTTGTCTCATCACAGCAGAGCAAATGAGAAAGCAAAGAGGTAAAGAAGCAGCACGCTGTTGTGCTTTATATGCTATTTTCAAACTATTTACTGGCATAAAGAAAGCTAAATTACTAGGCTCATTATAACTTACATTCTTCTGAGGGTAGACTAAAATGGAGACATTTCATTCTCTACACAGGATCTTTTAATGGGTCAGCCTCAGTAATGCCACTGCTTAACGTTGCTACATGTTTTAACTCTGAATATATTTATGCAAAAATAATTACTTCACAGCATTATAGGTGTATGAGACATATGTTACAACTTAAGGATGTGCAATCCTCATGAAGCCATTAAGATCACTTGCAAGAAGAATTGGCACCATTATTTTCTGGAATTTTTACACATATGCTTAAAAGACACCCATACAGTGCTGTCTGTTGCAAATGGAATAGGAATATATTTTTGAAGTGAAGTGAATAGAAATACATATTTGAAGTTAAATATAATACACATGATTTAATAGCAATAGAATAATCTTTTTTTATTATAAAGGGTAATAGTCCCTACAAAGTAAAGGAAGATCAAGGCACATTTTCTAGAACTCTTCTAACCACTCCAAGGCCAGGTGGAACAAGTAGCCACCAACTCCTCCCCTGGACAGGGAACAACTTCTGATGTTCAATAAGAGGACAAGGCAGCAGGGAGTCATGGACCACTGGGTGACCTTCCAGGGTGTATGAGAGAGGAGCTGTGCATGTACCATGGCACAGTTAACCAAGCCAATGACATTTAACAGGATTCTCAGGGGCAGCTGAGCCCTGATCTCTGGACTATCAGGAAGCAGAACAGAATCCCAGAATCCCCAAATGGGCCAGGTTGGGAGGAGCCTGGGTCACCTGGTGGGTCACCTGGCCCAACCTTCCTGCTCAAGCAGGTTACAGACAAACATTCCTAAGGATTGTCTTCTTCCAGTCACAGCTATCAACACTGAACTTTTAAAAGTAGAATTTGGGCAACAAAAGTGTCTGTATCAATGGCCTTCACACCATCTCAAATTTTGTGTTAAAGCCTATGCATTGTGAATAGGAAGTGAGGAGAAAAGGTGACTTTTTAAACTGTGGTTTAAGGAGATAGAAGTCATAAAATCCTCTTCTGTTCAAAAATTGGAATAAAACGCTGGAACAGGCTGCTTAGAAAGGTGATATAGTCTCCATCCTTGGAGATTTTCAATACCTACTTGGACAATGTCTTGAGCAACATCAATTTAATGTTGGCCCTGCTGTAAGGAGATGAGCCTGGATGATTTTATGAGGTCGTCTCTCACATAAATGGTTCAGTGGTCCTATGATTTTTGGGATCAGATAGGCTGCCTGTAAGCCTAAATTTTACATTTGGCACCAATTACAGTTGAAAATAACTTAATCTTGTCAATGTGTTTTACTGGATCAGACAAGGGAGGAATGAGAGACTGAGGTTATAGCTTTTTTGCTGGAGAGTGGCAGTACAGACAGAGTTGCTATCTGTTGAAGTCCTGCAATGAAAATTTTACCTCTTTACCTCTGAAGAAAATTCACAGATTCTGGAACTATTTCAGGTTCACAGGAATGAACCTGATGTACAGCATAGTGTCAGTAATGCTATTGCTTCCATTTTCTCTGAACCATGGCATGGAAGAGGCAAAATATGCCATAATTAGATTCTGTCTCTTCTCTGAAGACTCCAACATGCTCATTTTGAAACAATTGGAACCAGAGATTTTGATGTCAATGTCACAGTGGCAAAATGTACAGATTGCTGTTTCCTTACTTTTGTTTGACTGCTGGCACTGTAATTCTTTCCTTTCACTTATATCTTATTCCACTGATGTGTCTGAGAACAAACTGTTAATGTACTTACATGCTCTGGGTGACAAAGCTCCATTGTGAAACAGTCAGTTTGGTAGTCTATGTTTAGCATTCCTGTGGTTATTTATTATTTATTCCCATCTCATCATCCTATTACAGGCAATAAATATATAAAATTGCAGAGCCTTATGTGTTCCTTGCCTGTCCCTAAAGTCAATACAGTCAAAACTACATCCAGGTGAATGATGAAATATTAAAATAAATATGCAACAAGCATCCATAGGAAATGCTACTTCAGTCATCAATCTTGTGTTCAGACAGAGAAGGCATTCCCTGATGAAAAAGCTTCTTAGCATCAGACTTTGTTGCTGCTGACATGTTTTGGGGGAATGAAGATGTTTAATTCAAATGCGCAGAGGAAACCATAATCTAAACATTTCTTTTTTCCTACCTCTTAAGGAAAACCAGAAAACTCCAATTACAAGCCTGCTTTCCCAGGTAGAGAGGAGCTTACATAGCTTACATGTTTGGTTTTTTTTCACATATGGCATTATTCCTCACTCCCCTTTTTTCCCTTCCACTGATAAACAGGACTCTTGTCGTCATTTGTTCTCTTTTCTCATACTTTACTTTTCCAGGTCTATTATACATTTCCTAACTCTTGTTTGTCTTGTTATCTACTATTACTGCAATTCCCAAGTAGGAAACTTGAGCACCAATCCTACAAAATAACAGAGCTGCCTGGGGTAGGAATTGGTTGTTTAAATCAATGAGGGTATTTTAACATCTCCTCTTCCACAGAAGACTTTAGTCATCAAATAACAGTTTGTTCCATGGGGATCTGAGTGAAGAAAGGAGATACATTCCAAACCTCCTCTGGAAGCTTGCAGCTATTTAGAAAATAATGTCCCTGGATCATGGAAAGCACAACTAAGTGCTTAAGGAGCTCAGATCTCTCAGTTCAGGGCAGATTCCTCTCATGAGTGGAAAGAGATCCATTACCTGTAGCGGGTTTAATACCTGAGACAGTGGTTTCTCTACCTTTGCAGATCCCTGTGGCTCCTTTCAGCTTCCTCTGGTTCCTGTTCCCTGTCAATAATGCAATGGTACTATCTTATCCTTTGTCACTCTCCTAGCTCAGTGTCTGGAGCCCCAGCAACTCTGTTAGAATACAAATAAATAATAGAATCTACAGACTCTCTCTGCTCTTGTCCTTAAAGCATTGTCCCCTCACCCTTCAGTCTCTTACCATGTGAATTCAAGGAAAAGCATTTTCCTCTGACAAAAACTCCAACCAACCAACCAACCAACCAACCAACCAACCAACCAACCAACCAACCCTCACAATCAAAAAAACCAAAAACCCCCTAACCAAACCTGAGCTATGGAATGAGTGAAATTGCTGTATTCATAATGAAGTCTCTATTTAACTTTGGCATAAACCCAAAATCTGGATAACCTAGAACATTAGAAGCTTTTTAAAAAGATTCCATGCTGTTGCTTAAAAATTTAGAAGATTCCCTCTGTAGCTACACTATACCACCACAGTGCAGAGAGCATTAATCACAATACCCTGTTTTCCAGATTGCATAACAACTGTTTTTATCTTCTGATAAAAAACACTCAGAGATTGCAAGGAGAGATTCAAAACTATAATATATGACATCTAGTTCAAGTGTTTCATGTATTTAAAACACAGTCAAATCTAAGAAAGCAAAACCATCAAAACATCTCTGGCACCACCTACAGAAGTAATTCAGTATTAGCTTTAAAGATTTTCTGTTTGAAGAAAAAAAATTTAAATATAGACAGAAAATTGAAAAGGAGTACTCCCCTCCCCCAGTAAACAAATAAATAAATAAATAAACAAAGAATTTCAGGAACTAGAATTATATGGATGGCCAGCCCCCTACTGATGAAGTGCTGCTTATTAGTAGCTGCTATGCTTTCCATGCAGCATATTCAAACTCCAAAGTGTACTTACATGCTTGTGAATGTTGAAGGAAATGATGAAGTGACAAGATACAATCTGTAATGTGGAGAAATCAGTTTTTACTATGAAGAATTTACTTTCTAGTACTGGAAAACTACATATATAGATTAATCACATTTTCACAGCTGGATTTTTGAATAGAGCCTCATTAAACTGGTATAAATATACACCATATTGTTGTGTATGTTTTGGTTTTTTCATCAGCATCAAGATAACTTTGGTACAGAAGAATGCTGTTTCATTATATCCACTCCAGCTGTGCTCTTCTTCCAAGTCCTAGCACTTGCCAAATATAAAACTTAGCACTTGCTCACAGCAGTAAGTTGGTAAAGTTTGATTGAATGAAAGATAATATGAGAACAGAGTAGGTAAGGGAAAAGATAAAAGGGACTTTAGAGTGAAGAGAAAATTTTGGTCACAGATATTTTTTGTCTCTTTGCTATTCACCAAGGTTGCTGTGCTTATTACCATAAACAAAACAGACACTACTGAGTCCCCATAACAATGAAAGGAAAAAAATAGTTTTGACCAAAATGACAGACTACAGCAGAAAATCCCATATAACATCATCATGGTTGTGTAAAAAGACACAGAAAGAACAGGTTATACAGCTGATGTTGTGCTCAGAGCCCTATGAGGAAAGTGTTTCACAAACAGTGATTTGAGAAGTTCAGAAAGATCCTATGTTTTTAGTATGGGTATAAATCTTAGTGAAAAAAATCAAATAATGAGCTCACCAATGTTAAAAATGCAAAATATCTTTTTAATTTCATCAAGGCAAGATTTACTTTTTGGATTCCTTAGAGGTACAACAGGTATTTTTATGTCTTCCAGACACATAAAGAGGAAGTCACTGGAGACCCTTAGGGGCTTTGAAGCCCTGAAGGACCCAGCTGCTGGACTGGAAGTGCTGGAGGCAGCCAGGGCACTGCTGGCACACCAACACCTGCCCAGCAGGTCTGGCTTACCCTTTGAACTGTTTATGCTAAGCTGTACCAAGTGTGCAGCATCTCTGAATCAGGCTGGGCACCTCGCTGGGCACTTAAAGAAGAGAAGCAAGGTTCAAATACACTTGTCAAGTATCTTAGCCAAAATCTCTGGTTTTCAAAATGTTTTATATTTTGCCAGCTAGCACTTTTATCCCCAAAGTTACTGTGTAGTCTCCAGGTAGGTATAAGACTCAACAGACTTGCTGTATATATTCATATTTACATTCTTTAAAATTTTTATGGGTATATAAAATGTCTATAAACATTCTTTATTGATACTCTTTATTGAAAGTAGCTCCCTGATGAAATTTCAGTTGATTGCACTGATGTAACTCAGAGAGAAATTAGACTTGAGATTAATTTTACATCATTGCATTTCCTCACAGATTTTTCTTTTTTTCCAAAACCAAATTATATATAACCATTATATATAACCACTACATTTTGAATTGAATGAGTAATTATTAAACTGGAGATTGCCATGATCCCATTAAAATAGGCCTATTCTTGTACTAAAAGCAATGATTCACTGTTCACAAGTGAGTTTAGACCACTGACGTTAAATGCTAATCCTTCCACCAAACCAGAGCTAGAATGATTCTCTTCATGAGCTGCAATATAGAATCCCAGTAAAGAAACCATTTAAGCAGTGCAGGAGTCTCACAAATATCAGTAACTAGTGAGACCAAGGCCTGTATTGTCACAGAGGGCACTGAGAGTATGCAATCCCATCCAGAGTGTGGGGAAGCCAAGGAGAGCTTTAGCTGATGGACTGCAGGGTGCTATCCAGGAAGCATCCAGTTTTGTGTCATGGAAAAAAGGGTGGGAAATGAAGGGCATGACAGCCTCATTTGTCAGTGGGTTCTTCCAGGTGCAGCATGTCATATTTTTACCAAAAGCAACATGGTTTTTTGTGGGTGAACAGTTGAATACCAATGACATTATATCCTATTGCCCAAAAAAACCCAAAACCAAAAACAAAACTCCCCAAAAAAATCTGTTGAGTGACTGTAGTGGAAAAAAAAATATGGAAAAACTTATCTCTCATCTATTTTCAGTTTATTTGCTTTGAATATTTCATAGCAATTTTGATAATGTCATTTTTACTTTCTTCTCTAAATTACTATGTTTTCTCTCTTCTTGAGGGAGAAAAGTTTATGTCAATCAGGTTCTAGTTATCTATTCTAATTAATTATGTCCATAACAACTATTGTTACTTATGCTGGATTTATCTGGTGTATGTAAGGTCAAAACAAAAGGTTGCTGGTGAAACTGCAACTTCTTTCATAGCAATAAATTTTTGTAGAAATAAGTTTTGCATGCTGTGGGTGGGTTTCCTTTAATTAATTTGACATGTCAATTAATATGGGCCACATAGCAGGCAACAACTATTATTATTGCAACAATTTAATAATGCTTTCCCTTGATTGAGAGGATGATTTTAAATAGATCACTTAGTAGTTAAGAGGTCTGCCAGTTACAACTCAGCTTCCTGCCATCCATGGATTAGGTATTTTTTGGGATGCTATGGAAAATTATTTTCACGTGTTTTGCTCTGCATTCATGGATTTTCTGTAAAATGTCACTGGTGAGAAGGAAGTGTTCTTGTACTCTAGACTGAGTAGTTTTTTGGCAGACTTCTTAGCAACCCTGCATACATTCTGTGACAGAGTGTTGATTTTTTAGTCCTTCTATGAGATGGGGCCAGGATGGAAAGAATTGTTTTCTTTTTCCCTTTTCTATTGTTTGGAAGCAAGTGTTTCCAACACTGTTCTTGTCACATTGGCAATATTGCCCTTTTGTTTTAGGAAGCAGATGCACTTCAGAAACATTTAAATGATTTTTTAGTGAGGTTACATTATGTTTTCTTCTTTCTTCTTTTTTTTTTTATTTTCCCTTTGGAGTACTTTTGGTATAGCGTGGTCCTCTAACAAAACCTTACAATTATATCACAAATTCAATCGATGGACTTGAAGAGTAAGCAATGAGAAATGTGCATGATGCCACAATCTGCGACTACGGTGACTCATGCCCCAACAAAGAAGATGAATGGTTTTAGTGATGATATCCAAGTGGAGTATTCCACTAAACTCATGGCACTGACTCATTGCTGGATTAGATGTGGCACACAACAGCTCCAGTGAGCAGAGAGGGAGCCTTCAAGGGAAGGTTAAAAGGCTTTTCTTATCACAGACCTTCAGAAGACTCTAGAAGGTAGCCGATCCGTTTGGCTGTTCCCACTGTCCTCTGTACCTCATTTTTCACTGCACTGATATCTTACAGTTCTTCCAAAATAAATTTAGAGTAGGTACATGTGTCAATACCACTCTTAGGCACACAAGTCTAAGGTAGTTTTTAGCTAGTGGTGGTCATCAATAGAAAGAATTATGGGTTTCAGAAGTTACTTGTGGATTACACACTTCTCTGAAACTTAAATCCACACACATGCAGGCATGTAATCCAATACAAATATATTACAATGTATTTCTGATTTCAAAAAACCTGGAAGTATGACAATCTGAATCTTGAACCTGAAAATATCAATAATGTTTTAAACTGGGAGCTTTAAAGGGATATTTTTATCCTTCTTTAACCTGAAGTTTAAAAATAATACTGCCTTGTGGAGAGTAGATGGTACATGTTAACTTACACAGTCTCACATAGCATATTGCTGATAAAAATAGAATAATCAAACTACTCACAGTCTCTGAGAAGTGAAATGGCATCTCAACCTAAATTAGCAGAAAACAGCTGGAAAGATTTTATTTGAGAAATTAAATTACTGAAATGTCTTTTATAGTGATGAAAAGGTATTACAGGGCCTAATAAATCATCTGGTTAAAATGCCATAATAGCATCACTTTCTAAGAAGGCAAGATTTTAGGCAATATTTTTTTGCTAAGCCTAACCTAAAATTTATTGTAATTAAAGCCTTTTCTAACTCCAAGGGGGAAAACAGCTCACTCACTTCCTCTCTTCAGCAGTCTTTCATAGATCTAAAGTGCTCCATGTCATGGCCCAGATTTCTCTTTCTTCCATTCAGCAAATCCTCCATATCCTTCATGAAGAACAGAGCTTCAAACCTGCCAGCACTAAAGTGAATTTTGAAGAGGAGGGAAGCTCATCTGTAATGTAAGCTGTGATTCTCTTCATGTTCTTCAGGCTGTCCACCGTAGCTCTGGGGCATGGGCTAACACCACTGTGCTAGCATCCATTGTACTGGCCACTGTAATCACAAAATACTTCATTTCCAAAACTGACAGCTTTTTGGTCCTCCACTTTGTACTGCTGAAGCAGAATGTCTGAGTTAATCTTTCATTTACTTTGTCATATATCATAGTGTTTGAAAACTATTTTTTTTCAGTTTGTCGAGATAGTTTTGAATTCTCTTAGTCTTTCAATGCATATGCAGTCCTTGCCTTATTGAACATTACTGTCTGCAATTTTCTAGTCTCTTATTTGCAATTGTTGCAATTCTTTAATTTATTAATACTGTTTCTTACAACTGTAAAATGAATCGGGCAAAATGATCCTGCTTCTGCTGAGCCCTAAGCAGCTCATTAAGTTTGGACTACAAAGTTGTAGTATTTACAACAAAAAATTGCTCTCAAAATATTTACTTATTATTAATCTACCCAAAATAAACTCCTGGACAGAGAAGACAAGATAATTTTCCTTTGAGTAGTACATAAGTAGCATCAAAATAGTCTAAATGATTGCATGAATAACTGTTTTTTATTATTGGCTAAATGTTTTTTCTTACAGTAAAAAAAAAAAATCAACCTTTTTTTCCCAGTCAAATAAAATGCTTGCTAGACTGATCCAGAGCATTAATTTGGGAATTTGGCTTGTTTATTTTTCTTGGGTTTTCCTATTATTCAAAAATAAACAGTGAGAAAATGTGTAATTGAAATACTTGTTTTAATTAATAATTTTTTCCTATTTTGTTTTCATTTTCATTACTTTCTGAAACCAGTGACAGTTACTACATTACTTTAAAAAAGAAACCCTACAATGAGAGGGTTAAACACTGAAATAGGATCACTAGGAAGGTTGTGAAATCTTCAACCTTAGAGACTTTCAAAACCCAACTAGACAAAGTCTAGCACAGATGAATTTAATTTTCAACTAACCCTGCTTTGAGTAGCAGGTTGAACTATACCACACAGAGTTCCCTTCCAGTCTATATTTTCCTGTAATTCTATGTAAATGTAAGGAAGGACATGTACATTAGGATGGAAAAAAGCAATAATCTGCCTGCTTGATAAATGTCAGTATCCATTGTTCCAAAATTCATAAGTGTCGCGGTGAGGGAAGTCTTGGGACTCTCAATGTGAGAATCAGCAAGCTCCAACTTTATTGAGAAGCACCAGACTTTTATACACAACAAGTAATAAGCTCATGCATATTCTGTAAGCTAAGCAATCTATTGGTTATACTACAATATCAGCTCTTCCTCATTCTTGAGAACTTACATTTCTGCTTCTCACGTCTCATCCTCATTACTGTTATGGTTCCACAGCTATACTCAAGGACACAATGTTGTTGCAGGTGCAGAAACCCAGATTAGCTGGGTTCGGTACTTTCTCAGTCTTTGGTCAGCTAACAAGATAATGTCTACGTGACCTCTACCTTTTAGCCATTCCTCCACACATAAGCTAGTATTTTTGTGCCTGGTGTGCTTGTTAAGTGTACAAATAGACATGTTTATTAGTTGAGGGCAGGATGGGCACAGTTCTTGAACATCTCTTGTAATTGCAGGGACAGGGGCTGCTGTCCCATGGGCTGGACATGGAGCCCCAGACTGTGGGCAGGGAAGGGGAAGCCATGGGGGTGGCAGCAGGGAGAGTCAGGGCTGGCTGTGCCCTTCCCCTAGACCCAGCACATCTGGGTCTCACGTAGCATAACAAGGATCCCTGTGAGATCAGATCCCAAAGGTTCAGCATCACCTTGTGAAGGCAGCGCACAGCGGCTCTGAGCGCCCTGCCGCCGCTCGCTCAGGCCAGCAGAACCCAGCCCAGGGAACGCACGCCAGCCCCGGGAGGGCATGGAGCCTTGGGGAGGGCATGGAGCCTCTGCAGCAGCCAGCACTGCCAGCTCTGAGCCATGTGCACCTGCCTCAGCCTCTGCTGCTGGTCTGGACCAAGGCTCTCCTGCTGGCCCTGTTTGTGCGCACAGTGAGGAGCAACTCTCTGCTAGGCGCTGGAGACAGCGCGCGCGAATGACCTGTACACCAGTCTGGGTCCTGGAAGGGAAGGGAGAGTGACATGCAGCTGGCATGTATGACCTGAGGTCAGGGTACAGGTGCCACTCGGTGGGCTGTCAGAGGTGTCCTGGCTGTGACCACACTCTCATGCTGCCAATGAAATTTCACCGTCTTGTCATAGTATTGTGTCCTGTCATGCTGTTGTATTTTATTGGCTGCAGGAGCTGCCCTCCTCAGCTTACACATTTTGAGAGATGTAGCCACTAAGGCACTTCAACTGCTCATGATGCCTCAGGTTTTAGCTTTTATATTTTTCAGATTCTGTACTGCTTTAGAATGTAGTTCTGAGCTTTGCATTAGGGGATGGTGAGCTCTCTTCACAGAGTAGGTAGACAAAACAATTCCCTCTTTAGCTGGGGAGCAAGGACAAATGATCCAAATCTCAGGCCCAAGAGCATAAACAATGGCAGAATGAAGAGAGAAAAATAAGAAGGATGGAACTTCATAATCTAAAGCTGTAATTGGGCAATTAACTCCAATATGCAGATGGACCAGAACTTATAAAAGTGAGAGACCTCGTGACTGGTTGTGCATTTTGTGACCATTTTGGGTTCATCTTGGGTGTAGCCCGGGCTGGGCTCTTGTACTGACCAAGATGTATCCATTGAGGCTTTTTAATAAATATCTACTTTATTCTTTAACTCCATCTAGCCTCTGTTCTAGGTCAGCCTTCACAAGGCATCACTCATCCTACTAAGTCTCTGTGTACCATGTGTGAAAATCGACACCAATGAAGGGCACAATTCTGTTGAATTTGCCTTTTTTTTCATTATCCAAGGCTCTTTCCCTTTTTTAATAACTTCACTGTTTGCTCACCTGGCTGTGTCCAGCAGGGGATTGACACCATATTCTTGGAAACACATACTGAATTGCACTGAATTGCACATGGGATGTCTCACCCAAATCAGTGTCCCTGGAGTTTGCTAGAAGCAGTTGAAAATTTTCTAATATATCTTTCCTAGTAGAAAGTAGTTAAAAATTTTTATCTTCCACATTCCTTCTGCAACCAATCATCCTGAGAGATGAGCAACAACTTATGGGAAAAACCTTAGATAATTTGCTTTTAACAATTACTCTGTGAAGGAGTGTGTGTGGAATAACCTGCTTCTAACCTCCAAAATCACTTTGTAATGTACTTCACAATGTATCTGAGCTTGAGTTCACTGAAGCTTTTACTTTTTCTCAGGGACAGTGCCATGGTTAACTAATGCTCAGCCAGATCTTCTGAAGCAAAAAAATGCTACAGCTAAAATTTGTGGTGAAAAAATGAGATCAACACATAAATGATAAGCTGTAGTTTACAGCTATACAGGCACTCAGTAATTCCAATCCACCAGCTCTTCACATTCACATTTTTTTGGAAAGGAAGTGTGTCAGTGTCTCCTGACAGGGGCTGTCTCTCAGCATGCACCGTGGCCTGCTTTTCCAGGCTTGTTAACCAGAAGTGACTAAGGTGTGTTATCCCCTGCACCTCAGTCGAGGTGACACTTCCACAGATTTAGCACCTGCAAGAATGATTTGATTACCCTCTAGTGACTCCAGTTCCTAGAGGAAATGGTTTTTTTAGGCACAGATTGCGAGAGAATTAATGGTTCATTCACTTACTGCACTGGTCATGTCTGAAAACACTCTTTTAAAATGCTCATTCCTCCAAAACACCCCCTCTCTCTTGGACTATCATCCAAGGTGCAAGCAGAATATGTTTGCAACTTGCATGTATTCTTGCATGCTCTAGTTCTCCACATGAAGAGAGAGATCACCTGTATTAGGTCCTGTTTGCCCTGTGGCATTGCTGATAATGCTGTGAGTTTAATCAGCTAAAATTAGCCAAGTTTGCCTGTACAGTTCACATTCTTCCCACTTGGCATGTTTTGCTTTCACTTAGACAATCTGTGTCATTCATAAACCTTCAGCTGATTCCTATTATATTGTGAGAATTGTTGAAATCTCATTGCACATTTTGGAGCTCTAGTAAATGCAGTAAGCAGAAGTCTGGATGTTCAAATCAGCAAGATATGACATGGCAATTCATCCTCAAAAAATAAAATAGAACTGATCAAGAAGAGACATGGATGAATTAAGTAAAAAGCAGAAGCAACAGAGGCAGAATAACAAGATTTTCTTCCTCCACTCTCTTCAGTGAGGTTAGCAGTGAATTTTTGCTTCCTTACAGGATCATCATGAATTTCAGATTCTAGCATCTTTGTATTCCTCCCAGTAAGACTGCTTTTTACAAGAAATAATAGTACACTCAGTGCAATAATAGAACAGCATAAGACATCAGGAGTATAAGATTTCTAAAAGAGCAGAAAGAGTTTGACTGTAAAATGATGAGAAAATTAGAACATTTTATTCCATACTATCAGGAGCTAACAGGTGAGATTACACAAATAAATTGCAAAATAATTTAGCCTCTGTAAATGAAAACAAGGACATGCTATAATTAGAAAGAAGCATTAAATTGCAAAAAGAGAGACTTCATTAGAAGAAAATAGAAGTGAAGGAAATGCTCTTTTTTGTTTTCCAAAATTAATATTTTTAATGTTTACCTAATTTTTTACCTCTGCTTGTAATAAAATAGAAGATATACTTCAGAGTCCCAGAGGAATCATGGGGGGTTTTTATTAAAAAAACCCTTGACCACAACAACAACAAAAGGAGAGAGTAGAAATACAAAAATTGTGGTTGTCTTTTTCTGCATCGAAGTTGTTCCCAGATAGTTGCACTGGCTGAAGTGTGTTTTTAGTTGTTACATGATTAATTTTAAAATATCCTAGAAAATTTTGAGACCTTACAGCCAAAAGGTCCCATGACAAGGAAACAGTATTTTGTAAAGGCTTTCATGGTATAAGATGGAAAACAGTGTTTAAACTGTCTAACAGTAGTAACTTTGTAATAAGTGTCTTGTACAAAGAGCCTAGTTTTATTTTACAGTTAAAGCTGTTTTTGGCAGGAAGGCAAAATTGTAAATGCTGAATATGAATGAGGTATTTAGGACACCATTGTAATGAAGATTTCTGTATGAAATGAAATTTAGTGTGGCAAAGTGGTTCCCCAATAAGTGTGCAAATAGAATTAAAGTCAATGAAATACCATTAAACATTGTTAACACTTTCAATCCTTAAAGAATAAACAGTTAGAAGTCAAGATCTAAGCTGCATTTTTAATTGCTTATTAAACTTTAACATTTACATACTAAATATAAAAATTTCAAATGCAAGAGATATACGTTTAATTAAACATGGATTTTCAAATTACAGTTGTAAATAACCTACCACCAATGACTAACCAGAAAAATGTCAGATGAAGCTTTCTTTGCAGCCACATCTAACATCTTTGTAATGTATTTTTTTCAGTAACTTAGAATTCATTTAACTACATAGTGGAGTGTGTTTTCTTGCTCCGAGATAGATTTAATGTTAATTCATAGTTTCAGTAAGCGACCCTTTGCTTCCCAGGCTAATGGTCACCTGCAGGTGGTGAACAACAGCTGTCTGCTGACTGAGAAAAGGATCTTCTCACCTCTCTAAACACATCCCTAAACTTTGTACATGTATAAAAAGTAGCAACCTTTTCCAATCTTTCTCTAATGCTTTAAGGTCAGTAAAAGCAGTCATGCGCAAGAGCAAAGCTTTAGGATGTAATAAAATTTGTGGCAAATAAAGCACAAGCAATTGTACAGAAATATTATTCAGGCAGCCCACCAGTCATTTTCACATCTCCCTTAAGCAAGGCTGAACATCATATTGGCTGTGGTGAGATACAGCACCCCTTTTCTACTTGTAGTCCTGCAGTACTTGCTGCCCACCAGGAGTTCATACACTGTGGGTGTGCTACTTCTCTTCCCAGCTAGCAGGAAGAGCAAGAACAGTGTCTGATAGGACCTGAAGACAACTCCTTCTATGCTGCACCCACTGAGAGGACACTGAGAAAGTGTCTTTCTCACCCTGCCTTCAATGGTGCTGTATTTAATAGTGTGGCTGTGGCCTTCTCTGTCATCACATTTCAAACATCTGTGTTTCCAACATGACAATGTGAAACTTCAGTTAACTACTTGTCTATAATTTTGTTATCTGATTCCTTTCAATTTTCAAGATAAGGCTACCTGAATTTCACAGTCAGAATGTTGAGGATAGAATGAGACTGGGACACACACACACATGAAATGCATATGTAGTCAGAGAACAAATGGGGGAAATCTTATGCTTTACTGAGGCTGGTGCTCCCTTCAGTGCCTAAGCAAAGCCCCTCCTGAGGAATACAGCTAAAGTCTCCCTCAGGTTTTGCCCTCAAACTGTAAGACAATTTTAGGCATAACTTTGACCTAAAAGCTGTGAGCTAAACTGCTCCACTTTTTATAGTTAAAGGAAATGAGAACTTTCAAGGTAATGTTAGTAGAAGCTTTCACATTGAAAAAAATCTTGTCTTAATTTTACAATTTTTGATGTGTACTATACAATTTTGCTTTCAGGTTTCTGGAAAAAACATCAAAGTTTGAGCAATTCTAAGAGTCAAAATAGTGCACAAAATCCCAATCCAACTTTCTTTTTTTTTTTTTTTTTCCCCCAGAAAAATGATCTGGCTAATTTCAGACATAATTTTGTTCAGGAAAAGTGGCTCAGAATTTGTAACAACTGTAATATACCTATTCAGATCAAAATTATGAGCCTTAAAAATTCATTAGTTTTTCATAATACCTTTACTGCCAATGTCTTTGCCAGAGCTTCAGGCAAAATTTCACAGTGGGACTGATGCAAGTTGAAACAATAACACAGCAATACATACAACATTGATGGACATTCAGAAACACCTGTGCATTGAGACTTTATATGTAAAGTTTTTGCTATTCTCATAGCAGACATTCAAACATTAAAAATATTGAAACTGACCAACAGTGGAGCATTTAATAGCACAGAGTAAATAATGTGTAGGAAAATGATGATATTCTGTATATTTTAAGACTCTAGCTTTCTCGTGTGCTAAAGTAATCAATCCCACATGCACTATAAATGTCAATTACTATATATGAAACTTAATGTAAATTTTCCCTCTTGCAGCAAGAAAACAATATTATGTAGACCTGGAGAAACGCCACCATACACTACTAAAATGTTTTCAACAGTTAAGCAGGAAAAACCTATCAACAAATGCAAGAATAATGATCATGTAAGCTGTTACAAAAGGATTAGCAATAGTCCTTCCTTACCATATGCATGTAGTTATTTTTACTGTACATAATAACATTCATTATCTTATAATTTCCCATGTACATGAATAATTATAATCAGGAAAGAAGATTATTTTTAAAAATTATGCAAATACCCAATCATTTTGCAGCATTTTTTTCCCCTTAAAATTTTACATCAATCTTTTGAAAAAATAGCATAACTTTAACTGAATTGTTGCTACTGTATCTTTTGGCATCTTGTTTCAAAGATTTCTTGGTTTTAGCCCAAATATTATGAACTATATAAACTAATGTTACTAATTTTTAAGCACATTTCTCAGTGATTTCTCTTTCTGTTATTTTAGTAATCAAAATAAAAAACTGTCCATCTATATCCAGTATGAGTACAGATTTAGTCAAGTGTTCCTTAGAGCATTTCCAAAATATATCTCTTTTATTAACATTTACAGGCAAGACAAAATAGAATAGAGAGCGTCATTCCAGAGTATTTTGGTTTCTAGCCCGTTTGGCAAGGCTGGAGAGATGCAAGAGGCATGAGTGCAGGTGCACCTTGTCCCAGCAGGTTGGACTTGAACCAGGCTTTTCCCTGTCTAATATCTGAGCTCTCTCTCTTGGGCCGTGACAGGAGATAGAAGGAACAGGCTGCCCAAGAAGATCCAAGAGGCTGCTGGTAAGAACATTCCACTGTGGTGAGCCTCAAGGTCATGCCTTATCCAGGCCAGAACTGTGACTGAGTCTAGTTAAATCACTTTCTAAATGAAGGTCCCATTCCTAAAGCTGTGATTTACCAGGAGCTTCTCTCCATCTCTTTCTGTCTGATCATCATGGTCAGCAGTTTCCGCTTAGACTTGAGAAACCTTTACCAACAAAAATGTTAATCAAAAGAGCTTATTCCAAAAAAACAATCCAACTCAACGAACCAAAAAATCCCCCAAAATATCAGTTCCAAGATTATCAATATATAATTTCTCAAAAAAAACCCCCAAAAAGTCCCATTTGCCCCCACTTAGGAGGACAAGAAAGTAGACACATTATTCATTCCCATGGAGTTTGCCAAGATTAAAGGTAGCAAATCAGATTGGCATCCACCTATCATTTTAAACAGGGACAAGATAGTCCAGTTATTTGGAACATGTTATCAAAATCACATTATTTATGTACTTTGCTCTCAGAGTTGACCTGGAGTCATTAAAAGCTTGTAAAATGCTGAAGAATTTCAACCAAATTAGCACTATTGCTACTAAAATTTTTGATAAGTTAAAAAACCCAACTCAGTAAGTTTGGACTTGACCCATGCCTTCCAGCAGGTTGTAAATGGGTATATAAATACTCATTGGGTTCTGTCCATCTTCCAAAGAAAATGTGAACTACGGCTTTTCTGCCTCTCACAGAAGTGAGTGAATATCCTTATAGCCCCAAGAAGAGCACATCATTGAATTTACTCTGAAGCATTCATTGAAATTATGGCATTTGTATGAGGAAAGAGAGGGCATCAAAGGCTATTTAACAGCTGTGTTCCTCTCAGGTTGTCCCACTGCAAAACTCACCAGGTGATGTGTGGTGGGATGCCAGGACATATGATTCTTTTTCTATAAGCTTCAGAAAGTAACTGCTATTTGCCATAGAGACACAACACTGGAATGGATTTGGTCTGGACCAAAAGAATCTTTATTTTATTAATTATTCCTTCCTTAGGCCTGAGAACAAGAATATCACAATCTATCTTTATAAATCAATTATTTTTATCTTGGTGAAAAATAAAGAAACATAACCTACACAGTGAAAAGACAAGTGGAGTTCTAATGTTGAATAATGATAGTATTGTATAGACAACATGCATAACAGTGTATAACAGGTTTCTAATTTATTTATAAATGAAGTAGATAACCCTGAACTCTAATAAGGGTAAGAGATAATTATTTCTGCCTGAAAAGTAGGATGTCAGGGCATAAAATCCTGAGATGAACTCAAAATCAAGAGAGATAGCAGTATGTGAGCTTCCTTGATTTCTTTCTTTGCTTCAATGAGAATGTAATCTCACCTGGAAGGTGGAGTTCCCTGCTTGGGAATGTCTACAGAAAGCCCAAGTCACAACCACTGTCCTAAAGTACAAACAAGGATAAACAGAGGGTGAGGTCTTGGTTCTGGTCCCAAAAAGGGAACCACTCAGTGCATCCCTTAAGAACTGCACAGGAATCTGTATGAACAAAGATGAGTTCTTTAGCATCCAAATTCCTCACAATCACACTCCCCACTGCCATTGAACCTCCTGAGAGTTTTTGTTTCTCCTTCGTGCTGTGCCGAGTAAATTCTGATGATAAATTTGGCTTCTCCACACACTTCTCTCTACTCTGTGAGAAGTGGTGAGGACGTTTTTCCATGGGGAAAACAGCCGAAATGTCAGAAAAAGGATAACTGATTTTTGGCCGATTCCAAAATCTCTGGCAGAAGAGCATGGTAACCTGGGATACACCTGATCTCTACAGCTCCCCACTGCTAAAATCTTCCTCCTCTCAGAGGGCCAGAGCCCATCAGATCTGCTGAAAGGTTTTCTGGTATAACCCAGACCTGTTGAAAGGTTTCCTCTGTAAGAAAGTCAAGGCAGCTCTCAGAAAGGGTTAATGGGGAAAAAGATATTAACCCTCTGTGGGTTAATGACTGATTTGTTATAGGAGCTCCTGAGAATTTTTGTTGGTACTCCTGTGCACTGCCAGAGTGCATCAAATGATCTTCCCCTAAAACCTCTGAGTGGGGAGGGGCATTACAGAGGTGCTCCAACCCTCTGATCATTTTTGTGGCCCTCCTTTGTAGCCAAGAGGTCTAATTTTGTTACCAATTATCATTTTGACTTTTTAATTTTTTTTTTAATTTAGAATTTTAGCTACATAGATTACATTTATTTTCTATCTTGCTCCTACCTTACTATTTGTATTTCCACCCCAGGTACTGAGAGCATACTATCACATTGCAGAGTGGCTATAACTGCTCTCACACACGTTTTGGGAACCTTTTATCTTTGGTTCCTAAACTACAGTTTGGGAAATCATAACTGCAGTTCACACACTGCATAATGTGCAATGTTTAGGAGACATGAGGTGGAGTGAAACCTTGCTGTAGTGCAGCGCTTATCAGTATTTTCAAGCTGTAAATCTCATTTGAGAGGAAAATACTAAGTTTTCAGAAAAGTAAGAAGAAAAAAGGGAGTATTCCCACTGGCTCCCCTCTGGTGTCTACTGTCTTCTGTTTCTCTTCAGTGTCCATCGTGTTCCTTGTAGGAATTTCTCTCCTAATGCTTTGGCAAATTATTTCTTTATATGGTTATTTTTTTCATATTAATATTATAATTTTGTTCTAATAACTTACTGCTAGTTCTGTGCAGAGACTTTCCTGGGTTAACTGAAGTGCTGCTTGAGGAAGGGAATTGCTGGCATCACTTTAATGTAGGGACAATCAATACAAACTTGCAGAGTGAAATATATCGGATCCATTACCTCTCTGCCTAACCCAGAAAGAATTAAAAAAACTAAACTTGAGAGATCACACTGAGACAGACACTAAAAAAAGGAAGTTTCAGAGTGTTTTAAAAAATACTGGTCTGTGCCATCAGCCTAAGGCCTTTCTATACTCCTCAGTTATCCAAAGTGCTTATGTGCTGGCTCTCAAACTGCCCAGCAGAGGAGCAAGCCTGGACACACCGAGAGGTCAGCTTAAATTCAAACCCTTACGTTTAAAAAATGTGAGCCACAGGGTATATAGAACTGAAACAAGCCCGATGGGCTAAACCATGCCATAAATACCTGCTTTAAAGTAGTAAGAGCAAAGTCTATCCTCTCTGATTGAATAGGTCTGCGAGGAAGCATTTTGCAGTAGCACGGCTGCTACTGCAGTCATTTGTTAGGGCATTATCATAACACAGCATCTGCTCCTTTATATCCCTCTTTATAGCTCTGACTTTCAGAGAGATGGTAGTGATTGCCTCACATCTTTATTATATAAAAAGAGCTGTTTGCCAGTTCAGTGTTCAGGAAAAAAAAGTTTTTGTCAGTTACTCATCAATTTGCTCATCTGTTTGTCCTATGCAACATGATGATTTCAAGTCTGCTGACACTGTTACCCAAGGGAGTATGATTCATGCAATAATTTTCCTTCCTTCCTGCCTATTTCTTTTAAATTTGTTGGAACTTCACTACATCCCATACATATTTTTACCTTAAACTATTCTATCCCTACTACCACAAAAGTAATTCATTCATTTAACTTTTAAAACATTTTTTTTTGTATTTTAGATAGGAATTTTATAAGTATTAGACAAATACTTTTAATTAAGATGGCATAAAATTTTGGTTTTGTACTCTTAACATCGATTCTTGCCAAGATACCTATTTTATTTTTCTCTTCTCTTGGAACATGAACACCTTCAAGAATAAAAATTCGTATTCATAAAGATACTTTTTTGTTTATAGAATCCATTATCACCAAGACTATGAGAGAATATTAGTAAGGTGGGTTTTCCTTTTTCTATTGGGAGATCATTTAGATTCTCCAGGATACAGGGTCAACCAGAGGCCTTCTGAAGTTGTCTCCTGATACTGAATCTGTAGATTAGAGCATGGCTTGTTGAAAGAAACCCATTAGGGCTTTCTGGGTGGAGCAAGACAGGACTTCCCATTCCTGTGATAAGGGAAAGGCAATTGAGGAAGGGACTGTGTTGGCAGATGTTTTGCTTTGGTGGGCTCAGATCAGGTGAATATGAAAATGCACAGCACCATATTGATCCTGGCTAAGACAAGGGTGCCAGATTTGTGTGTTGAAATGGTCATGGCTACTGTCTTCAGGCTCTAGGTGAACTGAGATGAGGGAAGCCTTTTGACTTGTAAAGCACGCCCTAATCCAAAGAATAAAGGAACAAGGAGTAATATCTTGTGGTCAATCTCCCTCTTCAGCAGGGTGCTAGAGGCAGTGCTTGAGGTTTAGTGGCTTTTAACTCTCAGCACTGACCTATTTTTAAGTTTTTGCTTGCTATTTCTGAAAAAGAGTTTTCATAGCCATGATTTGATAGGTTTAGAAGAGTTTCCAGGTTACATGCACAACATAATTTGGGTCCCTCTCACATGAGCTCTTGTGGAGGATTTTGAAGCAAGAAATATGCTATCTTTCCCCTGAAAAAGCTTGCAGGCTGTAAGAAACATCTCTTTTCACTTCACTGTCCATTTCTATTTTCCTTCACATAGATGTTTTCTCTTTTCCTTGTCCCAGATGGCTGCTCTCCTATATCCACCACTACCACTACCAGAAAATCTTTCACCTTGTGTTTTTCTCTTTCATGTATTTTTCCTCTGCTTATGGTTTGGTTTTTCTTAACAATTCCTTCCAAACATCAGATTAAAAAAAAATTACTTTAAACAAACAAAAGCACATTTAAGTTCAATGCTGCATTTCCCCCAGATCTGTTTCTCTACATGCCAGATTTGTTTCTGTACAGGAATTCCATTTCAAACCTCCTCCCTTTTGCTGAGCATGTCATCTGACAGGAGCAGTCTGTGAGGCTGCAATTGTCCTTCAAGGTCTCTGACGTCTCAGTTACTGTGGAAGCCTCCACTTTGGCCTTTAAAAGAGCATCTTCTAAACAGGTGAAACATGGATGAAAGATCACTGTTACCACATCCATGCTCTTTCTTCTCTTTCACAGCAAACACTTCTTATTTGTGGTGCTAGCCCTTTGCTAGAGCTGTCGTTAGTTTTAGCCAGTTTTGTGCCTCTAGAAAGGAGCTGATTCACACCTGAATCCCCTGGAAGGAAAAAAGGAAGTACCTTATGCTTCTTTGCCCATAAGAGGGCAAAGAAGTTGTTTGGAGGCAACACCCTGCTTCAAGCTGATAAAGAGAAAATTACTGTAATGCTGTAATTTACACACAGACATTCTGAATGGACAGTGAAGCATTCAGAAAATCATGAGAAATTATAAAGTCATGCTTTAGTTGTTTGCCTTTAGAGGAGTCTTCATGTTTTTGAAATTTGAGAACTGAGAATCTTCTCACATATTTGATACTAATTCCAGTAAAACAACACATAACAGCATTGTAGGCGTCCTCCTTCATCTCACAATCCTAAATCTACGTCATCAGACCTTTTAACCAGATTGGAAGATCCTGTACACAGTTAAACCTGTGTAAACAAAGTTAATATAAGGCCTAAATTAAATTACAGTAGATGTCAGAATTTGTTAAGATGACAAAATTGGTTTATTTTCCAGTCCTACATAGCAATGGAGCCCTCTAAGGGTTACAAAGCAAACTGATCACTTTCTAGCCAAGACAGAGTATGGCCAGATTTGTATTTAATTGAAACAATTATACCACTTGATCTTTTATTTTTGATGATTTAATACAGCTATAGTACCTCACACTACTGGGTTAAGTTTAAATAAGATGACGACTCTAAAAGGGTATCTTCTATAGTAATGATCATAGTTAATGGTACTGAATGACAATGATTGTTGCTAATTGGAATTGAATTAATATGTCTATACCTAATGAGCATACATACAATGAAGCCAGAAGGCTTTGGTGTTGTTTAATTGAGTATGATATTTCGATATTTTAACCTCTCACTTGCTAGGTAAAATAAATACTAGTAATAATAATAATAATAGAATAATAAATCTAATGCAATTCTCAAACTTTCAGCTTTTTCATTCAACATTTTGTGCAAAGATTCCACTTTTAAAAGAAGATTTCTTTTATTAGAGAGGACAAGGTCTCAATTTTTCAATTGAAAGGATTTTTGGTAACATTTCTGAGCTATAGCAGGCTGGAATCTATCATATTGGTATATATTAACATACACAAGAATTAAAGAAGAAGTCAGACAAAAAACCTGATGATAATATCCTTTTTTCCCCCCTTAGTATTTTTATCTTATTTGGCGTTTATATTTCCTGATCATCATAGAACCATGGCAAGTTGTCTTTAGCTGCATTAATTTACTTAATTTAACGTTATAAATACATTGATATGATTTGAAATTTGTACCACAAAAAGCAATCTGAAAGACTCCAATGTATTTCACTCCACTTACGACTGTGTGTCATTTTGGATGATTTCTATTAACATTGAAGTCATGAAGTCATAAATTGAAAAAGGCTGAGAGACTTGTGGTTGTTCAGCCTGGAGAAGAGAAGATTCTGGTGAGACCTTGGAGCACCTTCCAGTACCTGGAGGGGACCTTCAAGAGACCTGGAGAGAGACTTTGACAAGGGCGTGTAGTGACAGGACAAGGGGGAATGACTTCAAACTGAAAGAGAGTAGGTTTACATCAGACATTAGGAAGAAATTCTCCACTTTGAGGATGGTAAGACACTGGGACAGGTTTTCCAGAGAAGCTGTGGATGTCCTACCCCTGGGAGTTTCCAAGGCCAGGTTGGATGGTGCTCTGAGTAACCCAGTCTAGTGAGCAGCATCCCTGCCCATGGCAGTGGGGTTGGAATTAGGTTCAAAGACTCTTCCAATGCAAGCATTCTATAATTCTACAAAATTTCAATGGACTTGATGATGCTTGTGGGTCTGTTCCAGCTGAGAATAATCTGTCATCCTGTCAGTTTCTTCAGAGCTTGGAGAAGAACTTATTTTTTCTTTTGACATAAATGTATAAATTAGTATTTTCAGTATATTTCATTCAAATTAAAACTTGCCAAACTTTTTACAGACTTCATGCAAGTTCTGGTTTAGGGAACCACAGCTCATGTATAATCTGTTTTCTGTACATTTTCAAGTTATTTTTTGTAAGTATCAAAGTTACTGACAAATCAGCTTCTGAAGGACCACTATTTAATAATATTTGGAAATATTTTTACTTCTACTTCAAAGAGAATTACATGGCATCACATACCATTATAACTGCCATTGTCTGCTCACATCCAGTCAGGTAATTTTGCATTTTACATTTGTTCTTCCTACAACATGGTGGAAGCAGAAAACTTGTATAACATACAGTATTTACTAATCTATTTGAATTTTTGATGGCAAAAATCAATAAAGCAATTTTCTAGAAAGAAATCAGTCTCATAAGCCTTTTTTATAAGTTAGCTCTTTTTAATCAGATGGATTTTGTGTCTCACTTTTTGGTAATTACTGTAGAATTAATTGTTGAATGTAGGACTTAAGGACATTGAAAAAACAATAAAGATAAAATTGAACTGTTTTGTTTGTGTTGATTCTGGGACTTAAAAAAACAGCCTGTGATTACTTAAAAAAGCTCTTACTATCAATTAACATACAAATCCAACACCCTTAAGTAAAACCATTAAATCTGTCTCTAAGCCCATTTTTCAACACTGCTGTGGATTGAATGTATTTAAACAACTAAAATCTTACAGTTCTCTGTATTCTGCTAGAAAATACTTTGCAATAAAGAGCCAGAAGCTTCCATGCTATTTGTTTAGCAAATCAGCTTCCTGATTTTTGTGTTGCTTTTGCTTGAGGACAGACATTACAAATCACATTCTCTCCAGAACAGCTATAGGAAGCTGATTCCTCTCACTAATCCCTAAATCAAGGTGACGAGTATTTTATCAAAGACATTACTCTTACAGTTATGGATCTAAATGGTTCATATCCTATTAAAAACCTCCCAAGCTTAAGTGTTCTTTAAGATCAAGGTGTATTGGTTCTGATTATATGAAAAACCTCACATCCTCCTCCACTGATTGAAACTACTCAGGTGTGTTTATTACACAGTTCTAATACTGACAGATGAGTCCCTATCCTCAACACCTCTTTGTACAGCTGAATGTCATTCTGCCTCCCCCTGGGTCACTATGCAAACTCTTCTTGATGCAACAGAAGGGAAGAAAGGTACAAAGATCATATTTCTTTGATTCAGGGCTGGATTAAGAAGTCTATCGCAAATGACATTTGGAACCAGTCCATTTTAAGGCATGTGCCTTTTTTCAATCAGTTCTGCTGAATGCCTTGTTAATTATGACATTTTGAGATGAAAGAAGCAATACATTTCATCCTGTCCTGTTAGTTTCAATCGGTTCTAACTTTAGACAGTGCCAAAGAAAACAGGACCATGATTTCAGTGAGACCACTTAAAATCAGTGCTTGTAGCAGAGTAGCGTATTACCAGTTACAGCTCCTTTCCTGGCTTCATTACGTCTCCGAATCTATATGAGAAAGGTTCCTACAGTTCATATTTATATGAAAAATATACACAAATATAGGAAATAGGAGGCCTTCCTTTGGAGTCCCCTGAGATATTTTCCATTCAGTACAACGCTGTTCTGGTATTACAGCAAAACAGTGGAGTAAGTATGGCCACAATTCAGAGGAACTAGTTAGAAGAAGATAGATTATAAAACAGAGGTCCAAAAAACACATCAGGTTTGACTTAGGAGGCTGGTATTTCTCAAGCATGTTGCGTTGTAATTGCCTAACTGTTGATATGTGAATGTGAATGCTGTGAGGAAGTGGGACAAAGTCCATTCAAATTTTAAGTCTATATTCTTCAACAGGTGGTATGTGGAACATAGAACTCGGATGAACAGTAAAGATAAAAACACCAGGCTCAAAGCCTGGTACACAAAGGAGAACATCAAGTGGAGAACACTGCACATAGACCTTCTCAAAGGGAGTCACAAAACCTCTGAACACTCCAAAGCACTGTTTGCCAGGTGGTGGAGAAAGTCTGAAGTGACTTCTGAGAACCTCAATCATGACTGTAAATGACTGCCAGCTGTCACATAACAAGGACATTATTTTTTGTGGTTATATTACTTTTTTATTGGTTGAAGACAGAATCCTCCTCATGAAATGTAGGTATGAGCGAATAGGGTATTTCTTTTCTTGATTCATTAAGAAATTTTAAAACACATATATATTTTCTGCTACTGGAAATGTATATGTACGTCATCACTGCTCCTTTTAAATGTAAAAAGCAAGAGTTTCAAGAAACACCTGTAAGTGGCTCAAGATGTATCTTAGAGCTCAGGTAACAGTTTATGCTTTCAGAGGCTACAGTCCAAGGCTTCCTGGTCATTCCAAAATGCTGCACTATTTATGAAGCTATGTTGGAAAGTGCTACCGAACCCTCTCAAAAGGAAAGGTTTTAGTCAGCTTTTGCCTGTGAGACAGTGACATCCAGCGGTGAGTTTGGTTGCCTGCAGTGATCTCTTCCCCGATGGACAGAAAAACATCAATACTTTTATTTAGTTGAAACACATTAAAATATTTCAAACTTATTTTAAAATATTAAAAAATATTTCAGTAGAGAAATATACAGAGTGTTTGTGTTCCCTAAACAAAAAAAAGACATATTTAGATATAATAATTAGAAAAATGCTGTATCCACCTGAACTGAAAAATTACGGAATCACAGAATGGGTCACATTGGAAGGGATCACAAAGAGTCACCTTGGCCAACTTCCTTGCTCAAGCAGGGTCACCCAAGAGCACATTCTACAGGATTGTATCCAGAACATTTAATCAAGCTTACAATAAAAGTATGCACAAATGTTTAGCTGTATGTGAAGAAATAGAACATTTCCTACACTAAACTGTATTATATCTTGTTCAGACAGAGAATCACTACTCCTCTTTTTCCTGAAAATCTCAGTTCCTACAAAAATGGAGCTTATGATTCTCAACACCCACACAGCAATCTTTGTAAACTCTTGCTCCATTTGGGATTCACAGCCCCAGCAGATCATTATCTAACTCAAACACAACTTTTCTAAAGTAGATCCCTCCTTTCAAGACCTGGCTGTTGAAAAGCACTAAGACTGTACTCCAAAGTTCTTTGTTTATACACCCAAGGATGTAGAAGACCTCAATTCAGTGTCCTTCTGTGCCTTTTGGAGACAGGTGAGTTTTTTATTGGAGATGGATATCAATGTATCTACAAAGCTAGGAAATACTGTTGAGGAAGAGACATTTAAAATCCTTATTGAATCTGTTCCATTTTATCTGCTATCATGAGATTCGTTGGACCAAAATGAAGCTAAAATACATCCTACATTAAGAATATGATATTTCAGTGGATATGGAAAAAGAGAGCATTGTAAGTTCTCATTTTTGGAAACTCATCTCAGTTACTACTTTTTCCGAGGAAACTAGGCCAACCTCAAACTCTAGCAAATTTGCCAATTAATTTCTGATAATTTGTCTTTTCACAGATTATCATTATTTCACAGTGCAACAAAATTACTACTAAGACAAAGTTGCCAGATTTAATATTACTTTCTCCCTTGTAATGTTTTTCATAAAGCTGACACCAGCGCTGTCATGGTAGGCTGAAAATCTGAGTCGCTGCTTTTGAGATACACAGACCAGTAACAAATCACCTCTGTCTCGTCAGTTGAGCAGCTACCAATTTTCTGGATGTATGTTTGGAAAGGAAATAAACTGGCTCTTTCATAGGGAACCTAAATTCAGGTTTCCCAATTAAAAGCAAAGGTATTCCACCAGTCTTAAACATTTGGCTCCCCTTCACTTACACAAACAAATTTTAAGCAGGCGGAACATGATGTAATTATTTTGGTAGGACAGCAAGTAGGCCTCCAGACTCATGATGAAAAGAAGTCATGCTTCACTTACTGATGGTTTCTCTTATGGTTTATGACACCTACTTAAAAAAAAGCAAAAACAAAAACAAAATAAAACAACAAACAACTTCACTCTTAAACTTAGTGTTTCTTAGGCAAGTTTAGGTAGAGGAGATCACAGACAAATTTGAGTCTTTCTGAAATGTAGAAAATGGGACTATTTTTCTCACAAACACACAGGCCCATGCAAGACAAGAAAGTCATCCAAGACAGCCAAAAAGACTTCACTAAGGGCAAATCCTGCCTGACCCACCCAGTGGCCTTTTATGATGGAGTGACTGCAACAATCAACTGACAGATGTCATGAAAATAGACTTGTGCAAGGCCTGTGATCAGTCCCACCCATTGTCATCACTGAAATGGGGAGACATGAAGTGTGAACAATTCTGGGGACAAGAAACTGGCTGGATGGACACAAGCAGAGGATTGTAGTCAATTACTGACATCCAGGTGGAAGCCAGTGACAAGTGGTGTCCCTCGGAGCCCTAGTCTTGGCATTGGTGCCCTTTAGTGCTTCAAAATAACCGAGTGAGATCCAGTGCAACCTCAGCAAGTTTGCAGATGACACAAAGCTGAGTGGTGCAGGTGACACGAAGAAGGAAGGAGTGTCATCTAGAGATGACACTTCAGCCTGGAGAAGGAAAACTCCAAGGAGACCTGGTTGCAGCTTTTCAGTATTTACAGGGTGCTTACAAAAGAGTGGGAGCAGCTTTCTACAAGGACATATAGTGATAGAACAAAGGAGATCAGCTTTCAACTAAAAGAGGGCAGATTTAGATTAGTTGTTAGGAGGAAAGTCTTCCTCACAAAATGCCTGAGCCCTAGTTGCTCAGAGAAGCTGTGGATGCTGCAACCTGGCAGTGTTCAAGGCCATGTAAGATTGGGTCTTTGGCCATCCAGTCTAGTGGGTGGAATCCCTGACCATGGGCGGTGGGTCAGAACTAGATGATATTCAAGGTCCCCTTCAACCCACGTGTTTTTGTGATATATGGAAACCACATTTTTGCGTTTGTGAAAATTTATCTCATCTGTTAGATTTACTTTATTGTAGTTCCAGGAATCAAGGAAAGCTTTAAACTTGCAATTTTGAGACGCTCATCCTTCAAAAAAAATACTGATACAATTTTTTAATTTGGAGATGTTTATGCTTTCATAAAGCAATACTTCTGGAACACAAAGGAATGCCTTCATGCTTTTGAAACCAAGCATTATCCATCTTTTTACCAATATCACACAGAAGATAGGCAAAATAGCAAACTATTTGGAGAAAATTTGCCTTGGATGTGCTACATAAGGCACACTGTTTTCCACTGCAAGACTTGTTGCTCAGCTGCTCTGAACCTCCTCACTTACTGTGAAACAAAGGTTACTTGGTAACAGGTGGTATCTCCTTATGAAGTATTATAGCTTCAAGTGTGTAATAATAAAACAATTGTGTGCTGATTACAGGAAAGTCAGGAGCACAACACTTGAGTGGTCATGCTTAGGGCAATGTGTGAAAATTGCAACTCTCCCCATCAAATTGTAGGAGCAAGGCTGAACTTTTATAAACCAGCCTCGGAGGACAACATCATGTGCATATGAAATCAAAAAGGTCTGTTCCTTGGTCTACCAGACCACTTGAGATTTCTACCAGACCACTTGAGATTTCTCCATACAGTTGACAGCACCCAACACTGCACCAAGAGTCACAGGAGAACTGTCAGAATGGGACAACAAACCAACCTGCATCTATTAAGTTTGCTAATATAAAATAGCCTAGCTGCCAGCAGCTGTGGATAGAGCAATGAGTGGGTAAGGGAATGCTAAAGAGGCATGAGAAACATAAAGAAATGGATCCAACACTAACACTTCACTGCCCTCTCAGTAGAGTTTCACTTTGTCCCTGTTGAAGAAATTTGAAACTGTGTATGACATGCACCTGCTCTCTTCCTCAAGTCCCTATCTCCACTCTTGTGAATTACTTTAATTCAAGTAATTAAAATTCATTTCCCAAATACTTCCTTAGCTTATAAACTTACTAGTGCTCTGCAATTCTGTACCCAAATGTTTTTCACATTAGTATAAGATCAGTTTTGTAGATCACCTTTCCTGTCTTAAATGACACCTATTTTAGACAGAATTGCACATCTCCAGACAAAGATACAACTTTTACTAAATATGGACAGTCTCCACTGTGTCCATACCCCTTCTCAAATTACCTTAATTCAATAAAAACAGGCTACTTGAAGTGAAACTAAAGACTTCTTAATTTTAACTATTATTAATTTTCATTTATTTAAAAAAAGCATTAGAAAGGGAACAAAACTGCACATAACATTACCCTTCCTTTCTGTTCTACAAAGAAGCATAAAACGATCAAATTTTCATCCAGTTTTAAAAAATGTATTTATCCAGAAGCCTTAAAAACATGAAGTATAAATTGAAAGAAATGCAGAGATTAATTTTGAATTATTTACACAAATTAAACTGGGGAATTTTAATGGGGGAAAAAAGAAGGAAAAAGTATTATTAAAAATGAATACAAATTAACTCAATTTAAGATACAGTGAGTGGATTGTTTTATTTATAAAATGCCACTGGCACACAGTACACATAGGAAGTATGAAACTTGATTTATAAAGAAGTGAAGTGCTTCACAGAAGCATGGATTCCTGAGTTATTCTGAATAAAATCTCTCATTTACTGTAATTCACAACACAGATCCAATTGGCTTAAGCAGCAGAATAACTGATACTTGTTAAGCACAGAATAAAGACACAGTAAAAAAATACACAGGCAAATGGAAACTGGAAGATTGTATCTCATCAATACAAACAGCCTTGGTCATGGAGGAAAACAATCATACACTGAAGGGCACAAAGACTTGTTAAGACTGATTTCATAATTCCACAGCCAATTCAAATGTACTGTAGATACCTGCTTTCACCTCAACGTCCACAGCCACAATTATAAAGACCTCTTGACACCAGACACAAAAATACTTCTGTCCCTGCGTACCCACACAGAAGGACTGATTACCCAGACAGGCATTTTTACAACTGAAGAAAGAAAAGGTTTGGCACTTTCACTTCTTTTTCTCTTTTTCTGCTTTCCTTCTCTGCTGTAGCATCTTTAATTCAGTCATTACATTCAAAGTTCTGTAAACCCAGGTGACCTGAAAAGAAAGTAAATTATTAAATTCAACCAATCCATATACTTTACTTATTTAATGAAAGCATCTGTATGAATGAACACATACATACCACAATTATAATAGTATTCACCAGCAGTGGTGCTGAAAATACAAGTGAAATAAACATTCCTCTGGAATCAAAGTATTGGTATTTAGAAAAGAGCCTGAAAGAAAGAAAAAGAAAATGAAAGACAAAGCTTTATTCAGTGTAGCTCACAGATTCAACTTTCCCAGCAGCAATTCTACATGGACACTTGTACACATCATCCCACATCTTGAGATCACCAAGCACAGGCCAGCATTCTACTGTATTAAGTCAGAAAAAAAAAGAGGCAGTTGATACTTGTTCAGTTATGAATATTAATATCAGTCTTTCTCTTCTTTACAGTTTTACTGCGTAAAAGCTAACATGACTGACTACAAGAGTGCATCACAAATCACGCTTATTCTGAAATGCTTTTGGGTATTTTGCTTACTCATATTAGAAAATGTAACAAAAATAATAAATGTAACAAAGCTGTAATTAAGTCACATATGCCTGAAGTGAAACATAATGACTACAATTAGATGCCAGCATAAAGTGGTGTCAAACACACAACTTTCAGGGGCATTAGTGAAAGATTAAATCAATGCTCAAAATATCAAAATAAACCATTGGATTAATTCTGGTATACACATTTAGTAAAAAAGGCAAACGTTAATGCTTGTTATACATAAAAGTAAGTATATAAAGCAGCAGTGGTATTTTTGAAAAGTGGTTCTCAACTTCAGCTGCTAAATACAAAAAACAAAAACAAACCACAAACAAAAAACCAAAACCCACAAAAAAAAAACCCACCACAGTTTACATTCTTTTCCTCTTAACCATAGCACTCTTCTCTCAGTTCTTTGACCAGTTAGTTTACAAGCACACACATAAACAGATTTTAAGCAGTACAATAAATGCATGCTATCATTATTTCTTAAAAGTATATGATAACTACGTTGTACAGTAGTTTTATTCAAAAAATGAAAGTGAAAACATTTACCTCCAATTCATAGCTGCTAATTCATTGATATATTCAGCACAGTACACTAAGCCCACTATAAATGAAAAAAAAAATTAGACTTGATATTTCTTTAAAAATAAACTGCTCATAATCCATCATCTAATCCAAATCCATATAATCTTAAACCAAAGCTAGTATGTGTTCTGCCAGTCAGCCATGACTGCTTGGCAAGGCCACCGTGGACTCTCAGGCTGATAAACCCTGGGCTAACACAAGTTGTTACTGCAGTGTGCAAGCCAGTCTTGCTCTTCCTCATGCCATTATCACGGCTGTCAGTACGGCATATAGTGAACTTGCTTCAGAAACTAAAGATGACCGTATTCACCGAACTGCACCATTAGAATAAGGCAAAGTACAAAGCAACTGCTGGCTCTCAGTCGACTTCTCTTCTGCTTCTTCAGCACAGAACGCTTCATTGGGAAGCTGCGATACATACGGCAATGACCATGCAGTAACCTTACTCATCCCACTTCCTCACCAAGGCCAGAGCTTTAAGTCACTACTTCACACATTTTCTTGGAAACAAAAGAAATACGTATTTTTAGGTCATAGCAGGTTCTATAGCAGATTATCATCGACAGACACATGCACTGCCAGCGGAGAAATACGAGCCTGCAGGCACTGCTCTGGAGCCCGGCGGCGCACGGTGTGCCCGTGCACTCACCCATGCAGAGGAAGTGCCCGACCTGCACCCGGCGGTGCTGCAGGGACGCGCACGTCAGGAGGAAGCAGAGCAGGTGGAAGGCCGCCAGCCCCAGCAGCCAGGGCTCGGACCAGTCCGTGCTCTGCGGGCAGAGGGAAAGCGGGTCAGGCAGCGCCGGGAGAATGGGCGGCCACAGCGACTGAACACGGCCGGTGTCGGTCACAGACCGCACCCCGCAGCCTCCCGTACGAGGCTCGGCAAGGAGCACGCCCCCAGCAAGGCCTCCCCCCTCCCCGCCGGACAGCCCCGCTCTCCCGGGCGGCCCCGCTCCGCCTCACCGCCAGCACGTCCGACAGCCCCGGCGGGCCGCGCAACGGCGGCTCCATGGCGGCGGCAGCGCCGGCTCTCGCGAGACTCGGGCGGCCGCCGCTTCCCCTGCAGGCGATGGCGGGAAGGGGGCGGTGGGGCCCGGGGCGGCTCCTCCTTCCCCGAGGCGAGGGGACCGCCCATGGTCCCGCGGATGGGAGCACGGCGTGCGGTAACTCCGCACACCCCGGCGGCTCTTTCTCCTGAGGGTGGCCGACAGGAGCAGCCCTGGCTCTCCGGAGCGGCGAAGGAGCTCTGGTCGCGTTTTGAGCCTTTGACGTCGGGAGGCCGCCGATGTCCCCGTCCGCCCTCAGGGGTGCCGCCGCTGGGCTCGGAGCTGTGGGTCGGTGGCCCAGCACTGGTCGGTGTTAGCTTTTGGTCTCCTGTCAGCAACAGCCAGGATGGCCTTTAGCGATGGAAGTGCCAGAAAAAAAGAGCTTCAAGCCCAGCTGGGAGTTCTTTGAGCTCTCCAGACAGGAACTGAAGTCAAATGAAAAACACTTCAAGCCAAGCCCACCGTGACCCGCTCGCCCACCACGAGGGGCAGCGGGGCCCCCTCCTGTTATCGCCACTACAGCAGAGCTTAAGGACACATTTCTTAACTTTGGAAGTTGAAAAAAATTTAAAATACTATAGTGGAAAGGGAACAAGAGACAGGTTAAACCTCTAATTTATAATTGCATTTACTTACTAGGTTTGTAAGAACCAACTATTCTTAAAACTTACCACATAAAGAGCATTTCAAACTCAGATTCTTAACAAATCCAAATCTAATCTAAAGAATTGAATCTGTTGAACAAACACTGTTTTAGTATATATTTCCATATTCTGCTTTCATTGATTTTTTCCTGACATTTCAGCTTATCAGATGTGAAGCTTTGGCTTTTTTTTCTCAAATGTTTTGAAATGCATGTATAAGTAAGTATTTCAGATACTCTTTTAATTTAGTTTACCATATAGCCAGATATGGGTCATCAGAGTGACCTGGTCTCTCTTCACTGTCACACTTCTGCTATTTAAGATGAGATACTCGAAACCAAGGATTTTTTTTTTTTTTTAGTTTTTTTTGCTTTAGGTTTTTGTTAGTCTTTTTCTCAACAAAAATAGTATCTGGAGGCTAATCAAGGCTTTCACTTGAAGTGTTGTAAAATTATGTAAGGTGTTAGAAAGGCTCTAATTTCTACTACCATTATTGTCTTAAAATCAAGACTAGGGGAAAAAAGATATTTTTATCCCACACTGTAGATTGGAAAACAAGACTGGAATAACGTGGATCTGTATGGGCTGGGGTCTGATCTGCTGGGAAGCAGCTCTGTGGAGAAGGACCAGGGGTTCTTGGTGGCCAACAAGCTGCTCATGAACCAGTGGTGTGTCCTCGTGGCCAAGAAGGCCAAAGGTATCCTGGGGTGCATTGGCAAGAGCCTTGCCAGCAGGTCACAGGACGTGATCCTGTCCTTCTACTCAGCCCTGGTGAGGCACATCTGCAGCGCTGTGTCCAGTTCTGGGCTCCTCGGTACAAGAGAGACATGGAGCACCTGGAGTGGGTCCAATGGAGGGCTACAAGGATGATTAAGGGACTGGAACATCTCTTTTATGAGGCAAGGCTGAAGGAGCTGGGCCTGTTCAACCTCCAGAAGAGATGGCTGAGAGGGAACCTCATCAATGTCACTGTGTGAAGGAAGATGCCAGGCTCTGGTCAGCAAGAGGACAGGAGGCAATGGGCAGAAACTGATGCACAGCAAGTTCCACCTGAAGATGAGGAAGAACTTCTTTACTGTGTGGGTAATCAAGCCCTGGCACAGATTGCCCAGAGAGGCTGTGGAGTTTCCCTCCCTGGGATATTCAAGAGCCATCTGGACACAATCCTGTGCAGTGTGCTGTAGGGTGACCCTGCTTGAGCATGGTGGTTGGACCAGGTAACCCACTGTGGTCTCTTCCAACCTGACCCAGTCTGTGACTTGTATGGACAATCTTATGGCTAATAATAAATGTTTGTGTTTTGTAAATGAGGAATGAGTTTTTTATAATTGCTCAGTAGTGCAATTGAGTTCAGAAATTGTCTGCAGTAGGTGAAGGGCTTCAATGAATGCAGGATGCAGTCACTAACTATACGAGTGGAATATGCTGGTCAGTGGTGAATCTGTGATGCAGACAAAGTGGGTGGATAAGAAATCATTGGCTTACCATGGCTACAACATGTTGAATTAAAAATTCATGTGGCTGTTACTGTCAGCCACTGTAGCATTAGCAGAAACTTTCCTATAGGGAAATAGGAGTTGTTTCTTTAAGACTGACTAAGATAAAGCAAATAATGCTGTTTGTCAGCAGATGGTAGTAGATACATGAGTATTGCCAGATCTTTTGTGTGATACATGTTCTCTTTCATTTATTTTTAGTGGAGAATGAAATGTGAACAGAAGATACTTAAAAGGCAGTGAACAGATACATTACTCTTTTATAGGGGAAAACTCTTGTATTTGTACTTTTATAGCTCTATACTAGTTCTATGGCAGAACCAGTATGCTACAATTAGAGCCTAATTTTTAGAATTCTAACTATAAGTCTATAGTAGTAATAACAATAATAATGTCGAAATGTTTCTCTTCTCTTTATTATAAGTAACTTAAGTAGTTTGTAGAACTCACTCTCAGTTTTCTGTTGCAAGATTCAGATTCCTATGTCATTTTCTTCTGCACTACAGTATTATCCAAGCAGTTTGGATAAAAGATAAAAAAAATTGGTGAGTAAAAAGAATTTTTTTCCCTTTTAACAACAGAAAAATTTCATTTACTTTACAGAGGAAAGGATTTAAAATCAGACACTTATCTTAAGTTTATGTTGCTGAAAAAACCAGCTGGCTGGTAAAAGTCTATATACAACAGAATATCCCAATTTTAAATGCTAAATTATTCTTATTGATATGACTTATTCTTAGTCATAGCCCTTTCACACGTTTGCTGGCATATCATATTTTGCAGTACTAGAAACCACATAGAAGTGCCTGTTATACTTCCTGCTGAGGGAAATGCAGCTCTGATTCTGCAGAAGATGTGAGAAGGTGTGTGAAGGAGTGAATGAGGCAGCCCCTCACCTCATCAGTCAAGGCAAAGGTACAAGGTGACCACATGTGGGGGTTAGTGACAGGTCTTGACAGCCCAGTGTGTGTGCTTTGCGACATCCCACTGCAGAGTTCTGCTGTTGGGGACAGGGACTGCTCATCTCTGCATCTCCTGCCTGCCTTGCTGCCTGCTCCTGTGGGGTCCTGTGTTGTACTGTCTTCAATAGTCTTTCCAGAGCTTTGAGAGGCATGAGCAACCTCACTATGAAAACATGCTGAGCTTGGGAGAGAAATCTGGAGAATCATTGTTGTGTGGTCACTTCCAGAGCATCATTTTTATCTACTCTGAAGGTTTTCCTTCTATTCATGGTTGTGCTCAAAAGCTGCCTTAAATTTGCATTTGCTTCCCAGTGCAACAGAAATGAGCCTGAGTCTGGTTACTCTCTCTAATACATGTTTCACTAAAATCCTTCACTTTCCCTGTCCTTGCCATTATAAAATAATTATTTTTGAGTGGTTCCATTATATTTTGCAGCTGCTGTCTCTTTATCTTTTTATAGTACCAGCTTTTATTGGTCATGATGTGCTTGGAAAATAAGAATAATAATCATAGTGTTGGAAAGACTTCTTTACAAATAGAATTTAGAACTGACTGGATTGCTTTTTGCATATAATTTGTGAGTTTCTGGTGTAGATGATAGATGCCACTTCACCCAAGCTTGAGGTTACCCCTGCTTTTGAGAAGTTTGACTGGATGACCTCCAGTGGTGTGACTTATATTGCTCTATACTTTGAATTTCCCAAGGATATGGACTGGGACCAGCTGGCTGGGAAGCAGCAGTGCTGAGCACAGCCTGGGAAGCCGGGGTGGGGGCAAAAAGATGAACATAAACCAGCACTGTAACCTGGCAGCAAATACTGTCAGCAGTTTCTTGGGCTGTATTAACAGCACACCCAGGAGATTAAGGAATTCAGTATTCATCAGAGCACATCTGTATCTGTCTTTGGATACTTCAAATACAAGGACAGTAGAGCTAAACGGTGAAAATTGAGCAGAGAGCTGTCAAAATACTCAGGGAGTTGAAGAACTTGTCCTGGGGCAGTAGCTGAGGGAGCTGGGCTTGTTAGGCCAGGCAAGAGGCGTCTCCAGGGTGTTGTATTGTGTTTTTATTTTGCAGGTTGTTGTTTGATTTGTCCTTTTGGGGTTTTTTCTCCCCCTGTTTTAGAGGGGGACAGACCTGCCTTTGTTATTCACTTGAGCCAGGTGTCTTATATCTTTGCTATTTAGCTATTTTTCTGCCAAGTTTCAAACCCCTTCCTCCCTCCTTCCTCCACATCCAGCTGTTAACCCCTCCTGTCCCAAGCAGTTTTCCTCCCTTGTATTCCCTGCCTTGTGTTCCACCCACAGTTCTTGCATTGTATCCTCCCTTGAGACCTGCCCCCCTTTATAAGCTGTTGTTTGCCCCCAGCTCATTGCCTGGGACTCTGAGACTCGGGGAGTGTAACATCAAATGAAGTAACCCAGTGCCACTGGTAGCTGAGATTCTGCAGAGCCCTGGAAAAGGGGGACTGTCACCCCCCCACTGTCACCATCTAGCCGGGCCATTCACAGGGGAAACCTAGTAGCAGCCTGACAGTGCTTATGAGGAGCTTGTAAGAAAGATGGAGCCAGGCTCTCCTGGTGGCGTGGTGTGAGAATGAGGGGCAATGCACCTAAAGTGAAGCTAGAAATTTGTGCTGGATAAAAAGAAAAGAATTTTCCTCACGAGGACAGTCAAACAATGGAAAAGGTGTCCGAAAAGGTGAGATGCCTCTTTTTTGGGGATTTTTAGGACTCATTTGGATAAAACCCTCATAATAAATCTAGCTTTGAGCATAAGGTGGAAATGACTTCTTAAGGTCCCTTCCAACTTGAATTATTCTGATTAAGTGATTCCACAACTTACAATGAGAAAAAAGAACTTTTTAGTAGTGTTCACTAAACAATATTGCTTTAGCCTGGAAGTGAAATAAATGCTTTTGTGTGTTTTTTTCAGAATCTTATTCCCGTATTCCCTCTCTTTCATCCACTTTCTGTCAGGGCTTTTTTTCCTCCTTGCAAAGTAGCTTCAGGCATCTTCATGCTTATTTTTCTTCCTCCTTTATTCTCAGACAGTACATGCAGTCTGAAATACAAATGTCTTTTTTTTTCTCTACCTAATAACATGACCTCCTGTTAAATTATTCCACTAATCCCAACAAAGGTCTCAGAATCCTTTCAAAACCTTACTCTATTCTGCCAAAGAAACCAGATTTTTATTTCTTTTGTGAACTTTGTCCATTCAGGGTGGAAGAGGCCAAGTGTAGTTGCAAGCAAAAATCAGTCCTGACAGTCTCAAGTCCTGTTCTTAATTATATACGTTATTATCTCTTTGACTCATTCTGAAGTGTTCTTCTCACAGAATTGCTGCATTGATTGTTTTTCATTTCAGAAATACCCCCTCATGTCATTCCATGGGATGGTATGGAAATAAAGCACCTCTGCATTTCTTTTATGTGTGACTGCATTGTACCTGACGCAATGCAGTGCATTTAAGTTGCAATACAGCTATTGTAATAAAAGAGCAAGAAGGAATAGAAGTATCTGGGATGTGCAGGGTAACTTCCAGGATTGTATCTGATCTGATTGCAGAACTTTATGTCAGCACTGTATTTTCTCCTTCAGGGCATGCTGTTAAGACACATCCCAGTCATTCCTGCCTGTCATTCTTAACATGTAGGGGAAGTACAAGCTGCAGGGAGCAGCAGGAACAGGATCAGCAGAAGAGACATTTTTGTGAACATGTCATTGTTCAGCCTTTTAATTTCTGAGACTGAACACTTGATGCAAATCTTTTACTTTGAGGCCCCTGCTGCTTCTTGCTTATCATCATTCTCTAATGAAAAAAGAATGAAGCGTGGAAAAATGGTGGTAATTTGGCAAGAGACAGCCAAGAGCTAGAAAGCCGGCACATCCATCTACTGATCCTGGAGCTGTCCATGGTTGTGCTTTCTGGTGTTTCTGTTTCATATCCTCAGCAGTTCATAGTTCTGTTGGTATAATTTGTCCAAATGGCTCAGAACATCTGAGCACTTCAGTTAAGATTTGATTTTTTGGACACAGAAATTGACACACACAAATTATACTTTCAAATACAACAATAATTGCAATGGTGTAAACATTTGTCCATTTAACATGTGACAATATTGTCACAGCTCCTATCGGCTCCTTAATATCTGTGAGCTAAAAGCATATGACCTGAGAATATTCCCTTTTGGAAATTTTTTGGCACAGGTGTGGGAGCTCCACTGAAACATCTTGCATCAGAAGAATTGAGAAGCAGGCAGTTAATCCTCCTCCAGCTTTTTTGCAGTTTGAGGTTTTACAGATTCATAGGTTATTCCACAATGCTGTTCCCTTATAACTGGTGGGAGATGTCTCTAGCTGTATTCCTGACTGGATGGGGGTGTTGCTGTGGTGATGATGTTATGAGTTGTTCACACACTGCTGTTCAATGTGTGATATATGTATTTTAATTCAAGGTTATCTCCCATAATAACACACCAGTGCTGACAAGACCACTGTTGGGGAGATTATGACAAAGATTTTAGGTACTATTCTGTACCTGGATTTTATATGACCCTTCTGTGTCAGAGATTCAAAATATCTACATCATCAGAGATTTTGATTTATGAGTATTTCTCAATTTTGTAGGTGTCTGTGGTAGGGATGGAGATTTGCAGCTCCCCTATGAGCTGAGATGCCATCCTTGTACAAGGATGTAGATGGACGTTTTGAGGCACTGAAAAAGGAAATGTACGAGAGATAAATCAGCAAAACCATTTATGAAGCTAACACACAGCATATCTGAAAAGCCTGAGGGAAAATAATAGCTGCACAAATTCCAGGACAATGATGAATGCCAGAAGGAGACCTCACAGAATATTTTGGGCAAAGACTAATTTTTAGACATACAGACAGAAGAATTGCAGACCTAACTCTTGAATTCTTAGTTGCATGCCTGTTGTTTGCAATTTGACAATTATGTGATGTTTGGAAAGTGAAACACATAAAACTGTTATCTGGTTTTAAAATTGCCATTGGCCAAGAAGCACTGTCATGGGAGTAGTTGTACATAGAGCATGTTGAAGACCTTTACAGTGCAAAAGATAACCAGTTTCAAATTGAGAGTTGTGGGGTAGAGATTGGAAAAGCCCATGTTCTGTTCTGTTCTGTTCTATTATTTTCTGGTGAAATAAAGGAATTAAGCAAGAAATACGTATCTGTCCAGTAACCGTATCCTGTACTTCCTTCCTGGAAAAGTATTCTACAACTGGACATCCTCTCTTCCAGCTCCATCCTCCCATTTTTATGTTCTGTGTCCAGTCTTTCCATGCCCTGCTTGTACAATAAGCAATACTGCCAGAAAGTAAGGTAATAGACATTTGTTTAAAAAAGAAAAAAGAAAAAAATTATCCCCTGCAGTGCCTTTTGGTGGCATATTGGAAAATACAAAACGAAAAAGAAAAAGTACAGCAGAGGCAAGACAATGACAAAATATGGTAACACCTGGGGCACCACTAAAAATCTATTCTAGAGCCTACATTATCAATTAAATGACAGTGCTTCTCTGCATGCTTGACCCCACACATAGCAATACGAGGAACGGCAACATTCACCCTTTTGCAGTGTACCTTGCAGCACCCTTTCCTTGTTACTGCTGTTTTCTCTGGTTTCCAATTAAATTTACCTTGCTTAAAAACAGGCTCTCCTAATACGTTGCCAGATGCTGCATTTACATGAGTATGGGTAACACACATTCACCGAGGGACAGGGAGAGAAACTGTTTCACTGTTGCCCTAATGAAAACAAATAAATGTGTGATCACATGGAAGTAGCTGTTCTGCCTTCCTTGCCCCTTGTCTCTGACAGAGTCAAACTACTGCATGGCTTCACAGTGTCATTAGCTGTTGCTAGGAAAAAGATGCAGGCAGAGATCTTTTCTTTTAAGTCTAGGCTTTCACCACTACCAGTAGATAGGCAATCTTCCAGATGTCATGAACCACTGGAATTAACTGTCTCTCACCAGTACAATACTGAGTCAAAGTCAGGGCTCTAGCATTATCAAATCTCTTAAAAAAAAATGCTCATATGGAGACTCCAGGGTATTGAGATGTTTTCACTGGGAAGAGTGGTTTATCTCCCTTTTCCAACATCTTTGAATATCTCTCAAGAGGCTCCTCTGATCTCTTCCAAGTTTCAGAGACTTTCTTTCTTCTCACAGACAAAATTTTTCAGTTCACTGTAATAGAGATGGATTTTTCCGGGTTTAGCAGGCTTAGCTTTTATCCCTTTTTTTCAAATATTGCTTTCATTTTAATTTTAACTTCATGGAACATTGATTTGGTAGGGTGGGACTCTGCAGGGATGGCCTTGTGACCTTTGCAGATTGCTATCAGATCATTCAACCTTACAATGAAATTTTTGGTCCTTTCAGTGACTGAACTCACCAGAATTGGGGTGGTGACCCTCCAATAGCTCCTTGTTTTTGTTCTCTTGAACTGAAGATATAATGGTGGCATAAGAGCACTTACATTGATGGGTTAAATACTGTCTTAGAGTTGTCCTCTTTGGAAGTAGAAAGGCTGTTTTTTTGGGTTTTTTTGGAAGGTATGTTAGCTTGTGACTGGTCTCCTATTACTTTCTGGCTCATTTTGGATTTCCTTCAACCACAGAGGAAGGACAAGGTATATAAATATTTCTAGATCTGTTGCTTGCAAATAGCAGGATTTCAGAGTTGCTGAATTCTTGCTTTAAAGGCTGTACTTTGTGTCCCCAGTAACCCTGGTACTCTGGATTCCATCTCAGTGTGAAGCTTTCTGCTTAGTTCAGGAGAGAAACCACAGTGTGTGCACAGGCTGTATGCCCAAAGTGTGCTCCTTGTAACTCCAGGCACGGACACTCAGCACATTCACACCTAGGGGAGTGATGCTGCTCAGTAAACCGTTAATGTAGATTCACCTTAACTGTTCAAATTAAATATGTTATCCTTAATTAATTAACTCAGAAGTCCATCCTCACTGGAGAAAAAAAAAGACTTCTAGGTGGTCTGAGGAAGAAGGCCTAAGGCAGAAGGTTGAAATTATCTGTGAGACTTTCTTTCTGTGCAAACATTCAGAGAGTTATTTTATTTAGCTTGTTTCTGTTTAAATTGAGGGAATGAAATACTTGCCTATGTGATAGTTTGTTCTATTTGATCTATTTAACATATAAAGGAAAATCCAAGTAGTAGTTCTATTAGTTGTTAACTACTAATCTGCTGGTGGGGTTTTTTTTCAGATATCAGAGCATTTTTAAAGGCTTACCTGTACTTTTGGTGGGTTTTATTTAGTGCTGTTACAAGGCTAAGGTGGTTGCAGGAAAACCTTCCTTTTATGGACAGCAGACTTTATACACTAACTGGTACATTTTTGTTTGTCAGTGTCCAGTAGCAGATTCCTAGGGAAGAATATAAGGCCAGGACAATCAGATAGTGATACTTGCCCAATAAATTCTCTATCTTCCAGCTCTTTGCTTTGTTATAATTAGAGCTGGAAGAAATTCTCTGTGTCTGAGATTTGAACTGAAGTTGCTAAAGGCTCAGTGCAAAAATCTTAACCAATTCCTGGTGAACACCGGAAACGGGTTTAAAGAGTGCTGGTGTCCAAATACACGTGCAGTAAAGCTGATCGCCCAGCTGGCTGTGAGTCCAAGGGTCCTTGAGCGCGCAGTGGAAGATGAGGAGGATAAACTGGCATCCAGCGCCGTTTTCCTGTTAAAAAGCAGCGGCAGGTGGCGCTCTGGCTTTGCTTGTCCTCGTCAGGACATCGCTGCCTCAGGAGCACTGGAGCAGTTAAGTATTCACTAAACATTCAGACGAACGGAGTTTTGTTCTACAGATCCTCATAATAAAAAGCCCAGCGCACCCCTTTAGTGTACGGAACAACGCCTATGCTTCCCACAGGCAATAGTAATTGCTCTTTTAGCCCCCACTGCTAAATATTTTTTGTGGGTACAAAGACACTGCAGACTTCTGTAGGACCTTACTTGTTAGGGAAAAATGCAGGCAGGGTCTTTCACCTTAAAGGATTGGAAAGCAAAAAAATGTCATCACTAAGACTTAAAAACTGTGTTGGGCATCTCTGTGGTGTCTGCTATGAGCCAAAACCTACTGCAAGTGTGTCTGTTGCATGCACAGTCTACTGTGCTGTGCAGAGAAGAAGCATCTGCTTCGGTTCATTTGTGCTGTGTCCTACAGCTGTTCCTGCTACCAGCATGTAAAGGAAGTCTGTATTTGGAACATGGGAGGGCTGGTGAATAGGAGGGCAGTAGCCAAGTGGCTCTGAGCTTTCTAGCCATGTCATGCATACAAAGCTAATCACTCACTGTGCTTATCTGTAAGTGCCTCATCACATGCTTTTACTAAGCAGAATTTCTTTGTAGTGTACTTGATCACTGCTGCCTTCTAAGCACATTTATTAAGCTAAGAATAATTTGAGATTTATGGGAACAAAAAAGTTCTGATCAGAGTTCTGAATGCTTGTGTATTTTGCCATGCTCCCTGGTGCAACTTAAAATATAGACCCCAGTGGCTCTTGGTTTCTTTGTTGAGGCTGGCTCTGTAACCTCAATTAGCTGCACAGAACTGGATAATCTCCATGTGATGATGTGATGGACAGTAGCATCCTGGCAAAAAATTTAGTTTCACAAAGGAGGGAAGACCTGACTTTCTTTCCAAGATGAATGGTTGCATTATTAGGTAAGCAGTTAATCCTCCTTTAGTTTCCTGATTTTGAATATATAATGCTCAAGTGTTTGGCTAAAGCAGGTTTTGGCCATTGCCATCTGTTAGGTGAAAGCAAATTACTACCGAGAGGTGCTGCTGGGCTGCATTCACAAGAATTCAAGTTCCTTGTATTCTCTAAACACTTATGATTATGGTGTAGGGAAAAACTGCCCTAAAATGAATGGAGTAATTAATATCTTTGGAAAAGGAAAGTTTTGGTAGAGAATGAGTTAGCATGCTGTGCACAGTGGAATAAGAATTAGAGTTTACTTTGGGGATGGACATGTGCTTCTCTGGCTTATTGAGATGCATTTGAATATTATGGAAAACTCTGTATGAAATCAGTCTTGTTGAATTCTTGTATAATTGTTAGTGGGATTAGTGCTGAAGTGCAGCCTGACCTTTCTGGATGCCTATTTCCCTGTTCAGGGAATGTTCTGGTAGGAAAAAAAGTGCAGTCTGAGTATGTGCCTAAATGTAGGCAATATAGAGTCATGGAAAAATAAAAATCCTAGAACTTAAGTGCACCTGAAAAATGGGGCCTGAAACTGGTATTACTCAAAGTTCTCTTTGTTTGGTTGTTTTTTTTTTTCTGTGATAGCTAAATGTTTGTTTTGTAAATTGAAGAAGTGCTTTTGATTTCCCATTACTGGTATCCTGGAAAAGAGACTGCTGTTAATGACTCCTAGGTTTAAGAGTCTTCTACTATGAACAGTGAAAATCTGTGTTAGTTGCAAGCAAAGAAAGTGCCTGGTTATAGACATCTAAAAATTGACTTCTTGGGCCTTCTAATTAAGGCTTCTGTGGAAAAAATAGATGAACAAAATGTTACTGGGTAAATAAGCAGGCAATGAAAGAACAATGGAGTTTTCAGGTCTTCACATTTCCTTGGGAAGCTATGAATAGTTTTGCAGTGGTGTACAAAGAAAACCCATAGTAAATTGAAAAAAAACCCACTAAGATAGAATGCAGTTCCATTGTATTGACATGAACTGTAAGCAATCTTAGTGATAACTTGTATATTGTAATTAGTGGATTTGCAGTGTAACAATTAATGGGAGATGCAAGGCTGAAACAATGTTAGTAATTAAAATGTTTAAAACCAGATAGAGTTAAGGTATCTGCCACACATATGACAGTGACAATGAAATAATATCTGATAGGTATATTATTAAAGGAACACTTGTATCAAAGGAAAGTTTTAGGCATGGGAACTTCAATTGCAATGTCAGAAAATAAGAACTTATTGTATTGATTCTTCTAAAAATATGTGTGTACATGAAAGTTCATGCACTTGGGATTCTCTGCTAACAAGAAAGTTTGAGAGAAAAATGTTAATTACAGAAAACACTTTTTTCTTACAAATGTTTGCTGGAAATAAGAATGTTAATTTAGGCTGTTCTATTAAGAGGTTTGACTACAGTAGCTGAAGGGAGCAGGACTACCAAAAGCTTTGCAGGCAATTCGCTTTTATGGGAACCACGTGCAAGACCTAGTCACCTCTCTGATTTTACTTTTTCTCTCCAACTGCTCACTTTAAGAAGATTTGTTAGGGGATAAACCTAAGGAGGAAGATTCCAGTGTAGGGCATTTGCTAGGTAAGCACTTAATGCAGACAGATGAATAAGCAGCATGTCCAGCTGAGGTTCCTACCCAGTCAGGGTGTTGGAGATTTTCATTTTTACAGAGTTTTCTATGTATTTGAAAGTGAAAAACTGGTTGTACCTTGTTTAGTCACCCACCTTCAACATGTATTTCTACATACTGGAAAATCAGAGTAATTTCACCAAAGAAATGCTGAGTATAATTAAGGATTTTGAAGATTGCGCTGTTTTCTCTCATACAATTTTTTTTAAAATTTCAGTTGAATGCTATCAATGTGACATCTCCATTTCTGGATATTTTCAAAACTTGAGTGGACAAGGCTCTGAGCAACATGACCTAGCCCTGAAGCTGGCCCTGCTGAGAGTAGGAGGTTGGATTTGATGGCCTCTATGGTCCCTTCTTTTGTAAATTTTTGTATTATTGTGAAGATTCAGTTTCAGCTATTAAAATGACTCTTTTATAAAGGACAAGATAACTGAGTTGTATTCTGACATAAATTCTTGGCATAAAAAATATATAACATTCTTTTCCATAAACAAATACTTTAGGATTTTTTTCTCATTGATTTTTTTAATAGAAGAGCTCTTTCTGCATAGTTATATATTTTCCTTCACCTTGATGATGATTAGTGTTTCTTGAATAAGTTTTTTTTTAAAGGAAAGACTTTTACAGCCAAGTCAATACCCATGAATCTGCCTTTGTTAGTCATGAAATATTCCATTTGCTTTCCATACATATCCTAATTCCTTTCCATTTTTTAATATATATATATTAGAGGACACTTTTTTTTGCTGGGAGAGGAATAATTTTTTTTTTTTTTTTTGTGATACATTTGGCAATACCACAAATTTCATACCAAGGGACTGTTCCCAAAGAAGCCATTTAGGAGTTAGTACCTGAGAAGGGGTGGGAACAAAGACTTTGGTGAGGACCCCATGCAGCTTGAGGCCCCCCTTCCAGGATCAAACACCAGAGGAGGAGGAGCTGGCATGATGACAGCTGTGAGACAGCTTCTTCAGCCTCACCAAAGAGCCTTTAAACAGATGTGTGTGCTCAGCTTTGAGAAAATGCAGTTCCTGATAATCCTGTTGAAATGCTTTGTGATAGTTTTATCCACTGGCTCACTTCAGCAATTGATCAGACACACAAGGTGTTGGCAGTGAGAGTCCAGTGTGCATCAGTTCCTCATAATACTGGTAGACTCAGAGTCTGAATAGAGCCTAGACCCAGGTCAAGACATTCCCAGTCCTTCAGGGCCTAGGCTGAGTATTCTTGGCATCATTTTAGAAATTGGGAGGCTTTTAGACTAGATAACACATTAACTAGGAAATTACTCTGGCAGTTCTTAAGCACCACTTTTACAGAAGTCAAATGTTGCCACTCATAAAAATAATAGCAAAGGCTGTTTAGGATTACGCTTAAGAATTACATTTTAAAGGCAGTTATGGGAATTGAAAATAATTTATATAAAAAAATTGCAATGTTAAAGCAGAAGAAACAATTCAAAGGCTAAGTCTATAAAAACTGTTCTGGCAATTTTTTGTCATGAAGATGAAGTCGGTATCACTGTCAGTTCAGAAAAAGTTACAAATTACTGTGTAATTTGTAGCATTACCCAGTGTCACCCGAAGGCTAACAGTACAACCCAAACATACACTGAGACAATGACAGATTGTAATTACTAATGCTTCATCCTGAATAAACCCACGCATTCTCTTCTTTCTTGTAATGAGAGGGTAATTCTAAATTTTCTTGGTGGGGAGAACCAAGACTTATTTATTTCTGCTAGCTTGCCTAAAGCAAGCTCAGTGCTGTAAAAATGTAAAACAGAAAGCTATGAAGAAACACTGCAGAGATTAGCACAATGTGAAGAGCTGGCAGCTACCCAATTGTCTACTGTGTCTGGTATTCATAGCACCCCAGTTTCAGTGGTTGCATCATTGGGAGTGAGATGAAGTTGTAAAGCATTAAAAAGTGATTTGAGTTCTTTTCTATGATAATTTTAATAGGGTTGTTATAAATTATTAACTCCGCAGCCAAATTAAAAAAAAATTGACAAAGATTTATTAATTACAAATTGGAAAAAAAATCCGCCACAGCCAAGACAGTGTCAACTCCGGAATTTGGCGCTGGGTGAACCTGGATCCAACTGACAGAGTGCCAGAGTTTCCCCAGAGGTCTCCTACCGCCCGCTTATATCCCCTGTATTCTCCCCGAGGCCTGAATAACACAGGATGTCCATTGTGTTTGTTCATATGCAGAGTTAGAACACAGGGATGCAGAAGTCAGTCAGGTGCTTCTACAGTCCTCTCGGTCCTTCCTGGATGTTCTTTTCACATGGATGGCCGAGTCCATACGGATGCAAAAGGCGTGCCTCGATGTCTGTATGGCTGTCTTTCACATGTATTTGGGTGGTGCCGGTGTTTCGACATTCATGGCCCGAGAGGACTCCATTCTTAAGCTAAAGACTTGATATTATCTTTAGCGTGTTCCGGGAACTGCTTGAATAGGAATGAGACTATGCTCCCAGCCGGAGTGGTCAAGGACTTGTGGTGGATTAATGTAATATTTTATACATACATATATTTACTAACAGCATGAATTAATCACACATATATAATAACAGGGTACTGAGTGTTATGAGTAAAAAAAAGGGTTACCCAATTTTTAAAGGTTGCAGATTTACAAGCTGAGCTGGCTGCTGGCAGAGGAGAGTTCTTTGTTAGTTTCATGTTGTAATCACCTGTTAATAAGTCAGTTGTTAACTCCCTATTGTTGAGAATTCCCCTTTATGTCAGTACACCCTGCCTGCTGGCAGGTGGATGGCATCCCTGCCCAGGACGGTGAAAGGAGGGGATTTTTGGAGTTGGTATGCAAATGACCTTGGAGCCAGTATGCCACGGGAAAGCCATCCCACCAAACCTAGCAAAAAGACCCCTAAAACAACGAGCCAACATAGAATTAAGAGATCAAAGTGATGTCTGGACATGAGGAACAGAATCCAGAGCCTGCTGAGACACTGAGACCCTTTTTGCCTCTCACCCTAGCCAAGGGGGACATTGGCTGGAGGGAGGACCCTGAAGGTCAAATCAAAAAAGCAAACAAGGGAAATCCTTTGTGCTCTAGTGAGGATGGAACCTGCAGCCCTGCCTACAGACTAGTAGACAAAGCTAGGACCCATTGGTTCTCCCCACCTGAGCTTTTCATAAAGGCATTAAGAAAGAGAGACATCTCCTGTCCTGTTTATTTCACTGAGGATGGCGTGCTGTTGTGATTTAAAGTAACAGCTTATCAAATGAAACACAGTGTAGTGTTGCCAGCTCTTCATTCCTGCAGAGGGGATGTGGATTTCAGTGCTAAAGGAGTTCAGAACATAAGAGGCACGAACACATTTGAGGCAAGATGAAGAGGAGGTGGCAAAAGCCAGAATGTGGCACACAGGAGGTAAAGAGGAGGAAGCAGAGAAAGCATTCTTTAGAGACAAGGACAAAGGGCTTAGAAACAAAACAGAAACTAAAACCAAAAAAAGACTGAAGCATCAATGGATAAAAACTAGCTATCCCATGGCTCTGGCAACAACTTTTAAAGGGGGGGTGGAAACAAGGGAGGGATTCATACAACAACCAATGGGAAGAACTGGGGGGGGAGAGGGCGTGGAAAACAGAGAGATAGACAGGAGGAGACAGAAACTGGGAGGCACTTTGAGGGAGGGCCCTGACCTCTGACCAATCACTCAATGCCCCTGATGGAAGGTTCTGGAGAGAGGGGAGGGGAGGCCAAGTGACTGACAGAGGCCCAGGGAGGAGATTGGGGAATGAAAATTGGGGGTGGTAGGTGAAGAGTAGGGAGGATTGATATGGAGGAGGAGGGAAGCAACTTGGGGTAAACCATTTTTTGGGACAGAACGTGGGAACATAGATGAAACCATTACAGAATGGAACAAAGGTAATAAAAACACAATACAGCAGTCCAGCACCTTGCTGCATAAACCCAGTACAAGCATCAAGACACCTCTAGCCACTTTCTTCAAAAAATGTAGGAGACAGAGAGGGGTATATTTGTTGTCATTACATGCTGAGCCATGCCTGTTAGGAAAATATCGGTGTCTGTAGTCTTCCCTATGGCCTAGATCTGACAAATACAGCAGTATTGGGTTTTTTTTCCAAATGGGGACAAACATAATTGATGCAGTCATAGTGCTTATCTGCATGTGGGTTGATAGGGCAAATCCCCTCTCTCACTGGGTAATACAACCTTACCTAGACAGTGAAAGATCACATTGCCAGTTCAGGCATGCACTTTTCATCGTGCTGCAGCATGATGGAGCATTCCTTTGGTAGTCTTCTGCAGGCAGAGATGGCTGGGAAATTTCTAAGTGCCAATGTTTCAAACACTTTGTGAATAACTGGGGCCTGATTTTCTTTTCATTACCAATGTGAGGATGCAGGAGAAAGATGTTACTGTGTCTACAACAGTTTCTGCAATAATTGTCCTCCCAGCCTACAGGAACTACTTGTACCACATGTAATGCGCAGGAGGAGCTCAGAATCTGAAATGCTATTTTGAGCCTTCTTAGTAACAGTGGTGATAACTCTTACTGTGATTTAAAAAAAAAATTCTATTAAATGATTGTTAGTGATGTGCCATTTTAGGAAAAAAAAAATTACTTGTCTTGTAAATCCATGATGGTTTTCACAGGCATTATTGTGATGTTTGCTTTCTAATTCGGCTGCTTTTTGTCTTGTCTTCTGTCCTTTGATAAGTCAGAACCCGTGCAAGGACTGGCATTGTTATATGTATAAATTGTATAAATTAAGGATTTCCTTCTTTTAGGAGCATATAGATGCCTTTTTCACAATTGTTGTAATCTTTTCTGAAGGATAATTTATGGATGTAATTTCATAACAAAACTACACATATGACAGCTGAAACTGCATAACCTTTGCTGGGAATAATATATACCTGTGTAGGACAGTGAAATGAAAGATTTCTAGTGCTAACAGTGTGTATGGAAATCTGCATGGCATCTTCTGGATAGAATGGCTTGAGTAACAACAGCTGATACAACAGTAATATGAGTGAGTGAATGGAATGCCCCCAAACAAACTATTCTAAGGGGTATTTGCCCAAAAATCTGATACTGCTAGGAAGAAAATAACAATGATTGAGTTTGCTTTGGATGACTTTCATAATGATTAAATTATAACAAAGAAATTATTGATTATCAAGATACTTTAGAGAAAATAAATTAATTTGAAAACTGAAAAAAAGAAAAAAAGCTAGAACATTTCTGATGTGGAGAAAGATCTTGGAGTTAGTGGAAGAGAACAGCAACTTAGTAAGATGCCATGAGCATCCAGGTACTGGAGCAACAGTCTGACACGGAGACCTACACCTTAGGTGTGTATGTGAACTTGTGCCATACTTTTTCATCAGTGTGTCTTGGCAGATTGTAAGGACATGCACATAAAACTAGAGAACCCATATCATCATCAGCAGCCGTGGGTAAGAATGGAGAACTTGTCCAAAAGTGAGGCTACATGGTGTGGATGCAGGAAGAAATACATGAGTCACTTAAACAGGAGCTGCAGAGGAGTGGACCTGTCTTCCCCTAATACCACAGTGGGTATTAGAGGAAGACAGGTCTCCTTTTAAGAGCAGAAGTGACATTGGTACACAAAAAGTTTGCATTTCAAGGTTAAAAAGAGGAGTAGAAACAGGAGCAGAAAGAGAAGTGTGGGACATCAGCAGAGAGAACATTCTGCTACACAGCTGAAAAAATGTAAAGGGTGAAAAAACTGGGCAAATATAACACAGCAGTTGACAACTAGTGCAATGCTGGAACACATCATTCCAGAGGAGGAGGAAAACCATGCAGCACTTTAGATGATTGCCAGCCAAAAAAGAACTGCATAATTAGAAAATTACAGCTCAGGGGAGCTTTCATGAAAACACATATTGTCAACATCCCCCCCCAAAAAAACAACTCCCCAAATCATCATTGTAAACATAAGAAATCTTAATGAAGAAGAGTAGGTGCTGCTGAAAGAAGCTGCTTCCAGTTCAGAGGAGCAGAATTGTAACGTATGTGAGGGAAGGGAGCAGGGCAGGTGAGGGGATTTCTTCGAGTGGCGACTGTTTTCAGAAAGCTTGGACAGTGAGAAGTGAGGTGAAGGCAAAGCACTGCTCTGATTTTAGAAAGCTGGAAGCTGTTTGAGGAGATCTTACATGTAGCTGCTGAGATAAAGTGTTTATATCTGCCTCTTCCTTTTAGTTTTTTTCTTCCAGCAGTCTAAATTTTAGCAGCAGGGAAAAAGGGAAATAATTTTAATGAAACAGGAGCAAAACATAATTCTTAGTGAAACTAATCCCAGCTGCTTGAATAACCAAATGTCTGCTAAAGGTGATTTTCTCAACCCCTTAATTTCAGGAAAAATGTGTGTGACAGCATTCTGAGTATCCTCACATGTACGTGGCTTTTCCTATCAATGATGTATGATTTTATGTCATCTTAGAGGAGAAAGCTACCCTGACCAGAATATTCTCCTTTCTTTGTTGGCCAGAGATGAAGTATAAATATAGAAAATGTCTCCCTGAAACAGCAATTCACTATGTTTATAACTCTTCTGTCTTAGCAGAAGAGGGTGATGAAGGGCAATTCCCTTCTCTAGAACAGGAATATTCTAGTACAGTGCTCATGTTGTAAAAAAGATAAACTCTTAGCATTAGCACATGAATGGCTGTGGTAAACTGGAGTCTGCTGCTAAAGATTAAACATGAGATTCTTTTTGAGTACAAATGCTCCAAATACCTTTATAATTTCATTTGGATATACAGGGTTGTGTGGCTGCTAGAAGAGAGCTATATAATTTAGCGATATATAAATTTACTTACAGGTGTAGCAGGTGGGCAGCAGTACCTGCTCTATGACCGACCCCCCTCCCTCCCACCAATGTACATGGACATGCACATGGGAATCAGAGCTTCAGCCCTGCCAGCCTGGTGTAGACCAGCTAAGTACCAGTGAGGGAGAAAGGTACTTGCTCTGACTGGTTCTGTGCTGCAGCCACGGTGGACAGCTCAGCTCCTGCACATGGTGGTTCCTGTCCTTGAATTTTTGCTCCTGTGGATGTTAGACATCTGTGTGTTATGACTTCTTTTCAAGCAGATAGTGCCATAATTATTTATTGATTTTAATGGCTTTGCTAATCTTGTAGCCTCAGACCAGCTCTTGAACTTATCCATCACTGAGGCCGACCAGATGGAGGTTGCTACCAATTGTGGTTTGTCCAACTTGTCAGGTTCTGCCCCTGTGTGTTTCAGAAAAATGGGTATATTTGTTATGCAGGTTGAAGCCGGTGAATCCCATCACCTTATGCTGCAAGCAACCAACAGTAGTCCATAAATCTGTGTTTCTCCTGGGTAGTATGACACCTGGAAAAGGTTTAAACCAATTGTCTGCAAAGTCTCTGGGTTGTTCTTCTGGAACCTTTTGCCTGCTTGGCTTATGGGTTATTTAAAATTGCTGGTGCTCAGATAAGAAAATCAATTTAGAATTGAGCCATGGGATTGATGGAAAAGCCTACAAATCAGTGTCTTGGATGTTTGGTTATATAACCCTGAGTCTGCTGAGATGTCTCCATGGAAAGCTTAGGAAACAGTGGCTGCCTTTCAATGATCGTCATCACCTTTTTAAGCTTTCTTGACGTGAGAGGGAGGTGTATGATTTGCAGCTATTCCCAATATTGTATTTCTATGAGTCATTGCTAGGAGAACGCAAGCCAGTCCCCTACCCCCTGCAGCACAGTGTCCTCTGTCCTCGCTACAGAAGGGGCACCGCACGCGGGCTCCAGTGTGCAGGTTCCATCCAACAGAAGGAGACACTCTTCTTATGTGAGCCAGTTGTCAGAGGCTGGACTAGATCAACATCTCGAGATGTCTTGGCCGTTTGTCTGGATCCTTCCTTCTCTGAGGTTCCCTGTGGGAACTCAGGAGTCGGTGGCTATTGTATGTGTGGTTTTCTGTACCTTTTCTGTCTTTCTCCCTCTTCTTCTCATTCTCTTTACATGGAACATTTTTGGGTAACTTTACTCCTTATAGGTTTTAAAGTTTCTAGGTTGAATGAACTGAGTTTATGCTAACTTAAATTAATACTAACTACTGCTATAATAAGTGTTTTATGTTGAATTTGGTGTTGTATTTACTCCTCTGCTAAAGTTCCTTAATTTTCTGTATTTTTGCCAGTAAACTTTTTTGTATTTATCACCTTTTGAGGATATCTAATTGGGATTTCTCCTTGCACCAAATTAGAGTAAAGGAACCTTTGGTTTAACTCCTGGGTTTATGTTCTGGAGTATAACACCAATATTGCCTGCTATTGCAATGCCTGTAACTCCAGCTGTGGTCATGTATGGAAGTCACACCTAAAGCGGGTCTATGTTGATCACTAAGCTGCTGATGTAGACTCTGCTGGAGTGCTTTAGATGGCACACCTTAAATCCTTTTTTCAACTGCAGAGTTGTGCCCCATGCAATTTCTTCTGGGTGCCAAGAGACTTTCCACTGTTACTCTGTCCTTGGACGTTGTCCTGGCACACAGAATGGATGTCTTGGGCTTTTTAGCATTGTCAGCCACAGGAACTCTTTCTTGTGTCTCAGAAGGGTGCAGGAAGGAGGTGAGGTGAAGAAGGATTGGGGGTTTTCTGGCACTTCCAAACTTGCAGGGGATGGCTATGAAGAGAGCTCATAGAATGCTGTACTTGATTACTTAGGGAGACAGAAATCATCTAGGCTTGAGGTTTTTTTCTTCAGTTGCAGCTTGAAAAAGGTGGCTGACTGTTTTTGTGCTGCCTGCTTCAACTGACCAGAAGATAAAAGAAGGCTGAGCATACTATTGCAAGAGGGAGAATGAGCTGTCAGAAGCACATGTATAATTCTGAAGGATGTTGAAAGGCACTTTGGCCACATGATCTATCCAGGAGGGCACTACTGTATAATGACATTAAGTGCAACAGCACTACATGGATGGATAAGTGGTGATACGACAAGTTGTTTCTGAAGTGCTACAAACTGTTCTTTGTTCCTTGAGTTGTTTTTAATCCCTGCAGGAAGAAAGCCTAGCTTTTCCCTGTTGCTGCAATTTTATAAACCGTACATAAATGTTTTCCTGTTTCTTTCATGGCTATTTTGTGCGTAATCTGCCCCAGCAGAAAAAGCTGGATGTGCACTCGTTCTGTGCCACTCTGTTAATGTGACTCATGTGGTATTTCAAACTAAAAATGTGATACTATTTCCATCTTTCACCGGAGTAAGAACCTGCAACTAAGCAATATATAGCACAGCTGCTGAACTGCAGAGTTATTGGTTATAACTTGAAAGTACACAATCTCTGAGTATTTTGTTTTACAAAGTCCCTTTTACAGTGCATCGGCTCCTGTGCGCCATTTGAAAAACTGAATAGGATGCAGCCAGATTGCTTCTGGTGAGATGGGCTGTCTTCAATGGTCCACAAGTTTCAAGGATCTGCTCTTCAAAGAACTGAAGCATATATGTATTAAAAAATGTAAACATTTTGAAACCTTCTGCTTTCAGTTATCCAAGATGATGTTAGCATTGAGACGTCAGTGCTATAACATCAATATGGCTTATGAATTCAAATATTTTATAAAAATTTTTCTTTTTTTTCTTTTTTTTTTTTTTCTGGAAGATGTACTTATGATCATCTCTTTTACATATACAATGATTTGTGTGAGTTTTTATGCACCTTGTTAGGAACTAGGCTTTCTATAAATTTTTGAATTGAACAATAATGGAGCTTGACAAAACGTTATAAGCCAAAGTTTTATTGAGATGGTGGGAAAGATGAGTAGTGGTGTAGCTACATGGAAACTCTCCCAGTCCCCAACAGCAAACACAGCATCCTTAGTGATGCCATGGCTTTGGACTTTAGGGACACTTCATGCTGGAGTCATCTGGCCACAACTGCCAGTCGTGCAGATGACTTTTGCAGGTGATTAGGAATCATGCTGCCCCTTGGCTCTGCTGGTGGCACTGTGATGTGAGAGAATCCTGCCTTAGATGAATCATGTGTGTGTATCCTGCCTGTGCTGCCCAGAGCAGGGTGTTGCCAATGTGTCAGTGTGCCTGGTACTGGTGGGGCCAGGGCGTCACCAGTCTGGCTGGGCTGACCATACTGGGCAGAGGCTGTGTGTCAGGAGCAAGCCTTTCTATATATTAGAAGAGTATAAGTATAAGCTCAGTTCCTTCTCAATGCTTAAGTCACCAATTCATGAGAAACAGTGTATAACAGAGCTGGAATAGGGATACAACCAGGTAAACTGCTCATTTGTAACGGGAGAGTATTTTGGGTTGATTTTCCATACTTGTAAATGTTTTTCTTATTTTCTCTCTACCCTTCAAGTACTGCACTTCTTTCATTCTACTGCTACCCAGGCAAGACCTTGATGAATGCTAGGATGTGCAGCTGACTTCTAGGGACTGAAACTGGAGCTTAGATAATTCATGTAAATATTTCATGTGTTAATGTGTTTTTTCAGACCAACTGAAGGCAGGAGGTTTAATAAGCACTGTTAGAACAATGGGCCAAGTGAAGGATTCCCACCATAGAAAATAACAAGCAAGTGTAACTGTCAAAGAACCAGATTGTTTAAAAAACTGCTTCAACCAACTTAATTTTGATTGCAATCCTGGTTGTTTTGGAGATGCCGCTGTGCTCTGATACTAAATTAATAACTTTTCAAAGAAGCAGTAAGGACGGCATGCAATATTTTGGGTTGGTGGTTTTTTTTTTAATCAATAAATAATTTCAGAGAATCTAATAGAACCCCTGCAACTGCAATGACTAATCCTATTTCTTGTGTTCCTAATGGGAACAAAACAACTGGTTTTTTTGCCTTCTGGGATTTTATCTTCATGTGTACACTTCAGGTTGATGAGCTAGACAACAAATATATTGTATAGCAGCTATGCTCTTCTGGACTGCCTTCATTTATCTGAACACCAGAAGTCTGGAAGTCTGTAGTCTGAGCCTAGTAAGTACCCTTCATCTTTTCATGTACTGTTCATGTAAATGGAACTCTTCCTCTCCAAAAGATACTTCATCTCACTTGCTTTTGTAAATCTACCTTAGGATGAAATGGAGAGAGATTTTATAAAAGAAGTTTGAATCACCAAAGAAAATTGTACTGATGATCTACAGCAGGTGTTTGGCTCAAAATCACTTGTAATATTCCATGTGGGAGGCCTATGGTTAGTTTGGAGCAGCTGTGTACTGTCCCTGAATCCGCTGCATAATAGCTTCCCTAACTCCGAGTTAAGTTAATTCACTGAAAAACTCTGGTTAAACTGTCATTTGGGATTAGGTTGAAAGGAATTTAAGGTAAGCAACTTGCCATTACCCTTGCAAAACACTTGTAAAATAAAGATGTGCACATTTTTAGGAAATATCAAAAACTTGAAAAATTACAAACTCAGTCATGATTTATAAAACCATATTTACTAGTTCTAAAATTGAAAGTGAAAAAAAAAGAGCTTTATGTATTCATTCCACCCTCACCAGAATGAAAATAATCAGGTGTTAATTTGGATGTGAGAAATGTTTTCAGTTCTGCTTCAGAAAGTATTATTAAAACTTGATGGGAGCTAATGGCAAGCACAGGCAGCAAGTATTAATAATGCTGGAGACCCAGCATAATCAAGTTGTAATAACTGCTTCCAAAGGGAGTGTTTTTGTCTTCTCTGCAGGGTTCAATATTCTATCATAGACAGGAGGAGAGCATCTGAGCAATAGAAAAGATCAGCCTCCCAGGCATGACAGTTGTGTCTGCTCCTACTTTCAAGTTATGCTCCTTCCTCGTTTTCTGGTGACACATGTCAGATGGATTAATGACAAGAACTAGGCCTCCAGTAATAAGGGAACACTTCTCTTTTTTTAAGATCTCCAATTGCTTTAATTCAGATATATGTGCTTAGTGTGACCCTGGCATGGGGTTAAGTGTACATAATCATGCCAGGGATGAATTCACATTGCAGATAAAAATTTTAGATAGATTCAGTAATCTGAGCCAGTAGCTTGAAAACCCTAATTGCTAAAAAAATACCCCAACTTTTCAAGGGCAAGATCTTGTTTTCTATATAAGTACAAAAGCAGTCAGACATTTGTAACTTTCTTTTACCCTGAGGGTTTGGAACACCTATAGAGAAATCTGTCACTTTGCAAGCCTATAAGACCAGGAACAAGAAATTGCTCTTCTCAGGCTGGATCAGGGAGACTTATCACTTCAAAGGATGAATATTCTTGATGCTTCCTGAGGTTTATGTTCATATTTACATGAGCACTTGCTGCCTCCTGCACAGGAGAAAGTTGCCAGTTCTGCAGTCTGGATCAGATGTGAATTACAGGGTACTCCCTGAGACCACATATGAAAAGGTTATGAAAGCGCACAGATGAAGGAACATCATCTGATAATGTTTATGAACATTAAGGATTGTTTATGAAAATGAAGGATTTTATTTAGATGGAAGATGTTTACATCCTTCCAGATTGTAAACCTACATAACTCAGAGTATTGGAGAAGACTCAGTCGTAGTGGTACCTGGAAGAATATGCACCATCCCTCATCTTCTGTGTGGATTACCTGTGTTGCTGGCTTTTCCAGTTTCAGAGCCTTTGGGAATTGCTTTAATTCTCAGGAAAAAGAGTAAGGAAATGGAGAATTATGTTACAAGATGCAAAGAATTCCAATTAGTGGCACAAACTACTGAGTGATTTGGTCACTGAACTATGTGGCTTATAAGAGAGGTAATTTGATTTGTGTAGTGCTTCAACAGTTCTCCCCCAGCCTCTTTTTTAATTTTTTTTTTTCCACAGGAAATTGCTCTTTCAGAATGTCCATTTCCAGAGGCAGGAGTGGTATGTTAATCTCTTTCTAAGAATAATTTTTATAGAGGGTGAGAAGTTCCTTAGAGGGACAGGAAGAAAGAATACTGATGTGGCAGGGTAGTATGTCAGATTAATTCCGAGTTAATGGTGTTCAGGACTCACCTGTTAGATATTTCAATTTGCTACAACACCTGACAGGTTGGGAGCTGGACTCAGGCTTCCTAAACCCTTTCTTAACTCAAAGAAGCAGACAATCCCTGCTAAAGTCAATCTGGTAACAGTATTGTCAGTTTCTATCAGGCGTGAGGCCCTTTCAGTTGTACCAAAGTATTTGGGTAAACTGAGGGTATAAAGAAAAGCTGTAAACCTGGTATGACATTCTCCTTTCCACAGCAGACTGAAAAACTGCTAAGAATGGAAGCTCCTTGCTGGTGGCAAGGAGGTATTACACAAGGGGAGTTAATGTGAATGTAGGGCACAGGCGCTTGTTGGTTAGACAAATCTTCATAAATGAAGGAGCTATAAAGGCAAAAAAAAAGTGTTAAAGTGTTTCAATCTTTGGCCAAGTTTCTTTATTGTCCTTTACTTGTGCATTTGAGCCAGTATCTAGGTGTTTCACTGAAAAACAGGAAATAAACTCTTCAAACAATTTACTAGGTTAGAAAGTCACCATTACTTTATTGCCAGTGCTGGATGCATGGGGAATTCTGTTCAAAGCATGCGTGCCCACTAACCTAACAGACCAGGTTATATTCCTCAAAGCAATACAGATTCATCACATTTCCTGAACATATCCATATTTGGTCATTATTTTGGTGGACTTACTGGATGTGGTTCTGGATCTTTTGATGAATCTTACCTCCCTATTGGAATAAAATCCCAATATTACTGGAGGGAACGTCCCTGGGCTCGTCTGGCCCTTGCTGCTTGACCAGAGGCAGCAGCTGTGGTATTTCCCCACAGAGATCCCTCTGGATGGCTGGATGTTGCAGCTAGACACTGAGAACAAGTCCAGGCTGGTAAGAACTCAGGTTTACCTCTGGTGAAAGTCCTTAGGCTAGGTGAAGAGAAAAGGAGACGGATTCTACCGCAGGGTTTAATCCAGAGCTTTATTCCAGGGTCTCAGATCTCTGAATATGGTAACAGCCACAGTAGAACCCCGGCCCCATGGTCCCAGGTCCTTTTAAGCCCAGGGGGAGGGGGAAGGGAGAGGACAGGTGAGCCACCAACCAGGTGGGAGAGGGCGAGTCTCAGGGGACAGTGACGCTTAGGCCAATGACCCCAGGGCTGAGAAGCATCTTTTGGACTTCTGCAAATCACACCATGCCCTTGCTGGAATGTTAAGCTTGATGGACATCACTTAGGAAGAGGCAAGGGGAGGGGAAGGGAGAAGGTATTGCTACCTGGGAAAGGACTGGGAAGTCTAAAACAGGAAATTCCAACACACTGCAACACCTCCTTGACAGCATGTCAAGTACGTGATCAGAGCATAATGTACTTCTCTTACTATTCTTTGTTCTGACATACAACGCTTGTTCTCAAAACTAAGATATCTGCTGATACATATTAATCACTAATATAAAAAGATAAGGAAGCATTAGCTGGCACAAGACTTATTAGTCTTATTAGTCAGAGATGCAGGGAGTTAACACAAGGCCACATTAATCTCTGGTAATTGTACTAATCACTGTATGGTACAAAAATAAGGATTAACCATGAGTACAGGGATCATACATACACTCTTGTGCTAAAGTTGAAAGAATTTTCCAGCATCTTCACTCAGTGCTGCATAGACTTCTTAAAGAACTATAGCTTGTTTGGTGAAAGGTGTAGATCTGCCAAGTGGAATTCCTTAATTCCCAGCATCTATTTTTCACTTTGTGTCTTGAAACACACCTGAGGCCATTGCCTTACTCATCAGATCTAACTGAAACTTAAGAAGCTTTATTTCCAACAGACTTGGTGTTTCTGTGCTGCATGTTGGAAGATTTGGTTTTTTTAAGTAATAAAGAGGAAATTCTGAACTTCAATCAAGATGCAAATCACTGAAAAAAATCACACATTTCAACTTATTAGGGAGTTCTGAACAACCTCATACCTGAACCATAATTATTTTCTCTAGATAAAATCTATCAGTATCAATGATCAAATTTGAATAAAGGGGGGGAAGTCACATTCTGTGGTAATGTGGTTTCATTAAGCTGTTATGCTTAAAAGCAGATGCTGACAAGCAGGATGTCGGGGGCAGGGTGGGAAAGCAAGGTGGCTTGGAATAAATTTCCCCCATTCCAGAAGTTATACCACTTTGCCCAGCAGTTTCCCAGAATTGTGTTCTTTCTAGTTTTTTTCCACCCTCTAACATACCATGTATATGTAATAACTCTTATTGCTATTAATTGCTCATGCTTTTGTAACTTTCTGGCTGGCAAATGCTTCATTATCACCTCGGCAGCATTGTGAATCAGCAGGATACCAGCCATTAGTGCATACTGTAAAGGAGCAGCTGCTGTTACAGTAAATCTCACAGAAATCTAATCACATGGGGCTGCTCTGCTGTAAGTCAAAGCTTCTGATCAGTGATATCCAGTGCTTTTATTAGAAATTTATGTTTTCATTTCAGTTCCATTGAGACATTTAGAAACACACTGGATTGTACCATGGACAGAGGGATTTGAGTTCTGTATCTTTTCGGGGATTGCAATGAATATGTATTTACAAGTGCTGATTTCTCTATGCTGTCTTTTTCCTTCCTACAGAGTGCTCTCCTTTGTTATTGCTTTTATTAATAATCATACTTTACATGTAATTTAGAATTAATATTTTAATTTGCTGTTTATGTCATCTAGTCTTGTACTGTCTCAGAGAATTTATTCTTACATAATTTGGTTGTAGACATCTGTATGCTGCTGCTTCAGTAGGCATCATTGTTATGCTTTGTATTTAGCATATGCCTTGCGTAGGACATGATGTGGCATTCAAGAGTCCCACCAGATCTTGAGAGGTCATAGAATCCAAGAATATGGTGCACTGGAAGGGACCCATAAGGATCATTGAGTCCAGCTCTTGCCTCTGTGCAGGATACCTCAAGGACACACCATGTATCTGAGAGTTGTTCAAATGCTTCTTGAGCTCTGTCAAGCTTGGTGCTGTGACAGCTCGCCTGATGAGCCTGTTCCAGTGTCCAAACACTCTCTGGGTGAAGAGCCTTTTTTCTAATATCCAACCTAAATTTCCCCTGACACAGCTGAGGCCATTCCCTTGGGTTTGTCAGTAGTCATGAGAGTGAAGAGATTTGTGTCTGTCCTTCTGCTTGCACTTGTGAGGAAATTGTAACTTCAGTGAGGACTCCCCTCAGTTTTCTCCAGATCAGATCAAGTGCCCTCAGCTGCTCCTTGTACGGCTTCCCCTTAAGGCCCTTCACCGTCCTCATGGCCTCCTTTTGACATTCTAATAGCTTAGGGTCTTTTTCCTATTGAGGTGCCCAAACCTGCACACAATATTAAAGATGAGGCCACCCCAGTGCAGAGCAGAGCAGAGCAGAGCAGAACAATCCCCTCTCTTGCCTGGCTGGTGATGCTGGGCCTGATGTGCTTTAGGATTTTATTGGTCCTTCTGGCTGCCAGGGCACACTGTCATTTTCCCATCAGACATAGAATTCTTCTCTGGTATTTGGCAAGGAGGGACTATATCAAACTCTCCTTTACGCTGGGACACTTCTAACTGGTTCTGTTGGTGCCCCATGGTGGAATATCTGAAAAGAAATCCTTGTGCACGGAAAACCAAGAATCCTATGTGTGATCTGAGCCTGCATACTCGCACCAACATCTGCACTTGTCCATGAATAATGTCTTTTTTTACAGTTTTCATCACAGTGGCCTCAGCCTACTCTTGACCCAAATATCCTTCCCTTTTTTAATGTCTGCTGCTATGTGCACAAAGTAAGTAAAAAATATTGCTGGAATAGTGAAAATAATGCCTAGTCACCCTAAAGGTTAGATATCTTGATTTGTCTCTCTGAACTTAATGCAGAAAATGAAAAAAAATCACTTTGAAACACCTCTTTCCTTCTTCCATTGCAATGCCTCTAGAAATAGTGTTACCTCATCTTTATAAGGCTGCTATGCCAATGTATCACTAGCTCTTCTGTGACTCTTGATAGTGAGACTTGAACACTGAGTGGCTAAATGGTGCCATGCTAGTACAGGCTCTAAAAGCAGGGGTTAAAAGGGCAGCCTGTCCAAAGTCACCTTTAGTTCCCATGCTGTGTTTCCCCTTTGGGAAGGCTGGCTAGCAGAGAGAGTACAGGAGTTGGCTGTGATTCCTTTGCTCCCAGTTTTGGATTGCTAGTGGAAGTCTCTTGCCTATGGAGTGACCCTCTGTGACTCTTTGGAGTGGTGGGATGTTGGCAGAGGTTTATCTCCCTATCTGGTCTGTGTAGGCAATTTGGCCAGAATAAGCTTTCTGTGCATTTGTAGCAGGGTGGGCTGTGTTGCTCCATGGCCAAGTGCAGAGTCCTTGGTGGGTGTGCAGTTGTGTGCTTGTGCGAGTCTGAGGGAGGCAAAGAAGGTGATGGGCATTGTGTGCTCTGTAAATGCAGATATCAGTATAGAAATCTCCCCCTAATGCTCCTGCACCTATGCGCATCTGGGAAGCAAGTAAACTCCAATACAGTAAAAAAGGCAGTAGGTATCACTGCCAGGCATCTTTCCCTGAGATAACAAGACATCTCTGGCTGTGATTAAAATTCTGGGTTTTCAGAGTTGGCTTGCAGATAAATGAGTCAATAGACCTCAAGCTGACTCGTAGTTGGGTAGGTTTCAAAGGTGTTCTTGCAGGCAGATAGAGTCTTCTGAGAGTGTATTTTCTCCTTGTGCCCTGCTACTGTCCTGTGTCTGTGCAGTGCAGAGGTAGGGGATGCTGGATGAGTGTTGTGAAGGGTCTTTCAAAGGGCTCACTGCCTGCACTACTCACTGATTGCTATCAATAACCTTCCCTGCCACTCCTCTGTGTAGTGTGTGTTCCATTTGCAGTTCTGTACAGTGGAAAGCTGTTTCTTCTGCACTCAAATATAGTTTGACCTTTGTGGCAGAGGGCTGGAGCAATCAACTTACAATATAGGACATAATTGTATACTCTGAATTGACCAGATACACAACAGACTCAGCCTTACTGAACTGCCTTTTACATCGGTTTTTTCCTTACCACCTACAGCAGCCACTGTTATTTCATCACTGATTGTGCATTCCAGTGGTGTGCTCTCTCACCAGAAGTGAGGAGCAGTACATTTTCCACTGTGTGGGTGACAGAGGTTACTTGGCATCTTGATAATGGAGTTGAGATGCCTCTACTTGCCTGGCAGCATACTAGACTATGACCTTTAAAAGTCAAATAGGATGTTTTTTCCTAGGCTTTGTTTTGTAAAAATCACCCATAACTGGTCTGTGGAATATTTCTAATTAGATGCTTGAGGGCACTAAAAATTGAGATAGCATTGAGAAGATGCAAAAGTAATAGAGACTTCAGGGTAATGTAGGAGAAGAGACTCCAGCAGAGGGTGACAAAGATGATGAGGGGACTGGAGCGTTCCTTTTTACGAGGAAAGGCTGAGCAAGCTGGGCCTGTTCAGCCTTGAGAAGAGACAACAGAGAGGGGACCTCATCAATGTCTACAGGTCTCTGAAGGGAGGGTGCCAAGTGGATTGAACCTGGCTCTTCTTGGTGGTGCCAAGTAATGGGACAAGAGGCAGTAGGCAGAAAGAGCGGATGAGGAAGCTCCTCTTGAAGAAGGACTTCACTGTGAGGGTGACTGAGAACTGGATTGCCCAGAGAGGTTGTGGAGTCTCCCTCACTGGGTATATTTTAGAACCATCTGGACACAATCCTGTGCTGTGTTCTCTGGGATGCTCTTGATTGGACCAGGTGACCCACTGTGGTTCCTTCCAACCTGACCCATTCTGTCATTCTGTGATGTACTGGTACATCCTCCCTCACCTCTTCAGGCTGCTCAGAAATGCTCGTTAGCATTGATGAACAGGACCTGGGCTCAGCTGATCATTTCTGATCAGAAATGCTATCTGCTCCCCTGAGCCTATGCTGTCTAACGAGCTCTTGGTTTTTTAACAAACCACCTTGGAAACTAATTTTTTGCCTGGATAACAACCCAAGTGGAACAGTAGTTTTGTTACTGAACTTTATTTGAAAGTTACCAACCTGAATTGCAGCCAGGATGGAAGATTACTGTGACCAAAGTCATCTCTCTTGTCACCCTATAAACAGCAATCCTAAGTGAGACCCTTTGATCTCTCCTAGTCTGCAATGGTCTGTGAGCAGAAAGCTCCCTCTGAGTGGGGCCTCTCATAGCCAGTAAAATTTCAAGTTTGCTATACTTGGAGGGCTGCCACCAAAGACTGCTAGCAGAGCCTGGGCTGATAGCCCCATTTCTTGATGGGGAGGATGCGAAGGCATCTGGTGTGAGTAGTTAATTGACTGAAAGTGGAATTTTTCACAAGTATATCTAGTGAAAATATTTGTTTGGGTCTGTGTGCATGCAAGTGTGAATAGCAAATGTCCTGTGAATGTTGCTCTTCTAGATTCTGAAGTACTTTAGATTAATAGATGGACTTTGCCTACAGGTTGTGCCTATAGTAAATTCTGTTGAATCTTTTGTTAAGCTGTTTAAATTAGGCTATTGATTAAGTGCTGTTAAATTGAAGTGTTAAAACCTTTAGGCCTAAACTGGGAAATCTAGTGCTCAGTTTGGCAAGGGGCTCCATTCTAAACCTTGTGACATGGTGAGAGGGTCTCCCTTATCCTTTTTATCCTTACCTTTTCCTGTTCTTACCCTTTTCCATCCCCAGATATCCATAGATATTTTTTGGATGATTTTAGGTTTAGATTGATTGATTTTAGATTTTAGTGGAATTTTTCTGTGTACTTTAACCGTCTTGTAAGTGGTAGAGCAAACCTTGCCAAGGAACCTTTTCATGCTTTCACTTAAATAACAAACCTGCTTTTTCCAATACATTTGATGGTGATTGAGCCATCTAAAGCACTCATTCACAACATGTGATTCAGTAAATGGAGATGGGGTGCAGTTGAATAGCCCATTAATACAGTGCTGCCATTGCTAGTGACAGACTGCAGGCTTTTTGTTTACTTTGGAAAGCTTCTGGACTATGGCTTGCCAAGTTTAATTTGTCCAGACTCTTCTGCCCTATATTGACTTTTATTTTAGCTTGTTTGGCTAAACCAGCAATAGTTTAACAAGCAGGTAACTATTATGTAACTTGCTTAGCATTATCTGGTGTTATACAGTTGTGTAGTAGTTTTGAGGTCCTTCTGCAAATTACAGATAGCAGTACCAAGCAGTTCTTCTGTGTACAGTGAACTGTCTATGACCCTAGAATAATAATGTAGTGAATTGGAATACAGGAAAGGATGGTAGCAGAGGCCTCGATGGTACAAGAACAGGAAAGTACCAGAGGCTATGAACAAATCACCAATGGTCAGTTATAGCTCATCAAAATAATGCAATCTTGGGAGCTCAGTAAAACCATTAAGGATAACAGAATGAAACCCAAATACTGAACAAGTATAAAACACAATATATGTAGTATCTTTAGGAAAGATTTTGAATTATGGACCATGAAAAAATAGCAAAGTGTAGCACAAATTAGTATACAAAGTTAACAGTCAAATACTCACCACACACTGAAGTGAGGAGAAAAGAAACCCCACCATCAATATCAGTATTCTCCTCTGCTGGTTCTCCTCCTGTTCTTCATGAGGAGGATTGGAGCAGTAATTGGTTAGTGTAACAGCCAAAATAGAAATGTGTATGCATGTATGTGTCTAGCAATTTTAATGGAGAATTTTGAGAATTTACCAATGGAATTTTCTTTTGTATTCTTCCTTGCTTTTTCTGTAATGGTTATATCTGAAATAATAGTAACTATTTGGTTAGAATGGTAATATTATATTTATAAACCAATAAATTACTGGTTTCACCTGGAAAGGGTGTTTCTGTGGTGCAAACTGCACAGGTTAAAATACCTTCAAACTATATCCAGAGAAGTGCTTCATATTATTGCTTCTGAATATTACTGAGGTTAGAGATGAGGAGACAGAAGGATTTGTGCAGATGAAGTGGCAAGGACAGACTGGGTAGGGGTGTCAGGAGGATGTCACATGACTCTGGTCTGGAGTTATGGGTGAGAAGAGTGTTTTAAAATAAACAATCAAGCAAGATAAACGTTACTGCTTAGTTTAAATGTGAGATAAACATTAAAGCAAGGAATCCATCTAGTGACACATATTCTGATATTTATGATCTATCTTAATAGTATTGATATCTATTATCTAACTCCCATTAGTGTTAACTGTTACTAGATGGAGGTGGACAAATTGCCAGTTTTATGGATAAGAAAGTGAAAATGCTCAATGATATATCTAGTTCATAGTTGAAAAAAGAGTGGCCTGATTTATTTAGATTGTAATGATAACACATCCTACTCCAATAACTCAGAAATATGTGAAAGAACCAATGCTAAAATTAAATATTTTACAATCATCTGGTCAAGGTATTTTACTTATAGGAGTTTTAAAACAGGAGACTGAATGGTTCTTCCAATAAATCTGGAAGCTGCTGGGAAAGCCAAGGGATCTAAAAAGAATAGTGGAATGCCAATATTTTTTTAAAAGGTTGAACAAGAGGACCCAAGATTCTGGCCCCTTGTATTGCTCAGGGGTAAATGAGGTCCTAAGTGATGCACAATGGTAAAAGTAGATAATGAAGGTAATGCTAAACACTGTGTGAAGTTGAGAATCTGTCAGCTTGAAACTAAGAAGCTTAGATATGTAAGAAATCAGACTCAATATATTTTTGTAAAATATTTCATTTCACACCATATTAATTAATGGATTAGTAGAAACCCTATCCCAGTAGGCTGATTTAGTACTCCTGAAGTAAATCTGTACAATCTCAGTGCATTAGGAACAATTCAAGGAACTTGGGCAGCCCCTGGAGCTCCAGAAACCTTCTGACAGAAAAGCAGGTCAAGCAGGAGGTAAGGAAATGATATGAAAAAGATGTATAACCTTAAATGAAGGAATTCTGTTTCTGTTAAAAAACAAACAGCAGTATAAGCCATGGGCACTGGGTTGTAATTGTCCAGATTATGATGCTGACATTAGGGAGTTCTTAGAGACTGCAGTATGGATGCACACAGTCCCCAGGAATGGAATGCATCATATATTGATGGTAGTTTCAAAAAGAAATCCTAATGAATATACCTTTTTGTGCCTGTAACATACAAAGATTAGCGTAGAATTTTGTATTGCCAAGACCTCAAAAGAGGTTTCATTTTTAAATAGCTACTCAGAATCCGACTGCTTAGTGGTTGCAGGACTGGAGGTTTTTGTCTAGCTCTGCTGTTCCTACCTCTTTCCCAGCCATTGCTACCATGATACAGAAAGGGCAGCATACTAGGAGAAAGCTGGTAAACATTGTACATGTATGCAATATCTTACAGTAGCAAAACAACTGTGGAGTTGTCACTTAGAAAATTTTCTGAAAATTGATATTGTGCCAGCAGTTGCCTTTTACTATGATACAGACATTATTTTTTAACATTTTTTCTGAGTGACTTGCTGCTTCTCATTAAGCTCATTAATTGTGGTCAGTCAGCATGGCATGATAGATGCAGTGGTATGAGCCCTTGTGTTGAAATCATGCTCCTTGTTACACTTATGAATTCAGAAATGGTTCTCTAATGCTTCTCTGGCCAAGTTGTGTTTCATGATAACCTTTTTTTTTTACATGGGTTGTTATTTTTGCTTTAAATGAGATGATAGGATGCTGCTGCCCACCCACATGCTTATCATGCTCAGTTGAGAAGAGACAATAAGACAAAAGACTCTTCTGGCAAAACCAAGTCATTTCAATAAGGAGTTCTCAGCCACCGCTGACTTCCAGAGCAATGTATTACGTTTGGGTCTTGTTTTTGTCTCTGACTTAGCATGCATTAGAAATTTTGATGAGTGGATGTAAGGGGTGCACAATAAACCTTTGAAGAGAATCAACCTTATCTTACTTTGATAAGGTATTGATGAACTCAATCTGAAGCAAGACCTGCATGTTTTATTACATGTAGGAAGTTATAATCGTCCAAGCCAGCATAATTGGCTGATAGCTACAAAAAGGTATGTTTAAAGCAATTCCCTCTTTTGCAGCTGGAAAGATAAAGTTTGCTCTTGTGTGGGTAAGGAAATCAGAATAAATATTTACTGTGTCTTCTTGTAAATTGTGCGCTCGTATCAGCTCTAGTTGACAGGCTGAACATTCAAGAAGCAATTCCCTCTAATACAGTATTGCAAACATGTTCTGCAGCATTCCTCAAAGTACAATCTGAGGTACAGCTGACAAGGAGTCAGAGTGCCTTTCTGTTACATCTGCAGCCTCCTTTATTTGGCACAGCTTCCTGAAAATCACAGTCTGATATCCAAACTGATGTCTGATACAGGTGGGAAGATACTTTGTATTTGTTACCCCAGCAAAGAAGGTTAACATCTGCCTTGAATAAATCCAGAACATTTGTTGTTTTGTTGGTGCTGCTGTTTTTGCCTCCTGTTGGCATTATCTGAGATAGTAAATCATATAATGTCAGCTGTTTCAGTATTACATCTATCATCTACTGACTGTTGAATGGCAGCAGCTTGTTGCTGAAAAGAAAGTTGCAGCTCTTTCATGATCATATTGACAGTGGGAAGGGTGTCACCTTTCATAATCTTCCTGTGCTCTTCATTTATCATGGTAAGAGATCAGTGTGACAGTGCAATGATATGAGCTGCCTCTTACACCAGAGGATGCCATGTGTTGCACTAATTTGCTCCCAGGGAAAATTGTCCAAGGCATATATTCCCTGTGGCATTTCGTGGTCACTGTATTCCAGTGCACGGTTACCATGATCAAAATGTCTTAGTCCTTTCAGGAACTGCAATTGCATTCAGCTGCATAACAAGCACTCTTGATTGTACTGTATACAGGTGATAGGATGAGCTAGTACCTGTATCCTTTAAGGCTATTAAAAAATCAGAAACTTGCCTTGTTTAAGGAAACATGTCTGAGTGTTTACTTGGTAAGGAAACAATAAGGTACCTGACCATATCTTAATACAAAAAATGTTACCGCAAATAAAATGTAAAGACTAAACTATATGCCTTGTACCCATCAAGTAAATCAGGTTTGATGCTAGGCTGGGGTTATATTACTGTGTCTGGAAGAAAAATCAGCTAAATTTAATAAAGTTTTCAAAAGGTAAGAAATACAAGCTTGTCTTGGCATAAGTCAGCTAGTCTTAGTTTAGAAAATTTCTGATTACGTTATTAGTGAAGGATAAAACCTCCATAAGCCTAAAAAGTTTTCTACATCTTCAACCCTACTAAAACTCTAAGAAGAATTGACATCAAGTATGTGTGATTTCTTGTTCAAAACCTGCTATGTTTTTGGGAAGGCAAATATATTATAGTCTGTAACAAGCTCTAGTGTAAAAAATGGCAACTAGAAAAGCAAAAGAAGAGTTCATTATTCAGCAAAACCCAAATTAAATTCAAGGTTGTAACCAGTTTCATCAAGTTTCTTTTAATCTAAACATAGAAAAATGCTTGTTAATGTGGGTTTTTTGTTTTGTTTGTTGGTTTGGTTTTTTGTTTTGGTTTTTTTGTTTTGTTTTGTTTTTTGTTTTTTTTTTTGTTTCCAGATTGCATTTCTCCTATTTTGAAGCTGCTATATAGAGCAAACAGCTAAACTAGAGGAACATCTTTTGGTGCAGAAAACGTTATTTTAAGACTATTTCTTCATTAAATTATTTTAATGTTTTTAAGCTGTACATTTCAAAAATATATATATCCTTTGCACAGTGTTTTCCTTATATGGCTTAGCTCTTTATATAAATCAAACTCGTAGACATGAAAAAAACGTATTTGAAAAGTCATCTTTTCTATGATAATGTAGAAGTGTTTTGGTTTATATTTTCTATCAGAGTTCCTATTTGTGCTGTGTTTTATTTTCTTTTAGGTTGGAGTCTGTTCACAAATGCAATGGCTTTCTTTTTTTCTTCCTTTTTTGCCTAATCCTTCCAGAATGAATTTTAGCAAGATCTGACACAAGTATAGCAACCAAGAAATATTTATATTTTTACAATTTATGTGTATGAGAGATGTATGTTTTCTGTATGTCTGTACATAGTAATGAGGGAAACAATAGAAAATTAACTCACTCCTTGGAATGCATGTAAGTTTCTAGATTCCTTTGTATTTACTCAGTCTGATGACTACTTTTCCATAGAAGCAATTTTACTTTGCTCTGTCAGTGCACATTGCAGAAACCTTCTCTACTTCCTTTAATAAGTTTTATTTTGTGTATGTTCTACAGTTATAGTAAAAAATATAAAAAATATTACAGTAAAAAATATAAAAAAGCAATACAAAGCATTCTACATTCAGCTAATATGTTTAGAAAATAGACACCATCACTTCTTTGGCCCTCATATTCAGGGTCAATTTCTATGAATGTCACATATGAAAAGATTGTTTAGGTTTTTTTCTATCATCCTGGATGACAAACACTGCACTTCCATCTGGAGAAGTTACAAAGCCTCCCTCTCCTGGGCTCTGCAATTATTTAGCTTACTTCTTGGTATTGTTCTTCTACCATGCTGGCTTTTTTAGTTGAGTGCATAAAGTGCTGTTGTAACATGGAAAGTCCCTTCATAGGATTCTACCAGAAGCAGATTCAAGTATCAAAACATACAACAGTTTGAAAAATGCAAGGTGTTAGGGCAAAAATACTATGAAAATGGAAAAAAAAAAAGCTTTTTACCCTGTTTGTATTTTTTTCAAATAAAGCCATCTCATCTAAAATCTGGATAATTGGATAGCCTATTCTACCCATATTATTCCCTGTTGATCACTTGTTCTCAGAAGAATGCTGCTACATACTTGCATTTTTTTCTATGTACTAGATTAAAGATAGTCTTTCCTGTCTGAAAGCTATATTAGATACATACATTCTGTGGGAAACTAAAATGAGTGCTTGTGAAATAATGGTCACTTAGGCATCTGGTTTTGTGTAATTGGTTTCATTAAGCATTCCAAATTAGTTTACTACTCCGGTGAAACTCTACTAAAAATATGTGATATGAGTAATCTCCTTGCTTAAGTTTTCAATGTGAAAAATCCCCAAACTTACAAAAGAGAGGGGAGCCTTTACTAGGAGAAGAAAGGAGTCTGATTTTTTTTTTTTGAGATTTATTTTGTAGTTTTTAAATTCATTGTATTACATTATCAAGCTTTTTTAGCTTTGAGTCTCTTTTAGAAGAACAAGGAGAACAAGAAATAAAGAAGGCAGGAGGACAGTTAAAGATTTAACAGCCAACTGTTGTACAAAACTGTCTACTCATGTTGAAAATAACTACTTTGTTTTGAAGTTTGTGATCAATACTATCCTATATATCTTGTAGTTGGTCCCACAACAAGTCTCCTCCACTGACATTATCTCTTAATTATAACAGAAAAAAAAGAAAGTGGACTAACAGTCACATTTTTAGTGATTGAGTTATTTTTCTTGAAAGTTTTATTCTAGATAAATGAAAGCTATTAGTTTGTTTCAGGAATAATTACGTGTCAGGGACAGAAGAATTTGTAGCAGTCTGTCACTAATCCTTTGTCTCTGAATCAATAAAAATGTCACTAGAATCTGTGTAGTGAACTTTCATAGGAAGGGACACAGTCACAGGAAGAGAGAATTGAATCTGAGATTTCTGGCACTACATCTTGAGCTAACTGTATTTGTGTGGACATATGATTAAGTTTGTGATTTTCATGGCTCACCATGGCATGACAGAAAATACTCCAGATATGTTTCTGTGGCCATGGTGGTAATTTCAGTGGTACTTAGATCCCATTTTTAATGTCCTGACATGTCCAGAATAATCGGGAGGTATGCCAATCACTGTTGCCATCCCAGCAAAGCCTAGGCAATGCTTGTGCAGTGTTCCCTACCTTGGATACATTTTTCAGTTTGAAGATCATTTTGCTTTACATGCAGCCTTTTGATATCAATGCTTAATCATCAGATTTATATATTTTTCCCCCTCGAATACATCTAGAAGAATCTTAGGAGTTCTTAGAAGGCTGCTATTTTGCTATCCATGGGGCAGTTTTTAGAGGATTCCTGTGCACATAGGCCAGCACCTGGAATTTAGCTGAATGCTAATTTAGTGTGATAATTTATAAACTTCTGTTAGCCACTTGCCACCTTCTCTTCAAGGCCTTTAGAAAAAGATTTTGAGATGAAGAAGCCTAGACTGATGAACTAATACTGTCATTTTTGCACTGGTGCGTGCTTTAGCAGTGGATCTGTGGCAAATGGACAGTGGCAAACTGAACTGCCAATTAACAACCAACTCTTCTATGTTTACTGTAGGAGTTTCCAAAACTATGACTGATTTGGTGCAACTTGTCTGGGTAAAGAATAATCCTAATATAACACCTGGATTTCAGGTACTACTTTACCCAGTTGAGCAAGGGCAGCTGATGGCTCCATATGCCAAATAATTGTCTGCTGAGGAGTTTTCCAGAATATGCAAATAGACTATTACATTTTCCCTGAGCTCCACCTGGCTGTTTCTCTGTCTGCAGCTGAATCTCTGCCATTCTCTTCTTTGCTTTCCTTTGCATGAACATTCTCACAGGATGTGTTGGCAACCAGTGGGTGACTGGCTGTGGTCTTAGGACAGGGTGAATAAGAAGCATCTACAGAAAGCATTTCACCACTGGGTTGCAGCAAGACACCTTGTACAACTGGTCTCCTCAGCTGCTGTGCCAGAGACAGTGCAAACCATTGATCCAAATTCTCCCCAGATATAATAGGTAATATTTAAAATTTACAATGCTTGGGTAGGCAGATACAAAAAAAAAACCCAGAAAACCAAACAAACCAAACTGTCCATGATAAGGAAAGATGTCTGTTCCTCTTTGCTAGTAGCAGTTTCTCTCAGAAAACCCAAGTATTCAAATAAGTACAAAAGCAAGTTTTGTTTGGTGGCTTCTGAGCTTCATTGGAGTGGTACTAAATTAAAAGAAAGGTGGATTTTTTGAAAGAGGAGAATCTAATATAAATAATGTCCTTCAGATAATCCAGTAAACAAAATCTGAACCAAAGGGAATTATTTCATCAGTTAGTCTACAGTAGGAGAAACTGCTGAAAGTAAAATGTACAGTGTTGTATATCAAACCCCCACATCTCACTGTTGAAAATACTGAGCTGGATATAAATTCATTCTTGAGAACTTCATATGTCTCTGTGAGGAAACTTGAATGACTCTGGAAGGAATGTTACTAAAAATCAATGCAAATCATTGCTGATTGCAAGGTATTTCACATATGTAGCCATTATGTCTCTCACATTTCCATCTGTTGTTTGTTTAATGTGGCCTGTTGCGTTGGTGCTAAGAGATTAGCAGGTTGACGAAAATGTTAATGTGAGCTCTAACAGAGCCCAGAGAAAAAAGTGGAAGCGGTGTGTCTGCATGTTAGAAGCCTATTATAAAAAATTTACAAATGCTGAAGGAAGCATTGATTGCCTTCAGCTTGCGAAGTCTTTTGATTAGACAAAGACTATACAAGCATCCATCATCCACAAAAAAAGTGCTGGGCACCTAGACATTTAATCTGCCATTTACATCTACCTGCCAAACTTCCCATCCTCACCTGTTCAGAGAAAACACAGTGCAGAAACATTCTGCTGACATATAGCAGTAATAGCCCAACCCATTCTTCTGTAGTGCAGGCTGGAATGGGGATCCAGGGAACTAAACTACAGGCCTGTCAGTCTGACCTCTTCATGGAGATCATCTAAGGTGGCATCATGCAGCACATCTGGGACATCCAGGGCATCAGGCCCAGCTGGCAAGGGTTTACAAAGCATCCTGCTTGGTCAGCTGATCTTGTTCTCTGACGAGGTGACCCATTTAGCGGATGAGGGAAGGGTCATGGCTGCTCATGGCTTGGAGAAGTGAAGTGTCAGTGGGTAAGAGCTGGCTGGATGGCTAGGCCCAGAGAGTGCTGGTGAATCAAGTTTCATCCAGCTGGCAGCCGGTCACAAGAAGTGTTCTGCTCTCAGGATTTGGGCCAGGCCTGTTTCACATCCTTATCAATCATCTGCATGAGAGGACTGGGTGCAGCCTCAGTCAGTTTTCAGATGACACCAAGTTGGGTGGGAGTGTTGATCACCTGGAGGGTAGGAAGACTCTGCAGAGGGATGTGGCTGAGTCAAAGAGCCAAGGCTGGTTGTATGAGGTTCAACAATACCGAGTGCTGGGTCCTGCCCTTGGATCGCAGTGAACCCCTGCAGTGCTGCAGGCTGGGAGCAGAGTGTCTGGAAAGCTGCCCTGTGGAAAAGGGCCTGAGGGTGCTGGTTGACATCAGCTGAAGCCAATGACATGTGTGTCCAGGTGGCCAAGAAGGCCAGTGGCATCCTGGCCCAAATCAGCAATGGTGTGGCCAGCAGGACCAGGGCAGGGATTTTCCCCCTGCACTCAGCACTGGTGAGGCTGCACCTCGAGTGCTGTGTCCAGTTCTGGGCTTAACACTAGAAGAAATTGAGGAGCTGCAGAATGTCCAGAGATAGGCAATGGAGCTGGTGCAGGGTCTGGAGCACAAGTCCTCTGAGGAGCAGCTGATGGAGCTGGGATTGTTTAGTCTGGAGAAAAAGAGGCTCAGGGAAAACTTTATTCCTCCTCGTAACTACCTGAAACAAGTTACAAGCAACAGAATAATAAGAAACCTTCTGAAGTTGTGAAAGGAGGGGAATAGATTGGATATTAGGGGAAAATTCTTCACCAAAATGGTTGTCAAGCAGTGGCTTGCCAGGCTGCCCTGGGAAGTGGTGCAGTCACCATCTCTGGTGGTATTTAAAAGATGTGTAGATGTGGCATTTAGGGACATGGTTTTACTCAATGAACTTAAAGGTCTTTTCCAACCTAAACAATTCTATGCTACTATGATTCTGTGATTTTGTTTTGTTCTTCTAGAATTGATTTTTTTCTATCTAAGGACAAAGAGAAGCCCTAAAATGAATGAACCCCAAAATATCATTTGTAGCTGGCAACTATAGGGAGCTCTGAGAGAAGTGGAGAATGGACTTGGGCTATTGATGGAACCACAGAAAAGAATAATGGGATATACCCTAAGCAGACATGATTGATGGGTATCCTGCCTTCTTTTTCAGTAGCTTTTTAGAGGTAATTTTTTTTCCTGATTTCTAATCCGCTGTAAAATTGCCTTTTTTGCATTTGTGTGGTTCATTCAAGGAGGAGTGCCCACTGACAGCTGTGATTTATCAAAGCATGAAAGTACTTTGATGCTATAAGCAGAATGTGAGCTAATTGATGTAAAATTGAAGAAGAAAATAGTCACTTAGGGACTGCAGGGAACACAATTTATTAAAAGGTAGAATCACAGTTCTGCTTTGATTTAGGTCCCTGTCTTCACCAAGATTGCCTTTGATTTTTTGAAGTGAGGTTGTACAAAATTCTAGTTTGCCTTTTTTTAACTGATGATGTGCTTTTCTTGCTGCAAAATTTTAAAGATAATAATGTAATGCCCTCTTTACTTTTCACCAAACCAGCAGCTTGTTCTTTTACCTTGGTTATTTCCATGCCTTCCTTGCAAAACATCTTGAAAGAAGTAACAGAAATTATTGACCAATGCCTTATTTTGAAGATATCTTCCAAGGAAATGGATGGAGACTTGGGAACTTTTAGGGGTACAAGTACATGAAATTTCCAGATGCAAATAACGTTTCTTTAGTAACAAAAGGAAGCAACTGGAGATAGTTCCATTTACTTGCTGTTCATGAACTTGGCAATTATCCCCCCTATATTTTGCTCTGTTGTGATTAAGCCTTCTGTTGTGTCTCACATTTTCTACTTCCCTAAACTCTGTTTTCCATTGCATAGTGATTCATATGAGGCCTTGAAAAGGTTGGGGAGGCTGGAAATTATACATCACCTGTCCTACTTGACCTTGACTAGGGTTTGCATTTTCCAGACCAGCTGCAATTTGATTATATTCATCATGTCCTACACTCTAATCCAGAAGAGAGACCTCTCTTTTAATTATGTTAATGATGTGAATCATGCAAAATGACCGCTTTTATGCTCAGGATCTTTGTGATAGACACTCCTTTACATCCCATGTTCATTTGGGAAAGGGAGGGATTAGCACTCAGGGGCTGAAGCTTCTGTATTCCTGGGTGCCCAGAGCAGTTCCTTATTCCCAGAGCGGGATGAGAAAATGCCTTAGCACACTTTCCATTTGCTGCTTGTCATCTAATAAATACCACTATACTTCTTCAGTTCCTAGCCAAATACATGCTGTCTAACAAGTCCAAATTTTTACTGAAATATGAATTGAAACCTTTACTTTAGACTCCTATGTCTGTGTTGCTGCAATTATTTTAATGTAAACAAAAGGAAGGACAAAGGTCAGAAAAACAGTAATGATAGTGGTTAGCAGATTAGGGTATGAAATGATCTGTGAAGACTCTCTTAAGTGAGAGATACAAAGGAGATGAATAACAAGGTATTGCTGAAATAGTCTAGTTAAAACCTCCTCCTGCCACCACATCCTGCTGTCACTGATGCCCAGTGGTTTAATCAGTTCTGGAATGGTGTTAGAAGGGTGTTGGTTTCTTTGCTGTGCTGAAACTATGTTCAGTTCTATAATCTTTAAAAAAGTAATTAAACAACAGAATTCTGTTCCTCTGTAAGCATCTCTATTTCTCTGCTAATCAGTGTAATGTTGACTAGCAAAGAAAGGAGAGATGGATGCTTAGATCTACAATGCTACATGGTAGTGATAGGCATAAAATAGAAATGATTCAAGGAAAATATGTACAACTAGAGGGATGAAGAAGTGACTAAGGCTGAGCAGATGTAGGGATTTTCCTATTTTCTTCCTGCAGACTGTGTGAGAGGAGACCTGGATCCAAAGTAGGATTCTGACCTGACCTGTGCAATGTGACAGGTTAGGTCCTACAGTCTCATCCATGGTCTCTCCACGGATGCAGTGCCTGTGCTAAATTCAGTCTCAACAGCTACAGATTTTATATATGGATCTAAGATCCTTCTAAGCATTTTCACGACTACAAAGTCCCACTAAATCATTACATCAAAAATGAGATTCAGGGTAATTTTATTGTTTGTTAGCATGTCCTTCTTTCTTTCTTGATCTGCAGCTCCACTTTACATCTGAACTCACTATGTATGACGATTTTACGCATCAGACACTGTCTTTGTTCTCTTTGTTACTACAAAACTATTCTTGTCTGGCTTCAGGTTTGCATTTCTTTAACTGACCACGGTTGAGTCGTTCATGACTGTGGACCCTCCAGTGCCGGGTCTGTGCCCCACCTTTTATTTCCCCATGCTCATATGCCCCTGTACCACATCTGGTGCCTTCACTTCTGAAAGTCTGTGCAGTCACCTCAGGCTTATAGTTCTTGCCTTATTGTCATACTCATCAAAAGAAACATGGTTGAGCAGGGTGATTCTTTATTCTGTTCTCATGAGATCCCACCTGGACTGCTGTGTCCAGCCCAAGAAAGACTTGGACCCATTAGAGCAGTTCCAGAAGAGGATACCAAAAATGTTGAGGGCTGTGACATCTCTCATGTGAGGAAAGGCTGAGAGACCTGGAGAAGAGAAAGCTCTGGGGAGATCTTATTGTGGTCTTTCACTATATGAAGGATGTTTATTAGAAAGATGAGGCAGACATTTTTACAGGGATATGTTTAGTATAGATACAAAGAAAAATTTTTTCATTGCAAGGGTGATGAGACCATGGAAGAGGGTGAGACACTGCAACAGGTTGCCCTGAGGAGTTGGGGATGCCCTGTCTCTGGAGGTGTTTAAGACCAGGCTGGATGAGGCTTTGAGCAACTTGATCTATTGGAATGTGTCCTTGACCATGGCAGGAAGATTGGAAATTTAAGATCACTTCCAATCCAAGTGTTTCTGTAATGATGTTATATTAGTCATAAATATCTATTTCTACATAGGGTAAATCTTTGTTACTTCTATGCATTCAGAACTATGGTTGTACTCTGCACAGATAAGCAAAAGTAAACCACATTACATACAGACAACTGGCCAGCTAAGGAAATTCCATTCACAGCTAAACTGTGTAAACCAAAGTTCACACAAATCCAACTTGACCAACCTCAGTTCTGAGGCTTTGAAAACTCCATACAAATATTATATCCTTTACTAGCAGTGACAATACCACAGCCAGAGTTACAGCTCTGCACAGCAATTAGGAGCTGTCATAGGAGCTCATTTGGCAGCTTTTCATAGGAATCATAAGAGAAAACTAAGTTTGTGGACTCCTGAAATATGCTAACGTTTCCACAAGGTCTGTAGCTCCTCTGTGGCTTTTTACTCTGGGGTGGTTTCTAAGTATTTTCACAGGCATCAGTGGTGCAAACAATAAGAGTTATGGCATTGTAAATAGTTGATGAAATAAAATCCAGGCTTAAGCATAGCAGAGATACTTTCACTTTCACCACCTCACTTCCCAACCTGAGGCATACCCTATCAGCTATGATTCAAGTTTAAAACCAGCCATATATGTGAGGTGAACAGCTCCATGTAAATTCTCCTGAAGTAACAAAAAAACATTTTCATGACAGGAGTGTTTTCTTCACTTAATAATACTAGCAATCAATTTATATCTAAAAGTCTATTTGTGTTTCTAGGCCTATTCCTGTTTTTATGTCATTTTTTTCTTACTAAACAGGAATATCCTTTAACTTGCATATGAAAGTAAACAGACCACACAGTATTTCTATTTCTTAAAAAAGAAATAGATTTATAGCATTGTATTTCCCTCTCTTCCCTGAACACTTGTAATTGTCTCAGGAGATGGTGTAGACAGAGCTGGTATGCCCGGTTTTCCAGCAACTTTTCTGTCCTGTTTGGAGAGATTGCAAAGTAGTTATTTTTGGTGATTTTTATGTCACTGAAAGTCCCACACTCATGGAGAAGTTGATTTTCTCCCTTTTAGTACATTGAGATCATGATATTTAAGGGTTTGTTTGTCAAAAATTACTGCAGATAAAAATTGTAGTGGAATGTGAAGCATTAGCTAAATAGCTTACATGGAAGAGAATGGGGAAGCTGATGGTGTTTGGGATATTGAGTCTGGGTGCTCCAGAAGAAGAACTCACTGCTGAGAGCTGGTGGGGTGGGAACAGGGAAAAAAACAACATGATTATAGAGGAACTTTGGTCAAGTGAGATTTTCATTTTGCTGCAGTTGTTTTGTTCCAGCTGATTGAAACATTGTGCAAATTTACCTCCAAAATTCAAAACAAGAGACAAAGGTCAGTCTAAACCCATATTTTATCTGTATGACATGGAATTTAAATAACAGCAAACAGAAAATTCAACAATAAAACTACCAGATTTCCAAGACAACAAGTAATGATCTTTTAGTTTTTAAACACCAAATCCAGCAGGCAAATCCCACTCTATGACTGAAAAGTTGTCAAAATTAAGCACAACAAATGATGTGACTCTTCGTACCTAAACCACAGGTATTGAAAAAGAATTAACCTACAGTAGTGTTGATGTACCTGCACTAGCACTGTATCTTTTCCTTGTATCTCTCAAGCTGGTAGGTATTTTGTGTGGTAGCCTGGATTCCCTAGTTGTATGAAATATGCATCAGAATACTTTTTCAGATTCTTATTCTCTTTAAAATCTCTTTCCCTTTGTTTCACAGTCAAAGAACAGAACAAAGCAGGCAGTCATTCAGAGGGCATTATGGACATTACAGTTGTTCCAGTGGCTTAAGGCTTTGTTTTGTATTTAAATTATCTGTACTTCTTGGCTATTAGGTGCTGCTTAATAATTCAAAGAAGCAAGTTTTAGGTCATGTCAGATAGTCCCAAAAATTCTATTGCTTGAGAATGATAGTGCAATGTCAGAGTCTGAGGGTGAAATAGATGCATTTTGCCTTACTAACCAATTAAAGGGAAAAGAGAGGCTAAGACCATGACCAAGGTTGTCAATGATTTACACAGTTCAACCTTATTGTAGTAACCTTTGACCAGAAACCTGATGGGACTCTTGGCAAAAATCTATGTCATTGCAAGTGCACCTGGGCATAGCTAAGATGACATTGCTTGTAAATGGCTGGACAAAAAATTTTGTAGTTCACAAAGTACAGTTTGCAATAGAAAAGTAAGCAATCCTCTGTCAAAGCCTCTGCTAATGTGTTTGGGTTTTTTTTACGCTATGTCAGTGTCATCAGTTTTTTTTAAGAAGCAATAGGTTTTAATGGCTCAACATAGTCCTTTCATAATTCTCACTCGTTTTTGCTCAAGAAGGAAAGGGGAAATTAGGAACTGAGACTGAAAAGTCTGTTCCATGGAGATGCAGTATGATCGTTGTATTCCCAAAACTTTTGAAAGGAATTTTTGACTAGCAGCTATGACATAAATTCTCAAGGTAGTGAGCAAGATAGCTTCTAATTTACTCTTGTCCTTGGGCACTGATTTTGATCGCTGAGTGCTGGTTTGAGAGAAAAAGAAATATATAAGGTTTTATTTTGAATATAATCTTCTGATTTCAGGTGTGGAATGAGAACCACTCTCTGTTTATGCACAGATTAAGTTCTTCACATGTTAATGCAATGCTCTGCAAAGAATTAGCCATGAAATACTATAAGCAACCAATTCTATAGCTCTGACGTGCTGTCCCTATAGACTTATTACACATTCTGTGGGTTGGATATTCCTCTCCTAACATGACTAAGTGCTGCAGTAGAATATCAACCTTCAATGTATCATCACCTTTCAACTCCATTTGGACCTATCAAGTTTATGCTGAGGTAGTACAAAACTCTTTTTTTTCCATGAGTCACAAGACCTCTTTCAGTTAAAATATTTTTGTCTGGTGAATGTAATGTTGTCTGTGTGTCCCATTTTTATGGCCTTTACAGAAGAACTAAAAAATTGGATACTTCTTTCTTTCTTTCCAGCTTTGAGGTGAAGGTACCTTCTCTATGTCTTTAACTTCTGTACAAGATGCAGAATTTTGTTCAGAGGTGCGTGGATGTAAGACCTGTCTTGGCGGGCTGTTTGGAAGAACAAACCATGTGATATAACATACAAATCATGTGAACAGTGCAAATTACCAAAACACCCAGTGCAAACAACTAAATAACTATTTAGTGCAATACAACACTTGAAGAAAAAGAGATTGTATGCTATTAAAATGAACATTCTGTTCATTTCCTTAGGCACAGTTTTGGGCATTAAAGATAAGTTCATATTTTGACTTTATTCTCTATTTTGTCCATGGTACAGAGTAAATATTGCGTGAATATCAGTAGGCATTAAAAAAGTCATAATTCAATTCTGTGTACATAAAAAAATTTTATCCAAACACATTTTTAGAAATGATAGTAGAAAGAGAATAAGGCATTCCTCCAGAAGTTTATAATCCTTTATCTTACTTTCAAATCATTTGATGAACAACTGAGAGAGATTTGGGTACTTCTGCCTGGAAGCATTAATGTTCTAACCCTATAAAGGCAAACCCACAAAGTGGAAGCTAATGGAATGCAGCTCTGTGGCACTTTGTGACCTGTAGACACCAGCAAGCTTTGTACTTACACAAAGTCTTAATATTTTTTGTAGGTTGTAAGTTATGGCAGACACACGTACCTATTGCAAAGCTTCTCTTAATGAAAGGAGAGAGAAATGCTCTAAATTCACATGAATTTCAGTGATATATCCATGGGGTTTTTGTCACCAGGGCCATGTTCTTTAGCTACTTTTCTTTGGCATGACTGGCATGGAGGTGGACACCCTAGACTTTTGGTAATGTCACCACTGCTTTTCAGAGAATCTATAGTAAAAACTGGTTGATGTAAGGTGAGAAAGGAATTCTGTAAGAATGCTGTGTTTTAGCCTCAAGGTGAGATAGACTGGCAGAAGAGGAACACGTTTATTGCAACACTTGGAAAGGCACAGAGGTGCCAGCTGTTAGTCAAATGTAGCAAATATAGGCCAGGAAGGTAAGGAAGGGAACTGACAAACAGAAAGACCAAAGAGTGAAAGGCACTTGCCAAACAAAACTGCGAAGTGGCCTGGGCAAGTGTGCTCAGGCAGTATCCTCCAGGGAAAGGACAAGAAGCATCCATATGTTCCTAAGCGGGCTGATATATAGTTGACAGAAGCTTTTCTTTGATGTTTTTGAGGAAATCTGCATGCATATGTAATGCCTGAGTCTTGTTGCACTACGCTGTCTGATTGATATGTTCAGGAGTAGAATTGATCCAGACATAGCCTTACATATTTTGGAGCTGTTTGGGATTTAATTCTCTGATTGTTGTGCCTCCTTGACCATTTTACTGGCTTTGTATACCAGCCAGTCTAGCCCCACTAGAGAGATGAAACATCATCTTCTCTCCCAAGTCTTTTGTCATACTTTCACTGTATAAATAAAATTCATCCTGCACCCCAGGCAGTACATTTAAGTCAGGGAATGCAGACTGCCCCTTAAAAGTAATGGCTGAGTGCAGTGCAAACATGATTCCTGCCATTTCTGGTTTATGATTATCATATCCCTCTTCAGCAGGCTGGGCTGCATGTTTTTGCTTTTCTAAAACTCTGTATGCATTGTGTTAGACGTGAAGTGCATTTCTTAGTTGAATTAATCTGTACTGTACCTTTTGTGTCTCGTTCCTTCTTAATGTTGGTAAGCACCTGAAGCGTACATCCTGCATTCAGCATCCCTGGAAGAGGTTAGAGGTGATTTGGTTTTGTATGTTGTGTGTCCTGTCAAGGTGGCACATGAATATGAATATGAATATGAATATGAATATGAATATGAATATGAATATGAATATGAATATGAATATGAATATGAATATGTATATGTAAGAACCTTTTCTCTCTCCTGACATGGTGGTCCAGGTCCAACCAGTCCCTATCTGTTGGTTAAGATTTGTGCTATACAATGGGTCTTGAAAAAGGAGTGAGGAAGATAATGGGAAAATCTCAATCATTCTCTGAAAGCACCAGTTGTTCTCTACTGACTATAGAGGGACATGAGATTTCTAATGTAGGAGTTTTAGTTAAGTACCATTACTATGTGGGAAGGATTCAAGTCCTGGAGTCCACTAAAACAAAAATGTTTGTATGTGTGTGACCACAAGGCAGTAAAGAAGTACACTGTGTATGTGTTGGTTTGTATGGCAGGTGGGATCTGACATTCCACAAATTTCACATAGCCTCAGGGAGAAAAGGATTGGAGAAGTTGTTGAAGTTACACACTAAGAAAATGTCTCTAATTGTGCTATTTTGGAGCCTATCTGTCCATTTCTGAATCTGTAACATTCACTCATGTTGCAGGCTTTAAGCTCCTCAGTGTTACAAACTATGGAAATTATTCTTCTTCATTATCACAGAATTATATGTAACAGGAGTTTTATTAAAACAAACTGTAAAAATCAAACAAAATCATAGAAACTATCAATTCATCACTGAAATGATGATCCAGAGCAAAGCAACTTCTAACATCACCATCAATGAGTATCACAATTTGATCAAAAGTAAATTCATGCCAGAATGAAAGAAGGTAAAGGTAGATTAGATCTCTTATTTCTATTTACATCTTATTTACAGCTACTGTTAAAATAAGACTTTTACTGTGCCAAGGAGAGAGTCTTTCAGCAAAGCAAAATCCATTTTGTGTATGACCTTTAAAAGTCATCAGTTCCAGATGACCTCCTCACATACAATGTAGTAGCCCTTTTCAGGTGGTAATGAACTGTCTGCTCTAATACTTTCAGGTAAAGCAGCAGTTAAAGTTATAAATGTGGAGAAAATAAGTTCTCAGGCTTATCTCATTGGCTTCATCTTTTAAACACCATCAGACCTGCCCAACAAACTAACTTAATACAGCCCCAGATTGAAGTTATCAAGGCACAAGAGGCAGAATGCCTTGCATCTTTCATTTAAGTAAAATGTATGGCAAAACCTAACTTGTAACTATGTCAAAGTGTGATAAATTCTTTTTACATTTGGCAGTGATGAGAGAATAGATTTTAAATTTTAAAAGTGCTGTACTACACCAAGTTACTTCCTGTCAATATTAATATTAGAGAACAGTAAAATAATCCAATATTTATGTGACTGGAAAGGCACACTTGGTGCAAGATAAAGTATAGTATAATTTCAATTAATGAGACCAGCAGTTTTTAAAGTCCTCTTGAGAATGCCAAAGAAGATATTTTGATATCTATCACTTTGAATAAAATGTTGCTAATGCTGTATGGCTTTATAGACAAAATCTGTTCACTAGTGGAGAAAAACCATTTCTGCAATAGCAGAACGTTAAAATGAAAAGAGAAGGTCTGTGAAAGTATTGTGAGGGGGAAAGCTCATTTTTTAAAAATAAGAGGGTTGGTATAAGGGGCTTACATCATTCACTGTATTCCTGAGGGTTTACAGTTTTTCCAGGCTGTAGGTAGAAGTAGAATTGTTTCAGTTCATTATAATTGTTTTGAGGAGCACTGAGAATAGTCTATAGAACAGCACAGAAGAGTACAAAAAATGTTATAAATTGCTGTTAGTCTAATTCCTTTAAAAATAAGAAATCTCTAGGCATCTAGTTAAAGTTTTCTTAAAAATAGTTTTTCTAAAACCTTACTACATAATTTCTACAATGAATAGTTGTATTCACTTCATGCTATTTTTAAAAGATATTAGGTTTTATCTCATGTGGTTTTTGTTTAAAGAAGTAGTTTAAAATATTAGTTGCACATTTAACTGATAATGTGGTTAACATACATTGATGTTTTCTGTTTAATTCATTTGGGACTTTTCATATCTGTAAACCCAAAATGATAAATCAGCTAATGAAACTGTTTAATACATTTGTGTGGTCCAATTTTTATCTTTTGAGTTGTCATGGTTTGACGCTGGTGCAATGCCAGTGCCCCCAGGAAAATACTTTCTTCTTGGTGTCTGCTGTGAGATGTGACCAGATATAGAGAAAAGCAGGCTCCAGCTTAGGAATAAAAGGGGAAAATAAAGTTATTACCCTACAATATTTAAAAGAAACACACAGAACTCAGGATGAAAACCTTCCAAACATTCCTCCTCCTCCCACTAAATTTCCAACACATCACATTAAGAGAAAACCCTGGATTCTCAATTCAGTTATCACCCTTCCGATCACTAACTCTCAGTCCATTACTACCCTTCAGATAATCAATTCTCAATTCATCAAGGAGAGAGGAGTCCCTCTTGCACCATGGGCTTCCCCAGGAAACACAGTTGAAACTTTGTGTGTTTCCCAGTCACACGTGGCACTGACTGGAGATCATCTGCCAGCGTGACATCTTCCTTCCATGCCCAGTGCTCTCACCACTGTGCATGGACCAAAACTGCTTCTAGGGTTTTCCTTTCAAAGGGTGCTTTGCCCAGTTCCAAAAAGAACACAGTCTCTCACTTTTGGGACACCTGTCTCCCCCAAATTTCACCCCCTGGGGCTGAGGGGTTTCGAGAACAGAGATCCTCTTCTCCTTCACTGAAGATCAAGGGCATTAACCACCCTCCTCACCCATCGTCTCTGTTCACGCACTCCTTCACATCACATCACTGCACTCTCTTGGCTCTGAGCCATCGCCTCCCCCTAAATGCAGTCTCTGTGTCACAGGAAAAATGGTTCTGTCCATGGCTATACAAGAAAAGTCCGGCCAAAGGCCACTCCATCACCTCCTCCCACCTAGGATTCTTCTCTACTTCTCTCAGACATCTTTCACTTGCACAGACTTGCATCACACTTGCCCATTTCCTGCTATTCCATCTCTATCTCTCTCCTCATTCAACTCTAGGAGGATCAGCATTTGTAAGGTTTCTGTCATCCAAGAAAAGGGTTAAAATATCAGGCTCTGCCTGTCCAGAACTCCCACGCTGCCCTGCCGGGCACCTACTTGACGCCCCCCTTCTCCTTCCCTGGCTGGCCGTGCTGCCAGCACATGATATCGAATTCCAAGGTGGCACAAGCTCGCTCTCTCTCTCTCTCTGGGGGGCTGCCCAATGTCTCTCAGCGTTCCTACACCCTTCCATCCTGCAGGGCCTTCTCCTCCCTTCTCTGTCCAAGGCTCAGCCCACCTCACTGCATGGCCTCCCCTCCCCTGTCCAGCTCAGAGCCAGGCAGGGGAGGTTTGAGCTCTTTCACGGTCAGAACCCAAGAGAGCTTCCCCCTGAGAGTTCTCTGCTTCTAACCCCCTGTGTTCTCAGAGGTGTATCCATGTCCTCAGTGGCCACAGCAGGTGCCAATATTCAAATCTGAGCACCTATTGGTTTGACCCTCCACAGCATCCCAAAAACCTCACTTCCTCTCAAACCAGGACACAAGTCAAAAAAGGTTTTGCCGGGTATTTCAGAAAGAGCAGTGAAGAAACTTGCCAAAAGTTGAAGTTTGATAAGAAATCAACTGTTCATATTAAATATCTGAAGAAAAAAAAAAAAGTATGGGTAATGGCTGAAAATTGTATAATAAATCAAATATGCTGGTCCTTGGAAACTAACTTATTTATGTTTGATATTTTCAGTCTCCAGTGGCTATGTCTAATGAAGCTGGGGTGCCTAGAAAAGCTTAATTTCCTGTCTAATCAAAATTCCTTAAATTATCGATTCTTTGCCTATACCTGAAGCAGGAGCCCCTGAGAAAAATAAAAAAACACACAGTACATAGATACAGAAAGTACTGAAAAATTGGTTTGGACAGTTGTTCTTAACTATAATAGTTGTTTTTCCATCAAGAATAATACTGTCTTATTTTTTTGTTCTTTATTTCCCTCTTGCTTTCCCAAAATTTCATATCACAGAATTTTTAAATAGCAAAAAAAAGGTGTGTATAACAGGTGGTGGAGGTTGGAAGGGGTCTCAGGAGGTCAACTCATCCAATTCCCCTGCTCAAGCAGGGTTCCCCAGACCTGGTTGCCCATGGCCTGCCCAGCTTTTGAATATCTCTAATGAATGACTCCACAAAATCCCTGGATAATCTGTGCCAGGTTTTGGTAATCCTCCCAGTAGCAAACTGTTGGAGTTTGAGAGCACCTCCTGTGTTTCATTTTATGTTCTTTGCCTTTTGAACCTCTTGCTGTTTCTGTAACAGCAATTTGAAACCTCTTAATGAGACCTTTTACTTATCAAAAACCCCTAAAAATGTTTATAGAATAGGCTCAAATATTATTTGGTAGAACTTGAATAGAAGAACTGCAAATGTAGCCTCTAGATTCCTCCATTCCTGAATCAAGGATTGTATTGTGTGGTGGTGTTCACAGGGGTCCCAGGAAGAGAGAAGAGACAAGGATCTGACTCCATGTTTCAGAATATATACATTATATATATATAATATATATATATCATTTTATGATATATATATTATATTAAAACTATACTAAAAGAATAGAAGAAAGGATTTCATCAGAAGGCTTGAAAGGAAAGCAGAGCATGGAATGAATAACAAAAGCTTGTAAGTCTCAGAGAATCCGAGCCAGCTGGCTGTGATTGGCCATTAATTAGAAACAACCAACATGGACCAATCAAGGATGCACCCGTTGCAATCCACAGCAGCAAACAATCATTGTTTACATTTTGTTCCTGAGGCCTCTCAGCTTCTCAGGAGAAAAAATCCTAAGGAAAAGATTTTTCATAAAATGTGTCTGTGGCGGTATTGTTTGCTCAATTCTTAGAGTAAAATGGCCACGTCTAAGTCTGTGGAGAAGCTTTATGTGAATTCAGCTGTTAGAGTTCAGTGAAAGTGTGGACTTAAAGTTCCTATCATTAATGTTTTCACTGGCATTGTGTGACAGATAGAGAAAAGACATCCTAATTTATCTCCTGCCCAGAGATCAAGTGTCTCACAATGGCTTCCTGTTGCATTGGGCAGCTGTGTGGGCTTTAGAAAAAAATATATTTAATTGGAAAGTGTTGAGATTTTAGGAGTTCTCTAAAGTTTCAGTGTAACACACATTTCTCTTATTTCAGAATTAGACTGGTTATTTTTCAATTTTTTATTCAAGTCCCATGCCATTATTAGAACTACTGAAAATCCATCTTGGAAAAAAATAAACCCTTCAGGAATGGCAGTAGTCCATATTGTCTTCTAAAGTTAGTGTTAAAACTTTTTTTTCTTCCATTTAATAAAAAGCAAATGAATAATGAAAAAAGTAACTTGGAACATTTATTTTGATTGAAAGCAATTGGGAGCAGAATTGTGTTTATAATTGTGTTTATTGCCAATACATATATATATAAAGATTGAATACAGTGTAGCTACATTATGGTTTTGCTTGAAGAGATTACTGTAATGTCAATGTTTGTAGAAAACAAAGCCAGCAGAAGCCTTCTAGATGGTAAACCTCCTGCTACAGTTACTAACTGCAGATTGTAAACTTTTTCATAAATGTCACCTTTTTGAGATTAAAGTTGATTTGAACTCGGACTTGACTGTCTTGTCTTGTTTTGTCTTGTCACCCTCCCACACTGCTGTTTAATTTTTTCTATTATTTCCATCCTAAAATTATACACTGCTAATTCATACCCATATATTCTGAAGTCTTGTTCTTTATTTTAAACAGCTATTCTCCATTCATGATATATATTCCTAGATGTATTTTTAGAGAGCAATCAGGTCTTCTGGAATTAGTACTTTTAAAATAGATATCACACTAATTGCCTTCCTATTTCATGCAAATCTTACAGACTGGAGGCCCCTCTCAAGCCTGGACTGCTAAGTGAGATTTTCTCTTTTCATTTGCAGGTTGTTCTCTGTTTTCCTGATCCGACACCCTGTACGATCAGCTACTCAAGAGCATATAGGCAGAGGAGATGAAGGTAGGAGTATTCAGAGCTTCCCTGCTGGCAAGGGTTACACAGTTACTTAACTATTACAGCTATAATCCTATTGGTTTATGTTCAGTCCTTCAGGAAAGTGCATGTTTTTCTTTGCCTTTATTTTTCATTGGTATTTGAAGAAATATTTTGTTTATGCAAGCCTTGAGCTAATCTCATTCTCAACACCTGGATTAAAATTGATTAATTTCATAAAAGGCAAGTAAGAATATAATCTTTTTCTGCTACAATTAGCTTCCAAAAGACATAGGAATACAGAATCAGACAAAGAACATCAAACTGAATCCCTAGCTATTTACTAGAATTCCAATGTTGATTAAATTTCATTGACTTCTAAAGCACCCTTTCTCAGTTCTTTGTAAAGGCCATGATGTACTTTTCCCTGTTCCAAGAAAGGAGGGGACAGTTTTATTGGCTTATTAGGTGTATTAGAAATTCCTGCAGTTGATGCTATAATACTAGAGTTGTAAATGGATAATGGCAATCCAGGAACAAGTTCTTTTGCTAGCAAGAGCAGAACTACATGTCAGACTTACAGAGAACAGATGGCAGAACAAGCTCCAAGCCAGACTCCTTCTACTACCGTGCTAACTATTTTACAAATGGGATTAAAGGTACCTCACTGAATCTCAGAAGAGTTTGGAAGATGCTTATATGGGGAATGTTCCCTATTTTCCATGTCTTCCCTGTGAAGCAAATGGGTCATAAGTGTAACTGCATTCTCTGGTCTGGCTTCCTCACCTGCATTAAAAAAAAAAAAAGAGAAAAATAAAAAGTAATCTGTTGTCCTTTGTGAATGAAGTTGAATCTAGTTTAAGGACATTTGAGCTGAAAAGCAGGCAAAATCAAGATGGTGCTGGAAATCACTTTCTCCTGGAGTTCTTGGTTTGGTTTCCTCTCCTTGTTTTCCAGGAGGAAGTGTGAATAATTATTTCAGGTCTCACAAAGGAAGGAACAGAGCACTTATTTGCAAAGGTTCTTGCCCAACAGCATATAGGAACTTAGCTAGTAAGGCATGATATCAAAAGAGAGGAGCTTAAATTAACAAGACTGCTGTGATTGTGTGGTACACAGAGTTGCATTGCATTAAATATTGGGCACAGTTGCTTCTTATCTTCGTGAGAGTACAGTTGCCTATACCCGAGAGGATCTGTGTCCATATCATTTGTCAAACCTCTGCCCACTCTCTCTTTTTTTGTGTTTCTTCTAAACCAAAGGTCAGAAGGACATCTTCATTTTTATGTTTCAAAGTATCAGAAGTATGAAGAAAACTCTGAACTACTGAGTGACTTGAAAAACAGGTCTATGACAGCTCAACAAAATCAGTAAAGACTATGAAATTAAACAGCCTGCATTAAAGTTTAGCATCACTGAACTGCTGACTTGGGCACCAAAGGGTCAATCATCTTTTATTTTCACAGAAGGAGCATCGATAAAGGTTGGTTTTGGATTTGTTTTTCAGAAGAGGAATGTTTGGTTTACTGCCAGCACTAGCAAAACTGCGCAAATAGACAAATTGCGCTGGGATGGTATCTGTAGCCTGTGAGGGGAGAGGCTGCTTGCAACATACGTTTTTATAACGTGCTATAAAAGAGATGTGATTTGCACTTGCTGACACTGAACTCCTTTATCACAGCCAACCAGGTATTACAAACCAAGTCACAGAGTGTGCTTTTGTGTGATGCACAGAATTTATATATACTTCCTCAGGTTTTATCTAATCTGGGAATTTAAATTGATAGAATGTGTGGTTGGAACCACCCATACACTCCATTTACAAACATCTAGGGCTTTCTTTTCATCTTTCTAGTCCCATTGGTCCATTAGATATATTCTCTATGTTAGATTTAGAAATATTGGCTTTTGAGAAAGATATTGTAGTAAATATCATTATCACAATTTTCTCTTTGGGGTTTTCAGTGAAGAAGCTGCTACTTTAGGAGCATTAGTATGAAAGGAGTCTTCTTCTAAATTGTATGCATTTTATCATGTTTTTCTGTTTCCTTCCTGTGCTGATTCTGTAGTGGAGATGGGTAGATGTTTAATTTATTAATGCTTCTATTTGCAGTTCCTTATCACTTGTGGTTTTGATTTATAGCATTGTCTTGATGTAATTCAGGAAGGGATAGCTGCTGTAAAGAGTTTCAGGTGGTTGATTGACTGTGGGCAAAAGCATGTCATGTTCAAAATGTTTCTCTTTGTGATGATTTGAAGAGCCATTTAAATTTTACAAATTATGACCTATGATTTCAATCACCTGGACTGGTGAATAATATAGTATTGACTAAATAGATTTCCTGTGAGATTCTTCTGTTCTACCACTGCATTTAATACACTTTCTCTTTTAATAATGGCATGTTTTGTTGCTTAGTAGTCAGTAATGTATTTTCTGCTAATGCTAATAGATTTTTTCATGGATATGCAACTATGCTTTACTCTACAGATTGGGTCAAACCAACCTATATAGGAATATAGGAATGTAGGAATATATAGGAATATAGGAATTCCTACATGAGACGGTTGGATATATTTTTCTCTCAAGAAATCACCTATCTGTGAAAATAATATAGTCAGTGTACGTTTTTACTATTATTATTATTGTTATTATTATTAAAAAAAAACAACTGACACGTGTGAAAAACAAAAATTGAAGGTGAACACAGAGGCAGGACTTTCGACTTCTGGGCCAGAAAATTGTAGCATGAAAGGTCACAAGAAAGGTTGATTCAAGGCTTATGCAAAGGAAAAATAAGGGGAATTTTTTTTTTTTTAAGTCACCAGTATTTCATGGGAACAACATAGGGAGAATAAAATTTATTTACTTTTTGTTGATTTCTTCTGGTTGAGGTCTTAATTCCCATGGACTCTTTGAGTAATTTAAGCTTTCTAGCGTCCATTGCTCCACAGAAATAAATTACAACCTTTTGCTGTCTAAAGAGAGAAGGAGTTGTCTGTGTGTCTTACGATTCTGTGCTTCCTATTTGCAGGTGTGTTCATTGTGATAATAACCTCCATACCTGTCTTCTGACCATTTCCATTCAGAACAGGGGATCTCCTACCCATTCAGTAATAGCAGTTCTGTGTTGGTTTTGCATGGCCTGGCTCTTGGTAATGGGGGGGCACAGAAGGGGCTTCTGTGAGAAGCTTCCACCATGTCCAGCATGGTCATGGCTCTGAAGATGGATGGCTCTGAAGATGGACATGCTGCTGGCCAAAGCTGGGCCAATTAGATGTTGGTAATACCTCTGTGATGACGCAGTTAAGAAGTAAATCACAACAAAGTTGGTGGCTCAGTTTTAATTCTTGACAGAGTAGGACTGAGAACATGTGAGCAGAACAACTCTGCAGACACCAAGGTCAGTGCAGCCAGAGGGGGAGGAGACGGTCCAAGCTCCAGAGCCAAGATTCCTCTGCAGGCTGTGGTGAGACCATGGTGATGCAGCTGTGCCCTGCAGGCCATGGGATCCACAGGGAATGCAGAGATCCACCCACAGCCCGTGGGTATCCACAGGGGATGCAGAGATCCACCCACAGCCCATGGGTATCCACAGGGGATGCAGAGATCCACCCACAGCCCATGGGGATCCACAGGGAATGCAGAGATCCACCCGCAGCCCGTGGGGATCCACAGGGAATGCAGAGATCCACCCTCAGCCCGTGGGGTAGATGCCCAAGCTGGGGAGGATGCCTGGAGGAGGCTGTGATCCAGAGGCAGACCCAGTAGAGGTAGGAGGCCCTTGGTTCCAGGCTGGAGCAGCCTGTCCTGGGAGGACTGCACCCCATGGAAGAGTGACCCACGCTGCAGCAGTTTTGGGAGGGCTGTGTGCTTACGGTAGGGACTGACTTTGCAGCTGTTTTAGGAGGACTGCTGCTCATGAGATGGAGCCACATCAGAGAAGTTTGCGGAGAGCTGTCTCTCGTGGGAGGGACCCCAAGAGTGCAGCTCCAGTTATGGTGTCCTGTCTCTTTCAGCACATCAAAATATCCTCTGACAGACATTTGTCATTCTGGGATGAAGTGGGAGACACCTGAGGCTGTATGGTCATTCTGGTCTGTTATTCACTGCTCCTCATGTGATTGTAGTCTCCTTTTTAGGGTCTGTCAAAGAGTACCAAGTAGACCCAAGAAATGAGGGGTGGAGGGCTGATGGAGAAGGAAATGCAATAAAAACTGTGCATTAGCTGGTCATAATCTTGGGGATGGGGAGTGGTGACTGCTTTAAATGGAAATTCACCGATTCTTAGAACTGGTATTTCATGATTTATCCATAAGTGTGGTTTGAGGACCAAAATTTTTATTGATTACTTGCAAGCCATACCCATGGAAACCAAGGTAATTTTAACAGTAAGTTCAGTGGGTCCAGAATCAACTTTTAAGTGAATAAATAATTTTACTTTCAAACAAAGTCTCAACACTGAAAATATTCTAATGTCAAAGACTTGTATTCCTATATGCCATTAATATTCATTAAGAACTGAAAGAAACACGTATTATGTTCCACTGGGATATGGCTTCTACTTTTTTTGTTCATACTGAAGTTTCTTTTAATACATTCTGAAAAGTCTTTGGTAACCTTTATGCTCTTCAGTTGTATGCAAGCTTTTACACTTCTTCCTCCACAGAAATCACTGTCTGCTTCTGAATGTATTTCTGTTGTTTTCTGTCATATTGCAGACCTCCTTTGTAACTTGTTGAGAGTGAGTGAATCTTCTGTTCATCTTGAATGAAAGCTGTTACAGAAAATTGGACACATTCACCAGGGTAATTGCATCTATTTTGCAGTTCAGCTTTCAGTGGTTTTGTTGCAGTGAGAGAATTGAGATGTGGTGACACTGTTAGGCTTTTTGACACAAAGCTGGGTGAGACTCAAGTTATGATGCCTTCAATTAATTTCTCATTCTGTGGAAAAGAGAACACCTGCAGAAAATATACTATTATCTAGACTCATTGTCTTTTGGTTCTATTTTCTGTGTTAGAATGTTGCCTGCGATTATGGTGTACTTATATTTGCTTTGAGTAGTTGTAAATGATCCCCATGTGGGAATATTATTATATACTAAGAAATACCATCTTGACAAATATCATTAAGATACTCAGTAAATGTGGCGCTCAAGATAATTTATAGATTGTTAAGTGGTTTTATTACAGGGCAATACCTAGAAATTATGGGCTGAATTTCTGATTTTCTGGATTTTTATTAAATCAGTTTTTGAAAATATTAGTTCCAAAGTCTCTTGACTGATATCAGTTTGTCAAATGATTCTGTAACAAACAGATGAGTGCACAAATCATTAAGAAACCCCATTTTTATTCTCTATTCTCATGGACTGAAAAAAAGGATGCTACCATATTTCTGTGAAGATTTAAAGAAAAAAAGGTATTTATGGTATTTACACTGTCAGAAACAGATATGCTTTTCAAATTACTCTGATAGTGGCAAGTTATGTTTTGTAGGTGGAAAATTAGTTATTGAAAAATTTAGATCTTCAAATGTAAAGCAGAAGTGAAATCTTAAGTAAAGATCACATTTTCTACAATATTTTCTCAAGTCAATTACATGAGTTTTCAAGCAAATGGAGAGCATGAAATTTCAGAAACAAATAAAAATGTATCATTTTTGACACAGAGCTCCAGCTCAGGTTTTGACTTGTATCTTTTAAATGATTGCTTAAAGAAGTCATGTGAAGGACTTAATGGAGATCTCAGAGTAGCAGTGGTACTCTAAAGTTCTAAAATATCAGAAGGAGAAAAATATCTACCTACTCACAGCCAAGTATTTATTGTGGCAGTAAGAGAAATTTACATCAAACTGTTTGGAATTCAATCAAGATGTTGACATTAATACAGTATAGACCTTTTAGTACTGAAAAAAGCAATGTTCAGTGACAAATAGCCCTTTAATCCACAAGCTGTTCAGAACTAGTGATAACACAGAAAGCAATTGCAAGCCCTCACTGCCAAACTTCAGTCTTAGTCTCCTCCTGGCCCAATTAGTCTTTTACTGTGAATTACATGATAACAACTTTGTCAGAGGATAATGAGAGCTCACAGCTCATTGACTACAGCACATTTTCAGGAGATGAGAGATGTGTCTCGTTCTTCCTCAAGCTGCAGAGAAGGCTCCACAGTGTGTTAAGAAGCAGCTGTATCACACAAAAGACAGATCCAAAAGCATCCAAATGCAGGAACAGGTCCAGGCTGTGAATCCCTAACACAGAAATAAGACCACTCTAAGGGAGAGGAGAACTTCAGACATGCCTCTGTCTTTGTAAGTGTCTAGGTATTAGGAGGATTGCTGAGACTTGCCTAATTTTTTACTCACTGAATAAAGAGCCAAAATGACTAAGTAGGGAGCTAAAGGATTTAATTCCCAGTCAGATGCTTAAAACTGAGGTATGACAGAACAGAAATTCCTTGTGAATTGAGGCCTGAGACTTTTCTTGCTTCATTCACAAAATTCCTAAGAACTGCTTATTCTTAGAGATTTCTATAAAAAATAAGAATATTAATGCACAATGTTACAACTTAAGACCATCAATTTTTGTGAAAGAAAATACGCATGAAAATATATTTGGACACTTATAAATTTTACATCCTAAAATACTTTATATATCTGGGATAATTCTGTAAAACGACTTGCCATTATTTTGCTGAGGGAAAAAAAAATCCTTCAGAACATGAAACATGTCACATATAATAAGATTTAGCAGTGATTAGGATAGGCCTGATGGCTGAGGTCTAAAAGGAACATGAATGTCCTTCCCTCCCAAAGGATGGGTTTGGAGCTCAGTATGAACTCCACTGACATTTCATGGAGAGAATGAGAGGTAAATTAAGAGATTCCAGTGAGCAATTATGGAACATGTTTATTTTATAGGTATTAGGGATCTTTTAGGACTTAGGGTTATTTTTTGGTACACATTTCTGTTTAAAGAGCGAAGTGTGCTGAAAGGGTGGTGAAAGGTTGATACTTCAAAATGTACTATCACAAATGAAGGACTGAGTATGCTAGTTGTGTTTAAATGTTCTGGAAGTTCCTGGCCACTCTGTCTTAGCAGCTTGCAACCCCAGCATACTAAAACCATGTCCTTAAGAAAGGGAAAAGTAATAGGCCTTCTTGGCCGCCTCCCCTCCTGCCCAAGGAGGCAGGAGACCCATTCTGGCTCTGCCCAGGACCCCCTGTTCCAGCTGTTACTGGTCATGCCAATGCCCAGCTGTGTTCCCTCACCTCATGGCTGGATTTTCTGGATCTCACTGGACTTTCTATAAAATGACATCTGTGTATAAGAGTGGTAGTTCTCGTTGCCTTTTAAAGATTTCAGCAGAGAGTGAAGGATAACTTATTTATTAAGCAAACATTTTAAAAAAATTGTTAAACCAATTTATATACATAGAAAATTGTGAAACGACACAACACAGTTATGCAGCTTGTGCACTTTTTTTAACAACATGTAAACTTTTGTTAATATGTCTTCTGATTGCTGGAATGTAGTTTTGTCCTCTGTTATATGGTGCCTTCATCACATGAAAAAAACTTAATCGGGAAGGGAGCAACACCAAGGTTTTCTGGCTATGCAGGAGAATGTCCATGAATCTCATTTTTTGTCTCCTAGGAATGACTGCAGTCATCTGAAGTAAAGAAATTTTGGGGGTAACAGAGTGCCAGTGTAGGTCAAAAAAGTAGGACATGGAATTTTTGAAGCTATTAAACTGTTGCTATGGGGAGCTTGACATTGTGATTTACAGGAAATTTCAACGTAAATTAAAAGAAGATTAGCTTTGTATAAGATATCTGCATTATAGTGTGAAAATGTACAGAGTAATTCTGTGTATATGTCAGTGTTGTATGACTGAAGCACAGAGCTTGGCACACTGTTCATAGGCGTGTGGGGCTGTTTGAAGAGAGCTATGGGAACCCTAATGAAAATTCAGTTCCTCCACACACTGCTTTAGGAGATCTGGGACTTCCATGGAAGATACATGGATTATTTTGAGACTTGCATTGAAGAGGCTCTTTAGGGACTGCTTATAGACAGGAAACCTCTTGTGTATGTGCTATTGCCTGGCAGTGAGGAGCTTGTATGAAACTTGGGGGTGCTTTTTTTACAGTGGACATTGACACCACTGCTCCTTGGTTTGTTTTCTAGTTTGTATTCTTGTTTCTGAAGAGAACCTGTTTATCTGGTGGTTTTTGCCATATTTCTAAAATCACTTTATCAAGCTCTGTCCTGTTCTGTGGTACTTGGGCCTCCCTGTCACAGTTAATTTGGTATTTTCCTGTTACTGCAGGATGTCTAGCAGAGCCAAATGAGTGGGTTGGTTTGTTGTGCTTTCTATCAGAGCCATCTGGGGACTTGCTGAAAAGGGAACTGTTGTGTTAGAGGAGTTATTGACTGTATTCATGTTCTTGTGTGGGTATGTGCCTCTCCAAGTGTCAGAGCATTGTTTCCTTTCCACTGGAGATATTACCTGCTTTGATTGCTAAGAAAATACCTACTTATCTTGTATAGCAGCAATTTTGCCTCAAAGATGCGTGCAACACTTCTTCAGAAAGAATATCCTTCAATTAAAAAAAAAAAAAGTTAAAAAAAATACTTACAGAGATTTTTTCCAAGATGTTCACAATGTAGTTTCTATTAATTCTGAGTTGTCCAAACTACTCAACATACAGCTGTTGCAAATTAACTTCCTTGTTAAGACAAAATGTTATGTGAAGCATTGAAGTAAATTGCAAATGGATCAGATTAGGATCTTTTGCTATCAAGAAAAATAAAATATAATATCAGAAATTACATGAGAGCCTGCTTTTCTGTTGCTGTTTTGAGAAAGATACAAAGAAGATAGATTATAGTAGAATCTGAGTTCTTAAGTGTACTTTGCATATATAACTTGTTTTCTTTGCTTTTCAGTACTATTGATAAATGTGATTAGGCTTTTAGGGTTTTTGTGAAGAAGCAAAAGGTGCTTTGTTGAGAATATGGTATTTAACCACTAGAATGGCTAGCTCCAAAAAGGAGAAATAGGGGCTCATTTTTTATTATTCTTTGCACAGTGGAGAGCTAGTCTAAACACTTGTATTGATTTGCTTTTGTTTACAGTTACACATTTCAGATGTATTCTTTGGCTGTTCTCTCAGCTGACATGTTTTAAAAACGCTGTCAATAAACTGCTCTGGGAAATTCTACCTAATTTATTAAGAGCATCATAGTGCAGCAGTATTCAAAATCTGCTTTTATTGTGAAGGCATAGGTGTCCTGAAGAGGCTGTGGAGTCCTTCCTCCTTGGGGACAGTCAAAAGCCCTGTGGATGTGGTCCTCAACAACTGGTTCTGTGTGGCCCTGCTTGAGCAGGGAGCTTGGGCCAAGTGATCCCCACACATCCCTTCCAACCTCAGCCACTTTGTAATTCCATGATTCCATTCAGGCATCCCATCGTTGTTCTTGGCTTGATTTAGACAAGCCAATCAGCTATGCAGCCCCCCAAACCAGGAAAAAATTATTAAGTGTAAACTATTTGGGAGCGAGTGATAAGATCTAAGTGTCTAAGGAAAAATTAGGAGTTTATATCCTTAAGTGATTGGACTTGCATTGGCAGATTTCTCTCTTAAGTGGGACAGTAGACTGACTGATAGAACAATATGCCCCAAGACAGCATCTTGTCTCTTGCAGACATTTGATAACAAGGTTCTCAGAAGTTAAACCCAGATTTTAAATTTATTTTTGGAATAGACATGAATGAAAGGAAATGAATGAATGAAATGAAGATATGTATTGTACCTGGAGAAAGGACTCTCTACTTAAGTCTATTTTCTGATTGTCAGGTCTAATAAAAGATATTACATCTCTTGCCTCCTGTGTAGTTCAGTAGGTTTCTTAGATCTCAACATAGTTTCATAGCATTTCCTGTCATTTCCTGAAAATATCCTGAAGATATTTTCAGCTTTACAGATAGCCTACATTTCCTTGACCTACAACTGAGCTGTTCATTATCCTTTTGGAATCTCTGCTGGTCAGAGTGACCCCGAGATACGTACGAGTCTCTTTTCCCAGCCCGGCAGTCGAAGAAGGAGTCAGGATTCCTTGGCTGTAGTTTTTAAGGTTGTTTATTATTTCTTATCTATAGCCTTCTTTCTCTGTCCTGCTGAGGTCTGTTCAGCAGGTCAGGCAGAGGCACACTGACCACCCTCAGAAGTGGTGTTATCTTTTATACTAAAAACTACGTGTACTTTATTTACAGTTATTTTCCAATACCTATCACCTGTGTTAGACAGTGAGTTCCTACCTCAAGCCAATTCCAAAAGTGCCACCATCACCCAGAACATGGAGACTAGGAAGAAGAAGGACAAAACACGCCCAAATTCCTCCATCTTAGGGCCCCAAGCCCCCATTCTAAAAACCCCAAAATTCTACTTTTCACCCTGTGATAAACTAACTATTATTCTACTTAAACTCTCTTGACTTGTAATTCTTCATATAAAGGTGGCAATTTGCTCTGTGGGTCAAAATCAAAGTCACAGGTGTCTTGGGCTCTGTGCAAAAGTCTCTGAGACCCCTGGCAGGGCCTTGAGCCATCCAGGACAGCCAGAGAGATGTCCTGGCTTCTGACACTATCCAAACTGGTCCAAGTTTACTGTGCTGCAAAGAGCTTCCAATCAGTATTGATTACATATTTATGAAGACAAAAGTTCTTTAAAAAGAAATATATTCAGCAATGTTTTGCATGATCACCATCCATTTTGTCACAAAATTAGTATGCCACCTTACAGTGTAGCTGCATGTGTTATGGTTTCATTATTTTAGTTGTCTAATAATCAGACTGGATAACAATAGAAATAGCAGTGCTTCAGTTTTTCTTGTTGATCTTGTTTTTCAGCCGTGTGTTGTTGAACAATGAAATAATTTATCAGTAAAGAACAATTGCTCCTTTTTCAACATCCTTGTCTAGCCTCTGTTTCTGTAGTATAAATCTTGTAAGACTGCATGTAGTGGGCAGTTGCTGTATTTGTTTCATGTTTGTTATGCTGTGGAATGAAAACTAATCACAGGTAGAGCTTTGTACCTGGATATTTCAAGATTACCTCACAACTATTTTAATTGCCAATGTTCAGGTCACATATATCTTAAAATTTTTTATAGTACTTTGTTTCTTTGTCTTGTAATTCCTATCAGAGCAGAAAATACAAGATCTTTGAAATTAAACATGCTATCATCTTCATAAACTTAGCAATTAATAAATTCTTCAGATGTTTAATTAAAATTAGCCCCCCAAAAACCCAAACAATAACAAACAAAAACCTAGCCAGCCATACAAACAAAGAAACAAACAAACAACCCTCCTAGAAGAGTGCAGTGCAAGAACAAGTATTAGAGTAAAATCTGAAATGTTTTCATTGAATTACTGTTTTTCTTTTTTTTCCCCAGGAAAGAGAACTTTCCCAAAAACTATGTTTTCACATTTTCTGCAAGGAATTTTTTATTTTGATGTATGTTCGGGTTAAATGGTAAAAAACTTGGAAGATATGTACACCTTTTTTAGGCTTTCTTTGGATCATATCTAGGTGGAAGGTTTGTAGTGCAGTCTGCTTCTCAGGGCAGGGTGAGCTGTGAGATTAGACCAGGCTGCTCAGGGCTTTATCTGGCTTGATCCTGTGAATTTCCAAGGCTGGAGGCTGCACAGCCTTTCTGGGCAACTTGCTTCACTGCATGGCTATCCTTGAGGTGGAAAAGATTTTCCTACATTCAGTCTGAATCTCTAATTTTAATTTGTGTCTCTCCCTTGTCCTGCCACCATACATGACAGAAGAGTCTGGCTTCATCTTGTTAAACTCCTCATAGGTGTTTGGAAGCGGATTTTAGATATTCTCTTCAACCTTTTCCAGAAAATGAGAATTTAGTAGATATTTTTAATAAAGACTCATTATGACTTTATTGCTTATATTTTACTATTATTACTTTTACTTCCATAAATGTGTGCTGATAATATAATTTCACTGCATTTTTAGACTAATAATAATAGGAATATAAAGTTAAAATTACTAAATCTTCCATTTTCCCTAGATTAGTTTATTTAATACTTTTTCTTCTCTCTGCTATGTAAGGCACAAACCCAAAAATTGCCTCCAGGTAATTTCTGTTTAAAAATTGACGCAGCTACAAAAGGGCACCACACCTTTGGCCAGGCAGCAAAATTTGTCCTTTCATTAGAAAACCAGATCTTGGTTGACTTGCTAACCACATTGCAGCTTTACTGTCTCAAAACACTAATGAGCAGCTGGTGTATTCTTCAATAAACACAGTGTCCTGTTGGAGTTATTCCTTGTCTAAAGCCAGTCCAAAGCAATTTATCTATCAAGAATGAAGAGGCAGCTTGCCTGCAACAGCTGAAGCTGACTGCAACAGGTGAGTTTGAGAGGCAGAGAGTCACGGTCTGTGGCTGGAGTCAGAAGGTGTGGGATAAAGCAGAGGCTGTGGGACACAGCCATGCAATTAGCAGATGAATAAAAAGTTGCTTCAACCAGCCTTGCTTTCCTGAATGTGCTGGAGAGCTCCCTGTGGGACACTGAGTTGGTGCTCTCCCTGTTTCTAGAAGAGGAAAACACATAAATTGTTTTTAATTAAATGCCACTAAAAGACAGAGACCCTCCAGAACTTATGTTATAATCATAGAAAAGAATTAGGAGGGAAAAAGTATGGGATTTCAAAACATGAACTCTTGCATCTTTTTAAAGGTAAGTTGTAGTCTTCTTATACCCATCTGTTTGAAGACATGATTTTTAGCTCCTATTTTTCATTGCATCTCATTTCTGTTCAAATTATCATAATGTATGAAATAATCAGCAGTGTACAATCACTGCAGAAAACTTTTGCTATATCTGGAAATGGGTCAGGTTATGTTTCTGCATTGCCATGTGGATAGCACACTATGATCACACACTATGTAACATTTAGAATTGTGTTATACTGACAGGCAATGCAGGTTTCATTCCCTTTTTCATTCCCTTCCCATAATTATCCTTTTTGTCAGTTTTCTTTTCTTGAATTGTGTGGGACAAGGAAAATTTCTGTAGCCAGAAAAGGTCCAGATTTTTACTGGAACCAGTCATACTCTGGGAAATGAAAACTATACCAATTACATATAATATTTGTTATAGTTCTGAATATAAAGGCTACCAAAAAACTTATGCCTAATGCTCCTGCCTTACCAAAGTTATTTCTGTACTTGTAGATGAAACTGCATTGGTAATGGAGATTACAAGTAGGAATAACAATTTTAAAATTAAGCAGTAAAATTATGATGGATGCTGCTTCAACTTCTTTTTCTTTTTTCCCTCATTAAGTGTAATTCAAATGTGAGAAAAACCTAGCATATATGACTGTGGAACAGAAACAAATTCTGCGTGCAGGCTATGATATGTAACAGAAAAATGTTTGTGGGCAGCTACAACCAGAAAAAATATTCCTCCATCAACCTAATGTCATATTAACCTTACAGAAAGGACTGCCCTGAGGAAAGTGAAGAATGTTGATTGGTGAGTGGCTCTCTTGATGTTCCATTTTCCTTTGTGACACACTGACTGAGCACACTATTCTGATTCAGATGTTAATTTATGGAAATAGATAATACAATGTATCTGATTGCTTAATTATGCATCCTGGGGATTCATTCAGAACCCTTATAATACATCTTGATGACCTTTCAAAGGCAGAACTGGCAATTTGCAACTTTTATTGGGGTTTAATCAACTGGACAATACTTCTCACATCTTTTTCTGATGAGGGAACTGACCCCTGTCGCTGGCACCTTTGTCAGGTACTATAATCACTGATCTCTAATGCAAAAAGAAGTCATTCTTGTGTAGCATCAATGAATCCAAGAGCAAACAGAGTTAGCCCACAGTGCTGTTTAATGCCTAAAAGAGGCTTTGAAGGTTTGGTATTGAGGGGCTTGCAGTGTGCTGGCAAAAATGTGGTGTGAAGGCCAAATGACATGTGCAGTGAATACAGGAAGCTGTGCATTGCACAGTGTGATAAATGGCATGGAGAATGTGGATTTGTATTTCCCACTTTGACTGTTTCATTATAAAAAACAAGGTGTTTCTACTGGAAGTAAAAGAATTTATTGAAAATTGAAGAAAGGGCTCTCTACTGCATTGACTTCAATTAACATGCATAATTGATTGCCAAGAGTTGTGAATGAAGAAAAAATATGACAGACTAAAAATCCAAGCAATGTTCCATATGTATAATATGAACTTCTTGAATTGTAATGGTAAATATGGAGCTGTTAGAAAGTGTATGACTCCTTATGTCATTCTCTGGGATATGACAGCAAGTCTCTATACTGGAATCTGGGAGCAACCCTCCCTTGTGTTTAGTTAACTACCAACTGCAGAGTTTTTTCATTTCTTTCAGAAAACCTGAGCCTCTCTATTAGTTTCAGTCTGTATGTCTTGATGGTGTGCATCATCAGGGGATTCTTAGCTAATTATGACTGACTTGTCAATTAATCATAGTAAGAAAGGTGACACTCTTGGCTGCCACTCCAAAACAGCAAAATAAATAACCCATGCAGAAATTACACATCCTGCTTCTCTTCTGTATTTTGGAACACTGAAGCAAATCAGTGCTCTCAAAATCCAAACATCTTTTACAGTTTCAATATTCCATTATGCTACCACGAGAGCCTGAAGAATGTAATATGTCATAGCAATAAGTAAAGATGAATATAAGAAGGGAAATAACTTCTGTTGGCCAATAGAGAGACTTACAATACTAATATTCTGGTAGTATTTCAGTGTTTATATAACTCACTGCCAAGAATTAAAACTTCTACAAATGGTCTTTCCTCTTTTTTTTTGATTTTCTTTTTCCTGGCATGGTAAAGCAATTTATAGTTTCCGATTTTTTCTTTAAGCAGAGATGTTAAGGAAAAAAAAAATCACATTGTCACAGCTGAAATTCTAGGAGAGGTAATATTCCACCAAATAAGTTGGACTTATAGGAAGGGAAGAAAAGCTTTTGATGGCATGGTGTTGATAGGCCAGTACATGGCAGTCTGTTTCTGCAGAGAGTTGGCATAAAATGCATTTAAATACTCCCAAAAAAATGTTTGGCTGCAGATAGTACTTTAAATTCTTGCCACCTTTTACATATGCTGTACAATGGACATGCTGCTCTATCATGTATTGAGTGTGTCTGAGAGTTACTGGGCTGGGAAAAATGTAATCTTTGCAATAGTGGATAGACAGGACAGCAAGACAGGGTTTTCTTTTTAAATCGCTTCAATTCACTTCTTTGATATTCTGTTGAGAGTAGCTCTGGGTTTATATTTAAAAGGCTTTATTGGCTACTAGATTTTATGAAATGTAAGGCAATTTTACTGTAAATTACATGATGAAAAGTAAGTAAATGAGAAAATATGCATTTTTCTTTCTTTGGTTTTAATTACCTTTTGTGGACTGTCTTCTCAAATGGAACTGGTAGTGGATAACTGTATGAAGGAAGATCTACATATCCTAGATTTTGTTAAAAAAGACAGTTCACAATTGATTAAAGTTTAAAATGAAAAAGTATGTTTTCTTAATTAGTGATCTAATCTAAATGATGAAGACACCAGCAGAGCATGCAAATGCACTTAGTCACAAAATATGCAAAATGTAAATACAGTCACAGACTGTAGTGGGGTGGAAGAGTGAGACTAGACACTGTTTCCCCTCAAAGAAGAGAGATTGAAAGCACCCACTGTCTCAAACGTGTCTGGGATGGCTTTGTACTGATTAGTCTGAGGCTAATCTGCTGCACCCAGCAGCTGAATAGTCAGGGTAAGATTTTGACCTAATTTATCAGTTACCTCTACAATTGTTTATTTTCAAGTTTGAAAGATTTTTATAGCACACCAGCTGTCTGAATAATAGGGAACCATCAAGTCTCATGTTTACAAACACAGTTTTCTGAAATATTTTGCATGACAGGTTTCAGATTGTGGCAATTACACTGGGCCAGAGAAAAGAACATCAAGTAATGCCAGTGCTTGTAATGAAGAATGCTCTGACCTGATGGAAGCACCTTGATTGAACATGCCATGTTGTATTTCTTATGAGAGAGAAACAGAGAAAAATAAAAAAAAAGCCTATGAAATGTTGTCTCTTACCACAATTTTGAGCCCAAACCTCATGCTAGCTGTTTCTGAATAGTGTTTTGTTTTAAATAAACCATGGCAGGCATGGAGATGGTTACCTGAGGGGTGGCAGGTAGTCACTCTCTGTGCTTAGGCTGCCCCATGCCAGAAGTGGTACATGGGTCCCTCCTGTTCTGGGCCTTTTGCTGCTGTTCCTGACTTCTCATAGAGCAGAGATTCACTGCTGGGCTGGGCATTCACTGCTAATGACAGTGCCTAAAGTTTCTCCTGTCTTTGTAACACTTCCTTTCATCTGGTTTCCATTTACCAGGTTCACTGGGGGGACTGGTGGCAAGATCCAATATATATGCCTCAAATATTTCCAGTCTCACTTTCTCATGCAAAAAACGTTCTGATTGGTAATTATTTTTCTTTATTGAAGGACAAAGCCTTTCTATCCAGCACCCAGATCTTCTCTTAACAATCTGTAGTTAATTTTAGACATTGATTTAATCTCCAATCTCCAGCTCTCATAACTGCTTCTTTTCAGTGACATTATGAAAGTTTACGTTAAAAAAAAAAGAGCAGATGTTTTGTGTATCTTTGCTTTCAGCTTCTTGTGTCTAAAATGTCACTTCCTATTGAGCTCTGCCTTTCATCTTACGCATTTCTGTTGAGACAGATAAATTCCTAGGGTAACTGGTTCTTTTGTTTTCTTCTTCACATATGGTTTTCTTGGAGCAGCTGATTCTGAACAGAGCCTGCTCCACAGTTTTTATGTTGTGGCAGTGGTACTATCCCACTTATGGCAACCCCAAACAACAGTTAAGAATTTATTTTACCCACCTGAGGTGGTGTTGTGGATCGCTGCAAAGTACTTCACATTTCTATGAAAGGCCCTAAGCAAACAGACATATTTAGATGGAACTTTTAAGAGTACTGTTTAGACTTTTTTGTGCTTCTATTGTTGCCATTTTAGTATTCCAGTGGTGTTCCAATTCAAGATTTTCCTTTTGCAGAATTTTCATTTGCAAGCTGCCATATTTCTCTGCTTATCCCTTTGGTTTTCCATATCTCTGTGGATATGCAGCCATAAGTGCTGCAGCTGAACTTAAGTCATTGCTTCTTGCTCTACACTGTTCTTCATACCAGCCTTCACTGCTTTTAACAGTGCCTTAAATCTGCTCTTTTAGTTTGCTCTAGATTTTGCATGAGGAGTTGCATAGTAATGAGATTGCTGTGGCTTCTACTGATGTGTATTTCTTAGTAAGTACTTACATTTTAGGCAAGTGATCTGAGTCTTGCATTAATAGAGAGACGCCTTTTTCGCTGTTCTGTCTTTTAGTAGGAGGCTTCAGGGCAGCTCACCATGTAGCAAACAGTGTTTGCTAACCACCATTAATGATAATGATGATTCCCTTTAAAATATCTGATACTGAAAGGACATTTATTCTTTAAAAAAATGTTCTGCACGAAGTATGCAATGATCTACACTTTACACACCTGCTGCTGATACAAACTTATTTAAATGAGTACATCTGCTGTATGTACAAATTATCTCATGCTTTATTAGTTGTATACCAAATCATTGACTTTGTAGATTGTTTGGGGTATTATGTCAAGGCCAAAGGAACAGTAGAATTGAGCTGTTTCTTCTGTTTCTTCTGCAGATGACATGCCCTAAGACAGAGATTGCTAAATTGAAATATAGATCTTCAAACTTCACCTCAGATTTTTCTATTAGAAAACATAGAAGATGGTTTTGGCCAAATAAACTCTCCTAACTCAGTGCACTGATAGGTCAGATCTGTTGCAGGATTTGCTTAGATCATAAGTGATTCGTAAGTAAGTGGTACCTGAAACAGGAAAGTGATGAAAGCTGAAATGTGCTGGCAATTCCTAACTTCGTGTTGAAAATCATATTGCTAGTTACCTAATCTTGGCCCCACTCTGATGCCTTATTTTGTGTGATTAAACAAAGTGAGTATGAAGAAGTAGAGGTCAATGGCAGGACAACAAACAAACCAAAATCATTATGTTTTCAGCTTGGTTATTATATAAGACAACTAATTTTATTTTCCTATCAGAGAAATGAGTGACTGTTCTACTGCCAAAAAAAGGAGGGGAATTTTTACTAGTTTCTTCTCTAGAATACAGTTAAGAACTACCCTATATAATCAAATCACATAGTATATATTTTTCTTTTTTTTTTCTTTTTTTTTTTCTGTTACTAATTGAGTTATATTAAGCATAGCATTGGATGAACTTTCTTGCAAAGAAGATTTATACTTTTCTTCAGGCAATGTTTCATTCTCCTCTCATGTGCACTTGAAAGCCTGTCATCTGAAATCATTCTGTGCTTCAGGTTCTAGGAATCAGATGAAAGTGGAGAATGCTTTCATACCCCATAGATTTTAATCCTGCACTATTCTGACTCAGTTATTTTAAATGAAGAAGTTCTACAATTTCACTCTTAGAGATGTTGCATAAAATTTTTATAAAGGAGAAAAAAATTATTTTTCTATTTTTTTTTCTTTTCTTTTTGTGAACAAGGTAAGTGGTTGTCTTTGCAGAATGAATGTTTCCAGGAGATGAAATCTCTGTGCAGTGAACTTCAAAGCAATGCTGACTGTATTTATTTATGTCTGTAAGAACAGTCATCTTCACAAATATCCCACCATGTAGCATCATTAAATTGATAGCTTCTACTAAAAAGTAGCCAGCTGAATGCCACTGTAGGAGACTGTAAAAAACAGAATGTGTTTTCATAATTATCTAGAAAACATGGAGAAAGGAGCTCACACAGTCACTGTGCCACACTGCTGGACTGTCACTGGTTGCTCAGTGTAACAAATGGAGCTGATTGCTCTGCACAGCAGTGGATAACCAAAGCTCTGCATTTCATTACTTACTGCAATACTGGAAGGAAGCTCAGTAACATGGAATCATATTTGCCAACACCAACTGCAGGTATCCTTACTACTTCCTTTGTGTCTCCAAACTTCAGATTTTTATGTACTTCTTTAATTTTAGTTCTGGATTAACTTGGATGCCTTTTTTACACATATCATATTCTGCTGGAAAGTTTTTGGCATATGGAATTTCAGTAGCAATGTGAAGGTCAGCACAATAAGGAACTCGTGAAGAAATAAATGCCAAGTTGTAAAAAATATTAATAAGGAAAAATGCTGGGTAGTAAGCATAAAAATCCTCCTGAGTTTAAGAATTGTCCCATCAAGTAAGAAAAACCCTATACGACAATAAGACAGTGTAGAAATTCCTTCCAGCTTGATGTTGAATAAAAAGATTGTGATACAGCCAAAAAACCATGAAATATTTCACACAATATCTATGACATCTTTTTAATCTTGGTGGCTTGAACACATAAAGGTGGGCAATAGGGAATTCTGAACACAAGGGCATCAGAGAGTATTGGTGTGACAATAGAGAGTGATAGAATATTTACTATTAACCACTTAAAAGAGATTCAGACGTACTGGAATAAATTTTACATCTTGCTGTTTAAAAAGGGGGAAAAAAAGCCACAGGAAAATCAAACCTTTTAAAATAAAATAGTGAAATGGTAATAATCTAATAAAATTCTTGAATTTTTCTTGCTTTATTATCATGAGACACCTTTTTGGGATTACCTAAAAAACATTTTTCCAGTATTTGTTCAAAATGACCTTTCAGAAGGTTACAAGGCAAAAGCTGTAGTGAAAGATAAAGAATTTAATTCCTTCTAAAGAGAAACTCAGAACAGTTTGTCTTTCAGAGTGCAAAACAGTAAATTTGAAATGGATTGTATAAGGGGAGCTAGAGAAATTGTATCAGCTTCTGTGATCGAGCTGACTCTGATATTGAACAAGGTTTAATGTGAAACTAGAGTTGCATTAGAAACAAAGCCGGTAATATGTTGATAGATAAGTGATAAAAGAGTTTCCTGACTTGAATGCATTAAAAGAAGGAACTAATATTTTAGTGGTATGAGATACAAAGGGAATAGATTAATATTAAGGGTGAACTAAACAGAAAATGAACATGTCATCTAAAGGATTAATTTATGAATTTCATTACCCATATAAAATGCAGTATTTTGAGAAGAAACAGAGATTATGTGAAACATTAAAATGGGATGGGGTTGAGACTGGTATCTTTTGCTTACCTTACTACAATTATTTCATAAAAAGTTCATTTCAATGCCAAATGTTCTATTTAGAAAGAATTTCTCAGTGTTAAACTTGACAGTGTTTAATGATTGCTATCATGCTTTATTTTTACTGTATAGATATTTCTATTATCATGTCCTCAAATCAACAAGCCTTTGTCTCATCTAGAATGGTTAAATTAGTGTTATTTTTTTTATAAAGCATCTTTTGGTCTTTTATTTAGGCTTGAAATTCTGCCAGTTCAATTTTTATGTTATACCCTGTATATATAACTAAGCAATCATGCTATGTTTCATCATATAAAAGAAACTTTTATTGCAGCTTGTGTCAGCTGGTTGAAAATTGCATTAGGTGATGTCCAGACAAAGCTTATTGCTTTGTCCCTTGATTTCAATATCTATAAACAGTGCTATGATCAATGAAGTGCATATTTCACAGTATCATCCTCACACCCTACTAAATCCTTTCTCTTGTGGCATATGACCTTTTTTCTACGTGCATTTGGGACAGACAAATGGGGTGGGGCACACATCCCAAAATACTTCATCTGAAATATCTGATTAGCAAGTCTGATGATGGCCTCATTCCCCTTCATGGGGACATTTCAATTGGCAGGAAATTTTCAGCGAGGAAAATTTGCCATCTCTACTGCATGCAGCCTAAGCAGGCTGGGTGCACAAATACACCCTTAGACTTGCAATAGTCAATAATAGTTAAAAAAAAACGCACAAAGAAAGAAGAAGAAAGGGAGCAAAAGAAAAAAGATCAAACTTCTGAATGTTTTTTTGTTCATTAATGAATAAGAAACACAACAGAGCTTGTGTGAATACAAATTACTATGGTCAGCTTCTTTTTGTAACTGCATTTTTCATCATAGCTGTCATTTTTTCACAAAGCACCATTTCGGTTGACTAATCTGCACTGCTGGGATTGTGAGATACAAATAAGTACACAGGGTGTAAAAGGATCATTCAAACATTTTATCTCAAGGTTGATTGCATTTTGGGAAGTCCTTTATGATGGAAGGACTTTAAATTGAAGTATATTTTCCGTAACTTGTGGCTCTTGCTGTTGCTTTGCTGTCTGTGGAAAAGGCTCTGATTGTCTTTTACAAAGATATGATCCCATTATTTATAGTTCTTGATCATTGCTAATGATTCCTGCTATTTGTTCACTTTCATATAAGAAAAATGTATTAATTACTCCATGCCCTAAGTAAATTTAAGTGCATCACCTTTAATGTGTTCAGATCCACTGTCCTAGGGATCTTTTACTGTCTGCTCCACCAAGCACTGGGCAGAAAGACTTAAGCTTTTGTGCTGGCTTATCCTTGGTCTTGGGAAATTTAACTCTCCTACATTGCAGAACCCCAAACTTGTAGATGGAAATTATATTTTACCTAGGTCACAGGATGCTTATGTGGAGCTTTGAAGCTCTAATATGCCAAGAAAGTTTTACAGACTCTATTCTTATGTTTCTTACTTAAGAACTTACTTAGATTCTTACTGTTTGGAACTAATTTCATTGTTCTTGGAGTTGCTGAGCAATAGAGCCAGGTTCATTGACCAGTTGAGTCATGGAGGATGGGATAATCTTTTTACATGTACAGCAGATCTATAAGGGCTGTATTGAACTTTTTCCTTCATTTTGGTTTTACATTATGAATAAGAGTTGGTTCTGGGAAAGTTCCTGTCACTTTTATTAAGATTGACCATCTGGTATTCTGCAGAGGAGGTGTTTACAATTTACCTTTGTGCATAGAATTTTTTTTTTATCATTTTGCCCAAGAATTTAAGTGCAATGTGCAATAATAAAAAAAAAAAAACAAAACCAAAAAGCAACATAGTGTATGGGAAAGTTTTAGCAATTAACTTTTTAGATCGAATAGTAGATCTGAAAAGAAGATAGTGCTAGTAAGTCTCTGTTCCCTCCTTTTCACAGGGCTCTTAAAATCTAATTTATGCAGGTGAAATTTCAGTTTTAGCTGTGATTTGCCAATATACTTCAGTAAGCCATAGCCACTATTTCCAATCTGCTGTACTCTGGGCATATGTACCCTTCAGGTACAGTTAATTTTTCATTGCCATCTGTAGAGGAAGCCTTGGAAGATTTAACCTCATCAAGATCAAATGAATCTTTTTGGAAACCTTCACCACCGGCCTTAGGTATTAGAAAGAGTGGTCTTTTCTTTTAAGTATGTATTGGTAGAAGGTGGCTCTGGATTTCAAGTGGAAAAAGTACCTAATATATGTAACCAGGACTCTGGTTTTTGTGTTCCTGGGTCTCAAAACCAATCAAACATGTTTTTGGTTTTGGGCTTTTTCTTAATATGAAGGCATGGTTTTTTGTGGCTCATCCTTAGACCCACCAAGTTCTCCTGCTGTCAGGCTTCTTACATACTCAAAGCCTCAATTTTTTTAGACTACCTGTTAGAGATGAATGCCCAGTTTTTTGTCATGGACCTTAATCTAATTGTGTGGAAGGTATAGTCCAAATTCCTGCCTTAGGGAAAGCAGATTTAGAAATTGTTGACTTTCTTACCAGTACATAAAAGATCATATAGAGATTAGGAAAGCTATGTTTTTAATTGCATATTGAAATTCTGTTCTCTGATTTCTTTGTTATGTCCTTAGGTGTGTCTCAGTTTTACCCATTTCAGTTGATTTTGTTTGTGCCAGATGATTTTCTCAACTCTAGATCCTTAATTTATCTTATAAATTCTGGGACGGCAAACTGCAGCAAATTTTAAATCTAAGGTTCTTGGGATCTTCTGTTCTTGTTGAGAGTAAAAAAAATAGTGGATAACTGGTGGGAATGAGAAGTAAAGTTTTTGAACTCATAAGAAACAATTTTGCTCTATAGATTAAAGATAATTTAATATAGTTGATACTTACATGGACTTGGCTGTGCAGCGTGTGAACTGATTACAGCATTGCTTAAGACGTGAGATAACCAGGTGAGGTATAACATGTTGAATAGAGATTTTTTTTTTTGCCAAAGCAGTACTATTTACCAAATCATTGGCAAAATCTTATCACACTAAAACAGACATAGGCTTCTTACATTTAGTTTTGAGAGGCTGCTAAAATCCAATATGTGTACAGCACTCTAAATGGTATTGAAACAGCCTGTCTACAGAAAAGATAAGTGGCATTGAACATTAGTGTCTTCCACACACCTTCATTTTCTGAAAAAAATTGGAGTTTACTAGGAAAAAAACCAGTTTTTCTTTATCATTTTTGTCATACAAAGGAATGTAATTTGTAGAATCCCTGAAACCCTTAGCATTCCTGTGAATTCCCAATTTATTTTAAACTTATAGTAACTCCCTATTGCTTCAGTTTAGTTTTGGAAATGAATAGCGGTATAAATTATCATTTTAGATGCATAGTAAACAGTTCCAGACCCATGTTCCCTTTCTAAAAGCAGTTACTGTGATCTTGACCACAACTGTAAAACTTAATGCTAAGATCTTCCCAAGCTGGTCTGCTTCAGGAAAAGCATTGCCAGCAGGTAAAAGCAGGTGGTTCTTCCTCTCTGCTCAGCACAGGTGAGGCCCCATATGGAGTGGTGGGTGTAGTCCAATATAACAGACATGAACATACTGGAACAAGCCCAGCAAAGGGCCAAGAAGGTGATGGAGAGGTGGGTGCATCTTACATTCAGGAGAGCTGAGATTTTTCATCTTGAAGAGAAGGCTTGGGAGGATATTGGGAAGTAAAGGTGAAATAGCCAGACTCCTCTCAGGAGTGTTCCCAGTGGCAGGACCTGTGGCAATAAGGAAAAACTAAAGTAGGAAATTCTGTGTACATTTAGGAAATAAGCTGTTACAGTGAGTTTAGTCAAACACTGGAACAGGCTATGACATAGTAGGAATATATTTAAAAAGCCAGACATATTTATATTTGCATACCCTAACATAGTATTTCTCTCTAAGTGATACTTCTGTACAGAGTGCTAAACATTTAGTATTGTAAGCAGATTCTGCTTCAGATAATGGGCAACTATAATGTCTGGTTCAAGTCACAACACATTGTGAATATTTTATGGGTTTTTTAGGTAATAATTGTATTAATGTTGTATCTTAAAGTTAATTCTTAGAGAACTCTGGTGTTCTTTGATCTTCTGTGTTTGCATGTGTGTGCTTTTTCTTCCTATGGAATAAGGGATAGCAATTTGAACAAATTGATGTTATAATGCTTTTCAGAATTCAGCATCATTTTAAAAATAATTTATGAACAGTAGCTTTTTTACATATAAAAATAGTAATGTAGAATTTAAATTATGGCTATCAGAACAAACTACATAGTGTCTTGATGAGCTTGGAAAGGGTAAATCACTGGGATATGATGCAGTAGAGAAAATAATAATTACAGTGAAGGAAGCAGCCAGAAGAGTTGGCAGAATTTATCTTGGTGTGAGTTGTTAAGGAAATGAATAGATTTTTGCAGATTATATCAACCTTGGGGAAGCTGCTACATCTGGATGGCCTGGGAAGTTATGCAGCCTCACAGCTTTCACCCTCATGACTTCAGAGAGAGAAGCTGTCCCTGCCCTTTTGACTGCAGACCCTGCATTTCTGTCACCTCAAGATGTGGGTGTTGTGGTGGGTTTGCATGGTGCCAGGCCTGAGAGCAAGCAGTGCAGAATGCTCTACCTGCTTTGCAAATTGAACTGAAAGCTGGAGTACTTCAAGCATGTCATGTCACTGCCATGGTTTCACCCCAGCCAGCAGCCCAGCCCCACAGAGCTTCTCACTTTCCCCCACACCAGCAGCATCAGGGGGAGAACTGGAAAAGTAAAAGCTAGAAAACTCATGGGTCTAAATAAGGATAGTTTAGCAGGGAGAGCAAAAGCCATGCACAAGAGTAAAGCAAAAAATTAATTCTGAAGGGCAGGCAGGTGTTCAGCCAGCACCAGGAGAGCAGAGCCCCTCATGTGCAGCAGCTCCTTGGGTGGACAAACACTGCTGCAAAACAGGTCACAGCATCTATCACCAGTGAGATGGCCACCATACACAGAGCATCACCATACAATACCAGAAGGCTTCAACCCATACAGAGTAACACCAGACCATCTCAGAAGGCTTCAGATGCCTGCCTGTACAGAACAACATTATATCATCTCAGAAGGCTTCAACCCATACAGAGTAACACCATACCACCTCAGAAGGCTCCACTATCTGCCCATACAGAACACCACCATACCATCTCAGAAGACTCCAAGCCCCTGCCAGTCTTGTTCTTTAGCCCAACCTTTTATACCCCTCCTGTTGATGCATGGCACCTGTGTGCCCTCTGTTCCCTTTGTGATGGGTCAGTGCACCTGGGCACTCCGTGGCTCATTGCTTTCAATATTGTTGCATTGTTTTCAATGCTGTTCATCTGCTTTTCACAGCTGTAGCTCATTGGGGGATGAGGCTTGGCCACAGCCCCACTCCCAGTTAGCACAAACTGTGTGCCTACAAAACACCATCACTCCAAATACTCTGCACTCCCTGCACCACCCTGCTCTGCCCCCACTGCCCTTTCTTCCTCCTTCCCTGCACTTGATATACTAAGTATGATGCTCTGGAATTTCCTTCAGGTTACCTGTCTGGCTTTGTCTCCTCCCAGCCTCTCACCCCCCCCCCCTCCCCAGGTTCCTCACCAGTGTGGCAGCACAAAAAGGAGGGAAGACCTTGGCTCTGTGCAAGCCCTGCTCAGCAATAACAAAAACATCTCTGTATTATCAACCCTGTGTTCAGCACAAATCCAGAACACAGCCCTGTACCAGCCACTGGGAAGACAACTAATTCTACCTCAGCCCAAACCAGCACAGTCACCCACTGCAAAGGCATTTGATATCTCCTCTTCTGTCTTTTTACAGACACTCCCCTGATCCTTCACAGTATGCACAGGCATTTTCATGCCACACTAATTTTCCTTGCCAAATTCATAAGATTGCTGAATAAAGTCTTCTAATAGAAGCTGGCTGCAACCTTCACTATAGAGTTGCTAATATTTCCATGTAATGATGGAGAAGTGGATCCTGTTTGTGTGATTCAAATAGTAAGGTTGAAATTAAGGAGGCACATGAAGTGTGTCCTTATCATTAAGGAAAATTGAAGGGACAAAATGCTCTAAGTAGAGAAGAGGGAGGTTACAATTACTATTCTGTTCTACTGTTCTTTCTATTTACTCCCTATGTTCTATTCATACTTTCTCTCTTTTTCCTCCTTTCTCATTTCTTCTGTCACTAACTTTTCCTATTTTTAATTAGTAGCTAGCAGCACAGATTTCAGAGACAACATTAAAAAGGAAGCTATCAGGCTGTGTTTTATGCTGTACCAACAGAGAAACTGCAGGATGAAATATGGTCCCAGGTGAAAGTTATTGCTGCAAAGGCAGGTTTGTCTCAAGACTGCCATACTCAGAAGCAGAATTTCTTTTGGGTTGCAGACATACAAAAGCATTTCCCTGCTACTAAGACAGTAACTATAAGAGATGGGAAACAATATAAAACCACTTGTGCTCATCCTTTTGTTTTTCTTTTGAAGCAGATTTCTTTGTCACTCTCATAGAATTCATATACTCACTCACATTTGCCTGGCATTTTCTAGTATCCTAGATCAATCAGACTAAAGAACTCATTCCCTGAGAGCAGGCAGCCAAACTAAAAAAGGCTAGCATCATACTTGGCTGACACCAACTTGGGGGGAAAAAAAAAAAGAAAACTTTAGGCTAGCAGATGTCTCAAAATATCTGTTGCTATATAATACAATACATACTTTTGTGCATACCAACTTCTACATATGCTAAGCATTTTGTTAGAAAATTTCAAAGGCTTTTCCAGAATCTTTTCTGTCTAAGCCTAAGATCTTGTACTCAACTCTGCAATCCTTATAAGAAAAGAATATTCAAAGTGATAAAAATACCTTTTGGCAAGCAAGACCATAATGACCACCACTCATGGGATCGGTGTTATTCAGGATAACTTTGCTGTATAATACACAATGCTGCCTTCCCTGCAGTTCAGGCAGTTGCTGCTGTCTGCTTTTCATTTCAAAACAGGATTATACTTATTTATCTCTTAGATTTTGGATTCCTAAGAAAGTAGACTTTATTGAAATAATTTAAAATAAAAACTTAGGACTTTTAGACTTGTGCTGAACTCAGCTTTTTATTTTTCTCACAGCAATTAGGTATACATCTGTCCTAGATGCAGGAAATTACACTTGTCTATCTTGGTGCTGAATTTTTAAATACTTACTTAAAAGGTATTCATCAAATATGCTTTTATTTCATAAAAACAGATAAATAGCAAAGAATCTAAATAAAATATTCTCTTAGATTGTGTTTTCTTGAGGACTTTGTTACCTTGCAAGTATAAGCTGAAAGCCTTCTTCCTGGTTCTTTTGGCTAATTTATTAACTCCAGACTGCATATGAAGTCATAAAGATGGCTTGCAGCTAGGAAGCATATGAAAGAGGGAATACTGCATGGGTACTTTGGGTAAAAAATAACTTAGATTGAAGTTTATGTTCTCCGAGATATTAATCACCACAAACATAGACAAGGAGGTGGGGCTACAATTCTGTCACAGAGAGAAACTTTGAGATCCTGAATGTGAATATTGTGGGATACAAGTATTAATACCTTAACTAATTAGCACCTTTCAGATGCCAGTCTAACTTTGGCATCCAACAGACTCCACAGGCTGTGACAGGAAACTTGTCAGGACATCTTAGTCACTCGCTTTGATCTGACTGCAGAATTCTCATGTTTTGCTACAGCTTTAAGACTGATGCTTACTGTGTAGGCAGGGCCAGGAGCTGGACTGAATGACCCTGATGGGTCCTTTACAACTCAGCATATTCTGTGATTTACTTGGTGCTGACTGAGAACTGTTTCTGTGCTATGAGCTAAGCATACTCCAACCCATGCTCAGGTCAAATCTTTATGACTGTCCAGCTCGTCTATATAGAAGCTACATTTGTGTTTGTCTTTAGCATGAGTTTCAAAGTATGCCATGTCAAGAGGGATGCTCAGGTAAGCCCATTGCTTTCCTATGACCCTGGGCACATGCAGTACAGGTGGACCAAGTGTGTTGGTGTGGACAGCACTCATGTTGAGCCGACACAGCCTATGCAGCACTTTGCAATGCTTACCAAACATGGCAAGGCAATGCATCATAAGCAGAAAGCTGCTCCCCTAGGCCTGAACTGTTAAGTATTATCTCACTTGAAATATGAGAACCGAGTCTGCTGAGGTGGCTGTTGACTAGTGTGAAGCAGTTATGCATCTTTTTCCATCTCTTGTAGAAAAGCACCCTGAGGATATAAAGACTTGCAAAAGCTTTTCTGTCCAGTCATCTATGAGCTAATTTTTTAATGTTGCTAGAGCTGTCTTTTTCCATCTCTGCATCTACATGTTGGATGTTATGTTAATAGAGAGTGGTACTTTGAGTTATATTAAATTTTCAGTAGCCTATTCTTGCCTCTTGTTCTATTTCTGCCCTTGTAATTTATCATAAGTGAGTAGCTTGCTGTCTGCTAGTAAGGATTGAGATTTCCAGTTTTCCATTACTTGAAATGTTTTGTCTGACTCCCTTCCCCCTTTTTTGATGTGCTGTGCTAACATTGATGACTAAGGCACTTTTGAACTGCCCCCCTTACCTGCTGCATGCTACGTTTTCTTTTTACTCTTGTTGTTTTCAAAGCAACTGTGTCATAGATTTTTAATTCCTTCCCAGGTAGCCCTTGTGCAAGCATATTTTAAAATCCCTGTGAATTGTTTTTATTATTTTCTGTGCCCATAGTTTAGCCATCTATGGGGGAGAGTGGAAGGGAGACTGCCATTAAAGTTTGCAAGTTGGTGAGGGGGAAATTTGGCTTTAACTGAATCATATATTGCAATTACCAGTATCTGCCAGGTTGTCAGTGGTCACTAAGCTCAGTAATCAGTGTCATAATCCTTGCTGCTGCTGTTACTGTTGTTGGGAGTTACTGATGTATTTTTGTGAGGTCCTGAATATTGTATTGCCAGCTCACTTGCAGTGAAGAGATCTCAGCACTCTTAACTTGAGGAATGGCCAAAAGTTTGCTACAAAGGATAAATTTTACTGGAGGCAAGCACAGTTCCAAAACCTTTTACCTACCAGGAAGGGATCTGAGTTAAGGTATATGCACTGAGGGAAAGGTGTTTGCCGAAACACAGTGATATCACTTACCCTGTACTGGTCATTGTCAGACTTTTATCCTTGGTTGTGATATGGTAAAAAGAGCAGAACATGTCTCTCACATGCCAGCTGTCTCTTTTTTTTTCTTGCTGTCCTATCCTGTATGTCCTCTTTCTAGCCCAATCTCATTTTGCACTTACTACAATATTCCTTTTCCACCACTGCAGTAAGATTGCACATGTGAGTCAATGCCTTAACCCAAGCCTTTGTGTTGCTGGTGTTCTGGTGAACCCTATATTTGGCAGCCACAGAACACATTTCCCCATCAGACATGTGGCTCCATCAAACATGGAACAAATAAAACCTTATTTCTTATTGATTTGTCTTGCATTAACCTCATGAGCTTTCTGTTATCCAGCAAAGTGTGAAATCATATTGTAACATCTCCCTCACTCAGGATTCTTATAGGATGTCTTTCCTTTGCACAAAATCTGTAAAAAATTCTAACTTCCTGCCAGTCACACAGTAATGTAAGGGCAGGAATGAGTGGGAATTAAAAATTTTGCATGTATGTGTGCTGGGGGGAATAGGGGGGGATAGAGAGGCTGTACATTCCTAAAGGATGTTTTGCAATTAATTTGCAATTATTTTGATTAGGGAAAAAGAATATCTAGAGGCCTAATGGACCCCAGAAGATCTGACTGAAAAGTTCTTAGGTCAGTATCAGCTGGAAGATACAGGTCTTGATAAGAGCTGAGCCAGGGTATTTCAGGACTTGTGTGTGTCATATGCATATGAGTAAGACTGTACTTAAATTGTAAATGAACACAAGGGAATCAGGCAGACAGTTTCTGTCTGAAATAGGGCAACTGTCATTATATTACAAGCAAACCAAAGAGTCTCCTGAAATACCTACCTGGCTTTGAAAGTTATTCCTGGGAAATTCAGAAATCTGCACAGAAATAAGGAGAGAAACCAACTGAAGGAAGAAAAGCAAAGAAAATAATCTGAGATGAAAGCATCCATCCCCCTTCTTACAACTTTTGTCACAGAAAAGGTGACTGGGAGTTCACAGAAAAGGCATGAAACTCCTTACAGTGTTGTTAAAGACATGTTCCAGGTGATTAGTGTTGTCTTTCATGAGTTTATTTCTTGCATCTCTTGAAATATGAATAATCCTGAGAAAAATCTACACCAGAAGGTGTATTCATTTCTACCCAGAACTATACTTTGTCAAAAATTTGGATTCTTGATGAGGAAGAAAAATAGGAATTGACTACTTAGATACTTCTTTTAAGGGTGAAATATTTTTTCAAAAATCCCAAGCTTCCTAAATTGTGAAAAATGGAGGGAGAAAGTGCCCTAAAACGTCCTCTTACTGTCTGCATTTCTATAATTGCTGTATCAGTTTCTTCTTTTGGTTTGGCTTGTTTCAAGCTCTACTGCCAAGAAGGCTGTGTGTGGGAACTTGCTCTTATTATTAGCACAGTGATGAAGAGGTTGACAGGTTCTCTTCTCTTGCCTGAAGCTGCTACCTCGTCAGCCTGGCTGATGCTCCCTCTGTAATTTTTTCTTGTCATGTATTCTTGTTTCCTGTGGTTTTTACTTCTTTACTACATGACAATCACATAGATGAAAAGCAGCCAAAGGAAAAGAGTAAAAAATCCAATTCAATCAGTAACCATAAATAATACACCTTCAAGAAAAAAATAATTAAATTGGCGAGAAGTCCAGCATACAAGAGACCAATAAAAGGTTTGGGAGTATTTTATCAAAATCAGTAGTGAAGATCAAGCCATGTGATCATGAAGGCAGAAAATAAAAACGAAATAAGGACTTATTCAAAAGGGGTTTTTTCTGTTACAGTGTACAGTGTGATGACTTCGGCTCTCAAGCCACCCAAGTTCCCAACTTTGTTTAGGAAGAAACAGGAAGTACTATTACAATATCTGACAAATATAGAAATTACAATCATTAGTAATTGGTATACATAGTGAGTTATAAATATAAGGAATAAATAGATAAATAGATATGGGAATCTAAACATAGCATAAACTTCCTATAAGTTACCATTGTGAAGGCAACAGCAATGTCAAAGTATAATTTTTATATCGTTAAACTATATCTGTAATGAAAGAAATGCCAGTACCACTTAAGGAAACCCTAAGATATGAACAGCCAAACTATGATGAAAAACAATAGTATTTAATAACTTTTTATTTCCATATTTTTAAAAGGGGGGATATATTCATGTATCAAAATAACAAAGTGCTCTCTAGTCCACTGGTTTAAAAGCTCATAAGAGAGCAATTATAGAAGCAATATTTAAAATCTAAAATCCAAGATAGCTTTGCCCAGAAGCCTTTTAAGATTCAGTAGATGCTCCTTTTAAACCTGAGAGTCCTGGTGAACAATAGCTTTAAAATTAACCAACAGTGTTCCCTGGAAAATAAGAGGGTTGCATCTTTGGGTGTCTTTGACTATTGGCAAGAGCTGAACAGATGGGTTGAAGGCATCCATCCCTCAAAAGGCTAAAGGAAGATCCAGCTGCTGCCTGTAGCTCTTTATTGGGATGTGACAGAGAAGGTGCAGCCACACTTCTCAGTGCTGCACAGAGAAGGATGGGAGGTTCAGCACAGGGAGTTCCAGTGCAGTGTAAGGAAAAAATTATTTCTATGAGAGTGGTCAAACATTGAAAAGTTGTCTGGACAGGAAGTGGGATGTCCATCCTTGAAGTTACACAAAACTGAACGTGGCTCTGAACAGCATGTCTTTACGAGGACTTTATTGGGCAAAGGAGCTTTGGATGTCCAACTGGTGTGATTCCATGTTTCTATGGTTAAAGGATACTAATTTAAAAAAAAAAATTATGAAAGGTATTCTACAATTATAGAAGAACCCTCCAGTTAGGAGTTAGTCTGACCTTCATGTCATTTACTGAGTTACATACTGGTTAGTTAGCCACACAGGCAAAAAGTAATAGGTGTGAACTGATACAATGAACCAGCAGCAAATCATGTGAGTGTCAGAAACAATGAAGGCTTGAAAACCAAGCCTTGAAGACCTGTGAGATCTGATGTCTAATAAAAGTAGGGCTCGTGGGTGCTTTAAAATGTCTTATTTTCTTTTTTTACTGTTTTAAAACACTCCAGAAACAAGAAATCTTTGAAATCTCTTCCACCTGGTCTAATATGTTTGAAATTGCTGGTCAGCTCATGGTCCCTGTCATGAGATCCATACACAAGGAAGTGAATGCAAAGACAGTGTCTTATTTCTCTAGGAAACCAGGCTGAAAATAAAAGGACCAAAAATCTAATTAGGACCAGGCAAGTTAATATTACGAAAAGAAGTCTTCTCCAGGAAACATGGTTTCATTCATTCATATCATTAAAACTGGGATTCATAAAACTAAAAGTAAAGACTAAAAGTATTTAGGTGCTTTATCAGTCACTCATAGCGCCTTGGCTGCCAAAAATATGATTATGAATTATCAGTGAAGAGATTTTTAAAGGGATTGAGAACTGCCTTGTTGAAAAGAACTGGAAAATAAGCTGTCAGTGGGGAGTCACAGTGGCATAGAAGCTCAGCTAGTAGGGGTCTTTAGTATTAACTTGTTCCAGTCAATGACTGAAGGTGAATATAAAATCACTGATAACAAATTCAGGCAATTCAAATAAAAGCAGGGCATGCATTTTCACCAGTATGAAGTTTAGTCCCCTGTGGAACAAACTAAGGGAAGCAGCAATGTTCTAATCCCATGATGACTTCAAATTAAAGGGAAAAAAGATGCTGCTAGGACGATTTTTTGCTAAGGCTGTTGACTTATTTCAGATAAGGTGGGTGAGTAGCACCATTTAATCTTTTCCCTCCAAGATTTGAAATCAGATGGTTTAATGGTTCTTTCAATTTTGGAAACCCTAGTCATTGAATACAGTGACAGAAAAATGGCATTGATGAGACCAAAGAGATAAAAAATGAAAGAGAAATAAATATTAAGGAAAAAAAGAAAAGCTGTGATTAAAACCAAGATAACCATTGCCTAATTTTGTGGTATTAAGGCAAATATTCTTAAAATTCATCTTCAGCTAGGACTGGACTTGTTGGATATTAGTAAAAGGTTCTTGACCCAGAGGGTGGTTGGGCACTGGAACAGGTTCCCCAGGGAAGTGGTCCCAGCACCAGTCCTGACTAAGCTCAAGAAGTATTTGGACAATGCTCTCAGGCACATGGTGTGTCCTGTGCAGGGCAGGGAGTTGGACTTGAAGATCCTTGTGTGTCTCTTCCAATTCACCTGATTCTGTGATTCTGTGAAGCTTGGAAAAATGCAGTCAAAAACTCAATCTTATTCTTAGATTTGGCACTTAAAGACAGAAAATTCAAGCAGCCAAGAAATCCCATCCTAATGTCGTTTGCACTAGTGTTATGCAGTAGCTCAGGCTTTCAGTAGGTTCCTGAAAGATGTTTCAAGGGCTTCCAGTAGTGAACAAAGTTGTTAAGGTACCTTTCAAAATAGAATGACTGGAGAAATTTGTGTTGCTTATGTCTGGCAACACGCATAACCCCCCCACCCCCCCTCTCCTCTTCCTTACCAGAAATCCTGAAAAAGTCAAGCAGTGAAAATAGAAATGTGTTCTTTGGATTGTGTAACAGGGGTTCCAAACAGGAGCATACACTGAAACCTCTGCATACAGATTGGAAGCTTATTGCTCCTCTGTGCACTTATGGCTATTAGTAGCTTCACACCCTTGTACATGTATTATTTTCAGAAAGAAACCTGTTGAAAATCTAAAGAACTTTCTCACTATTACAGTCTTGTTTTGCTCATTGCAATACTAATTGTGAGTCTGGTTAAGCTTTTCCCAGCTGCTTCACTTCCTATTTGTTGGTAGGAGTCCAGTTTTCTTCTTTGAAAAAACACTATGAAATCCTAAACATTTATTTAACCTTGTGTGATGCTTTTTTACTTATTAAAAGCTGTGTTTCATCTTAGACTAATTATATATCCAGTGTTCAGTAACTATCCTCACACACATGCTTGGTCTTTCCATAACCATACTCTTATGTCCAAGTGTCCAGAGCACCAGCCTGCTCTGAGAGTGCCTGGTCAAACTGGGGCCCCACCAAACTGGGGCACAGAGCTGAAGTGTCTGAAACTACACTTCCTGTAGGAAGACAGTGGCAGAGCTTCCTATATCCCTATGAAAACTGGTGTCTCCTCTGTTGTTTTTTTAGAGTTTTGTGCCTTCTCTTTCACCTTCTCTTGCTATCAAACCTTGTACGCTAGCAGCACATGTGCTTCTCTTTCTCCCGAGTCTTGCACTGTCTTGCTGTGGACACGGTGTCAGCTGCATAATTTTTTGCAAGAATAGTCCCCATCTGAAGCATGCACTTCTGTAAACCTCATCAGAAATCTTGAGTTTTTACTGTGCACTTTGGGCTGTTATCCTTTTCTTTAGGGATTTTGAAAGGACTCTGTAAGAACTTTTGTGTGTGTTCCAGTGAAAATGGATGAAAGAAAAATGAGCTTAAACAAAGACTCTCACCAAGAGCAATTTTTACCTTTTTACTTATTTGTGTGTAGATAAGTGTACATGAAACTCTTGAGATTGCAGTCTGCTTTAACTGTAATTAAGTCTTAATTGTGCAAGATGTTTGATCTCTGGCAGAATCCTACCAGAAAGGTGTCGCTGCTCCAGTTTTGCTGTGGTCAGTTTTCTAAATCTAACCACCTGGATCCACAGTTCGAATCCCATTCTCTCCTGGGGCATACTTTCATATAGTCTCTCCACTCACACTCCTCTTTGCAGTTTCTGATTCCTGACTGAGCAATGATTCTCTCCATTAAATTCTCCAGTCTGTTCATACCAGGACAGATGCTCCCACTTCCTCCAGGTTCAGTGGGACTTGCAAGTACAAGCAATGAGCTGATATATATAAGTGGTCCAGAACCTCTCTGCCAAGCCTACATTTCTGTGGGAATGGTTGTGTCTTGGTCTATTTTGCACCACACTCAGAATTGTCAGTGTTTAGCATGTAATGTCTTTCAAAAACACTTGAAGCTGTATGCAAAAAAGCAGTGCTAGAGCTTCCTATGGGTCTGTGAAGTGACATGGTTGATGTTGAAGACCCAATGACCATTGACCATTCTATATGCATCTCATGGCTCTCTTACTTGCACTTACACATTTAAATATGCCTTAATTTAATTTGGAGTGTCTTTTATACCAACAGAATGCAGAATATCAGAAGTTTTTTCCATTTTCTGGCAGTGCAAACATTTTTTCATAAGCATAGTTGAAATCCCTTTTCTCAAGCAGCATTTTTTATGATTAAACACTTCCCTGAGTTGCTTTAAAATCATTGCTGTAAGATAATTTTCAGTTTCATCTGTTGAGATGGGACTGATTGAGTCTGAGTAGAAGGCTTCAGGCTGTGATCTTTGCAAGTAGGTTAAACATGGAATTCATTGTCACGAGTAAATAAGGGCTGGAACAAAAAAGAAGTAAAGATGCTTGTAGCACAAATGAGCTATAAACCAAATGTAAATGCTAAAGGTGTGGTCAGGACCTTTACCTGACTACAGTATTCACAAGCCAAGTAAACAATAATCAGTTGTTTGGTACCTGGAACTGAGATGTGTTTTTTATAAAAGGAGAGTTGTAGAGGTCAACCTTCTGACTCAAACCACTGGATTCCAAAATTTTAGAATGTTGGTGCTTTAAAAGTTATCTGAATAACCTGAGGACTCTATGCAGAGTTATGTCTGTGGATAAAGATCCTGGTAAGTGAGAAAAAAAGACTTCCAAAGGAAACTATCTCAAATGATTGCATCTTCCTTCTATCACATCTTTATCTGTGTTCTTTGCCTTTAACATTTGACATTATTCATGTCATCAAGACTTCTACTTCCACTTTTCCCATTTCACATACTTTTCTATTAAGTTTTGAGTGTAATATTTTAGTTGTTATGGAACAATTATTTCTGTACAGGGTTCTCCAATTCCATAGTTCAGCTCTAAGTGTATTCATCATTACTTGTATCAAGCCTTTTGTCCATCATTTTGATAACTTTGAGGTGCACAGCAGTATGTTATTTGGGGAGAAGCTGCAATCCCATCCATTAAAAAAATGTACATTCTGTACACATTTTTGTCTTTTCACTAAATTACTTGGTGTCCACATTCTCAAATCTTCTCAACTTTAACTAGAGGAATCAAATTCTCTTTCCTAGACCTTGTTACCTAGTTAAACACCAAGTATTTACCTTGCAGATTGCTCTAGCTAATACATTTCTGCTATAGGAATTCTTAAGCATTTCCATCTCTATGTGTCACTAGTAGAAGCATTAGGAAATATTTCTTTCCTATTACACTTACAAGCAGATCAGCCTTCTCAGGCTCCTGCCATTTCTTTCACAAGCAGTACTCTGTAAGAATCTTAAATGCATTATGCTAAATTGCATTTCATCTTTTCAAGTGAAATGATGCTCCATTTGTTCAAATGCTGCATATGCAAGCAGTCATGGTGTGAGCACCCCTGCTGTAATGAGACATGTGAGTAGAGCTAAGGCCAGCTGCATTGTCCTTCCTTCCCTTGACAGCACTCAGATAATATCTGAAATGATCAGTCAACAGTGCTGAAAGTCCTTTGGAAATGTAATCCCTCTAATTATGCTGCCTTCAGTAACTTCAGAACAGGTCCTTGGTGCCACGAAAATACACAGGAGAATCTCATATTACTGACTAACTATATAGTAAATAAGCATGCAGAATTCAAAGTTACTAAAGTTAATGCATGGCATAAAACCACAATTTCAGCAGATGATAAATGAGAATGGCAGCACTTCAGAAAAGAGCACGTCAGAAAGAAGGTCTGGAGTCATGATGAAAAGTTCACTGAAAAGACCAACATGATGTTTAAGACTGGTCAAACAATAAAACAGAAAGTTTGGAGTTCTTAGGAAAAGATGAGGCAACAAATCAAATATGCTAGGCCACTATTTAGCTGATGATATGCCTGTTAAATGCTGTTCTAGCCTCAAAATGGATACAATATTTTAAAAGTCTTAGAGAAGGTGAAGTGAATTATGAGAGGAGGTTGTGAGGTAAACCAAATAGAACTTGGAAAAGAGATAGCTGTATGGGAAAAAATAATGTTAATTGTCATGAGAGCTATGAAGAAGATAAAATTTCCATTTTTTCCGTAGAAATAAACAGAGGAAAAACAAGAGTATTTTAGCTACACTAAACCTAATAATTTTCTGTATTTTTAATAGTGGAACTCACTCACTTTTAAGAGGAATGAGTCATGAAAAAATGTATGGAAATATTCTCATAGTCTCTCCCTGAGAATCCACTGTGATCAATGCTGAAAATGTGGTACAGGGCTGAAAAAATAATTGTTTTATTGTTTGCTTTGTTAGTGATATTTCAAAGCACAGACGCAGTGTGAAAAAGACCACAGACATAAAAAGACCACAACTTCTAAGCTATTAAGAAGAATACAGTGAGGAAGTTGTGCCTCTCCCTTTGCTTCCTGGAGTAACTGGATCACAAATTAGCTCACAGTAGAGGCCAGTCCTGCTGAAGTAAAAGAAGCAGCTGATAGGATCAGAATGTTTGTGCAGGTACAAATGATGAGAAAGCATCTCTTTCCCGTGTTGTTTTCAATGTCTTGTCAAAAAACCTAAAAAGTAATAATCACAGGGTCACTTCTGATGGCCTTGCTCGTGCTTTACTTTACTGGTTATAGCTGACCAAGAACTGAAAGGGGGTGGACATTGCAATAGTAAGGGTGACAGCCCCCTAAGGGGAAAGGAGAACTTAAAGTGAACTAAACGAGAGAGACTGCATGCACAAGGGGTGCCTGGCAGCAGGGCATCAGGGAACAAAAGCACTCAGTGTGTGAATCAATACTCTCTTTAGAAATCTGTAGAGAAACATCCAGCTTTCCTCCAGGCTCACAACTGCACTGCATTGCTGATGATGTGAGCAGCTGCTTTCCTCAGGCCTTGGTACCTTTGGTAATATTAGAGCCCTGTTGTGGTGCACTGCATTTGTATTTTTTCTGCCATTGGATGCACTGTTTTCTTTTTTTCTGCCAGAAGTTCACAGTTGTTATGTAATTCTCATTCTGAACACAACAGCTGAGTTGCTAATGTGTGGAAAAGCATTGCCCAGAATTAATATGATTGCATTCATACCATCCCCTACCATCTTCTTGTCAGCCCTTATAAACTTAAGTTATACTTATCTTGGACTGACCTTTTTTGCTAATTGGACAGGAGAGCACAGAGAAATATTTAGGTGCTGGGATAATGCCTTACTGTGGTAAGGAGGGAAAAAAGTGTTAGTCTTCTATAAGAAGTGTCATTTTTTGGAGAGGACGTGTAGCCAAGACCCTCTTGCAACAATGCAGTTTCTGCTTTTGTGTCCAATTTAGACTCTTTTATGGAATTTATAAATTTTTCTGTCAAAACATTGATTGAGGAGATTTTTTTCTGTGCTAAAATATTGTCTATTGTTATTTTGGGTTGATTTAAATACAGACAGCTTAAACTGTGTTAGTGGTTACATTCCTTTATGGAGATCGTAATTGCTGGACTAGACCAGGACTAGTAGGGTGATTCCATTCCCATTGATGATCTGCAGCAAATACTGCAGAAAAACTTGCCAGAAACCCCAAATGTAAAGTGGTCTTCATTCTAAATCCTTTTAAATTAGACTTTGGTTCAGATCTTGAAATGTGGGATTTCACAATCTCTCCTTCTTTTTTTAATCTTTATTTTAAATTCTTTTCCTATGAAGCATCAGCTCCTCTTTGTGGCCTATTCAAATGCACAGCTATGTCTTTCCCAAGATTCATGCAGATCAATAGGGTTCAGAATCAGGACGTGTTGCCTGTCTGTGTGACTCTCAGTACAGGATGGCACGCACCAATTCAAATCAATGATTTCTGTGGGAGCTATAGTTCATGCTGGATGTGCCTCTGCTGGAGGTGTTTTGATGCTTGTTCAGGAGTTATGTGTCCCTGCCAGGAGCCTGTACTGCTGAAGCAAGGGTTTCTGCCCAATATGTTTTATAAAATTGAGGGAGCTTAATGCATCACTGTACTTTGCTGTGGGGTGAGCAAATAGGTCATGGTCATACTAACAAAAAGGCAATGTTTATCCCTCTCTGGCCCCAGAGAGAACTCAGGGCAGCTCACACCACCAACAAACAGCCAGACTGACCAGGAGGGGTTTGCTTCTGCCCCACAGCTTGCAGTTCTCTGTGGCAGAGGAACACAAGGCTGCTGCTGCAGAAGCCAGGGACGGCTTTTTGCTTGCCATAAGTGTTATCGAGGGGGCCCAACAGAGATGTTGCTTTCACCTTTTATCTTCATGTCAATGAAAAAGCCCCACATCCATGTCTTATGCATCTGTGCAAAATGTTAGTAGCACTTGTAAGAGCAGAGCTCTGGAATGTGTTTCAGCATTGCAGCCCATTAGTCAAGCAGGAAAATCACATAACCTTTACATTCCTGCTTCATATCCAACACCCAGGAAAAGTAGTGTCACAGTCACAACTAGTTTCTGGAGTCAGTCTGTTCAATTAATGCCACTTTCCTTGTCAGTATTTCTAATGCAAAGAAAATCCAACAAAAAACCCCTCAAAAAGCTTAAAGCAAAGTAAGGGGTCTTAGCAACTTTCTGAAAGGATTTCCTGCCAAAACATGGGTAAAGAGCAAGTCACAGGAGACCTATAGCCCTCAGGCACAACTCAGGTTCAAAGAGATCAGCATGACACCTTGTGCTACTCAGCTCTTCTCATAGCTGCCTGCCATCTTTTTTTCATGTGTTTACAAAGTACATTTTGCTTTGTGTAGACCTGAGTATGAAATTCTAAATTTTAATGCAGCTTGTGTTTCTGATTATCAGCATTAGTTGCCAAAGAAACAACTTGGGCATTGCATAATCCTGTTTCTTTCAGCAACTAAGATCAGACAGGGTATGATCAGAATCACAGATCAAAACATAGTACACAGAAAGACCTGAACAGTGTGCTTTTGCTCTATGAACAGTGATTTCTGTCACAGAGATATTTTTTTTTCAAAATAATTCATACCTCATTCCTCATGACATATGGCAAATATCATGACAATCTAAGTAAATACCTGGATTTTAGAAGACATACAGCAGCTATACCACATAAGTACAGCAGAAATATTGCTGTAGCACTTTAAATCTGACTGTATATATACAGGCATCTCTCCTTGTCATGGTTAAATAAGAGGTATAAACTTTTCAAAAAGCAGCATCCTTGCGATGTTTATTTGCCCTGTTTAAAGTAGGGGTACTAAAGAGAGACAATAGAGTCAGGAAAGAATAGAATTTTATATAACATTAGCTGAAGAGGAGACATAGGTGCTGTTCCTGTGGAACTATATTGTCATTGTTACAAGAGTAAGTGTTCTTCTAGAAACTTATGCTGGTACTTCACCAGAGACCATTCTTGCCTGTTTCAAATAGTAGCATACATTATAGTCCTGTTTTTCGTTGTCCTGACATAAACTGTAGCATTCTTCTGAGACACTGAAATGTAGAAGGATCTGGGGCAATTGAATTTTCTCGTGTCTGTTGAACTGGCTGCATTTGTTCAAGTCTGACATGATGAAAAATGTTAGTAAAAAGAAAGTTCTTGCCTTGAATGACTATTATCCAACAGAATAAGAAGCTGTTTGATAACCCTGCTTCTGTTTGGAACAAAAGCCAAATAGAATCAGATCTTTGTGATCAGATACCCTTAGAATTTTTAAAAAAATTTTCTGCTGATTGAAGACTTTGCTGGGTCATTTTTCTACTCTTTTAAACAAATATAGTAGACACCTAATAGGATAATGTTGCTCAAAATCCTGGATTTATGGTCAGTGCACTCTCCATTAGGCTACTTAAGGTAAAATTCAAGGCAGAATACAGACCTGTCTAGCCAAATTTAGGTGTTCTCTGTTTCTGTACTCCCAAAGATAGGCAAAGCTGGGTATAAAACATATAGATATTTGATTCTATTCAGAAATATTAACTTTTCTCCAAATTCAGGGAAAGAGGATTGACTTCTAATCAGAAGGATAAGGAACTCAGACTGGTTCTAGTATCCTACCTAGAAAAGCTCTCGGTGTTTTCATGGCAAGTATGAACATTGCATAGTGCCATCCAAAGTATTTGTCACTGGTTCACTCACAATCCTAACAGCAGAGGTTTTCTGACTACAGCTGAGCCACAAGTTAAGTCTTCCATTGGCATCACATTAATTTAGAAAAATCGTGATGAATATTGAATTAGAAATTAGAACAAGAGCTTTTATTCTTGTTCTTCTACCTTCTCAATTCAGGAACAATTTATGACTCATTTAATGTTACCCTTATTTGATTAAACTGCAGCCTTTCTTGACCTAACAGCATTTAAGGCACCAAGTTAGAATATTGAATATCAGTGGCTGTGCTGGATGTGATTTGAGACTTCTCTAAATATGAGACATAGGTTTCTTTTCCATTTAAGGGCACAATGAAATAGCCATGACCTGGAAATTTTTTCATACTGTTGAAATGTGATTGCTTGAACTACAAGGTGACCTTAAACATGGTTATTTAAACATTTTGAAAAAACCATTTGCCTTTGTGAATGTTTAAGGGACAAAGAGTAGAATTTAAAATAAACATATTTGTATAAAAATAAAAATTCTTAACACTAAAGTAAGACATTTATTATTAACACTAGAGTAAAACATTTATTAAACTGCAAGCTGAGACTATACTACTGTTAAAAATTTCCACATGGGTTATATTGTCAGAGGGGTTTCTCATTCCAATACTCACCATTTAATTCCATTATTAGCATTTTGGTTTAGAACTGCCATAGTTCAGAGATTATTTTGTCTAAACTTCTGAAATAAAAAATTTTTGTACTTTTCCAACTCCGTCTTCAGCTAAAATCATCCTTGTCTACAAAAAAGAATGGGCTCAGTTTGTCATGTTTTGTCACAGACAACGAGCAAGACAATGCATAAAGACCAATGAGGGAGATTGTAATGAGAGGAATTGTAAATCAGGACACTGAGAAAGACAAGGCTCTCACAGGCTTCCAGGCACGTGAGCTATTTTCAAAGCTGAGCTCCTGCCTGCCACCCCCAAATGCTGGTTCCCAAGTATTTAAAGTCTCTGGAGTACTTGTGTATTTCTCCTGACACTCATTTTATCTTCACTTGCTCACTCTTTTCCTTTCCAATGTTCAAAATAAACTCAGTGATACGAATCATTGTAACAAAGTTATGCACAAAGCAAAAGAATTGACAATCCAATGCTTTGGGCATCATTTTCCGTTTATTTCAACAGTTTATGTTCAGTGTCAGAATAGTTTGGGAAAAGGGGATGCACAATACAGGCTTGATTGTAGGAAATGTATCCATAACCAAGAGATGGAATTGTATTTATCCAAGCTGTTATTTATTGTGTGGATTTTTGTGTCTCAAAAAAAATGATGAATGATTCAAGAAAGCATGACATGCAACAGTTCAAAATAGTGTTGTGAATTTAAAGTTGAAAATAGTACTAAAATGAAATATCACTTCCCTCCTTATTCCTCATTCTTCAGATGTGTTTAAACCAAAATAAAATTGCTTTTAGATTTTTTTTCAGGAGGATTTTTGTGATGAACAGTAGGTTAAGAAGAAGTACAATAAATGGCAAGTTCTCTCAACCCCAGACGCTTGTGGGAGCACCTTGATATTATTAATAGATCCTCTCAACTCCACTGACATTAAAAGGAGCATGGTATTCCCCTCCACACCCCTCTGACAATTGTCCCCTTTTTTCCCATAATGCCTATGGGATAGAGCCTGGTACTTACCTGTTATTTTCCTCACATTTAATTTTTTCTGCACTGATCTGTTCAAATATCTAAACATAAATGGAGATCTTCTATTTTTAATTCAGCTACACAAATGGAATCTGATGGAAATTTTATTTTCTGCAGTGAGTATATAACTTTAATAAGAGAGTTTTGGGTTTTTTCGTTCAAAACTGTGAAAATACACTATTTGAGGATGCAGCATGAAAGTCCTTTTTAATATGTAAATAACTGATAAAAGTTTACGAAAGCTCCGTTGTGTTAACACACAGAGGCAGGAACCACTGTTTATAAGTTCACTTTTCATTAAAAAACCCTCAAGGCAAAATTGTTTTTATCAGACAAAGCAGGTTTTTTTTGTTTGTTTGTTTGTTTTGGTTTGGTTTGGTTTTTTGGTATGGATAATTTTTGCTCTTTTTATGATAGTATTAAATGTAAAGACAGGTTTTGTATTTAATTGTGAAGGATCTTTGTTATGCAAATGAAAAAGACAACTTAAAAGCATAGAAGACTGCAGGTACATAAGCTCTTACTTAGTTTCTTAGAAATTTTGCAGCTTCATTGTAACTCTTGAATTCTTTCAGTTTGTGATACAGAACTGCACCTGTCAGAAACAAAATAATTTCATGCTGCAGTGTTTTGTTATTGTTTTTCTCTCCAGTGGAAGTCCCTGTGTTTATTCAATGCACTGTTGGGGGAGTATGAAAAGATGCAGCTGCTATTTGTATTCTGAAGTTTTTATTAGAGTTACAGTTTGTAACTCTAATGATTGATACCTCTGGAGGAGTTGAAAATCGTGACAGTCCACCCCAGGTACCTCACAACTTCTACTTTTTGAGGCACTTTCATGCAGAGTTCCTCTGGGATCTCTGGAATGTTTGGTATTGATCAGCCTTCTGTCATGCATTCTGTGAATCAAAATAAAAATGGGCTGCAGTTGTGGAAACTTGCCCATGTTTGGAAAATAAAGATTTTTTTCTGTCCTTTCAGTCATGTAGCTGCAATGACCTCTGAAGGAACCATTACTGCCTCCACAGTAGTGACTTATTTTGATTAGATGCAATTTTTTGGATGGTGTCTTCAGGCAGAAAAGGTGAATCAACTGACTTGATACTGCACTTAGTATCTGCCATAGAAGGTAGATGGGGAGGTTTGACTCTATAAATCACAGGAGAGGGCATTTATTCATTTGACTGTAGTAACAGAGGGGTACTATCACATCAGGCATCCCTGACTTTCCCAGTTTCTCTAAAACCTATTAAATGTCTGATGTTTTTTATGGTATCAGAAGTTAAATCCACACACTGGGATGAAAGTCTGCAACATTTTATTTTTTCTTATTACAACACATGGTTAAAAACTCTGAAATCCTTCTCTAAAAGCAAGTACAAAAGTAAAAGAAACAGGAATAATTGAAAAAGTGCTGGAAGCAGTGCTTTAAAAAAACCTAACACACAAAGCAGTAAACAGCAGGGACTAGAACAAATAGTCCTGTGGTAACAGAAGAAATTATATAATGACTTTCAGGGAGTAGAAAACTCTAGGATGTATTTAGAATTTAATAATGTTGTTGTATTAACTGGGTCTTTATAGAGTACATATTCATGCACTTGTGCAGAACAGAAATGTATTCAATCCTATGTCTTTATTTTAATGGTTTTATTTTAAAAAATCCATTGAAGTTAGTGCAAGCAAAAAAGCATTTTAAAGGACTAGGTTCTACATACAACTTCAGCTAGTTTTGCTGCAGAAATTTTGCTTAATTTCCTCTTTTACTCTGAAGGAAATATTTGATTTATTCTAATCATGTCCTACCAATTGAGTCCAACCAGAATCTGTAAAGAGCAGTGAAATATTCTGTGTATATGTAATTGGATGAGTCTGGAAAACCTCCCCCTTCAAATAATGGTCATGTTCAATATTGAGAAAGATAAATTTTCTGCTTTCATCTTTTGTTTCAGCAGTTTGTAATTTCATAAGATGCAGCCAGCATGAACAGAAAAGATTCACTGCAGGTATTTATCTTTGCTCTTCTCAAGTTCATGTTGGGATATTTTGACTAAAAATGTTATGCTTCCATGGATGCCTCTACAAAAAAACCAAACCAAACCAAAACCAAAATCAAAAACAAACAAAACAAAACAAAACAAAACAAAACAAAACAAAACAAAACAACTGTTAGAAATATTCTTTAAACACTTTCTTTATTGCCTTTAGTCATAAAATATTCCCAGATGGCAGACCATTCCTCATACATGTACTCCTTAAATCACTGTGTCTGTTTCAAATAATTGATGTTTTCAAAATCATTGTTTCTGTTTCAAATCATTGATGTTTTCAAAATCATTGTTTCTGTTTTCATGCTCTTTATGGCAGTAACACCCATTCACATCTCTATCTTTGCTTTCCTGCTGATATTGTCAATCCTATTTTTTGTGTGATCCTCTCCTCCTTCTACTCTATGATTATGAAAGAATCAGTAGTAATGCAGATAAAATATGTTCCATATCAAAGTTTCCAGTTAAATGGAGTGTGTCTTCAAGGAAAAAATGGGATGCTGCTCATTGAAAGGATCTACCAATCTTGTCCTCTTCAATTGCTAAAATATTCTTTTGATGTTTAACTTCCCAATTAACACAGTGCATTATATTTTATAGGTTAAATCTTTCAGTTACAATATTTTAAACACAAAGAATCAGTTCAATCAAACATATTGATACATGTAAATATTTTCTGGGAGATTCTAGCTGTAACTTTTCTCCTCTGTAGTTAATGAGAGTTTTCTAATTTTACCTGAAATAAAATATGCTAGAATGTCATAGCAGGTGGAAAACTTCAGGAAACTTCCAAAGAAAGCCTTAGATACTGATTACTTTTTTTCCTGTGTTCTAAGCATTTTCTCCTGTTGATTAAATATTTTATATTCACATAAATACTTGAAAAGAAAAGCAGAAGTAACCAGCCTCTGAATTCTAAAGTTATGAAAAAAGTGTTACCAGTGCAAACCAAACAATTAAAAGTCTTTATTTCAGGGGCTTACTTGCAGCATTCTTGGTAAGATATAATATGTTTGGTTCCCCTTTTCAGTCTTGTTTCCAACTGTCTACTTCATAATTCCTTAGGCAAATGACAACACTGGCCAGAGGAATAAATGACTAAGGGCTTTGACATGACATGGTTCAGCAATCCTTGTGGTTATACTGCTATTAAAGGTATTTTATGAACATACATATTTAATTTTTAATATTTAAATCCTAAGATGAATTCCCAAAACATTCTAGATAAGGAACTCTGTTCAGGTGCTGGTTCATGCAAGTGGACAATATGTGAAGAGGTTTTAGCTATGCAGCAGTCTAACTGTTTCCATAAATTTTCTAGCTGGTGTTCAAACCTTTCACACTAAGGAAGGGAGAAATGAAGACTGAGTAAGAAATGTCCTCCAAAACTGGGTTTTTAAATTCTGAATTGAGGTTAACTTACCTGACTGTCTTCCAGTTTAGATACTACAGGAAAAGAGGCTGATGTACAATGAACAGTTAATGTGTTTCTCAAACACAAGTCCCAAAATACAAAATAAAAATTCCTTTGCAAAATGTTAACAGCTCACCTATTGATCTAGATTTGGATGAAAGAATTAAAGTGGTTAAGCTAAGTCCTGGTTCTGTTAATTTTAATTACCAAGTGGAAACCATATTAAGCCCCCAGTCTTGTCATTTTGGTATAGTTTAAACTTGGCTAAATGTTATCAGGTGCTTCTTCAAAAAGTTTAAGTAATTTAAAAAGTTTAAGTAATTTGATAAAGCTGAAATTACCTTTCCTTTATATTCAATCTTCTTCTGATCTCCAGATTTCTAGAAAGTCCTTAGGTAACACATTCATAAAGTATACAACACAAAAGCCCTCCTAAGTAGAAAATCATTTGCATCTAATAGTAGATATGCAATTGCTGCAACAGTACACAAAATGGATCTGCATTCTGCAAGAGATTTCTGGAGATAAAAGCCAAATATAAAAAGATATGAAAGAGATATAAAAAGAAAATGATTCTACTTTGTGTGGAGATTTGAAGGGTTTGTTTGCTTTATTACTAAAAACCAAGCCGAGTCAGTTTAAGACTTCCCAGAAGCAGGGCTGCATGGAAATCTTCTGCCCAGAGAAGAATTAAAAAAAAATAAAAATAAAACCAGTCTGGAGCATTCAGTTAGACAGATGGGGAGTCGGGGAGGAGGAGTGAGGGTTGGGTGAGAGAGATCCTGGAATGGATCACTCTTATTTCAAGGGGTTTAGTACGGGAGAGAGGTTGAGAGTGAAAGTTTTGAAACAACTGATACTGGCCAGTGGAGGCTTTCACAGATTGTTGTCCAAAAGTGGGGAGAGTCAGGTTTTTGTGGAGAAGAAAGAAAGGACAAAGTGAGGTCACAACAGGTATCTACTACTTTCTGCAGTCAGTAGTAGTGTAAGACAGGCAAGAGCAAGTCCATCACAGGTCATCCGTCCTCTGTATCTGCCTGGTCATGTCTGCAATAGCACTGCTTAGGAAAAGCTCTGCTTTCTTTAGACCCCAGGCTTTGCCTGCTTTCCACCTCTAAATGCAGAAAAAACCCCAAACCCTGATATAGTCTCTGTTAATTACTGAAATATGGATGATTTTAAATATTTAAAAAAATTATTATAAGTCAAGAAACCCAGTTGCTTCAGGTTCAAGATAGGAGTAATATGGTCGTTGTGCTTATAATATCCCCAGCCTTTACTCATTCATCTTCTGTCCCTATGAATGTGTTACTCATGTATTTTAGTAGAAAACCAAATCCCAAAGATGAAATTCCCAGATTACTGCTCTCATTTGGAATTAATGCAAATTAATTCCAACTATTAATTTTGCAGAAGAGTTAATTTTATGTTACTTGCCCACTTACTTGCCATGAGAAATTGGAGAAAGAGCCCTTTCAAAACTGCAGAGATCTGTACATGTGGCATTTGGCAATAGGCTGCATGCAGGAGCTTTTTCCAACAGTCAGCATTCTAATAGACTCCCTGAGCTTAATCATGTACTGTCTACTTTTTCCTTGATTTCATTATGCTTTATATCAGTGAGACAGAATGTTAGCATGTTGCTACACCAAGTGCATTCAAAGTATATAATCTATAAAATTAAGGAAAATATAATTGAAGTAAAAGAGTTTGGTTGAGTGAGTTTAAGTAGGTATAATGTCTATATAGATATGAGCAATTTTCCCCATGTTTTTTAAGAGATTAAGTTTTCAGAGAAATTAATCGAATATGATGGATGAATTCCATGTTTCAAAAGGTAAATTGGGCATTTCTAAAGTCAAAAATGGACAACATCCACAGAGAAATAAAAAGGGATTGTATGTCTTTGCTTCCAGACCATAATTTGGTAAATCTCTATTGCTTTTGATTCCTCTGTCTCTTCACTTACTTTGTGTGACAGCCAAGTGCCTCTTTATATTACTGCCACAAGAAACAAAAAGAGCATTGGTACCTCTGTGTAAGAGTCTGTGTACTCAATATGTTCCTCTCTGAGTGAACTACTCAGCAATTAAACCATCCCTTTAATCAGTATTAAAAAAGTTCTGTTTTTAAATAGACTTCAGTATGAAACATGTTGCTCCTCTTTTCCCTACAAACCATCTGGAATACAACAGCAGTTTTTGCAGCTGCCTCTCCTGGTTTCTTTGAGAAAGAGAAGATATTCTGTCACAAATATATAACTTATTTTAATTAAAATCAAGCTGGCTGAGACTGGTGTCACCTTTTTCAAAACTGTTAAAACATTGGAACATGTCAAGATATTTGTTTACAGTAGGGATTACTTGTTCTGCTGAATAAGAAACCCCAGTCCAAATTTTACTTTAACTCAGGCTGTTGTGCTTAGAGAAAAAAAATCTAATCTATAAAGATATTTGTGCATAAAAAGGTACTTTATTTCCAAAATATGGGCTCAGGGCCTTTGTTTCCTTCGAAATATTCCTTGCAAAAAAAAAAAAAATTCTTGGCCCATTTATAAAAAAGACTTCTGTGACAGAATTTAGTGTTATCTTCATTATTTCAGTTTGGGAATAGTTCAGGTGGCAAGTCCTCATTTCTTTTCAGTTCTTCCTTAACAAAAAAAAAAAAATATCTGTGGAGTTATGTCAGCACAGAATTGAAGTGAGGCAGCAGTAAATTAGACCCAGCGGAAATGGATGTTTAGACATCTGAGCTGAAGATCACAGGGAAAGGAACATTGAGCAGACATTGAATTCACCAAAGAAGGAACAAAATAAAACCTCCTAAGTCAGATCACACGACTGTGGGACTTCACTAATTGCTCATAACAAGTGTACAAAGGAAGGACTTGAAAGGAACTTCTTTGTATCAAATATTCTCACAGTAGCTTATAAAGAAAATGGAGCAGAGGATCACTGACACTATGTCATGAATATTGTCTTTCAAGATCATAAGTTTGATCAGTTCCTTTCTTCTCCCTGCTCTTCCCTGAAATTGTTTTTCTCTTGCACTAAGTGATTTTCTCTTGGCTGAAACTTTTTTACACAGACTTGATACTTAGGAGGAAAGGGAAATTGCATGTTGTGAAGAGCTAAGAGAATGTGTGTCTGATAATATTAAGAGGTAGTCATATGAGGTATGAGCTAAGATATGAGAAGATTGATTTCACACAAGATAAAAAATCATGCAACAGTTATTTTCTTTTAATAGTAAAAATGTTTTTGTGTGTAATCTTTTGGGGGTTTGCTTTTTTTCCTTGTTTTTCCTTAATTTTGCTCCTCTGGCCCTTGTTCTTTGCTTTCTCAGCCTCTCTGAGAGCAGCTGGAATAGCCACCACAGAGCAGTATGGAATGTGTGATATGAAAAATCAGTTCTATTCTCTGCCATTCCATGCCACTTATAAGGATGCTATATCAAATTTCTGATGTTCTAAGTCACCAAAAAAAAAAAAAAAAAAACCCAAAACAACGGTCTGTCCATTATCCCCTGCATTTCCTGTGTGTTTCTCTTTCAGGCAGGTGGGCTGAACAACTCTCTGAGCTGTACTGACTCTGTGAATTAGCTCTTAGTTGACAGTAATGGGCACTTACAGCTATGCTGTGTTTTGGAACCTATATCAACCACATAAATTTAGCCTTACAATGAATTGCACTAAAGATGTTTATGAAGTTCTTGGTGTTAGCAGAAAAACTGGAAGGGGTTCAGAACTTCTTGGTTCATAGTTGGATTTATATCATGTTGACAAAGCAGGTCTTAGCAAAACTCTCTCTGCTGGTGTCTACAACACAGCAGGCAAAGGTATAAGTTGGGATTCAGGCCAGCTCCCAGACCCTATGACCAAGCAATTATGATCAAAAGACATAGCACTGTGAAGAAAGGGATCTTTATCACTCACTCCAGCAATTCAGTGGTAATCTAGCATCAAATTTGGAGCAGCAAGTCTTTCTGACTCTAAATGAATCTTACTGAGAATAATGTTGTCAAGACACAAGTAAGAATTTGACCAGAAGTCATACAAGAAAAGAAAAAGAAAAAATGAAAATAATTAACAGATCAAGGCTATGAAAAAAAAAAATGTTCTGACACATAAAGTACTAAGACACTAAGTTAATTTTAAAAAGCAACAAAACTGCAGAGAATCTGCAGAGGCTGCAGTTCTGCAGTATCACAGCACAGCCTTTTCTGAAAAGAAGCAGAAGGTGATCCTTCCCCATCTGACTGACAGCTCTCTCAACAGCAGATCCTCATCGATCATCTTACCAGCAGTGGTCTGTACATTGGTGCTTAGCTTTGCAGCTCCTTGGCCATAACTATCTTCTCTGTCTGCTGGCTGACACTCAGTTGCTTTGCTGTGTATATATTCTTGTGCAGTGTCTCTGCTTGTGATAAAAGAGGCCAAAGCATCAATAATCAGAAGGGGAGAGTTATAGCTGGATTTACAATGAAGATGCTTAAATGCCAGTTAATATGCAAAACAATTCTATTATAGCTTCCCTGGACAGCTCTGTTAGTACCAGTACAATGACAAGGTCATAGTTTAGTTAAAAAATGTGATTAAATTAATTCCAAAAAGTGATAAATTCATGAATATATTGTGGGAACTTAGTGAAAGGTCCCACATCTTTGCCAATTAGAAAAACTTCAGCAACACTGCTGCTAATATCATAAATTAAATTTTAGCAGTAGATAAGGTTCAGTTTTGCAACAAATGGCCAAAGTGATAGCAAAACATTTATGATCATAGTGACAGCATCACGTTGATAGTATCCTAATAAAGCACTTTCCTGTTCCCAGTTTTCTCAGACTGAGAAACCTCAGTCAGGTTTCTCAGACCATTTAGTGCAGATTGCTGGTCAGATCATCACTTAGTGAGCAGCACAGTGTCCTTAGCTGCCTGGTGCTTGCAGAACAGATAGTACATTCTCATTTAAATGCTAAATGCCATGTTATTTGCCATGGCAGTCACAAAATAAAATCACTTATTTCATACACAAAATCATAGTAAATTAAGGATCTCAAAGAGGCACTATAGAATGCCCCAGCAGAGTACTGCTATATTGTCAAAGATGGCTTTTCAGATGGGTTTAATGGAAATGGCACATCCATCAGTTCATTATTATATGTAGGAACTTCACAAGGTGGAGTAAAATATTTTCATAATAAACCTCTTTAGCACACAGTTAAAGGAAGCCCAAGAAAAGTTGTCTGTCCTGGAAAATGAGCAATGTACAGGGAGAAGATTCAAGCTAGGAATGAGTCTATGAGGGGGTAGAAGGAGGAGGGTGGGAACATTGAGAGTTATCACATATTTTTTCCAAGTAACTGTTAAGGAAGCTCTGCTTTTCTGGGGATGGCTGAGCACGGGCCTGCCAATGGAAAACAGTGAATGAATTCCTTCTTTTACTTCACTTATGAACATGGCTATTGCTTTGCTTATTCAATTATCTTTATCTAAACCCATGTGTGTTCTCACTTTGACTCTGATTCTCTCCCCTGTCCTGCCACAGGGGTGGGTGGGTGGGTGAGTGAGTGAGTGAGTGAGTGAGTGAGTGAGTGAGTGAGTGAGTGAGTGAGTGACTGACTGACTGACTGACTGACTGACTGACTGACTGACTCTGTAGGGCTGAGTTGCCAGCTGGGGTTAAACCATGAAAGTCCTGACAACTCCACTGGTGTTAGTGAACATAGTCAAATACTATTAGGGAGCAAGACAAATTCCCAGCACAAACATTCAACAGTTTATGCAGTTATCCATCTTCCATCTCCGATGGAATATCAGCTGTAGTCCAGTGGGCAGCAAACTGCAGTATCATCCACTCTGCTGAAGACTTTTGAGACCATGAAAAAGATGTTACAGTGCAAGGATAAGTACTGCTGACATTTTTTCCAAAATAAACAAATCTGGAGGTTAGGATCTAATCACAAGTGATTGCAGCTCTTCACTGTTGCATGTTAAATGAAAGTTCACAGTAGATGAGGGATGCACACATCACCCACTTACTCAAACTGAAATCTGTTCCATCACAGTATGATAATGACTGGGATATATAATTTCTGCCAGTAGACTTTTGCTGCCATAGATCTCTGCAACCTTTTGAAGCTGAAGGTGATCCACAGAAAGTTGGTGTTGAGGCATGATCCGTGTGTTTTTTAAAGCTGCGAAGAGTCAAGGTATATAACTAGAAGAAAAGCAAGATCTGTGAGTGTCAGACAGTGGAGGATTTTGGCCCTTGACTCCATTTTTACTACTTGTCAGGATTGATGGGAGAAAGCTTCCCTTCATGCAGTGATCCAGATGAACTTGCAGATTGTTCAGTTACTCACAGGGGCAGTGCCAGGTCTGTTGGTTTCTCCATGGTCGTCAGTAAGGCTCCACTGCTCCTCTGTAAGACTGCTGTGAGGAAAGCTCCTTCTCACATTTAGGCGTGGTGCTATGCAGCCCTACCTCTGTAGGTGTTATCCTGTTTGACCTACAGAGACTCTAAGATGACCTAAAAGAACCAGACTGAGTGGTTCCTGCTGGAAAAGGTTTTCCTGGTGCAGGCTGCACCCCTCATTCCTGGCTGCTTTGTCTGCACGATTAAGCATCTAAACCTGCCCCTCAGTGTGATGCAGTGATCCTGTGCATGTCTCCTCCAGGCACAGGCACTGGGAATACAGTACAGAAATCTCTGACATTGACAAACTCTGCCAGTCTGGCAGCACCCCCTCTCACTACCTCTCTTGATGATGAAACCATGCAGCAGGGAGCAAAAGCTGGTGTAGCTTTTGACTCGTTAAAACAGCCTGTCTGGAATTAAACGGGCATGTGACTTCAAACGAATGTTAATGTGCACTGTGTGGTTGTCACCATTTTTCTCCATGACTGTAATACTTGAACAAATGAACAGGTTCACATCAAGCCTTCCAGCCAGCTCCATGTGACCTATTTTTCTGCCCTTAGTGATGTTAGTATGTGTAGCACAATATGATCCCAAGCAGTTCTGAGACAGCGTTCCTCTGGGGCTGAGCTACACTGTCCAAGCATCTGATGCTCATCTCAGAATAATGATTGCTCAGGGCTATTTTCTTATTTTAAAATGTGTGAACAGCCGAGAGGTCGGCCAATGAATTGTTAAACAGATGTGCTAAAAGCAAATCTTCAGCTGCGTGGCATTAGCTGTACATCGTGGGACACTGCAGCTCTGAGATGATCTGCTGTGCCAGAGAACAGGAGCTGGTGCTGCCAAAGCCCATGAGCAGACCTGGCTGACATCCTGCAGCACAGAGCACAGCGAGGCAAGGCAGGAGACCCCCTCTCATGCATGCAGCTGTTTTAATGACAGTATCAGTCATGTATCTCACCAAATTATCCATAAAGGAGAATCCTCAAATGATTAGCTGGTGGAAGACTGGCAATAGCTTTTTCTGCATTTACCATATAGATGAGTTTTGGAGGTAATGAAATTGAGCATCTTTGTTTTCCTGTGAACAGAATATGCAATAGAAAGGCTGGTGTAAAATAATGCAGTGAAGTTTGTTTTAGATCTGTGAAGGGGGCACTTGGGGATATTGGCTGGGGAGATTGAAATCCTTTGGTTGGTCAAAAAACTTGAAATATTTCAGTTTTCTGTGAGGATTTTCTCAGGAAAGATGAAATCTCCTTTGCTCTCATCTTCAGAGAGAAGTGGAGTATTTAGCGATTGCTGCAATATTTTTTAATCACATTTCTCAGTTATTAACTTTGTTAAATATTGCAGTTCAATGTTCTGCCCAAAAATCAAATATGGAAAATTGACATAAACTTATAATTCCAGAAAAATATTTTCATAGAAGAGCAAATTATTTTTGTATCATTCCAGAAGAATATTTTCAATAATGTTTGGATTTCCAGGCTTTAGTCTTTCACAGATAATTTCTGTTCTATGAAGAAAACAGTGTAGGTGTTCTGTTAAGGAAAAAAAAAGAAAATCAGATTATTTTCCAATGATGCCTATTATTTCCTGGCGCAAGAACAGCAATATTGATTAAATAAGCTTTATACCATATTATACTCTGTGTTTTCTTCCTCAGCCTAAGTTTTAAGTTTTTAATCCCCTGAGGTACCAGAATGAGTCCCTTGGGCAGCACATTGCACACAAGGCTTGGTTCAAGTCTAATCCAAGATGATAATCCTCAGCAGTAAATGCTTAGGATTTTCTTGCTAGCTTGCATTAAACCTGCAGTTTCTGGCTCAGCACTTGGAACAGTGTTTGAAGAGTCAAACATTCCCGGCTGCTAGTCTTGGCATAGCTTTGTCCAGCTCTCCTAAAACTACTTTCTGCTCTATGGAAAAACAATGTTGGATTAATGCCTGCTTAGGAGGAATGCTTGAGATATGTTGGGTTTTTTGGCACATGTTTATAATGTATTTTGAAAACAAAACCAGGCTTGTTGAGGGTAAATATTAATGGTGTTGCAGCAGTCATTCACTTTACAACACAGAAAACTCAAATATATTTTAGAAGAGACTCACATGCTACCCCAAAGTAGATGTTAAGGACTTGGTCTCAGTGGTAGCAAGTTCCTGTGCATTCATCTAAAATTATATCCATATGATCTTTTGTAAATTTGCATTGCTTGTTATATCATATAATTGAAAATGACTGACAATACAAAGTAATTTTTCGTTCTCTCTGACTTTGATTTTGTTTAAATAAATGTATAGTGTTGAAGAGAGGGGAGACACCATGTAGAATAAATCCAAAATTTATCAAAGTAAAAGTCTTTCAGAGGAAGAGTTGATAGCTCTGAATTCCCAGCTCAGTGTCATAATAAAACCAGATTCATTATTTGAAGATGATAATACTTATAAACTTTAATAATCTCAATGATGAGGAAAGGTTGCCTGAGCATGCATGTGTCCCAATGATCACCTGGTCTTGATCTGACACAGGAGAGGATTGCCAGCACATACCACATTAATGTTCAAGGTTTAAAAAAAATTAAACAGGTAAAAAAATTCTAGGGAGAATTATGCTGCATATTCTGGTGAAACTTTTCATGTGATTTCAAGAATGAAGATTTTTTTAAATTAGCTGATAAATTATATATTGCTATTGTTTATACAACTAAAATACTGAATAAGTTTGATATTTTTGTCTCAGTTTGGCTTTTTGGTTGGTTGATTTTGTGATTTTTTTTTTGTAAAAGGACGATTAGGAATTTTTAGTATTCTCATACCATTACATCAGTTTCCCAAGAGAAAATAATTAAGAAGCAAAAATGCTGTAAATATCAAACCAGAAATTCATACTATTTTTACATATATATTACTCAAGAGCTAAAAATAGATTATATTTACTGGAAAGTGAAGATAAATTCTCATACAGTTAAAAACATAATTTCATGTAGACAGTGTTTTCCAGCAATTATTCTTGAAATTTGCAATAATATATGAGGAACTATAGATGTGATATAATGTTTCCACAGGCATTATAGGAGCTGTAATGCATCAACTGCCAACCACAGCCCTTATTTACAACTTGTTGAAATAATGACTGTTTTACTCTGACAACGAGTTGTCCTCTCATTGCACATTGTTTATAAAGATGTAGCCTGGTGCAGACTATAAATTAGCAGATTGATTCTAAAGCTCATGGGAATTATTTCTGGAGTGACTTGTAAGTAGGAGAAGAGGAGGAACCAAGCTACATTTATTAAATCAATGGTGTTAAACTTACACCTGGGGTTAGGTGATCAGCTGAGGTGGAAAGGGATCTAGGGGAGCTCCTCTGTTCCAAGCTATGTTGCTCTTAGACCTTTATGCCTAATGTATTGTTTGCTGATAGCCAGGTGGAAATACTCAAGAAGACAAAGGCAAGGAGGAAAAATAACACCATGCTCTCTGGCTTTGCATGCCTAAGAGTTAGAGAGGAATAGCCAGTCCCCATCCTATAAAAACCACACAGCTTGTTTCTGCTGTCTATGAAGGCTTTTTAAAGAAACAGCCCATAATTAGCTGACTAATGTATTTATCTGGTTTTGGTGCATCAAACATAAGGCATTGCTTGATAAATATATATAGATCACACTAATTAAGTACAAAAATGCATTATTTGAGGACTATTTGAACAGTTTGTATATTTAAAGTCAATAAAATTGACTTTTCAGTCATACTGATGTTGAAATGTCTTGTACCATTCACCTTATAAATTTATAATCAGATATAAACAGCTGTTCTATATTCTGGGAAAAAAAGGAAAATATATATCAGAAATATGTGGATTCAAATCTGGTAGATGCCACTATTATTTTGTTATTTCTGTAGCTTCAGAAGTAAAAAAATACCTCTTTAAGGACCCGGATTTTTGGATTTGTCCAGGTGATGAGATTTTGAGTCATTGGGATTGAGTGGTCACGGCCTAAATTGCTGAATACCATCTACTAGCTAGTCATGTTTCAGGGAACCTGTTCCCTTTCTAGGGCTTTGATGCTCCTTGTGGTAAGTGCTGGCTGCATTTACCTGTGCAGCAGTGTTATAAACAGTGCATTTAATGTTGTTGTCACTGTAGTAAATGTTCATGAATGAGACTGTTTCTGCTCACAGGCTTTTTTTTTGTGGAAAATTATTTTGCCTTGAACAGGATCTTTCCCTTGTGCCCACTGAGTGCTTGCCCTGCTCTTTATATTTTCATGTGCGTATGTTTATGTTGTCTTCTCTTGTCTCTATAAGAAAACTGGAACTTGTTTTAAGAGAGGAAAAAGCTTCTCTAAACTGTAAAAGGTATTTAGCTATTAAATATCCATTAATTCTATGCTTACCCCAATACATTGTTTGAAAATGTTAATCTTCATGAATTCATCTTGTTTATTTGCTAAAGAAAAGTTTTCTCCATAATCTTGTAACAGTTCCCTAGCTCTCCACTAAAATGTGACAATTTAGAAATCATAGCTGCCTCTCTAATTTTAGGGCAGAAGATAATCATTGTTAGAAATCTGTCTAAAAACGTGTAGATGCTTGGTTACATCTTCCTGGGACAATCATCTTGTTAAATTGTAAGTGTTTTAGCATTTGCTAAACTTCACTGTCTCTAATAAAATCAGACATTTCCAAAATTTATTTTTGCATGTAAGACTATGCAGGTTTCTGTGAAAAGTAAGAAACGTTTGCAGAAATTATACAGAGTAATGCAATGCCCCAAAAATCTTCCACACATTTTATTTTTCCACGTGCTTTTAGTAAATTTCTGAGAAAATTCAGAATTAAGTGTAAAATTTGATGCTGCAAAACAGTAAAAAAACCCAAAACATAATTTCAGTGTTCAAGTTCTTTGGTTTAGATTAAGAAAAAAATTGTAATAATTTATAAAAAGGCCAAGTTATGTTGGGCCAGTAAATATTGAGTTAACAGTGTAGTCGGCATCAATAATAAAGCGTGAAATTGTCAGGTTTTTAAACCCAGGAAATAAGTATATGAAACTCAAAACATCAAAATAAAAATTAGGCTAGGCTCTGTTTTTATTAACCCAGCCCTGATTTATGCTACCTATTTGTGTGTCAGTATAACTTTTTCATCCTAAGTAGACTCAAATCTGTATCTATGAAGAATTGATATAGAGTTATTTGTATGGGAGCACATGATGCTGTGTAGCCCAGCAACAGCTCCTTCTCCATGCTCTGTGCACTGAAGGTCAATATTAGATGTGTCATTACCTCACACACTGTGTGGAATAGGCTTGCTTACTTGTGAAACAGAATGACTGAAATACCACTCCTCTGCATAGTAACTGATTTTCACAGTCTGTTCTTCAAGATTAATTCAAAATTACTGACAGTGATCATTTCTGCATGAATATTGTAGACAAACTGCACTATGCAGTTGACTGCTTAGTTGGTATACACTGTAAATCAAAGGTGTATTTGACAGTACATGAATTATTATTTTGGAAACTAATTACAAATTAACAAATCATAAATATGGATATGCACAGTGCTGTGAAAAATGTATTTGTTTACATTGGGGCTAGAAAGATTCCCAGTCCTTCCTGAATTTTTCAAAATTCTTACTATATAATGTCTTCAGTGATAGGTTTGGGTCTTCCAAATTAACTTCTTCAATTAAATAAACCAAACAACACCTCATATTCTCTGAAAGTGCCTCTTCCACTTTCATTTGGCACACATTATCCCTTTATTTGTGTAGTAAAATAACTTTCTTGAATCATTTAATACCACAGCCTCTCTTTTAGCTGCTTTACTCAATCATGATTCAAAATGAATAACTGAGTGCCTTATCAAAAGTACTTCCCTATTAGAATTTATTCTCTTCCTAGTAACTCGGATCAAATATTAATTCTTTTGGAGACTGAAAATCCACTCAGTGCATTTAAAAGCATAGGAAGCTTTTGAGTTTTAGATAACTGGAGATCAAATAGAGTTTAAAGATAGCACAACTAAATATTTTAAAATTTTGAATTTGAATTCAAATGCATCAGATGTTTTTCCTGAGATAAGTTTTTGAGGGTTTTGGGGTTTTTTCTTCCCCAATTAATGGTCATAGGTTTTATTTAATATAAACGATCCCTGCTTTTGCTGCTTTCATTGCTTCCATCCTGAAAGTTTTTAATGCAGCTCTATGCAAAACTCAGCATATTTCTTTGACTGCACAGATTTTAATTGTATCTTTTGTAGCTGCCAAGAATGACTCACCTGATGTATGTTTCTTGGTTATGGCTGGCATCAGTGCATGCAACCTTAAATTGACAGGATTAATTTTGTCTGAATATTTTTTCTCAAACTGTGTAACAGGCAAGGTGAACAGTTGAGAATTTAAGGCCCCTGAGTCAATGAATGTAGATGGCAAGTGGTATGTCCTAATTGGGTTTTATCTTAGACTAACATAAATATTTAAGGTAGGTGGTTAAACTGTTTTCTGGGGCTATTTATCTCTTTATAAGACGAATAGGAGGGGACTAACTGACAAACTGAGGATAGGCACCTCAGTGGCATTTTCCCTGTAGAATATTCTCAAAATTTTAGGACAAATATGTGTTTTCATTATTCCCTAGGTATTTTCTTAATTGGTGAATTTTCTATCTGGACAGAATTTCTAAAGGAAGAAAAACCACTTTCCTTCCATTTTTTTCTTCAAATAATTTCAGGGAGTTTTTTAACTCTGCTCTTCCACAACTTCTTAAGTATAAAGATCACATCTCATGATCAATTTCTGCCTTAAGCTTTATGAGTTTTATTAATGAGGGAAAAATTCTAACAGTATGGAAAATTCAGGGAAAAAATAAATTCTTAAAGTAAAAGCATGTGAGAAAGCAATTATTTTTCATGGACACTCTTCATCAGACATGTATAAAGAGGCAATACTACTCTGGTAAGAAAGTCTTGGTGTCACTATCCACAAATAAAAGTGTTGATCAAAGGACTGATTTTTATGGAGCTGATAATTAATTATGTATGATAGGAATATGGAAGGAATATCACATGAAAGAGTATCAGTATTGTCACATGGAGGCCATAATTTACTCTACAGAACAATTTAAGAAAAATTATGTTACAGTACTTTTGGAACCATATCTTTGAACCTAATAACCTATGACTAAAGTAAAACTCATGACATTTCCATGACACTTCACTTAGACTAACAATCTAATTGCTGTTACATTCATGCCCTCAGAAACAATAAAGAAACGGCCATTAAAGATTTTGCAGCAAAGTTTTAGCCAATACAAAATGATGAGGAAAAAATTAATTCTCTCATAATAAGCATAAAAATAATTCTATTAGAAGAAAAGATTCTCATAATCATGGGAAATCACTACATTCTTATTCTGAATACAATTTCACATAAATACCCCCAAGAACCTATCTGACTCGATAGAAGCCTAAATCAACTTCAAGAAATAAGCTGTAAACTCCATATGTAATGGTATTTTCTTCTAGTCCTCATTAATAGTTTTCCATGAAAAGGTGCAGATATTTCACAATTAAAATGTATGCCTTGTAAGTCATTACCTCGTTTTATCACTGTAGATCAGTCCTAGTAAGGGATCATGCACCCATATAGGTGACACCCAGGAGAAGGGATGCAGAGGATGATTTAGACATCTTAGTGGGAATCAGACCAGTCACACGGTTGAGCAGCAAGCAGAAAAGCATCTGCAGATAACCAAAAGGCTGATGCACACTTGATATTTATGTTAATCGCTTCAGCGTGGCTTAGGAAATTTCTGCTGCTTTTTTATGACCCAGAAAAAAGACTTTTCAGAGAAGGTTGGCTTCAGGATTAGGAACCACAGGATTAAGATTACAGAACTATAGATTTTAAAGATTAGGATTAGATTTAAGTCATAAAGTTTTAATGGTCTAGATTCTACCAGACAGCATGACAAAATTGGCTTTAAAATTGCTAAGTGCCATTTATGGCTGGAGCCATTAGAAGCTAAGTAACTCATGATAGGAAAGAGACAGATATGCAAAAGAGAATTAGAGAGAGGATCAAGGAAGAGCTTTGTTTTCTGATGACCCTATGGCAAAAACTAAAAAGATTCTTCAGCTAGGGAAGATGATTTAGAGTTCAGAATGGTCTACAGACTTGAGCTGACACTGGAAAGACTGATGGGTAAGTTCTGATATTTTATGGTCTACCACACCAATGTTGTGACTGAGATCAGGAATAGGATTTAATCAAACAGGAACCAACAGGAAAAAATGCAGTACTGTAAGGGTCTTCCTGAGAAAATAAAACAAAATAATAAAAACAACCACATCTGTCTGAAACCTGAGTAAAAATAGATACATAAACCAGTTAAGACCAAGTTAAGGCCCAACTCATGAGGGACTGGTGGAGAGATATTTGGAATAAGTCTAACAAGAATTTCCAAACTGTGGTTAGAATTGTGTTGATGTGGATGTTGGCACTGGGTTTGGACTGTGAGCCAGATGGAGCTGATAAATCAATGTTTGTTCTGATAGCTACAGATTACATTTGGGACTAGGCAGAGACTACTGGTGTGGAGGCTGTGAATCTTTCATCAGTGCTTGGACTTGCTTCAGTTGCTATTCTATTCTAATATCCACCTATCCCATTGCTTTCATTATTGAAAGACTTGATGGAAGATGCTAACATCGTGTTAGGACATGAGCCCTTAAGGGTTGGCTGGGCAAAGGTTACTGCTCTTTTTCAGATTCTCAGATCTTTTGATACCATCCAGAATGAAAGCTCTAAAATCAATTAGTCACTCATTGATATGAGTGCATTGCAGACTTTAGGAATGTTTATGGGTTTGTTTGGTTTTCTTTGAAAGGTAATGAAGTAATACTTCCCTCCGGTTGTATACAAAACTTGGTAATTAAAATGAATAAAAAAAATTGTGCAACTTAGTGAAAACCCACTACTGAAATTCACAAATAGTCAGCCCATTTTTATAAGCTATTAATTTAGAAAATATGATAAAATATTCCACATAGAAGTTGAAATAATTTTCCTAAACAAGTAATAAACATCTGTTGTTTGTGCCTTGTCTTTATTGTTTCTTGGGTTTTGTTTTTAAATTGGTGATCCCCTATCTAGTTTTCTTAGAAGGATTATAAATGCTATGTTCTTATGATGATGAACAGAAAGGGGAACAAAAAATGTAATAATACATCTTTGATTCATCTCTTGATGATACCAAATATTTTAAAGCCTCAAAAGTTCATTTTATTAAGTTACTGCTCATGTCAGTGACATTTACCTCCTATATCTGCAGGTTTATCAACTCCTTTGCTAACATATATTACAAAATAAATTACATATTTTCTGTGTATTTTTCTTTCAAAAACAAGGTTAATCTTTTTCTCATTTTCTAATGTCAATTGGGAGAAAATTGCAGGGAGCACTAAAATTCAAAATCATTCAGTACCATATAGAAAAATCCATCAGACTTTTCTGTCACAGCTAGCACTCCAAACGGCAGGGACTGAAGGAATTCCAGCCAGGAATTATTAAAATGGCTCCTCCATGTCCAAGAAGCTAAGGAAAAAAACCCCAGAACAACTACCACCACCTCCCCCCTGCCCCACCCCCCCCCCCAAAAAAAAAAAACCAAACCAAAGTAAACAAACAGAAAAACACCCAGAACCAACACCACCACCAACAACAATAATAAAAACAAAAGAGGAAACAAACCAACAAAACATAGGGAGAAAAAAATTGGAGTGAAAATCTGAAAAGAAAAACCATTTCAAATCATAGGCTATCTCTTTCAATTAATATTGTACAGTTTCAAAGTCCATATGGTACTTCTAGTCATAGTTTAATTATATTAATACTTTCACTGGGAGACACAAGATGGATTGATAAAAATAGCTGACAACTTCTTTAATTTAGCTCCAGAGAAATAACGGTCTGAAGTAAACACTGACCTAAATGTTAATTGACTGAGTTTCCTGAATTTTTAAAAAAGCAAAACTTGGAGCACAGATGACAGAATTAATGAGAGTGTAATTCAAGGTACATGGTCTTTTTATTTCTTTTCAGCCTTACAAAACTTCAGGTGAGATGCAGCTTTTCATTTAGCATGTCACGATATTGCCAGATGTCACACTCAGGCTACCATTGTAATTTTGATAGTGGGGGTGGAGGTGAAATAAACATAGAAATCAATGCTTTAGAAGGCATGATCTACCCAGAGATGTTTTAATTTTACTGATACCACCCTATCATTTACAGTTTTGTCTGAAAAAAATTAGAGAAGTTCATGGGATTATTTGAGGGAAGCAAGAGAAGTCCAGTATTGGGTATATCATTTACATTGTATGACTGAGGCAGGACTGATACCTTAAGATTTGCTTGAAAGCTCATTTAGTGCTGCATACAATAACATTGTCCACAAAAATCCCAAAACATGACACAATGTGGTGTGCAATGGCATTATACTGCTAACATAAATTTTGTGATAGTGTTGTGAAATTTAAAATGAGTTTGAGATCAAAAGGAGATGATCCCTTCAGCTCAAGTTTGAAATGTCATGAGTAGTGTAAATAGCTCTAAGATGCAGGGTATCAGCTTTGTATCCATTCAAAGCTCCCAGTAAGTCCATAACTGCTGGTGTAGCACATCTATTTGACATCAATAATGATTGCCTGAATAGTGAGCACAAATGAAGTAATTAAAGAGCATTGATTTTGTTTAAAGATTAGGGCAAATACTTTGAGTAGGATTTCTGTCTTTTGATACCCCCGCAAAAGATGAATATTTCAGAGGTAATTACCTAAACCTCTTTTGTAGCGAGGGGAGAGAAAGAACTTTTAGATTAGAATTAATCTGATGTTTGGAGCAAGATAATTTGTACCCTACACACACATTTACAAACTGATGGCAGACAACTGACCTGGGGGTTCAGATAAAACCTGCCTTAAGTGTTCAGGGCCCGTTATAAGTACACCAGACATCTGGATACTTCTAGGGCACACTGCAGCTGCAAAAGGCATCCCAAGGGGAATGCAAAACTGCCACCACATGGCTTCCTCCACTGCTTTTTCCTTGGAACCAACCTTAGACCTAGGCTGCTTTCACTGCCTGTGGTTAGGGTTACATTAATCACTTGTTACCAGGGAGGTCTGTTTGGTTTAAGTTGGGATGGGTGACTTCAAAGAACTCCTCTGTTACTGTTCCTTACCCAAATCATAATAATGCCATTTGTCCTACGATTACACAACAATGATGGCATTTCAATCTTTTTAGTCAAATATTTATTACATGAATAACCCAAATAATTTAAACAACCAAGAGTCAGAACTTCCTCTGTGATGTTTCATGGTATCTTGTGTGAGACAATGTAGCACCACCTTGGGGTAGAACTATTTCTGTCACACCTGTTCAGTCAGGCATCCTGTGAGATGCAAACCATTTTGGAAGGCCAGTTTAGGAACCCAGTCTACAAGGAAACATAAAAAACAAACTCAGATTCCTAAATATGATAGAAAAGAAATACCAAAGTGCAAATATTTCTCCTTTTAAACCTTTTGGAAAAGAAGAGTTAAATAAAGTTATGACAAAAAGGAGAATAATAATGAGAGTGAATATTGTGGAAATTCAGTTATGTATTTTGTCCTTCTTGCTGTGTGATAGACAGTTAAAATTTTCATGGTCTCATACCTCAAATGTAGCTATTGTTATTGCTTATATTTTGAACTGTACCAAAAGCTTCTCCACCAGAAATAATATTAGGTTGTTCTAGATAATAAAAGGAATTGCTTGACTTGCTCTAACAGGTGAATAGACTGAACACATGGCTTTCAGAATGCCGGTCACTCACATTTAGAAAAGTCAGACTTTCTTATTGGTTTGCAGCAATGTTCCCTGATGCACTGAAATGTGCTCAGAATAACCTGTGGTAAAAGAAAAAATTAAATTTCTGGTTTCCCTCTCTCAAAAACTACAACAACAACAACAACAACAAAAAAATCAGTTGCTTAGGATTTTGCAGATTAATAAATTCATTCTTTGAGATGCAGGTTATTTTCAATCCAGCTCTGGAATCTTTTCTGAATAAAGGAAAACATAGTTCCAGAGTCTGGTCTATCAGTAGGATTTTTTAGTGCTCAAGTCTACACCAAGAGAGGGAAAAGTAGCTGCTTTTGTGGACAGGAAAACACACTTTTCACAATAAACCAGTAGGAGACAAATCATTGTAACCCCCAAATATAAGTAGTTGATTTTTTAGAGTTGAAATATTTATGTTTCTCAGTCAATCTAGAACAAGTGTTAGCACAAAGCAGTTTACAGGTATTCTAGACCTTAATTCCTACATGCCACCTTCAGGTGAAGAACAAGAGACACCAAAAAAAGAAAAAAAACAGTCCTCCAGGTGGCCACACTATAGAAGTAGTAATGTGAGTTCTGGTGAGTTTCAAACACACTGTTGGGAAAAAAAAGAAAGAAAAAGGATTTTTCCATCCATAGAAATTTTTTCTGCATAAACTCATATACATTTTGAAATAAAATAATGTAATACTCAATATAAATCAGCATAATAGTTGGAATAAAGCAAAGTAACATTCCTTAAAAGAATTGTACTTTTGAAGATACTTAGTTGTTCTGAAATCCTCTCCTCAGAGGGGATCCTTTGCCAAAGATTTGACCTATTTTAGGTCAAGGGAGCTTTTACAACAGCATAAGTCTTCCTTAGTGACTTTACACCCAAATGGAGGTCTGATCTTTTTCTCTCCCAGACACTAAACATAAATACTCCAGGCATTCTAGCCATTGCTAAGGACCCTTACATATGCCACAGGTTTCAAACCTTAAACCTGCACCCAGCATTTCCCAAGGATCCATTTGAAAATGTTTTCAAGAAAAAATATTTTTACAAGCTAAGCCTTCCTTTGAGAGATCCTCTACAGCCCCACTACAGAGGCACTTCAGGTATTTTTGCCATCCCTATCATTGCCCTAATCCTAATCCTAAACATACTCTGACCCTCAGCCATGGACCTGCTGACCTAGCTCAGATTAAACAGATACAAGAGAAAGTATTAAGTGCAACCTACCCTCCTTTAGCAGACTCTGTAGCTCCACTCCAAATGGTATGCTAAGTTTTGACTCTCTCCTATTTTGAATTGCTAAGACCACCTTAAACTCAACTTTTTGTATGGACCAAAACCCCCCCAAAAAAATATTATCCCAGTTGAAAAAAATTATTGATGGATAATTTTTTTATATAACTTTTCCTTTCCTTTGTCAATCACTTTGCAGCACCCAGCTCAAACCCTAAGGCTACAGATAATTTTCTTGGGCTAAATTTCAACAAAGTTCAAGACTGAGAAAGGGAAATCCTTTGATTTCTGTCATGCATGTACATATACTTGAACATGTATATGCATATAGTGAGGGAATTTAAGGTCCCTTCAAACCTAAAAAACTCTATGTTCCTATCATTCAGTGATTGGCTCTGTGATTCTGTCTCTTTGTGTTTCTCTTTAAGACATACATGTGTCACTGATGCATACATATGCATACACACATGTGCTTGCATTCCTGCACATGTGAGCTAAAATACTCAGTAATTCCAACAGTATGAGACCAAGCTCCACAGAAGTCTAACCCTGCCTGTAGTGTTTTTCCCCACTGAACTATCTCATGTTTTTTCTTTAATGCCTGTGGTGGTCTCTGGGAGCCCTGTAGCCGTGTGTTTCAAGAGCATGGCTGGGGGAATGACAAACTTCCAGCTGACATTAAACTTGTTCAATACTTGCTGCTCCAGCTGGATGCACGTAAGGATATGGAGTCTGATGGGATTCATCCCAGAGAACTGAAATAGCTGGCTGATGTTATTGCAGGCCCTCTCCATTATTTTTCAATGTTTGTGAGTACCTAGAGAGGTCCCAGTCAATTGGAAGCTAAAGAATGTTGTCCTAATTTTCAGGAAGAGTAAGGAGGACCTGAGTCATTTCAGTCCTGTCAGTCTCACTTCAGTACTAGGTGAAATTGTGGAGGATAGGTTGTTCTGGGAGTTCTTGAGAAACACTTGACAGACAATGCATTCTTTGGTGGTAGCCAGCATGGGTTTGTGAGGGGAAAGTCCTGGTCAGCCAACTTAATTTCCTTGTACTACAAAGCTATCCATCAAGTTGATCAAGGGAAGACAGTAGATGTGAGGGGTTTTATTTGAGCAAAGTTTCTGATACTGTTTCTCACTTTTCTGTCGGATGTGTCCGGCACATTTCTAGATAAGTCCATAATACACTGGGTGATCAATTGTCCAATGGGTCAGGCTCAAAGAGCTACAGTGAATGGGCCTGGTGGCTCTTCCCTAGAGCTCAATGCTAGAGTCAGCACCTTTCCAGTGTTTTTATAAATTATCTGGATGCAGGAACAGAACCTACATTAAATTTGCTAATGATGCTAAACTGAGGGGCCGTGGACTTCCAGAGGTTGGAAAGCAGCCCTGCAGGAAGAGATCTGGAGGACCTGGTCAATCACAAGTTGCATATGAGTGCCCTGGCAGTCAAAATGGCCCACAGTGTCCTGGGATGCATCAGGAACAGCAACGCAAATCTTTTGAGGGAGGAGAAGGTCCCACTCTGCACTGGTGTGGCTTCACATTGGGTACTGTATGCAGTTTAGGATGCCTCAATATAAAAATGACATTAAACTCTTAGTGTGCAGAGAAAAACCAAAAAGATGGTTAAAAGCTGTGAGGGCAAGACTTAGGAGAGGCAGCTGAAGTCATTTTTTTGCCTTGGAGAGGAGAAGGCGGAAGGGTCATAGTCTAGAACTTGCTCAAAGGAAGCAGTAGAGAGGAAGGTGCTTGATATCCCTCTGGTGATCAGCAACAAAGCATGAGGAAGTGGAATGAAGCAGCATCAAGGGAAGTTCACACTGGACATTAGGAAAAAGTCCTTCACTGGAAGGATGGTTTGTCACCAGAACAGGCTTCCCAGGGAAGCCTTCATGGTGTCAAACCTGCCAGAGTTCAAGGAGCATCTGGATGATGTTCATAGTCTTAAGAGTTAAGATTTACTAATTCTTATGCTACTGCTACTGTGAGTGGCAGTAACTGGACTTGATGGTGATTATGGGTTCTTTACAATTAAAAATATTAAATGATTCTATGTATTTGGTTCACTATTCACACATGTTCTGGAGTACTGCTGAGTGGGGAGGGTAGAGGGAAAAGGATGTATATGCATCTGTGGGCACTGTTTTCATAATAAACTAAGGTAATATGTGTACTTTGAATAAGTGTAAGTTTTAGACTGTATCTTTTCCATACATTAATGTCAGTTAAGGCTTTTTTTTTTTCTTTTTTCCACTGGAAGAAAAGAAATAGTAGAAACTAAAAATTTTTTGACTAGAGTGAAATTTATGTAAATTGATACTGTAGCAGTAAGTAACAACTTCAAAAAAATCACTGATGCTTGTAGGAAGACATTGTTCTAATAAAGACTATTCCTCTGAAACTGAGACATGGCTGAGACGGATCTCATTTTCCCCACAGCAACACTCACAGTGCTGTGCTGTGTGCTGGTATCTAGAAAGGTGCTCTAACACACCACTGTTTTGTGTGAAAGGTGCTGTAACACACCACTGTTTTGTGTGAAAGGTGCTGTAACACACCACTGTTTTGTGTGAAAGGTGCTGTAACACACCACTGTTTTGTGTGAAAGATGCTGTAACACACCACTGTTTTGTATGAAAGATGCTGTAACACACCACTGTTTTGTATGAAAGGTGCTGTAACACACCACTGTTTTGTATGAAAGGTGCTGTAACACACCACTGTTTTGTATGAAAGGTGATGTAACACACCACTGTTTTGTGTGAAAGGTGCTGTAACACACCACTGTTTTGTGTGAAAGGTGCTGTAACACACCACTGTTTTGTATGAAAGGTGCTGTAACACACCACTGTTTTGTATGAAAGGTGCTGTAACACACCACTGTTTTGTATGAAAGGTGCTGTAACCCACCACTGTTTTGTATGAAAGATGCTGTAACACACCACTGTTTTGTGTGTTTTGTCAGCTGCTGGGCAGTGCTGGCACAGCATCAATGCTGTTCCCCATCAGGCTGGGGGTGGGCAAGGTCTTGGAAGGGGATACAACTAGGAACAGCTGACCCAAACTGATCAAAGGGATATTCTATCCCTTATCATGTCAGGTCAGATATAGAAGCTAAGAAAAGGATGAGGAAGGTGGACAAACATAATTTACAATGTTTGACCTCTGGAGCAGCCACTACAAGTACTAAAGCCCTGCTCCCCAGGAAGTGCCTGGACGTCACTCACCGGTGGGAAGTAGAGAATAAAACCTTTTTTTTTCTTTCTACTTGTGCAACCTTTAATTTTTTACTTTATCAAACTCCGTTATTTCAATACTAGTTGCTTTCTATCTTATTTTCTGTCCCTGTTCAGCTGAGAAGGGAGAGAGATAGAGGGGTTTGGGGGTCACATGGCATCCAGTCAGGGTCAACCCATCACAGTGTGGTAATTCTGCCCCAGGAAGTCCCAGGAGAATCCAGCAGGGTGCTTCTAACAAATGTGGTCCCTCACATGAATGGCAGAAAACTCTCAAGTTTTTATTGTGTTATTTGACTCAGTTTCTCAGACAGTGGTGACTGAAATGGCACAGATCCACTAACTGGCACAGCTGGGACTCACACACAAAAATAAATCAAAAAATATGGGTCCCTTTGCAAAGATTACTTAGCTCATAACATGAACAAAACTTGTTTCAGCATAAAAGGTGTAGGAGATATACTAAACTAGCTGCATTGCCTTACTTTGACAGCAACTCTTTCAAAATGTGAAGACTGTTGGGAAACAAAGAAACATGCAAAAATGTCACAACTGGTTTATAAAAACATTCTGTAAAGCCTATATTGCAACTGCCCACAGAAGCCCATTGAAAAATATAAAAACAAACTCTTAATAAAACAGACCAAAAAGGAACATGGAGGAAATGTAAACCGCTTTAAAATATTATCCCTGTACTTGATGTTGGTTTTGTTAAAATTTTTAGGATCTGCTGATTCAAATAGCCTTAACCACACAAATTGTAATTCACATTCCAAAGTCTCTGCCAACTGATACATTTCTGTCAGCTCAGTCTTTATATCACTGATGCTGGGAAGCAATTCCGATCACTGATCTGAGATTACAGTTGTTCTAAAAATAAATAGATTACCCATACATGACTGTTCAACTTCAAGTGGACAGCAAAAATTGTAGCAAGGTGGGGGATGACCACTTCTCCCTGGCACTCAGTGACAGGACAAGAGGAAATTGCCTCAAGGTGCACCAGAGGAGGTTCAGGTTGAACCCTAGGAAGAATTCCTTCACTGAAAGTGTTGTCAAGCATTGGAAAGTGCTGCCCAGAGCAGTAGTGGGGCTGCTGTCCCTTGGAAGTGTTCAAGAAATTACTGGAAATGGTACTTTGTGCCAGAGTTAGTTGACATGGTGGTGTCTGGTCAAAGGCTGGACTCCATGATCTTGGAGGGTTTTTCCAACTTTAATGATTCTATGGGTCTATGATTCTAAAATCATGAAACTTTCTTAGTTTCTTTCTGTAAGCCTTAGCTTTCATGGACGAACATGCTCAGAAGGACCATGTTTTAAAATTAACTTTCAAACTGCATTTTTCAGCGCCTGTATTCACAGCACAGACATGGTGCTTGTGCCTGATTGATTGATGGTAAAATACTGAATACAGTACATGAATACAGTATGCAGAGCAGCCCATTAAACATCTCTTGAAATTCTTTGGAAACATCAGAGAGAAATTGTGCTGAATGTAATGGTGACCCAGCTTGACTGGGAAGAGAAGAGTTCCTGTGAGAAGTAAGGAGGCATAAAAACAGGAAGAACCAGGGGGGACTTCTGTAAGAGAAACTTCTAGAAGTTTATGAGGAACTTCTAGAACTTTTATGAGGAAAACTATACACTTCTTTTAAGTCTAAACTTTCTCTGAATTGTATGTCTCTACAATGGTTTGATAACATTGTACAGAAGTTATTTAAGACAAAAGAGACATAATTGACTCTTGCCAGTGGTTGGCCTGTTATATGTTAACAGATCATTATAAATAATATATTGAGGAAGGGAATAATGTCTACCAGGAGCAACAGCGTAGTGTAGAGGCAGCATCTTTATTCAGGGATCAATAGCTGCTGTCTTCATCAGAGTAGTGTCCTACCAGGAGCAGCAAACAACACGGAGCATGTCTAGTTGGAGAAAAAGGATTGAGGTGTGACCTCATTGCTGTCTACAGCCTCCCAAGGAGGGGAAGTGGAGAGGTGGGTGCTGAGATCTTCTCCATAGGATCCACTGCCAGGACACGTGGGGTTGAAACAATGGTTTGAACGATGGTTCAAAGCTGCGCCAGAGGATGTTCAGACTGGACATTAGCATTTCTATACAGAGAGGGTGGTCAAATACTACAACAGGTTTCCTACAGAAGTCATGAGTGCCCCATGCCTCCTAACCCCTGTTAGTGGTTGGGAGGCATTTGTACAATTTTGGTCAGCCCTGGAGCAATCATGCTGTTGGACTAGATAACTGTTGTAAGTACCTTCCAAATTAAACATACTTTCCTCTTCTTGGGCTATATTTTGACAAAATGAAAACTAGTGAGAATTATATTAAATGCCTTTAATAATTTTTAGGGGGCTTTAACACTTGCCTTTTTAGGGGGCTTTAACACTAAAAATAATTTTTAAAAAGAGACATTTAGAGCTGTTTCTCCTTGTGCAAACGACATCCCTTGAAAAATGATGGAGCAAGAGAGACTGAAGTTGACAGTTGTGAACTGAGCACAGTTTTGAGTTTTTATTTAATTTCCCTTTCTGTCAAATTTAAGAAGTACTTCTTAGAATGAAAGAAAGATTAATAAATTAAAGATTAATATTTTAGGAAAACCTGCTTTAGTATTTTCAGGCATTGATTGATCTGCTATGTGAAGCCTTTTTTTCAATAAAATACGAGAACTTGAAATACAAGTCTGAAATCAGTGATGCAGTGTAGGAACTCCTATTTGTCTCTTCTGGGAGTTTGTCTTGTTGTCATTGAGGTACCTGGTAAATTCTTCTTGACATCAATAATGTGATATCAGTTGTTTATAAACAGGGGATGGGAAGTCAAGGAATTGGTACTAAGTTTTGCTCCACATTTAGAGAAAATAATCCAGCATTCAGAGGTTTCTGTGTCCAAATTATAAACCTACATAAAAATGTACATTTACTGGTGCAATTAAAAAGCCCAAAACTTTCAAAATAATAACATTACTCTGTATAACTTCATTTTAAGTATTTGATACTGTAGTTTCATAATTCCTGGTGCAGCCTCCTAAAATTTTAAACAGCAGTAACATAAACCTGCAATGAATACTTTTACAAGACACTGAGTTTTTACAAAACTCAGATGCTTTTAGACACTAGACAAATTCTAATTATACCAGAACAGCCTCATAAAGTTACTCATGGACTAAAATACCCTGGGATCTATTCCAAAAATTGTCTTGTTTTGAAAAGTACCATAACCTAAGGGGTTTCGTAGTTTGAGTGTGGAGAATGAGGTCAAATACATATAAAAAGAAAGGAGTATAAAATGTCATCACTTATGACTTACCTTTTTAAAGGAGGTCGTTTTATCAAGGCTTTTTACCAATTTTGGGTAAAAGAGCAAGAATAATGAACGCCTTAATGAGATGGTGATGATTCTTTTGTTTTATTCTCTGTGCTTCATAATGATATTCAGCAGGTCCAAATAAAACCCTGAAACAAGACACATCTAATCCAGTAGCACTGTCTGCTGCAGCATAAGCCTAAGGTCACAGATCCCTGCTGTCTCTCATTCATTCATAGCCCAATGGGGACACAAGACCACAATGTGAGTGTTGGGATAGCCTGCTATCACAGATTTTCAACTCCCAATGAGGCTTTTTTTAATGCTTTAACAAAAACACATTGATATTTTCACCAGAAATTACACTGGAAAGATAGTAGCAGACAGACTGTTGTGGGTAGCACAATGGCCAGCAGTTGGACCCAAATTCCCAGTGTGAAGGAGATGAGAGCCAACACCACCACTGGCTGTGCCAGAAGACATCCAGCCTTGACAGAGACTGCCAGGGCTTTTTGGATATGGTTGTCATGAAACCCTCAGAAACCAGCTCATCCACTCTCCCTCTCCCTCAGTCTCAACTAGGTTGTGTATGTCTTGCTGCTCTTAACAAGTCAGGTCTGTGATTTTTAGAAACTTTGTCCATGTCTCAACCAAGACTCCTTATGTAGCAGAAGAATGCACAGAAACTGTAGAAATGAACACAATATATCTGACTCACACTCACTGGCACCTACTCATACCAATAATCATTATTCATTAAATATTGTCTAATTGCAGCCAACAGTTGGAGCAATGAATATCTTGATAGAAATAAAATAGTTCTTTCTCCCTGTATATTCCTAAGAGTAGGAGAATATCGAGAAAACTGTCTCTTTGAAGCATGCTACAGAAACCCCTATCATGAAGTGTTGTTCAAAAGTAAGGTAGTTTTTTATTTACAGAGAAATGCTTTTAACAATGATCATTAGATTACTTTGGAACTTAATTCTTTTAGACATTTAATTTCTCATAGATCTTAAGTGTCTGTGAAGAGCTTTAAACCATAAGTACCTCTCTTCCCAAAAGCATTCCTAAATCGTGGTCTCCCTCATTTACACAATATCACTTTGAGCTGGTTTTAGAAATAATGTCTTCACTATATGGTTTTAGAATAAAACAAAACTTGCAAACTGTATTTAATGTACTACAAAAAATTCAATTTAATTCTATATTTTATGCATTTGCTTTGTAGTGTAAAATAAACATCTAATGCTTCTGTCTCAAAATCCTCAATCAAAAAATCTTCATAAATCTTACTGTCTGAATGTTCTCAGCCTTTGTGAGAAATACATTCTGTTTATGTGTAGGACCCTACTGGGCTGAGTTACAGAGCAGGGGATAGGAGAGATGAGGGAAAATAGTCAAAAATATATAAAATTCACACAGAAGGATACTTCTAAGTTGAACAAAATACTCGTTATGAGTATCTAACATAACGTGATGTTGTTATAATGGTAGGCAAATCTCTCATCAGATATTCAGCCGATGCCTTAGCTCTGGCAAAAGTCCTTTTATGCTATTTTCCTGACAGAAATAATCCTAGAATCAGCTGTCATGTTTAAGTCCACCAAAGTACTTAATTTTAGGCTCTTTCTACACTAATGGAGCCAAAGGACAAAGATATGCAGAGCACACACACCCATCACAATTATCCCACAATGGAATTAATTTTGCCTGCCTATTTTAGAAAGGGATAAAAATACTTCTGGGAACTCAGGTTCCTTTAACAAATTATAGAGAAAATAGAATAAATTCCTTAGAACTAAGATTTAATAGTTAAGTAGTTTAGTTAAAGCAATCTTCTAAGTAGGCACAAATTATAGCATTAAAAACCCCATCAGTTTAGACAGTTTAGAATGAAAGCATTGCACTCCTTGTAACATCCCTTTACCATCTGTCATTGTCAGTAGTTAATAAGTCATGGACATTGGGTAAGGTTATTAAGACTGAAAAGGAATTGAAAAATAAATAAAGGAAAAATTGTAAGTGGGCCCAGTAACCAAAGAATCATTTGGCCTGTGGTCAGTGGACTGCTTGCATCTGGAAATACTCTGCAAAATGATTACAAAACCCAGCATGCCTGCAGACATTATCAGGAGCCAGTTGTTTCTAGCACATGTATTTCAGTCTCTTACTGTGCATTAACCAAGCAATTGTAAATTATTAAACATGTCAATAAGGTGGTCCATGCCTGACATTTGGTTTTTCTCCCGATAAAAATTCAGAAGTTCATAAACTCAAAACCCCTATTACAAACAGCAACTGTCTGTGTAACAGGAATTGCATTTAAAAGTAAATACACTAGGAGACCTCAAAAGCATCATAAAAAAATGAATCATCTCCTTTTTAACAATAGTTTCTATGAAAATGTCAGGGAGATATTTGTGGCAGTCGACACATTACCTGTACAGCTATTGTGCTTGTGTTATTCCAGGATGTGGTTTTGATTCCAAGGTTTTCATTTGGATGGTTTTTTGAAAAACACACATATTTTTAAAAGGCTCTAATCAATCATACATTGCTCTATTTTCCTTCAAGCATTTCTTTTAATTATATTACCATTTAATCACATTAGAATTTAAAACTCCCAAACTAAATTCTTGAATTGTCATTTTGTTGATTTTTTTTCAAATTTTAGGAAGTATCCATAAAGCAGAGAAATAAATGGGAATATTATTGGGAAAATATAAAACAGAATGCAAGGATGGACTACCTGCTCTCAGAAAAAGGGCTTAAGTACAGTACGGTACATCTGCTTTCCTGCTCAATACAGATGAAATGCAAATAGAGATCAGAAAATTTAAAATCATTTCACATTGATTTATCCCTTATTCACAGTAGTGCCTACTTCTTTGAAGTAGAAACATGCATAGAGACACAGAAACGTGCACAGTTGATTCATTAGCTTCTCAAATAGCAACTCATACTGGCAAAATCTGCTAGATGGATGTCTTGTCTTTCTTCCACAAAGCAGAACAATTCTTTCAACACGCTGTAAATTTGTTTCTTGAAAGGTGGTTTTAGGACAAATGATAAAACACATATATGATAGTGTCTTTTTTTCCCAAACTAAAAGTAAATTGCAATAAAAAGTACCAGCTAGCTGGAATAATCCTCTGCATGAGAAATACGTCTAATGTTATTGATGGGCATTAAAAAAAATATCCTGGAAGTTTGGACTTTCTTAAAAAAAAGGAAGAAGATGAATGTGCTATCATTTACACATTTGAGATTGCCTTACCCTGCACACTGATAATGCTATGAGTTTTTTTCCTCAGTAAGAAAATGCTAGATTAATTTTCTCGATTCCTGAAAATAGATCTGAGAATCTAAGATGTTGGGTGTTTGTTTTACATTGTAAGATAAAATTCAAATAATGTTCTCTAAATATTTTATAAGCCATCAGTTAATACTGTCCATTCAGTAAAGTTATCACCCTTCCCTTTCTTATACATGATGACATTGTAAGGTAAAGTGTTCCTGATGCTGAAGCTAAGAAAGATGTCTCAGGCAATTTAGCAATTAATGACTGCAAAGAAAAAGAGGCCTCTCTTCTTTCCTCCCTTACTGTGCTCTTTTGTATAGGCACATCTGTGGGGTTTTATTTTTTCCTGAAGCAGTTTATCTGGTACTCACCAAGTATCTCTTTGTGCCAGTCCAACTCACCAATCCTGCAACCAATAATCCAGTGAAAAAATAAAGACATTTCTTCCATGTGAGTTGAACTGACTCACTGAATGTTGCAACCAGCACCAGAGTGGCACAGGGAAACAAGTGCATACAATCTGTTCTGTTTTAAAGAAGTTTCATGTGCATGTGCTTCCCTTTTTCTTGGAGTATTTGGACTATACTGTGATCACACATGTGATCTCATAAAGCAGTTTTGCTAACAAGTGTGTGTTTTATTGCATTGAAAAAAGAAAACAAAAAAAGCCCATCTAAATTGGACTAAAAGCCCTACTAAATTTTTAAACAGTTTCCCTAAAACCTTAAATTATATTTTCAAAGCCTAGACCTTTTTTACTTTTGCCATTTATTTCACCCACACTCTTTTTTTCCCCCTACATATTTATTTACAAATTTGTTTACCTGAGATGAAGGAAAGTGTTCCTGTGACATAGCTGTTACTAGAAAAAGTATCTAGTAAGAGTTAATTTAAGTAATTTAATCATTAGTCTTTTCAGTTTTAGCAGCAGAATTATAGAAAAACATTTACATGGTTTATCAGAGAATATTTGTGGTCCTACTTTGTTACTTGTGGACGACTCTCCTGCAGATAGCTGTCTTGCTTTCCTTGGAATTGGCTGAGAAAATGCTCTCAAGTGACTTTACAGTTTGCATATTCAAGTTGAATAGCTGAGAAAATGTATTTTCTCCAAGTTTCCAAGTCCCCCCTGCTTGCTGCTGAAACAGCATTTATGAGCAAAATACACTCATTTGGTCATGAACAAATGGATTGTTTTGCCTAAACATAAAAATGGACAGAATTCAACCTAATCGTACGTGAAATAGCAGTTTAGCAGGCAATGAAACTGTCCTGAGATTTGCTGAGATTCCATATTTATAATCATATGCTGAAGCTGGAGGTTAGCTGCTAACTGCAAAATGGCCACATGCAAGAATCTTGTTGTGCTTTTATGGCTTATATTTCTTGCCATGAGTCACTCTGAGGCCACACAATTAAAAAGGGGAAAAAAATGAGGCAGGTTGAAAAGGACTGAAGAAAGGGAAGGGTGGGAGAAAGAAAGATTGAAAGGACAGCAGGAAAAAACCAAGGGGATGAAGGGAAGAAGCAAGCAAGCAAGCAAGTAAGCAGAGAAATGACTGGAAGGACTAGGCAAAACCATGTCCCAGTACTAACAAGAAAATAGACTATCAAAGAATTATTCACAAGAAACACAAAAACTCATCATATAGAAAGTGTTTTCTAGAACTCTAAGCTGAAGTAATATCAAGGTAATGACAAAAGGATTATTTTTCCAAGACCTAAAAAATAAAAGTGCTATATGGAACAGAATCCTCTTTTATTCTGCCTCAGAAATCACAAGCAAGCAAGCAAAAAGCAGTGATCAATAAAATGAGGATGCTAAAATTCAAAGAGGAAGACTGTATCTACAAACTTAAAAACAGACTAGAAATAGAGAATACTCAGTGTCACCGTAGACAGCAAAGAAGAGATCAGGCTGTTCACATGAAATGCACAAGACTGTGGTGATAAAGTACAAGGAGATAATAGTTAAGGAGAAAACTGGCTGTGTTCTCAAAGCAGTTACACTTTCTGGGTTTGATCCCATTTATTAGTCAGGGAAGTGGACAGTGGCTGTGATAAGCAGTGACATGGTTCTGTGAAGGCAGAGCAGAGTCATGGCCAGAGCAGCATGGATCAGCACAGAAGTGCAGGACACTGCTTCCCTTCCACTGCCAGAACAAGCACACAAACATTCCCTGTTCAGGAGTAAGCAAGAAAGCCCTGGAATGAAAAGAAAAGCGAGTGTTCATTCTTTGCCAGTGTGTAAGGAAGCTTATTTGCCGTTCAGTACTTTCTTTCTTTAGGAATATTTATTGTTTTCTGTATGGTTTCAGAGGCAATGCTGGCGTGAATGGTTTTCAGCAAAATCTCTCCAATGAAAAATTTCTTATGTGTTAATGAAATTTCCTGTGTGTCTTATTTTCCATAGCAATTCCCTAGGGAAGTTCATCTCAAATAGCAGGGAAAGACATAGCTAGGACTAGACTCCCTAAAGCTTTTCTAAAACATTTATTTTAACAGATGTTGGCAATAGGGCAGTAATACTCATCAAGTGGTCTTCAGAATGTTTTTCTTACAAGGTCTATACATTTCAGAATATTTTTCCACTTCTTATCCAATCAAATTCACAGATCAGAGTCTTACATGTATACCAGATCTTTACCAAATGCACTTGTGGCTTACAGAGATGCTTTGAAATAGACAGTCCTAATACATTATCACAGTATTTTCATTTTTAATTTCTAAAAATTCTTTTACAAGATCAAGAAATGTTCTCTATGTATTATTAGTAGTAAGCCTGCAACAACAAAAACCAACTAATTAGATTTATTTCAACAGAGTAATGATGTAATTTATTATAAACAGAAAAAGGACCTTCAAATTATTTCCTGTTAGTTTAGAATAGCTACTATCCAGTATGTCTTTCAATAATGCAATTACAATCTCAAACTAGACTTTACCTGCTATAATATTTAAAGCAAAGTCCTCAGGAAGGCTTTGGCATTTCTGGATACCAAACAGAATTATGGACTTTATGGAATAATTTGAAACGTTAAAAGATGATGATGATGATCTGTTTCAGCATAATTCAAATCTCATACAGCATGGCCCATGCTAATACATTTTAATGCAAGCCAACTTCTGAGCAGGACAGGTTTGAATGAGCAAGTAGGAAAAATAGATTTAGGGAGAAGTATTAATAAACCAATGCATGTGCTAGTCTTTTGAGAAACTAGAACATTAGCAGCAGAACCTAAGGCAAAATAATGAACCAAAAATATTTGGTTCAAATACACTATGCTTATTAAAAAGAATAAGGATTGTTATCCAGAACTGCCTGTTACAAACTTTGCAGCCTCAGCAGAACATAAAATGAAGAAATGTTCTACATTTTAATGCTACTACATTCATTACATGGCCTGCAGGGGCCATTGTGAGAATCTTGTCTGACTTTTTCCACATAACTAAAGTAGCAAGGCTGCAGCGAGTCCAGTCTCACTGGGAAGAGAGAATAAGGAAGTTTTTCTTCTACAAGTCTGGGATTTTATCACAGACATTCAAAAAGTTTTATGAGGCAATTTGGGAAAAGATAGGAGTGGTGAGCACACAGACAGCTGTAACTAGGCATGCCTTGGGTTGTCATTCCTAACTCACACAGAGAGGCATCAAACGCTTCTTCAGAGTCCTGCCTGTGCTCTGGACTCTCAGCATCTTTTTTATAGAGTAGCAGAGACTTCTGAAGAGAAATTCCATCAAATTCAATGTGGCCTTCATTACATGGCATTTATATACCTTAAGTTATGGGATTTGGATTTTTGTATAGATCATGCTTTTTAAAATGCTTTTAAAGTCCATTTATCATGTAAGAAGCAAAGAAGGAAATTCCACTGCTTTTCATACCTCACAAAGAAGTACACAAGACTGTTAAAACAGTGTTTATTGATGTAATCAAGAGACTATATTTTTATATACAGGCTTACCAAATAATCTTTATCTTCTACAATTCATATATACTATAAAAACAAATTTTTGTATGCTATTCCACACATAAATAATGTAAATTATTAAAAACGGTCCTACAACCTTGTTGAGATGCACATCTGCATCTATTTAGTCCTCATAACTATTTCAAAATTTACTAAAATAAATTTTCCAAAATTCTGTTATTAACAAATAAAGAAATATATTCCGACTTTTTAATATGGATGCAAAATTTGGTATTACTTTACCAAAGCAGAGTCATCCCTTCCAGAGTAAAAGTTTCTCCATATTCTTTGTCTTTTCTGTGATTTGACTTCTCAGAAGGATAAGCTAGACACATTTTCTTACAAGGACTTTAAATTAAAAGCTCTATTTAAGCTTTTTCCACCCTCCATTTTGTGAGGATAAAGACAATTTAAGAACTAGAATTTTCAATTTGAACATATTCTTGCACTTCAGTGTATTTTTCACATGGCCCCCTACTGTGATCAGTAAAATGTCCCCCTCAGTTGATCCTTAAACACTGTACTGTGCTGCAAATTTAAGCTGTAGCACACTGATAGCTCAGCTTGTGCTCCATAGTCATGGGGAGGGACAGGATTAGAAAATATGAAGTTAGAGTCAGTCTTAGTTATAAGGTAAATATTATGTCTATAACTTTTTCTAATTAAATAATTTAATTTTAACATAATTTTAAACCTGAAATGGTAAAGGGGTTGAATAATGCTTTCTTGTTACACATGTTAAAGTTGTTAGGGGAATAGGGAGATGCAGTAGTGTAATTTTGCAGGTAAAAATTCATAAGGTTTCCCTCTGGCTAGAATATACTATTTGCTTTAAAATCAAAGAAGTCAATCTGCTGAATAGAAAGGAGTTTATTACTTTTGATTATAAAAAAAGGATTCTGGTTCCCTTTCTAGGCTTCTAAAGACATTCTTAAAATATTTAAGAAAAATACGTTTGGGTCTGAATTCAGACATGGCAGCAATAACAACAGACATATTCCAGGGAAAGATGTCAGTAAATTATACAAACTAATTAATTGTATTTACAGGGAACACTTTCCCATCACTGAAATCTTGACAACCCTAGGGTGGAAATCAGCAACACTTACAACTAAAACACAGAAAGCAGTATGTTCAACATGGATATGTTGTGTTCCCTGGAAACCAGTGAAAACATAGACAGGCAGAAAACATAAACTCTAGTACAATTTAGCCAGTGCATCAGGTCAATGCTTCAAAAGGAATCTTTATCATTTTGTGTTGAGAAAAAAAGTACAGATAATGTCTAAAGGAATCAGCATGTATGTCTGCATTGCATTCAGGGCCATTAGCCAACTAAGCTAGAGCAATCTATGCATTTGCACTTTTTTTTACAACTGGAATGAGCAGGGCTGAAGTTGTCTGAATACTCCAGATTTATGTTTTTCAGAGCAACAGGGCTCAGCAAAAATTATGGGTGACTCATGTCCTCTCCTAGACAGGAACTCCGCTTTTTCTGCCCTAGACCTTCACAGAGCAGCAGCCTCACTAGAGTGTCAAAGAGAAAAATGGTGAGGATCTGAGAGCCACCAAAGTATTTTCATGTGTGAGGCTTCTCCTCAGTCTGCCCCAGCAGCAATGAATGGACAGGTTTCCTCTGACATGCTGGAACATGTCAGTTCTCATGGGCCTGTTTTCCTTACAGGCAGCTCAAGGTCGTGTTTTCATTTATGACATTTTTGTACCCTGGTACAATTTTGCACATTCATAGTCTAGTAAGAAGCCAGGCTCCAGTCTGTGTAAGGATGTGTGTGAGATGTGTGCAAGGGCCCCTGCAGAAGATGAGCTGATATAAGAGCATCAGAGTGAGGGACTGCCTCTAGGCTTTACTGTCAGAGGGTGATCCTCCCATCAGTGCAGGACAAATGAACAGATGAAGGAAATGCAAGGCAATTCTACCATTTAAATAGACAAAATCAAATAATCACAAAATTAGGTATTAAAAAATATTTCACAGGAAAATGCTGAACTCTGTTTTGTCTGTGTTTTTTGGGATTTTTTTGGTTTGTTTTGGGGTTTTATTCTTGGTTTTTTTTGGTTTTGTTTTGTTGGGATTTTTATTTTGCTTGGGGTGTTTTTTTTTGTTGTTTCTTTGGTTTGTTTTACTGGGATATTTATTCTCTTTTAGCCCTTTTTCTGACCTCATGCTATACCAATGATAGAAAAAAAAATTTACTAACACAGTTATGTTATGTGTACAGATTATGAATGTTCTTCTGTACTATTTATATATATCTTTAAACCAGCATTTGTTTTAATGTATATTTTTTAAATTAAGGTTTAAATTAGCTCATTTAAAATTAAGTCATAGTATAAATACAATTCTCATTTCACTTAACCTCGATTTATATTCTCCTTTTTTTTTAATTTCTTCAAAATAATTGTCTCCTATTTCCTTGTCATCACCTTGGTAATTTCCTTCACTGCTTGATTTACAAAATGGTATTAAGAAGGGCAGTAGAGTATGAATGGGCTAAGATATAATAATTTTGTTTATTGTTTTACAGATTATAGGGAGCAATTTGTTTTATGAAGCAGCACAGAAGAAAATAGGCGCTATTCTGGAAATTAAAGGTATGCCAGTGTGCTGCACAATTCTCTCCTGAATTGAAAATTAATTAAATACCTTTTAAAAAAAAATCAAAGTAAATGTCAGAGAGCTGAAATTAAAGAATATAGAATAACTATTACAAGCATAGCTAAGACAAAATAATTTAAAATAGTATCATAAATAATGCATCATTTTATCTGAAAAATAATTTTCTCTTTTTCAGGTCTGGGATTCTGCATAAACAGATATTGATATGGTAACAATGATATGTTGGTGTGCATTTAATTAATGTGGGTTTAGAATAGAGAATTTTGCTTTCCTCTCATGTATATTAAACTACTTACAATTTCCAAATAAATACCAAGGGAATTATTTATGTAAATGGGTTTGATGAAAGTCTTCTAGAACTTTGTTTCTGTAGCAAAAGAGGAACTGTGAATGTTTTACATTGAAAAGACACAGCCTGAAATAATGAAAAATTATTAACTGCTAAGGCAGATGTGAGACATCATGAATGAGATTTTTCTCTCACCAAACTACTTTCCCACTACTTCATGATGTGAGTATTGACTACTGTGAAAGTTAAGAATTTTTGAAATAAAAACTACTAAGAGACACTAGAAAGCTTCTTTTCAATCTGCATTTCGGTGAAGAGCACTCTAAAAGGGGAGCAGGAAGAGTCTTAAATATTGTGAATACAAAAAGCAACAAAGAGTAGCTGCTGTCTTGAAGCCTTCATTTGCACTTCTCCTTCTCTATCCTAATGTTTACTTGTCCTTTTCCTAATCTTGTGTTTCATATTCTAGCTCTTTACATATCCCTCCTACTCTTCTACATATTTTCCTTTTGCAGCATTGTAAATTTTCATACTCACCTGTTATAGCTTCTCTACTGTAACTTTGTTTAGGTCATCAAGATGTTGAAGAACTATGTGAAAGCACAACCTCACTCTTTGCTTGCCAGCAGTGGTGAGCACAGCCCAACTTGGCTAGCATGACTCTCCTTTCAGGCAGAGCCAAAGACTCCTTAAGCCTTCTCTTGCTCAGTCAATTGCTGACTTGTCTTCCTCATTTTATAGGGTTCTTAATTATCTATCATTTTTTACAGTTTCTATCATCTTTCACAGCTTATCATCTTGATCAGCTTGTGATCAAAAATTTCCCAGTATTCTGAAATGTCACATGCCCCACATAGTAGATGAGATAGTATTACATGATGACAGACAAAACTAAATCAAAGGTACTGCATACATGGATATTAAACTATTTTAGTGAACCTAGAGATGAAAGAAGGATATTAAAGTCACTGAATACTCTCTTTAAAGAGTCTTGAGCAGCAGAGAGCTGTGCTTAGGACATAGGCAAAGAGAAAAGGAGGAAATCAGATGGTGTATTGACTTGTGTTGATTAGAAACTCTTTCACTGCGCTTCTAAATATAGATATTCTTTTGAGAAATGACAGGGGGTTTTAGCTCAGCAAGTATGAGCATTATATGCATCAGACTTACTGAGAACAAATTCTTACTGTGAATTATCAGTCAAGCATCTCAGTTCTCTAAATACATCTACTTATGAATTTGCATTTGAACAGAATGTGAAGCTGAACTGTATGCATCTATTTTAGAGAACATACTCAAGCTTTGAGGGAGAAAATCTTTTGCAAACCTACAAAGCTTTTATCTTTTTTGTCTAATTTTTTTGCTTAAAAGACAGAAGCTTACTGGTAGAGGTAATTCAATGACACACGGACGCAAATAAAAAAGTGAAAGAATAAACATTATATTAATAATGCTTATTTATTTGTACCTTTTAATGGATGCTGTTGTTATGTGTACGAGGATGCATGTTTTATGAAATAGATTTTTAAGTAAGACAATGGAGAACAATTTTTAGATTATATTTTACTGATGTTTTTATTAAGCACATTTAGGAGGAACTCGAAATAACTGGCTATTGAATAAGATGTCCAGCAGGAAGTTTTAACAGTTGTGTCCTCTTTTAAACTGTCAAGAGAACACAAAGTTTGCATGGCTTGAACAGATATTTCAAAATACAACAGGAACAGAAAGGATAGGGAGCAGAAAACTGATGGTGTATTTCTACATCTGTCATCTCCTGCAGATATTAATAAACTGCTTCTAAAAGATCTTGAGAGCCTTTAGGAGAAATTCGAGTCATGCTCACTTGAATCCATTTTTTTATTTTTGACTTATCCATCAAGATTATGCCTGTTATTTTGGTTCACAAGATCAAAAAATAACAGAATATTTATGATTGGAAGGGACCTCCTGAGGTCACCTAGTCCAACACCCCTGCTCTAATAGGAACACCTGGAGTCAGTTGCCCAGGACCATGTCCAGATATCATTTGAACATTTCCTTGTTCATCTGACTTTCAGTTAATTGATTTCTTTTAACTAATGATTTTTTTTACTAATTTAACAATGCACTTTCTTTCTTTAATAGTCTACTGGTTATAATTAGCAATTGTCATCTTGAAATCTGAGGACCACATAAACTAGCAGGAAATCCCATCTCTGATTTGCTATTAAAGCAGAAAACCTTTGGGAGCTCTGCTAACCTGCCACTACTTGACAATTTTTAGAGAAAAGATTTTGTTGCTTCATACCTGGAAAAAACCCCTTCTTCTTAGTGTTCTTTGGGCTTTGCTTAAAAGGATCTGTATTATCTCTTGCTGTCACTATTTTACACATTGCACATTTTAGTAGTCCACAAGTATTGCTATAGTTTGTTCACTTTTTCATGTTTAAATAACTGTTGAGCTTAAACCTATCCTTCATGATCAGCTAACCATGCTCAAGGAAATACTCTCAGTAGTCAGGCAAAAGATGTGCCCACACATCAAAGAGATTACAACAGATACTGGAGTTCAGGAGATTTAAGGCTTTTAGCACTACCTCTACTATAGAGATAACACCATAATCTCTATAGTAAAAGTAGAAAAGCAAATTACAGGTGTCTAGGCATCAATAAATCTGAAGACACCACTAAATTTCTTGTAGAGGTGGATGAAAACCAAACTCACTGACAAACACGCAGATCTTGCCTTCCATACATTGTAGTCTCTTTGGCTGTTTCAGAATTAATTTTTTTCCATTGCATATTTACTTTTTTTTCACCTATCTCAGCGGTATATGAAGATATGCAAAACATACCAGAACATTATTGGCACTGAATTGCAAAGCAGATTTGAGTTGTGTTCTACTTCTCTGCAGTTTTATGTGAGCTTTGACTTTATCCTTAACGATTCCCACAACTCCTTCTCTCCTTCTCTATTTGTTGTTCATCGAGAGGAAATAACTTTACTTCAGTGGGTACTGAATCTAGCTCTGAGTACATTTCAGGCTTGACATATGAAGCTATTTGCTCAAAAGTATTTTCAAGGTAGTTTTTTCAGCTTGAATATAAATGATATTCATTACTGCACGGTGATTTTGCATTGAAACTTTGTACTAATAAGTGCTCTACACTAAGTGCTATATACTTATGTTTTCTTCTACTCCCATTATTTCTCTTGTTTACTTACCTGAGACATAAAAAGAATTTAAAGAGTTAATATATGCCAGCAAAGATACAATAGATTTCCAGGTATGCAAGTGTGACAGATGTGAATAATTTTTACACAAGAATAAATCACTCTGTCCTTTAGCTGCCAGGCTGTCAGCTTCACTTGTAATTTAGAGGGAGCATTTCCTAATTTTCCCAAAATGGTAGATTTCAGGCCCACAGACTTCCTTGTAAATAATTGCTAGTTTCAGAAGAGTCAATGGTCTCCTTTCATAATGATCTTTAACATCTTGGAAATTATTTCTATTATGTAAAAAGAAACTTCCACACCTGTTTTTCAAAGTTTAGGCAATTAATCCAATCCATGACAGGGAAAAAATAAAAGGAAAACCTTATATTTTTCTAGTACAAGCTTTAGTTACAGCATATGTTATAGGACACTGATTTTTATATCATGTCTTTGAGGAATATGGCACAATTTCTTTTGTTTAGTAACCAAGGAAGCTAACGGGGTTTAGATGCCTGGAAATTCTTCATAAATGTGACCTCTCATGCTAAATTCAAACCATTTGTACTCTTTTGCCCTTAGCTGAATTTGGCAAAGACAAAACTGGGCAAGACGTCTGCATCACAGGATTTTTTTTAGTTCTGTTAGTCTTTCATTATTTTTCATCAAATGTGTTGAAATTGTCACATGAAAGATGCTGAAAAAGTGGGATTTGTTTTTCCTTATCATAACAGGATTGTAAATATATATGTAAAGTAAAGGACAGGTAGATACCTGAAATGTAGGTACCTTTGAGGATATAAAGATTTTGAGGGTATTTAGAAAACAGTTATTCAAATTAAGAAAAAATGCCAAAAGACTGAAAAATTAATAAATTGAACACCAAGCCTAATCTGAGATAATGAAGACAATAACAGAAATGAGAACACTTAGGGCTCTGGTTGATGAACTCCATTGAATAAGGGTCTGCCACCCTTGACTCCCACCTGACCAGCTGGAAAGGACCAGGCAGTCTGTGCTGCCCATGTCTGTGTGAGCGATGATGTTTCTGTGGATCAAGGTACTGCTCTGCCTCTACTGGTCTGTGACACTGCCTGGAAAGCTGGATTCATCTGAACAAATTCATTTGAGTAGAGGCAAATGAAAAACTGTTCTAGTTTTCACCTGGAAATAATCTCAGCTAACATTAGCTGCCTCAAATACAGGTCTTCAGTCAGAGGAGTCTCTAGACAGTTCACTCCCATATATTAGCACTGGATTAAACAACTTCTGTGGGTAACCACCTCTCACAGCAGAAGGAACTGAGGTCACTTAAGAAAGAAAAGGAAATCCTAAAAGGCCAAATTTAACTTGTAGAAAATCTTGACCTTAGGCACCAAGAAAGGAGAGACCATTTAGAAATCCTAGAAATTCCAGATCAAACATATAATTAATGTGACTCTGCATATAAACATGAGGTAGAAATAATTAGGGAGATAATCCTTTTTCACACAGTGTTGATAAGATCAATATAATAGATTGTCACTAAAGAGTCTTCTTAAATGATTTGGAGAAGATGCTGGCAAACTAGACATTCTGCAGGAAAAGCTATTAAAAAAGAGTTCAAAGGCTCAGTATACATAAGGGCTCAGTATACATGTCACTTTAGGAGATCATCACATGAATTCCTAAGGGTCTCTAGATCTTTGAAACACATTTAAATGTGTGTAAAGTATATATTATCCAAATATATAGGAAAGATTGAAATATTCTTTGATTTCTCTTTAACCTGAGTGTTCCAGATTATATTTTCTACAACGTTAGTGTTATTCAATAACAATGTTATTGCTACTCATACAATTTGGCAAAAATTTGGTTTGGAATGTTATTCCTGAGCTGTTCCAGAAACAAATTATAAATGCAATTCATTGTAAAAAATTATTATTCAAAGATAATCTCCCAGTTTGAAAGACCTTGATTTATGACACGGACTTTTTCCTCTTCAGCTTTTGAAGTGATTGACAAAGCTAGTTATCATCCTTTGGATGAAAAAAACAGAAAAACAATAAGATACTGAGCTTCTGTGTTTCACAGACTATTCTTTTGGTAGGGAAAATAGCAGAACTCAAATATCTTTGGTTGTGTTCTACATAGTCTGCTGTGTCACGTTCAGCCTCATACTTCTTGCAGATTTTCTTCCACTTCTCTATAGTGTTCTCCCACAAAGCACATCTTTTTTGTTAAGATTGTTATGTGTTTTTTATTCCTGAATAAAATCTGTAACTTTGTTTTGCCACATCTTTTTACCTAAGGAGATCATTGGCTCAAGAAATTTGTCACTATATCCTAACTTTTTTAATGTTAGCTTTTTTGACACCCCCTAACAATAATTGATACCAGGAGACTGTTAACAGTCAATACCATAGAGATAAAGCTTTCACAGAAAGACATAAAAAAGTATTGATAATTTAGCAGGCAACATTGTGAATAAAGAACTGCACAATTCAGATATGACACAGGCCACTGTTGATGTAATACAGTGTTGTGAAAAACATCACCAGTGGTGTGGGTTACTAAATGAAATGTGTTTTCAAGCAGAAGAGAAAAAAGGGAAACTAAAACTATGGGAAAGTTTCACCTCAGGCTGATTCAGTTTTGGAAACCAAGCCAAGACTTCTATAACAAGTGACATTGAGGAACAAGAACAATGAACCAACACCAAGTGATGCTTGGGGGGGTTGTAAAACCAACCTTTGAGAGAAGAATTACAGTATGACATCTACCAGAGCTTTTTTTAAATATCACTGAGGATGAACAATGTTACTAAGTAGAAATGAAGGAATATAAGAAATATAACAAAGAAAAACCCTGGAGGAGAGTTGTAGTTGTCAGAGAAATCAGTATAAGCCAAATTAGGCTGTGAATGACACAATTTTTCAAGAACTTGCAGTCAGTAGGAGGAAACCAGATAGCAAAATAACCAAAAACATTACTGCCGCTGAATTTCCCATTATGTTTTATCTTCACATAAGACAAAATATTAACTGGTTGGGCACTATACTATAAATCAATGTATTCCTATATTAATTGTTAATTTGCTTTCCAAAAGCACATGGTTGACCATATGAAAGTAAATATCATGATTTAAAGTGCTGAATGTATCTCCACTGAAGAAGTGATGGGCCATGATGGGACACGACAACTGTTTTAGAAAGGTATATGTTCAGTGGTATGGTAAAAAATGCACTGATTATTATGTTAATCTCATTGAAGTTGAGGGTTTTCTTTTAAAGATAAATGAAAATTCTAATTAAGGGAAAGGGGAATGAGGAATATACAAGTTCATGTCTGAGCTTGGAAAAATATCCATTTGTCTCAAAGTATGCTTCTCTAGGTTCCTTTTTCTTAAGGCAGAAGCTGATTGTTCAGCCACATAAAGGCTTTGCTGTCAGAATCTGCTCATCAGAGAGGATTAAATCAGGTCTCCTTCTTGGCCATTACAGAAGAAAAGACAACGTATTTCTGAAAGCACATCTTTCACTGAAGATATGTGCCTTTTAATGGAGTGGTAAAACAATAGATGTCTATATAAAAGAAAGAGCTGAAAAGTATAGCTTCATTCTCTCCTGTTCTTTGAATTTATTGGGGATACTATTTTTTGATTATTATACCAGTCTCTAAAAGGCTCAAGTTTCTTGTCAAAAATGAAACTTCCATGGCTATCCATTATTTAAAAGGCTTTTTACAACTAGCTTCCCATGGAGTATTTTTATTTTATCATTTAATTTTATTATTTGTCAGGTTTGTTTTAAATACTGAGTGGTTTTTTTATTATTATTTTGAGCTTTATCCATGCCATTTTCTAGTTAGCATTTTATGCTGTTTTATTTTTTTACATGTACCCTGTAGAACATACATTATTTGGCAGCACACTCAGAACACCAGATGATACTTGCATTGCTTATTACAGTTAATTCCAAAGCAGATCCCATCAAATCTATGTGAAGAAATATCTCTTTATTCTGCCTCGAACAACATAAAGAACACACTTTACTTTTCCTTGCTTATCATGCAGCTATATTACTACTAAGGAAAGGGAGACAAACATTGATAAAACCACACTCTTGTGAAATCCACACTGTATTTAATGTTATCCACAGATGAATATAACTCGTATTTATACCACACTAAATTGTACTTGGGGTGTTAGATACAGTTAGAAGACAAAGGATTTGCCTGACAGAATATAGGATCTCAAAGGAGAAAGAAATCCAAAGGATGAAGAACAGAATGCAATGCTGGAGTGGAGGGGATCTCCTACACCATTTTATGGTGTTCTCATCTCCAGCAGGTAAATCCCTTACAGAATGACTTTTGGTAGCTGTCAAGGTTCTGCCTTTGTAGAGGTTCTCCCTTCTGCTCCTCAAAGATTCTCCTGGAATACTTTTCCTCCAGTTAGAAATCAGCCTGCATTTTCCAGTTTAAAGGTGAATAGGGACAGCTATTCTCATGATTTGGTGTCAACAGCTGATTTTAGGATATAAGGTGTAAGCTTAGTGCTGTTCCTAGGCTTTCCTGGAATATATTCTCATGTCCTAAAATGTAGGAGAACCACAGGTCTGTTTAGTGTGGGGGGTTTGGTCCACAGCAGGGCAGGAGGAGCAACATGGCAGTGGCATATGGAAAAGAAAATCTAATATACAAAGATTTGGATCTTAAGAGTGAAGTGATTTCAATCCGACGAAAGGGAGCTGCTCCTGGGATTCCCCTGAATGAAACTGGACAGCTTGGGAGGAAAGAGAGGGTTGTGGAGTAGCATGGGGCCAAGCAAAGTGGGCTGGACCATGTAGCACAGAATATTTGGAGACACAAGTGTAAGGGCACAGGAAAGTGAGGGTGAGGAGGACTGTGAAAGGGAAAGGAACTCTGTGGTCCACGTGGAGCATCCCTGAGCACTGCCCTTACACACACCCTGCCCCACCCTGATGGCTGGGCACACTCTTCTCCAACTGCATCCTTCACTCTCAGGAGAGATGCGGTCCCAGTGAAAGGATTTCTTGGCTTTTATTTTTACCATGAATCTGTGTAAAAGGTTGATGAATGTGCAGCTGTGTAAGGGCTTTATAAGCTCTCATGTTAGTAAGATAGTAATTCATAAGACTGAGAATGCTTAACTATAGGTAAGTGTAGACTGAGAAAAATGACTTTTATTATGACTGACCCAGATGACCCAACCACTTGGTTGATTTAACTGTGATAAAAGGAAATATTGCCTCTGTGTGTTGTGATTCACAGCTCCACATTTTTACTGCATCTTCTAAGAAAGATATCTTTTACTTAATGTAGGTTCATGTTCAAACAGCAAAAGGAAATAATTTTTGGTTTTTTGCATGAAATCACACTACAGCAAAATCAGAGGCTGAAGAAGAGCATACAGCAATCTGTTTGGTGCAGGGTTCAGTGATACTGGGTAGAAGTACATAGGTTGATAGTAAAATAAACCAAGATTCTCCTGGCTAAGGTCCCATTCCCATGTAAGTGTACGCATATCACTGTTTTCAAAAAAATTAATGTGTGAGGATATTAAAATCCCCTAACATTGGGATTTGGGTTTCTGGATGATTTAGGGAAAAACCCTAAAATATCCTAAATATAGAAACTGTGTGACAGTTTACTGTGTTACAGTTACTGTGTTATAGAAACTATTGATTAAGACTTTAGCATTCTAATTCTGGTCTTGAAAGTGGATAAATTCCTTAGGCACTTTTATCACAAGGTTCCACTCAAAACTATAACACGTTCTGTTCACAGCTCTGGAAAATGGCCAAATACACATCACCACCTGCACTGGATTTCAATAACTAACTAAATAAATAAATATGACATTCTTTCTCCACTCAGAGCATCACTCAGAAAATTGCAAATGAAGAAAAGCCAAGATGACAGGGATACAGATGGATGCTAACATATTTGAACTTTTGCTAGCAGTAGTCAGATTTTATATTAACACAATCCCCTCTTTTTTTATGCTCAGTATATTGAAAGTTATTTTAACTTCCTAAATCTAATAACATCACCAGACACAGTTCATTCCAAAATCCAAGGAAATTCATTGACTTTTTTCCCACTCCTCAGTCATCTTCATCATCTGCCTAGACTGAACAAGGCAAAATTATTTTTACTCACCAGAGATTTCATAAATCACTAATACTCTAACAATTGTCCAGTATCACAAGACTTCAGCAGGTATGTAAGGAATTTTGGATTGATATTCATGCCATTGATGAATGAAAACACAGTTTTCAAAGTGTTTTTAATGGGTTTTTTGTCAGACCACTGCCACATCACATTGACCAAAAAAGAATAAGTGTAATTTAAGTTAAACTTTTTATACTATGAATGTATTTCTTGTAAGTTGTTATAAGAAGTCAGTGTCTGGGGAAGATGTAAGAGTCTTTAACAATAATAGTTTAATGAATTCTGCACAACTGCTCTGTTATGATTCTGCAAGATCTGGTTCCTTATTTATTACGAAGATAATGATGCAGCTCCTTCTACTTTTAGAGCCTGCCAGTTTTGTTGTTAAATACCATGACAGTCTGTAGATCTCTGAGAATTTCTTCACAAGATGCTGAACAGTAGTGAAGCAAAATAGAGAGAACACATCAACAACCACGTCCTTGAAATTTCACATACTTCCATTTTTGGTATTATGTCATCCAACATTTGGATATTTTCTTGAGAGTTCTCAGGATAGGGCTGTATTCTCCTACACAGCATAAAAGTTTGGACTAGTTAAAAAAAAAATCAAAACAAGCATGATAAGTAAGAAAAAATTGCAGCCAGTATTTCAAGACAAAATGTAAAAACTATGTATAAGTGAATGAAGCAAAAAAATATGAATATCATGATATTTAATGAATTCCTTAGTGAAAATATGCTGTACTCAACTTTAAAACTGCAATTCACCTTGAGAAATCAAAGACTATGAGTAGCCAAGTGCATAACACTATGACTGCAATAAATCACTATAAAGATTAATCCAAGTAAAGCCCAGCAGTTACTCATTCAGATAATAGGTTTTACCAGAGCTCTTCACAAATATGAGTCATTTAGAAGTTATGATGATGTAAAAAGATCAAATAAATTTATAGTTTTTGATAAAACATAATCAATTTTATTAAAATAATCCTTGATCAGTCATATCAGATGCAAACAAATTTTTAGCAGGAAAATGGGTGCAGGATCTCACTTCTCCTGTAGTGAAGAACAGAAGAGCCATTTATAAAAAACATTATATTACTGAGTTGCTGGCAAATGGGATGAGGCTTGGGTTTCATCACACATCAGCTCTACCTGATTCATATGTTTCTAACTAGAATTTTATATAGACAGTTCTGAATCTTCTCCTCATTCCTTCTGCCCCAGCTGGATTAACTGTTTCAAAATTAATATTTGATTATACATAAATGGCCTCTGTTAATTTAATTTTAGGCCCTCATCAGAACTAACAACCAGATAAATATGAGTGAATTATATGACCAGTCCACACTTCATGAGTCTAAAATAAAATTAAAATTCAATGATCAATGCTACTGAATTAAATGCAAGCCTTCAAGAGCAGTCTGTCAGATATTATATGTGCTTGTTATAATGAAAGCACAAACGGGTGCTTTGTCAAACACATGTAGTTTGACAGTAACTTGTGGTGATTAATTGATAGGTTTATTTTTGTAGAGTGGAATAGTATGAAATTGGTAACAGCTCCTAACTGAGACAGAAATAAGTTTTTCATCAGTGGAATTTTTTCTGTACCCACATTTTCTGGGTCTTTAAAAGACGACTTTTTAGCTGCTTTTGCCTTTAGCTGTCTTTGTGTTAAAACTATTGCCATAGCTCACAGAATAGTATAGGTCAGAGCTTTAAAGGTCCTCTAGTCTAACCCTGCTGGAATGAGGAAGGACACCTTCAACTACATTGGTTTGCTCAGAGCCCATCCAGTCTGACCTGGAATGTTTCCAGGGATATGGCATCCATCACCTTTCTGGGCAACCCATGCCAGTACTTCACCACCCTCATTTTAAAAAACTTCATTCTTACATCTAATCTAAATCAGCTCTCTTTTAGTTTAAAACCATTAAACCTATTGTTACAGGCCTTGCTAAAAAGTCTGTCCCCACCTTTCTTAGAGGCCCTCTTTAAGTCCTGAAAGCCCCTAATAAGTTCTCCTTGGAGCCTTCTCCAGGCTGCATAACCCCAACTTTCTCATGGCCTGGTGTTCCTCACCCAGGTGTTTCTGCTCAGCCCTTTGTGACCAGGAGTGACTTTGCTGAGCCACTGTACAGAAATCTACACTTTAAAAAGAAAAGTGCCTTCAGTTGTCCTCTGGATCAAATGTGCTCTCAGGACATGCTTTGGACATGGTGACGTGCAGAACTCTGTTCTTTCATGTGTGTGTGCCCAGTGATATTCAGTAATAGTTGGGTGACTGCAGGTTTCTTTCTTCCTTTCTGCCTGCAGTACTCTCCCAGACTCTCATCAGCCAGACTTCACCCAAGCCCCAGAGGCCCCTCTGACTGGCACTGCCACCCGAGCTGTGGGATGCTCAGAGTGCCAGCTGCAGGTGTTTGCTGGCTCAGAGCAGGTGAGCAGGTGCCAGACACCGCCCAGAACATTCCTGCCATGTCACACTGCGCGGTGCAGTGAGCTCACAGCTCCCCACAGCACCTGCAGCTCCATCCAAAGGTTAGAATAGCAGCCTCTGTCTATCTTTGGTGTTGGGCTGATGGAGCATCTTGTGATTCTAACAGCAAGGTGTCAAATCTCGGCTTCAGTTGTGGTCTAGGTCTCAGCTTAATCCTGGCAGAAGACTGTCCCACACTTCGTGTGAAACATCAGACACTGCAGTAGGAAGAGGTTTCTGTGGTGATTTTAAAGAAGGACCTTTTTTGTTTTTTAAAATCTGAAAAGCAAATGTTATATAAAAATCTGAAACTTCTTAGCTTTCTGGGCAATATTCCCAGTCATTTGCAGCAAACAGTCCACCTCCTGGAAGGCAAAAGCCAACAAATTTCCCACCCAGTAGGGTGGTAATGCTCTATGCCATTCCTGACCACTACCATTAAAAAACCCCACAAACCAGGACACAAAAGCTATTTAAAAAATAATTAAAATTGGTGGAAAGATGCCACTGTCAACAAAAGCTGATAATTCAGACAAACTCTCAAAGGTCTCACAACCCTGTGGATATTTTTTAGTATAGTAAATAATTAACACCAAATGTTAAGCTTTACTGCATGACAAAAACAAATGTAGCAATATGCAAGATAGTATGTCAATATTTCTCTTTTTTCTTTACCTATTCAACATTATTTTGCAACACTAAAAGTTAGGTATTTAGGGTAGCTAAGAAAATTTGAAATACCTAGTCCCTTAGAAGCCTAATCTCCCCAGAAGTATACAAGTATATGTCCAATTTCAGTTTTTATGCTGTAAAGGTGACTTATTTCAAGCATAAATAGAGCCACTGTGATTCTCTAAAAAGAATGTGAACAAACTTTTCCAGCATCATTTTCCAGTTAAAATGTAAGGTATATTTATAGAACCATTAATAATCTAAGTAATAATTTTGCTGCTTTAATTCAGCAAATGATTGTTTTGTCTTTTTGAGCTAGCTACTGGAACTATTAAAATTTGTTTTCCAAGCTTCTCCCAACATACACGTGGTTCAGATGGAAATATTAAATCATTAATGCCCAATAATATAAAATTATTTATTTGGCACACATTAAAACCTTAAAAGTGTTAAAGGTTGTTAATAATAGAGCTATTAATGTCTGATACTATTTAAAGTCAAATTAAATTTTTCATGCTTATGAATTTATTGCCTCTAATTCTTTTGGCCAGCAGTAATCACCATGCACTAAACACATCCCAGTGAGAAGATGTCCTAAAGCCCTGACTGACTCAGCACAATGCACTGTGGGCTGTCACAGAAGAGGGAGCTCGGTCTACTCAGAGCCAAATGCTGCATTGTGAATAAACCCAACCCTGCGTGTGCTTTACATGATGGGAGATGTCTTTTCATGGTGAGTCATCCCCATTAGTCACTGAGAAGTGAGGCAGACTAATCAGCACTTACTTGTAAAAATGTGCTGATTTTGTCCATGTTTTGGTAGAAAGCCTTTATTTCTGTAACACAGAGTACACATGCAGCTTCAAATGCAGCTTCGATGTAGCTGTGCAAAAGATTCCTGGCAGCAGGACATCCCCATGGCCTTTGCCTTGGGCTTGTAACAACTAAAGTCACCAATGAACAACCTCTATTTTTAAATATTTCCAGTAGTGCTGGGTCAGCACTGCTAATGATAATGGTTGTAAAACAGGTCCTGATGTGGTTGTGTTAGGGAAGCTTTCTGTCTGACCATCCAGAAGCCACTCTGGCAGCCACACTCACACCACCTGAGCTGGGGCTGAGACACCTTGGTGGGGGTGGCTCCAGTGACTGACAGGTCCCTGTTTGATTCCCTGCACACTCTATGCTCACACAGACAGACCAGATTTCCTTACTGGCTCAACCCTGGATTACCCAAAGCAGTGTCTCAGACCTCTTGATCCTTAGAATAATTGAATCATGGTGCAATAAAAATGACAGGTTGAGCTGACTGCCATCAAGAAGTGACACTAGAGCTGTTAACGTCATTGACCTGATAGAATGAATCCATAGAATGGATAGAATGGATAGAATGATGAGAGCCACCACAATGATCAGGGGGCTGTCTCATATGCAGGTAGGCTGAGAGACTTGGGGCTGTTCAGCCTGGAGAAGAGAGGATGTTGGGGAAAGCTTAGAGCAGCCTCCCAGTACCCAAAGGGAGCTTACAGAAAGGCTGCAGGGACTTTTCACAAGGGCATGTAGTTTTAAGGGGAATGGTCTTAAGCTGAAGCAGGGCAAATTTAGATTAGATGGTAGGAGGTAATTCTTTATTATAACTGAAACAAGTTTGCCTAGAGAAGCTGTGGGCTCCCCATCCCTGGAGGTATTCAGGCTGGATTGGTTTCTGAGTAAATTGGTCTAGTGGAAAGTGTCCCTACCCGTGGTGCAGGGCTTTGAACTGGAAGATCTTTAGGGTCCCTTCCAACACAAACCATTCTACGATTCTGTGATTTTAAGGTGAATGGTTGAAGTAGGCTCTGTTTTCACTAACTGGTAGTGGGAAATGAAATCTTAGAATTTCTATTCCATCATTGTGTTTCCACATTTTGTAAAAATGAACAGTCCAACATGCTGCTTCTAGTGAAAACTCATAAATAAGTACAAAGTGAATCTTTCATATATTCCAATCAAAATACTGCAAGTTCTTGTGATATACAGTAAGTGAAGTCTACATATTAAAAAAAAAAGAGTTAGTTGGCAAGAACATGGGGAAATAAAAGTTCATAGGAGAAAAAAGAACAAAAACAGAGCTAGAAGATCAACATTTATTAACATGAGCAGATATGTCAGATAAAAGAATTCTGTATGTACGGAGACAAAGATTTCTATCCTGGGCTGCCTAGCACTAATAGAGAAATACAGTATTATAGATGGGAAGGTTTTATAGAGTTCAAACTGACTTAAAATCTTTTGATATCATGAGTTGAGTTGGGCTCAAAAGCAATTTTGGCAGTTTTGAAAAACCTGAACATTTGCACAAAGATTTCGAGAACTGGCTGATGATTCAGCTTTCTTTACTTCTAAGTTTATACTTTGAGATACATAATGGAAATCTCCTAAAAACTCTGAACACATTCCTTTGAAGCCAGAATTCTTATGATGTTTTGCCTTAAATGGCTACTGCCATCAAAACCACTAGTCACTGTTTTAAAACACAAACTATAAAGCTAAGTATTATCTTTCCCATATTCACTCCATGCTCCTGCACTGACACCGAGGAAACCAAGTTGTGTTTTACCATCTCAAGCCAAGAGAAATACAAACAGTTGAGAATATGGAACTAAATAATCCTTATTCCTATTTCCTGTGAGCTTAAAATACCCTAGAACAATAATAATGCATGCTAAATAAAACCCGCAAAACACAGTAAAGTTTGGTTTTCAAGAATAAAAATATATTTCTCTGACAAGTTATAGAATTATAATTACTCTACACTGTCAAAATAACACAAAATAAATATAACTTGTTTGCAAAATAAACAATACCTAGTGGAAATAAAACTCAATGAGTCAAACAAGAAGGCTCTGGTCTATGCATGTCTTTGAGCTCTTACTTCACTTTTGTTAGCAATGAAATCACTGCCATGGAATTCATGTTAAACACTGCATGAAAAAAATGCCAGAGCTCTTAAAAAGTATATTACTAATTTTAAATTTTAAAGATTAGTTCTTGGGTTCTAGAAATTAAAAAACGTTACATTAATTTTGTTTAATGCCAATTATTACTTAAGCAGGTATTAGAACAATGGGAATTCTTTGTTTTCCAGGTGATCTTCTGAAGTACTTCAAAGTGTTAAAATTTAAGACTGCAAATGCATAAGAAGCAGGATTAAAGAAATAGTTCAGTTTATTAGATACAACTACCTTATATGAAAGCTACTCCAGTCTGTAATGCCTTTCATAAAATGAACAATGGTCTCCTGAATGTTCAATAAGCTAAATATTCCCTGGCTCTACCAAGAACACTTTTCTGATACACTTAATATTAAAACAGTTATGCACTGGCATTGCTATTGTGAAATTAATTGTGATATTTGCTCCATTATTGACTTTCTTTTCTTGCTTTGATCATTCTTTTCCCTTTCTAATTGATTAACTGTCTCCTTACTGCAAGAGTTTCCACAGGCTTTGGTTAAAGTCTTGGGCAAAGGAGCATGTTAACTAATCAGGTCCTCAGAAGCAGATTTAGAGCACTGATTAAAAGCAATTGGACCATCTAACCTTTTACAGCTATGATTACTCAGACAAGCAACTTCCCCTCTGATTCCTGCTGAAGATTAATAAGGAATTATTGGCTTCCTGATGGCTGATTTATCTCTATCAAGTTAGCTTACATGGGAAATCTTTTAGAATAATTTTTTTTCTTTTAAACAGAAGTGGCCTATATGCATGCTCCACAAATTCCTTAAAGTTTGTTACATAACCTATACAGGTAAATCAAAGATTATCAATCAGTTTCTAGTCCTTTGAGTAGTGGACCAGTGAAACAAAACACAAATAATAATTTCATTTGTTTTTTTCTACATTCTTTTTTCACATTATTAAATGGAAGCTAATTTGTTATTCCTTTATACAACAAGCATAGATGTCATGTGGATTACTGAAATTTGATGATTCCTAATTATACTTCTTTGTATTTTGTCCCTTTTTGGTGCTGATGTATCTAAACACTACACAGAATGCATTTGATGACATGGTAGTTTTGGTTAATTACGTTACCAAGGAAAATTAAAATACTTGGCATGAAGATGAGTTTGTAGAAGGGTAATATTTTTTTCCGTCATCTTAAAAGAGTCTTTTTGAAGGCAATGACGCTTTTTGTTGTTATGTAGTTTGCATTTTATTTAGATTCAACAGTTGAAAGGAAGCATTCTTTGTAACAGTAACAGGGATCACTCCTTGCTGCTTGTACAGAACAAGCCAAACTGATTGTCCTCTCCTACTAACTCTTCATGTGAGATGATTTTTAAGGTTCGTATGTTAGATACAGTCCAGTAACCTCTGTTTTTTTACCAGAGTATTGGAAAATATTCAGTTATGAAAGTCTTTTATACTTTTTACCAGCCTTTTTTATCCAAAAGAGAAATCACAGGAAATAAAATTTTCTCAGATTTTGGCTCATACTTTAGTCCTTCTTTTTCCAGCACCCATTTCACAGTGTCCACTGAACTGGCCACTGGAGTCCAGCCATGAGCTCATGCTCATTGACTTGTAGATGCATGATTTAAATACATCAGCTTTCAAATAAATTGTCCTGATCCCTTATTCTTTATCCACTATCATCTGTCTGTCTGGTTTAAATCCAAATGAATGTCAGGCATGAGAATCACTGATAGCGAATGACAGTCTGGAGGTACAAGAAAATTGTTTCCCATGCCACCAGAGAACAGCAGGGCAGGCAGGTCAGGGCTACATCTATGCTTAAAAGCAATGAAATCCCTGCCTGAGAAGGAAGACAGCAGCCCAGAAAGCTCAAGACTCAATGTGTTCTTGACTACCTCCATTGCTGCAAGGAAACAGTGTGCGAGGTATGGTTGTACTTACAAAGGCAGAGAGAGCACCTACTTCAGCCCTAATCTTATGGTTGCAAAAAATTATCCCTTCCTATCCAGTCAAGAACTTCTCTTATGCAGCCCAAGCTAAGCATATCTGATTTCTGATTATTTTTCTTTTCCAGTAATCACACAGAGAATAAGAACCCATTAATGTATCACCAAACTAGTGGATCAATATAGATCTATATAAATGTGCATTTCTATTGGAGTATAATGAATTTTAGACATGTAAATCTAAATCTTCCTTATTTTGAAGTAGAAAGCTGCAAACATAAAACATAAGGATAAGTGGAAATAAAACACATAGATTTCATGGGCCTTTCTTCATCTATTCTTGCATTACTGTGTGATCATCAGACAGCTTTTTAAAAGAGAAGGATATTTTCTCCTTATTGACAAAGAGTCTCTGTCTCTCTGTCACCATATGAGGGATCAAGACCTGCCAACCCAAACCAGGGTGTGCACTTGCCAGAGCAGATTTCAGACACTGGTTTCTAGGTTTCTTTTAAAATGGCTGCTTTGGATTAAAAATCTGAATTTGCATAAATGCATTGATTTAAATCTATCCTTGAAATTTCACTTGTAAAAAAAAAAAAAAAATAGTACCTATACTTCCCTGGAAATATGTTGTGTGTTTCACATCTGTGTGATACCTATATGTGCAATCTTCACTTGCAACTGTAAAGGATTTCAGATTAGTCCATAAGAAGCTGTTGTTTGAAAGAGTGCACTATTTATTCTAGTTAGGCAATATGTTTTTACAAAAAAAAATAAATTGTTAGAAGTAAAGAATTTTTTTTCAATTTTTCTATCCTGTTTCCTTGAAACCTTTAGAAATTCTCTTCTAGTCAGTCAGGGACTCTATGTACAGCAATTTCAGTAGTAAAAGGAAAATAAAAAAGGAATGCCTACAATAAATCCACTTCTACTTTGGTTACACTAAGTAGGAACTTGCTTTCTTTTTCACCTGCTGGAAAGCATATAAAGTATGCTGATTATCAATTTCTGTGCATCTTGTTTCTATGTGAACTGAACTAAAATAAGGAATGATCATGTAATTTTACAGCACTTTACCCATACAGCATTTTTTGCTGTGTGGCTTTCTGTAATGTTTTGTCTTTTAAGCAAACTAAGCAAGCTGAAAAAAGTACTTTAATAAAAGCTGGAGGGGCAAAAAGAAGTTTGAAAGGGAATCTCTGAGGTACTAATTCATTAAAAATTAGGCTCAATTGTTGAACTACTCAGAAGAAGTTAATGGGTAGGGTTCTCTCGGTGTTAAGCTTGTACTCAAAGCTAACAGATGTAAACTACAGAATAAAATAGTAATTGGTATGGCCTGGTGGTGAGCATAAATGAAGTAATATGCTGTTTTCCTCAAAGCTTTCAACAAAACAGGTTTTCAAAGCAATGTTAATTTTGATTTATGCAATAATTTGACTAAATTAGTATTTTTTAGTATTTTTGCTTGTCTTATTTTAATAGAAACAATTCCCACTTTTAGTTTTGTTTTATTCTCTGTCTGAAATGACTGAAAAAGCTTATATCAATGCTTTTTATTTTTCAGCTCTTCAAAAAATGGGAAAATTAAAAAAGGTCAAAGTTGCTTTTGGTGTTTAAAAAAGAGTATTCTTAAAAGCATAAAAAATAATCTTTTCAAAACTTACTCCTTTAGAAATTACTTTATAAGAATTATTCAAAGTTCAAAAATAAGTCACTGCAAAATTACTGTCATTTATCTTGTAGTTTAGATCACAGTTTAATTAGTGATACATTATAGAATCACCCCCCTGCATTATTTTTCCTAAAATGATTGTTCAAGGTAACAAATTGTAATCCAAAGGCTTGACTACCTCAGCTTCTGCTTAAGCTGTAGAGAAATGTCTATGATTGGAACAGCTTTTACTCATCTGCCTTAGCCTACCTTAGTTTTCCTATTCTTAAATTTTTTAACTTCTTCAGGCAAACACTGGTATGAAAAATGATTAGAGGACTGAGCTCTTTATCTCTGTGGCACCTCTGCGGGGGAATCCAAATCCTTCTAACTATTTCACTGATGCTTTATTGCAGTTTTTGCTGCCTTATAACAAAGCATTTTCTCTGGAGAGCACAGAACATCACTGCACCATCACCAAAATACAGCAGCTTCAGCTGGGGTGTTGATCTGGCCCCATGTTTTCCGAAAAGCTGAATTTCTGTTTTTAAAGTACAAAATCATGTGCAGAGACGGAGCCTTTCCCTGCAGCTCAGGCCTGGCCCGGCTGCTGCAGTTTCTGGGCCACACCAGGACTCACTAGAAGGAGCCAAGACTCTTTTTCTCTTACTTGTGTAGAATCACAGAATGGCTTAGTTTGAAAGGGACCCACCGTAAAGATCATCTAGCTCCAGCTACTGCCACCACAGGCAGAGAGACCACGCGATAGATCAGATTGCTCTGGGTCCCATTCAACCCAGCCTCAAACACTGCCTTGAACACTTCCAAAGAGTGCTTTTAAAAAACATTGGAACAGCCTGTGTGTTTGTCTGGGTACCCCTGATGCCTATTTAGACAAGTGTTTGGATTCAGCCAGCTGTCCTTTTTGGCCTAGACCTTTCCTAGCTGTCAGACATCTGTCACAAAAATCCTGAAACAACTTCTCCGCTCTTAATTGGGTCACTTACACAATGTGCTTTGCCACGTTCCTCCCAACATGGCCCTCAAACCCTGCTCCCTCAATTTTGCCTATTTATTTGTGCTACTCCAGCACAATATTGCTGCCTGACAGCAGTCACCAGCTGACAGATATTTGGCCATCCCACCTCCCTCCCCCATCCCTCGTCACATCTTCTCCCACCTCTGAGCTGTCACCACCTTCCCCTAAGCTGTACCAGGGAGAAGAGGAGAAAATTAATTGTGTCATTTTTACATAGCATCCTTCTACCATCATAACCCTGGAAATGCTACCTCCTTGCAATTACAGTGAGTTTGCACAGGTGTAACTTCATTTATTTAAATAGCCCGACATCTGATTGACACATGCAAGTATGTGAGGAGAATATTGGCCTACATCTTTGTCACTTTGAGTTATTTCAAATGGAAGAACATTATTTACTACTTTCAGTTATATGAGGATAAATATAACTAGATATATATTGCTGCTGTCACTTCTCCCCCAAAATACAGAATTAATGAGCTCTGACAGGACAGTTTTGGCTTGTCTCAGTTTTGTTTGGGGGAGGTTTTGGGGGGAAAATGGGCATCATCCTTTTTTTACTAGTTAGGTTTTAAATTTTTCTAAAACTTTATAGACTTTTTTCTCAAGTGATGACATGAAACTTTTATTTTGTTAGAAAACACAGTTTCAAATCTAACCTGCGGAACATTGAAGGGGTTTTTCTGGTGTTTACTGCAATTGCAACTGGATCCATTCAGCCCGGAGACTACAAAGTTCATCTGTACTTTAAGGTGTTCAAAATGCTGCTACAGATAAAAGAACCATTATACACAAAGCCTGGAATTTATTGCTAAGTGTAGATGAAAGCTTCATAGTCAAAGCAAAGAAATGTTGTAAGTCAAGACCTGATTTAAGGAAAAGGAAAAGGAAAAGGAAAAAGTTTGGCTAATTTTCTTTCTCTCCTTCTTTTGCTTTTTTTTATTACATCTGTACAGAAATGTATAACTTTAAATGCTCTTATTGCTATTTTACTTTGGTTACATCTTGTTTTAGTAATATTTGCTTGGACTAATTGATAGTTTCATCTGTCTTAGAATAAAACTTAAAGGTTTTTTCCTAGAAAAATGCATTGCTGAATAGATTATTGTTGTGGAATCTAGAAAGAACCATCTGTTGGTGCTGTTGCCTCATGTCTGAAGAGCCACAAAACATTTTCTGGTTTCTAAGGCCTACTGCTCATCCAATAAGCAAAAGTCATTTTTCATGCCAATTGCAGATCCAAAGGTCACTTTTATTTTAATATCAATAGCTATAAGCTTTAAGTTTAGATGCTGTAAGTTGAATGTGAATAGTTCATAATGTTTATATCATAAGCTTATCATAAAACTGTCTTTCAAATTTTTCTAGTATTTTTACTTTTTCCTTTCTATCATCAACCTGTAATTACATATAGTAGCTTTTTTACCTTCCATCTCACCAGGCAAACTGATTTTTGCATCAGATTTGCAGCAAATCAGGTTTATACATCAAAGAAACTACATAAGAAAACTCTTTCAAATATCTTTTTTTTTTGTATCAAGCTTTTGTAGTACAAGAACCTTTCTGAACCTATTACTACATGAATTTTTAAGTATTAAAAATGTGGAGGACAGAATTCTTATCATTGTTGTTATTGTTATCATTATGTTGAAATATTTTAATTGGAATATTTTCTTGTATAACTCATGCAATATATCTTCTTAAAGAAGCAACCTGAAAGGGAAATAAGGCCCTGGATTTTATTATTTAAATTCTTGGTTTGTTTGGTTTTTTCTTTCTAGTATCAAAAAAAGTGATAATCTTCTATGTGTTTAGCTATACAAGTCCATTGACTGTGAATTCATGAGGATGTGCATGCAAAAATTCTGACAGAATGATTAAATACTATATTGAGCTTCTCTGAGTCTTTCATTATTTTGACCCTGTTTTTTTTAACTAGGGTAAATGATAGGATAGAATTTTAAAATAGATTTTGCTCTTTGTACCAGAAGAAAATACAAAAGTTCACTTCTTAACAGGAAAAAATAGCATTAATTTGAAAGATAATGAAAAAGAACTCCAAATACTTTGGCCATCATTTTAATAGGAAGTGTCTTCTCTCTGGAAAAACATTGAATCAAAACATCAAAATTTAATTTTTTTTTTCACAGTAGTTCATTTTTAATCATGTCTAGTTTAGATTTAGAAGATTTATTAGCTTTACTCAGTTTAGAAATAATTAAATCATAGCCCTCTATTATTACCTCTGGGTTGAAAATGTTCCCTTCTGTCTCCATTAGGCTTGTACCCAATTGCTCACATCTTTCCTCACTGGCAGTAATTGTTTCATGCAGAGAGTCCAGCTGTTAGACCATAATACCATGGTCCCAATCTATCATATTCAATGAGTTCTGGAAAGATAAATCATTTTTGAAGCCCACAAGGAGGAGATATCTAAAGATAACTTTGTTTATATAGGACAGGATGCTTTTACTGGTAGAAGTGCTGTTTATTCTTGTTTTCAGCAATCCCCAAAACAAGTTCCATAAAAATTTTAAGAGGAGGAAAGCCCCAATAACCAAGGTCATGTTTTAGTTTTTGAAGACACTGAGGGTTTTGTTGCATTTATGGAAATTTATAGTCTTTTGAATTTTATTTGTACAAAAATGTCTTTTACTACAGAATGCAAGCCTTTTTGGGAATTGCCGAGACCAGTCAGGTATGTAGTGTATTCCTTTATGATTGTGGAGTCAGAATCTGAAATGATGACAGATTTTAATGGTTTTTATCTCAAATTTGACATGCTTTGAAAATTCTTGTACTTGACCTTTTCTTATATTAAAAAATACTAAATCTTATTTGCAGTTAATATTGGGGTTTTTTGCTTCCTAAAATAATGAGTTCAGTGCTAATGTTGCAATTGAAAACCCTTGTGAATGGTCAAATTCTAATCTTGGGGAAATGTGACTTCTAAAAATATTGATTGTACAGCATTTTGAAAAGATTTATATTCTTAAAACCTTACATACATACAAGCTATAGTTGTTACATTTATTATTAAACAAGTTTAGACAGCAATAGATTTTAACTGTGATATATATCACAAGCCTATTAAAAATGTCGTGTTTTAACCTTTATAGAGCTAGGAACTGACATTATGCTCACTTAATATTCTTCACTCACACTTGCTGAAGACCTAAGGCAGCTTGTCATCTGAGGTGTATTAAGCACCATGACAGAGACTATGGGGATATTTTGACACATGTCAAATCAGGGTAATAGCTATATTACCCAGGCAGCATAAGGAGATTATTATGAAATTCCATGGTATCACAAACCTGTCACCATCTGGAAGAGAACCGGAATTTTTACAGGAAAATTGGTTTCCATTTTGTAAGTACAAATATCATATAAGGAGGTTTTGCCTATAACCCAGCCTGGGTTTTTCTATTCTTCAAGTACAGAATTTTAGAGCCTTGCACCAATGGTACTATTCTTCACAAAGAGCAAGAATCCAGGTTGGATGATTTTCCTGAATTTGTTGTTGGTATACTGAACTAGACCTTACATCTTTTGATGGAATTGCATATGCATAACATTTATAGACCAGCCTGAAGCAGATGAAAATGCTCCCAAAGTCCCAAGACTGAAGAATGATCGCTTATTCAGATTACTAGTGCTCTCTGACTATTTAGATGCATTTACACTTAACAGTAACAGGGAAAAATTACCATGTCCTTAAAAGCAAATTAAACAGGGCCAAGACACTGGCTCAAGAGATACTGCTGAGTCTTCAGGGCTGTTACGCACACAGCAAGACCTGGAATTTCACACTGTCTCAAGCTGGAGCCATCTATTGACAAGGGGCCATGCCAACCAGTCTGCCTTTTGGGCAGCTCTGTGGGCACAAACAGAGCTGTGGCATGGCTTGTTTCAGAAGCAGACACATCTCCCTGACATTTGCATTCACCAATAGCTGCTGTTTCTGCAAATGCTTCTGCCATGAGTTGTGTGAGTCCAAGGGAACAGTAAGAAAACACAGACTTATTTAAGTTGCTTTTTGCTGTGCAGGTACCCTGCTGTCTTCATCCCATGCTGCAGCCTTCCTGATGTCTTAGAAAACCATAAAACTCTGAGACACAAAGGCATACATCAAAAAAGTATGGTGAGATAGCACTAAGCCGTTTGCCTTAGAGACATGGGTCACTAACATGAAAATGAAGGGAGAAAGGGGGAAGTACTCATATAAAGAAACTTCATTTGAGCTATTTTTGCTCTTTAGATCAGATCACTGACACAGTATTTGAATCTCTAAAGATTAATGGATGCTGTGATAGGCCTTTTTACAGAAAGGGCTGGTATCTCCCAAATACCATCTAAAAGATAAAAACACAATTTTATGAACTCTAGTCACAACCCTGACTATAACATCCCTATAATAAATCTTTTTAGAAGACTAAAGAGAGAAAATTAGGTTCTCAGTCTTAACATTTCTTTATATGTCCATATCAGGGGAATTTGTTTGGAAAATTGCCATTTTCTCTATGACTACTCTCTCATTTTCCTATGCAGACACTAATTAACTAGAGGAAGAAAGGAGAAGCAGTTGACTGCATTTCTTTGGCATGTGATACAGGCTAAAGACACAGCTGAACACACTACAGTGAGGTGGCAATCACCCTTGCATCCATCTTAGTTTTAAAAAAACTTCCCATTTCCATATGTGACTTATGATGTCCTTATAAAAGTTCCTTGGAGAAAAGGCCTCTTCTCCTGCATGATTACATTTGTATGCAGTGATAATTACTGAAGTGACAGAATGGAGTAGAGATGGATTGCAGGGTGGGCAGGCTGGAGAGAGTCTCTAAGGTATTATCAAGCATGAGGTATGAAAGACAGATTCTTCGGGCCAGAACTAGTTAGACTTCTTATTTGGCGTATTTTGTCACTTGACTGTCATTTCAGATGTTAAAACCAGGTAGCTGATGAATTGTTTTTCTTCAGGAATGAAGAAGCTCAGCAATCTCTCTCTTACGCTTTCCCTGATAATGTAGGAAATACAAGATACCCAAAATTAAGTTATTGTGTTAGCATAATTTTAGCAAACATAATCTTCTGCCAAACTACCATTCCCTATAATGCTTTGCAAGCCCTACTTGTTTAAAGAATGGATTTTTTTTGTATTTGAGATTGGCACCAGTAAGTCCATTTAGTATAACAGAACAATTTTTTTAGGGTCAGACAGACTAGCACTTAGTCTTACAAGTTATCACAGTAGCTAACACACAACATACATGAAAATCTGCCAAAAATTAATATTCCATGTGCTGAATAATAACTCAGATTAACTCAAATGCAAACTATCATGCTACTCACAAAAATAAGTGGTATTCCACTTGAATGGGGAGGAAACTCTGGCCATGTGTCAGCATAGCAGCAAAGAAATAAGAATACAACATAAATTACTGAACCATAGGCAGAATTACTAAGAGTAAATTGATTTTAAAAAATGCTGAAAATAAATCTTAATAGCAATGTATGCCATTGAATTTAGCAAATTTCTCCAATAGAATAAATTGATAGATCTAGCCAATTCAATGCCAGATGTTACTGAAATTATTTCAGGATCTATAAGCAAGAGTAGTGTGTGCATAATCACATGTTGTCACAAATTTGGCAGCCCCTCTCATCTTTGCTTCATTGCTTTGCATGGTTCCCATTTGTCATTTAGTGTCACAAACTCTCAAGCACGAGCGATTAGAGAGCTTCAGCTATCATGCTGCTACAATGCTTTGAATAAGGAGCAGAAACTCACTTTCTAAATGTAGTCCTCAGAGACAGACAAGGAAGATTACTCATAAATGCCTAACAGAGTTGATTAACAGGTATGTTTCCAAGACTCATCTCCTTAAATTAGACTCAAAAAGTGCAAAAAGGATCACATCTTTATCAATTAAGCTAATCCATCTATTAAAATTTTCACTTGAAATGAATATAAACCCATCTAAAGATGATTATTGTAGATTTCTTTCATTCTATTTCTTTATAACATGTCATTAAAGTCTTTCACATCTCTGATTAGTTTTGAACCCATTAATTACAGGGCACTATACTGAAACTGTCTCTGCAAATGAGTATCTAGTCAGGCATTTTTCTTGTAAGACAGAAGCTAAAGTGAAAAACATAAAAGAAATATTTGGCTTGGTTGTTTTAATTTCTCTAGGGACACTTAAAACAAAAAGAAAACACTTAAATGCTCTTGTTTTTAGGACAGACGAATGTGTTTTAGAATGTAGATTGTAAATCTATAAGGATTGTTCTTTAGAAAACCTACACCATGACTGATTGCAGGATAATCCTTTGTTTGTGATTTTAAAATTGACAAACTTGTGTATAGTCAAAGCAAACAGAATTCAGTCATATAAGTCTGCAAACACATTCATACAGACTGGCATGTGGCGTCCTGTGTTTGTGTCTCAGTCTGCAGGAAGGGCTGCAGATCACTGCAATACAATAGTGTTTCAGCAGATGGTGAATTGCTTTATTTCCTTCTTTTACTTCCAATTGTGGTACTACTCCTATAAATTGTACACAAAGCTATACTAATTTTTTTGTGATTATGCCATGCATTCTCCTCTCTTCTGTATCATTTTGTTTTGTCCATCTCTCTTATCATTAGACTAAACTCATCAATAGTCATGATAAGCTTCTGTGTAATTTTTTCCACCTGAAAGTACTTGTCAAAAATAAGAATTGCTTGCTTCTCATAACTAGAAGGAAGCTAGATTTTGATGCCATACATGGCACCTTTACATAAAAATTAACTATTTTCAGATATTGCTCGTTCAGCCATGCTGAATTTACTGATTCACTGCCATTTCCCTTACAGCTGTGTATTTCTGGCAATACACAGAAATACACAGAAATACCATATACAGTGACACTGGTCTTCATTTTCAATTAATTCATATTAATCACAATTTTCAAAGGTTGTTCTAATTTGCTGTGTTATACATAAATGTTACCATGCCCTTTTTTTATTATTTTTGCATGACATCTATATTAAAACATTTCTTATGCTTCAGTTAGAAAATAATATACTATAGATAAAACAATTAAATAACAATTGAGTGAAAAGAATATGACTGTATTCCAAACCTCATTGCTGTTTAAGGCAGACAAATAAATTGATGCATAAATCTATTAATCATAAAAATAATTTTTCTGATTCTATAAGACCTTTAAAAATCAGTGATGATCCTTATTTCCCCTCTTATCTTTGCTGTTTGCTCACCTGAGCAGAGGTTCATACTTATCTGAGCTCTACTGATTTTTGCAGAAATACAATGCACTACATTTTTACTGTGGCAAACTTTGAAAGGAAAACTATATTAGGAAGAGAATAACGTATTTTACCTGAATATATGATTATATATGTTTGTAAATGTACACATATATGTAGACATGTACATGGATATTCTAATTCTGAGCTCAAAATACATACTATACATAAATAGAAAAAAGTGAAGTATGAAAGCTGTATGAAGAGCTTACATGTCAAAGGAACAGATCAGTTCTTCAACCTCTTGTTCAAAAGTTAGAGTTAAGATATCATGGCATAGCAAATAACATATTTTTAATAAAAAAATCTTCAGTGCTTTGAAGAGAGCTAGAATACTGTAGCTAATTAATCTTAAAGGAAAATGGTGCAATTCAATAATGCAATCACAATTTGTGTACACAAGGAACAACATGGAATTAAATAGGCAAATAATTGTAGATTAAAACTCGGAGGAAAATTAATGGACTAATTTTGAGGAACTTTAGAGACCACTCACTCATCACAAGCGCATCAGCTCTCTGGGTTTGTCTAAGAAGATGCAGGTGAAATGTGTGCTACGGAATAAAGTCAGGCAGAAGAAAAATCAAATACCGTAATAACAGTAGAAAATAAATAGAAACAAAAATGTATTTCCTGCACTATACCCCTACAAACAAAGTGTTACATTTGGATGGAATTTCTTCTGTTCATCACTCTAGGAAATTAAGATCTCAAATCTGCAGGTGTGCAGTCATAGCTAGAGGGGAGTAACAGCTAGGAAGCTGCCAAGAATGCGAAATGCCATGTGAAAATAATCCTGTTTGTTCAGATACTGCAAGGATCTGTAATTTCTACCTGCACTATTTAAAGGGACAGGGGGTCCCTTTACTGCAGTGCTCATCACATATATGTGACATCATGGAGGATATATCTTAAGGGATGTTTATCCACATTATTTCACTTTCCTGATCAAATAGCTCTGGGTTGCTTTCCTGTATTCTTCTTAGAAAAGAGAGAGTTTCTGCCATCTCTTATCACCTCTTCACAAGAGTATTTTTAACAAAGCACAGAAAGTTATCCTTCTCATCTGCACAGCAGTGGTAAGAGACAGTTTAGAAGTCCAGCTCTGGGATTCCCACTCCAAGAGAGATGGACATGCAGGAGCAAGTCCAGCAAAGGGTCTCAAAGATGGTGAAGTGACTGAAACATTTCTCATATGAAGAAAACCTGAGAGAGTTGGGACTGTTCAGCCTGAAGAAAAGAAGGATCAGGAGCAATCTTATCAATATATATGACTACCTGACTGGGGCACTTCTCTGTGAGACTCATACCAATTCCTCATTAAACATCACTCAGAGATTTATACTTGCAGAGAAAAAAATTAATGCTGCCTCCAAAGACAATAGTGTTATTCAAAGCACTAATATTAAAGGTTTACTATTACATCTCAATTCATCTCTTCCCTATTCTCTAACCTTTACCTGTTTGTCTACTTACCTTACACCACAAAATTCTCAGAAGCAAGCTACTCTTCCTGAATAATTATTGCCGAAAAGACAGAAAACAGTATTAAATAATGGAGAGTTGTGGAAGAGGAAATGGAATTCAGATGTGTATTGAGTCAACAGAAATTTGTGGTAATGTTGGAATTTGCTTTATCTCCAAATGAAAGGAAGTGTTTGAATTTTGGTCTTTACTACAACACTGTGTTTATATAAAATTTAACATTGTGTTCTATGAACAAACCGAGAGCTACAAAACTAAGAAATGAAGGGAAAATTCCTTTCACATCCTTGCAATACCATGAATTTCTTATTTGCGAAGATGAGATCCAAACTTATATCTTAAAGAGTGACTTCGAGATTATAAGGAATTTCACAGAATTAGTAAAGGAAATTCAATTTCAGTCTTAGCAATAATGTTCCCACAGAACACAGAAACACTTTCTTATATATGTATTTAATTATATTGCACCTACAGGAATAGAGATCTTGAAAAAATTACAAATAAAGAGACTTTTAATATTGATGTATTTTTCTTGTGTTACCTCTGACTGCTATTCACTTCACAGGTTAAGTATAGACATCTGAAAAAATAAAATTACAGCCATCTTCCATGGTACCAAACGGTCTGCTTAAGAAGTAAACTTGAAGATGAAATTAGCATTACAACGGAAGTTCAAGGTTATAAGTGTCGACAGTAAAAGATATTTAGACAATAAGCTGAGATACAAACCTCGCCTGCATGCTATAAATCTCCTTGGATAACATGAAGATCTTGGGATTTAGCAGAAAAAAATACATTATATTTCCCAGCAATTACTTTAAAAAAACATTCTACTTTCTCCCAGTATTAAGGGTGGTGAGAAAACAAATTTTGGTGTGTATTCTATCAAGCCTAGTTCTACCATAACAGTGTAACAAACACAAGGGGTAACCCTAAACCTAAACTTAGGCAGTGAAAACAGCCTAGGGTAAAGGCTGGTTCCAAGGAAAAAGCAGTGAAGGAAACTGAGTTGTGGCCATCTTGCGTTCCCCTTAGGAAGACTTCTGGAGAAGCAGTGTGCCTAGAGCTCTGGGCTTTGTGATTTTAAAACACCTAACCCTAGGTGGAACCCTAACCCTAGGCAGTGAAAGCAGCCAAGGGCTCAGGATGGCTCCACAGAAAAAGCTGTGGAGGAAGAAAAGTTTTGGCAGTTTTGCCTTCCCCTTGGGAGGCCATTTGCAGCTGCAGTGTGCCTGGAGCTCTGGGCTTTGAGGTTTTAAAAACCATCACCCTAGGTGGAACCCTAATCCTAACCCTAGGTGGAACCCTAATTCTAAACATAGGCAGTGAAAGCAGCCTAAATGCTAAAGCTGGTTCCAAGGAAAAAGCAGTGGAGGAACGTATGTTTTGACAGTTTTGGGATCCCCTTGGGATGACTTTGGCAGCTAAAGTGAGCTTGGAGCTCTGGGCTTTGTGATTTTAGAAACCCTAACCCTAGGTGGAACCCTAACCCTAAGCCTAGGTGGAACCCTTTCCCTAGGCACTGAAAGCAACCTACGGCTAAGGCTGGTTCCATGGAAAAATATCTTGGGGAAGATATGTTGTTGTATTTTTGCGTTCCACTTGGGACGCCTTTTGCAGCTGCAGTGTGCCTGGAGGTCTGGACTTTGTTGTTTAAAAAACCCTAACCCCAGGTGGAGCCCTAACCCTAACCCTAGGTGGAACCCCAATCATAACCCTAGGCAGTGAAAACAGCCTGGGACTCAGGCTGGTTCCAAGGAAAAAGCAGTGGAGGAAGCCAAGTTGTGGCAGTTTTGTGTTCCCCTTTGGATGCCTCCTTCAAGTGCTGCGTGCCTGGAGCTCTGGGCTCTGTGGTTTTCAAACCTATAATCCTAACTTTCTTTATCACTGTTGGATATGCAGTGTCACAGGTGCTGGAGGAGAGACACATCTGTGTTTTTTCAATGGAGGCTTGTCATTCTCACCTCAACCAGCTTCAACACAGGATGACATGGTGTGTATGTCCAGTAAAGAAGAGTATTTGAATAAAGTGCAATGGAGAGAAGGATTGAAAGGACTGGGTAAAGCTAGATTGGATTATATTCTTTCTGCTGTGAGGAGGTTAATGCCGTGATTATAAATGCCCAAGGGATTGGGGCATTTATGCTGAAATAATCTTTGATTATTGATTGTTTTCCTCTTGGAACTTTTTTGTAATTCCTTTCTAACTTATCTAAAACAGTAAAATTTTCTTTATTTCCAAACCTGGAACAATAACCTTGTAAAAGATATGACTCTTATGGGAACTGAGATAGAGTCGCTTGTTTTTTCCATGCTAATGAGTAGACTTCTGTTCTTTTTATGATTTCAGAAAATCACTTCTGTAATCAAAACACTGCCTTATGCCATCAACCAGTCATGGCACAAAGTTTCTTTTATTGTCCTGCTTTTCAGAAAAGAAAACAGGCTTATGGAGATTGAATAAATTTTCACAGAGATGCCATAACAAATTTCACTTGCTGATTAAAACTTTGGAGGTAGTTTTGTCATCGAGGTTTTGCACATAAGCTAAATCTTAATTAGAAACTTTACTGAATTAGAATATATCAGTGCTACAACTGGAGAATATTTAAACAGAGCAGAGAATTCAATGTAATCAGGGAGCAATTCAGAGAATTTTTACCCAGAAGATCCTGTACATCTCAAGAAGGGCAGGAAGCTCAATTAGTCACCTTCTGAGGCCAGTGAACAAATTCCCTTTGACTTCATCGACTGCTGCACAGAGCTGAAGGGTGAACACCAGAGCACTGGGTTTTGATGACTTAATGAATAAATCAGTCATTAAGAAATATGCTTGTGAGTGATTCCATTCATCATAGATAGTAGTATATATTTTCTGAGCATAAGTAATAGTTAAGGATTTAACAGTTTAACATACTTTAGGTAAAAAAGTCCATATTTCTCAAGCAGGGTTTTTTAACCAACTTCTAGATATTTATAGCTATAATTCCAACAGGCATTTAAGGAACTATTCATGCAGTTGTAAATGGTTCATTGCATTTAAAATGTGGATTTACAGAAACGGACAGATCACTAAACCAAGTCTATGTCTTGGCATGTCCTCAGTTTGATGCACAATCACTGTAATGTCTCAGAATCTCTGACTTCTGATGAGAAAGAATGTCCCTTATGCTTTTACATTTTATTGGACCGAATAGACTACATGATAAAACTACATTATTATAATTTGGCCCTGCTAATTTAATCCACCCATATGATGGAACACACACTGAAAAGTACAATTTCTTTGGAAACAAATCTACAAATATGTTGTTAATAAGGAAAACTTTTGTGAATTTCTTTGATTAAGAGTCCGTAAGACCACAGCCGCTCTTTGTGGATGCTTTGAATGTTCCATTACCCAGCAACTTGCACTATAACTGATGAAGGTTTACGGTATTCTGGAAATTACATGATACAGACATCATGATTTAGAATTTTTAAAGAACATACCATAATCCACCACTTTCACAACAACCAGGTTCCCAATTACCTGATAAACTAACTCAAAAAACCCCCCAAAAACCCAGGTGTCTCAAATAAAATATTCACTCGTTAAAGATGTCACTGAGGTTTGTATGGGCTTAGGCCACTCAGAAATCAGTGCAGCTTCAGTGTCTATACATGCTAAATTTCAGAGATTTCCAAAGAACTTGACATTAAGAATTCCAGTTAACAACCTTGAATAACATAGACACTAATCAAAATTTTATCCTAATATTCCTTTGATGAACTGCATACATCTGAACTTAGGATCTTTGTGCCCTCTAGGAAGAAAATTGCTTGAACTTGCAACCTGTCTCATCACATCTTCAATTTTGAAAGAAACTTCAGAACTTTGCTCAAGGAGTGTCTATCCATCCACTGATGACCATGTGATTTGACCTGTCCAAATATAAATAATATGCTGTTGAGAGCTAAATTCAGGAGCAAATCACCCCTTTGAGTCTATACAATTGTATTGCATAGGCAGTTGGAAAATTATTTTGCCAATAGAAAGAAGGTGAACTTTAGAATTTTCTTTCTTTTTTAAATAGCCAAAAGTATACTTAACCCTACAGTCTAGCAATAATTTCTGAGATGTAAGATAGGTCAAGAATATGATATCTTACCCCAGATTCTACCATGTATTATGGCGGGACTTGGTGATTTTACGGGTCTTTTCCAACCAAAATGATTCCATGACTCTATGAAATAAATAAATAGATAAGTAAAAATCTAGTAACTAATTGAAATTTACATGTGAGTGGGTGTGTCTAAGACAAAGGTAAAGTTTTCAAACTCATTGGTTGGCAAGGCTTGCCAGTATCTTTGAGTAGCCTACTTTATACATTTTTAGGTAGTTCTGGTATCTATTTTTTTTTTTTTTCATGTTCTAGGAAACAAATGAAATAAACCTGTGCAACTGAAACCATGAAATTCTTTGTTCTACAGGACGCTACACTGAAGTCAATAGACATTGTTTACATTCAATTAAAAAATGTTATCCTAAGAAAAGAGTGAGTTCATTTTCCTGTCATTTACCTCAGTCAAAACAAAAGGAAGTTCTGAGGAGTTCGAGACATACCTGGGTTGCTCGTGTTACCACAATATACATCATGCTGAACAGTGAGATCCAGCCTAGGATCTCACTCTTACTTCCTAGATATGCTCAGCTGCTCTCTTCACCATACCCATGGAAGCCCCAGAACCTTGGCAGAGTTTCTGGGCAGTTTATAAAGAAATTCAAAGAAGACCATCAAAAGCAACTCACACGTTTTTGGCAATAAACAAAAGCAAGTACCTTGTTTTATACAGATGGATATGATTATAGGCATAACATTTTCCAGTAATTTTATTTGCTAAACTTGAAAAGCATATAAAATCTCAATTGCAAATGCTGTAGCTCCTTCTCTGCCTCTGTTAGGATAATGTGGAAGCCTATTTACATATCTGTTTATTTTTATATTTATGAATCCTTTATTAATTCAGCCCCAAAATAATTGGATTATTTGGAAAACATTACATGACATATGAAGGTTTTTCAGAATGCAGAAACACAATGTTGCTTAAGGGCATTCAAGGGATTTATCTGCACTGAGTCATGATAATGTACTGTTTTAGTAGGTGGGATCCAATGCCTTTGATCTGAGAATATATGCTAAGAAATTCACTGCCTGATGAGATGGAATGTTCAGTAATCGAGACCACAAAAATGCAATACCTTCAAAAAGAATATGCTAGCAAATTCTCAAATGCTCCTTTGGATCTTTCTTCCTGTAAAATTTGAACAACATTTGTATACGCTGTTCCTGTTGGTGGTGACTTCCTCTGTGCAGCTACTTTTCAAAACAAAGGCACTACTGGCCTTAAGAAGAGACATACAGTAAAAGCTTTAATTACTTAATATTGTCTGTCAAATATTTGGCATTCTCACACTTTCTGTGACAAGTGCTTGTGTGCACTTAAATCTATATGAACAAGGCAATAACAATCTCTATTAGAGGGAGAAGAAAAAGAGGAAAAGTTTATGAGCTGTTTTGATATTTATTTGTATCAAATTGCATTGTCCACACAATGGAAGCAGATGGGAGAAGTAACTTTTATTTAACTTCTCAGGTAGGTTTCTTCCACAGAGGCTATTTTCTTTTCTGTGTAAATCCAAATGCATGGGTCTCCATACATATTTTAGTTAAAAGCAAAGACATGAAGCTCTGTTTGGAATCAGCTGCAGTTGCAAACTCAGTATCTGAGTCTCCAACCTAAAAATAAAACTCATTACTGGCCTAGCATTAAACTAATTTCTCACAAAATTTCATCAAGCACAGGAATGCAGTAGGTAAATCCATGCCTCTGTAGAGCTTTTTGTTCTAAAGAGCCTTCCACTTTGCAGAATGGGCCATTTTGCTGCACTTCTGTGCTTCTATTAGTTTCAGTACCTCCAAGAGTTGTCTGCTTTTCCTTTCTCATTTCAGCTGATAAATGTTTTCAGTGCAGAGTTCTTCCTTACCACACAGCTCCATCCCTGGTGTATCCACAGCTATTATTGACTGTACCCAGATGGGACCTCTCCAGAATGTCCAGGAGCTGGCACTGTTTTCATCAGGCTTTGAATCCAGAGCCCAGATAGGATGCAGAATTACTTTTGGTTTGACTTAAGAAATAAATCAGACAATTCAGATCTTTCCTCAGTTAAATGATTTTCATTCTGATTACCTCCAAGGTGGCACAGAGGTAGCATGGAAATCTCACAAACTTACATATAGCATTTAAAATACTGTGAAATAATTCACCAACCCTATTTAATGCTGGCTTAAGATTCATAAAAAAAAAAAAATGTTTTAAAAAATGATGAATTTTGTCGCTGCTAGATTAATATTTGCTCCTTTTTCTCATCTGAATCCTGCAGTCAAGTAATCCCACCTCTCGTGCCACCTTTTAGTTAGAATGTGCCAGCGAAGAAGGACATGCCAATAACCATTAGTGTTATATTATGGGTGTATACGTATACAATTAATATAATATTTCTTTTTCAGTCAAAAATACCTTTACTTTATGGATTTTCTGATGGTTTGGTGGCAAAATGGATATCTTTTATTTACAGGAAGGGTTTTTTTCTAATTAATGTATAATAAAATTTTCATTTCCCCTTCTCTTGAAAATAAAACTGTTTGCTAAGGAAGAGAAACGTTTCTTTTTCTCTTTGGAAGAAATCTATTGCAACATTTTGATAAATGCATATGTTCTCACTATTTTGCTGTGTTGAAAAGATTAAGCTACTTGAGACCTGCTACTGTAAGATTTACTGAATAATGAAGGATATACTTTGCAGGTGAACTCAAGTAGTTAATTTTAAGTATATTGTGCTTTCCATTGTTTTTATTTTGCAGATGAAAACCAGAAAGGGAGCAAAGTAATTTGATAGAACAAAACAAGAGTAGTGGTTTATATGTCAGTAAACACTTTAAAAACAACTGGGGGCATTTCCAATACGAAACATACAATCAAATTAGTTTTCTGAGACTAATCCTTGATCCTTTTTTGAATTATGTGCTTGTCTTTAAAAATAGAATTTTAATAAAACACATTTATGCAATGCTATGTCTCATTCTCTCATTTGATTAGAAATGGGAATCGTCTTTCAGGTTCATATATCACTGGGCTGCATCTTGATATCCATAACTATTATTCACATTCAAAGCCTCTGGAAATGAGAGAAGTTTAACACTGGCACATCAGATCTCTCATACAAAACAGAAGTCAAAGAGTCATCAAGTTTGATGATCTTCTGTCAGGACCCATCTTTGAGGGTCAAAACAAACACAGAACCACATCTGTATATGTGATGCAGATTTATTTTTAAAAAGTAATAGGAGCAAAAAGGAAGTATGTGACCATGTTTGTTATTTTCTTTAAAAAATAAAAATAATATCATGAAGAAAATGTCTAAGGAAAGGAAAGAAAGAGAAGGAAAGGACAAGAGTAGACAGTGGAAAGGAAAGATACCACCACCCATGTATCCAGCTATTACACTTGATCTTTGCAGTGTCAATGTCAATGTCCATGGTCAGACCAATGGTTGTAGTTTGATTCCTTGGGTGTGGGGGCAGGTGCAGCAGAGTTCTGTGAGAATGCTCCAGAGGGCTTTTACACTGGCTGAAACAACCCTGTGGAAATGAGTTATGGGAGCATTCAGACATCTTTGATTATTTGTGACCCCTCCTAATGACATGACATGACAGCTCTTGGACCTCCTGTCCAAGTAGCTGTGCCTTGCAGCAAGGCATGAAAGGCTAATAAATAAATAAATGAGTCATCTAATAGATGGAAACAGGAACAAAATTATTATTTCTAAGTGAGCTAACTGGAGGAGGGAACAGGAATATTATTCAGGATACTTTGATGAAGACAACAGGCAGAAAGAGCACTGTTAAATCTATCCATTCTACATAAGCTTGGCAGGGTATGAACACAGACTTGATGAGGAGTGTTTGTAGTGACTTTATTGTTTTTCCTTTATATCTTCTTTACTAACCCCAGAGTTTTTATAAAGATGATTTGCAGAATATGGATAATTTTCTGTTAAATATTGCATGCATTGATAGTAAAGTGGCTTTCCACAGACTGAATGCAGCTTAAGCTAACTAGAATCCAATCCACAGAAATGGTAAAATGAATTTTCTGCTTTGGAGAGAAACCATTGCATTTTGTGTCTTGTACAAGTTCGAAAAGAAAAGAAAAGAAAAGAAAAGAAAAGAAAAGAAAAGAAAAGAAAAGAAAAGAAAAGAAAAGAAAAGAAAAGAAAAAAGAAAAGAGATTACATTTTTATCAACACTGAAAAAAAATTGCATATGATTCTGTTTTGATCTACCTACTAGGCCTAAGGTGATAACTTAATGGGTACAAAAATAAAGGAATGGTGACAGAAGAGGTAAAAGGGTGCAGTTAGTGAATTTCTGCACGTCATTTAAACTTGGCTCTATTGGTATTTGTCAACAACAAAACTTTCCCCATACACACATTTAAATTATTGTTTATATTCACTGAATCTTTAAATTGCATTCTGATTTTCTGCTTACTTTCAATTTAATCTACGGAATGATCAGATTTTTGCTGTGATAAATACTTCAACCAGACAAAACACATTTCTTTTCCTTGACAGATGCAGGAATTTAATTAGGGAAATATTATAGAATAGTGGCTAGATTCAATCAGTTACCACTTCATCTGTATGTATCATTGGAGGTGACATTTTTATGACAGCTGTCTATTCTTTTGCTTGTGAGTATAATAATTTAATTCAACTTTACACCAGAGGTCTATTAATAACATCATATCAAGTACCAGGAATTTTGCCCAATCAAGTACTGCAAGTCAGATTCTTAAGCTACTTTGGCATTTGAACAAACAAACACAAAAAAACCCCAACTTATCAAAAACAGTTTAAAAAATTTAAGAAATTAATAGTTTTCATTATATAAATAATTAACTACAAACCTCAAATAGTTAACTCAAGAGAAATTCAGATTTTGAATTATTTTCTCATCTGTAACATATTGAGTATTTTTTGAACTAGAGGCCAGGGTAAATATCTAGAGATTAGTGCTTAGATGATTCACAATCAGTTTCTAGATTAGTTAGAAATATTCCATTTCATTGTCAAAAAGCAGCTCTAACTTTAATCAGACTGAAGTGGAAAGAGTAGTTGATAATTAAAGAAAAAAAATGGTTTACTTTTTTCCAGCACAAAATTTATTCATATTTCAGCAAATTATGTATGTGTAGTATAAAGTCCAGTAAAAAGCTCCTGCCTGCATTCCTGCTGTTTTTAAAGGATTTACAACACAAGATTGCAGATTATTTTTATGGAATAGCTTTCTCAGGAATTTAATGTCTAGAAGACACAAACTCACAGCAAGTCCAAAGACAGTGTATTGTGTCACTCAAAACTGCCCCCAGCACTCGAGGTGAGGCCACCCCAGTGCAGAGCAGAGTGAGACAATCCCCTCCTGGCCATGCTGGGCTTGATGCCCTCCAGGACAGGGTTGGCCCTCCTGGCTGCCAGGGCACTGCTGGCTCATGTTCAGCTTGTCACTGACCAGGACCCCCAGGTCCCTTTCATGGCACTGTTTTCTAGAATCTCACTCCCAGCCTGTCTGTACAGCCAGCGTTGCCCCATGCCCAGTGCAGAATCCAGCACTTGTTGAACTTCCTATGCTTGGTGATTGCCCAGCCCTCTGATCTTTTGAGGTCTCTCTGTAGGGCCTCCCTGCCCTAGAGGGAATCAACAGCTCCTCCCAGTTTTGTATTGCCTGCAGATTTGGTTAATATCTCTTCCAGTCCTGTGTGCAAGTAATTTAGGAAGATGTTGAAGAGCACAGGACATAAGCTACTTTGTTACATCTCGTGGAATGAATATCTTTTTATTGGAATAAATTTTACTTTAAACAAAAATATAAATAAATACAAAAAATTATCTTATAATCATGCCAATTATTAATTTTTTTTCCATGATACTGCTAAGGAACTTTCCACTTAGAAGAATGTACAGCAATTGTTTTGAATATCTCATGAACACTAACAGGGCCTCTCCCAGAATCAGATATCTGCTTGCCAGATTCAATACTGTCCTCTCAACCAGGCATACCTTTGTTCTTTTTACATCAATTATTAAGCCTCATTTGAGAAAGGCTACATTGAAGTGATGGAAATCACAACTCTAATCTGACCTATATCCAGACATAGCTCTGCTTGATGAAATAATACCTGCACATGCCTCAGGACAGAGTAAATCACACATGCAGATACACACACATACTCAGAGCTTCCTGAATTTCGCTGTTGTCTAAAAAGAGATTCTAGATTACCATTTTTAACTAGGTGCCAACACTCCACAGTAGCCAAAATAGACCTGATAATTTACTCTCATTCATGCACACCAGTTCTTAAATGAGGCTAATTATTCTATTGAGCAAGGAATCAACTGAGTTTTTAAACGTGAGACATATCAACAAACAGATTCTCCAGAGTATTTGCAACAGTCTGACTTCATTTAGCTATGCAGCCTTCAGACCCAGCCCAGTACTCTTTTTCTTTTTTCTAGTATGGAAGCATCTTGAGCATTTAATAAATTAATGAGTCAAGATTAAAGACTAGAGAGTTAAATGAAACAAAGAAGTGGTTATTAATATTTAAATGACTGAATGTTCAGGGGCCAGACAGGCAAACCACCAAACTGGCAGAATGTTTCCTAAATACTTAGACATTCTATGTAAAATGTATCCCATAAATTTTAGCTATGCTTCCGTTGAACCATTTGTGAAATGTGAATTCTTTGTGACTTGTAAGTGAAGATGAATTTAAGTTACTATTTCTACTAAATCTTTCTTTTGCTAGTAAATTATTTTTTCCTTTTCATTATCTTCTCTGAAGATCATTAATTCCTAATTAGTCCTTACCAGAATTACCTTTTTCTGGCAAAAGAATTGTAAGAATAGAATAATAGGTCAGCTGATGAGTTCTACAATGAGAATAGGTCAACAATTAGGCTGGTGGGCCTAATGGAACTGAGCAGGTATAAAAAGAAGTTGAAGTCAGACATTGCTGGATAATTCTTTTCAGGCTATGGATGTTTACAAGATGCATCAGATACCAAACAGGTGTAACAGGTGATATAAACATATTTTTCCTCTATGGCACAGTAACATTAGGCTAATATATACCACCAGAATACAAACCCATTCTGTGATGGGATTTTATAGTTCTATGTCTTCAACTTTCCAATGAAAGACATATTTCATCATTTTATGCATAATTGTTACCTGATGCATTTCTTTTATCTGGCATATTGAAAGTAAAGAACATCATAAATATTATTTACATTATAATATATTAATGATTTTACCATCTTAAACATAAAGAAGAATCTTTTAGGTTGAAAAAGATGTCTAAGATATTCAAATCCATCTGCAAATCTAATACTGATATGTTCATCATTAAACCATGTTCCTAAGTGCCACATCTACACATCTCTTTAATAGCTCAGGGGATGGTGACTCCACCATGGGCAGCCTGTTCCAATGTTTGACAACCTTTTTGGTGAAGAAATTTGTCCTAATATCCAATATAAACCTCCCCTGGAGCAATTTAAGATAATTTCCTCTTGTCCTTCTGTTGTCTGGGAAATTAGAGCAGCACCCACCTTGTTACAAACTCTTCTCAGGTAGTTGGAGGGAGCGATAATGTCTCCCTGAGCCTCTTTTTCTCTGGGCTGAAAAATCTCAGGCCCCTCAACAGCTCCTCACAACACTTGTGCTCCAGACCCTTCACCAGCTCTGTTGCCCTTCTCCTCACTTGCTCCAGCCCCTCAATGTCTTTCCTGTAGTGAAGGTCTAAAACTGAACAGAGGCTTTGAGGTGCAGCCTCACCAGCACCGAGTATAGGGGAACAATCGCTGCCCTGCTCCTGCTGGCCACACCATTGCTGATTTGGGCCAGGATGCTGCTGGCCTTCTTGGCCACCTGGAACACAGCTGGCTCACGTTCCACAGACTGTCAGCCTCCCTGAACCTCACACAATCAGCCTCAGCTCATTGATTCAGTCTCTCCAGATCCCTCTCCAGAGTATTCCTACTCTTCAGCAGATCGACATTCCTGCCCAACTTAGCATCATCTGTGAACTGACTGAGGGGGCACTCGGTCTCCTTGTCTAGATCACTGAAGGTATTGAACAGAGCTGTCCCCAGCACTGAGCCCTGGAGAATCCCACAAGGGACTGCCTCCAGCTGGGCCATGCTCTGGGGCCAGCCATCCAGCCAGTTATCCACCCAGCAAAGACTGCCCCTTTACAAAACCACCAGCAGCCAGTATCTCCAGGAGAACGCTGTGTGAAACATTGTCAAAGGCTTTAATGAAGTCCAGGTAGAAAATATCCACAGGCTTTCCCACACTCACTAAGTGAGCCACCTTGTCATAGTGCTGCCTTTTTCCCCACCTGGGAATGAAACTTGAGATAATTTTAGTAAGGAGGTAATATAAGAGTGGATCTTTATTTGAAGGCCTTCAGGAGCAGTTATGGAAAGATGTCCACAAAAGCCCACATCCCCCCCCAGGGGTGAGTACATTTTTATAGGTTTTTGGAAATTAGGATAATTGATAAAAAAGCACTAATTAGGAGGACAAGTGGTGATGCAATTCCCCCCCCAGGTCAAGCCTCTTCTCTAGAGCCCCTCGGCACTAGCTGTACTTTGCCCATGAAATGTATCTCACAAGAGTTGTTCTCAGCCTTGGTTCCCAGGAAGAACCAAGACAGCATGCAGCCTTGTGTCTCCCAGGGCTTGGAGCTCTGGAATTTGTTTTGTCTTTCTGCCTAGAGAAAGGCCATAGAAAAGTACTGGGAAACTAGATTACTTCTAGTGTCTTCAAGAGTTTAATTTCATTCCTATATCAGACAAAAATATGTTGCCTCTCCTTTTATTCATGATGTTTGCCAATATATTTATCATTGTACGTGTCCACATATGGAATTCCATTATTTAAAGTCATCCTATTTTTGTGCCTGTTGTTCTGTACTAAGTTTTGTTTCAGAGTGAATCAGTTTGTTCCCTCTGAGACAGGTCAAGAACTAATTTTGTAGAAGATTTGTTAAGGAACATTTCACAACAGAAAGTGTTATAGAGGTAAAATTGAATCGCCTTGTCCTGCAAGGGGATTCAATTGTCTAATGATGGCCAAATAAAATAAATTTATTAAAGTGAATTATTTAATAAGACAAATGAACATATAAAGTATAACAGACAAAAGATCTTAATCAGAAATACTACACAGTATAAACTAAAATAACTAACAGATTTTTTTTCTACAGAGTAGATTACATGACATAGAACAGTGAACTTATCAAGGTACTCATATTAAAGCTAAAGGTAACTTCCTACCAAAATTAAAATAATGTACACAGATTCCTTCATTTACCCCTGGGGAGTTAGTGTGAAATAGGTCCCTATTCACAGGAGGAACTCCACACGTATCCAGGAAAACATACGGAAGATTTCTGCTTTGTGGGCGTTTGGTATGACTTTTATAGATATAAAGTGGCTGTCAGTCAAAAATTTGGCTTATCTTGTCAAATCACATTTCAAAATAAAGATATTTATTGGCAATTGGGAGATGCCAGACCAGAGCTAGCCCCACGGTGCCAAAATAAGTCACTACAATACAGTTTGTACAGCTTGAGTTATTTGATCAGTTTACAAAGAGTAGACAAGCTTTGCGGGGCTGTGGGGGGGTGGTTCAGGTCACAATGACTTCAGTATATCTGAAATTGAGGGTGGATGTGGCCTTCTGTCCCGGTAATAGGGAGTACCACTAGTATTCCATCACAAAACACACAGATTCAGGAAAGGGGCCATCTCTTAGGATGTGTCTGCAGAACAGCTCCCCAGACCTCCAGGGACAGATCTGTCACAGATGCCTCATCAAGGTAAGAGGTGATGTCATGGCATGCCACTGCCATAGCAAAGGACCCACTCCTCTTTCTTCAGCTGCTCTGTTTCACTCCCAGCCACCGTGTCATTCCCAGCTGGTGGGGACAGGGCTGTGACAACAGGATTGAGAAAGCACATTAATGCCACTCTCCTGGTGGCTGCAGGCACCTGTCAAATGGCTCAGTGGGTAGATACTGAGGTGCTGAGGGCAACTATAAATGGACTGCTCTTCATCCTTACATTTAACTACAGCAGAACACCTATATTTGTAGCATTTGAACTGTATTCCAAGTGCTCAGAAAGAAGCCATTAATTAGGCCAATAAATGAGAATTCAAAGGATTAATTTTTTCACCTAATGCCTTACTGGTATTAATAATGCGTTCTTAAGTACTCTCCTGGTTAAAAGGTCTTGGTAATGAGTAACATATGAAGTAATGAGTAACATATGAGTAACATAAGAACATTGTTAGGCTCAGATGAAATAATGACTATCATGATGGAGCATACCTCTTACACCATATAGCAATTAATTCAATAGGTATTTACTTTTGCTGTTGTTGGGGACTCATGCTTCGGATGTCAAGGTGCATGCCCTCATCCAAAACAGGAGAATACAGTGTCTATATGTTCTGCAGGAAAAGGAGGAGGAGGTGAAGGAAAAAAGGATGTTATGGAATGATCAAAGCCATAGCCCATTGTATTGCAAGAGAACCATGAGTCACTTGCCTGAAAAGGTCAATCAAGTAACCAAGAAATAGAAGGTGCTTTGCCTCTAGCAAGTGGCTTGTTTTAAATCTCCTTTTTTTTTTCCTGGTTCCTATGTGTAAAATAACTTAATACAGGGCCCAAAAAAGAGCACAAAAATAAAAGTATCAATTCCTACAGCCTATATTTGTTTGTAGCACTGAGGGAACTGCCTCATACAGCTATTGCTGTTCAAAAGGTGTCTTTAAAAATTTAGAAATGTTAAGAGAAAATGCTTGCTAGAAAACTCTTACAACTTTATTTAGTGAGTTTTTATCTGAGCCCCACACGCCTCCCCCCAAAATCACCTCTCCACACCTCATTCGGCTTTTAGGTTTTTTCAACATTACAGAGTGTTTTTGCAGAGTAATTTGTATTTGTCAGGACAGCAGCTTTGGGGTTATGAATTGTAAAGTGGACACTTTGGAATACGTTGGAATTGAAAAGCCAAACCCAGAAAGTAAAGCTGAAGAATGGAGATGTTCAGTCTTGCATTATCTCTTTTCTCTCACCCTTCCTTTTTCTCCCTTGCCCTGCCTTGCCATACATTGTAGCTTTTGCAGTCACTGCAGAGTGGAGTTTTTTTCATTATATGATAAAACCTCTACAAATACACTACAGTGACAGAAGTGTATGCATTACATAATCTTACATTTTCAAGAATGGTAATGAATAGCTTTCTCCCACTCATAGTAGTAAATTTAGAATGTGACCATTATATTATTATATTTGTAGCCATTCCCACATCTATAAATTACACCCTTTTGATTGTCTGCATATTTCCTGTTTATTTATCTCAAAGACTGAACTGTCAGATGGCAAGATTATATGGATATTGTCCATCTTGTGACAGCTAATTTGAAATTCCCAAATAAAACATTGATGGCTAAAATATATGCATTCAATAAGACATCCGGGAAAGTGACCTCGTTTTGGCTGAAGTAGAACTAATTTTCTTCATAGTAGCTGGTACAGAGTTGTATTTTGGATTTAAGATGAGGATAATATTAAAAACACACTGATTTTTTCACTGTTCCTGAACAGAGGTTACCCAAACTTGAGGACTTTTCAGCTTCTCACGCTGTCTCTCCACTGAAGATGTTGGGGGTGCATAAGAATCTGGGAGGGGACAGTGCAGATAACTCCAACAGACCTAAGGGATATTCTGTCCCATATGGAACTATGTTCAGCGTATAAAATAAGATTGCCTGGTGGGCCACTGCCTAGGAACAGGTTGAACATCAGTCAGGTGGTGGTGAATAGTTGCTTTCCACTTGCAACACTTGTTTTTCTTGGGTTTTAGTTCTCTCTCATTTTGTTATTTTCTTTTTAATGATTATTTTTGCTGTTATTATTATTATTACTATTATTATTACATTACAGGTACTGGTTTTGGAGGACCACAAGGTAAGAACTCTGTACTGTTGTATTATATTCTCTGAAAAATGTGAAGTTAACACTTTCCTTTGGTTGTGGATAACTCTCATCACTTAGACCAGAGTAAAACTCCAGTGTAAGTCCAGTGCTCTTTTATTGGAGAAGTAAATTCTGACATCCACAAACAGACTAATATAGAGGGTCAAAATTATTAAGTTTGTAGCTCAGATATGTTTCAATACAGATGTCAATAAATCTCCATGTGAGCAGTCACCACAAAAATGTGTTCCTGACTGAAAAAATACAAGTACAGTTTCTCTTGTTTTCATTAACATACTCCACACATTATTCTTCAGCCCTATGGGCTTTAGCCAATTAAGTTACCTGTTTTTTCTTCTGAAACATTTTCTGATGCACGTTCATATCTCACATGCACTATTTAAGTCTTAGAAAGGAGTGGAATGCATTCATGGTTTCTTTGCTTTGGTTTCTGTACAGTTTATGATGAATTGAAAGTCTGGTTAATCCTTAATTAAACTACTAAAAGAGAATATTATTCAGATATTTTTAAGTTTTAACCAATTTACGTTTTAATATCTGTAACGTTTTCTCCCTGCTTTCTGTTGCTTTTTTTTGCCTCCTTTTTCCTATCTTGTGGTTTTTCTTCTGTCTGATGTTATTTGCTTCTGTAAAATGGTAAAACCTATATTTTTAAGTTCCCCACTAAGGACATAAAATACCTACAAACTTTGGGAACCACAGCTTCATTTTACAATGTCTTTAATTTGCATTAAGTTGTTCCCATCTTTTTTCTCTAATGACAGTAAATCAGCTTCTGTAACAGTTCCTACCAATTAGTGTATTATAGTAGTGGAGCATATATTTTTTTCCCTGTTGGGAAATATGAATTATAACCCACATGAGAGATATTTTTACTGTTTTGTTAAAAAATTTCTTTCATGACACACTAGATAGTATATACTTGTCTTGCATTTTGTAATGTAACAATTAACTTGGAACCCGTGCTACGTATAGAAATGAAGATAATTTATATAATTCAAACAGTGTGGAAGCCACTTGTGTGTTTGCAGGCAGAACAGGTTGCACAGGATATCTTCTGATGCTGTGACTAGTGCTTTGGGTAATTTCCTTTCACTTTTCTACCAACTTAACTCCATTGGAGAAGGCCACCACATTTTTAGACAGGTTTTACCCCTACTGAAGCCATGTTGGCTACCACCAATCACATTCATATTGTTCATATGCCTTAGCATAATTATGAGAAGGATCTGCTCTTCATTATTACTGACTACAGGCTCGGCCACCTGATGGTATCAGAGCAATTCAGCTATGGAATACTGAAACTTGACTTTCACTTAGGTTTCTTATTATTAAACAAACAAAATTACTGCTTAGGCACAACACATAGAAAGGAATTTGAATGTGGCAGCATTTTTACCACAAAAAGTTAGCATACTGCCCCAACAGCAAAATATTTCACAATAAAATTTCAGTACTTCCAGACTTTATGCTGGTACCAAGACAAACTCTGAAAGATATAATATATCAACACCTTCTGCCATTTTCTTCTGGTGAAAAACATTTGCATTTCTAACCCCTTTACATAACCTATTGGGCCATTGTGAAAAGGAAAAAAGTACAGGGTGGTTTGGGACTTTTATCTTCTGTAGAGAGTTTGAAATGTGTTTAAAATAGTCTTAATATATTTCATTCCTAGTTTGGTTTTCTTTTGTTTTTTAGGGGATTTATCAGAGCATAGGGAAGTTGAGGTCGTAATTTTTTTTTCCCAAGGAAGAAGAAAATAATTTAGGATTCCACAAAAAGACCCTTGCTTCCAGCATGAGTTTTTTCCATTGAGTACACAGGAATTCGATTCAATGAACAGTTCTTGCTTAGCTGGACTTTCAGAGATGCAAGATGAAAAAAGACAAAACAAAAGAATAGAAGAATTTATCAGTTTAATTGATTACTGTATTAATATGCACATTTTATGGTAATATGTTTTATCTGATCAACATTTGAAGCCTTTTGAGGAAGAAATTGCCTTGGACTGCTGCAGGATAATCAAGTAAGTAAGCATAATGCAGTGCATTATGCTTACTTACTTATGCTTCTTCTCTTCTACCACTCATGTAAGTAATATTCAAATCTATCCCAGTGATAACATTATTCTAATCAGATCACATCTGTTATGAGAAGGAATGAACTGAAATGCTTTTCCAGCTTTCAAGGGGGACATTTCTAGCTACCAGAGATATCTATCCACTTCTTTTTTTTATTTTTGTATGAATTTTTTTTGTCTAGAGTAGGCAAAAGATTCATTTCTCACACATGCTGTTCAATTATTTATACTCAAAACAGCAGTATCCTTGTCACTCTGGGCTGTTTACTGTTGTTTCTTTTTTATCAAAAATTCAGTGATAACTACTTTACTAACAAAATTCAAAACATTAAAACTCAGTTATAATAGATGAAGCAGTTATAGAGATAAACAAAACAACCAATTTAGATAAATGTAGTACCTGTTTCTTGTAAACAGTGATGTGAATCTACTAAGATTTAGTTTTGTATTCCAGGGAAGATTGTTTTTCTCTAAGACTTCAACACTTCACAAACTGTGTTATTATTTTAAGATCCGAGTGAAACACAGCAGATGTTTAAATAGAAAGCAATGTTCACATTGGCTTGACTATAGGCTCTTAAAAGAAGCACAAGTTTAGCTGCAATACATTTAAGCAATATTTAACAGACATCTTACTTCTACTTTATGTATTTAATGCCAGAAATTTTCCACATGTGCATATTACAGCTAACAGACTTATAGAAAGCATTAGCTCCTTTACAAAAAGGAAAGGAGGTCAAGACTCTGTACTGTTGGTACGGCTGCTGGTAGTATTTAGAGTCAAAACCTATTTTGAGTTGGAAGGGACCTTAAAGATCATTGAGTTCCAATCCCCTGCCATGGTCAAGGACACCTTCCACAGGACCAGGTTGCTTCAAGCCCTGTAAAACCTGGTCTTGAGGACTTCCAGGGATGAGAAGTTGCTCGTGTGTCCTGGACTGGGGAGCCCAGAACTGGACGCAGCACTCCAGGTGTTGCCTCACTGGGGCTGAGTAGAGGGGCAGGATGACCTCCCTCAATCTGTTGTCAGTGCCCTCCCTAACACATCCAGGTTACCACTGGCTAGCTGGATCATGGAAAAATTCTTGTCCTGTTAGTAAGAAACTTTGGGGATTTGGAGGCTTACAGACACAAATAGTCATTTGTATCTATCTGCATTGCCCAAGTTCGCAGCAGCAATTTTTTTCTAGAAACAGCAACAGCAAATCCCAGAAGTGCTGGACATAGGATTTGAGTAATCTGTTAAAAAGTTTACTGACAATTCCAAACTGGCAGGTGGTGTAAACTCTCTTGAAGGACAAGATGCCTTGGAAGATCTAGACACATTGGAACATTGGAGCTCATTAATGGGATAAAATTAAACAAGTCTAAGTGCTGGATTCCTCACTTGGGATGGAGCAATTATGACACAAGTATAAATTTGGAGGGGAGTAGCTGGAGAGCAGAAAGGGGCCCAGGGGTGCTGGGTGACAGCAGGCTCCATGTGAGTCAGCCGTGGCCAGCAGCCAGGAGGGCAAAGCCCATCCTGGGATGACCAAACCCAGCATTGACAGCTGCTCAAAAGAGGTGATTGTCCCACTGTGTTCAGAGTTCAGCCTCACCTTCAGCATGGGTGGAGTTCTGGGCCCCACCACTGAAGAAGGATGTGAAGGGGCTTGAATACACCCTGAGGAGGACAAGAAAGCTGGAGAAAGGACTGGAAGGTAAATCCTATGAAGAGGGGCTGAGGGCATGTCCAATTTGGAGAGAAGGAGACTGAGGGGTGACCTCACTGTTCTCTACAGCTTCCTGTAGAGAGGAGGGTACGTGTAGAGAGAGGTGTTGTATGACACAAAATTTACTGAAATCCATTCTACAGAAACAACTGAAGCCCAAGGGAAAATATCTGCCAGTGAACTGGAATCAGATAGCACACTAGATGCTTTTGTTTGGATTGCTGAGTACTGGATGAGTGCCATTACACATGATGTAATCTGTTGACATACATATGTAGAAATCTAAACACATCATCATATCTACTGAATTTAAATGACAAAATTACTGCATATTTTCCAATATTAATGGTGTGATAAATATAAAAACTTGTCAGTTTACCTTTACTCCTTTCAGACTATAAAGTTTCCTTACGTGAAGAAAATAAAAAGATTATTGTACTGTTATCAGTAATTATGTACTGGCTGTAATTTCCCATCGCACAAAGCATATATTTTCTGCTCTCACTGGAAATTCTCATAGTTAGAGATCAAGTTTTTTAATCTATACAGGACCAAAGAAGCTTGTCAGTTTTAGGACTCTTTGGGACTATAGTATATAAATGATTTACATACCAAATACTTGAGGAGAAAATGATCTAGCCTTTCTTTTTTGTTAACCTCCCAACAAGATAGCATAGCAGAGCATAAAGACTGTTGTGCAACCTCTGCACAGTGCTGCAGAATACATGCTCAGTCATAGAGTTCCTCATGGTAATGGCTTCCCACAAGATTTTAAATTAAATTCTAACCTGCTGTTTCCGTGGTGCTCCACTATCATACAATATTGATAGATTATTCTATGAGTTCTACCCACTGCCTCACCAAGAAGCCTCATAAAATGCTCATGGTTTGTCCCTTAGTCTGCAACACATGGAGAGACTGAGAAAATTCATCCTTTTGTTGATTTTCATAGAATAAAATCAACAATAAAATCAAAGATTAGGATCAGAACCATATGTTAAGTCACCTCTGTCTTTAATGTATGTTGCAGTCTGGAAAAAAACCTCTCAGTGGGAGTTCTGAGGACAGATAATTAAACTGAAACAAAGATGAAACCCTAGAGTTTGAGGAGAGATACTAGAATAGTATGAGACATTATCCAATGTCTTACTGAAAATAACAGGAAACTGGACTAGGCCCAGGCAGTCCTTTGAATTCTAGACTTTCTAGTACATTGGTGTTCTGAAATACAGTACACCTGTATATATTTTCTTTCTAGATTTCTTTTCCTATTGTGGTTAAAAACCAACACCTATATATCCTCCTAAAATCTTTTCTATTTAAAATTTTCTGACTCCAAATCATAAGAAGACCTTGTAAAAATGAACATAAACTTGTCAGAACTCTAGACAGCCTTTTGTTTGGTTGTTTGCTTTTATAAATGTGTAGATATTGTGCTCTCTGTCTCTCAGAATGAAAGCAGATTTTTCTAGATGTTTGTTCACATAGTTGAGTAAAGAAAGAGGAAATATACAAGTACCTGTAATAAAAAAAATAATGAACAGGGAAATATTGATTGATCTACTGACAGAAAAATAAAAACATTTTTGACAAATTAGCACAACTGAAAACTAAGTTGTATCCCAGATGCAGAGGAGTGCAAAAAATCATGGGGAAAAATCAGATGAGAGGATTTCTGCAGGTCCTTTCAAAAGAAAGTTGGTATCAAAACTAGATCAGTTTGCCATGAGGCTCATGCAGCTCAGTTCTGGAAGCATCCAGGAATTCTTATCCCAAGGCTTCTGTTAGAAACCTGCTTCAGGACTTCACCATTGTCATGGTGGAGAGCTGCATCACCATGCCTGGCTGCAATTTTCCTTCCTGCAAGTTGTGACCTCTTAAATTGTAGAGAGAGATTTGTTTGCAGCAGGAGCTGCTGGTCTATGGCCAACCCAGTCAGAAAGGCACCCAGACTCTGTGAAGTATCATTTAAAATGTTCTTTTGGAGTTAAAGAGAGAATAGCATAGATAATCTGACATTCCTTCAGATATACTGGATATCTAAAGGATACCCTGAATTAATTCTTTAACTGCTCAGTGTACCAACCCACTGTCAAGAAAGGGTTTCGATCTTTCAGAAAAGTTGTGCTTGAAGAAAAAGAAATAAGTTTGGGTATTCACAATTATTTTATCATTCTGACACTTTGGGGCTCATTTTTTTAGTTCAGTGAGTAAGCATTTTTTATAAACAAGTACTCTTTTTATTTTCTTCACATGAGAAAAATTTATAGTCTGAAGGGAGTAAGGGTAAAATGAAAAGTTTTTATATTTATCATACATTTATATTGGAAAATATCAATTAATTTTGTCATTAAATCTCTACTAAGAGAGATATATAAACTATTGCAGGTACTTCTTGTTTTGTCATTATATGTGTCCACTATTTTTTCCCATTATCTTACATGGATGTAGAACATTTAATATTGCTAAAAAAACAAAACTCCATCTTGGCTTCAGTAAGGTTTTTGAGACTCTCTCAACATCTAGGGTTTTACAAGGAATGGTCTGGTAGCTTAGGTTCATTAATATTTTTTTTCTGTTAATTCTTTTTCTACTTTCCTTTTTTGTCATTCAATATTAATGCATAAAATGCAAAATAAAGTTATCAGTTACCCACAGGAGATTTGTGACACTTTGGGAATTAGGGTGTTTGAAAATCCAAGAATTTGACCCCAGAATTTCTTCACTGAAATATTTTCATGAAAGGTGGATATTGTATAAAATCAAAATAGGATTGAAAGTCCTCTCTTGCCTTACTTTCCAGTACAGTTTGTTGCAAGATTAGTTCTTTTATAACCAACAACTGAGCAGCTCCACTGCTCAGTTTTCACAAATACATTTTTGTGAAAATTTTAAACGATTTATCATTCATATTTCAGCTGTCATGGGTGTGTCCCCTCCCAGCTCCTTGTGCAGCCCAAAATTTTCACGCCTGCAGTGGGGTGAGGAACAGAAAAGTCCTTGAGTCCATGTAAGCACTGCTCAGCAGTAGCTAAAGCATCTCTGTGTTTTAGAACTATTTTCAGAACAAATCCAAAACACAGCCCCAAACCAATATACAAGAAAATTCATTCTATCCCAGCCAAAACCAGCACAATATATCATTGAGAATCTGGCCACCAGAGAACAAAATAGGAGTTGCAGCCAGAAAGCCTATGAGATTCATCCTGGCTCCACATTTCCTTAACTTTCTATCAATTCACTTTGTAGGAAAATATTTTGCGAGGGTTGTTAAAGATTACAGAGAGGAGCACAACAGAATTTAAATGTCCCTAGACACCTAATTCCAATTAACCTTTATTTCAAGTGCCTTTAGGTTTTCCTGAAAAGCCTAACCTAAGAAAATACTCCAACTAGAAATAATACGACAACACAAGCAAATTTTGACAGAGAAAAATAAACTTAAAGTAGAAAACAACTCTTTTATCATGTAAAATATAATTTATTAAAATTTATATTTTTGTTTTTACTTTTTGTATTGTAAAATATGTCAGTTTTGCATCTATTGCTATCTCTGCCTTTTTATCCTTCTTCCTCTATGCTGAAGTTATTACCAATCATCCAAAATCTTTGCTCACGTTGAAGCACTTACATAGCCTTTACATATTGAAATATGAACCTAAATCCTTATTTTTTTTCTGATATTTGTCTGCCTGTTGTTATGAATCTTAGAGCAGCCACCAATAACATCAGTCTGCAACCTAGCACTGCAAATGTGTACAAACAATATTCCTACTAATATGACTCCTTCCTGGGTTTAAAAAAAAAAAAAATTCAGGAAACTAAAATGGGTTTAACTTGACTATTTAGCCATCAACAGCCAGAACAATCCAAGTTCTCTCAGCCTTCCCTCACAGGAGAAATGCTGCACTCCCCTGCTCATCCTCACTGATGGCCTTCACTAACCTCTCTCCAGGATGTTCATGTCTCTCTCTTGTACTGAGGAGTGCAGAATGGGAACAGAGCTGCAGGTGTGGCTGAAGAGAGGGAAAAGGCCACCTCCCTTGACCTGCTGGTAACACTGTTCCCAGCACAGTCCAGGTTGTTGCTGTCCTTCCCTGTCACCAATGAGCACCCCTGGGTCACGTTCAATCTGCTGTTTACCAGGACACAGAGGCTGCTTTGCCCAGCTGCTCTCCAGCCAGTCAGCCCCCTTCAAGGGCTCCTCTGTGGGGTCATCCATCCCTAAAGAGCAGAACTTCTCAAGCCTGGAAAGCAACTTCACACTGTTCCATTTCAAATCTTGAAGCTCCCTGCCCCTTTTGAAATTGATCATGTATGAGGTGATAGATTTGGTCAAGATAATGAAACCAATCAACTGTTTGTACTGGTCAGCCTCATGCATGTGCCAGGATAGATAAAAGAATTTTTGTACATCCTTAGATTTCATAGACTCATTGAATACCAAGTTGGAAGAGACCTGTAGTATCATATGGTCCAACATTTCTTGGCAAAAGCTGGACAATCTAGCTGTCCAGCTGAATCATAAAATTGTCCAATTCTGGGGAATTCACCACTTCCCTGGGGAGATTAGTCTGTGTCTGATTGTTCCTGTGGAATTTTTTTTCCTCCTTTGTCCAGTCAGAAACTCCCCAGAAGTAACCTATACCCATTGTTCTTGGCCTTTTCCACCACTTGTAAAAAAGGGGGTTTCCATCTTCTTTGTAAGCATTGCTTAGATACCTTTAAATACTGGAATGCAGTGACAGATATCCTCTAAGCCTTCTTTTCTCAAGACTGTACAAACACTGTTCTCTCAGCTGTTCCTCAAATATCAAGCTTTTGATCCCTTTTACCTGTGTCCCTTTCCTGGACCTGCTCCAGCCCATCTACATTTGTTTTGTGGTGGGAATGTAGCTGAAATAATGGATCAGAACAAAATTCAGTAGAGGTGTGGATATCGTTAAAAGGAACGAAACTGGTCTAGCAATTCTCCCCTTTTAAAGGTAGCTCTAATGCCACCTGATACATTCAAACTAGTCACAAGCAGACGCAGAAATCTTGTGTGAACTGCATTTATGTATGTATGAGTATCTATGTGCACGCACACAAAGTAGTGTACCTTCTTCCTTGCTGTGCCTTAAACAGTTTTAAATGGTGATGCTAAAGTGAGTGTTTGAATTAATTCTGTTTACCAAAAGATTCAGAGTTCCAAATTACTTGAACAAACATATTAGCATTGTATGCATCCGTTTTTTATAATTTTACTAGTGTTTACCATCTGAACTTCAGTAGCAATTTTTATATTAGCTTCCTTGTCACTGATGACAATATTGGACAGAATCAAGGCTAAAGCACTCCTCTTGGAAATATCCCTTTTGAAATGGATGTAATTGTACTATTTACAGCAGTATTGGAAATCATGTAGTCTATTCTTAAATACAGCATATAGTGCCAATTCTTTATCATAATGCCATGTTTTACTAAGTCAGTGCTTTTCAAATGTCTGACTATTTTCATTTATTTTTTCAGAAAAACTAGTACTTGCCAGCCATATAGTGAGATTTGCCAAGGTTTATTTCCCACAAAATCTCTTCCATCCATTAGTTATTTATTAATTTCCTGTTCTGTCTAGGGCCGATACTACACCATGAATCTTTGTATCTTCACTTGCTGAATATTGACAGTAGTACAGTACAGTACCAACCTCTTCATTTCTCTGGAGTCGAAGGTTGTCATCAGCAGAAAGGAAATAATCTAAGTAAACTCTTTTACTATACAAAAAGTGTTCTGCTTACATTGCCTCCTGCACACTTCTGTGGCATTCGTGGGGTGGCTTCTGCATGGTTCTGTTTCTGTAAAGTAATGTAGGATATGAATGAGATGCTTCTGCCTGCAGCATTTCTTTTGCCCCAAGCTGATGAAGTGATGACAACAATATCAGCTTCCAAATTTTAAAATCAGATTATACATTCAGAATCAAAGCCATGCGATATACCTGTACAATAGCAATCTGCTGCAGTCTGTAGAACACGTATGGAAATTAGTAATTTGATATTGTTGTGAACTCCTAATATTTCAGACAGCTTACACAGAAAGGCTGATTTTTGCAGTAGATTACAGATACTCACTGGAATTAATTCTGTAGAGTAAGAAGTTTCCTACAGGATTGTTGGCATAATGAAGTATTCAACACAATGGATAATTTACAGAGCAGGTGAATTTAACCTTTATGAGGAGGTGACTTTTTTGACCTCCTTCTTCATAGTCGCTCAGCTAATGAAGGGAAGTTCTGCTGTGTCTGGTAACCTTATGAGAAAGTTCAGTGGTTGGAGATCCATGCCCTTTTATTCAATTCAGTCTCAAACACAAAGATGCTGCATGTAACGCATGGGGTTTTTTGTCCTTTTGTACTGACATTATGTAGCTCCTCAATCTTTCAGCATCTTCATTCTTTTAACAGAAGAATGATCAAGCCACACCTGAGAAAACATCATTAAATACCAATGTATTAATATATTATAATTCTAAATAAATGTAAATAATAAGTAAAAAAAATAATAGAAAATGTACACAGATGGCTTTATATAATTCATAAACCCATCTCAAAATTTTCACCTATTGCTACAGAAAAAAATCATGTCTCTCATAGCAGTAAGAATTGATAGGAAATTTTAATATTTCAGCTACAAGTCATACTGTCATTTATAGAAAAACAATCTAATGTTGGTCAAAGCATGTTTTATTTTACTCTGTGTCTTTCAATATCATTAGATAAGAATTTAAGAATCAGATTTTGCCCTATCCATGATCTTTATTTGATTTTTTTTTTGCTATGATAAGAGATACTCTAATATCAGTGCTTTAAACATTATTTATGGATATCTTCTTAATGTTCCTTATTAATTCTGTGTTAGTGATTGATTTGATCACAGTTTTTTCAGTGTAGACCATTAAATTAGTTTAATAACTAAAAAAATAGTCTTTGAAACACTGGACATGAAGGGCTGGGAAGAGTATATAAATTAAGAATTTATAATATAATTTAATTTAAAGAGACATTAAAAATTGCTTGTATTCTGTTACCTCATTGGTTTTCAGTGAAGATTCTCAGGGCTTCAATTTTTAAGAAACCCTTTGTAAGGGTCCTGTTAATTGTTGGAGCAAGTTTGGTCATACCAGCAGTGCCTGCCATCAGATGCAGCTGATCATGTCATCAGAACTTACCAAAATATTAATTTTATCTTATGTAATGAAATTTAATAGTACTGCTCATGCTCCTCACTGTTAATTGTTCTTCATTTCTTAGATAATACAACTGAAAAATTGCCCATTTCAGCTGAATTAGAACTCTTTAACTTTGTTGGTGCACTGGTTTTGAAATTTAAGTTGCAGGGTGCACAGTTGATGATAGCAGACCGTACTTTTATTTTGGTTTCAGCACAGATGCTCCTCATTCATGTAGTTGAATGTGAATATGAAATTAGAATTAGGCTCTCAAGAGTATTTCTTCATCAAACAACTTCCTTCTTGCAAAACCTGCAAATTTGCCCATCAGACAAGGTGGGGGAAGCCATACAGTCTAATATGAAAAGCTATCTGAAAAAAAATGCATGTATTTTTATAAATGGGAAATATATAAGTGTCTTCAATATACTTTGGGAGAACATACCATTTCTCTGCAGTCAAAAATGGGGCCAAAGTAAAGCAGCCTTGAAATTCAGCCAGTGCTGCAATCACTCACTAAACTTTGGTTAAACTAGGCTTCTTATCTCCATTTCAGCTACAGACTGACAATAAGGAGAAAAGAAATGGCTATCAGATACAGACTGCTGTGAAACTGGAAATCTACATTAAAGAATTCTTATTTAAACATTTTTTCACTTTTCCTGGCTTGTCAGGAATAAAAAATAGTGATGAAGGCTAAAAAATCAATTCAGCTGTAGACTGCTCAAGGAAGTGTGACAGGGTAGACAGCCCTGTTAGATACATATTATGTGACCAGTAACATTTTTATGTAATAAAAGTGGTATTCCTGCTGCTAGCTTGATATTTTTTTCATCACAGCATCACCCTTCACAAATAAAAGCTTTCTATTTTCCTAAAAAACCCCATGTAAACAGCTTAAATTATGCAATTACATAGGCAGTGGCACACATTTTCTGCTTGATGCCAGAAAACATCACACATGTTCCAGATACCATAGCTGGATGTCTCTCTTCCTCATGCCTCATACTGTAACTCACATGAGGAAGACACTGCTGGCATTACATTTTCATTATGTTCTCCCAGAATTTACTGATGTTGTGGTTCTATTGTACCCAAAAGTTTTTTCTTGATTATTCTGGGGATGACGTATCATTCCACTCTCAGGCACAGGGAAACTGTGATTTCCAGAAGCAGTAACAGTACTGTAGCAAAATTTTACAACAAAATTTTAGTTTTCCCCTAAACTTTGATTCCTGCCCTTGTAATTTTCTCTTTTCTGTTTTTCCCTTCTAGTATTTCAACCTCCTTAGTCATAATTTGTCTCTTTCTCAGTCCAGACTTAATAAAGACTGATTAAAGCTTCTGACCTCGCTTAAGTTCTGTGTGCCTCTGTTCCCTTTTTTCTACCCCTGGTGTAGCCTGTCCTGCATGGAGACCTCATGTCTGCAGGAAGCACACTGTCACTGATGGAAATGCAGGAGCTGCTGTGTCCTTGCCTCTTATCCTGCAGCTGGAAACTCTCCACTTGTCTCTCCTGTGCTGCCACTTGCACAGGTTGTTTTTCACCCTGGCACTTTCTGCCTTCGATGAGCTTCATCCTTTCCTGCATGTCACTGTACCATGCCAACAATTTCTTTTTCTCCTGCTTTTACAACTCTCTTCCATCCAGCTTCCTGGCTTGTGACAAGCCATCACAAACATTTTATGCTGTCCCTTGGGGCTTGCATTGATGTTGCCCCTGCTTGCACCTCTCTCATTTTCTATGCACATGCTCTGTGCTCTGATAGCTATCATCTCAGTGCTACTTTCATCATTCCACCACAGATGTCTTATACACTTGATGACTTACTTGAATGAGTCCTTTTTTCCAGCCTGGACAAACAGTCTCTCCAGGGGTGCTCACCAGGCTGCCTCCTGTCTAATTGTATTTCTCCCAGTTCTTTACTCTCACAGCCCGTTTGACTCTGATTTCTTGCTCCTTTGATATCATCCAACAACACTGAAAAGTAAAACCCTCTTGGTGGGACTTTTTTTTACAGGGAACACGCTGGCCATATGCATGCTATTATATACAAAAAGTAATAAATAAAAGCAAATCTAGTGTTCCAGTATAATGAGAGACTGAATGAAAATGGTACACTTCCTTGTCTGCATATGCACTTTGAAGGATAATGGGCCCTAATTAAGATAACTTAAAGGATTTTATTATTGTTCAAAATACCTTGTGATAACTTCAGAATTTAAAGAAGACTTCAGTGTATATTTTTATTTTTCTTACCTAATCCATCATCTTTAAAGTCAGTTTGGAAAAATACCAGCAAATGAGATTTGGTTTTTCTTTATGCAGAATCTCTGTGAAAGTCAGGGCATTTGAAGAGGAAGACTGTGCATGCAGCAAAGGAAGAGTGACAGTGTGCATGGAGAGATTTCTAGTAAAGTCTGAATCTATTCATTGTGACACTGGAGTCTACTTTTCCTAGAGAAATGAAAGAATGGGAATTCATTATGAGGAATATATAAAATTGTAGGATTTAAAAAAGATCTGATATAAAGGGGGTGAATGATTACTAGAGACAACAAGGATACATGACAACATCAAAGACCTTGGAGAATTATTGTAGTGGAGACGAAATATTCATCAGGCAAGAACACCATAAGTTTATTAATTATATTGTTTTAATATTGTGGCATAATCTCTGATTATGTGATTGTTACAAGCTCCTTTATTAATTAAACTGAGAATATCCAGCAAAATCAAACCCAATGTAAGTATTTCAATATTCAAAAATAACAAATCAAAATAAGATTTTATCAAGCAGCAATATAGATAATCAATGTAACTTTTCTTCTATTAATCTGCTGATAGACTTTCCTAGTTTATTCTATTGAAAGTGAATCTTGATATAGCGATTTCATTCTTTATATCTAAGCAATTTTCCTAATTTTGGAAGAGAATGTTTACAGTATATTAGCAAAGCATAGGGATCCAAACCAGCAAATGGATTAGATAATTGAAGAGAAATCCACATTTACATAACAAATTCTTTCTGAATTAATGTTATCTTCTACATGAACTGCATCATGAATTAGGAAAGTAAAAGTTTTACTTAATGACTGCAAAGTCAATTAAATATGGAATGCTATTTTTTTTCTTCAAGTTCTGAATACTGTGTTATTTCACTATGTCTGTACTGCTAAATTATACATAGCCAGGGAATTTTTCTTCTGGAATTTCTGCATCTTACTGGACAATTTTTTTAATGGTGGCTAGCATACTGTAACCCAGAGAATGGTACAGGGGCTATCGGAGGCTGATCAATGATATGGGGACATCAGAAATTCCTGACTGGCTCAGAATGATTCATGTCACACAATATTCTGTTTTAAAAAAATCCAAATGAAATGGAACAAGTAGGCAAACCTGAACAATATTTTTAGACAATTTATTTCATAATTTCTCTAGCACCCACAATTTTTATATTAGAAGTATTGCAAAGTTCATATTTCTGTCTGTTTAGAGAACTATTAGTGACTAAATTTCTGATCCTTTTTGAATCTGCAGATACAACCTCCTGTGCCAATGAATTCAGGAAATTCAATGTCCAGTGAATGAAACAGTAGCTTTTAAATTTCCTTTAAGCTAGTATGGTACCAGCTTTAATGACTGCTCTCTAGTTGTATAATTTAAGGGTTGTGATCTAGTTATATATTCATACTCTTCAGGATTTTTTAAATCTCACTTGCACAGTCTTCAAACTTCTCTGGTGTCTCTTCACAAGACAGTAATTCCTTCTGTCTTCTATTTTTACTGTCCTTTTGTGTTCCTTTCCCTGTCTCTGATTGTCCTTACCAATCAACCACTGGGACTTGGTCGCCCAAATCTGAAGGATAAGAGGATTTAATGAGCTATTTCAATCAGGAATGGTCTTGAGAGAAAAAAATTTATTCCAAATATTGTAGGAGGAAAAAAACCCATAACAATGAACACGTGGGCCAGGAGGCAGCCACAGCACACAGTGACAGATCTCCCAGTCTGGCTGGGAGTGAGACTGAAGGGTACGCTGGAGAAAGGGCAACCTCAACCTGGTCATCAGCCCTCGGAGGTCACAGCTTGAAAGACATCACTTTCACAATGTCATAAGCACAAAATATAGTCTATGCAAATAAAATGGGAATCTGATTCCAGACATTGTGCTCCTTTTTTCTGGAACAATTCCCTTTTTGGCTGAATTCCACTGAGCATGTGTGCACAGGGGATTTCCTGTGGGCTGTTTACAAACACAGAGCTAGAATTGCCTTTTTTCCTTCTTTTCTTTTGTCATATAGACTTTTTTTTTCCCTAACCAGATGATATTAATTACTGTGGATTAATAAACAATGTCTGAATCATCACTGGAGGCACCTACATAAGATATCTAATTGAATTACACTTCTTTTTTCCACTGGTGTTGGAACAGGACATGTTTTTCTCAGTTCTATAATATTTCACTTTTCAGCACTTTATTGGGATGGAATATTACTTAAAAGAATAATTTGTTTTTAAAACATTGCAAATAATAAGCTAATATTAATGTTGCTGCTTAAATATATTCTTCTGCACACAGTTAAAATAAAGTTAGCAATGATAGCATAACTTTGAGAAACTTTCTAAACCATTTATTGTTTTGGTGTTATGTTGTATTAAATTTCTTCTAGAAAATTGCATAATTCCCAAGATATGATCTCCCTAAGTTTTAAGAAAAATAAGTTGCAAAACATATGATACACACTGTGGCCTGAATTAGCTTTCCTGCTACTGCCTTCCTGTATACATTTTCTCCTTTCTGTAATCATACCTCTCTCTTTCCAATTTTTTTTTCAACGCAAGACTTTGACTGATACAATTAATGTGTTCAGCAAAGAAGGGGGTTTTGAGGGGCAATGATGTGATTAAAATGGCTTTACTGAAGCTTTGGAGGGTAGAAAGTAGAATTCAAGTTCGAACCACTTTAATTATTTTATTATTATTAGTAGTAGTAGTAGTAGTAGCATGAGTGTTATTATTACTACTTTATTATGCTAAGAACCACCCAGTCCTTGAAAGGTATTAAGAGCAAGTCATCTGTTAATGTCATTTAAAGTTATATTTTTCTGCTGGCTTTCCGTCTGCAGGCCAGTTTGTCCTGTTTTGTCATTGTTCTGTTCATTGAAGGGCTATGTGGTGTATGTTTCTGGCCATAAAACCAGCAATGTGTTTTCATTTTCAAGTAAAATCAAAGATAAATTATAATTACTTTTATCATTAAATTGATACGTTTTCTTCAGCAAGAATTTAGAAACTATTGATAGTCTCTGAAGAGAAAATTCTGAGACTAATTTTTTTTATGATCAGATCCCAATTTTATTAAAAGGCTGTCATATTAAATGTAATGCTGAGTATATTTGAAAACTATGATTTTTTTTTTTTAATAAGTATTTTTAAGCTGAAGGACAAAGTCTACTTAATTCCTATCTGCTCATTAAAAAACCTTTTTTGTAAGTTTTTCCAAATTATTAATACTGTTTATTTAGGAAATCTGTAGTCTGTATGTGCAAGTTTATATATGATATACCTACATATGAAATACGTAGGTAGATAATATATACTCATATAGATATGAGTATTTATAAATTTTTAGTATTTTTCTCTTCAGAAATAATTTTACTGAGGCTAACTTGAGCTTTTTGTGTTTTAGAAAAGCTGCTCTCATTTGAAGAGCCATTCTGTTCTCAGTATCACTCTGAAAAAGAGAGCATTAACAGACTGTGTTGTAAATTAATGCATTACATTTTCAAAATTATATTTGCTTGGGTTTGAAACAGACTTCAGAGAATCATATTTTCATGTCACACAATACAGCAATTAACAGAAACATCTCAATGAGGGAAAATAGGTTCCTTTTTTCCGGTTAAGTAAATCAAAGGACAAAAGAATTTTTTTAATAAAGTCATTTTATCTGCTTCCATGTTTAGGGCATGGATTAGGTTCAGACCTGCAATTCACTGACCCAGGGATGAAGCAACAATAATGCAACGTTTTCCTGGATGGACCACTCTTCATCCTAGATCCAAGTCAGTGCTGGCTCCATGACCACTGCAGCAGTATCCAGCAGCTTCTAGGACGGCACCTCTTTTTGTTTGGTTGGTTTTGGTTTTGGTTTTTGTTGGGTTTTTCTTTGTTTGCTTTTATTTTATTTTTGTTTTGTTTTTGTTTTTGCCAGCATTTGGAAAAGCTTTGCAAGAAATGGTGCTGAACTCTGAAAATGGTCCTAAGGGATTAGGTTAGTATCCTTGAGACTGCTGTAGAGATCTCTGAGAAATTAGCTAATATGGACACCATGACATTTATGTTGTTCAGGCTTTCTTTGCTCATGAAAAAAAATATTCCAACCCTATTTCCTTATGCATCATAGAAACATAAAGATCAAAGTATAGCTCAGATCTAAAATAGCAGACACTCCAAGACTGTCACCACTCCCGAGAGTTTTTCCGCTGCTGTGTTTATTCTCAAAGAGGATCTGAGGAGCAGCACACAATATTTCCTTACACGTGACTTCACAAAACCTGATTGTCAAGGTATTGTTATCTGACTGTTGTGCTTGCATGAACTTGTAAGTAGTTAGTTCAGAAGGAATCAATGATTTCCTTAAATGTAGGTATTGCGAGGGATGCTAGCACTTTCAATTTATTGTCTAGACAGAGACATTAGCACTTAGTCTGGGCAGGGGAAGTCAAGAATCCTGTAGGCACAATGTTACAAACTGGGATTCTGAACAAGTGATGAAGCACCAGAGAGCTGTGGAGCAGCAAGTATAAATGTCTGAGTGTAAATGTAGAGAAAAATGGTCAAACAAAGACTGATGCATCCCACCATCCAGATTTCCCTCAAGAAAAGCCATATCCAACCTGTGGATCTTGCCCTACAAGTGAATTTCAGCAAGTAAATCATACCAGCATGGTGTCAGTTTGTTATCTAAGTGATACATATTGACAACCTGAAGTGTGTCTACTGCTTTATATATATATATATCTACCCCTAAACACTGCAGTTCTTTATCTTGGTTCATTCTAGGGTTTTTAAAGGTTAACTATCTACTTCTACTTAAATGCTGTTTGATGCAGAAATTATTTTAAAGAACCGAAAATCCATGCCTAGGGTTGAAGTAATTAATGAAGTAATTGTGTACATTACTGCTTTAATCTGGGAAGGTTCCCATGAAAATGATTTTCGTTAGAAGGATGGAATGGAAAAATATTGTAAAAAAATAATGCCTTTTTGGGAGTAGGTGTAAGTGGTATTTTACACCAGATTTCACACCAGGCATTTTACACTGGATTACTCAGTGTAAATACCCACTGTTCTTTAAAGCCAAGTTTTGTTGTAGATCAATGACAAATTTCCATTGACATACATCAGTTACAAAGCAAACAGAATAAATATAGTACTCTTAGTCTGCTTTCTTAGAAATTGTTCTCTTCTCTTGTTTCTTGTAGGATGAATTATCTTGCAATTCTATGAAATCAAAAGTATCTCCTTACAATAGCATGCTTTTAGGTTAAACTATCACTGCCATGAGGTTTTTCTGGACTCCATAACTACTCAAGCACAGAAGTTGATTGAAAAGAGTTTGGATTTATCTTGTAGAGAAATGCATGTAAACCTCCAGGATAGCTTTAATGCTGTCTTAAAATGGCAAAAAAAAAAGTCTTGTGTCTATATGAAAAGGCCTCCATCCAATATAGTGAATACAAGCGTGGAAGAACTCATAGCTGCTAGCATATATATTGTGTTAAGAATAAAGGGTGATTGGTTTTCAGCAGGTGAACAGAAGAGAGATCTGAAGTTTGCCTTCCATGGATAACTGTCATTCAAAGTACCTCCACTGAGTTAAATCAGTAAAAAACAAGACAGTATTTGATACTAAGTTTTTATAACAGGCTAGAAGAAAAGTGCACACTTCTGAATGTGTGGCCTTTATACAAAGCTCTCATGTCCAAGCTATGTTCAATATGTAATGGGAGGAAAGTTGAGCTGAGGCAATGAGTACACTAAGGACTCAGATCCCAGAAGGTCAAAGTCTTTTTCCTCATTTTTGCACAGCAGCTCTTCCCGCTGCTGTAAGCAGTACTGCTTATATCATATGAAATAGAACACTTGCATAAATCTTTCTAGAAGCAGAGATAACATATATTAGTAGCTTATAACAGGATTTTTTTGATGCAGTAGGCTCAAATGATGTAATAAGTGAAATATTCAGCAAAGGAGCTGTGGTTTCTGTAGCATATAAATAGATACAAAAAAGAGACACAAAATTAAGATGGATGATAAAGATTATGACGAACTGAATTAGCTGAGTGCATGAAGACTTTTTTTTAGCAGACACACCATTGAATGAAGAATGTGATGGCCATTTATATGAGGATAAGGATTCAGGATGAGAATTGAGATAAAATTAGCATTGACAGATAGTCAAGATCTATAAGGGCTGGGACAACATCAAAGCAAATATTGCTTCAATACAAAGATACCATAACCTACAAGACCATCTTCCACTTCTGAAAAAAACCCAAACCAAACCAAAAAAAAGACTTTGAAGGAGCAGTCATTTCTTGTCAGTCTTATAAAATGCTTTCAAATATTGCTGCCTCTTTAACTGCACCAACAGATGTGAATGGCATGGAAGTGTAAAGCCAGTCTTCTCAGAAGATGCAGCTGAAAGACTCAGAGGTGTTAGTATTCCCTCCAAAGAAAAGGAAGATCTGGAGAAGGCTCAATAGTGGGTGACTGAGGAAATATTTACTAGAAGGCATTTTAAGTTGATCATTTTGTTTTTATTATGACTATTTAAAGTGTATTAGATTTTTTAAAGGCACAGACATTTTGCTAGTTAATAGATGACTATATTGTCTATTGGGTAGTATAAATTGAGTAATAACTTTGATGATGTGTCAAGACATTAAGTTTAACCAAAATGTTTTGTCTTGACAACTTTGCAGCCAACAAGATATAATAGGGTAGAGTCATTGGACTCTGCATGCCAGGTATAAACCTCAAAAGATAAGGATATATTGTGTGATGTAATATAAGTGCAGTCACATGGAATCAGTTACATACAGTACTTTGCAGTAATTGTTGAGCATTATAACAAAAATAATTACCTAAAGGACGCATGGGAGATAAAAGGCGTATGAAAGGTTAGTATTTCATAAATTTTCTCTCACTGATACATTGTGTTGTGTGCCAATTATATTTCTGGCAAGCTAAGTTTTGAGTTAAATTGAATGTGAATTTTGCTACTATTATTGACTTTGATTTTCATCTTGTTTAGTTTTGACTGTGAAAATTGATGGAAGAACAAGAAGGTTTTCACATTTCAAGTAACAAATATAAAGAATTCATCTGGAATTGTAAGCACCTCTGCTTAAAGAGAAAATTGCTTCCTCCATTTTGCATCCAGAAGTGCCAAGTGGCTACTAAGTTGCCTTAGGCAAATTTCCTTTTCATTAGAATCATTAGAGTGTTAACTGAGTGGGTTGACCCTGGCTTGATGCCAGGTGCCCACCAAAGCCATCCTGTCGCTTCTTAACTGAGCAGGGAAGAGAAAATATAACAAAGGGCTTGTGGGTCAGCATAAGAGCAGGGAGAGAAATCACTCACCAGTGACTGTAATGGGAAAACACACATAACTTGGGGAAATTAGTTTAATTTATTACCAACCAAATAAGAGTAGAATAATGAAAAATAAACCCAAATCATAAAAACACCTTCCCTGCTCCTGTTCTCTCTTCTCAGGCTCAACTTTCCTTCCAGATTTCTCAACCTACTCCTCTGCAATTGGCACAGGGGAACAAAGAGTGAACAGATAGCTCCAGCATGGGTCCATCAGAGGGTTCACAAGTTCTGTGAACAAACCTGTTCCAGAATGGGCTCCTCTTTTCACAGGTACACAGGTAGAGCACGGGCTTCCCATGGGATCACAGCCTCCCTCAGGCATCCACCTACTTCAGTGTGGGGTTCTCCACGGGCTGCAGGTGAATCTCTGCATCCCTGTGGATCCCCAGGGCTGCAGGGGCACAGCTGCCTCACCATGGGCTGCCCCACGGGCTGCAGGGGAATCCCAGCCCTGGCACCTGGAGCACCTCCTGCCCCTCCTCCTCCACTGACCTTGAGGTTTCTTTCCCATTCTTGATTCTCTCTCTGGCTGAAGTTGCTGTTGTGCTTTCCCCCCCTCCTTCCTAGCTGTGTTATCTCAGTGGTGCTACCATCAGAGTTGAATGGCTCAGCTTGGCCAGCAGCACATCCATCCTGGAGCAGTCTGGCATTGGCTCTGTTGGACGTAAGGGAACCTTCTGGCAGCTTCTCACAGAAATCACCTCTGTATTCCCCAATCACCAAAGCTTTGCCTTGCAAAACCAATGCAATTGGATATACTCTATGGAGAACATTTGTGGGGGCTTCACTGATGCCAGGAAAGAAAATACCAGAACTGAACTGAGTTCCTGAATTACTTTCAGAATTAATGTACATAAGAGGGTAACCTGACCTATGCAGTTTGTAGGTGCAGCAGTAATGATTTCAGTAAATGCACTCTGATGCAGCTGTTTTGTGTACTGTGCATGACCTTGGGCCGAGAGGAGGCTGACTATTCCTCTTTGTATCATGTAACTGGAGTTTAAAAGTGCTTAAAGACCTTAGGTCAGCATTCAGACTGAACTCTCCCTTCTCCTATTCTGCTTAAACACACATTGTCTATATAATGCTTCAAAATACCCATTTAATGTCTGTGACCATCTAGAATCGAAAGCAAAGATTATTGATGTCATAATGTATGGGAACAAATTCACTAGGAAAAAGGAAAGAAAAGGATATTTTAGTGCTCTCCCCATCACTGAAGCTGGCAAACAGAAGAATGAACTCCAGTGAGACATTTCATGACTGCATAGTTCACCCATTTAGTCCTGGCTGTATCTGTTTCTTTTTCATTATGCCAGCTGTACAGGTAAATATACCCTTGAAATTCAGTTTTCCATGTTGAAAGGCATCTGTATAAACAAGGTTTGATTGCTTCTACACTATTTTCTGAGCAAATCTTCAGCCTTTAAAGCCTTTAATAGCCATCTCTCTGGTATTTGTCAAGTCAGGTGGAAATTCAGAGTGAGAAAGATAGATATCAACTGTTCCTTGTATACTCCAGGGTTTAATTGCTTGTGAAGCTTCCAGAAGAATCTGATTGAAGAGTCTCTCAGACAGTGATGAACCTGGGCATGTCTTCCAGGCCTCTGTGGTCACAAACACTCTGCTCAGTAATTAGTCAAAATGACAAATCAAAACATGGTTTGCTAAAGGGGCTCTTTCCAACTTTCATCTCTTCTCACTCTCCAACAAAAAAACACTTTCTCAGTGGTTGTAAAACTTCTTAAAACTTCAAGCATTGGCTGCAGTTAAAAGAAATTAATAGATAATCTAGATTTAGCTTCTGAATTTCAGTCTTTTATTTTTACTTCCATGTTATGGTCTCAGCAACCAGGATTTCTGAAGTTTTCCATACATACACGTTGATGTCCTATCTATTTTCAGCTGAGTAGTATGTGCTTAACACTTTTCACAACTAGGGGATGAGGGAAAAACTTCAGGAAACATAAAGGGACAGAGATTACTTAAGTTCAGTACTGTGAAAGAAGAATATGCTGCTTTAGACAGCAGAAAGCCTAGATGATTTGAGTTCAGACTCCCTCTTGCTCCAGTTCCCATTGAACCATAAATGCCTGCCCAGGGCAGAGAAATAAAGGGGTATGAGGAGGCAGCATTTCAAAGTCATTCTATCTTTACAAAGAAAGAATAGCCACTGATTCAGACGCTGATTATATGTGGCAGTTTTGCACTAAAAAAAAAAAAAAAAGAAAATCCCGACAGATTAGATATAGCTACATGTATTTTTCATTTCCAATAGGCAGGAAACTAGGTTGTCCTAGATCATCTGTCTTCCACTTTCCTCCATTCCTACCCAGAGCCTGGAAAAAGAAGCAAACAAACAAACAAATATTCATGGGAACATCAGCCTTGTCATAATTAATGAAATATCATTTTAAATGTCATCTAGCCAAAGAATTTAATCTATCTAAATACAAACTCATAAATTGTAGCCCTAGGTAGGATATTGCCTTGCATTTTAGGACAGCTAATATGCCATTTTCTATTGCAGCAGGGTCATCAGCACAACAGAGGCATTCTTGAGTGTTTTATATCAGTGTGCCCTGGAAATAACCCTAAAATCTAGTGTCCATTTCAAGGATTTATTTTCAAATAGGTAGTAGTTCTGTAAACTTCTCTTTCCAACTTAAACCAATGAAAACTTTGGCTATAGTCACTTGTTTTCTGCACTGTTTTGTTGAGGAAATAACAGCTTTTCCACTACAAATAGCAGGTATCAGAAAAAAAAAAAGTGTCTTCAAGATGTCAGTAACTAAAAAAGCTTCAAGTCCAGTCTCCCAACATTGCACACATACTTATCTTCACTTGTATGTGTGGTTCAATTGAAACCTCTACTTTGTGCACCACTCAGTGTGTAATTGCATCTGCTCAGGCAGGGTGTAGTATCTGGGGAGCTTTCCTGCCCAAAGAAACAAGGGGTTGTAAGAAGTAGCTGTGTGTCTGGTCTGCCTACCTTCTGTGTCAGTGTTCCATGTTGTCTCAAGGAAAATAGAAAGCACTGAATTAAAGCATTATAGAACAGGAATTTGCCCAGGAAATGACACTTTTCCATTCTTTTCCTTCCTGCACTAGGTTTGCTAAATTGTGTCCTATGCTCTAAATAACAACAGGGAGCAGTAACTAAACCAGACCTTTAATTTTCATGTCTAGTAATAGTACATATTTTGCATTTGATATTACAAAAAAGGGCTTAATTTTGTTTCCACTGAAACATGAAATAAACGTCATTTGGATTGGAGCTATATCTATAAATATTTCTCAGTTTTCCAGCTCCTGAAAGTCTGTTTAAAAGGACATCAGACAGGCTCTGCACTTACTATCATTGAGTCCTTCTTGGTGTATATTAATTTCTCAGTGATTTCCTTCTGTTTCTATAACAGTCTACAGATAAAGCTTGTGTAATACTAGGGTATGTGGATCTCAATATCATTTTATCCAGTCGAGGTCTGATTGAAATATAATTGCTGATGGTGGAATCTTTCCTCTGACTGAGTCAGGGTAGGTCAACAACAAAAGGCAAGCCATTGCAGTAGACATAAACATAAATTTTTTAGTAGATCTGTGGCTTTTTCTTCAGGGAATTTCCCTTTTTGAAAAGAGAGCAAACTTATAGGAAATTTTTTGCTAAAAATAATGCTTAGTTTTCTTTGGCCATTTGTCTCTGGACAGAAAGTGTTTTTAAAATGTCACTGTTTTTCTTTTGTTACCCTGCATTAGAAGAATCTCTACATAAACTATCTAAGAAAATAAACTTTAAAAGGTACATTAAAGAAGAAAGACTAATAATGGAAAAGAGAAGTCACCTGTTGCATTGTTTCTCTTCAAAGGAAACAAAACATTCAACCTACTTTTATTCCTTAGGCAGGAAATGTAAAAATGTTAGATGTTACATAAAGAGTGTCAAACAATACAAATGCTATTAAATTGAAATAATATATGGAATAGGTCAAATTCATGCTGTATGGAGCTGTATTGAGTTGAGCAGGCTTACAGTATCCATTTCAATTGTGTGCTATAAAGTAATTCAGAGGGAATTGTTTGTGTATCAATTGTTTCTAAGAGCAACTGTACTCAAAACCTCAAAATTGCAGAGGATCACAATTTCATTATTCCCAGCTCCATTGCTTTCCATTGTTATGTTTTTTTGAAAGTAAGTGGAGTTACATTTCAATGCTGTTATGCATTAATTTAATTGTTAAAATGTATTTCTGCAAGAGACAGTGATAAAAGCTATGATGAGAGAGTACAGCTGTGTAATTTTATAGTGGTTAGTGAACAGCCAGGCTGAAATACACATTAAATCACTGAAAAATATCTGTGATTTTTTTTTTTCTAAGGAAAAGACCACTTAGAAATAGAGTTTATTGTAGAGTCTAGATACCTAAAGCTATTTGGGTTTAATTGCTCTCATGGGAATTAGGATTTTAGACAGTTTTAAACATTTTCATACAAGAACCAAGGAACCACCATGATGCTGAAATATTTCAGTTCCCTTTGAAATCAGTAGAAATCATGCAGCCCTTAAACAACAACCTGGACTTTGAAGGTTTGAACTGTTAGGTGTGAATCTTTACAAAAAAGTTCCTTTATATTCCATCATACCAGAATAGGTAAGCACAATGCACTTAAAGCAAGACATTTTATTTGTCTCTAACTAATGTTTCCCACACCATTCCTTATTTTCATAATTTCTCAATTGTTTTTTGCAACGTGGGGAAAACTAAGTGTAGCCATAAACTAAGGGAATTTTGACACAGGTTCCAGTGTGACACTGCTAAAAGTTTCAGTAGAAAATATTTTGGAACTCTTGTCACCAAATGAAATCTTCTGCCTTCAGATTCCTAAAAAGAATAGGGGAAACATAAAAAACCCCACTTTATATCAAACAAAATTATTCACAGAATCTAATAATTTAAAATATTTAGAAAGAGATAGAAAATTCTTGGGAGATGTACCTATTCTAGACCAGAATGTAGTTCAGCCACTTTTTCACTATTTTCCCCCCTCTATGGGGGGAACAAGAAAAGTGATGTTTCACTTAAATAACTAGCATCAATAAACATTAATACATATTTGAAAATCATCAAACTGTTTATTGATCTTTAAAATTAATTACAAACTCTCTTAAGGGAAAATGCAAATGGAGGCTGTACATTAGTAGTATGTTGCAAATAGCATTAATATGTTTTGTTGCTGGAAAAATTTTGACTGAAGGTAGGTTGAATGCTGCAATGTTAGCTCCCCTGTCTCATCTAATGAAACCAGTTATAATTAATTTCCTCATTGAACCTTAATTACAACCATTAAGGGGTATGGGAATATTTTGCACCTGAAGATATTTCTGGGCCCCTCTTTTGTGATTATTCTTTGCTCCTGTTAGCAATAAAAATTCCTAGGCTCTACTCTAAAAATACATGCAAGACAATTGAATTGGATTGAGCTCTCAGCGACAGACACGCATTAAAACTTCTGTCTATAATTATCAAAGACAATACCACAGCCTATAAACCCTTCATTACTCCTTCCCACCTCCCCTGTATGCTGTCAGTCAAGCTCATAGCATTTAATAACACAATCAAAGGGTGGTTTTTTCCACAAAAAATTCAATATGTTTTTATCAATTAGCAGTTCAGACCTATAACTGAGGATTGACAATAATCAAATAGAGTAAGGATATATTTCATCCCTTTAGGTTGATTCTACAAATGATTTATTGAGCAGCATCACATATCTGCAGTCGAGCATGATGTCATTTTGTTTTGCACTTGGTACTGAAGGGATCATGCCTGGGATTCAGCCCCACTAGTATACTTTTCTGTCCTTCAAGACATGAGATTTCTTTAAGCTGAGGTTTTGCTGTAAATATTTAACTGCTGGTTGGATTCAAAAAAAGCAAGACTTGAAGGCATCATGTTGCCTTCAAACAGCTGTAGTCCAAACAACTTTTTGATAGGAAAAAAGCAAGCCAGAGTCCTATGTCCTGTTCCTGTGTTTGCCAGAAGACCAAATCTCTCACATTTATTGAAATACCCCTGACTCCAAGGTCAGCATTCCAAATCATTTAGTTAACCCTTCTGCTGGAAATACTTATTTATTCAGCTTATTCTTCCTTCAACTCAGTTTATTGAGTTTATGAATTAGATAATTGCAATATGTAATTATTTATACATAAACCTTGAAGGACCGGAGGTTAGGGTGTGCACCTTTTTATTTGGAAATGAGAGGAAGAGTGGCTATGGACCTTTTTTTTCTTTTTTAACCGTGTTCAGAAGTTTAGGCAGCCCCAGAAAGAAGAAATGAGTTTGGTCCATTTTGTTCAAGGACATTTCTGAAGTTACTGCAACATGAGAACAATATGTGCAGAATAGAACTGAAAGAGGAACCATCCACCTCTCCATGGTGTGGGTGGTTTCTGCATGGCAATCAGCCACTTGACTGCCTGGCTATCAAGAGGACTTTGCAGGGTGATGCAAAGAAGCCTTTTCATATTATTCAATAAAAATTTTTGGCAAAGTGGTAGAGAACACATTTAGGGCCACGAGACTGTGTATGCACTTGCTTAATATCTTTGGGAATTCTGAGATTGTTCAGTTCACAAGCCCTGAACAGTGATTACAGTTTATTGGACTGCTAATGGAAAATAAATGGATAATGAATATTTTATATCAGAACATAAGAATTTTGGTAACGACATTTATTACCAGAAGTGAGTTAATATAAATTATTTTTCATTCATGTATTTAGATCTATGATTCATTTGCTTTTCCACCTCAGTGCTGTTGTTTTTCGCTTTACATTATTAGTACTCCTTATGATACACTCTTATGATAAAAGAGTAATGAATTACTATTCTTTCATTGTTTCAGGAAAGAAATTTTGAATAAGAGCTGGAACTAATGACAATTGACTAGATGGGATGACTGCATAAGGATACATATTTTTAGCTTAAGTATTGAATAGATGGGTACATAAAGAAACCAGATAATCAAAAGGACTAACTAATAAAGAAAGGAACTGACTACTGCCATTTTCACACCATCTTTTCCTATCTATTCTCATTGTCTAGATTTTATCTGCAAGTAATCATGCTAATCTTCTCCATATTTAAAATTTCAGAATCCATGCCATCTTCAGAGTAACAGCAACTTTCTAAAATGTCACCAGATGAAAAGTTTGTGACGTAGGAAAAAAAATCCCAGACATGTTGCAGTGTAATTTCAACCATCATATTCAAGCCTCTCTCCTACCCACACTGTCTTTTTGTTGCAGTCTCCTCTTTCACAATGGATAGGTAAAATAGGATCCTTAATCCAGACTGACCCTTCAGCTTTTTACCTTTACCAAGTAAAGCAAGTGGAAGCAGAAATAAAAGTAATCTGAACACATATATACATTTGTTACAGAGCTTGGCATCTAATTACCTTCATCCCTCTTACAGAACTGATGCTTCCAAGGGCAGTTCCACTTACCCAAAACAGAAGTCTAACATAAATCAATCATCCTTAGTAAGTTTCTATGCTTTCACTACTTCTACTGAGACTCAGTTATGACACCATTTCCATGGTTATTTTTGTAATAAGATACCCTGCTACATTCAGAGAAGAATATTTACTTGTTCTCATTTGTCAATAATTACAGTCTTTAAAAAAGATTAAGACAATATTACAGTTGAATAGTAAAGAGTAAATAGTAAAAAAATGGAATATGCTACTTTGTGTCTTTCCATTTTGATAATTTTTTTTGTCTATGTATGATATTTAATGAGCTAGGACTTTTCCTTACTGGTCTCATAAAGCATTAGCAAATAAATTTAACATCATCTTATCTATTGTTTTCACAGACAATGTATTTGGAGACAAAAAACCAGATCATTTGAATTATGTTAGAAAGAGAGCAAATGGATTTTTTTCTGGGATTCAGTGACAGGTGGAGCCATGAGATAGACATGTTTGAGTTATTGATCTAGATTGCTTTTATAGCAAACAGAGATAAACATAATTGAGATGTCAAAAACTCCAACCCCAAAGCCAAAAGATGACTCACACCCCAGCAGTCCTGCAAGTTAATCTGAAATCACTACTTCATTTGTAGATGTCTCAAAGATAGAAATCAAGCATTTATGGTTTTTGTATTCCATGGCTTATTCAGTATAAAGTTTATATGAAATACATTGTTCAAATTAAAGGGATTCTTTTGCTCAGACATCTTTATTCTGTCTGAGCATTTTCTGGCATAGTATTTTCCGCATGTAAATCAGTACTGGAAGACAGAACTGAACATTTAACAGTGGTGACATGTTTAGCTATTAAAAATTAATCTTTCTGATGTTATGGGAGGAGAAAGGTTGAGTTTCCTGATTAAGGTCTTCTGGCCAGCTCAGAAATTTCAACTACTGTTAAAGTAGTCTTTCTCCTCCTTTCCCAGATGTGGAGGAATGTGAATAGAAAATCACAGTAAAAATAATTCTACTTGAAGTTATTTAAGAAACTTCTTCTTAAGTACATTAAGAAAAATAAACACTGACATTTTAATCCCAGAGATAAGAATAATTATATTCATAAACCATTTTTTACACTGATCAAACAAATTTTTAAATTTACTTTCTTAGTTTTCCTCCCAGTAATACTCTGTTTCGGTTTTTAGCGCAACTAAAATTTGTGAGCTAAACTATTATTTGCCTACTTCTCTTCAGTTTAAAAATTGAGGCATTTTTCAAACTTGCTATACTTAAAGAAAAAAAAGTACTGATGTATGTTCAGATGAAAAAGGAGAGGAGTTCCAAGAGGCATGTATTTCTTTGTCCAGCAGGAAGGATTTTGTGAGTAACCTGAAAAAAAGATGGATCCTGACCTGTGAGATGCCTGTTCATATATTCAAAAGGGATGTCCTGTTCTGCAACTTTTATAAAGAAGGCAAAACTTTTTAAAAAGGGAAATTTGGAACAAATGAATTCCCAATAGTTTCTGAGGTGGATTTTGAAAGTACAACAGAAAGGGCCAGATGTTGGTACTTAAGTCCCCAAATACATTTAGTACCAACACTGCCCAGACTCAGCCCTCATGGTGACCTCTTTATCTCTAATGGCCCATCCTCAGCAAAAGCCCCACATCACCTCCAACCAGCCAAGAGGAGCAACACTCTGGGCTGTTGGCTAACTTGAAAGGCACACCTGTACCCCTAAATTTAACATCAGAGAATGAGCACTAGCTTGCAATCATCTATCCTATTAAATTGTTAGATGTGCCTGGCATGGTTTTGCAGGGCAATAAAAAGTTCCCCGGTGCTGTTTGGGAGTAGACCCAGGAAATTTCCAAACAGGTAACTTGATCATGGTCATACCACTTTTATAGTTAGGAGCTTTCAAAGTAGACCATTTTGTCTCAGGCTTCAGCTCAGAGGACAGATCTTGGTACATTTAATCTCCTGTTACAGACGCAGGCAATAATTCCAAACCCTGAGATTCCAATCTGATACGTCCTCATGTGGGGGAAAAATCCACAGGGTGTTCTTTTTACTATCTTCAGAATTTAGTCAATGAAGAAATAGAGGAACAGGAAGCAAAGCTGCCTGCTAAGAAGGAGAACCAACAAAAGGATTCCTATTTCTAACTTTTTGAATTATCTTTTTAAAAAAAATTTAAGTATTTCAGTAGCCACTTCTGCTGCTTACAAAAAACCAATCCATTGTAACAAAGACTTGAAATAAGGCAGTGACTTTTAATCTGCATGTTTGTTCTCTTGTTTTCTGGGGACACACAATGACATTATGAGGATACTTTGCTTAACTTTTAGATCCAAAGGACATGGCCTGTGTTTAGCTTCCTTGAGTAGTTCTGACTTAGGGTATAATCCAAAAGATAATCAGTATTATTTTGACTATATCTATATTCTATACTTTTGAACTCAAGAAAGTGTCCTAAATGTTTTCAATACACAAAAAAAAAAAAAAAAAAAAAAAAAAGAGAGAAAACCCAGAAATCTCGTGTTGTCTTGGACCTTAGATTAAGGTGGAACTTTAATACAGCATGTAACACTGCATATCTACCATTTTGGACCTGAGCAAAAATATTTTCAGGTTATGTTGCACTTGTATGAGTCATTTTATAGACAGTGCATTGAAATGCTTTCAAATAGCAATCTACTCTCTATCTTTTACCTCTTCTGCTCTTTTGTACTTCATTGCTCCTCTGGTGTTAAGTGCTTGTGAATAATTTCTGTCCCCCTTTTTATACCCACAGTCTAAAACTCTGCAGGCAAAGAGAAAGTGTTAACAAATAACTGTTATCAGAAGAATTCATGTTTCCTGAGTGAAACTCACTAAATCAGATATTCCCAAGTATATTCCTGCAAAACTCATGCTCCCTTTGGAAAAGGACTTTGGAGTTGACCTTATTCCCCCTGAAATGATCCTCCCACATATGCAGGGGCACACACACAGTTATTCATTGCAGATCTCTGGTTCAGTGCCCTGCAGCAATCACTCTTCTGTCTGTATGTGTGTGTGGATAATTTTAAGGTGATTCCAGACGTCCTGCACTAAGGCATTCTCAGACCCAGCAAAACATGCCATGCATGACCTAAGTAGGTAATACTTTAAGCATTCCTTTGTTCTCCACCTGAATCAGTGAGCTGCTCTGGCTTGTGATTCTGACAATCCTAGTGGGCAGCTTCGTGAAATGAATCTTAACATTACTTTTTTGGCTTCTAACCCTCTTCCCCTTGGGCCTTCTCCATGTCCCCTGTGTGGAGTAGATGAGAAAGGCAGGGAGTGGGTGACAGAAGAGCATTTCACAAGAAAACACAAAAAGCCACAAGCTTCATATGTTTGGGCTCCACACTTGAGCTAGGAGGTGTGGTGTGCAGCATGCCCGGGGCTACAAGCAGAAGGGAGACATGATCCCCAGGTCAGTGAAGAATCACAGAATCACAGAGTGAGTGAGATTGGAAGGAACCACATCTGTTTCACCCTACATGCTCAATCAGGGCTGTCCTTGAGAACATTGCACAGGTTTTTGCCCAGTTGGTTCTGGAATATCTCTCAGCCTCATCAGTGAGCAAGCACAGCAATGGACACAGGTCACTGAAAGACATACACCATTTTGCTGCCATGGTAAAGATCAGGCAATGTGATGCTGCACAGATTCCTGACTGCTGCTGTAAAGAACAGGATGTAGTACTTGCTGCAGGTTGTTGGCTTCCTTAGCTGAACCAGTGCTGAGCCATGTGCCTTCCCTCTGCATGCATCTCTGCTCAAAAAGACCTTTTTTTGTTTATCAACAGCAAAAAATGATCAGCACCAACAAAGACTTGATATCAAAGGTGATTTGTCCTCTGTAAGTCAGGCTTTTTTGTGGTGAGTGTAGCATCTCAAATATTTAATTTCAATTTTAATGAAGTTGCTTTTCTTGATAAAGGTCAGTGCTGTCAACACAGAAAAATGTTGAAGTTCAAGGAAGCTTGTTTGCACAGAAGATTGGACTTTTGAATTGATGATATATATTAATAGCACTTAGTGTTCACAGTAAATACACAGTAAGACGAAATTCACTAATCCATCCTATTTATTAGAATTCTGAAGCAAATAATGGAGGCTTTTAGATAAATGTCTGTGAGGGCTACTGGATTGGGAGCATGTATCACCAGTGGTTTATTTCATCATAAATATTACAATTTAAGTTTCTGAATTATTCTACTTCTCCAGGAACTAGGAATTAATTAAAGATTTATGTATTTACAACTTTCTGAGTAAGAGTTTTTATAAAATAGCTGCTATGAAAGTGTTGCAATTCTTGGAAGTTCAAAAAACAATTTTTCTAAGCTTAGGTTTTATAGAAATAGAGTCAGCAGACCCCTGTCCTGTGATTTCTGGATCCTTTAGCCACATGGGCAGATGGCTGGCTGTAGCTGTCTTCATCTCACAGAATTTCTGCTCTCAGACTGTGTACCCACACTAGTTGTAGCAGGAGTTCTCAACGGGGACTGCAATGCAAGGCACAGAATAAAATAAGATTGAAACATCACATAAATCTCAAAAGAGATGTTAGCAAACTGCTTCCACTATGACTAACATATCAAGCAAAATTCACTTGAGCCACAGAAAGAAACTACAGTGAGGAGATGAGTGAAAGGTTAATTGGATTGACTTTCTGTATAGAAAATGGGTTGCTATTATTCTAGTTACTTACAGAGGTCATGATACAAAGAGACCATTAGATGCTACATATGCATGAGAAACCATTACATTTCATCTCTTTCCCCTTTAATGAAGCCAGTAACTTGTCTCTGATCAAACCATTACTTGTTTTGTGTTAAATAGATGGACAAATGCTTAGCGTAAGTTCAAGGTGTTGAAAACAAAATTAAGAGGCACTAAAAGGCAAACGATTCAAAAAAAAAAAAAAAAACCACCCCAAAAGATTTAAAAAAAAAAACCAAAACAAGAAGCATTTGAACAGTGCTCTCGGGCACATGGTGTCATTCTTAAAGGGTCCCCTGTGCAGGGCCAGGAGATCCTTATGGATCTCTTCCAACTCAGTACATTCTTTGTATGAACTCTTAAAAAAAAATGGATTAGAAGAGTCATTCTATGTCAAATATGGCACTATCTCTTTCCAAATCATTTACAGCACAGAAGGAATCCCCTTCAATATTTGTGTATTCTAACATATGATGTTAGAAGTATAATATAGTGGATACTAGATGCTGTCTACTGGAAACCACGAAATCACACTAGAGAATAGAATGCTGGGTTTTCAAACATCTACCTCTGATGGCACAGAGGGAAAAGAACTGCTTATATTTTGTGACTTCAACCTGAGTGATTTCAGCTTTTAGTTCACATTCCGATGCTCAAGCCACCTTACACTATCTAAATACCACTGCAGTCAGTTTTCGAGTTCAACAGAAGTTATAGGCAACAGAAGTAATAGGCAACAGACTGAGTTTCAATCAATCTTTTCTTATAGATTAGGAATTTGATCAGAGCAATAAAATTAGTTGTAGCTCAGGACCAACAAAGGATGATCCCTTTATTTTTCCTCTGATAGTAGAAAAGGAAACAGTGCATGCCTTTGGTGTGCTAAAGGTGACACTTTCATAGAGCTGGAAAAAAGGATCCAACAAATACAACTTAAAATGGAAAAAAAACCCCTCATTTTAACATATTTTCAAATTATTAACTAGATTAAAAATAGAAAAAAAGAGAAATTTGCTTCTCAAGACAGGCTTCACACCTATTTTTCCTTCAATCACTTTATGAACATTACCCCAATAATCCTAACCTGCAGTGATTCAGAATAAAGGTCATTTTGAGGAATTTTCCAGATTTTCAACATAAATGTAGTCATCAAATGGTCATTGTTCTGATAAGTGGAAGAGAAGGAGAAAAGCCTCCCACCAATGTCAGATGTTTCAGCATGGTATCTTTTAAGACAGTTCCTCAGTATGATGCCTTCCCTGCTATGCTTAATTCAGAATGTAAATCCTCTGCTGAATGAAGAGCTGTGTTGTTTAAAGCTTCTTCCGTAGGTAAAATTTTCACTTTTTTTTTTTCCACCATGTTAATACTTTATCTAGATGAAATTTATCTTAGAGTAATTTCTAGAGGCTGATAAAATGGCACACACTGTCTCTTATGTCAATCGAAGGGCAAACTGTAACCACCTGAGTTCCTATTTATTTTTTTTTTCCTTTCAGATTATAAAACCACTTTAAATAATTTTAAAGTAATATTTTTATTAAAAAATGGCCCATTTCAAATAAAGACTAATTTAAGGCCCTGCATAATATTCACACAGTCAAACTGGGTTCCCTACAGGCATGTTCTAGCTTCTACAACCAACATTAACTCCAAGTATTTTCCAAAAATTCTAATACTTCAAGTAGCAAAACCAATGTAAAAAATCTTCTATTCTCCTTAGTATTTTGTTCTAGTGGTTCCTACCACTAAAATGAACTTCTTACTTTTAATTTGAATTTGTTTGTTATCCATATTCTTCTTACTGACTTTATCAATAAATTATTGCCCTTACAATACTAAATATTTCTGCTTTGTGAAATAATTTTTTCTTTAATCAAATAATTTCTTCATCTTGATAATCAGAAAGAATTTAAACCTTCTGATCTCCCTTTTGAGCTCTCTCTTCTTGAAGTGTTTTTTGGTTTAGGTGTTTGTTGGAATTTTTTGTGATTATTTTAAATGTACAACCTCTGGGAATGGTTATGATCATTCAATAGCAGGACTGACCAGTCCAACACCATTGTTCCAAGACTTAATGGCAAAGGTCCATAAATATCTGTTGTCCATGATACCCTGTTCTATTCCATTATTGTTTTTTTCATGACTTATGTTCATATGGAGGAAAAAAATCATGAGGTGGTGTCTGATGTTCAGTTCCAAAAAAAATCTGATGAATAGGAACATGAAATATATTAGCAAAGCAAAGTGAATTTTTAGTTTGTAGCCTAAATAGGCAGTTTTGGCATGGGATATACAAAAAATTCCTTTTAGAATTGTACGTGATAGGTAGCAATCATGAGAAATAGTTTTTACCCCCCTGAGAGCTGGACCTATAGGACATGCTACATTATTCCCTTAACAGTAACGTGCCTCATTATAATGCTACCCCAGGCTATACTGTAATCTTTTGAGAAAAAAAGGAAAAAATGCTGAGTCAAGTTCTTTTTTCTTGCCTAAGCAGCTCTTCTACTCTTCCACAACTGAGAACGGATGACAAATTTGTCCGTACAAACAAGAAAATCTTAAAAAGGTAATTAAAACTGATCTAATGCTTCTACTGTAAATCTCCTTTGATGTTACCTGCACAGCGCTGCAACATTGATCTTCTTAAAAGTTGTGTCTTAGAATTTCATCTCTTCACTGAGGGCATTTGCCAAGTTTCTTTCTACATGCCACTTTAGCCTTTAATAATAATTAAAAAAAAAAAAAAACCAGTGAAGGAATCTAGGAACATTAGAATTGCCATGCTGGATCAGTGTACTCACCTATCAAATCAAGCATGCTATCCCACAGGACGTGAAAGGAAAATAGAGGTTTAGAGGTTTATCTTGTAGAAGCTACCATTATATATGTTCTAAAGACAGACTGAACAGTGCCCAGTATACTACTGCAAATTGTGTCCAGAAATACTACTTGTTCTTTACTACTACTTCTTCTGTTACTTGTTCTTTTGAAAGTGATTTTTGAAGACAGATGCATGTGCCTTGAGCCTCAAAAAATTTCAAGAACATAGCTTTCAGAAAAATTTTTAAACAGAGGCACCTTTTCACCCTTAGTCATTACATCTAGATGCTTAATGAAAATGTCATTGTGTTCTTTAATATAATTTGAACATTTCAAGTACCAAAAAAAAAAATTGTAATAACAGCATGATCTAAAGCAGCCTAACAAATAAATTTGTGGTGGGAAGAAAACGCAAGACCAGCTTGGCAGTTCTAGAAAAGTAAAGCTCTCTGTCGAAAGGTTTATCTACCATGGTTCTCTACCTAAAAGAATACCAAACCTCCAAAACAAAAAAAACCCAAAAAATCCCATGGATTCAAACACTCAATATTTGTAAAACTGTTAACACAGGCATTTTTCCCATTTAATCAGTGACTTCAGTGATAGCTCTGCCGTAATTCTTCCTGATGTCTCAACCTTTATACACAAGGAACAATAAAACTGTCCTCAAAGGATTGGTATCAATTTTCCTGGCCAGAAAGCTTCATATCACCTACTTTTGTCTTTTTAAATTAAGCTTGGTAGCAGGGAAAATTTATGGCAACCTCTGGCTCCTTTAATTAATTTTCCATGTCAACACTCAAACCTAAAAATCTATGATTTCAACTAGGAAACTATTTATCCTAGAAATATTTTTCTACGCATGTGAATAACAAGCTAACAAGCAAAACAAAACCCAAAACCCCCCTAAAACAGCAACAACAAATAAAACAAACCAACAAAAAATCAAACTTTCTCATTTACTTGTTTCTTCTTTGTCTTCTTTACATTGTGTCTAATGCATATTCATTATGGAAAATGCACTTTTGGGAAGACTTTTCTTATGTTTATCTTAACATTTGGATGACACATCTTGGATACATCATTAGTCATTTGGGAATACTCATGTGGTTTTACAAAAAGCAGGCAGATACTCCTGTGATTTTTATAGTTATAGACAAAGATTATACTAAACTGTCTGATGTGTATCCGGTTTCCTTATCATTTTTCAGCCTTAAACCAAGATGGTCATCAGAAGTTTGGAAGCAATGCCTGCTCCTTTCCTGTTGTGGTGGAGTACATGGAAATACACTACTAGAAAATGAGTTGCAAGAGGTTAGATAAGAAAGCAAAAATTTGTAGTAAAATAAAGAAATCTTACTTTTGAAAGTAAGATTTGTAGTTAAAATAAAGAACGAGTGCGTATTGGCAGAGATTTATCACATAGTACCATTGAAAGATTTGGATTGGGAGGAGCCTTCAAAGACCATCTGGCCCAAGTCCCTGCATTGGCAGGGACATCTTTCTACATCAAAGATGTACATTAAGCTCAAAGCTCCACCCAAACTGACCTTGAACCCTTCCAGGGATGGGGAATCCACACCTTCTCTGGACAACCCATTCCAGTGGCTCACCACCATCATCTTAAAGAACTGCTTCATATATGCCATATGTCTATCCCCTTCCAGTTTAAAACCTGTGCCTTCTGTCCTGTTGCTACAGGCCTTGATAAAAAGTCCCCCTTTATCTTTCTTATAAGCCTCCTTTATATATTGAAAGGACACAATAATGTCCCCCTTAAGCCCTTTTTTTCTGAACCACCCAAACTCCCTCAGCCTTTTGATACAGGAAGGGTGTTCCAGCTCTTTGCCTGTTTTCCCAGCAAATTTCCAACAGGTCCATGTCTTTCCTGTATTGAGGACCCTGGAGCTGGATGCAGCGCCGAAGGCAGGGTCTCACAAGGGCAGAGTAGAGGGGCAGAATCACATCCCTGGAGCTGCCTCTTTTTCTGCAGCCCAGAATATTGTTGTCCTTCTGGGCTGCAAATGCACAGGGCTGGCTCAGATCACAACAGTATCCTAAAGTCCTTCTCTTCAGGGCTGCTTTTAATCCATTCATCATCCAGTGATGGACTGAGAGAGTGCAGCCAGTGTGGAAAAGATCTGGTTCAAAATCCATCAGAATCAACTGACATTTTTAATAAATTAGACATAGATTTGGAATAAACCCACAGCTCTTGATTGCCTCAGCCTCTTGATTGGTGTATTCACTGTCATAATAAGGGTCTAAAAGATTTTATATTAATGCTGTTCTTTGGTGATCAAACTACAGGTGTTTACAGAACCTTCCTATAAAGTCTCTACAGCTGAAGAGACACTTGAAACCAAAATAAAAGACTTGATACCTAAATAAGAATAAAGATTTTTTTATCTGCTATTTTGATTTAATTACTTAGTAAACAAAATATTTTGCTTTGACAGATTAATGTAAAGCTATAGCAAAACCTAATTCAGACAATCTGCAGAATAATCAAAGGCTACAAAAACATCTGAAAATAAAAAGGAGTTGGAGGTTGTTTTTCTCTTTCCTCCACATGCTCTCAATGAGCATGGATGTCAATTACAAAGGTAATGCTGTGATGTTTAAGGTTGAAAGGGTGTTTCTAATACATACTGCTCAAAGCATTATTCTCTAGAAAACAAATTCTTATGTACCCACTGTGTATAACTCAATCAAGCCCTTCCCGACAAGGTGCAAAGAGACAGTGTTTTGACGTTTCCTCCCCTGAAATCTATTTTTAACAGATTTTTCTCTGTTTCATGTGAGTAGTTTTCATAGGTTTGATGCTTTATCCTTTGTGAAATGTCCTGGTCTTTCTGAATTTCCTCAAATCCTATAGTTATTGCATAGAACTGAGATATTTTCTTTTAATCCTTTAATCTTTTATTGTCAATCACCCCATTTGGCATTGATGTGAAAAATATTCATAAGTTACTTAAAACATCATTCAATCATTATCTTAATTGACCATGTTTTTATTTATGCGTACGAGGCATTTTTTTGCTCTTTAGAGGCATTCAGTCTTCCCTTCTGAATTCTTTTGCCAACCTTTGCCAGCCATTGTTTATAACAATGTTACAAACTCCCTAACAATGCAAGCCTTTTTCATCGCTATGAAGTCTTTGTGACTGAAATGGAACATGTGAAATACATTTGTCTGTCAAAATAACAGCAGTCACTCAAATTTCTCGAGAGAAATATAACTGGATACGTGCTACTTTCAACTTATGACACAGTTTCAACCACCCCAGGTGAGCACTGAACAATTTTTAGACTTTTTTTTGTGTCCTAGATTAATGGTCTCAGTTCACTTCTTAGACCACATGTGAGACAGCATTGTGGTGCACTTAGTGGTAGGTTCAGCTGAAAAGAATTGTGTTACCAATCATAGAAATAAGAATGTGTTGTTCACCACTACTTTACAAAGTCACAATGGCTTCACATCTGAGGCACAATGTCTGGTTTTGGACTTAACACCTCAATACAAATATGTCCTTCTTGTGTAAAAGCTTGGTTGATAAAAAACTCTCTCCCAGCTGAAGGAAAACTTTTCATGTGCAGCACATACAGAAAAACTCAAAAAAGGTAGCCACTAAAGTTTACAACAATTCATTTAAATACATACATAAGCTGACACCTAGCAAATAGTTCATGGAAATAACTATTTTGTGGAAGTAAGAGGAAGATTCTTCTCAGGACAACTAATGGTTTTCTGACACCCAGCGTAAAGCACCTGAGAATGTTAGTGAAGCCCAAACCATAACAGTTTAAATCTTAAAGCACATACAGCATCATTTAAATAAAATAACAAATAAAAAACCCAAAACCTTGTGCAGTGAAGACACATATTATGCCTGCAAGGTCAAAATGAAAATGGTATTGTCCTAACACATTACCATAAGAATTCCTGTTACTTTAGCTAACCTCTTTTTCTTCCAAAAAGTGGAGAGATTTACTTATCTGACCATTTTGCTGTAGGACAGTCTTTTCCTACTGAATGTATAATAGATAGAAATAACCTCAGCTATCCTTAGGTATTCAAAACTGAAACATCTGAATTTCAACTAGACAGCCTTGGATCCCTTTGTGCTCTGAAGCACAAATCATGCTGTGTGATCCAACACCTAAGGATGAGATGAATCACCCCACAAAGGTGCTTTACTGCTGTAGTCTTCATTGTCTAACTTTTAAATGTATGAATTTAAAAAGATGGATCCACTCTAACTCAGTAGTGTATGTTGTTTTTTGCCATGCTTATAGCTCATAAGTAGACTTTGCATTATGTTGCTTATTCTGCAGCCAAACAAAAACAAATGGTAACTTAACAGCACTGAATTTTGTAAGACACCCGACTGTGCTTAAACCTCAACATTGGTATTTGCCATTTCCTATATGTTTGCAAATTGCATGACTCCCTGTTCCTTAATTACTCTGTCTTCAGAAGGGAAAAAAAAGTCCAGATATTATTAATGGCAATATTTAGGAATGGCAGTTTTTTAGCAGGCTATTAGGATGACACTGCAAAGAAAGGAATATAATGTACTTCAGGCTCCTTTTTAATTTTTCCTATTTTTTCTTTTTATTTCCCTCTGCTCTCCCTACAGGTTTTTAATTCAATGTACCCCTTCATAAATATTCCTCAAATGTTTCCTTATTCAAAGTAAAAGCAATCTATATTTAAGTCTCTAAAAACAGCATACAAATGTTTTTTACCTTACTGTTCCTTATGTCCTGTCTTTGTTACCACTCTAATGATATCTGAAATGATTGTCTAAAAATAAACAGAGCCAAAGTGAAAAATTGTTTCTTTGATTATTTTTCAGTCCAAGATGTAATGAGATAAAGTTGCATCATTGTCATGTCTATCTTACGATATTTAAAATGAACTTTAGCTTTCTCTTACCTACCTCACAAAGCATTAAAGGTGGCCAGTCTCTCAAATTTGCTTCCAGAGTGTTGCAGCAATTCCTTAAATTTCTCTTTAATTATTTATTACCTATATTCTTCTCCATTCATTCTACAGCTATGAGTAAAAACTCCCCCAAACCTCAGAGAAGCCCCTAAGATTTTAAAGCAGAAGGTTGTTGTTAGTTCATTATGACTGGTACAAATCTGAAAACAGATAAATATTAATAATGCCTTTCTACATTTCCTTGCAAGTTTGAAGGAAAAGGAAGCATGCTTCCCCATATTTGCTTATTACTAGTGTTTGTTAAATTTTGCACGCAAAAATATTTACATAACATTTGCCATTTGCTGCTTAGTAAGACACATCTTAAAACATGGTCATGTAATATTTTGAGAATGCAAGCCACCATCTAGCTGAATGCTAAACATGACCCTTCTCATTAAAAAAAAAAAATCACAGAAATGGTATTGTTTAGCATATATCTTCAAGCTGAGGAAGTAAAATCAAATCTATTAGAGAAGTATTAAAGCCATACAATTACTTCTGATTCAATGGATGCTACGCCTGTACTACAATAGTTAATTTTCTTGTTTATGTCCTAGCATTTTTTGTCCTGCTTATGTAGTAAGTATACACCGTAAGGTTACACTCTGCTGTTTAAAATTTTTAGGCTTAAATGCTGCCATTTCTAAAATGTATCTTTCACAAAATTGCACATTTTTAAAAAATGCTTACGCATAAAATTCTCCTGAGATTTATATAATCTCCTGAAAACTTCACTTCCTTTCATTTATACTTTCCTGTCATTTCCTGTGTGTATTGAAAGATGGGTTATTTTTAAATATCATATTTAGATTACCAGCCTCTTTCAGCAGTGATCATTTTCACCCAGAGATATTCTTATAGAAGTCTCAGGTTTACATGTCAGCTAATTTTAAAAATCTGGGGAAGCTCTCAATTACTGCATGAATTGAATACAAATGAATACAAATGAAATGAATACAAATATTTTATCCTTTTTGAAGATGTTGAAAAATAATAATAACACAATAAAACAAAACAGAAAATCCTGCATCCTAGCTGTCACTATTTGTATATTGTAGTACTCAGTTGCTTAAGAATCAATTAGGATAAATGAGGTAAATATATGTATAAAAAATACGAAGCAACCTAAAGATTCTAAAATCTGAACAGCTGCATCTAGTGGTTCTTTCTGAAACAACTGCTACTTTACTTATTCAGAAATAAAATCTAGACACCATATAATATTTTAGTCCTGTACTGCAACATAGATATGACCATACCTTTTCAGAAAATTTTTACCTCTTTAAAATTAAATGCCAAATGCCATGCCTTTTAATGCAAAAACTGTTTAAAATAATTTTGAATAATCTGATTGCTAGTTCTACCCTAGTTTAATCCATTGGTTTTTCTCCATTAACTACCTCCAAGGTGTCTTAACTCTATGTCAACCAGAATCAGGACACTTGCTAAAGTTAAAATTTTAGTTAAATTTATACTGTGAAGTTTGGAGCATTAGAATGCTATATAAAGGGAAAACAATGAACCTTCATCTATTGTGCGTTATACATTATGTATACTTGATATTGAAATCAGCAGAACATGAGCAGGGATAATTACCAGCAACAAATGAGTGTTCTAGAATGCTAACCAGAGAGATAATATCAATGAATAGAAGTCATAAAATTCAGTAAGATTTCGAACTTGTTTTCCCTGAAAATGTCTGCATATTGCATATATGATAATCAAGATATTTTATTTGGTTTCAGAGCACTAATGGTCAGTCTCTGCCAGATATTGTGATGAATCCTCCAGATATGAGCTTTTACACAGCATTCTCTTAAAATATTCAAAAGTGAACTCAGAGGCTTAAACTCACATCAACCTATTCTACAGTGACTTTAGACAGGAGTGCAAGGAAACATTTATCACTTTTTCTATCATAGTGTCCCTATGTGGAGAAATAACTGGCAGCCTTCTTAGCTGTTCAGTTCTTTCTATAGTAATCAAGACACTGATTTGCTATTTCTTTTTCTTCATGTTTATTTTAAGTAAGTCAGTTAACTATGCTTCAACTGAAAGTGAAAAAGAATAAAAGCTTCAATAAAAAAAAAAACAAAACAAAAACAAACCAAAAACAGCAACAGCAACAAAAAAAAAAAAAAAAAGAGACACAAGAAGATTGTGGTGGCCAAAGAGCCAAAACTTTGAGAGAGAAAGTATTTGATGTATGAGGATTAAATATGGGAAACAATGCATTGTTTATCTCTCTCACTATTTCTACTTAGCTGCTAACCAAATTTTTACTGGTGTTGTAATGCCTGGAGACAAGAGAGTTTTTACACTGCATCAGTGAATTACTATTTATGCCTACAAACAGCAACATGCAGATGTTGCTTTTAAGGGTTATAAGACCAATTGTCTTCCACAGCAAGAGCACCAACAAAAACACGTGCACATAATCTTCTCCTTTACATGAGCAGCAAGTGTTAAAGAAGCAACTCAATTCAACTGTAAGTTCTGATTCACAGCCTTTAAGCTGTTGGAAAGCAAAAAGTTGAGAAATTGATGAGCAGCCTTTCACCTTCCTCAGTAACTTACAAGTAGACCAGGCACAGGAAATCATTGTTATGACCAGCTGATGAAAGAAGTGTGCCTTTTGAACATCTTTTCTGCTCTTCCTTTTGGGATAGAGGGAAATGTCAAGATATCCCACATGCCTTTCAGGATGCTAAAATGGCTGAAGAAGCTCTTTAGTCAGGATAATTCTGTCTGTGCCTTTTACTGAGAAGATATTTGGGGCACAGAATTAGGCCAATTGAATTTTCAGTGTAATCTCTGAGCAGTGTTCACAAATTCAGTGTTCACAAATCCACACTGTTTGTAACTCTGCAACATCTCAGAGATATCCACTTTGTCTCTTTTAAAATTCTTGAGTTTAACTGATAAAAATTATTATACAAATGACAATAAATGTAGTTTTTCCAATAAATCCACCTGTCAAAAGGTAAATTTGATCTAACAAAAACAAAGACAAAAGTGCATAGTGGTGCTAAAGTTCTACTCAGCCCTAGGAGTCTGCTGATAGCAGCTGAAATGTTTAGCTACTCTGTTAAGAGCAGAGCCTGAAATCTCTCAAGAGCTTTCAGTTTCTTCAGCAGCCCTTCACAGACAAGTTCATCAGGTTCTGGCAATTTACTTTCTTCTCCTTATCAAGAACTAAGTTGGCAAGAGAAGGGAATTAATTTATTATATAAATAAAATATTAAATTAAGACTAATATTTTGATTCAGTTTTAATTTTTTTATTAGCAAAAGTATGCAGGTATTTTGATAGTGTTATATGAGGGATTGAGGAGGCTGAATTTTTACTGTATAAACACTTTGTGCCTGCACACCCAAGATAAAACTGTTATTTTGGAAGGTATAAATCTTCCAGAAAGTGTGTTAATGAATGTACAGAAATCTCACATACACTGGTGCTTTTGCAGTACTTTCATATTAAATTAAGAAGCAATTAAATGAGTTTTTGTTTGATCATAGCTGGAACAATAGAGTCCTCTTCCCAAGGTGCAGACTGCTGAGGCAAAGGCTGAATGGAAGCTCAGCCATGAAGACTGAAAGGTTTCCTCTGAGACTTTTTGCAGTTGTGATGGCTTTGGCAATGTTTTGATTGCAGCTGACTATCTGAATATTTGTGGGATGAAGCAGAAAGCAAGCTGACAGGCAGATACACAGTGTGAATTTGGTCTTGAGAGAAATAAGAATTCCTTTCCACAGAAGACTATTTGGAAAGACAGTCAAAATTTCTAAACAAGGGAACTTCTCAGTTTTCTTCTTTCTTCAAAACTATGTGCTATAAACTCCATAAGAGCTTTTCTATTCTTCTATGATAGAAAGATTTTTGTGCTTATACTTGCTAGCAAAAAATCCTCCTCTCTCTCCTCAGCCTCTCTGTCAGTCATTCTCTAAGCACCCTATTTGGTTAGCTGGAAGGGCATTGAGTTTTTGATTGGATACCCTGCAAATAATCCACATGGACCCTAGCCCCAGAAAAAGTGCTTTAAAAGCATCTTCAGCTTGGCTTAATATGGTTCCACATGGTGAAGCTGTGACACAGCCCTAGCCATGGTTTTAAAAAAACAAAACAAAACAAAACAAGTATGTCACAGAGTGAAAGTAGGAGATACTCTTCTGAAATACATAAAATATAAAAGTGGTTCTTTTATTTTGAAAGCATGCACCTAGAACAGATGTCTAACACAGTGTCAAAGGCTGGCAGCCTTTCTACTCTGCCCTTAGATTACAATTTCAGTGCAGTCATGCATATAAAATTCAGACATTAAACTGAATATTAATGAAAGCTGAGAATTTTTTAGGCTTGAAATAGACCACTTCACAAAGCTGAATTTCTAATTTCTTGAATTTTTAAAGGTAAGAGAACTCTTATGAAGGCACAGAGCTTGATTAAAATAAATTTTTCTAAGGCTAAGCTATCCACCTTAAGTTCCCTTCACTGCTAATGAAGAATAACATAGCATGAACCAGTGAATTAATTCACAGATAATATGGAGAAGGAGTCTATGCTATTTTCTGGGAATAGCTGAAAAAAGGACCTTTGAATTTTGAGGAACTGGTAGAATAATCTATCATAGATTAAATGCAAAACAGAGTGAATGGGGAAAACAAAAAGTAAACTTGGTCCACAGAGTGATGGTTCTGCAAACTCAGGAATGAAATCTTGGTATTATGATTGATGATTCCATTGAAATGCTAGTGCAGTCCTCAGTACTGGTCAGAAAAACAGACTAAATGCTAAGGTTTATTGGGGGAGGACTAGTGAAAAATAAAAACCCAAATCAAAAAACAAGCCCAGTATTTTTACTGAATGTACATTGAAATAAAAAAGTATTGAAGTATTTTAGACTGAGTATTGAAATTATTCTTAGTCTAAAAATTGCAGGTATTTTAGATTATAACTGGGGGAATGAACCAACAGAATTAACACCATTCCTCTGTAAAGGAAATGCTTGCTGGCTGGTCCTGCCACTACTTCTGCTGCCCATGTGGACATGCCCAAGAAAGCTGAAAGAGAAGTTCCTCTTGGGTAGATATGACTGCTGTACTTGATGGTGGCATGATTTCACCTCTAAAGCATGTAAAAGAGCGTGGAGAGAGAACGAATGTAAAGTTCCTCATGTGGGATACAAAGTAAGCATATCACAAGAACCAAATTACAATAAACACCAAAACATATATATGTATGTGTACACATAACAGAAAATTAAATCATATTATATATATTGCTGTCATTCAAAGGTGTTATGCATGCATTATCACAATTTTTGCCATATTATCAAAAATACATATTCATTGTCCCTTTCTTGTTCCACAGGATAGAATATGCGTATATTGTTCCATGATGTGATTTGTAGCAACACTGTTTATATGGAATGGTCCTCTCCAGTCTGAATGTTCTGTTTCTTTGTGATGTGAACTGTCTGTGCTGGAATTCTCAATGTTGAGGGTTATCTATGGGCTTAACTGTGATTTGAAAATTTATAATGTAAATAAAATCGCAATGCGTAGGTATAAAACAGGTGCTTGAATTCCAGGTGAAAAACTATTTAACTTGGAAATGTTATGTGACCATATATTGCCTATAAAATAAATTTTTCCACTATTATATTCAATGCTATAATGTCCATTCTCTGACAGTGTTATGCATAAAAATAAACAAGTTTTTATGATGCTAAAGTAACACACCCAGGCTTCAGAACATAAATCAATTGTAGACAAATTCCATCAAAAAATACAGTCACCCAGAAGGATGTAATTCAGATGAAGCTTCTGCATAGAAATAAAAACAACTTTAAATCATGTGATATTATTTTGTATTGCTCCTTTCAGCTTTAATCACCCACAGCAATGATAGGTGGCAGATGAAGATGTAGTGAAGTGGAACTAAGTGGATATAGGTCTCTCATTGATCCTGCTTGATACGGTCTGTCTGTCCAGGATTCCTCAATGCCAAACAGCCCATTTACAGTAGTAATAATTTTGAATGTGCTGCATGGCTCCCAAAAATCCTAGGCTCATTGCAAGTACAAGCTGATCCACAGATCTGCAGTGTGATTAATCTGCTCTTTTTGCATTTAGCATGAGTTGTCTGCAGATGCACAGCTGGCACCCTGTGCACACTGGTGGTTGTGCAGCCCTTGTTAGGCAGCTGGATATATGCCTATGGTTCTGTTCAGATTTACCCAGGCTTAAAATCATCTTAAAGCATGTGCTTCCATGTCATGTGCTGCAATCTCTAGGCAAGAATCAAGGTACTGGTGTTCTGCAGGGCTGGTGAACTTACAAGGTCAGAGAGGAAAGATAATTTGTTTTGTTTATTGCTGTAATCAAACCTCATGGGAGGGCGCAGGAAATAGAGCTGGACTTTTCTCGACAGCACAAAGTAACAGGAGAAAAGGTAAAAACTTCAATTTTGGGCAAGGAAAATTCCTCTTAGATATAAAGAAAGACTTTAGCACGTGAATAGCAAAATACTGGAGCAGCCTGCCCAGAGGCATTGTGGAACTTACATCATTGGTAAATTACTTACTCAAAAGTCAGCTGAGTAATGTCATGAGCAACCTGACCCATTGAGCCTGCTTCAAGCAGGAATATGGATTGGATGACCTCCAGAGGCCCTTCTCATTTTACATAATTCTGTTAGTCTATAAACTGCCTGAAAGAGACTGAAATTGGTTGCTGTTTATAAGTCTGAAAGTCACAAGCTATCACCTTGTCATCTAGAGTCCTTGCTATTACTTATCATAAAACAAATGCAATACAAAGCGAGTTTTTGTTTATCCCTCTGCCTTTCAACAAGACAATTTATTTCAGACACTCGCTTTGTCCTGATAATCATCCCAGTCTTATATTCCTCTTCTTTCCTTTGTTTTTCCCAAGCTCACCAAACCTGTGTCAGATTCCAGGTTGTTTATTCAAATAAAATCTGTTCCACTAGAATGACTGTGAAATGCAGTCCTTAAAACTTTACAGTTGATTTGGATTTAGTTGATTTGGATTTGTATAAATTAGCATTGACAAAATGATTTCAATTAGGAGTTTTAGAAGATCAGTCCTTTTTTATTGATGCAGGTTTTTTAGAAAGGATACAGGCAGGAGAGATGAGGAGACAGTGTATCCCTTTATGTCAATGACTGGCTGGAGTGCATGGAGCTCTGCCTGGGGAGCAAGAGAAGCCAACCAAGAGTTTCTAGATCTGGATTAAAGGGAGTGCATGGACAGAGGACATTATAGTGGGGATCTGCTGGAGGCCACCTGAGCAGGAAGAACAAGTGGATGGGGTCCCCTGCAGACAGGTAGGAGCAGACCTATATGCACAAGCCCTGGTCTTCATGGGGCACTTCAACCACCCCAACATCTGTTGGAGAGAGAGCACAGCAGGGCATAAGCAGTTCTAGAGGTTCCTGGAATGTGTTAAGGGTAACTTCCAACAGTTTGGGGGTGTTGGTGGACGAGAAGCCCAACATGAGCTGGCAAAGTGCACTTGCAGCCAAAAAGCCAATCTTATCCTGTGCTGCAAGAAAAGCAGTGTGGCCATCACATCTGGGGATGATTCTGCACCTCCACTTTGTTCTCATGGGATCCCACCTGGAGCAATGCATCCAGCTCTAGGGTCTCCAACAAAAGAAGGACATGGACCTGCAGGAGTGAGTTCAGAGGAGAGACATGAGGATGATCACAGCAGGGCTGGAGAACCTTTCATGGGAAGACAGGATGGGACAGCTAGGATTATTCAGCCTGGAGAAGAATAGGCTTCAGGGAGATCTTAAAAAACCTTCCAGTACCTAAAGGGGGCTACAGGAGAGCTGGAGAGGTTCCTTTTACATGGTCATGTAGTGATAGGACAAGGTGCAATTACTTTAAACTGAAAGAGGGCTAGTTTAGATAATATATTAGGAAAAAACTCTGCTGTGAGGGTGGTGAGGCACTGTGACAGGTTGCCTACAGAAGCTGTGGATGCTACATCCTTGGAAATGTTCAAGGCCAGGTTGGATGGGAGTTTGAGCAAGCTAGTCTTGATATAAGTGTCTGCCCACTGCAGTGGGGTTGGAGTAGATGATCTTTAATGTGCCTTTCAACCCAAACCATTCTATGCTTCTATGATATGATATGAAATTGCTTGCTGGATGTTTTACCCAATAATTTTATTCATTCTAAGTGATTATTACAAATATATTTATTTGTTTCAAATAGTAAGATTGCAGATATATTGATGGTCCTAATAAATTTACAGTCAAATATTTGAACTTAACTCATTGATTTGCCTTCAATAACACACCTCCTGCACATTCTTTTTGTAGTAGAGAAACAGCTTGCCACCTCAAAGTGTAATTGATTGGTAGGAAATAGATTCTAAGGGTACTTTTAGACACACAGCTCTCGGTGAATTTTAGTAGAAAATTAAAGCTCTGTTTCTGATCAAATGAGCAGCAACATACAGAGTCAGGATTTGGATGAAAATATCAGGGATCAGATAACTTAGAATGTATTCTCTCTGATTATTCTCCTTTTTTGTTTAACACAAATGACAAATTGTTCATTCAGTTAAGTGTGAGTGATTACTAACATAGAAAATATATGTATTTGTACTAATGGTTCTGGTTTTCCATCTCTGACATTTTGTGAGCAACAGTTGTTGATACTAGCTTAGATTCCTTTCCCAGGATAAAGATAATGGATTCAGTGGTTTTGATTCGGCTCATGACATTTGGGAAATTAGTCTTAGGTCAACACTGTTGGTTTGGCAAATATTCATGACAGTAGTACTTTTTAAATTACCTTTCTTCTCAGAAAATACACCACATTAAAGAAGAGAAAAATGCCCAAGGATTCTTCTCTTGCTCACAGGGAACATTCTGCTACTTTCTTTTCAGATACAAACATTTTATCTGCAAAAAAAATCAGTTTATACCAACACAGATACCAGCAGAGAACATTACACAGCTTGTTGTCTGTGGTGCTCTTGGGGAGTTCCTACATAACAATCACATCCCATTTCACAGCATTCTTTTTGCTCCAAAATCTTTGCCACATATTTCTCAGTGATCTCTTTATCCTGAGATGAGCTCATTTGGTTAGAGCATGGTGATAATAATGCCAAAGTTGCAGGTTTGATCCTTGTAGGAGCCATTCATCAAAGAGTTGAAATCAATGATTTCTTCCAATTTAGAATATTCTGTGGTTCTGTGATTATAGCTTTAAAATTGTAAGTGGCCACTGAGGCAGCCACCAGTTGGTCTAATATATTGAATTGTTTCTAAGTTGATCTGTAATAGGATCTGCTTTGGATCCTGATACAGATTCTTTTCAGAAGGCTCTGCTTCCAGACAATTTTTGTTACAATTGAATTACTTGACTTAGGCAGAATATTAAGGTAGAGGGCCAGCATTTTCCAGGGATGTATACAACTTCTGTCAATGTTGTACCACTGTCTCACAGCTACAGTTACAGTCGTAGCCAAAAAGTACATGCAAGCAATATCTTCAAGTGCCACAGGAAATCTAATTGAAAGAACCCAATAGCTATGGTTTTACTTTTGGTTTTCATTCTAGACCTGGTGCTAAAATCTGTTTTTTGAGCTGTATGTATATTTAGCAGCTGCATCCTGTCAGTAAAAAGGGCTCTTTAGAAGTTGTCCAGTCATTTTATAGTTTTGGATCTGAAGTACCAGCAATTGTTCCAGGTGTAAATCATCAGGCTGGAGTTCTGCCTGGCAGATAGGAGTCATAAACTCAGTTTGTCAAATACCTTCGCTGTTGGCTCACACTGGCACTAGAACCTGCTCCCAGCCCTGCATGAAGTTGAACAGCTGCTGGGGCTGTGCTAATATGTGCAGGCATGCTGAGACATTTGGTCACAGGCTGTCACCCTGCCCACATTAGGGAGGAGCTCACTGGTTTTGTGTACTGTCTGTGAAGATGCCTCGAATGGGCAGCTGAGACTTGGCTCTGAAATGCTCAGGCCATCTTGCTCCAACCAAGGTTTGTAATTTAGTGGCACTTCCCTGCAAGGGCTTCATTTCTAGTTGAGGAGACTAAAAACTGACTGAAATCAAAGAAGAAGTGCAAAAGAGCAAATGCTTACTAAAATAACCAGGAAAATGCTGTTTAGATAACAAATCTTTTTAGCTCATTAATAATAGTGTGATGTGTTTAATTCTGAATTTTTATAGCTAGAACTCCAAGGAACCAGAGCAATGGAGGGGACTTCTGTTGCATTAGTGTATAATAAAATTTTAAAAATCAAGAAAAGAAGACTACAAGCAAACTAACAAACAAAACAAAAAAAAACAAAAAAAAACCCCAAAAAAACCAAAAAACCAAAACAACAAAACACCAAAACCCCAAAACCCCAAAACAACCAAGCAAAAAAACTAAACAAAAACCACAAAAAAACCACAAAAAAAAAATCAAAACCAAAACCATGACCTCTGCTCCAGACACTTATAATCCAAGGGCAAAGGCAGTTACAATCTAAGGACAAAAGAGAATGTAGGGAAACTGGAAAAGAAGGTAACAGAGAATAAATGCAGAAGTTTACAGGAGGTGATAAGAAGTGGGTAAAAAACCCTATTCATTTCTTAGATCCCCTCAAGAACATATGCAACCAGCTGCATATCATGGTCTATGTAAGCAACCTGCCCTACTTAGCAAAACCTATTTGGTTAAGGAACAGATTAAGGAATATCCTGTACTCACAGGACAAATATCCCTAAGGATGCCTTATGTACAGTCAGCTTTGCATCAGGACAGAACTTGAACCTATTTGCACTGTGCCTAAACATTATAGATCTAGATAGATATAGATAATAGAAATAGAGATAGAGAGATATAGATATATAGACATATGCATGAGAGGCCATAATCTCAGCAACATAGGTATCAAAAAGCAGATCAGAAGAGTACTTAAAAAAATGAAACACCTTTGCAGATATCTGGAATGATTAACAGAGGTCATAGAGTTTGTGTGAAACTGTAACATGAGCTTGGAGAGACTAGCATCAAATATTGACCAAGAGAATGAAATTATCACTTATGGCAGTGACAGGAAGATCAATTTGTTCCAGTAATAAAGTATGAAGGACCAGGAAAGTAAAGGTAAATAATCTCTGGAAGATGAGAACAGGTGGATGCATATTTTGCCACTTGTAATGTGGGGCAAAAATGCAGAGGACAGGTGAAAAAGTTGTCAGGGTAACTGAGAGGGAGGATCTTTCCTTGCCGACAGAGAGGTGATAAAAGAGACAATAAGAAAAAAACGTATAAAATATGGTCAGAAAAGTTAATGATTTTGAATAAAGTATTTCTTCTTTATGGTCCTCCAATTTGAAGAAGTCTGCAGATATTTACAAACATTTTTCAGAGAATCATTTGGACAATGAGTGTAATTCTCATTCTACATTAGAATTTTCATTCTACAGTGCAAAATCTACACACCATTTAGTTTCTCTACAATTGAAAAAACAGGGCATAAACATGACTTAAGTGATGCATAGCCTTGTGAAAGTCCTCTGCAGAGGGTGAGTTTCATCCTAAGGGAAGGTGAGGTAGTACATTGTGTATTTAAATGAGTGGTTTAGTTCAAAAATTCTCAGAAAAACAAGGCTACCAGCCATTCTCTGCAGAAATGTGAAAGTTTATTCATGAACTGGTTTTCCTACAAGAAATGCCTACAAGATTTGCATGTTCTTATAATCACCAAGTAATTTCTGCACAGTGAATTGACATACAAACTTTCAGACTTCTGTTTCAAGGATGCATTTGATACACCTGTAGGACTTACAGGTACTGAGAGACAGGATTACTTAGGTTTTGCAGTGGGGATCCCCAGTCTGCTGACTTTGATTCCTTCAAGTTGTATGTAGTCTTTTAGACTGATACCTCTGTTTTCTCCATTGGATACACTCCTGTAAGTCCCTGAGCATACCATTATATATGGGTAAATTACAGAAAAATTGAAGTCTTAGCCTTTTTATACTAATCCAGGATCTGTTTGCTCACTTATGCCTCAGTTATTGTTTCAGCTGTTCCATTGTTTCATTGATCACATCAGTCTGGCAACAAAAAAAGAATATAAAATAATTTGGACAGAAAAATGCCTGTAGAAATACTCTGCCTTTTTTTTTCCTCCTGCCTTATTTTCTGTATGATTTTGTTACTATTACAAGAAAATGAGCGTGTATCTGGTTTTGGTTGCTGCCTGTTCTCATCTGCATTTCTTTGTCTTCGTTCTGCGCAAATCCAGGTGAAATAAAGTTTTAGCATGAATATGGAACTCAGATTGTCTCTGAGAAGTAAGTTCAAAATGTAAACTTCATTCCTTCAGTGCCAATATAATTTCTTTTCCTGTAAAATAATAAAAAAAGGCAAAATTAAAGTGTCATATTTTACCCTGTTCCCTTTCTCTTTCTCCAGTCCAGGAAATAAATGAAAATGTAAAAATTTACTTTCCCATTTACTTTCTTCTCACTGGAAAATATGAATGCTGTTTTATGTCAGTCTGACTTCCAGAAGTTAGAATGGTACCAACATACTCATTTTCATGTTGTGCCATCAAATAGGAATCTCTCCCTTCCTAACTAATAATAGATCTCTGGTTAAGAACAGGTCGCTGTGAGTAAAAAACCTTGCAATTATTGACATTTTAGCTCTAAATGGAGCACTGAGAGGGGAGAATTTTGCTCCTTGATACTAGGGGGGCTGAATTCCTTATGACTATTGCCCCCTTAAGAGTATGCCTTGGTTTTTCCTATTACGTCCCCTTAGGGCCATGAAAGACAGCAACCAAACCCCCTTTTACCCCAGTCCCTCAGTCACTTTTCATATGCAAGGTGCTCCAGATTCCTAATCATCTCAGTGGTCTTTTGCTACACTTGATCCACCATGACTGGTGGACTAAAACTGGACATGCAATCGAAAGTGCAGCTCAGTAGGTGTTGACTAGTGGGGAATAGTCCCTGTGCCTCACCCAGCTGATTATTATGTTTATGGCAATGAGTTTGGCCTTCATCACTGCAAGGGCACACTGCTAACCCTCACACTATTCCTTGCCCAGCAGGACCCCCAGGGCCTTTTGCCAGTCCCTTAGGTTCCCAGTCTGCAGTGGTGTGGAGGATTGTCCTGTGTTCCCTCTTGGCACATTCCTCCCTTGTTTGGCCATCTGAGCAGAGGGATGGGCTCCAGGGTACCAAACACTCCCCTAGGCTGGTGCCATCCACAAAGCTGCAACGTCCACATGCCTGGCACTCCCAGGCACCCTGCTTCTGAAATGCTTCTGGACATGCTCAGGTGCAAATGGGTGTTTAGGGGTTTTCAGGAGGAGCAGGCACCTGATGCTGTATGCACATTTCCTTAGGATGAAAGGCAATGCAGGGAGTCTCTGTGGAACAGAATTGGCTTTGCCTGAGAAAGTTTTTATTGTTAGATTACCCTTTTGGTTTGTACAGCAACATAAATGGATAAATGATGGCCCAGTAGAAGAAAAGCACTGACACCTCCTGTTGCTGGAGTCCTATAGATGTTACCTCATACATTATCTCTGCACCATGTTTGTTGTTCCTTCTCCATTTCTTACATAAATTTACACAAAATAATATCCCTCACCACCAACAAAACCCAAAAAAAACCAAGAAATAAAAAAACAACCTATCAACCAACCAACCAAGGTCCCCCAGATTACTGATTTGGCTTCCTCATTCCTCTGTGAAAAGTAATATCCCATGTAAAAATGTAGATTTTGCTGACAAGGTGTGAATATGCAGAAAATACAGACAATATAATATGCTAGTCTGAGCATAGAGGACAGCTGAATGAAAATTCTTCTGATGTCATAATTTCCATTTTCCTGCAAAATTTCACTACAATAAATGTTTCAATAGTTAAAATCAACTTTTCTGAGATAAAGTAACATAGAAACAAATCACCCGTTGATAATGCCACAACCATTATGAATGGTTGTGAATTCATTTATTATACTATATCATCTATAGGGCCAGGTGTGTAATTAATTTTTAGAAATCAATCAACTTCTCCCTTTTTGCTTGTATTGTCTGCCTGTATAGCAAAGCCTATTCAACACCCAACTTATTCAAAATAAGTTTTTAGAATATTCTAAAAATATTCCATGAGAATATTGTTCATTTGTACTTTGAAATGTTTACTAGTTAATTTCCAATAAGATTGTAAACTCTAATAGTAAATTTTATCATCAGTATCTATATACAAATTTTAAAATGCTCTGAGAAAACAAATTTTCTAAAAATTTAACTTAAACTAAAATTTTAAATAAAATTTAATTTAAATTTAAAACAAAATTTAAATAAAAATTCAATCTTCTGATAGTTTATCTCTGTTTTCCTAGCAATATTCAGTACATGTATGTTATTAATTCAGATTTTTTTCCGCCTTGGAAACTGGCTTCACAATAATATTGAATAATTAAAATCACAAATTCTTACACATTTTTATGAAAATACTTCAGTGAAGGAAAAGGAAAAATGTCCAGATATATGTTTGCATTTACAGGCTATGTGCTTTTGCTCTATTACAAAAACAAATTTCAAGGTTTTGTTATTCATAACCAATGCTTCAATATACACTTAAATTAATGAAATAGCAGGGGATGTTAAGAAGGGGGGAATTTATTCTATGTATGTGGTATTCTTATAAAAAAAAAATAATGAGAATGTCACTTTTTTACTTCACGTCAATCAGTCTAATATTTTATCTAGCAAGACGAAATGAACCTGCTGTTTTAAGAAATCTTTTCATATTCCCTCTGCTGGACTTTTGATAGTTGTTAAATTGATGAAGGCCACTCAAGGAGCTTGTAATCAGTCTTGCAAATTTCTAGTAGACTGTAACTCTAATAAGCTCAGATTTGCATCTTAAATCAAATTTTTTTCCATACAGTTGCAAAATCTCCAAGGAAAGTTTCTAGCACAATCCGTTCTACATAAATTATGAGACACCTGGCTGTCTAATGAGGAAATTAAAGTACAAGACAGAAAATCTGTAATTTTGTAATTACTGAAATGGCAACTTCAGCGTCATAGGTGGCGGGAAGTAAAAATATGTGGTAAAGGAAATGAAACTCCACAAAGATTTTCTTTTTCATTTCTTTTAAGCTTATTAAAATAAGATGGCATTAAATAATATACGTAATAGCTAACATGTTTGCAAATACCAGCTGTTGATTAAATGTGTCACTTTGCTTGATTCCTTTGTTGAATTCTAGGAAAATCTTGAAGCATAACTTTTTAAAAATTCTGTTACCTAGTTTACAGGTTCTTGTCCATTTGCAGTTGCCACTAAAGTTTGCATGGCCAAATGCTGGCAGTGGGGTGCTGCAGAGGTGGCCCCTGTGAGAAAAGAATTTGGGCTGCCCCATGCCAGGCACAGTCATTCCCAAGGGCTCCAAAAAGACCCACCACTAAAGAAAGCTGAACCCACCAGCAATTCTGGTATCACCTCTGACAAAAATATTTTCAAAAGTTCACACAGCAGCTTGGAGAATGAAGAGTGAGAAAGGTGAGAGGAGCAGCCCTGCAGACACCAAGCAGGGTCAGTGCAGAGGGAGGGGCAGGAGGTGCTCCAGGCACCAGGGCTGAGATTCCCCTGCAGCCCGTGGGGCAGCCCATGGTGAGGCAGCTGTGCCCCTGCAGCCCATGGGGATCCACAGGGATGCAGAGATCCACCTGCAGCCCGTGGGGATCCACAGGGATGCAGAGATCCACCTGCAGCCCGTGGGGATCCACAGGGATGCAGAGATCCACCTGCAGCCCATGATGGATCACACAAAGGAGCAGGTGAATGTGCCCTGAAGGAAGCTGCAGCTCCTGAGAGCCCATGGAGATGAAGTGTTTTAAACTCATTCTCCATCCCTCTGTGGCAGTAGGAGACATGTAAGAAGTAGGAATATATCCCATAGACAGAAATACACCCTGTAGATAGAAACAAAAAACCTTATGAGGCTTTTTGCTTCCTGTAAACCTAGTTCAGATATGTTAAGGTCTTTGGTTATTTACATAATTAGATAAAAGTTTACATTTTTAGACTATCCAGAATCACCCCAAATTTTCTAGTATAATCATCCAAGTACTAGAATCAGTCTCACACCATGTAATATGCGTATCGGGGTAGAATTTTCTTTAATATCTTTATATATACCAACAGTGGTGCTCAGGGAATTTGACTTATCTGAACATTGGCTATTTTTAGGTGACTTTCACAGTATCCTTAAATGGTAGCCTATATTTAAATATAACAAATTGAAGAGCAGGTTGAATTTAATGATTTCGTGGGACCCCATCCAGTCTGAATTATTCTATGATTCTGAGATTTTGAAAAAGTGATGGATGGAAGGAAATGAACTGATGGATCATATGTCTGCACAATGTGTAAGGGATGCAGGCTGTCAAAAGCATAAATTCTGAATGTGAAAGCCATCTGCAGAGGTTTGCAATAACTCCAATTCTTCATGGTTGAGGGTGAAGGGATTCTGCCACTCACCATCGAAAAAGGTTGAGACAGATCTAAAGTAACCTCCTGAGTGATGACCTAATCTCTTTTTGTTCTTTGCTATTGATGGTTCCTTAACAATTCTTACTGTGGGCAAGAAAATGCCATCAATTTTTAAGCAGAAGTTCTCATTAATATAAATGGTTTTTTCTACTTAGCAGGAGATAAGACCCTGAGTTTTTACTCTACCTTCACGATCTTTTTTCCTTCCTTTTTTTTCTACTTTAAACATAAGGATTTTTTTAAACTTTATATTCTACTTCCATTTACTTTTTTAATCCAATTACTTGATTAATGTCAAATCCTTCACCTTGCTTGTTTAATCAGCCTTCCTGAAGCAGCAGTGCACTGAAATCTATACTTCTCATGGACTCCCTCCTACTTCTCCTTCTCTTCCAAGATGCATTTTCTGTTGTATTCTCTTCTAATTTCTTCAAAGGAATATGTAGCAGAAATACTTGATTTCCACTAATCATGGAATCGAATTCTTGTCCAAGTTACCAGAATATACTTCACCACAGACAAAAAAAAGCCTTCTATATTAGTAAACCTCAATATATTTACTTGCATTATTATTTGCATCTTTTGATTGTATTTATTCTCTGTATTTAGCAGAATGGACAAATTAGATGGAAAAGATCTAATCAATATAATGGAAAATAATTTTGAGATACTAGTCATAACTGCTGCAGAAGTTGTTTACCACTACCACAGCAGTAGAACACAAAAATAAATGATCTAGCAAAAAATGAGAAAGTATGTCACATTATGGAATCTCTTCATACACACTGTAAGGGAAAAAGATTATACTACAAACATGTTTTGACTTCTTAATGAAGCTTTACAAGAATATGAAAAACATTTGAATAAATGCTTAAGATAAGTACTTATTAGAACATTCAAAAATCTAGTCATTGTCACACCAGCCTGTTCTGTGATTCTGCTGTCACAAGCTCACCTTATGCATTCTCTGTCTCCTGATAATCATCTATTTTTTACCACATAATGTTATTCCTTGTTCAAGGATTTTCTTTTAATTGTGCACACATTTGTGGAAAAATTATTAGAGATTTTGACTTTCAGCTGACATTAGACCTATAACTACTATGCTTATATAAACAGAAGCTGTTCAGAAGGAGAAATTAATAATTATATTTACATTAGGGCAGATATCTCCTGCAACCTTGCAAAGAGCTGTCAAAATATCAGGTTCCATTTCCAAAACAAGGGAGATGCTAAATCTTCTCTTTTAAAAAACAGCAAGAAGGATTTTGTATTCCACTTTAAAAACTTGCAGGACCTTGCTGCACATTTGGAGGTTGGAGAGCTGGAAAATACCGTCCTCGGAGTTGTAAGGATGACCTTGGTTGTATCTTTCATCAGCTCTCTGTGCCAGAGTAGAGTGATTGGTGATCTCATAGGTCACCAATCTGTACCTTCATGGAGCCAGTCCCTCAGTGGAGCAGCATCCCAGGGAGAGCTGTGCTTGAGCTATTCAGGGCCCGTCCTGTTCCAAGCAGAAATCTGCATTGACGTAAATGGGTATTTCTGACCACTAATCAATAAAAATATCTGACCTTCAATCTTCTCTCTGTTTTCATAGTGTTTATTTTTTACTTTCTCCTGGCAGATATACATTGGTTTTTTCTGCTGCCACTGGCCTCCTATTTTGAGGTTACATCACCAGTTTCCCTCTATGTCTAATATTCCCTTAATTTATTTTTTATCCTATATTAATCCTCTGCAAATTGGTGTTAGTTTTTCCAGAACTGATTAAAATTTTATTTAAATAGATTGCAATTAAGAAATTCAGCTTAACTAGTTAAACTCTCACACATTCCAGATTATTTCTCTTCATTGTAAAATATTATTCCCTATTTTCACAGTTGCAATATTGGTTTTCCAGTTTATTTGTTTCATTTATTATAACAAATTTATATACAAGATGAACACAAGTTTTCTGAACAATAAGGAAGGATTCTTCATCTTAGTAGAAAATACCAACAAAGGGATCAAAAATTAAATAAAAAATCACTAATCTGATACAATTTTCTAATGGTGATACAAAAAAAAATAGACTTAGTTCTCAGTCTTTTCATTAATATAATATGGTTTTCTTGAAAAGAGGATACAACATTAGGATTTTACTCAGCGCCTGGTTCTCAAATCTGATCTGAAAATTGATTTTTTACTTTGGGCAGTAGCATGTCTGGACTTTCCAGGGAACAAGTGGAGTCATTGCTTTTGGCAGAGGATAGAGACATAAGCTTCTATCCTGTCCTTGAGCAATAAATGTTAAAGAATGGGAAGAAGCCCAACAAACAACTCCCAAGTTTGTAACTCCAGCTTGTTCAGGTCTTCCAGCATGGCTGAAATTTGAGACTTGATCCTGGGGGCTGTCGAAGAACTTCACTAGGCACCAACTCAGCTTCTAAGATTTTCTTTCTTCACTAGTACAAAGCAGCTCACATTATCCACACTTGGAGATGGAGGTTTCACAGCAATAAAATCGGTAAATACTACTCACAGATTACATGGAGAGAGCTTATCTAAAATACTGTCAATAGATAACACAGAATTAATACATATATATATATTGTTCTCACATTATTAAAAAGATGTCATATGCTATTTCAAAAAAATTTAGAATTTTAAAACTGCTGATCAAAGTCTACAGTTGAAGCGGGTGATAAATAAAAAAATTACAACAAATAGAAGATGCTCTTGTAAATAGTTGTGTTTCCTTTAGTTACCAGGTCATAGAAGACTATTTTCAGAGCACATTCAAAAAGCCTACAGGGTGCTCACAAAAACTGAAATTTAATTAAAATATTATTTTTCAAACAATGAATTTAATTAAGATCCATTGACTTTATCTAAAATGCATATAATATTTGGAACTGCATAAGATAGCTATCCCAGTCAGAGTCAAAACTACTTCTGAGTGCCTATTTCTTTATACTGACTGCAAACAAAGACCAGAGTGATTTCCTTAAATACTTACATTTACTGTAGCAGTTCCCTTTCTTTTTGTAATAAATTGGTATTATGAAGAATAATATATTTCTCACATTTCTTACTTTTCATTCTTTACTTTTATTAACATCAACCCATAAAAACCTTTTGGAAACAGTGACAAGATTTACATAGTTTTAGAAACACCAATATGGATGGTCTGGAATGACAGTTGAATTAAAGCTGAAGTGACTATTTCAATTTCTGTTTTCTTCATGATACACTGGCCAACCTGTCCTCCATAGTGCACATCAATTAGAAACCAAGGGTTAGCAAGATACTTTCTTTCATTACACTATATTGAAAATAAAAGCCAGATTCAAAATAAAACAATCTTCCGAAATATATTTGTCTTCATGTTGATTTCTATTTTACAGAGCTTCAAGAAAATCCTTTAATTGTCAACAAGGAAGAATGCATGCCCTTATAAAACTTACATTAAAAAAATTTTTAATTTCTCCTCATTATTTCATCGTATTACATGGCTGTTCCAAATAAAACACTTCTGCTGAAGAAAAAAAGAGCATATTTACAGAATAGCAACACAGACTGACTCTATTTGCATCTGTAGATTTCTTGCAATGAATGCCACTCTTCATTTACAAATCCTTCTCTGTGGGAGATTTCTCATTACATGAAACAAAGTAACATTTCTATGATGGAAGTTAAACATTAATTTGATAAGATGCCATGATCAAAATAATTTTTACATAAAAGCTAAAAATAACCCCAAATCTCTACAGACAAGGGAGGTTTTTTGAGTGTTCCTAAAAACAAAGTAAAAAATATTATTTCTCAGGTAGTTTCATCCTAGTGTGCTTTCACACTAAAGAAATTATTTAAAATAGAAGCTAAGACAAGATTTTTACTTGTTGCTGATCATTATGTGTAATTTATTTTTATTATTTTAAAGAGGAAACTCATTATAGAATTGGAAAACATAAGAAAAAGACTCAGTATGCAGCATGGCTCAGCTAAACTAATAATGAAATCCAAAGGTGGTATCATGCTTGGACTCTCATGCAGTTAATGAAAAGATTATTAGTCTAAAAGCCAGAGCGGAATCTACTGTTGGACATACATTCAAAGGAACAAAAAATGAGTTATCTTGAAATAATGTTTCAGGTCAAGAGATCTTGTCAAACTGTACTATGTTAGTGCTGACAGAAGCAGATTACTCATGTGACGTGTCTGGTATCCAAACTGCTCTGTAAAGCATTGATTAATGTAAGGTGGCTAAGTTACACTAGATGTGGAAGAAAACTTCAGAAGGTGCCTATGTGTAAAACCAACGTATTTCTAGCTTTGTCTCCTAATTCAGCCCATCCGAATTGGGAATGTAATTGTCTAATATTCCCAGTTCTGATAGAGGGAACTCACCTCTTCCCCTTCCTTGAACCTGTGTAGAACTGAGGCAAGTAACTTATCTCCTAACTTAGATGCTTCACTACCCTTAAAGAAACCTGCCAGACAGAATTATCTTCTATTTCTATTCTCTGTCTGCTGAGATACCACAAAATTACTCTAACTCTGATGAAAACTGAACAGACAGTTTCCACCAGTCTTTGAACGGTCACAAGAGCTGGGTAACACATGATTTGCATACTGATAAATAATAAAAAGAAAAATTATGGATGTGTATTTTTCCTTTGTCCAGATGTGAGTGGAACTAATGCAAACTGCAAAAGAGCATGTACAAATACAGCGCAGTCAGTGTCAAAATTGTACAAGTTTTTCAACTGGTATTGGGTAGTCTGGCTTCCAAAATCAGTTTTCAACAAATAGATTACTATTTCTAGTATTATATTTCAGCTTTTAGCCAAAAATACTCTATATTTTTATGTTAAATAAAACCCCCAAAACATCCATTTGCAGCTATGAAGTTCTTTTCCAGTGACTATCAGAGCTCACCACAGTCTGTGATATAGTCTCTGGTCTGTCAACAGTGAGGGGTTTTCAGAGAAATTATATTAAAACAGCATCATAAAATGGTTTGGCTTGAAAGGGAAATTTAAAAATCATCCAGCTCAACCCCACAGCATCTTTATCTAGACCAGCTTTCTTAAAAGCCCTATCCAATCTGACCTTGAATGTTTCCAGGACAGGGCAATCTGCAATGTCCCTGGACATGCTATTCCAGGGTTTCACCACCCTCATTATAAAAAACTTCTTCCTTATATTTAGGTTGAATCCATGCTCTTCTAGTTTAAAGCCATCCCCCCTTGTCCTGTCACTACATGCACTTGTACAAATTTGCTGTTCAGCTTTCTCGTAGGCCCCTTTAAGTACTGAAGGGCACAAAAGGTGTCTCCCTGGAGCCAGCCCTTCCTAGGCTGAACAATCCCAAATTCTCCCAACCTGTTCTCACAGGAGAGGTGTTCCAAACCTCTGATCATGTTGATGACCCCCCTCTGGACCCAATCCAACAGGTTTATGTCCTTCATGATCTGGGGTGGTGACCTAACTGACCTAATTTCAGTAACTGAAGGGATCCTACAACAAAGATAGAAAAATATTTTTACCAGAGCACATAGTGACAGGACAGTGGGGAATGGCTTCAAAATGAGAGTCGTTTTAAGTTAGATATTAGCAAGAAATTCTTTGCTGTGAGAGTGGTGAGGCACTGGAACAGGTTACCCAGAGAAGCTGAGGATGCCCCATCCCTGTGTTGGTGTTCAATGGGGACTTGAGCAACCTGGTCTGGTGAAAGATGTCTCTGTCCACAACAGGGGGCTCAGAACTAGTTGATCTTTTTCTCTTCTAATCCAGGTCATTCTATGATCATATGGTTATATATAACTTTCTATAGCTTTACAATTCAATATGTGTATCAGTTTATAAAGAGTGGAGAGTAGATCTGTCAAAAAGTAACATTAAGTGCATGATAATAGCTGAGAAAAATAAGGAGGAATCTAAAAACTATTGTGGCCTCAATATTTTATTTAATAATTCTATCCAAAGAAACAAATATTCCAAATATGCATAGAGACTGGAGGACTGGATCACACGAAATCTACACAGATTCTGTTTAAATGTATAATATTTTTTGTCTTTTTTTTTTTAAGATTACTGTATCTTTTCTTCCCACAAGACTGTATAACTGAGCAACAGAGGTAAAACTGTTGATTTACAGGTCTAGGCAGGGACACCCTGGGTAGGTGAAACTCATACAAGGAGATTGACTATTCCTTGAGATGCAATGTGAGGAATGCTTGGAGGACTATTCCTTGTTGAGTAAGTGCTAGATGACTGTGAAGCACTGCACCTTGACCTGAAGTCAGTCCTTACTATGAAGAGTACTGTTCTTAGAGACTTAGAATATATTACAGAATATAGAGTATTCTGTAGAATATATTACAGAAATATTCTGTAGAATATATTACAGAAAACCAAATAAAAAAACCCTGCTGAAAGTTTCTGAACTGAAATCAAGCTCAGAAGAAGGGATTTTGCAAGATATTGTGAAATCTGTGAAAATGTCTCCGTTAATCAAAAATAGGCTGAAATATATGAGGGTTTGAGATGACTTCATCTGAAATGGTTCTCCATTCATTACTGTCAACATGAAATGCTTAAGGACCTGAATAAAAAAACCCAGTGATTCTGATCACCCTGATTGCTTACTTCACTACACTTGCCCTCTTTTTCTTCCCCCTCTCCCCCCGCCTTTTTTAAGGTTTTACATCTCTAAGTGCTATGTCCATGATTCTTTCTTTGTAGTCAGACCTGCAAGAGAAATGCAGAATGACAAAATTGGGAATTAAAAGAATAAACAGTGTTGCAAGGGAATTAAATATAAATCATGACAGGCTACTTAAATGTATAAAAATCCAAGAACTCTGTCAGGAATTACTTGAGCCATTAAGAGATGAGTGGGAAGCTAGTGACAGATACTGTAGCTGACAGCCTGAAATAATTCTGTGCTTCATTTTTCACTCAAATAAATGAAGGGTCAAACCCCAGAGAGTAAGGAATGGTAAATTTTCCTGTGGAGTGAATTAAAAAGTGGGAAACAGAGAAAGATTAGAGGCTTCATGTCTGATAGTTCAAAGTGGAGTATTAAAAATCTTTGAGGTATTGAGCCTATGTACCTTGTAGCTGGGAATGATGATGTAAGTAGCAGGGGATCTAGGAAAGGTACCAAACAGAATTTTGAAAGTGTATAAACAGATATGGAATGTAGCAAGCAGAATTTCTCTTTCTCTTGGTCATTCTGAGCAGAGCTTGTAATGGACACGATCATTTGCACTTACTAGAGGACAGAAACTGGCTTGCTGAGGAACAAAAAGGTTTGAAGATATTAAAGCCAAAAGTCTGAATAGGGATAGAGCAGGTCTTTCTGCCATCCAGAGCATCCCTCCAGCTGTGGTTCCAAAAGACCTGCCTGTAGATGTCCTCTCTCCCTCTTCACTATGCTCAGTCACTACTGAGCTCCTCCTGCTGCTGTGAAATTCTGTGCTGACAGTTAGGAAACTCCCTGGAGTTATTTGTGTCTGGAATCTTTTCTCTTCCAGCCTAATGGAATAACACAGAACTACGTGAAATGAAACAAAAAATGCTTAAGAGCAACAAATCCCCTGATGCAGACTAGGGAAGCCTTGGGGGGTTTGTGGGAGTGTCCCTGACATGCACTCTATAGTCCCACAGCAGGCTACATTTGGAGTTTGCGTTGTGGACTGGAAAACTGAGAGCCATGGCACCTTCACCACCACTCTGCTGCTTCTCATGACAGACTTTACTGGTCCCTGCATACCTCATAATTCTACTTTTGCCCACCTGTTTGTCCCAGCTATACAGCTCAAAGGGGCGTCTTAAAAAGACACTGTAGCATTCAGCTCTGTGACTCATTTCAGATGGGACATGAGCAATGGTTAGGAAATATGTAGAAAGGACTTTGTTTTATCCTGTTTACTTTTTCCTACTTCATACTGTTTTCCTAGGCAAACTCTTATCAAAATCCCAGGGAATTGTTGTTTGAATACAGCTTTCTAAACTGAGCTATTTTCAATCTAAAACAAAGCTCTCTTACATATTGTAGTCTTAGTGCAAGCTTGGAATGCTCCTGGGATGACATGTAATGCTATTGCCTAAAGGTCTCTCAGACAATATGCATTTTTTACCTATTTCCTACTAAGAAAGTATTTATATTGCTTCTTTAAGGTTTGCCACAACATTTCTCTCTTTTATTTTTCTTTTACATATATTGTTCCATATTTAACTATGTCAGCCATCGTGGCATGTGTCCTTAAATACCACAAACATTTATCTGAATGTGCCACAGCCTAGACTTAACATGGCTAGATTTATGCTGGACAATATCTATTTCAGCATTATTCAAGTATGGTGATAAAACTGAGAAGAAAAAAAATGCAGGCCTTAGCATTGGAAACTACCATATCTGAGCTCTATTTTCAGCATGTGAGTTGTCCCAATTCCTTCATAGCATCACATATCTGCTCAAACAACTGTGCAACTCACAGCAGAAGTCCTGCTTTACTCTCTAATAATGTTGGTATTTATTTTAATTTTTGTTTGTTTCTTACAGCTTTTGATAATATACTTCCAGTTTTCTATAAAACTGTCTTCTAACTCCACCTCATTGTAAAAAAATGGTGATTTGCCCAACCCTATGCAACAATTCCTACAGCTTTTTAAATATTTTAATGTTATTACTATAATTCATAATGTGTTTAATAATGCAATTCTGAAAAAAAACCCCACCTCTCATTAAAAATAATTGAAAACACAGTGGGGACCTTTTAAAGGAATTGTCTTAATTAAAAAGTCAGACATGATAGTGCATTTCTGCTCATTTATTTTACACTCCCTGGATTATAAAACTCTTTTGGTTTTCCATCTGGTGATATTAAATTCAACTCAAAACAAATGGACAAAATGGATGTTTTGTATTGATTGACTTACTGAAGAAAATAGTCTCATAAATAGAGAATCTTTGCTGCCTCATCCTTATTCCCACACTTTTCAGCTTCCTATTCCTATTCCTGTTCCTGCTCCTGTTCCCATTCTTTCACAATTTTAGAACAGTGCACTGCCTTCTAGTAACTTAAATTTTATACATTTTGCCTTTTTCCCTGCATTAATTAAATTAATTTGGGAAAAATATTTTAACAAAACCTTTATCTAGCACAAATAACTGATACCCTAAGCAAGTATGCTTATTTCATGCATCAATGATTTCATTATTCTAGTTACTTCTACTGGACAGTCTGGGAGGGACAAGTAAATGCAAAGTTCTCTCTCAGAAAAAACTGCACACCAAATTGACTTTCCATTAACACAACATCTCTCAGGTCAGGTCCATCCATGTCTAAAAAGTAAACCAAAACAATTCTATATGCATAAGTTACAAAGGATGTTTGTCAGGACACATCCAGGAAAAAACTGGCTGTCAGTAATATGTTTTTCCAGGCGGAGCTATTTATTTTTCCTTCAGGGGAAATCAGTGTTTTGGAGGACAAAATTATGCATTCCTCTTAAATAGGAACAATGTTCAGTCTACATGAAAGGAAAAGCTTCTTCTTGCCCAAAGAGATTTTACAGTCTCCACCATTGGAGATACTAAAAAAGTGACTGAACATGGTCCTGGACAACTGCCTGGAGCAGGAGGTTGGACATGATGACCATCTGAGGTACCTTCCAGCCTTGCCTCTATGTTCCCATGAAATGTTTATAGTCTGAAACTCCAATGGACTTTGATGTCTTCATTTGTCATGGGTAATTCTTTAAATTAATTTTTTTCAGTCCTACATGGGAAAAAGATTTTTTCTATCCAAAGTATTTGTATGTGAGAAACTCTTATTAAAAACAAAATTAATTTAACTATATTTCATACCAACTTCATTAGAAGGGAAGGAGAAGAAGAAATAAGTCCCCCTGTCTGCTTTAAACAAATTTTTTCCCCTAGATTTTTTTTCTCTTCTACTACAGTCTGAGTAAGATCACAGAGTCGTAGGATGGCCTGGGTTGGAAAGTACCATAAAGAAATCTAGTTCCAAGCCCCTCAATGTGGACAGGGACAGGTTTCATCAGAGAAGGTTGCTCAGAGTCCCATCCAACCAGGAATTGAACACTTTTCAGGGATTGGGCATCCACAGATTCTCTGGACAACCTGTTTCAGTGCCTCACCACCCCTACAATAAAGAATTTTTTTCCTAATATCTAGTCTAAACCTCCTCTCATTCAGTTTGAATGTATTTACCCTTGTTCTGTCACCATGTGCTATTGTAAAAAGTCCCTCTGACAAGCACCACATCACTTTTTGTTCAGTGTAGCATGAATTATCAAACATGCTATTCAAAACCAATACCCAGTAGATGGGAAATTATCAAAAAATGAAGTGAAATATAAGCAAAGTGCAAACTCTGAAATACATTGGGATGAAACTGAGAGATTGATCTATAGCAGTTCTAATTTCTTTATTTGAGAGAACTGGAAATATTTCTTATATATCTGGATTATAGTAAAGGGAATCTTTGAGCTATGTAACCTGTAGTGAAGCTTTCTGTAAATAGTGGACTGAGAATGCCAGCTCCTTCAACTTTGGCTATGTGGTGAAAATGAGGTAAGGGCCATCTTGGTCATTATCAGATCAATAGGTCTTATGAATTCATCTACACTGAAAAGATATTAAATGTGCCCCTGCATCACCTGAGAAGAACACCCCTCTGCACTCTCAAATGTTGCTCTTAGTGCTGATGTCATTAAGAAAAATGCATTTAAGTAAAAAGTCCTTTTCTTATGGAGGTTCCCCAAGACAACTTTTCAAGTCAGTAGGAACAGCTGATACTGAATGTCATGTTTCATTTTGACACAAATATTCAAGATAAAGAAAGACTGGGGTGGGGAGGAATAAACGAAAATGAAATTATGAAAATAGGGAGAAACTGTCACGCCGATTACTTCGATTCATTCCACCACAAGACCAGCAGAGATTATTCATAGATGCCTGTTGGAATCCATTTAGGAATGCTTCTGAATACTCATCTAAATCATAAATAAAATGCTTCATATGGTTCATTGCTTAAAATCTGAATACACTAACAAATTTTCAGTTCCTTTTTGAAAACAGTCTTATTATTGTGATGCACACATACTGAATGTCATTCTGAAGTTTTATATCAAACTTCTTTTTGTGGCATTTTAAGGCTTCCCAGTAATGATTGCCAATCATATTGCCACAATACCAATCTTTTCTGCCATTCTCAGTAACGTGTATGAACAATATGGAATGCCTAGGAGTAACTGCTAATGTTAGTCAAAAACACAGTAAAGGCTTTGAAAGGATAACATTTTCCAGAAGTGTCAGAAACAATACATGCATATTGAGCTCTTTTAACAAGCTAATTAAAAAAGAGCTGTCATGCATCTCACCTTAAGAAAGATGTTGCTTTATTCCAGAAATGGTCCTGCCATGCCAGTATAAAGAAGGTGACAAGTCAGAAAAGTTGATCTGATGAAATACCAAGTTATCCTTTTCTCTCTGATATTGTATTTTATGTCATACAGTTTTCTATATCTTTTGACTTACAGTTATCTATATCTTTTGACCTCAGCAGTCATACGACACTCAGAATTACACATCAAACAAGGCTGTGCTCTGCCTCAATGCATAGTTGCAAACCATGATGAGATTCAGTATTATATTTTGATGTTTATAAATCAGATTCTCCTCAGAGATATCACACAAATAAATCAGAGATAGTTTTCTAGAAAACAAATTAAGAAAACCAACCTGACTGGAAGTGGTCTTCATCACAGTCATACAGGCACAACTGTTCAGTTGAAATTTGAGAGATTTAAAACAGTAGTTAAACTGCATCCCAACTAGATAAAACATATTGTGTTCATGTGCACAAAGCATATAAAATGTCTAAAATGCAAGGAAATGTTGATATGCTTTGGTATAGGCAGAATAATGACCAAAGTAAAGACTGAACCACGCTCTTACATGGTTGGTTTAAATTTAGTAAGCTTTAATATTGAAGTGGACATCTCTTAAAAAACTATCTATTGTGTTTGACATGGAAAAAACCTTCTAAATTATTAACATAAATTAAATACTGAGATTAATTTTACAGTATTTGATATGCCATGTATTTATAGGTTAGGAAACAGCTTCACCCTTAACAGAAGGCACAAGGAAAAAATTTCATAGACACATGAAAAATACCACAAGTGCACAAAGATTCCATCTGTCATCAGTAATGTGAGCTTTTAGAGCCTGAACATTTTACTGTCTCTGTAGATGTGTTTGTTAAGTCACAGTTGTTAGAGATACTAGTTAGGAAGAGCAGAACACTTAGAAGTGCTGCATGTTTTACTAGTACAGCATAAACACTGACATGAAGTGCAGTGAAGTGCAGTAAAACAGTCTGAAAAATACATCAGCAAACCCAAAAAGTTTAGGCAAATGAAAGTGGACCAAAATTGACAGATAAAACAGGCAGGGTTATCCAATGCAATCAACACCTTTTAAATGGCATATAAATGGATTTCAGTCCTTTGCAACATTTTCAAGACTTAATCAGGTAACAAAATGCCTGTTTACAATTTACTTATTTATGAGTCTGTGGAGTTAATGTAATTATGCCTTATCAACCAGTATACAATCTAATTTCATTTTACCACATCCACAATACTGTGGTATGCTAAAAAAAATCACCATGGACTTCATTTGTGTCTTATAAAGACTTCTGTATCTGTATTTACATGTACATTTTATATTAAAACATGTAGATAATCTTTCATGGTAGCAAATTAAAATATATATGGAAGCAACTGCATATGAAAATATGCAATGGTTTGTAAATATGTCAAAATTTACAATAGTTAGAAATATATTAGTTGTTTTATGAGTCACAAATCCAGTTAATACGGAAATTATTTGAATAAAATTTTAAAAATTATAGATCCTACCTCAGAGGGTTGTTTTTTAAGGAAGGAATCCTCAGACTTTGAAGCTGTAATTGTATAATCATGATGCCATTTTGTGACATTCTAAAAGGTTTATAAGTGTTAAATCTATTAAGGCATGTGTATCTGAGATTTAAAGTTCATAATTTTAGCATCAAACCTATATAATGCTGACATAAATCTTCATTGCTTTGTCGAGGTGGATGGCTTTTGTTGAAATTTATTCAGAAGACAACACTGAAATTTAAACTGTGATTTCATCCCAGTCCTACTGAGTAGGAAGAAGTCTCCAAAGGGAATATTCAGAATTGTTCCCTGTGTTTTAGTTGAATGTTTCAAGCAGCTTCTGTACAAAAATTTCTGCTTTTGACTCTTGGTTTTGGTTTTTGTTTGGCTTTGAAGTGGTTTTGGGAATTTTAGTGAGGGAATTCAGTATTTCCAACATTCAGGCTTCAAAAATGAATACAAAGCATTTAAAAGACCAGTCATGCCTGAGAAAATCACAAACTTTGCCACTGAGAAAAACTGGGAAGTTATATTTTGAAGTCTGCCTCACTAGCATCACCAGCAGCATTCTATTCTTAACTAATATTTCATCTAATAGTTTGATCCCAGTACCTGGAAGTTTTGAAACAATGCAATAGGCTGCATTCACAGGGAAAAGCAGTACTGGTTTTTGTTTGCTTTTTTCTTTTCAAAAATAGCATAAATATTTTGGAAATATTGAAACTTCTGTTATAAGTCATCACGTTGTAAAACCATAAGTATCATTGTACAATATAAACTTTAAATTCACCAAAAGTCTATAAAGCCTGCATGCATATAGGCTTATTGAAATTTTTACCATTATGCAAATAAACAGACCTTGAAATTATGACATCCCTCTCTGTTGCTGCCACTATTCATCTCTGTTTCTCTGCACCCTTTGTTGAAGAACTGTGAAAAATCAACGCTGTTAAGAATGGCTATTTAACAAAGTTGTGGTGTATTTTTATTTTTTTATCAGGCCTCAGAATGAGGCCTGATTTCATCTGTGAAATAAATTATATCAGAATTTTTCCCCCACATTTTGTTCCTAGGGGACTAATAAATATCTAAGCCATGCACATAAGAATGCCTATATAGGTGGAACACTGTGTAGTAAGTAAAGATTGTGCCCACTATGGATGTCCTAGGAGTGAAGAATAGCTACAATTCCTTAATTTAGAATTGAAAATGACCAATAAAATTGTATCTTTGTTGAAGAAATGTCACAGTCTATTTGGATCTAAACAGGAGGAGTAGGTGAATATGAATAAGCTAAGAAAAACAGAGAAATAGAAAATATGCACTACAACAAATTAGGAAGGATGGAACTTAGGAACTGAGAAAGTGCAGTTAGTCTGCTGTTCACAGAAAGTGTAAACAAGCATGTCCAGCCACTGCCTTCTCAATATGGAAGAAAAGAAATTATTGCATGGGGCACTGCAGGTTATGTTTCACAAGGAAATAGGAAGATACTATCAAGTCTTTGCTTGGAAGCAAAGTCACAGTGCTAGAGCCAGGATGCAAAAATATTTTCAGGAGGAGCTGGCAAAAAAATAGCAACCAGACTTGTAGGAAGCCTGAATCAAAATGTGACTCCCCCTCCTAAAGCATTGCCATGCATTATACACAATTAGGACTAGAATAACCCCATGAGGAGCAGCACCTTGGAGAAAGAAATATGACTGGATCACAGTCGCATCTCGGTACAGCAATGAAGGGTCACTTGTAGAGATAAATAAATTTGAATCAGATTTGGGGCCACAAGTGGTACAATAAGAATTAATCAGCTTCATATGAAGCTCCCTGTTGAACTCCCTGTTGGGGAGTTCAAAAGAAAATAGGTGGAACATACAGCCAGTTTGACTTCTGAAGAGACAAATTCACTTTGGGAATCAAAGCCTTGCTCATAACAACTTTTTTTTTTTTTTCTGATTAAGAGGCAAACTTTATTGTGAATATAGAAAAACTTCAAAGTTTTTTACCCATCCCTATTGTGCCCTATACAAAGCTAAATGAACAAACAGTGTTTAATCAAACTATTTGTGCTATCTCGAGATTTAGACAGAAATTTCTCCCTTTTCTGAGATTTATTATGCTCATTTTCAAGCGCAGAAATTTTTAAAGGTATTTAGAACTGGCTTGTGAGGCATGTTCTAAAATAATACCTAAAAAAATGTTTTTCAGTGCTGAATATTATTTTATTAAAGTATCTTTCTTTTTTGATCACCCTGAAATGCAAAACACTTGAGAATTTTGCAATTCACAACTTGACTAAATAAAAAATTAGGTAGGACAGAAACTTTTCCAGACTGGACTTTAGCAGCTGGTTTTGGGGTTTTTTTTAACTTACAACTGCAAGAGAACAGTGTGCCTACAATAACCAAAAAAGACCAAAGTATTGACTTTGGGTAATCAGCCCTCGAAAAATATTTCTAATATTATCTAGATCTGAATGCAAAAATATGATATTAATGTTAATAAAATGAGGAGGGGCAGATGTGGCTTCTTAAGCATTGCTATGCACCTGTAAAATCAATGTGATTTGTTTTTCTAAAACTCAATTTAATTTTCCACTTCTTTCTCTCCTTCTTTCTTCCTTTCATTCTTGTTAACATTTTCAAAGTTGCTATACAACATTTTTTTCTCATGTTACCATCTCCAAGCCTCTTCAGTGTTATCTTCTCTAGGAGACGATATATTTATGGAAGTAATACTGAAGTACTGCATCGCTCACACGGACACTCCTGCAAACTCCATGTGGGTGGAAATCTCCTTCTGCCTAAAGCATCACTGACTTCATGGGACAACAAAGCTGTAATATGCTAAGCAAAACAGAAGCATTGCCAATGTGCAACATTTCCTTAGGCTTTCTGAAAAATTAGGACAAGACCTGGTGCATGAGCTTCGTTTGTAACAAAAGAGGCTCAGAAGCTTTCTTCTCTAGATCTGTGTTAATGGAGGATAAGATGCATGCCATCACCCCTGCTTTTTTTTTAGTGCATGGCACTTTTAGCTCTGGGCTTGAATAAAATGTTATTGCTTTCAGTACTTTGAAGTTCTGAGAACTAAATAAAAAGCATACTGTATGATGGCTTAGTAACACACAGATTCTTAAAAAGATGTCATGTCATGGCAAAGAGCAACATATTTCTACTGTACTAATTTTTAATCAAATATGACAGGCTCTCTTACAGCATTTGAAGATTTGAAGACAAAATAGACTGGACCCTTGCAAAAATGTACTGTTGTTGTAACAGTAGATTTGAAAAGCACCTGCTGGTGCATATAGCTTTTTCTAGATGTTATTATAGTGCTGTAATTATCTATTGTCTTTAAAGGGGAATAAAACATGACTCCCCCACATTTCTTTCTAGAATTGAATTTGGTATTAAATCTCATCTAATGAGAAACTAGAATTTCAGTCATTTTCTTAAGACCTTGAAAGGGGCAACATTCTTTTAAAATGAGTACACAAAATAGAAAAAACCCCATGAAAATAGCTAGAAAATTACTAGGTCTAAAAAAAAAACAAAACACTCAACCATTAGATAAAATCACATTTTAGACCCCTTGCTGTGTGTCCATGGTGTAGCACAAACTTCTCTATACAAAGAACCTGTAATAAAGAGCTTTAAACACCAGAAATGGAAAGCTCCAGTTTGAATAGAAAAATTGCTCAACGGCTTTGGTGGTTATAATTAAAAGGAGGTTTTTCAGCTCACTGTCCACAGTCCTTGTAATTAGCACCTGAAATAACATTTCAATACAATTGAACTGCATAATAAAACTATTTCACCCTGATAATAAACAAGGTTAAATATAATTTCTTTAGCACAGAAAGAAACATTTAAATGCCTACCTAGTAAGATTGAATCAAATCAGGAAAACTAATCATCAGTAGAGCTATTTATTTTATATGTTCTTATTTCCATGTAAAACAATAAACCTACATATATCACAGGAATTTTCATAATTACATATACTCAAATAAAAAAGTTAACATTAGAATATGTTTTCAACAAATCTTTTTCCTCTCTGTACTTTAAGAATAAAAAGTACATTTCACACAAAACTGAAAAATGCCAATGTTATGTGTGCCAGATAATCAGTTATATTAGTTTTGCATGGCCTGGTTTTGATGGGGGGGGGGGAGGGGGCGGGGGGCTTCTCTGTGAGAAGCTTCCAGAAGTTTCCCCATGTCCAGCAGAGCCAGTCCCTGGAGGCTCCAAAGATGGACATGCTGCTGGCCAAAGCTGGGCCAATCAGAATGGTGGTGAAACCTCTGTGATAACATAGCTAAGAAGAAATCAAAACAAAAAATGATGGCACAGTTTTAATAGCGACTAGAGAAGAGCTGAGTGAGAATATGTGAGAGGAGCAGCCCTGCAGACACCAAGCAGGGTCAGTGCAGAGGGAGGGGCAGGAGGTGCTCCAGGCACCAGGGCTGAGATTCCCCTGCAGCCCATGGGGCAGCCCATGGTGAGGCAGCTGTGCCCCTGCAGCCCTGGGGATCCACAGGGATGCAGAGATCCACCTGCAGCCCATGGGGATCCACAGGGATGCAGAGATCCACCTGCAGCCTGTGGGGATCCACAGGGATGCAGAGATCCACCTGCAGCCCATGGGGATCCACAGGGATGCAGAGATCCACCCGCAGCCAATGGGGATCCACAGGGAATGCAGAGATCCACCTGAGCAGGAGGATGCCTGAGAGGAGGCTGTGACCCCTTGGGAGACCCATGCAGAGGGTCTGTCTGACAGGAGCAGCCTGTCCTCGGAGGGCTGCACCCCACGGAAGTGTGACCCACGCTGCAGCAGTCTGGGAGGACTGCATGCCCCTGGCAGGGACTCACATTGCAGCAGTCCCAGCGAGCTGTTGGCTGTGGGAGGGACTCACACTGGAGAAGCTGATGGAGATCTGTCTCCTGTGGGAGGGACCCCAGGGTGCAGCAGGGGAAGGACTCCTCTCCCGGAGCAGTGGGAGAAGCCGCCAGTGATGAACTGAACACCATAACCCCCATTCCCATCTCCCTGCAGTAGAAGGTGGAGCTGGAAGGAGAGAGGTATGGGGGGAAGGTGTTTCTAAGGGCTAATTTTACTTCTCATTATCATGCTTTGGTTTTGTTAGTAATAAATTCACTTTACATCTCTAAGTTGAGCCTGTTTTGCCTGTGTTGGTATTTGGTGAGTGATCCCTCTCCCGGGCCTTTTCTCAACCTATGAACTCTTTGTTAAATTTTCTCTCCTTTGACCAGCTGCAGAGGGGAGGGAGTGAGCAGCCTTTGCAGGCACCTGGCATTGGGCCAGTGACAACCCATGACATCAGTGAAAAAAGTTTTCTTTTCATCTTACAATTTGAAGACATAACATATTGCATTATCGAGTTATTTCAGATGAGTCTCTTTTTTAACGTTTTGCTGTTCCATGTTGACTTCTGTTAGACTCCTTTTAGACAGCCTCTAGCTGTATGAGCAACTTCCACTTTGGGGGAGAACTGTTTTCCTAAATATTACAAATCAAGCTCTGAACTGCTGCTGCTGTCTCATACCCATATCCATTTATTACCCTTTCATCTTTGTTTAGGATCTGGGAAAAAATATGAAACTGTACTACTGTGATATTTAATTAAAGCTATCTTTCACAATATTCTATGACAATTTAAAAAAATTAGATCATATTTTGTGAAACAAAAGCAAAGCTTAATTTTTTTCCAACATATTATGGCTTTGTCTTCATCATACATGTGAATAAATAGTCCTAAAAGTCTGACTAGCACTGTTTGTGTGTTGGTGAGGATACCCATAGGATCTTCCCTGGATCAAAGTCAGTTCCTCAAAACTTTAAAGTATTAAATGCAAATTTCTAAATTGGGGGTTTTAATCTATAACACCTAAACCTTTACATAAATTCCATAATTACTGACTTGCATTGTGGCCAGGATGGGAATTCACTGATGATTAAGGCAAATCAGGTAATGACCCTATAAAAAACAGTCCTAAGTGAGGCCCTCTGAGCTCTTCTGGCCCTCAGCAAGCTGCAACCAGCATCTTCATCCCTCAGACCTTTTGAACACACACATATGAGGTCATCAGAGGACCTTGCTGAGCAAGAGATGGGGCCTGGACTAATCCCCCTCACTCCTAGAGGAGTTTCTTTGAACTCAAGGGGATATTTTAACTCGTATATACCTTTTATACCTTTGTATGTGTGTGTGTGTGTATACATATATATATATATATATATATATATATATAAAAATATTCATGTCTGTCTGCATAACTGTGTGAATTATTTAAACACTTTCTAGCAAGTACACTATGAATGTTGCCATCTCACATCTCTAATTGCCACTGTTGTAATTGTACCAAATCCTATTTAATCACTTTGTAAATGTTAAATTAGTTAATCATTAAACGCTGCTAAATCCTTTAGATATAAAATGCTGGCCAAGTCTGAGACTAAGATTGGATTTAGCCTCACGTAGGACCCATCAGGCAAAGGGATCACTCTGAACCTTGTGACTTAACAGGAGGGTCTCCCTCACCCTTTTGTGTCTTTGCTTCCTGTGTAAATCATTCTAAATTGTTTCTAACCTGATTTTTCTTTGTATATTTCATCCATGTTGTAATAGAGGGAACGTTGCCATCAAACTTTATTAAGTTATTCTTTCACATATTTACATTAAACCTACTTTTGCTATACCTTTGTCAGCGATCCTTTAGGCAGCCTAAGCCATTCATTCATGAATGACAGTCAAACCCATATATCAACTCTCTATAACAGCAGCAACTAGCCACCCTAAAAAGCAACTAGGACACAACTAAATTTTTGATTATGTTGTTACTGGAGATTGGCTTTCCCCTCCTCATGCCATCTGCAAACAAGGTTTAATGACGTTGCTTCAAGTGCAATGTATTTAACTGCACATCAGTACTGAGATACCTAAATTATTTTATCTACTTCTGAATATAACACAAATTCTATCTTACCAAAATAAGACCACAAAAAAGATTATAAATTGATCATAAAGTTAAAAAGAAAAATATTTATTTATGTATAGTCTCTTACTATCATAGTATGAAAGAAAGAATATGGAAGAATAATGAGTTGAAAAGTAGTGAGCAATAACATATATGCTTTTTAGCAGCTATGATTTTTTCCTTAACTCTTACTATCCCATTCTGTTTAATATTCTTGACCCTTTTAGTAGATTTAAAATCACGTTCTTTAACTTGTATCGCAGTCACTGGCAAATGGCAAGTGAATGATTAGTAGCTATGATTAGAGTTCAAAGCTGCTGATGCCTGATTATTGTTTCAGAGAGATGGAAAATGAAGTTATATCTGCCATGTTGTCCTGGTTAGTTTCATGAAGTTCAAGTAACACTCTGATTATTAACTAGCAAAGTGGAAACAGATTCTATTACTAAGAAAAAAATGCTTTTGGGGGGAAACAATACATTTACTTTCATATTTTAAAAGATTTGAATTTTTTTACACTTTTCTGTAGAAGCAGAAGCATATTTCATATTCTCTCCCTAGGGGTTATAAACCTAAGATCTGTGTTTGTGCAAGTGAGCTGTAATTGAGATGTTATAAAATGATCTAGAAAGTAAGACAAGTGGGAGGACATGAGAAGATTCAATTGAGAATGGAAGAAGAGAGACAAAAGATGGGAAATAATTACTCACACAGACAGAAAAGGGTTTCCATGACAAGGTTTAGGAATGTCTGTTTCTGAGCTGCCAATAGCAGAAACAGTGATACAAAGCTTTAGTCAGCTACATTTAGGTTATGAATTTTTGCAGGAGTGGGGGAGTTGGGAGGGTGGAAATCTCTTTATTAGTGCTTCAAGCAGCAAAACAAGTTTCTAAACTTGTTTTAAAACTTTCACTAGGTACACAAGTGCAATCTAGTACAGACATCTGACAGCTGTATTCTAAAATGAATTAAGTCCATTCTGCCACAGTGCAGGAGGATGGACAAGGTATCTGTCTCTCATCTCAAATTATGTTCTCTTATTTTCCATATGGAACCTGACATAATTTTGATTTAGGTGGAATAATAAAAAAGGTGAAAAGTTTCTCATCATTTTGTAAGTCCTAATTGGGACGCTACAGGTATTGCAAAAAGATAGATGCTACAAAATAGATACAAGTAGAAGGGACAGAGTGAGAATAGAATCATGACACGTCTGCTGTTCCAGACACTCTTACTCTCACTGTTGCCCCAAATCCCAGCATCCTGCGCCCTGCTGGCTGGAACCTTGTATCACAAATGCTCCGTTTCTGATGGATTTGGAAAGTGGTACAGAAGGAGAGCATGAAAGAATTCAGTAGTAGTATATATTTCTGATAAGAAACCTGAGCTTTTCCAAAAGCCTCAGTTGGAAAACAAAGTTCTGAGTGAGGAACACTAAAGGGGAAACCTAATAAGCCAAGCTGAATGAATAAGCTTTTAAGTCATTGAGTAATTAAAGTTTGAGAAGGGATCATTTCCATAAGCCAAATTCCTGAACAAATGAAGACTCCTTTACCCAATCTACACATCCACTCAATAAGGTGAGTGATCACAAAAATTCCCTTTTAGATTTGAAAAACTCTATACTGCATGACTGATCTTTCCAAAAGTGAAGAAGTTGTCTAGTTTCAAACGAAAGCCACTCTTCCTTACTCTGGAAGAGCAACTACTCTAACCTTGGCCAGCAGATACCTGTGAAATTCTGAGTTTGCTCAGACTGCAGAACACTAAAACCATAAATCTGACAGCAGTGTCACCGAGCAGGTATGAAATCTGATGAAGACATGTTGTTGTGTAAGGACTGCTACCTCCCAGTGTTACTGCTTATGGCCAGAAGATCTCTGACATGGAAGAATGCAGGCTATATCAGCAATCCTGGAAAAAGTTAGTGGCCCAACTAGACACTCTGCTATTCCAGCCATGAAATGAATGAAATGTTCACTGTCAATGCCAGTATACATCCCTATAAGTAACTGAGAAAACTTGGAGATTGTTAAATATATGGAAGAAATTTAGGTTCTCAGTGGAAATTTTAACTGAAAAATTATAATTTAGCATTTGTGAAGGGAAGGGCTACTGAGAACAGCAGTATGCATTTTTATCAAGTTCTGTTGTGTAATATTTGTCAAAGGAATACATGATGTTACAGAGGTATTGTTGGATATTTTAACAATCTATTCATATGGAGGGACAAAGGAGAACAAAAATTATTAACAGTGTTGAATAATCAGGTTTCAGCACCTTTTGTTAAAGAAACTGTGTTAACCAACAGCTAAATAACCATTAGCAAAAGCAAAAGCACTTTCCAATGGCACATGAAATGGAAAGCTAATGGCATAGCATTTCTTTTTCAAGTAAGCCAAAGAAAGCTGATCTCCTCCTTTTCACTGTAGATGTCGTTCCAAGGACTAACACTGCAAGGTTCTGTGTACCATGAGCTTGGTGATAGACCTGTTGTCATGGCTCACAAAGAAAATTAACCCAACCCCAGCGAAAACCAGCACACCCGCTCAACACAATGGCAGAAGCAGGGAAGGAGTCATGCTCTGAGGCTGTTTGCTCCAGGGCCTGGTAGATTTAATGAAAACAAATAGCAGTATAGGAATGAGTTGAAAAGGTAGAGTTTCTGCCTTCTGATAATTAGTGTAAGACTCTAAGGAAACCATTCCTCTGTTCAAGCCACATTTTTACAGTCCTTTTAAAATGAGTTTGCTGTACTAGGCAGATAGCTCTTCATGTAAATGTTATGTGTAACTGAAATGAAAATGTAAATAAAGCAAAAGTAAAATTGGCAAATTTGCGGAAAAGCCTATTTACTTCAGACTGCAATAATGGTGTCATGTATTGTTTTATCAGTGTTCTCACAAAAAAAAATTAAAAATGTCTTTGGCATATGTATTTTCTGTAAGAATGGTGGCAGCTGGGAATTAGTCTGTAATTAGATATATTGTCTACCAGATGTGTCCTGTACCAGAATGTATGGTGTATTAGGTCACTTAAACCTTAGAGCACCTTACAGTACCTAAAAGGAGCCAACAAGAAAGACAGAGAGACTTTTTACAAGGACATGTAGTGATAAGACAAAGGGAAATGGCTTAAAGCTGAAAAAAAAATAGTATCTTAAGGCTAGATATTAGGAAAAAATTCCTTATTGTGAGAGTGGTGAGGCACTGGAACAGGGTGTCCAGGGAAGCTGTGGATAACCCATCCCTGGAAGTGCTCCAGGCCAGGCTGGATAGGGCTTTGAGCAGCCTGGTCTAGTGGGAGGTTCCCTGCCAATAGCAGGGGATTGGAACAAAATGATTTTTTTAGGTCCTTTCCAATTCAAACCATTCTACAATTTCCTAATTATTAGGTCAGTTAATTAATGGTTTTAATTTTGACACCTTATTTAGCAAACTGATGCACAGCTAAACATTTTATTAAAATTTATGCAAAATCTCTGTAACCCTGATCACCTTCTGTGATGTCATGGAGTGCTCTGAAGAATTAGACAAGAATACCAGCATTATGAACTGTGTTAAAAACTGTATTATAACAGCAATACAAACTGCTGTAAAAATTGGCTATTCTTAAAGAAAAAAAAATAAAAGAAGAGTCACTCTTTACACTACTGTGTACTTTTTAAAATAGACAGTTTGCCTAAGGAAATCTGTGTCCTTTCTTCATTCTCTAGGGATTGCTGTTGTATCTTTTTCTACCCTTCTTGATATATTTTTCATGAGAACAGAATCAAAACTACAATGTCTCATCTGTTTGGGTTTTGTTGTGTTGTTTTGTTTTGCTTTTCAACACTGCTAGATGGATCTGAGTGAGCTCTGACTGGAAACAAGAGTTTAAGCTATTTGTTGTTTATCACACCCATTATTTACAAGGCACACATCTACAGTTCAGATCCAGAAGGTAGGCACGTCTCACATCTTGTCAGAATGCCACACTTGCTGTCAATTACCTGAGTTCTCGTTCCTCTTGTGAAGGAGCAGATTGCATACCTGAAACTGCGACTTCCCAATTCTGACAGTTTGGCTGGGGAACATTTATACTCATTGATTGCTGCTATCACACTATCTGCTTTGAAGACATGCACACATGAACATACACACACAGAGAAAAATCTGTAAGACTCACCTACAGGCATGACCTGAGCTTTTTGAAGACTTGCACGTGCTTCTCCACCTAATGACCTGAACTGAAATAACAATCAAATATTATTCATCCCAGGAATTAACAGGTCATAATTATTTCTAATTTTTTAAATATTTTTAGCCTGCATGATTGATCAGATATTTAGGGTATTGGCAATACTGATAATTTGGAAATCAGGACCCATTCCTTGAAATATCATGTGTTAAGGGCATTTTAAACAAAATGCTCCTTTTTGTCATACAATTCAGCATATCTTAAGAACTTCAGTATTCCTCTTGCAGTCACAAGGGAATGGGAAATCTGCTATATCTTAATACTTTTAAAGGGGAGACAAGGTTATTACATCATTGTGTAATTGCAGGAAAGAGGGATTTAAATGATATTCTAAACACTGTAAGAAAAAAAGTAGGACAGTTATCAACATAGATTGCACAAAAGTAGAATGAAGAGGATGGTGTGTCTTTTCATTATTAGTAGAACCAGCTGAGAAAATTATAGCATGGATAAATCTCTATACTCCATAATCAGAGGAGGAAGCAGAAGGTGTGAATTCCAGCTAAGGAGACAGTGACAAGAAAAACCTGCCCAAAATATAATTACAACAGACTAATCAGGATGTCATCCTGTCATGTAGGCATGCCAAAATCCTCCAAGAGAATCCTAACATATGGTGCTCAGAAGCACATCTACCGGGGGAAGGCAGCAGCTATCTCTCCTCCTGCATTGGCATGGCTGTGCTGAGCTGACCTGTAGGTCAGAGGAAGACAAAGGTGATGTGGCAGAGGGAGCCCTTAAAGCCTTACACTGCTGGCAACACACACCATTGCCTGGGACACCCAGAGCCAAGTGAGCTGGGAAAACAAGGTCATTCTCTCTCAAACCAGACATGGTGTCTTGGGATATCTCATGGACATGTTAAAATAATTGTCTGCCCAGGAATAACTAATATTTTGTGAATATTCCTGTCCTTCAGAGGGTGGCAGGTAGAGGAAGAGGCCAAAGAGAGTGCTCTCCAGGAGTTGCACAGGCGCTCACCAGAGTGTGCAGTTTCGGGTCTTCAAAATCCATTTGAAAAATAAATTAACAGAACTTGCAATTTATTTGGCACATATTCTTAAGTAAAAGGTTCCCACTAGCTAAATGGTCGATTAGCTAATCTTGGAGAAATAGGGAATGCCTGTAATTCTATAGCAGTGTCCCCACTTTAAAGCCTTGTGGGACATGTTCTAAAATCACACCTGGCAACAGCTGCAGGTCAGCTGCAGGGACAGGGCGCATCTGAAGGCAGATGAGAGGTGCTGTGCCAGCTGGGCACAGGGCCTGGATGGTTTTCACAGGGTTTCACTCCAATGCCCCACCCATAAACTAAGCCCTTAGTAGCAGTGTGTTTGCCACAGGGCAGAGAACCTTCTGGAGAATAGTATGGGAATGCTCTACTGCGGCGCCAAGTGCCAAGGGAATTTAAACAAGTTGGAACCTGGGTAATGGATATTCTCTGCCCAATTCCATACGTGGTGGGGTCTGGGGTTACTGTGGAGGTCCAGCAGAAAGCCCATGGGGAGTGAATGTGAATGAATGCCCAAGGATCCATGGCAGAGGATGCCAGGAGTTGAGAAAGCGTTGCTGACTCTACCAGCACCTCTACCAGCTCCCCTGCCACATATCAGGGATGGGCTCTCTTCCCTCCTGAAGTGGGCACCTCCTCACTGTGGGACCTGGATGTTGAGTCCCTCATCAATATTAAAGATATCCATGACTAGATGTACTTTGGTACCTGGACTCATCTAATTCCTACACTGTCAGTTTTATCTCAGACCCCAAAAGATGCCAACATCTCAGGGTCTGGGAAAAGCACTGCCACAGTGCTTGTTCTTGCCATGCCAGCAGTTTCCTCCTGGGCAGGAAAGCAACCCATCCCATCACATTATAATGCTGTTATCCATTTTTCCATCCCCCTTTCCAGCACACCTGTACCTTCCTTTGCCCACAGTAAGACTCACAGAAATTAACAAAATTCCCTCTAAGGGTTTTTCCATTGTTCCTAATTTTGCTACATCTCTACCTAAATTTGACACTTTTTATATTATCAAGAAATAATCTTGTTCACACATATAAAATACTTTTTTGGCTATCTAAGTAGTATTAGACCTACAGGTGTCCATTACCATGCAGGTCCTCAGTACTCCTCTTCAACTACCTGGGAAGTACAACTGCTTCTTATAAACTTCCCTGTAACCACTTCTGAAATTCAGGAATCACTCACAGCACTATTTGTAATTTCTGTCAGTTTCTTGCATGGTTATCTAACATGCCTGGGAACTTCTCATGTCATTCCTTATTGTACCTTATGTCCTGTTGGTTCCTTGAGAGGCTACTTAGAACAGAGGCTAGACAGTGTTACAGGAATAAAGTGGATATTTATTAAAAAGGTCTCCAAAGGATACACCTCAGGCAGTACAAGAGCCTGGTCAGGCCTACACCCAAGATGGATGATGGGTCACAAGTTTTCACACTTTTATAAGTTTTGTTCCATTTACATATTGGGGTTAATTGTCCAATTACAGCTTCAGGTTATGCAGTCCCATCTTCCCAGTTTGCTCTCCTCAATTCGCTGTTGTTCACACTTTTTGGGCCCGAAGCTGCAGCAGTGTCCTTGGTTCTTGGGCTGGAAAAGGATTGCTTTGTCTGACTAAAATGTGAAGGGAACTTGATAACACTTTAAATGAAGTTGAGAGTTATATACTAATGCAGTACAAAATCTGGAAAATATAGAAGCTAAAACTTAGGGCATCACTGTAAGGTTAGCTTAACCTTAGACCAGAGACTAACCAGTGGCCTAGGCATCTGCCTGCCTCCTAACAGCATGTATCTCCTAGTTTTTACACCAAAAAAATAAACAGGAATCTAAATTACATTGGAAATTCAGGAAGACTCTCATTAGAAAAATATATTGGGATGATTTATGTCTAGAAATTATGTTTATCAAGGCATGGAATTATGTATATTTGAGACACCAACCTTGCCAAATAAATATTTTCTTTGCTGCACTTGAAGGAGCGTACAAAACTGGCATTTAAATGACAGATACCTCAGTGCCTTTCTGGAAATTCATCTAAGATACATTCTCTCATAGATCCTGAATCTTAAAACTTAGACAGATTTTTTGCATCTCTAAACCAAAGCTGCCTTTTTTTGATATTTTAAAGCAGTTTTTAAATTTTCACTTTCCTAATCAAGCATCACCGTTGGCCTGCTGCCTTTTGTGAAAGCATTTACCGTGTATTGCCCCTTCACTTTCATTTTTTCAGTGTGGGCAGACTGACAGAGGTGAGCTGTTTGCTAGCAAGGGTTTTATACTGATGCCAAATAGTCTTTCATTTTGACATTACATTTCCTGTACTTTTCCCTTATCAACAGCTTTTTCCACTCTGCCTACCCTCAATTACTCTAAGCCTTGATCACTCATCTCTTCTGCTGTAGTTTATTCTGTCTTACATAGAGTTGGATATATTTTATTCAAATGGATGAAATAATGAAAGTTGCTGGTTAGTTTTTTTCCAAGGTGTTGAGTTACAATTCTTCACACTCATTCAAAAACCTGTTTCCCAACAAAAAAGAAACAGAATAAAGGGAATCTGTACTGTTTTTTTAAAATACTTCCATTCATTAAACTGAGTGGGAAGGGAGTAAATGACATGGAAAGAAACTTGAAATTACAGTAGAAACATATTTTGACAAAGCAGTGCCCAGCCTTGCCAGAGGATTATGAGACTTCTGAAAATGTAATGTGAGGTTAAAATTACTCCACAGGCAGAGGATGCTTTAACCATCAACACAGATAAGTCACTGAGTTGGGGCTTTGGCAAGTTACTACACTTATAAAATGAGTTGCAATCACTCTAAAGTCATATGAGAGCTAAAAATTTATAAAGCCTCACCTATCAATAACACAAACTCTCATACTGTCCAATAGATATTATTCCTTTCAACACAAAACTTGAGTAGCAGTCACATAAAGTTGAGGACAACAGTACTTTATTGCAGACTACATTTTTTTTTAATAGTTAAGGTTCAACCATGACTAGTTTTGGTTTTGTTTGGAAGGGGGAGAGGGGGTTATGGGTTTTTTTGAAAATGTGAAATGTATTTCTAGATTTATTTGAGGTTTTTTGGTTGGTGGGTTGATTTTGGCTTTTTTTTTCTTTTGCACCACATGTTTTTACAAGAGCTTACTGAGCAGAAGTAGACAGCAGTGGAGAAAGCAGAAAGACCTTTCTCAGTTTTACAAAGCCCTGCAGAGATTTGTCTGGCTGTGGTCTTGAAAAAGCCTTTGTCTTCAATTTTGTTTCACTTTTTACAAAAGTAAAATACAAAGTTTCTTGTGTATGCCAGAGTAGCAGATGGGTCATAATCAGAGGTGTGCAACCAGTGGGATTGCTGGGGGGTCCATCCTGGGACTTGTCCTGTGTGAAGGCATCCGCGACCCAGCGATGGAGCGGGCAGCGGGCACTCGGATCAGACTGGCAGAGGAGTCAGTGTGGGGAACACAGATGATATTCTTGAGGACAGGGCTGCCACACAGACAGCTCTGGAGAGGCTGAAGGAATGGGAAAATGGAAATGGAAATGCAGCAGTGAAAGATGCCAAGTGCTGCACCTGGGAAGGAAGAGCTGCTGGCAGCAGTAGTGACTGGGGCTGTCTGCCTGGGGACAGCTCTGCTGTAAAGGGCCTGGGGTTCAGCTGGGCAGATACTGAGCTGAGCCAGCTGGGAGTCCTGAGAGCAGGGATGGCCAACAGCATTCTGGGCTGTGGTAGCAGAACCATGGTCACTGCTTTGAGGCTATGTCTTAAAGCCACATCCGATTTAAGTCTCATAGTACAGAAAAAACGTTGCTAAAAAAGATGAAATTCAGGACAGGACCACTGGGATGGTCAGATATTGCAGTACTTGCCCTGTGAGAAGATGCTGAGGGACTTGGACACATTCAGACAGTTCTGGGTAGGAGCAAACAGCAGCCCTGAAACATCTACAAGACTACTAGGAAAATGGAGTCAGGCCCTTTGGTCCTTGGCAGAAAGCACAAATTTTCATAGGAGAGCTTCTGACAGGACTTAAGGAGAAACGCTTTGTCCATGATGACAGTCTGGCAGTGGAGCAAATTACTCAGAGCGGTTGTGTAGTCTCCATTCCTGGAGGTTTTCAAAATATGAGTGGATTATGTTCTGAGCAATCTAGTCTGAATTCATAGTTAATCCTGTTTCGAGCAGAAAGCTGGACTAGAGACCTCCTGAGGTCATTTTCACCCTGAATTATCCTGTGATTCTGTGATATCCTTGTGAATAAAACAGAAGTCCTTAAAACTGTGCAAAGCAAAAATGAAAATGGTATGGGTGTAGTTAAAGTGCAGTTATGTGTTAATCACATGCATCTCTTGGAGCATATCTTATTTTACATGATTAGACAGTATTCTTGGCTGTCATCCTTTGTGACTACATTAGAAACATCCTAAAATCCCTAACTGAGTCAATTTGCCATTTAAATATAGGAAAAATATATGTAACCATGTTGGTACTAGTGCTTTCCTCAGCTGCTTTCCACTGCTGAATTCATTGCTTATAAAAATTTTGGCTCACTGTAGCTCTGAGGCCACTCACATAACCAGAGAGTGCTGTGAGCCTCATTGTGCCAATCTTGAGCTAAAGCAGGCATGAAAGGCATCAGCCTAAACTTCTGGAACAAGAAATGTTAAGTGAGACCCATTTATCTTTCTGGTTACTTTGCTCATTGCAAAGAGCTTGAAAAGCTTTTTTTTTACTAAGCTTGTCTTAGCTTGTCTCTTAGACAAAAAAAATTGTAAGTGGAGTTTACATCTACTTACAGAGGTAACCAAAACACCAGTTGGATTCAGAAAAAAATAGAAAAGCTTTTAGGCATATCTCCTTCAGTATTACAAAAAAAATCTTATTCTTCCCTACAAACAATGTTTGACTATATCCAGACCCTATTGTACTCACCAAAATGTATTACTGCCTAAACATTATTCCAGTTATGGAATAAAAAAATGTATATTAACTACCAATCCAAAATATTATATTTTGTAATAATATTCCATTTAACTAAGATTTGTAAAACAAATCCTGAAAGGATTTATTCCAGATATAAATTTTTCAGTAGACCAAGCATTTTCTTCCCTGAATTTTCTCAGGGAAGAAACAGCATTGAAGCATTAAGACAGCACTGGAGTTTTAACAGAAATTCTATCTAAATTCTCCAAAATGCAATGTGAAGTTCCACAGTGGCACAGTCTTAATGTGACTGAGACCTAAATTCAGGGTAAATGCATTGAACTACAGGCTGGAGAACTCCAGGACTGCGTATAAAGATAGGGGAAACTATGGGGAAACTATTTCTGGCTTGCTAACACCTGCCCATTAGTCAGTGCTGGTTTGTTTTTACCTGAGTAAGGGGAAATCATATTACATGACTGCTCAAAACCAACACTTTTGTGGGGAGCAACTGAAAATTTCTCTATGTGACAAAACCCGCCTTTAAACTAGTCCTAAATATAAGAAAAATATGGCAAAGCTATCAGTGGGTGCCTTCTATAGTGTGTAGGCAAGGAAACTTATTAACACTTTTGTTTTTCAATTCTTGCCTGAAATTTTGATAGCACTGCTCATAGATCATAGAACAGTTTGGGTTAAAGAGACCTTAAAAATCATGTTATTTCAACACCTCCTGCCATGGCAGGGATACCACTCACTGGACCAGGCTGCTTAGAGTTCCATCCAACCTGGCCTTAAACACTTCCAGGGATGGGGCACTAATAGCTTCTCTGAGAAACCTGTGCCAGTGCCGCACCACCCTCACAGTACAGAATTCCTTCTAAGCGTCTGATCTAAACCTGCCCTTCGTCTGTTTGAAGCTGTTCCTCTCTTGTTCTATCACTACATGCCCTCATATAAAGTTCATCTCCAGCCTTTTGCAGGCCCCCTCTTAGGAACTGGAAGGTGCTCCAAGGTCTCCCTGGAGTTTTCTCTGCTGCAGGCTGATCAACCCCAGCTCCTACAATATGCCGTTTTATGAGAGGTGCCCCAGCCCCCTGATAACCTTTGTGTTCCTCCGCTGGACCTGATCGAGCAGGTCCATGTCTTTCTTTGTGCTGGGATCCCCAGAGCTGAATGCAGTGCTGCAAGCAGGGTCTCATGAGGGCAGAGGGGCACAATCACCTCCCTTTACTTGCTGCTCACACTTCTTTTCATGTGGTTGCTTGCTGGGCTCCAAGTGTTTGCTGCTGGGTCGCATCCAGCTTTCCATCCACCAGAACCCCTAATTCCCCTGCAGGGCTGCTCTCAATGTGTTCTTCTCCCAGTTTGCCCCAGCCCAGGTGCACCACCTTGCACCCAGGCTTGTTGAACCTCATGAGGTTCTTCTGGGCCCACTTTTCAGACCTGGATGGTACCTCTTCTGTGAGCACCGCTCAGTTTGGTGGCATTAGCAAACCTGCAGAGGGTGGGCTTGATCTCACTGTTCATGTCATTGATGAGATAATAAACATCTAGGGAACATCAAAGATCACAGGAGAGAGCCCTGAGAGACACCACTCGTCACCAGCCTCCACCTGGACACAGAACCATCGATCACAACTCTCTGGCTACATCAATCCAGCCTATTCCTTGTCCACTGAATAGTCCACCACTTTTACTCATATCTCTCCAACTTAGAGATTTCTTTTTGCAAGCTTTAAGGTCTTGAATGCTGCCAGTTTCATTATTACCATCTGTAATACCCCATTTATCAAAAAAAAAAAAAAAAAAAGAAAAAAACCAAACAAAATACCAGAATAATGATTAGGTTTCAGTTAAGCCTTTGTCCTGTCCGCATGGTAAAAACCTGTCAAGAAAATTAAAGGTGAAAATTTTCATTATGCTATTGCTTTGGTCAGAGTGTTTAACCAATAGGAAGTTAATATTGTATTTTTTCAAGCAATTCAACAATAATTTATTTTTTTCCTTTCCCCACATGAATTAAATATTTGTAAACAGACAAGTATTAGTATAAAGTCTGTCCATTCTCAGGAGAATAAATATATACTCACATGGTAGCATCTTTTACTACTTTGTTTTCACCTCTCTTTTTTTTTTGCATACCTAGAGTATAATATAACTTTCTCAAAAAATCAAATAGAAATTAGTTTTTTTTTTATGTACCAAGTGCTACATGTTTTACCAGGAAATAAGATTTTTTTTTCCAAGGTTTATACAACAGAAGAGGTACATGAAAGAAGAAATCAGTAGATAGGAAATGCAGTGATTATGAAGCGAAAGGCTGAACTGAACAATGAAGGCTCCCTCAGGAAATATAAAGAGGGTTTTAAAATTTCTGTATGTGAATGGATTTCCTATCACATTCTTAAAAATTAAAACCCAGTGTTATTTAAAACAAATTAAATAGACCTGTACAGAAAAGCTATTTTCTGTCCACAGAGGAGTAGAGCGAGAAAGCCAAATTGTAAAAGACTCTCTAGAATAACCTGCTTTAAACTTGATTTCCAAAGGTCATCTGTGTGAGAAAAATCAGGGTTTTTCAGTAGCTGTTGGATCATTTTTCTGAGAATGAAAATCTGTCTCATAATGTAAATGACAACATCTTTTTTTTTAAGCAGCTTGGCCAATGCAAAATTGAACAATATCACAAATTAGATTGCATATAAATTGCATTATTATGGTCAGAGAGTAATAGCTGTTAATGTACACCAACCAGAAGGGTTTTGACCCTCTTGCACTAAGCCTGAAATATTCTGTAAATCCTTACCCTACCCCTGGGACTCTCTTTATTCCTTTTCAATTTTCTAATAACAGTGTAATAATAAAAACTAACATATTACTAATGTTCACTTTTTCTTTCTCTTTATACTTATGCAAATAGATATTCTTCAGCTCAGTAGTAAAGTAGATGTGAAAAGACATGTGTTCATATTTTAAGGCGTGTCAATTCAAGTGTTCACCTAATGCAAGAAGTATTTGGAAAGGAAGATAAGCATGGCTGGTAAATGCCTTCACTTTCAGAATCCTTCCAGGCATAATGAAAACAAACATGTTCAACTGAAACTTCAGAAGGATAAAGTCACCAGTAGGAGTTTTTCAAAGCTCATATAATCCAGCAAATGAAGGAAAGGTCAAGAAAGTCAATATTGAAGGCAAAATGTTCAGCTGATGCCACCTCTTTATCTTAGAAATTTCTCACCTTGGTGTCATGCTGGCACATTAGCATTCTTTTGCTTTACTAAGTTCATTTATATTTCCATCTGTCTTCAATGATGACTAGAACAGTTATAAGCAAGAAACCTCATCTCTTTCTCATCACAGAATCTTTGCTCCTAAATTGTAAAGCATAAGACCTATTGAATGCTTGGATCCAAATCTGTTCTTGGATCCAAATAACCTCTGCAAATCTGCATATCCTAAACTTCCATATTTGCAGTTAAGATTTCTCCCATACTTCAGGTGCCACCTTTCAGATGAAATTTTTACAACAAAGCAGTGCTTAAGAATCAGCAAATGAAAAGCAGAATGTTAATAGGTGAGATCTGTCCTGAAATAAGTACTTTTTTCCTCTTGAGGAAAAAAAAATAAATCAAAAATTCAGCTTTGCACAGGAACTAAGTAATAAGTTCTTTGGTGCCAGTTTCTTCTGAACCCTCTTCTGGATTATGACTAGTTCTCTAAAGCTGCAGAGATCACACCAAACAGCACACTACTCTCCTGGAGTCCATGGCAGAGCTCACACTATCTTCTACAGATTCTGGCAGCCCTATTCTTACTAATTTACATGTCATGGCCATTTAGTTCTCCCACTGATGTTACCGTAGGTCTGATTTTGGCCCTTTGACTCTAAACTCTCTGAGGATGTGTGTAAAAAATATTTAATTTCTTTCTAATTAACTAAAAAGAAGGAATTAATTAATGGTCTCAGTCTAGCATTTTTAAGTGTGCTGCAGAAAGACAAGAATGCTGTCCTTTTCTTCAAGAAATGTTATAGTTCTATGTCAAAAGTATGTTGGTCTCCATTCACCAAGTGAAGAACAGGCATTGAGGATGTGCTGTCGCTGGGAAGCATAACTATCTTTTCTACAATCACCTTTGCCAATTACTCCACCACACTGCTGGCAGAGTAATATGAGGAGTGTCTGAGCAAAAGGCAGAATGCCCAAAAGCAAGAGTATGTCAGATGAGCAAGGATTATTTGGTCTCAGGGGAAACCACATTAACAACTGTCAGGATAGATGTACTGTTCTGAGTTAAATGAGCTGGGGTACTGGAAAGCTGTGCTTTAATTCGAGAAATACACACTAGTGACCAGCTAGATCTTCTCCACTGGCATGTCTGTCTCCTCTCTTATCTCATTCGGTTGTGACAAATTGGAGAAAACCATTGGCAGGGACAACTATTGAGTCATCCACCTTTTTAAATTGAGTCTGACTTCATCTATGTTCAAGTGCTTTAACCTTAAACTATTTTTTATCTAGACAGGTATAAAACATGCATTTAGACAGTTTCATTCCATATAAAATATAACACAGTCTGATTATTTTAAAAATCTTTCTAAAATGTTCTAAAATAAATTGAAGAGGCCTTTTTTCTTTCTCTTCTTTTTCTTTCTTTCTTTTTTGTTTTTTTTAATAAAGTGTATGTATCTACTTGTTCCAGGCACAGGCTTACTGCAGGACTGAAAGACTATGAAGGGGTTGTATTAGGGTGACTTAGTCTCTATATTGCCATTTCTGGTAACTGATAGTGACACTATAAAACCAATCAAAATGCTGTCCATTTTGGGTATTAGCATCAAGAATTCATTCAGTTCTGCACAGGATTTCTGTTAAATGTGTTTTCAGCCTGTGTTCCAAATGGAGAGATCTGAGAAGACACAGTATTCCAGCCTCCCACATCTGCTATTCCCCACATACTTTTAAAAGATCAGCATTCACATCTTCAGAAGTGAATTCTCTGCTCAGAATCCCTTCCTGCAGGAAGATGGCAGTTTCAGTACCTTTCCTCTTTAGAGTGAATGGCTCCCACACAAAAATTCCCAGTTTGTTCTGAATTCAGCAGGAACTGTAAGAGCTTAGGAAGGCAGTAACGCAGTTCAAAACTCAGCAGGAGTCTTGAAGTCTCATAGAGTCAAATAGAGTCTTCAAAATGCAGCCCTCCCTGTTTCCAGCTCCTGCAGAGTGCTGTGGAAGCCCACGTCTGCTGAACTGGGAGCCATTGCCTCATCTTTTTGTTATCTCAAGCTTGGCTCAGGAGTGTTCCAGTAGTTACCTTCACTTCAGCCACAGCTCATTTCTCCTGGACAGATTTGTCCAGATAGAAATAGGAGCAAGAATTTCAAAATACTGCATGCAGTGGTCTTTGCACTTGTTTTTAAAAATATCATCCTAAATTATACAGCTCCACAGCCAGTAATTTACCCAAGTTTGAAGCATATTATAATTACATCTAAAATGGAGAGAGAAAAAAATTTAAAAACCAAAATCAAATTCAGAATTTTATTTAAAATGCCTCTGTCATTCACAGCAGATTTAGTCTTTTGGAGTTTATACAATCCACTTATAGTTTGAAGGAAATAGTGTTTTGGTGGAAGATATAATATAATATCCCAGTCTTAACAAAAAATCAATATTTGGGGAAAGACCAAATCTCTTTTTGGAGACGGAGAAATAGGTTTTCAATACTAATTTTATCTTACACTACCACTGTTGAGAGAAATTGTGGGCACCACAGCAGCAGTTACTTGCAGCCCTCTGTTAACATGTGTTTAGCCTCAAAAGGAAATGTTCATCCAATGTATTTTAATGTCATTTTGGAGTAACAAATAATAAGATGGATCCCCTTGTTCTAAAAGGCTCAGTGCTACTTTAAATTAGTGTGATCAAATCCTGATCTTCACATGAGCTGCATGCAAATTCACAAGAAAATTCACTTATATGAATAATCCATCTCCTGCTGATGTCACTTTGACAGGATTAGTAAATAGTATTTCATCAAAGTGCATCATATGTAAAGTTCAGCAAGATCAGAGACATTGACATGCTAAGTGTGATTTGCAAATCAAATCCAGATGGTATGGTGCAAATATTTTTTTCTATCCTGAAACTCTATCATATCTTCTATAATCCATCTGGCGTAAGGACAAGTGTTTGACAATTAAATTTCATTCCATACATTTTAGATCAGACCAGTCTCCAAGGGTTTCATATGAACCTGTTTCACTGTTTCATAACTTAGACAGCCAGTGAAAAAGCTGTATTTAACAAAATATTTGTTTACATTAATGTTTATGGTGTGTCTTTAATTAAATATTTTTCTTTAATGTTATTTGAAAATTTGTGCTACTCTCTGACCATGTTTCTGAAGAATAGATAAAAGCAGCAACATATAAAAAAAGGAAAATCAATTTGTATCTCACTGTGACTTTAATTTCAGTATTGCCTGAAAAGCAATAAAATATTTCTGATTTTTGTAAAAGAACTGCAGACTAGCACAAATCTACTTAAATTTTACATCAACAGGAAACTTACAGTGAAACACTGAGAAGATGGTCTATGCCATTCTTAAAGACCTCTGTAATCTTCAGAAATGTCTCTGTCACAAATAGCATCATTGATATGGTACTGAGACAGACCTTAAGATCCAGTCCAAGCATTAGGTAACCTTCTGAGAGCCCTTCAGCTCTCCAGCTCTCTCCTTACACCTAAGGTGATTTCTTACACCTACAGTGACTGATGAAATAGAGCTTCCTTGTGTGGCTTATAACAGCTGTGCAAAATACCTTCTGCCAAGTAAAAGCAACTCTTATTTCATCATGTGTGTGAAACAGGGACATGCAACCATGCAGTATAGTGACAGAATTTTAATAAACTCAGTCATTGCTGATTTTTTTTTCTGCACCTTAAAAACCTCTCTCTCAAATTTTTTTCCTTCTCCAAGAGCTCCTGTACATTCCTTTCTTCATTCAACAGAAGGTTATATTTCCTAAGAACCATGTTTTAGTACCTGGATGCTAGAAAGCCCCTCTTGCTTCTGCTTGTTAACAGTAGAAGCCCATCAAGTAGTTTCTCAGTGTGATTTTAGAGTACATAAAAAATTGCATATGGAGAAGTTGTAAACTGGAACATTTTTCTTGCAAGATCATATTAGCATCAAATAAGAAAATTGTGCTTTTCAGTAGCTGCCTAAACTACATTTCCAGATTGTGTCAGTAAGAATATCCCCTTCCAAGAACAGAAGGAACAGAAGGAAGTTTTGTTTTATGCTTCTATTACTTGTCTTCTGCCAACAACAGATAGGAAAATATTAAAAATTTACACAAAAATGCTTTTACAAAACAGAGCATAATAGGCCTGTCTAAAAAACAATGCTAAACTGGGCTGACTGATTTCATGGTAAAATGACCTAATGCTACTCTAAATTTTTCTTTTAAAGCATAATAAATTTAACAACAACTCTAGGAAATTCAAAGAACTTTGTCAATAAGACGCAATTGGTTTTATATCGGCTCTTCTTATTGAAAAATATTAAGGAGGACAGGCATTGCTCTGTGACAAAAAGTCTATTCTTCCATTAATACACAGAGGAATAACATATATGGTCCAAGTAAAACAGATTTCGACAGATAATTGTGCATCTATAGGAAACTGTTTCTTATAGACTTTATTCTGCAAATAGCTCAGCAGAGGCTTATTTCAGCAATGTAAAAGGTTTCACAGAACATGGTGCAAGACCATGAACTAAAGGGACACACTAGCAATGAGATTATTTCATATTGAAATATTTCAAGCAGGTATAGTAATAAAAGGTAATTTTCACCCTGGAACTGTATTCTTGTGGTAAGGTAATCCTGTTTCATACCTTAAACAGCCAGTGAAAAAGCTGTATTTAACAAATGTTTGTTTACCTTAATGTTTACGGTGTGTCTTTAATTAAGACATTATTTTTCTTTAATGTTATTTGAAAATTTGTACTACTCTCTGGTCATGTTTCTGAAGAACAGATAAAAGCAGCAGCACATAAAAAAAAGGAAAATCAATTTGTATCTCACTGTGACTGTAATTTCAGTATTGCCTGAAAGGCAATAAAATGTTTCTGATTTTTGTAAAAGAACTGCAGACTAGCACAAATCTACTTAAAAGATTGAATTCTATGTATGGCTTACTGAATTGACATACTTAGAGAAACCTTACTTGTTCTATTTTAAGTCTTAAAGTACAAATTTATGAAATTTAGTGGCTACTATTAGCTCTTCATAAGACTATGGTCTTTTTCCAGAATATTTACATCTACCTCACCAATGTAAAATCCACTTACTAACCAGAATATACAAGAACTGGTGATTTTTGGGTATAATTTCTGGGCTACAGATAAAATAGAAATAAAAAAAATAAGGGCAGTGTTCCAAGAACAGTAAAATCCTTTGTACATTACAATTGTTGACTCATAAATAATTTACATATGTTAGCAAGGTAGGGGAAACATATTCTAATACCACAGAGCTGCACACTAATGTTCAGATTCAAAATCAGTGAAACTACTTTGTAAAGACCCTTGTGCAACTGAGAATAAGAAGACCATGCAACAAGGAGTTTACCACAATCTGTTGATCAAAGAGACTGAAGCCACAAAACATAATTTCACCTTGATTCATGAACTTGTGTCAACATCTGACTCTACTCTCTTGCTTGTTTGTATTCTTACTCCATCATCACAAGTGGCATTGAAAAGCTGCTCCTTATCCTACTGCTCCTGCCTGGACTGTCTGTGCCCTGTGTAGCCCCAGCTCCATGCTAATGCTTCCTGTCCATTTGGACACCAGTGCTGCTCAGGGAGTATCACAACTTCTAAAGAAAATATTTGCCAGAACCAAAGTCAGAGAATGCTGCCAATCATTCTTACGGTTTCCTTAGAGGAAATATTCAGGAAAAAGTTGCCGAGCGAAGGAATTGAAAAATTGTGTGCCAGCATCTAGGCAACTGAAGGTGAGGGAGAGCTACAGATTCAAGTGACTTAACCTAGTGTCAGAGGAGGTTAGGGTTTCATGACCTTTATCTACCATCAGCTTCTCCCTTCACTGGTTGATATAAAATCCTCCCTGATTTCACTTCCATCTGGATTTAAAAGCTACATGAAATGGTACATTCAATTTTGTATTCTTTCCCCCACATTGAACTAACTTCTTTCACCTTCCTAAGCAAAAAACCCCAAAACCAACAAAACAACAAACCAGCAGCAAAATCCATTATTCTATCCCAATGAAAAGGGACGGTAAAAAAATATATTATCACCTTTGAGTCCCATGGATGAGATGTAGTACCTTTCTAGATGTAGTAGTGACCAAATATTTGGGAGGGAATTATGGTCCCAATCAGAAACAGATTATTGCCAACATTAAATGCAAATCAATGAAATAGCAAAGCAGGAGTTGTGTTTCTGTGTTGTGAACCAGAGTCAAAATGCTCCCCAGGCTGGTCCTGCCTCTGTGTAGGATCAACCCACCCTCACAGCTGGACTTAAAAGGAATTCTAGCCAACACTGGTTAACAACTTGTCCTACTTCACATTCCAGTATCTGTTCCACACTTATGACCTGCACACAGAGATATTTTTTTGCTTAAACTAAAGTGGAAAACTGAACTCATTAAAAAATAAGTAAAAGCCAATAAGATGCATATAATGCCCCTTGAAAATGTGTTTTACAGAGATCATGTACACCACCATGTTCACCTCGGGTGTCACACCCAGATAGTTTTAAACACATCCAAGTATCAAAAGTAGGTGTTTTAAGATTGCTTAAAGAATCACCAGCAAAGGTATGTAGAAACAGTTTTAATAAGAGTGATTTCACTGCTTTCCTGGGCAGCCTATTACAATTCCATCTAAACCTCCCTTGACACAACTGGAGACCATTTCCTTTTATCTTGTCATTTGTTACCAGGGAGAAAATAAAAACAACCCCTATCTGACTACAACCTCTTTGCAGGCAGTTGTAGAGAGCAACTCCCCCTCCAGCTCTCCAGGCTACGCACCCCCAGGTCCCCCACCTGCTCCTCGTGATATGTACATAATATGTGCTGTTTCCACAGATGTTGAATTTACAAAACTGCAGGTAAGAAATGCAGATCTAAGATTTAAAAGCTTTTCTTTCACTTACATTTTGCTGTTTTCTGGAGATGATGCCACATCCCTCTTTTCTGCAGTTCCAGTAAAATGCAAGCTCACATAAATGTCAATAAAATTTGGGCAAGTGTAAAGTGGTTTCTAATTAATGATTCTGGTTTGCACTAAAACACCTTAAGACTACTGAGGGTACAGTTTGATCACTGCCTGTTCAGTATAATCTTTCTTCTTCTACATGAGGGGGCTGATCAGGATTTGGAAACAGCATCTGGGATCAGTCATCAAGTTTTGAGCAATTGTATTGGGAATTCCTTGGTGTTCCTTGGTTGTTTTTTATTATTATCGTTATTACTTTAAGTAAATTTTGTTTACTTTAAGTAAAATATTGTTATTATTTTACTTTGTTTCAACTTTTAAACTGTTTTGATCTCAAACTACAAGTTTTACCTCGTATTCTCCCCATTCCACTGGGATCAGGGAAGCATGTCTGTGTGTGAGTGAGTGGCTGTGTGGTACTTAGTAAGCAGCCTGGCTTAAACCATACTTTTATATGCAGTATTAGATTTTATAGAAAGTATAAGATTTTAGGCAACAAATTTTATAATCCAAAAGTATCACCTGGTTGATTTTTTTCAAATAAGTGTAATAAGCCAGCAATAAGGACAGACATTTAATATCTCGGCAAAACAAACATTTCCATTCCCTGGAGATAAAAGAAAGGCAACAGGGATTACAAAACTTCACCATCTTTTCTGTGTGATTCCAGAAGTATGAGAGTATCTGTTTCAGCTGTAGTTGTTTGATGGTGTGCCCTGTGATGCATAGCACCACAGAATGCTAAAAGACCATATAATGACCTTATTGACCAATGTACATTCCAAAACTCTATTGCCTACTAAGGAAAAGGCTGTTTGGGTTTTAATTACATCAATACACCTTATTCAGGGTGAAAAACAAGCCCAAAAGAATTGTCTTTCTAGGCAAACGACAGTACTGATATTTACAGATGGAGATATTTTAAAGAACCATACATCTCATGGGATTAGCACAATGGCCTCTAAAACCTGGAAAACCAAGTACCAATCACAAGTAAAAATAGGTTTTGTTCTATAGGTTGTTGGCTTACTTCAAAAAGCCACTCTTGGACTGTATTCCCAGAGCACTATCACTAATAAAAGCATTGCCAATACTGGTTTGGAGGGGGTCTACACCTTCTGTCTGCAGATGACCATTGATGAGGCAGCTTGGAGCTGCAGGGGGGATGACAGGGCAGGGGCTCATGCAAGCAGACAAGAACACAACTCCCACAGTGCAGCAAGGAGAGGAACATTTGGGATGAGATAGGGCAGGTCACAGAAAACAAGGACGGGACAAGGATTTCCCTCTACGTAAAGGAGCAGCTTGGGCTTATGGACCTCTTGCAGGGTACTAGCTGAGTACTAACTTGTGGGTCAGATCAAGAAGCCAGTGAGGGTGATGCCCTGGAGGGAGTGTATCACTGATCACCTCAGGGGTGTGAGGAAGCTCACAAAGACTTCTCCAAACAACTCAGCTTAGAGAAATGAAGGCTTTGAGGGTGTCCTGAGGGAGGCTCTCAGTATCGACACAGAGGATGTAAGGAAGAGGGAGCCAGACTCTCCACAAAGTCTATGTTCTAGAAGTATGCGTTTGAAATGAGAGGTTCAGGCTGAATATAAGAAAAACTTTTTCCTCATGAAGACAGCTGAGAAGGTTGCTCAGAGATGTTGTGTCTGGCTTGGCAGTCTGCCAGACCACACTGGATACAGCCCTGCCCCAGCAACCTGCTCTGACCTCATGGCTGACCTTGCCTGGAACAGGAGGCTGGGCTAGAAACCTCTTGTGTCTCATTAACCCACAGTTACTCTATGAGCCTGTGAAAATGGTCTGCTTCTATAGCTCCATCTACTTCACAATTGTGAAAGCAGTGGCACTAATGCTCAACAGGAATATAACATGTACAATACTTGTTACATCCCTTCTGTATCATACTTTTCGACAGAGGACACTAGATAATAGTAAACTGAGCAGCTCCAAAGACACAAATTCTACAGATTTTATTACCAATGAGACCAGAAGAGTCTTTTCAGGATAAAAAAGAAATTGGAAACATCTACTATAGTCAAGAGCTCCAGGGTTTGCAGTTTTTACACCAAATGAACTGCTAGAAGGTGTGTGAAGTTCTTTATGGAAACCAGAGATACACAGATTTCATAGGCCACTACACTCCAAAAAAGAAAACCTTTGACCATTCATGCCAGCAACATGTAACTGATTCAAAGTTCAGCAGTGGATAAACGGTGTCAGTTTTCCACTCAAAAACTGTTTGACAGATCTCATAAAACCACTTGAACACAGAAGAAAGCCCCAAGTTAGTGCTTAAGCATTTCAATTTGTAATTCTTTAAAAAAAAAAGAACATTGGGCACTTAAGACTGCAACATTAAATTTAGTAAAAGAAGACATAAGAATCTATAATTGACAATAAACAGTAAGACTAGGCAAGAAAGGTAAATATGGAAAAGAAGTCAAAGCTCTAGGAAAACACAGGGACAGAATTATCTCTGGGTATAGTAACAAATTGATGACCTGTCTTTTCACCAAGAGCATTTTCTTTGTTATTTTTACTGAGATATCAGGTAACACAAATCCTAACCCCCCTGCATTTTGGGCTTTCCCTAACGTGTAAAGACTCTTGACATCTCAAGGAGCTTACAGACTGAGACAAGGTGTGAACATGGACGGAAGAGGGAAGAGTGGGGGAGTGGGAAAGGCAGTGCAATAACAAGCTGACACTGCTTGTCACCCATTGCCCCTAACACACTTAATCACTGATGAGAATTCCAAGAATCAGATTGGGTGGCCTTTGCTTTTGTATTAATTGCAAGATTTGATGATTTTAAGATGGTACCCCAAATGATAGAAGGCATAAAATCCTACACATAGGAAACATTGTAGTTGATTATCCTGTGGTGTTTTTGCAAAACCCCCCAGAGCACCCAGAATGCCAGTCTGAATGCTGTGCAGTGCTGCACCTTCCCATAAAGGACCAATGTGTTTACTGAAAGGCACTGAACCCTTTCACTGGAACAGAAAGATCAAAACCTTTTTTGGGGATTTAGAAACTGCAAAACAAATCAAAGTCATTGCCTTCTCTTTTTTTCCAGTTTCTTCACATTTGCCATTTATCTGCCTACAAAGGAAATGAAACTCAGAAATACCAAAAAAATTCTTCTGTTCCCATAGAGAGTTTCAAAAGAAAACTTGCTTTTAAAATGTAAATCGACCACTGTATTAATATGAAGAGAAAAACAGGTAGAGGGAAGCAAAAATGAGATGAAATAAGATTATATAAAATATCTCTTATTATAGCTAAAGTAGGATGCAAAGGGATCAGTAGATATAAAAGTATGCAGTATACAAATTCTTCAGCAAGCTCCGGTCCTCTGATGGATAGAAAAACATGCCTAGCATTTCTGAGAAGAGTGTGAATAAATCAGATGTCACAAGTTAAGCAAAAGTAATTTGTGAGTCTGGGAACCCGTCAATTGATACAAAAACAGTGTATGCAAAAAAAAAAAAAATCCTCTATTATTTATAGCTGTAATTGGGGACAAAAACAGGGAAGAAAAGTTTATTCAGACCACAACACAAAGAAGGTCTGGGTAATGAACCTAAAACCTAGATATGGTTGTGATTTTCAGAAATTACTGTAATAGAGGAATAAAGGGCATTAATTTTAATGAGTACAGAATGTTTTAATGATCCTAGACAGCTTTTAAAATCTTGCATATTTTTCTGTCATGTCTGATGGCTCTAAACAAGGCCACAGAGGTAACTTTAAAAATTTGCAAATAAGCATCCTCAATGAAATTTTCTTCCTTTTTTTTTATCTCCAGCTTTTTTAAGGCATCAGTGAGATGAGGCTTTTCAAGGCTTGAAGATTTAGGGAAAACTCAAGTCTTTAACAGCATGAACAGCAATGTCACAGAGGAGGTGAGGATCTCTAAAAAGAGCAGGTGAGGGTGCTGCCTGTGGCAGCAAAAGAGACTTTGAGGAATAGCTGATATCAAGTGGCCATCACAGATGTAGGTGCCTTCAAGTCCATAGCCATATCCAGCCTAGTTGTAAAATTACAAATGATTGAGAAAAATATATCTGAACATTCAGAGTACCCACAGAAAAGCTAAAAGTATTCTCAGTGCTCCATGGGCTAGAGCTGTACTTCACATGAATTAGCACATCTCCACTGAACCCAACAGAGCTACCCAGTTGTCAGGACTTAAAGAGTGCAGCTGAAACATCTCAAAAACTGTCCCTGTAAGATAAACCACCACAACAGGCACAGGTGGAAAACAGGAAGGTGTTAATTCCAAGCCTACAAAGAGGTGACAGGTTTGGAATCAACACACCAGACAAAATTCCGATGCGCAGACTGTAGGAAAGCAGACAACAAAACCAGGGAGAAGCAGATCTGAATAACTTATCCAGACAAAAATCACCACCATGGCAAGCTGTAGGAAAGGAAGCAGCTGCTTACAGCCACGCCACCCCAAGTTGTGGGAATGACACGTTCTATCTCTGGATACCCGGGACTTGGGCTGTGCTTTTAGAAGGACATTCCAGAGACCCCCACCACCGAGAAGATCAGAAAAGGGCCAGTGCAGGCACCCATGTGGTGGTGATTATAATCTCTTTCTCCCTCTTTCACTGTCTTTTGTTCTTTCCCTCTTCTTATTTGTCTCTCTCTCACACACTTACTGGTAGATAAATCCTTGCTATTGACTTTGGCAAATGGTCTTGTTTGTACCTTAGTTCAGGCAGAGGTATCTTTTAATATTATTTCAGACCCTAATATTATTTCAGAAGTAGGATCCTAAATTAGTTTATCCCAGCAAAACAACCTCAGTATGAAAATGAGACTCAATGACTACAAAAGCTGTGGTATCCACAGGACACACAAACTCACTGTGCTTGTACCACAGGACACATAGTTTTAGAAAGCAGCCCACATGTTCTCTTAAGGAACATTCAGGCTGCCTCTCTTTTGCCATCTAAACTTTGTGCCAAAGGCACCTCCCTCTGTGATCAGCAGAGAGTCAAGAGCTCATCCAGAGGCAATTCAGGTAGCAAAAGAGATCTTCTGCCCCAGCCTGAATTCTGGAAGTGCATGCTTTTCCTCTGTGTGGCTGCGCACCGATGTTACTGCAACCATCCTCCTTCTGTAGATTCCCAAAATTAGATTTTGTGACTCGCTGACTTTCTTTGCTGGAGAACACAGATATTATCAAAAGAAACCATTGCCCAGCACAATTTCCTTAAACTCACCAGCTATTCACCCTAAACCAGAGTGCTATTGCACTGTATTCAGCTGAGAAAATGTCGGAGTCAGCAATCTCCTTTTGTCCTTCCTCACAAATCTATCAAGCTATATCAACACATCTTTCCTATTTTTCTTTTACCACAAAAAAAAAAGTCAAATCAGACTAAATTCACAGGAGGTTTCTTGAAGAAGGATGTGTTTTACATTTGAAATAAAAAGTAAAATAAAAAACTTGGAGAAGAGCAAAAGGAAGGTATGTCTGTGAGGAATAAAGAAGAGGTAGACTATTAAAAGGTTTGCAGTAGTCTGAATAATCCCGTGAATCTACTGAAACGAGTTCAAACAGAACTGTTTGATATTAGTCCCAGTGCAGCTGGGACAGGATATGGTAGTTGTCAGCAAATTCATGATTAGAATGTTACAAACCCCTTCAAATGACAAAGTGAGAAAGGAGGCAAAGAGGTAATCCAAAATGTCGTATTGGATAAACCATGTTGGTTGAAGCTGAAAACAAAATATGTGGTCTAGCCCACTGAAAAATAAAAATACTTTTAGTAGCTCCTATTAAAAGCTTGATCAGGTGAAAAGCTCTGTTTATTTTTCTCAAAAACAGAAGATGCTAATGTTTCCACTATTGACAGGGTGGTCCTCTGAAGGGTCAGGAGTTGGACTCAAGGATCCTTGTAGATCCTTTCCAACTCAGCATATTCTGTGATTCTGTGACAGTGGCACCTATGGTAAGCAGCTACCAATTTACTTATTAATTCCATGTGCAGCAAGATGAATGTGCTTGTCCTTTTAAAAGGACAACATTTTGGAGAATCAAAGCATCTTAGGGATATATATCCAATAATTGTTTTCCTTTCTTTCTCTTTCTTTTTTTCTTTTTTCTTTTTCTTCTTCTTCTTTTTTTTTCTTTTTTCTTTTTCTTTTTTCTTTTTTCCAATTTCTTTGTCTTCTTCTTTTTTTTTTCTTTTTCTTTTTCTTTTTCTTTTTCTTTGTCTTTTTCTTATTCCTCTCCTTTTCCTTCTCCTTCTTTTCACCTTCTTTTCTCTTTCTTTCTCTTTTCTTCTTCTTTCTTCTTTCTTCTTTCTTCTTTCTTCTTTCTTCTTTCTTCTTTCTTCTTTCTTCTTTCTTCTTTCTTCTTTCTTCTTTCTTCTTTCTTCTTTCTTCTTTCTTCTTTCTTCTTTCTTCTTTCTTCTTTCTTTTCTTCTTCTTCTTCTTTCTTCTTTTTTCTTCTTCTTCCTTCTTCTTCTTTTTCTTCTTCTTCTTTTTCTTCTTCTTTTTCTTCTTCTTCTGCTTCTTCTTCTTCTTCTTTTTTTCATTTTCTGCTTGTATTAGTGACACTATCATAGTTCCCAATAAAATTACCTATTGTCAAAAACTGTGCACTCTCTCATTGGGCAGGTAAGAGGCGAGTTTTTGGCTAAAAAAATACCCTAAACATCCTGAACAAAAGTAGCAACTTTCATGCATATCTAAAGGTTTTTCTATGCTTTCATTTATTCTACCACAACTTCATACTCTGGTTTTAGTGACTGTTCAAAAGAGAGACTGTTTACAGATTTTAGACACTGTTCAAAACTACTGCAAAGCACAATTTTGCATACTTGTGTAACACTGTATCCCAGACCACTTCAGCTCTTGTAAGGAATGTTCAAAGTCAGTCTCTAAAGTATAGAAAAAATAATTTTCTCACAATTTATACCTTTTGCTCTTGTATGATGGTCTGAATTTATGCAACTCAGTCACAGATCTTCTTGTACTTTTCATTTACATTAACTCCATGTGCAGCACTGAAGGAAGTAATTCATACTGAAAGTGTGATTAGAACAGTGAAAAGAGCAGTTTTTCCAATGGAAAAACCCTCAGAGTCACATATAACAGAAAAAGAAAACCCCCAAACAAGCAAACAAATGAACTTACTAAAAACCCAACTTAACATAGGTAAAATATTTTCTGGGACTTTTAGATTCAGAATTTCAATATTATAGCAGCCTTCCATCACCAATAATTTGCAATAAAGTGGTCAGCTGCCTCTACTAAAGAAAGCTGCTACTTGCACTTAGCAGTTGTTACATTTATTAGCATTCAGCAGAGCATGTTCTATCTGGGTAGAGCTGAGTAAACAGATGAGTAAACATTGTTTGGACAAATAATTCTGAACACATATTTTCCTTTTTCAAAAAAAATCATCCTTTGAAATGTGTGGGTCTTTCCTATTTTTCGTGTTCTGAGATAAGGAGAGCTTTTTATATCAGAAACTTTCTGTGTCTTATTCCCCCAAGCAAAATTTGTGAATATTAATATTCACGTGACCAGTGAAGAAAATCTGTAGATTCTCTAGGGCATTCCCTAAGTGTGTGAGTTTCAGCTTCACAACCCTAAGCAGAATATTTGGCACACTGCCACCCTTGATTACCCTGCTGATGTAAAATGCAAATTTGATCCGGTTTTCATAGCCTCTGCCTGTTTGTTTGCTTTTTATCTATCTAATCTGCAGTTTTTGAAGCCTCATCAATGTCCTTGTTTGTGTGTTGTAGCCTCAACTTGAAATACCAAGTCAGAAGAGACAACATGGGCTACCATGATAGGCTGGTGTTAACCTCCTAATCCAACAGAGTCACAGCTTTGAAACCAGTGCTTCAGTATGTTAATAAATGAGGAAAACCCCTAAGTACCTTTCTCCCTCTCCTACAGCTTTTCATAATTCATAAACAAGAGACCACCTTTATGTGCTATTTCTTTTTGTTTTGCAGAGGACTGCCTCTCTGCATCTTATGTTCTTGAAGAGAACAGTTCTTTAAGGGTTCTCAAGAGTTCTCATAAAACCATTGAGTTTGCAAAGAGGCAATGTCACTTTTTCTAACTTTCTGGAAACATTCTCTTGCAAATAAAAGCAGTCTTGATAGATTTTCTGTCTCAATGTTGTCTTAATTTCTTTGGGGAACTTGAAATAAACTCATCTTACCTAAAATAAACTTTAGCTATTTAAAAGTTACACTTATAACCAAACTCTGTGTGTGGTCTCTAAGCAACCAAGACATATTTTTTTGTGATATTACTTGCCCACCAGGTAAACGTATTCTAAAGTGAGCATAGGAAATGTGATTAAGCCTGACTAAGTTAGACAAGATGCCTAACCTTAGATGCTGAAGTTAATCTCACCAGTATTCCAATAATGCAGTCAGGCAGTGTGTACTGAATATTAAATATTGGCTTTACAGCTTTATGCATCTTTGAAAACGAGAGAGACACAGAGGAGTCCCAGAAGGAATTTCTAGAATCTGAACTCTGAGACAGCACTGTCATGCTAAACACTGCTATTGCTCTGGAAAGCAGCACAAGAAGCCATCAACTGGGTTTGACTAGAAACTACAAAGTAATACAGTGAGTCCTTCTGAGGAACTGACTACAATGTCTGCTAAACCAAGACTGCAGCCTGCTGCCTTCTGAAGAGACCAGGAAAATCACAAAAGGAAGGCAGGGCTATAACTGCCTTGATGATGCTCATATATAATTAATTAGAAAGAGAATTAAATAGTGCATGCTACACTTTTCCTCACCCAAAGTGAATCTTTCTGCTTTCATTGCTACTGCACTACGATTGGGAAACTCTGCTTCTTTTTGCTTGGTGAAATAAGTCCTATTTCTTTTCATTTTAAATTACCAAGCTCCAACTGAACTGTGATGAGAATTTCAAAAAATGTCTGTTTAGAAAATATTTCTTGTTGTCATTTTAGGGGAATTCTGCTTAAAATCAGCTGTGTGTGTTTACAAACAAGTTTATAAATAAAATATTAAAGTACAAGTAGTTTCCTGGCTGAAAAGCTGGTACAGTAGACACACAAGTGCTGTGTGATTGATAGTGCTTAGAAATGACTATAGATGGCAAATGGGGATTATGACATGCAGCTCCTGCTACTGTCACATAGAAATGTAGATCAATTTCTCACATGCTGTGCTGAAAGATAATCTCCAAAAATCTGATGTTCTGTCTTCATATTATCTTATAATAGAATGGACTTATGATAGCCAAAAAAAAAACCTCCAACAAAATAAATCAAACACTTGGCAATGCAAAAATTGCATCACTCACATTAGCTTGATTTTATTAATTCTCTTGCTTTTTCTGGTGGTTGTGTTTGCTTTTTATTTCTGCTTCTCCATTGAAATCTCATCTTCTGTTGTATTCTGGCTTTAGAATGGGTGTTCTTGCCATCAATTTAAGTACAACAGATATCACTTAAAAAAAATTACAGTCTTGTGAAACCTGTCTCTCTGAAAAGTATATCTTGGGAAAAGTACAGAGAAGAGCAGGCAAGGCTTTTAAGAAGTTCAAGTAACAGATCTTATAAGGAGTGATGGAAAAGACTATTAATACAAAAACCAAGAGTATTTTACAAATATTTGAAGATATATATGTAACCAGAATGTAGAAACAATATTTAATGTATTTGACAATTATAAATTACATTAGGTTTTGATATGCAATAAATTAGATAATTTCCTAATTTTTAAAAATTTATATCTACAAAATAGACAACAAAAATAGATAGCAGAAGCATAGACTCAGAAGATCTAGATGTCATCAGAGTAATTGTGTTATCGTCTCTATATTGAATTTCTTCCATGTTTGAGACCCATTGTACCCTGCTATCACATTGCCTGTGAAATCCTGAAAAATACTTTCATAGCACTATAAAAAGTCTTGGGCCTGTTGGTGGCAGTATAAATTTCTCATCTTCGAACTCTATTTCTGTCCTTGATATCGCATACCTTTTTTTTTTTTCTGAATCCTACTAAGAGACTGATTTTCAGTCTTTCTTGTCTGTCACAGTTTACTGATTTTGAAATCTATTCATCTATGAAATATTTAAAAACATAATAATTATGGAAATATAATTAATTAATGCTAAATTTTAAACATATACAAAAATAGATTAGTATTAAATGTAAGATTAATATTAGGATTTTTAATTAAAGTGTGACTTTTCAGTCTGATATCACTATGCTTGAAGTTTTTTTAAGAAAATATTAGTTGTGAAGCAAATGAAAGAAAATACTGCGCTTCACATATTCTAATCAAAAAACAGCCTCATGACTTTTTAAAGGTAGAAGAGATTGGTTATGCAAATGTAACATGGAAACCAGCAAGGACTCCTTTTGACCTCATCCTTTTTGCAAACACTTGTTTTCAAAGGCTTCAACACATCTCTGCTCTCGTTGCAGAGCTTCCTTGAGCTACTTGTGGAATGATAGATTAATATTAGAGGATTCTCCCTTGTAAATATTGAAAGCTGAAAATTGTGTAGAAAACCATGTAGGGATCACCTTCAGTATAAGCAATAGACTGAGTTTAGTATATTTGAGTCACTGCAACCTTTGTGTGTGTGTGCAAACTCCATCAAAAAAGGAAAAATTGGTGGAGAAATGTAAAGGCCATGTAAGAAAATAGATTATTTCCATTATGGTTAACAAAGTCAATTAAATTTAATTGAGATAACTATAGGCAAAAACATTTAGCACGCTGCTAAACTGATTCATCAGTTACAGGAAACATAAAACTGAGTTTAGACAAATAAACAGTGTGGAGCAGAGTGGGAGCTAGGAGTCCCTCCACCTTACAACTCTTTATGAGCTTGCATGTGTTCCTAAACATCATTCACCAGAGACATACAAAAATGTGTGGCAGAACTATGGCCACATGTTGTTGCCAAATACATGCAGAGTCTCCCATCATCCATAAATCCTTGTAATTTCAATCTACAGCTGTCAAACAGTCCTTTGGTTCACTTTACTAGGAGTTCTGGGTATAAAATGAATTACTGACCTTTTAACTACTTCTGTATTTCCATAAGCCTTTGTATTTATTCTGCTTTAGAAGGAATGAATGTGGCAAAAGGCCTTAAATTCTGTGTTTAAGAGAATACGGTACAATTTTAAAATACAAGCAATTTTATTGTTTCAAACAATGAAAAAACAGCCATTTTAGAAAACCTAATGATCAATTTGAGCTATTGTTCTTTCTTGTAAAGCTTTCATGAGTCAACAACAGGGTTGAGTCTTTCATGAGTCAGCAATTAGTTATCGGTATTCAAAGATGCACATACTATGATAGTGTTACTTTTTTCATTCCAGCAGTACTTACATCAAACTGATGTTTATAGTCAGAAGTCCTTGTGTTTCTAATCACTTTTTTCACACCCTCTGTTATACAAAAGGACTTCTGCAGGATGATTGTCAAGGCTGGGCCAACTTAAATGAAAATCTGCTCACACTGGAAAGAGTGATACATTGCCATCTACTGCAATCACTTATTCCTGTGCTTTTCATCTTTTCACTTAGTTCATTTATTTGGGTGCTTTTCATCTAATCTATCTTTAGATATCTACTGCAGAGATACCTACCTGTGACCTTCCCCCTCTATGTTATCTTCATAATTAGTAGAAAGAAATAGACACTCTGGGGCATGATTCATATGACCTACTTTAGGCATCTACTTTGGGAGGAGATGAATTGCACCCTAGAGGTGTCAATCTCTCCTTTGATTATAAAGAGTTTTAGATCACCAGCCACAGGTACAAAGAGATGTCTAGATTTGGCCAGATGAATCTCACCCTCAGTGACATGACTGAATAGGGTCTGAGCCAGGCAAGCTTTCTCTGAAAGCATCTCAGAACTGGCAACAGCAGAACTGTAAGCCACCAGTGACCTTGAGACATCCTGTTATTCTAGTCCAGCATAAAAATAAAAGGAATGCTAGTATCTGGACTGTATTGATTGTATTTTGAACCTTTTCTGTCAGATTAAAAAATGTATATGAGATTTATTGCAGAGTAGAATCCACCTGTTTTCTTTGATCATATTTTCAAAAGAGTTGCACTCATAAATCATATAGATGTTTTATTATGTACTGGATTAATATAGCAGCTATATTTGTTCATGTCAACTTATTTTTTTCTTTATAATGAGTGTTGCAAAGGTTTTTTTTTTGATGTTGTTTGTGGTGTCTTTTGGCTCTACATGTCATTTCAGAGATTTCATATTTTTCACTGCTAATACTCTGTTGAATGCAAAATGCATTTTTTTCTGTACAATTGCAGTTTGCACTGAGTGCATATTACAACCAATTATTCCTCATAACAATGTAGCTGTCTACTTATGCCAGACCTCATTACTGTGTCTTAGAGTCAGAATTCTGGTACCCAGGAGTTTAAAATTTTGAATACAAAGTAAGAAACCCATGGATCAACAATCTTTTGTTTATTTTTAGCATGCCATTCTCATTAGACTGACATTTTAAAATAATTTGACTCCAAGACCTTGACTTCTTTGCTCTTGGATAGTTGGATGCTAGTGCTGTGAAATGAAATATTATGTTTACTGAAAGTTTTGCAATTAGTTTGGTGTATCAGGAAAATCATTCATCAGATTGAACTTTAATAAGCTAGGGAGTAACAATTTAAAAAATCCTGATTACTTCTAAAAAATACATTTCCTCTTATACTTTATGACTACAGATAAGTCTGCAGTAAAAAGTATCAAGAGAATTTACACTGAATCGTTCTTGAACCTCAGGGATCCAAATATCACATCGGTGTTCATGTAACTACCAGGTTTCAATTGCTGTGGAGGATAGCATGAAGCTGAATAAAAGAGATATATAGGCACCAGCATATGAATTGAGGTAAAGACTTAATAATTATATTTAAAAAGTTTTAATGTTAAATTTAATAACCAGCTATGGTTATACCTATGTGTGAATGTGTACACATACATGTATGTACATGTGATATAGGTATTTTATGGAAAGACATATATTAAGAAAGAAATTCATGTCTGCAGAGATCTAAAACAAAGAATCTCAGTGCATTCATTGTGTATTGATTAGTTAATTATTGATCACTTCACTTTGCCAGGGTGATCCTGGCAAAGTTCCGTCTAGAGGAAGAAATGTTCCTTTACATTATTCACTGGTGGAAAGGAAAAAGAGTTTACCCTCTAAATAAAGGCCATGGATATAACATATTAGCTCTTTTCAGGTTGTTGCAACAAATTATTTCTTTCTACAGCTCATGCATTGCATACCCTAACAAAGTAAGGCTAAAAACGTCAAAAATCACGAGGTCCACCAAGAACAGGAGCTATAGGAATCACGTGTAGCAACTGGAAAATTCTGGCACAAGAACTTGTAACCCTCTGATGGTGGTTTTTGTGACAGCTGAAGGGATATTTGAGAAGCTGTCCCCTTCTCTCCTGCTCAGGACAGGAAAAAAGCTAAGGTGATGAGATGTGAAAGCTTTCCCACCCCAAGGTACCTCATCAAGAAAAAAAAAGCTAAAGGAAACATGAGTTGCTTGCCTCAATTTGCTAAAAATAGTGCTTTGCCAAAAGAAAAAAAAGCTACAGAAGAGAAGAAAGTAGCGCTGTCAGTTGCAGAGTACAGTCGAGAGAACATGCTTGTTCAGTGGACACCTTTGAAAGGAAAGCAAGGATATAAATGTATATTGCATACATCTATGAGTTTTACCACGTATCTGACTTCTCAATGTTAGTGGCGCCTTTCTTTCCCTGTTTATTTCCCTTTCAAGTTTTTTCTTTCACAGCTGACTTAATTTTTATACTCTGTCTTACATTTCTCATTGTAGGGTCATTTGTCATTTGTTCCTAGTCTTTCCTAGTTAATGTCTTAGATGTTCTGCATTAAGTGATCTCCAGAAAGGATGGAGATGCTGCATCTCCCAGAAGCCAGTAAACAAAACATTAATAGTTGTCTCAGGCAATGCTGCATGTTGCATATTTTCACTCAGCATAGCAATTTTACACTCGTTGATCCATTAAAAGCTGAATCACTGAGACAGATCTGTCATCTCTCCAGCCAAGAAGCCCAAACTTACAACAACAAGAAGATGCATAGCACCATTGCCCTTAATATTGATAAGTCTGGTATCCTGGGAGTGCACAAAGAACCTGTCTCTGGGCATATGGGCACAGTGCACTGCTGCTCTGGAGTGCCAAGAGGAAGGGATGGGGAGAGGAACCAGATAAAGCTCTGTGCAGAAAAGATTAAGTTAAAATTAAAGGGGGGTGTGGGGAGAATCAAAGTAAAATAAAATAAAATAAAATAAAATAAAATAAAATAAAATAAAATAAAATAAAATAAAATAAAATAAAATAAAATAAAATAAAGTAAAATAAAATAAAATAAAATAAAATAAAATAATAAAATATAAAATAAAATAAAATAAAATAAAATAAAATAAAATAAAATAAAATAAAATAAAATAAAATAAAATAAAATAAAATAAAATAAAATAAAATAAAATAAAATAAAATAAAATAAATATTGTTCTGGTAAGCTCCATAGTTTAAGGAAAAAAAAAAAACAAACCTCCAGAGGGGTTCTTTTACTGTGCTCATCTTGTGAAGTCATTACCCAGATAACTGTTTCCATTGGAGTCAGTTCTGTCTCCTTTGCTCAAAATAAGGGATGTATTTTAGGTAAGCTATAGTGCTGACACTAAAAAAAAAGAAAAAAATAATTACTCAGAACAACAAGATGTCTGAAAATCTTTGCTGTTATGTTATTAATTCCCATTACAAAACATTTTAGAATAGTTTTAATTTTTTTAATGATTTTACATCACAAAAAGAAACCCAAATTTTCACTTTGCTTGAAAACATTAATTATTTCATTTCCTACCTTGTTTTATTTTGGCAATTTCTTACCATTTTCACCATTTGCCTGAAGTCCACTACACTGCTAACAAAAATACCGTACATTTTTGACTGTTTATATTTGTGTTCAGCAACAAGTTCAGTAAAATCAAATTTATTTATTTTTAATAAAAGGATCTTTTTCTTTGTGAACAAGAACATAAATCTTCTAAAGATGTGAACCAATTGTCATGACAGAAGAGGTATGAACTATTACTCTGTTGCATAATTCTGAGGTTAGATTTTGCTACTGAAACATAATGTTTGCATTTTCAGATGTAAAAATACTTTTAAAAAAAACAATCTTTTTTTTTTTTTACTCTTTGCCTCAATAGGATCACATAGAGTGAGTGTATAGTTGTTGGAATGCATTCCTTAGATGTCAAAAAGGCTTTTCAACCACAGTATAAGCTCACTTGACTGAGTTTTTTATGCTGGTATGGCCATGGCAAGAACCATTGAACTTCATGTACACTGCCCTCTCCTCAGAAGTAAAATATTTTTCTTCAAAAAGAGCAGAGACACTTCCCCTCATGCCTTTATAGAACAACCTATCAGGTCAGATTCAGAGCATTTTCTGAATTTCTCACTTCTAAACATTTGTGGTTAACTTTACTTTCACTGAATAAGACATATTCATAAGTATCTTCATAAGAAAATACTGTCTATTTTACACTAACTCTTATTGAATAATTTTGTGCAAACTGTGTGAATTGTGATATATGGGGGATTACTCATTTATTGCAGAATCATCTTAGAAACACAGAGTGGTTGGGATTGAAGGCTCATCTAGTCCAACCCCCATGCAATAAATTGGGACACTGCCAACTAAATTAGGTTGCTCAGAGCCCCATTCACCAACTTCAAATGTTTCCCAGGGAAAACTACAACTTCTCTGATCAGTTATGAGGCCCATTATATTGATAGAAACAATGTAAAATATGGTATAATAAAAGAGTGAACTTCAGTCTCTTGAAAAAATCAAAATTCAGACTGCAAATTCCATCTTCTAATCACTGAATTCAGTAGCAAATTTGATTATTTTTACAAAATAGAGGCAAGAAGTTACTCTTCTTTTTTTTTTTCTTAAAATACTTTCAATGCAACTAGAACAATTCAACAAATTTGTAAAATGATCTTGAAAGATCTATATTCAATAAAATAAGTTGCCCAGGTACACCTCTGCAACAATATCAGATAAAGAGTACCTTAAAAAGACAGTGACAATCTATTTCTTATGCCAAATCTTGCAAAGGCCTTCAGTTCATGTAAAACTGTTATCCATATCATTGATAATTTCCATGGTATCTTAAGACAGAAAGTTAATTTCTGAACTATACATTCACAAGTCCCTTATCAACAAATGTCTTTGTTCAGAAATTTTCCCATGGAAATAGCTTCATCTGAATTGAAAAACTATATATTGTTCTTTGAAAAGAGTTTGGGAAAGAAAAAGAATGTAGAGATTATTACAGAATTGCAATTTTCAATGTTGCTACTACCACAAAGACTCTACTTCCTCATGTTTTAAAGATATAAGTTTGACAACATTTATTATGGAAACGAAAGCATCTGATGTTCCAAAGAGACATTTCTAGTGCAATCACAATGTCTAGTTTACAGAAAGGCCATCTTCATTCTCTGCTTCAAGAGAACCATATTAATCATTTCATAGAGTAACCATTTATTAACACAATATTAAATATGTTTGAGCTCGATGCATCATATCCTTCAAAAATTATGCAAGATCTATCAGAAAACTGGAAGCAGTGTACTGAATATGTAATTCAAAATACTATTTTTATAGAGCTTATCAGGGTCTTGTTATCATAACAGGCAACTAGAACAGAAACAGGTTTCAGTAGTTTTTTCAGAGGACATTCACTGAATATAATAATCTACCTTTGTGACAGATGTGATAAATATAAACTCAATATATCTCAGTGACCCTGCTTTTACTGCTTCCATAAAACATGATTAAAACCTCCATTAGAAAAATAGTCTCTCTTCTGTGTTTGAACAAAAGGTGCAATAATCTTACAATATTACAAGTAAAATCATCCAGAGTAGATTACATAAAATAAATCCCTTGAAGGAACTAATATTTTGGACAAGACGGAGCTGTTCCAGTGTTTAATTTTACAGATCAGATATAGGTTTCTTACATAACTTTTATAAATAAGAATAAAGGAAAATATATATGACATTTCATTTCTATTACTATAGATGAGATGCAGATAAGTATTCTCTGCAAGTGAATTATGCAATGTTCTATAAATAGCTTTTATTAAAAATAGCCTGTCTGCTTAACAAAGAATTATAGGTCTACTACTACTACTAATATAAGTAAGAATTTACAGTAGGAAGAAGAAACCTGAGTTTATGGCAGCAGGCAAAATTGCCAGATAATTTAAATACAATACAATTAACCAAACTCTGAGAAAACATTGTGATCAAAAAAAAACCCCAAAAACAACAACAACAACATTTTGGAAAATTTACGCAAGTTTGGAGAAGTCAAGAGAATGAGTGGGCAAGGAAATTATCAAGGCTCAAGCTGAATTTCAGTAATAGGAAAAAGACCACATTCCAGTGGCTGAAAACATCAATTAGGCAGACCTCGGATGAATAACCAAAGGAGATGGATAAATATAAACTCAATATAAGAATTTTTAATTAAAGGTTTTGCTAGTATTTCATTCTGACAGTAGATAGAAAAGATTTTCAGGGAAAGAACTAGTATTGAGTAACAGGCAGTATGAATTTTACCATGGAATCCATTAGATTAAGAAAAATTCCTTTGATTAAGCAAAACTGTGCCCAGATTAGAAAAATTTCCATTTGTATACATTGTTATAAATTATTATTTTAATTTTGAACTGTTATTTCTTATTAGCTTTCCTGCTAATAGTTTATTTTTTTGTGGGGACCTATTAAATCTGAGTAGTCTTCCACATCACATGCAGTATTTTTTACTGTAATTAAATCCTATTTTGAAATAATTGTATCTTAAATTTTACATGTGCAAAATACAGCAGATAATTTTTATGTAAATTTTAAACATGAAAATGACTAAACTACTAAAGGATATTTAGTATTTCCTAGTGCATTCTCTGAGGGCCCATTTCATTCACCTGAATATCAATACCTGTACAACCAGCCCACAGACATGCTGTAAATTTTCAACTGAATCTTTTAAACATATTTGTCTTCACAGTTCACTTAATTCAGATTTGCTCTTTTTCACATAGAAGTCTAGATTTCTCAGATTCATTTTAAATGCTAGTTAAGCTTAAAAATTAAACTATGTTTTGATTTAGAAGGAAGAGGCTATGTTTCTGAACATTCAGAAATGGAACTTTGGAAAACTATAAAAATTAAAAATAAACCAAGGAATTTGATTTTTGTTTGCTTGTTTGTTGTGGTTTTTTGGGTTTTTTGTTATTCTTAGCCACTGGATTTCCTCTAGCTGTTCCAGGTTTCCCCAAGATTAAACCAACATTGAGTTCTGTCTGTTCAATATCACTCCAGCCTCTTAGTACTTAAGCTTCCTTGACTGTAGGGCAGCTAAAGCTCTTGCACCTTCTCTTCAGTTTTGCAAATAAAGAATTCTTGCTGCCTCCAAGATGATCTTTCAGATCCCTTTCTCATACACTTATGCAGCTCCACCAACAGAGACAACTATTGACATCCTCGTTCTTCATTCTTTGCTTTTGTGTTACAAACTGTTGATTTAACAAGTACAACTTTTGTCCTTCCTGTGGCATTCTCAGGATGTACCCTTCCAGTGTGTCCAGCAATTACTACTTTGCTTTCAACTTTAATAAGCATAAGATTTGATGTCTGTGTGTACCCCTTTCCAAAATCATAGCTGCACGCTTACTTGGACAGTGTTACAAAGATGACAAATGATGCTTTAAAAAAAATTGTATTGAGAGCAATTTTTCCTATTCTTCTTTACACAGTCTGAGAATTCTATAAATTTATGCCAACAAGATCATGTACTTAAAATGTACCAGTGGCTTAATCAGTTTTTGCCAGTTAAGTGATATTTCTTGAACAGAAATGTAGAAGTACAAGCTCTTAAAAAAAAATAATAAAAAAGAAAGAAAAACCAAGCTTTTTTATTTGCTATACTGCAAACTACTTAGGATATCCTGAATAATAATAATAATACATTTTATAAGTGACTAAATGTGTTAATTTTGTTTATTCCAATATTTGACCTAAAAAGCAACCCTAACTTTCAAATTAGAACCTTATGAATCTTAGAGGCAAGAACCAGAATAACTAGGGGAAAGAGCTAAAAAGTGGCTGAGCGCTATTTATTTCTGGCTTCTCTGTTGGCTTTTTTTTTAGCTTACAGTAGAAAATCAGATATAAGTACAAGAAAATGTTACCCTAAAGGAGGCATCAGATCTCTCTTTTAATGAAAGAGTCATTAAAATTAAAATTAAAAGGACAGAGGGAGCCCAGTCTATCTCATCTGTCCAAGAAGGTGCAGGACACATAGCTCACCTTGTTACAGAAGCAACAGAAAAGCAACATTCACTCAGCTGAACATCTTAGGTGAGGAAGCTCTAAAACCAGACTTGTTTCCAGAGGGCATAGCATCACTAGTTTTAAAAATTCCCTTGAATGAAAAATTTATCCTTTATATGCTAATTGATTCAGTAAAAAGATCAGCTCAGTTATCAAAAGTAAGGATAAAAAAGGAAGACCAGAGGGTGGGGGTATCATAAGTGGCTTTATGAAAAGAATAAAAATAACTGTCAAAATAAATGCTCCATATTATAAAACACATCTCTCAGCTACTCTGGCTTTAGGAAAGGTATGCAGTGAAAGAAAAGAAGATTAGTTTTTGTCACCTGACTGATCATGGCTGACAGACTAGTTTATCAATACAACATGTGAAATAGTAAACATTTTAAGGCTCATAAACAACATATAAATGACTGCTGCAAGCAATCTTTCACTCTGAGGGAGTGTGGAGTTGAATTTCTTCCTGTGCCCATGTTTTTATTTGCATGCATTATCTGCATTTAAGTTTACCCACACAATACTTGTTGTTGTGACAAATAAATCAGTCCATTTAGCCTTGGGCAGCCTTTCAAGTGTTAGTAAGTATATTGAAGTACACTTTAATGGGGCTCATAGCATATAGTATCTCATGGATCTCAGCAGTTGTCCTATCCCAGACTGTTGAAAGAATTCATGGCATGGCAGTGATGCCTCCATTTTTCCTCTGAGGTGTGGAATATCAAAGCCTCCATCACTCTCCAGTGGCATGATGGCATGCATTTACCTTCAAGTACTGGCTGGTATCACCAAGGCTCTCACACTGAAGTTTCTCAGTTCTCCATTAAAATTAAGAAAGGAAGCAGGGTTGCAGTGTGAGATATCATCATCACTTGTATCAGTGGCAGACTTCCTCTGAGCTACTAAATATCTAACCTTTATATTTATATAATAGAATATTTCCCAAACAAGACTAAGAGTGCTTCTTGTACAAATAGTATGCTGCTTAAATATAATTGACTTGATCCTACTTGAATCCTGAACATGGCTTTTCCATATACTGGATGGGAAGCTAATGGTTACGCACTACAAATTATTAGAATGCTACCCTTTGTCATTTGGACCACAAAAATTTAATCTGAAACTGAGAGATAGTTCTTTACTTGATTACTGTGAAACTTCCTTTTGGAAGAAAAAAGTTTTCATTTATCATTCTGGAATTTTATCACAGAAATTGGATACTCAAAAAACTCTTGACAAGCCTTAAACGGAATGTGGTGCAAAAGTTCAGTATTTTTTATTAGCATTGCTGTGAGAATGAATGTTTAAAAGTTTCCTAAAATGTTTTAATACTCTTCATTTTTGCAGATGGCAAGAGAAAAATTCTATGAGAGCTAATGTAGAAAAAAACTATTTAATAATGGGGTTATTCCACGTACCCACCTTGCTCCCTATCCTTGGACTAACTGCCCTTATATGAGATGATAAAAATGGAAGAGTAGCATGGGGCAGAGTTATGGGTGAATCTTCTAAGGATGATCAGGTGGGAGGGAAGTCAGTTAGCACTGTAGGATAAAGACTTTTGAAACATGAGATATTCAAAAGCAAGGTAGGACACAGGTTATCCGGCATCATTCCACTGTCATCAGCAGAGCTGTGATGACTGAATGAATAGAAATTCCACCCAGACATCTAGCACTAATTTTCCATTCCATGAACTCAAAACCAGATCTGTGCATGACCCCATGCTGTGGGTAGGCTGGAGAGAGCATTTCAGAGATCTCACTGAATATCTATCCTCCTTTCCTCTAAAAGCCCGAGGACCCTGCCTCTACACTCCACCCCCTAGCTCCCCTTCTCCCAACATTCCCCTCTCCCATGGTTGCTTTTTCTCCCAGGAATCTGGTGTCCTCACTTGGCACTGTCTACTCCTGCTTATCTCCCTTCACCAGATTCATCACTGGTGGGTGAAGGTGACCACAGAAGAGGATGGGGGGGGTCTTTCCTTTCATCAACACCAACATGCATGAGGAATCTGAAATGTGAACAGTATTTATAATCTCAGATCCTTGGAACCAAAAAACAGATGAAAATGCAATATAAGAAAAGTTAATTGTTATCTGACTCCATAAAAATTACTAAAACTCTATTTTCCTTCTGTTTTTAACAGGGGTTAAGTAAAAGCCTTTGAAAGTGAATTATATACTAAAATCTCAAGATCTATAAGCAAGTCTTATAAACTGTAATTCTTGGTTTTGAGTAGAACCAGTATTTTTGATTTTACATCTCAAAGATTCTAAGCATAATACCCCTGTCATATTAAAGTATAATTTGCTTCTGATAAAAAGATTTTGCTTATTACCAAGACATTTCCTACAAGGGAGGAGCTGTAGAAATCTCTTGGACCATTAACTCCTGACTAATTATAATTAATTATTGTATCACAGTAGGGGAGATATGCAAAAGCACCTCAATGCTCCATTGTATTGGGCAGTCAATTCACACATACACAGAGCAAGAAACAGCCCTTGTCAGGCAGAGATTGTGATCTGAGCTACACAGAGGAGCAGACGGTTAGAGATGAGGAACGCGTACAAAGTCACAAAGCAAATAGGCACTGGACCAGCAGCCTGAATCCCTAACAGAATTCCTCTTCCATGCTGCTTGATTATATGTGTGAGAAAATTTTTAAGGACCCTCTTCTAGGCATAAAAAATTTTCATTATAAAAGATCACCCAATGTTGGTCCAATAGTAGAGACAGAGGATCTGAACAAAAATATAAAACTGTGGATGCCTTTTTTTTTAACCTACATCTTTTGGAGCATGCAATTTATCAATTTAGAGGACAGTAAATGAGTCTGTAATGAGCAAACTAGTCACTACACTTTTATATAGTGTCTTTTTGAAAGGATGCATTACATCAATGACTTTCAATTAGAGTTATACAGGAAACTTTGAACTGCTGTATTATAAAATCAGACCCATAACAGGAGAGTAAGAAAAAGGTGGTGGTCTGTTAAGAGAAACAAAAATGCTAAATGGATGTCATTTTCAAGGAAAAAATCATATATACTGAGTTCAAAGCTCCTGGACGAAAGATTTTTTTAAGGAAATGAACTAATTGTGCTATCAAAAATATAGCACATTTCTTATTCAGAACACCAGAAAAATGTATCATTTTCTTTAACATTACATCAATATAAACTCCAGGAGGATCATCAACCTCTAGAGGAAAGGAGTCTGTTTTATCAGGTGGGAAATAATAAATGCCATCACAAAAAAAACAAGGCAATTATATCTAATGGTCTGCTGACACTCACTGACAGAAATAGTGACAAGAGGTTTTTATTTTGGAATACAGGTTAATTTTAGAAAGCATCTTTTCAGAAACCCGGTGTTTTATCTCATCAATTTTTAGTAGTAGTGTAGTAGGAATAATGAAGTTCTTGTTCCTTGTGATAGAAATACCTCGAATCCATGTCCAATGAGGCATGGACACTATGTTTCCCTTGCAGAATGGCAATTGAAGCAGTGAAGTGAAAACATCTATTTGCTGCTTTCTCACCAAAAAGAGCCATTTCTGTGTGTATTTACAGCAGAGCTTGTGGGTCCACATGATTGCTAATAAAGCCTCTTTCTGCTTAGCAATTCTTAACTGGTAATGGTAAGAAACGAATTATCTGCTCTGGTAAAAGCCAGAGGGAGGGCTTTCTGATAATGAAAAATAACAAACCAAATAATATTTAGTTTGGAAAGAAAAATAAGAAGTCCATTCCAGAGGTATTCAAAAGTGAAGAATTATAGTAAAAATTAGCATCCTTTTATATTTTTCTTCTTTTTTGGTCTTATTGTTTGGTTAGTTTTTTGTTTTGGGGGAGTTTATTGTTTTGTTTGGGGGTTGTTTTTTGGTTTAAGGATACTATGTTATGTGTTGTGGTTTTGTGGGAAAACAGAGCACTGAAGATACATTTACTACATTACAAGAAGAAGATGCATTTTCAATTCCTTTATAAATATCTAGATGTCTTAGAGCAGGGCCAGCTACAAGAACCCACATGTCTAAAGGTATTGCTAAATTCTATAATGTTAAAGGAAACTGAGAAGTACAAAATATGTAGTCCTTGCAAGAACTTCTCAGAGAACCTTTGCATTATTATAAAGAGAGCCTACAAGTAAGCTGGAGAGGGACTTTTTATGAAGGTGAATGGTGATAGGATGAGGGGGAATGGCTTCAAATGGACAGAGGTCAGGTCTAGAACAGATATCAGGTAGAAACTCTCCACTTTGAGATTGGCAAGGGACTGCAAAGGCTGCACAAAGAAGCTGTGGGTGCCCCATCCCTGGCAGTACTCAAGACCAGGCTGAATGGAGCTCTGAGCAACCTGGTCTAGTGGAAGGTGTCCCTGCCCAGAGCAGAGGGGCTGAAACTAGGTTTTATTTAAGGTCCCTTATAAGCCAAGCCATTTTGTGATTCTGTCCTTGTGTTCCAGAGCTTAACACCTGTATTTTTCAGACTACAGGTTTTGTCAATAGCTTAACAGATTATTCACCATCTGCTTTACATTCATATTATAGTTTCTATTGATTGCAAAACTTTTTGTATCTTCTTCCTTCCCCCTGCATAATTTTGAGAAAGCTTTCTTTTTTTCCAACAAAACTAGAAGACATAGAATTCTACATAATATTTTCATTCATTATATGTATGCATATATATTTTGTTAGATTTTTAACTATATTTTTCCTTTAAAGGCATTATATAATTTTCTCAGAAAGGGTATAATGAAAATTATTTCTGGAACAAGTTTTAGTTAAACTGTTCAAGGTTCCTAAATTGAACATGCTATTTTTAAAACTGCAAACTCTAAATGTATGTTGTTGTTTTTTTTTAATGAGGCATGAGGCAACTGTTAGACTGGGAATAGTTTATGAACAAAGCAGAAGAATGGCAAAAGATCAGAATTCTGCTCCTCTCTGTTTTCCTTTCAGAAGAAAGGTAAGCAAGCAAATGCTGCAGCATTTCTCAACTGAGTCCCTAAAATTGATGGGTTTAAAAGCCCCTGAGAACCATTTATCTGTCTGCAAAAAGAATATCAAAACACCAGCTTCAGAGCTGTTGTGAAGTTCAAAGTCTTTTGAGGCCTTTTATTGAGAGATATAAAACATTATTATTCACTGACCAATTTGCAAACATATGCTGTTGCTTTAAACTATTTTTATTCTAAGTGACTGGAGCAGGTAAGCATATATCTACTAAAATTAATGTTTCTCATAGGACCCTCTTTTCTTTATCAGACAGCTCTGCACCATATCATGAAGCAAAACCTATTAAGATATAATGACACTATATTCAACAAATGGAAACAACATGTTTTCCAAAGTTTACTGTTCTTCTACATTCTAAAATTGAACCAAAAAATACTTACCTTACTTAAAATCTGAAAGAAGACATCATAAAAAACCCTTTAAAAAGTCAGATTCACTTATATTTTCACTACTCTAGAGTTAGGGCATTTTGATATTCATTGATTATATTCTATCTATTGATATATTCTATCTACACATCTGTGTGTACAAACAAATAATCCAATTGCATTGGATTATTTTATTCTTTTACCCTCCTATTACCTGAAGAGTAAGAAAATATTTCTATTTTGCTTACACGGTACAGAGATGCTGTGAAAACCGGGTCATTTGCCATAAACTGCTAAAAAACACTACAATCAAAATTGGTTCTGTGATCAGGGAGCCATTGTGCTCAGAGCACAAAACAAGCTACAGAACCTGCCTTGGGGAGTTTACGGAATTTATCCTTGAGGTAAGTTTGACAGAGATGAGTCTCCAGAGACTCATCTTCTAGCTGCAGGCTAACGTCAGACAGAAATTTCTTGTATTCCTGCTCCATTTCAATAGAAAACTTGTTTTCCTACTGGGTTTCATTGCACTGTCACCCTGCAGACCTCCTGCACTGTTCTTCTCCTGCACAGCAAACACAGCTGTTGCCATCTCCTCCTCACCTTCCAGCACCTACCCAACACCACCAATCCATCACCCAGAGGGGTCTGCTTGGTTCCCCTCAAGAGTATGGCTCACTAGGCAAGTTTATTTTCTTCATCAAAAGGGATTTACTGAAATTACATTTTTCAGTCTTACCTACATCTATACATGCTATTTGAAAGAAGAGAAAACTTTATTTAAAATATCAAAGGTCATGTAGAACTATAAATGTTTTACACTGTTCACTTCTAGTATTGTGTACATATATTCTCAGACCTCAGGCTACTAGATATAAGTAAAGTAAATCAGGATTTTTTTAAAAGCATATTTCTTTTCATATTCTATGTTACAAATTGCATAATTTCTGACATTAACTGTACAGTAGTGGAAAATGCTTCACACTTATTCCTGCGTATCTCCTTTCCCTTCTCCATTTTTTAATTTATAATACCTGATTTTTTTTTTTTTTTTCTGAAAGCCCTTTATGTTAGAGAATGTTTCCTGGATATCAGTTTAACAGTTTTATCTTCTTACCTCACCTTTCTGAGTAGATTCTTTGCAATATTTTTTGCTCAGAAGAAATAAAAAAAAAATTCAATATTTTTTATCATATTTTGAATAATATTGGTTTCATTATTTAGTTGGTTGAAAAATAGAAACTTCCTTTGTTAGCTACATTTCCCTGCAGAGATGTTAGTTAAGCTTCTGGATTCACAAAAAATTATGTGAAAATTTTTTAACTCATGATGGCTTTGAGTTTCCTTCAGCATTGTATGGAATTACTGTTTTAAACATTTTTGTGGCCATTCCTTTAATCCAGGTAAAAACCTTCTGGATAAGAACTCCTACACCTAAGTAGAGTTGCCTGGTGATTCCCTTGTAACATGAATTATAGAGATATGTGTGAGGTTGCAGAAATAATTGTTTTCTGCTCCAGCTGATCCTGTAGAGGTTCCAAACAGGAAGAGTGAGAAGGAAGAAGAGCCATATGAACATCTCGTTCTTTCAAAGTACTTAATGGTTAAACAGCTGTCATGTGAAAAGGGGATTTTTCTTCAGCCCTTAGTCTGAGGAGATTTCCCTGACCCTCGGTGTTTAATTTGTCTGTCAGCATCCCAGGAAAGCCGAGCCCCTTGTGCCTGACCAGTCTGTCAGAGTCCCATTATGGGGACCCTTCACTGAGCAGTCCTGCTGGATGGAAGGGCAGGACTGACTTGTTCAGGGAAATGCACCAGCAGCAAAAGGAAGACCCCTCAGCAGGTGCTCCTCTGTATTTGAGTATGTTACTGCCAGGGACTGCCAGTGCCCATGAAAGACTCACACCTACACTCTTTAAAAACATAAAATTGTGACAGATTAAGTTTTGATAGGTGATAGTATCTGATTGCAAAAACCTACTTAAGCAACACATAGACAAGCTCTAATCCCTGATAAAAATATCCAGCTTGCACAGAGTGTGATTGTTCCACAAGTGTCCCTGCAGAGGAGAAGACAGGTTCAGTGCATTGACTGAACCCAGCAGTTAAAATGGAGTCTTCCCTGACTTTCCCCCCTTCTCAACTTGATTTTACACTAATTCTCTATGTTTAGGTGGAGCTTGAGTGACTCTAGTCATACATGTCTTTGTTACTGATTGGTGTAAGATTTTTTTGCTTTGCTTTTAAAGATACAAAAAAGGAATTTCGAGCACATGCCCAGTGAGGGGTGGCTGTGCCATGGAGGTGAGTAACTTTGGGATGGAGGTGTGGGTTGATATTACAATGAGGGTACAGCGAACCAAGTTCAGCTGAGGAAAGAGATTTCGCCACAGCTGTTGGCTCAGCAGCAGGACATCTCCTCCCCTATCTGCCCCGGCTGACAGGTGTTCTGTGGTTTATCAGCTGCAAAGAACCATCAGGTTCCTTTCCCTTCAGGGATTTCAACAGAGCCTGGCCACCGTGTCTCCACTCTGCTCCACCCTCTGGTCCATCCCCTTGGCAGGTGTGCGTGCATGGGGAGTGGAATAGGTTTCGAGCATGCCAACTGCATTCCAGACAGGGAGCAGTGACTGTATTTTACCCCAAAATTCCTGTACCATTATAACTTCTTAGGATGTAAATATAACTCCTTGCTTTCCTCACATTTTTCCCCCCCATCCTTCCACAATGGCATTATTAATAACTAAAATTTTTCATCTTTTTCTTTCTACAGGAAGCAACACAGATCCCCACTGATAGGTCTTGCAGGTCAAAGCTGGTATAGCAGGAACAGGTATGCCTAGATTTTCCAAACTCTGTCTTCCTTCTCAGATTTTAAAATAACAGGATTCACATCTTCATGGCCAGGTCATTATTAGAAGACCAAAGACTACTCCAGATAACTGAAGTTTTATATCTCTTGCCTTGGAGCCTGATTTACAGAGCCCTCTAATGTTCATGATACTACTTCAGAACATTCTCACATAAAACAAATTTTAAAGACAAACTTTTTGCATACAGCAAATATTTTCAAAATCATTTGTTCTGAAAGTGTTTGTGACTTGGGATTCTTTATCAGAGAGGTATTCAAGAAGCATAAAGCTTACTCAGGTATGGTATTTTAACTTTGCCTTCAATAACAGTTAACTCTTCAATTTGCTCTGCTGTAGTTCAGGGCTCATTAACATTTCTATTATAATCCTTGATTACTCTGGCTAAGGATATCAGCTGTTCCCAGCCTCACATTTGAAAACAAAGCAGATTTTCAGCCTTGAATATATTTTAATTCATTATTAGAAAGTTTTTAATGGGTGACTGGTTGAAAAAGTACCTTATTCAAGAATAGGATGCAGAGATTCAGGTTCAGTGAATTGTTCCTAATACAAAAGCTTTTTTTTCATAATTTCTATCTAAACAAAACTGGATTAAAGAATACTATAAGGAAAAGACGTAGTGTTTTTTTAAATTTATAAGAACACACAAAAGGCCAGACTAAATGTCTATTTGCTGCATCATCCTTCCTCTGACAAGGGACAAGAGAAGATGTCATTGTGGAAGTCTACAGCCTCCACCCCAGCACAGTAACTACATGCACTTACCAGGGCAAGCCCAGCACAAGGCCACAAAGCTAATGAAGGGACTGGAGCACCTCTCACATGAGGAAATGTCACCCTGGTTTTTTTAAGTTCTTCTAAGCCTTTTATGTTTACATTCTCGTAATGAACTTTCTCACACACTTTTCTGTAAATACTTATTGTTTTGCATTCTTTTCTGGAGGAGGAGAAATTTGATGGACTGTTGGCTCGTCCAGTGTCATTGGAGAGGTGGCACTGTCATCCTCCAATCCACTGTAACTTTTGGAAGTCTGTAAATGTTGGAGTCAGAATTAAACATTCCCTCTTTTTACCTTGGAGATTCCAGTGTCCACGTCGTTTTATTTTGTATACAGGAGCAACAAGGAAAGGCTGAGGAATGTCCAGCTTCATAACAAAAAGAGTCAAGGGGATCTTAAGAATCTGTATAACAAACTGATGGGAGGGAATTAAATCAGAAAAGCAAAGGAAATCACTCTTCTCCTTGGTACCTACTGGCAGGACAAGAAGCAAGAGGAACAAATGAAAACACATTTGTGAAAATATGTTCTGTCTGAGCAGTAAAAAAGGTTTTTTCACTCTAAGGATGGTCAAACACTGAAAAAAGTACAAAGAGTCTGTGTTTGGTTCAATACATCCGTAACTGCCGATATGTCTGAAGATGGATGAAAGGGAAGTGTTGGATAAGATGCACCAATAGGAAAGTTTGCCTGTAGGTTCTGTCCAAATGCAGCACAAATCCCAATTTTGAGATCTCCATGAACTGAAGATTTATTTTATGCCCTACAGAAACTTTGTGGAGCTTGTGAGACTGGACAGGGAAAAGCAGCTGCCCAGGGAAATTAGCTACATAGGTCTTTAAAAACAGAACAACTTCATACAGGTTATATTATGTATGATATCTAAGCATCTAGGTATCTAAACAGGCAGACACAGACTAAGAATCTGAGTCTATATTCAGTGACAGATTATGACCCACAAAGATTTGGAGGTCATAATTCTTAGAAGTGTCAAAACTTGCCAAAATGAGTTTTATTATTTTATTTCCTTTAATATAAAGTCATTTCAGCTATTTACAAAGGCAACTGGCCTTTGGAGTGATTTTGGGTATTAGCCTTTCGAGTGCATTAAAGCTACATTTTAGATGGAGATTTTCTACTTTTCTTTTTATAAAGTTTTGTCTCTCACCATGCCGCCTCTTTAATATTGCAGTACTTAAAATTTAAATCTCCCAATATAATTCCTTGCTGGTGTTTCCAAGTCAGCAAATTAGCAACACAACACATGTTATATAGGGAATAGCTCAGCAACAGAATCAAAGCCCCTCAACATTCTCCTTTCTTTCGATTTATTCTGGCTTACTCTGCCGGATGTGAACCAAATGACACATCATAAACCTCAGAGACTCTTTTGTAGCTTCTGCTCAGACTGGAGAATTCCATCTGCTCTATTAAGGTTCATTAACAACCAGGAAAGTATTCCAGACAGTTTCTGTGAAAACTAAAAGATAAAATTAATATATTATTATAATTAGTTATTTTTTTTTCTCATTCAGCCAGAATAGCTTTAATCAGCAACTGGCAGAGGAAAATTCCATGGGACCCAAAAGCAGGGGGGCTCATCAAATTACATTGGGAGAATTCTGCACATTCAACTCATGGTGAAGGTATGTGCTCCTGTAACAGTGAATTGTCTTTGGGACCAGAGTATAAACTGTTTCACATTACATTTTAAAGAAAAAAGCTTATCCTATGAGGGAAAAAGTAAAAAAGAAGGAGAGTGTGCAAATCATGTCTGAAAAACTAGTAAACATAACCACAGAGAATTCAGAATCATACATTGCAATAAACATTTACATCTCTAGGACCTGAATATAGAAATACTGTATTTACCTGTTCTGAAAAATGTCTCCACTTCCTCTCAAGTGATATTCTCAAATGAGCTCCACACCCCCTCCAAATTGCACACACTTACTTCTTCACGTAGAAGTTGCATACACTTTTTCCAACTTAATACACATGTGTAATATTATTACCTGAATACAGTGTCTTCAACACTTTATCATCACAAAGCTGGAAAGTTTATCTTTCAAAATCCAACATAGCTTTTATGGTTCCTTCTATCATTAAGGACTTTAGCATATGGGAGTCACTCCTATAGAATGTATTAAGCAACTCACTCTCAAAGAAAATGAGTTGCATGACCAAGATGTTCCTTTATAATACCAGTAGCAATTAAGTCTTTGAATATGCAAGATGATTCAGGAGGAAGCAAGCATACAGGATATCATATTGTTTATGCACCCCAAATAGTTTTTGTTAGACAAGTTATTAATTTATAATTTTATTTCTTTGCCAAGCAAGCATGCAATTTTCTTCATGCTATCTTGTGAATAGCAGGAATCTTAATATTTGTAAAAATTTGAATCAATAGTATTTCAGAGTAAAAGGGGCAGATTTATTAGTGTGATCAATTCAATTACAGTCAACTAGTAAAAAATCATTTCAGTATGACTTCCTTATTATTTTTTAACTTTAAAAGGGTTACAATTCAGTAAATCTCAACATTTTTTATCACCTGAGTAATTATATTCACATCTGTGCAATAATACTTCTGATAAAAGTTAAAGAACTTACCTTCCTCATCCACAAGATGCCAAAAACAGACTTGTAAGAATGAATTGTGATCGTAGACATATTACAATGCTTACATTTCTCTTTTGCTTTTATTGAGAAATGTGGATTTTCTTTTTCAATCATAATGAGTTCATAAGAAAGATTTTCAGAGATAAAATCTTAAGGTTTCTAGTAAGGGTGTAATAACAAACACTGGTGAATGCATTTTTGCTTTAGCTAATATAAATAGTGAAAAATATATCATAGTTCTGGAGTCTGGAGTATTTCTTGTTGTTTATAGTAACATAAGCATCTTTATCTAAACAAAAACCAAAACACAAACAATCCACCACCTTCTAATGCTAGATTGTCCTAGTGTTCTCTAACATAGTAACCCATGCAATCACTTGTTTACATCTCTGTATCTGAAGAGTAGGCAGGTTTTCCACATATGCTCTCTGTTATTATGAATTATAAAAAAATACGACATCTGACTTATAGGAAAGCTAAAATTTCTTGAAGGTTTTACTATAGAAATTTCAGAACTCTAAATTTCAAAATTTGCATTAAAGAAGCCAGATAATAAATTTATATTTAGATTTCCCATTTTCCAATGCAAATGTCACAGAAATTTGGAAAATGTGCAAATGGAGACTACCTTCAAATTTAGTCCCGTTTGCAATGAAATTAATGTCAGGTTTACACAATATAAATAGTGGGAAGCTAGTAAGAGTCTAAAATACAAAATATTGAAACCTTTAGGGCAGACAGCTAAAAATTAAGTAGGAACATGGAAGTTCTTCATATAAGATTTAGAATTTAAGTATTAAAGGAGAGCTGTAGCAGAAATAAAATGACTGAACTTCACCCAGTTAACTGTTAACCCCCTATTATTGACCATTTGCTCTACTTGGTGGATTGATTTTATGCCCTCAAAGAAACTCACTTTGCTTAAGCAGACAAGAGCTTCCTGTAAAAAAGCAATAAGGACAGCCAAGAGACTAGAAGACATGCCTGACAGTTTTCCATCTCTAGTTTCTGAGGGAAGGGATAACAAATGGTTGAATTCTTCAGAGGTGATTATTTTTTATCAACCTACTTGCTTTCCGTTGGTTAGAAAATCATATGCAGTCCACTTAAACCAGGCTTGATTGTCTTTGATTGTATCCATTATTCATGGGCATTCACTAAAACATTAGATGAGTGTTTTTCAGAGGTGGCTTGTGGGCTTTGGGTATTTGCTGTTAGTCAGATGCAGTATGCATTCAGTCACGTGGGATGCTTTCTGCTCTACAAATGGACAACTATTCTGATATGAAAATCACACAATGTCACATTCCCAGGGCATCATGTTGATGACAGTTATTTGTACTAAAATGTGTTTGAATTTCAGATGCACTATTCCTCCTAGCCCAGAGAATTTACTAAAGATAAATGAGAAATGAGTATTGATGATCTAAGAAAGTAAAAACCTACAATTTCTGAACAAGTGAGTACATAATTTTGGCTTTAAAAAATTCATACAGAATTTGAAATCTCTTATTTGTCATTTTCCAGGCTTGTGACTGATATCATCTTTAAATTTGCATTAGCTTCCTATTTAAACCATTAGGGATGTCCTATAAGGACTTGTATGTATGTGTCTCTGTCTCATACATTTATTAAACTAAAATGATGATAAGTATAAAAGTCACTTAAATTATTGTTGCATGTTGCTGCCTGGAAGGGTCCATTTTTTGCCAAGGTTCAGAAATTTTTCAAAGATCAAGAAATAATCCATCTAACCACAAAACCCAACATAGTTTCCAAATTGGAATTAGGACTGTTAATAATTATATGTTAATAATGTTAATAATTATCTAAGAATGAATAATCTGATTTATTTCCAAAATAGTATGTAACAGGTGGCCAGACCACTGGCACAACCATAGGAATAAATTAAGGCAACAGATAAGTCTTATTAAATTTCAAAATAAATCATTCACCATGGATTCATCACAGTGATTTTTCTTTGTTTTTCTTTTCTTCTTTTAACAAAAGAAATATTTATTAGCCAAGATCCAGAATCTGTCCAGTGCATTTTTAAAAAATATTACTGAGAATAAACAGTAAATGATCAAAAGAGGGATAGATAAACCTAAAATTATTTACTCTGTTCTTTGTTCAACAAAGTAATTATATGTTCAACAAAACCTATTGATAAAAAGCAATTCTGATTCCATAACAATTTATGAAAAAAAATCTAATTTTGCTGTAATGAATTGTTTAGTCTGAATTAATTCTACTACTGTTGAAAGAAGACTGATAATCTCAGCTGCTTTTGATAGAATTGCATGAAAAGTAGTGGCTTTATTTCACAGGAGAACTTAATAACCATGCAAAAAAACCTCCAAACAAGTATTCTTAAAAAACAGTGCATTCCTGTATACTTTAAAAATTGAAAGCATTTGAAAACCCTTTGCTCAACTTCAGCTGTATATATATATTTAAGAATATAATTAGAGTAAGGTTGTCCTTTGAAAGACCAAAATGATTAGTTCATAAGACAGCTGTAACTGCACTTTTTAGTGCAGCATTTTACCAATAAATGAATATTGTTTGCATTCTATATTCATTTCATGCACACAAAGACACATTAATGCATTATTTTTATAAATGTTCATGCTCCTTAGAGACAATTCAAGTGACAGTTGAATCCGAAGATTTCCATGAAGTTACTACGTAAAATATGGCAAACGTATCCTGGAGCCATAAATCCTGGTGTGCCATGACCAGATGCACTGATTCCATTGCAGGGCCAAGGTGGGTCTGGGCTGCCCTGTCTGCAGGCACTTGCTTCTGCCAGACACCCACCTGTGTCTCAGCTGAAGCATGTTAGACCCCTAAGGTGCAAAGTCATCTGACATTTCTAGTACAAAATGTGTATTTTCCTGAAAGATTTCTGCTTAGCTTTGCTCAGGACAGTCCTTCTGCAGGGCCACCTTTCTAATTCCCTGCTGCACTACTGGTGACTGCAGCCCACAACTCTGTATAGGGCGGGCAGGATGCCCAAAGGTATCACTGGTGTTGGTGGGATGCCTTCTGCTGCCCCACTCCCACTTTTAGATCTTTAGCACTCTCTGTGCTCCTGCTCTCTCAGAGCAATGGCTCTGTCCCTTCACCAACAAGGTAAAACCACAGCAGGACCAGGTAACTCACACCTTCTTTCTTTTTTCAGTCTCCATTACAAATAGAGTGCCTTTAATAGTGGCTTCAAAACTAGTTTGGGGTATAATGGATTAAAAATGATGTGCTGGGTATTTTTTCAAAGCAAAAAACATTCGAAGATCCAGAGGTCCATATAATTAGCTTTATGGGCCTTGTTTAATGACATAGAGAACAGTGTAGTACAATACAGAGATTGATAATACTGAGGCTGATTTTTTGTGATGGTAGACAGCCACATTCTACATTTACTTGATACATAATTGATAATGCTCACTCATTTAAAAGGTCAAATATAAATTAATAAATCTGTTGGGCAATGCCAGCTTTTGATTTTCAGTCAAAATGAAATGTTTTTCAGTCAGAATGAAATGTTTACTGTAGAAAAACTTAATTATACTTCAAAGAAATTATTTTGTCACATTGAATTGTGAAGAAGAGTAGCAGCAGACACTGAATAGTATAGAGCATAAAACAATTCTAAGAAACAATATTTGACTAAAATTATTAAAACCTCACATACTGATTCAGTTGAATGCCTGTTGGACATCCACAGCAATAAGGAAGGAATTAGGCTGCCAGAAAAATGTCCAACACACATGCAAATCTTTATGGAGTCCTGATTTAAAACTATAATTGCCATTCAAATAGGAATTCTTTTCAAGAGGGAATAAGAACTTATACAGTTCACATAAACAAGCTGGTTTGGATCAAAGGGTCACCATTTGTCCATATCCAGGCAGGTTTTGAATATCCCCAGGGGTGTGTTCCCATTTGTGCCCCTTGCCCGTTGAGATGCCGGTGGGCACAGAGAGAGGGGGCTGGTTTCTGCTTCATCCCCTCCTCTCAGGTGCTCACACACATCTATTAGACACCCCTGACTCCTCTGCAACAACAAGTCCCAGCTCCCAGACTTTCCTCACAGAGCAGATGCCCCAGTGCTTCCATCACCTTTGTGGCTCCCTTCTGGTCACACTTCATTAATTCTATATGTTCCTTGTACCATAGAGCACAGAACTGGACTCAGCACTCCAGATGTGAAGGTGAAGGGAGTGCTGGCTGTGCACGTACAATTTCAGGTTTTTCACATAGCAGTAGGAGCAGTCACCACTAAAGTGGCATATCAGCATGCTCTGTACATGCTGTATATGCACCAATTTGCATAATTAGAACTGACATTACTTTTGACTACACTTTTTTTTCATTTTTAGAACTGACTACCTTTGACTACATTTTTTTTGTCTATCTGCTAATGTCAATGTGTTATAACATGGTTCATATAGAACAAGACCTCTTAAAACAGTACAAGACACTGTTACACAATAGTGCTTTGCATCCATAATATATTACATACCCACTGATTTCACTGATACCTTCATCAGTTCCACTAATTAGCTGGTTTCTGTGTATATTGATTATTTTAATTGACTTTGGCAGAATTCTACAAACTCATTTAGTGTCTTAATAGACCATATATTTAATAGCTCAGTAATTTATTCAACCTGTTAGGCATTGCTCTTTGACATTATTGCCCATTATGTACTTCACATAACAAACTCTCCTTACTTGTAATCAAATGGCAAAGGCATTCTGGCAGTCTAATCCAAATATTAAAGATTTATGTCGACAAGATTAACTTTTATAATCCCTGTAAATGGTATTCGCACATTGTGTAGATTAATGGTTCTAAGTGGTATTTACACATTGTGTAGATGAATGGTTCTCACTTCTACATCTGTAGATCTCGGAAGTTCTTTCACAATTAGCTTTATTAGGGCTTACCTAATTAAAGATAACTGCTCTATACAGCTGTTCATGGCATCAAGCTGTGAAAACTCCCCCAGACAAAAAAGGGGATGGCCCTTGTTTGTCCAGGACTCGTATGATTTAGCTGAATTTGTAGATATGAACTAAACCCACAACTTTATGAAAGTATATTACAAAGCTGAAGTGTACTGACATAACAAAACACAAAGCACTACTTGAATTTACTGTGACAATTAGCTGCCAGAGCATCTACTAGTGATGACATCTCGTTGGTAAAGATACAAGAAGAAAAAGACCATTACAGAGTTGAATGAAAAGAATTTGAGAGACAATTTTTTTTTGTTTAATCCCCCCAAGGTTCCTTTCTTCAATGCTAAGCATTAAACAAGGTAGGAGAAAGCAAACTTTTCCTAACACAAGCGTGTTTTATTATCCTATTCCATCTAATATTAGTTCCTTAAGTGCTCTCCCAAATTTATCTACATCTAATAAAAGAAAAAATTACTACACTTCTACTTGATGATAATAAACTATAGGATAGTTACTATACTTCAGAGCAAAGCAGAAATATGACAGATCAACTTTCTTTCATTTGCCACAGCCTAAAAGAACACACATAGTTGTCTTGAAGAATTATCTTATTTTTTTGACCACCTGCAACCTGATTACTGCGTTACATCTTCATGATTGTTTAATGACTTGTAATTGGTACAGAATGAATCTCTGTGATCTCCCATGTAGGTCAAGTTGTGTTTATTATCATCATCAATATTAGACGCTGTGCCCTATCTTTTTTTTAGTACTGCCTTATTTTATCACTCTGGCGCTGTCTCTTGTTGGAAGGCCCTTTTTCATAGGAAGGAACATGTAGATACAAGGAGATAAATGTAGATACAAGGAGTACCACACTGCCTCACAACAACTGTCCTCCTGGCACAATGGTCCTTCCCTGTCAGGGGCCATAGGGGATATCACTTAGGGATAACCTTACCAGCACCTAAAGTCTATTCCTGTCTTATTCCTCCATAAGTCATTTTTAGATTCCTCACCAATCATTTTGATACCTGACTTTTCTGTGTCTCTCTATGGAAATATTTTGTTCACATATTGGCTTTTGAACTGAGCATCTTACTCTTCCTCCTCACTCACTTTTTTTCATATTCTTTTTTCTACCTCTTTTGAATTATTTCCAATTTTTTTTCAAAGTCTTTCCAACTTTAGACTTCAGAACTGGATTAAATAGTTGCAGTGATGTAATCAAAAAAGGCATAGCACTTATTTCTTCCTGATATTCTCCGTTTCTCCTAAAGTTCCTGTGCACTCTAGCAACATTCAGAGATTCCTTGTTCAGCCAATACCTCTCAGATATCCCTTTGCAATGGAATGACATGTCAACCTTTATTCATTGGTGGCCAAGACTATTCTTCACCTATGGTCTCCTGTACCTCAGTGGAATGCAGGCTAAACTAGATTTGATGCACGAGGTGTACAGGTTTTTAGCATTTTTATATGTTACTTCTCTTCAAAGGCTTTTAAAATTTATTTATACTCAGTAATTTTCTTCATCTTTGAAGTTAAATTGGTTAAAAGCAATTTTCTTTTACAAGCTAAACTGTTGTGTTATTGTTTCAAAATCTGCTAATCCTGATTTCTGCTCTGCAGCAGACTACCATGAAACAGCACAAAGTTATCTTGTCTTCAAGGCACAGACATCTTTGCATTTTTTCCACCGAATTTTCAGTTTTCTATAAAAGACAGGTATTTCCTAGAACTCTGCCCAGTTCAAAGAATGGATCTATTACCTAATAGCTCTTTTACTTACTGGTAAGCAGCAGTTTTGTTAATGAAGGTTGAGGATATGTATACTGTTTTCTTAAATAAGCTATATTAAAAGTAGGACAGACAAATGTGATAAGATGGATGAAGGAAATGAAGAAATTACAGATAAAATTAGTTAGAACTGGATATTTTATTATTTAATTTCTTAGTCTATTAAGACTCCTCTTGCTGATGACCATTACTGAAATCTCTAGTCATTTCCACTTTGTAATCTGCATGATCTGTGTTATTTAGATGTTGTCTTCTCCCTGTTTTCCTCTTGCCTGCTGTGCTGTTTTCAAATATCCTATCTCCAAAACTACCTTCTGCGAAATATTTCATTGCCAGCACCCATTGTCTATCACTTCCCAACTGTTTTTTTTCCCTTTGCCAAAGAACCTTTCTGCATTCCACATTTAACACTAGTGATGTGCTTGTCAGTTTTCTACAGTTTCCCTTTAATTGCTGTTCCCATTAGCAGGAAGGCAATAAAGCTCATAGTATGCTCAGAGTTCAAATTTCTGGAAAAAAAAAAAAAAATCCAGCATATTTTGCAAAGGTTTAGGGTAGTAATGCAAGAGCCTCTATTGGTATCTCCAGCTGCAGAAATTCTTCCCCCAGCATGTTACCCTTGTAACCTAGACTTGTTTTGAAAAAACCTTGTGCCTTGTGGGGTAAGATAAACATGATGGTTGCTCTTTTTTCTAAATGATTGTTGTTGTTGTTGTTGTTGTTGTTGTTGTTGTTATAGGTGTGAAAAATTCTGGAAAGTAAGCAGAATATGAAGAAGAAATGGTGAACCTCCAGGAGCCAAAGGACACTCTCTCTTGTCACAATTCTTCAATGTCTCCCCCTGCTACAGATTGGATAGAGAGGATGGCAAAGGCAATGGCAGGATCAACTGCACTTGCTAGGTAGGTGAGACATGTCATTGCACTTTCCCTTCTGTGACCAGCTGGGCATTCTCAGCTATGGCTTGAATTTTAGTTTTGACACCAGAAATTCTTTCTTTCTGCTGTTAAAATGTGGTATCGTACACTTTACTATTGGTACTGTAAAGTTCACTGCACCCATAATGTTCTAGTTTGTCCTAGTGCAGAAGGGGGAAGGATTGAATCACTGGAAAGATTTTTCAGAGAAAATTTGCCCTTAGGATCCCCTAAAAGACATGAATAGCAACTGCAGGCTACTTCTCTGACAAAGTTTTAATCCACCTGCCTTCATGTTTACAAAGAAGCATACATCCCAAACCCCTAGATTTTTTGGTTAACAAAAACAAGGAAATATTCTCTTGCTTATGATGTCTATCACATATTCCTCACTTTCCTGAGGTAGTAATATCTGACATAGCACCTCTGCAAATAGGGGCAATAGAAATCAATATTTCGCAGTCTTATATCATATTAGTTCTTGTATATACTGCTTATCCCAGGCAATACTTCTTTCATCAATCAACTGCTGTTCCTTTCTATCACTTAGGTGCTCTTTACAGCATGCCTTTATGATGCAGTGAAGGTCTTCCCTCTCAGCTGAAATTAATTATACTGGTATTTGAAACATCTAATAATGTGCAGCAAGAGAAGCTCAAGTATTGAGGATGTCATCTCTGCCTAAACTGATCCCTAATTCTGCTTAGATTCTATAGATGAAAAATGCTAAGTGACATGCTGAACTTAAGCAGCATATGCTTACATCTGGTTTCCTTTTGTCACATACTTCACAGTATCATAAGCCATAACAAACTCACCTGTCACACAGTACTAGCTGAGTTGCTAATCAGGGTGCAAGAAATACTGAAGGAAGAGCAATACAATTTTAATTGCACAGCCTGCTCTGATTGTAGCAGTGGAATGTCTGTGTTACGACAGTACTTATTATACCATATCACATTTCAATTTAAAAGAAATGCTACTTGAGGCTGTTAAGATATTAATAGTCTTGCCAACAAGTTTTTGGGAAAGAACAAAACTAATTTCTGAACATCTCTGTTTGACAAATATATAAAGTTCCAAATGTAAAAAAAAACAATAAAGGTCTTACTAGCTTGTGTAATATCAGTCTCTAGTATTCATATTCATGTTTGGTTTTTAATTGCACACTTCTCTGTGCAGTCCTTTTTGGTACATATTAACTGCTTCATAGATTATATAGATATTATTATCAACATTTCCCTAAAATCTTTTTAGAAGGATTTACAGTTTTAGAAGGATTTACAGCAAGTAAATTACTAGTAATCCACAATTACAAGTAATCCATAAAAACTTCCCAGAGAAACATTGTTTTTTGATTATTTTGCCCAAGCCAAACACAGGGACAATGCTGCTCATGAAGGCTAGGTAGCCATATGCCACTGCTGTCCTTGCTGTCTATATTCTCCAAATCCTTTTTCACTTTTTTTTTATTTTTCTCCACTATATTTACTTCATTTCTAACCTCACTCATTTTCAAAATTGTAGAGCATGAGAGAGCCTTAACAGCAATGCTGCACTGTAGGAGAGCTCAGAGACATTGGAAGGCAAGTGCCAGGAGCAAAGAGGTACACGTGGATCAGAAAAGGGGCCAGAGGTAAGACTGCCACCACAGGGCCCAAAACCCAACCCCTCACACAGAACAGGTGTCTCACATGTGGAAATGCTGCTCAGTCTATGGGGTAGATCTCCCATTAGTCTCACATTCACTGCAGGCACCAACTGCAATCCTCATGGAAGTGATAAGATGCTATAACTACTCTAGTTTGTCTTCAGTTATTTTCTGTGCAGGGTGAGACTTAAAAACTTTCTTCTCATTAACAGAATTCAAATTGAAGCAACTTTTCATCTTTCAGCATAGCCCAAAAACCAATTAGAATAAAATAACAGCTAAGATTTTGTCATTACAGAGAGTTTTTAATCCTGTCTTCAGAAAAAAAAATCCTTTTAAATTCTCACAGCAACAATAAATTTAATTTTGATGTCTGCACCTTTTTCAACAGCAGCTGATTCTTTTCTCTTTAAAAAAGTGATGAAAAGAAACGTCATGCACTCCGTCATAAGGAGTCCCCTGAGATCTCTTCCTGCACACACTTCTTAATTAATTTTACCTTAATTATTCTACAGAAGATATAATACTAATGGATTCGAAATGACAGTGGACATTCCTAAAATTCATAGAATGAATATTACATTTGCACTGAGTAGGAAAAAATTATGCATTTTCCTTGGCTTGCAACAGAGAGACGTTTAAGCCAAGAAGGAGATTTTCCTCATTGCCAAAATCCAGGCCACTAGCTTTGGCACATTTTTATCCATTTTCCTCTCAACTGTCATCCAATTTGCAATTTTATTGTATGTGATGTGCAAGTTGGACTATGTATTAGTATTATTATCTGTTATGACAACAGTGAAAAATTCTTTGAACAGCACTAGAAGTGTAGCACGTTCTTGTTTCTGCATGATGAGAATATATTTTTGGGAGTGTAACACATCACTGGTTTTGAAAGTTAAAAGAAAGATTCTTCCTATCTTTCTCTGAAAGTATTCCTGTTGAACTGTCAAGAAAGATTACTGTGCAGAGATGAGCGGCTGTGTAATTTATTCTCTGCAGATATAGCATAATATTTGGCCATTAAAAAAAGACAGAAATTCTGGAGATGGAGCATTAACTTTGCTTTAAACAAGTTTTGGCATTCCTTTTTCTTCTGCAAGCTTGTTTTTCCTGGAAAAAAAAAAAACAGAAACAGAGCTGAACATTCTTAGACTTTTTTATATCAGAATAAACACGATTATAAGAATGAAAGAATGTTAGTAATTCAATAAAGGCCTGATATAAAATAAATAAATTCATTTAAACATTTTAGATAAAAATATATTCCTGTTTATATGATATGTCATGAAAGTTATTGTAGTGTATTATAATGAAAGGATAGTTCATCTCTTGTATCAAATAAAATTAGCACCTTTTCTAGCAATGAAGTTCAGAATGAAAATATTTTAATGTATTCACTATGTGGCTTGAATTCATTCGTAGACTCTACATTGATTTCAAAGCTCTCTACATTGATTTTAAAGCTCCTAAATATGAATAATCAGGGTTTTTTATTAGGCTGTTTTTACATTTTTCTTTAAAGGTAATAATAAAAAATTAATCATCCAGCAGTGTATCAGCCATGTCATACTACAGCCGTATTACCGAAAAATATAATTTCTAAGAAGTTGTAACACTTCTAATTAAAATAAATTTTCATTTAAAAGGTCATAAGGCATACCTAATGTCCTTTCTAAACAATCTAGACTAATTTAAATGGAATTCTTCTCTTGGAAAACTGTGAGAAGAGATTTGAGATTAAATTCTAGCAAATTATTTTCAATACAGTTTCTAAATTTCCAGGCTTGGTAAAGTGTTCTCTACACAGGGTTGCAGGGTTTCCCTGGCTTCTCACTGGTTTTAGGAGCCCAAGATAATATGAAATACTGAACACTGAACATTGAAGAGCTGCCAAAAGAATTAATGGATTTTTGGAAAAAGTGGGGTGAAAATCCTCATGATCCCAGTTAAACCTAACTCAGCTGAAAAGCTGGCAGCAGAATGGAAACTAAATAAATTAGGTGTTTTCTCAAAGTCCCAGAGTAAGCCAAAAGAAGAGTCACTAGAACTACCTAACCCTGCACTAAATCTAGGTGCTTAATTAATAACAAAATGTGATCTTTATTCCTAAGCATACCTTGCTCCTTTGTACTAAAACCAATTTGAATAAAAGACTAGGAGATACATATTTAAATTACTGAGACCCTTGTTCTCAGTTAAATAAAGCATGTAATTTGGACAGTCAATATTTACTATAAGTTTTTACCATGCAGTCACACCTAAAATGACACAGCTCTTTGAGTTTCATTTTCTACCTACAATAAAGCATAATTGTCATCATAAAATTCAAGAGTTTTGCATAAGAAATACCATTACACCTTGTTCAGCCATAACCTGAATACCATAAGCTGTTGACTGCTGATGAGCTTTAATGCTATCCAGGGTACTCTAAGTCCACTTTATTGCTCTGCATATGTTAGTATTGAAGTGCAAATCTATCTACTATTTTAAATCTCTTATTCATCCCTTGTATTCCACCAGTTTTCAAGAACACAAAACAAAATAGAAAAACCCACAATTATTTCTAGTTTATTATGTTGCTTATGCAAACATGAAATGAGAAGTCGTGGAAAGTTTATTCACCATCTATTCAGCAAGGTCTTACACTTTAAAAATTTAGATAACCTGGACAACTATCCAGGTTCTGCAGTGCTCGTTACATCTGCTCTTCAGGGGTCTTCATCATTATCTAAAGCTTTTTTTTTTTCTTTAAAACTTGTATGATTACAAGTCATGTAATGTTTCTTTAGTCATAATAATGTTTCATAGTCATACTTCATTATATATTGTATTTCGATAAATACTTCATAAAGTCTTTGAACATGAAACAAGTTATTCTTTGTCATAAAATTTTATAACATTTGTCTCAGCTATTCCACAGGAACAGAACCTTATAGAAATTCCAACTGTCCTCCACAACTCCTGTCCACACTCTAGGCACTTTAATCCCAGAAAAGGGTATCTGTTTTCATTGTCTCTTACCCTTCAAATTCCTGTTGCTGTGCAGAAAGCTCTACTAGCTCTCCAACTAATCTATTTGCATCTACACACATATGCACTGACAGTGGCCCCTCACTTTGCACTGCCATACACGGGACCATACAGCATCCCCCCACAGATGTTGCTACTCCAAGATGATCACCAGAAAGACACAAATCCCAACACAGGGATAAAGCCATGATTCTGAATGCTCTGCTCCTCTCAGAGTTCAGGAAGTCGTGACAAGGACCAGATACAGACTTTAGCCAGGCATTAAAATCAATGAACTTTGACTCTGAAACCTGCATATTATTGGACAAATTCATGAAATAAACCCCCCAAAACTTAGAGTTCAGCACCTCTGTTTTAGGAATCTCTAACCCCTGTGTGAATGGATGTCACTGTTTGTGCTCCATCCTCATTTTCCTCTGAAAAGACATAAATAAAGCATCAGTTCAGCAAATCTGGTGTTCTTTTATCCTTTCTAACCCTTTTCAGCTACAATATCAGTGCAGCAATTTTCATTTTATCTTCAGTCTCCCGTAAATATATTTGCAGAACAATTTACTATTAGCTGAAAAGCACTCTGCAATTCAATGATAAGTGTATTTTTGTGTCCCTGATTATCCTTTTAGTATTTTTCTGATCAGTTTTATGTCTACTTAGCAGACAGCTTGTAGTTTGAAAATCTTGCATAATTTATTTTATTCTGAGGTCAAAAAGCTCTGCTACCCTGGATTCAGGATTTGAACTCAACTCTTTCAATCTGTAACTCTCGGGCAGAAGAACAGCAGTGTTATGCTCAAATATAAAAGAAAATATATAATTTTTAATGTATCACCTACTTGTATGTGTAAGCATTAGTGTAGCTGTTATCATCTCAGTATTTAACCGCTTCCCAACCCTTTAAACAGAGCAACATATCTAGCAGAATTTCTCTTCTTGCCTCTCTTCTGAAGGAGACACAGCTGGATGGCTATGACAGGATGTTACAAAGGGAAAATAAGCAAAAAAAATAAGTGCTGGTTTTCTTAGAGTACATGTGAAAATTTAAGTGATTCTTTTTTGCTGCATCAGTGGACATCAATTCTTGCCCAAAATGAAAGCTCGGTTCTCAGAAGATCATGAGGCTCCCAGGACTGGCTGACCTCTCCAGCTGTGCCAACAAATAGAGCTGAATGGAAACAGAAGTGATCTCTGAAGCTGTCAGGGACTGGTCGATGAAGAGCTCAATCTTTGAACTGCATTTTACAGATATACACTTTTCCTTCTTTGTTACATTCACTCCATTTTTGGAAGCGGTGCTATTGTTTGATCCAGCACTTCAAGAATAGCTCTGAAGAATCATCCTATGTAGTACAGGAATTCACATTTCAAGGAAAAAAAAAAGCAATCAACCCTCCCCCCCTCCCCTCCCCAAGCCAAAACTCAAATCCAACATCAAAACCCAACTCCAAAACATAAAAAATGGCAAACATGTCAAAGATATCATGGTGTCAACTTTTTAATTGATCCAATGTACCAGTTAAAGATATCTTAGGGAAGACTTCCCACACTGTAAACTTTAAATGTGGAGTTTTGAGAAGTTAAAAATTACAGTAAATACCTGCAATGAAAAAAAAAATCACTGTTTATCATAGGAAATTTTCCTCTTATGCCACAATCACAAAAATTTTAACAGCTTTTGCCTAAAGGTTTGGGATATTTAAGTTTAATTTTCTGTCGGTAAATTGGATTGGTCAAATACAGGATGAACTGATTCACTAATATTATACAAAAGAAATATCTTACTGTTATATGCTAGCTCATATTAGTTGCTATTTATGACTAGTTATTTATTCATGAAAATATTAATAGCTCCTTAAAGGATTACAAGTTAAGCACAAACAAGGGTGTGTCAAAAATACGCTCTAGCTATCTTTTATTTTCCTTCACTATCTGCCATTTATTATTCTCTGTTTTTTAAAGAGGTTCAGTCATTTAACTAAAGAAACAATATAGAATTTGATTTATGAGGCATATCGCACTCAATGAGTAGTCAATATAAATAATTTGTGAAGAATACATATCTGGAAAATTTTTGAGAAGTCATTTATTTTGTCCGTCTGAATAATGAATACATCAGCCAGAAAGAGAGGGTAGTTTTGCATAATCTTTATAAACAGAACCAAAACCAGCAGACTTAAATACAGCCAAGAACTGGTTTCCAAAGAATAGTTTAACCAGAAGCACTAATGATACTTGAAGGATTGCAGCATATGGTAATTCAGTGGTGTTCCCCCCTGAGTGCTACATTTGTCTGTTCAAACACTATCAAAACTCTCGAGCATTTATATATGCACAAATATGTATGGATATATAAATTCAGAATATATTCATGGAATATATATCTTCAGCTTTTATTAGCTCTTTTAATTTCATTTATAATTTTTCTTTTTGCCTTTTGACATCTTCAGAAAATTTCTACCTAAGACGCTACAAAGCTCTGGTTATAAACTATTGTTCATGAAGAACTCCAATAACACAGTCCTTGAATTTATGTGAGCATATTTTTACACCTCTCTACACAGACAGTGTAAGTCAGCAGTAAGGACAGACAGAATGCCATAAATTATTGATTATGGTGATGATGATGAGCAGGAGCTGAGGCTCTTGTAAGCTCAACTGAGTTACCTTCAGAGTTTCTGTTTGTCTTCTGATGGGCATTAGAATGAAAAACATTAATTATCTACACATAGCAGAGCATGGTTCATATTGTTTCATCCTTTTGCCTCCCACACAGCCAGTTTCAAGAGCTGCTGCATATAGGCATATGTTCCTTTATTTGGCCCCACTGTTCATTTTTCTTCCACTGCTCTTGGTTATTATTCTTTATTTCTATGAATGCTTCTAAAATACCCTCTTCCCATGAAAACTGTTAAAGAAACTGTAAAAAAACAAAGTACTGCAACCTATGGAAAAAGCCAAAATTGTCTATTCAAAGGCAATCAAAACTTCAGATTTCTTTGACAGCTCTTCCTAAATTACTTTGAATTATTATAACTCTTCCAATTATTCTGGGAATAAATTCTAGAAATACAATTAAATAATATATATTATTTTTAACATCCTTCAGGAGGCCTTAATAATAATAATAATAATAATAATAATAATAATAATAATAATAATAATAATAATAACTAATATTATTATTACTATTATTAGCAATTTCTACTTAGATTTGCCTATTATTTCAACCTAAATATTGATATATCAGCAGCTCACCACTCTACTGCATCAAATTTGCCATTTCCTGTTTTATTTTCCTCACCCTTTCAGTAAATTCTGAAATGTGGTATTTCAAACCCCTGATGAATTTCCAATTCAGTGTCCCTGTCATTCTAATATTAATCTCATACAGTGCTTATCTTAGAAAACATGAAAAAAAGATGAAAGAGAAAAAGACATTAGAATTCTTTTTAATATATTATGCTATGCCATACCAGCATAAGGCTTACAGTTTTACTGCTGTCCTTAGTGATGAAACAGAATCATGTCTTCAACTCTGCTTGTTTCCACAGTTATCTGCCTTAAGGATTTTGTTCAATTTTATTTATAAAAATGTTAAGCTTTCACTAATGATTTTTCAATTTCTAACCTGTTTCTGTCAGCCGCAGCTGCAAATCAGCTCTTAAAGCGTTCCTAGTTAAGACCTGCCAAAGGTTGGGCTCTTATTGGTTTGCTGTTATGTGACCTCAATTCAGCAAAACACTTGAACTAATTACCAATGTCCTGTGTGTACATAGACATAATGACTGACTGAGGCTACATTCCTGTCTGAAATCAGAGACTGACACAAATCCTGCACGAAATTAGGTGTATTGGAAGAAATCTTCTAGAACGAGCACTCCTTTTTCAAAGGAAAATGAAAATTTCAAGAATTCCACTTTCCTTTTCATTTCCTTGGGAGAATTTTCACAGTAAAGGTACAAACTTTGCAAATTGCTGTGTGAAACTTGGTGGTAGGACTGGAGTTTGCAACTGCTTATGCCTTTATAGGTATTCTGTTCTTGACATACACATGGCATTTTTCTACTTGAATCATTTCAGAAAATTATACATTTGGCTTTTTCTGCATAAATGGAATGCAAACTTTTCAGAAATTCACAAAGCCTTATATCTTTGGGCAATTTATGGCAAGTAAAAGTAGCTGGTATGCAGAAACTGGTTTCATACTCATATGTTGATATTGTTTAATGACTATGTGATAAGGCTTCCCTGCTTGTTGCTTTTATTATTCATATTGTGGTGGTACTGTACAACTCTTAACAGAAAAAGGCCCTCCTATAACAAGGGTATATTCTAGAGCCATGCTCATGTTCCTTAAAGAGCCAAAAAACCAAAACACAGATATCCACCTCCTTGAGTTTGTAGGCTGGAAAGCACTGACCTCTGCAGGCAGTTTGAATCTCCAAAGAAGGTGCCTCTGGCATTACCACTAAGTTTGCAGGTGAGAGAAGACTCCTGATGCTATATGATTATGATGTTGTTACTTCAGTCACACAGATTCTCTACTGAGCCTTTTAAAACAAATGATAAACTAACAATTCAAAAAGAACTTAGTTTTCAGCCTGGAATTAGGGTTTCTGCCATCAATAGTATGCTCATATTACTCAACATATGGCAGTAATTGGTTGCTACAGAGTTCTATACATGTTGAAGTAATACCCTAAAATCAATCCTATCCAGCCCCAAAGATTTGGATTTTTTGAAATGATCAGTAATTGATCAATTACAACTTCAGCTTTTACCTTTAGGGCCTTTCACGTTATCCTGCTCTTGTATTTCCATGGCCACCCTGTCCTTAGACTTTCCCTTTTGTAGTCTCTAGTTTTCCTTACACAGAGGTGAATTGCTGCAGACATAACTAATCTTTAATGGGCTGTTTGTTGCTCAAGGGTCAGTGAATAGTTCACCTCATAGACAGAGTGGACTGTTAGGAAGTACAGACACTCACAATACTTGGATAAGCATCATGAGCTATGGAAATATGGCTGGCATTTTACTAAAATTGCTTTCCAATGGAAGAAAGCTGCCATGGCTTGAAGTGAAGGTTCAGATCAAAATGAGAAGCTGCATGCCTGTGGCTGAACATATAGTTACCTGACAAACAAGCTACCAGAAGATTTATTGCTAGCACACCTCCATGCTGGCTTTGAATACAGGCAAAGTGCAGGCACATCTACGTCATCATACCCTACAATTTTCTTCTTAAGCAACCTGGAGTCAGAAACAGTTCTCTGAATATCTTCAACACATTGCAGGTTCTTTAGATGTACTAATAATCAATATCTCATCAGCAGCCATCTTCAGTTGTCACATAATATGTGCACTTGAATTGTTCCATTTTGTCCCACCAATTGTTCTTCATGAATGCATTGTACAAGCTGCCTTTTTATGTAAAATTTTTAATTGAATTTCTTTTTCACTGTGTATCTATTTTCCTCATAATGTTAATGGTGAAATATTCAATAAGGTGCATTTTCTCACTATTTCTTGGACATTCATTAATGCACTTGATGTTTACTTGAATATTCAATACACTGGAATATTCTGGGTCTTATATAGTAGCTATTGATAAAAGAATTACGATCATTATACAAGATGCTTAGTCCCAACAAAAGCTTTCCTTCCATGTGTACATCTTGAGAACACAGGACAATGTGTCATTCCCATGACATACATAGGGAGACAAAGCACTTAACATCATAATGGGGACAATTCTTTAGCCTTCATCCATATGCTCCACAATCCCAAAAGTCTTAAATCGATCTTTTGGTGATTAAGCAAATAATAACCACTATTGTATCACAGTTGTCTGACTACAGTTCCAGGGTTTTCCTCTTGTGTTATTGCACAAAACGAAAGTCCATTAGGTGATTACAGTGATCCTGACCAGAAAACCCTGATATAAGCCTGATTTAGTGATCCACACAAAGTCTCTAGCACCTTCACATTATGTTGAGCTGCACAAATCCTACGGCTGTATGACAGCCTCCGCTCTTTCCTTGTAACAGAGGAACCTGGGGGCAGCTCCTACTTTGTACCAGCAATTATCCCACCTCCATAGTCTTGACTTCATCTAAAAGTGCAGCAGGAAGTTCTCCTGGGAACATCTTTTATGAATAGTTATTTCTTTTCTAACAAACTATGTAATACCTCAAATGATCAAAAGGGAGGGACCTGCCCCCATGGACAGGGTCTGCAGTGTGACATGGGAAAGTCCACGTGGGGTCGTCTGGTGCTGCACAGATGCCCAATACAAATACCCAATACAGATCTCCAGTAGATGCCCAGCAACTAAAGTGGCATAAGATTGATTTGCTTTTTGTATTCCCCTTCTTACTCTGTCTCAGTAACGCTGTTAAGTTTCTAGCTTTTGTTATTGGGCCTTTGTTACTGAGAATCTTTAGGAATTCTACACCACCATGAATGCACCAGCGCTCAGCGCTCTCTCTTTCTCTCTCCCTCCCCTCCTCTCCCTCCTCCCTCACCCCTACCCCAGTACAGAACAGTGGCATGATATCTAATCAGTGCCAATCACATAGTCACTAAAATCAGTCGGCAACATTTGTTTGTTTCATGAAGTTCTCATATTAAGGCAGAGCAAATACTATATTGAAGTGCCACAATATTTTTCAAGTACTCAGAATGAGGGAATTTTGAATACCTTTCCCTCTTCTCTTCTCCTGAAAAACATTTCCAAGGTGCAGATTTCTTAGCATTAGGTGTAGCATCTAGGTACATTATGCAACCATCTATCTAAAGGTTAGTGGAAGAATATACTTAAAACCCAGCATCCAGGCTCTGTGAAGTTCTATATATGGTACTTCTTAGTCTAACATAGAAATTTTATTCCGTGGCATAATTAGACTGCTGCTGTTACTCAGTTCAAAGTAGCACTTAAATTATTGTGATGACATCTGCTAAGTGCATCTTGAGAGAGTCCTTTATAATTAATTACTCATTTTCATGAATCATGCATCCACCCAAAGTATACCTGTTACCAGCAAGATGGTGGTAATGGAAATTTGATATAATTTTTTGTAGTGCATTGCAGGGTTGAGATTTTAGTCCATCTTTGGTGGACATTATATATGAGTTATTTCATTTATACACCCTGACAGCCTTGATTCTTGGGCTGTATCTATAACTGCTAAATCATTGAATGTTCAGACACTGGCAATAGGCTCAAGCTGGCAGAGATGCACAGGCTGCAAACTTGTACCCTTCTTTTCTGAGAAGAGGATGATTTCTGTGTTAAATTGCTACTGAGTACACGTGACAAAGGACAAGACTTACGGTACACTTTGCCTGTGTGCTTCTAACATGGTTTCAAATATCATATTATTTCCATAGCACAATGAGCATATATACTTTTGCCGCTTTGTGTTTGGTTTCTTGTCTTTAAGAAGAATTTCTGCTAATCCATGTATGTATAAACCTTATTTTATAATGAATATAATGTTTGTTTAATCATGTTATAAGGATGTGGGGTTTTTTTCAGACAGAGGAATGTTTTGCCAACAATTATTATGAGTATACTATAATTGAACAATAGTATTTTATATACAAGGCTCTCATATATAAACAAGGTTTATATATATATATGTGTGTCTTCAAAAAACATTATTAGAAATTTCCACCTAAGGGGTAGCAATAGGAGAAATGCTTGCTGTGGGTGACCACCTAATGGCTGTTTGGTGAGGAGACAGGGATCATTTTCACTGTTAGGAAGTGTGTAGGTCTCCCATATTTCTTTCTTATCCTCCAGTTTACTGTTTGTTTTAAACATAGGCTTCCATAGAAGCCTATTTTTACTTTTCGTCATGTTGGATGTAAGTGGGCTAACCAGAAAAAGTGCTTCTTCTGGGGTTTCTACCCCAGAATACTTAGTTATTGAGAAGGAATCTGAAAGACTATTTTGCTTTCTTAATTTATAGGCAGAGTGATTTCTGCACTGCAAATTTCATAGTATCTCTGTCTGACAAAGGGCAAGAAACTAAATTACAAATATAAAATAAAAAACTTTAAAGCAGTAGCAGTTATTGCAATGCAACTATAAATAAATATCTGTGCAATCAGTGGCATCTGACTTTGGTCCTCCTTTATCTAATGGGAGAATATAGAACAAAACAGGCAGGTATTTCTTTGGAGTTTGTAGCAATGTGACAGGGTACAATGGACACAAGCTGCCAAAAGGAAATTTTGACTAGACCTATTTTCACTCCCAGTGTGTTTTAAGCATTGTCAAAGATGGTCCAGAAGTTTCATAGGATCTCCACCTTCGGGGACAACCAAAGCTCACGAGGATGAGGCCCTGACCAACCTGCTCTGACTCCTCTTCAAGCAAGAGGTTTTATTAGACAATATCCAGAGGTCCCTTAAAAACTAAATTATGCAATGATTTTGTTAACTACTCCCTGTCCTTTTTTTTCACTTTCAAATGAGTTTGGGCTGTGATTCAGTCAGCTTTCCTAAAAGCTACATAGTCTGGCAAATCAGTTTCAATTTAAATGACTACCCTGGGAAACACATGAATGTTATGACAAGTCTTAAAATGTGTTATAGCTTTGTAAGGGCCTTGCTTTGGTACTTAATGTGGTAAAGTTTTCAGTAGTTTAAAAGTATAGTAGAAGTTATTTCTAATATTTTATTTAACATATCTTAAAAACTTCAATATAAATACTCTTTTACTCTATAACAATTTTTGATATTTATATAGATCTAGCACAGATTTTCTACTCCTGAAATTTTGTTTTAAATGAACTCCAATGATCTGGAAATGTCACTCATTTTGGGGGTATGTTGCAAAACACAGAAGATTTAATGCCATGCCTAGACAAGTTATAATTGAACTGTCCAGAAAAGTAACTTTGTTGCAGTAAAAGGAATAGTAGCCATATTTTTCATTCCCTCTTCCTATAATTCAATTTTTGTTAATTCTCTTACTGTCTTGCAAATATCATCAGTAGCTAATACAAACTTGTCAGCAAATCATCAGCAACTTAATTTATACACATATTTTTTAGGGTGTACATGAATGCAAGTTTCATGGCAAATAAAATTGTAGTTAGCTGGGGAGATTGTACTGCCAACTGCTGTGCAAATTAATGTCACTGAGGCATTTTCTAGGCTCTTGTGCAAATGTATTCAGTGCTTCAAATATTTATATTTTCTTCTTTTTTAATTAGTTAATTAGGGCTTTTTTTTATGATTTGTTAAGTATTTCTGATGGGCTCTAGATTCACAAATCCTGGCACAGCTGATAAGTGTAGGAAGATCTCCTCTGGGGCACAGTACCACTTTGGATTGAATGCAATATAACTGACACTTCAATGGTAATAATAATAATACCTTGACCAATGATGCTCTAATAACTGTACAAATGTTACAAATTCATGGGACCAATGTGGGTAAATAATATCTGTTTCAAATCAAAGCAGATAAAAATAGAAGATAAACAGTTTAAAATACGATAGCTATTGAGAGAGATAACTGTGAATTATTTTGGTTAGTGATCAAAAGTAATCTCAAGTAGAAAGCTTGTCTTCTGCAGTATGGAGTAAAATGTTTGAATGCAAGAACAAGTGTTACTTTTGGCATTTGCAAATAATGATGCCTGGACTCCAGCTCCCTTTCAGCCAAGTGGCTATATGAACATGTAAATACTCCATGGCACCTCACCTACATCCAGATGAATGGGTCTGGAAAGTATATATTTTTCAAGAAGAAACCTCAGTTTCTCTACCTTTGCTTCTGTTCTGAGGTGGATGGCCCATCAGTTTTGTTTGGTTTTTTTTGAGTCACATATCTCATCCTTCTCATTTCTCCCTACTACACCTCTGGAATAAAGTAGCAGGAGCTAGATCACAGAATAGTTAGAGTTAAAAAGGTGATTATTGAGTCCAACCCCAAGCCAAGGCAGGGTCACCTGGAGAAGGGGACATAGAAATGCATCCAGGTGTGTTTTAAATGTCTCTGGAGAGGCAGATCCATGCCCTCCCTGGGCAGCTGTTCCAGTGCTCTGACACTGTGTAGCTAATACAAGTGTAAAAAAATTTCTTCCTCATGTTGAGATGGAACTTCTTGACTTTTAGTTTACAGCCATTGTTCTTCATCCTGTGGCTGGAAGACACTGAAAAGAGCCTGGAACCTGCCATTGAGATATTTATAGGCATTAATGAGATCCCCTCTCAGTCTTCTCTTCTCCAGACTAAACAGGCAACATCTTGCAGCCTCTCCTCATTAGAAAGATGCTCCAGACCCCTTCAGGTGTATCAGCCACTCTCCTCAGTTTGATATAATCAGCAGACTTGCTGAGGGTGCATTCTATCTCTTCATCCAAGCTGCTGATAAACAAGTCAAATAAGGCTAGACCCAGTATTGATCCCTGGGGAATGCCACTAACTACAAACTCCCAACTGGATTTACTCCGCCAATCACAACCTTCTAAGCTCTGCCATTCAGCCATTTCTTGGTCCCCTTCACTGTCCATTTATCCAACACACACTTCCTGAGTTTGCCTTTGAAGATGTTATGGGAGACAGAACCACAGCCTTGCTGAAGTCAAGGTAGACTACAGCCAGTGTTCTCCCCTTGCCAATCCATCCCACCATGCCATCAGAAGGCAATTAGATTGTCCAAACATGATTTTCCCTTGGTGAATTCATGCTGACTACTCCTCATGACATTCTGTTCCTCTTCATGAGGAGGTGATGACCTCCAGAAGGATCTGTTCCATCACCTTTTCAAGAGTGGAAGTTAGGCTGACTGAACTGGAATTTCCCAGGTCCTCATTCCTGCCCTTTTTGAAAATGGGGATAACATTGTTTTTCCTCCAGTCATCAAGCACCTCTCCTGCTATACGTTTTCAAAGATGATGAAGAGTGGCTTACCAAAAACATCTTCCCATTTTCCTCAGCACCTGTGGGTGCATCCCATCAGGACCTATGGATTTATGGGTGTTAAGTCTGTCTAGCCAATCTCTAATCCAACTCTCTACAAAAAAGGGAAACTTTGACAATCAGTATTATAAAAAGAAAATTCTTTAACTTCTAAAATTGAAAACTACTTCCATGATGAAAATGTTAGCAAGAGTGGTCAGTGCTACAGGGCAGCCTCAATAGCTGGAAAGACCATTAGTAATATGTGGAAAGACCATCATTGAAACAGACTTCTGCACCAAGAAAAAGGCCCTGAATCTGGGATACACTGAAAATATAGAAAATGTAAAAGATGAAGAAAAAAACTTTTTTTTCTTTTTTTTTTTTTTTGTAGCACAAGAAGCATGTGACAGTAAAGAAAAGTCATGGAGTAAGTTTCAAGTTTTCAATAGGTATTAGGTTTCCTTAATTGTTTCTTTTTTAAATAGGCCATGACTAAATTGTCTCTTTTAAAGGAACTCACTCAAAAGTACATATGCTGTTTAAGGGGATGGGACACTCATAGAAGATGGTATTCAGTCATGTCTCTGAAGGATAATGGGCCAGAGAAACCTTTGGACTGCTAATTCTCTAAAACACAACTTGCTCAAAGACAGAAAGTTTTATTGAATTCTAGATATCACATAGTTCTTATACTATTTCCCTAAATATCTGCTGCTGACCAGATCTGAGGTGGTATAAAAAGTATTTTGTATGGGTATTCGACCTACCTGTACACATCAAAGGCTGTAGCTAGAGAATACAGCTGGAGAATGTAGCCAGAGGAAGCCTGAACCCCAGGAATTTTACTTCTGTGTTGCAAATGCATACCCTAAATTTGTAGCCCCTGGATCCAATAAAACCAGTTATTTTCCTCAATTTTTGCTAGAATAAAAATATATATTTCCATGAACAGGGGAACTACTGTTTGATTTCCTTCAGAGTTGTATCTCCTAGTCAACTTTGAACTTAGAAAAAATATTGGCCCTCCTTGTGGCATTATAACACATCAGATCATTGATTCTAACTGTTTTTCAGTTATGGCAGTGGTAGTTCTTTTCCTTATTTCATTGTTAGTTTGTTCATTTTCATTATTATGCTGTGGCAGTCCTTTTAACATCGTCTGCCCTTGATTACTGTAATAAACTGTAGCAACTTCCCAGTGACACATATTTAACATTTTTTCTTTCCTTTGACTGTTCATAACCTGTACCTGGATATCTAAGATATTTCAAACATTCTGAAACAATTCTACACAAGCAAAACAGAGATTGTGATCCCATCATACTTAAGACAAAATAATTCAATATTAAATTATGGCTATTTAAAACAGATTTGTATGTTCAGTTTCATTGACTTGTATATCATTTAAATGATTCTCAACATTTAGTAATTATGTATTTTTGACTAAACCAATCTAATATGCATAAGCAATAATGGCAGTGAGCCTGTCACCATTTCTTTTCTGATTTAGCACACCATTGAGACAAATATAGGAGTACCCTAAATTTCAGCTATATGTTTGCTTTCATCAAAGACTCAGAAATGTTTAATTCTATTTTATGAAAAGCTGAACAACATATGGGAAAAGGAAAGGAAAAATAATTAGTCCTATTTTCACGTGCTCCCAGGCAGATTTTGCTCAGAGATTTTTGGTTCTGCAGGGATGTGATTTCTGAAGATTTTTCCTGCCTGAACCCAGATGATTATATTGATTTATGAGAATTTACACTTTATAAATGTAACTTATTTTTCTCTTATATTGAAACCCAAAGAGAAAAGATTGCTAGACAGTTAAGTGTCTTGCTGAAATAACTGCTTTTGGTAGAAGATTCTTCTATTTATTCTAGCAGCCGTATTGGTGAATAAATGCTCAGATGGCACTAAATGTATAAAAGACAAGAAAATATTGTGAACAAAATTCCCTTTCGGTGATAATCTCTTTCAGTGCTAAGTACATGACCTTTAATAGCCAATTTTCCTCAGTTGTACTATGTCTTTGCTTATTTTATTTGATTCTTTGTGGTCTCCTGCTGGTCCAAATGAGATCTTCCCAGATATTGGAATCACTGCGACACTGTATTTTAGGTACTTCCTGTAGTAAAGCGCAGTCATGAAAACAGCAGTGAAAATTACCTTATTTTAGCCTGGGTCCATGTAGCTCTATCTCAAAGTAAGAACAATTTTGCTCAGAAGAATTACTTTAGGACCTTCTAAGAGCTCGCAGAGCAGTTGTTATACTACTAATCATTCAAGACCCATGAATCCCAGCTAATTAATCAATTTGTGGCAGACCCACAGTGAGGCTCAGCTGGCAGCAATGTGTCCCCTCACTTCTCAGCTGCTCTCACTGGAGAAGAAAACAGAGACATGACTGCCATCCTATGTGCTCTGACCAGCTGAGGCACAGCCTTGTGTGGGACTTTAGTCAGCACAGTCAGGGCTCGTGCTCGCCCCTTTCCTGTGATCCCTGAAGGAAGGTGATTTCAGAGGAAAAAGGCAAGAGCTGCCCTTTCCTAGCCAAACTCCTTCTGCCTCCTTGGAGGAGGAATCTATCAAAGCTTGGTATTGATAGTATGCCCTTTATTCCCTCTTCAAATCCAGCACTACACAATGAAATAATTTTTCTTCAGACAGAATTGCAAAAACTTTGCATCTGAGGCTGTGAGATGAGTGGTGTGAATAGGCCATGAGATAGACAACAGTTTCATGCTCCAGAAATGAGTGAAGAACTCTCCACTCCAGAGCTTTCCAGCATGGCTTTACTGCTGCCATCCTGACAGCAGCTGACCAGGTCAAGGCAGGGAATTCACTGAGCACTTCAAGGAACCTGAAAGGAGGAGACAAGGTCAAGCCTTCATTTATTTCCTCAGGCCTTTTTGCTCCTTTGCTATTAGCCCTCCATCATCTTATCTTTCCAGTATTCAAGAACATACATAAAAAATTAATTTATTAAAAGTGTATATAAACCTGTAAAAATTTATTACATTGAATGTTCACTGGAAAAACGGCAGCAATATACACTGTATTGTACTATAGACACTCACATTGAAACAATTGTCTCTATGGACACATTGCAACTTTGATTATGTTTTTCACTCTTAGTCTATAGTTTCAGGTAGAGTTTCATATGTAACCTCTGAGACTCATAACAAGAGGTGCCAAAAAAAATTGTTAAAAAATTGTGCAATTTTAAATTTATATTCTAGATTTTTGTATTAAATTGGTTGTTGAGCGGTGATCACAGTCCACGAGAGAAGAGAAATTTCACAATTTTTAAGAATCAAATCCTTTTTCAAGTCTGGTGTTAAATGGGAGAACATTCAGCTATTCCAGAACAGGCAAATATATTTAACTAATATTGCAGTCACTGAAATATTTGTGACCTAATTATTTCAGTAAGAAATAAAAACTGCTTTGGATTAGTTTAGCTGGTCAAGTCAAAAAAGCTTGTGAAAAACCAGAACTGATGAAAACTGCCGTGATCTTGAAAAAGGAAGTCAGGTCAGTAATTCCTTGCAATTCATTCTTCCCTGAATTAATTATGTGGATAAGGAGAAGCTGTCTCTGACTGTCTCATTCCTTATTGTGAACTTGGGACCAAATGCAGTGGGTGAAGCCTTTTGTGGTCTCTGACCTGTCCCCCACAGATTTTTTGAAACATGGAATATTCTTCTGCTCAAAGAAGAAACCTAGATAACTGCTTATTACAAGTGTGTTATGCAATCTGATTTGTTGTTTAGGACTTATTCAGATTTCAGTTTTACTCATTCCTACCCCTTCACAAACCAGTGATGCATCTAGTTAATCCTTGCTTTGACTGAGGTGCTGTAGTCATTTTGCCTATGCTTCTTGCCAAGATGAAAAGAGGACTTCAATAAGTAATGAGACACAAAGTTATCTATTTATCTCCAAAACTGTCCCCAAAAATAAGCAACATTGGCATGTATACAATATGGCATTTAAGTATTACAGATGTATAGAAGAAAATCAGGCTTGCTTCTAAAAGGATTACTAAACTACCTATCAAACCTTCTTTTATGGAACATGAGAATGTCAGTCTTAGAGCATGATCTAAAATTTCATTTAATCCCCTTCAGTTGTTGTATTCTCCTTATTATATTGCAACAATTAAGAAAAATAAGTTGCATAAAAAACTTCAAAGGAAACTTATTGCTAATCCATAAAAGCATTTAATAAAAAACTCATGCTACCAATATGAATTTATTGTGGCAGCTTGACATGCAACAGTGGTGTGAGCTGAAGTGTAAGGTAGGCAGAGAGCGGGATGGCAATGACATCCCTGGTCTGCAGCAAGGAAAGGAAGGGGCAAAGCACACAGACTAGTGTGGGAGAAATGAGGAAGCAGGAATAACAGGAGAAAGAAACATCTGGTCTCAGATTTAGAGGCAGCAAGATTACAAATCCCTCATTAGGAACAAAGCATTCTTTTTAACAAGCCTCCCTATTTCTTTCTACGTATTTGCCGCTTTTGTGTACTTCTGTTGCTTAAAATAAGTGTTCACAGATATTTCTTGTGTACTTTATTTTTAGAGAACTAGCAGCAGATAGGATCCTCCTTACACCCATATTTCTGAGCTGCTGCTGCAGGTTTGACTGTTCAGCTGTGAATTCTATGGTTTGAAAATTTTCTGCTTTGACACTGCTCTTTTAAAGAAAATCCCATTACTGAAAGCAGAGATGCTTGCAAAAATTAGCCAAGGGCATTAAATGAAAGGAGTTGCTGTTTAATATTTTTCTATAAATAGCATAGTGTTTCTCTTCTCAAGAGACCAGCTGCTGTATCTGTTTGAGAAATACACACCTATTAGACAAAAAGCTGAATAAATAAAGATGATAAATATAGAAATGTAAATATACAAAGGTATATGTATGTGGACTATATGAAATTTATTCACTGAATTTGAAATACATAATATATTTTAAGATTATATTTCAAATATATTTGAAATATGTCTGTGTATATATATGTGTGTATAATATATTCAAAATATATATATTTCAAATTTGGTGTTTGAAGGATTGGACTGACATTACTGCAAAAGGGCTTTTAACCTGTCCCAGGAATTTGACTTGTTAGAGAGAGGGAGTCCCCAGAGCACCTTATTCAGAATCATTCTCCTAGGGCTACTTGGAGTTAGGGTAGTTTCAGACTAGATACTTGTTCTACAGTTGGTTTGCCAGAAGAACCTTCTAATTAGCTGCAATGCATGAATATAAAAATACAAATACTTTTATGCCATTGGTAGAGCACTGGCATTTTTGGAAGTTGGCTGACTTCAGCATTTAGACAGACATATCCAACGGCTGTGCTTGAAATGGTAAAGCTGTAATGCCAGTTATATGAGCAACTCCCACAAGATTTCCTCAACACTTCTCCTTCTTGCAGAACATATTATCACATTATATGTGAGTTGGCATAAGGAATAAAACAGGTAGCCTGAGAGCACCATTTTTTGGGTTTCAAAACTAGTAGTTAGCTGCCTATGTAACAGTAAATTGTTTTTGTTTTACTTGAACCTCCGGGAATATTTTTATGAGATTCACTCAAATGCAGGGGCAGTTCTCCCCTAGGCAGCAGTGGGGTCCAGTGCCACAGGAGCTTCCTAAGCTTTAATAAAACCTTTCTGACTTTTTGCTTTTCCTCCTTGCTATACAGGGATGGCCCATGTCAGCACTGAGCCCATGACACTGCAAGACAAGATGTTCACACTGACAAAAGGAGATTGTACTGCCTAGCAGCAATCCCCACCATCTAAAGATGTCTCAAGTCAAAGTTTCAGTGGTATTTACCTCAGTGGGATTAGAATTATATCAATTTTTCAATTGAAATTCCTATTTTTAGAGTTTTTAATGCCTGCTTCTGCCATTCTTAGCATGACTATATGAGGTAAAACATCCAAGCTTACACTTTCTCCTGCTAAACCAGTACTGCATGTATGTACAACAGTTGCATATAGCATAAATTTATGAAAGTAGATTCTATCCTGCCATCTATAGCTTCCTCAGAAGCCTATAGCTGTTAATGGATGGATCAGAGGATTTCTGCAAAGATATGTAAAAATCTCTGAAAATACCAGATTCAGCCCCAGCAAAATCCATGTTGCACAGCCACTGGCACTCCTCCTGAGCAGGAGGTTAAAGAGAAACAGACTGATGTGAACCCTTCCTCAAAGCCAGGAAAAAACCATACACATTTAGAGTAGAATAATTTTCTGGCTTTGAGAAAGTGAGGAAAGGGTCCGACATGTTTGCAGCTGAGCTTCAGAGCTGTAGGCTATACCACATCAGAAAACATTTCAGGTCTCTGTGTTTCTATAAGAGTCAGGACAGAACCTTCTACCAGACCCAAACAGATTTTGGGTCCAGGTCACATAACAGATCTCCCAAAGAATTTATCATTGCTTGAAAGAAGTGTGTGCCTCTGCCATCTCCCCTCCAAATTTCAAGCCTAAACTTTTAATTGTTGCTTGCTAACAGCTTCAGTGGCAGAGAATGGTACTTGGCATATTTAATTTGTTAGTATCCATATAGCCAGAGGGTCTATGAAGAGTGTTGTCAGGAGCACAGCAGATTTAAGACATCATCTGAACTACTGTGATTTTTTAGGTTCAGAAGGATTGCAATACAGACTGCCAGTAATTATACATAAGCAAATGTGAAATATGACTTGAAAGTATTCTACTGATTTATTTCAAAATGTATATATATTGATTATAAAGCAAAGGAACAAAACTCTAAAGTGAAACAAAGTAGAAGTCCAGTAATTCTGCACAAAATTTTATAGCAATGTAAGTACATATCCCATATATCATGCTCATATTTTTAAAGATAAGATTTTAATTGTACTTCAGCCAATGAATTATTCTCATACAAACATAAAGCAATAACAAAAGCAGCAATAGGCTCACTAATACTTACAACTTAAATATTCTACTAAAGGAAAATAAGGTCATTAGTGAGCTCAGAACATTGTCCCTCTGGAGTAAAATAAACTGGCTTAATATTCTTGGAGCAGCTTAAAGCATAGAGATACAGTATTTTCCCAAAATTAAAGTATTTTCATTTCATTGTGCTGAAGAAATAATCCCTCAAGTATTTATAATGCATAGATATATAACAATTGGTAATTTTGTTTAATGGTGCATAGAAAATAAGGATAATGGATTTTTGAAAAGTAAGCTTAGGCAACTTCAGGGACCTGACGAGGCAATGTGAAGTCAAAGTATTTGAATGGCTGCTTAAAATTAGCTTCCTGGTTTACACAAGATGTAATATCCAAAGACTTGGTCCACTGATCTTATCTCCCATTTTAAAAGGTTGCTATCCACGCTGGTAGCTTAACTGCTTGTACATTACAGTCCCTTATTCACAAACACCTCAAAAAAACTCCCTGACTGTGATGGTAGAGCAAAAATCACAGAATGGGCAGAACTGAAGAGAGAATCTTGAAATGCTGGCATGGGAAAAAAGCAACTAAAATGTGGAAGCAATTTAGAATTCAAATGCAGGACTGGGAATGCAGGAGAAATAAGGCCCAAAAAAAAAAAAAACCCAACCATTAATTTCTTCATGAAAGTGAGAAGTCATTGAAAGAAATTGCATAAATATATTTTCAAAAATATATTGCTATTATGGAGGCCGGCAACTACCTTCAATTAGGTCAGGAAGAACAAGTTCTCAGATAAAGCCACAGAAGTTCGCAGATCACTGCACTCCTAAGAAGAACAAATCTTTTGAAAGATCCTTCTTTAATCTCATAAAGCAAGACAAAGTAAGAATATAAAATATTTCAGTCAGATTTTTGTGTTATTTAGTTAAACATTGAGCTTTGATGAATCTTTAGGCTCTGTGTGGGAACAGATTTTAATGGGCCTCAATAGCCCAAAAGTGAAGGAGTGGCACTGGAAGCAGTCAACGCAGGGTAGGAGCCAGTGCAGTTCACTCAGCCCAGACTGCATGTTCTGGAAAGGTAAAAGGGAGCATTGCACTGCAGAACAGAAAATCAGGCTCCCACACTTTACTCCAGCAAGTGCACAAAATACTAACATCTTACCTTTTTTGGCAAGAGACAAGTACCACAGCAGATGTGGAATAAAACACCATTACAGCGTCTGCCTTTAACTGGAACTGCTGTAAATGTTTGAACTGGAGTGCCAAAGAACCAAAGCTAAATTTTTTGCAGAGAGGAAGCAGCATAGTCCAGAACAGCCACAGGCTGTATAAACATGGCAGCAGCAATCAAGGAAGGTTCTGATCACCAGGAATTATTTTAGATGCATCAGCATAAACAGCACCTCTTCACAGAATTTGTTTGGGAAACTTTCAAGGTTGGATCTATCTCACCTAATTTTAGGCTTATTCTTGATAGGTATCTGAGATGGTTCCCCCAAGCTACTCAGGCTGTCAGTGCTGGAGAAATACCTCATCCTAAAAATATAATTAATTTGACTCCTAAATGACTATTCTATGAAAATATGAACTCTACCTTAGAAGTCAATTTCTTCCCATTTTTGCCTCAGATGCAAAAGTCCAAATGAATCACTCAGATGTAGCTCAGGTAAATTGTACAACGTTAGTTATATATATTCTAAGAAAGGCATCACAAGCACTTAAGGCAGAATAAAAAAGTCATATATAAAGAACACAAAAATGCAGCTTAAGAGTAAAAAATAAAAATAAGTGAATAAATTAATAATAAAAATGAATAAAAATTAATCAAATGAAAGAAATTTGAATCCTAAAAATATATAAAGACAAAGCATAACAAAGAAGAAATCAGACTCTTAAGCTCTCTGTGAAAATGCATTGCCCGAGAAGAATTGTCCAATTTATGCTGCAAGTTTTGCATAGGTTTATTTATGCTGAAGAAATAATTATACCCTGCTTCTGGATTATTATTCCCATTGTTACATCAGTTTGTTTCAGGAACCTGAAACAAGAAAGCCAGTCTGCACTGTTGATATCTAGACTAGACACGGATTCCAACTTTGACAATGACAGGGATGAAAGCACAAGTAATTGTTAGGAACTTAGATATTTTGCAAAAGAGGATGGTTTTAAGTACATTGTGCCTGTATCAACAAGTGGTAAACAGATTCATAAGGAAAATTTTGGTGCTTAGGATCCTACACTAACCCTTTAATCCTCCCAAAGCATGCTTATGCAAAAGCATTGTAATTGCTACACAGATTTTGAAGGAAAATATAAGTTTGGGGCAGCTGCTATAGACTACCTCTGCTGGATCATTAATCTGGCATGTTCTTTATATAATACTGACTGTGAAAGATACTGTCATACATCTAACAGTGAGCAGACATTTGTCTTGATAATACATAGATGGTAGTACACGTATACTCTGCAGGTCTCAAAAGAAAAGTGTAGGCTTCCATCTTTGTTTCACGAGTGGTATCTTTATGACTGAAAGGAGATCTTGCATTACTTAGGCTATTTCCTGTTATGGGCTACAGAACCACCTAACTCTGAGCTTCTGAGCAAACAGCTGGGGCTGTCCTCCCTGCTGGGCACCAGCACATAACCCAGTGAGTGTGCAAAGTGTGCTGGTGAAGGCTGTGAGCAACGAAGTGTGTGAGCAGCTGCCTGCCACTAACAAGAGGAGCTAGCACCTTGATTTTGTTCATACTAACTTAATGATTAAAGGAGATTCTAAAAAATTCTGATTGTCATCTGTGTGCCCCCCTAGTTGCCAGAGAAGGAAGTGTAAAATGGTCCATCCAGTCTAGCTTTAACTATCTCAGGGCAACTCTCCAGAGACTCTGCAAACACCAGACTGTATCAACCAAACACCAAATTTTAAGGAGTTTCGTACATTTGGCACTTAGGTGTCTTTTCCCTTTTGACTACCAAAATGGCTTGTATAAGCCTGGAATAAATAAATACCAAGTTTTTAGAAGGTTGAAGCAGGATGAAACCTTGCCAAAATAATATGTTATGCCAAAGCAATACATAAAAACCTTTCAGGCACATTGCTTTTTCCACAGCAAAGATATGTGTAAACTACACATGTAAGAAATATATCCAAAAATTACTTAGGGAGTTACTTATCATTGAAGATTTGTCATTTTCCTGCACACTGATAAAGAACAAAGTAAGAGTATTGCTAAAGGCAAATACTATTGAGAAACAGTTAATGCTCTAAAATGAAAAATTCCGAGCACCCCAAACTTCTTAGTTGTACATAACCCTCAATGAATGAACCAATTTAGATAATTACATTTCAGTTACATTTTAACAAAATTATTACATCCCTAGATTTTAATATTCTTTTGACTAATAAGTGCTACCATACAATCATGAACATAGTCAAAACATCAAGTGAAACATTCACATCACTTATCTTTGAATATTGAATATGCTTTGAACCCTCCAACTTTTTACACTGATGTGAAAATTTGCAAGTCTTAGTAGTTCCAGTGGAACGTAACATTAAAAGGTGCCATGAAATTGGATAGCTTGACAGCCTGTAAATCATGAACTATAACCTTCACTCTGTTTCTTCTCTTTTTGGTTTGGTAATACAATTTTGAGCTAAGCAGCACTTGCATTTTGCTGCTCAGTTGTTTTAATCTGATACTTTAACTTTGTGTTTTTTTCCAGGATGAAAAAACAGTAAGAGATTAGAGCAAGCTGGTGGACAGAGAAGGTAGAGAACAGCTAAACATTTGGAAGGGAAGAACTGTGAGATAGTGCTTGTGTTTTTCTTTCAATCCAATCAAGTTTGCTTTCAAATTTAGTCTTACTGTTTTAAACTGCCTATGTCATTCTATGGACTTCCATCAAATATGGAAGAGAGGAGTTAAATTTAATCATCTATGGGTCTGTTGCAGTCCTAGGAATACTTATAGAAAACATTCAACTTTAAATATAATCATACAAAAAATGTGAAAGTACTCTCAGATGGGTGCAATTTTTCCAATTTATTTAAGAGTTCTTCAGTTCCAAATATTTAAACAGAGCATCTCAAAACTATTTATAATTTCTTAATTGTGTCCATCAGAAAAAAAATTAATTTGTATTCTTAGAATTTAAAAGTCTTTACACATCTCTGTTTTTACACTTCATCTGTTTTTGATTTTCATTACCTTTTCTCCCATTTACTGCTTGCTTTAATGGAAACACAAATACCAAAGACTGGTCACAGACAAAATAACTATATCTCATCTTTCTTTTCTAATTCCTTCTGTTTTCCTCTTCTTGGTGTATTCTCTGGGCAGTTCATGCTTCCTCAAGCATCAACATTGCAAAACAAAAAAATGCAGTTTTTTCATAGCACTAATCTCACTTGCCTCTTTTTGGTTGGTTGGGTTTTTCCCCTTATCTTAAACCTTCTTGTATTCTGAATATTACTTTAGCCTTCCCAGTTCTGAGTGTGAGTAATAATCTCTTGATGGTACCTATCCCAGCATGAGTAAAGGCATCCTGTTGCTGAGACACTGGGGTTAAAGTGAATTCACATTGATGGTGCTTTATCATTGCTCTTTTTAGGCTATTTTGGTGATTCAGTTATTGTTTCTACTTCTCTATTACTGTTTTTTAAGACAATTTTCTCAAAATGAAAATTTTTCTTTATATGAAACATTGAAATATTTGAAAATTGAAAAAAACATTTGAACATTGAAAAAAAACCCTAGTACTGTAAATAAAAAAATCCTCATATAAAATTTTATATTAATTTCAGATCATATATTCTCCTTATAGCTTCATTTATTGTTACAATAGGCTTTCAAGTTTTAAAAGTTACAGCAAATAATTCATATGATAATAAATAATTTCATTAGCTTTGTGAGGTATTTTACATAGGGAGGAGCTGATGCCGCCAGGATTAATAATTTCACCTTTGCATTAAACATGTTAGAGCTAATTTTGTAGAAGTTTCTGCTGATTCAGCCCCCAGTGAATCAGCACAGGTGCCTGAAAATGTGAGTGCCTGCAATCACTTCAGTTCAATACCTGATTAATATACAATGAGTATGCTATGTTTGTTGAAATAGAAGTAGCAATATAAAGAAAATGCAGAACTCCTGGATTGTTGATTTGCTCTCCAGATGGTAAAAAAGGACGTGCAAAAAGCCCCAAACATGTGACTTACTGGTGGGCAATCATCTTTGGGGTTGGATTACAGGTCAGGAATATAAACACTGCTTTTTCTATTCCCACTCCAGGAGTATAAAGCTGCCATAAAACCTGCTGAATTTATGCTGAAGGATTGATTATCTAGGAATAATCTGAACAAGATCCTTTGCAACTTTTATAGATCATGTGAACAAGAAAAAAGGGGATAAGGATAGCACCTATTTAAATTTAGTGGTTTATATGTGATAATCTGAGTTTTCCAGTCAAAGTATCATTTTAATGTCCATTAAAAGGATTGGATACACTTCACAACTTTTTTATCCCTGTTTAACCTTAGGGGAATTGCCACATCTGTAATTTCCAAAAATGCATAAGCCTTTCACTACTAATGGACTTCTCATCCTAAGTCAATTAAGTGCTTACTGAAAGTTCTGCCAAGAGTTTTCCTCCCAAGTCTGTCTGCCTTTTCTTCAAGTTTCAAGAGCAGCATTTTCGCATATGATATTTTTAAAACCATGTCTATGTATAGGATTTGGATCTTCTATACACTATCTTAATAGAAATATTTAAAATAAAATCTTAATATCCACATAGATTATAGTTATTTTGTAGAACGTGTCTGTTTTTAGAGCTGAATAAATGTCTGCAACTTTGTTTACAAAAGATAAAATTAAATTCCTCCTATACTTTTAGTAACAGAGTTATTCATTCCCTTACAGTACACATTGTCTTAACAGGACTTTAAAAATTAAAATAGTGAAACATTTTTGCAAAATTTATTAAATACTAGCATACTCTTCAAAATTGACATGCAAAAATTTCCAGTGAATATTCAGCAAAAATGTGGTCAATGGCTTCCATATTTTCACATTGTCCATCTCTCATGCATGTTCTCACTCATTAGAAACCTCATTTACTAAACACTACCTGTCCTCGAAAAAATAATGAGAGAATGTCCAAAGCAGTTTGAACAAGTCACACATTCAAAGAGCTACTTGAAATTTTTATATGTTTTTGCTGAAAAATTTCAACTACCTTACAACACCAGTTGTGTATAAAAAAAATGAATTCCAGTCAAGATACATCAAAGAATTAAAGGTTCTGAAATTGAAATCTTGGAGAACAGAACCATTGACAAGAAACAGTTATTAATTAAAAATATAGACTAGCGTGGTGTAATGTATGGTGTTTTCTGCCCCTGCCCTTGTGTCAGATATCACTACAATATATTTTGAACATTGTCTCAGAATCACACTTGTTATCACAGAATACACGTAGCTTTGAAGGAAGTACCCCTAGGCAGAGATTTCAGGTGAATTTCTTAATGTAACAGAGGAAAAATACCTGGATTCATTCTATTTATCTGAAATAGGGGCCCAGCCTTGGCTTGTGTGGGCATATTTGCAGAAGAGTGTCCCACTCGGAGGCATCTTGTGGATGCTCTATCCCTGGAAGTGTTCAAGGCCAGATGTGAGCCTGGGAAGCCTGATGTAGTGGGTGGCATCCCCCCCACAGCAGATGGGTTTGGAATTACATGATCTCGAATCAACCTTCAAAAACCTAAGCCATTCATACCCAGTGAGGATCCAGACCCTCATGCCCAAAAGATGGAAACTATTCCCACTGAGCAAAGCGTCCCAAGACCAGTGCTCGTGCATGGGACTCCCAAATTATGTAGGAGGGGAAAGGAGAAGAATGGTAACTCTGTGAGTTTTGAGGCTTCCTGGGAAGAAAAGAAAATGGAGCTTTTGATTAGTGCAGAGGACAGGTCCCATGAGGAGCAGCTGAGGGAAATGGAGTGATTTATCCTGGAGAAAAGGAGGCACAGAGAGTTTGCTCCCTGCAAGTACCCAAAAAGAGCTTGTAGCAACGGGGGGGGGTCAGTCTCTTTTCACAGGTAACAATGATAGGAAGAGGAGTCCTCAAGTTGTGCCATCCACAGAAAGGATTCTCAAGCACCGAATGCCCAAGCAAGTGGTTGAATCTTCATCCCTGGAGGTATTTTTAGACATGTGGATATGGCATTTAGGGAAGTGGTTTAATGGTGGACCTGAAAGTGTTAGGTTTACTGTTGGATTCAGTAACATGAAAGATCTTTCCAAATCTAAATGATTCTATGTTTCTCTAGTCTATCTCACATTCTGCATTGCAATAGATGGGTTTTCTTTGATGAATTTTATCAATAGCAGACAGGACTCCTGCTGAAGTTTTTCCTCTGACCTATGCAAGTGCAGAACATATTTCATTATCCAGCACAGGAGATAGCCTTAATATATTAGAAACTTAGCAAAAATGTGCAAAGTAAATGTATTATACGTACCCAGTGTGTGATTTGTGAACTCAATTCAAAACAAATGTTGACTAAAACAGGCAGACACACTTTTCCACAGAAAGAGGTCTTTCCATGCCAGGCGTCATCATTTGATACCAGCAGCAGTGGGAGTGGTTCTGTTAAAAAAAAAAAAAAAAAAGGTAGCTACTGGGTTTTCTTGGTTTGTGCTCTTCTTTAAATATGAGAGAAACATATTTCACTCCTCTTTATCACAATGTTCTAAAAATTGGTTAATTTCGGTTTAAAGAGAAACAACAAGCTTCTGAGATGAGATCAGATTCAGAAAACTGTTCCTCAAAGTTTGAAGTTTAGGAAAGTGAAGGGCAAGTGAAATATGTGCTTTGAGACTTCATTGCACTTACTGCTTCCTGCAATGAAAAATTGATTTTCAGCAGATCTTTCTGAAACATGCTGCACATTTTGAAACTGTAAGGATATCCATGGATTTTACTTCTTTTATTTAAATTTAAAATTCTCAGAATTTATTTAAATGTTTTGATTTTGATTTACTTATGTCATATCCCTTCAGTTTGAGGGATCAAAATACAAGGGGGTTGGATGTTTCTCTGCACACTAGGGAATCTGTGCACAGAAGGTCAGATATTACAGATGTTCCTTACTTGAGTCTCTGTGTACCAAAGGGGAAAAACAAACTCCCTGAAAATCTTCTCACACGCACAAATATTTACACTGGAGAGCAGGCTGAAAGAGAAAAATAGAAATGGGTTTTAGCTGGGTGACCACAAGATTTTAACAATTCTAAATCCATCAAATGAGATAAATTTAAAAAGACAGGAGTCTACAGATATAGAGATATAATTCTTGTCACTAATGGATGCTGTGTTTATCATTAAGTATCTCCACTTGTAATAACACTGAGAAAAATGCTATCATGTTGCCAAAAAGATGAAATACTATCATCATCATCATAAGCAGAGGTAATATCCCATGTAAAAAGGAAAAAAAAAAAAAGAAAACACAAACCCCCTGCTGTTTTCTACTCCCTAGCTCCCCTAAAGAAATGATAGTGTTTTTTAAATATTCTGCCACAGCAACAGACTGCAAGGCTCAGGGATTGCACATACATACATTCTCTTTTTAGTGCCAGTTTTACCCATCTCTAAAATTATAGTTATGATTCCACCTGCATATGTCAAGGTGCCATGCATTCACCAAGGATGAAGCAGAAAAAGTCCTTGGAGGGGCTGCAATTCTCTTTGTCAACAACCATGTCCAGGCAATGGGAACTAGATGGGATAGTATGTCCACAGAAAATACCTGCTTAAATCACAGAGGCAATCTTGCCTGGGGTGATTACTCAAGTGTGCTAGCCAATACGATGACAGCTCATGGTGTTTCTTTGAATATCCAGATTGTTTTAATCTAGATAGTTTAGAGGCCTATTCATAAATTTCTGTACTTAATTTACTTTATTCAAATTAATACACTATGTCAGCAGTGGCAGAATATGGACAACGGAATAATGACAACTGGTCATTACATTTTAAATCTAAATTTTAATTCCCACTGAACTGTGATAATGTCAGTAAATGAACACAGAAGCCCAAAAGTATTCTTCAAAAGCAACACTGAAATTTCAAAAGAGGAGACACCTGTTCATACTCTCTTAACCATGAAAGGCCTATTTCAAGATAAGTAGAAGAAAAAAATGTAAGAAATGTAAACATTAAATTAATTACCTTAACATTATAGCACACCTTGCTCCCAAACAGAGCTCCTGGAACGTTTATCACCAATATTATAACCACTTACTCAAAAGTCTAAAGTCTTGCACCTGGGAAGACCTACCTTCTGTGGAGCAGCTCTGTGGAAAGGGACTTGGGGGTCCTGGGGATGACAAGCTCAGTGTGAGCGGTGCTGCTGTGGCACAGAGAGCCAGCAGGGCACTGGGCTGCACCAACAAGGGCATCTCCACAGGGACACAGAAGTCATTGTCCCACTCAGTGCTTGTCAGGCCACATCTGGAACATGGTGCTCAGTTTAGGCTCACACTATGCAGAAGGATGTGGACCAGTTGGAAAGAGTCCAGACAAGGGACAAAAAGGTGATCCAAAGACTGCAATTTTTGTCAAGGAAGGTGTAAATAGATGATCCTCAAGGTGTCTTCCAACCTGGTGTTCTATGATTCTATGAAAAGAGTAATGGCACAAATTAGACAAAAGCCTTCACAATTCAAAACATAAGTTCCAGATTCAAACAGACATACTATCAATGGTACACACAAAACTGGGCTTGCAAATTAGAAACTCCTTTTAAAGTTTGGCCCACTTTAAAATCTATTCATAGTCTTCTGGGTTCATGAATTTTAGTCTAAACGTCTAATATTATTTGTTTCTAATATTTTTTTTCTAATATTTGTTTCTAATAAGGAAAATTCCACTTCCCTCCAAAACTTTTTGATAAGAGAGTAGCAGCTGGCCATTGGCTTCAGATTTTTAGTTTTTACTTCTTAGTGATCTCAGTGAGGTAGAAGATGGATCCTTTAACAAATGAGAACAGTTTAAAATACAAAGAAGTGGGTTAGGGAAACAAAACTTGAAAATTTTAGTTGCAGTTTGCTTTAAAGCTCTTAGATTTAAGTGATCTTGAAACACAAGCAGGGAAAAGAATAATGAACCAGGTTACCATATGTTGGAACTATGAGTGGGCTTCCATTCTAGGATACAATGGAGAAATATGCTTGACTATGATAAATATCTTTACATCAGAGGAAAAACTGGGGCTGTGGGTTTTGGTTTTGTTTTGTTTTTAAAAAAGCATCTGACCTTTCTATGAGAAGACAGTCTTTGTGTCTTGAACTTTATGGATACACTGAGGCCCCTGTTATGCTATAAATAATATGCTTTTGAGAAAAAAAAATTCTTAGTTTAAAACTAAAAGTTTTTTTCTAAGTACGTCAAAGCACTTGGCATATGTTGATATCAACTCTTTCAGGTAAAATATTTACTTAATAGTTTAATTATGAAAGCACTAATTAGTCTATATTTCTGTAAAGCAAACTGCTTCTGTCTGGAAAAGCTTTATAATTCTGACCTAGTGAGGCATTTCTGTCAGGAACTAAAAATTAACATACAAATTCAGTGAACCATTAGTGAACTTTGATGTTTAAATTCTTTCTGCTATGAAATGGAATGATTTTTTATTTCATGAGTAATCTTTGATGTTGGCAGTTACACAAATAAATTAGGAAAATCCCAGTGACAGGAATAGTGTTGATGAATTACCATATTGCATGAAGTGCGAAAGACTCACTAGAAATAAATTTATGGTTCATGTAAATTCTTGCTAAATTAACCTGGGCAGGTAGGTTGCCTAATCAGTACCCTATAGCTACTGCATATATATATAGGGAAGAAGTTTTACAGACATGGCTTTTTAGGAGGTGACTTACCATTTCTTTGAAGTCATGATCTCTGTTTCATTCAGTGTGGTATCATATTTTTAAACTCAAATACTGGTTGCAGACAATGCAGATCAGGGCAGCAAGATTCTTCACATCTTTTTCTGTTGTGCTGTTGAAAGTCATAGCCCAACACCCTGGCTTTGCCTCAAGCATTTTGATTAAATTGTCTAATATTTATAAGCTTTAAGTAACAGAATCAATTAATCTCATGCTTCCTTATGAAACACTGCAAAATTGGAGATGGCGTATGGTCAAATGCTGTACTGGTGAGAGGACAGAAAACAGGGCTCTCTTGTCTGGGATTTTCTTCCTAATCAAGAGGAGGGCACAGTTGTGGTTTTTAGGTCATCACAAAGTTTCAAAAAAGCGCATAGGTTTAGTAATCAAAGGTCTTTGAACTGAGATGATATTAAGCATGAACTCTTCTCATTCATGTGCTCCCCACAGTGGGTTGTTCCTGTGGATCTTTGCTCCTACCACAGAGAGGGAAGCAATAAGCAAATTTTAGGATCTTTTCACTTTCTCACAAGAGAGCTGAAAAAAAAAATACACCTATATAGAGTTTTAGTTTGGATTAATTTCTGAAGTGCATCTCCTGATTTACCATGGTTGGGTTGGCACTGTGGAGTGAACTCTCAGTGCTTAAACTGCCTTTGGGTATTTTTCCAGGATAATGATGATGTGTCATATGGAAATAAATTGAAAGGCTGCAGTATTCAGCTCAGGAGGCCAGACAAAAATTACTTTCCTTGAAACATGCATTGTGTAGGCATAAGGTCCTCACACCTGTTCTCTCTTTCTGCATCATATGTTTGAACCATACTAATTACATTATTGCTTGGGTAGTCATAGCTGATAAATTAAAGGAGTGATGCAATATTAGGGTATATTTTGGGTTGGGTGTTTGGTTTTTATTTTCAGCATTTCAAGTATTTTGTTTCCCGAGACAAACTCCAATAATTTGTCTCAAGTTTTGATTTATGAGGGATTTACAAGCAATACTGGCTTTGGAGACTGCTACATCTGCTACCCCAGTAGCTTATTCTCCTTACTAGGTAATTTTTAACATTGATTTGTTCATGGATGTAGTCTACAACACGAGTCAAGGGGTAGCACACATAGGAAGGATGTGAAAGTTTCTTAATCAACTGCCAAAATAAAAACGTTCCTCCTTCAGCTTTGAATTAATCATATGACTTTATCTGGTGATTCATCCTATTTAACACTATTTTTTTACTCCTAAACTTTAAACAGCCTAAGTTAATGCTTCTTTTTGTATAACCTATTGTTGATTTTTTTCCCATTCTACCACAAATGTAAACTCTCAGGCACCGCCGCAGACCAGATTAATTTCTGTTCTATTGAATGGAATAAGTGTATTGAGTTAATTCTGTTAATTATGTCCTGAAGTTAGTTTTATTTCTCAATATTTCTAGTTTGTTTGTCCCAAAACACTTCTCTAATAAAAACTAAGCCTAATTATATGAGGGAAAATAGTGGAAATAGAGACAATAAGCTGTCTGCCCACTGACACTTCAGAAGTCAATGACACTTTTCTAAGGGAGCTTTCTTGTTATTCTTCTTCAGCTCTCCTTGCACTGCAATGTTATTTCCTCAATCCACCCTTACATATCAGACAAAAATTCAAATTCAAATTTGATACGGTTTTATTACTCTGTATTAATACCCAAATTGTAGCCTTGTTTCTTGCTCTTTGTGAGAGCCTAGATCTGAATTTCACTTTTTTGCCACGTTGAAATGTGGTTGGAGTCTCTGGATCTTTTTGAACTATTCAGTAACCTAGAGTGCTTCTCGAGTTCTATACTCTATGCTAAAACATAATATTAAAATACTCTGTACTGAAAATGGCATTAAAATAGTTCATTTTAAAGTTCAGATTCCCTTTTCTTCATGCTGCTTTTATCTGGTCATAATTAACCGTGGTATCTTCAGGGCCAAAAATATATTTGAGCTCTTGAAAAACACTTTCTATTTCCATCACAAAAATAATGCAGGTACATGTATCACTGCATTCTTTTTAAATGTTGCAATAGAAAACTAAAGCAGTTCTTTAATTTATAGAACCTAAAATAGAATAGTTCACTTTCAAAGGAGAAGAAAAAAAATAAATAGAATGAAGAATGCTAGAAGAAAGTAAACCAACAAATAAAAAAGACCTGTCAACACTTCTGCAGAAATAATTTTTCTGCTTACTATACAAATAGCAACCCAAACAATCCTTTCATTCTTCAGTAGATAAATTTTAAGTAAAAAAAAAGTCTGTTTATATTAATTATCTCTTGCCCAAATGATCCTCTTAAACGTATTTTGCAATACAACCTTGGTGAATAGAGAATTGTAAAGCTGATTTTTTTTACAGTGTATAGCTTATATATCTATCTATCTATCTATCTATCTATCTATCTATCTATATATATATATATATAATTGGATTGAATTTCAGATCCAAATAAAATCATAAATGCCAATTGGCATTAAAAACAGAAGGAGATTGACAATTGGTAAGAAGCCACAAAAGTTAATGATGATGACAAGAAAAATTAGAAGAATTCAAAGTCATGACTGATCAATTAAAGTATGTATAAAACATGACATAATAGTTATACGCAGATTATTTAAATTAAGTGATTGTCCCTGCTTAATACAAACTAGATCTGAGCACATGGAGAAGAGGCTGTTGACCTGATCAGAATAGTAACAGCATTTTTACACAAAGTATGACATTTACAGCTGGACCTGCATCTCAGTGAAGCTCATTGCAAACTCCTTTGGACAGAGATGTTAATAAGTATTTAGAGCAAATAGCTCACCTTTGATAGAAAGAGTAGCAACTAAATCAGTGACTAATTTTTTGTACTGTCTTTCAGTACATTAAAACAAAATTGTTAAGAAAATCTGAGGGAAATTAATGTAACAAGTCTCTTATTGAATATGTCACTTGATAAAAGAAATCACAAAAACGTGTGCGTGGGGAAACATATCAGGATTATAGACACGCTTCTATATATTGATTAAATTTAGAACTTCTGCTGTGATATGCACTTAAAATTGTATCTAATCCCTACCTCTACTACATAAATCCTACCTGGGATTTAGAAAATTTACATAATTTTACATTCCTCATACAGGGTATCTGCAGCATATTAGATACTGGTCTTGCACTTGAACTGGTAAAAGTCTGAGAACATAAACTAATTTAAAATACTCTAAATTTGAGCAGGCCTTTTCTTCCTGATAGTAAATCAAAGCCACTTACACTTCACATAGTAGTTTTGGTTGAATAACTACCTTCACTGAGGTATTATGGTCATTTGGGACATATTGGGCCTACGGTATTTTAAAGGCATGTAAACCAAATGCATGTTGTTTGCATGCAATTATTTTCGTAGCTCCACACATGCATCCCCAATTACTACTACTACAGGACATTTTAGCGCCTTCAATTGACATTTAGCTTTTTGGTCTTTACTTCACTTTAGAGAAAAAGCCTGTTCTCCATAATCAGAACCTCCCCTTCCCCCACCAAACCAGGACTGAACTGGGTCATCCAGGAGTGCCTGGGTGAATGTGGATGGGAGACAGAGTGAATCTCCTAGAAATTTCTACAGAAATCCTGATCCAGCAGGGTTTTATTTCCTCTTCCCTTCCCCCTTTTTATATTTTATCCCCTCTATAGGGCTATAGGGTTTCATTCCTTATCTCTTTCACCTTTCACCTTTTCTACCCTATAAATTCAGAACTACTCTAGGGAAGAAGAATAAGACCGTTGCTTGGCTAAGAACATTTAAAAGGAATTCTTCAGATTACTCCTTCTCATCAACAACACAAACTTCCCACACCTCACTCTCAGCTTCCTCTCCCTCTCAAATTTTTAGCAAGTCCTCTCAGCAACATTTACCCACATTGTCTTCATACACCCCCACTGTGTTGCATTAACCACAAGCAATTTGTTTTGGCCTAACAGAGCACTCATCATATGCAGAGCCATGAATTTATTAGTAGTCTAATTAGTGTTTTGGCAGCCTAATACAACAAAGACATATATTAATCCAGTTACAATGATACTAACACATGTATCCCAAATTATCCAATTATTGCTAATCCAAATTAATTTGATTCTTTCAGTTGTATGCTGACTTTTTGCAATCTAACCCTGTCTTCTTGTATTATGCTTACCCTCCCCATGACCTTCAGGATACTAAAATTGCCACTGTGAGCCTCACTCCAGAAGAGGAAGAGTTTGCACTGAGTCATCAGCGACCCGAGTTCTTTGCTGGGAAGTTTGTTCTTGCTGTTCTCTCTGCTCTTGGGTCTCCTTAGAGTAATTTTATACAGGTCCCTTTGACTGACCTGCCTCTTCCTATTACCTTCAGGTTAGTTATACAACAACCACCCACTTTTTCACTGCTACACTTTCTTGGACCACACATACAACTGCAGTCAGTGCTAAGCTAATGCAAAACCTATTGCAGTGGGGCAATAGCCTCCTATGACACTTTGCTGTTACACACCCACAGTTACCCAAGACATCAATGAAAATTCCTGAAGTCAGTTGGTAAGTTTCTCAGCAGGTCTGTGGTCAAGGGTGTATTAAAAAAACACTGGTTGCTTTTGTTTAGGTTCACGTAATACTTGCAATTAATTCCTCAGTAAAAAGAGAAAATTTGCTTAATCAGCACTTTGTCCAATCTAGGACTATGACTGAATATGTAGAAATAAAATAAGATTAAAAGTAACTTGGTACCTAAATGTCAATGAAAAATTAATTTTGTATGAAGATTTCACGTATTTTTTCTATATCTTTAATACACAAGTATGACTCTAAACCTCAGGAGATTAATAGCTAGAGAAAAAATGGTTGAAAACTATTAATATTTTGTGGTGCTAGAACACAGAGAAAACTTTTGTACTATTATAGAAAGACGAGAGAAAAGGGATAGTACCACTGCAATTAACCTTTTCTTGTATTTCCTATTCTATTTTCCATGGGGACTTTTAAGTATATGCTCTCCTAGCATTTTCCAGGCAATAAAACCAGCAATAAAATTCTTACTTTCTTCTAATTGTCCACTTTACTTTTTTTCTTAACAAAGAATGTCTGTCTCAAATGAAACCCCTTTAAAATTAGCTATAAATTGATCTAAGTATAAGAATGGGATGGGATGGGATGGGATGGGATGGGATGGGAATGCAGTTACTGGAACAATTGAAAAACTATATTGTACTGTTGCTTCTGCTAATAAATTGCTCACAAATGAAGCAACAAATACATAAAAATCATGTCCATCTGTAATGAAATCATTAATAGACAAAGCTATGGAGTTTTTGACAGAAGTTGGCCATGAATTATGTACTCATGAGTTCCTATCTGATTTATTTGTGACACAAACCACATAACATTGCCTTGGTTCATTGATTATAACTTACTAGTGCTTTGACATACAATCATGTTTGCTTTCTTTGTGAAACACATTTTCTTTCTCAAATAAATGAATCTTGCATATATTTATTGGATAAGAGATATTTTGGTCAAGAAACGTTGAAGCACAAATAAAAAATCTATGCAAACAAACTTACGTGATATGATAAATAGCTCACAGTAATGCTTATACATTGGTTACCACATGTAATGAGTGGAAACCAGTGTGAAACAGAAAGCTGAAAAGAGCATCACATCCTATCTCAGTGAGACAGGCACTTCCCAAGAAGCAGGGACTTTATATTCTACTGTCTCCTCCCAGAACTGGCAACTATTTTGGTGCCAAGCAATTTCTAAAACTGAGTAATGACTATAGGTTTCCAGAACTTATTTCTTCCCCCTCTCACAAGGTGAACACTTGTTTGTGCTTCCTTTGGCCATGAAATATCATATTCCCTTTTGCATATTGGCAGAGCTTCCACAGAATGTCTTGGCACACTGCAAAGAGTGTGTCTGCAAAGGACCAGCACACACAAAATACTCAAGTTTGCAGAACATCAGCTCCTCCACTTGGCAGCACAAGGCAGATTTCAAGGACAGGCAAGAATGAATATTTTATCAGCAGCTTCAAGTAGCAGGACTAAAACCCTACTTGGTTCCACAGTGCCATTTAGTCAATTTGTTGCCCCTTGCTACTTTTTCTCAGGTGGTGATAAGCACTGGAAGTCTATATTGATGTTTTCAGTGTTATCAAAACCGTCTAATTTTGAACACATACTGATCGGTTCAATGTTCCTCTGTAAACACCCACTGGGAATATATCTTTTAGATGTCCACTCACTCAGTTACCCATTTTTCTCATCTTTTGTAATAACTTGCTCAGGACAGCTGAGTTGCTGCCTGGAATAGCCTGGGATGCTGAATTCCTGATTGATGTAGTCAATACTCACTCTTGTGATAGTGACAGCCAAAATATCACTGGCTTGCCCTAGCCAATCCTTAACTTTGGCAGTAGGGTGCCCTGGTAAAATGTACCTTTGCCTTAATAAAGGGTGGGGAAAGACAGTTCAGCAAACTTTTTAACAGTGTCTCCCACATGCTGCTCAAGCTGCCTGCCCCAAAGCATGAGACACTTATTTCAATCACCCTTTCTCAATGAACAGTTGTTCAAGGAAAGTTCTTGTTTGTTTCTTTGAAATATATCAGTCTCTTCCTTTCCTTCAATGTTAGAAAATTTTACTATCTTTTTCCAGTTTGCTAATGTCATATTTACAGTTACGGTTTTTTACCCTTCTGAATGAACTGAAGAAATTTCTGGGGCAACTTATAGGGTATTTGATGCACATTATAGTTTTGGAGAGCAAGGGAATGTTGGTCTTTGGAAGAAAAAGAACATATCTGTGAAATTTTAGTCATTTACCAGAGTGTATTTTAAGAAGACTCAAACATTACTGTCCTCTGATAGGCTGTCCAGTTGTTATTTCCTTGAATTTGCCCCTTATTCCTGATGACACAATAAAAGTGGCAAATGGAGAGCAGATTGAGATAGGTACCTAAGGCTGATAGTCAGCATACCAGTGTCTTCCTTACTCCTCCTAAATTGGAAATTACAGGTGGCTAAATGGCACCATCCTCATCAGGATAGGTATCAGTTTCCTTGGGACATCTGGCATTTTCATAAATGCCTTACCTACAATTTCCAAGTCAAAAACTTCTTTTTTGTAGTCGCTTAACTCTGGCTAAATTCCAGACACCTACCAAAAGCTGATCTCTCATTCCCCTTTGCAGCTGGACAGGGGAGAGATAATGTAACAAAGAGTTCATAGTTTGAGATAAGGACAGGGAGAGATCACTCATCAAATACTGTCACAGGCAAAACAGATGCCTATTAGACATATTAAATTTATTGCTAGCAAAATCAGAGCAGGATAATGTGAAGGAAAATAAGACCTTTAAACGACCTTCCCTTGACCCCTCCCTTCTTGCCAGCTCTATCTCCTCCCTGCAGCAGTGCAGGGATATGGGAATAGGGGTTATGGTCAGTTTATTACCCATTGTTTCTCCTGCAGGCCCCTGCCAGGACCCTGCTCCAGCACGGGCCTCCCACAGGGTCACAGCCTCCTCCCAGGCATCCTCCTGCTCCAGTGTGGGTCTCCTCCACGGGCTGCAGGTGGATCTCTGCATCCCTGTGGATCCCCACGGGCTGCAGGTGGATCTCTGCATCCCTGTGGATCCCCATGGGCTGCAGGTGGATCTCTGCATCCCTGTGGATCCCCACGGGCTGCAGGTGGATCTCTGCATCCCTGTGGATCCCCATGGGCTGCAGGGGCACAGCTGCCTCACCATGGGCTGCCCCACGGGCTGCAGGGGAATCTCAGCCCTGGTGCCTGGAGCACCTCCTGCCCCTCCCTCTGCACTGACCCTGCTTGGTGTCTGCAGAGCCTCTGAGAGCTCCTCTCATGTTCTCATCCTGCTCTGCTCTGACCAAAATTGCACCTGCACAACTACTTTTCTTTTTCTTCTTCTTAACTCTGTTATCTCATAGGTGTTACCACCATTTCTAATTGGCCCAGCCTTGGCCGGGGCACATCCATCCTGGAGCTGTCTGGCATTGGCTCTGCTGGACACAGAGGAAGCTTCTGGAAGATGCCAGCCACCCTGGCAGCTCCCCCACTACCAAAGCTTGGCCATGCAAACCCAATATACTTAAAAAAGTATTCTTTGCTTGCTTCCCCATATCTTTGATCTCTTCCCACAGCACAAAATTAAATGGCAGAGCATTTATTTTGGTAGTAAAATATTAGGTGTAATAAAGTTTGCAAAGCACTTAAGTTTTACAAGACTTACTTCCTGATTAATGCAGAAAATATTAACATCAAAAAACTAAGATGGCATCTGCAAATTTTGGAGTTTGTATTAAGACAACAAATGGACTTCAATAGCTTTATGAAGGTTTTTGTATTGACAGATCTATGTTTTAATGTCTGCAAGCCTACATTTCCTGGAAAACCAAATGACACTTTTTCATTCAGTTCTCTGGAAAAAGTCTTTATCCTTGACATCTTAGAAAAATAAATTATTTATTGTTTTAGTGCTAATGATCTTCTGTTTCTATTTTCTAAGCCATGTATAATCTCTGTGTGTGTGTGCTCGCATGTACAAATGCAAAACATCCCTATGAAAACAGAAGGAAATAAAGACAAGTCTAATATGATAACTTCCAGATTCAGCAATTTGCATCTGTTTTCATGCATGCTGATTTTATTCAAATCTTTTGCACAATTTTCAATTCTCCTGTGGTGAGCCAAGTCAGATCTGAATGAAACTTCTTGGCAATCATCTGATGTAACACCCCAAAGTAATGAGTTTGGCTTAAAGTCATCTTATTGAAAACATTACACATTATCTTGAACTGCCGTCTGTCTCTTTGCATGATTACTTTCTTGATATTTTGTAGATTTTCATGAAATTTTCAAATAATTCCCTTATTTCAAATTATAGGTTTTAATGTAATCCAGAAAAACAAAAACTCTCATCACTAAAATAGCTATGTGACAGCCAGCTTCCATTTACTTTATTTCAGAAATGGCAAAAGCAAAAGATTTTGCAGGATCAGAAATGCAGTAAAACTGAAAAAGTACAAAAAGAAGAAAGGGAAAAATGCATATATGCTTTCAACTAGTAACAAGCTGGACAAGACATCAACTCCTAAAGAAGCTCATGGGTTTCTTAAACTATTAAACCTGATCACCCCTTGAAATAAAGCATTAGATGAGGCTATCACAAATTTGCTTAGCTCAACTTACGTAAAAATATTTATTTTTTCCTAATCCTTCCCCAAATTATATGTACCCACTTACGTTCAGTACAGCAATACCATAGGAAAATATGATTCACTGAAGAATCAGATAACATTAATAGTTCCTTGGCTGTCTGAGTCTATTCTGCTTCTCCAGAAATCATTTATGCAATTGTCAGTGTTAAGATACGCCACTCAGGAAGTCATATATTGTATACAAGGCTTAATTATATCAACTGACAAAGATTTTTAAGTTTAAAAAGCACAGCTTATAGGTAAAGAGAAACATTCTAGAAAGTAAATTATTTCTAATTTACTTATCTCTGCCAGTAATTTCCCATACATATTCCCTGTACATTATCATACAGCTGCCATTTATTTTATATTTACACAAATGTGTATCTCCACTTTTTAATCCCCACTTATATGTGACATTTATGGAGAAGAACCACGAGAAGCAACGCCAGATGAGGCAACAAGTTTGTAGTCACAGGAGAACTATTGTCCATACTAGCAAATACCCGCCAGGACTGCTGCTGTTATTTGCTGGCTCCTGGCAACTCCCATGAAGCCTGGAGCAGCCCACCTCCAAAGCAAGTGCAGCTCATCTGCGCTGCTTTGCTTCCTTTGGCTGTCTTTAGCCTGGAGCAGACTCATACCTCTCACAGCGCCTGCATGCACCTAAGTTTGGATGGTCATGCAAAGCAGTGGCCCAGTCTCGTCTCTTCCAACATTTCACACTCTGGTGTGTTGTCATGCACTTTTTTACAGGCATGGAGTGAGATAAATGCCTTTTCACGCATGGATGGATTGGGGCAGATTGACTTGGGTACAAACTCCAGCTCTTTAGCAGAATGGCATTGACTCCTTGCTGCATGTCGAACTCCACACCTCTGTGCATGGTAAAGAACACAACTCAGGCACAGGTGGAGGGCCCCATGCAGCACTGGAGAACAAATGAAATCCCATAGCAAACTGCCCTCTTGTCCACTCCTCCCCATCTTCCCTAGGGCTCTGGTATGTATGAAGATCAAACAGTAAACAGGGATGATGTCAGGTATTTTTTGACCAGGAAAACCTGGAAAGAGAAGAATTCATTCTAGGGTAAAGTATAGCAGTGACAAGCAATACTTTGTGTGGATTTACCTCCAAGAGAAAGAGGATGCATATTTCTTTCCTGCTTTACTCAGGTGCTTAAGGGGGGGAAAAAACCCCAACTTCAAGAGTAACTTTATAAAAAGTCTAGCCAATAGTCCAGTCATACTTTAATTATCTACTTGTGCATGACAAAGGTAGAGGTGTCTAAAGGGAACAGAGATGCCTTTTCAAATTACATTTAGGTAAGAAAACAGAAAGGTATGTGCACGAAGCATGTATTTTTAAATCAACCGATAGGAAAAATTAAAAGCTTTCCCTTGTCTCTCCTGAACAGTTGAAATATATGTCTCCTAATAAAGTATAGTATGTTAAGGACCAGGATGAACTTCTTTGCCTTAGGATCAGCTTCAACATTGCTACCACTGAAGCAAGAAGATCCCCCAAAACTGATGGTCTGGGCCATGGACCATGATCAGGAATTAGATGTAAGCTAAAGATGCATGGGAAATAAAAATCTCATTACATTGTTTAGGACTGGGGGCTTTTCCTGGCCAAAGGTACCAAGAATACTAGAGGGATGTCAAACTACTCTTGGTTTTGATTCAGAGATCAGCGAGCGAGGGCTATGTGCGGCTGTCGCTTGCGACCCAGCACGAGGAAGAACCGCCCGCCCCGGGCGCGGACAAGGCGAGACCACCTTCCCCCAGGACCAGCGCCCCTGCCCCACCGGAGGGGCGCGGAGCTCCCGCCCGCCTTTGCCCCGCGGGGCGGCGCGGGTGGGCCGAGCGGAGCCGTGCGGTGTCGGGGAGGAGCGCGGCAGCGCTCGCAGGAGCACCAAGAGCTCGGCTGTCGGGATGCGGCCGCGGAGGGGAGGGGAGCGGGAGCGGCGGCACCTTCCCCCGGCGAAGAGCCAAGTTAAATAGCCAGCGCCACGCCGCCGCCTTCCTCTTCCCTCCCGGCTCCGAGTCCTCGGCGAACGCCCCCTGCCACCCCACCCCGCCCGGCCCGGCCGCGGGCGGCGGAGGGCAGCGCGGAGCCAGCCTGCCCCGCGGAGCCGGGACGCCGGCGCTGCCGGGAGGGGCGGGCGCTTGGGAGTCGGTGCCGGAGGCTCCGCGTCCCGCCGAGCCGCCCGACTGAGAGGACTACGCCAGCTGCATGGGAGGAGATGAGCGTGGCGGGGAAGCAGCCTCCTCCAGCACCGCTCGAGCGGCCCGGCAGCCTCCTCGTCCCCACTTGGGCAAGTACCGCTCCCCCTCAGCCCGTCCCGGTGCCAGCTCCCGCGGCGGGGCGGGGGTGGGGAGGGTCCCGCCGGCGGCGTTGCCCGGAGGGCGGGAGGGAGGCGCCTGCGGGAGGGACGGCGAGCGGGGCGGTGCGGGCTTGGGATGCCGGCGGGGCTCTCGCAGGGACGAGGCGGCAGCAACCGCGGCTCCCCGGGCGGGACGGCCCATCCCGCCTCCCTCCCGCAGCGGGCGGCACCGGGGCCCGAGCGCGGCCGGGCGAGACCTGTCCCGGTTGATCCTGGTCGCGATTTTCAGCGCGCTGTGACTGGCTGCAGCGTGAGGGTCGAGTTACCCGGGGACCGCGCTGAATCACTCAGTTTGAAACCCAGCTGCAAGCCTGAGATAAATTAAAGAAAAAAAAAAAAAAACAGGAAAAACAAACAAACAAAAAAACCCCCCAAAGGTCAGCTACTTGGATGTATTGAGCACCTCATGCACTTTTAGGAGAAGCCCGTGAGGGAGTTAGAAAATCACTTGCTACTTCACGGCAGCGTATTTGGCAAATCATTCATGAATGATGCCCTCTGACGGCGGTTCTCCGCTGTCCTGGTTTATATAAAATGTAGTAGGTCTGCCCTGCGGACCTTTTAAAATCATTACAGACTCCGTGGTTTAACACGCCGCTCTTCTTGCCATGTAAAGTTGTTTTGTTGAAGCGTCATTGCAATCGTTTTCGACCACCAGCTACAAAATTATTCATTATATTTATATAAAATATGTACTGGTGCTAAAATAATATTTTTTTTTTTTTGCCCCTATCCTTCGAGCTGTTTCGGTGAGCACAACCTTGCAATTTTTAAAAGAAAAACTGTGTTTATCCTCCTGATGTTTTGTCCAGAGTGTTGTTTAGAAGGTGCCTCAGCTGCATGAAAGCTGACTTAGAGACACGTTCTCCCTCACAGTGCATTTGTAACTACTTCAAGCTACTTTGAACTACTTTCATTTTTACGTAATCATAAAAATGAAACTAATATTTGGAAATTCAAGTGTAGAAGAAAAGGGTAGAAGATACCTGTCATCGTAAGCATGTATGACATTTGCATATAAATCTGTGGAAACAAACAGTTGTCTTGTCTGAGAAGCTTTCACAGCCTGTATTTGCAACTATCTTTTGACTGTGTGTGAGAAGATGCATAATTTTAACTTTTGATCTTTTAGAATTTCTATAATTCAAAAAGAAATAATGAAATTAAGCCTACTGTGGAATCCTCAGTGTTTTAAAGTTGTTTCACAGTTCTTAATTTGTAAGATCTGTTCAGGAACTGCAAAAATAATCTGTGCAGCAATTATCTTAAATGTTAACAGCTGAGTAGGTTGTATGGCAGTTCAGGATATTTCAGTGTTAAAGGTGAGGGAAAATCACTATCATTAGTTGAAATTTATGACTGATATTCTTGTAGTTGTGTCAAACGTGTATGTTTAAACCAAATTGGACATGCCATTTCTGCTGTTACTCATGGGATTTCTGCCTGGGACCAAACTAGGCACTTCATGAATGGTGAACTGACCTCTTGGAGAAGAGCAATAGGAACTAAAGGCTTGTGACTAGACAATTTACCTTGACCCTAAATGAGAAACAGTGCTATGAATCTAAGGCTTTGGCAAACTGTCTGTTTCCAACAAACAGACAAATTTAGCCTCACTTTCCTAGCCATTTCTGATAGAGGTATGTGATTGATTGAAAAAAGGAATAAATAAATAGTCTTAGTAAAAAAAGCCATTTAGACTCAAGTTCAACAGGGACATCTTATGGCAGATATTTATTTAGGTGAGTTCATAATTGCTTGGCTCCCCAGATATGCCACATACTAAACTTCTGAAGAAAATGATGCTCAAAATGTATTAAAAAATAAGAACTTGATTTATAATTCACAGTGTGACATGTGCTTGACTTGCATCTTCTTAAGTTATTTAGCAGTATTGGAATCTAGACCTGTTTACCTTGTTAAAAGAAAAATGTGTATTTTAATGCCTGTATATTGACTGTGTGCACATTTTTCTCAGAAATAAGATATAATAACAGTAGTTAGTGTTTACTAAATATTGCTTGCTGAGTCAAATAATTTGTTTGGGATTCTGGTAGCTAGACAATATTAATACTAAAAGATAGATGGGTTGTCTTTGTGGTTTATTTTCCTCCTCAGAAAAATAGCAGTTAAATACTCAGCATACTTTTAAAGACAATTCCAGATTTGGAATACTCTACTAATTTGTTTTGCATGCATGTATCTATTTGTATCTATATCAATGTATCTATAAACTTCTTGAAGTGCAGTTGTTTATGTTCAGTTCTGTTGAACTGAAGTTTCAGTCAGACCTTGTCTTTAATGTTTTGCCAATCTCAGTGTAATGAAACACCTCTTTCATTCAGTATCAGACATGGATTCTTATTCATTGATTTTAAAAATCAGTATATGTTTCCTCTATCTGTAGTGAACTTCTTGTTCTAATTTCTCATATAATCCTTTCCACCCTTTGCCCTAGGAAATACTCAAGGGGTTGTATCTCTTAGTAATTGTTACTATGTTAGAGTGCTTGTGCCATGTTTTTACACGGATTTTATGGTCTCATTGATCTAGTATGCATTAGTTACTGTGGTTTTCATTGTGTTGCTAGAAACTTGGAAGGGAGTGATAATGTAAGAGGCACTTGTACTGTTGATACACCACGATTTTAAAATAAGAAATAAATGTACACTTCATTGCTATGTAGAAATAGATCTTTTTTGTGTTGTTTTTTTTTTTTTAAATGGGGACTATTCTTTTAACTTGGGCATATTATATGTTGTAGATACAGTTTTCTATTAGCTTTCATACACAACCAGAAAAAGATCAATAGGTAGACTGTTTCTTTTTGTAGCAGAAAGCCAAAGGAAAAAAACCAGCAACATGAAACTTATTTGGATAGCACTCTTCTCTGCAGTTACCCAAATTGTGTACTCAGTAGGAAGGGCAAGTGCAGCACAGGCAGATTTTCCTTTCCTCCTCTCGGTTTTCACTGTGTCTGTGTGATTTAGGCACTTGCTTAGAGATGCTAGTATAAATATCTACCTCTTCTTTGGAAAGAGGTCGTGGGGCATTGATGTTTCTTCAGCATTTGGCACCCACCAATACTGAAGCTTCCTGAAAGTGAACACTAGGTGTCATGTTACCACAAGCCTCGGTGTCTTGTCCTCTCCCTGTCTTTTCAGGGTCAACAGTCAATCTTGATCGTTTTGTAAAATAGATGACCACCATTTTATCCCACACCAGTATTTTAGTAAGTCTGGAATCCATTCAGTTATACTGTATGTTACTGTCAGAAGCTTCAATTTTCTTCTGATTTTAATGAGAAGCTATCAGTACTGAGGTGGCATGAATTTCAAGATTGTTTCCAAGATCTGTCTATGCCACAATAGAAACCAATAGGATATACTTACTAATTAAAGCTTTTTCTCACAGATAATAATTTTCTATTAAAATGCCTTGCTTTTCAAAAGCTAATTTCAGAAACTTTTGCTGCAAAGTGAACAGAATTTGTCTTCTGATTTGGGGATGGCAAACACAAGATAACAGATGGTGGATCTTCATGACAGGGAGGAGGTGTCTGTGTACTCTGTTGTGTGAAGCCTAATAATTACCTTCTAGTGTAAATCTTTTTGTCTTCCCACTTATTTGGGAAGATGTTTTTTCCCCAAAAAAATCTGAGAAATTAATAGTTTCAAGATCCTATTAAAGATTTGCCAAACAGTTACTAAATATCAGAGTGATCAAATGTTTCACTTTCCTTTACTTGGCTTCCTTGCTTTCACAAGCCAAATCTGAATATGGCTTTTACCTGTACATATCTTCAGGAAAACACTTATCAAAGTGATAAAAAAAACAACCATATTCAAGCCTATGGCTTTAACATCTTAATAGAAATAAGAGTTGTGCCCACCTGCCGCTCAGAAAAAGAAGAGTATTGGTATTCCTTTCACACCTCAGATCTGTGTTTCATATTGTAGGCAGGTTTCTTTTTCTGATGTTTTAAACGTTTTATGAGATGAATATAAATAGAATCACTTTCACTTGAGAGTTCAGAGACTGCTTAGAATAGAAATGGTAGTAGAGGTCAGCAGAAAGGAACAGAGCATGACCAAGTTCCTACAAAACTGACACCTATTATTGCTTGTCAGTGGCATCACAATAATGGAGACAGCAAACACAAATCAGATTTCATTCAGGTTGAAAGGGACCTTGGGAGGTCCACGGGCGATACCTTCCACTGAAAGCAGTGACTATGTAGAGATCTTTTCCCAGTGCATCTTCAAAACCTCCAAGGATGGAGACTGCTCATCCTCTCTGTGCAAGCTGCTCCCTGCTGGAGTTTTCCTGGTGAACTGGGGTGTGCTGTTAGTTCCTCCCTCGAAGCCCCTACTTCCTTAGGTTCAAGCAGGTCTGGCTTACTCAGCCACTTCTCAGTGGGGAAGTGCTTCCACCCCTGGCATGTTTCAGTAGGCTTTGAATGGGACTTGCTCTCATTTGTCAGTGTTTCTTGTGTTGCAGGGCCCAAACCTGGGTGCAGTGTAATGAGTGCCAAGTAAAGGGAAATGATTACATGGATTGCTCTCTGTTTGTTGTATTGCTGTGGCTAATGCTGTCAGCATTTGTGGCTGGCATCATGCACTGCTGACTCCTGACCATCAGGACAGAAGGACCCCGGCTTCTTTTCAGCATATACTCTTACCCACACCTCACACATACCCACCTTCCCCCTCTTTCCTGTCACATCTCAGGGACAAATCTGAAGTTTTTAAAAAGCAGATGGCCAGTTTAAGTCCCTCTTCTTGTCCTCCTTTAGTTAAGAGCAGAACTCCAGGGGAAATTAGCAGATTATTGCATTTTCTTTTTGGTGTGCTCCTTGACATTTTTTGGATTTTTTCCACCACCAAAAGGAAGAAAATGCTCTTGCTGACTTTCTCCTAAAGTTAGGATTCACTTACTATAAGAACTGCATGTTAAACTATTTGGAACAATTTAGTGGACTTACTCATCCTTCACATTACAGATGAAGCTGACAGTTAAAGCCAACTGAGGCCCATGATTGTATTTCACTACAGACACTTTTTGTCAGTAATACTCTTACAGCAGTTCTGATCTAAATTTTATTGGTCTGTTTTCTTTGAAAAAGGGAAGCTGATTCTACTCTATTGAGCTCTTCTGTACCTGCTTGTCTGAACTTTCTGTCTGAAGAACAGCGTGACTCCAGTGAGAGCTGTCATACTGGAACCCTTCTGCCACTCTTTATTTATGTATATCAACAGGCAGATTTCTCTAATGAGATTTACAAACTCTCTAAAGGATATAACCTTGAAGAGCGGGAACCCTTTAGCACAATCTAATCAATATTATCTCATTTATCATCTCCTTGTGAAGTTCAGATTGTTGTAGGGACAAAACGCACTTCTCATATTTAGAGAAGTTGTGGGCAGAAAAATCAATGCAAAACATCAGGGGTTTTGTACTGTGTTTTAAGAGGCATTGTACATGCTCGTGCTGTATGATACTCTAAAATCATTACCTTTATAATGGTTCCCTCCACCATGCCAAACTTGAACGACTATCTCATGCCTGTCGCTTTGTGATTTTTACCTTTGCAGAGCTTATATGAGAATTTTAATCACCAGATGATTAAAAGCTAAGGAGAAACCTTTAACGTAAACAGGCAAGTTCTGTGTAATGCCATTTGCTGTGCAAAGTGCATCTGGTAGCTTTTTTTCATGAGTGCTTAACATCCTTACTGTAAGCACAGTGACTTCCCAGAGTCTGAGTGGCTGGATTCCATAGCACTTCCTTGACTGAAACCAGTAGTTAAAATGAGGTGCAGCAGACAGGCTTAATTGATTTGTTGAGGATCACAGAAGCAGTCTCACCCAGGGCTGGAATCTAAACCTTTTGGTATCAAATCTGTATCAGCTCTTGATGATTTTTCTGTACCATAAAACAATAGTTTGTTGGTTTTATCTTTTGTTGGGAATTCTTGTTTATGCCCAGGTTTTGCATATGGAATGAGTTGAAATGGGGCTCAGATTGGCTCAGCCTCTGTTTTTTGGGGGTCTGTTCTCACCCAGCCAGTAAAAAACCAGTGTGTTGGCTACACTGTGCATGCTGGTGGACAGCGTTTCTACAGTGATGCAACACTGGTTCTTACTCACTGATGTTAATATCTATCTCTACACTGGAAAAAATGTCAATAGTAACATGGTAAGTTCCAAAGCACTCTGTGAAGTGGGTAAGCATTATTGTTCCTACTTTATCAGTGGAAAAACTAAAGGAAAGAGATTTCAGTTAAGGTTTTGGGGTTTTCTTTGTGAATTTGGATTGAGGAAATTGTCTTTCAGTACTTTACATTTTGTGAATACCTGACAAAACTTCCCCATATATTATGTAGAGAATATTTTTCAAAGTTTTCTTTTGTATCTCAATTAGATTTCTTTTTTCCTTTCACTATATCATGCACTATCCTGTCCCATCTAGTAACAGATGTAGACTTTGGAGAATTCTCATCTATTTAACTTATTGGCTGCTTCTACTTGTCTACCTAAGGACTAGTATGTTTAGGATTACCATGAACATGGGTACATCATGTTACAATATGTGACATGAAAAATAGAGAAGAACAAAAATACACATTCAAAACAGTGCTAAACAAAATGGGAGATAGTAAGGAATATTATTTTGTTTCCTCTATAGAAGCTGTGTTTTTCCTCTAGGTATATGTGCAAATAGTAAGTTTATTAGAGGAAAGTGTCAGAAGAATTGATTTCATATGGGATAGCATGAGGACACATGCATATTTGAAAGCTGTTTGTCACAAGTGTGTTGCCATCTTCCTCTCCAACAAGCCTGTTAAATCAACAGGCAAAGAGATAGGTTTTTCATTTGTTTCACTGGCTGCAGCTATGACAGAGATGCTGCAACGAAATTCATGGGCACCTCTTTCCATACAAATCCTATCTTAACAGTATTAAGTCACAATTTTAGAAAGGCTTTAGGAATTACTCATAGATGTTGTGTTAATAAAATGCTAGTGTCTTCTATACCAGTAAAATGCTCACTTCAAGCAGGCATTACAGTCTTATTTTATGTCATGTGTCTTTTCCTCTCTTTCTCAACCTATCCTGCTGTCTTAGGCATTGTAAATGCAGCATTTAGACATTATTCTGCCACCCTTCATGAGCCCTGATGGAGCAGCAATATAAGGATATGCAGTAATCTGTGCTGTGTGCTCATTTCCAAAATACAGTTGAAGCATAATTAAGCATATATTTCCAGTTCAGTCTGACAGTATTGTTTTGTGATATAGCTATTGCTCTTAATAAAAAAAATGAAATCTCCTCTTTTTCTAGTTTTGAAAGGGTAGTTATCAGTTGCATCGTCTCACAGTTTTATGCATCTATTTATTGTACTTTCATTAAGAGATGAATTATTTACTAAGGCATCTGGTGCATCATATGGTTCATATGCTGGGTGTGCTAAACAGAATGCTCTTTTTTGAATAATAAGGGAAAAAATACACTACATTAAAGGATTAGACTTCCTAGTGTGCTTTGAAGAGTAACTTTACTGTTCTAAAATCTCCCAAGCCTGTTTTACAGGATTTTGTGATCATTAAAGGAATCTTTGATTCTAGTGGAACATGTGTGCATAACTGTATTTGTCAGTATTCATAATATCTGAAAAGTAGAAAGGTAAAAAAGACATTATTCTCTGTCAAAAACTGCATTATACATGGGCTAACTATAAGATACTTTTTCCAATTCTGTGACTGATAATCACAGAAGTATGTGTTATGGTAGTACCATTTACAATTTATAAGGCAATAAATTTTTATTCTTATTAGTTGTCCTCCAAGGTTATCAAACATTAAACAAAAGCCTTTTTAGTCTTCAGAAAACCTGTAGTCAATAGATATACTTCAGCCCACTGAATCTAGCTCTACACAAACATCCAATTTCTTTGATATATTTAAGACAAACTTCACACTCATTCTATATTAGAAAATTACTAAAATTTACTGTAGATGAAATCATTGACTGACATTAGTTTAAGGCTGATTTACCATTTCATTCCATAGTGTCATTTCCATAGTATCAAGGGAAGGATGGCAGAAATTGTCTATTGGCTAATTTATTCACTGGTTAGAGTTACACATCTTTGCTCCCAATCAAATAAAATTTGATAGAAAACTTTCTACTTATAAAATTATAGAAGTTGAGACTTAAATCTATTCAGTGTACCTTCCATTTACAAAAAATTAGTTTCTTCCTTGAAATTTGACATTCAGAAGTTTTAACAGCTGTAGTTTTTTTTGTTAAAAAATGGGACATTAACAATAGCATGGCATTGTCACAACTATTTAAACAATCAAAGTTGGGGATGTAGCAGGATATGTTGTTCTCAAAGGACTTTGAAAAGCAACATTTTTTTCAGAAAACTTGCTTAATCCAATAAGAAAGCTGCCTGCTTTAAGCATATTTTGCTTTAAAATAGGTGGATACTCCCAAAGATAGATGGTTTAGGAAGATGGCCCAGGAAGAAAGTATGAAGTCTGAGTTGTCAAAATCACAAAATCACAGAATTAACTAGGTTGAAAAAGACCTTTGAGACCATGAAGGCTGTGACCTAACACGACCTTGTCAACTAGACCACGGCACTGAAGTCTTAAACACCTTCAGGGATGGTGACTCCACCACCTTCCTGTGCAGCCCATTCCAATGCTCAATCACCCTTTCTGTGAAAAACTTCTTCCTAAAGTCCAACCTAAACCTCCCCTGGTGCAGCCTAAGACTGTGTCTTCTCATCTTTAAAATGCTACAACCTAGTGGTTCAACTTACACTGAAATAGTTTAAATCGGATTTGAATGCATATTCCCAAGAAGCTCTCTGTTATTTATGACAGAGAGTCAGATAATATAAATTGTAGCTTGAAGGAATGCTTCGTTCTTCGTACTTTTACTACCTGTAATTAAACCTTTTGAATAAAAAAACAAAAATTAGATTTGTAATTCTTCCTGAGGGCAGTCTTGTAGCAGTTGGACCCATCTGTGACTAAATCTTCAAGAATATTCCTTTCAAATGTCAGGAAAGAGGAAAAAAAGTGTAATATTTTACCAACAGTAAGGAAAAAACCCAAACCAGCCACAGCTGACAAGCTGACTTGATATAGGGATTTTTTATAATCTCTTCAATTTTTAGTTTATTGTGACTAATCATGCTTATGTGCTATTGTGCCTATGTACTCCTCTAGCTCCACTAGTTTGTGCTCTTACTTCATAATCTTTGCTGTAGATCTAATAAAAATAAATCAGATGTTCTCATTAGCTGAACTGTATTCTTGTAGGTCCTCCATTCATCCTCCATTCGGTTAATGAAAAAATGAACAGAGGATTTTTTTTTTTCCTACAATCAGAAACCTTATAGGGTAGTTATAAGAAGAGAATCGATGTGAAAGGGGTGAGTGGACAGACACATGTTGCCTAGACCCCAGGGAATACTGGGTTGTTTTTAATGGATTATTTGTATTTTCATGTAATAGAGAAAGTCCATACTTGCATCTCTGCTATCTCTGTTTCTTCTTTACATCTTTTATCAGTTTGACAGACTTTCATGAATGCTGCTGAGCTTAACTCAGTGTCAACTGGCTGAAGTTTTCATAACATAAAGTAGCTAAATGTAGTAAACCTGCTTGAGTTGACTCTAATTCTCATAATATCAGTGTCATTTTAATCCGACCAGGCTCAGCTTAATTCTGTTTTGTAGAAATCTCTTCCTTCATCAATTTATAGCATAAAATGAAGACTTCATCTTTTAAAATTTCTAACATTTCCCCTCTATTAGTCCAATATGTGATTCATTGCCAAGTGCCACAAAGAAGAACAGAGAGTGCTTCATGTATAATTTTAAGCAATTAGTGTTAGTGTTGTCTGCTCGGGAAAGCTATAAAAATGGTTTTTTGTAAGGCAGACTATTCTACCTTAAAAAAAGTATGGCTTAGCCCAGCATATTTACAGAACTAAGAAATAAAACTAAAACAAATCCACCAAACTATTGTCATAGTTTATGGCAATGAGGTGTGAGATTAACATAATGACATTCTATAAATTCCTTTTGGATGGAATTTATAATTGGTAAAAAATGGATTGTTTTGCAGAGCATCATTATTCTTTAAGTATTTCTGTGAAACTTTGGCAAATAGAGGCCAGCCAAGAGAGTATTATCAATATAAATTGAAAAATTCTTGTCTTATGGAGAAGGGATCTTTTCCATTTAAATTAAGTAATCAAAACATTCTCCAAAATGAAAGATGAGGAAACATTATTTAGGTCTAAGAATAATATTTCTCTGCAACTGACTAGTCTGACTATAATCTCTGGTTTTATTTGTGGTGTTGATGTTTCATTAGGAGGGCTTCTGCTCACTGAGAACTAATTATCTTACATTTAATTGGATGTGACTTAAAAAAATAATCAAAGCAGCATTCTGTGTTCTCTATATATATAATCTGCAAGAAATATTGAAAAGTATTTTATTGCTTAAATATAATGGAAAATTATCAATTTGAACATTATTGTACAGAATTAAAAATTAGATACACTAGTTATACATTGCAGTCTGAACAGTCTTTCATCAACTTGCTTGATATTTACAGCTCAGATATCTTGTGGAACTAATTCATGTTCTTATGTGAAATTAAGGTGCTTTCACTAATGACTTCTGCAGATACTTTTTATTACTGGTTCAGTTAATTGGAACATAACACCTTGCCTTAGTTTTTCAAGACTTAATAGTTTCCAACTTTTCCACTGATGGTACAGGGTAACCTATGACTTAAGGGTCTAGTCCTGCTTTGGGATCTGGGAGTTTTGTTGGATGTCGAGTAACTGCTGTGTAAGCAAAATAATATTCCATTTAAATGGTACCCTTCTGTAGGTGGGAATTACTACTGCCTACACTACTGAGATGTAGTCAGTGAGAGAACACGAAATGACCATGGCAGAGTGCCAAGCACTAAAATGTGTTTGATCATAACTGTTAAAATGTTGCACTTCTCTTATCAGGGAGTTTCCCTCTGAGACGCAGAGATACCCAGAGAATTGGGCTGATAAAAGTCGGGGCTGGGGCTCTCTCTCTTGGCTTCAGAGGAGGATGATCGGAGTCACTGCTCGGGGAAGGGAATTCACTGCTGCTGCCAGAGCTCAGCTCACAGCTGCTTCTTCTGCCGTGGGGTGAGCCTGTGCTCGTGAGAGCAGCCACAGAACTGGGGCCTTACGAACACCCACCTCACTAAAAGAGGGACTAACACCGTCTGCTCGTGTGCCCGGGATCCTGAACTCACCTCTCCCTGCCCTGCTGGGAGGCAGGCCGCCACTGCCCTGCCCCGCTGTCTCTTCAACACTGCTCCGAGCTTTCGCTCTACTGCAGCCCTGTACCCCCTGCCTGCTGAACCATCCTGCCGCCCCAGCTTGCTGCTGCTGAGGTTCCTGCTGGGGCACCGGGATCAGCTGCCCCAGGGGTTTGTGAGGCAGAGCCTCTCTTCCATCCCTTCCCATCTCGGCCAGGCCGCCATTGCCGCAGGCTCCCCGACCCGCGCCACAGCGCCCCCTGCAGCCGCGGGGAGCCCCCGCACCGGCCCTGGCCGCCAGCGCCCCCGCTGGCCGTGCGCGGAACTGCAGCGGAGGGGAGGCGCTGCGGCCGGGGCGGGGCCGGGCCGGGGCTCGGGCTCTGCTCGGGGCTGATGCCGTGGCTGTGTTTGTGTTCGCTGTGTTATACATGCCAGTAAAGAACTGCTACTCCTATTATCATATCTTTGCCTGAGAGCCCCTAATTTCAAAATTATAATGATTTGGAGGGAAGTGGGTTACATTTTCATTCTAAGGGAGGCTCTTGCAGTCCTTAGCAGACACCTGTCTTTCAAACCAAACAGTGATAGCCAGTTTAAATGTTTGAGTTAGAGCTAGTTGTGTGATTTCTGTGTAGCTTGTTCTACAAAGAGTATTTAGAGCTATACACAACAACCAAGTCCACAGATTTTCTACCACTTGTTTCCTTGGCATATGTAAGAATAGAATTATGAATTGCTATTCCATTTATTTTGTATTTCTATGGAAAAATTATTTTACTTAAATTGCTATTTCATCTTTCTGCAGTAAAGTGGCAATTTTTGATTCAGGAATCAGGAACCTTTCAGGGTTGATATGCTGATAATATAAAGCCACTTATAACCACATATATGTGTCTCTGTATTTTAGGTTTTTCTGGTTTTCTAGGCTGGACCTAAAAACTTTCAGTTTGAGCTGGGAGCATATGCTTCTTGAAAGTATGATTTCCAAAATATCTGGGTGATGTGTTAGATATCACGATTTCCAGATCCACAGTTCAGATTTAGATTTCATGGGATCTCCATCCTTAAAGATGAACAAAGTTATTTGAGCCATCTGTTCCTTTGAAATTTCGTGGTGAGGGTGTTCTTTATGCATTCCAATTGTAATTCTAAAAATTATTTCTAAAAAGAAGAAGATGAAGAATCACAAGCAGATGAAGGCCATTTTTCTGAAGGGTGTCTTTTGGCACTTACTATCTTTTACTTTAAGAAGAAAATCAGGCAAAGACTACAATTTTGAGGATTATGAAACGTTCTTCATTGTCTCTATTCTTATCCAGAGTATTTTGACTATCAGAGTTCTTTTATGACAGAGAATAAAGAACCCTCAGTTGCAGACATTGTTTTAGTGTATATTAAGTCAAGATTTGGCCATAGCATTCATCTTCTTGATCAAGAAAACTTCTGGATCTAAGAGATGTAAGATTTTAGTGTAACTTCATATTAATAAACATAATAATTACATTCTGTCTTGCTGTGATTTAACCTATCTGTGTGAGACTACTTTATTTCATGATGAAATTTGTAGGAATGACAGACTAGAAACCTCATGAAGAGACCTCCTCCATGAGCAAGAATGTCTGTCACAATAATCAGGATGTCAGATAGAATTGGCAGAATAGAAATTTTGTTAAACTTATGGGCTACGCTTTGATGCAAAAATGCAGCAAAGGTGGACTACAGAGGAGGAATTTATAAATATCGCATGGTTGTGTGGGAATGGCATCAGGTCAATCAAAGCTCAGCTGGAGTTAAGACTTGCAAGGGACACTGAGGGCAACAAGAAGAGCTTCCATCACTCTATTAGTATTAAAAGGCTGAACAAGGGAAATGTGGGACTGTTGCTGAATAGGGCAGCTGAAAGCCGACACAAAGCTGCGATATTTTGGAATGAGAAAAATAGGCCTCAAATTAGTGTGAGAGGAAATGGCCTCAGGTTCTACATGGGGAAGTTTACATTGGCTAGTAGGAAAATGCTCTTCACTGAAAGGGTTGTCAAGCCCTGGAACAGGCTGCCTGGAGGAGTCACCATCCCTGAAGTTATTTAAAAGACATGTGCATGTGGCACTTACGGACGTGGTTTAGTGGTGGACTTGGCAGTGTTAGGTTTACGGTTGGGCTTGATCTTAAAGGCCTTTTCAAGCCTAAATGATTTTATGGTTCTGCTTGGTGCCTTCTTTTTCTCAGTCTTCAGCTATCAGGTGTCCTAGGCCTCTAATTTTTAGGGCAGTCTGAAAAGAAGAACTTGGGTTCTAAAAAGAAGAAAATGAGTGAGGATCAAAACACAGCTGCCTTGCAAGAACGTCATGGGACCTGATATAGCTGCATCCAGGAGTGCTGAGACCACTGAGTGATGTCCTTGCAAGGCCACTTTCTATCATCTTTTAAAGATCATAGATTTAGGGGAGATGCTGGATAAACAGAGAAAGGCATACCTTGCACCAATCTTAATAACAGACCTTAGGTTAGATATGGGGAAATAGAGGCCGGCAGCCTCAGCTTGGGTCCTCACAATATTGAGGAGTTGGTTCCTTTTAGAATATGACAGATTTCATGAGTGCATGAAGGAGAAGGTGATTACGAACAGTCAGGTGCGGACTTTGCATGGGTAGATCATACCTGACCAACCCGGTTCCCTTTTGTAGTAAAATGATGGGATTTGTGTACAAGGAGAGAGCAGCAGATTTTGTTTACCTGTATTTTAGTATGGCATTTGAAACTGTCTTCTATAAGTATTCTTATAGCAAGGATACAGGTACATTATGATCTGGATAGGTCAGATGAGTTAAATTTCTGGAGTCTGGAGGTAGTGGTTGTGGGTTGTGGGTCTACTTCTTACAGCAGACACTGCTTTGAGCAGAAGGCTGCACTAGACATCTCCAGGGGTCCCTGCAGTGGGTTGTTTCATACCAGGACCTGATGCCTCTCTGTGGTACTTCAAGAAGTGAAATGTAAGTAAGATAACCTTGATGGAATTACCAAATTGGTATCCAGTACTTTCTTTTCAGATAATGTACTAATTAGTATAATAATGTCTGAATTTTGTCAGGGAAAAAAAAAAAGGTCACATTAAAGCTCTTGTTCCTTTGAAGATGCTAAATATAAAATTAATTAAGGCAGGAGATCTAAGGAGGTCAGAGTACAGGAAAGCCACATGGTAAAATTGCCATGGCACACTAACATGTGTTACTAAACAACAACTAGGAATATTATGTTTTTTCTAACAGGAAGATTTAACTTAATGGATATATAGCAGTGGGACAGAGAAAGTATTTTAGGAGAATTCTGAAAGCGAATGTTATATTTCTGATTTCTTCTTTCTTTAATGTGACATGTATAATGCCTTTCTGCAGCAATAGATTTATTAAAAGCTTGAAACTTCCAGCATTCAGTAATGGATTTTATTTTCATATCATAAAATTGTAGACTGGTGTGGAAGCCTTGTCTGGAACACTTCCAGGAACAGGGCATCCACAGCCTCTCTGAGCAAGCTCTCACCACCCTCATAGAGAAAAACTTTTTCCTAATAACTAACCTAAATCTACTGTCTTCCACTTGAAGTCCATTCTTTCTTGTCCTACCATGCTGTTCTGGTTTGAAAGACAGGTGTCTGCCTAGGAAGGAAGGACCCTCCTTTGGAATGGAGAGTATGACCCCCTTCCCTCTGAATTATTATAACTTTGAAGTTAAGGGGCTTTCAGACAAAGATATGGGAAAAGGAATAGCAGTTCTCTACTGGTATATGTAACAAGGCAAACAAATGATAACACCACCAACAGCAGCAGGAGCAGCAGACAGAACCGGAGCCCCAGTGACAGCCCCTCCCTCGGCCGCAGGCGCTTCCCCTTGGTGCAGCTCCGGGCACAGCCAGCAGGGGCGCTGGGGGCTCCTGGCCGGGCAGCGTGGGTGCGGTGATTCCTCCCTGGCTGCAGGGGGCGCTGTGGCCGAGCTCGGCCGTCTCTCTCCACGCGGTAATGGCGGGCGCAGCGGGCAGAAATGGACGGAGAAGGGGCTTCCTTTACAAACCCCCGGGGCAGCTGATCCTGTGCCCTCTCTGGATAGCAAAAGGAGCCAGGAGAAGTGACAAGATGGAATGGCAGAGATGTGGAAAATCCTGGAGTGGTAGACGAGATGTATCAGAGCCTCCGCAGCTGTAGCAGGAGCTAGTCCTGGAAAAAACCTTGGGATCAGTAGCAGAGGCATGGCAGGGCAGGGTAGTGGCAGCCCAGCTCCTGAACAGAGCAAGGAAAGGCTCTCTTTAAGGGGAAAGGACTCAGGGTTTCGGGGATTTCCCCTGAGGCACCCCAGCAAATGCTGAAATTCCCTTTTTTAATAAGGTCCTTTTTTAATGAGCAAAGGCTCCCCTATGGCAGAAGAGGCAGGACAGAGCTGGGCTCTGGTCCTGGCAGTGAATTCCGCTCCAGTTAGCAGCAACTCCTCCTCCAAAGCTGACTTGAGAGAGAGCTGGGAGCTGCACCCAGCCCCTTCCCCCAGCCCAAGTCTCCTGATATCTCTGCCCTTCCCAGGAGAATGTCCCTCAGCTAGGATGGTAAAGCCAGCTGCACTCCTCTCCCTTCTCTGTGGTTACTTCTTTTGTCTTTCTTAAGTACCAGTCTTTATTGTTTCTTAGCAACAAAAAGGGAGAAAATTCCCTAAGGGAAAGAAACAAATGGGAAAATCCTAAACTCCAACACATGCTAACCCCTTGTCAAAAATCTGGCTTTCTTGTAGGACCCTTTTAGGGAGTAGGTTTAGGATGAGCTGCTCTCAGGTTTTCCCAGGGTCTTCTGTGGGGAGCCCAATGCTCATATTCATGATTCCCCCTGGACTCGCTTCAGCAGGTCCATGTCCTCCTCTGTTGGACACTCAAGAGCTGGATGCAGCACTCCAGGTGGGGTCTCACCAGCAGAACAGAGGGGCAGAATCCCCTCCTTTGAGCTGTTGGCCTTGCTCCTTTGGATGCAGCCCAGGATTGTTTGAATTTCTGGATTTCTGGGCTGCAGGTACACATGGATGGATCAATCTGACCTTCTCTCCAACGAACACCCCCAAGTCTTCTCCTCAGGGCTCAGGTACATTCTTCACTCTTCAGCCTATATTTTTCCTTGGGATTGCCCCAGTCTGGGAGCAGGACCTTGTTGAACTTGGCCTTGTTGAACTTCATGAGGTCTGCATGGGCCCACCTCCAATCTGTCTGGATGACATCACTTCTCTCTGGCTTGCTGACTGCACCAGACAGCTTGGTGTTGTTGGCAAATTACCAATTTAAAATAGGCAAAATACTAGGGATGTATTACTAGGTCAGACACAACTACATTTCAAATTCAAATTTAGCTTTCCTGTTGCAGTTTTTAATTACGTCATATCAGAGCTTTTTAAAAAGTAGCTGAAACTAAATGAATAGTAGCTGGTAAAAATGTGTTGTGCAGTTCAGGATTTTCATTATAATAGAAGTGCTCAGGTCATGGACCAGCTGAATAGAAATTGGAATCTCAGCCAGGACAGAGAATCAGCAAACCTGGTTTGTAATCACGGAGAAAAATTAGATGTATTTAAAAAGATGAAATACTAACTAACTACAACATGCAGAGGTATAAAAAGAAGGAGGTGTACCAAGCAAAACTTAAGGGGATATATCAGAGAAAAATGAAAAAGTGAAACATATTATTTATTTTCAGTAAAACTTTTTTTTTTCTTCCATGGCTGTAGTTGTCACCATTTTCTAGGTGTAACAGAAATATTTTGTCTCAAACATTAAAGCAGTAAGCAGATCTCTCTTCTATATTAAATTCCATGTAGAAATTCAAATAAATAATATCTGCAGTTATTTCACAACTTATATTAAGACTGTAGCTTCATTAGTTCTTTTTTTTTCATTTTTATTCCACATAAGTTGTTACACTTTTATGACAGTAATTTTAGATCCACCACGTCTCATTCATACAAGTGCAATTTCTGTGGCATGTGTTAACTTGAGTGAAGGCACACAATTTATAAATCTGTATGATTTGTAATTAATCTGTCAGATTTGGGATTGCATCTTATTTTATACCTTGTGCATGAGTGTGTATGTTCCTTCTTTTTTTTTTCTCTTATTCAGAGTACTTCTTGGTAGCTCTGGAGATTTTAAGAGCCAGACTGTGCTTTGCACTTAGAAAGAATTTCAGAGAATATGACTTCATGTTCTATGAGACAGAGATTTCATTTGTGATACACATGAAAGCTAAATACCTTAAAGAAATGTATGGGAACAGGTTTTTTTTCTGGGCTGTTTAGTCCAGACTAATAGAAGAAAACAACATCAACAATTTCTGAAAAGTTACTTTTCCAAAAACTTCAGATTTTTGCCTGATATTTTTCACAACTTCAAAAAGGAAAATAATAATTATTTTTCTGTTGCAACTAATGGTAATTAATGCTTTGTTTGTTTGGAGGTTTTCTTTTACTGGGTGTGGATTTTTCAAAACTTGTTAGTTACATTTAGTGAAATATGTAGTGAAAAGTTATTTGTGTGATCATTATACTCCAATTATCTGCAAAATAACGCCCCATGCTTTTTGTTTCCCAGTACTGTTTTTAGTATTCTGTAAAGTGTTTATCTTCTGTAATACAAGCGAAGAAGGAAATTTGGAATGGTCTTAACTTTTTTAGGATAATTCCAATATGTTTTTCTGTATTGTGAAGAAAGATAGTGCTGTGTAGCTTTGGGTGGGGACACTGGGTCGTATTGATTCTAGTTGTAGATGAGAGCCATAAGAGCACACAACCCAGCTGGCTGTGAACATCAGTGGCAGTAGGTTTCCATCAGGCTTAGTGAGCTGCTCATTTGAATGTTGCATCCTCATAAACTGGAGTGTAAAACAGGATAAATACAAATGTTGTTTCTTACATTTAGCATTTCTCTAACTTTGCATAACAGCTAAACTCATTGTTTGTGATGTGGGCCCATATTGCACAACAGCATTGTCACCACCTAGCTTAGTGGAGTTTAAATTTACATTTAAAGATTTTATTGGAGATGTTTGGACAATTAAACAGTTTTGATTTACTTTCCATGCACTCTTTCAGTCAAACCTTTTGCAACCTTGAACTCTTCAGATTGTATCCCTTAACATGTATGGTTTTGGCTTTGATTCCGGAGCTGACACTGAAATGCTAGATTTTTATCAGACATTTTGGCTACTATAGCCAAAGTAGACTATTCCTTGTGTTTATAAAGTTAAGATAAATATTTATTTGTGTTAAAAAGCTCTGAACTGAGAACAGATTTTAAACCAGTGGAAGTAGACGATGAATACCGTTATTTATTAAACATCCATTCTTCTGGGAACTTTTTCTTTGCATGCAAATCTTGAATCTCAGTGGCTCCATACTTATGAGGATTAGATTAGACCCTTTTGTATCAGGCACTAGAAAATGGAATTTTACCTGGACGAGTATGTTTTTCCTGTATTTTACGATGTTTGTTTGATCAGCATGCAAGAGTGCATATTTACTGATGTCAAGCAGCACCTTCCAAACTGCATTAAAAGCAAATGTTATTATTACATTCTGGATTCAACATACATTTTGATTCTTGCATTTGAAAATGTATATATTTTCATAGAGGGTTCTGCTGGAAGACTTTCAGACATATGTATTGTGGGAAGTCAAAACAAGCTTTGCTTTCTTCAGTTTGTTTTAACTAATAAGTTTCTTTTGGTCAATTAATGTTGTGCAGACAGTCTCACAACTCTTCTATTTTGTCTGTTGCATAGACCTACTTCTGAAATGTAATTTATAGTAATTGGATTATTGAATGACTATAATAGTTACCAAGAATTGAAGTAATAGATATAGGCAAAGCAATTTCATGCTTTTCAGATGAGATTATATTGCATTTAGGATAAGCCACAAATGACTTGATGACTTCACCAATTTTAATTAACTTTAATATCTAAGAAGAAAAAGAGAACCTTGCTAAATTGTCAATCATTTTAACTTTTGTTGCTATTTCACAGCTAGCATTTTTCTATGCTCAAGATTCTATCTTTTAATTTTTGACGTATTTCCTTTTCATGGTCTTTACAAAATGTTATTCTGGGCTGCCCTTGAAAGTGAAGTGTGTGACCTTCTGGACCAAGATGAGTTCTTTGTCCACCTGACAATGACTTTTCTGTTTGGAAGAGGACTCTTGTTGAAGCTTCAGTGCATGTGTTTTGATGTTTTGTCTGTGAAAGCCATTTAAAGTGTAGTTTGAGAGGTCTGTAAGAAAATTTGTGAGTGTTAGGGTTAAATTTCAGGCCTCATTTTGCCTCTCCTAACTGTGGAAACCTGTACAAAGATAGTGCTTGCAAATCTGGCAGTGTGGTGTTTGTCACTGCTGTAGTGCTTTTTACTGTCCTTGCTAATTTCATTCCATCTAAGTTAACATACACATGCTAGTGAACTTAATGTTTTCACAGTTCTCACTTTTTGACTTCTGTGTCATTCACTTAAGTCACTAAAGCTGTCAGGAAGCCTCCTCCCAGTGTGGCAGATGTCTGCAGAGATGCTCATTTTGAGCATGGCCTGTCTCTGTACAGTAATAGCTGTACCATGCTGGCAGAGGTTACCCTACCTGTACTGAAATGGTTTAATTTTCACAAGTAGCTGGCCATAGTAAATAAAACTTGCTTTAAAGCTGAGAAGCAAACCAGAATGTAAAATCTAAATCGCAGCATGGCATTTCACAAAGCCCTTGTGCCTTCAAAACCAGAACTAATGCATTTTTATGGTAGAGGTTGCTTGTCTCTACTCTGAGAACACCACTGGGCTGCAGCCTCCCTGCTTAAGCCAGGCTTGGAGGGCCATTTCAGCCCAGCCTGACACCCTTTGCCTTAGATAGATCCACACTGGCACCAGCTTTCCTCACAACTTGTTTGGGCTTCCTGGCTTGGCCCTGTCTGGCCCCTTTGCCTGGTTCTCAGAGTCTGGTGCCCAAACCCCCTTTGCTGCCAGCTCCCTGCCCCCTCGGGAGCAGCCCTTGCTCCGGCTGCTCCTGGACACTGAGCCCCTCTGTGCAGAGCTGCCTGTGACAGCCAGGCCCCTGGCACTGCCACAGTGGCTGCTCGAGTCTGTGATTAGTCCCACACCTGATGTTTTTCCTCACATAAGATGTAGAGTGGGATAAATGACAAGCAGGTGTACAGCAGGTGACACAAGGTGTTTTATGTATACAGAAAATACATGCAAAGAACACAACTGAAGGGATTTTATTCTCTGCCCAAAATTGCATTGTGTTATGCAAAGTTATGAATTTTGAAACAGTAAGAAGTGAAGCTTTATAACAAAAAATTTCATTAAATACACTGCCAGTCAAGTAATATTTCAAGAGGCTGTTTGCTGTAGCACTTCTCATGTTCTTTCTTTCTGACTAAACAAAATGATGCAGACAAGTAATTCTTGTAATGTAATCAAGCCATTGTAGTTTTGAAATGTGTTTCTTCCGGAATTTATGGACAACCCATTACCATTTTGGCAAGGCAAATTTATTATTTCTGGCTTCTCTGATAGGTGTCATGTTTCAAGTGATAATGAGTCTGTAACTTCACTTGGCAGTTTGCTTAATGATCTGGTGAGTGTAATTTTTTCCTCTGGTAGGGCGGCTAATGTGCCCTACTGCAGCTCGAAGTGTTGCCTCTTGTTCTGTCATTAAGAACAATGAAATTAATTGATTCTGATCTTCTTTCTAATCTGTAATGGTACATTACAAAATAGTTGTCATCTCTACCACCAGAATTTTCTTTCTAATGTGTTTGTGCTGCCCACTAAAGGGTCTGATAAAATGACAACAGTAGTTGGAGATAAAGAGTCAAATGAGAAGTATTTGATCTATGTATTTCCATGAAGTGATTTTTGATTGCAAATTTTCTGTGTTCTGGAGGAAGTTTGACCAAAATTCAAAAGAAAGCAACACATATTGGGGTGGAAACTGTTATTAATTGAAATTTAAAAATAATATAGCATATCTCTTTTGGTAATTTCAAATTGTTTCCATATGTAGTAACACTTCAAATTGAAAATATATAGTTTCATCATGAAATAGGTTGTGAGGTGGAAAATGCAGATGAGAGAGGTTAGGGCAAATATAGGGCATATTTGGTTCTCATTGGAGCCCAAAGTTAGCTGAAGACTACACCAGAATGTATAATCTCACTATTTTTAGCAGAAAATTGATTCTTAAACCTTGTAATATCTGTGACAATATTGTCTTACCAACTCCTCTCCCGCCAAGATCAATGATTTTGGTACATGCTTCTATGCTATTTTGAAACTTCTTTTTTAAGACTGTGGTCCAGAGAACAGCCGTATTTGCACTGGACTGACAGATGTTCCTTACGACTGTGGGATGTAGCACAGAAATCTTGAATCTGAGGCCACAGCTGATCCATGTGATTGCAATGTTTGACTGTCAGCTAGCAGTCTGGAGGTCCCAAAAGTGTCTCACAGGATATTAAATGAATTAGTTATTATATTCTGTGTGGAGAAGCTATATAGCTCTCACTTGTAAGTTTATTAATATTTTGAAATCCGTTATGTGTAAATATGAATACATGTTTCATGTACTTGATAATACAACTTTATATTTTGTGCTATGCATGCAACCATAACCTCTTGAGGTCAATGGAACGTTGTTGAATAATCAATTGGCGCATTTACTTTATATCACTCTATCAGACTCATAAGCCTTTAATATTAAAATATAGACGATAAAGTAGGAAACTAGCTATAATAGAGGAAAACTTGAAGCAACTCCTTATGACTTTTGCAATAAATGACAAATTAAGGAGTTATATCTCATTTTGAAGCCTACACTTTCTATTAGCATGGCTCTGCAATCATGATATGATTAAAAGCTGAAGACTACGGCCAGTGTTGAGCATGTAAGGCATCTGTAGCACACATAAGTGTCAGCTGCTGGCTCTGTGCTGACACTAAGCTGAGGATTTCAGGATTTCTGTCCCATGTTGCATGTAAGAACAAGCAGCATTCGCTCACAGTGAGGAATGTGGTTAAGTAGGTACGGGTTTATTAAATGCATCTGAGAGAAGTCCTGTGACATTTCGCCAAGTGAAGATGAAAGACTCAAAATCATTCCAAGCTGGATGTTTTCACAGACCCCTACTCTCCTTTCTTCCAAACTATTTTTATGTTTTAGCGTCACAGGATCCTAGTATCTATATTAATGTTTTTGTAATTTTCCTGTTTTTCAGTATGAGGCAGTAAACATGATATGGTGGAGTAGACAGACTTTGCTGAAGTTCTGGGCTCTGGAAGAGAGCCAGAATCTCTGCACTTTCAGCTGGATGGCTGGGTGGGTGTGGGGACTTGGTTTGCAGCTGCCTGGCTAAGTCTAACATATTTGTCTCCTTCTTATGCTGATTAGAGACTGCAGGGTCCCCAGCCATAAAGAGATGAGTCATAGCAGGATGCCTTTAGGCTCCCCTTTCTTGTACTAAGTTGTGGGGGTTTTTTTTCAGGCTTAACCACAGTCTCTTTGTAAACCCAGGTGTCTCTGTGTCCTTTTTTGAGACTATCAAGCATAATTTTAACTCGACTAGAACAGCTGTTCTAAGTGTGTTGTCCTTTTAAAGGAAGAGTGTTTTGTGATGTTACTGACACATCAGGAATTACTGTATTAGTATTCTTTTCATCTTTCTTCAAACCTAGATATGTCCGATTTAATCACTTAAAATAGGTGTGTGTGTCTGTATGTTTGTGCTGGGAGTACAGTTGGACATATGGAAGTGAAAGGGGAAGATGTGAACAAATGCCTCTCCTTTTGGTAAGAATGTAGAAAAATCAAACCACTGTTATGCAAAGAAAAAACCCACCTAGTGTTACATTTCACTCTTCAGTTATTGTGGAATTTTCTACATTGATGTGAAACGCAGTGATGTAATTTTGAAATACTACCTTCTTTTAGCTGTGCTCTGAGAGCAAAACTGAAATTATTAAATCTTTCTGTCATGCGAATTGTTAAGTACAGCATCTATTGACTCCAAGAAGAATTGAAATTGCTTCTCTATGAGTGTATTGCACATTGAGTCTGGTCTCCATATCAGAATGTGACCAATAAAAGTTACAGGGTAAATCTTTATTAGGATTTATTTCTCCATAAGAATGACATATTCCGGGCACTAATCAGTTAGCCACTGTCATCTTAAGATGTCTGATTAATTTGAAATGTGAATCAGTCCCTCATTTTGAGTCTTAATTCAGATTAACTGCAAGTTTGAGGATATGCACTTGAGTCTCTCACTTAAGCTTTTAAAGATCAAAGAGTGGCTGTCTAGCTTCAGAGTGTTTTACTAAAACTCTACATAAACAATTAAAGGTGATTTGGTGTCTTTAGAGAGACTTCTTAACATATGTACTACATAGTAGCTAACAAAATCAGAAGTATAAGGGATGGTTGTGTGCTTATGTTTTGTAGTTATTGAGAGAATGCTTACAAGTAATACTAAGACAGGTAGCGACCACGTAAAGAGACAAAGGTTGATAAGTGAAAGTAATTTCTTAGAAAGAAATAACTTTTTCGGCAACTAAAGCAAGAATGTTCCAAACATTTTCTATTTGTCTTCTGTCCCCAGTGAGTTGCTGGGTAATTGCATGTGCTGAAGGCTGTTGAAAGAAGCAGGGCATGTTTGTAAGCTGTGTTTCCTGGGAGCTGTTTTCTTTCCATAATACACATCTTAGAATTCAACTAGTTCTAACTGATTAAATGTATATCCATAGATTAACTTTATTATTCATGAAGTGAAATAAGAATGGTTGATATTCACATAGTCATTTGGGAACTGTACTTTTGTGGGGAGCAGGGGAAGTAAGACAATTAAAAGAGTCATTTTGATGAAAATTATAACATCTGATAAAGTGACATTTATACAAGCTCTACATATAATTTCTATTCAAATGTCTTGAGGCACAATTAGGACACTTCATTATTTTCTGTCTTAGTCATATAATCCCAGTTTCAATACAATTATAGATGATTTAAGGTAATTTGCAAGGAATTTCTTCTATTTCACCATCAGTTACTTCTCTTTTAACACTGCTTGTTGAAAATATCCCTGGCCAACTACATCCTTGTATCTTTGCAGGACTCCTCACATGCCATCAAAAGTTTCCCACTGATTCCTCCCACCTTGGCCATGTACAGCTGCGTTGAGTGTCTGAGGGTGCTTCTGGGAGATGCAGAAGTTCATTGCCACTGTCACAGGGAAGTCCTGTTCATGGCTGTATGAACAGCCTGCATTCTCACTGTCTTTCTGTTGTGCATAGACATTCATAGGCAATTACATTACCAGATACCGTTAACATCCTTTAGGATTAGTCTCTCAGCAGTGCTATTAACATGAAAGACTTTGAAAGAATTTTTGTTTGGAAGAAAATTAAAGACAGAATAAGCTTTAAATGTCATATCTTTTACTTAATAAATCTCAACAGGTAAAATTGGATTTACTGCCTTTTGGAACTTGTGATCAAAATTAATGTGGAGAATAAATTTTCAACTGCCATTGCAGACATCAGAAAAAATTGTGTGGTTAACCATTGTTGGCTTCCTATGAAGATTTTGCATGTCTTACCAGAACTTGTTACTGAGATCGAGTAGCTATGAACATCTGATTGGCAGACATGAATGGTGGGAAAAATGTTTGCGCAATCTTAATTTAAGTGAAGTTGAGAGAACTGATTTTGTGAAAGGAACATCAAAACATGCAAGTCATTGTCTCTTGTACAACTAAAAATTCAAGTATTCCTTGCATATAATTTCTGTTAAATAATCTGGGGTTTTTCACACTGAACAGTTATATCAGTTTTGCTAGTCATATGTGTCTGAAAATCATTGAAAAGAGCTTTAAAAATCAAATCTGGTAATAGTTGTGCAGGGGTCTTGAGTCTTTCTATCTAAAATGAAGGGAGAATGTTGCCCCTCGGTGAAGGTATAGCCTGGGTACCTCATTGTCTCTAATCTAAACCTACCATCTTTCATCTTAAAGCCATTCTCCCCTGCCCTATCACTGCATACCCATGCAGAAGTCCCTCTCCAGCTTTTCTCATAGGCTCCCTTCAGGATGCAATTAGGTTTTCCTGGAGCCTTTGCTTCTGCAGGCTGAACAGTCACAGCTCACTCAGTGTGTCTTCAGAGAACTGTGAGTTAACTGCTTTATTCGTCACAGGTTTTTTTCTGTTACAAAAATTTTTATGTAGAGCCATATTAGTGTTTGTACCAAAACCACGGTTATTTTGAATTTTGGGAATGGCTCTGCAATTAATCATAGCTCTGCCATCTTGTGCTTGGAATTTGCTTGTGGTAGGTCCTTGTGGAGCAAGGCAGTGGAAGTTCTGTCTGCCTGCTTGGTAGCCTGTAGTCATGCCCTTCCCTGCCTTCCTTGTCTTGTATCTACAGAGCCAGCAAACAGTGCTCTGCCTCATGAGCCCATTGTGTGCAGTGCTTTCAAGACTCTAAAACAATTAGATGTTGTGAAAAAGGGAATTATAAAGGACTTCACATGAGGGGCTGCTGACATGTACTGCATTTGGACTTTTTTCACGTCCTTAGGAAGACACTTAAATATCTTTCTTACTGACTTCTTTATCTTCTTCATCCTTTTAATTAGATTTTTTTCTTTGATTAGTAGACTGTCCTTCTGATATTGTGTAGAAAAATAACTGACTGCTCCAGGTATGAGTCTTAATCAGCTTTAAATGGAATAATTTAAATTAATTTTTGATGGGTCAGTCTTACTTTTCCAAGAAGATGAAAAATATTAATGTTTCAATTTCTGTAATGCTGTACTATTGTGGCTGTCACTCAGGCTTTTCCTGCAAATCCAATGAAAGACTTAATTTGTTATGATTAAGTACAATACTTCTGGCAATCCTTTAAGGCCATATTATGACCAAAAGTAAATTAGTTATGAAAATATTCTTGTTTTGTATTAATAGAAAGCATTTTTTTTCATTTAGCAGCAAATAACAAATCTCTCTAGTGAATAATGCTTTAAAGAGACTTCCTTTTATATTTAAATTATTTTTTGAAAGGGAGCATCATAGTACTTTTTGGGAGAACAGAGGAATAAAGTCTTGGCAAAACTTGTTAATATGTATCTCAAGGCTTATGAGTTATCCTCTAGATGCTTGTAATAAACAGAATTTTTGTATTGTTCAAGACTTCAAGACTGATAAAGTAGTAGAATGTACATGTTACACAAGAAAATATATATTCATGCTATTAATATTTTCATAAAGAAATACTTTAGAAAATTTTAATAACAGCTTGCTTTTTATAAAACAGTCCCATAAAAAGATGCATAGTGTAATTCATTACTTTTCTAGTCTTCCATCAATGCAGTGCTTGTGGAGATGGAAGAAAAGCACAGTGTATGAAGTCATCCTCTGTTCCTAATTGAAGTCCTGGGTAGGTGTTAAAGAGCAGAAAACTGAAAAAAAATATGCAGAGATGTAACATGCTACAAAGGAAAGCCAACACATTTTACATTACTGCCTGTGAAAGATGTTATTTTTACTGGGATCGGCATTATTCTTCATAATGATGCTAAGCTCTGTTCATCCCAGTTAGCACACTGTATTGGGTTTGCATGGCCTGGTTTTTAGTAGCAGGGGGCCATAGAGGTAGCTTCTCTGAGAAGCTTCCAGAAGCTTCTATCATGTCCAGCAGAGAAAATCCCTGATGGCTCTGAGGATGGATGTGGCCCTGGCCAAGGCTGGGCAAATTGGAGATGGCAGAAACCCCGCTGTTGACAGCATATTTAGGAAGAAATCAAAACAAAGGTTGTGGAAGTAGTTTTCATTCTGGCCAGAGAAAAGCACAGTGAGAACATGAGATGAACATCTCTGCAGACACCAAGGTCAATGTGGAAGAAGAGGCAGGAGGTGCTCCGGGCAGCCGAGCTGGGATTCCCCTGCAGCCCATAGTGAGGACTGTGGGGAGGCACCCGTGCTCCTGCAGCCCATGGAGACCCACCTGCAGTCCGTGGAGGAGCACACACCAGAGCAGGTGGATACCTGAGAGGAGGCTGTGAGCTTGTGGGGGGGCTGTGGAGAGAGGGGCCCTGCTCCCAGGCTGGAGCAGCCTGTACTTGGAGGACTGCACCCTATGGAAGAGTGACCCATGCCACAGCAGTTTGGGGGGAGCTGCTGCCCAAGGGATGGACTCACGTTGCAACAGTTCACGGAGAGCTGTTGCTCATGGGTTGGACTCACATCAGAGAAGTTCATGGGGAACTCTTTTTGCTCAAAGTTGGACCCTACGCTCTTGGAGGTCTTTTACAGCCTTAGTGATGCAATAGTTCTATGATTAATACAAACCAAAATACTGCCTTACAGCGTATTCTGTCAGGAATAATTTCTCATGGTATTTTTGGTGTAGAAACCAGTGCTTTTACATTGATTTCACAAATACTCTGTTTCTGAACCTGCTTTAGTTCATGCCAGCGAAAAGGTTTTAAAGTTTTTTGCAAGCTTTTAAAAACTAAGCTTTTTCTCAAAAAACCACTTTTTTTCTATCACAGGGAATGACATGACAACTGCATTCTGTCACTTCTTGTCAGTTTTGTTTCTTTTTCTTCCTGGAAAGGAAAGCCTTTGTCAGTTTGGGAAGGGTTGTTGTCAATTTTTCTTTTTTAATGGTGTATTAAAATAAGCCAAGATAGCTCCTGTGTTATGTTGATGAAAATATTAAACTATGAGCTAAAAAGAGAAGGCATGGAGGGATTTTTGTTTTTTCTGTTCTATTTGACTTGTCTATAACTTTGACAACTCAGTGTCTCTAGTGAAAAGAAATTTCAAGAGTATGTTTTTTTCCACGCAAGGCAGGTTTTTGGATTGGTTTTCTTTCAGCTTGGACAACTCCAAAAGCACTTACATTAAATGGTATCTAAAGAGTAGGGTTTAGTTTTATTTATGTAGTTTCTACTAAACTTTCATTTTTATAGAAGACAGGGAAAGCAGTTTAGCAACATTCTGCAACTTAAATACTCCCATTTTTTTAAGTCTCTTTTTTTATGAGAAAACCAATTTTTTTAAGATGCTTGCAAACACCACTGAATTTGATTTCAGAATAGAAGTTTTGATGGGCTGAGTTGTACTTCAAACAATTTAAACATGCAAAATTATATTTTTGATGAATGTGGGACAAATATTTTATTATTCAGTCAGTTTTAAAAGAAAATGCTCCTTTAAAATTAATTTGAAGTCAGTTAAGACATAGCATTGGTGCACATTCTGCTGTGGATTTTGTATATTTAGATTAAATATTTCAGAAATTTTATATTTCTACCTGGCAACTTAAAAGAATGACTGTTACAAAAGTTAGCATTTTTTTGATTTTTTTTTTCACTTGCAATAAATACTTATTATTTTGTCTGTTTCCTAATGACCAGCGGTTCTCTTACTACAACATAAACTACAAAGGCAAAAATAAGATGGAGCACCAAATGTTCCAGTATTCATAAGTCATTATGTTTAATGTTAAGATTAGATATCTGCAACTGCTGATGCTTAATACATTCAACATTGCAGATTTGATCTAAAGCCAGTTTAACATCAGTATCAATCTTAGCGTTGACTCTAAGATCAAATAACCATTGATTTTCAGAAAGCAGAGGTATATGCAGATGTCCTCAAAATGTTTTCTGGCTTTGTGAAAAGGGAGGAACATTGGCTATCTTGCTAGACAAGGAAGTTTCAGATATAAAATTTTAATTACTATCTGGAAGTATAAAAGCGTAACAAATAACTGCTGTTTGCTGGGATGCTGCATAAATGGAAAACAAAATGAAGCAATGTAGATTTTGCTGCAATCAAATGTGAAGTTCAACATGCAGGTGCCACAAACACTGATAATACCAGGAGATGGCAGAGACTTGGGGATTATGGAACCCCAGGAACTGAAGGGATTGCTGCTAACCAGGAGAGGCACAATGAGAAGCTATGGAGCATTAAATTTTTCAATGTATTTTTTGCGTAACAGTTGTCAGGAAGAATTAATTAATACTTGCTGCTATAAAATCTCCAGAGGCCTCTATAAAACCTCTGTAAAATATTACCGTATCATTACATGTTATATGTAAATGCCTTTGTGACATTATCAAAATCTCTAAATATAATTGTTTGGGATTTTTGTCAGATTATATGGAACTAAAATGCAATCCAGCAACGGATGTGCTCAAATTTTATTTGCTTTAAATTTTACAATGCTACTTTACCTTCTCTAAAATTCACCAAGACAACATGCAACCCAGAAAACAGTCTCTCTTGAGTCTTGGGGAAAGAGCACGTGAGCTCTGTTTAGTTTGCTAAATGATACAAATACATGCATGTGGAAGAATGTTGCTAGTTTACATTTTTTCATGTGACCACTCTATCAATCAAACACAAAATTCATGCTTCCTAAGGAAATATTTCACAATAGTGCTTTGCCTTTTTGTCTTCTGTTATTGACTATTGAAGACTTTTAGGATAGCTCATCACCTATACACAACTGCAGAATGTAATCATAAGTAAGTAAAACTAAGAAAATTGCTCTGCAACTTTTTGAAAACTTTTAAGTCAATCTGCAAATTTTAGGTTGCATTGTGAAGTTTAAATATGAGGCACTGAAATGTATGCACATTACACAAATTGTTCTAAAAATGAAAGTAGGTCAGATTTTTAGAAACTCCATGCATGAGTTAGAGTGACTTCTGATTAAAAGACTTTCTGCATCCAGATACATAGTGAATGTTTATTCCTAGCTGTTTAGTTGTTGTATTACTTGAGTTATACAACAGCATTTTCATGTTGCTTGCTCAGCACTAGTTTTGTTTATATTTTGTGTTGTTACTTTTAAAATTTTTTGCATGTTGTTTTTTTATGTAAACACCATAAAAATCTGATCTTCTCTACCAAATGATGCATTCACAGATGAGAATTTAAATTCTAGTATGGAAAGGAAAATTTCTCATTATATGGTCTTGGGAGTAGTTATTTTTTAATCTTAGTGGCCTGTAAACAAAACCTTTTCAGAAGACAAAGGACAAAAGGATGGTGCAAAGATTCAGGATTTAGAAGTGTTGTAGTAAGAGGAGGTGTCTAAGGAACTTGTTGTAGACATTTGAATTGAAGACCATTGGAACCCACTTGGGAGACATTCCAGTGAAAGCTTTCAGGCAGCCTGTGTCAATTCTTGGAGTCACAGAGCCACTGGGCTGGAAAGGCACTTCTGAAGTTTGTCAAGCCCTTATTTAGAGTGGACTCACCAAGAGGAGGTTGCTCAGGGTGATGTCCAGTCAGGTCTTGAATATCTGTAAGGCTGGGCACTCCACATCTTCTTAGCCTTTTCCAGTGCTTGACCCACCCTCACAGTAAATCTCTTAGTGGTACATCTTAGTATGACCAAGAGTAGAGTCAGAGCAATTTATGACTCTACTTTCTACTCCCTTTGATAAAGGATAAACCTTCCCCTTCAGCTGAACTTTAGGTAGGGGTCTAAGTTGTGACTTGTTACGCTGCTCCAAAATTTTTGTCCTTTTCTCCTAAACAAAATAATGTCTTCTCTTCCATGTGCCATTTGAATCATTTGGTCTGAGTGCAGTGCTTTGTAAATCCTCATGGGGATTACACATTGTTTTTAGATTAGCTCAGGGTCTTATGCTTAATTTAATGTCCACAGAGAGGATTCAGTAATGTGAAACTAGTCAAATATTCTTGGTCATCAACAGAGAATAACAGCTTTGCTCAGAAAGACTTTCCTGTGAATCAGATAGGAAAATAGATGATATTTGTGCTCATGAATGCAGTGTATTCTTGCTACTCCTCTCTCATAGCAGACTAGGGAGAGGCTGCACAGAAGTCTGAGTGGCTTAGTTTGTGAAGTTAAAAAAATAGGACTGTAAAGAATAAGGACAAAATGTTTATTCTTCTCCAAGGAAAAAAGAGTTTGGAAATCTTTAATGTTACTTGGAAGTCAGAATGAAAGGAAACCAAAAACTTTAAAGACAATATTTCCAACATGCTTGGGGGAAGGAATTGGGGTGCCAAGAACCTCAAAAAGAAAGAGAGCTGCATTAACGAAACTATTTAATTACAGCAGTGTATATGGAAGAGAAAAGATAGAAACTTGCATGCTATTTTTGTATGTTTTAAATTATTCTTCTTATTTGTGGGGCCTTCTATAAAACCTTGTCCTTCTCTTCAAGAGGAAGGATAATGGAAAATGTCTGACAGGATGATGTTTCTTTATATATATATATTTTTTTTTTTTTCCCACAAACTTCACACTCCTAGAAACCTTCCAAAAATATCGGTGTTTGAAGCTCTGTTATTTTTAAAGAGCAGCTAATCACAAAGGCAAGTTGTGTCAGACAAAGCATACCTGTTATGTACCTACTTGTAAACCTGCAGCCTGAACAATCGGGAGGCTGAAACCTAGCTTGGAGTGAAGCTCATCTAGTTTTGCTCATGCATCTATTTTGTCTATGTTCAGAGTTTGAGGTATACCGTGATTTTTTGAAAACCAGAATAAGCAAGCCACTTTTATTTTTTTTTTTTTTTCCCATTTTCAGCATGGGAAAATCTTTGTGTTAAAAGGATTGCAGTGGAGGTGGGCAAACCTGTATGTTGCCTTTTAATTGTCAGTGTCGTGTGGGACAGTTGTGAGTGAATGCAGCATTGAAGTACTTCAGAGGGCAGCCTCAAAGTGATGCTGAACATGACCACAAGAGAAATGCATTCTTGATCTATTTTTGAGATTTGACTATGGATCCCTGAGTATTGTCTGTCATTACACTGAAATGTAATTTCAGTGTGACTTAAAAGAATGAGAGCACTGAAATTTAGAAATGTTTGTGTTGGTTGTTGAATAATTATTGCCTGAACTAATTGCAGTGTAATGTAAAATATATTCTCACCAAGAAAGTCTGTTTGTAAGTCTTTTTGCTATTTTTTCCCATGACTTTTATCCCAGGTGAAAATTTCATTGTATATGCCTGAGCTCTAGATTCTTGAGTTCATGTCCAGTCTTTTCAGGCAATCCTAATGAAAAATACCTTTATCAGTGTATGAATTTTATTTTTATCTTCATTTCTCTTTGAAAAACAGTCAAACCTCCAGAGGGAAAAGAAAATTAGTCTATTAATCGCCTAGGATTTCTAAATTTAATAATGAGGTACAGCAGTGTGCCATTCCTTCAGCTGTTCTTGCCAAACCTGTTCTTGTTCTTATCTTCCCAAACCATGATAGCTGCAAAGTAAGGCTGGTAATACTTAATAGGGTATGTTTAGCTCTGTATTATATATTACCTAAAAGAAAGCCAGAGCTAATAAAAGAGAGAGTATAGAGAGAGCAATAATACCAATAAATGCATAGAATAAATAGAATGTTAAAAAAAATTAAGCTGTTACACTGTACTTTTCATTTCTAAATAATTCTTTTTTTCTCTTGCATTGTGAAGAACCCATTAAAAGATATCGAAGAAGATACATAAGATGAGTAATACACATTATAAAATAAATTCTAAATAAGAAATATGTGAAAGTATCGAAGTATATACCACACCAAATCAATAGAATAGTTAATACTGCTGGTTCCCTAGAATTATCAATAATTAGCTTAATCATACATAAAACTGAAAACAAAGAGGATGGTTGTGCCAGATGAATGTTTTTGTAATGAGTGAATAAAGTCCTTATTCAATATAGCAGCTCCAAACAGGAACCAGATATGCATGGTTTTCCATGACATGGTTGGGAGTAGATAAAATAAAGAAATTGGTGACCTCAGAACATGTTTCTTTCCATCTGGAGTATATTATGATAGATTAGTCCAAAGTATTTTATTTGGTTACACCTGATTTCAGCCAACTGTACTAAGTGAAAAGATTTTCTCTAGTTTGAATTGGTTTGTTTGAACAAATGATTAAAAACCATTGCACTGCAAAGTGATTATTAAAACACAACTCTACACAAAGAAGGATAGGGAAAATCTTGGGAGTAAGTGAAAAGACAGTAATTGAGTCAATAAGATTGCTATCACTGATTTTGAGAAAAGTATTTATTTGAATTTTCATCTGGATTAGTGATAAGAATATGAAGACAAGCACGGTGGAAAGAAAGAAAAACAACAGGGAAAAGTGATAAGAGAAGTGACTGGGATGAGATAAAACTATCAGTTGTTAAGTATAAAGGTGTACAAAAAATTGTTTAAATAATTTTTTAGTTTGAGTCTGTGTGAGCGTATTTTGCATATCCATATATTTAAGGTTCAGATTCTTATTTCCAACCAATTTAGAACCATGTGTTCAATGTACTATAGACCAAAGCCTTCTGTTTCTTTAGGGAACAAAATAGCATAATTGAAGCTAGGAGAAGAAATTTTGAAGGTTAAAAGTTCTCAGACTTTAGAGACAGCACTTATTTGTATATGCTGACACACCAACAGTCTCTAGCTTCTTGGTAATGCTCAGAAAAGCCAGTCTGGACTGCACTTCTGAAGAAGTTTTGATGGAAGGGAAGGCAGTTTGCTGAAGAGCTACTTGGCCTAACTGAATATGGTATTTTTAGGGCCCAAAGCAATACAGATACATTAGTGTCCTTTAACCAATTATCTACTGAGAAGTGAAGAAGGCTCCAGCTAGTTTGGAGCCACTCTAATATTATAGTGCTTCCCAGAGCCAACCAACCTCAAGCAGCTCTCTCCTGTTTCACTGAGAGCACAAGTATTGGCTTTCACTCATTCCAAGGCAGCATTTTTGGCTAGAATACCAAATACATGTTTTGAAGGGGCTTATATTCAAAATCATGCCTTGAGTGCTGAAAATATATATTTTGGAAATCTTTTCTCAGTTAAGCACTTATGTTACTCTCCATAATTATGAAATTAAAATGATTCCCTGGGATATATTCCAACAGAACAATTGTTAAAATCAAACAGATCCTTCTGGACTGGCATTTATGATTTTGATTTTTCTGATGTTTATGAAGATGCTCAGCAGAGTTTGCTTTTTGAGCAAGTTTTCAGTAATACCTCATTCTGCAGAGCTTTAAGTGGGTTTTGCTGTCACTGCACCTCAGTGATTTCTATATATAGCAAGATTAGACACAAAGTTTTTCTGAATTGATTTCAAAACTGAAAAAATAAGAAATAAAAATGTCAAGAAAAACACATTTATTGAATTATTTAGTTTGTCACCTGCTCCTTACATTCCGACACTAGTGTGAGCTATTTTGCTGTTTTTGTGTAGACGTCCAAGTGCCTTGTCTGTGTCATATGGACACATTTTTGTGGAGTTCACACTTTGGTGGGATTTACTGATGGTTTTAAAAGGGATGAAGAATGCATGTCTGCTTGGATATTGATGAAGGTATGGCAATATTTGGTTTCATTGTATGTTTTAATTTGTAGAATGTGTCACTATGTAGGACTGTCAAGAGGTGCATATTGTCTTTTATGCTAGAGTTTGGATTTTTTAAAACTGTTAGTTGTTATGATTTTGGTATTTAAAAAAATCTCTGTAATAATGTAACAATTTTTTTATTATTTCTAGCTAAAATATGAACAAATTATTCCTTATGATATTTTCAATTTTTTCCCCAGTTTCCTTTTTCCAAAGCAATGGAGATAATTCAAGATCATTACACCATTTCTGTGTCTGCACTTGTGACATGGTCCCTGCCTGGAGTGGCCCTGGGGTGGCCAGGCTGGTGAAATCTCTTGGGAATGGTCCCATGAATGTGTTCAGCCACCTGCTCAGGGACTGGCCATTGCCAAGGCTGATTCTGTTGTTTGTTAGATCTTGGTTGTAAACACCCATTCCATGTTAACCTGGACAAGTAGGGCAGTATTCACCTGAATGGTAGATGACAGTAAGAACAGCTAAAACAAATCCAAATCCTTAGAAGTGCAGAGACTAAACACCATCAGTTAGTGCAGACCTTCCCTGTGACCTTTTAAAGGAAAGTCAAAAGCCTTTTTCCTCGTCTGTCTCAGAAAACTGTAGCATGTTGAAATTTTTCTAGATCCAGGAGTCTGAAGGGTAGTTAATGGGTCTCAGAAAATGAGTGTTTCATTTTGTCTTTATGCAGCTTATGAGCTCTCAGTGTAGAGGGTTGGGGCCAGAGGACAGTTGTTCAGCTGGTGATGCCACTATAGCTGGATGCAGACTATCCTCCTTTTCAAAGCCCTGTGACTTTCAAGCCTTATATATGGCCTTGAAAAGTGCTGTCTTTTTACGTATTTACTTTTATTTTTAACACTGGCTCAGTAATAAAAGTGTTTTAAAAAAAGTACCAAACAGAATGACAGTCAAGGTGAAAACTAAGCTAGCAACATTTTCAGGCAAAGTCATTTTAGGTTTTTGCTTTGTTAAGTGTAATACTGAGTGCAGAGGCAGTGTCTTGATATCTGGCCAAGTCATACACGCCTTACTCCTTACTTGGGTACAAGATATAGCATTGTGCTGCAGTGATAACTATTCCAGGGCATTGCACCTTGGTGCTCCACACTAGGATGTTGTCGCCATGAAGCCTAGCATTGTTTGATCCAAAAGAGATACAACTGACTCAAAGCCTCCTCAGGCAGAATCACAGGTTAGCAAGAACCAGAAGAGTAGAGTGAGGCCTCTTTGTCTGGGATGGAGAGGGAAAGGTTAACAGTCATGACATGGGCTCTCAGGAGGGCTCCAGGCTGGAGAACAGTTCTGGCACATTAAATTCATGAGTCTAGACACAGTTTTTGGACCGAAACTGTACTAGGGGCAGCAGCCAGCAAACTAGATATGTTATGCACAGACTTCTGCAATGTCACTCCAGCTTCAACTGAGAGCTGACTGCACTCTTGACCTTGCAAAGTACTTGGCTGGGGAACTGGAGCAAGCGAACTCCTACTTGCCAAACAGAATCTGTTCATTGGGCAGTGGTGTGCTGCAGTCAGAAAGCTGGGAAGCCAAGCATCATCTTTTTTGGCACAGCAAATTTCTCTGTAACATGTCCTGAGGGTTTGCTCATCACTGATTAAATCTCTTGCTTCCTCCCAGGAGGGGGTAAAGGTGCATAGGCACCTGCCCACCTCACCTCTGTTTGATGGCGTCCCTGTGAAGAAACAGAGTTGCTGAGAGTGTGAGCTGCTAATTTAATGTCAGCTGTCGCTTGTTCAACTTAAAGCAAGAAAAGCATTGAGCAAGATACATAGATATGATATGTCTGAATATGGAGGGGCTAAGTTTTTCATCTATAGGTTGCAGATCACTTTTTTGCAGTTGGCAGTTCAGGCCTTAGGAGAAAATAGTTGTTGGTGATGTAGTGAAGTGAGGAAGGATGACAGAACAAAACGTAAGCTCAGACCAGGATGGACTGAGAGGACAGCCTGGAAAAAGTGACTCCAAGGTGATCAGCTCTGACTGTGCTGATCATTCTTCAGGTCTCTTGGCCCAGCCACCCAGTACAGGTGTCATGTGCTAACAGGGAGTACTGTCTTGAGATATGCCTATTTCTCTTTTTTCTGGTTTGAGGGCAGACCAGCAGGAGGAATTAACACAAATATCTTGTGAGAGATTCCAAGTCAGAATTAGAATTGAATAGGACAATTAAAATAAAGGCTACAGAAACACTGACTTAGGTCAGAATAACCTGACACCCTGTTGGTCAGGGTGGTGGTAGCAGTCTGGTCGAAGTGTGGCTACAGTTCCATTGGGGTGGTGGATGTGGTTTTGTTGGGTGATCCTCTAGCAAGGCCTGGTCCTTCTCTGGAGGTCCAGTGGTAGTTAGGGAGCTCTTTTCCTCTGTGGATCCAGCGGTAGTGCTGCTCTGGTGTTCCAAATCTCAGATTACATACCGGTAGGAGTGTTTGGTTCCTCCCCCAAAGGCGGGGCATCTGACAGTGTAGTGATATAATGAGTTACCTTGATGGCCCACTCGTGGAGATGGCCCCCTCAGGGTAGCTGCTGCTTTCCCAGAGGGAATTGTCAGGACTGGGTCATGGAGAAGATAAAGGACACTGCATCACCTATTTTAATGGCTTATGTACATGGTAATAAAATACATACTTTTGGTTATATCTTCCATTGTAACCTAAAACGCTCTTGTACTTTACTCAGCCTCGATAAAACTACTCTTGATAAAACTACGCTGTGTCTAGCTTGTTTCTTGACTATTTAGCTCTTTGGGTAATACACACTTTTCTTTAAGATCGTGTAGAGTAAAGGTATTTGTAGGATACTCTGAGCAGTCCTTATGAATGTCCTTGCAAACTATTTTCTGAGCCTTGTACAAGTAATAAAAAGACCATATTTCTGGGTTTCATAATCCCTGCAGCAACAGATAAGGCTTTTTCTATCTTCTAGACTTACAGTGTAGGTTTAAGATATTGAAAGGGTTTTTTGAAGTGCCATTCTGTTCACAGAGCTTATAATTAAAGCAGATGATAATAAGAGAGGGAGGAGTCCTATAGAATTAGATAACAGTAGGTGGTATAACATAGTGATGGGAGAATCCCATGTTAGAATGGCATCTGTAACATACGGAAGCATGTGGTGCTAATTAGGAGTGGCATTATTTTAAATGTAAAATATTGAATATATATTGTTGTAATGAATTCTTCATTGTATTCATTGGTTTTCAGCAAGAATCATCTGTTCCTTTAATCTCAGAATGATAATGCCTGTGCCATATGTTGTGCTGTGTTGCTCAGCTAGTATGGAGACAAGAAGGACTTGTATATTGTGCTTCAGAATGCAAGTTCCACTGTTGAGGTTTATTTGGGATTTTTTGTTGGGTTTTTTTTTGGTTTGTTTGTTTGTTTGTTTGTTTAAGGGACAGGTTTGGAAGCATAAGGTTGATTGGGTGGATTTGAATCATGCTTTGTGTTGTTCAGGGTCCAGGAGCAGAATTTTTAATATCTTTGAATTAAAGATCTCTAAAAGAAATATTTGGCCTAATTAGGAGATTATAATAAATATTTTGTAAGGACTGCATGAAAATGTCCACAAGCAGACTAAAGGATGTGAGTTATCTTGCCCTTGATTGTCAAAGGGACACTGCAGTTGAACTTTTGCACAGCTATTTGGTAAACTGAATTCCCTTTTTGTCAAAATATGCATATCTTGCTTTATTTGAGAGCTAAAAAGTGATTCTTGCTTACAAATTCCTCTTAAAATGAAGTGGAACATAAGGGCTGGAGTTTTCCTCAATAAAACATTAATTTCAAATGCAGCCAACGCATTCTTCTAGCCTGATTCTTAGATGATGTTTTGAGGAATGCATTTACTAAATGAGTAAGTAAACTGTGTAGCAGTCCAGATCTGTAGTGACTTTGGAACATTTGGCATACATTAATTAATACCAACTGGGGTTTGAAGAAAACTCCATGTGATGTTGAAAATGCAAGTGGATTCTGTTTTGACTAGCATTCTATGTTTGTTGTGTTTGGGTTTGTTTTTTTTTTTAGCTTTGGGTCCTGCTAAATTTCTTCATATTATTATCATGCTGATACTTGAAAATTGTTTAGTTCATTTTTATAATCTTTAAGCATGATATACTTTCTCAATATGTTGCAATTAGATTTTATATTTTGTGATGTAATTGTTTTCTAACAAGGGCTTTTTATAAATAAGGAACTTAATGTTTGTTAACATTTAATCTAAATGATAACATGCAAACATTTAGTGAGCTATATAACATATTAAAGATTATAATTTCAGTTTATTACCGTTACTGCTTCACAGAAGGGCAGTGTTACTAATATTGCATAGATGATTGTTTTCTGGTGGAGTTTGGAATTTTTTGTTGCTATTTGTTTGTTTTAGTTGAGTTTTTGTTTGTTTTTTTTTTGTTGTTTTGTTTTGATTTTGGTTTGTTTTTATTGTTTTTTTAAAATACCAGTTATTTCATTAAATATTGTTAAAAATGGTAATTAGCTCTGTAATTTATGAAGTGCACACTTTTGACTTACAGTTTCTGTTAAGAATTACAGATTCATTATTCACTGTCTTATGCTTGGGGCTTATGAAATTGTGTGTGTAGCTGAATTTTCTATGTTTATGAGCTGAAAGTGAAAGTATTGAGCAGGTAGAAAGGGATGCAAAGGATGAGGATGCTACCTGAGGACAAGTGACAGCTCAGTTTAAAGCAGCTGATCAGTTTTCTCCCCCATATGTACCCTCTTTCAGACACAGTCTTTGGTCACTGCTGTCTCCTGCCCTGCTCTGGGGCAGTTGCTGGGAAATGTTAGTAAGTACAGGCCAAACTGTGCCAAGGAGCAAGCCAACATTTAATTAGTGCGCATGATTTCTGTCCACGTCCCAGCCCCGCTTGTTGGTTACAATGAATATGCTTTGGGAAAGGTCAGAGGCTTTTCTCAGAGTTTATCATCCATTTTAGCATGCACCTGACTTGGACCATTTCAGCCTGTTGTTACTGTTCAGGCTAAAGCCATGTTCTTTCAGGTGACCGGCCTTATGTAACTTACTGCATTTTTGTGACTTAAATATGCTTGTTGTTATTTGATTTCATGCTAAGAACATGCATGATCTTGAATTGCAACAAAATCTGTAATAATTGTTTCTATAAGGGTTTTCTTTGGGCTTGTTTTCTGCAGGTCAAGTTACGGATCTCTAACAGTGAGCAACATATTCTTCAAGAGGAGAAAAATCTGATAGCTATAAACAACAAGGAAATAAACAGTGTAGTGGTGGCTGATAATTATAAACTGATATTTATTCAATACATTGGTCATAGTCTATGTCATTGGGGTTTTTTTCCCAGTGGATTTATATTTAAAAATTTTTATATACAAAACAGAAAACTCTCCTTGCAGGTTTAACTCTCCAACATCTTTTAAGGTCAGTGTAACAGAGGATTTCAAAAGCAGTAGCTGTAGAGTTGTTTTTTGGCATCATGATTTTTTCAGAAAGACTTGGATTGAAAATCCTAGCAAAATTTTTTTAATGAATAATTTATATAAAAGATACATTAAATATTCATAGAGAATATAGAAAGTATGTGTTCCACCTCAAAATACCATAGGTACTATAGTAAAAATCATGCTTCCAGATTCAAAAAATAATGTTTCTAGCCTAAGCATAATTAACTGGTAACAGATGGAATAAACACCCACATAACAAAAAGGATCACAGAACTTTTCATTTTGGAAGGGGACCTCTGAAGATCATGTAGTCAAACCCCTCTGCTCCAAAACAGATTGATTGCAGCAGGTTGTTCAGGGCTGTGGTTAGTTAAGTTTTAATATCTCCCAGAGTGGAAACTCCACAGCTCCCAGGGCAGCCTGATCTGGTGTTCAACTATCCTGTCAATAAAACAGTTTCTTTGATGTTTAAATGCAGTTTTTTGTATTCAATTTGTGCTCATTGACTCTTGCCTGTTCTGGATCTCTCTGGACCAGTCTTCTTTACTGTCTCCAGGTACTTATATACATTGAGCAGATGTCACCAGAGTTTTATCCTCTCTGGGTTGGACAGTCCCAGCTGTCTGTCTCCTTGTGCAATTCCCTGCACTTGCTGCAATATTTCCAGGTCACATCAGTGCTGTGGGGAGGGAAAGCATCACATCCCTTGACCTGCAGAGAACAATCTCCTTCATGCAGCCCAGGCTGCTGCCAGCCTTCTTTACTTCAGAGGCGTATTGCTGGCTCACAATCCTTGATCATCATCAACATGGTGTCACCCAGAGCCCCAGATCTTTTTCTGCAAAGTTACTTTCCAGTAGCAATTGCCCCAAACCTGCATCGGTGCATGAGGTTATTACTTCCCAGGACTGAGTACTTTTCTTTTGACTTCCTTAAACTCTTGTTGACCTATTTTTCCTGCCTTTCAAGATTCATCTGAATGAAACACAAATACCTTTTGTAACACCCTTCCTGCTTGCTTTATACAGTCTGCAAACTTTTGCAAGGTGTTCTCTGTCCCATTAGCAGGTCATAAATTGCAATGTTAAACAGTACTGGTCCCAATATCTACTTCCTGGATATTCCACTAGTGACTAGCCTACAGCTGGAAGTTCTTCTGCTTGCTCATCACTACCCTTTGAATTCAGCCTCTGCTCTTCAGTCCACCTCACAGTCCGCTCTCCTAATCAGTGTTCTTTTCTACTCTTCCTTTTGCGGGTCATATTTCAGTATTTGAGCTTGTGCTTGTTACCTCTTGTCTCTTCTGGATCTGAGTCAGTCTTCCTTGCTACACCCATCAGTATCTGTATATGCTGAGGGGGTTGCATGAGTATTTTTTTTTTTCTGGGCTGGATAGTCCCAGATTCTCAGCATCTCTTAGTATCAGAAACCCAGATGGGCTTTGGTTTTCCTAACCTTTGGATAGTGTCTCTGTCGTCCTTCTAGATTACCTGTCCCTGCTTCTACCTTCAGAATACTTCCTTCTTCTGTCTCAGTCCAGTCAGGTACACCTTATTTACCCCTGCAGGCATCTTGTTGCCTTTGACTTCTTGCTTGTTCAGATCAGCCATTCTTGAGCTTGGAAAATGTTATCCTTCAAAAATCAATCAGCTATTCTTGGTTTCCTTTGCCATGATTATATCCTACAGAATTCTTCCAAACTGATCTCTGAACAGGTTAAAGTCTTGCCTGAAGCTCAGTGTTAACACGGTGCTTTCTGCTTTCTTCCCTCCTCTCAGGGTCATGAACCCCACTGTCTCATGGTCACTGCAGTGAAGGCTGACTGTGGCCTTGGATGTCCTGCTGGAGCACAGTCTTTACAGAGAAGCTACAAATAGAGCCGTAAAAGAAGCTGTTTAAGCTACAGCTTACTAAAAGTCATTAAAAAGAGAAAAAAGGCGTCCATGTTTCATATTCAAATCTGATCATAAATTGCATCTCTGTGGAGAATTTACTTGCTTCTACTTATGCAGAGATTTCATTAATTCCAGATTATATATTTTAATTGATGTAATCCATTGTGCCAGACACTGGTGAAAATAATACTGGTTTTGACAAAGGGTTATTTCATTTTTTAAATGTCTGATAGATACTGTGAACTCTATCATTTTGGTAGCACAAATGCAATTCACAAGTATTTTCTGTCACTAATTGTTTTGACACTGAAGAAAAGAATTCATGCCTTGTACGAGAGAAGAATCTTTCCTTCACTTTACATACTTGTTTGTTTCTTAATAACCAGCTATTTCACTGACCACTAATGCAAGATATACAGTGGGTTTTTTTCATTACATGACAACTACTTCTGGCCTGGGGGAAAAAGTCCTGGAGCTTTTGAATTGTGTTGCAAGTTAGGTTCTGCTGTTACTGTGACCAGCTAAATGAAAAAAATATTTAAGATCTTCTTTCAGGCTGTTAAAGTTCTCTGTTCTACATGATGTTTTTTAACTAATTTAAGTCTCTCTGAGTATGTTTTGGTTTACTCTTTGTTAAGATAATGGTATTATTATAGCCTTTTCCTTTCTGACATTTTTGGTGCCTCTTGAAGAAATGTGCATTTCTGTAGGCCCTTTTTCTTGAATGGCAGAAAAAACTGGTAGAAGTGTTGTTTTCTCTGTCAATCTTTTTTACTTTTCCTTACCATTTTTTGTTTAAATACCGAGACTACTTAAAAGTTTTCAAAGCACTATTATTATTATTATTATTATTATTATTATTATTATTATTATTATTATTATTATTATTATTATTATTATTATTATTTAATGGGATGAAGGAGCATGTGGGAGGTGGTCTGCAGCACATTAGATGATATTCTGTGGCACCATGTCATGCAGTTCATTGTTGACATATGGTTCTTTTGCCCAGTCATATCTTTTAGGTGAGTTTATCAAAACAAAAAAAAAAAAAGTTGAGATATGAAAAACTAGATTTCTGTAGAAATAGTTGCTGAATATTTTTCTTCTTGGTGTTCCTTGAGTAAAATTATGAAGACAATGCCCTTGTTCTTCACTTACCTTGTGAGATCTTATGGTCTATAGATTGAGGGGCATTGGATGAAAATAATGCCAAGCCATGTTTGTTGTTATTTTTTCTATCAGAGAATGGATTCAAAAAGATTCAGTGGTGTTTTATTGGTCATATCTCAAGTAATGCACATGATTTAATAGGTGTTAATATATGGAAGTAAGTAGTGTGAAACACTTTGAGAGTTGTACTTTGTAAGCTAAGAGAATTTATCTAAAATGATTCTGTGATATCTTGTGTACTGCAAGAGTAGGACCACATTAATTTTCTGTTGCTAGTGGAAAATATTATATCTTACTACAGTCTTGGAACTCAGGATCTGCATGGCAAATTTCATTTCTTTTCAGTTAATATAATTGCTTGTAATTGTGTGCAGCTAATTCTTTTCAGTCTTGCCCCTAAGCAGACCAGTTTGGCCGTTATTTCTTGTATTTTTAAAGATAATGGGAATTCATAGACTGAGTTAACAATGAATTCTTCTAAAGGTAATGAAACTCTATCCAGTAATCTCCACAGCAACATTTTTAGAAGGAAGTGGATTGTATGTATTAACTAATTTTAAATTTTCTTGCATCTTCTTCTAAGATATTTGGTTAACTTTCAGAGTATGGATGCTAATGTAGAGTGTTTTGTAAATCATATTCTTGCACTTAGACACACAGTGTGTTAGCATTGTTTCTAGCTATTTTTGAAGATGACTAAGTTTTGTATGAACATTTAAATTTTCTGAGCTAGATTTTTGTGCTGCTAAAATGACTAAAAACAGACAGTGAAATTTCTCAAATGAAGCCTGACTTTATTTAGTTGAATGACAATATCTTTTTGAGTCAGTTTCTCAGAGAAAGGTTGTATTCTTTTACATAGGTTAAGTGCTACTTTGTTCTTACAAAGGTTTGTCTGAATTTAGCTTATGGCTCTATACTACTGGTGATGCTCAGATAAAGCACCAGGAATTAAATAAGATGTTCCTACATTACAAAATCTGAGATCAGTAAGATGTCTTATCTAGCACTGCTGATGCTACATTTTGATACTTGGCATCATCTAATTTGTGTCTTTATAACAGTGAGAAGCTTGAGGCAGCCATTGAACTCATTCCAAAGTGAGTTCAGTGTATATAAGCATCTTCATAAAATCTTCTCTTGCTTCAAACACCCTTTTGAAACATAGGCATCAATGTTGATGTAGATGCAAGATCTGCTTTAGAAAACCCTAGATCATTTTCAAGGAGAGACATAGAACTTTTTTGAAAGATCAGATTTCAGTGTTTATCTCAAATGTTCTAGCACTCAAATTTACTTATGAAAGTAAGAAAATAATTTGAAGTATCCTGGAAATACAGATTAAGTTCTTGTACCACCTGGCATATTTTCTAAACAGCTTTCCTTTAAACAGATTAAAACATTGGGCGATTTCCACCCAAAAGGTAATAGATGGGATTCATCTAGGAATACTCAAAGATCTGGCTGATGCCCTTGTAAGGCCCCTCTTAATAATTTTTGAATGGTCTTGGGAATCTGGAGAGGCCCCAGCTGGAAGCCAGCCAGCCTTGTCCCAGTTCTTAAGAAAGGCAAGGAATATGACTCTGGAAACTTACAGGCCTATCAGTCTCACTTCATCAGCTGGTAAAATTATGAAGATTATCCTGGGAGATACTGAAACATGCTTACAGACAATGTAGTCAATGGTCACAGCCAGCAGGACTTCATGAGTGGAAAGTGTTGCTTGTCAAAGCCATTGTCCTTCTATAAAAGGTAACCCATGTCATTTATCAAGGGCAGCCAGCTGATGTAATCATGGACTTAAAATTCCCTTCCTCAGGAGTTACAGGTGGCTTATATAATATGGTAGAAAAGACATGGATTGACAAATACAAAGAAACCATTACTGTGGTAAAGGAAAAATGTATATATTATGGATGCTGTTTGTAACAACTCCCCAAAAATGCTTGAATATCATGCGATTTTTGCCAGTGTGTCACCTCTCTGTGCTGTTGACAACATCTGCTGCAGGAAGGTGAGATGCTTCTGGTTGGGTGGGTCAACCCTCTGTTCTCAAGGGATTCTGTAGGTTACTTGGGCTTGGTTTTGGTGTGGACTAAGCAACTTTCTCCATCTGTCATCCTGCAGTAGTTCACTAGGACTACCCAGAGGCCATCCCCAGTACACAACAGGTATATTTACCTCCTCTTCTGAGGAGTAAAATAGATCATCATGCTGGACCTGAGCTGTTCCTCCCACTGGCCTCAGTGATGGAGGATGATTGGATTCTTTTGGGTTTTTATCCCATCGTGTCTGTTAGCTTGTTGTGGGAATGGTGAGAAGGTACCTGAGAGCTTTTTCTCGGTATGTTCTCATGAAATGTCAGCACTGTATTATTTATATTTAACCTGATTTAGGGTCTGTATGATACCACTCATGAGTATAACAAATCTTATTAGTATGGCAGAAATAGAATTTTTCCATTGTTACATCGTTTGTGTTCCTGAACAGAAGAGGTATGTGATATTAAAGTGTGTGTGAGAGTAATACAAATGCACATTATTGGCTTCTGACAACCTTTGTATTCAACTAAAATATTTCATTACACAGTTAAAATAATATTTATTTTCCCATTAGGTTCTGAATTGATCTTTAGTAATATTGTTTATTGAAAATATTTGCAAAATGTTAACTCCTATTTCTGTGCTAAGCAAATTTTGTTGATACAGAAGGGTGATATTTTTCTGATCATATTAAAATTCTCAGTTTAATAGCCAGAAGCCTAGAAATTGAATCTGAAGTGCTGGTGCATTTGTTTTCAGAAGAAAACAGTTTGTAGAAATGTTGTATCCCACCCTCAGAGGGCTGCTGGGTATTTGACACTAACCTTTCTCTTTGGGTTGTTCAAAATGTTTAGATTATTTTATTGACTGGTAGAGACTATTGTGGTCAAACAGAAAATACTTAATTTGCTCCAATCTTAATCTTTACCATGGCATCCCACAGCTCAGCAGCAGGGAAAAAGTGTGCCTCTTTTGTCTTTGGAGGCATGCACTTGGTGCTTGCAGGGGATTCTGCATTCATGCTAGAATGCCTTGTCCTGGAGCTGCCTCATATTTCTGGAGAAACAGTAAAAGCTCTTGGATTTGAGTTATTTGTTTCCACAAAACATACAGTGGAATAGAAACCACAGGAGAATTATGCTATTCAGGAAATAATAGTATTGGAATCTCATATATCCTTAACTCAATATAAACAACTCATATTCTGAATTTCATAAATGACTGAATGCATTTAAGAATCTGAAGAAGCTAAATTCAAGTACCCCGAACATGCTTTTTTGTGTTTTTTTGCAGTCTTAAGGAAAAGTGATGTTGGGTTCAAGAGGTTTTGCCTGAATAGCTGAATCAGTTAATTACTGTGATTAATGCAGTAATTGGTGTTGTTGATCTTTGCAAGCTTTATGTAAAACTTTGTAGTAAATTAGGCAATGCTAAAAATCCCCTTGAAACAGTTCTTCTTAGAGGGGAAGGGTAGCATGTCTTGTCTACAACAATTGTTTTTCCTATTCAGTGTCCCTTACGATGCTCTAGAAATCTCATCACATTAATATTGTTCTTTTTTGGCAACAAGAGTCAGGCAGTGAATGAAAATGAGTAATGTCTTTGGGCATTTATCCAATTTATGTTTTCTGATAAATGTAATTTCCCATCTCTCGACTTTTTTCAGATATCACATCTTACGATGTTAGTGACCCAAAATTTTATTTCTGCATTCCAGTGAAGTCAGTAAAAATACAGTAATACATAAGAATAAAAATTATCTTATTTCTAATTTTATACTAAAAGTAATGTATTGTGATTATGTAAGTTCTTAATCTATTTTGTTCTTCAAAAATTAATTTGGATTAGTTTCAGTAGACTATCTGAATCTTTCTTATGAATTTCAGCTAAGTTTCTATAATTTAAAAATGTCTGGTCAGCAAGAAGGTCGTGAAAGAATACTAATTTAATAAATCTGTTCTAATTCTGTGTAGGGAAATTGACTGGTGGGGATGCAAAAGATAAGAACAAGTAGAGCTAATTGCCAGCTAACCTTTATTCCCTACTCCTTCAGAAAGTTTCTTACCGTGGAAGAGATGACTGAGGGATCACCTCCCTCCTACTAGGAGTGCCAAAGTGTCCTAGAATAACAAATATCAGAGTCTGTGCTGCAAAGATTCCACTTTTATCTGGTGTTTCTAGATTTAGCTACAAACCAGTCTTTGCCATGTAAACAGCCTTCACAGGAAAAAGAGAACATCAAATGACACTTAAGGAAAATACTTTTCTCAAACTTGTTAGTACATGCTACATAGTTAATGCTATATTAATTTGAATTACATAAAGTCAACTCAGATTTGGAATTTTAAATCTCTCATTAAGTAGTATTTTCAACAGTAATTATCATTTGGTCCTGAGTTTATAGAGAGTTAATTATGTTACAGAAATTAATTTTACCTTACTTTGTGACAAAGACCCTGAATTACATGCCAGCATAGCAACACATGCTGAGTCTTTTGTTTATGCCTTGGCAGAAGTGTCCTCTCCCTCCCAAAAAGATAAATTATAGCTGGGCTTTAGATACATCTGCTACAGTTATCAGTTAAACTGTGAGCTTTTATACCCTTTGGTAAGCTTTTCTGCAAAGTTTAGAGTTAGAATTTTTTAATATAAAGTCTGTTTATTTCAAACAATGATTTTATGTGTTTATTTACTCCTGTTTGCCTAAAAAACTCTGCCAGTGACTCAGGTGGAAAAGACAGCCTGAAGGCTTTGCAGTATGCTCGGTACAGCCTTACTCCAGCTGCAGTGCAGAGCTGCATCTCCGCAGGGGATCTCAGGGGCAGGCTTTGCAAGGTATAAGAAATCAGCAGAAGCTTCTGCGGTGTGGAGAAGGGTGATCACCACGGAGGCACAGCCTGTGTGGCTGGAGCAAATTGTTGTGGTAATTTGTTCAACTGTCCAGTAATTAAAACCATCTGCTGTCAGTTATTCCGCTGTTTGCCCTCATGCTTTCACACGGCTCTGGTGGGAATCTCTTCCGAGACTGTGCAGCCTTTACTCTGAGAGATACATACCTTCCTTTTTTTTGGTATCTTGACTACTAGACTTGGTGTTTCCAAACCTTTTTAAATAACTTACAGGTTCCTATGTTCTGTAGCAGGCAGGTTCTGAAGGGTTTAAATTTAGGTCTTGAAAAACATCAGTAGCTGTTGTACTTCTAAACATTGGTGTAGATGAAGCAGAAGGGTGATCTTTTGGCTGCCTCCAGGTATTTGAAGGGCGATTGCCAAGCTGATGGAGACAATATCACCTTTATACTACCAGGTATTATAGCAAGGGTACAAATGCAGCCTGGGTTGTTTGGCTTAGGAGTTGGCAGGCAAATTCCCCTTGGAGGATGGGGTACTGCAGCATGAGAGCAGATGGCTTAAAAGGCTATGGAACACCTTTCCCAGAATGATTTCCAAAACTTAGCTAGACAGGGCAACACCTGAATGGGTGGCTTTTTGCTGGATACTCTCCTACTTAAAGCTCAACATCATACAGGGCATCTCCAGAGGTTTTTATTGACGCAGTTCTGTGCCTTGACTCTGGAGTGGGTCAGGCAGACTCCAGCCGTGTGGTCACTCAGTTCAGCCTATTTCTCCAGGGCCTCCCATGGGAAGGAGTGGGCCCAGCATGGTCATTCTCTTTCTAAGCCATGTGCTCTCAGACGCTCCTTTATCACACCTGACTTATAGAGGCGTACAATGTATCCAGTAGAAAATAAGTTCATTTCATTATTTTTTTTGAAATTGAATTTTTTTTCAATTTGCTAGTGGCCTAGTCTGACTTCCCCTTGGTTGCTGCTGCCTGAGCAGTAACAGGAATTTGTGGGTAAGGCACTACTGGGCTATAGTTTCAGAACTGTGGAAACATGATGCAACTGTGTGTGGGGAGGGGTGAATAAATACCATTCTTAAATATAATTTGCTTTGTCTCTTGGTTGCTGGCAATTTATATTTTGAACAAAATATTCTTTACTTGCTTAGAAAACTGCAAATACTGAAGAATCAATTTATCAAACCAGTAGCATGTAGACATAAAGAGCAGCCAGGTAAAGAAAAGGCATCAGGAAGAGACTCATGTTTATTTTATGGTTGAGTGTGTATGGGCAGGCCAGTCAAGTTATGGCTCATTTACATCAGCAAAATCTCTAAACTAGAATAGAAAATGATGAAAAAGTAAATATATTAGGGTGAAAAAAAAGTGTTTTAATAGGAAATTTGTTTTTCAGTTCTAAATGTCAGTTTAAAGCTCTAAATTGTCTTGAAATCTAAAGGAACTGTGTGTATGTGCTTTTATCTACTGGTGTTGCAGTACTTTATTCTAATGTTGGGCATGGGAAGTGAGAGCAGGAAGGTCTCCTGTGCTACTGCAGGGGGTCATGATGTCATTTGATCATCTAGAAGAATACATTTCCAATAGTGAAAACATATGCTTCTCAAAATAATGTAACTTTTTTCATCTGTTCTGCCATTTCTTATCCAAATTCATGGACTGTGCACCTTCTCAGAGCCCACTTTTTGACTTACAGGTGCAATGGTGTATACCACTGACTACCGAGCAATACCTCCTCTGAATAACAAATAAATATAGAAAGGCTTCAAGCATTCAGTAAAATACATTTCATTTTATGCTGAAGGAAAAAACTTAATTTTTGGCAACTTGCATGGTTCTAACAGATTAATTACTGAAACATGAAAACCTGATGTATTAAGAGCAGTCTTTAAAAATTGTTTTCTTGAACAGTGTTTTCATATGGAAAATGGTTCATTTATCACCTGCTTATGCGTGTATTGCTGACCTAGTAATTGATTGCTTGAACTATAAGTTTATAAACAGTTTTATGTTTTAGTTTCACAAGTATATTAGCTGGCCGTCTTAAGTATTAAAAAATTATTCAGGTATATGGAACAAGATGTTTTTGTTACTTTGCCTTTCTTAGAAGACAAAACATTACTGCTTAAATGTGTCTATTTAAATGATTGAGAACAGCAATCTTTTTAAAAAAAGATGATTTTTCTTTCCTTTCAGACCTAGCTCTCAGTGAATTAATGAGATTTTGGCAGATTTCCTCCATGTAGAACTAGGTTTCTGATGAATCCTTTATTTGTAGTTCAAGTGAGTACTCTTTTTTTTTTTCTTTTTTTTTTCTTTTTTTAATAAAGGGATACATTGCTCCTTTAATTGAATTATTAAAAAAATTAAGAGGGCCAAAATCCACACAGCAAACACTATATATATTCAGCAGATACAGTGCAGAGAAATTAAGTTCTGGAAAATTCTGGATTTAGAGGAATACATAGGTGTCCATTCTCACTTGAAATTTGCCATTCTACTTGTCAACTTCTGGTTACAAAAGATGTATTTTTTAATTTTTCCCATATAAGTGGATGAAAGAAAGAAAAGATAATCTTATATTACTTTATTTCAAAGAAATGGAGATGTTCATCTCCCATTATGGCTTTCTTTATTCCACGAGTCTTGACTGTTTTCAGTCCTTTCCAATAGGATTTTTGCAATGAATTAGTGTTGTTAGTAAGTAAATGTGATGCCCTGTCTCTTTTTCAAGAAATATTTTATCATATTTTATGTGGCTGATTCATTTACAAATACATACCTGGGTAAAAGGTGAATTAGTTCAGAGGACACAGGTGGTGAAGAAGGTGTAGGAAGAGAAGCTTGATTATGGAAACATTCCCACTTTAAGCAATAAAATCAAAAAGTGATCCTGATGTGTAAATCTGGTTGTTACTTGAGATTAAAGCTGGAAGCAGTTGCTGGAAGTGCTCTGGGGTTTGTGTTGCAGGCAGAATAGCTGCTGAGCTTTGAATATTGGCTGAAAAAAATAGATCTACACCCAGTGGCCAGGGGTTGATGTGCATCCAGCTAAGTACAGCTATGGGACATCTAACAGAGCTCCAGTGCAAAAAGTGGGTAGGGCTGATTCTGGCCCAGCAGGACTCCTGAAAATCTCTGGTGTAATTTTCTGTTTGCTCTGCCTACAGACCAGCTATTTGCAGTCCCAGAGCTGCTGGTTCCAACCAGGAGCCCTTTTCAGGTAGCAGACTCATACCTATATCACAAGAAATATTTTCTTTGTCTGTCACTCACTAGAGACTTGTCTTACCTTACTTAGCTTCCTGACAAAGCTTGTCAGGCATACTTTGCACTTTTCTTAAGCTTACCTGGGGCTCTGTTACAGCTTGTTCAACTGTAATAGCAATTGCATAGTGACCAAGAAATTGTTCCCTTACCTGTTTTGATTTTAGTTTAGTATTGTAGGATTGTGTACTGAAAAACCATTTTTTACCACAGACTCTAATGCACTTCTATGACTAATGGTGTAATGAGCTGCAAACTCCATGTAAGATGAGCTATGACCATGGGAGAAAGGTATAGCTCAGAGGACCAGGGGCGTAGAGTGACAGCAAAGCAATTAAGTTGCGAGCACAGAAGATGACACACACATATCCCAGAGCCATAAACAGCTCAGAAATGTTCAGTTACTGATCACAGAGGGATTGAATACTTTGGAATGAAGTAAAATTGGCTTTAGGAATTCAAAAAAGAAAAACATCCAAGGTATAAAATATAATAAAGCATACTATTATATTAAAGTTAAATGGTATGTGGAACTGCAGACCAAGGCAGTAAAAAAGATTTTTTTTTTTCCTCATGTCTAAGTGCTTCATGATCTCAGTTTTCTTCTGTTTGGGTTGGTTGTAGTTTATTTCTTGCTCTGTGGAAAAAGACAGCAGGAAAGTTGGCTGTGCAATGACATGCTTGAAAAAATTCCAAGACAGCAGCTCAGGCTTGGCTTAACTTCAGCACAGCTATGGAGGAATATGCCTAGATATAAAAATAGGATAATCTGAGCATGAGAGTGTAGTTTCTCATTGTTTTATTTGGAGCGGAGATGAAGTTAAGTTTTGCTGACCACTTCCTGTAATTAAGGTAATTTACAGCCTGTCCCCATAGAGAGTTTCGTTGAAATAACTGAAGAGATGTAAATTGGGGGATTGGAGAGCTGGTTTGGTCTTACATTGCCTCTGCCACCAAACAAGGTATAATTAAATCCTGAAGTCTTGTTTACCCAACCGTCCCATTGCAGTGCTTGGAAAGAGCACTTTTGAAATGCATGTGTATTCATGTTACTTTTTCACCATCCTTCATTTGCATAGGACACAACACTACCATGATCTTTCCAAGTGTTTTTTGTTAATAATCTATCAGTTTTGTTTTTTTCTGCTTATTGTGCAAACATTAAAATAATTTATGAATGGTATGATCATCATTTCAGGATATATTCATAAATTGTAACTTACTTATCTATTAATAAAACCCATTAATAAAACCTTACGGAAAGACTTGTTATAGAAAAGTGCTTGCAATATTCCATCTAGTCTCTCCTTTTTTTCTCCAGATTCCTTTAGGCACTTCTATTAAAGACTGAGAAACAAAATATTCTTAGCAAATGAGAAAACATTTATGATGAAAGAAACCTGATAGGAGACTGTTTCAGCTTTTCTTTAAGGGTATTTTATGGGCCACATCCTTGTAAAAGTCAGTGTGCTAGGGAAACCCAAATAATTTCTGCAGCAGTTATGTACAGTTACCTTTAAGCCAATCATTTTTAAATTTGCCTCATGTGCTTTCTGCCATAGAGCAACTGACTTAAAAGCAGTGTTGGTTTAATATGGTCTAAACAGATTTCAATCATGTATTTTTTCTCAAAAATCAAGTGTTGGAGTACTAGAAAAAATTCTGATAAACAGTTGAAATTGATATTGTGCAGTCACATTTGTCTTCTCTAAATTCACTAAAATATTGGTATGTATTGTTATATGGCCATGAGTTTTTGTAAATCTGGATGACTGGCAGGGCCAGCCATCATGGGCTTAATTTACAAGTTTTCGCTATTGCTATCTAAAGATATTAAGAATAGGGCAAGCAGTTGTGATGATTCCTCTGTAAGGTAGGTGGAGCTGGACTCAGACAGAAAGACTATTCAGAGAGATAATATCTAACAAATAGTCAAAGTGGTGGAAAAGATGTGCAGTGGAGACAGTGAGAGCTTGCAGGGCATGAGGAAGAAATGGAAAATACAGTGAGGAGGGAGAGTATTTGAGAAAAAGAGACAAAATGGTAATCATATACTTTAAAAAGTGGGAGTTTACCTAAAACTGCTGGTTTAGGCTACAGGTTATATGTACAGACTTGTATGCCTTAGTAGCATCCTAGATAATTGCTTTGCATGCAATGTGGGCTGTGTATTAAAAAAACCAAAACAAACAGAAACCGTTTGTGTGAGATATTTAAGTTTTGTCTTGCAGCATTCTGTAGTAGAAGGTTAGGAGATACGTACTCATGCCTATGTTCCACGCATCTTCTAACAGCTACGTGGTGCATTGTTGTGATGTCAGTTATTGGAGGATCTTTTATACCATGAATGATGTGTAGGATTTTTTTTTAACTTGTTTGCAGTTTTGATCACATCTGAGTAGTTTTGCTTGATGCTGCATGTGGTCAGGAGTGGAAAAGAGGTACAATCACATAAGTTTCAAGTGAAGATGGATCAAGTGGAAGTCGTTTGCTTACTAATGGCTTACTTGCAAGAGGGATGGAAATCCTTGCAGGCAGTTTCTACATAGTCTAACTAGGATATGATGACAAATGTGGAAAATGTTTGTTATGTAGTATGATACAAGGATCTTCCGTATAGGCCAGCTGGTGTATTCCTTATGAAATTACAGCATTAAGCCAGAATAGGTACATGCAGAATCATCTCTGGAACATTGTTGAGTTTTGCTTTAAGACCCGAGGGGAGATTGGCAATCAGTTTTCTGCTCAACATTTTTGCTTCATGTTGATGTTTAATCTCTGCTTCACTCCTAGTGGCCTTTATCATAGTTGTTAGTTCAGTAAGGGAATACAGTATCACTTCTTGGTAATACAGATTGAATGCTAGTGTGAGTAAAACTCCTTGTACCATTAGTATTTTATAGCTACATTTATTATACATGTTGCACATAGTGTGCATTGCAGTAGTCAGAAAAGACTAATGGATTTGGTATCTTACTTAGAATTAATGATATCATAGATATGCTTTTAGGAGGATAATATACACAATATAGGGGGCACACAATGTGCAACTTGTTAGTGCCAACTTAGGGGAGAACAAAATGACCCTGTAAAATGTTTATTGTTTCAGTGGAACAAGTGAAAATGTGAACAGTATCCTGCAGGGCTGGAATACTTGCTGAGAAAGGAAATGCAATCTGTGCTCTGAATATTCTCAGAATTATGAGTTTCTGAGAAAAAGAAGAAATAATCAATCTTCACAATTACTTAATTGCTACAAATTAGATTTACTGTGGAGACTTTGTAAATTGCACTACAAATAGGAACAAAAATTATGTAATCATCTTACCTCCAGCTGAAAAAACATTACACTGTATGCCAAAATCATAAACTGAAATTTAAAAAAAAAATAGAGAAGGGATGGACTATTGAAAGGTAGTGAATTCATATTCATTGGCTCTGTTACACAGCAAAAACTATCTTTAATAAACATCTTTGTTGTTGACTCTGTTCTTTTTCTGATGTTGTCATGCAGAAGTTCAGAACCCTTTCACATAGGAAGTCTTATTTGATCCACAGAGGTATTTCTTCCACAAAGGGACTATTGTGGAAAATTGAATACCGCACAAATTTTATATAGCATACTAATAATGGCTTGAAAAAATTATGTTCTTCACTGAAGAGGACACTTGAATGTTTCCATTTCTTTTGCATTACTGGGTTGGGTTGGGTTTTTTGTTTGGTTTTTTTGGTTGGCTTTTTTTTTTCCTCTTCAAAGGCATCTTTGAAACTTTTTTAGTTTAGTTAGCTTTCATGGAGTTGGATTTGGCATTTTCAGAATAATAATCAATATGAAGTCAAATGTTTTTAATGGAACCTTTTTCCATACTGAATAGTTGGGAGTACAGGGAGTAATTTTTATCCTTTCTTCCAATTATTTTACTTTCTTGCTTTATCTTTCATGTGTCAATCTAATCGACATTTAAGTCTGTCCATCCCACAGCAATAAAATTGGCACTTTTTGCTCCTTCCTGCTGTCAGAAGGCTTTTGGATGTCATAAACTTCCAATTGCTTGGAAGGAATTAGGACTATAGTGACTACATGAGCTTTCTCACACCTTTGTCTTTGCAAAGTTTTCAATGACAAGCAGACTTCCGTCCTCTTTTGCAGTAACGCCCTCAGATAAATCTCCACATGGAACACTTTCCTGAGACTAACAAGTAATCTGATAAAGCAGCCTGGAGAACAGATTGAGGATCAAGATTTGATACCTAGGTCTCTGTGTGAGGTAACATAAGTAGTAGATGATATGAATGCTTGTACAAGCAGATCAGTTTCTTACAGGTTTTAACCTCTGCTGCACAGAGTTGCCGCACAGTTGGTTGAATGAATCCTGTGAAAATTGTTTGCAGGAGTTGACATAACAACCCTGACAACTGAAGTTGGTTGTGCCTAAATTCAAGTTAGAAAATCACTTGTCAGGATGTCACAAAGAGCATTGCTACAGTACTGTGGTGATGTTTTTGGGCTCAGCAAACATCGATGCAGATAAGCTGCCAGTTTTTCTATTGTGAGCTGCATTATGGAATGAAGTCCTTCATATAATGCTGCTCACTTCTTAAATATTATAGCAAAATTAATCTATCAGGCTTTTCTGACAGTCTTTCTGCAAAGAAGGCCAGAAGTCAAGGATGGAAAACTGATCTTTGTGTGGTCAGGATTTGCAGTGCCTCTAAGTACGCTTCAAATGCAAGATAAGAAAATAGAAGTTAAGAATTCAAACAGAAGCAGGTTCTTACTAAGGTGAGAGCTGCAGTCTGACCCCACCAGTCTGTTTCTGATAGTGACAGTGAAAGATGCTAAACCATATTATAACTTTAGAAACTGATTTCCTTTATTGTATCTAATTTCTCTTTTCAGTAATACTGATAATGCAGATAATGCTGTCAGCCTGGAGAGCCCTTGTGATGACAGATTTCCCAAGTTCGCTACCTGCTGTCTAAATTAGTTATTTTTGTTTGCTTACTGAGTTGATGCTGTGTTTTGGTGTTGCACAGAGCTTTTGATGAAAAGTTCTTTGGTATTCACCTTAACCCACTGTTGTTACAATCTTACAAACTTGCTCATATTCTCTGCAGACTTTTACTGCTGAGAGTTCCAAATATCTTTATTTATGTGTAGAGCAGCAGCTCAACTCCATAGCAGTACACTTCAGAGATTCAGAGACTGGAACTACATGTAGAAATTGTGCTATGTCAAATGGATGCCCTGAATTTTAGCGTTGGAAGTTGAAGAGAGATTCCACAGTAACACTGGTGTAGTTTGTTGTGTGAAGTTTGGTGTGGATGATCTTAAGTTTGGTATTCAGAACTATTGTTTCTGCAATTGAGTAATACAACACTTCATCTTCAGGAGTAGAGACTGTTCTCACATGCACTCATTTCATAAGAACCCCAGAACTGGAGAAGATGGTGCACCAATTCATTACCAGCTCAACAGCCATGACATGTAATAGTAATTTTAGAACCTAGTATGTTTTTGGCAAAGCTTCATTAATTTCTGTTTAGAACGGATCTGGGAACTTAATTTTAAGTCAGTCAAGCAAGTATGAGATGCATCTGTTACTATCAATGTTTTTTGCAGAGAAAATCAATGCAAAGACAAATATACTTTTCATTGTTATGGTGTGGAATTGTTACACTATTAATTAAAAGTTTATTTCAATTACAGTTTATGTGTTAAAGGTTGTGAGGCAGTATACATGTAAGGTTTACTTAAATTATTTGGAGTCATGTAGAGTTGAAAACACTTCTTCAGAAAACTGATACATTCAAGAAAGATATCAATGCTAAATATATAAGTAAGCATATGGGTTATCTAATTGTATCCATTTCATTTATCAGACTAAATGTGGTTTGAAACTGTCAGGCAAACTATGTTTCTTTCCTATTACAACTGTAGCCTAAAATGTATTGATCTTTATTTACCATAGATTCACAGAGGGGGTTGGAAGGGACCTTGAGGATCATTTAGTTCCAACCCCCTCTACCATAGGCAGGAACATCTTTCAGTACATCAGGCTGTTCAACGTCCCACCCAACCTGGCCTTGAACACTTCAGGGATGGCACAGCCACAGCTTTTCTGAGTAACCTGCTCCAGTGCCTCATCACCTTCACAGTAAAGCAGTTATTCCTAGTATCTAATCTAAACTTGGTCTCTTTCAGTTTAAAGCCATTCCCCCTTCCCCAATCACTTAATGCCCTTGTAAAATGTCCCTTTCCTACTCTCTTGTATGCTCTCTTTGGATAATGGAAGGCTGCTGCAAAGTCTTCCTGAAGCCTTCTCTTCTCCAGGCTGAGCAACTCCAGCTTTCTCAGCTTGTCTTCATAGGAGAGGTGGTCCAGCCCTCTGACCTTATTTTGGATTTATTGCGGGGTTTTTTTTGTTTGGGTTTTTGTTTTGTTTGTTTGTTTGTTTTTGAGGTTTTTGGGGTTTTGGGTTTTGTTTTGGTTTGGGTTTTTTTTTGTTTGTTTGTTTTTAGGGGTTTTAATATCCTATAGGAAATTAATCTGATTTTATGTGAAGCTACAGCTTGGAATGTAGGGAATTTCCCCTTTCATCTCCAAAATACCCTAGCAAGGAAAGTTTATTGTATGTGTTGGGCAATTTCCCCTCTTCTATCCAAAATATTATAGCAATGGAAACTTGTAATGGTTGTTTTCATATGCATTTATTAACTTGAAGAGCTGAGGCTTTGTCTTGTACAGGGAAGTGATGTAGGCTCAGTAGACAGCAGTCCCAATGAAAGCACAGAAATTTCAGTGTATTTATACCTCTGCTTACTATCTGCTTTCGTATCTTTGAGAAGCTATTTACACATCTCTCTGTCAGCATCCCTGTAATTTCATTATGAATATTCATATGCCATAAACAGATGTGCTGTGAATATTTAAAATGTGGGTATATCTATATGTATGAGTGCCTACAGATATTTCTGCTTATGACTTAGAACAGGAGGAAAATATATACTAAATCTTGTCTTTTAAGTACCTGTTGCAATCATTTAAGTAACCAGATTTTTTAAATTTGTCTTTAAAGTACTTAGAAATTTACTTCCGTATTCTATCTTGTTAAAAAAAGTCTGAATTTATTTCTTGCCTTTCAAGTTAGCAAAGATTTTTTGCACTTAATGTCTTGTAGTATTGTGTTCTGTGCAGACAGGAATATTCAGAGATTTTATGTTCAAGTTGGACAGCATGTCACACACCACAGAATCATAGCATGGTTGGAAGGGACCACAGTGGGTCATCTGGCAATCTGTTCCAGTGCTCAGTCACCTTCACAGTAAAGAAGTTCTTCCTCACGTCCTGTGCATCAGTTTCTGCCCATTGCCTCTTCTCCTATTGCTTGGCACCATCAAGGGGAGCCTGGAAACATCCTCTGACACCCTCCCTTCATTGGGAGGCTTTGACAAGGTCCCCTCTCAGTCATGTTTTCTCAGGTCTTAATAGGCCCAGCTCTCTTAGCATTTCCTTGTAAAAGATGTCCTTTTAATTCAGAGGTTTTGTGTCATCTTTTCTTAGTGAGAATGGCTTAATCTGTAAATAAACATTTCTCAATTATAAAGTTCAGTGAACTTAAAATTAACTTAACGTTAATTTTCCCGGAAAAAAAAAAGGGAGTTGAAATTTGAAGAGTTTGAATCATTATGATACAAAGCTTAAAAGGGGAGGTTCTAAGAAGTAAGCTTCCCTTGTCATTGAACAAAATGAAACTTTGATGGTACAGGAAAATTTGCCTTTTTTCAAAATTGTCTTTATGATTTTTATTATCTTTGATGTCTCTTTGACACAAGTTTTTACAAGAAAAATCTTCTACTGCTTTTTATATCTCTGCTCGATAAGCCACCTTCTCTCACTTCTACCTTTTCCACCCAAGGGGTTTCTAGAATCAGTGTCTAGTTTAAATCTGGACCAGATCTGAAAGTTAGTAAAATTTTCACTGGGTTAGTGAACATTAGTAAGGGAGGGAGAATAAAGCTGATCATCTCTTGCTGAGAATGCAGGAAGACCTTAAGACTTGTGGTCATGCAGGTTGAGAGAAGCTGGCAGAGAAATTATGTATTTTTTTCAAACTATCTCTTCTCTTGAGTAGAATGACAGATGGTGAAATAAAGGTGAGAAGTGGTAAGGTAAAGAGAAAGAATCTGAGTTTATGGGAAGAAAAATTATAAAGTGGGGTATTGAAGAAGCATCTCATCTGCTTACAGGAAGATAAAATCCTTTTTCATGTTTTGGGACCTGCTGGTTATGTCACATGAACTGATTCATCCCATGGGATGCAGTTCCTGGAGGAAAGAGGGATCCAGGACAGCTGGTTTCTTTTCAGATATCACCAACAGAATTAGCAAATGGTGTTTCAAGTGTTATATCTACAAATGAGTAGAGTTCTTGTTATCATCAAGTCAAAAGTGTGTGTGATGTGACATAGGATCTCTACAAGAACTGCATCCAGGTTCTGGAAAAACGTTGGAGAAATGCTTGAGAACCAGTGTGGACAGAGTGGTGCAATCAGAGGCTTTTGTCATCAAGTGAGTGACAAATGCACTGCAGAGGAGTGAATATCATCCCTTCTGTTTGCCAGCCTCTCAACATTGCAACTAAAAGAGAAGATTGAGTGTTAAGGTAAGTTATTAAGTGAAAGAAAAGATGGAAGTTTAGGTTTAGAAACTACAGTGACAATTATATGGTCACTATTACTTGGCAAGTTTTTGATTTGCTCTATGTAGATTTAGAGTGTAATTTTTAATTTCTCTTCTTAATAAAATATTAAAAATGTTGGGGGGTGAAACTAAGTGATCTTTAAGATCCTTCTAAGCCAAACCATTCTATGATATTTAATTAACTAAATCTAAGTATTCATGATTAAGAAATACTTGAAAAATTCTGGAGTAAAAAAAACCCTTGGAGTTTCTCTTTTACTTTGTCAATCTAGCATCCATGACTATGTATTGAAAATTTATCTGTATTTTTCTTTAATTTCAAAATAAAGACTAATGAATGATATTTGATTTATAATCCATGGGAAATATTTTCCAGCTATTCTGTGTTTCTGCGTAATGTTTTGTTCTGTCTAACTAGTGGTGTATTCAGTGTTTCCTACTGTTACATCTGTTCAGTGTCCTCACATAGTAGTTCATTAAGATATCACTATAAAATGTTTTGTGTCCAGAAATGAAGCCTCTGTTTATTAGCAGATGTTGCTTCTTCAAGTCAAATATAAACTTTTTTTAAAAGTTATAGACTTTGATGATGAAAATAAAAATATTTATTTGTTTATTTGAAACTGGTTCTTGTTCATATGAGGTTTAACAGAAGAACTCTGAAAACCATTTTTCTTAGAATAAAACCTTCAAGAAATTTCTTGAAGTCCTCAGAGGTGCACACTGTTCTTCCAAGCTCACAGACAGTAGAACTGGTGTGAGGTCTCTGTTGTACAAGAGGCAGTGATGTTCCTGCCAGGGATTATAAACACTGCAAGGAAGTTGACAGTTTGTATTAGAATATGTTTGTATTTGAATAGGTAGGAACATTTATTAGAAGAAAACTTCCTAATCAGTGGGTCTTTTCTATTGCTCCTACTCACACATTAAACAGCTTTGATAGGTTTATTTAGGTATAGGCTTAATTCTGTCTGCTTAATTTTCCTTTTTTCATATCACTTGTTGTGAGGACTAGATCTTGCCTCACCCATGTTCCCTCAACCTGAGCCATGTTTGATCAATTGTCTTCTTTTTCTTTCCTCTCCTGCTTTGCAAAGCAAGCTATTTCCTTGTAATGTTCTTATCTTTAATTCAGTCCTCCTTGAAGAGAACTCATTAGAATTAAGCACAATTTTAAATCTTTATCATGCTCCAGTTTGCAATCATCTTGTGACATTTTTTTGTGTGATGAGTGTACTACATTAGTCGTTCAGAAGAACTCTGTGCATTTCTTCTCTTCCAGACACGGAGATGCTAATATTTCTAGTCTTGACATTTGCAGTCTCTTAACATAGTACCAAATCTTAACAATTTTATTGCACAAGAGTAATTTTAAACTTTTTTTTTTTTTTGTACTAATGCTGTCTTTTATCCCTCTGCCATTACCAATATTCTTTGAAAAAAATCTTAGATTATAAATGCAGTCTTAGGAACATTTAGGCAGAAGAGTATCCTTTGGAGAATTCCCCAAGCACACTCCCTGTTTCATACTTTTTTCCTTGAGTAAACTGTGCCATGTTTTCTAAGACTTGTCTCTTGCTTTCCATTTACTTGTTTTACTGACATCTCTGATAGGTTAGTTCTATCTAGCTTCCCATCTATAAGGACAGGGTCAATACCAAATTAAGTTGTGTAAGGCAGTTGTTGTTATAATGATAATGTGTTTAATCATGCTTTGTGTTTACTCTGTTCTTTAATTACTGCTTTTGTAAATTGTACTGTCTCTTTGTATGATCAGTAAATCAGAGTAGGAGAACATCCTTGCCAATTAAACTTCCTCTGGAAGGTAATACAGGTACTTTCTTCATACACAGTAGTCTCTCCAAATCTTCATGAAGGAAATAAATAATTGCTTAATTGCTTGCAGTAAACAGAGGGAAGTATAAAAGATTATATGTAGGGCAGCATAATTTGTCATGCTTGTAATTATTTTATTATTTTATTTTTTATAACCGAAACATCCCATAGCAATGCAAGCTTGCACGTCAAAAGAGCTTTTAATGATTTTAATGATACATCCTTGCAAAAGTGCAAGCGGAGTAAAGGTGTTTTAACCTTGGATACTCATTGCAAATTTCTTAACATGGTGCTCATCACAGTAAACTGACTGAGTAAATATACTAGAAAAATCTTAGGCCTTCTGCTTTATTAACATGCCACCCACATACATACACGTGTGTGTGTGTGTGTGTGTGTGTGTGTGTGTGTATAGGCACAAAAACATATGTATTGGTGTTCGTGTGTAAATACTGGTATAGACATGTATAGAAATATGAGTACAATAATTGGAATGCAATTGCCTTTTTTAATTTTTTTATTTACCTTGCCCCCTCATAAAGTTACTATGAAAAAAAAAAAGTCATTATACTGATCTGGAGAAAAATACTCTCCAGAATCATGTCTTTAGTATATTAAAGATATGTGTAAAGACCACTGTAAGACACTGAAAGCCACATTCTGTTACACTAGATAGAAACAGAAACCTTGTGTGTCAGCATTTCCCAACTGTTTGATCCACTGCCAGTTCATCACCCTTAAGGGTCAGACTCTCACTGGAGTATGGAACCAGAAAATGAAGCACATATAGGCAGAAGATTGAATGAACTTGATAAGAAACAAGCTTTTATCTATGAGTACGAGGCAGTAAGCATTAGCATAAAGCAGTCAAATTTGTGTCTGAAGTGGTCTGTGTCTTCATCTTACTGTTTTTGCCTTGATGGTGAAGAGGTACTGTGAAAATTGAAGTATAGGAAAAAAAATTGTTTATGCCTTTTCTAATTAGTGCGTTGTGTGGCTACTTCAGAGGACTACAGTTTTGAACTAAGCTGTGAGTTTTGTTTACTGTCTGCACAATATCTGATTCTTCTTTCTCATTCAGAACACTGGGATCAAAGATGGAGCTGGGAAGGAATTTGCATATTAGGATCAATTAGAGTACAGGGGAAATACAAAAAAGAAATTGAAAACTTACACAGGTTAAAATCAAGGCAGGCCAATGATTTTTTGAAATTGCATTTAACAAATGGGTATAAACATATGTTGCTATTATCTTCAGTCTGTGCCATCAAGAGAGTCCAGCTTCATTGTGCAGTCGGTATAATTTTGTTAGCAAAGAACAGCTTCCAGTTGGATGAAAGGTTTTGAGTACAACACTTTCATAAAGGCAGCCAAATGCCCCCTTCAGTCAAGGTGGGTTATTGTTTGGCAGTCTTGGCAAACAAAAATAGAAATAACTCTCTGTGCATGTAGATCCTAATGGTCTTGAGCATAGAGAGAATATTAAGTTTGGAAGAATAAGTGCTTCATCAATTCTGAGGAGATTTTTTTAATGAAGGCCATTTCTTTTATCATTTCTATAGCAATAGGATAGTAATTTACATTGATTCAGGAGCACAGGTAATGAGTCCTTAATATGAAATACTAGATTCCTCTAAGAGAAGTTTGATTTTTTTTTTTTTTTCACTGGCAGAAGATAGCCTAGACTCTGCTGAACTGCCAGCCATTAAAGTTCCTGTACTATAGCCAAGTAATTTAGAGGTATATCATGGATTGATTTATTGCGTGACTCTTGCCTAAGAACATGATATGTCTGATGTATAATCAGGATTATTAGTGATCAAACAATAGTAGGTAGACATCCTTACAATAATATTTAAGAACTACATTGTAGATTATTGTGACAATGTGAATGAAAGGTGGGTGTGATATGTCACATAAGGAAATCTGTAAGATGTAGTAGGAGTATTAAGAGAAAAACAGATAAGAGTACTTAAAAACAACATGATGTTTATATTATTTGTATTGTAAATCAAATTAAAGAAGATTGAAGATGCACATTGATTGTGGTCATCTACTTCAATTTTAATGGTAACCTGTAACTGAACTATTGAGCAGAATCTGAGTGTTGAAGTATCTGAGGCCTTTTAGGTGAAGAATTAAGTGATATTTCTCTTCAGGTCTAACTGCATATGGTGTTTTAAGAGTGTAGGGCTAATTCTGTACTGAATTAGGAATTGTGAAAAAAAAATTAAATTTTCATGTTCAGAGGTACTTTTCCTGACAATTTGTGTTATCTTGCAGGCATTTTTATAGAACACTAGTGTGTATGTTTAATTACTGGACAGGTAGATGTCAAATCATTGCATATACTGTGGTGTTTAGTTGATCTGATAGAATCTTTGTGTAAGTATACTTAAAGAGAAGGCTGCAAGTATACTTAAAGGGAAGGCTGCTTAGGACAGAGTATACTTCAAAATAGGTTATATTTAGAAAGCCATTCCTGCCAAAAGTGAGCATTTAGTGAAAGAACTATTGTGGGTCTTACAGTAACCAATAAGAATTGCCTGAGATACTTCATTACATTGAAGAATTATTTCTATGTGTTTCATGTTCTGGGGTATCAATTTATTTACTTAGGTAACAGACCTTGTAGATTAATGTTACTGAATCTGAAAATTTTTATTTTAAAAACCAGGGAAGGACCATTTTTATATTTTGGCCAGTACTCTGATGGAACAGAATCACAGAATCACAGCATCAACTAGGTTGGAAAAGACCTTGGAGATCTTCAAGTCCAACCTTTGACCTAACACCACATTATCAACTAAACCATGGCACTGAGCGCAACATCCAGTCTTTTTTTAAACACCTCCAGGGATGGTGACTTCACCACTTTCCTGAGCACCCTATTCCAATGCCCAAACACTCTCTCTGTAATTTTTTTTCTAACATCTAGCCTAAACTTCCCCTGGTACAGCTTAAGACTGTGTCCTCTAATCCTGTTGCTGATTGTCTGGGAGAAGAGACCAACTCCCACCTGGCTACAAACTCCTTTCAGGGAGTTGTAGAGAGTGAGCACTTCATGGCAGCAAAGTCCTGCTTATCAAACCTGATTTTTATGACCAGGTAAGCCACTTATTGATCAAGGGAAGCCAGTTGATGGCATTTTTTGTGATTTCAGTAAAGCTCTCAATATTGTCTCTCACAGTATCCTCTGGAATAAATGTCCAGCACACAGCTGGATAAACATCCACATCATGTAATGGGTGAGTAACTGCCTCATGGATTAGACACAAAGGGTTATCAAAAATGGGGTGACATCAGACTGGGGACTTGTCACTAGTGGTGTTCTACTGGGCTCCATCCTCAGCCTTGTGCTCTTCAACATCTTCATGAGCAACTTGGTTGCATGACTTGAAGGGGCACTGAGCAAATTCACAGATGATACAAAACTGGGAGGAGCTGTTGACTCCTTTGAGGGCAGGAAGGCCCTAAAGAGAGACCTCAGCAGCTTGAAGGACTGGGCAATCACCAACCATAGGAAATTCATCAAGTGCTGGATACTGCACTGGCAGAATGCAACCCTGGTTGTACAGACAGACTGGAGAATGAGATTCTTGAAAGCAGTGGCATGGAAAGGAACCTCGGGGTCCTGTTGACAAACAGAACATGAGTCAGCAGTGCCCTGGCAGCCAGAAGGGTCAGCCCTGTCCTGAGGTACATCAGCCCAGCATCACCAGCCAAGTAAGGGAGGGGATTGTCCCGCTCTGCTCTGCACTGGGGCAGACTCACCTTGAATATTGTCTGCAGTTTTGGGCACCACAATGTAAGAAGGATTTAAACTATTAGAGAGTATCCAAAGGAGGGCAACAAAGATGGTGAAGAGCCTTGAGGGGAAGCTGTGTGCGGAGCAGCTGAGGTCACTTGGTCTGTTCAGCCTGGAGGAGACTGAGAGGAGACCTGACTTCATGTAAAATTTCTTTTTGAAGGGAAGAGGAGGGACAGACCCTGATCTCTTCTCTGTGGTGACCACTGACAGGACCTGAGGGAATGGCCTGAAGTTGTGTCAGGGGAGGTTTAGGTTGGATATCAGGGAAAGGTTCTTCACCCAGAGGGTGTTTGGGCACTGGAACAGGCTCTGCAGGGAAGTGGTCACAGCACCAAGCCTGACAGAGTTCAAGAAGGGTTTAGACAAAGCTCTTGGGCACATGGTGTGTGATTCATGGAGATAGTGCTGTGTGGGGAGAGGGAGTTGGACTTGATGATCCTTGTGTGTCCTGTCCCTTTCAACTCAGCATATCCTATGATTCTGTGATTTGAAGATACTGCTACCTCTTGAATTGAAAACTCTTCACACCAAGCATGAAATAGAAGTACCAGTTTTCTATTTAATATCTTTTAATAAAATTCTGTGGGATTAAACAGGGAAAAATAGTGCAGAGTTTCAGTCCAAATTAATTTATTTGCAATCCTAAATTAGGAATATAAATGTGCTTTCTCTAAAGATAAACTAATAATCTTGTATACCTGTCGCTGTAGGACACGAAAGAACGCACACACGCACCGCTCTCCAGGTGAGAAGGAAAAGAGGGCGTTTATTCTCTGACTCCATAATTTATAGTTTTACAAAGGTAACAGTGGATTGGAGGATGACAGTGCCACCTCTCCACAGACACTGGTTTAACCAACAGTCCGTCAACCGTGTCCGTTTTTCACAAGAATGTAAATTATGAGTTGTTTACAGGAAAGTGTGTGGGAAAGTTCTTTACAAGAATGTCAATATCAGAAGGCTTTTCTAGAAATCTCAAAAACCCAGGGTGACATCTCACCCTTTTTTGTTTAAAAGAAAAAAAAAGAAAAGAAAAATGAACAATGCTCAGTGCTCGCTTGCGGAGGAATCATCGGAGTGACCGCTCTCATCATCTGCATCAGAGTCATCACTCAATGATTCACCCGCTTGCTGCCTTTCAGGTTGGTCACGGTTTCCATCTTGTTCATTGGCTGGATTCTGTCTCTGCGGTCGTAGGTCAGGGCGAACACATTTTGAAGGTACCCAGCGTACCCCAGTATCTGTGGATACACAAGCATACCCGCGCCCCGAAGCGATCAGGTCATAGGGACCTTCCCACTGTTTGGTGACTAAATTCCGCACCCGAACCTTCGCCCGAGGCTGATGTGCCTCGTCCGCAGCCTGCAACGAGAGATGGTGATTCAAAATGACAGGATTATTTGAGTTCTGCGGCACTGTGAGATGATTGATTGTGCACAAAGCTTTTGCCAACCGACTGTGCGGGGTTTCACCCTGCATTCCCCGTTTTTGTTTTTGTAGAACCTGCTTCAGAGTACCATGAGCGCGTTCTACAATAGCTTGACCAGTTGGAGAATGTGGGATACCAAACCTATGCGAGACCCCCCACAATTGCAGGAACTGCCGCACCTTTTGTGATGCATAAGCAGGACCATTGTCGGTTTTCACAGCAGAAGGTATGCCCAGAACAGCAAAGGCCTGCCTCCAGTGGGCAAGGACATCACGGGCCTTCTCCCCAGTGTGAGCTGAAGCCCACATCGCAGAGGAGAACGTGTCCACCGTGACATGCACATACTTGAGCCGGCCAAACTCGGCAATCTGGGTGACATCAGTCTGCCACAGCTCCAAGGCCCTAAGGCCTCTGGGGTTTACCCCTGCTGGCAAAGGCGGAGCAAGTGCATGGCAGTCATCACATGACTCAACAATGTCACGAGCCTCCGTCGGCGTCAGGTGAAACTGCTTCTGCAGAGTATGTGCGTTTTGGTGGAAAAACCCATGCGATGCCTTGGCCTGCGCGAGTGTGTCAGGCTGAGGCGCTACCCACGCCGGGTTAGCCAACTTGTCAGCCCTCGCGTTACCTTCCACTATAAAGCCTGGCAAATTGGTGTGACTCCTCACATGCAGAACATAGAATGGATGAACCCGAGCCTGAATGGCACACCACAGGGTCTTCAGTAAATGAAACAAGGCAGGATTACTGACCTCCTTCAAAACCGAATGACCCAGCCGTTGTGCAATATCTGCCACATAGGCGGAATCCGTGACCAAGTTGAAAGGTTCCTGGGAAAATTTCTCAAATGCCATGACAGCAGCCCTCAGTTCAACCAATTGGGCTGACCCTTCCTCATGGCCTACCAACACCTGCCACTCAGATCCGTCCCTCCAGGTAACGATGGCCTTTCCTGTCCTTCCTGAACCGTCAGTGAAGACGGTGGGTCCTTGCACGGGGTCCTGGCTATGTTTAGGCCGCAAAGAGATCTGTGTGCATTTTGCCATATGCAGTAGCCTATGGCTGGGCAGATGATAAGAAATCTGCCCTGAAAAATTTTCCAGAGCACTCTGCAGGGACACACTGTTTGCAAAGCTCCAGTCAAAATCCTCCCGTGACACCGGGAGTATGATCTTTGCAGGATCCGCACCCATCAATTGCAAACACCGTTGCCGGCATTTGAGTATCAAATGAGCAATCAGCTCAAACAACGCAGTTGCCGTCTTCCGCGGCTGATGGGGCAGGAAAACCCATTCCAGAACGTGCAAGGGATCAGACCATTCGTCACTCCATTGGCCAATAATGCCTGTGGGGTACGAATCTGGAGTGGTGACAAACACAGTGATATCAACGGAGGGATCAATGCGATAGACCTGGCAAGCCGAAACAGCCTGCTGAACCACCTCCAACGCCTTATGCGCCTCAGGGGTCAATGTGCGAGGTGACTTTAGATCAGAGTCTCCCTTCAACAAATCGTACAGAGGAGACAGCTGTGCATCGGTCAGTCCCAAGTACGGACGCAACCAAGTGATGACGCCTACTAGTTTCTGAGCATCATTCAGCGTCTTCACGGAATGCACAAATTGTACCTCCTGGTGACAGATCGTTCGTTCCAGAATCTTGACCCCCAGGTACTTCCAAGGTGGTTGTTGTTGAACCTTCTCTGGAGCTACCTGCAGTCCATGAGCATGCAAGGCATCGAGCAGCCGAGGCTGAATCCTCAGCAGCTCACCCTGGGTGGACGCGGCCACCAAAATGTCGTCCATATAATGATACAGACGTGCATCAGGGAACTGCTTGCGAACTCCAGACAAGGCACGAGCCACATACCACTGGCATATGGCCGGGCTGTTCCGCATGCCCTGAGGCAATGTCGTCCATTGATATCTCTGTGCGGGCTCAGCCTCATTAATTGCTGGCACCGAAAAGGCAAATTTCGGCCTGTCATTAGGATGCAAAGGAATTGAAAAGAAACAGTCCTTTAGGTCGACAATAAGGACCGGCCAGTCTGCGGGAAGCATGGTAGGTGACGGCATGCCTGTTTGCAACGTCCCCATGCTTTCCATCACGGCATTGACCTTTCGGAGATCTTGTAACAACCTCCATTTACCAGATTTCTTTTTTATACAAAAGACAGGAGTGTTCCAGGGACTGGTGGAAGGCTCCAGATGACCCTGGTCCAACTGCTCCTGCACCAGATTCCGAAGGGCGTCCAGTTTATCTCGAGGAAGGGGCCACTGCTTTTCCCAAATAGGTTTGTCCACCAGCCACCGTATAGGAGGCGTGGGACACCCTGCGCCCTTCACTGCAGTGGCCCCCATCAAAAATCCGTCCCGATGCGCACCCCCCAGACAGACAGAACATCCCTCCCCCAAAGGTTGGCAGGAGTAGAAGTAACATGAGGCCTAACCCAGGCCGTCTGTCCCTCCGGGTTCACGACAAGTACCGGCCGCTGGCTCACATAACATTGCGCCGTCCCTCCCAGGCCCGCGACAGATGTCCCCACCGGGTCCAAAGGCCACTCCGGGGGCCATGCAGCAAGGGAGAGAACCGTGACATCAGCACCGCTGTCAAGAAGCCCGCGGAGGTGGATTTCCGACGGTGTTGCGCCAGGAACAGACAGGGTACACAGCATCTCAGGACGGTCCTTGGTCAGAACAGCAGTCCAGTGAACTTGAGGCGGCCCAGTGGATCCAAAGCCACCAGCTCCACGTGACTGGTCAGCCGTCCTGCGAACAGAGGACTTAAAAGGTACAAGTTGAGCAATCCGTGTCCCCTTCGGGATCGTGACAGGGGGGGTGGGTGTGGAAACCATGGCACAAATCTGCCCTGTAAAATCCGCATCAATGAGCCCCAGGTGAACAATGATGCCCTGAAGGGTGGCACTAGACCTCCCCATAAGGAGAGCACTCATGCCCCCACCCAAAGGACCAAAGGCATCCAGGGGAACCTTGTGTATCTCAGAAGACTCTAAGACAACTGTTGCTGCGGTGCAGACATCCACGCCTGCGGATCCGCGGGTGCTGGCTGCAAGCCGGCAAAGGAGACCTCCATCGGCTCGAGGGTCTGGGGAGGAACTTGTGTCTGAGCGCGCCTCCCCTTCTGCGCGCTGTGCTGGGGGTTTAACGAGCCCGGTAAAGCCTGGCCATTAACATGAACCGTCGCCTTACACACGTTGGACATGTGATTCGGCCTACCACACCGACCGCACAAGAACATGGGGAATTTGGCCTTCTGCGCTTTCTTCCCCTTCTTCTTCCCAGCCTGCGCAGTCCCCTGCTGTGGCTGCCTGCCTTGTGGCGATGCCCAAACCGGCTGCGCAGCAGCAGCCACGGCAGCCAGCTTCCGACTCGGAGGAACGACTCTAGCACAGGCCTCCGCCATCTCCCAAACGGTAGGATCACCAGGCATGGCTGCTATGACCTTCTTACAAGCCTCATTGCAATTGTACCTTACAAGGTTTGCAATCGTAGCAGTCCTTACCACAGGATCAGGCAACTGCCTCTCTATGGATGCAGTCAGCCTTGCCGCAAACGTCATGAAAGGCTCATCGTCCCCCTGGACAATGGTCGAAAACGGCTGCCTTGGAGCAGCCATTTCCATAGTTTGAACAATTGCCGCCATGCCCAGTGTGCGGCACTGATCCAGCACAAGGGGATCATATCCAACTTGCCCTTGAACATTGTCATACCGTCCTGTTCCCATCAGCATATCAGCTTCAACTCTGTGCCTGGGGTCCTGTGGGCTCAGCGTTGCGTTCTGTGCCACTGCTTGAGCCGCCAACCGGCCCCACTTGGTCTCGAAAACACCAAACTGCACAGGGTCAAAGAGAGAATGTGCCACACAACGAAGATCATGAGGTGTCAACACATCTGAAACAATCCTGCGAAGAGTCTGCATAACTTCTGCAGATCCCAAGCCATGCTTAGCAACTGCCTCCCGGAGCTCCTTTTCCAGCTTATATGAAATGGGCTCATAGGTGTTCTGAGCAACACCCCTGAGCACAGGGAAAACCTGGGGAGCCCCTGGCAAAGCCATTGCACCTGTTGTGTCCCGGTCAGGGACAAGAGAGGACGAGCGGCCGAAAGCCAAGTCAACGTCTCTCATCCCCGCACCCCCTGCAGCACCGGCAGAGCCAAAAGGGTCCACTGGGTGACCCTGCCAATGCCGTGCAGAGGCAGGTTCGGTCATCTCATCGGCTTTTGTTTTTGTATCACGCCAAAAACGCTCGGGGTGCCTTGGACGAACTGTCACCTGACATTCAGGAAGGGTCCAAAGGTTCGACGAGGAAACACCCCGGCTCCTGGCCCCCACCGGTCTCCCACCAGCCGTGTCAGCAGTTGCACCAAAGGTAAACACCCCAGCGCCCTGCTGTGCCACAGCCCCACTAGGAGTCGCTGCGCTGCACACGGGGGCCGGCACAGCCCTCACCTCTGTCTCTGACCAGGATGCACCCCGCGCGGGGCCCCCCTCCCCTGGCACGGGAGGGGGGCAGGGCGCCGAGAATGATGCAACCTGTGAGACATTTCCCTCGGGGGGTGGCACAAGGGAACCAGGCAGGCCGCCTATGAGCGTCCATTTCGGTCCACCGGAGTCCACAGTGGGTAATGCCCCCACCGTGCGGAGTGGGACGGGCCGCCCGCTCCCCGGAGCGGGGCCGGGCACAGCCCCGATCGGCGTCCCGCCCCCTGCTGGGAGAGGGGCGGGCCGCCCGCCCCCTGCTGGGAGAGGGGCCGAGCCGGGCGGAGCGCTGACTGACACTCCGCCCCCCGCCGGGAGAGGGGGAGCCTGCCCGCCCCCCGGGGCCGAGCCGGGCGGAGCGCTGACTGACACTCCGCCCCCGGCCGGGAGAGGGGGAGCCTGCCCGCCCCCCGGGGCCGAGCCGGGCGGAGCGCTGACTGACACTCCGCCCCCGGCCGGGAGAGGGGGAGCCTGCCCGCCCCCCGGGGCCGAGCCGGGCGGAGCGCCGACTGGCACTCCGCCCCCGTCCATCTCCACCGACTGCGCATGCCCAGCCGGCTCAGAGACGGGGGGAACCTCCCCCTGCTCCGAAGGGTCCGATCCGGGGGCGGGAGAGCCCGTCCCCATCACACTCGGGGAAAACCTCACAGAGACACCGCAGTTAGGGCATAGAGCCGTCACCGTTCCCGATCCAGGCGGGGGTGAGTCTTGGCTCTCGAGAGCCGGGAAGGCATAGAGAGAGGGCGTCCCGCCCCCCTCCCCGCCGCCCGCGCAGGGCGGGGTGGGGCGAGGACAGACCGCCAACTCCCCAGAAGCCCCCAAACCCGAGACCAGCTGGCCAGGAGCCCAGTCCACCCCGGGGGAGCAACCACCACCCCCGAGGACACCGTCCCGCGGCAGGGAGGGGGGGGGGGCCACCTCAGGCAAAAACTCAAACTCCTCGTCATCCACGTCTGAGACAGAGGGGGACCCCTGCAGTCTACAAGGACTACAAGAACCGGAACCGAGCCAAACAGTTTGGCATATTTTCCACTGTATTAAAAGCGGCGCCACATCGGTGGTACAATCATCGAGGAGAGCCTCCATAAGGCGATCCCCCAGGAAAGACCACTCCTGCCTGGAAAACGCCTTCGTAGGGACCGAAAAAAACCCTTGTTCCCGGGCCCATAAAAACAACCTCACAAGACTATCCCAGGAAACAGAAATCTGTTTCCATTCCAGGAGAGACTTCCATAGATCTAAAACGAGGAAGTCTTCCTTAGAAGGCACAGAGGTCGCCATCACCCCAAAAAACAGTAAGCTAACACCGAAAGGGAAGACACAACCTCACCACAGTATCTTATCCCAGCCCGGGCTGCAGTACACTCGGCGGTCACCAGATGTCGCTGTAGGACACGAAAGAACGCACACACGCACCGCTCTCCAGGTGAGAAGGAAAAGAGGGCGTTTATTCTCTGACTCCATAATTTATAGTTTTACAAAGGTAACAGTGGATTGGAGGATGACAGTGCCACCTCTCCACAGACACTGGTTTAACCAACAGTCCGTCAACCGTGTCCGTTTTTCACAAGAATGTAAATTATGAGTTGTTTACAGGAAAGTGTGTGGGAAAGTTCTTTACAAGAATGTCAATATCAGAAGGCTTTTCTAGAAATCTCAAAAACCCAGGGTGACATATACCTTTGAACAATGAATTGCCATCTGTAAAAATAGATGATTTGCCATTTCATCCTGTAAAAGGAAAATTAGTCTCATTTTGTAGTGGTTAGCATCTGGAGAATGCAGGATGCTTTCCCAACCTGCATGATTATATTCTTCTAATTTTTGCTTGAATTTTATTTCTTAAAGCAATTGAAACTGAATAAAACACACCAAAAAAAAACCCCACAATTTAAAAATTTTATGTTAGAATCTGAGAACATCATATCTTACTCAATGCAGCTATTTTCAGAGATCACTATTGCAGTCAAGTTGTAAAATCTTTTGGTGGTCAGTCCAAGGCATTCCTCTTGTTGAAAATTAAGCCTAAAAAAACTTTTGAGTGATCTTCCATCAATCTGATGTGAAACAAGAGGTGGAATATACAAGTGGAACTGGAAAAGGAAAAATACCTCTTGCTCTAAATACATTTAAGCTGTTGTAGAGATGCAATTGGCTATTTTGCCATGTAACTTCTAAATACTGCAGTCAAAAGACTAATATTAAAGAAGGTCTTTATTTCTAGAGCATTAATGAACTAGAAGAGGCCAGGCAAAAGCAGTTAGTTCAAATTCAGAAGCAGAATTCATCTTCTACAGCAAATGACCAGGGTGAAGGAGAAGGGCATCTTGAACTGCTGCCTTCTGCTGGTGGGGAGAAACTCTGACTTCTTACCTAAGTGTTGATTGGGGTGTCCTAAGCTGTGCTGTGTGGTGTTGATAGGATAAGAACCTAATTTATAAAACATGTTTAGTATGACTCATGGTTAAGACTTTTATAACTCGATTGCCGCCTCTTCATTGCACTGTGGCTGTTGTGTCTGCCTCAGAAGCCTTTGAAAACTTTGAGACTTCAGCATTAGTGGAAATTGCAGAAAAACATACTCTGTATAACGTAAAATAGTTCTCTGTTCATCAGATATTTAAAAGCAAAATTATAAGTTGCATGCAATTTGAATATTTATAGTTCATGCTCTTGCCTCTTTTGCCATAGTTGAGCAGTTTCCATGGTTTCCATTATATTGTCTGCTTTAGAGCCAAACTTCATAACCATGCTAAATGGAGATGAGTTTATGAAGTGTACTACACTTGTAGTGCCCTCAGCTGCCTCTTGAATTGATCTGTATTTTCCACTGTCTCCCCTTAATACCAAGGAACCAGAGATTGGGGTTCACAAGAAATACAAATATGAATACACAAAATTAATTCTCTTCATCTGTCTTACCAATAAAGAACAATGACTTAAGTGTATTAAGTGTCCAAATAAGTAATTAATTTTCTAAGAAATGAGATTCAATGAAATGTGGGTGACACCATAATCTGTAGGCATAATAGTTCAACTTTGCTTTCTGCAGATTTACTCTTCTTTCTGAAAGGATGTAAATGGGGATAGAGAGTTAATATAATTATGTTTTGCAGGGATCAAAAGACTGGGGCAAATTTAAAGATATTAACTTCAAGGAGAAATGTTGAAAATTTGATTTTGATACTTTTGGCATCACAGCTTCTAGAAGATTTAGCTTGCTAAACCTGACTTTTTCAAGGGTTTCTGTTTCACCTCTCTGGTGTATCTTTATTTGGGTTCAACATGTTCTGAACCTCAAAAGGAAAAGAGGTCTCCCACACCTAAGAATTTAGAAAGATCATATTCTGGTCTAAATTTTTTGCCAATCCACTTTGATTTCTTCAGAAAAGATATTTTTTTAGGATTATGAATTTATTGATACACATAAATATACGTAATTAAATATAGATATGGATATACATTAACACTAGGTGATCTTGTAAAACTTCAAGTACTTGCTGATTCATTCAGAAATGCCTTAACAGACATCTGGTATGTCAAATGGCTCCATCTAGAATCAGCTTTTTTTTTTTCAATTGAGTATAGCCTTGTGACTTCATAAGCCTTTGCATATTCACCTTTACAATACCTTCAGTATTGATTTTTATGTAATAGAGATTGGAATTTACTAAAAATCAGAGCCTAACTGGGGGACTGGGGGTGGGGGGGTGCAGGGAGAGGAGAAGATGATGCACACAACTCAATAGGTACATTTTAAGTTACTCCTGTAAAATGAGCATCAAAACAAACTAATACATTTACAGCAAATAAAGCTAAAATCAAACAACTTCCCCCACCCCCCCAATGGCAAAATCTTAATTCCAGCAAAATTCAATCTACAAGCAAGATTGTGACTCAGTAAGTATATTGCTGTTGACAGTAGTAGCACATATATTACACAGCAGAAGGGAAATAAAAAGTCAAAATCTAATACTTCTGTAAATTTAAACAGATAAACTACTTGCCATGTGCAGGATCCCTAGCTCTCAGTGTACACTCAACAAAATTTCTACATGTTGTATCTTTCAAGGATTATGAAGACATATTGATTGGCTGGTGAAACACAAGGCATTTAAAGATTGTTCTATGAAGTTAAACTTCATGTTTGTATTAGGGGGCTTTTCCTTAATGAGGCACTGCAATAATCAGATACCAGAAATGAAATTAAAACTCATTCTTAGTTTATTTGAGCATGCAAAGGGAGAGTTATGCAGAAGAATCTCTGCATGTTTTATGCTGTTATTGCAGAACCAAAAATAATTTTTAAAGCTACATTTAGACATGCTTTTTATAAATTACTTGTGCAGAACCTCTTTACAACTTCACAGTGGGTAGGAGATACTCCCATACAAGCTTGAGCTGCTCTCTTGACCTTGAAATGTGCTCATTTCCCCCTTTGTGAGGCTGCTCTGCTTCTGCTTTTATTCTCTTCTGTCAATCATCTTCTCATGGATGCTAATTTCTGTGTGAAAGCATCACATTATTTAGTCTAAATTAGATAACTTATTGGTGAATCCAGTAAATGCTGAATAATGAATTTCTGTCTGGCTTGTGTAGGTTTTTGGAGGCTCTATGTACATGCACTGTGGGAGAGGTGCTTCATGGAGTGTACATGTCTGCATTCACACCTATGTCAAAAATAGGGCTGTTAATTATGGTTTGTGGAGATGCCAAATATGAACAAAGAGCTGTAAATAAATTATTTTAAAACTGTGCCTAGTATAGCATTGTGTCTTTTGCAAAAGGTGGTTACATGTGGAATGATAAAGGATGAAATAATATTTGAGAATAGCAATCCTGGTATCTACAGTTAGTAAGAAAAAAATGTGGTAGAGAGAGTCTGCCAGTATGTGATACTCAGTCTGTCTATTGTATTGTGACACAGCAGGTGTTTTTTTAATTGTAGACTTACATCAAATACTGCATATGATCTCTTAGATACTTGGTGATGTTTTTATAGAAGAGTGATTTGGTTGGATTTACACTTTACCAAGAAGTACACTATGATTTTTTCAGCCTATACATAACTTTTTCTTACAATTCCTTTCTATATAGCTAACAAAATAACTTCTATGCAAATATGTTTCTAAGACTTTGAATCTGTTTGTTTATTTACTTCTGGAGGCACTCAAGCTCAGTGTATTTGACTAATTTAATGAGCTCTTTCATATGTATGGCAAAATAATTCCTTTTCAGTATAGAATGTCATTTTAAAACATAGATAATGGCATCTAGTTGGGCTATCACTGCAGTGTAATTTGTGTAGGGCAGCGTCCTGCTGCAGAGTGGAACTGAAAGGAAAGCTCCAACTGTGGTGCTGGCTGTGATAGTTTTCAGACTTTGATCTCTGGTCAGATAGGGGATCATGAAAGGGTACTGCCCTTTAAAGTGCTTTCAATTGAATGTCGAATTTATACAAATATCATGAGGCTAGTTAATGTTGATCCAACAAAAATCTTAACGGGTAAGAGATTCTGTTGGTGTCGGTCGGTTCTGTTCCTCGGAACGTTCCTGGGATCCCAACTGGAGATTTACAGTATGGAAGGGCAGTAAAACAAGCACAGAAAGATGAGATGACAATATCATGTGTCCAAATGATATGAAAACTAGCTTATAATAATATTTATTGAATAAGTCCATTACAAATTTCTAATACAGTTTTTTGAACAAAATGCAAATGACTTTGGAAGTACAGGCAGCCAGGCACAAGGGCTTTGCAGAGTTGTCACCATCATGGATGCAAGATAGGGGAATCAAAGTGTTTTGTTCTATATGGAAGAAGATTAATGAAGGGAAGAGTGAGAGTGCTGACAGTGATAGTGCTGCAACAGTGACAGTGAAATATTGACAGTTCTCTTTTTACCTGCTCTAATGTCTTCATTATATTTTGTGGATGACTTTGTGATTTAGTTGGATCTTTTACAAATTGATCAAGTGACAAAATCAAGTGTACAGTCTCAAATTATATTCAACTGCATTATATACTGAGAATTCTTTCTGGACTATGTTATAGTTTTTCTCAAATTATTCTCATACTCAGATATTGTACTATGTTACTATTGTCTTTGTGTGCGTAAAGGTAAAGCACAACCGAAAACTTCAGAAAGCCCACAGCGTTCATTGGATTTGTGGCTTCTTTTTTAAATGGTTTGTTATAAATATGGGAAGCTACTGCTTGAAAATGCAGTTTTAAATTAATTAAATAATGCAAATAACGTAAATTCTTTTAGACTAAATGCATTCTATGCAATAAACCACTCATTAATTTTTTGGCAACAGCTGAATTTATCTAGTCTGTCTCTTCTGAATGTGTTTATCATACTTCCTTGGCTAACCCAGCAAATATCATGTACATTTAAAAACAAAAAAAAACAAAGGATGAATGTAGAAAGACAAATTATAAGACAATTGTCCAAAGACATGGCTCTTTTTTCCTTTTCTTTTTTCCTACATTTTACTTACCAGTGACAGATTTTAGATTTTGCTTGACTATGATGTTTGTTGATGAAAAAGACTTTTTCATTAAAGGGTTAAAGGCTCGTGAAGGTAATGGGTGTTATCTGGGAACACCTGCATATAAACCCAGGTTGCCATGCCTTCTCTCCTTGTGCAGAATAAACAATGGAGTGATGATACATTTCCTTGGCTTACCTGCTGTTGTTCCTTCCACAGTTGGAGGATCCCTGTGCTCATGAGAAAAGCCAGGTGCTTTGAAGGCTAATGGCTGTGATAGCAATCAGCAGCCAAGCACAGAGAAGTTACAACTTCTCTCAGTATGGCAGACAAGTGAGAGTTTCACATGAATTTTCAGGGAATTTTAGGAACGAGAAAGGATCTCATTCCTTGCTTTTTGTTCTTTCAGAGGAAATTGTTTCTTTTGGCTTCAAGTTGGACTCTTGCCAACTCCTTGAGATATCCTGAACCTCTTGAGTGGTGAATTAAAATATGGCAGAATAGAAAATTACTAGTTAAAGGAGTTTTTATTTTCCTGCAATAATAGGATAATAATATTTGTTAATTGAAATTATTAAGAGTGATGTTAGCGTCCTTCCACTTGGATATTTTTTGTCTGCCCTGGTAAGAGAGGCAGTAAGGCAGTGGACACAGCAAATTCAAGTGCCTAACTTTTTCATTTTAAATGTCCTGCTAATTTCTAGGGTTTTATAGTCAGTATTCACCAAAATGCAGCTTTCAGGACAAACAACCTGTATCAAATGTACAGAACTGGCTATTCAACATGAATAGGAACATTTTTTCCTGTTTGCATCTTCTATTTCATGAAGCTGTGCAAAATTTTAACTATCCATAACCAAATCAATAAATGAAATATTTTTTATGAAGAATTTATGGCAGAATTTTTTAGATGACTGGAGAGATGTAATGATACAATTTTGGGAAACCATACTGATTGACATTAAATGAAAAGGATGCCAAGGTCTAAGAAAAACCAAACAACAAACCCACACATACAAGAGCTCAGGAATATCCATTAATAAAAAAAATTGATAATTTGGATTATATTTTGGCAATACTTAGATAAATGTCCCTATCAAATTATTTATTATTGTTAGTAGATAAAAATTAAGAAGTTTCTAATTTTTCTCATTATTAATTTCTTGAAGGCAATTTTTATAGCTTGTTACTCAGTTTTCTACTTTAAACTTTTTTAACACATAACAGCATAAATTAATGGAGAAAGGGTTTTTAAGGGTTTACCTGTGCTGTGCAGAGACACTATGTAGTTTTCAGCTGTCACTTACACTAAAGATTTCTTATAATATGTTACATTGGATTGCAAGGTTGAGTTGGGCAATCATTTTAACTTGCTTCTTCACAAAGTATCTTTTAATTCTTCTGTACACATTCTTTGAAATATAGCTCTTTATATCCATTTTCAAAAATCACACTTTTTAATTATAACTCCCCAATGAAGGTTTTTTCTTCATGAATCATTCAATTAAGTTTTGTTTGCTACAAGCCATTTTGGTAGCCTTTTATGTTAAACTAAATATTAGTTGTGTGTGCCAATTTTGAGTCCATTGATCTAATTGTCCTTTAGTCCACCTTCCTCTTTCCTTTGTTTTTCTTTGCTGACTGTTTAATTGTCTACTGTCAAACAAGTGAAGCCTGTGTAAAAATTAAACTTGTTAGAGAAAGCTGAAACTAGTCACTTCAGTGGCAGTAAAATGCCTTTACAAGACTCTTGTGGCTGTGGTGTGGCTGGTAGCACTTACTCTCATGGATGCCCTGGTGCGTGTACTTGTGTCCAGTGCTTGCCCAGTCCTGTGGATGGAGTGGAATCCAAGGAATGCTGTGACACATTTAGAAAGGGAGAACATGGTAAACTGGGAACATAAAAAAAGGGTTTTTTATGAGGATATTGGATGGAAATCTTTGAAAACCCAAGCAAGATCAGTTTTACTGCTTTACTGCGCATGGAACCACTTAATTCACCTAGTCACTTCAGATTTTTCAGATTTATCAACATGTATAGAATAAATAAATTCTATTATGCACTCACTTTATCAAACTGACTTGTGAAATTCTCCAAGAAATAAAAGTAATTTTGGGAAGCTGTTTTTAATTTAACTTTGGTGACTTTGTGTTAATATCAGACAATGATGATTTTTTTTACTTTTATATAATAGCTGCTAATCTGTTTTTAGTTACCTAGGATGTCCTATTTGCTTATGCAAATAGGGCAACAGTATGCTTTCAATAGTCATTTGGAATTTTCCTCCTCTTCCATGAGTTGTTAATTAACATCAGTGGCCTGAGGTGTCGTGAGCTGACTCTATTGCTATCTGATGACAACTGTCATAATTTTAAAAGCCTATCTTCATTCTGCTTTTATTTTACTTTGTCAGATTTTTGCAATTTATAAAGTCTGATTTTTGCTGATTTCTAATCTTTCAGGATTTTTATTTTTTCTATCTTTAATGGCTACTTTGCCAAGATATGCTTTAATCTTACTTTCTTGCTTATGCTATTCTTTTTTAGTTCTTTTGGTCTCTTGACCTCTCACATCTATGCTTGTTAGGCTGGTGATCTGCCATTTATTTGCATTTTGTCATTGATGTTCCTTTCAGCATCCTTTCCCTTTTCTATTCATTTGTTCTATCTGTTAGACCTTAGCTTTGTGAACAGTCCACCAAGTAGTGTGCAAAATTACAGAACAGGGCCTCTGAACATTCTGAAGTATTTCACAGCCAATTAATTCACTTCTTTTTTTAGAGGGTATATTCTCTAGCCTAAAGCTTGTTCTTCCTTAAGTACAGTTCGCTTCTAAGGTTTGCTCTTTTTTGTCTTTCCTTGTCCTTTCAGTACTGGTATGACCAAAAAACTTCTAAACAATCCCTGTTGACACACACCACATTTCCATCCCTGGCTGGAGGTGTGGTTGCTCCTGCTCTGCATGTGCCCCTGCCACTTCCCACAGTCTGCTGGGACTTGTCATGGTCCAAAAGCCCCCGTGAGATCCTGCAGGCAGAGTGAGGTGGAGGTCCCCATGTGTGGCACACCCAGCTAGGCACGGGTGGCCTGTGCTAAGCTGTTGATTTCAGGAGTAGAACTGGATTTCAGTAGTGTTCTTGTTAAATCCTGGCTACATACCTAAGTGGTTTGCTGAGTTCAGTCTTGAGCAAGTTTTGAGTCACTGAAAGGCCACCTATTTTGTTAGATCACCTATTTTTTTTACAGGTAGCCTTATTTTCCCTTTTTTTGTAAATACCTTCAAATTGTTATATTTTTTAAGACAGTGACAGCTCTTCATTCTAGCCATTTTGTGTATCCCCATAAGAACGGAAATAATTACAGTGATTTTACAAATTTCCCTATGTATGAGTATGGAAAGATTTCTACTTGACTGTAAAACCTGACCTTGCTATGGTTAGTGTTATTTTGAATTTATGATGTTCACTTTGTTTTTAAATGAATCCCCTAAAATGGTTTAAAATACATTTGTTGACACACACTCAATCTGACCTCCCATCCGACCCACCCCAGTAAGCCACTGTTATGTTATAATTAGGCTACTGAAATAAATCCATGAGACTGCTTTACCAAATTCAGATATTCATGCAGCATTTATGCTGTGCCTTTATATTCTTTTTGTGGGATGATGACTAAGGACTTGGACAAGGGCTAAGGCTTTCTGTCTGCACCATACACTTCATTTTACATTATCTTTGTGGATGGAAATGTACATAGTTGATTTAAGAAAGGCTGGCTTGGCTGAAAGATGAGGTCCTGTAGAGACAGGATGCACAGGAGGAAAATCTGGACATGAGCCAGCAGTGTTCAATTGCAGCCCAGAGAGCCGAACACACCCTGGGCTGCATTCAATGCAGTGTGGCCAGGAGGGCAAGGGAGGGGATTCTGCCCCTCTGCTCCACTCTGGCGAGACCCCACCTGGACTGCTGCATCCAGCTCTGGGCTCCCCAGCACAAGAAAGATTTGGACCTATTAGAGGAGGTCCATAGTGGGGCCACTTGGTAAGATCCTTAGCAAGATCCTCGGAGAGGTAATAGAGCAAATTCACCTGGAAATCCACTTCCAAATGTGATAGAGAAGAAGGTGTTTGGAAGCACTCTGCAATGATATATATGGGGGAAATGTCACCTGATTTACATCATAGTCATCCCTAATGAAGTCATTGGATTGGTGGATGGGGGTCTAAGAGTGGATGTTTATCTTGCATATAGCAAATTTTTTGACACTGGCTCCCATCATATCCTCATAGACAAGTGGATGGAGTATGTACTTGATGAATGGGGAGGTGCAATTTAAAACTGACCACAGTCAAAACTGTTGTGACCTGCGGCATGAAGTCCCAGCTGACGATGGTCACTAGTGCCATAGTGAGGAAATCAGTATTGGATCCAGTACTGTTCACCATCTGATGACTTGGATGTTGGAAGAGAGAAAGCCCTCAGAAAGTTTGCAGATGGTACAAAACTGGGAGGACTGGCTGATAATATCAGATGGCTGTGCTGCCTTTCAGGAGGACTGGCACTGGCTGGAGAATAGGCTGAGGGGAAGTTCAGGAAAGGGCAGTGCACAGTCCTGCACCTGGGAATAAATAGCTTCAGACACAGTAGAGGCTGACAGGGTGGAAAGCAACTTCACAGAAAAGGTCACCAAACTGAACTGAGCCAGCAATGCAGCCTTGTGGCTAAAGGCTCTCTCAGCTGCATTAGCCAGAGCATTGCCAAGAAGGTGGAGGGAGGTGATCCTGCCCCTCTGCTCAGCACTGCATTGTGAGACAGAATCTGGAGTCTGTCCTGTGCTTCCTATTGCAGGAGAGATAAGGGCATGCTGGAGCAAGTCCAGAAAAGGCCCAAATAGATCAAGGGAGCCTCTGACATATGAGAAGAGGTTGAGAGAGCTGTGACTGTAGAGCTAAAGAAGAGAAGGCTCAGAGCAGTCTTACCAACATGGAAAAATTTCCAGTTTGCAGGTGACAATGAAGACTGAGCCAGAATGTTCTCAGAAGTGCCCACTGAAAGAGGCAATGAACAAAAACTGGAACCCAGGAAATTCTGTTGAATGAGGATTATTTTTATTTTTCACAGTGAGGGTGGTCAAACACTGGAAAAGGTCCCACATTGTTTTATCCAATATTTCCATCATTGGAAGTACTCAAAACCTGATTGCACATGATCCTGAGCAGACCAGCCTGGTCTAGTGGGAGATGTTCCTGCCCATGGAGGGAGGGGTTGGGATTAGATGATCTTTAAGGTCCATTCCAGTCCCTTAACATTCTGTAATTCTATGATTTGCATGGGGCTTTGAATTAGATGATCTCCAGAAGCTCTTTCCATCTTTAGCCCTTCAGTGGTTCTGTCTTAGTGTTTTCCTGTAAGTTTGAGAATTTTTTATTAAGTGTACTATTGTAAATCGAAGGCAACTCCGAGGAAGGGGAGAGAGAAAGATGCATGACTGTCATCAGAAGGCTAATGAATTACTTTATTACACCATACTCTGTACATTTAATCTACACTGAATCTGCCATGCACTGACTCTTGCTCACAACTGCACAGAACTGCACTCATCTCTGATTCTCTCGTGACTGTCCCGTGACAGTCTGACACAGACACACTTCTTGGTCCTGACAGGCCAAGGAAACAAAACATCCTCACTTTGGGTAAACAATCTCCATATTGCATTCTACTTTAGCACAACACAGGCACAGCAAGCGAGATAAGAATTGTGTTTTCCTTCTTCTCTGCTTGTCTCACAGCTTCTCTCTGTTCAGAGGGCATGTGAATACCACAGTGTACAGTCTCAAACAAACAAAAAACCCTCACTTTTTGAGAGCAGAAAAATGAATATAAGTAGCATTTCCATGCTTATAATAATAACCAGATTTCAGAAGAAAAAGATCCACATTGCTTTTTGTTTTAATAATTGATCATTCTTAAAAAAATGAAACAAACCCTAGGACAATCTGGAAAACAAGCAATAAGGAGAGCTACTAATATGGTTTTTTTGCATATCTTTAAGTAGATTATATGGTATAATTGTGATTGGGTTTTTTGTTGGTTTCTTTTTTTTCCCCTTGTTTTTCTTTCATATTTTTTTAACATCTCCATAGAAATCTATTCTGTTGTTCAACTATATTTTTTTGAAAGGTTCCTGTACTGTCTGATTAGGTTTTCATTTTTATCTTCAGTTTTCACTGTCTTTTTTTAAAACACAGTTACTAAAGCTTCACCTATGTGTGATTGTTTCTTCATTCTTTATTAACAAATATTTTCATTGTATTAACCTGAAGTATTTAGTAGGTAATTTGGCCCTTGTTATAAAGATTGCCTTGGAATCTAAAACTATACTACTTAGATAGTTTTTTAAGTAATTTTTATTTTTAAATGATGATGTTGCAGATGTTTATAATTTGTTAATGTACCTTTTTCTTGTTCAGAAACTTGAAGGGATTTTAAATGAGTATGAAAACCAGCATAGTTTGGGAGGTCTTGATAGCAGTTGACAAAATAGTTTAGGTGGATTTTATGCAAGAAAACTATTTTATACAAGAATCCTGAAATATGTCCTTCTACATGAATTTTTATAGTTATGGTAATAACTATGCTATGAATGTTGCAACTTGAAAAGCTGTCAACATTTATGACAAAATTTAAACTAATTATTTTTACAATGGAAGCCTGACTTGACTGAGAATTTTCAATTGACTTCAGCTTCATTGGGACTAAAACCCCTAGGATTTTTTTGAGCATTTGTGCTAGAATGCTGTTCCTCTTTTATAAGAATAAAATAATAGCTGAGTTTCAGCTACAAGCAATGGAGAGAGATTATCTAAGATTACTCCCAGGATTTTTAATGGCCCATGAACACCAGTGAGAATCATCTGAACACAGAAAATGTATCCCTGCAGTACAGAAACCAAAGGAGAGTAACAAAGGCTAAAGTAAGCCTTTGACATTCATGTAATGAAGAGAACCTTAGCAGGAGCAGGGGAGGTGCCCTGTACTGCACCTTCTAATCAAAAAATCCTTATCTGCAAAACAGAAAATCCTGATATGTGATGCTTTATGTGCCATGGTTGCAAAAAAAGGAAAAAAAAAAAGAAAAAAAGAAAGCACAGTAAATTTTCAGCTGTAGGAATAGTGAAGTCTGAAACCAGTATGTCACAGAAAGACTGAAACAGTAATATCCTCTCTGTTTATCCCCTTAACACATCCATAGAAAAGCACCTAGTTTTCTTGTGCAGAAAAGGGGTAGTAGAAAGTATGACAGTATGTGAAAGGGATTAAAACACATATAAGTATAGGTGTCACAGCGAAAATGGGATTAGGTAAGCAATGCTCAGGGATTGGCTTATCCATCTTTGGGCTGGTACAACATGAGAAGGAAGTAGTAGAGTGCAAAGTTCCATTCATGGTCATCCTGGAGGGCTGTGTGACAGTGGGAGAAGCAGTGCTAAACCTCAGGCAGGATCCTGGTTACCACCAGCTGTGTTTTATGGCTTCTCGTTTAGCTGCTCTTTCAAATATTGGATATCACAGTCGTTGCACAGAGCTTTTGTAAATTTTGTTTACATTTTCCACATATTTTTAATATTCTGAGTATAGCTAATATGTCAGATCCTTTTATGGATTAGTAACCCATGGTGATCATTGCTGCAAAAAATAATGTGTTTTTCAGTGGAGAGCTATTCTTTTTCTTAAGCATACAATTTCTAGAAACGACCTTTTTTAATATGAATTTTCTTTCTTTTTTATCTTTTCCCCTTTTTTACTTTTAATTTCTCTTACTGTTTTATGTTCTTATTTTATATCTTCTCTTCCTCTTCACTAACTGTTTTGTTATCTCAAGAACTATTCTCCTGTCATTTCACATCCATACTGCTACTCCTGCTTTCCTACACATAATACAATCATGTTTCTTACCCTGCAAATTTGACTTGTATACTTGCATAAAACTGTGAAACTGTTGATAGTTTATTTAAGGTCATGCACCTTTCCTGAACACAGGCCTTTTATAAGTATGCTTCAAATATACACAACAAAGGAATTTGTATTCTCAGTGTCTCATCACCAAAATATTTGTGCACTCATGGATGTTACTTCCTTCAGCCTTTCCATGTGAAATACCACTGGGATAAACTGACAGTAGTTCTGCCATGGTACTGGTATGAGTTCATGATGCTGTTGATGTTGTCTGGAAAGGAACAATGAAAATTTCTGTTTTCTCTTCCTTTGACTGTCAGGGGTTTTGTGTGTTTCTGAGTCTGTTTTAGTTCTTTGGCTCCAGATTCTGAACTTAAAATGAATCCCCTCAATCCCATCCTTTTCTCCTGCCATTTCTCAGGATAGGAGTTTGCTTGTGTTGTTCTGGTGAAAATCTTTCTGGGACAGGAGGGTTATCAGAAGATTTTGTGAATCCTTGGGTTAAAAATTCTGGTGTCTCTTTTCCAGCTGACTTGTGTTTAATGCTCCACCTTGCTGAGCATTGATTGCTGATCATGCAGGAGCCCTCTGTGCCTGACTCGCTGCTGTTGCAGCACGTGCTGGAGAAGCTGGTGCTCCTCTCCTCAGGTGCCTGCTCTCCCCACGCTGTCAGGTGTTATGTTTCTGTAAGTTCTGTGGTAATGCTTTGTACTTTGGTTTGTTCCAGTTTCCCCCTGCTGAAATGGTTCTGCCCCTGTTGCCTCCTCCCTCCTCCTCCCTGCCAATCTCCTTGCCTCCGCCCCCTGCGCCCTGGGAAATGCTGAGTCATTCCCTCAACCCCGCCACACTGTCCTGTCCGTCACTTGGCAGCCCCTCCCTTCCCGCTAGGATCTCGTACCGGGGCGGTGAGTGATAGGTTCAAGCACCGGGGTCCCTCCCCTGAATTACTCCTATTGGTTCTCCCAAACTGTCTGTTTCCCTGTTTCCACGCCCCACATAACCTCATTGGTAGATGGGTGAGCCCCGCCCCTGTATTCCCCAGTTTATAAGCTGTTGCACAGCCCAGCCTTGCGTCTTCAGCGGCTTAGCTCCCCTGGGAGGTGGGGTTCTCTGCTATTGCTCCTCCAGTAAAGCAAATTATACCCCTGTCAGGAGTCTGCTCCCTTACCCCTCTGCTCCCCTCTACTTCCCTTACCCCTCTGCTATCGCTCCTTCAGTAAAGCAGATTATACTCCTGTCAGGAGTCTGCTTCCTTACTTTCACCAGCATTGTTCAGTGTCCCAGCCGTGCAAGGCGAGAGCCTTAGCTGCCTTCCCAGCCTCCCGAGGAATGGGAGAGTGTCCCCTGCCCTCTGCCATGCCAGGGTGAGCCAGGACACTCCACATGGTAACTTGGAGGGGGCACAGCGACAGTCAGGCCCAGCAGAGGCCCTGCCCAGGCCCTTACTGTGCCCTGCTGACCTACAAGTCCATCAGAGCTCCTTCAGTGTCCTTTGCCATGGTCTGCAGTGGGTGATACAGATCAGCTTTATGCCCAGCCTGTGGGAAGGAGACTTTCCATGTGTTAGTCAAACACTGTGGCAGTCCAGTGCTCTGTGACCAACAGAATCAAAGGACAGATAACACTGGACAGATGATAGTGGATAAAATAAATTCTGCTGCACATGAATCAATCACTCTGAAATACAGATTTTCGGCAACATTTTATCAATAACCTTAAAACGTCCAGCTCTTTTGTCAAGCATCTTACTTTTGAATCCTTTTTACTCAGAAATGTTTGTCTCCTGCCTAGTTTATTTTCCTAGTTTGTTTTTTTTTTTTTTTTTTTTGTTCTGTGATACATGCATCCAAATGTGTAAATGCACCTCCATAGGCTTAAGTCAAATGGTTACCGGGCCAGTGTATCAGTCAGCTGCATGTACTGGTTGTTAATCAGTAAATTATTGAAATTGAGAAATGGGACAGGTTTATATGCAGCTGCCAAAATCAGACATAGCATCAGTTACAGATTTATTTTTTTAGCACTGATCTTCTTATTTGTCTTGATGTTAATGAGACTAGACTGTATATGTTTTAAAAATAGCAGTTGCTTTGAATTCTGGACAAACATTAATCCATCCCAGACCATGTATCATTTTAAAATGAGAGCTGAATCTGTATTTCTACTTGCTGTTTCTGATTACATGTTTTCTTGCTTTTGAAAGTGGGTTTAGAATACATATTCTCCATCTTAAGAAATCTTTGTCTGAAGTCTGAATTCGAATTTTCCATACCTAAATTTCCTGCAGTTTTTATTCAGTTACTGGGCATTGCAAAAATCCTTCCGTTTTTCCTATGTTTCCTGTATCTTCTGTGCTATTTTCTTTATATACTTCCAGCTTCTGAAGGATAACTGCTTAAGGTCTTGAAACTGGTTATATATTACTATTTTGTTCTGGTTGTTTTTTGTTTGTTTGCTTTGTTTCTGTCTTCTGCAGAAAGCTTTAGTACTTTTTTCCTAGTTGGACTTGTTTTCTTTTCCACCTTATTCAGAAATTAAGCTGTTAGATATGGCTTTCTTCTTGGTTTTGTCAGAGTAACACAATAGTTTAACAGGACAAAAAAATAAACCAAACCAAAACAAAAAAACCCAAGAATTTTATTCAAAAGTTTGAAAAAGAATGAATGTGGTGGACCGGTACCAGTCAAAACAGAAAGAATAACAAGAGCAGGATGAATCAACATCTGGTATTCCATTAAAAAAAAAAAAAAAAAAGTGATGCCTTTATAGTGCTCTTTCTTGCCTATTCTAGGTTAAGAAAATGGGTGAGATGTTTTTATTAGTTTTTTTTGTTTGCCTTTTGATATAACAACAGGAGTATTTATTAATCATCTGAAGCCCCACCAGGTTAAGATTCATGGTGTCACCAATAGAAATAATCACATTAATTTTCTGATAATCTGTTTCTTAAATAGTCTCCAAAGGGAATGTTGTTGGTTTTTTCCAGCTATTGCTAAGTGGTTTATTTTGAAGTGTGAAATTTATGCTTTCTTTTTTGGCAGGTAGGAAACTGTTGTAAGCATAGGAGCATCTTTATTTTCTGAGCTTTTATATTCTTTATATTCTTAATTATTGTACTTAAAGATACTATCTAAATCAAAATAAAACAAGGCAATTTTTCTAATAGTTTGAGCCTTGGCAATTTTCTGGGTTAAAATTTCTCTTAGAACATATTTAACTGTATGTCTCTATTAGCATTTGTTAGAGTTTTAAGAAGGCAATTGTTAATCTGACGTGACATTCTAGAAGTTCATTTTTCAAATGTGCAATACAGAATTCAAATATTTGTGTCTGATGTTTCGAGAGGTGCATGAGAATGACAACAATCAATCATACCTTATTAGCTCATGATATACTGAGCCTGCAGTAATTAAACAAGATATTAGTGCTTACTGATTAAGATCACAGATATTGTGAGCCAGCTGTTAATCACTTTTCTTGCAAGGCTAATGTTATTAGCAGATATGTATCCCTAAGGCTATTTTTGACTATTGAATAGGTTGTGATGTACGGAACAAAATAGACTTTTAAATTCTGTCTATTGAAACCATCTTTTCAAACTTCTGTTACTTTGAGTATGGCCCTTGAAAATTTAGGAAAAATTGTTCCGAGTTGTTAGAAAGTGGTCTTGTCATGCTGCAGTTAATATCTTCTAAAGATTTGTAATGCTAATACATGTTTTACAACTGTGTTTATTTAAATGTCAATCCATAATATTTTTATTAATAAATGCAAATTTAAAAAAAAATCTTTATCAAAACTGTAACTTATTGAAGTTGCAAATCTCAGATGTAGTCAATGTTTTGGGAAAAATTCACTCAAATATTTCCTAAAAATCTAGTTTAGACCATCTTTATTTCTGATGCTCACTCTTATCAAAGAGTGCATTTAAAGTTTACAGTACATTTTAATTCAGTATCTTTAGTCTCAATTGACTTACATGATAATCAATGGTGTCCATCAAATAATATTACAGTAGCTTTGCTGTGAACGTGAATCACCTTTTTGAAAGTAGTTGTCAGAAATTTGTGGTTTTCTTCACTGAGAATGATTGTGAACATTATGAAACTATGAAATGGAGTTACAGCTCTAATAAAAATGCATGATCTATTATCAGTCTTGAAAAATGGTATGACAAACATAAGTACTTTTACTAGCTTCTTACTAAGGCTATAAAGCAGTTGTGGTATTTTTCCTGTAATTTCCTGTGCATTTGGCTTGTAGGTGTACTTATTTTGCATAGGAGGAGCTGAAAGAAAGCTCTGTGTGTTCCCAGTACATCATAAAAGTTTGGTAGCTATTAGATCAGTTTGATTGTATATTATTCTAGTTTACAAGGTGGGGAGTTTTATTGATTTTGTGATACTAAAAATAATCTAGTGTTAAAAATTAACACTGACAGTTTCTTTCCAACTGGAATGAAATTCCAACTTAACTTGGTTTTATCTTAATTTGAAGTAATTCCCTTCAAGCTACTTCAAAATATTTCCCTTCAGACATGAGCAGTAGTGTATGGGCCAGACCACTGGGGCAGCCACAGGTTTCATCATCTGCAGCAGTGCTGGTGTTGGTGCTGTTTCCCAGCTGCAGGGCTTCTCCTTTGGGAAGGGAGGCAGGAGCTGCTGGGGGACTACGTGTGGGGCTTCATGTGGGGTGTGAAAGGGGGATTGTGGGCCCTGCAATAACTGTAGGTGTGTCCTGGCCTTTGGATGCTGAGATGGGGTGGGCAGGACTGCTGAGCCTCGTGAATGTAAAGGCATTGCTGCATCCTTCTGTGCATGGGAACTGGATACTGCTAAAAGTGGGCAGTAGTACTTCAGAGCAGAAAGATACCTGATAGTGGCAATAAGCATGATGATCTTTTTCCTGAATTATTTAAAATTAACATTTTTTAGGCATTCATGTCTTAAAACAAAGAACCAGTTTTATTATGATCATTTTTATTGGTATTTGTAGTATTTTAGTGTAAGGAAATAAATATGTTTGTTTGCTACTTTGTTGCTATAGTGTCCATCTAGATGGGGGTGGACAACTGCTTTGATGCTCAGACTGGAGGTAGTGGTTAATGAGGTATCCTCTGTCTGGATTCTTGTGGCAAGGGGTGTTTTTCAGAGGGGTACTGTGGCCCATCTTCTTTAGCATTTTTGTCAGCGACTTGGAAGAATGCACAGAGAGTTTGCTGATGACACCAAACTGGAGGATGCAGCCCCTACTGTCATTGACAGACATGTAGACAGGCTAACAAATAGACTGCCAAGAAATTCAAGAAATTAATGAACTAAATTCATAAAATCCAACAAGTGCTACGTCCTGCACCTCAGAACGAAGAGCCCCTGTCAGTGACACAGACTGGGGCCTGCATGTCTGGGGGGCAGCTCATATGAAGAGTCTCGGGGGGTCCTGATGGGTAGTGAGTTGTACCTGAGCCAGCAGCAGAAAAGTGAACATTATCCTGAGCTGTATTAGGAGGAGCACAGCTAGGAGATTAAGGGAAGGGATTGTCCCCCTCACCCCAGTGCTCGTTAGACTGTATCCAGGATACTGAATGCGGTTTAGATTCCCTTAGTACAAAAACAGCACTTATGATACAGAGAAAGTTCACTGTGGCGTCACCAAGCTGACTGGGGCTGGAAGCACTTTCCATGTGAGGGAACTGGGCTTATTTAGCCTGGAGATGGCTTCATTGGGACCTAAATGGAGCCCTTCCATGTCAACAAGGAGATCAAGAAGATGGAACCAGATGGAACGAGGCTCTTTGTAACGGTGTCTGGATGGACAGGAGACAATAAGCAGAACTTGGAATGGGACACAATGAAAAGCCTTTCCTCATGAGGACAGACAAGCAGTAGAGCTCCCCAGCAGTGGGGAACAGCCTCCATCCTTGGAGGCTCTCAGTCAGGCTGGTCACGGAATTTCCTTGCTTTGAAGCTGTGCCTTTCTGGATCCCTTCCTACATGTGATGGTAAAATGATGTTTTCTCTCCTAATATAGGAGTCTTAAACTACTCTTCTGATATGGGACAAATCCATACCATTTCTTCTCCACAACATTTTTTGGGATGTTTCTTCTGACTTGTTTGCAGAACCCCTCACCCTCATGGTACTGGGGAACCATAACCTATCCTACAAATAGTCTGTTTAATGACTTCATTATCATTATAGTCAAAATTTCTGAAAGGAAGGAGTACTGAGGTTGAGTATTTTCTCTGCATTTGTGAAACAGTGTCATTAGATGTAAAAGTTGTAGTATGTTAAAGCTGAGAATAAGGACAACTCCATGTGTTATTACAGGAAAAAATACCCTCTGTAAGGGAGCGCTGTATGACTGATTTCAGCAAGTTATAGTTGATTTCTGTCTGCTTTTATTTTTACTAATGGTTCTTTTTGTGTTTGTGGTGCTAATGGAATTGTTGATTCTCTGTGTTCCGCAGATGTGTTGCATCTCTCGCTTATCTACTGCCTTATCCATTTGTCCCATGTTGGTCCATTAAAAAGTGTGTATTTTTGTTCTTACTCAAGGCTCCTTAAGACTGGAATTGTCTTTTCATCAGGAAAGACATGGGCACATTTCTTCTTAGGTTACAGTCATCTTTCAGATTAAGTGCTATGAAAATTATGATTATTTACACAGTTTGTTGTAAATGTCACTCATCCATTATCAAGGCTCCTAAGTGATAAACTTCTTCAGGCTTTAATAGTTACTTTTTACCCATCCTATGGCAGTTGCAAGTTATTCATTCCAGGTGTCCTTGTAAAGCCAGTCAGGCTTTCTCCTGGATTCAGAAGTTCATTCATATGCAAGAAGTCACATAATTTTGAATATTAGTGTGAAATAGATCTAAAGGAGATTTTCTTTTCTGGGATTTTGCCTTGTGAGAGGATTACTGGTACCATTTGGGCAGATGTTTGATCAGTTTTCTCTCAGAATCCATTAGCCATGGATGTCCATAATTCATCCAAGCACTCTGTTCAAGGACTTCCATTTCCTCATAACCGGAGTATGTTCAAAGGAGGAGATTTCTGAATTATTTTCTTTCCTGATTGCTCTATTTGTAATAGATTGTGAAGTACTTAAAACTGTTGCTATATTCTTGTATATGCTGTCTTGAAATGAAATAACCTGAATTGCTTACACATCCTATTCTACATATCTTTGTCCACTTTTGATCTTTTTGTCATGACCCTTGTTAGCTCATTACCTCTTTGATGTAGTGTAGCCATGAAACAATGCTGACATAATACTGTGTGAAAGGAAACAATATACTAAGATGTATTAAATGCAACACTGGTGATGGATTACTTCATGTGCATGAAATTTTGTTCCCTCATACTCAGCAGAGTTTAAGGAACCTTCTCTAGTACCCAACTAAAAATTTTACTTTCATTTATACTTTAAGGTACTGTCTTGCAAGATTAAGAAAAAACAAATCAGCAGGAAAGAATGTAAAGAAAGCAAGTGTTTGCCTTTATTGCAACAACAAAATATTGATGCCCATATTCTTCTGCAAATCCTCAGTCCTACATACCTGCTTCCATTTCTTTAAGACATGGTGAAGAAGAGCTTTTCTTCTTCCATACAGATGACTGTTCTTCCTATAGTGTAACACCTTGCACTTCTTTCCTTTTATATTTTTATCCCATTTTAAATCTTTTTATGCTAGTCAAGGATATTTTAAATTTTAATTTCTCTGAGAAAGTATCTTTCTCTTTTGATCATGATAGGAAATGTGCTGTAGAAAACATCAAACTAGTTGTGAGAGAGAAAGTAGATTTGAGCTTGCTGTAATTTAGTGCTCAGGGAACTATATGGGACTGCCTGTAGTTCTATTTCTTCCTAATCCTAAATGATGTAGGATAAAAATTGGTGACTCCAGTTCTTATATATCTTCAGCAAGTTTATAAGTACGCCAAAGAGTTGATTTCATTTTAAAAAAATTAAATTGGATTACAGAATTTATCACTAGACCCATGAGGTATACATGTTGCTGATAAAATATTAGTTTGGAAATATAATGTGGCATTTCAATGGGGAAAAAAAGTTCAAATATAGTGCTTAAATAATTTTATTTACAAATAAAGAAAGGTTATTTATGAATTCATTTTAGCAGATAAAATTGAACTGCAGTGCCCTTGTAACTATGGATGTATTTATTAAGGATCAGCAAATGGTGTTTTCTGCTGGAGAACAAAAGTAAGTCAATGCAGAGGATTTTTTTTGCAAGCAAATTCAAAATAAAACAGCAATGAAGACAAGTATTTTTTGCCAGTAAGATTGAAGTTTGTTGTAGAGATGCCTATCTTGAAACATAATTTACAGTTGTGAGCTTTAAACTGCAGATATGGCACATTAAAAGAGTCATGTTACTTTGAGTAGGGCCCAAAACATGCTGAACAGGGAGTACTTTAAGGCAAGTACACTGGCTAGGGACCTGCTTAAGTAGTCAACAGTAAAACTGATAAAAAAGATTCATTTGCTGTTCTAGCTTCCTCTAGAGATGAATGTTTTCTGTGGTATTGACAGTTTTTGAGCTGGTTTGAGAAAGTAGGTTGCAGTGTTTTTTCTTTTTTTGAGAAACAGAGCAGTGTCTATGCTCTCGTGAAAGTCACAGCCACTGTGATGCTTGTACTACTGCTCTTCTTTTCTCTTCCTCCCACCACATGGTGAACATGCACTTGAACACCCACACATTCCTCTTCCTGAAGCCAGTGTCTAGAAAACTAAGAGATATGAAAATCAACATTTGATTTCTTCTTCAGCCCAAGTGAATTTAAATTAGTATTCCCTTACCTCTAAATGTAAACACTGAAATCCTATTGACATGCAACTCCCTATGAACTTTCTGCCTGTTTTTTATTGCAAAATGTATGAGCTCTAACAATACTATATCATTTTGGAGAGTTATATTGACTTTTCAGTCCTCAATTTTTATATCAGTTACATAGAACAGCCTCTATATAGACAGTTTTAAAATGAGAAATCAAGATGAAGATAGCTAGTTAAAATGTGAAATATAAATATACATGCAAAGACTAAGTTCTCATTTGAAGTTTCTTACTTGAAGAAACCCTTTGTCTGGACTGGAATTTGCCCACTAGAGTTATGTATGGCATCTCTTTAACATAAAGAGAGAACAAGGTGCTGAACAAAGTGCTGAACTTTGATTCAAATCTATTTATAATGGTAAAAAAAAAAAAAGACTTGAAAGGCTGAGAGAAATCCAGATTAATCTTATTGATTCTGAAAGCAAATAAGGTATTGCTGCACGTCATTTTGGATCACATCAGCAGTTAGATGAAGTGTAGTGTAGGTATTGGATTTTAATAGTAATAGATGAGCTTCAGTGGGACTTCAGTTGAAATAGTGTGATGGCAAATGCTAAACTATTTAACAAGTCACTCTGCATATTTTATTTGTTACCTGATCATCTGTTACAAATGAAAGTTCAGAGTTTTTTTTAATTTGGATTCTTCTAAACATATGTAACAACAAGAGAGTTGTTCTGGGTGTGTATAAAGAGTGCTCCAGAGCTTTGTTCTTGCAGTGTTTCTCTAAAGCATGCTCTGGTACACAGCAAAAGTAACAGTGGTCACCAGTCCCAATGGGACAGTGATGCTCAACATCTGAAAACCAGCAAAAATCAGGGACAGTGGGTTTTCAAGTCTGTAGTTCTACTGTTTGGAAATACTTCCTGCTGGCAGCATGGTTTTTAGGCAGATGGTACTGGCATAGTTTCCGTATGTTGTCATTCCCAGAAATGTATTGATAAGACATTCACACGTGCTGAAAATGTGAAAAGACTCAAAGTCTTGGAAAAATAAATAAATGTTGGATTCCAAATATGAGAGAGTGATTAAGGCTTTATACTATGACTGAACTTTCTTTCCCTTAGACATACCCAGCAAACACTGAATAGATTTGTCTTCCCACAATTAGATGCTTATATTTGACTTGTTATTTATATTTACCTTATAACTCAGAGAGCTATGACTCAGAGAGCTTGTTCCCTTCTAGATAGATGTATAAAAGAGATCAGATAGAATCATGCTTCAGAGGTATCTGTTGCTCACTGCTGCCTGGACAGATTCTAAACAGCTGTCTTGGATGTGGGTTTCTCTTACAAAATCAGGCTGAGAGAATTGGGGTTTTTCAGTCTGGGAAAGAGAAGGCTCCAGAAAGACCTTAGAGCAGCCTGCCAGTATCTAAAGGCACCTTCCAGAAAGCAGGAGAGGGACTCTTTACAAGGGTATGTAGTAATGGGGCAGGGCAGAACAGCTTTAAACTGAAAGAGCATAGGTCTAAATTAGATATTAGAAAGAAATTCTTAGCTATGAGGGTAGTGAGGCACTTGAACAGGTTGCTCAGAGAAGCTGTGGATGTCCCATTCCTGGAAGTGCTCAGGGCCAGGTTGGACCTTGAGCTTTGAGCAGCCTGTTTTAGTGGAAGGTGTTCTTCCAAAGTGTTGGAAGTAGATGATTTTAAAACCCTCCCAGCCCAAGCTGTTCTGTGATTCCTGCACTGTAAACCTTTTGTGACATCCATTACAGGCTGAAGATGCTTACATGTGGATATCTGCTGACATGACCGATGTTGGCATCTCATTATAAACATGGAAATCTGGTCTTGCCTCCAGCTAGAAAAGGACCTGGATATCCTAAAAAGCCTGTGTCAGCTTTACATGCTCAGAGGTCTTAGGATATCTCAGCGTCTTGAATGGCAGAAGTGACCTACATGGGGACAATTGCTTTGAGCCCAGGGAGAGCCCAACTACATGAACAATTCACCTGAGCAACTTTGTGTACATAATTCAGAATAAATGTAATTGCTGTCTAGACTGCATTTTCTGTTTTTACTATAAGGGAGCTTTTGACACTCAGTTGCAGAATAGAGCTACACCAAATTTAAGAGCCTTAAGCTTAACCTGATTCTGTTTTTAAAGCCCAAAAGGTTTTATTAACAATCACCACAGACCTTTCTCCCTAATTTTATAGAAATGGAAATATTCTGAAGCTAATTTTTCATGTTTAATTTTATTTTTAAATCCCTCAACTTTCATTCAGTACACTGGACATGTTTCTTCTTTAATTCCATTACTCTGTTTTTTGTACAGTCTGCATTAAGAAAACATAGATGAACAACTTGATTTTAAATCTTCTTTTAAAAACAATACCGTAGCTAAAACTTAAATTATGCTTGATTTTTCTTCACTTACATAAAGTGCAGTGCTGTGATGATGCTGTAATATGCATTATAAATTAATAAATAAATAGTATTTTATGTAGGATCATTAATTTCAGAACAGGTGTTATCTTCTGTGCAGTGAATGTAAAAATATGAAATTTCATTTGTCTGCATATTTTAACAAATAGCTGTAAGCAGTCCTAAGACCACAGTTTTTTGTGGAACAGGAAATATCTGACTGAATGTTAGTGGGAAATTTAAGGGAATAAGCCAGAAATTAAAATAAAGTTTCTTTTTTACTACTAATGGAGAAAACGTTATTTATACCAAATAGTTGACTATCCTAATGTGTTTACTAGTTATTAGTCCAGTGATGATATAACTTAAGAAATGTTTGTTCATCTTATCCTAAACAAAATAAATTCTGTAACAACTGGGTTTAATTATTTTACATTGTGAAAACGTAGTTTTTTACTGTAATAGAACTCTGTATCTTAATGGCAGTTTTTATGAAGGGTACAGTTCTTTTTATGACAGAGTGGAATGAACATTTTCAAGACAAGAACAATATTTCACTTTCCCACTACTTGCCAAAAATGGAAAATATGTTCACGTACATTTATACATCCCTATCTGTTTCTAATACCTTTTCATAAGTCTTTGTATCAATAAAGTCAAACAGGACATCATTATTGGCAAGACTTCTTTGTGTAACAATACAATGGAAAAAAATTATATTTTTTTTTTACTTTTTGCATATTAATGTCTACTTCAAAGACCACTTATCCTGTATTTTCCAGTACAAAAGAGGCTTTTTATGTCTAATCCATTTGAAGACTGCAAAGCAGACCAGTTTTCTGCTTTCTGTAAATAATGCTCATTTGTATGCTTTTTATTTATTGAATGGGATAGAGGTTGTTATTCACCATTATGAAATGTTCATATTCTTAAATTTTTGTGTATGCCTTTCTTTTTTGCAGACTAAAACTGGTATTGCATTGTTGTATGATGAAGTATCTGAAAATGCTTATGACATCCGACTGAAGCTTACAAAAGAGGTATTAACAATTCAAAAACAAGATGTCGTCTGTGTTAGTGGAAGTGATCACAGTGCAAATGTAAGTGCTTCTATATCTCTGTGCTTTTGGCTGCACACTTTTAATGTCTTCTGCAGAGGACACCTTATTGTATTGGAGTGCAAGAGATTTTATTGGGTAACAAATACAAGTAATTATCAGTTGTTGGGTCTTCTATGCTTAATCACATTCATAAGTACAAAAACCACATTTCTGACCAGTGCTGTTCATACTTTATCATGGCATTTCGAATCTTAAAAAACGTCTATAAATACCAAAATTAAAGCATTCTTGCACCAAATATTTCTAGGCCATTAAATTAAGAGAGAGAAGGAAAAAGTGTTTCCCAGTGAAAGCATTTGAAGAGTAAACTGATACACCAAATTTTTCTTCATTTGTGTATCAGACAGGATGTCTGTTCAAGGGCATTGAGCTGACTGAGAGAACACTTGATGGGCACTTATTTCACTGTAATTCTCTTTCAGGCACAGATGGAGCTTAATCAGCTCCAGCATGTATGTGGTGCTTTTTGTAACCAAGATTCAGTTATGCTGCATTTTCAAAGCCTGTGGTGCCTCTGAGCTATAGAGGAACATTCTGTGTGACCATTTGGTAATGTCACTAGATAAACTGGTGACATTTTGCATAAGCAGTACAGCAAGGGCGTCTAAGTTATCAACATCCTTAAGTAATGTATTTAATTTCCTCATATAAACAGTGTTCTTGAATTTGGAATACATGTACTTAATTTAACTGAGTAAAATCAATTTCATGAACTTTGCTGGTGTTTCTTAGATTGCACAATTCATGGCGACCTCCTCAGAGTGGGCCAAGGGAGAGTATTTCTGTCTGCATGCTGTATTGCATCCTGTAATATCTTAAAATATCTTAAAATATCTTAAAATCTGGCACTTGGGGACAAAGTGGCTTTGTGATAGACTGTTAAAAATTAGAAGCAAAAAAGCATATAATGGGTATTTGTGTGTGTATATGTGAGTATGTTAGAGAGTCTGCCTCTATAATATGTAAATATTTCATTCCTGCTGCAGTAAATATTTATATAAATTGTTTAGTATCACACATATAATAATGTGAAAGAGCTTTTAGCAATTCAAAACAGTAAGTACTTGTCCATGGAATTCTGTGGAATATGACTTGCTGTTTAAAATGTTTTAAAAGGTTGATCAGTGACAGGCATGTCCACCTGTGGTTGGTTTGCTGAGATAAGTGTAAGCCTCATTCATCAGCTTTGCATATACTTTCTGCTTCACTGAGAAGCATTAAAAAACACAGTTGTATTTTTTTTTACCAGGCATTGCTGGTAATGCTGATAAGTTGTATGCAAACTAGTTGCAAGAGTTATAGTAAAATATAATGAGACTTCAGTATATAATGTCTGTGCATATAATTATACATGATCACTATGGACTTGATGATGTTTAAACACCTTGTGTATGAATCTTATAGAAGAAGAATCAAAATTGTATCCTACATACTCCTAGGCTATTTCTCAAGTGAATCAACACAAGCTAGGTGCATCTGAGAAAATACTGTATCAAATCTGTATATGTATTGATCAGCACTCAAAACACAGCAAGTCACCCCGCACCCAACATTCTCAATGTCCACCCTAAAGCAGTACAAAAACCCACCCTGAAGAACCCAAGTCTGCCTCTTCCTTTTAGTATCAAGATTTGGGCAGATTTTGTTGCTTTTACTCCTACATTTTATGCGTACCCTAAATAATATCTCCTGATGGAAGACAGGGCAGGGAAACACGCTTTGATAATATTTAAGCAATTGAATTTTGAAATAAATTCTGGAAAGTAATGCACCTTGCAGAGGAGACATAGCTGGGATATGCAGCCACTGCATATGAAAGGAATCCAAGTTTCTTGTGATCACCAGTAGTGATCACAGTAATGGGTACGGTTTAGAAAGAAGTGATTCCCAGGACTGTGGCAAAGAGTGGCAGTTTTTCTTGGTTGTAGATGTAGTGTTAATGTGTAAAAGTAAGTGAATTTTAAGTATAATTCAGATGGTAATTTGGATTAGAGTTGCAAAGCATTAACATGGCTCTAGGTATGACACCCATTCAGAAGGGATTTCTCCTCCCTCATACTATTGAGAAATAAGAGTGGGCAGTTCTGCCAAGCTGCCCTTTCCTGGAAAACATTGTTAGCATTATCCTTATTTTCCCTAAATTTTCTCACTGAAGACTGAAAACTAAAATTTGAGGGTCTGATCTATTTTTCTGTGTCCCTTACAAGATCTCCCCAAGGTCCCTTTCTGAAATTGTTATCTGCAGTCCTCACAGGATTCTGTTGTCAAACTCTAATGAGAAAAATGAATTAGACTGTCTTCATGGCCAGATTCACTTTTTCTGCATTATACTTTTAACCAAATAAAAACTTCTGGACAGCTAGCGTTTAATATGAATGCAAATTGAGTGTAACATGAAGATAAACATTTTTTATCATATATAAATTTATAGTACATAGAAGCTCAAGAACAGAATTTGAAATCAGGCTGAAATAGCTGGTAGTTGTCTAGTGCTGAGTTTGGTAACTTTTACAGTTACAGTTACATGACAGAAGTTTCAGAGATAAATGCTTTATATTTCAAGTGGTTAAAGAGAATAGTTTTCATCCCTGTTCTGTATGATTCAAAATATTAATAGAAAATTGTAACCTGAAAGTCAATGCTATATAACAGTCATAAATGATCACATTCTCTTACTGATTTATTCTCCTTTCTCTGTACTTTTTCATTCTCAGGTACTCCTAGTTAATCTTTATTTTACACATGGCTATTCATCAAATTAGTTCATTTTCAACAAAAATAGAAATAGCTTTGGCCTTCCTTTTGTACTCACCTCAAATGCATAGGAGGAAAAAAAAACTGTGTGTAGAATGACTTTTCTTCTTAGGTCGGATATCTGAATGGAAAGTCATTGGAAAGGTCTGTTTCTACTTGTGGTAATACTTCAGCCACTTATGTGGGACAGCATTTGTGGGATGCATTTGCTTCCAGCCTCCCTTTTACTGACAGGTTAATCCTGAGGAACACTGAGGACAGGATTTGCAGCTGTGCATATTTAGCTCGGCTAGTCCGGTGTAGTTCAGAATGCTACACTGAGGACTGGCAAAGACATCAGTGATCACTAAAGCTACTGTGATGAGTGGGACTTTCAGCAATAGAGATTATACCCAAGCATAAGAGATTCTTACTATAAAATACCTTTTACTACCATCATCTAGGTCTATTCCTGTTTCATATTTTGTCATCTGCCATTCATTAAAGTGCTACTTTTAAGCATTGAGAAAGTTTCAGCTTTGATGAGAAATTTTTTACGTGGCTTACTGTAATTTAATGATAGTTCAGCCCATTTCACTTCCTGCAATCTTGGACTTGATGAAAGAGTAATGAGAGAAAAATATGGTTTTGAAATTCAAGGTGTATATAGACAAAATAATGTAAAATGCGCTGCTTTTTTTTTTTCATATTCAATTTTTTTCTCAGCAGACAAGCTGCTTTTAAGTAGCTCTATAAATCCTTCTGGATTTGGAGCTAATTAGGGAAGTAATATTTTGCAGTGCTTTTTTATATAATATTATACTTAAGAAAATAATTTTCTATATAACTATTTATAAATATTTATATAATTTAAAATTGTGTACTAAACATGCAATCGTTCCATCAAGATGCATTTCAGACTTTAGATTTAGCAAATTCTAGTGTTCTATGCAAGTCTTCATGGCTTGGTATAATGTTTGGGGTGTTCAGATTTCAAGGATAAAGGATGTATGCAAATGTATGGGTGCATCACAATCACAATGGTGGATTTGCCCTCTATGTGAGGCAGCACTTGGAATGCATCAGGCTCTGTCTTGGGGCGGATGATGAGCAAATTGAGAGCTTATGAGTTAGGGTAAAAGGGCAGAGTAGCAAGAGTGACGCTGTTGGGGGTGTTTGCTGCAGGCTCCCTGTCGGGGAAGGAGTGAACGAGACCTTGTGCAGCAGCTCGGAGCAGCCCCACAGTCCCAGGCTCTGGTTCTGGGGGGGACTTCAACCACCCTGACCTGGCTGGAGAAGCAGCACTGTGAAACCCAAACAGGATGGGAGGAACCTGGAGAGCATTGATAGCAACTCCCTGATGCAGGTAGTGGAGGTTCCCACAAGGAATGGTGTGCTCCTCAACCTTACATTAAAAAACAGGGAAAGCCTTGTTGGAGATGTGAAGGGTGGGGGCAGCTATGGCTGCAGCAGCCATGAGATTGTGAAGTTCAATATAGAACAAGAAGAAGCAGGGCAGCAAGTAAATTTTATCCTTCAGCCTCTTCAGGGCTAAAGAACTACCTTTAGCCTCTTCAGGGGATCTTGGAAGAATCCCATGGGAACAGGCCTTTCAGGAAGGAAGGGTCCAAGAGAGCTGGTTAATATTGAAGGATTGCTTTCTCCAGACTGAAGAACAAACCATCTCAGTGAGCAAGGAATTGAGCAAAGGGGCAAGAGACCTGCATGGATAAGAAGGAACTCCTGTCATTACTCAAGTGTAAGCAGGAAATGTAGAGATGGAAGCAGTCAGACCACTTGGAATTAATGTAGAGAGGTTGTCAGAGGAAGTACAAATGAAATGAAGGCCAAGTTCCTCCTGGAATTAAATCTGGGCAAAGATGTCAATGACAACAAGAAAGGCTTTTTCAAATACACCAGTAACCGAAGGAAAATGTGGGCCCATTACTACATGGAGAGGGACCCTCATAACAAAGGATATAGAGAAGGCAGAATTACTGAATGGCACCTTTGCACTGGTCTTCACTGGTAAGATGAGACCTCTGGAATCTCTGACCCAAGAAACAAGGAAAAAGGACTGTTGGAAGGCAAAATTTCCCTTGGTCAAGGAGAACTGGGTTAGAGAACACCTAGGTAAGCCTGACATCCACAAGTCCAGGGGCTCAGATGGGATGCATCCACAAATGCTGAGAGGGATGCTGGATACCACAGCAAGGCTGTTCATGATCATCCCTGAAAGGTTGTGGCAATCAGGAGAGGTGCCTGAGGACTGGGAAAAAAAAAAAAAAAGCCATCCCAGTCTTCAAAAAGGGAGAGGAGGGGGATCCACAGAACTATCACCCAGTCAGCCTCCCCTCAATCCCTGGAAAGGTGATTGCATGCCTAATTTTGGAGGCCATCTCTATCTGCATGGATGACAAGCAAGCGACCAGGAATAGTCAGCATGGATTCACTAAAAGTAAATCATGATTGACCAACCTGATTGCCCTCTGTGATGACAGAGCTACCTGGATGGATAACAGCTGAACCTCAACTTCAGTGAGGCTTTTGTCACTGTCTGTCACCAGATCCCCCATGGCAGGTAACCGAGTGCTGGAACAGATTGCCCTGAGGGGTTGTGGAGCCTCCTTCATTGGAGATATTCAAGAACTGTCTGGACACAATCCTGTCCCATGTGGGATGTCCCTGCTTGAGCAGGGGGTTGGACCAGATGACCACTGTGTTTCTTTCCAAATTGACTCGTTCTGTGATTCTCTGAATTGATGCATGCTCATAGAATCCAAGCACAAAAGTATTGACAGAAATGGTGAATTGAAAATAGGCAGCTTTCTCTATCTGTCAAGTATTTTTAACAGAAGATGTGTTTCCCTCCAGATTTAAAGGTAAACAATACTCACAGAAATAAATTAATTGCATGACAGACAGAGAGTGATCAATTTTAGTTAAAGGATAAACAGGAAGACATTAATTTTTACACTTTATACTTCATGAAGGTATTACTGTACTCTGACTCTTTCTCACTTCACCTGCTAAAATTCATTTCTTACATACCGTACCTCATCTTTAATATTCTTTTTTTCTCATCCATGTATATTGCTTCATCCTTCTCCTGTTGATAGTCCACAGTTTTATGGTCTCCTCTTTTCATAAGCATTTTTTGTCTTTTATTTTCTCTTTTATTTTTGTAAGAAAAGGAGCAGAAATCCATCTGGTTTTTTGTCAAAATTGGTCCTTCGCACAGAGCTAAATTGTCTGAATTGGTCAGGGGTCAGGCAAAGAGTTTTTGAATGCAGGTGGATGGCATCTTGATGGGAAGAGGACTCCTCAGAGGCTTGAGTCTAATAGAATTAGTATAACAAAAACCTTTGTATGCTGGATACTCCATGTTCCAGCTTCACAAGCTGTGTCTTAGTATGAAGTAAAGTAGGTGAATAAAAAAGAAAAGCAGCAAGATTAGTTGTTTTGTTGATTAAAAGAATAGAAACAGTGTCTGAAAATACTTTTCAAATCCCTGATGAGATTTTTATGGCTTTTCCTTTATAACTCAGATGCTAATAATGGCACAGAAGAATGTTACCTTAGAAAACCTCTAGGGAACAAATCTTCAAAAAATTCTATGTTTTTTTATTTTTAAGCCAAGGAAATTTCTGTCTCAAGAACTGCTAATATTGCAGTTTGCCCAGTGACTTTTTTACCATTGATGGTGGGGTATCTTAGTCCAAAATTAGATGCAAAATTAGAAGTTTGCATCACAAAATAAATATCAGTCTTTTTCAGCATGGCAAAAAAATTTTATTATTATTAAAGATATAAAGAATAAGTAGCTTTAAAAAAGGCTGCTAAATAGAACAGAAGAATGCAAAGGACACTTTGAATATCCCTGAAAAACAATCTCATCCTGGAATGTGGAAAGAGTCCAGCTAAGGGTGGGCACTCATACCAACAAGATGAAAGAAAGGCATCACTATTTTGATAAGCCACACATATACATAAATATATGTGTCTTTTAATTGAATTTTCAATAAATCCATTATGCTTGAAGCTATGACAGTGTCAGGACTGGTAAATTATAGCTTAGACATCGTGAGAGATCTTGTAGCAATTTAAAACTTTCAGCAGTTAGAAGCAAACTGTCTGACTGTGATGGAAGCATGAGGCTTTCCAGTATCAGTATTTGGGATATTGATGGGTTCAGCCTCTGTTCATCTTCACTATAGCCAGCCTGTGAAATGCTGTGCAAAGTTGCATGCAGATTGGCATTACTCAAAGAAAACCTGTATTCTGACAGGATTTAGCTATAATTTGTTGTTATGGGATGCCTTTTAAATTGAAAGTAATCACCTAATTTTCGATGGGAAAAGTATTATCATACACAGAGCCTTATGTGTGTTATTAGTAACTCTGGAAATCCACATTTTTAGATGATCTGCATTGATGTAATTTGTATCTGAGAAGAGTCTGGGGTCTTTTTCACACCACTTGCCAGAAGAAAGCTCCTGTCCCCAACTGAATATTTGACAATTCAGTGGAGGAGTGCCTGAGGATTATTCTGAAGTCATACTGAGACTGTTTTTCATTCAGACACATTAATAGGATTCCTTCACTCAGAGGAATAAAACACCATGGGCTTTGTCAGTCATGCTAACTAAAATAAATAATGAATAGGATAATTTATTTTGAGAGGGACCTCTTGAGGTTATCTGATTTAACCCACTGCTGAAAGTGGTGATAGCTTCCAAGTTGCTTTGTCCATTCAGTTTAGGATATCTCCAGGGATGGAGATGCTGCCAGCTCTCTGGGCAGCTCTCGATGCCTAACCCTGTAAAGTTCTTTCCCATTGTTATGCTCAGCTGGAATTTCCTTTCTTGCAAGTTGTGACCTGTGTCTAATGCTTTTTCTTTATACACCTGTGAGAAAAATTGTTTGGGGTTTTTTGTTGTTTTGTTATTAGATTTTGTTGTATAATCCTCCCTTAGCTTGGCTAGGTTTGTAAATAAAATGAGTGACTTTATTTCGTCCAAAAAACTCCACAGAAATTTGCCAAAAAATCCACTTTCCCCTTAAAAAAACCCCAAAATTTCCCACAAAAAAACTCACATAAACAAACAAAAACCCACCAACTTTTACCTACAGTAATAAGATAATATAACATTTACAGTAAGATAATAATGTAAAGTGATAAAAATGTTACTATATTTAATCTGCAGAGGTCCCAGGTCTGTTTTAGCACATGAAAAGATCTGCTTTGACTTTATACAAAACTGAACATCGACTGACATGCCTCAGTTAATTTTTACTGCATTCTTCCTGTCCTTTTAGGGGAGGGTGAGAACCTGTGCAGTGCAAGAAGTTAAGCTTCAAACTCTCACATTCAAAATAATATTTTGATTTTTGTCTGCCTGTTCCTTATTACATCTTGCCTTCACTTCATGGAAGTGGAGAAGGAGGCATCATGTGTTACCGTGGAGGACTAATTTGTGTCTTTCCCTCTCTTTTCTGAAGTTTTCTTGACTTACATTTACATTATTGCAATAATTTTTTCCACTTAATGAGTTGCACTGTCTTTTTAAACAATGCAACTATTTCTAAGAATATAGAAGGCTATTAAAAATGATGGACACTTGGGACTAAAGTTTATACAGACCCCCCTGAAAAAAAATGCTTTTCCTGGAAACCAGACATTATAACCAGCAGTACAGCATATCCTACTCTAAATAAAGTTCTTTAATTCAGACCCCACCCTAGGTGTAGTTTAATAGAAAAGCTGCTTCATTATTTTTCAAAGCAGTCTTTGGTTGTTTACCTGGCAAATGATAAGATGATTATGGATACAGTTCCTGAGAGGACAGTACTAAGGACTTGTGGAAATTCAGACATGGCATGTTCAGTCAGACTGTGGCTAACTGCATGATATATTTACATGTTCCTCATACTGCACTCATTTTTTAATGTACTCAGGACATACATAAGTAGTAACAGCAGTGATTAAGGAAGCAGCAATCAAAACTCAGTGCTCTTTGGCTTATAGTCAAGTATTTTTTGATCCTGACTGTCATATACTGGAAGAAGGAATCTCTGTTCCAGTCCTAGGTGTTGGCATTGCAGTTCATCTGGAGTACTTATATGATCTATTATATATTGTTACATATTAGCATGAGGCTGTCTGGTTCTAGCCTTGTCATGTAGGTGCTATATTTTTAGACTTAGTGGTTGACCATAATCCAGCACCATCTCTTGTTTACATGTTGCACATACCTGCTCTCCTCGGTATGATGTTATTTTGAATTCCATCTGCAAATAATTTTGGCAAGAGCCGCCCCTATTTTACTTTTAAATCCATATTTCTGCAAGAAAAGTCAGTGTTACAAATGGGTCTGGGGGTTTAGATAAGTCCTTGCCTTTTGTCCAGGCCTGTGGCAGCAGGAAGTGGCTTTATTGAGGCATTCAGCACCTCAATATCCACTCTCATTCACAAGTTCTTTAATAATGGCTGATTTATTAAGTGAATTAATAAATTAGTTTTTTGTCTATTAAGTGAATTAATTATTCACTTAATAGACAAAAAACTAATAGACATAAGAGTTAAACTAATACTGCCCAGGAATAAGGATAAAAAGAGAAACTATTACTAATGGGTGTGTACAGTGCAAGGTTAAAGGTACCTATTAATGTTACAGCTAGTGAAGAAATAATGTAACTTATTATGTGTGTTACCATGCAATTGTTGATGCAGCACACATCAAGATCCTTTCCCTCAATTCCCAGAGGGAAGTAACCATGGATTTGTGTTCAAATTCTAGGGAGGAGTCTCAAATGCTTCAGGGTGTGTGTCTAGAAGGCTTCTGCCTCTGTGGTAACTTGTGTGTCTTTTATAGTTTGTAAAACAGTGTCTCTTAGTCAGGAATATTTCTTTTATCTCTTCCAACATCTGCTCTCCAGACTAAGATGTTGATTCTTAGCTGAGGTCTGAGCCCTTCTGGCACCAGAGATGGCCCCTTCCTGGGCCTTTTAGCCCCTGGGTTATCTCTTCTATATGCACCAGTCATCTGTGGTAGAGAGGAGGGGTTGGTGTCCTGCCACAGCCAGCCAGCAGGAGCTTGGCAACCTGCAGCCACTGGGTAGGTGGGATTTTGCTGCCAATAAGTGGGAAGTGAGGGTTGTATGAGCAGAAGTGGAAATATCTATTTGAAAAAATGCTAAATACCTGCTGAAAAATTTGCTGAGGAAGCTCAAGATGTGGAGAGGTGGAGGTTGTGAGCTGAGAAAGCCCTCATCATGAGTACTCCCCATCTTGAGGAGAAAATTTCTTGGAGAATTTCAACATATCCTTGCTCACCACATCCTCTTTTCTTCTTTTGGGAATGTGTAACAACAGCAGGATGTCTGCCTTTTATCATACATTTTACTGGGTCTCACATTCTTACAAGATCTGTTTCTTCAGTCATTTCCTATCTCATAAATTCCTCATGGTACCTCTCAAGAGTTGCTAAGAAAAGAGACATATGGCTGATATGTTAAATTCTAAGAAGAAAGCTAACTCTATCCCAAGTGAAAACACGGATAGAGTTCTTACCCCTTCAGGTATCAGACTGTTTCTCCCCTTGCATCCATGCAGGACAGGTTACAGGTTACAGGTTAAGTCTTATTATTGCACTTTCTTGTTTTGCTTTTTCCTTTCCCCTGTATGTTTCCCAAGGGCCTGGGTGGCCAACTCTGCATTTCTTTTTCTATTGCAAACCTGCCATGTAGTATCTGTAGTTAATTTGACATCTTACTTCCAACAAGTATGGAGAACTTCTGAGACTACTTCTTTCAGTAAATACCAGATGCAAATTTAGAAGTTGGAATAAATTTATTTTTTAAAAAAACCTGTAAACAATGCAGCAATGATTTCTTTCTTCTCTTTGTTCACTTTTTCCTATCTTCTTGCTTATCTACTTTTTATGTTTTAGGACTACTTTATTACCTATTTAGGTCATAGTCTGTTGTGGTTGGAGTGTGGGGACTAGATAGGCTGAGGCACATTTAGTCATGGCTATTTATCAAACATACAATATATGTTTGATATGTGTTATATTAGATCAAACATATAATTTGCACATGTTCTTTTTCTCGGTTAAGTAAAGGTGACTATTTCCCTTGAGTGAAGACAGTGATTTTTTTTATTTGGTGATTTTGATGATGTGTCATGGTACTGAGCCTGTTGGTGCCCCTACATTCCATGGGATTTGTTGGTGTGGCCATTATTACGAACATTACTGTCGATAATAATTGTTTGACCCATTTTTGCCCATATCTGTCTGAAGTAGTATAAGGCACATAGCGCCCTTTGATAATTGCAGAGCTTAGCCCAACTGCTCTTAGCACATGGGCACCAACTCAGGGTAACAAGTGGAGTTGGTAGCAGGAATTTAACCTTGTAATGCTATTGGTCAGTGAAGCCAAAAGATGGAGAGGAAGTGACACCATCACACTGGGGCAGTGGTCAGCTTAGTTACCCCCAAGGCTGTTTTTGGGACACAAGGAGGTGTGACCTTGGCAGCTCTGCCCAGCTCGTAACTATGTCCTACCCTAAGAGAGTTACTCCCACCAAATTTAATGCTGTCAGCATCCAGGTCCTGCAGAAGGACACAAGTCAGCACTGGGATTCTCCACTTGACCTCCTTGCTATGGGGAGAGGGCAGTCCAGCAGGACACTGGTAGGGTCATCACAGTAGTCTTACTGATCAGTAGAAGGGAAAAGAACAAATTAAAGTGTTGGTGATCTGTCTCTTCCAACCTGTCCTAGCCATTGTGAATGGGTTTGTTTCCTAGAACAGTTTTTACAAAACCTGAAGAACATGGACCGTGCTAAATGCTCCAGCCAGTTCTGCTATCTACTTCAGTTTGATGCTTGGAAATAATATTTTTATTCATTAATGTTTTCATGCAGACTGGAACAGAAAATTAAAATATTGTACAGAGTCTTTTTTCAAAAATGTCTCTTTATATCAATGATTTTGGAGTGCTTCAAAGCAGAATCTTCTTCTGAAATCCCCATAGTACATTATTCATTTAGATAGATAGATAGATAGATAGATAGATAGATAGATAGATAGATAGATAGATAGATATAATACTTTTTTGTAATGAGAGGTCTTTTACCACAAGTGCCAGTCCTGGTTGTTAACAACCTGGTACTAATGCCATATTAGGTAGGCATTGGCCTATAGGTGCATATGAAATTTTCCTAAAACACAGCAACAGAAATAAGCACTGCAATTGCCTTCTCATGTTGCCCATTAAGCTCCAATCATACCACTTCATATGAGCAAATAGCAAGGCATGAAAGACCTTCCCAGAGATAAAATTTCTATCATCTTTGTTTTTTAACAGAGTCTAGTAAGTCTTCTGTGTAGAGCTACCTCATACCTAGAAAATGAGTATTTGACCATAGTGTTCTCCCATTGTATTTGTAAGTCATTCAGTTTGCAGCTAATAAACATATAGCAATTTTTTCAGCTGTATTATTAGTTTTAGCTGTTATAAGCAGCACTGCACCTGTTACCAAGTATTCTCTTCTTTATACAGTTGTTGAAGTAGTGCCCTTTTGAATGGTGTCTGCATCTTATATGGATAAAATTTTCTGTTGTATCTGTTTTTCCATATATCCCCTGTCTGACATCATTCTTGGAGTTCCTGAAATTTTCTGCCTCACCAGTTGACAGCTTGCAACAATATAAGGTCTCAAAAATATAGGAATATTTCATATTGGTCTCCTTCCAATTACAGTTTTATTTCTTACATTCTGTATATTCAAATGCATCCTGAAGTTTTATGTGGGGTACCTCTTTGTCCTGTAATCTCCTAGAAATGGGAAACCAAACAGGCTGTCGTGCCATGGGGGTTACATAATTGCTTCTGCTTGGTATCACACCTGTAAAGAGTGATTGTTACAGCCTGTACATCAGGTGCTTTGGAACTCATGAGAATAAAGAGTTTCAAGAAACCATAGATACTATTGAGCACAACAAAATGCTAGTTAAAAAGCAAAAAAGGTTAATTTAAAAAATGTTAATTTCAGCTTTGCTGTTCGGGTTTATAATTAGTAAGGCTGTCTAATGAGTTTTCCTTGCCTATAATGAAATAAAATTACACAGTCAACTATAGCACTGTATTTCTTTATTTTTTTTAACACTGATACAAATTTCTGTCTCACTTCACTCTAAAACCATAAATAAATTTGTCTGGAAAGAAAAATTATATCTAGCCTGCAGGCAACCAAAAAGTGAAATAAGTTGTTTGTTTGTTTGACTGAGACATACACATTGGGCTTTCAGCTGCATATGTGCATGACATTAATGTCACAAAAAGATAGGTTTGTTTATTTCCCCACAAACATTGCAGTTCAGTTTTGGCAAGATGTTTTGGACTAGAGTTTTCTTTCATAGTTACTTGCAAAGCTACTGTGGGTTTCAGTCCAAATTTCATAATCACGAAATTTTGTCCTTGCATAACAAATTCAGGACTGATTCAGACCTTAAGTCTACTGAGCTGACTGTCCTTTTTCTGACAGCAGCTATTAATGTTTCCTTAGAAAAGCCAAACAGGGCAAGAAAGTGATGTTTTTCTAGTCATAGCAAATTATATATCATCATAGAATTGAAATAAATTTGTGTAAATTATCTAGATCACAATACTTAATCATACTCAGCTTTTAGCATTTTTCTTTGCAATTTGAACACCTTGAAAAGGCGAAAGCTTTTGCATTTTTTAAACATAGCCTTTACTAAGCTGTTATGTAGGAATCATTTAAGTATGAGTTTAATACCTTCTTTTAATAGGAATATTTGAATACCTGTAATGACCAAAACTATGAACTATTTAAACAGAAATATCACGATTTTACCAATGTTATGCAAATAGATTGCTTCATAGGACTGCCTATCAATCATATAAAAATGCATGTTAGCTCTATTTGAAAGTATAAGATGCCAATATGTAGTACCCTACTTGTCTTTTTTAAAAACTTCTAAAGCTATTCATGTAGCAGCTTTCTATTTGTTTTACGATCCTACTAAAGCAAACTAAAATGTGAAAATATTTATTCCATCGTCTCCTCCTTGTCATGGGATATAATAGGATCTTTTCAAGATGTGAGTATAGGTGGAGGAAAACAAGAATTAAGTAAGCAGACAGCCATTAGTTCCTGGAAAGCATCTCTTGGGAGTGAGTCACTGAATTCAAAGTTAGGGTTGTATCCTGATTCGGATCAGGTCTGAGCTTGGTCAGCAAGTGGGATAATTTTGATCAAAACTTACGATGCAGTTCCAAATGAAGAAAAAAGCTATGAAAAAAATTGCATTAGCATGGATTTCAAAGAAACTGAATTATATCAGCTGAAATTGAATCATATAAACCTTTTGACATGTCAGGTGCAAGGTTCATAATGCAGCAGTTTTCAATTTTTGGCATAGACTAGGGCAGTACAGTATTCATTGGAACAGAAGCAATTTTGAAAATGTATGAAACAATTCCTAATTTTTTTTTTACCATATGGATTATTTTTATTTTATCCACCTAAATGAAACTGAAATTCCAGATATATTTTGTTTCATTTTCCCCTGAGTCAATGTGAACATATATCTGGCATGATGAGTGTTACAAAAAAAAAAAGGTATATATGTTAAAATAACTTGTTATCATAAGATTATGGTCTTGGCTACTAAAATAAAAATCTATATTTATCTGAATTGGTGAAATTGTAAAACACCCAGACAGAAAGTATGCATGTAGGGTAATCTTATACACTATTTCTAATGTACATAGAAAGAAAAAATATTTTATCTTGTATGTTCAGGAATTACTGTAAAGATTGCATTCTATCCACTACTGTTCAGCATGCTCCAGAAAAAGTTCCCATCAACTGTATAATTATTGTAAACAGATGAAGTGCTATTATTATGTTGCCAGGCACCATGAGTTACACATTATTGAAACGTCAAATTCAGCATACTGTTAGACATATGATAGGTTTCTCTAGAAAAATATTGATAAAGGTTTATCTTCCTTATGCACTTAAAACTGAAATGAAAAAATTAAACATTTGAAGTAGACTATCACTAAAAGTTTTTCAGCATATGCTACAAAAAAAAAAAAAAGAGATCTGAAGATACAGACTAGAAAGCACTGGTATTTCTGGTTGAAAAATTAGAACAAGTATGCATACATAATAGCTATGAAAATGCACATATCTGAGCTTTTCACTTAGCTTTCCCTTGTCAAAGGAAAAGAATGTACAAATTTCTGTTCCGGAAGAATATCACTTCAGAGATAGAAAAGCATACTAAAGTCTGAATACACAACTCACAAGTTCTGCTCTCTGTGATAATGAATTAATTAAGTGCTTATAAATCAATGTTGAATGATACTTCAGAACTGATTACTCAGATTCTAGACTACTTTTAGGAATTTTTTTTTTTTTAAGTAAATGAAAGCCTAGGAAAATCTTTTATGCTCATTCAGATATTGTATTTTTACCTAAATTTATTTTTCTACAATTTTTTAAAGCACAGAACTGTTACACTTCGTAGACAACCAGTTGGTGGCTTGGGCTTAAGCATAAAGGTATGGGTAACACCTCTTTTCTTCTTTTAAATTTCAGTATGCCCGCTTCAGTCTTGAGATCTCACAATTAATATCTCTCTCTTACAGGGTGGTGCTGAGCACAAAGTGCCTGTCGTCATATCAAAAATATTTAAAAACCAAGCAGGTAACTTATCCTATTTACTCAAATAGTACTGTAGTTATTAATAGTTTCAGGAATCTGTTTTTACCTCAGTAAGACAGTTATGTTCTAAATAAAATATTTAAAGTGACTTGCAAAAACATAAGTATGACAGAGGAAATCTATTGATGTATTTAACTTTTATAATGCAGAGGATAGAAAAAGTACAAGTCAATTTTTTTTTTTATTCCCAACAGAAATTCACTGCTATATGGTATGACTAACTGTGCCTAGGTGCCTACAGAGAGTAATTTGTAATGTTTATTATGGTGAAGATAACACACCTAAATCAGTCTATCCCAGTTAAGTATTACTTTGACATTTATCTAGCAAAAGGAACTTCTGGGAAAACTTTTCAGACCTGAAACTGAACTAAAAAAGTTGGAGAACTGGTCTGGAAAACAAAGGGACTCTTTAGTGAGGAGAAGTTGCATGTGGGTGGACAGTGCCTTGCAACATGAACTAAGGGTCTTAGATGATCAAAAGCAAAGTCATGCTCTCTTCTCTGATGGATGTGGACATGGGGATAAGCTTGTTCTTTTGGTTTCTGAGGCATTCTTTTACATAGTTTAAGATTTGCTGTCTTCCAAAGCTTCTATGTGTTTCCTCTCTTCCCTAGTATAAATCTACCCATTTCATGTAACCTTTCTGTCTTGGTTTGGAAAGACAGTTGCCTGCTAAAGGAGACAGGAGCCTCCCCTGAAATGGAGAATGCAAACCCTCCCCACCCCTCCGAATTGCTATGAATAAGGGGCTCTCAGGCAAAAAACATGGGAGCAGGAAATAACAGTTCTTTAATAGGGAAGGAAAAAAATAAAATTATAAAATACAACAATGCAATACACTAGAACAACACTGACACAGTCAGAACACAACCTGACACCCTGTGGGTCAGGGTGTTGGTAGCAGTCCAGTTGGAAAAGGGGCTGCAGTCCTCCTGGAGTGTCAGGCGTGGTTCTGTTGGAGCAGGGGGGTCCTGTAGGAAAGGGGTGTCTTCTTCCTCCACAGATCCATGGAAGTAGAAGCAGCTGCTGTTCCTCTGGGGAGTCCAGTGGAGAAAAAACTGCCTGGCCTGTCAGAATCTTCCAGGTTATATCTGCATGGCGCTGCTTGGCTCCTCCCTCTGGGCGGAGCATGTCACAATGGGATGCTCTAGTTCTTATCAGTCATGGGGTGACATTCTATAGCCCCTTATCAGCAGATGTCCCCTGTTGATTATGATCACTCAGGAAGAGAGATAAGGAGCATTGCCCACTTGACACCAGACAACTGCCATACAGATGGCAATAGAATACATCTTGCCTTGCAATCTGGAACACCTTTCTTCAGAATAAGACAGACTGTGATCCTCAGTGCATGTCCTGCTCCTTAAAGGTCTCAAAGCCACTGACATGATCTTTTTAGCTCATCAGGCTCTTCTCCTGCTTTGCTGTAATGGAGATTAAGCACATTTGCTTGACACCATGTTTAGACTTATGCTTTACTAGGTCACATATTATGCGTATTTTTCTCCTCTGCATTTTCTTCAGGGGGTCCTTTTTTTACTTGAAATGAATGCCTGATTTCATCTCATACCTAATGCATATTGAATGGATTGTCTATTCCTGTATCCTATTGGAAACACTGCTTCAAGTTTCCTGTGTACAGTACTTACATTTCTTTTTATAATATTGTTTCTGCAGTGAGGAAGAGAAGGTTTTCTTATATCAACTGTATTACTGTATATGGAACAGTGATATGCTCCTTAAATACACAGTATTTACAACAATACCAAGAAAATGTTCATTAAAATAATAACAATAAATTAATATAAACATTCAGATTGAAGAGAAGTAATTCAGGAAATTAGTCACCAACAAGGAAAGCTATGTCCTGCTCTCTTAGGACATAGTACTCTCAACCAAGGTTAGTGAGTTTGTATGTAGAATACTTACATTCAAAGTTGTGTGTACACTGTGAGCAGTTTATCTGTATTTATTTGCAGAGAAACAAATGCAACAACAATTTTATGGGGTCAGCTTTTTTTTACCTGAAATTTTAAAATCACTCCTCAGAATGTGATTGTTTTAGGATCTTACAACCTTTTGTCTGAGGAAACTCCAAAATCAGTAGTGAATATAACCACTGGCAGTGCTGTATCACAGCAAGACCATATGAAATGTTCCTGGCTGAATCAGTGAGGAATGAAGACATTGACGCGTCTGGCAAGGTATGAAGGAAGTATTCAGGCAGGTTCCACTTAGCTCCTGCATCCCTTCTAGCCTGAGTGAGTCTGTGATTCAGGTAGTGCTGCAGGTGCTAAAGATCAGAGATCTGAGATAGAAGTGCTTTTTGGGGCACGGGGCTTGCAACACTCCCATTTCAGTTACTGAGTTTCTGTGCAAAAGAAAATAGAGTGGAGTTTTTGTTTGCTTGTTTCTTCCAGAAAATAAATATTTCTAAAAAGCTTCAAAAGATTTTCAGAATAATTTTGGAAGTGCTCAACCTTCTTACACTGCGAATCTTTTTTTTTTGATATATCATCTCACAAATCTCAGAGAGGTGCTGGTATTCAGTAAAGGAGGAAGATAATAACAAAGGCTATTCACAGTGTTACTCTTCTAGGATTATATATAACTGGAAATAAAGTAGGAGAACATATCTAAATTTATCTCACAGGTGACATTGAGGCAATATTTCTGGTTTTAGATTCTAGTGTTTTAATGTAAGAGAAAACAATCTGGCAATATTATTTAAGGGAAAATCAGAAGTGTTCTATAAATATGTGCATTCTCTCTCCATTTATATAATATATATATTGATACACAGACGCACATAGCAAAATACAGATGTATTTACATAGAAAGGAATATCTGTAAAAAGTTTAATATAATGAGAAGTGTTATCCATGACAGAGAGATGAGACAGGTGCAGATTTATCTAAAACTATGTTTTGGACTGAAAATCTGTATATTCATAATGTAGATAAATCACCAATGGATTTTCATTACACAAGGTACTAATAACAGTGAAACTGGCTTTTAGAGTGGCTCTTAGTTAAGCAGTGAGATTCATTGCTGCTTCAAGCAAATATGCTGAATTTTAAAAAATAAAAAAGGCTTTATTGTGCAGTAACATTAGAAAATAAATAATTTACCCGATAAAAAAAGCAATTTCTTATTAGTCATTTTACTTTTTTCTGTACTTGACTAAAACACCTGAACATACATGAGTAAAATTCTCCTTAGTAAATAAAGAGCGGATTTCCTAAAATGTTTGATAATTTGTGGTACTTCTAATGAAATTTAATGCCTTTTATATGACAACACTATAAAATAATGTTTACAACCTTACTTTGTATGGATATAGTACTATTTTTAATTCCAAAGGTAGAAGTATAATAGAATAAAACAGTTATTTCTCTTTTAGATCTCTTATAACCTTTGTACTATCTAAATAAAGTATTACTTGTCCTAAATAAAGTAATTAGTTGTCTATTTTTGTACTGTTTAATTTTTTCAAACATTGGATAAGTGATTTTGTTGGCACTGACCTAAGCATCAGCTGAGAGCATTTGTGCTTCAGTTTTTGAAATAGGATGAACATTCCAGTCGGATTTCATTCCATTATTTCACAGAAGCCCATCCATAGCAGCAGTACTTATAAATACTATTCTTATAGTTTTGACCTCTCAGCTGTGATTACTGTTTATAAATTTCAAATCAAGTTAATCTAGATCACTCTTCTTTCAGTGAACAAGTTTACTGAAACACACATAGAAACTCAGTTTCAAGAGCATAACTTTGCATTTTTGAACTACAAGATTATTTGGTCACTTAGTGCTGGAGATTGATGAATTGCAAATCACAGTAAAATATACATTGAGTTTTTCCTGAGCAGGTCCTCCTCAACAGTATTACAGCAAGTTTTATCACCAAGTCTGGACTTTTAAGTTTTCTCTATTGATTCTGCCTTCCATTCTAGCAAAGATTACCTTTTTTTTTCCTACCTCCAAAACTTTTGCTAAAGTTAATTGCAGAGGGAAGAAATTTCTGTGTCAAACAGAATGAGAAAAATTAAATGCAAACTTTAAAATATAATGTAGAGTTATAAACTTGAGAGTAATTTTTATCCCATAGGAAATTATTTCACTTCCAAAACCAGGTGTTTTTCCTACCCATATATCAAATAATCACTTGACTCAGGGTAGCAACAACATTGCTGATAATGTCCCAGGTTATGGAAAGAATTATTGATTTTGAAACTTCCAAGTAATGTTCTATAAGCCTGATTCAGGCTGATTTGGATTTTGGGGTTTTTTTAATGTAATTTAATACAGTATTGGTTTTGTCTTTTCCTTTTGAAACTGGCTTAAGATGGAGTACATTATACTCGCTGTACATTAATTGGTGATTTGCTATTAATTTCCAGTTGTGTTATATTTTTATGTATGTGGTATAATCATAGTAACAATTTATTAAAGGCATATAGTGCTGTGGACTTACAGTCAAATAAATGTAGAGTCCTATTCTTAGAGCTATATAATGTAATGTCCAGAACTTGGAAAGGAATAATATCAGTCAGGCTTTTTGTTGTACAGTGAATGCATCAGATTGATAAAAAATACTTCAATCTTGAGATGCTCTATGTGGATAAAGTGTACAAGATTTCATAGGTTTACATCTTCCCCTGTGTATTCCCATTTTTAATTACTGAAGATGCTTTATGAGTTTGTAGAATCTAGATGGTGGAGGTTGTAAAAATGAATGGTTTATGAAATCAAAGTTTATCCTATGTATAAATGATTTACCACATATAATATTGGAAATTCTGGTTGTTTAAACATCAAACAATAAAGTATTGTTTTGTTGCAGAATTATCCAGTTAACAATCACATTTTCATCTGATACAACTTTTCATTTTGTGAGACCTTTTGCAATAATTTGTCTACTGCTGTGAGTTCCGCTCATAGCTAGTGTAATATGTGGAGTCAGACATGCAGCAATGATTAAGCAGAGCAGTGGGTTCAGCTCATGAAGCGTGATGAAATAGGTAAATAAAATTAAATAAAATGCAATGGAATAAGATTAGTTTGCATTGTGCCAGTTTCAAAAAAATCTCCTTTAGCTTTAAGATACAAAATTAATTAAAATCTTATTTTTAACTCATTTTCCCACTTTCTGTAGCAAAAGTTGACTCATAACTCACATTCTGCTATGTTGAAAAATCTTCTGTTTTATGCTAAGTCCATTTCTAACTGATGCTGTCCAGGACTGGATTGAACTCCAGACATTCATCAACCAAAACATTCTTGGCTTAAAACCGTGTGCTCTGCAAACACAGACTGTGTCCAAGTATCACATCCTGGCTCCTGCATTCAGGACTGTCTGGAAGACATGGCATCAGTATGATGAGGGCTTTTACCAGTTTCACATGCCAAAGATGGTTCAGTGTGAAATTGTGATACCTCCTCCATGGGTGGTGGGCATGATGTGAGATTGCACCAAGCTGCACAGAACTGCATGGTTCTATCCCCAGCTGATGTTCTTCATCCCTGCAGCTGTATTCACCTTAGCTTCTTCAGCCTTGCATATTCATTCCACTGAGCCAGCCAGCTCAATAGCAAGGATGAATTAAGGGCAAACAGAGGTATTTAGGTTTATAAGGAAGCCAGAATGGATCAAAAACTTGTTACACCTTATGCTAATGAGGGTGAAGACTGAATACAAGGCCACCTTTGAACATATAGCCTCATAGGAATATAAACCCTCATTAGAATATAAGACAGCTGAAGCTGGGTGTTTAATTTTTGGATATTATTTCCTAATATCACTTTAAAATTTCTTCAGGATTTTGTTTTAGCATCAATCTTATTTTCTATCAATCTTTTATTCTCTTTCACAGTATTATTTTTCTTTATTATTAGAAAGCTAATGATCTATGAAGTTTGCATACTCGTTGTTCCTTCTCATGGACCTATGCCTTCATCGCCAAACTTATTTTCAGAAGGCAAGGAAGAACATTCTTAATATTTTCAATTTCTTTTTAACTGTTGTCTTCTCAGGACTAGACTGGCCATGAAAGGCAGTACCTATTAATAACAGGAAAATCTTAACGAACTATTAAAAATCAACAAGTAAAAGCAAGGTATTTTGACCTCTGATTCAGGAAGGTTTTTTTCTATTCAACCTAGCAAGAATGTATTCAAGGTCCAATGTCTGTAAATAATTGAGTTGATATAGTTGTGTTTTAAATCACAGATAAAAGGTCTTGCTTGCAGCAGGTGTATCTTTACAGTCATGAGTGTAATTATGTCCAGTTCATGGAAGAGGAGGGGAAAAATACATCTGGATATATTGAAGTTGTCTTTCGCATCCTTAATGCTAATTTTTCCAATCTTTTCATTTCATCCAGTTTCTTAACTATTCCTTTGGATTTTCTTCATGCAATTAAATACTTATGCATATGTTTAATGTTAAGCTTATGAATTGAGAAATCCATTAAGTCAGTGCAGATCACTGTGTGCTTTAAGCAGTATTTTTTGTCATAAGACATAGTACCTTGTATGTTTCTCATGTGATTCAGGAATTCAACAAAAACTGAGTGAAAATATGTACTGTGACCAGTCTTGAAAAATATAAAGACATCAGATTATCTACAGACTCAAATCTGCATAGAGATATGCATCAATTAACTAGTTCTAAGTAAGTATTTCCAGAGACTCTGTTCAGTAAATTTACCATTTCACCACCTTAGAAATTTGGAAAATTTGATACAGCCCTTCTTCAGCCCTAGTGGATTAGAAAAGTAAGCAAAGCAAAGCTAGAATTATTGGTTCATTTCCCTTCTCACTGAGTGCAAAAGAATTTTTAATGGTTCATGGCGCTGTTAGAGGTTGCTTTTTTTTTTTTACAGATTAGAATGATGGATCATTAATATTTTGATTTTTTTTCAAATCTAATGTACTCAAAATAAGATTTTAGTTTTTTCATTATTATTTTCATACCATCACTTCACCATAAGGCCTTTTATGTGTCCATCCTGCTTTCCTTCATTCAGTATTACTTTTGAATTTAATCAACGTACAGCATTTCATCAGCATTAAACCTCTTTAAAGATAATTAAGATGAAGAGTAGAGGTGATATAAAACTTCAAGAGGCAAACTGGATTCTGAAGAAGTTGCATTTATTGTTTCAGTAAATAAGGTAGCCCAAAGCTCTTTTTGAAGTATTTTGGTTTTAGTGTTGCTTCATTTTACACATAGTGACTGATAACTTTAGAGTAGCCTTTCATAAGCACCTTTGTATATGAGGATGCTGCCAGTGGGAGAAAGTTTCACAAAGTGTGGAAGATTTTACTTAATATTTCTGTCATGTAGGAAGAATGTGATTTCCTGGAAACATCAATAGATTTCTTCAGGTTTAAAATATGCCTTAGAGAAACAGGACTGACTTTTGTCTCCAAATAGTTTTTCCAGTCACTTTATTTCTAATATATTTCTAAACCATATTGTAAATTCTGCATTGTAGTGACACACCCTCTACAATTTCATTTATGATAAACATATTTTTTGAGTAACCGTCATTGATTTTAAATTATAGACCATTGTCTAAACCCAAAGACTTCCATCACAGAAATGTCAGCAAGCAGCAGGTTTCCAGCTTATTGGTTTGGTATGCAGCATAATGCACCTCTAGAGAGAATTCTTTGATTGTCCCAAATGCTGTGTTTGTTTCAGTTCATAGAGTGTTTTGGTATTGACCACATAATGCTCCTTCTCTCATCTACTTATGTGGACAGCCTTGATTGTTTTTCAGGATTCTGCAAGCAGGATATAATTGCTTTGTGCTCTTAAACTATAAAATTTATTGGCTAACACACATGAGGGGATATGGCAGTATTCATCACCCTTGTGGAATGAGCAATGGTTCTTTGCTGACCTGGCAGTCAACAGTCCTGGGGGAAAGGTTCAGTCTCCACTGTTCCATAGAAGACAAGTGAATTGTCTTCTATGCTGCCAAGTTACAATCCTCCATTTACCCAGTTTTCTTCCTTGAGGTTTTATACCTTTTCATATCACTGCTTTTCCTTTTTAAGCCTTAAGCTGTTAAATAGTGCTATTTCAAGAATTTTAGCTGTGTCTAGAATTTAGTCCTTCCTTTTTTTGCATGAATACTAGTCTGTATTTTCTTATAACTTTTGTTACAATGCAGCAGTTTTCTCAGAAGACAGACAGTGTTGCACAACTGTGCTGTTGTGTCATTATGCAGTGGATCACAGATAGATGAACATCTAGGAAAATGGCAATACCTACCTATGTGCCCATAAATCTTCATCATGCACTCTTCCATCAGGACCTCAGCTTTTGCACAAACATTTTCTGGTTCAGTATGATTTGCTTTCTTGCCCTAGATTTTGCACAAACATTTTCTGGTTCAGTATGATTTGCTTTCTTGCCCTAGATTTTTCTGTTGCCACCTCTTACAGAATTTTTTCCCAAATTAGTTTCTTACATTTCCGCATCTCTTTATTTACTGTGCTTTTTCCTACATTGCTGTTTTCAGCTGATCTTCCCAAAAGCTGCTTTGACCACCCAGCAGAGCCAACAGCACGGGGCCTCAGGAAAGCAGCCCTGCTGCTGCCCACATGTGCTGTCCTCATCACATCTGTGGCCTGCAGAGCAGCTGACTGGTACTTGTTGGAGAGCAAACAAACACATCTGCCTTGCTGCAGGGGGTTGGGCCATGAATCCAGCTGTGACCCCTGCCCAGAGTAATATCTGAGGGTTGGCTTGCTAGGGTTTTCCTCCTGAAGGAGGCTGAGGACACACTGTCCCTGTGTTTCACCTTGTTTGGCTGCTTTCCAGGTTTGTCGCTATGGAACATGAAAGAACACAGGCGCACACCGCTGCTCTCAAGGTGAAGAGCAAAAAAAGGCAGTTTATTTTATGACTCTAACATATATAGTTTTCTAAAAGTGACAGTGGATTGGAGGGTGACAGTGCCACCTCTCCAATGACATTGGACAAACTAACAGTCTATCAAAGTTCTCTTCTTCTATAAAGGAATGCAAAACAATGTGCTGTTTACAGAAAGTGTGTGAGAAAGTTCTCTAAAAGAATGTCAACATCAGAAGGCTTAAAAAACCTTAAAAAATCAGGGCGACACAGGTTCTACACTGATTCCAGTTTCAGGGACTATTGCAGTACTTGCAAGCAAGATCTGCTTCTGCTTACTGGGTCCTCTTGCAGCTGTTACTGGCAGCAGGAGTGTGTCACAGTGTGGCACTGTTGTGCCCTAGGATAGGATGCTTAGGGGTCCACAAAACAGAAAGTTTGTTCTACTAATTTTCCTTGGTCAGCTTCTCTTCGCTTGAGAGCACTTAGACTGGAGGACCAGTCTGATCTCATTTAAAATTCCTGAAACTTACAGTATGGATATAAGGAACCTCGTCATTAACTGCTTTGATTCATGATCTCTTTCTGTTCTGCCTCTTCACACATGCCTTTTCAGCTGGGATAGGATTAATTTTCTTCTTAGTAGCTGGTACAGTGCTATGTTTTTGATTGAGTATGGGAATGATGTTGATAACACACTGATATTTTAGTTCTAGCTAAACAGTGCTTTCCCTAAATCAAAGTCTTTTCACTGTCCGAAGCTTTGCCTGCAAACAGGTGCACAAGAAATTGGGAGCAAGCATGGCCAGGAGAGGTGACCCAAACTAGTGAAAATATATTCCATGGCAAAGAAATATTCCATCCCATAGAATATCATCCTTGGAATATAAACTGTGGGGAATTGGCTGGGAGCTGCTAGTTGCTGCTTAGGGATGGGCTGGGCATCAGCTAGCAGAAAATGAGGAATTGTATTGTGCATCACTTGTTTCTCTTGGGTTTTATTGTACATTGTCTCCTTTCCATTGCTATTATTACATTATACTTCAATAATTAAACTGTTCTTGTCTGAATCCACAAGTTGTTTTGGTTTTATGGAGTTTTTTTCAAGTCTTCTCCACATCCCTGGAGGTGGCATGGGGCAGAAGAACAGGGTTGGAAAAGAGGGTTGAGCAAATGGCTTCATGGTAAATAGTTGCCAGCTAAGGTTAAACCATGGCAGCTTGCTGATACAACAATGCTTAAAATTTCTCCACTCACTTCTGAGTCAATCAGACACTGTGTACAAGACATGCATCCTTTGAATTCATCATTTTCTTTTTTGCCTCAATTGGAATTTCAAACTCATCCTCTTCCTTCTATCTCCAATTCAAAGATGCTTCCACTTTTTTTTAAAATAGTCCAGTGGCCCTAATATAAGCACTGAATTAAAAATTGTTCCCATTTTTCACTATTGGTGTATGTATTACTAACATCTCAAATAGAAGTTTAGTATTGAGATGCCCACACTAATGTTCATCATCTCTACCAATGTATGTACCCAGAACAGATTACTTCAAATTGCTTTCTGACAGTTTTGAACTGCTTTTATTCTGTTAAATTTCTGTACATAGATGTCTTTTCTATGCCAGCTATCAAAAATTATATGCATGATTTAAATACAAAGTAGGATGAGAAGTGGGGTAAAGACCTCCAAAGCCACCTGTAACATGATTTTTAAAATAAATAGAGAAATATTTCCTAAGTATTTACTAATGAACCATAATTTTTATTTGCCGAAAGAGTGATGAACAATTTCTATTTTAAAAAGTGCTATTTTGTAACAAAGGTACATATGCAGTAGCAGCAGCTAAATTGCAGAAATCAAGAATATTCTATTCAGTCTTTTCTTATTTTTTTACTTCTACTTTCATTTCTCATATTACTGTCTTCGTTAACATTGATGGCATTCTTCTAAGCCTCAAGGTGTGACCTTAGAGGTCGTGTCTAAGACTAATAGGCCTTCTTTAATGCTATCAATCTTTTAAGGATAAAAGCCTTAATTTTAATTAGTTTATGCAATTCATGAGATAAAAATCCTCAAATTCCAACAAAAAAAAAGTTAAAAATTTGAAAGTTAGCAAATAGACGTCAAAAATGCCATTGTTTGTATCTATGGAGAGTTGAGTGAAGTTTCATGACATTATCTCCATTAACTCTGTAAGGCAGGAAATATGCAAATTGTATGCAGATCAAAATAATGTTATTCTTAAGGACAAAACTAACTCAAACTTCATGTTAGAATTGTATTAAATTCTAGTCACAACCTTATTAATTACAGCAGTCCCTGTTTCCCTTTTGTGGAAGAATAATGAAAAGTGTGAATCACATTTTCCACATAATTTATTGAAATCCTTCATTAGTGAGAATTGACATTTGTATTCCATACTAACCAAGTTCTTTATGCTTGGAAAGTAGCTCTCTTAATTTGTGTAAAATTGCTAGGAATCTATTAGCTTTTTTGGATGAATACTGATTGCTGTGCCATTGGTATTTTCACAACCAAATCAGTTTCAAATGAGGATTACAAAGAGTGTGTTAAAGCAATTGCTGGAAGAGAATATAACATTTTTTTCAGTACTAATATCAATTAAAATCTACTCCTTCTGTAATCCCACAGCTGAACAGACAGGAATGTTATTTATAGGCGATGCAATAATACAGGTCAGTAAACATTCGCTTTTTTCCACAGACATTTGTTTCATACTTGCTTTTATTTCAGTAACTAACTTCACATTACAAATCATTTTCTCCCTATCGTATCTGTTTTTAGGTTAATGGTATAAATGTAGAAAGTGCTACCCATGAAGAAGTGGTAAGTCATTCCACATTGATTTTTTTATTAGTGTACAAAATATCTTATGTCCGAACTGTTCTGTTTCTGGTCTTGTTTCAAGTGAATTTACTCTTTTTACTATAAAGACAATGCTATTGTCAGGCTCATCATATATTTGATTATTAAAACTTTTCCAGTTATTTAATTCCATTTTGAAATCAAATTTCCCACAATGTTTGGTCTAACCTGAAACGAAATAATTTATTGAACAGTGGTCAGGTTTTACAGATTTGCTTCATTTATCAGACTGACTGTATGAGGACAAAGCCAGTTCACATTTGCTCGATGTGCAGCGCTTTCCGGTCTGCAGTGCAAGGCCTTATAGATAAAAATTGTTACCCCTGTTGCCTCTTTATTGGCAGTATCTCAGAATAACATCTGTAGGAACCATAAATGACATGAGCTTTGGCAGTCTTATCAGCAGGGCAGAAATTTCATGGGCAAAAGAACTAAACTTGCTTTTATTACTTGAAGGTGATCTCTCTAGGTCAAGATAAAGTGCAGCTGCATGATCTTGCAGTCCTTTTCTTGGTGTTGATTAATACCATCAAGCTGACTCTCTTACAGACAGTCTCAGTAATAGATCTATTGTGTATTGGTGAACTGCCCTCCTGCTGCCTGTGTTGTTATTGCACAGAAAAAAAATTAAACTTCTAGAAAGCTACTCCTCACAAAATGGTAAGTTACTTCCCTTAAGGATTGTTTGTAAAAACCAAGAAGTGTCCAGAACTGTCAGTTTAACACAACAGAGATGAGGAATGAGAGAGAAATGCAAAGTGCTGCTCCTTTCCCTGTACGTTGGAATTCAGTAGAAGCATTAAGTATAATTGCTACTGCCCCTGCCTGTTACTATGATCAGAATAGGGTTAGAAAAATGTGTCAGGCAGTAGAGAAAAAAAATAGTGGTTGAGATAAAGTCCAACCATTTTTATGAAATAATGGTTGAGATAAAGTTCTCTTTATTTGAACATGGTGGGTTTGCAATTTGAAGAAAATGCTTTAAAAAAGAAGGTTTAGGCACCAGAAACACCACTGAAGAAGGTATATATCATATTAAGCTTCTTATGATATATTGAGCTAGTAATATAGTAACTATGGGTAGATGTCCATAAAATAGGAGGTTAAGGATGAAGAACTCATCTAACTTTTAGAAAATCATACCTACATCTTCTCTCTCTATAAAGGATGGCCCAAATGTCGCTCAGGTTAAATGAGAGGTGCTCCAGCACTTCTGTTCAAAACACACTCATCAGTGAGGCTTGGGTATTCTTAATCCACTCTGGGCTCAAGCTCACAAAACCTTGTTAACATAATACAATGGAAGCCTGTCAAAGGTTATTGAGTCATTCTTTTGGCTTGGTTTATATGCATCTGGCATTAAGGGCAGAAGCAAATATGTTTCTTACTTTTTTGGTGTTGAACTGATGGGTTTTTTCTGTTTGTCTTGTTTGTCTTGTTGTGGTTTGATTATTTTATTTTTTAAATTGTAACTCTAACAAATGTTTTCAAAAATTTTCTTTCCATTTTTTATGTTGTTTGTTTGTTTCACAATGGCATTCCTTACTGTTCAGACGTTTTCTCTCTTTGCTTTTACTTTCTGCCATTTTAGAATGTCTTCTGGCTCACCCTTGCAGGATGTGAGGAGGTGCACTCAGTCAGCACACACTCAGAAAACCTTTATTTTACAAAACTGGAGCTTAAGTGTAATGTACATCAGTATGGCTCCCAGGTGTTAAAGACCTAAAACCCATTGGGGTTAATACATGGGAAAGAAAGCTACAAAATCTGAGAACTTTAGCAAAGGAGGCCAGTTTGTTCTGCCTGCTACCTACCATCATCCCTCCTGAGATGTTTATGTAGTTAGCTGGTCCTGATTGTACCAAATAGGTAGTTTTATTTCTTGACCCTTGAACTCCAGCAGTGTTAAAAGGTGATTACTTCTGGACAAGCCAAACAATTTAACAACAAACTGGCTCTCCTGTTTTTTGCTTCTGATACTAGATTTTGTTTTTCTCCACAATTATTCAAGCTTCTACTATCACACATTAGCTCTGGCTAAGGGTATGGATAGAATAAGTAATTCAGAATCAGTGCCAAGAAAAGTTCTGCTTTTGTAGTAGGTAATACAATAGTGTGGAAAATTGAAAATAATTTATTTTCCTTGAAACTTAAGTTTATTTTTAGAAATGGTATACTGGTGTGGAGAAAGCAGAAAATGTTAATTCAGAGATTAATATAGTTACTGTACTGTTTATCAGAGAGGCAATTTAATTTTCTTTCCCTGGTGGCTAATCAGGTTGTCAATGTGCATAACATGAAAGGAGCAGTCAGATCTCCTGAGTGGAGAGAAAGAGGGAAGCAAAGATAAAGGAGTATTTGGTTGAAGTTTCCAAAGGTGTACCACTTGATGTTCTTTGGCTGGGACTTCAATTTTCAAGATATTTACAATAAACCGTGAAAGGAAATGAAACGTGAGATTGCAGTTTTCTGATTCAACAGAATTTTTTAGATTCATAGAGTCAGAAAATGTCTTGTTTGGAAGGGATCTTGAAGATCATCTACTTCCAACACCCATGGGCAGGGACATCTTCCATTACACCAGGTTGCTCAAAGTCCCATCAAGCTTGGCCTTGAACGCTTCAGGGATGGGACATCTTCAGTTTCTCTGGCAACCTGCTCCAGTGCCTCACTACCTTCACAGTAAAGAATTTCTTCCTCATATCTAATCCAAACCTCCTCTTCTTGAGTTTAAAACTGTTCTCCATTGAACTATTGCTACATTCTTTTGTAAAAAGTCCCTCTTCAACTCTCTTGTAGTCCCCTTTAGGGTCTGGAAGGTCTCCCCTGAGTTTTCTCTTCTCCAGGCTGAACAACCCCAACTCCCACAGCCTGTCATCATAGGAGAGGTGCTCCAGCGCTTTGAGCATCTTCTTCACCCATCAAAGGGCTGAGCAGACTTCTTGGCATTTTGTGGTGCAAGTCTGAGTACTTTTCTCTCCCTGTTCTTAGTGAAAGAGGTTCAGAAAGAATTTTGTGAGTCCCTGAGGTAAGCACTACCATCTGCTGAAATGCACTAGAAGTACCTGCTTGTTTCCACCATAAGCAAATTGTAGGAAATGTGATGAAAAACCATCTCTATTGCCTTTCAAAGGGGAATTAGACAGGTTTCTACATAATCTCTCATGAAGACTGCTTTCTATGAATCTATGATTAGTTCAAATGTAATTTTGTATGAAATTAATCCTATTTCAAGGATTTATAAACTGATTATTTCCATTAGCTAGAAAATGCAGGAGAGGGTGTTTAGTTATACAAAAATAGAAAATTAGGTGCTGCATGTTATTTTTTTTTCTTATTCGTGTATTTTATAGTAAAATAGTAAATATTTTATAGTAAATTAGTATGTTTACACATTTTTTGTATTCCTCTTTGGAATTTTGCTCAGTGATCCAGAAAAGTACTTGGAAACATTTTTTTCTTTTTATTTACGAATATTGTCACAGAAGGACAATGCTAAATAAACAATATCCATAAAAACAGAGAATCTATCCAGTAGGAATAATTTTAGATTTTCAGAATTTTAACAGTTTTTGGTTAATAGTAATGAATTTTTAGAAAATATTTAGTACTTCAGATGTTTACTGTAATGCTATTTAATGTGTAATTGGCATGTCTGGCTGGAAGTGATGAACATGTTCTTCATAAAGCTGATTAACTGCGATTCAAGGATTGAATCCAAAAATTGTTTATTTTCATTGATTTACTGAAACTTTATTTTCATTTGTGCATTAGCTATTTTGGAATTGAAGTTCTCTGCATGTTCTTCTGGAATTCAGTTCCGAATGGCACAGATTATGAATTTTATCCATATAATATCAGAAAAAAAAGAAATCAAATAGAAAAACATCAGAGAATGCATAACTAGAAAAGGCACATAATGGTTAACTACTGAATAAATAGATAAAAACTAATAAAATAATAAAAAACATAGAGCTAGAGTAATGGATTATAAAATAAAATAATAAAATAAATTAAAAAATAGGTTTTCAAATAGATGCTTGAGAAGTAGCAAAAATAATTTTTTATTAAAAATTTTTACTGTGTAAGAATATCTTGTTAATATGATTATATTAATAAGTAGATTTTATTGATTTATTAAAATAATTAATCTTCAAACAAATTGGTATGTATTTACAATGTGAAAATTGAAGTGTTCTGCTCTGTTGATTAAACCATGTGTTAATATTGGAATACGTAATTCATTAATATTTGAGGCAACAATTTTATGACATTTAGAGAAATAAAAAATAAAGTTTTTATTTGATATACACAGAAGGTTTAAAAACTTAAGACTACTGCTCGAAATAGTCAACAATACAGACCAAAGTTCAAGGAAATTTTTTTTAGCTAGATTGCCCAGGTAGTGGCTACACTAACATGTAGAGCTACCCCTACAGACCTACACACCTTTCTGACCCTAGACTATTAACTTCAAATTACTGCTTGCATTTCTGCAGTTTTTCCTGTGGGATGCTATTTGGTTTGAATATGTTTTTTCACCCATCATAAAAGATGTTAATAAGTAAAAAATGAAGAGTGTAATTCAAGTACAACAAGTATAAAATGAGTATTAAATGAAGGAGAAATTAATATTTTTGTATCTAGACAAACTGTGTATGTTTCATTTCTTGGAGGTCTATCTTAATGGTACCAATATTGCAACCTCACACTACTTTTAGCAATGCTCTGCATGATTTACTTGAATAGTTTGTACTTTGTACTGCAATTTTTTTTGTTTTCCCAGCATAAAAGTATTCTATTAATATTGGAAGGGTAATTCTACCAGATCCAGAAGAACCAGTAACTGAGCTTTTTTCACCTCATGTGAAGATGGTGTGATTCCTCTGCATGAAACCATTTGATTTCTTTCTTCAACTGCATGGCTCTCGCATTTCCTCAATAATTTCCAGGGTTTGCTATTAGATTGTGTAGAGTGCTTTTGGTTATTCAGATGGTTTAGGTTATAGTGAACTATTTCTGCTTAGAGTTTAAGCCAAAACCTTTAGCATCTTATACTTTTCTCACTCTAGCTTATTTCCAATACTGACCTACATTGTCATTAGGTGTTCAAAAAGACATTTAGGGGGTTATACATATCAATTTTTCTATGACTAGTTTCTGTGTAAGAAACTTTCACTTGTTTTTGATTGCATATATTGTCTTCCCAATGTGGTGCTGTTATCATTTTCTTTAAATGGACAATTTGGGGTGTGGAGTAAGGGTGTCTTGAGTGGCTTAAGGTTTTGATGTGCTCCAGACTATGAGAGTGTCTCCAGTTTCCTAAAGATGTGTGAACAGAAACATCACAGGTAGAATACATAACCCAAAAGTATTATTAACAGGGAGCTTGCTGAAATGATCTCAGACTGACCCCTTGCTTTCTTTATTATTAGGAGGCTTATAGTTGGGATCAGCCAATGTGAACATATAGAATTGGAACTGTTTGTAAGTTACTTTCAGGCACAATGCAGTTTTGACACATAACTGTTCAAAAAACTGCATCATTTCTATAGGTTGGTTTTCATTGAGAAGCTCTTTACACATGAAAAATTCATAAAGTTTATGTTTAGTTAATGCATTGTTATATATTTATAGGACCATAGACACACCAAAGAAAAGTTATCAATCTTTTAAGATTTTACTTTCTTAACTTTATCTTAGTAGTAGTTCTCATTGTTCATTTGTCATTGCCTCAGTTCTAAAAGAATGTTTTAGTCATCTATTATGTGGACAGCAAATACCTGTTAATGCTGAATGTATATCTGCAGGGCAGCTGCATGCATCAGACATGAGGCAGAAACAAACAAAGTGAAGAAACTCTTATATTGAGCAGCATTTATTAATGAGTTTAGTGTAGTCACTTTCATTAAGACTTACTGTGTACTTCAGAAAATTTGCTGCTGCTACGTAGGTGGGCAGAAACAAACATCAATAGCAAAAAGGCTAATATGTGATATTTGCTGGACAGTTTTCTTTCAGTTACTGTATGGAATTTTCCTGATCTACTTTCATGGAGATGTAGTCACAGCAGAACAGGAGTTATCATGACAGTGAGAAAAATAATTTTTAAAAGTTTTTCACCTTGCTTGGATGAAAACTGTCTAAATTTAATTTCCTTTCTCCAGGTGCTAATTTCCCATAAGTATTCTTTATCCCGGCACTGCAGAAAGATAAAGCTACATAAAATCATCAAATGATAATATAACTTTACAACTTTGTGGAATGTACAATTCATCCTCATTGTTTCCAGATGCTCTAAGAAGCGGGATTATTTCCTCAACGAATGGATCTGGCAACATTTCTCACTAAGAAACAATTTATAGGATACTTTTGGTCTCCAATGTCTTTCACATGCAAATGATAAAATGCACATGCTTTAAAACATGATTTTGCCATTTTAATTTGCATCCATTTGCCCCCTTACTGTGCTTTTGTAGGAGATAGCAAAATTTCAGAGAAAGATTTTTTTTAAATGGAGTAACATAAGTACCTGTGTAAAATGTACACCTCAAAATATTATGCAACTTTTGTAACGCAATTGTGGAAATCAATTTTAATTTAAGCTTTAAGTATGTTAAGAAAGTGTTCACATTAAGTAGTTCATTTCAGCCTTGCTATTTTACCTCCATCAGTGCACAGGAACTTCATTTCCTACATTAGAGAAGCAGCAAATACACTGGCATCATGAGCATTTCAATGTACATAATCTTTGAGCACAAAAGCAGAATTACTATAATTAAAACTGGTGGAAGAATTCAGGTACCTCACACAAAGGAGCTTTAGGAAGAATTGAAATCTTTGTTAAGCTATGGATACAAAATGTATCACTTAGGTAAAGCACAACAGTGTGGCTGGACAACTACAATTTTAAAAATTTCTAAGGTTACAAGGAATTAAGATATTTAATTTTTTTAAAAAATGCATTTCTTTTAAACCCTTTCAAATTTCTATTTATTTCTTTAATAAATTTTGAAAGATGCACAAAGGATTGATGAGAAATTATACCAGCCACTTTATTCATAAGTAGAGGGGCACGTTCTTCCACCTCCTCCTCCTCCTCCACCTCCCACCTGTACAAAACTGAGTGTCATAGAGGTAGGTTAAATACACGAACAAAAAAGGGACTTGGAATAAGAACAAAAGGGTGTAAGCTATCTGTGGTAAATCAGTGGGGAGGGTGGGGGAGATGGGGGGAATTGTCTTTGAAAGGGCTGGTAGGAAAAGAAAAAGCTACTTCATAGCTTCATGAACAATATTGTATTATGTCCCTTTTTATCCTTGATAATTAGTATGAAGACTCCTGCTTCCTTTGATCCTTATATACTGTGCCCAAAGTAGTCTATCTCTTCCTTTTTAGTCACTCTGCTCATTTTCCACTCTGGCTAAACTAACTTAAGCTAACTTAACTCCATCTCATTTCTCTCTTACGTCTTCCTTTTCCTATCTGAACAGGGTATTGTGCTCTTCATAATTTACTCCCTTATATTAGGTGACCTTCAGTATTTCATCAGGGTATAGAGAATTTTGAAGTGCTATACACTCTAGCTCAATGTTATCAACACAACATAGAGCTGCAGGCTAAGAAAGAGTTAGTGTGCACCCTGGTGATTCTAAAAAGATTAATTAAATGTTCGTGAAAGATTAGACTTAGGCTGTTTACATAAGTGAAACTCAGTTATTTTCTATTTTTAAGGTTTTGTTTAATGGAGAGGGAAATACAAGTTATATAGAGGCCTTGCAACCACATAAAATGAATCCATTAATAAAATCGGTGTATTTCTGATCGCAAGGGAGATTAACTCTTTTGAGATCACAGTGTATATTTTACTATTAGTAATAGTACAATAATAGTACATAAGTACTATTTCTCTTCAAAAAGTTATTGACTTAATAGAATTGTGATCTAAATAAGTGACTAGATCTTATAGGTATCACTAATATTTCAAACTGATTTGTTTAGTTGATGACTTGAGGATGAATAATAGCACCTACACTTGTTCCTTATTGCTGAGAGCAGACAAAACAGTCAGAGAGCAGAAGTGTATTCATACACTTCAAATGCCAAATATTCTAGCACACTGCGTCAAAAGTATTAAAGGACTGGATTAGAAAATCAAAAGGGGTTTTGATTTTTTTTTTTGTCTGATATGATATTAGGCATCAAAAAGTCTAATACAAAAATGTCTAGTAGAAAAAGTATAGACCTGTATTTAAAAAAAGTATAGCTCTGTATTTAAAAAATAAGTATAGCCCTGTATTTATGTATTCATGTTAAATACCTAACTGTATTTAAACAGTTATGTCTCTAACTATAATCAGTACTCAGAGGGAAGAGAAACAAATTCAGAAGATTGTAACATGACAATGGGATTTGAATGCTATTCCCCTTATCAAATAGCATGTTATTTTCTCAGTGAAGAAAATTTTTAGTATTGAATGAAATAATATATTTTGCAGTGGTCTGTGCAGAATAAATATAAGCCTATTCAGTAGCAAAAGTACAAGGAATCATTAACAGGTCTATAATGTTCTCAGGACTGCAGTCCTGAGACAGTCTAAAGAAGTTTCATGTATGGGACTTGGCCTAAAAAAGATTTCTCTCTGATGTGTGCTGAATATTGCAGATGATCTGCAGGTTTATAGTGGTAGTAGCACTTTCATGTCTGTGGAATTTGGGAAACACAAGCATTAAGGACTAGCATAGGGGGGTACTACTGCTATGAAATAGTGCTGAACTTTATCCATAGGTATTCCTCTTGTTCTTTTATGTTCATCTACATGCTGTAAGGTGGCAGTGGACACAGAACTGACACCGAAAATGGTGGCAAGCATCAGCCCTTTAATATTCCCCACTAGCACTTTTTATACCTCTTTTCTCACATGCATAGCACTGGCATGCTCTTTTACTCTTTTATGATGGGTCAATACACATCAGCATTCCGTGCTTCTTCTTCAGTGCTGTTCATCTGTCTTATACAGCTGCACCCTATTAGGGATGAGGCTCGGCCATAGCCCCATTCCTATTCTCCCACAATCTGTTCTCTAACAGTAAGGAGTTTAGTAAAGGAGAAATGTTTTTGTGTTCCAGGTTCCTCAGTTCTTTAACTCTGAAAGAATGAAGATAGGAGTGATCATAAATAAATTCTGTGTCTGATTCAAGCTGCAGAGCACTTCATTAGACTCATATTAGACTCATCACTCCATGGGTCTTCTAGCTTGTGCTTCATCAGTTAATGTGTAGGCAACAAAAGCACTTCTTGGTACTTCTTATCTTTAATCCTATATTAACTCTAGATTAGGCTAGAAGACCTAGATCAAAGGGGTCATTGTGAAAAAGAGAAAAGAAAGAAATGTCCAAATCATTAGCAATTTCTAAATCAGAGAATGCAGCATATGACCTGCTGGGTTTGAAAAATTCAAAACCTTCTGGTCTTGTTTGTACATTTGATAGAACAAGACAGCCTTTGTTAAGTATTGCAAATCCTTCAGCTGAAGTTATCTTTATCATCATTTTATATAATTTCCATTAAATGATGGCAGAGTTTTTTGGTGGATACCTCTCTCCTCAGAAAATTCAGGTCAGATAAAATCTCTTTCTGAGAGCTTTGCAGGTGTTACAGATACCAGCAAACAACAAAGAAAATTGGAAAGTAATGGATACATGAAAACCTGCATTTAGTCTTTTTAGCTCAATCTGTGCTCCTTTGAGTTTGCATGAACCCAAACACTTAAATATCATCTAGAAAAATTTCTGGATATAGTTGAAGATTATGAACCTGCAGGGTTAGGCTGTTCCAATTTCTTTGGTTGAAAAGAACTGCAGAAATTGGGTTTTGCGACAGAAATGTTTGCAATTCTATGGGTCCTGATTCCACTTTACCATATGCATTTGCAATCACATCTAGTCAGATTAGTGTATCTGTCTGTTGTGAATTTTTGATACCTGAGACAATTCTTTCTTTTTACAAGTAATGCATAACAGTAGATAAGCAATAAAACATACTGCTGAGTTCTGTGGTTTTGAACTTTTTATTTTTAGCACACTGATCACAGTTGAGACTGACCTTCATTTCCAGAGAGAATTCCCCATAATACTCTGATATTCTTGGAATTTTTTGAAAATGTTATTTTCTTAGGAATGGGTCTTAATGCTTCAGGTAATAGTTAACAAATTTATTTAAACTTTAATTGCTTCAGAGAACAGCCAAGTTGAGTCAAAATTTATTTTCCAATGCATAGTATGTAACAGCACCTTTGATCTTCCAGACAGTTTTGCAAGCATTGTTTACACAATGCTAATTACACGCTAGAGTGTGTAACTAAATAGAAAAAAATATGTATAGAACAATGAAAAAAAGTGAAATAATTTCTTTTTTTGTTCATAATGCCTGGTATTTATATCATACAGAAGCAGCATTATTTGTTTAAATTGATACTGAAGCTATCTGTAAAAATGTCTTCTACTATATAGGCAGAAATTAGAGAAAAGTTAGAAATGAGCAAACTAAGAAGTTTAAGTAATGAAATTACTTCATTTAGAATTAAGAATTAATAAATTAATAAACTAAGAAGTTGCAGTTTAGTTTAAATCTGTGAAAATTTCCAAAGGCTACATTGACTGCCATTTTCCTAGCAAATTTGTATAAATTTTCAGACACAAAGGCTTGCTTTGTTTTAGCCACCTAAGCATTTAAAAAGAGATTATTGCTCATTGAATAGTGCAATGCTAAGGAAAAGAAGAATCAAAAGTATTCGTTTGAAACCATTCCATATTTGACCATTGGAAAAGAGACAAGCATCAAGAATTCATTGTTTCTTGAACTAACTTAATCCTGCATCATTGTCTTCCAATATGAATTGCAATTCAATTTTAATTTTAAAAACTATTTAAAGCCATTTTGTGTCTACTGACATTTTAAAATCTACCTGTATTGCAAGGTGTCTATTTGTCACACATCTCCCTTGCCTACTCATATACATATAAGCACAACACCAGATTTTTTAGCCCTGCTCATATGCTTTGAGCTGAAATTGCCAAATTTCCTAAAGTGCCTCAAAGTATACTTTTGCCTAGGGGGCATTTTAAATGTTAAATACTATTGTTCTGTCTAAAGAGTGAAGAATTTTTAAAACTTTTAGTTATCTATATTTCATTGGGCTTTTTTTTTTTTAACTATGATATGTTATGGTCTAATTCTTCATATATTTTACTGCATCTCAGTTTTTTGCCTGCTCTGTTGCAGGCTTGTACATAACCTTCCACCCAGATACTTTTCAAGTCCAAGACTTTCACTTCATGTGAATTTCAAGTGTTTTATTTGGGAAATGCTTGTACCTCAAGTTCAGGCATTCATCAGGTGATTCACATCCTTCTACTTCATAATTTTTGCTTTGGACTTTTAGTCTAATTTATGTACTTAAATATTCTTCAAGGTATGCAAGATAAGATTAATTTCATCTGACTTCCTGTGTTTAAAGTGTTAGGTTACCATCCAGATTCTTTATATTTAGAGATACATATCTGTGAATGAGGATTTCTACATATCCTAAGATCTTTACTGATTTCTAGAAAATATATTAGCAAATACTTTAGAGTTGAATCTCTTAAATGGCCACAGTGAAGTGATTTGACTTCCGCACTCAGAATAGATTTGGCTAAGGGGCCACATAGGTGAAATAATTCATCAAAAACATTCTCATTTTCAATTTTAATTGCTGTTCTTAATAACAGAGAACCTGTTTCAAACAGCCAAAACCTTTTCTAAATCTCTGAGCAGTGTGAATATTAATGTTCAGATATGTTTGAATATTTAGATCAAATCACAGTAAACACAAAGAACCAGAATTTAAAAAGAATGCCAGCAGCTTTGCATTGTGCCATTGGCTTGTCTGCATAGATGTATATAGAATTTCTCTTAACTGGGTGTTGAAAGTAAAAATGAGATTACAAAAGTCATTAGACTTTTCTAAAATATAAGTCATATTTTTCTCTGCAGACCCTCTCCTGTAGTTAGTTGAGATATAGAATCTCCTATTTATATTTGTAACATTTTCTCTGTTCTGTTCCTGAGAAATGCATGTGAGAAAGAGAAGCGCAATAAACCCTGGGCTGATAGAGATACACAAAGCCTGCAAACTGCAGCCAGCATGAAAAGCAAACATTTCAGCTGAAGCCCTTTTTTCCTTTATACATATGAACACGAGTTTCCTTTATACACAGGAGCACACACACAGAGTCAGCTGCACTAAATGCATTTAATCGGCCTTTAAAAAACAACAAAACCCAGTTGCTAATGCAATTCTCTTTTAACAACGTAGCAGTGAATGTTACTGCAAAGATACTGGATTTGTCTTTTTTGGACTTAGTGGACTTTTGCAAAAACTTCAGCATCACAGAGCAGTGCATTATTTAGTGACATTCTGACTGTTAAGACCTTCTTGTGATCACTGAAATTGATTTAGTTCTGTTAGTATGTGTGTTGTTCAACACTCTGACCTCTTCAGGCACTACCTGAAGAATACTAAGCAGCTTCATGGGAGTATAATACAGAGTGAATATCTTTTAAGATACTAGTGATGCTTGGAAATTTTAAACCAAATCATTAATATTGGAGTTATTTCCTTTTCAAAGTATATTGAAATAAAAAAAGAAATCTCATACTCTGCAACAGTTTCTAGTCTACTGTTTTGTTTTGTTCCAACAATTTTTGGATTTATTTTTGTAAAATTTGACTAATGTCTTCCAAAAGTACATTAGGCAATATGTCTGTCATGCTGTCTTCTCGCATCTCTTGACAAATATAAATGTTTGTGTGCAAACATTCCTTGCTTAATTGAGAGGAAACTTAGTTGTTCTTCTGTGTTTGTAATAGGTTTATTTCTATTAAGAAAATAAAATTCTTTCTTGCTATTCCAAAGGTAAAATTAAAGTACTTCAGTTCTTTAGCTTATTTTAAAAGGCAATCATTAATAAGAAAGTGAGTACTCAGTATTAATTTTATTTGTTTTATATTTCTTCCCATTAGATGTGTCAGGACCACATTTGAAATTTGTTGGTTTTGAAATTTTCTATTTAATTATGCAAAACACTGTTGTTTCTGTACTGAATATAAACTAAAGTTGGCATTTTTAATAGATTTACCATGTAGTGAAAAGTAAAATGGTATTACAAGTACGGCAGCACTTGGTAACAGGATCTGGTATTTTTTGCCAACTGTGACTTCTCCCTGTCCTGATACTTTCTGACATTTTTAATTTGGAAGGGGATATATTGATTGTCTTCTCTTTGTGACAGTAGAGTGAGACTAGCAAAGCTACCAATCATCTTCAGTGTTTATTGAGTAATAAATAAAGCCTAAACTAGGAAATAGGACATTTCCTGCAGGAAATAAGGGGCAGAGGATTTCAGGAGACAGTTTTCTTGCACCTTAGAATTTAGGACACACTGGTTTGCTTTGCAGCCCTAACATACTTTTGTATGACCTTAAAAAAGCATGCAAAGTTTGCTACACTGTCATTCTTGTTTACTCTTGTTTACTCCTGTGGCTATCTTCAAATGATTTTGTCAGAAATCAGTGATCATATTATTTTTCTCCACAGTGTTTTTTCCCACAATGAGACCTCAGGTTCTCTTGTAGTACGTTGTCCACAAAAGCACAACACTCAGATTTCTGGGGTTGAGTAGATGGCACTGACTGTTGTATTTTTCATAGTAAATAATTTAAAAGCAGATTGAGCTGGGGGGAAAGTGGGGGTGTAAGAAAAAAAAGAAAAAAGTTCTTGGTTTCCATCAGACATAAGCTTGATGTTTTCATGTAAGTGAATACATCAGTCTCTGGTATAAGCATTATTTTATGTACACAATTGGAAAACTTAAAATGTTTGAGGTAATCCTGCATCTCATGATGTTGGCCAATGTGGCGTTGTGCTAAAACAGAGATCTGGAACAAAACAACCACCAACTTCCTTCCAGCACATTAAATGCATCTATAAAAGTCAGTTTGCTACAGTTAGTTACTTTCCTGCTTGGTGGATGAATGCTCTGGTTGTGCTCAGATTAGAGGCCACAAGCTTTAGCATCCATTTCTGACAAACTGGGTCAGGGATATGCAGCCCTGTGGGTACAGGCCACATGCAAGCCAAACACAATACCTGTTTCCTGAGAGTCATGGATATGAAACTGGGCTACACCTTTGCCCTGTAGTGGGAACTGAGTTCCATCAGAGAAAATATTTGTAGTTCTGCATTTAAAAAAACCACTTTATGTGGTAGTGTGCTATGCCCCAAAGTGAATTCTGATGGTTTAAAACATGACTATATGTGTGTGTGTTTTTGTGTGTATATGTTGCCTTTTGATTAATGAATGCTTACAGACAATAAGGACACAAAACTCAAGACTGTATTTGAAACACAAAAGTATGCTTAATTTGGTACTCAATATAATCAAACCAAATACTTAAGATCAAGATGTGTATGATGTATTAATATATTTCCATGTATCCTTCTGTTTGTATACAGACAAAATTACTGTATTATATCTATATAAACACATATTTCCCTACTGTCCTATGTCAGTTTTATAAAATCAGTTATTGGAAGTTGTGTTCAGCTGGTATGTACTATCAGGTTTCCCAGCAAATTATTTATTCAGGTTGTTCTACTGGTCTTGCATACTCTTTTCCATTGTTGCTGTGGCTTGATCCTCAACTATTCTACATTCTAAGTCAGAAATGCTTATGCTGAGTTTATTATAGATCAACAGGAATGTTGATTTCATTGTAAGTAACGTTCCATGACTGATTGTTCTTTGGTTTAAAGTAGTTGTTATTTGTCACACTTGACAGGTACACCTACTGCGAAATGCTGGCGATGAAGTTACCATCACAGTTCAATACCTCAGGGAGGCTCCATCATTTTTAAAGCTCCCATTAGGTAAGAGGAAATTAGTGAATGGGAGTAATTTGTTTTTCTCTCTGCAGTATTCTTGTAATAAGCTGACAGTGACAGAAATAGAAATTCAATCCTTGAGTGCTTTACAGGAAGAAATAGAAAATTGTCTGTCTACTTTACTGTTTAACATATGAGAATCAAATGCATACTGCCTTGCTGCTTATGTATAATTTATTAAAAATAAAACTGAAAAAAATCATTAAGATGCAGTACAGTCATGGGCGATAGCTGAAAGTTTTTCAATAAAAGCTTTGCCTGAATACAATAAAATAGTGTTTGCAAACATTTGAATCATACATTTACTCTGAAAGTTAGTTTGAGGATACTTACCAAACAAATGGATAACATTAATTATGTATACTTCATAAATTCCTTTACTATTTTGATTGGTTTTGTCAGCAGAATTATGTTGAAACAGCTGAGTAGTTTAACAGTAGCAGTACTAAAAAGTGTATGAACAATACAGATTAGGGAAGTTTGGGGCTCTTTTGGTTATTAGATAAAAAATTCAAGTTGCAGAGTTGTAATCAGTGTTGCAAGTAGAAAAGTGTTCATAATGAATACCTTATTTTAATCAAATTAATAATGTTGCACTAGTTTATTTTAGCAGATTGTTTTCCCTCCAAAATAAGCAAAGTTTTGAAATATGTCTTGTTCTTTGGATTGATTTAGATTTTATTTATTTAAATTGCACTTAACTATATACTTGTTTTTTCCTAATTTCAGAAGACTCATAGGTGTCATAGTTTAGACCTTGCCATTAGAAGAGTGTCAGTTATTAAATCTAGATTTTTATACCGGTCAGAAGCCAACTTGACAGGCCTCTACTAAGCTGAACTATACATTTCATGCTAGAACCTTTCTTTCAGTGCTTACTACTTATCATTTTCATTTGAAAATATATGGTCAGTGTTTCTTATAATGAGTCTTCAGGTTTGGTCTTCCTACTTTTCCTGCTAGATCATCAGACAACTCTAAAATTGACTGTTCCTTGGATTACTGTGTCCAAGCTTAAACATGATTTTGGCAAATTAGCAGCAACTTACCCATAGTGTCTGTGTCGTTGGGCATATTTGTTTGTGACTATTAAAGTGCTACTAGAACTTGTATCTCATCTTGTAGACTGTCACCACATCCTTGAGCTGTATTGCCTGTATTGATTAACCCTAGCTAAGAGCCAAACTCCCAGTCAGACACTCTCTCACTCCCTGCTCTCAAACATAATGTGGTGTACAAATAGAACAAAAAAGCTCTTAGGTCAAAAGAGATTAGCTATTAATTACCATCATGGCCAAAGCAGAGGCAATGTGGGGAAACTTAGATAAATGTATTGCCTATTAAAATAGATTCAGGCAATGAGAAACAAAGACAAATAAATTGTCCATCACCTTTTTTTCACTGACCTTGAGGTTCATTTGATTTTTGTGTCGCTCTTTTCCTTACTATTGACTTTGCCCTTCTGCATTTTATCCTTTGTTAAATAGTTTCCCAGAGGTGCTACCAGCTCAGCTACACAGCCCAGTGGTAATGTGGGATCTGGCTGGATCTGTCTGGGTCTGACACAGAGCAGCCCCAACCATTTCCCACTTCTGGAGACATCCCAGCCAATTAACCCATGCGTGCCACTAAGACCTGGTACACACTCTACACAAGCTGTCTGCCACCTTCACGAGTAGTTCACTTAGGTCCAGTAATATTGGTGTCCTCTTTGGGCATCATGGGGAGCTTGGCTTTCTCACCAGCTGATTCTGCAGCATCTTTGTCTAGGAGGCTGAGATCATGGCACTGCTTCCATGGAGTGCTATTTCTGGAAACAGAAAGCAGTTATCATCAGGGAGGCCATCTCCCATATCAGTGGGACCAGCTAGCAGTTTTTGGGGTCTGCCCCTGATTACTGTTCAAAGAAAACATTTTCTGGAAGTGCAATGACAGTGCCATTTGAGACAAGCTACCAGACTATCAAGGAGTGCAACAGTGCTTCTGAAATGAGACATCTTCTGGACAAACTGCTTATTTTGGGCAGCTTATCAGATTTGCTTCCTTTATGCAGAGCATGAGGAAATTTTTGGCAAGCATTATACTACCCTCCTCAGTCCCATGCATGACCCCAGCCTTATACCACATGCTCAAAAAAAAGAACTTGCTAGGTATGATCAGACATGTAAGGAACTTAAGAAATGACCCTTCTCCTGAACTGAACCTGGACCTCCACAAGAGCTTACATGCACCTCTCTAGAATGTTCTGTGTAGCCATTCAATAGAGGCTGAAACCAAGGTTTGTGAGTCAAGCGATCTTTGGTAAATGGCTTGCTATAAATATTCATTCTTGTAGTGAGAAAATAAGCAAATAAGGTGGATAAAATTATGGAAAATAGTTATGATTTAATGCAATACATAAACTGGAGTTACAGAGAATAGTAATGGGTTACAGAGGAGAGCACCCCATTTCAAGAAGAGCTTTTCACAAGTCCATGCACAAAAGGGAATTCCAGTCATGAAGCATCAATGACAGATTTAGAAAGCTAAGTAGCAATTCCATTATGCAATAAAGAAATTCCCAAATCACACTGCAGGCAGGATTTAAGTGCATGCATGCATAATTCTGAAGTGCCTTGGCTACTCCGGCCATCCCAGAAGACTCAGGCACTCGGTCCCCTACCTTCCAGCATTCGGTCAGACCAGCTGCTGTGCTGGCAGTTTTAGTGCTGTGTGTGTTCATTTTAACTGCAATCATACTGTCTCTTCCCATCAACCCATATCATCACCATGAGCACATCATCAGGAGAGCATCTGCCTCCCCTGCTCCTTTCTTATACATCTCCCTTCCCTACACCATCTCATGTCATGGCAAAAGTGCACGATGTCATAACATGGAAATATCTACCTACAGTTCTCACAGCATTTTTTTTATCTATTCCACTCCTTCGTTATTGCCAACAAAAAAACCAGAATTTGACACGGGTTTATTCATAGATACTGATTAAGTATCACTGAAGGATGAGACAAAGACTGTTTTGAATATCTCATTCTCAGTGAGAAAAGGCTCAATCTTGCAAACAGTTAAGCATACAAATAGATCCGATGAGCACAGCCCCTCTATGGTATCTAGAAACCTTTTTTATTCCTAGGAATTAAATATAGCATATGAATATTTTATTGTCTTTCTAAATTACAAGTAGTATTTCTGTCTTGGTGTGGGGAATTATATTAAAAATTCTTCCTGTGTTTTACAGCTGGAATAGATATTGTCTGGAATAGATACTGTCTGGTATATACATATATTTTTAACATCAGCAGGTATTTTTCTTGAACTAATTTCCAGGTTCCCCTGGACCATCCAGTGATCATAGCAGTGGAACTTCATCACCTCTCTTTGACAGTGGCTTACATTTAAATGGAAACTCAACTAACACGGTATGCAAATGAATAATAAAAGCATGGTGGATGTGAGCTCTATAAGTTCTTTTCCCATTTTGAGCTTCAAAATGTTAGAGTAAGACTAACCTAGTTTTGTTCTTGTTGTTGCTTGCTTTGATTGATTTTTAAGTGCTTACACTGTAAAATTCTGTACTTACAAAGTCCACAACGCATGGCCCTGAACTGCTAGGTTTTTACACTGAGACAGCTGAGACCTTTGAAGAGTGAACACAGTAAGATTTAAACATTATTTAGGCATGAATTCATGTGAACTTTTTTCATACTTTGTTGCATTACACTGTTTAATTTAATCCAGCTGGACATGCATGAAATTAAGAAAATAATGTGAAGTTGAATTCTTGAAGAAAACTTTTTTCAATAGGAAAGATAGGTAGAAAAAGAGAAAGAAATAAAAGAGGGGAAAAAAAAGTCTCTTTCTTTAACCCAGAGGATATTCAGTTCTTTTTGCTGCAGTGAACAACTGTGATTAAATTATTGCAACATTGTGGGGAAATAAAAGAATTTCTTTTCTTCAGGAAAAGTGTTAATCACCAAAGAACCTAGGATGTCTTAGTAAGCAGCAGTGCTGTCCTTTTAGTAATGAAGATGTAAATACTAGCTGTACAAGGACATGGACCTTCATGCTCAAAACCTGTTCAACACCTAAAAAATCTCAGCTCTGGTCTTTCAGTTGGATATTAAATTATACAGAAAGAATACCCACAGAATGGACAGAAGGCTTCTCCTGTTTTCCCTTTTCTTCTCAGACAGTGATATAATTGTCTGATGATTACTGTAGTTCTCTCAAGCTTCACACTTCTTTGAGTACTGTCTCTCTCTACTAATCCTTAAAGCTTATTCTCATCTGCTAAAAATATATCCATATATGATAGTATAAAGGCATAATGTACAATAAATAAATACATAAATAAATAAACAAATAAAAATATGCTTTTCTGTACTGAAACCTGTATCTCAGTGTTTGTTGTCCAAAATAGCCATAGATACAAAAGGTTTCATGTTTATTTGTTTGCAGTTATCCAGATGACCATTAATTTGAACTGCCTTGTACTGTTGTCTTACTAAAGAATCTGAACCTCAGGATCCAGCATTCTGCAATGCCTGTCTACCAGGTTCTCTGCAGGCAAAGGAAGTCCTTTCTGTAAAGAGCTTACATTATAAGAACAGGGCTATGGCAGTGATTGCATTAGCACATTTTAGTAAATTAGTACCTACTAAATGCTAGAATGAGTGTGTTGTGATGATTTTTAACAATCATTGTTACTACTGTGGGAATTAAACACTTGTAATTTCTCATAAAAATAAAAATAAGTGGCTGGAGTTTTGTAGACTTTTAACAGAGTAATTTAGAGTTAGCACACAAAATAGCACACAAAAGACTGGGTATAGGCTTGAAATATAAGCAGAAAAGCAAAAATTAAAAAAGGTGTAATGGTAAGGTACTAGGTTGATTTTATACAGCACTTAATTTTTCTGAAGCCTGACATAAACTCACATGAAGTGCTATGTATAAAATAGACACTATGACCTAGAAGTGGAACAAACGGGATAATCTACATCATAGATCATAAAAGTCATGATCTCTCTTCACAGAAAACAAAATGAAAAATTGCTAGAATCTTATTGTGAAACTCAAAAGCAAGGCCCTACATATTTTGAGCAGGAATGACTGGATTTTGAGATGACCACTGCGTGGTCAAACTTTTCTCAAGCTGTGCGTGTAACTGAGTTGGGATCGTATCTTGAAAAGTAGTTATGAAAGTGTTTCAACTACCTCTAGTGAGCACTTCTGTTTTAATCAATTAAATATTTTCAATTTTATGGTAAAGTAAAAGCAGAACTGGTATTTACTGTAATGCTAGTGCCTGATAAGGCTAATGATATTTGAATCCTGTTTTTACATCACCCTGGCAGGGGAGATCTGAGCCACTTTGAACACTGCATCTTGCAAGTGTGTGTTGCAGTTTTATGTACCTTCCTAACCACACTCAGGTCCATGCCATAATAGACAATGCGCGGATATTTATAAGTGGAAATTCTACTCCAAAAAACACACCATATAAAGGAAAGAGAGCTAGGGAATTAGTGTTACTCCAGGTTTACTCAGCTGTCATTTTGGATGACTTTGAAAAACAAAGACTTGTAGCATAGAGGCAGTAGTTTAGCCATCTCAGCAGCAAGCTCTGTCTGCCTCATAGGATTTTACCATTTTCAGTTCTCGTGCTGTCTTATTTCTGTTGGACCAATCTCTGTCACCTCTGCTGTGAAGTATCTGCTGCATGTGATGTGATGCAATCTTCAGGACTTATATGCATCTTTTGTAATATCAGAGCAGTTTGCAGTACAGCACTTTAACGGGGTTCTCTGAAACCCAGAGAAATGAGCTGAAACGCTCTCTTCACACCTGATTATTTTGTGCTTGGGCACTACTGTGACAAATGCTACAGGGATTGACAGTGGCAGTCACATTCATCTGTACCTTATAAGTAGTTTATTGAACACAATGTAAATTTCCAGAGGGGAACATGAAACATACAAAGGAAGTGGTTTCAAGGCTAGTGAGTACAGGTTGTTTACCTGGAGATTTCTAACTCTAAAACAATGAAGAAAGTGTTTTAGAGATCTCCTACCAGATATCCAAATATCCTAGACATCCAGGCCAGCTCTCTGGAGAAAATAGTGGTGGAAAAAAAATACTGTAAGTAAAACAAATTACTGTTTAAGACACCATGGGGTAGTATGACAGTTACAATGCAAAGGCAGAATATACTAGGTTTTCATTTGTTTGAGAATCCGGCTTCCTTGAATTATTTAAAAGTGATGTTCTAAAAAGTGAAGCAACACCAGAGTAAACTGTTTTTTCTGTGTATTCATGTAATTTGAGAACTCTAATTTTGATAGTGTATGTCAAGGTTAGTTGGTTAGATGAAGCTAAACAGGCACTTACATTTTTCTAAATGGCTTTAAAATATTTTTTCCTTTACACCTTTGTTTTATCTGCTAAATTAAACAGTTTTGCTTTAAAAAATACATTGCCTACTTCATCATCACATTTTTAAAAAAGAAAAAAAATTACAAATACTCAGCTCTTGATGGGACCAGTAGAATGCTACATCTTGAATGTCTATGGTAGTCCCAGTTCCCGAGTTAGAGAAGGATATGACTCAATCCCAAGCACTAAATGGTAAAAAGGGAAGAGGATTCAAGACAGGGAGGTGCACACCCTCGGGGAATGCATGACCAGAACATTGAATTGAGATTGAATGGATGTCCTATGTATGAAAGCTTCAATACTCTTGCTTTTTTGAATATTCCTGTAGTGTCTTCCATTTTAGTATAAACACACCATTTGTGAAGCTGATTTTATTCTTTAGTTTTTGTCATCCTGTAGCTTGCTTTAAGAAGAGAAACTTCAGAATTTCAGTTCAATATCTTTTCTATTGGGATGATTTCATGTGTTCATGTTTCAGTTGCCTCTGCCAACTCTTGATCTGAAAATCCATTATTTTCTCATGTAATATGAAAGCATGGTAACTTTAAATTGACTTCCAGTTCACAGTATCATTTGGCAATGTAAATTTATAAAATTATTCATGTAATAAATACAAAAAGTATCTCCCATAGAGGCACACAATGGTTACTCTCATTAATTGTCACCATGTCTTCCATTTTTTGCTGAAGAGAAAGGTAAAACAGATAAACACAGCCAGCTACACTCCAGTAGTTTGGACTTCTGCTGTGCTGAAGTACTTTATGAACCCACTGCAAATAAGTTTTCCTCAATTAATAAAATATGAAATTATTACAATGACTCAGTGAAAGATAATCCAGATTTTCTGTTTCTAATGATACCTCTCAAAAATCATAGCAATAAAATCTGGAAGAAAACATTTAAATAACACCTTCCTACTACACTACAACAGAGTTGTAAGGAAAATCTTTTGGATTGAAATGTTTATTTAGATTTAGCTGTACAGAAGTACTGTTTTTTTCGGAATGTGATTAGACTTGATTGGGACTTTCACTATGACATTGATGAAGTGAATAAAAAGTATCTTTAAAAGTCGTATCCTTTCCTTTTATTAATGCCCACAGTCACTGCTAATCCTTTCAGCAGTGTTATTTCTTCCAGTATTAAACATTTGATTGATCAGCTTGATTGTTTCTTCTGCACAGAAATTCCCCAGTTTCTTAGATTTTAGTTCTTAATTATAGATATATTGTCCCCATACACAACCCTTGCATGTAAATACATTGTTTTTTACAGTTCTTATTAATTTGTTCATTTCAAGTTTTCAGCAGCAGCAGCAAAAAGGGAAATGTTTCTAAGTTTGATGTGAGCATAGGTAAACCCTGACAGTCCAGGTACATGTGTATGTGTCTTATAGAGAAAACTGAGAGTAAAATTGAGGCAACAAGTTCTCCCTCTAAGCTGCATCCAGTGTCTTTCCACAAGCTCCAGCAACAAATTGACACTGATCTCAGAGAGAGAAGCAAGAGTCAAGGCTCAGATTTATCCTGAGGGGTGTGCAGACTGTGAAATTCAGACAGTTTCCCTAAAATTGAGCTAATTTTTCTAAGCAAGGACAGCATGCCCCATTTGGGGATATAAAAGACTGCCAAAAGCTGAAGTTTGGGTACACTTGCATTTATAGTGTAAACCTATAATGATCTCAGCATTTTCCTTATATACATTTAATGTTGGGTTTTGATTTCTGACTGCTATTGTGGTTTTTGAGCAGTCATAATTACTTTCTACTTTTTGTGCTGAGATTTAATATAAACTACTCTGGTCCCTGTCCCCTACTCCCAAAGGAAGGATATATCTGGAAAGGTGTTCCAGGCAAGGTTGTTGAGGTTACTCAGAAACCAATTACATACTAGCTCAAGGGAAACAAAATTAAAGAAAAAGGTGCAAGATTCTGACAAATAGTCCATATGTGTTCTCTAAAAATATCCTACTTTTACGCCATTTGTTCATTAAAAAAATAATAATGTATTAGCACCTAGCAGCACAGATGTAATGAAATATTCATTAATACTTATATTGTAAATCACCTCTAGAGGAATTTATATAATTGAAAGGGTTTTCATTTGTTCCTCACTGGTAGAATAGTAGTCTAATTGATTTAAATACATAGCTATTGCAGTGAATAAGGCAATGTAAGTCCATAACATGTACTGCTATACAGGCTCTATGTAAACATCATATATAGGTGCTCAGTGTCTGTAAACTCCTGTATTAATTAAAAGAATTACATGTCTTAAAGACCAATCATATTTCAAAAGCATGTATCTGATGCAGCATTAGAATTAAAAGTATTTATTTTCTCTAATAGGAAAGGAGTTTTTCACATGCTTTTTCACCTTCCTACCATTTAATTAAACATCTGTCAATTGAAATACTGTAGATAGAGCTGTGTAATTAAAAGGTGCTTTCAGTGAATTTTGAAGACATCATATTACAACTCCAAATTGTTGCTTCACCTGAAAGAGCATGCTTCTTCTATAGAAGCCTTTATCTATTAAATGATTTGGTGATGCACACTTTACCAGATAATTACTGTCTTCTTAAACTGTCACAGAATTGTGCACCTGCATCTATTAATTCCATTAAAAATAAATAAATACACACCCTCTTCTGAATTCATGCTGCATCAAAGGATGCACAGGTATTTTGATATCGTAATTAAATCCCTCTGAATTCTGTGACAAGTTGAAAGCTCTGACTCCTATCTCCAGTAGATATCACCCTAATTTGCTTTAGTGTCTGGGCATCACAAAAGTTTCATTCATGTCTCTACTCCTGGCTATAAATTGGTATCTGTGTTGTTCAATGATTAAAGCAATTTAATGTGAGATTCTTATTGCTAAATGGAGCAGTCATGTTTTCTTCTCCAGTCAACAAAAAGCCCCTGCTTTCTGTCTGTCCCTGTAATAAGTATTAGCAAACACTCAGCCATACGTAGGTCAAACAGGTTCATTGATATACAGAAAATCAACCTACCAATATATGTATATATACATACCTTTCAATCACAGACTGGACTAAAAACTGTAGAGAGACCACATTGAATTCACTCTGAGTTGAATGTTGCTGGGTATTGTTGGAATAAATTATGTAACACTAATTCTCTTTTTTCAGAATAAGTGTAAGGCAAGTCTGTCTATTTGAAAAGTGTATTTTATTAAAGGCTCTTTTTTTTTTTTTGAGAATGCTGAAACATTTTTAGTAAGGGAGCTTTGACAAAACACATGACAAAACACAGTTGGCATCAAAAAGATGCATGAGAGCCAGTATTTTCTAATCTAAGATATTGTCATGAAATCTACTGAAACTTACTGGCCAATGTTTTCAGTTATAGCTTAAAGCAATGAAGCTATGCCAAGCTATTTTAGCATTTCGGAGTTTAAGGCATTTCTGGAAGACACTCTTGATTTAATTTTAGGTAGTCCTGTGAGGACCAGGGATTTGAGTAATCTTTATGGACCCCCTCAATTTGAGATACTCTATATTTTTTGTTTCTATAATTTAAGCCACAGAGTTTTTTGTTACAAGGAAAATTTATCAATATATAAATATTAAATATGGGAATGTTGCTGCCATTTTCATATACATATTTTACAGAGAGATATTTTATTCTTTTCAGAAATTCTCAGCAATGCGCACTAAAATGGAGAAAGCAAAAATTACTTTGGGAAATAAATAACAGCATCATCATGATCATCTTTTTTTGAACCAGTGTTGACAAAGGCAATAATCAAGATTAGTCATACCTCTTACATGTGCTTTGTAGAAATATAAATTTACAGAGAAGGATCAAGGCTTTAATGATGTATTTTGAAATATTAAATCCTCTAAAGCAGAAAATGTATAAATTCCAAATTATCAGTAAAAAGTTATATTTTTTCCTAATGGATGTCACACTTGATTCTTATTTCATAAAATGGTATAATCATAGACACATTTAGGTCAGAAAAGACTTCTAAGATCATCAGATCCAGCCTGAGCTTAACCAAGAATGTCCAAGTCTAGCACCAAACCATGTCTCTACGTGTCCTGTTTACATATCTTTTAAATAGCTCCAAGGGCAGTGACTCAATCATTTCCCTGGGAAGCCTGCTCCAGTGCTTGACAACATTTCTGCAAAGAAGTTTTCCCTAATATCCAACCTAAAGCTCTCCTGGTGCAACTGAGGCCATTTCCTCTTGTTCTATCACTTGATCCCCTCCTCCAGATCAATAAAGATGTTAAACAGGACTGGCCCAAATACTGAGCCCTGGGGATCACAGCTTGTGACTGGATCCCTGGTGGATGCAACTCTATTCACCAGCACTCTCTGGGCCCAGCCATCCAGCCAAATTTTACCCAGTGATGAGTGCACCTCTCCAAGCCATGGGCTGCCAGCTTTTCCAAGAGAATGCTGTGGGAGGCAGTAACAAAAGCTTTACTGAAGTGCAAGTAGATAACATGCACAGCCTGTCCCTCATCCACTAGGTCTTGTAAGAGAAGATAAGGCTGGTTAAGTAGGACCTGCCTTTCCTAAGCCCATGCTGGATGTGCCTGATCAGGTGGTTGTTCTGCATGTGCCACATGGTAGCACTCAGGATGATTGCTGGTCAAAGCCCCATTCAGCCTGACCTTGGATACTTCCAAAGGTAGGGCATCATTTGCCTTTCTGCAAAGCAGACACTGTAATATGAGAGTAAAAATACGTTTAAAACCAAGCTTAATCTTGCTGATTAATGTGACCCTGAATATTTCTGATTCCAAGCGAATTAACCCAGCTTCAGCCTTCCTGAAGCCCATGTTTAATGAAAAAGCTGTGTCAACTTAAAATAACACTGTGGCTACTTTCAAGGTAGGGCCCTATCAGCCGCTGGAAATTAAATTACTAGAGAAGGTTCAGAAATACTTTCTTCCAATGAAATGATATTTTTCTTGCAGAGATTTAAAATCAATGACAGTTTAAAAGAAAGTAAGGTTAAAAAACTGAGTTTCTCAAACTCTGCAAATTATATGTCACAAAAAGAGGAAAAAATTGACAGTCCCAGCCAGCTGGGATCTTTTCCCTTCCTTCCTATGCTCTTAGTGGAAACTTAATTGTAGAGACATGTCTGATTACATCTCCCTGTTAGTAGTGGACTTTCTGGACTTATTCTACCTCTTGGAAGACTTTTTGGTTGCACCATAATGAGTAGTTATATAATTGTTTAAGAAAGCACTAAAGCACTTGCCTACAGTGTCATTCATAGGTCAGTGATTGCTAATGGCATACAGAGTCAATCCCTCCTCCATGTCAACAGTACACAGCTGTCCCAGGTAGGTAGTGATTATGTGTCATTAAAACTTGATTCTTGTTCGCTGTTCTTTCAAAAACGAGGTTTTTGGGTTCAATCCATTTCTTAATGGGCAGGTGTTACAAGCAAATTGGCATTAATTGGCAACATTGTTGGTGACCTCAGCAGAAAACTGATGGTATAAAATGATCGAGAGCATAAAAGCTATGATTACAGAGATCTCTATTTTAGTGCATTGGAGGAATGATGTGAAGAGTTTTCAAGAAGAGCAGCAGCAGCTGTTTAGCAGAGAAATGCCTTGAAGGTCAGCCAGCTCACAGCACTGGGTCAGACCGAGGAACCATCCAGCCAAAAAGTTTGTTCCCAGAAGATGCCCTCAAGAGAATGCAAGAACAGGAAATATGTGCAGTTATTTCTAGGGAATATTTCCTGCATCCCTGGTGACTTCGGACAGAGATGCTTCTGGAACCAGTTTGTTATATAGACTAACACATTCATTCTCTGTTTTTACCCTACGTTTTTTACTTCTAATCAATGCCCCTGCTTCTTATGAGAAAATGCCAAGTGAACCACTGTTTCTTAACCCCTTTCTCTGTTATTTATTTTTTTACATATCTCAGTCATAAAATTCCCTCTGCAGCTTCTTTTCTAGACTAATGAATCTTTATTAAACTAATTGTTAAAAAAATTCTGTCTGGCATCTAAATTTCAAGATCAAAATTTTGAGTTGCAATCACCTGTTCATATGCCATTACAGTGTGGGAAAAGTTAATATTGTTTTTCTTCATGTGCATTGCTATACACTTATCTACTATATTGTTAGCAGTTCTTTTATCTCTCATTCAGTAAAATGAGCTTCTTCCACAGCCTTTTCTCTTGCTTTTTCACTTGCTTCCTTCTCAGTTTCTTTCACTTGCTTCCTTCTCAGTTTCTTATTTTTATCCATGTGTGCTGAAGAGAATATGCCAAGGAATCTCAGATTGAGTGGTTAATAGGTTATAGGTTAAATAGAACAAAATGAGCTGCTGGTCCTATGATAGTATTTTGTTTCAATGCAATGGTCTTACAGGTATACACATTCCCTGTTTTGTCCTTATGAAGATGAAGAGGGGTAATTCCTACTTTATGCTCTACCAAACTGGTTAGTAGAGTATGGCTTCATAAGAAATACATATTTGAAACTTAGACTAGTTTGACCCCTTCATACCCTTTTGCTGTTCTTGGCCATTAATGTTCAGATCATGCAGCAGGGTTTCTGCAGATATAAGTAGTTAGGAACTGGGGAAAAAAATAAAAATTACTCCTTCTAGTGTATTTTTCAAATATCAAATCTTTGAAATTGTCTGGGGGAAGACCCATTTGCTTTAGGAGTTCACAGCAGTTTTAACAGTTTAGCATTTTGACATGAATATTTCTATGCTGCAGTTTCATAGCTTTGGGGTTAATAGATTTTTGACCAAGTGTTGTTGGCCAATTTTCCCCTTGAATTCATTAACCTAATAAATAGCTGTGATGTACATTTTCTAAAATTCTATCTTTTCCTTGCATTCAGATACTTTTCTTTATGCTGACACCCTACTGAAGTATTTGCTTGAAGTGTAAGGGACTCAAATGGAAAAATTAAATTGCCTATGTGACCTACTCTTTTGTTGTTTTTTGGTTTTTTTGTTGCCAAATGCTCTTAAATGACCTAGAATATTGCAGAAGATTTATCAGGTTGTTCAATAACCTGATAAAAGAAGTAAAAATAATAGTTCATAAGAAAAATATTTTTATGTTTTAAATTGTCTAGATGTTTTCTGCATCTTGAGAGTTTAGAGAGTGGGAACAATAGATGATCATGTTGTTGCAGGAATTTTTATGTTCCTTTATTTTCTCATTCTTGGATTCAGTGATCATAATCAAGTATTTATATTTGACTGCAATAAGATACCTTCTGTTTTATTCCCAGACATTTTGGTTTCCAGACAGACAATGTTAGATTATGCTGATCCTTTTCAACTTCAGATTGCATGGGGTTCTTTCAATTATTTTAAATCATGCAGAATTCTGTAATATGTGTCAGATTCTTTATTGTGATACTAATAAATTTATTCTAAATTTTAAAGACACCTTAGCCTTTTGCGTCTAATTTCATAAAACAAAATTAGTCTGTGGACTTGATTATGAAATACTCATACTGCAAAAACACCAGGAGATCTCAGTCAAATGAACCTGTATGCTTCTAGGGGATAGCAAATGCTCTAAATGAAATTCCTGTCCCCAAAATGATTGCTGTCTAAAACATTCCTTCAGGCTACCAACTCCAGCAATTTCATTACAAATTATTCTTTTACTAGAAAATAATACTTCTGTCATTAATTGTCAGTCATCCTGTTAGAGTTTGAAACTCACTATTTTGATTTATTTAAAGAAATAAATAGATCAGTCCTAGTTGACTGTAAGAAGGGGCTTTAGGGGGGAAAAAAATAATCCTAAATCCTTATGAGCAAAAAAAAAAGGCAATTCCCAGAATGCTTTTTATTATGTGTAAGTTTTATTGCTTCTGAACACCTGGCAGAACAGAACTGAATCTGGGTCATTCTATGGTTTCTTTGCTTTCATAAATACTACTCAGTGCTTATTTACAGCTCATATATATAAATAACTAACTTTCAACTCTTTTTTCTACTGGAAAGTTCTCTGCACAGTGCAAGATAAAAAATTTTGGTTCAGAAACAGCCCAACTTTGACCTAAATATGTATGTCTGTAAATCTTTCTCAGCCAACTTTGTGTAAATTTTACTGGTATCTTTATAAAAGAGTGAAATGTTCAACTCTTGCCTTTCTAGTAGAGGCATTTGAAGAAAGACTTCAAAGATAAAATTTCAAAAGTCATCCATCTTTAGTATGATAACACCAGAATAAAAATTTTAAATCTACTCTTAAATGATACAAGAACACAATGCACAAATGAATGTTCTAGTGAAGTATTTAATTAGGATATTATTTATGTCCTTTTCTCTGATGATAGAAGGATGCAGAAGAGTTATACAGAACAAATTAATTTAAACTACAAATGTATACTATGCTGCATTTAGAAAAAAATCATGGCATTTATGACTGAAAACTCTTTTCTAGTATCAGTTATTAATATTAATTAAAAATTTAGATGTGTTTAATGTTAAAGTAATACTGAAATTGCATCAAGAGCAAAATATCAAGATGGGTAACATACAGGTTTTCGTTTCCCTACCACATCCTGAGTTTCTTGAATACTTTTATTGTGATGATTATTCACTTCTGAGACAAACAGAGCCAGAGGTGCATATTCATGGGTTTTTCACTATATTGTCTTATAAGCTCTCCTACTGTTTCTCATTTATTCTGCACAGGCTCCATCATCACCTTCTTCACCCATAGCTAATGAACCAAAATACGAGAAGCGCTGGCTAGACACCTTATCAGTTCCTCTGTCGATGGCTCGAATCTCGAGGTACAAAACCGGAACAGATAAATTAAGGTTTGTAATCTAAAAGGGGAGGCACTGGGTTAGTTAGCTGTACATAGTGTTTTTCTATGGATTCTCAGCTTTATAAGAATTGAGTGGAGATATGAAATTCTTCTTATTAAAAGCTGTGCAGTTCATCTTCTCCTAAGATTAATGGTATTCATGGCGATTACCAAAGATAAGGTAAAGCTCCTACAAATACGTTTCTATAATCTGTTGTATCTTGGGAATTCAGTTAGCATCAGCAGCTAGCACAAAAGTTAATCCCGGTGTTATGTGAATAAATTTTGAAGCTACTACACTTCCTTCACTATACCTAATAGGATACTTCTATATTCTCCAATTCTAATATTGTCAATTAACTCTCCTTTTTCATTTTAAATGAAAGCACAGTGCATAATCATCATACCTGTGCTATCGTGTCATATAGATATGCTTTTATCAGTGTCATAAAGAAACTCATATTGATGAGATTTTGGCAAATTACTGGTACAAAATACTGTATTTTTGATCACAGATTTTTTTTGCATCTCAGAGACATAACTAATGGTTCATAAAGTAACTGTTGAATAGGATGTCAGAGGCTATTTTACTGGGCTTCAGGAAATATAAAAGCAAAAGTGAAGTTTAATAAAGCTTCAATAAATAGTATGCTTGAGAAAGTTTTAAACATTGCAGCGTACATAAGCTTTTTCTGCAAACCGTTCTGTGGTACAACTGTCTCAAATTTATCAGTAGTTGTAGGCCAAGCAGTCCATAGTTCTCCGTATGTATCAGAACAGGAGATCACTCACTGTCATTATTTTCCATGGTCTTTATGAGTTGCCCTATTTTTATTTGACTTTAATACATATTAAAGAGAGAATTGGAATATCTATTGAAAAGTCAATATACGGGTCACCTGCTATGAGGAGGTACCAGAAATTAATGTGAATACCTTTCTAGACCTATGCCAGATTTTTTTACCTGTTTCCCCAAAATGACCTAAAAAGCATTATTTTTCTAGTAGGACAGATATGCTGCTTTAACTTACAGCAATTCATCTTCATAGGCAGTTGGCAGCTCCTCTCCCAGACTTCATGTTAAAGCATCACAGGTGAATAATAGTGTCCAGAAAAGTTTTAGTTTCTTCCACAGACATTCTTTGAACTCTTAATTTTCTTCTACTTAGTGTCTCATCACTTCCTCCACCATTTTCTTCCTCCCTACTTTAACTGACAAGTTCATGCTGTCCATTCTTGTCCAATCTATCACAGACCTCCAACCATTCAAGGCTTAGACATTCAGTGAATTAAATAAAAAAATCTCAGTGTTCAAATTTAGGCATCAACTTATCATCAGTATTCTAGAATTTAAAGAATAAATGGAAGAGGATAGAACATTTAAACCTCTCCCTTCAGTTACCACCCTGATTGTTTGAAGTGCTTTCATTCCTGTGCTGTGTACTTTACACATTAGATGGAGAAATCCCAAGGGATTCCAGTTCCCAAAAGAGCGGCATGTGCGTTTTGAGAATTCTTTGAAGTAAAATGCCTTCAGCTTTGTACTGGGTCTGGCTGAGTTGGAGCTCATCTTCTTTACAGTAGTCCATGTGGCGCTGTGCTTTGATTTGTGATTAAAGCAATACTAATAACACACCAGTATAGTGGTTGTTGCTGACCAGGCCTTGCCCACCATCAAGGCTTTCTCTTTTTCTTGGTCTGCTCCTGCACAGTAAATGGGCCCAGGGTAGGCGAGAATTTTAGAGGAGGCACAAGCAGGACCAGTGAACCAAACTGGCCGAAGGAATATTCCATGCTGTGTAGCATCTTTGCTCAGCAATAAAAACTGAGCAGAGAGGGGTTGTGGAAAGCGAGCCATTTCTTGGAGGCTGACAGGACATCATTCTGCTTGTGAGAAATTGTGAGTGGTTGCATTTGCATCACTTGTTTTATTGTCATTTAGTTAATTGGGGTTTTTTTCCTCTTCTGTTTGTTTATTAAACTACATTTATTTCAGTTTATGAGGTTTTTTCTTCTTTGTATCCTCTGCTATGCCTCTGGAGAGGGCTAGGAGAGTGAATGGCAGTGTAGATGCTTGGCTGCTAGCCTGAGATCAACCCATCACAGATGTGTTTTTGTGTAATATTTGAAGAACTTAGTGCTTTCAGTTTTAGTCTTGGGTAGACATATTGTCTTGTGATGTATCTCACTCCCATATATATTTAGTATATATTCTACTATTTAATTATTAGTGGTTTTTTATTATTGTTGTATACACTCTGAAGGAATATGAAATAATGCCATAAAGCCTACCACCACCCCATAATACTTTACTTCTAAAGTAAGTGCACCTTGCTTGTTTTGGTGAACCAACAAAAACAGCTATATGAGCATTAAAGGGATATTGCCTTGAGGTTAACTGTGGTTGAGGAGTTTCCCATATTCTTACTAAAAGGTGGGTTTTCGTGCCTGAGGGACAATAGACTGCTCTTACCATGTACTGCGAAATGCGTGTATGTATTTTTACCATTATCCAACTTGTAACCTTTTTTTTGCATTTCCCCCTGTTCATATATACACAGTGTCCAAAATATGTCTTCTGTAATTACTCTCTAAAATCAAATATCTGCTGTGCATTAAATAAAACCTCTGATCAGTCTAGATAAAAATCCTACTTTCAATCATATCTACACATCTCTGTTTCCTTTTACATTGCAACCATCAGTCTAAAGCCATTGGCGCCAGCCCAAATTCATTCCCCTGAATGGATCACAGATCCTTCTGACTGATTTCCTAATTTTACCAAACCTTGATTATTTATTGGGAGCCTATTTGCATGCATGAGTTGGCAGCATGCCTGTTTTTCCTGTACTACATGAGTCTATGAGTCTGTCATAACTTGTAATGTGTTTCCTGCACGTTCTTTCTCATAACTGTGTTTTGTTGCAATGCTTCATTATGTTTTTATCCACTAAATTTTTTCAGTTGGTCTTGCAAAGGTGCTCTGGCATCAGAACAGCCAGATTACTTTCTAAGTTAGTGTTGCTGAAGTATTGGAACTATCATCTATAGCATCACATATGCAGCTGAGCGCCTTCTCCTCAGCCAGATGGGCTGTATAAAAGGTGTTTTTTTCCTCCTTCCTACTTGAATTACATTTAGAGAGGTCTATACAATTCTTTCTATCAGAAATTACCTCTCCTTCATGGCTTTTGACATATCTTTTTAAATATGCAAAATATTATGACTTTTGAAAAGTTATTAAAGATTGTCTATCAACTCACAGGAAATGCACGCTCTGCTTTCTTCAATCATTCATTTCCCTGACATAAAACCATCTTCTTTACCTGTGGAATTCTTGCAGTTGGCTGTGGCAGAACTTAATACACTTTTGTTAGTATACTCTGATTTTTTAAAATATATAGTATTGTTTAGCCTATGTATAGTACCTGTAAATTCTACTACTCTTGCTGTTCTGACATGGTAAACTGCCATCTGCATGTGTGGATATTTCCTCTGACCTCATTCACTTTACTTCTCCCTGATATTCAAGATTTTTTCCTGTTTTCAGCATTCTTTTCCTGGTGGTGTAAGTACCATTCATATAACCTTAGAGCAGGAAAAATCTTGTCTCTTATAAGGTTGGGCTTGTCTCCTATAAGTTAAGGGTTACATATTTTTTAAAGGCCCTCTTTTTTTGCCTTTATTTAAAAAAATACAGAATATTACAAAGCATGCCAGCACTTTGCTGAAAATTAATTTTTTCATTTGAAATGCCTTACATAGACAGAGTTGTCTGTTATACTGCAGTATACTTTTTAGTGTGCCTTAGATAAAATCTGATCTAATCGAATCATATTAAGCTGTATTATTTCCTTTGTGGTTAAACTGTGCAGTTTAAATTCTTCTGTACTTCAGTTGAGTTTTCCGGTAGCTTTGCCCTCCAAAAAAAGTGCACTTTCAGCATACTCCTGTGTCATGAGATGGGCAAGATCACATGTATCTGTTTGATTCTTATTTGTTGTTCATGTGAAGAGTAAGGCAACTTGCCTTTGGCTTTTCATTTCACTTGACTTTTAAATGTATTTTTCACAGGAAGTCTTTAGACTATGACTTAATGACACAAGAATATTTTTTTCATATATTTTAAATTCTGTTAACACCATATGTATTAACAGAAACAGGAGAGAATGGGATAAATATTTTCCTTCCGTATAAAGGAATGGCTGAAAATACTGCACACTGGGCTTGTGAAATATGTTTATCAATACCACAAAACAAAAAAAAAAAAAAATTCCTCAGGATATTTAAAGGAAAGATAAGAAACATAGTAGATGTCATTCCTGTTCTCAATGGAAGATTAAAATTTGTATTAACTACTAAAATCACCTTGAATTCGTGTATTTCACATTGTTGATATGATTGGAGTCTGTCTGAAGATATTTGTATATATAACGTGCTAATTAGTCTTTTTGATTAGTTAGCAATTCAATAACTTTTTCTTCATTTGCCTTTATTATATAGCACTACTGCTTCTAATATTCTAGACTCCTCAGTAATCCATCAATGTAATTTTTCTCTGTAAGTAAGGTAATGTAAATGTAGTGAGAATGCTATTGCTGTGAATACTCTTAATTGCTAGTTGGCAACAGAAACATTTTTTGACTGTTGAGGATTGAATTGGTCAATAAATGTGATGCAAGCTTAACAGAGAAATAATACCAGTGAGTTTTTCTCACCCAAAGGAATTTGTGGTTCATATTATAGTTTGGCATGGTTTTTTTGGTTTTTTTTTTTAAGATAGAAAAGTAAAGATAGGTAGTCTTTTAGAAGGTGGGGAGCACAGTTCATGCACTGTAGTCTTTCATTTTTGTTATGGAATTGTTATTTGGGGAAACGCAGGTAACTGGTTTTAGTCCTCACAGTTGATACTGGTAACAATGCATAATAATTTTTATTGACAGAAGCTTTGAATAAAAGACCAACACCTAGAATATCTTGAATATTTTGAGTTTAGAGACTGAAGAAAAAATGCTTATTTCAAATATGGGAGACTGAAATAGTGAGTGGAATGAAAGTAATTCACGCCGAGTAGCTATGAGCCCATGTATCTGTGGTGTCAATTACAAAAAACCTAATTAGATTTAGGTGGTTTTTTTCTATTTCTTGGTATTATGACCATTGCAATTACTCCAAAGTATTGTGTATTATTAATTTTTTTCATGCATTCACTGGTTTCTTAACAGATTTTTTCTGAAGAATGTTATTTTCCATTTACCATTTTAGTAAGTTAACAAAATGCCTTTAATTAGATAAATAAATTGAAAACTTAGAAATTGAATAAGCCATTTTGAAAAACATCTAGAAATTAAGCACAATCTCACTGAGTTACAAAACTGAATGAACTTTCTCACAGTTTTCTGACACGTCAGTTAGAAAATATCTGTAGAAGTATAAATGTCAGTGTTACTTCAGTTATCTTATTTGGTTGCTATAAGTTTAATGAAAATAAAAGTTACAATACTGGAATCAAAATGTTCCCCCCAAAACCACAGATGCAAAATGCAATCAAGTTTATATTTAATGTTTTGATATCTTCTGAGCTACGTAGTTTCTGTCAATAGTCCAGTTCTATGCGCACATTTAAACATTTTGTAAGGTACGAGGTTCTGTGACATTTACAATAAAAAATCCCATTACTTCTAACATGGCATTTCAAAAAGATGAAGTAATTCTGATCCTTCCTTTTGGAGAATTTCCACTCAGGTCTACCCACAGTCCTTAAAGCTTCAGTCTAAGTAGACATTCTAGCAAGAGGGCCGTGTAGTATTATAAATGAGCCACAAGAAAATGTTGTAACAAAAGCAATAAAAACTAACTCAAACATTAAAAAAAATCATACAAACAGGAGGGAGTACTGATTCAGGACCTGGGAAGATGCAAAGCTGATCAAATCCATCTGTCTGTATCAGCATGGTAGTAAAAGTGAAAGAGTTGCAGTCAAGCCTACATCTAGATTTTTGTAGAAATATCTATATAATAAAATACCTATATAAGTCTACAAGAGATGGTTTCACATGCCACAGATACTAAAAAATATAAATGTATGCTTTGCTGGAATTCTTAGCCTCCAGTAAAGTAAAAGTTCAGCTCCTTCCATTTCAGCTGGCACTGAAAATACTTTTTATACTAGGAAAGTCTTTGGATTTAACACCTCTATAGTAGCAAACTGCTTGTATGGAAAAATTTCCTTACTAATATTAATTAATAGTACTTGTTTAAAGGTGTCAATTTCAAGAAGAGAACATAAACTCTACCAGTGCTAATCTGTTATTCTGACTGCCATGCTCACAAAGAGAGTGTTTATTTTATTACAAGAAATTAATGCCATAAACAAACTCCAGAAGAGACCAGAAATGCAGATCTATTCATCATTTCACCATGAAAGTCAGATAGAAAAACACTGAGCATTGAAAATGGTGCCTCATGCTCCTTAGCAGAAATGCTTGAAGGAAACAAATTTTCAGATAGGGAGACAAATCTCAAAGTAAGAAATGTGATGGCAGTGCAACAAAAATTTCTAGTATTTAGGAAATGCAAATATTAATTTCTTGCTCTACTTGCAGTAGTCAGTCGCATACCTTCAGTAATAGAAGATGTATAAATTTCCTCTGTATGTGTTTTTAAATTATCTTAGGGCCTCAGGGAAAAAAGAAATACAAACCAACAAAGAAAATAAAAACCCTACAGCAACTTATAGCACTTGAAACCTTTCAAACTTATTATTTGGTATTAAATGGAAAGCTCCTCCTTGACAGCTAACAGGAGTAGGTGCTTTGTTGTGTCTCTTTTTCTCTTTTTTTCTTTTCTCTGTTTTGAGGAAATGGCAGAGGGAAATGCATGTCATTTAAGCCTGCGGGATTTATTTTCTCATGAATTCCAGTGCCATCTTGGTGCTTGCTTTGATTGTTTCACTTAAAACAAAAGCCTCAGGATTTATTTTGTTAAGCTTTTATTTTTAGTTTGGATATCTGTTTTTACTTGTAGCCTTCTGCACACTATGCTTTTTGGAGCGCAGTGTGGTACATGGAACAATATCAATATATAATGGGATCTTCAGAGAGAAACTTTTGTAACTGAAAGCAAGAAATAATCATAGTAAAGTTGATTAGGATTCAGGGCAAAAACAGTGTGTTGCTACCATAGACATCATGAGGGGCATATGTAAGGTTTGGAAAGCCCTGGCTGTTTTTTATCCTATGTCATTTACACTGAACTGCTTTCTGGTAAAACCACCTTTCTGCCAAGCCAGCACAGTGGGGACAGCAGTGTCCCAAAGGTCTCAATCTCGTGTGCCAGATAATGTGACCACCACTGGCTCATCAGAAGCCTTGAACCACCCTTCTTTTGCTGAGCCTTGGAAAAGAATATCCTGGTGTCGGTGTGCTGGAACAAGGGAACAAGCTCTACAGGCAGGGCTTGGGGATGCTGGCAGACTCCCCACGGAGCAGGAGTCAGCTGAGCACAGCTTCAGTGATGAAGTCCCATATAAGGGGCTGTGTTAGCAATAACATAGATAACAAGTCAACGAAAATGGTTGTTCTCATCTCTTCTCATCTACTTGCATTCCTGAGGCCACACCTAAGGTATCTTCCTCTGTGTCCAGTTTTTGTGTTCCTGTGGAAAAGATTTGCATTTTAAGAAAGTTAATGAGGAGGCTGGACTAAGAGACTTGCAGGATTCCTCACACCCTATTTGATTCTGTGCAAATAGCATGTTAGTGAAGTGTTCTCTAAATGAATAATGAATATTATTAACTGTCTGTAATTGATCACCATATTTTAAAAAGGATAAAGAACAGGAGTTTTAGTGTAATTCACTCTATCACCAGAACCCTGTTTCAAATGATAAGATACTTGGTAATTTTTATAATAAAAGGGGTTTTTTTTAAATTTTGATTGTCTATTTTGGTTGCCTCAATTGTTAACTGAGGAGTTCCCTTCTGTGATCTTTCATGAGCCACTTAGGGAACTTTTTGCCACTGGGATTTAGGCATTCAGGTCTTTGTGTGTCTGCAGAAGCTGAGTTAGTGTCTAGACACCCTGTGGTTCCCTGGAGAGCACATACCATTGCTTGGCTCTCTTGAATGCTCTGGACAGCCCTCTTGCTGTGTAAGGATCCTAGCATCTTGGCTTTGATATTTGAATGGGATATCTAAGCTGGGCATTGTGAAGGGCTTCTCTTCACAGCATTAAATTAAGTCTGTTTCCAGGCACCAGTGTGTATCAATGCATAAGGGCTGACAGATTCTCACTGTCTCAGTGGGATGTTGAGGAGATCATACCATAAGTCATTTTATTACAGCCCTGTTGGGATCTTTGTCAGAACCTTAGGTAAAATGAACATTATGTTTGGGGCGTGATTATTTTGCTAAGTTTACTTGAAGGTAAAAAAAGGATTTTTTAAAAATCTTTTCTTTCTTTCTGAAGCGGTGAAAAAGATTACTGGAATAAAAGTGACACAGAATTGTGCCACTACCATCAAGTGTTAGTAGTTCCCATGATTATTCAGTCATGAAAGAAAAATGGGCAATTGGCTGATACATATCTAAGTCTTCAGGCCAAGCATGGTAATTTTTGCAAACAGCAGATATGGTGCTTTACAACTCCTTTAAAAGCAAAGCATCTCACACATATCTATTCAGATAGATTGTCTTATTTATATTGTGTATGATGGGTAGTTCATGTTACCTTTCCTAGCAAGTATATAGAGTTCAGAATTCATGTTCACCATCAAACTCCCTACAAATTACAAAGGTTAGGTTAAAAACTTTTTCACTAAGTCAGGAATGAATACCTGCCCATTAACCTCTATATGTCATTTTGAATGTTTACAAATATCATCAATTAAGCAGTAGAGGACTACACTTTCGATCAGACAACCCCAGGAAGACTCAGCAACTTCACAGAGGAGTATTCTGATTCAGTAGTTGGCTTTCTTCTGGGTTGGTACCAGAAATGGGGCAATAAAGCATATAAGTATAAATATCTAAATTACAAATGTAGGAGGTAGTGGTGATATTCTCCATATTATACACAAAACAAACATATGCAAAATCATTGAGCTAATTATAATTGTCTTTCACAATAGGATATAACTAAAATCTAATTCTCCTGGCAATCATAGGCATTTAAATAATCTTGTTATCTTTCTGAAGTTTAGTTACTGCAACTATTGTGTGTCACTTTTTTAAAATTTAGAACAGTGCACTTCCATGCCACTACTTAATGAGCTTTTGTGGTTCCTATTGGAAAATTTTAAGAGTTAAAAAAAAGCATATCCCACCAGCATGCAGATGCAGGGGATTTCAAAGGTACATACGCAGTGCCTAATTTACTGCAGATAGTGAGGAAGGGAAAGCACTGGCATTTGCAGAATAAAGCAGCTATAAATGCATAAAAGTTGCATTAAAAGTTAATAAAATGAAGTTGCACATTAGCCTGTGCCAATGCTGTTTTGAGAAGACTATTTAAGGAAAATTTTTGAAGAAACTTCTAAGAAGGTTTTTAAAATTTCTATGACATAAAAGTGCTTGAAGTAAGCATTGCTTTGAATGCTACATAAAAAAAGTTTAGGAATCCAAGAAATGAAAGCTAGGGAAGACAGTGCTTTGAATCTTGATACATTCCCAGTAAATGAAGCCAAAATGCAATAAATAAAATTGGCATTTTGGTTTTAAAACACACTATTTTTTTTTTCACAAAGACCCAATTCTTATTTCCTGAATACACTACCTTAAGTTCAATAATTATGAACATAATACGTAACCCCAGGGGAAGTAAATTATCATCAGCACATGTATATATTGGTACAGAGAAAGTACTTATTGTATCTGTTACTCTTGGTACTGCCCTATTATCCTTGGTTTTGTTGCCTTTCTATTGATTGGTAAATTAAACACTCAAAAACTTGTCAAAAGGCATAAAAATCACTTGAACACTGATAAATATCGGGCAGTTTCAGACAACTGACGAATCTTCCTTTACGGATGTATTTCTTCTTACTGCAGATCTAATGCATTTGAAGTGCTGGCACTCGATGGAGTTAGTACTGGGATACTTCAGTTTTATACAGCCCAGGAGAGTGCTGACTGGCTGAGAGCAATGTCTACTAACATCAGTGATTTGACACTTCAAAATGTATGTTACTTTCCGCATATTTTCTTGTTTATGCTATTGTAAAGTTATTTCTAGTTTTCAAAGGGTAAAAAACAATTCAGCTTTAAATACAATATATAAAATGCTTGTGTATGGGGAGGAAAAGGAGAAAGGACAAAGTAGGGAGAGCTTGCCTGATCAAAAATAGCAAGAAGTTTTCAAGGCTTGCAGTGTTAGCATAGAACAGAAACCAATAGAAAATCAGATTATGTTTATTGTTTTAAAGATTTTTAGGGCAATATATGTATCCATACTGGTCATTTCACATAGCTTTAACATGGCCAAATATTTCCTTTTCACATTTTTGTAATTAAACTGTGCTTGAAATTAGCATTTGTTGATTTTGAAACAAGCATGTGAAAATTCTGTAGCTGGTAAAGAATGATTTACTGAGACTTACTGGACAGTGGTTTTACATCTCTAAGTTGTCTAAGATTTGATTTATTTAAGGCCAGGTTGTTCCATCTCACTTCCTAGATAAAAAGATGCTTATGCTACTTTAAATTACTCCTGTAAATTACTAAGTAACAATTGCCTTTGCAGAAATATTAACTAATCCCCAGAGAAACAGAAAATTACTATTGGGACAGCACATTTATTATTCCATCAAAGAGCAGCTAAAAACATTGATTATTATGGAATTAACTATGAAGCTAAATAGGGAACTCGATAATGTACAATTTTGAAAGTATATTTGTCTTTACGAAATGATAAAGTTCAGTGATGAAAATACAATAGCACAGCTGTCCCTGAATGAATTGCCTGTGCAGGTTTTAATCTTTTCTTTCTCTACATGTACAGATTCTGTTAACTTCTTTAGTAAATTATGATTTAGTGGCCTGAATTTTATTTGTGCTTTGTACCCTTAATGAACTGTTGCTTAGGTCTCCAGATTATATTGTGTAGAATTTGTATTAAATCTCAACATAAATCTTTAAGTCTGTTGGTTAAAATGGACTTAATATTTAATTTGTTTTCCTATTCTTCAAAAGCTACATGAATCACATTTGATCATAATAGTTCATTTATTCCATTAATTCTTTTAAAATATTCATTTATTCCATTAATTCTTTTTAAATATTCAATTGCTTAAACAATCTCTTTGTCAAAATCAGACATTTTGCTTATGATGTATTCTTTTTAAATACTATTTAGTGACTCACATAATGTACAGGGTATTATTATGTAACAATTCTAAGAAAGTGGATGCTAATATTTCTAGAGCAATTCCAATTCATAGTTACTAAGCCTTTTTTTTTTCTTTCTTTCTAGAGAAATTTACTGAATACAAGCCACTCCAATGATATAAGTGGATAAAAATAAAAATAAATGAGGACAGCTTTTGTTAGTCATAGGATGCTAGTCAGTTTTTTTCAAAGGACTATGTGCAGTAATTATGTGTCCTGACACAGTATCTTCACTGTGCTGTGACCTGTCAGCAGCAATATTTTATTATAAACTGAGGACTTTCTTAGTCTTCTCCACTATCTAATACTAGTGAACTCTGTCAACAAAGTAGTCCATCTGGTGTTCCCAAGAAGGGTCTGAGAAACAACCGTGATGATGAATATCCATGTTTTGTGTTCTTAGTGAGTTACAAAGTAAACTTTATGCAGCTCATATGAGAAGCATGTAAATTTTTTGTTTGGACAGTAGCTTTACAGGTTTTGTCAGGCATGCAGCCTGTGTACAACTGGAAAGTCAAGCCAGAGCATTTATTTAATTATTGATCATCAGAAAGGGAGATGCAGTAGTCAGTGAGAATCCCTTTTGTTGCAAACTGTGTTTAAGATGGGGATTGAGAGGGTGGAGTACAGCAGAAGGCTGGACAGCTCTGTGCCTCTGAGCAGCAAGAAAACACAGACCACTCTCCACAGTGCTTAGGACAGGGCCTTTGAATCAAGCTTCCTGGAAGTCGATTTGGAATCCTTTTGATTACCTTAGTCTTACAATTTAAAAAATTATTCTTTTCTTATCCTACCTCTGACACTGACATTGGGGAATGAATCTGTAATTCCTTCAGGGCTTCTTCCTGTTAATGCATTTCTTCACTTCTGTAAGATGTCTCCCCATTCTCCCGGACAAAAGATAATCATTACTCATTCAGAAATTGTTTCAGAGAGCTCCTTATCTGGTTTTGGGTTATTTTCATGAGTACTTGCTGACTCGAAGTTCAGTTGCTTCTCCAAATAGTTAAAACTGTTGATTTCCTATTCTGTCCCACACCATCATCTCAGTATGGAAATTAATTGCTAGGTACATGATCACAATGGACGTTTTTGCTAACACTGTTGGCATAATGTCAGCATCTTTACCTGAGCTATTACTAAGTTTTAAAGCAATACTTACCAATTATGTTTTACTTCCACACATTTTTACATTTTGTTTTGCTGGTAATTGTTTCATGACTTTAGCAACTTTTCTCCCACCTTAGTCATTCTTACTCAAACTGTGCCTATTTGTGTAACTCTTACATACATTGTTGTCCTACATATTTGCATGACATTTTGAATAATTTATTTTAGAATTTTAATTCTTAAAGAGCTCCTAATAGGGATTTTTTTTTTCCATGCACCCAATCTTTCCTGTATCACTTTACCCTAATGTACTTTATTTTCTTTTTATTTTACCCTAATAAAGTCATGTTCAGTAGTTCTTTGTCAGATCTCCTGCTGATATCAGGAGACAGTCCTAGTGTAGGTAGTGCAAAAATAGCTCTGCCACAATGTGACACTTCTGCTAATGTCAGACTAATCCTTTGAAGTACTACTGAAACATCTAACTTCTGTACAAAGGCAAGCTCTCTGGGGATCAAGTGTAGAGGAGGAGTCATCTTTCAACAGTGGAGATGTGAGAACTTGTCACTGCATAGGAGTGCTGCCCCTGTTCATATTTAAAGAATGTTACTTGGTAGATGAGAAATAATGATTCTGGTACCAGCCTGGACTCAATTCTTAGATAACAGAGGAGCACAGGGAATGCTGCAATGTGGAGAAAAATGTAAGAGTGTCTTTTCAGCCCTCATTGCTGATACATGCTTTGTATGCTTAGCTCAGAAAATCTCCTAGTTACAGTCAGCTTTACAAGCAACATGCATTTCTGAGGACCCTTGCCCCAAATTATTCATCTCTCTGTGCATATTCTGTTTTTTCACATACTTTTCTACCAGCATGAAACTACCCTATCATCTTTCTTTGTCATTCAATCCTCATTTTCAATATTCTCAAAGCTTTTTACATTTGTCCTTGGCAGAAATAAATGCAGGTGAATCAGCACCTCAGATTTATTTCTTCGTACACCTCTTTTCTTGCAGAAGGAGGTGCAGTTGAAAAAACTGAGGGAAGATGGGCAGCAGAAACTGGCAGTGAATCTTCCATGATTAAACATGAAGCACAGGAAATTAATTAATTTGCCTGTGCTTCTCACTGCTCCTGTTCTTAATTTCTTCAGCTGAAGGGCTCTTTGTAGGCTGAAGTGACAGTGCTGTAATGGCTATGAATTTTTGGGAGAAAGGTCTTTGGGATAATTTATATTTTTCTCTGTTTTTCACCATTCAGATTGACAGCTATAAGATATATGCAGGTTTTCTCATGGATCTTAATTATTGTCTTTGAGATATAGCACTGAGCATAATTTCAGTCATAATCAGTAGAGGCACCTAAAGGTAATGCTGTCAGTTCATTTACATTATAGAGATTTGTTTCTTATATATATGAAAATTTCTCAAGGGTTTGTGTTTTTTCACAGTAAATTCTAATGGTGTTATTTATTTAAAAATAATTGTAAATAATGAGTAGGTCATAAGCAGGTCAGAGAACAAGTTATGATGCTCTTGTTCCACTTTAAACATTATTTATGATTTTTGTAAATCATTCCAGAAGTTTCATTGGATGATGGTAGAAACTTAAAATTTGATATTAAAGTAGGGTTATGAATCCAGATCACATTTATGCCCATGACATCTTTTTTTAATTGTATATGTCACAGTCTGTAAACCTTCTGTTTTATTTCTTCATGTAAACACATATCTGGGGATGTTTTGTATTGCAGTTGTGTGAAATGTCTGTTATAATAGGGGGAGACATGAAATATGAGCTTTAAACAAACATTAAAAAGAAGAAAGAAGATTGAGAAGGTCTTGCTTTCTTTACACAGCAGATTGTGGGGTACATGTAGATGGAAATAAAAATCCTTGTGTGTAGGAAGAAGTATACAAATTCGACTATCTCAATGATTATACAAACAGTTCTATTCCCAGGGTGAGAATGCATAATATTTCTTCACTGCTGCTTTTTTGTTGTTTTAAATGCAAAATTTCCAGTTGAAAGTACCACAGTTCATACTGTAGAGGTTGTAAAGGGAAGTCAGTAGGGATAGGACCCACGTCCCCTAAATTTGGCCAAGCAATAAGCAGTCACATAGGATACTAATACAGCTAGGAAAAAAATAGGTGTCTGTCAAAGAGCCTGCACTGTTTTCTTGAAAGAGAGCAAAGGTATATTATATGTGAAATAAATCCCAGCCTGGGAGGCATTTAGATTTAGGTAAATGGTTCTGAATAATTTTAGTTCCTGCCCTGTATGTATCCATTTAGAACAGAGCATAGGAATTACAATTTGCATAATAGTTCCTTTTCCAAGAAGCCTGCAGTCTTTGCAGACCCAGGTTTTTTGTTTTAGTTCCCTTGCTGTGTCCAGCTCGCACTTCTATACTGAGAATTCATGCAGTGCCAGCAAGGTGAATGTATCCCATCTGTATTCCTGCCTGTCTGCACCAGCTGTGGAGACATGTGAAGGGCACATGAGGTGCCAGGTGAAGGGAAGAGTTCATGCTTCTCAGCCCCGTGACGATGGGATGTAATACGATATAGAAGCAGATCTTTTTCCTCTCCCCACAGCTACATCAGGGCTGCAGCCATCCTGCTTGGAACAGGGAATGAGTTCCCTGTGCAGTGAACAGCTGTGGAGTCCAAAGCATTCTTCCCTATTATCCTTTCCAGTGGGAAGCTGAGCTGTTTATTAGGGTGCTCTTCAAAATATTCTCCCTGCTTGGCACAGAAAACCTAGTCATAGCCAGTCTGACCCACTTTTTTCCAGGCACTTCTGAACCCATTTACTTGCACTGGTTTGTGCTATAGTAATCTTATTATTGAGTATGGGTTTGGACACCTGAAAGGAAATTATATTTTCTGTGTGTCTGACATGGCTTTTATGTAGTTACTTTGTGTATTTATTTGTGTCTGAGGCATAAGAGAAAGGTTGGACTTGATTGTGGGCAGGGTGTATCAGCATTTCTACTGACGTTGAAGTATTCCGGGTGACTTTTCATCGTGTCCTGCACAGCTCTTCCAGCAGGATTAAGCCCACCACCAAATCAGACTGGTGACTGCTTCCTTCTGCCACACTGGCCATTTCACCAACTTGTTTTAACCAAGTTACAGAGTGAGGTTCCTGAGTTCCAGCTGGTTTGTTACTGATGGGGCCCCGTGGGAGACTCTTCTCCCAGCCAGTGCTCCAGGCCAGCTCCAGCACAGTGCAGCCCTGCAGTCGTGCCAGGCTGAGGAGGGCACACCTGTGTGCATCACCTGCCAGGAGCCTTGCTGGGGCCCCTCTGTCCAGTCAGCAGCTGAATTTCAGTTCCATCCTCCTGGCTGCTCCCTGCCTGTGCTAAGCTGTGGGTGCCAGCCCTGCAGCCAGTGACCCACAGATAGTCCCTGCTCCTCCTCTAGGGTGGCTGGGAGCTGGCAGGAGGACTTCAGGAGCCTGGCAGGATCTCCCAACACACAGCCCAAGGTGACAGCCAGGCCTGGCTGATGCCCGAGGCTCCCAGCAGCTTGGCCACCTCTACCCCAGGCCCTCAGTCACCCCCAGCACACCTGCACCATTTAACTGCACACTTCAGTTCCAAAGGGCTGCAAAAGTGAGTGTGTGAGGGAGAAGAAACCCTAATGGCCCATGATAGGTTAGGACTGACTAGAGCCCTGGGCATTGCTATCACCCTCTGTCCATACAGTCAAGACTCCTGTTGTCATCCCACTCCTCCACATTGCCTTTTTTCCTAAGGTCATTTTGTTTATGGTCATAGACACTTCACTCTGTGGAGGGCAATGACTTCTTATTGTCCTCTGTTAGGTGCAAGAGTTTGTGTGTGTGTATGAATCCTGACACATCCTGAGGCCTGTGTCATTACCACAGCACAAAGTCTGTAGACCCCTACAGGTGTACTGGGTCTGGCTGGGATGGGGGTAGCTTTCTTCATAGCAGCAGGTGCTGTGTTTTGTATTTGTGGCTAGAACAGCGTTAATAACACACCAGTGTTTTGATTGGTGCTCAACAGTTCTTGTATGGAATGAAGGCTTTGACTTTTTCTCCCTCTGACATACCCTACCCACCTCAGCAGAGGATGGAACAAGGAATTAGGAAGGGACATGGATGGGTTAGCTGGCTGAAAGTGGACAAAGAGATATTCCACACCATTGTGCTCAGCAATTGAAATGGCATCGTGGAGAAAGGAGGTGTGGGTTTGTCTTCCAAGATGGCTGTTGCTTGAAGACTGCTTGTGGGAGGCACAGAGTGATTGCATTCATATCACTTGATTTTTTCTTGTTTCTTTCATTTAAGCTCTTTCCATCCTGACTCCGAAATTTTCTTGCTTTTGCTTTTCCCAAGCTCTCACCCTTCCTGCTGGTAGGCAGGAGGGAGTGAGCAGCTGTGTGCATCCTCAGCTACTGGCCAGAGTCAACCCACCACAGCAGTCAATGGCATCACCATATTAATATGAGTTACATCCACAGATTTGATCTTACAAATCTGGTGTGCCCAGGATACAAGCAACAGCCCTGGAATTCTCTGTTCGTTTCCTATGGCAATGGTAGTTTTCCCTGTTCACAGGTGTAGGGTTTTGTCTTCCATCACAAGCTTTTCATTTCTAATAAAACAAGCTTTTTGACAACAAGGTCCTTTGGAAGTACTCATCAACTCTAGGACAGTTTTCAGCTTACCCCTAGCGTGTAGGAAAGTCTGGTTTTACACTCTAATATATTTCTTTCTAAATTCTTATCTACACTTCATAAAATTGCACTTTAAAAAATGTTACACTTCAAAGTGTTTGTGTAGTATATATGTCAGTATTTGTCCTCCACTCATATGACTATGACTGCCAGAGAAAAGTCAAAATTATCAAAACTCTTCATTATCTAAACAAAGAGGAAAAATTTTGTCTTGAAGAGTAAACACACAGGAAAGCCCTTGCAATTTTCATTTCATCTTTAAATACATCTTACACTCCATGGTCACAAGGACTTAATTGCAGATGTCATTTAAGAATCTGCTTAAGCAATTGTTTAACTGAGACCTAAGTGAGATGTCTACAGTACAGTATAGTATTTCCACTCAGACTGGCAAAGCTAAATTCATAAATGCAAATCTTTATGAGGTATTTAAGGAAAACTGATTAAAATCTTTTGTCTTTCAAGTCCTTGGTTTTGCAAATTCGCTATAATAATAAAAATCTACTGTTTAAGCACTGAATGATAAAATTTCTTACAAATATAATTTGGAAGTATTAATATAGTATTCAATAACTAAGTCAATCAATGCTAATTCCATCACAGAAACTCTTCAGCATATCAATAACTCTATATGTTCTTCCCTCTCTCTTTCATAGATGAAAATGGCAAATAAATGCTGTTCTCCCTCTGACCAGGTAAGATTTCCATTATATTATCCAATTTTTTAAATTTGTGTGATTACATTGTTGGAAAATTTGTAGAGCTTGCATATACACATCTAATCATTTTTAAAACTGACTAGTGGATGGACTGCAAGATCACGGATGGGAGAGCAAAGTCCCTCCCACTGTAAGATCAGATTTGTGACCACTTCAGGAACCTGAACACGCTCAAGTCTATGGGTCCTGACGAGATGCATGCCAGAGTCCTAAGGAATTGGCTGATGTAGTTGCCAAGCCACTCTCCATGATGTTTGCGAAGTTGTAGGAGTCAGGTGAAGCCCCTGGTGAGAAGCAGAGAGGAAACATTGCACCCACTTTTAAAACTGATAGAAAGGAGGAACCCAGGAACTACCGGCCTGTCAGCCTCATCCATGTTCCTGGGAAGATCAAGGAACAGATCCTCCTAGAAGTTGTGGTAAGGCACTTGAAGGGCAGGGAGGACTTGGGGAGCAGAAAACTAACAGTGTCCTGGGCTGCATCAAAAGTAGAGTGGCCAGCAGGTCAGGACAGGTGATTCTGCCCCTCTACTCTGCTCTTGTGAGACCTCTCTACCTGAGGTCTCCCAAAATAAAAAGGGCATGGACCAGCTCTAACAGATCCAGAGGAGGGCCACGAAGATAATCAGAGGGATGGAACACCACTCCTGTGAGGAGAGACTGGGGGAGCTGGGGCTGTTCAGCCTGGAGAAGGGAAGGCTCCAGTGTGACCTTATTGAAGCCTTTCAGTATCTAAAGGGGGCCTATAAGAATGACTGGGACAAGCTTTTAGCAGAACATACTGTAATAGGACAAGAGGTACTAATTTTAAGCTGAGAGAGTGTTGATTTAGTTTAGCCATAAAAAAGTTTTTCTTTCATTAAGGGCGGTAAGGCACTGACAAAGGTTGCCCAGAGAGGTGGTGCATGCCCCATCCCTGGAAACATTTAAGGTCAAGTTAGGGAGCTCTGAGCAATCTGATCTATTTGAAGATGTGCCAGCTTTTTGCAGTGGGGTTGACCTCCATTACATTTAAAGCTCCCTTCCAACCCAAACTGTTCTATAATTCTGTGATTTAATTGCTCTCTTTGTCATGGCTTTTAATTATTAATTAAACCAACATAAAAAACAGGTGATTATGAATGCCAGGGGAAAAGGTATTGGATTTGGATATCTTTTATTGGATTAACTGTCTACTGCAAGTGCTTTAGTAACTATTCAAAGTTTTTTCCTTATCAGTTTGGGCACACATAATGAGTGCAGTTGAAAAAAAAAAGGCATACTCTCCCTCAGTTTTCAAAAACTTTTGGAGACAATCATGCAACTATATACATACCACTAGATACATAAATTGATTTCCTAAATTAATAGAGTAGTCTCCATAAACTGCCTAAATGATCAGTGCAGAAATGTGTTCTGTTCCAGAGAGATGTTCAAGTGTGAAACTTGGTATCAGTGCTTTAAATCATCCTTTAGAGGAGTCACTTTTGCTAATCTTGACTTGCCTCAGCCTACCATCCAAAGTAGGTCCCTAAAGTTAGGCAGTACAAATCTATCTCACTTTTTCCATTCCAAGTATGAAAAGACCAATTAGGACCTTAATTTTAGTTGAAAGTTGAAAATTTAAGGTACAAATGACAGCAACAAACTTTGGATTGTTCTCTGCCAAAAACTGAGAAAAAAAAAGTTTATAATGAATTTGGGCAGATCAAGAAAACAAAACTAGAAAACATAAAAATATTGAAGGAGCAATTGTGATCAACACCGAATTTATATGCCCTGTTAAAATTTGCTTTAAAAGCAATCAAAATGTGAATTCTCAGATATATATACCACAAAGGCATCATATAAAATTTGGCAAGAAGAGTATTTTTTCTGGCCTAGATTAATGGAGCCTATTAGTGTCAGTTACATAATGTTTGTGCAGACCTGAATAGCTCTTATTAAGGCAATTGATTTAAAATTTAGAGAAAAGATAACCTTAAGAGATTGAAGGTAACTTGAAGAACTGCCTTGAAGTAAAATTTGTGATAGCTGCAAATTTATCTTTCCTTTTGAGGGTGGACATTCCTGAAGAATTAAACAGGTCCTTAGAGTTTCATTACTGTGTTGCCTGGGGTGAGTTTTCTTCATTGCTTTTAGAGTCCAACTTAATCTTTCATAAAGGGAGAAGGTTGGCTGTGGATAGGTTTCTTTCAGATTCTGTTTTTCTTAGGCCATTAAAAAACTAGGCTTCAAGGTTATCAAGAATGCAAAAAATTACTTTGTTAAACCTGGCTTTATTCTCTTTCTTTGTCTTTTATATTGCCTCTGACTGTTTTGTTTTTTGTTTTTTTTTGCAAACTGAATCTCCAGAACATAATGAATTCTGTACACATTTAAATAAAGAAAAAGGGAAAGGACTAAGATTTTGGTCCTTGGGTCTAAACCAGCTTTATTTATGGGTCTCTTTGCCAAAAGATGTCAAACAAATATGGTGTGATTCTTAGCCTGTGCAGGGCCATAATTTAGACTCTGATGATCCTTGTGGATCCCTTCCAGCTCAAAATATTCTATGACTCTGATTCTATGACTTTGCTCTGTGTCTATGACCCAAAGTTAGAGGTATTAGGCAAGGTAGTAGAACTTGTAGTAATTATTGATATATTTATATTGTTAAACATATCAATATTGTTAAACACATCAATTTATATTGACAGTACCAGGTCATGAAGTTAATTGGTCTGGCTACTTCCACACTTTTAAATTCCTTTTTCCCACCAAAGTAGGGTGTTTGCATTTAAACTGCCTATTGGAAATTATTTCCACCAACGCTAAAATCCCACACTATCTGTGGAACTTGTTTGGCGAGTTCTAGTTATACAAGGACTTGTCATGATAATTACTCCAAGTCAAGGATGACAAGATTTTAAGAAATATTCAGGGATTACACAAATTTGAAAGGTATTAAATAGGTAGCACTGCTGAAGCTCTGGTTCTAAATGTCTATGTAACCTGTGTCAATGATGAAACACACAGCATCTAAGCATCATAACTTCTGTTTTTGCTTGATATCGTTTATTATAATATGCTAGAGATTTGAAAGCACTTGTTACTTTGTTAGATTTGGGACTCAATTTTCAAAAAAATACATACCGCTGGATTGATTTTTATTTTTTATGAAAGTAAAATTAGCCAATTCTATCTCTGTACAGATAAAAATACTTGCAATGGTTTTTTGTTTGTTTGCTGGATAGTTTTTTATGTTTTTAAGACCTAAACTTTTATCATTATTATTTCAGGGGATTTGTGTCTGCCAAGTGACATATCTAAACATTAGGAAAAGGCAAAATTATTATTGCTTATGGAATAAAGAAGGAGAAATTGGACAATTAGATACTACTCAATTTGACTTCAATCCCTGTAAAGAAATTTGAAATAAATAAACAAAATACCTGTGTGGAGCAGAAGGATGACAAATAACTGCCCTAAAGGATTTTTCAATAACAAATCATGACAACCAATCTAATTTTCTCTTGTGAATATATAACAAATCCTGTGGATGTATGACAAGATGTTGCTGCAACATATCTTGATTCTAGCAAGGTTTTTGACAACTTATGACATTAAATATTTTAAACAAGTATTATATGGATTTGGTTGTACAGATTTTGTTGGATAATCCAATATTAGGTATAGATGGTTCACTTTCAAAACTGACATATTGACTAGAAGTTCTGAAGAGGTGACCTGGATCTAGTTCCCTTGAATACTGCCTTTATGGTGCATTAGCAAAAGTAAGCCTACTAATTTTGCAGACACTAAGCTTTAAAACACCATGTTAAACATATGAATGGTCTTGCTGTATTGAAAAGTGAGTCTGAAAACCAGGATTGAAGCCAATTAGGACATGGCATATATGCAAGAATAATTAAGTATATGTAAAAGACTGGGAAAATCTGAAGAGGTTTTTACTGCAAAATGCTTGATGGTTATCTGGGGGAGGGATAAATTCTTTTAGAAAATTTTGGTTCATCCTTTGTTTTACTAGAACTCAGAGATGATGCTGTCTGCAGAGGCCAGTCAGACATAATATGAAAAACAACAGGTTCCTTTTAAAGAACATATTACTATGGTTTATTATGACGGTTTATTATTACATCAGCATGCTGTAATCAGGTACAGGGTTGACCAACAGACACCCCAAAAACTTGAATTCCTTTGTTATACCTAATATTCCTTTTTTCCCCCTTTTCCCCTTGCAAATAAGGAATTCACCCACACTTTACTGCTTCTCCATTGGCCCTTATTTTTTCTGAATTCCACATGCTCATTTGATTATTTCAGCCTTAATCGGTGATAGCACCACAGCTGTCTGCAAATCAGTCCTCTTTTTCATTATCTTTTGGCAGTCTTCACCCATTATGCACTTTCTTTTAGTGTATTTCACCTTCTGGTTTACCCCCTTATTGATGTTTACCCCCTTGTTGGCTTCAGCTTCCAGCCAGCACCTCCCTTCACATCATGAGCGATGTCCAGCAGTTTCTGACGCTGTTACCTTGTCAGTTTAACATCAGGCCAGGCTGGCTGCTCACCTGCATGCCAGAACTGCCATGTCTGCCTGTGGCTTTTGAGAAAGGCAGGTATTGTGGGCTGTACCCAAGCCAGCTACTGCAGAACATCTAAGTGTTCCTGTTGCTGTAAGGACTTGGCAGGAATACTGCCTCTGCTTTTGTGCACTGTGTTTCTGAAAAGGCATTGACCAGGGCTTTTCTGTGGCCTCTGTGGACAGGCTGAAAAAATACAGAAGTATTAAAGAAATATTCAATAATGATAACTTTTTGCTCTGAGAATAACATGTGAAAAGCAACAAAGAATGATGGCCGCACAAGCTACATATCCTTCTTCGTGGATTTTTGCTCCATTTGTGAACTGAGTAAGTTTATTTAATTCTTCCACTCTAAGGTGAAAATCATTTGAGTCTTTAGTGGATAGGGCAATAATTGTGATTATAGTGAGGCTGATTCATGCTTCAGTTGAGAATAAAGTGCTAGAATAGATTACTTAGAGAAAATAGGCAGCCTCCACTATAGCAGAGGTCCTGAGAATATTAAGGAAGCATTTTTTAAAAACAAAATAGGTATCAGGTCTACTGCATTCTTGAGAGGGTAGGGTAATAAGTTTTTCAGAATCCTCTTTTCTACTCTCTTTTGGATAATTATAAAATCATAATTCTATATAATAAGCTTTTCAAGTATGAAGGGTTTTCTCATTGTTCCTCATAGCAGAACTGCTGCTGCAGGTGCGCCATAAACATGTTTGCCTGGCTTCATCCTGCAGCATACAAGAAACCCTGTTTGTGAAAGAGCATTTTTTCTTCCTTTCTCTTTCTCTCTATTTTTTTTCTCAAAAAAGAGAAAAATGTTTCTAAAAATATAACATATAGGAATAAAATTGCTTAATCCTCATGGTTAGTCTGGAAAAGTTAGATTCTTGAAGACTATAATTTTACAACTTACACCTGTAGAACGGGAGCAAGACTAAATTCCTTTAAGCATAAAGATAGAGATAGAGATAGAATTGAGATCTTCTTTGGTTTTTTCGCTTTATTTATGTAGGAGGACAGCTTTTATTTCCTAATGAAATTGCCTGGATTTGCTTCAGAGACTTTTTCTGGCACATCAAATCCTCAACTGAAAAAACTTTAACAGAAGAACAATCACTTAAAAACACTGAGCTTTTAAACCCCCAGTCAGCTGATATGCAGTGCTGTGAGGTAAATATGCTCTGTGAGTTATACAGCTATAGTTTGAAATAGTTTCTTCTTTGTTTTTCCACTTCTTGTTGTAATACTGCTAAAATACAAAGCAGATATAAAAGAAAAAAAAAAAGTTGTGAAGGATGTGAGTTTTGCATTTTTCGTTAGTTTGCTTAGTTCCTGCTGCATAAATAATGCTACTGATCTGCTATAATATAAGAATGCATAACCAGTAAGGCAATTTACTTGTAGCTGTCTTCAAGAGAGAGTTTTGTGCTTTGGACACTAACTTGAATAAGAAGGCTGTAATGAGTAAAGGTGAGAGACATCAGGTCCAATTTGCCAGCCTCCTTTTAAAACAAGCAAACAAAGAGTAGAAATCTTTATCACTACCCAAAAGGACTTGTAATCTAAATTTTGACAAGGCAGACAATGCCTGGGATGATGCATGAATTCAGGTTCAAACCTATCTTCATAGTTCCCTTCAGCATGGTGTGGATATGTTGCTATTTGTGGTGTTCAAACTGTGCCCAGCTTGGAGTTATAAATTTCGTTCTTGAACTTAAGCACAAAGAACACTTGTGACATAATTTCTAAGTTCCTCTATGCTTTGGTCTCTAGAACATTTTGTTTTGAATAGTAGCCATTCAGACATAACTGAATGCAACTGATGCACGATGGAAAACAGTAATGTAATATATCAAAACTTACAGCATTACAATCTTATTTTTTATTTTTATTTTACTTTTAGTTAAACTTTATGTATGTGTAAGGACTGCTTGTCCCCCCTCCCGGTCCTGCCCCAATAGCTGCTCTCTTCAAAATATACCATCTACCACTTGTTTTGGAAAAGGTCCCCCAAAATTATATAAGATGCCTCAAGATGTACTTCTCTTTGCTTTCTTAATTTGTTGTAGTTCCAGTGTGCCTCATGGTATGACTCTGGTTCTTAACTTGCAGGTCAGTCTGGCATCTCTTGTAGATTCTTATCCCACTTTAATTACATAACTGTATCTGTCTGTTCTGATGTGTCATACATAGACATCTACTTGATTTTCTTTCTGCAATTCCCTCCTGAGTGTTTTGCATCATTTACTTTTCATAAGTATTTAACTAAAAGTACTATATACAAAATTTACTGACTGTTTATTAAATTTAACACATTAAATTTCAGTTATTGCAGCATCTAGATGCTTTATTGCTGCAGGAAAACAATAAGTGCAAATAAGAACTTTCATTTATCTGCTATGATTGAATTACATTTTATTAGTTACTTGTTTTATCTTCTTGTAATGAGTGCCATTGCTCATTTTCTTCTTACAGGAACTTTTGGAAAGTGTACTAGAGCATGTTAGAAACTTAACAATATGTCAATGATATATGGGTAATTTTCAAACAGTAGTGAAAACAGTGACGAGAAGGGACATTTTGTAGTATAATGCCTTGTGACCACTCCTGAAAACTTCAAATGGCATGTTTCAATCAAAAAAACAGAATATTTTTTATCCCAGGCTAACATTCCCACCCACATGCTATGATCACATTAAAATCTCACTAACCCAGTAAACTGCTGCAGACAGCTTGAAATTAAGTACCAACATTTGTTTGCTTTTGTTCCATACAGATTTTGTTGAACTGAATAATTCTTTCTCCATTTCTGAAATCTAAAAGACCATTAAATAAACCAGTCAATGAGAAAGATATATAGAAAGAAAGTAAAAACCCCTAAAATTATATTGGATATAATTCTTTTTGTCTGTATTATTTGACATTAAGACCCTGATAAACTGAATATATAATATCATTGTAGTAGAGTAGTAACAATAATATAGTATTTTTTTAAAGTGATGCAATGTCTGAACATCCTGCTTCAACAGTTTTGCTGACTACTATAGAAACAATATTTTGGTGAGAGTTATTCAATTTACAGAACAGCAAATCAAGAACTGCAGGGCTACTTTATTTATTTTGCTCTTTCTTAGATCTCATTAAAATGTTAGTGCTGTAGGTCAGAAGAACAGTATGGAGAATGATTGTCTGGCTCAAGATACTGATTTATTATTCATTTATTGATAAATTGATTGACAAAACACATAATTGATACATTAAATACCAGCATTAGAAAACAATTTGTGAGGTCTTCGTAATGTAGGTATGAAAATTCATCCATACAATTAGCGAGGGCTTTGACATTTCTTCCCCCTGTAAATAATTTCCTTTTCTAAGTGTAGCCTTTGTTGAAAATGAGCAAGCTGCTCAGCAATACTTGTACACTCAGATTGGTGATTCACTCTAGATTTAAGTACCTGTTTCAAGAGCAGTATATTCCTCTTAATGTATGCAAAATGGAGCCTGGAATGTTTTTGCTTTGTTATTTTTCAGTAAAGACATTCATGATATTCTGCTACCACACCATGGCATTCTTATTTATGGCATTTTGTTATAAATTTGTATTTACTTCAAAAAGGAAGCATGCAATCTTACTTCTTAATTTCATTTTTTCTTAGCATTCATTTATCTGGAAATTAAAGGCATGCATTGCAACACTGCTACCGTTGTGTAGCAGTACAACTACTGGATTTGATACCTAATTCTTTGAAAACATAAATGTGATAAAGCATATATAAAATTGTATAAACTCTGAAAGACAACAAGTGTGACAAAGACTTTTAATAACAGCTGCAAACGTGAGCCTGGTGAAAGCTTTTTGATTTCAGATAAATCAGGGATTTCTTTAGAGGTATGTGTAGTAGAAATATCAGTATGTCCAAGTTTGCTATAGAGAAGGTATTATGGTTTTATAAACTGCTGAACTACTGAACTGCTTTGGTACATGTAGATTTTCTGCTGGCTCAAATGAGAGTCTGCTCTGACCTGCATAGTTGGCTTTTAAAACAGGGATTATTTCAGATAAGATTCAGACTACCTGTACTACAAGTTTAAGTCCCTTCAAGGACTTCTGACACACTGGCATTATGCTGTATGCTTCAAGAATATGGAAATGGTTGCAAGGCAAATGTGAAATAGATGATGCATCCCATGCTACTAAAACCACTCATGAGCCACTGAGAAAGAGAAGTTTAATTTTCAATTATTTTCTTTTACAGGTCATACATATGGGATGGGTAAATGAGAGACTTGAAGGAACTGATTCATCTCAGCTCTACAAATTCAAGTTTCTGGCCCTGAAGGGTTCCTCCTTCTACATTTTCAGCACTCCACCGGTAAAAAAATTGAAATTTTTGTATCAGTTTCATTGTAAATGGAAACCTGCTTGTTATGTCTGGGTTTTTTTTTCCTTTATCAAGGGAAGTTTTCAGCTGAGATTTCAATGTACTATAAACAGATGTCACAGAAGCCACTGACTTTCAATAAACTGTATTTATTTATCTTCTTTCACGGTCCTCTGAAAAGCTTGCAGTATGTTTTGTTTTTTGAATTTGTCAAAGTCAGGTTTTATTTTGGTTGGTTAGGCCTAATATTTCTTCCCTTACTTATTTTAAGGTATTTCATAGATGTAATGATCTGGTAGCTACTCTGTTTTCTGAAAGACAAGATATATCATGGAATAAACAATCCATACTTTTGGATGATACTTGTGGATTTTTCACACAAGCATGGGATCAAAGTGCTGATTGTACAGTTTGGACAAGTCTTGCTTTGATAATTTATATACCTCATAACAAGAATTCTGTTTCACAACAGGTGCCTTATCTAATATTTTTTCTAAAAATTAATTTAGAAGGGTGAAATGGAAATGAGCTGTAGAATTCTAAACTGTTTTAAAAAATTACCCACACTTACCACAAGGTAATATTTAATCCTTTCTTTTTTCTCCAGAAAACTTTTGCCTTAAACAAATCATAAAAGAATTAAATGGGAACTTAGCATGAAATTTCAATTGTAAAACTTTTTTACAGTTCTGCTCAGTCTCCCAATTTTGTCTGCTGGTACAAAGAAAATCTGATCCTTTATATGTGCACTCTCTGCAGTACCTTTGGGAAGTGCATAAAAGTTATTTGTGAACCTCAATGAAATGCAGTAAGTAAAATTTCCCCCTCTCTAGATTAAAATTACTAATCCAATCATTCCAATTAATTTCAAACATTCTAAAATGGCCAATAATATAATTTTTAAAATGAGACAACACATCTGGGAGCAGCAGGGGGATTCCCCTCTGAAAATTGGGCGTTTCATATGTTAAGCCAAGGAACTAAAATTTGATTAAATTACTACAATTTCATTAAAATGTGAAAATATTTAATAAATATTAAACAAATAAATAACACACCACATAAATTATTTTCCTCTATCAATTTTAATTATTATCTTCAGACCTCTTTCTAAGACATATTTTTGATATAATTAAAATTGTACATCTATATGGTAGTAATTTGGGATAAACTACTTCATTTACCATTTTCAGCACTCTATTAAGAACAGAAAAGTGGGGATGACTGGTAGTAGAAATTACTTGATAGAATCTATTACCCTCTTAAAAATTTTTTTGTAGGAGCCTTGATTTTCAAAAAATGAACAAAGGGGATCCCTTTGATCAATGCCTTGCGTCCTCAATACTATGATGCACCAGTAAATGTGAAAGAGTCTATAAATCATAAAACTTGTTCACCAGTGTTCTTGCTCTTTTAGCATTCCCCAGATGTCTCTCATCAAGGAAAAAACCCCATAAACTAAAGACCAAATTCACAGTTTCCAGCAGCCTCCTATCTGGAGACTTCAAACTTGGATCTAAAGCCACACATTGAAGCTGATTATCATTCTCCTGAGGCCACCTCCAGCCTGGCTTTTGCTGATGCCCTTCCGTGTGGCTCACTCCCTGATCCCATTGCAGCCCAGCAGTGCAGCCCAGGGGCCCATGTCCGAGCCCATCCTCAGCCTGTCACTGCTCCCAGGGACACGGTTGGTGCCCAGAGCTGGGGCTGCCCCAGTCCCCATTGAATTAAACAGGGCAGGAGATCTTCCTCCTTTTTAACACCTTTATTAAAAGTGATCAGCTCAGGTGGGGAGAACCAGTGGGTCTGCGCTCACGTCACTGCTGCTCCCAGGGGTGGCACGGAGGAAGAGGAAAATGCAGCTTTGTCCGCTGGTCTGCAGGCAGAGCTGGGGCTTCTGTCCTCAGGAGAGCACCAGGGATTCCTTGACTTTTTAGGTTTGACATTCAGGGTCCTATTTCCAGCTGACATCTTTTTAGGTTAGGGTGAGAGGTAAAGCGGGTCTCAGCATCTCAGCCAACTCTGGATTCTGTTCCTCACATCTAGACATCACTTTGATCTGTCAATTTTGGGTTGGCTTGTTGTTTTTAGGGGTTTATTTGCTAGGTTTGGCAAGGTGGCTTTCCCGTGGCATGATGACTCCAAAGTCGTGGCATGCCAACTCCAATGTCCCCTCCTTTCACCTTCGGGGGGGATGCCATCCACCTGCCAGCAGGCAGGGTGTACTGACACAAAGGGGAATTCTCAACAATAGGGAGTTAACAACTGACTTATTAACAGGTGATTACAACATGAAACTAACAAAGAACTCTGCCAGCAACCTCAACTTGGCTCAACTTGTAAATCTTTAAAAAAATGGGTAACCCTTTTTTTACTCATAACACCCATGGCTGCCCTGCTCCTGCCTGGGCCCTGCTGGGATGGAGGCCACCCCTTCAGAGCAGCCCATGTGGCAGTGGTTTCTTACCTGGGGCTGAAGCAGAGCTAACACAGCCCTGTTTGGGATGATGCTGAGCAGGGCTGGTGCAGCCCTGTCAATTCTCACTGCTCACCCATCAAACTGCTGGGGCTGGGACAGGCTGGGGGGGAACACAGCCAGGACAGCTGATTTAAATAGAGCAAAAGGGATTTCCTGTGCCATGAAACATCATGCTCAGCAATAAAACAATGAGGATTTGGTATTCAAAAGTAGCCATTGCTTGGAGAATGGCTGGGCATTGGTCTGCTCGGGGTGAGCAGTGTACAATTGCCTTTGCATGAATTTATTTCTTCCCCTTTCCATCACTTATTAAACTGTCCTATTCTTGCCCGATGCATCTTCTCGATTTTGCTCCTCCTATTGTCTCTCCTGCCCCATAGCAGGGGGATGGGGAGTTAGTGAGGGGCTGTGTGGGTGTTTGGCTGTGTGACAAGGTCAATCCACTGCAGGGCCATGAGTTGGGACCTGTCTGTCAGGGACCCTGCCCTGGCAGACCCCGGGGAGCTCCCGGAGAGCACTGGTTCTGTGCCACGTGTCCCAGCTCTGTAACTGGAAACACAGGTCCCCCCACAAAACTGCCCATAAAGCTCTTTCACTGCTTTTAGAGACATTTGATGCTGCTGCTCTTCCCATTGCTCCTACTGCGGTTTGGTGGTTTTACTATTTTAAGCAGGAAAAAAAAAAAAGAAAGATTGTTCAATCACAAAAATACAAATGTTTCAACTTGCTTGATCTTTACAAGATCCCAGTTTAACGTTTTATTTCAGAGATGTTGCTATTGCTATTTGTATTCTGAATCAATGTTGCATATCAGTGTATCCATATAACGTGCACAGAGCAGATGACCTATAAATTCTAGACTTATCTTTATCTATAATTTTACAACTGCTTGTAAAAGTATGCAGTACAATTTCCACTCTTTTTCTATTTCATTGTGTGTAAAAGATGACATGACTGTAAATACAGCTGCTAATTTTCATAAGAATGGAAATATAGTTATATATGAGCAAAAATAAAGAAAATTGTGGAAAAAAGTGGATATTATACTATGAAATAAATCACTATGACAAGTAATATTCTATTTATATGCTATTTCTACAATATTCCACATGGTGATTCCAGAAATGTAGAGGCTTCACCACAGAAGTAAATATCAAGAATCATGTGATTAACAGAGAAGGGTCGTTTTGCATCCCTGAAGTGGCTTAGCTGATTGTCTTTAAGAAATTTACAGATTTCACTTACACAGTGCTATATTAGAAATGTGACCCATTTCTGAAACCTGAATATCTGAAAAAACACCACTGAACGAGTAGAAATTACTCTTGTGTCAGTCTTAATACACAATCAGTTCTTTATTACATTCTAAAAGCATCTATAAAATTCTTGTCAATTTTCAGATATTGGAAAAGTTCTAAATTCATATCCCAGAAGAAACTGAGGAATAAATATTCTAAGTTATCATTCAAAATCAAACTATTTTTTTTATCTTTGAAAAATTCCAGAAAAAAATTTAATGTTTTTATGAAATATGGGCTAGATGGAGGGGAGATTTCTACTGTTTGATTTTTTTGTTTCCCTTACAGTTCATTATGATTTTTACATAAAAGTATTCAAGTAGCCCTAACCTTAGATCTGTTGTGCAACGCTTAATTGCAAAACTTTTTTTAATGTGATTAAATAAATAATGTAATTTAATAAATTTAATGTAATTAAATAAATAGCGCCGAAGTTATTTAACATGAAGGCAGCTAAACAATCACTGCATGGGCAGTGTATAATTTTAAGAAAAGAATAAATGGAAGAATATTGTGAAAGTGACAGAAATAGTTCCACATGTGACAGTATGAGGAGCTTGCACAATGTAATTAAGACAAGCAGTGTTTTTCATGTTGCCATATAAGTTCTAAATATTAAAAAGAATATTTTTTTAAAAAAATATTCTTAGTTTATTTTTTTTTCCATTAAGGAGTGAAGAGACCAGTGAAATTAATTACACTTTACCTAGAAGTATTTCATCTTCTCCTTAGACCTTTTTAGTACTTCTAGGCAGGTTGGATGCTTCTGCTTAATTCTTAGATAATGCAGCATTTGCTGTACTCCAGTAATAAATACTATTGGCACTTTAATTTTTTTTCCTTTAAATTTATTAAAATATTTTTAATATTTTGGGGGACTCTGGAGACTTCTAGAATCAGATTCTGTGTTCAAAGAGTCCAAGAGTAAGTTATATTAATTTGATTTTAGTGATTTTTGAAGTATGATTCTCTTTTGCATTCACCCCCTATTTCTTTCTTTAGTGGTGATCTCTGAGCAGGCATGAAAGTGTTTTATGCCTATTGTTGGTTCTTGGCTACTTTTCTCTGCCTCTGTCAAGGTTGGGACTGAAGGCACTCGAGATGGTATTTTGTGCTCAGACTTAGGGGTTTATGTTTTCATATCCATGTTACAGTCTCACAGGCAATGAGTTCTGCAGTATTTCACTAACAAGGTGCAAAATGGCTAACTATCTTTTATTACAAGGTCTTTTAAGGCTAACCTATCCAATTAAAGAAATGGTACCTAAATTATCTCCACTTTTAACCCAAAAACCAATCACTCAAAGTCCACAATGCAGTCTTTTCTATCCAATTACAAAATACCACCCCAACCCATACAGAAGAAGGAGGAAGAAGGTAAAGAAGAAGAAGGTAAAGCAGAAAGACCCTCCACCCTAAAACCTCCATCTTGCTCCATATATATTACTATGTTCTAAGACCCCAAACTTTAAGTTTTCCACCCTGCAATATTGCACACTTCTAATTGAATGACACACCCGTAATCCCAGTGCTATCAGTCAATTTTGGAAGCCTTCTCCATGGCCTCAGGTCAAGTGCTCTCCTGGGAGTCAGAGTCTGTCAGCACAGAAAATCTGAAATTCTCAGCATCCAGAACTCCAACACCTATTTTGTAATTGCAGAGTTCTCTTCTAGGGAGTAATTTGGTGAGCTAATTGTTTACTGTGTGTCAAAATGAGTTTAACTTTATTGTTTTCTCTCTATTTTAAATCATAACTTTTTAATGAAAAGCCAATGACTAAGTCACATATTGAATGGTAAGTATATTTGGAGTAGGAGTTTGAACTGATGATGAAATCCTTGTCTGTGTAAAACTAGATTTTTTTCATTAAAAATTTTGTTTATTTTCAGAACTCCACTGTAATGCTTGTTTTTAAACCATGAGGAAATTGCAAAAAACTCATGCTAAAGTATTTCTGCAACACTTGGAACTTTTGTAACTCTATGTACCTATTGTAATCTCTCATTAGAGACTTGGAATTGCAATTTCAGATTCCTATTTTTTGTAACCTTGTTTTGTTTTATTATCTTTCTGATCAGCTCAGTGTTACCTGTGAGTTTACAAATGTCTTAGTTTTGCAATGTTTGCAATGCTTTGCAATGTATTAATCCTGAAAGGATTAAAATAGCTAAATGTCTACAGAACCAAGTACTCTACACATACTACACTGGGCTAGCTAAGGAGGTGCCAATAATGTAAACAACATTCAGCTCCTCTTGGACATAAAGTCATATAGTAGACAAACACGAATTAAAGTAGAGGCTTACTGAATGCTAATTGAAACTCTCATGCATTTTGAGACTTTCTGAAACTGTCTGAACTAAATTCATTTGAATGCAAGCATGTATCATTGAGTCATCTATTCTGAATACAGTTGTTTGAAATGTTTTGTCAAATGCTTCATAAAAAATAATAACACTGTCATGCCAAGAAATTGCAATGTATAAAATACCTGCAGGAACAAGTCCAAGGGGAAATAATGAGGAAAAACTACTTTATTGACTAAGAAATATACTTGGGTATCTCATTTGTCTTAGGTACTTGTTACCAGTTATTACATGTGTGATGATGGATAGCCTGGAATAAACTGGAACATTCTTTAAATCGAATGAAGAATGTTGCAATTTTCATGAACTTTCCTGATTATTTCCAGCTTTTCTTCTTGACTGGAGTATAGGGTTGTTTGTGGGGTTTTAAAAGTATAGCAGTCTACAACAGTAACGTTTTAAATTTAGACATACTATGATAGTGCTGATAAAACAATAAATAATGTCAGCTGTCTGTTTAGATTCTAGTATGCCTTTGTAATATCTTTATTTTGACTCCTTAAAATTCCTCTCAACATGTCATTTGTGTTCTGAGCACCTTGCACACAGTGGTATTGAGACTGTTTCACTCTCATAGTGTGGTGGCCTTTCTCTGACACAGACAGGTAAAGAAAACCTAGGCTTATATAGGTGACAGCAGTTGTCACTATCACTGCCTGCCTCTGCTGAAAAAGTCATATGAGGTTACACAGCATCAAAAGATGAAAGAGATGTGCGGAATAATAGGAAGAAATCTGAAGTACTCAGAGTAAATTTAATGGCACAGCAGTGTCACCTTCATCCATCATTAAGAGTGCAAAGATCTCCAACAGTTAAAACTAATCTTCAGGAATCAAAACAAATTATATGAGCAAATGAAAGTCCATTCATATCTCAACAGCTTTCAGGTCATAGCCTATGTCACCAAGGCCAGTGGCATAAACAGCAAATGAATCAGTGCTTATCCTTCTATGTCTTCTATGTCAATAAAGAGTTCTCCTGCTGTTAACTGAGATGGAAAAGATCCTTTCCCTTTGAGAAATTCAAGACCAAATAATGAACTAGCCTCCATTCTACTCTAAACCTTATTTTGCAAAAAGCATGAATATCCCTTTGGAGGATCAACAGTAATGGGGTAAAACATGTATTATTTAATTATTTTCTTTTCAAAACAGCCATCAAAGTACAAAATATTTCCCTGAACATAGGATTAAGCAAAGACCTGCAGTGCTTATTCTATTGTGAGCCTGTTTAAATGTACATTTCTTTAAGAATTGGCTTTATAAGTCCTCTGTTTCAGTTGTTTCAAAACTTAGGTTATTTCTTATTTGTATAATAATTAAATTGCAAAACTCAAATAAAATATTGAATGGACTTACAAGAAGATAAGTAGAAATGGAGACCTAAGAAATAGAAAGGTATATCTTTAAAAATTGCTCCCTTTTTATAAAGTGATGGGAGGACAAGTTAGTACCTAAAATTTCTTTACATTTCTTTTCTAAACCAGCTGACATTAGATTTAAATTTGAAAAAGTTTAAGTAGTACTATATGCTTTTATCATGTAGCTTTAAAATTACCTATATGTAATGTTTTGAGCTTTATTTTTTGAGAAATTGCTTATAGTAAAACAAAATGTATAATCTGTTTTATATATTCTGTATTGCATTCAAGTGATGTTTGCCATTTGATTGTTAAAATATAGAAATATGAAATGGAAAATCCTAAAATGTGAATCCCTCTATATCCTGAAAAGATGTAGTGCTAGAACTTCTAGAGTTCTTCAGTCCCATTTCAGTAGGTGATCCATAATATCTAAATATAATCATCTAAAAAAACTACTCTAAATCTAAGAGAAGGTGGGAGAAGATTAGATTATTAGACTTAATTCTTAATAATTAGATTATTAAGAATTCATTTAGATTGTTAAGATTAGAAAGAAACTAACACCAAGTTCACATTACTCCTCCAAAGAACTCTGAAGTTACATTTCATAACTAAGACAAGTCCCACTGGAGGCCTGTTAGTCTTGTAGTGGTTTGGATTCTTATCAAGTTATTACGATTCTGTTTAACAGCTTACAATTTGAAGAGACTTGAAAATTAAACATTATATAAATTTTAAAAGAACCAAAACATGTTGATAGCTCCATGCAAATCATCAGGAGAAATACTAAATTTTTTAAAGGTAAATTATGTGCTACTGTGAACACATAGAAAAAGAATCTCTAATTGCATTTCATAGTTATTTTCTAGCTAAGTTTCATCCACATAAAACAGATGTTTGACAGAAAAGTTTTTCTTCATGTTAATCGCTTTAATTTATTTTTTCTGCTTTCTTCCTTTTGGTTGGGTTGTGGGAATAGGACAAAGCCATACAAGCCCTAGAATTTTAAATTATCCAAGTTACTATTGAAGTTACCAAAATACTTATTGCTATATGCCAAAAGCCTCAGAGGTGCAACCTAGTCAAATCCTTCATCTATCTATGCAGCCATTCCAGTGCATTCCCCAAGAGCTAGGATTTTGCACTAAAACATACAACCAAAAATGATACATATTCCCATTGAATTTTTCCTCTGAGTTATTTTTTTTCTTGAACAATGTAGGCTGGGTACTGTTTTTAAAAGAAAACAGATTATCACATCATATTGTTAGGTAGAATTTTGGTAAAAACTTCAATCATTCTTGCTATTCAGATTTTAACAGCCTGTCATGTCAACAGGATTAGGTAATGAAATCAAAAGAAAACAAAATATAGGTGTTTTGATGTTACTGAGCACACAGCTGATATTTTTCTTGATTATAAATATTGCAGTCACATAGTCATTTTCCAGTTTTAGAATAAAGATTGAGTTATTGCCTCCCTAGTGCATGTAAACTCAAAACTGAATTTGGGAATACATCTTGATTGTAAGATTTTTTTTCCTATTGAGACATGAAGCTGAATGACTCCATGTTTGAGACTGAGTTCTCTGTGTTAACATCTTGAGAAATAAAAATGCTTATGCAACTAACCACAGAAATTACAAAAACATTTCCATCACAGGAAAAGAAAAAGTAAATTATTTAACACCTTTTAATTCCTGTTTCTGTAAAAATTTAATACTATTTGACAGTCTTTTCTAAATGCTGGATATTAAATGTAGTGTTGTGCCTGTATTTAAAAGATTGAGTAGAATAATGATGGGTGAAGCCTTTTCAGTTTTTTTTCATCTGACCGCAATTTTCAAATAAAAAATGTGTTAATAATTATTTTTTTTTATATTATAGGTGAGCACACTAGACTGGGTACGAGCTGAAAAAATCTATAACCTCTGTGAGGTTCTATTTAAAATTCACAAGGTAGGTTTCCCAACAGTTCCAGTGATTTTATTTAGTAAAGTTAACCTTTTCCCGTTGATGATAAGCTCAAATTAATCTTAACTAGGAATAACTAGTATTCAAATAGTTTATCTGTTGTTATAAAAAGCTATTTGCAATTGCTAGTGCATTAGCTGTGCAGGTATAAGAAAATATGGAAAATAGGTTAAGTGAGCAAGTTACTAACATGTTTTCTTACTGAAGAAAGTTTTCAGTATTAGAGCTGTATGAAGTATCAGTGAGACACACTGCTAAGCATAATGATATTAGTTTTTTCTTAGTGGGGCAGATTTTCAAGCAAGCATGATGAAAAATACTCTTGCTGTAATTCTTGATCCATGTAAAGATATTTTCATTTTAGAAATTAAAAATATAAAATTATGTCCTTGTCGTATCATATGTATTGATTGTTGTATCAAGTATTGTAGTGGTTTTTCCTTTATAAAGGCAACACGTTGGGTTTGTTCCCCCAACTAGAAAAAGTTGTGTTTTCTGTGTAGCTTGTCCCAATTAAAGATTTGCATAAAAATATTAGCACTTTGTGTAAATAATTGACTTATGGAATATATTGTCTAATAAGTTGCATCAGAGAGATTACTTTTGTTCTCCAACAAAAATAAAACCTTTGCAGGTGAGGTAAGGCTACTGTGAGAGCCTATTTGTCTAGGAGAGTAAAGAATATTTTCAGAAAAAAAACCCTGTCTTTTCAGATAAAATACTATTTCACTGAAAAATTAAAGCTCATCTTTAGTTCTCACCAGCTGCTGCCCTTCTCTGCTGTTTCTCTTTGACCACACAATGATGTGGTAGAAAAGGCAGGTTGTTGCTGTTACCTGTAACAGATCCTGCACTGAGGCAAAAGTGCTCAAGGTTTTGGATTTGGTCTTGGTGGGGGTGGTTTGGTTTGGTTTGGTGTGTGTAGGTTTTTTTTTATGTTGTAGGGGTTTTTTATTTGTTGGGGTTTTTTTCTGATGCAGGTTATTCAGGACATGGGAAGGAAGTGTTTTGGCACTGCCATGCCAGTAAAACAGCAGTCCTGGAGTTCAGGACTAGAGCTCAACTCCAGAGGCACAGGAGCCATATTCTTGTAGTCATGGCATTATTTTTGTGTGACCATGTCTCCAGCTGGGAGCATATGGGCAAATTCAGGTCCTTCCCATCACTAACATACCAACAAAAAGTAGATGCTCTGGCACAGATTATTTATTCAGTCTCCTTTATAATTTTACTTTTGGCTCATAAATAAGTCAGGCACCAATGAAATATATACACATTAAGCCTTTTGGGAAGATTTTCCTGTGGCTTGGGTTTTGGTTTTGGTTTTTTGCCTATAAATGTCACTGCTAAAACCCAGTTCTTCCTGGAATATTATGGTAATTTCAAGGATATTCTGTCTTTCTGCAACTTCTGCAGTACTTTTTCATTAAGAAAAAGAAGTTGGGAAATAAACTACTCACGGTTCAACTCTTTAATGTTCTTGACATTTTAGTAAATGAATGCTTAATTGCCAGTCTTCATGAATACGTAAGCTAAAGTGCAAAAGCTCGAATTGAACTCCTTAACCTCTTTTCTGTTGATTCTTTGGTATAAATGACAATGAGGCAAACAGAATAAATCCAAAAAATTGAAAGACATTAAGGTTTCTGCATTAGAATGATAGACTTATGTTGTAAAAGCTGCCTTTTGGGGAGGGGGTTCTTGAGGATTTTCAGAAGCTGGTTAGAACTGGTACAAAGCTGTGGGAGAGTGTGTTTTGTATCTTTTCATGAAGGGTGGATTTTAAGGAGCAGTGTTCTTGTTACACATCTAATTGTAAGCTTCTCATCTATGTTTATTATGATGCAAGAGTTAAACACGGAAAATACCAATCCGATATGGAACTGAAATTTTAAAACAGAAAGTTTGATATATTTGAGATTTGGATGTATGTATACATAAATACACAAAAAGGTGAATTAAAATTCATATATATAATATGCCTTTGCATATTTCTGTTCATTTGGTGGTAACAGCCAGATGATTTGAAATGTAATGTCTTGCATTGCATGTGTCTATTCCTATTGCTTGCCTCATAATTCAAACTCTTACTGTAATCCTGTACATTTTTAAAAGTCATTTGTCTTAAAAACATTTTATTTTCTTTTATTGTCTGGTATTTTCACATGCAAATTTAAAAAAATGCTTATAGAATAGTCTAAAATCCAGGATATGCAGCACTGAGTCTTGAAGCAGATGCAATACCTGTCACTCCATGGCTGTTGAACACCAGAATATATGCAGGAATTTTGTTCAAATTTCTTTTCAACAGCGCAAACGAGTGTTGTAAAATAACTGAGCTTCAAGTCTGTTCTCTCCTCAGGTAGTAGCAGGGCCAATTTTGACAACACAGTGCTTTGTACCCTGGTGGCAATATGTGATGCTCCCAAGATACCCCATGAATCATTGCTGATTATTTTGGGGTTTCAGTCTTTTCTGCTTCATGATATCACAGAGAAATGGGGATAGGGAAGGGTTCTATCTGAAAAACATAAAAATAAAATGTGTAATTTGGAAATTCAAGCTGTGAAAGTACTTAGAATGTATAAGTTGTAGCTTTTAAATTTAGTTTTCCTCTATATTTATGTTAATCAATGAAGTCTTGAAATATTAGGGAAGTTTCTTGTATTAATTTGTTTACATCTACAAAACATTGTATTACAGGTATATTTTTATTATGAAAAGTTAATGTAAAGGTTCTCTTCTTTACCTTGAAGGTCATGGCAGGATCTTTTTTCAGTCTCCTTGTAGTTACAGAACAGCATTGACAGCTATTGCAGGACATGCTCATGTTGTCATTTCCAGAATTAGCCCTGGGGTGCTTGGTAAATTACTGCATTCCTTGGGTTTAGCATATTGGAACCCAAGCAGAATGGAGTAATTATCATCTCCTGTAGAGCTGGTACACAGCTCCTGGAATATATTGAAACATTCAGGGATTTCCTTCTTTTTTCACTGTAAACAATATAGTTGTACAAGCTCCCTTTAAATTACATATGTATTGCTTAGGTCATTTTGACAGTATTTTGGAACTGCAGTAGTAGTTTGGATTAAAATATAGGGAATAAAGCAAATAAGAAACAAAGAGAGAAGCTGTCTTTGACATAACTATTTAACTCCTAGAACATTTCTTCAACATAATTGTTGACATAATGGCATAGTATACCCAAGTACCCATCACTTACAGAAGACAGTGTTGCTTCAATTGTTTGGTTTTGCCAGATGAAGAATCACATACTGAAAAATATCTTTCAGCTCTGGCTTGCTGATGATTGCTGGCTACAAGCAAACTTGTACTTAGGTATTCACCAGGACTTTGATCTTGAAGACCAGAGGCCGTATTGTTTCAGTGTAATGGTTGGACATGGCAAGAGCCACTATTTCAATGTAGAGCTGGGCAGTGAATTGGCAGTGTGGGAGAAATCATTCCAAAGAGCAATTTTCTTGGAAGTTCAAAGAACAGGGGTAAGTAGTGAACAATTTAAATCATTTAATCTGTAAAATAAATATAATAGTAAAAAATTTTGATTTGTATGTTTAAGAATTTCATTCAATTGATATCCTCCATGAGTAAGTATCTCAGTACATTTAATACACTGAAGACTTCTGAAAGCTTCATCATCACATCAATATTTTTCTGTCAATGACTGCATAATACCAGTCAATGGGCATGTTATGACAGATTGAAAATTGAAAGTAAGAATTTGTAAATTCACCTTGATTATTAAAAACTGGAAATTAGTATCGTTTACCACTGGAAAACTCTCAGGAGTTTATTTAGTCCAACTTGAACGTTTTCTTCCAGAAAGCTAATTTTCTTCTCACATAAGGTAAATATGATGTTTGATATATTGCTTCTGTATTCAAAGAAATATTTTGCTCTTATATTGTTAATTGGAATTGGGATTGTCCTTGTTAACATTGGGAGAGTTTGAAGACAGTATAAAAGTGAAAAGAAGTGTGTAATAGTCTTGAATTCTCAAAGTTAAACAGCAGATTGTCACTTTATGCTGGCTAATAAATCTAGATCCATACTCTCAAGTGAACTGGGCGAATGTTATTGGAGTATATTCATTGAGACTATAGACCTTCTCCAATTAAAAATATATTTGCACATTTTAACACAAATGCAAACTTGATTTGGTATGCTCAGGTGCCCAGTGCCCTGTGAGCCTCCTAAAGACATTTGAAACTCTGAGAACAGTGGGTCACGGCATTGTATTAACACAACTTGCAAGGAGAAGGAGTCCTATCGCAGGTGGTTAATCAGCTCGTCTAAATTTCCAAATCTCTGAGATTCTAAACAAGTTTCTGGGTTCCTTCAAGGTACTTACTTTGAACACTTCTATTTGTCTCTTTAGACTGATGAAGGAACAAAAAGATTTTGTAACACTTGTTAATACTGAACTCCTGAGAAGGAATGCAGTTCTTCAGGAAAAAATTGATCCTCGTATATATTATCCATATAAAACCGAATAACATATAATTGAAATTAAGTATAACAAGCATGCAGATTAGCTGGCTCTTTATCTGATTAAATTTCTGAATATTTATTGTTAAATCTAAAAACTTGCTTTTCCATTACATCCTTAAAATTAAGGAATGATTCTTTGCTTGTGGAATGATCTTTTGTAATTTGAATCAGTCATCTAAACTCATTTCACACAAAAGACTTTTGTGTGAAATTTTCTGCAGCTGTGGTTTAACCTATCTGAAACCTCCAGGAAAGTAATTCAAATAAAATCTTGATTACAGTGTTCAAGTCTCCATATGTGTTTTCCTATGTCTTCATTTTCTCTCACATAGCTGGATACATCCAAATTTACTGCAAACTGCTATGTCAGTAGAGTTCATATTACTGTGGTCAGTCTCCAGCAGTGAAAAGTCTTTTTACTGCACTATTTTCTTTCTCCATTCAAACCATAAATTCTGTCGTGAGTGCCTTTCTTTTCAGAATGATGTCAAGAGCAGCATGAATGAGGTACAATTTAATATTACATAGAATATTTCAAGTCATAGAAAAAGAACAGGCATTCCAGTGTTCAGAAAATTCAAGCTTTTCACTGGTGTGTCAGTCTGTAAAAGTTCTTTATTTTAGAGAATTTTGGAAATTATTTTTTATTCATAAATGATTGGGCAAGATTCATGGCAGCTGTTGGATTGCATTGTGCCATTTCAGTCACTCTTATTTAAATGGAGCTTGCTCCTGTTTGATGTTGAGTGTAGTTAGGCAAGTAGGATCTTGCCTATGAGTTTTTGTTAACCTTTTCCTGTACATACCCTTTGTATTTGGTGTTTCTATAATAAGAGCGGTATTTCTGAGAAGATTCTGTCCTTACACAGTCTATGAAGAGAAATTCTAAAGTGCAATGGTCCTTTTGAATTTTATCTGCCCATGTTGTGTGATTTTTTTACATTTCTTTTGAAAATGGCAGCAGCAGTAGGTGATAGAAAGAATGCAATAAAGCAGGAAGAAACACCCCTCACAATATTACTCCCCTTTAGGCTATCTCAAACCCCTATTTCAAGCTACAATTGTTTACAAAAATTTTATCGAGAAGCTCTGAAATTAAGTGACCCTGGTGAAAATAATCTATTTGCAGACAATGATAACAAACAAAGAGATGTTGAATCCATGTGCTAGAAATACATGGGTTTTTTTCCTAGAAAAACTATTGTAGTTGCTGATGGCATAACTTGGATAGATGGCGGCAATAAAAATGCAGGAGAAGCGAGGCAGAAAGGCAATTGAAAGAGAGAAAAAGAGTTGTTAAAAAGTATTTCCATGAGGCTGGTAATAAAAGTCAGCATTGCAATGGTGGAAGATAGGCAATGAAATCCTCTCAGTCATATCTTGAAGTTAAATCATCTCCTGCAAATCCCAGCATGAATGCTTGTATCACCTGGAACATCCTAAACAGTGCAAGATGAATAGAGGATGCTAAGATTAGGTAATTTTTCTTTTGCTTTTTTCCAAGATTTTTATGGTGCAGAAAATCTTCTAAAATAAGAGCCTAGCACATTTTTCAGAGCTCTTACTAATTCTTTGACCCTTCAGGTTGGTCTTGTCAGTAGCACAGGATATTATTCCACATTTTTTTTCAATGATGTCTCTTTTTAAATTTCTAAATCAGTATGTTCTTTTACTTCAGACTAGTTTTTTCCAAAGGTAATTATTTTGACTCATCAGTCTTGGATATGATTATTAAATTAATGCAGAAACATCTCAAAGGGATGATTTGGATCAGTTCTCTTGAGTAGGAGGATGGAGGAGAGTATTGGAATAGTGGACAGAGGAAAAAGTGACAGAAATATATTTTACTGCCAGCTGTAGAAAAATTGGACCAACAGTTTTGTCATCTTGAAACCTTGTACATGGAAGCTTTGTTTGATGGCTGGAGAGGAATCTACTTTACAAATGAAAGAAGTATCAGGAGACTGAAAAAACCCATGCAGTGGGCAAATCATCTACCACAGTGTTTCTAAAGTACCTGCAGTAGGTATATAGTGATAAGACATGGTTGCATACTCTCCTCACTAGCAATTCTAACACAAAAGAAAGTTTCCCCTTCCTACTTCCAGCTGTGATGAAGATGCTGCAAGTTCTTTCCAATCCTCATACAGCTGAATAACCTACAGTATTGACACCATTTGTGTTGCTTGGACAAAATACTTGTTTAATATGAGTTACTCCAAGAATTAGAAATAGCCTGGATCCCATTCAATTATACCAGAATAATCAAGAACTTTTGCTGCCTCATTATTTTCTATGCTTAAAGGTAAGTACTTCTAGTTAACTTCTTTCCGTTTTGTTCCATGATTCAGTGACATGATTCAGATAAATAAACCCTTGAAATAAAATTATTGTTTATTTTTTTTAAGTCAGGGATATGAATGTATAGGGAAATGTTAGCAGTAAAATTCATATTCCTGGGATGATACAGGGTCCTCATGTGAAGAATATACATGACAAATAAAATCAAAGTAAACAAAGCAAGCAAAGCAAACAAATGAAGATTAATGAATGTTGCAAGTTATTTCAGTTAACACAATTAGAAATCCAAAATCATTTCATAATGAACATAAATTTATAATGCATTTTTCCTGTGTTTTCCCTCTTTTAAAACCAGTTAACATAAATCCCATATTCTGTGGATGTTTATGTTTTTCTATGCATTTTTAATACGTTTTTATTTTCTGAGAAGTCAACACCAAACCATTCTCTATGGTAAGATTCTTGGTGCTGCATATATGACTAAGAATTGTTGTGACTCAGAATTGCTCTCAGACAGATTATATCTGTTCCCAGATAAAGCAAAAATAATTATTGGGAATAATTGTGCATGCAGACCTAGTGCTTCTTTTTTATAGGATTCCCACATTAGACTTTTAATTTTCTTTCTACAAATATTGTGCTACTAAAACACCATGATGAAAATTCCTAAAATATTATATAATAGATAAGTGCAATTGATAATTTTGTTTTGTTTTGTAAGCAACTATTAATTGCTTTTGCATATTAGTTATTCCAGCTAGTTACTGTTTTCCTGTGAACTTGAGTCTTCCATGCTTGTAAATGGTGACAGACATGAGAGTGACATAGCTTACACAATGCTTAATTCACCATCTTCCTATTCTACTTCAACATTTCCCCCTATACACTGTGTCTTCTTCAAGCTGATCAGTACAAAGTGCATAAGGAATCTGCAATCATGTTATTGATGATTAAAACCAACCAATCAACCATAAAATCACATATCTATTTTGAAGAAATGGTTAACTCAATAACCTTTCCTCAGCTTTATATGTCTTTGCCTTTTTGCTTGATGGACTATTTTTCATTAATTATCTGATCCTGGTTATCTTTGGCATCCTCTCTTCTATCCATCTTTTTAATTTCTTTATAATACCTTGTCATAGATTTTGCTAGTTCATCAGTTTGAATAAATTTCTACTGTATTCATAATATTTTCATCTGAGAAAATTAAGTTTCTTTCCATGAAAAATGTATTGTTCATTGTACAAATCCTTTCAGAATACTGTTGACAGGTGTTGATTTTCACCCCTTGGTTTTCTAGTAAAGATTTATGAGTTTAAAGTTTCCTTTATAAAACTTGTCCATGTAATGCTTCCTTCTCATCGTTCCTTCTCAGCTCAGGAAATAATCTGTGCAATTTCCTCATTACTGCACCTGCTTGCTGTTTGTTCTAGACTGTTACTTAACTTTAGATGCATATCTTTGTTAAAAATCTTCTTAAAGGGTTCACTACAATTAATTTAAGACATAGAGAAGTGAATAAGTTCTTTCCAATTGACCTCAACAACCTTTCAAGAAAATCAGGGGTTTTTGTCATAATTTCCCTTTAAAAGCATTCAGTTGAATATATTGTATAAAATAACAGTGTAATAGTGACTGTATGTAAACATGCAACTTACTAACCAGTCACAAACAATAACTGATTCATAGCATGAAAAGCAGTGTTTATATTTTAAATCACATAGTTGCTTCTATGGTATGTAAAACCACATAATGATGAAAGATCCAAAAGAAAGAACTGCACAAAATTGCACTGATATTTTAAGACTTCACATTTTCACAAAATTAATGGATAAATAGCTCCCATATCTTGAGCAGCTCAAGAAAGAGCCAAAATTAATTTAGTTAGGCATTTATTCTTTGTCCACTGAAGATAACTACAAATTCTTCATGATTTCAAAATTAGGAGCCAGATGGAGAAAATCCCTTACATTGAAGCTCAAATGGCTTCTAAATGTTTTTTTTTGTAAACTGAACTTCATGCATATTTTATCAACATGCCTTCATATTTGCTTAACGCTGAGTGTTCAACAAGTCACCAATATAAATAGTGATGTGTGCTGGTCAGGGTTATGGAGTCTTTGCATTCCCAGTGTATGGGAGCCAAGCTGCATGGAAGTGTGGTATTAGCCCCATCTGAAACTAATTTTTTAGCATGAAAGGTACAAGTTCAATTGAAGATTTTGGATTTAGAGAAAACAGAAGAGTTTGTGATATTCATATCAAGATGGCCTACAATAAGTTCAGTTCCTGTGCCTACTTCCTGCAACATTATACAAAATGTGCTTTCTAGTCATTCTCTAGTGACATTTTTAATTGATCTTACTACAGCTCAAGTTAGATGTGATCAGAATAGATTTTAGAGACTGTATCCCCACTGGAACTTGGTCAGAGATTAGTTATATTCCCACTTACCTATCACAGCTTACTTAAGTCTTCCAACAACCTGACTCCTGAGATACTCAGAACTTTGGTTTCTCAGTAATGCTGACATCAAAACAAACACACTCATTGTTTCTGGGCATCTTTGGGAATTAAGTGGTGCTGCAGAAATTGTAGACTAAACCACCCTCGGAGACTGAGCCAAAAGAGGTCTACTTAAATAAAGACAACCTAGCAGAAATTAGGTAATCTTGATAGGTAGCAATTGTCATTTCTATGATCCATTATTGGACAATTATGATTTTATTAATTCTTCATGGTGACCTGAGAGTTTGAATAAATAATGATTGGTTGATCACAGTGTAAGCCTTGTGAGCTGCAAATACTGTATTGAAATGCAAAAATATTAAATACAGTTGGCTAAGTTTTTTGGGTTTTGTTTTTTTTTTTTATTCTGTGATGATTGCAAAGCATATATGAGACAGAGTTATATGTAGGAGTCCCTTTAAGCGTGGAAATGCCACCATTTGCTTATTTCAGAACTAATTTCTGAGACAAACATTTAAGCAAAGGAAATATTCTCCTTATATTCAGGCGAGATATTAAATAGCATTTAGATTAGGTGAGATTTATAGTGTCATTACAAGATACTCTCCAGTTTGTTACAAGAAGCACTCAGTTTAATTACACAATTAAGTTTTAGATTGTTTTCATTATGCACAGAAAGCTTATTACAATTACAATTACAATTTAACTGGTCACCTTTAGAAATGGTGTTAGATTCTAATTCATTTCCACACTGATGCAAAAAACTCACCGTTCTCTAACACAAAGAAAAGTTCTGAGAACCATACAGATTAATAGTAAATACATTTTCAATAATTATTAATAATTCAGCAATTCACATAACAGATGAAAATCAAACAATGCATTTATTAGAACTTTTAAAACAGTGAGAGGATGTACCAATTTTCAAGGCTATTGAACTCAAACTTGTTTCTATATTCAGTATTTTTGACATGATTAATATAAAATGTTGACCATTATTTCTGAAAATACTACATACTCTTAAAATTACATTTATTTATATTAAATGAAGAAATCTAATAATTTTAGATAGCATATATTTATTTCTAAATCCAAATATTTAGATACAAATGATGTCGTGGGAATCTAGGCTTGTTATTATTTTCCAGAGGATCTTATAGACTTGAATAAGGAAGAAACCACAAGAGGGGTGGAGAGGGACTTTTTCAAGAGCACATAGCGATAGAACAAGTGAGAATGGCTTTAAATTGAAAGAGTGCAGGTTTAGATTACATGTTAGGAAAAAGTTCTGTACAGGAAGGTGGTGAGACACTGAACAGGTTGCCCAGAGATGCTGTGTATGCCCCATCCCTGAAGGAGTCCAAGGCAGGTTGGACGGGGTTCTGATGAGCCTGGTGTTCTGGAAAGTGTGCCTGCCTATGGTGGGTGTGCCCATTTTGGAACCCTTCCAACTCAAATCATTCTATGATTCTTTTAAATCTGTCAAGAATTTGCTGTGAAGAATTTACTGTCACAGAACTTAAAATTTATAGAGTAATATAACCTTTGAATTTTGATGCTGGATTTTATGGTTTTAATTTTGGTGTTCCCTATCATTCCCCACCCACGATTTATAAGAATCAGGCAGAAGAAGAAAATCCCAGTGAAAGTGTCACTGATTCACAACTGAACTGTGTACTCAGGAATGTCTCTTGATGATATTTCTGATTAATTCCCTCTTCAACTGTGAAATTCCAGAATTTACAAATCACCAGAGAAGACAAGTGTTTATTATTATGTAATAACAAACTGCATCAGAATGAAGTCGTTGTCTTTTATGAAGTAAGCTAGTAGTGGTCAACTGGTTCTACTAAAACAAGCAGTGTCAGCTTGATTACTGTGATTACCACTTAGAATCTGCCTCAGGTTTATGAAAATATGCTTGGGACATGTAGGAAAACATGTAGGAAACTCCTAACATGAAATCACTGTTGATTCTTGCTTTTCTTTATGGAAAAATGAGTTGCTGTAAAACAATGAAGGTATTCCTCAGACACAGAGATGAGGAAGTACAATCTCTTTCTGACATAAGTGAAGGCTAAACACAATTTGAATTATCTGTGCTAGAAGATAACCATTTCTTAGTTTCTGCTCTTAGATTTTGTCCTTCTGCGTCCATTTTGCTCACTGCTTTTTCCTACAGCAAATTTAAGCCATTGTCTGTCTGTTCAGCAAAGAGGGTAGCAAGTCTTTTCTTCTGTCAGATTTACTTTAGCCATAGGCTCATATCACGGAGAGAATGCCACGGCCAAGAGTTGGTATCCACCACTGCATTATCTGTCTTGCCAAGAAATAGCTGAACCTACAGGTTCACCTCAGTCTTCCTACAGGAACACAATTCCCTGTGGAGTAAAATTCACTTCATCCCACGTGTACATGTAATCCTAATATTTGAATGCTGGTTAAATGCTTTATCTCAGTGATGCTGAAAGTTTCTGGAAACACAGTCTGTCCAATCAGTACTCTACTAAGCAAATCATTTTTGCAGTTAGCTGCTATAATGCCATGAGCATTAAAAATTAAAAATTACAAATAGATAAGATAATTTTTTCAATAGATGACCTAAAGGGAAAAGTTCCAAGTTGAGCAGTATCCTAAGTAAGTGAGCATTTAAAACATGGATGTATTAAACCTAGGTATTATTTTCTAAAGCATTGAGCTAGTCCCACTCCTACTGAAATAAATAGAAACTTTCTTTGAAATTCAGTGGAAATGTAATGAGCCATCATTTGAGTCCTTTGAAAAATCTTACTTTTACTGCCAGAGTGTCTCTGGTATACATATATGCTGAACCACAAATGTGCATAAATGTTTTAAAAAACAACTATAACATCTTCTTGAAATCGTCAGATTACAGTACCATCTTTTATAAGAGAATGCACTTTTCATACTAATACCAGCAAGGTATGCAAAAAAGAGTCATTTTAGGATATTAAGATGTAATTCCTTTGGCAGCAGGAACAACAGATCTTGAAGGAATATCCAAGATTTTAAATCAGATCTGGTTTGTTTTGATTAAGTGGCTTTATTTGTCTCTATCCATAATTATCAAAATTATGTAACCTTTTAATTGTGACATGAAGAATTCCTTAAGGGTATAGGCAAATGAGTGGATCTGCCGTGGTTTTAAGTGAAGATTATATTCATTTGATCACTCTCACTGAAATTATTTCACTGATCCTTTTTTACTGATATATGGAACAGGAATACACCTGAGCTTTTGGAGTCTGTTATAGATGAAATTTCTGAAAACTCTCATGCTTTTGCTGAATGACAGATTTCATTTTTGCTTCATTTTCTCATATATAATGTGAATTCAGAGAAACAATGCTTTTGGTGTACTTTATAAACAAGCTCTGAAAGTTTTGTTTTTAAAAAAAGACTGTATATAAAATATTTTATGCCAAAACCCCAATTTTTTTAAATATGTGAAAGCAAAAGCATCTACATTTTTAATTCAGTGATTCTGCTGTTTCAAAGAGTTTAGAAAACCTTTCTGTTTAGCATTAGTCATTCTATGCACAAAGACTCTTGGAGGTTTTGCAGGCTGTGTTCAGAATTAAGGGGATTAATTTTGCCTTCTAGTACTCTCTCTGTGTGTGGGCTGATATATATTTCTCAGTACAACCGTAATAACTCTGGTTGCTCTTATCTTTATTTTCACATCCTGCTAGGATTTTTTAATGCTAAAAGGGAAATTTTCAAAAAGACTTTTTTTGACATATCTGGTCCCATATTAAGGCTTTTACCAAACTCTATAATTTTGTAAATACATTGGATGCATTAAGACACCTTACTCCTGTCACTCCTGTATGATTTAGAAGCCTTTAAAAAGCTGCCATATAAAGTCTTAATGTAAGAATCTGTGTTCAAAATAATTTTTTCCCTCCCTGTCACTGTATCTTAAATGCTGGTGTACATTATTTTTTATTTCTAATGCAGAATAAAATAACACATTGTTGAAGTCCTTCTCTCTTTCATGCATCTAAGTTCCTCTGACAAGTCCTACAAAGTTCCTTCCAGTTTTTACTGACATTGACAGAAAAATGAAGAAAAATATTAAATGTAAGGTGGTGAGAGATTTGGTCTCAGAAGTAAAAAGAAACAAATAGAAGTAATATTTGGAGGATACTAAAATTTTATCTGTTCAAATTGGCAATGCTGGAGTCTTCAAAAATATATTCTTTGGCTTCATAGCATAATTCAATTTTAATGTAAATACTTTTTCTAAGAAAAGGCAAATTTTCAGAAAGATTTTAGCATTTTTTACATTGATGGCATATTATTTCCACACAGAAGCATAGGAAATACTTTAACTGAAAGTGAGTAAATGAATACAATATGCAGTATGTGCACTGCATGGATATGGCTATTGCCTAAATGCTGTCCTGTCTGGTTAGAATATAGTTTTAGAAAATGTGTGTTAAATTCTATATCGTGAGTATAGTGAGAAATAATATCTGTGATCCCATTTACATGTTATAAACCTTTACAGCTCATCTTAGAGCAAATGTATATCTTTATCTATAGAGTAGTTAATAGCGTAGCAGGGAAAATATGTAGTTCAAGCAGGAAAGTATAATGGTACTGCCAAATTTCCAATTGCTTTTGGGAAATAAACAAGCAAAGTCATGTGCATGCCCAATTTGTATTCGCTTAGACTAGAAGGTAAGTATTATTTCTGCATTTTGGCTGATTAAAAACACTAAAATGCCTGCTCAATAGAACACGGCTGAGTCCAAAATTAATGAATACATTGCATATCAGTGCCATAGTTAAAGCAAAATGAGGGTTTCCTTCATGCAAGAAAATAATTAACTGCAATGTAGCCAATCACCAGCTGAATTTTTGAAACTGTAAATCTGATGAGACATTTGGACCAACAGCATCAGAGTTGTAAAAGTAATATCCTTTAAAATGAATATACACTGTGTCATTTTTCTGTGTTACACTTAGATGAGCAACATCACTGAGTCTCACTTGATCCTTAGAAAACTTACTACCATGAACTTAGGAAAAGGAGTACTGACTGAAAAGGTTGGTGCCCTGATTCTTAAAAATGATGTGAAATGGTATTTTTACTAAGAATCTTTGTTGATGATCTCAGAATACACTATCTCAACTGAAAGTTATTGTTACTAATCTTGATCTTAAATAATTTTACTGAAAAACAAAACCAAGTTGAACCCCTATTTCTTGGACAGAATACAATCCCACATCATTAAGTAACATTAAGGACTCTATATCTTCAAAAAAGAATCCTGAGATACTATCCTGGATGCCTGTGGCAGAACATGGGCAAATCTAAACCCTCCATCTAAAGCACTGCAATAAACTGATATTCTAGCAGAAGTCTACTGCAAAAAAAATCCATTGCATGTCATGATTTATTTAGAAGCTTTTGGACTTCACAGTCCCAGAAGAAACCAAACATATTTATGGCTTTAGCCTGCATGGGAGACCCACGTGTGTGGAGACATCAGAAGGCCTCTCTGTGATCCAGAGGACCTTATGTTCCTCCTGCCATTGTACTTTAGCTTAAAGGACACAAGGACACCAACACAAAGGAGGACACTGAAGAGGATGGTTCCTCTTTATTCTTGCCTTTCCTTCCCCAGACGGATGCTTCCTCTTTATTCTTGCCTTTCCTTCCCCAGACCTCTGTGTCTGGCCTGCAGTGGTGCTTGCTACCCACCCAGTCTTTGTGCTGCAGCCTCATCACAGCCTGGTGACTCCCCATGAAGAGTCACTCCTTCTGTTTGTCTTTGTCTCTCACACATATCTGAAGTGTATTGGTGCTCTCCTCTCTGAGTGGAAATACATCCCTCTTGCTATCTCCTCCCATGCATTCACTTTCTAGTTTGAGTGTTTACTCACCTCTTGTCTTGGGTCCCTAACACCCAGAAACCAAGTTTGAAGCCCTTGTTTTTGTGTTAGCTGATCTATTTACAAACACATTCTCTCCCATGAGGGAAAGAGTCATGGTAACTCATAAACATAAAAACTGGTTTGGGAATTAATTGGCTTGTCGTTGTTTATATTTGTAATGTCTTTTGCTGTTAGACAGAATCCTATATGAGTCTTTCTTTTAGAGTACTGAAGCAAACTGTCCCATGTCCTTGCCCTTTTGTAAAAACTGGTGAAAAGGATCTGTGACATCATCAGTTCCAACCAGACTGATCACCACCCTTGTTAACTAGACCATGGACCACAAAGACCGCATGGACCCAGTGCTGTGCCTGGATGCTTCTTGACCACCAAACACAGTTCAAAGCTGAATTATTTCAGGGAAATCTCTGTGGGAATGAGAATGAGTGTGTATGTGTGGTCATTGTAGCTATGAAGCCCTCTCAGGGTCTTGGAGGACAGATGACAGAGCCAGAGATAGACAGGAGTCATGCTTCTGATCAGCAACAGGAAGTCAGTCTGAGGAATTCTGTCGTAAATGAGTCAGATACAGTGTTCTTTTGATATTTGAACAGTGGTATTATCAACTTAATGATCTTTTTATGAGTTAAAAGAATATGCAGTGAGATGCTGATACCTGAACATTACACAGGTAAAAGTTTTTTTTATTGTCTTTTATTACAGATGTAATATTCTATGGATCTTTACATTGCTCAGAAAACATCAGATGATTGATCTAGATCATATAGTACAATTTTGTTAGCTATTGCACCATGAGGCCTGTTCTCTCTGTTGTTTAAACTGTGACTTAGCAAGCTGGCTGATACTCAGTGCTTTTTTTTTTTTTTTCTTCTTTCCAAATGCACTTAAATGCACCTGAACCTAAACCTCTGATGTTAAATTTCCACAATTGTTGCAAACAATTGTTGTAGATAGCCAAGGGTGGTCAAAATTGCAAGTGTATGGGAATCTTATTCCAAAGGAAAAAATGGAAAGGAATAAGGCTCTGTCCTACAGTCAGTGAGTCAAGATGAGGATTCTTACCATAGAGCTTTCTGAGAATCTCTTCAAAGTCACTGAGGAGATGCCATGAGCAGGATTTTAAATTTATATGGCAAAATACAAACTAATTCTGGTGTAAAGAAAACCCAGTGAGTTTTGTAAATACAAAACACATATATATTTTTAATAACAGTGAAAATTAAGCATATTATGTTTGTCTCTATTATTTGCGAATAATTTCAAAATTGGTTCCATTATTTCCCAATAGTGAATATTTTTAAAGCACTCCAAGCTCATTATTTGTGCATAGTTCATTTTAGTATTCACATTTGTAGCTGAGCAATTTTATGCTTACCCATTAGGGGAATCTAATTTTATCCTCTTTAAAAATTGTTTTGCTCAGTCAGTGCTCAGCTAGTATGACCTTTTTAATTGGAGAATAATAGAGAATAAGTTATGGCTGGTGCTTAATGCCACCTTTTAATTACTGAATAAAATGTAAGGATATGTAAATGTCATTCTAATTGAAAATCAATCACTGAAATCTTTTTAAATGCCAAATAATATGATCTTTGAACACCAATGAGCAAATTAATTTATTCAGAAATGTTATACATCTCCATTATTGTGGAGATGATTATAATACTAATCTGCACTTATAAACTGATATTACTCCTAGCCCTTTCAAAAACCTTTTTAAAATGTCATAACTGTAACTCAAAAATGCTTATTATAGTATAACTAACTTTTTATATTAATATTGGAGTGAGGAAACCTTTACAATCATCCAGAAATTTTAGCCTATACTAAAAAATTTTAAAATGGCAGTTTGCATTTTTAAGCAACTTTTATTAATGCTTTCAGTCTCCTCTAGGGAATTCTTGCATGTAAAATGATTTTGTTTTGTGTTTTTTTGGTTTTTTTTAATTAAAAGAAACTATCCAGATACAAAACTTCCATGTAAACAAATGTCTAAGCATGAGGCAACATTGAGATTTATGATATATCAATGGCAGGGAAGTAATGCTTCCTTGGAAGAAACAAAAAAAGTCCAAATGTCATAAGGCACAATGGTAAAATCTTAAAAATAGCTGGTAAGGTGTGGCAAGAAAAGTCTGGGGACAGGATCTGGTCTCTACTTGTGCTGAAGGAAATGGGCTTTTTGCTATTATGTCTGTCAACAGTGAATGTCATCAGGCTGCTCCATATCACACCAAATCTCATTCATGCCTTTCCAGAATCTGTCATATACCTAAGTTAGTGAGCCTTAAAAATGCCTGGAAAGAGTTAACTGACTTTTTACTGTAAAGCTTATTCCTAAGTTTAACCAGAACTTCTGAGTTTTGTTAATAAAACAGAATTTTTCCTTTCTAATCTGAAATCTTCTCATGGAATTGGTGAATAGATAGCAGTGTCTGGCAGGTATCAGTGCTAACCAAGATGTGATAGCTATTAGATCTTACTATGAAATGACGTTAACTAACTTTAGCATAGGACTGCGTCAGCATGTCACCAGACCTAAATTAAAAAGTGTTGTAAAATAGAAAGATTCTCTACAAAGTTTAAATCAGATGGAGAGGTCAAGCAGGGAGAATGCTTTTCTGCAATTAGATTGCAATGACTGAACATTTAGGGTGATATCAGAAGTCATTAATAGTTCAGGTCTAAGCAGTTTAGAGTAGTCAGATCTGGTTTGTTTGTTCTGTATTGTGTTTTGCAAGGGTTGGTTTTCAAGAATATATTAATTTTGTAGAAGAGTGACTTGAATATAAAAAACCTGCAGTTAATGTCTAGCTGACAGATGAGACACTGATTTACAGTAAGAGGTTTTGACCATTTTCAAACATGGTAATACAAAGCAGTACCAGTGCTGTCAGCTGAGTGTCTTCCCAGCCAAAAATGCCTGCATAAAATATTATTTAATACGATCATTTACAGTGATGGTTGTCCTCTCAAAGATCATACCTTTTTTTTTCAGTCTAAAACATATATGTGCAGTTGCCAAGGGGATACCCTGTGTTTCACAGTCGACTTTGCTCTAGGATTTACCTGTTTTGACAGTAAAACAAAGGTAAGAGCAAAAGAAAAGGAAAATATAACTCTGTATTGTTTTATAGTTATTGAAGTTATCATCTATTGCATTTTCTTTATGTTTATGTCCAGTATTTATTACTCCAATATCCTGTACTATTTATTTTTTACCCCTACTGAAATGTAGTCAGTTTGGGACTTCAAAGGGGCAATTATAGTTGTATAGCATGTAAAGATGCATTTTGAAGAAAGATATAAAAAAAGTAACTTCCTTTTCAAGTAATAAAAGCAAAGGAAAATTATATTTAGCAGAGAACTCGGTTTGTTATAATGAAGAAACTTAAAGATTTATGAAAGATTACAGGTCATGAAAAAAATGAAATGTCACCTGATTCTATTTGTTTTGAAGCTACGAATATAAAATAGGATTAATTATTCTTCCATCATAAGAAATTTAGGTCATGTCTAAAATAAACAGAATAAAGGCAAATGTTTTTCAAAGTCAGAATCTAAAAGATTACATGCACTTATACTGTAAAACAGTGGCTATATAGGAAGTGCCAGCAGAGAATGGTTAATGATACATGCTGACTTCCAAGACCTGTCTATAATGCTACTATTTTCTGTATAATTTAGTGGTACTTTAATCTATATTATTCTAAGTGGATTTTAACTTTTTTTTGGGGGAGTAGAAGAAAACATATATAAAAAATGTTTCTGCATTAATAGAACTGTTCAGTAGAAAGTTGGTCTTCTTAAATATTTTTTTTTTAAATTCAGTCAGTCATTCTGAGAAAAGAGGGAACACTGCATTTTGAAATACTGATGCAGGATCTAGTTTTTGCATGTTGGCATTTTGGGGGTTTGGGACCAAAATGCCCCCAAATTTCAAATCTATCAAAATCTTAGTGCAGAGAAATAATGATCAAAATTGCATGAAAATTTAGACTAATGAAGTGTGCATCCCATGCAGCAGGATAAAATTTCAGAACATACTTTTGTATACACTCCTCTCCCTCAGGTGATACTGCATTCTGGAATCCTGCTTCTCGCACAATTATATGCATTTTGCATGTCACCACAAATAAACTGTAAGAAGTAAGCTCTCTAATGTATAGAAAAGGTTTCTTTTAAATGTGAAGAATGATTGCATGTACTCTCACCTTTAAAATTTTAACCTTACTCTATTAATAGGACTTCATGTCACAGTACCTACCTTCAGTATTGATGATGAGGAGGATTTAGATGAATTATTGTTGCTTACCTAAGGAGAAACACAGAATACCAGTAGATAGACTGATTCCATTGCTAAACAGTAAAAATTCCGGAGAGCTCAAGTACATTTATTCTTTGTCTGTATGAGAGATGGAGATGTTCTCTGCATCCTCAAGCCTGAGTGAGGCACTAATGGGCAGCTTCTGCAGCTTGTCTTGCTTCCCACAATTGTCAGTTGAAGTTTACTGTGTTTTCCCATATGCATAGCTATTTTAGAATATTTCTTACCAATGCAAAAAAGATTCTTAAAGTGGTCAAGCAATTAACAGTTCATTAGGGACATAGAAATTTTACTAAAGAATCTTCTCGAATTTAATGAAAAAAATAAAGTCTTCTATTGATGTAAAGAATGCTCTTAGACCCCAGCAGCTGTTCAAAGAGGATTATTAAAATAAAGGCCAGTTCCCTGTCTGCTCTATGACTCTAAATCTGGATCTCAAATTTTGGGCAACCAGCTCATGTAGTCATTGAAAAACATTCTTTTTTACACTTTGAAAAACAATTTTAAAAGGGCCTTATTATTACAAATTCTGAAATAAAAAGCACAAAAACTTTTTGCTTTGGAGTGTTGGGGGTTGACCCTGGCTTCCTCATGAGTCAGGCAAATGAGAGGAAATACAACTAAAGGCTTGTGGGTCCAGATAAAGGCAGGGAGAGGTCACTCATCAGTAACCATTGTGGGCAAAACAGACTCCACTTGGGCAAATCAGTTTAATTTATTGCCAGTCAAATCAGAGTATGATAATGAGAAATAAAAAACAGATCTTAAAGCACCTTCCCCCCACACTTGTTTCCTTCCCAATTTTCTTTATCTCCTCCTCTCCAGCAGCACAGGCGAGTTGGAAATGGGGGCTGTAGTCAGTTCACCACATGTTGTCTCTGTCCTTCCTTCCTCCTCAGGAGGAGAACTCCTCACACTCTTCTCCTGCTCCAGCATGGAGTCCCTTCTACAGGAGACACCCTTCCAGAACCCAGTGTGAGTCCTTCCCGTGGGCTGCAGCTCTTCATGAACTGCTCCAGCATGGGTCCTTCCCACTGGATGCGATCCTTCAGGAACAGCACCTGCTCCCCCTTCTTCCCTGACTATGGTGTCTGCCCAGCTTTTCCTCTCCCATGTTCTCATTCATCTCTCCAGCACAAGAAAAATATCTCTAAAGACCTTTTCTAGAACAGTTTATTTTCCTGCATATTCTATTCCTAGCTCTTGATGGAACTTAATTCATTCAGCTTTTATCTTTTTTGGGCTCATCACTGGACTACATCTGTAGCCTGCATCTGCTTTTTACCTCATTGTAGAGATTCTTTTTATCTTGGCAGCTTGCTTGGTTCATTTTCCCCATCCTGTGCCTCCAGTGCCGCTACTCCAATATGAAGGGATCCCAAAGTGGGCATTTCCTGCCATCTTCCAGTGGTCTCTAATTTTCATCTTTCTCACTCAGTGTCAACTGTTGAGAGAGATGATGACTCCAGCAATGCTTATTATTACTAAATTGTTCCTAAGTTCTTGATTCATCTCCACCTTAGCAGTTATTACATAGCAAACGTTCATCTATCCTGTTTAGAGCCAAATTCATTTAAGCTTTTAACACTTTTCAGGTGGTCTAATTAGGCCCTCTGGACCCACTTAAAATCTGTTCATGACTGTAAAGTTTAAGCACCATCACAGTGCTGTAGCATACTTCAGTTTTTCTTCACTTGTTATATCTCTCTAAGAACTCAGTGACATTAATGTCTGCAGGGAACCAGGAGATAGGTTTTTTTATAGGACATTCCATTTTAAACTATGAATAGGGTTCTGAAGCCCACTAGTAGCATTGGTCTATTTAACAAAAATATTTGGAGAAGAGACATGTTGGAAAATGGAACAGAGCAAACTTTTTTCCATGTGTGCTTTTGAAATAAGCTCCCAAGTATTTAAATTGTGTTTCTTCTGCAGTCTCCAGGAACTGAAGCACACTTCAACATGTGCAGAGAATTTTCATTAAGATTATAGGTATTAAAGGAAACATCAACAGGAAGTCCAGGTGTAAGTTGTTACCTTGTAGGGTTTTTTTAAATTATGCATTTTCAGGTGATGAATTGAAGACATTCAGATAAATACAGAAAATAACCTTGATTTCAAAAATAATTTCCCAATTTTTGTTTTTACAAAATATTTTCATAAATATTAAAGCATATCTGTCAATCTAGAGTTTGACAGCACTACTAAGATGCCATGGATAAACCTGTGGGAGACCAAGAAGCTTAGAAGTCATATACTTTACAAAGCATTATGTAATACAGGACACATTTTTGTGGTTTCTGAGACTATGTTCAATAATGATATTTTTGCATTTCTATGGCTTTTTTTGTGAACTTCAAACCACATTTCACACATCAGTAAGTTCAACTTTGCAGTATCTGTGTAAGTCCCAATTATCTAAGTTATGCAAATTAACCAACTGAAATATGAAAGATCAAGATATGGCATGGAATTGTATTCCTACTGAAACTGATACAAATGGATCTTTATGGAATTAAGCTTTTGCCAACTTTATGTGATGTAGGCTATTGAAACATTTATGTCTCAGAGAATTTCAAAATAGTTTAATGAACGAATTTTAATATTGCATATTTTGCTTTCACAAAGAGTACAGAAATGTTACCTGTTCTGCAAAGAGCCTGTTACCATGCACCACATTACTGCTGTAGTGCTTTATTTTAGTACACATATATTGATTATCATTCTATAGTTCTAGGTAAAACCATGTAGCAAAGTCCTTAATCAAATTTCTTTTTCTTTAGAATGTGCTGTGGAGGTTTAAATTCTCTCAGCTCAAAGGCTCATCAGATGATGGGAAAACAAGAGTAAAGCTTCTTTTTCAAAATATAGACACCAAACAAATTGAAACAAAGGTAAGCATCATCCTCATTTTCAATTTAGTTAAATATGACATAAAATTATTGTCAAGGCATCAGAAATCCCATTTACTGGGATATACATATGGTGAACACATCACAGCTTATCTTTTTTTGCCAATTCTTTCGAAACTCCATAGTAAATGGAAGCAACGTAATACCCATAGAATTATTGCACTATTTCTACAAGCCAGATATTAAGTTGCGTTATCATAGTATTTTACTTTTTCAGAAAGATAGTTTCTCTGGAGTTATTCTGTCAAACTATAGTAGATAAAATGTCTAAAAATTGTGTTTAAAAAAGATAAAGTAAAAATAAAATTTGATCCCAAGCTTGCTTTTGAATTAAAAAAAACAGACAGTTTTTCAGTTATGTGGTTTTTAAAAAGAAGGAGGAGAACTTTGGCGTGATATGACATAGAAAAGGAAGATAAGACTGTGGTTCAATGGGGTTTTGTTTGACAAAAGCCAGTGAAACAAGAGAAAAGTATCTGAAGACCTATGAAAGTTTTCAAATACTCTCACATGGAGTTGCACAGGTTAAAGTCACTTATAAAGTAATATTTTTCTATACTGACCATACACAAAAGTTATATCCTATCCTTCTAATGTTTAAAATAATTGTAAGGAAGTCCATAACCTTCCTTATTTGTCACAAAGCTACAGTACATGCAATATATCTTTCTTTATACATCTGTTTTAGTAAATTATTCAGGATTTCATCAGCAAGCTTGACCTGTGTTGCCTCTTGGCTCTACTGTAAAAGACATTATAATATCTGTTACAAAAGGTACAATGTATAATAATTCATCTAGTAGCAGGCTATTTCCACTTCATTTCTCACAGTAGTCCTTGGAGACAGAAAAGGACTGCTGTCTTCATTTTAGACGTGATCATCTGTTGCTGAGAGCTTACATAACTGGTTTCAGGTCAGACAGGAAGACTGTACTCATGCATAAACTATTTGTGTATCTCTGTGCATTAAATCATTAGATAGACCCTGTGTGTGATTAGCCAAGGGCTGCAATTCCATTGCTTGTAATGGAATTCTATTGCTTTAATACTGTATAATTCCTCTTTCTGTTGTAGTAAACAATCTGATTTTTAAAATTTTATTTTATTTTTGTGCAAATTAGATTGTTTTAATTGGTTTTACCCAGTTTTACTCTTAGATAGAAAAATTGTAAATTTTAGCATTTTTATGAAAATTTGTTTATCTGTAAAATTATTATAAGCGAGTCCTTATGATAATTTTGCTGTAAATTTTGTTCAAGAGACAGATTTGTTAAAACACTAAAAATTATTCTTTTACATAGCTCTAATGAAAACATCTTGTAGTTGGCAAAATTCTCCTTGAAAGTATCAGATGGAAGTTGATACGGGATTGGTTCATACAGAATTCTTAATATCTATGTACCTAAAAGTACATATGTGTTGCAAGTATTGGAAGATCCCAGAAAAAGCTCATTAAAGGCCAGAGGAAAGGCTGATACTAAGTAGCTGAGGATTGATCAGAATTTCAGCGATTACACCTTTTACAAGTGCCTCTGCAAAGTGCAATGTACCCACTAGGATTTCACCTTTAATGGGGCTGGGGCACAGCTGTGCAGCCTCTCCATTTCTGATAACTGGTACATATCATCAACTGCATGCCCACCACTCAAATGGTGTGATTTCTTAGACCTGAGAGTTCCATGCTGGCTAGAAAATGCCCAGCACTAATACCCAGAGTACAATCCAGTATTTGCCTCTGCTTATTGCACTGAAAGAGATTTCATAGGGCCAGATGGTGCTATATGGTGAAATGCAGCCAATAACAAGAAAAAAAAAAGTTATCAAATAATAGAAGTTTTATTTTTCCTGGGTAAATGAGCCACTATGCACAAAAGAAGCTTAATGCAGATGACTTACATTCCCTTGGTGGAAAACAGAAAGTCAAGGTTGCAAAAGAGTTTTCCAAACTATGTCTAATTCTATATTATTATGAATTCTTGGGAGTAAAAAGAATCACACTTGGGAATTCTATTTTTGTGTCTTGTTTACTAGCTAGATGTGATGTTTCTTCTTCTATTTTGGCTTCTAAATTTTAAGCCAAGTGCTTCTTCCTGCGCATTTTAGTTTTAGGTGAATGGTATATTCCCCCATTTAAAAAGTTTTGAAAGATGGTGTCATGGGTTGACCCTGGCACAGTGCCAGCGCCCCCATGAAAGGTGGATATCCAAAATGGTTACCGTGAGATGTGACCCAGGAACAGAACAAAACAGGCTCCAACTTGGGAATGGAGGGAAAAAAAAACAACATTTTATTAATCTACATAGACACAAAAGGGAAAAGGAAAAAAACTACACACAACAATCCACAATAGAACATCTTCAAAAACACTTCTCCTCCCCCCACCTCTCCAACAAACAAATCCCCTCTAACACATCAATTCTCAGTCCAATACCCTCCTTCACACACACTCTCCCCAGTTCATCAGGAGAGAGGAGTCTTCCTCTCACACCATGGGCCTCCCCAGGAAAACACTGCAAAGTCCCCAGTGCTTCCATGTCACACACTGCAGCCGCCCGAAGAAAATCTGTAGCGGTGACCGTCTTCCTTCCATGTTCAGTGCTCTCACCACTGTCCATGGATCCAAACTGCTCCTTAGGTCCTTTTAAGAATGCTTTGCCCAGTTCCAAGAAGTGGCCGCCTCTCACCATTTGGGACACCTGTCCCCCCCATATTATCTCCCCTGGGGCCTGGGGTTCTCAGGAACAGAGATCCTTCGCTGGAGGCAGAGGGCTCCACCACACCCTCCCCCTCAGTCTCTGTTCTCTCCGCTTCTCCTCGCGGCCTTGTCACTCCTGGCTTCTAGCCAACCGCCTCCCCCAAGGAGCAGTCTCTGTATTATCAGAAGAACTTGGTTTCGCCCGTGGCTGTGTAAGAGAAAAGTCCAGCCAAAGCCACTCCAATCATCTCCTCCACCTAGGGCACTCTCATCTGCAAGCATTCCTTCACCCAATCAAACTTCTTCTTCTTTCCCATCCTCTTTCCCCTCTCACTCCTCAGCTAGGGAGGATCAGTGTTTTTACAGCTTCCAAAAATTCACAAAAAAAAAAAAAAGGTTAAAAGCTCGGCCCGGTCTGCTGGCAGCTGGGCACCTGCCGCCCCCCCCACTTTCTCCTCCTGGCTGTGCTCCCAGCACAAGATAACAAATTTCAGCCTGCACAGTCTCTGTCATTCTCTCTCCCAGGGGGGCTGCCCAAACCATCCCAGGACTCCTCCACCCCTGCACCTTGCCGGGGCTCCGGCCTCCCTTCTTAGGCCGCATGGCCTCCCCTCCCCCGCCCAGACGCCGCTGGGCAGGGGAGAGGTCAGAGCAACTCACCAGCCGGACTCCAAAAAGGAAGGTCTTCTCTAAATCCTCTGCTTTTTAACCCACTGAGTGTGTTCTCGGAGGCGTACCCAAATCCTCAGTGGCCACACCAAATGCCAATTTCACATCTGGCCACTGATTGGTTTGACCATAACTTTCCAAAAAAAAACCTCTCTTCCGGGTCAAACCATGACAGATGGTAATAAAGAAAAGATTCCTGTCAGTTTTTTCTCCTTCGGGTTCTTCATATTCCCTACAACTTCTTATAGTTTCCCACTTCAGTACTTCCCTGAACTTACCCCGCCTTTAGTATTGAGAAATTACAAGGAATCTTAGTAATAGTAGATATTCTTTACCCAAAATTTCAAGGTTTCTCATAAAAAAAGAAAAAAAATAAGATTAACACTTTCAGGTTTGTATGGATGCTTTATTTCCCTTTGCTAAACTGTAGCTATATATCTGAAAAATAAGATTTTTTTACCAAGCCTATTTGAATTGAGCATTTCCCTCTTCTTTTCATCTTACTTAGTCTTAAATATTTATTGAAAAAAGATAAGAAACCATTGTGGTCAATAGAGTATTGTGAGCCATACTGAAGTCTCAGCTAGATGTTGCTGATCTCATAAATTTGTCTATTACAAGAAGATAACTTAAGAACCCTACATTTTCTTCTCATCCATGATATGGCAACCAAGCCCTGCTATATTTGCTGAGAGATAGAATCAAATTTAGAATTCTGGTTTCCATTTTGACTCTGATGTTGTCTGCAGCTAAAACCTGAATATCTTTATTTGGGCTTTTAACCTGAAAAAAAACCCAACCCAAACCCCACCAGACCAACAAACAAACAAACAAAAACAACAAAATCCCACAACAACTAAAAAAATCAGTCTGATTGGAAAACATATCTTGAACAATCCAGTGGTAACACTTCTGCTCTGGTCAACAAATAACATACACTTACCAGTGTCCTTAAAGTAATGAAATGCACAGGGCACAATAACACTGTCTGTCAGCATCTCCATTATTTGCCTTTCATGTGATGCAGGCTCAGGTCTTGTTCAAACAGTGATTCAACAGCTCTCAGAAGCTCTCAATAAAATTGCATGCATGGTAATAATGCAACAGGCCTGTCAAGCTCTTTATGATTTGTAATAAATCCAACTCTCCTAGTGAGTGGATGAAATAAGAACATATATTTTTCTTCTTTGGCTGTGCACACACAGTGAAGGTGGTCAGTGCAGTGTGCTCATTTTTTGTATTTTCAGTACCAGCAGGAAGTTTTGCAGTCTTGTCCTCCCACTGCTTTAATCCAATCTTTTGTGTTCTTCTCAGTGTCTTCTTTCCAGTGCCTTTGTTGTACTTAATCTACTTATTACAGAACATACAGTAAACTGAAAGAGCTTTGGTTATTGAAATATTAGACATGCACAGATTCTCCTTAAAAACTGACAATCTCAATTAAAGAAAAAAGCAGCAAACTCAGATAAGGAAAGCAAACATAAGGGTGCTGTTAGATGGTACAGCACAAATAAAATGATCAGTTACTCATCTGCCTGACTGACTACAGAGAGAAAGGTTACTTTAAAAAAATAAACTATCAGAGCAATGTATTTGTTTGAAAGAAGTGTCATTGGTGTTATTTTCTAGGAAGAATTCATATTATATTCCAAAGATAAAGAGGATGCATTTCCATCTATAAAACTATATTCAAGATAGCAAAGTGACATATTGTGTCCCAGTCTTCATGCAATGCCATGCTATGCAACAGCTACATTTTCCTAAGTCAGAAAGCCACCCTTATCTTTTACTAAATCCATATTTTCAAATTAACCCCCAGTCCTCTTCCCCTTTCCCTGTTGTAACCCACATGTAAGCAAATCCTTACCCCAGCTTGTGCTTAGGTATGTGTGACTATTCCTCATTACCTACACCTGACTAGCCAGCTGTGGGATTGCAAAGGCAGCCAGAACAGGCATCAAACCTCCTTCAGACACAAAGCTCCACAGCCTTACCCCATTAGTGGGCTTCTTCATCAAATACTACTGTGATAAGCTGCATTTCTAGAAGCTTCTGGTGCACGAGGCCTTAGATGAGCCCCACTTTTCTGATGCCACCGTGGGTGGCCGCATCTAACTGAGGCCTGTAATACAAGATCTCCAGAGCTCTGCTCCTGTTTTATGATCCATTGCTCATCCTTGCACAAACCTAACATAAAATAGTGAAGAGACAAGAGGACCAACTGGTAAACTGCATGGGGAGTACTTATATATGCCACACAGTTTGCTTTTCAGCTCTGTAATAACTTTCAAAATTGGCACCACTCTTGAGAATAATCTAGAAATAGGGGACTTGCAGTATGGACTGCGGAAAGTAGTGCTGTTGTCACATAAAACAAAGGTTTAGTGTTACTGCTAGTCTTCCACCTCTATGCAGATTATATCTTACAGAAACAAGAGCATATTACTATTCAAAAGGTTATTCACAACAGATTAGACAACTTCTCTCAGATACAGAGGAGGGGCTACTGCAGTTTGATCCATGCTCTGAACTGTGATGGAAACAGAGAGGATCTGCAGTTGGGACACTGGGAAAGACTGATTCACAGTGATGAGATGTTCCTGTCTTTGTCCTTTTCTAATCCCAAAGCTCTCCAAATAATGTTGTTAGAACAGTCTGAAACCTTGCCCACAGTCTGTGTTAGGTTCCCTCTGTTTGCTTATTTCCATAAACATTTGTAGATTGGAAGTGCATAAAGCTGGAGTAGAGAAATGGGAACTCTGTGAAGGGCTCCCTTCTCTCAGTTTGTTTGGCTGTGTTTGGTCAGTATGTTGAATATCAGAACCTAAGGTGAAATTGTTGGGTGATTTCAGTTGATTTTGGAGCAAATCTAACATTAATGGGAATGTTTATATTTTCTAATTCCTTGGTTTTGAAGATGGAATTTCAGTAGATGTTAAACATTTGATTGAGCTAAAACTTATGTATTGAGGTATATACTTCATATTTCATATATTTCATATTTCATTAATAATCATGATTGTGTATATAACTTTAGTTTTATTAAACTTAGATAAGGAGATTTAAATAGTGGCATTTTAGGGTTTTTTCCTGGAAGTGTTTATATTAATTTATATTAATATTTAAAGTCAACATCTGCTGTCAATAAAATGTATTTTAAGAAACTTCCTCCCATATTTGCTCCTCAAGTGTCAGTTAAAATGGAAAAAACAGGAACTTTTTGCCCCCAAAATTTAGGACAAAGATGTCATGGGCTCAAACACACTCACACTTTCCTCTACTCCACTATGGCTCCTCCATCAGTTTCAATCCTCTCAGGGGTGTTACCTGCTCTGCCATGGAGCACCCTCTACTTCACCAGCTTTGTTACTTTTTGGGAATTTTTTCTGCAGGCTGGCAAGGTGCCTGGTGGGAAAGGACCAGGGGAAAGGGTGCCTGGTGGGATAGGGGTGCTGGTTGACAGCAGCTGTGCATGAACCATTGTACTCAGGTGGCCAAGAAGGCAATGGCATCCTGGCCTGTATCAGCAATGGTGTGGCCAGCAGGAGCAGGGCAGGGATTGTCCCCCTGCACTCAGCACTGGTGAGGCTGCACCTCGAGTGCTGTGTCCAGTTCTGGACCCTTCACCTTAAGGAAGGCAATGAAACTGGTGAAGGATTGGATGGGCATGACATTTGAGGAGTAGCTAAAGGAGCTGGGGATTTTTAGCTAGGAGAAAAGGAGTCTCAGGAAAGGTCTTACCACTTTCCATAACTGCCTCAAACAAGTTACAAGGGATAGGATGAAAGGAAATGGGCTCAGCTTGTGCCGGGGGAAGTTTAGACTGGATATTAGGAAAAAATGTCTACGCCAAAAGTGGAACAGAACACCAAAAGCTTTGGAACAGGCTACGTAGGGAAGTGGGTGAGTCACCATCCCAGGAAATATGTCAAGTGTAGAGTGGCACTTAGTGGCATGGTTTACTGGTAGACTTGGCAGTGCTGGGTTAATAGTGGACTCAGTGATCTTTTCCAACCTGAATTTTTCTATGTTGCAATATTTGAATGTTCTTTCAAGTTGACTGATTTCATTGTACAAGCTGAGTACAATGTAAACAATAAAGTATCACAGACTGAAAAGTAAATTGACACATAGCACTGTCAGTGAATGTGGATATACAGATTTTATTCTTAACAATTTTCATTTTACAGTTTCCTATAAAAAATAAATTTTCATGTTAAGGCCATTATTGTTTTCTAACTAGTATGCTCTTTATTAATGTAAAATGTTTATAAGCCTGAATTGAATTTTTTTTTTCTTTTTTTCTCTTACTTCTTTCAGGAACTTGAATTTCAGGATCTGACGGCAGTTTTACACTGTATTCACTCCTTTATAGCAGCAAAAGTGGCATCTGTGGATCCAGTATTCATAGACAGTCAGAGTATTGCAAGAAAATATATGTACAGTAACTGATACTAGATTATATGTTGTGACTATGGAAAATAAATTATTTTCTTAACAAAAGTAGTTATTTCCTTCACGATATTGCAACTTGGTGATTTTATAAGAAGCCTATAGTTGTGTTATCTGTAATGTTAAGAGTTTTCACAACCTGATAAATATTTTGAATCTATGAGTTAAAAAATATTAAGTCAAAGCTTGTTATCTTCACCATTGATCTAAAATTTCGAGTGAATATTCATTCAGTAATATTTGTAGAATCATTTTGAATTCTGCTCTCATGATGATACATTCTACCCCTTATTACATAGTAAAGTGGAGTAACATTTGAAAAGTGTATGTCCAAAATTTGGCCTCTAAGTCTGTTTTGAAAAGTGTTGGGCATACAGACAATTACTACAGTCTTCACTGTAGAAAAGAAGTAATAATTGAAGACAACTGCTGTAGGAATTGAACTTTCATCTTCCTCCTTTATCTTTGAAAAATTGTAGTTCTGTGGTTGAACTCTTTCAAGGCCTGAAAGTTTAGCTCTTGCAAAACACTAAATACTCTATTTCAGATCTAGGAACATGGCTAAGCACACACTTGGCTCTAAGAATACTCAGTAGCCCCAGTGTATTTGGAAGGTAATTTTAAGTGTATTTAACTATCAACTGTGAAGAGCTTCAGACTCAGCTAAGCCTTACTATAGACACTTAGTTTTAAGAAACTTGCCATAGGGTTTTCTTATCTTTTAATAAGGCTTCCATGACCCATTCATTTATTTATTAATAGATTGACTTGACACCTATCCTTGATGTAATGCTCCATAGGCTTGGGAAGAGCTTTTATTTGGAGGAACATGCTTCCAAGATAAGATGAACATAACAAAACATAAATATTTTTCTGGGACATCTGCCTTTGTTTTTCCTTTAGCTTTAACCTTGACTCTTATTCGAGAAAAGTGGATTTTGTCCTTGCTGAGGAAAAAATATCGTTTTACTTTTCACATATGCCTAAACTTCCTTCTGAAATCATAATCTTAAATGCACATAATAGATAATACTTTCTGCTATTGAAAAAATGATTTAAAAAAGAAGACATTTAATCTTAGAGCATATTCCCTGTAAGTGATACCAGATATTGTTGGTTTTTGTGATTGAAGCTTCAGTTTTTCTCACTCGCTTGTACTTTTGAGGGAGCATCAAGAAAATAAAGCAATCAAAATTGAACAAGTAGAATATCTTAAGTAGATTCCATGGATAAGGAGTGAATTCATCAAAGTTCTCCCTAAATTTTAGGAGTCTTGTAAGGTGTCCTGATAAAGTTACAACCTAAAGTTACTGTAGCCTAACGAAAAGAGGTTGGTGCTTTTAAAAGGTCTTAAGTGAGGAGTGTTTTTACATAAACTCAGTGCTAAAGTTTAGTCATCTAAATTCTCTCCTTCGAGTCTTGAGCTGTCTTTTCAAACTGCAGTGGGGCATTTACTTCAAAGGGATGTTCTCTGTCCACCTAAAGCTTGGGCACAATAAAGTGCCTGATGCAGGTGATTTAATCCTGCCAGGAGGATTTCTTGTTTCTAAGTGTTAGCCATAGAGAAATTAATTTGAATGGTTCAGACTCTGTTTGTAATTCTGGTGTTGTTTAGGATTCCAGTGCTGTTTGAATTGAGGCATGCTAACTCCTGGTAAAACAGTATTTAACAAATGCGAGAAATATTTTTCATTATTTTAAAAAAAATCTTTATAGCTATTATTGTATTTTTTAACATACATAAGCTCAATTTTATAACAATTTGATTTCAAGAAAATAATTTTACAAGTTTTCTTTTTTGAACAGGCATTTATTGAAAATGTTTCATTTAATTCTCAGCTTTCTTTTTTTATTTTCAGCTCATTGTATTTGCTGAGGTTTTAACAGTCACAAATTACAGCATTAACATTATAATATCTTTCTTACAGCCAATTCTCAATTCTGTTTATTAGCATGAACAATTAGAAGCATCACATTTTCTGTAGGATGAAGAATTATGGAATTAATTCAGGTTTTTTTCCTAATATTTTCTCATAGACAAAGTTCAATACTAACATTCTAGTTATAGTAGAAAACTGTACCAGCAAGTTCTGAACTGATACTACAGTCAGACATCTAGACAATGTTTTAAGAATCATGTGATCATAAACTAGCATATCTCCCCCAAATACTGTAATAAAACCTTAAATTAAATTAAATTAGGCCTAATTTATTAGGTAATCGTTCATTTCTACCAAAATAAAGTTCTGCAATTCAAAAAGAGAATTATTGATTTTTTTTCCAAAGCAGCTGGATATTGTACTTTTTCATTAGCACTTTCAAATTTCTTATACAAAGTTGCTTATGCTGATTTTAATTAATTTTTTTATTTGTTTAATGGAATTTCTAAATTCTTTTATTCTTTTGATATGCTACTGTTTTTGCAACACAGTAGCATATCATGCATATCATGCTACTGTGCATGCTACATGCAGTTTTCTTCTGCATGCCCAAATCAATCTCAAGGAATGTTAGATAAAAAATTCTTATAAATTCATCCTCTGAAATTTAGCACTGTATTTTAGAAATAATTCTCCAAACATATTTTTAATGAGGAACTTGAAGATCCCGATTAGCTTACTTGCTTTTTCCTTTCTTTCACATTCTGCAACACTCTCAAGGCAGGGACTAAAGGCCAGTTTTTTGAGAAAGTTGCCAGAGGCTGGGAAAAGCTGATGGATTGCTAGTTGCTCAGCTATTATATGGGCTGCTTAGGACTTCCATAGCACCTTGTATTTCTTAGTCATATACCTGATATTTGAAAATGTTGCATTCCCAGTTTGCTCCATTGCTCATGTTTCTTTGTCAATGCATATTAGATTGTCATTGCCTTCAGAATGTGGACCATATATCAAATATATATCTTTTTCTATCAATGTTTTGAGTATTTGCACCACATTTCAGCTGACAAAACACCTCAAAATAGGAAAATAGTGGGATTCACAAATAGATCTGCTGGTAGATACCTTCCACAGTCACCCCTCAGGAATTGCAGGCTGAGGACATTTGAAATGCTTAAGGCATTTCAAATGTCAAATATTAATTTCTAATGAGATCATACATTTTTATATTCTTTGTTACATTCTTGTGATATGTTAAGCTTTAGTCTTACAAACTCATTATGTATTTGTGTATATTTTTCCTTTATATTTTTCTAGGGTGAAAAAGGTGTAGCAGAATTGAATATGGAGTAAGAAAAGACAACCATTTACTGAAGCAGAATCATAAACAGCAGGCTGGGGAAGGAAGCATACAAACATAGTGTTACAAAATTGGGCCCCATCACAAAGATAGCCACTTGTGATTAGAAAAGAGTAAAGCCAGGACAGTCTCTGTATGTCCAAATTATCTTTATGCCTTTATTTAAACTCAAGACTTGGTTAAAAGGCTAAAATCTATCCCATCTACAAACACTATTTTGAGCAAATGGGTAGTATTGTTAATTTAAATTAGAACAAGTCTCATCAGTGACTTATAAATAAAGGAGTGGTACAGCCTGTACTTAGGCACTGGACTGGAATCATACTGATGGTTTGTTAATTTCTGGCATTTTTTGCTCTAACATGATTAAAATCTGTGGAAAAAATCCCATTCACAATCAAGCTAAAGTCAGCTCAGCTCTGTTCTCAGTGCATGGCATGATTGTGCTAGCCTGTGAAAACACCAGAGCATTTAATAGAGGGAACATGGCCAGGCTGTGCCAGATGGCCTCAGAGATAAAAAACAAGCCCTGACAATTTTAGTTATAAATTTAGATGTTACCAGAGCATTTCAGGGACTTAATCTGATCTATAATATTTTGTTTTATTTTTGCCTGTAATCAAAATCTGGGAGGCTGAGGTTGTGCTGATCCAAAGCTCAAGGTATGGAAATCTGACTGAATTCTTTTAAGGTTAGGATCTTAGAAAAAATATTTCAAAATTACTCTTAACCTTGAGCCAGTAGGCCTGAAGCTTAAAAAATAATTTTCCATGGGAGGAAGACTAAGCTCTGCCAAATTTTGCAACAATTAATCTAAAATCCTGTATTATATCTGAACTACATTAATTCATAAGCAACTTCAGACAAAGGTAGGCTTTTTCCACAAAACCTTTAATGTGTAATCTGATTTTTGCAGTGGCCTAAGCAGAATTTAAAATTGCCTGAATTTCTTTTTAAGTACATATCCATCAATGCCTCTATCAAACTGCTGTCAGTATTTTGTAACACTTCCCTGCCCACCTGAGTATCTCCTCTGTCACAGTGCTCAAAGTGAGGTGTGCATAATGGCAATGCAACTTTTCTGCTTTCTGTTTACTTCTGTGGGTGATTTTCTTTTAATATAGTTTGCCTGTGTCCTCCAATAAGCTTTGTCAGAGCAGAGAGGGTGAATCTTAGGAAGGAAGCACTTTTCTCCAAACTCTCATGAGAGGCAAAGTGGTGATTTCTGTTCCTCTTTCCTGTGCCTGAGAAATGGGAGAAAGCACTGAAAAAATGGAAGCAGGGGAGGAATAGACAGACAGACTGTGAAATCTTAAAAAACTTCTTCACTTAGGTATACAAAACACCTCTTGGAACTCAGTTGACTCATTTTTGGAACTTCAGGAAATTTATCTTTCAGTGTAGTTCTCTTACTTTGAATTGCTATTATTGAGCCATGGATGCTGAATAGTTAAAGACTGCAAAGAAAAAATGTAAAATGTATCATGTAACTGTATTTTTTTTTTAAACAATGCTTCAAAATGTTTAGATACTTTTGTGTTGAAGCATGTAGAGAAGCAATTATCTTATGTGAACTAAAGACCTTGTAGTAAATTTATTAAGTGCAAAACAGATTTGTGTAGCATGCAAAATGAAATCAAATATGTATTCTAATATGGTTCAACCACAAAAAAATTCTTAAGTAAAATATTTTTATGAAATTTGAAGTTATCAAGTTCCACGGACATAAGCCAAAATCCACTGCTGTTTTAAGTTCCAGTAAATCATACAGGACTTTGCCTGAAGCAAAGATACATGATTTTAAATAATAAACAGACAGAGGAACCAAAATGCTTTTCTAATATTCCTTTGGTGCACAGCTGCCTACATGTTCACTTCAAGGATTCATTCCTACTGAAAAACTGCTGACTTTTCAGTAGGGAATCAAAATCAGAGCTATTTGGGCTAAAGCCATAATCTTTTTTTGGAGCAGGTGTCATGATGCCCTGTACAAGTTGCACTTATGGGGGTGCTCCGACCTCCAGTTTAAATGGACCACAGATATTTTTTTCAGTGCAAAGACATGATCCATTGTGCAAGTCTACACATCAGGAGGTATGAGTGGCAGAAGCATCTCAGAGGCTACATTCAGCTGCATAGATCTCTAGGACTGCAAGGCAACCAAGCAGGCAAAGGAAGTTAAATGTAAGAACTTTATTTTTCTTTCCTCACTACTGATTATTCTTGGAACATTGTTTCTGTTTTATTTCTAGGCTACTGACTGTTTCTTACACGTCTCTAAATTCCCAACTATGATGGAAATGTTAAAGTCGATATTTACTAAGTAATTAATTTAGAAATTAGGTGTCCAGTCTGTGTTAATCATCTGGTCTCAACCCCATTACCAGTGGATAGAAACCAGCAAATCTGAGTGCTTTATTCCTTACAGCAATAGATGCCTAAAACCAATGGAATAAATAATGTTCTGAGAAGGCATCTTTCTCCAGCAACAAACTATACTACCACATAGATTTTTGACAGCTCAATTTTCTATAGATAGGTTTAATATCAGATTTATGTACCAATACAGTAAAAGTAGCAATCATGAGCAATGTTGCAGGATTATGGGAATAAAATAAAACAATGCTGAAGTGAATGAAATTTAAATCAGAAGTTTGTCATCCCATTTAACTGGCAGGGGGAGGGAAGAAAAGATCTTAGCCTGTTTTACTAGCTGGGAGTTACTACCTGGGGCATATTAGAAAAAATTTCTAAGATAATATAGTAGAAATTGTATTAATTCATAGATGAGTTCCATGTCTCAGGAGATGCTCTGACTCCTGGAACACAGAGCTACTCATAAAAAAAATATTAGAGACATTCTACTGTATCTCTAAGCACTTTGTTCAATTAACATTCAAAACTGAGCTAAATTACTACCCTACAACATCCATAAGTAGAGTACATAATCAGCTCACTGTTTTCCTTTGCACAGAAGACAGACAAGTATTCCCTGGTGGAGCAAATATGAATACCAAATTGGTTTCAGGGATAAAACTTTCCCTGTCTTTTAAAGTAAAAGTTCTTTACTGAACCAGTGTGTTTTATTGCTGGATAGAACTGGAAAAAGCTGCTCTTAAATTTTTCTCACTAAGACTTGGAGAAGTGTTATGACTTGCATCTGTCTTGTACTCTGTTTTCAATACAATGAAGAATCTTTGGAATAAAGTCAGGAATTTTCCTCATTTGCCTGAAACTAAAAGAACAGTGGCTTCCACAAATGCCCAGCAGTTATTAGCAGATATCACATCATGTTGCTTGAGATATATTGATGCTTTCACAGAACTCAAAAGAGGAAGTATGTGCAACCAGAGAGAAGTAGGAAACAGCAACACCCAAATGATTGCAAATGTCACAGACATTTCTGGGCTTCAGTTCTTTATTCAAGTCAATGATTTTTATCAGCATTTGTATTATTATTATTAGAGATTTATTTCTCCCCATCCCCATATTCATAGCAGGTTGAAAGGAAAAGTAATCAGATTCATACCCAAACTTATATTTAATTCGCCCTTTACCTTCCTTTGGACCAAGGCACTGTGGAATTTCATTTAACTTTCACCATATGGTAGGTAAAAATGCTCTCTTATGACAGCATCAGATTCTGTGTTCCTGTTCAGTCAGACTTCATTTCTTCCCAGTCCTGCAAATAATTCCCCTGAGTTTATTTGTTTGTTGTATTCCTTTGCACTTTAGAGTTTTACTAATAGCTCAAAATATTCTTAACATTCTTTTGTTTCATTACAATATTTGTCACCCTAATTCTGTAACCCAAGCGCATCTATGCCTTTTGTTGTCCCATTAAACATTTCTAGTCTTTCAATATTTTTTATTTCCTTTTAATTTCTTAATAAGTTTCTCACTCAGTGTTTTATATACTGTAGAGAAATATCTGCAATTGCAATTAGGAAATTATCCCTAAAGAGACAGTTTCTGAAAGCTGATATGAAAAGGATCTAAACAAGGTTTCTCGGCTTTAATCATGCAGATTTTTTACTAATTTTCTTCTTCTACCATACTTTAGTTTTATCTGGTATGTCATAGTATGCACAGCAGTGTAGTAGGTCTTTTCCATGCTAATTATTATACAACCTTCAACAGTATGGGCCTTTCATCAGTAGTAAATCCATTTATGTGGCATGCTTTCATGGGATTTTATTTAATCAATCTTAAAGACACATAGGTTTTCTGGGGTTTTTTTCTTTATTTAAATAGCAGGGCCAGTCACCAAGTGGTTCTTTTCACTCAGAATTTCTTAGCTCCTCTGCCTTCAAAGAAAATGTTCTCCCAGCTGGACATGACATCTTTTGTTTTGTAACAGTACTGGCAAGTAGGTAAGGTATAGATGTTATTTTTTTCAATTATTTTCAATAAGCACAGTCTATTTTCTACCATCCAAAGCTGCACTACTTTGCCAATAAGCTGAAAATGCCTGTGCGGTAAACTGTGTCTAAGAGTGAGTCCTATTATTGCCAAATGTTTACTAATCAGTTTCTTAATTTTTATTTGTGCATTTTAATCTGCAATAAACACTGCCCCTAGATTTATCATACCACGGCCATTTTATCAAGGTCATTTTTCTGAAAGATCATATGTTGTGTTCATTTGTCACAGCTCTTTCAAAAAAATCAATCAAACTTTTTTCTTTTACAGGTACATTTCATCTCTTGGTCTGAAAAAATTCAATTTCCTGAAAAAAAAATCTCTGTAGTTTTCTCCAACAATGGCTTCATCGATGTTATTTTTTTCTCTTCATTTTCCTTTTTTTTTCTTTTGACAAAAAATAAGAAAGTCATATGTGGAATAAGTTGCATGCTCTGCCCTATTTTTCTTTTTACCACATTCCTTTTTAATCCTTATATCCAAAACACGCCCAGAATTCTGTCTCTCTGGCAGGAAAACACACCATCCAAAATCAAAAATTAAGAATTCAAACTGTGTGAAATAACCTCACAAGTACATACATGGGCACTGTACATTATTGTTTGACGCCAGAATTTGGAAATTGCCAGAACTGTGTGGAGCTCTAATTATATGAACTGCAAATAAAATTGCAACTGAGGAAATGGGTGTTTCATTAAATATTGCAAAAACTAGGAACATTTCTATAGCATAAGGAAGAGGGGACATTTTGGTATCAGGCACAGGGGGGTTTTTTATATTAAAATGTTTTTCAAACCATGTGGACATAACCACCTATTTGTTTCTGGCTGTTTTTTGTCACCTAGAAAAGCCAGGGACCGGTAAAAAATGCATAGGAAGGAATTTCCCAGAGTAATTCAACTCTTCAGAAAATTTCTTGGGTAGACAGGCATCTTGTCTCTGTCATTTTAAAGCATCATATACCAGACTTTAAAAGCTGAACTCTTCCTGACAATATAACCCAGCAACATTCACTGTGTGCTACTTGCAATTTGCAGACTGTAGGATTTTCCATCAGAGATCAGCTTCCGTCTAACAAAGAACAAGCAAAAGATGTATTTTAAACACCCACAGAAAGGATACAGAGCTTTTAACCAGGGTAGATTCATAGAGTCATCAAGACTGGAAGAAATCCCCAGGATCATCAAGTCCAGCTGCTCACCCAGCACTGCCACTGTAACCACTAAACCACATCACCCAGCTCCATCCAGCTCCAGATGCCTCTTATAAACACCTCCAGGGATGGTGACTCCATCACCTCCCAGGGCAAGCTATTCCCATGCCTGGCCAACCTAGCAGTGACATTTTCTTTTCCAATATCTAATCTGAATCTCCCCTGTCTCAGTTTAAGGTCATTTCCTCTTGTCTTCTCCCTGCAGGCACAGCAGAAGAGACCCAACCCTCAGCTCCCTGCAGCCTCTTCTCAGGGAGTTGCAGAGAGCGATGAGGTGTCCCCTGAGCCTCCTCTTCTCAAGACTAAACAAAATGAGCTCCCTCAGCTGCTCCTCACAGGACATGTTCTCCAGTCCTTTCACAAGCCTTGTTGTCCTTCTCTGGACTCACTCCAGTACCTTAATGTCCTTTGTGAAATGAGTGGCCCAAAACTGGACACAGTGCTCAAGGTGTGGCCTCAGCTGTGCTGAGTACAAGGGGACAGTCACTGCCCTGGTCCTGCTGGCCACACTATTGCTGATACTGGCCAGGACTCCATTGGCCTTTTGGCCATCTGGGCACACACTGGCTCATGTGCAGCTGGCTGTTAAGCAGCACCTCCAGTCCCTTTCTGCTGAACAGTTCTCAATCCACTCCTCCCCCAGCCTGTAGCACTTCAGGGGGTTGTTATGACCCAAGTGCAGGACTCTTCCCCTTATTGAACCTCCTGCAGTTGTCCTCAGAGTCAGTCCAGGTCTCTCTGCAGAGCCTTCCTGCCTTCCTCAATCAGATCAATGTTCCCTCCCACCCAGCTTGGTATCATCTCCAAATTTACTGAGGGTGAACTCAAGCCCAGTGCTCAGGTCTCAATAAGGATGTTAAACCCTGGCCCCAGCGCTGAGCCCTGGGGAACACTTCTAGTGACAGCTGCCAGCCAGAGTCAGCTCCACTCACCACGGCTCTCTGACCCGGCCAGACAGGCAGCTTCTGCTCTTGGAAGAGCCTATCCATCCAAGCTGCCAGTAGCCAGTTTTTCTGAGAGGATGCTCTAGGAGAGGGTGTCCAAAACTTCACTGAAGTCTAGACTATATCCACAGCCTTTCCCTCACCATTTAAGCAGGTCACTTTGTCATTAGGGAGCATCAGGTTGGTCAAGCAAGACCTTCCTTGAGTGTTGACATTACTGTAGTTATATCAACACACACACACACACACACACACACACATATATATATGATATGTTATATATTATATATTTTATATAACATATATATATTATATCTGTGTTATATATGTTATATCTTTTCTATTATATATAGATATATAATATGTATATATCACCCTCTGTGAACTCTAGTTAGTAAGAACAGTGAGAATCCAAACTGTTAAATGTCCTTGGGGGTTTCTTCACAGGAAGCTCAAGAAACAGAGCTTCATAATCAACTTTCCCCTTGTCGAGCAGATTTTGCAGTGGGAAGTAGATCTAGCAGTTCTAGTATTATGTGTAAGTGATTATTCAGATCACCCTAAATGAAAATCGCTAATTTCACAACAGTCTACTCACACTAGGCAGTCACTTTTCATTCCTAGACCTTCACAGTTGTTTTCTGAGCATACTTCAGTAATAACTCCAGCCGGCTGGGAGTGTGCATATAAATGATTGCTGTGCCTCAGTTGATGAGTGGAAGGTGACATTAAGCTGTAATAGCTTGATTACCTATGGTTGCTTATCTGTGAATCTATCCTTGGACTTCTCAGGTTAAATAGATTAGACACACAAGAAGTGTGCTTCAGCGGTGGGATTGAAATGAAATTAAAAATATAAGAAATTTTCTGCAAAATATTGTTAGTGAGGTGAGTGCAAGCAAGTAGTCGCATTAAGAGTAGAAGAAACTAAGCACATTTGATGTACTTGAAAAGTCTATTGAAATCCATCTTTAGGTTTTGGAACTCTAAGGATTTCTAATCATATAAAAATGAGCTGTTTTGTACTGAAGGCAACATAATTATGCAGTGTAGGAAAGTCATGCCTCAAGTTGTGGTATTGTCACATTTTCAAATGTGAGAGGTCATTCAGAGCACCTGCTTGTTCAGCTGCATCATTGCTTATGTTTCTCTCTTTAAATGCATGCCTGACTCATTTGTGTCATTATCCAGAGCCATGGCCACTTACTCCTGGAGGCCCTTCATCCTGCTCATTCCTATGTCAGAAAGCAAAGAGCCACCATTTCTTTTATGCATTTTGTCTCAGATTTTGGAAGTGAGGCAATTTTATGTTTAGACCAAGAAGAAAAATGCTTTCCTGCCTTGTATCAAAAGTAAAACACAAAAAAAAAAAAAAAAAAAAAAAAAAAAAAAAAAAAGGTAAATATTCTTTTCCAGCCCAAATGGTTCCTATGTTACTAAAAGCTATCTTAAAGGGGGAGAAAACCCCTTTAGTTTAGCACAGTGTTCCTAAATATTTTCTACACTCCCCCAAGCCTCCATGAATTAGACAAATGAGATTACAAGCAGTTTAAAGGTGCCAGCAAGCAAGTGTGGCCTCAGCCTGTCTTCTACACTCACAGGGTGAAACAAAGGTATGATTGTCAACTGTTACTAGGAGAAGGAAGATTAATATTTTTAGAGAAACATATACTAATTTGATTTCTTTTCTTGTACTTTTTTTGGTCATCTATACTTTTGTTTTTGGCTTCTTTTCCTAGTTGAACTGTTCTGTCTCCATAAAAAAAAAATAGTTTTTCTGATACTCTAACGCTAATTATAAGATGAATTTGGAGGAGTACTTACTGGGATGAATGAACAAAGTAGATTTCCGTGCATCCCAGCACAACTGTTGTGCATCTGGCAGTACCTCTCAACCAGAAATCAACCTGCCCAAGTCCAGACAGTAGACACTTGAAGCTCTGGGATCCAGCCCTTGGGGAATTCTTAGGCTGTCAGTTTTCCTGCCACCATGCTTCATTTCAGAAAACAGGCCCTGGATTATAGAGATGCTTGCAAGTTCTTCTCATTTAATAACAGCAGAGCTTTAGGGGTAACCAGTCAGAAACAAGGAAATACCCAATTTTCATTAAAAATTCACTGTTATGAGGTACTGAAAATGAGAGGTGCCTGAATCTCCTCATTGTATTGTCTTGGTTCCATATGATTCCATGATTTTAGCTGAACATCCTCAGCTTTTTCATTGCCATGATGATCACAGCACCCACCACTGTTGAAAATGGTGCCTGTTCATGACAAGACATAGATCTGGGATAATTCATTGCCTAGAATTTGTGCAGTTGTCCCTTATTCACCTTGTAAAGGCAACAATGGGCTAATTTTAAGTATATAAATAGAGACCAGTCTACTAGAGTGACTTGTCATTTTATTTCAAACATTTAATATTTGCATAATTAATTTTTTTGTGAGAAAAGAGTAGTTGTGATGTGAGTACAGTCATAAAGGCAAAACTTATGTAAAAACCATTTTGTGAATGAGATAGCTGCATCCACAAGGCTCTTGTCTGTAGAACACAAAGCTCTGCAAAAGCACAAATAAGTGCTTCTAACCCCCTTTTATGTATGGCCAACTTACTGCTGTTGAATAATATTCTTTATGCCATAGCTGTGGCAGTGTTTGAAATAAAGAGCTCTGCTCTGTAAACAGTTAGGTACACCACTGATACTTAAAAGTAGTTTTAAATATTAATTCAGTGGTGGGGGAAAATATATATAAACTGTAAAAACACTCTCAAATAAAAAACTTGGGATGTGAACAGATAACAAACAAACAAAATAAACAAACTAATGAGCTCAACTGGAGCAGCATGGAACCAGGTGCTTGGGAATATGCTGAATCCTGAGAAGCTGTTATGCAGACCAGAGTAGGCAGCATACATGGTTACAAATGTGGAGAGCAGGAAAGGAGAATTCTTCAACAATTACTTGCATAGTGTGAGCAGAAATACTGCTCAGTTGTTCTGGAAGAGTGGTCTTATCAGAGAAAGTGAAATCTTTGTGTTTTGGTTTCCTTTTTGTGCTTGTTAGTGATTTTGCAAGTGCAAGTACCTTCTGTATGTCTTCTTGCAGAGTGTAAATGTCTAATTCACTGCCCTGTTCCTGAGATTATAATATTAATTATGCTTTTTGGAGAAAATTATAAACGTTCTCTCAAAGGATGCAATTCCATTCTCCAAGAGGTCAAATCAATGGTGGTCACTGAATATTTTCTCATGTCATTTCTCTGCATTCACTGTTCCCATGGCAGGTGTCTGTTCACTAAATGTATTTCTGATGTTTTCTGTATTTTTTCACTGAGCATCCTTGAGTGGTTGAGGGTTTTTTCATATCTGGTCTAGTGCTTCTGGAAATCAAATTTTGTCCTCTCTTAATCAATTTAATCAAAACTTCTTATTTACAAGCAATATTATGGAATTCTTAAATCTGTCAAAGACAGATGGAGACAGGAGTTTTAGCCCTATTTGGAATTTTCTGATAGCTTACTATATTGACAATACAATATGTCAGTTATTTCAAATTTTTACAGTCACATGACATTATCACATGTACTTAAATTATTAATTATTCATGCTTATTGCATTCTCTTTATTCCATTACATGAACAAATTGGATATTTGTTATGCAAGCCATGATATTTTTTTTTAAAGGGAATAATAATTGATGATGTTAGATCCTCAGATCTGTATTTATCTTTATATTGACTGGAAAATAAATTTAAAAAAAAAAGAAACATTTCACAATGACATTGGGGAAGTTAATTTAAATTTAACTATTTTTGCATATTTTGTAGTATATTAGTTGAATATTAGTCCTGTTTCAACAGAAATATGACCAATGACTTATGTTGATAGAGATAACAATCTGTAAATCACTTATGATTTAAGGTAAGGAATTTAAGGTTCTCTGGATGTTCTCAGGTTATACTTAGATGTAAAAGATGGAAGCCACTTTATTCTACTTTCCTGAAAGTGCTAAGTGAAAAGAACGGAAAGCTATGTTACTTTTCATTTGAAAAAAACCTATTTGTTATGTGTCTTTGAAATTTGTATTAGGAACATTCCTACATGTGCTTTTGTACCAATATTCCCAGGAATTACTATCTTAAATACCCCAGTTTGTTCAGTGTGAGTGGCAGGCACCATCAGTAGCTGAGCCAAAGAGTACATCTGTGGGAATTTCCATCCCAAAATAATCAGTTTGAAATATGCAGCTGTTGCTTCTCCGCCCCTCCATCATGCCATCTTGTTTGCAAAGTGAAAGGCAATTGCCACTTCTTGGTGAAAACTTGAGAGAATATGTGATGGAGGAGAAGTGTGGAGATTTTTAATGAAATCAGTGCTCTTCTCTAGTGTATGAGCATCATTGACAGTGATGTCCAGAGCTGATTCATATTCTGATCAGTAACCCTTCCTGTGGCATAATTCTGATTCCTGGCTACTGTTGTTCATGGGGAAAGAGGTGTATATTTTAGATATTCCTTTTAATGTTTTTTTAACCCAAAGAAGAAAAAGATATGTAGACACTTTATCGGAAATATTTCAAACCACTCCCAGACATGCCTTTGAAATTCAGTGGGCATTCCTTAAGAACTCAGGGTTTTAGGATTAAATAGTCAGTGGTGGAAATAATACTCAGGTATTCCCCTCTAATTGCCATTTGTTCTTATTCATACCCTGTAAATTTTTATTGAAAGGAAAAGATCATCTTTTCTTCAAGAACTGACATAAGTTTTGAACAATCAAGTATATTGCAGTCAATGGAACAGGGAAAAAAAGTGATCTACAGCAGGTAATTGGCACAAGATTTTCAGTTTTAAAATTTATACAGCATGATCTCAGAAGTTCTTTTTGAAGAAGGAACATTTGAATTAGTATACTCTATTGCAGCCCCTAACTATACCTTATTAAATGTTTGCTGACAGTTCACTACCTCTGTCCTAAAAATGCATTAGTTCAGCAGTTCATAATAGAGCCAAACCTAAATAGATGTCAAAATTCTATACAAACACATAAAGATTGAATGCTGTTCATCTTTGCCATGTGGTAGTTAAATTTTTGTTGAAGCTCTTTGGGGTTTTACATATTGCAGGTTTCTTTCTTTTTTGGAGGAAGGTGGTACTGAGGGCTACAATGAAACAAAATGAGCCCACATATGTGATCATCTTAGTACAGGGAACTACTTGCAAGTAATCCTGTAATGATCAAAATTAAACCAACAAAATTTTTTCATACTCATAGTGTTTCACATCTAAATGGCATTCATTATATATTTTACTACACATTTTATGTGTTTCAGTTGGCAAATTAAAAAAGACATCTGAAATGCAGCATTTTTTTGTGTGTGCAGCTTTGCTTTTGTTCCTTTTTTTAATGGGAAATGCAGCCTCTCAACACGTGCATGATTATAGATTTGCATAGTGTAAAATTACTGTAATTTTATCTGTTCAGGAAGTCAGAAAGAGATTTAATAAGTAGAAAAAACTAAACTAGGAAGTAATAAAAAGGCAGAGTGTATATATTTTGCACTTTTAAATAACCTTTTATAACAAGAATCTATTATCGTACAGTATACTGTAATTCACTTTGTAGTGATACTCTTGCTATTGTCACAGTATTGTCTTTAAATCTGGATATGAATGATTTGTATATGTACACACTTCAAAAGTGATTTCTACAATGGAATATGTGCTCCCTGCCACTGTTATTAGCATCCAACTGGAGAAATACTCACCTATTATTTTTTTTATAAATTATGAATGTACAGTGTAAATTAGCAAATCAAATATTGTAGCAATGAAGAGATGCACTTTAAAAATCTAAAAGTGTATATCTCCAAGAGTGTTATTTTGTATAGATGTTTTTGAATAAATAATTTATTGCTCATTAGTGGGGGGTTTTGTCATTTATGAAATAAATATAATGCATTTGAAAGCAGCTATTTGAGATTTATATTTTATCATCAGTGATTTTAGTGCGCTTCTTATTTTATAAAATTAAGCTTTTGGAATTAGAAAAGTGAAGGACTTAGTCAAATTTTCCTTTTCATTCACTAAATCATTGTTGGCTTGATCTAGTTGCTTTGAGGAAGCCAAGGTGTGAGCCATGATCAGCCCCCAGACCTTTTAGCAATCACCTGGCAAAAGGACATATTCACAGCATCTTCCTTCAATCATCAAGACCAATTTGGCCATGGAAATCAAGGTATGGAGAGAGGGGAGCCTAGCAAGGAATTGGAAGCATTTCCATTTTCTGTGGCTTAAATGCAGCCAGTTGATATTTACTGAAAGGCATAATGACCACAGTATACATTTGCTCCAGTGAGAGATTAGTGCTGAAATTCTGAACTGAAAAGTACGAAACAGCAAAAGGTCTGCAGCTTTCAAAGCTGGGCATAATTCAGATTTGTAATCTAAAATTTCATCTAGATTTGTTCCTTGCTTTGCTAACAGAGAAAAAATATGGCCCATTAGGACCAAGTCACCTCTGCCAGGCAGATGTTTGGAAAAAGAGACTTCAGAAAAGTTTTTTAAACAGGTTTTTTTTTTTTTATGTCTTCTAGTATATCTAGCTTGTAAGAAGAAAACACATTTATATTCAGAAGGAAAAGTATAAATCCTGAATTTAAACCTCAAAGAAAAACAGTGTGTGCTTTAATGGGGCTGGGCTTGCTATATTAGATAATGACCATAGCAGTGTCATCAAAAACAACCTGTAAGTTTTCATTTAGGTAACACTTTTCAGTCACCCCTCCTCTTAGTCTTTGAATCCAGAGGTTTCCTAGTATGACAAAATTGAGTCTGAAGTAGGACTTAGCTAAACTGAAAGCACAGGATGAAAAAGCAGTCATAGAGGCTATAAACATTTGCACATCCTTAATACCCCAAATTTCCCACATATTCTCATGTGTGCTCCACGTAGGCAGAGGCCAGCTGGGAGGAAGGCTGCTTAGTCAGCAGAAAGGCTCGATGCTACAGTGCAATTTTAGAGTGCAGTCAGACTCCCCAGAAGATGACATGGCAGCTGCAATTTCCATTAAAATATGTACTGGCATGTGGGGAAGGCAGAGTAACACCAACACTTAACTGCCCATTGATTGCAGCACTGGGCCCAAGGGGAAAATGTTCTTTTAGAGAGTGAGCTCCTAGAGCAGACAAATTTATAGATGCCTGCCTGTCCCTCTTCTCTGGCTACCTACCCCTGAGAAGAGGCAGCAGAGGAGAGTGTACCTGCATTGTGGGTGGCAGTCTGGCATTTCAGGTCCAGCAGTCCCTGCAGAGGCAAGTTCAGTGTCCAGCCTGGATGGACCACTGGGGCAGGAAGGACAGGGGGACAGGGCAGGCAGCTGGGAGGCTGTGTACTCCTTAAGCATTGACTTCTCTTTGCATGTGCCCAAGCCCTTGAGGGCAATACCATAGCTGCCTTTATTGTCTCAGGAGGCTGCTGTGAATGGCAACACTTTTTGGGCTCCTGCTGTGGTTGTGCCGCTCTGGAGGAGAGGAGGCAGATTTGCTGGAGAGGGAAAGTAAGCACAGATGAAGGTGCAAGCTTTGGTAGCCCAGCAGGCAGGGCAGTCATCTGGGGAGGTGTAGCCCTGAGCTCTGGTTCCAAAAAGAAATATGCAGAGATGTGAGGAGGGTGTCATTTATGTGCAACTTTAAGTGCATTTTACTATGACATATTGGACTTTTTCACTTCCCTGTGGTAGTAAATTGTGCTTCACAGGCAATAGACGTAATTGCATTGCACTAAATTATATTAACTATTTCAGGTGGTTTGTTCTACTTCATGCTTGGAATGACAGAGCTGAATTACTTTCTGCAGTATGCACCTCAAAAGAGAAGAAAATTTGTGGTTATTGGGGAAAAAAGTGGGTTTTTTCAACCGCAAAAAAAAATGTTTAGACAGTGGCAAATTTTAAAGTATTAGAGTTTATTCTTTTCTTATGATTTTTAATACTAGCTGGGGTTAGTTGCAAATGTAGCGATTTTTGCAAATGAAAGAAGCTGTTCTCCACAGTTTATTTTTCATTAGACTAGATTGTACTCAGCCTGCACTCCAGCCTGTGAGCTGGGGCTAGCAGCGTTGCACCTGACAGAGAAATGGGTGGGTTAATTTTTAAGTACCCAAAGAGAAGAGGTTGTTTTCCTTTTCTCTCTTCTGAGAGCTGGACTTTGTTGTTCATATATAGCCTTGTTTAATGATTCAGGTGCAGCTTTTGTGCATCCAAAGGGGGAACTTTACTTAGTGGTGTCAAAAGTAGAGCAAGAGCTTAGGAGTACTTGTTCTGTATCTCTGCCTTCTGTGAAACTCCCATTGCATGAAATACTTATTGCCTACCCAGCACAGAGGATTTTAAAGCATGCAAATCCCTCCTTGCTCTATACAAAGTTGTGATGGAATTCAAGAGAGTAGTTGACAATTAAGAGACCCACAACAGAACAACTAGGGTAGGGATAAATAATATTAAGCAAAACAGAGAGGGAGGAGAAGGAGGGAGTGAAGGAGGTAGAAAGGCTGAGGAAATGGAGGGTGGGAGCATGGGAAAGGGCTGGAAAGTGAAAATAGAATGTGACATCTGAAAGAGGGGCCTACATGATGATACTGAGGGATGTAAAGGTTGGAGAGGTAAGTGTAGGGAGAGTGTCCTTGCCTGGAAAATTGGCCAATACCTGTACCTTTGGATGAAAATTAGAGGGGTGCTCCCTCTCAGATATTAATGCTGAGCATTGGGAAGTGTGTTACTGGGGTGAGGGAGCAGGAAGTAGGATGGAAACTGAATAGGGCTGGGTCAAAAGGTGTCAGGTAAGACATTTCCTGGTGATGCAGGTAAGTTGCTACAAATTTGTTACAAGCATAAAATTATTCAAAAAGTAATAGAAAATGATCAAAGCTGGAAAGAAGGACCTTAAAATGGTAATGTCCCATATTTTAATTTCTTGCCCAGAATATTTCATCAATTTTCAGAGTTGTTTTGTTGTAATTTGTATTCTTATCCAACTCACTTAGACATTAGGTCACTCTAAGGAGAGGATGAGACAGTTATATCTGAAAGTTTTGACCGATGGGGGGAACACAGAAAGATGAAACTTCAGGAGATAAATCAGATCAAATCCAGCTGGAAAGAAAAGAGGAGAAAGTTACTGAAGGTCTCAACAAAAACTAGTGAGGAAAAGCAAAGTGAGAGCATCTGGTACGGATGCACATAGCTAAGCTGCCTGAACTTATTGGCTTACACACATGGGTCAGGTTAACACTGACTCATAAAGCAGGTTTAAATGACAGACCCCAACTTCATTTTTGCAAAAGTATTGTATCTAAGCATATGAAAAGCCTCTTGAATAACTGTTCTTTGCCATTTCATTCTTACCTATTTAATTATCTGAGCATTTTATTCTTGAGAATTACTGTGGTTGATCAATACAAAATATTCTGAAATAGGATGTTATTAATAACAAATAACATGTTTCATTGAAGACCTTTCACATTTCTGTAAGAGACCCCATGCAACTACGGGATCTTGTTTCCATGCCTCCTCAGCCTTGCAGCATTTCCTTAAACAGCACCTAGCCTCCAGATCTGTTTCAAAATCTTCAGTACCCAAAACTGAGCAAACTGGTCAGTTCACTGCACAGGATTAGCCACAAAGTGTTGAGATCTTTTGGGAAGAGATGACTTCTCTGTCTTCTGCAACTTCTCCTTCTTGAATACCCACATTGAATCTATATATCCCTGGCATTCTCAGGGCAAAGAGAGCATACACCTGTGTGAGGTTGTACATACTGGAATATCTATAACTTCATGCACATCTCCTCCCTGTCTCTCAGAGAAACATTCCTGTATCTGCTCTCCTGCAGCCAAGATGAGGCATCTGTTAAACCATTACCCAGACCTGGCACATGTACTATTTTAAAAAGAATGTTATGGCACAAGCAGTGGAGTGCAAAAGTCATCACAAACTATGGTCCCTGTGGGGCTTTAGCCATCTGCTTGCTAATTATGTATACCACAGCCTGGCTGTTGCACAGAAAACAAACATTGCTGCTGGCAGGTTTGTTCTGCCATATAATTACTGCGACTGGCACAGGCAGAATTCCAGGAAAGTTATGTCTTTTTCTGCCCATTGCTGTTGCCATTTTTGTGTGTTCCCCCTTTAAATGATCCACCTGTTCTTTCTGCCACCTTGTACCTTGTTCTAACCTGATTGCACAGCCTGTGCTAATCTCTCTCTCTGAGAGTCAAAGCACATCACGTTACCTAAGACATGCTTGCCATGTGGCAACAACTTTGTTCATATTAAGCTAGTATTGATATAACAGTGGTGTATTTAGCAACTTTGTGCATATTGAGCTAATGTTGGTATGTCAATGGTGTATTTAGCAACTTTTTGTGCAATCTTTCATAAAAGTCATCTATGTAATAGGGCTGATGTGTTCACTGCCTGGGGAAAGGAAGCTGTTCTTTGTGTCAGATTAGATCTCAAGAGGTGACATTAATTCAGAGCAGTCAACATTTCTATGTGGTCAAATCTCCATGAAATACCAGATTTGCACTCATCAGCACTTTTCTCCCCATTGCTTTTCCCTGTCTATGAACAGCTCTCCCCTCTGCCCAAGTAACAGGGGAGTTGTTAACAGGGGGCAGTCCACTGCATTCATCTGTTACAAACTGGCTTGAGTCAGAGCAACCTGTGGGAATGAGCACTGAGGCAATGTCACAGACTGTTAGGTCTGGTGTTGCACTGTTGGCTAGTCATTCTCTTGCACAGGCACTCAAATGTGATGACTTTTTATTAATGAAAGTTCAGGTACTTCGGTGCTATCACATGCAACAACTGAAAAAAAAGGTGAGCATCTAAAACTCTCTGCGCCTCAGGGAGAAGAGAGAATATGGACATCATCCTTAGATTTATGTATATTGAAAAAAGCCACCTGTTGTCATAATATTATTTGGTTTAAAATGATATATGAAGATTATAAACATGTCTGTATGAGTTACACACTCAACTTCAGGCCCTACTTAATAATTTCTGCAGGAAAATGGTTCTTCAGGAGTATTACATTATATTTGTCACTTCCCAAAGCTTCTACTGGTCCTGTTGTCCATGTGTTCTTATTTATGAATGGATACCCAAAACAAATTGATTGATCATGTCCTCCTGTAAGAGCTCTGGGAAGTTCATTTTGCCCTTCAGAGTGGTCATCAGGAGAGCCTGATACTATTCCATCACACAGTGAAGAGTCTGTCTTCCATAGTGGCCACATTCACTCACCTTGAAAAATTGATTAGAGAGCAGCCTTTATAAACCAAGCTGTTTCTCTAGTGAAGACCTTTCCATCACTCCCATACAAGTAAATTAAACTATATTAGGAAATGGTTGGGACTTGGGTTGTGGTTGCCCCTAAGGCAAATTTGTGAAAATTCTCTCTGATGTATTTTTGCCCCTGGCCAGTCAACAGCATGCTGAAATGCCCCTCGGCATAGCTGAAGAATTAGCACAGGCCAGATGCTGTTTGCTACAGGCTGTGTGTAACTAGGCTCATCTGGATTTGGAGATCTCCTGTAGTACGGATGAAAGGTGCGTTTCATGCACCTTTAATTCACTCTGCAGAAGCAGCTTTCCATTTCAGGGACTCCAGTATTCATATACAAGCTCCCCCATATGGCATTGGTACCTTGCACCAGAGAAAGGCATCCATGACTTCCATGCATGCCTTGTGAATAAGGAGCTCTTTAATTTGTGATGACTTTGTTGAAAACTGGAAAAAGATGCAGGATATCAAAATCCTGCAAAATTTCACAGTATAATCATGGTATGGACTTATAGCCCTTGATATTACAGTAACACAGATGTGTGTTTTGAGGGCATGAAGCAGTCCAATGAAATAAGGTTAGAACTCTTTTTGGGACTACATGTTGCCAGGGTGCTATGGCTACAAAAGCCACTTCCCATGAAATGACATTTCACTCAAGTGTTTATTCCTCATTAACACAAATTTTATCATTTCTCAAGAGAACTGTGATCCTTTCAGGAGACAAAAAATTCTGCTGCCAAATGCCATCTATCTGAATTGTGCATAGATTTGGTTTTTTCTGTTTTTGAAGAAAGGGCTATCTTGTGCATCAAGGATCAACTGCATACCTGAAGAAACGAGGGGCGCATTGTTAGAGAAAACTGACATAGATGGTTCTCTAACTGTGGTGCCTACAATTATATGCAAAAACATCCTGCTGGTTTAGAGCAATGAGCTGATCTGCCAGACAAGATCACCCATCCCAGATTACCCATAATTAAATGCCACCTACCATTACATGCCCTGCAATGAGCTGCTGTGATGGGTGATCATGGATGGGGATGCCCAGGCAGAGCTCGCCGCTGCCTGCAGCAGAGCAGGGCTGGGAAGCTGGGCAGGAGCACAGGAAAGGCAGCAGGTAAGTTTTGCATACCAGTCTGCAGGAGGGGTAATGAGAAGATGGAGGGGGGGGTTGGGGGTGGAGGGGAAGGGGGAAAAATGGCTGTTCTTTCTGTAAATTCTTGGGTTTGCTCTCCTTCTCACAAAGAGCGGGTGTGACAGGAGAGTGAGACCCAAGGGTATTGCATGCAGGGGCCCTGAACTAAGGCAGGCCTAGGTGGTCAGGGCTCTGTGGAGAAGGCTTTCTTTCTTCTCTTTCTTCTTCACCCTTGTCTTGTAAGCACTTTCAATTTTTAATTGTATTTTTTTTGCTATTTGGGAAATATGCTCTATTTCATTGCCTTCAGGGCTATTTAATTCCAGTGCAGCTCATCTTCTTATACCTTTTTCTGCAGAAATGAAAACTTGCTCCCTACAGTTTTTTTATTTAAAGTGTAAATGCTCAACCACTTACTATACTAAACTTCAGCATTTTCACACCAAACCAAGAACCTTCACTCCTTTAAGCCTCACATTGTAAAAGCTTACTCACAGTCTGCAGATCCTAAAAGTGGGTATGATGAACTTGTAGCAGTTTCCAATTCCAAATATTGACAACAAGTTTTTTTTGTTTTCTTTTTTCATTTGTTTATTCAGGTTTTTTTTTGTTGTTGTTGTTGTTATTATTTTCCTTTTATATCTCAGGGATGCACATTGTTTTGTCTTGCCAGAGTACTCACCTGAAAAGTCTGTTGAGAATCAGTGATAAATGATTCCTTTATATCTTTTTCTTTCTCCTGAGTCTCAGCTTCTCCAGATTTTCTTATCATATGTTTATTGTCTATAAAATTTATTTCCAAAGACACCACTTTATATTTGGCTTCATTAAAAGAGGATTTTTTGATTTGTCAGTCTAGAATGTTATCTATTACTTCTTTTGCCTCAGTTTAGGTATGAAGACTTCAGGAAAAAAAATATATTCTTTTGTTGTGTCTATCTCTGTGTGTATGTGTGTGTGTGAGTATGTGTATATATATTTCTATATATACACATTCTGTTCCTTTTCTTATTTGGTAACCTTAGCTTATTTTTCACAAAGTATTGATTCTTATTAATGCTCCTTTAAATGTGATAGGTTTCATTCATGCTATTAGCTACTCTTTAATGCTGCATGATTATTAATTCTTATGTGCCTTTTGCATCTGGAGAAATAAGAAAGCTGTAGCATCTCCTGTTTGCTCAGTCTGAGAGTTTTCTAAACCCTACGTTAGCTACAGAATGCTTTGTACCCATCAGGGCATTAAAAACAGCAGCTCAAGATTTTTGAAAGCTTGACATGACGTCAAATAGCCAAGTTGTTTTTATTACTCAGCCATAAGGCTCACTTGAACACTAAATATTCCAGAGAGTAGTGCTTTGTGACCTCTTAATATCAGCACTCATGAAGAATGTTTCATTTAACTTCTTCAGATCATTTACTTTCCTGATTTGTGACAGACTAATGGAAATTTGGAGATTAATTTTGAAGCATACTCATTTGCCTGAGTGAATATGAATTTGGATGAAACAGTTCAAGAGTAACTCATCAGATTTGAAATGTGGTTTTCAATTAACAAAATGTGTTTATAATGTAGGATGTGTCTAGTGAACAGTCCATTTAATGAGCTGGTGGTCATCTTGAGATCATCAAACATCACTAGCTGTTTGTTTCCCTTTACTACCTCTTTTTCCAAATTAATAACTCCAACTCCAAAATTATTTTTTACTGTGTTAATATCTATCATTGCCTTTTTCTTTGAATTGATAAAAACAAATAATTAAAAATTAAATAATAAAGTTGTAAAGTCAGTCCCATACCTGGGAAAATTCAACTACCAGGCAGGTCACTAAAGCAGAACAGCAGAAAGCATTTCAGTATGAGGAGGAATTCAAGCACTGCTCTCCAAGTTATTGCAACATTTCAGTCTACAGGGGGGCTTCCACGTCACAACCATCTGTAATGCCTTATTTCAGGCATGATATACATCCAAAAAAAGCCCTTTTTGTTTTCAGACAGTGGAGAGAGTAACACTCTTCAGAATGGACTGTGCCAATACCATCCTACTGAGATATTTGACCCAGCTCGTTCGAACAGCTGAGAACACGCAACTACCATAAAATGCTTGTCATGGTATAGCATTCACACTCTCTCCATTATGATTCCCTGTTCCTCTTCCTTCATTGATGTCACCACCTTTCCTTGAGCTCTTTGACTACACCACCTCTTTTTTTCTTTCAAATAATGGGTACAAAATGCAAACATTGTCACTGTCAGGATTTTCCCAATAAGTTGGTCCTGTGAAGCAGGAGGTCAAAGACATTGTCCAGATGCTAGTGCTATCAAAAGAACTTCTGAAGTGAGATCTCCATTTGTCATGATTCCTACCATGGAAATATTTCACTACAAAAGCAGGACAGAAACATCTGCCATCCTTTGAGTATGGTAATGAATCACTATTTGCACACTTTGGGGGAGTGCAAATACTAAATTCTCTCCGGAATCGAGTATGGTAATGAATTCATTACCATACTCAATTCTCTCCAGAATTTTAAATTCTTTTGTGGATTTGTCACTAAACATGCTGAGAGCCTCATTCACAGCAGGCTGAATATTAAAATTCATCTGTCATAATTTTATTATGTGGTCATTGTTTTTGTTTTGCTAAATCCATTTCTGCTTTTTCCTTAATTACAAAAGATCATGTCTTGTTAGTATTTGATCAGCTTTATGACTACATGACATATGGTGTATCTACTGACCATCCTTAAATTCAAGACGTGGACTGCATAATACAAAATTACAATGGTCTCTACAAGAAGGCCATGCATTGGTAGAAGGCAGAAAGTTCACCATTAAGCTTGAATTAAAATGATGTGTCTGAAAGAGTCTAAGTTTGGCCTGAAACTGTGCTCTGTGAAGATGAAAGGTTATTTTTCTGTCTCATTTTAGAAGGAAAAGTTTTTTGATTCAGGCCACTGAATTTCAGACCTTCTATAGACCTTAAAAATTGTTCATCTGTTCCACATCCTTTCACATAAATCATAATTTACTCATTAGTTAAGGCAGAGTTTTCAAACAGTGATATACAGGATTCACATGAATTCAGACACAAGAAATTGAGTAGGCTCTTCTCTGCAGTTAAATTACACTTACATAGTTTTGTTCTGCAAGCTGGGTTACTCCAAAACACTAGAGTGTCTGAGGGATTCTTCCTGTAATTAAGAGTTTTTAATGCTTGCTTGCATGAGATAAAATATCACTTTGGGTTTGAATCAACATTTTAACAAGACAATCTCATGTTCTGTAGATATTACAAGCCACCTACTTCTGAGAAAAATTATTTATATGAGAACATTATTCCAGCATCACCAAAATTAGTAAGTAATGACCAAATCTAACTCTGATCCAGCATGTCCAGATCCCTCTGCAGAGCCTTTCTACTCTCCAGCAGATCAAAACTCCTACCCAAATTGATTTGATCAGAAAATTGACTGAGGGTGCCTTCAGTGCCCTTGTCCAAACAACTGATAAAGGACTGGCCTCAATATTGAGCCCTGGGGAATCCCACCAGTGACTGGCCATCAGCTGGATGGGGCAGCATTCACCACCACCCTCTGAGCCTGGCCACCCAGACAGTCCTGAGAGACATTTAGCATTATATTTTTTATTTGACAAGAACAACCAACCAAAAAAACCAACCAACCAAACAAAACAAAATGAAAAAAATAAACAAGCAAAAAACCAAAACCACAAAACACACAAAAAAAAAAAAAAAACCAACAAACACAAACAATAGTTAATGCTGGGAGAAGACTGTTAAAAAAGGATAAGAAAAATTCCAGCCATACTTAATTTGTGATTCAAGACTCTCTGTTGTAAATCTTGTACCTCACAGGCCTTAATATATTTTTATTCCATACAATTTTGAAAACATTCAGATGAACTTATATGAAATTTTTTACCAGACCCAGGCTGTTTCATGGTATAGCTTTGTGTTGCCTAAATAATGATACTTTTTTGTTTGTTTTCAACCTGTGTGAACTTTAGTTCTCTGCTGGAATAGACGGTGAATGATTGTGCCTATTCACCTTCTTCATCCCATTTCTGGCTTCAGACACCTCTACAAGATCTTCTCTATCTAAAGAGAGTAGTAACAAAACCAAACCTTTTCTAATAAAATTAAATTGATTCCAGAAAAAAAACCTAAGTACTTAAAATAAGTAGAACATATTAAAATGAGGCTTATTGCTGTTGCTTCTATGCTGTTTAACTGGAACTTCAGCAAAATTCCTTCTCTTGAAGTATTGTGCAGTTCTGTGCACTTTTTGCCTCTTCTCTTGCAAGAGTGTTCTTGGAACTTTAAAAGCCAGAAGAGATTAGAAACTAATTTTTCTATTATGGATTAGACATCCATATTAACAGTGTCCTTCACGCTTTGCTAGACCCCAGGATTGTCACTAAATGCCACAAAATGGTGTAATCTGCTATCAAAAATAGCTCCTGCAGCAGCACAGATTTGTGTTGGAAGTCTCTCATTCTAATCCAATGCTTGTAAGAACTGATGATGCCTCAGAGAGCCTGGCATGGCTGCAGGCTGCTACAGTGCAAATGTAAGTTGTTTTGAGATTATAGAATTGTGTCTGTTTCCTGTATCAAACATCATCTGCAATTGCATAATATTTTGAGTATAAGTTAATTTTTCTAAATACCATAATAGGTTTGAAGAGATTCATATTTGTGAGTAATCTGAAATTCTATTGCTTTGGGATATTTCATTGAACAGAATTTATCTTTTTATTATCAACTCAGAGATTTATTTTATAGGTCTTTAACTTTAAAGAACATAGATACAGCACTGGTCTCCATGTGCAGATTTAAATCTTGAGAATACTGCAAATTGAACAAGTCAATTTAAAATTTAACAATATTAATATGGTGAAGGTACACTGCTACTTTTCTCAAGAATTTTGTTAAGCATGAAGATTGTTTTATACTGCTCTTGTACTCCATGTTCAGACCATCATTGGTGTGTGCAGTTTCATTGCTGGACATGAAGGCTGAAACCCTTTCTGCAGGAAGAATGGCTTAAGACAGACAGATAACAGAAAATCTGGAATGAAGGGGGTGCATTCAGCAGGATATTCACTAAAATTTTCTGCACTTATAATGGCAATATGTGAATCTCAGAATTAAAAAAATTAAGGCTGATCCTGAGCAACAAAATTTACCCTCTTAATTCTCTTTAATCAGATTTAGATAACAAGATTCTGAATGAGGTCCAGTAAGAATGGGAATTTGGCTGTGCCTGTGTGAGTCCAGTGTAATTAAGACTTTGCACAGGTTTTAGCTAAAACTGTGTTTGTGGCTCAGTGGGCAGTTAAATATTTATACTCAGAAAAACAAAAAATAAATGTTGCCATTCCATTTTTTCATCACAGACCAATTTACTGTATGTAAACATTTAAGGCTCACTGCTGACAAATACTTCAATTGCAACCAATGAGCAAATGTTGAGAACTTCACTCATACAAATCTTGATGTAGGTATTCTCTTTTTGAACTAAATGGGAAAGCTTTGATTTTTAACTGTGAAACAGCAAAGAAAATCAAACCTTTTTTTCACTTTAAGGATGTCTCTCATCTCTCAGAAATTAAACCTTGTGAAGTATATAAAAGGATATAGTCTGAGCATTTTATTCTATTAGGTGTTTTGAATGGATCTGCTTTTCTCAATGCTTAGCTCTGCCTCAGAAGAAGTCAATCTCCTTTATACTTTCTTATGTAAGGAAACTAATCTTAAAAGATTTACAATTTGGAACAGGATAAAGAGGTATTGCAAGTTTGACTCTTTGCCTGCAAACTTAAATCCTCCAGCCAGGGAGCATAAGCCTACTTTTCCAGCAGAGGTCTGTTCCCCTTTGCTCTGTGCTTACTTCTCAACCATGTCCACTCATCTTTGCAGTGAACAGGTTATGGATGATATTCCCAAACTGCTGTAATAACATCCTGGAGTTTACAGTCAGTTCACATGCTCCTAGGTTTCGTCTCACCACGGTGTACCACAGCCTCCAGCTCGGGATGCTCCCTGCTACCCACTCCCTGCTCACCTTGTCCCCTCGGGAGCGATCAAACTCTGATCTTTGGCTCCACCTTGTGATCTTCTGACGTGACCAGCAGAGAGGGAATGAGGGAATCCTCAGTCCTGATTCCATATCTCATCTTGACCTCTCTGCCTGTGTAGAACAATGGAAAAAACCCCAGCCAAACAGATTCTTTAGGTCAAACTACTGACTTTAAAAGAAGCAATAGGGCTGAAAAGTGTAAATAAAGAAAAATAGGTAGGCTTGGAGAAAAAGACTGAATAAAATGCACTGGAAGGAAGTTGGTGAGCAACCTGGGGATTGGCATCTGAATTCCAAATGGTTGTTTCAGTAAAGCAAAACTATGGAACGCATAAAATTGGACACAAAATTGCAAAGTTGTGTGTGTATATATATACACACACACACACACACACACGCACATATATGTATATATACAGAGATATATTTAATATGAACTTATTTTGCTTCTCATTTTCAGGAAAATAATTCTGATGTAAGAACTGATGATATAATTATCTTTTTGTTCCCAGTAGGAAAAAATAAACAACTCAAGTATTAACGTCAGTTTCTGCTTTGTGGGAACATAACTGTGGCCAAAAGGATTTTGAAATAATTTGCACTGCTAAAGCTTGAGTGAGTACCAGTGCATAAAGCTGATAGCATAAACTGGGCCCCTGGAAAGTACTTGGCTTTCATAATTCAGAACAGTTACTGCCATCGATAAAGTACAGAACTGTGGAAGATAATCTCCTCAGCAGACAAAAGGTCAGACAATAAAACTTTTGCTTGACATTTTCCAGAAGAAATTCATCATATTAACTCATGAAATGTGAAAGGAAGGGGTGTTTTCACATTGAATTTCTATGGGCAATATAGTTTCTGAATTTTCAGACTTGATTTGTTTTTTTAATTTTGATAGGATATGGAGCTAAAAGTATTTCAAATCTTTCAATTTCCAGTCAATATAGGGCATGTGAAAAATTATACCTCTCGGAGAGTTTATATATTTGCATTGCTCTAAGAACTGCCAGAGCACCAGTACTGAAATGGAGAATGCAGCTCTCCTCAGCAGAATAAGCATATTCACTGTGCTGCTTTGATACCACAGTAATCTATGGATAGGAGCATAGATTAGGGTCTGACTAATTGCTATTAGTTTGGCCACTGCATTATCTTATGTGCAATCATTAACTTACAATCAAATCAGTCTAGTGCACAGAGAAGTTCAAAAGGAATGGGGGCAAAATGCTGATGAATTTCTAATGTATAAGCTAAGTGCTGCTGATATTGGGAGAATGTATTATGTTATAAAATAAAGTTATGTGTATCATTGGGCTAGAAGCTTCTCAAAATGTAAAAGAATGTAAAATAAAATGTAAAAGAAAAGTAATAAGGAAGGAAGGGAAAAAGACAAAGTGAATTACTTTGAACTTCAAAAAATAGTCAGAACGTGGTTGGAAATCTAATTTTAAAGTAAAATTTGCCATGTACAGAAAATTATTTATAGTCTGGCTTATAAATAGAAGATGAAGTTTTATGTATTTGCAACTGTTATCTCTTCTTTCTTGTAGATGAAAGTTTTCATTATTTTGGGATTTTCAGCAGCTATAGCCTTCACAGCTGTTTTCTTTTCTTTCCTTCCAATAGGGAAAGACACCATCTTTGGTAAGTAACAGCTAAAATATACGTTAGTTTCTTATGTTTACTGTTAAGCTGAAAATACACAGACGCTGCAGACAGTTTAGCAACAGCAGTATAGCTTAACCTCTTTTGTGTGCAAAATACACTATCTGGTTTCTCTGAGAATTATTCCATGGAGGTGTTCTTTTAAATTGCAGTTTCATAAACTCAGTAAGTAAAACTTTGTATGTGTAGGGTATCTCAATCACTGCTTTGACTAGGAGTGATTTTACTTTCTTAGTGGCATTCATGTGTCAGATGGCACATTGCCAAGCACAATTGCTGGATTTCTTTCCCCATCTTCTAATCATCCTGGGTGAGAGGCAGTTGCCATAGGATGTCCCACCTGGCACCCTCCTGCTGGCACACAAAGGTGCTTCCCTCCTGCTGGCACTCTGAGGATTTTAGAGCATTTCAGATTGCCTTATTCCTTATGTTCAAAAAACGTTATCTTGTACTTTTCACCATAATTTGCTTCTGCTCAATTTAAATCAGTTAAATCAAATAAACTAGAAGAGTAGCAGATACTAGACTGAATTTTAAAAGAAATCTGCAGAAACTGATTTTACATGAAATTAGGGCAAAGATAGTAAAGAAACAGGAATTCAAACCACAATCTCATATTATATAGCTGTATCATAAGGCTTGGTGATATGATTCCCTACAAAAGTGTTCACCTGAATTTAGTGTAGAATCACAAACAAAATTATACTATATGCAAAAAAAAAAAATTAAATCAAAAACAAATTCCCAAACGATTACTTCTTATGAGAAATCTTTTTTGTACCATCACTGCAAAACAGGAGATCAGGTTTTCTTTCCATACTGTGTTCTTTACTTTAAGCTACCATACAAATTTTTTTGAAAGAAGTGGTCTAAAATGACCACATTATGTTACACATTAACATATGTTAGTTAATACAAAATGAATCCAAGAATAAAAGATTGGTTTGGGTTGGAAGGGACCATCCAGGTCCACACCCTCTGCCTTGTGTAGGGATGCCATTCACTAGCCCAGGTTGCTCAGGGCCACATCCCATCTGGCCTTCAACACTTCCAGGAATGAGGCATCCACAACTTCTCTGGGCACCCAGTTCCAGTGCCTCACCCCACTCAGTAAAGGATTTCTTCCTAACATCTAATCTAAACTTGCCCTCTGTCAGTTTAAAACCATTGGCTCTCATCCTGCATATAAGAAGTCCCTTTTCCCTCCTCTTTATATTCTTCCCTAAGTCACAGGAAAGCAGCAATATGTAAACTATACATGGACTATAAATAAATAGAATAGATAAAATGTGATTCTCAGTCTGATGAGACAGTACAAGATAATGTTTATTACTCAAGAACCACATATTTGAAGACATGGTATTGGTACCAAATTCATACTTCTTAGAAGAAAAGGAAGAGAGACAATGGAATTTAAGTATAGCAAATGGATATTCTCTTTTACATCAGAGTATGAATCGATATCACAGGATGAGCAATACTTCAAGCATGTTATATTTCTCAGAGCTAAGCCCCTTAAAAGTAATTTAAAAATATGCTATATTAAATTCTAAAAGAGCTACTTATTGTATAGCCTGTAAAAATCGAACTTCTTTTTTAACATATACTCAAAAAGGTTTTCAGAAGTAGTGGAAATCCAAATGATAACACTAAATGAATCATCTGAATATTTTATTATGCATAGGTGAAAAAGAGAAATAACTACTGCTATACTTAGATACTGAAAACTTTAGTAGAGTATAATTTAGCCTAGAAGAGATTACTCCTCATCACACATTTCTCTTCCTTGAGCTGAGTGCCCTATTCAAAAAATAGATGATAGAAATAGCACAGACTGTACTACAAATAAAACATGCTCCCCTAAGTTTAAATTGTACACAAATGATGAATGATTGTACATAATTGATTGTTATTTTTTATTATTTGTTTTCTAAGATAAAAATGGGCCATACCACAAAATTCAGATAGAAATAAAGCAGTTGAACTTTAAACATGACTGGTTCTTTTGTTATAAAGCAACATGTACACAAAAGAGGGATAAACTAAGCCTCATAATAGCATTATACAAAATAGCACAGCTGAAGTATTGTTATGTTCACATATATCATTCCATTAAACATTGGTGAAGAAAGAAGAATAGGGTTTTCATGAACTGGCCCAACCCCAGGTCATAATTTTGATTGAATTGGACTTGAATTCTTTATGTGGCTCATACCAGCTCATGTTACCTCTGAGGGAGGGTCAGGTTTGGCCTGTCAATACAAGGATAGTTTGAGGAAAAATACATCTGAACCTGAGGAACACAGCTGCATACAGAGAACACAACATGTTTCAGCTGGACCTATTATGTTTGGTCCTATATGACAGGTTCATAACTGGATTTATACTTCAAGTAAGGAAATCTAAATCCCCAAGTCTTATAAATTATAGAAGAATTTATTTACCACACCTACCTTATCTTTTAGAAAGCTCAGAAGCCACAACACAAATTTCAGGAATAAAATATGGAGATGGCTTTAAAGGGCAAAAATTGTACCTTAATATTAGAAACTTGTATATTTTCTAATTGTAAATATTTTATAAATATGCTATTCATTAACATATTTTTCTTTCTTTCTTTCTTTCTTTCTTTCTTTCTTTCTTTCTTTCTTTCTTTCTTTCTTTCTTTCTTTTTTTCTTTCTTTTTATTTTTTTCTCTGTTGAGAACAAATTGAAGATAACTGCATAACCAAGGTTATCCAGAAGGGTTCTAACCTGGTGGATTATGCTACACATTATGAAATTAAAAGGTAAAAATAGAAGTGAATAATGTATTCAGGAAAAAAGTTTCATAATAAAAAAAATTTATGTCAATCTTTCTGTTTCTTAGAGAACCAACACAATTAAAAAATCACTGCCCCCATTCCTTTGAGGGATTCTATCTAGAGGAAGGTGACCCTGCCCATGGCAGGGGGGCTTGGAACTAGGGGATACCTGAGATCCCTTCCAACCCAAACCCTTCTATGATTATGTCACTGATAATCTGATCCAATAGGACCTTGTGCATTATCACCATACAAGTTGCTCTTTCAAAATGTGGGACAAAATAAATAACACAAATATAAATATGGATGTTTTTCTGAACTAAATACCTCAAAAACCATACTTTTATGGACCTATTTTTGAACACTGATTATGTTTTTCCAGTGCAGTGAGATAGGAACAACTCCTATGGCATCAAGAGCCAAACCCTGTTGCCTTAAATTGGACGGTTAAAGTGAATTTCATATTTCCCCTTTCATCTACAACAGATGTAAAAAAAGATACAGGAAAAGAAATGAAACATTTGTCTTGGACTGTGGATAGGCAATAAATTAGAGGAAAGCTCCTTTGTGCTTGAGCTCCAGCATGAGAATGAGCTCTTTCAACCATTTTCTGACTAGATTTCTGTGCAACACAAAGTTAATTTCTCTCCAAAATTCAGAACAGATCATCTAAGTTTTACAGGGTACAATCCCCACACTTTTGCATAGGCTTTCCCTAAAGATTTATCCCTTTGATTTGAAAATGAGTCCTGATTTGCAGAGCTCTGTGAGTGTTAACTCTTTATATGGACAGAATTTGCAAGAACTGTTGCCCCTCTGTATGTAGAGACTGAGGTCACTCTCGGTTTTTAGTGATAGTATTTTGGTGGCAATCCTAAGGCATTTCAAATTTAAAAACATAAGTCCCAAGCTTTCAGTGGCTCAGCTGCCTCATGTAATAGATGGAGATACTGATATTAATGTCTCACAAGATATTGTGGCAATTATTTGGTCAATATCTTAAACATGATAAATGCTGAGATGTTAAAGATAAATGCTTAACAATGATCATTTCAATTAGGAATTGAAATTTTATTAGGAATAAAACTGAGGCCACTTACCCCAGACACCAGACTATTGAACTTCCTTTAAAATACTGTGTATGTGGATATATAGATTTTAAAGAGAATTGGTGCTCAGAAGTTGATTGAGGATGGTCTTGGGTATTAAATGTTACATGAGAGCAAATCCTACTCACAGCAGTGAGTTGGGAACCCTCTTTTGTGACTATCCTGAAAAAGGTCTTCCACTTGGTGCTGCAGGCTCTGTTCACCCCAAAAGTTTCTTTCTCATCCTAAAGACTTCCCACAAGATGAACTCTGGTTGTGTGTCCAACAGAAGCACATTTTCTCTTTTAGAATTTTCCTTGCAGAACAAAGTCACAAAACAGCCTTCCTCTTTGCTTTCCCAGTGTTCTCTTCAATCAAAATATACCTTAATACCTTAAATACCTTAAACTTACAACATATCCAGGACAGACAGCTTTATTGTTATGAAAAAGTTCTAAACATGTATATGTTGCAAAACCTTCTGTATTTGTCTCAATTATAGAAAGATCCAAGGAAGTGGAATAGCAAGCCCTACCTTACTGCTGGCTTTCTCAAAATTTCCTGAACAAGAGAGTCAAGAGATTTCCCAAGCAGCTGAACGAATGGAAATGTCAATTCAGGTGCTGAAACAAAAAGTTTGCCAGAAGCACAAACGTTCATTGCATCCAGCTGGTAAATACAGTATATTGACATTGGCAAACCACACTTTTGATTTGTTGAATGCTGTCTTTTAGATTAAAGTTCAGTTAAGTTCACTTTTATTTTATTTTTCCCTTTCTTTTGTTCTTGAAAACACCTCAGATAGGTTTACATTTTTCTTTGCTGGAATGTGGGTGGTGTTTTTAGAGTTGAGGTGAGCAGTATTACACTATTGGCACCCTGTGAACCCATGTCTGTATATTTGTATTGCTATAAATCAGACTGCATATCCTCAGTGTTGCAAGCTTCTTGTTTTGGGTGAAATATCTATCTTCCCCAGCAGTGTGGGTTTAGTGGTTGATCTTCTATCACACTATGGCACTGGCATTTGCAAACACACTTCCTCTCAACATATGTGTTTCCCTCTTTAAAAAAAAAAAGTTCTTATTTCCGAAACTAATTTTATAATGCATTGCTGTTTCACATTTATTTCCACTTTAACTGGGTTTTTTGTATCAGATGGGGAAAGAAAGAGAAAATTCAATGTTGTCTAAGTGAAATACTTGCTGTTAATTAGATATGCATTTCAAGATGTCTGTCTGGAGTCTGGAAGGCTCAAAATATCAGAACCAATGACTTTTTCCCCCCATAATTTAATTTTGTCACTTACACAAACTGTTTTATCTTAGTATTAGAACATTTTTTTCCAAGATATAGAAGCATTAGAGTGCTGTAAACAAAGCACCCACCAGAGTTATTATTTTATTTCCTTGCAGAAATATCTGGCTTATTAAACTAATAGGACATTTGTAGAACTAAAAATATATCTTTATCTATATGGGTAGGTCTGTGCATATATTTGTATACACACATGCACAGATGCTATTATTTTTGTGCTGTGCAATTTCAAAAGAAGCTGAATTTCTAAACTGCAGAAATGGACAAAGCTCTTGTTAATTTTCAGAACTGAAACAAGGTTAACAGAATGTGAATAGACACTGTACAGTCTATGTGTCACAACAGAATAGTTTTACATGAAATAAAGAACTAAATTGACTTTAAAGAAAACATGTGAGTCTGTACCTAGGCAGCCCAGATAACTGGGAAACTGGGCTCTGAGCATAATTTTGAACCTGAACTAACATGGAAGTTCAGCTCTATTTGCAAATTTGGCACAAGTTACTAGCACATAATGACAAGATTATGTAGCCAGTCTAACAACATATTCTCCCTCTGTTCTCACCACTGCCTTGTGCAAGTTCTAACTGCTCAGCAGAACATGTTTTGAGCTAATTTGGTTTTTGAACCTTTGTTCTTTGTTTTTGTGGCTTTATATTTTGGTTTGAACAATGGACTAAAGCAGTTCAGAGTTGAATGGGCAGAACAAATAGATATCAGGACTGGATGGCATGCATTAGTCAGTGGGGAGACAAGGGCAAGAGTTATATGTTACCTCTACCCTCTTCTTTCATTATGTGATGATTGTAGTCACTTTGAATGTCAAGGTTCTCTGAGTTCAGGAAGGACATTCATAGAATTGTAGAATGGTTTGAGTTGGAAAGAACCTTGGAGACCACCTGGTTCCAGCCCCCTGCCATGGGCTGGGTCACTGTCCTCTAGACCAAATTGCTCCTATTTCATGGGTACAGCCACTTCCAGCTGGCCACACATATTTCAATACCTGCAGAGGTGAGAATAGGTACCAGCTCTCTGCAGCTTACACAACAGTGTGGCTTTGTCCCTCATCATCAGACGCTCACTGGGAGACCCATCTTGGGTGGTATCAGAAATCTATTTATAACATGCTGTCTACTGCTATAAAGGGACTTGATTTTACCTAGCTTCCAAATTCCAGCTAATAATTCTGATTCTCTTCCACTCAACACTGAATTCTATAGTCAACTGCCAAGTCTTTAAATTTCTGCATCTTTCCAGTCACACATTTTTCTTCTTTAACATATACTTTTGAACTTGAATGGCATTTTTTTCACCTTTGTTGTAAACACAAGGATCAGGCAAGTAAAGCACTACAACACAGGGAAAGAAGGAAGCAGCAAGGGGGTCAACCTCAGATCTCAGCTATTTCTGAACCTCTTTCTTCTCATTCTCTATGCATCAGCTAATAAAACCAGCTCTTCCTCTAAGTCCCAGACACAGCCTCTTGCACCACTTCTCACTAAGTGCTCTTTCCGAGGAAGAGGGAGAATTCTGTAGTTGCAGCTGACAATAATGCCTTTTCTGCTCTAGCAGCTAAATCCAATACAGCAAATTGCTTCTCTGGGTTCTTCCTTTCAGATCATTTATCAGCTGATCTGCTCACTATGATTGCTAATATTTCTGGATGCCTGCCTTATATGTTGCCACCAAAATGTCCAAATAATTGCTTAGCTAATGAATATCGACTCATCACTGGTGCCTGCAATAACAGGTATGTATGATAAAAATTGTGTCCTGAAAAAATCCTTCCTTCTCATTCTTTAAACCCAAGAAGCTGCGTTTACTTTTTCCAAGGAAATTGGTGAAGGGGGACTGGTGTTAATCAGTGGCTGTTAATGAGGTGACTGTGAAAGTTCCTGGAGGAAGAACTCATTATTTAAACTTTGGTGCACTACTTTTTGTAAAAAGGCTTTCCCTCTGAAAGGTTCTAGGATTATATGAGGAACTTTATATTTAGGGAGAACTGATTTAGTAGATGCCTGCTTCTATATAAAAAGGAAACTTAAGTCTAACCCAGCATTTATTTTTGATTGAATTGGATAAAATTATATAAAGCAGGAAAACAATATTACTTCCCAAGGAGAAATATTTTTGCATTTTCCCACAATTCTAACAGGTAAAAAGCCTGAATTAAATAGTTCTAGGTGATATTTTTAATTTTGCATATCTATTTTTATAACTAGTATCTACTTGTTGCTTAATTTATTTGGCAATTGTTTCTTGCAAAACCCCACATAATAGATGTGCTCATCTTTTCAGAACCTTCCAATGCAATGAGTGTAAAACTGAGAATGAGGGTCTTTTTAAATACAAGGGTAAACAATATTTATACTCAGGAGCCTCTGGTCACAGACTGAAAGTTGGACTGTAAGTTTACAGGTGAAGTGCTGCAGAGATGAAAATGGAATGCCACCATCATTGTACAGGTTAAGGTACTCTGCAATGTGGTGAAAAAAGAGCAGTACAATTCTGCAGTTTTGTTATTCAGTGAGTCTGGTTTTAGGAGATGAATCTGTTTTGCTACATCACAAGTCATTTGCAAGGAACATGCTTGATAGACTCCTTGCTGAAAGGACACAACCTGATATGCATCAGTGTTATAAATCTAACTATGTGGATATCCATAATTTCCCCCAGGCATGTTAAGAGTAGCTTTGAATCTGAGCTAGCAGCTAGTACAATATTTGCACTGACATCTCTATCAGGGCTTGAATACATTGGCCAAGATTTGTGCAGCTGAACACAGACACATGGATGAAGCTCTTAATTTACAGGCATGGCTGTTTAGTCTTTCTGCCTAATGATGGAAAGAAGCACTCTTTGCTATAGGTAAAGGTAAAAGACCTTTTTGTCTTCAGTGACTGATAATACTAGGAGGTGTACAGGCATTTCAGTCTGCTATCTAAAGCTGGGTAGGGTAAATATGATTCATTGAGTCTGGTCTGTAGTCACTCTGTTGTACTTTTCATATTTTTATGCTTGTACCACATCAGAACTTAAACCCACCACTCATATTTGGTAGTATTTTAGAGTCTGCTCTAAATGTCTGTAAAAGGTGTAAGGTGACAAAAAGCCATTCAAAACCAAAGGAGTTGAAACCAGTGAATCAGATCTTAACTGAGTCTAAAAATTTGTGAGCCCCTTAAAATACCTCTAGTTCTACTGAAATACATCAGCCCAAAAAGCGCATAACACTGTAATGTAAATAACACGTTCTGTGATGTAAGCCAGCTTTGAGGACTTCAGACATTAAAAGAAATACCAGTCTGTGCTTTTTCTTGCTTTATAGCTTCCACTTTCAGGCAGAAAATACATCAAGGCCTTTGTTGCATTTGTACTTTTGTTCACTCTGTTTGAATCTATAGCTGTACTATAAGTCACTAAATTCTGCATTTCATGAGTGAAATTTAGAAATGAAATTTTTAGTTTAGAAGGGAGCAAGGAAATGCTTTACAGATGTTCTGCTAAATCAGTTTGCACGTTTGGGACAAAACAGATCAATTGTAAAGGTTGTTTTCCTTAGCACTGAGATTGCTTTGTTTTAGTGTGCACTTCCTAGAACAAAGGTGTAGTAGAATAGCATAAAAGTGACCTTCTATGGACAGTATCAACATAACATGTAGCAGAGATATTATCTTCTTTTATTACTAAGAGATATTAACAGATTTTAGTTTCCTTTCTGTCTAAAAAAGCAAAATAAAATTGGATTATTTTAAAATGAAGAATAAGGAACAGAAGGAAAATCCAAAGAGGGTTTTTTTTTGACCATTTTTTAATCCCAACTAGCTAGCATTGATCTAAGTACTTTTTTAGTGTCTAGTACAATGAGAGGAATTCAAGGATGAAGGAATTACAGGTACTAAAGGAAGGGACTCTCACAGTGCAATTAGCTTCACCTCATCTTAGCTTTCAGAGGTAGTTATATGTCTACTGCAAGGCTGCATCTTCGGCTGTTCCTGGTAGTGAGAAATAGAATGGAATGACATGATGGCAGCCAGGAACTGTCTGTCCCTCTGGCTTGATGGACAAGTTGTTCCATGACCACCTTACTTTTTGTACACCTAATATTTGGGGCATCTGGGAGGAATTTTATCTGCAGCGTTTCTATTTCATTGCTGTGTCATTAACCATTCTCTCAGGTAAGGACCTGATGCTCAGTTTGGAGGTCCAGTACCAGCAGAGTTAGGAGTATGAGTATGGCTCACCTAGTGGAAAGAACGAGCAATCCTGACTGAGTCCATTGACTTCTAGAAGAAGGAATTGAGATGTTTCCTTTAGGTTAGCTATTTCACCTCAACACAAACTAAGTGTTCAACTAGTAGTAGACTTATTTTCCAGAAGCGTCCCATGTTTCGAGAAGTTACACACAAGATAGCTCAGCACAACATAAAACATCACAAACTCCAATTATTAAGTTGCCATATGGCATTCATTCCATCTACTTGAAACTAGGCAGAACATTAAAATAAGATTCAAAAGATAAAAATCTGGATAGTAAACAGCAGCTTAATACCCCAGGTTGCTTCTCAGGTAGCCAAAACAAAATCCAAATGGTACAATTCCAGTATTTCACAAGTAAATGGAAACTCCCACTCTCCATAAACAGAATATATAGTAATCAAATTTGAGTATTTTATAAAGCTGTATGGTAGCAAAATCTCATTATTTCAGCTGCCTTTTTAACTCAAGCAAGATTCCAAGACATTAACATGTTTAATGCAATAACAAAAAGGCATGTGAGAAGGGTTTCACTAAAGTAGCGTTCCAGTGATCTGCTAAAATACAAAAGCAATCAGGAGAAAAATCACTGGTTAAGCAGTTACATTAACATTTCATTATTTTTAATTGAGTGAAATAGCACTACACTATGTGCAGTATTTTATGCAATTTCAATAAAGGCAAATCAACTGTAACTAATTTGAATGCTTTATTAAAGCATACTTCAACCTTCAAGTGTGAATTATTGTGGATAATTAAGTGTATTACAGCACTATATAGCTTGGCAAACTGAGTCTCTTCAGTGTGCTGGAGATCAATGAAATAATAATATAATTGTTTAGCGTCCTGATAGACATGTTAATATATGTTTTAACACTATGTATTTCCACCAACATTCCAGAAATATTTCTGGTTCTTTGTGGCTTACTTTACAACTTTAGTCAACTTGAATGCGTTGCAAAAAAAAAAAAAAATTTCTTCTTTTTAGTGTTGACATATATTTAACAATTGTGAAATATATTGAGCAGGGCAAGTTGAAAAACAACCAAAAAAACCAAATCCTAAAATTTCTAATAGTCATGACAGAGGGAAAATTAATTGGGCCAGACTCAAGACTCACTGACTATACTAATAAATAGAAATCACCAAGAATCATTGGCTGACCCTCAAATTAAATACAACCTGATTCTTGCCACCCTCTTACTTTTACACATTTGACTACACTTTTTTACTCCTCTTCCCCCTTCCAGACAGGCTGGCTGTGGTGTGACAAACTGGAATGCAATGATGCCAAGATGTGCTTAGGGAGGTGATATTCAGAGAAACAAGTATTTGTGAGGAAAAAATACACTGCTGTTAACACTGACAACCTAGCAGCATAGTTCAGTGCCTGGGTTTGTGCACAGGCCCTCCCAAAGATGGGCCCAAGGAATTGGTATAGATTCAACCAGAGGCAGCATTGCCACTGGATTCAGCTCCCATCTCCTCAGCCCTGCCTCCTTTGGTCTTGCTAAATGATTTCTTCTCTATGACTAGTGTCCAATTTTCATTTAAGTTTCTTCATCTTCACATTGAAGGGTTTCTTCATATTTTCCCAAGTTTTTATTTCCTCTCTGTTGCTCTAACACATCTTTTTAAAGAGCATTTTTGTTGCTCTAAAACATCTTTTTAAAGATGCTAGGAAAGGCACCTGAGAGTATATCTGACTTTATGGGGAATGAGGACACTATCAGGAACTCACCTTCACAGCAAGTATTTAAAAAGTCAAAAGATAAACAATTGAGGTTATAAACATGAGTAAAATAGTAATAATTCATTAGCAATTTAAATTTTCATTCTTTTCCTTTTGAGTAAAATTAATATTGGCATACATGAAGACAAGTATTTTACACTCTTTTAAAGACAACTACATGAACATCTTATTATAGTTGCATATTGCTCTGTGGCTGATGATTATTTCATATTATTTTATTTTTATGGTCAGGTCTTATATTCAGAAGATATATATTATATAAATATAATATAAATATTATGAATGTATGTATGTATGTATGTATGTATGTATGCATGTATGTATGCATGTATGTATGTATGCATGTATGCATGTATGCATGTATGTATGTATATTTTATTTATTCAGAGGTTCTGCTGCTCCTGTTGCTTTCGGGGGATTTTTAATTTTGCTTTTCTTTTCATAGGGAACATCCTAGGTGGGGGGCATCCAACACAGCCTTGGCTAGGTGGCTTCCAGCAGCCTATGAAGATGGCCTCAGCCAGCCTCGAGGATGGGATCCCAGTGTCCGATACAATGGATTCCAGCTACCCTCGGTTAGGAAGCGTACCTCCAGATCACTTGAGACACTCAGACTGGGCCATTATCACACCTGCCACCACAGACCTCCATTCGTATCAGTAGAGGAAGCACCTGTGTAAAATGCTTCAAAAGTGTCTGTGGAGCTCAGTTCAGAAGCCAGTGGCTTTGCTGAAGCACAAGTTCAGCCCCATGGTGAGAGGTTCCCTGCCCCTGGCTGGGCTAAGCCCATGAGCAGCTCAGGGGGCACTGACACTCCTGAGGGGCAGCCCAGCACTCCAAAGAGGGGAGAGAGGCAGGACAGGAGCCTGGCAGGCACCAGGCAGCCAGCAGACACGGGGTGATGAGTGCTCAGGTAGAGAAAAGGTGCACAGTGGACCTAATTGTGACCTTCCCATGATGAAATTGCAGATACGAGGGAGGCCTACAAGGATGCATGCTGCAATGGCAAGAGGCAACGGTCACAAGTTGCTCCAGAGAAAATTTTGGCTTGAAACAAGAAATTAAATTTGTTGTGAGCACAATAAATGATGGAAAAGGTTTGTCGCTGTAGGACACGAAAGAACACACGCACACACCGCTCTCAGGGTGAAGAAGAAAGAGGCAGTTTATTTTCTGACTCCAACATTTATAGTTTTACAAAGGTGACAGTGGATTGGAGGGTGACAGTGACACCTCTCCACTGACACTGGTTTAACCAACAGTCCATCAACTCTCTCTTCCTCCATAAAGGAATGCAAAACAATGAGTTGTTTACAGAAAGTGTGTGAGAAAGTTCGCTACAAGAATGTCAACATCAGAAGGCTTAGAGAATCTCAAAAAACCAGGGTGACAAAGGTTTTTGTTGGAATATGCATTCCAGCCTAGAGAACTTCTGGCATATCCCTCATGGGAAATACCCAAGATTTGTCTTCATGGGGCTCTTAATAACCTGCTTTCAATTTAAAGTTGCGCATTGTGGTCTCCAGAATTTCCTTCCAGCCTAGATTTTCCAGCGATTTTATGATTCTTTGTTTTAATAATGGCACCTTCATTCAGGGAAGGAGGGGAAAAGAAGGTTGGATGTTAACTCAACAGATATAAAGCTCATGGATGTGCTAGCATGTGTATAGGTGTGTGCATGTATGCCATTCCTCACGGGCTAGCAAGCCTTACCTGAACAAGTATTGCTGTCAAATGATTACTTCATTTGTTAGCTAGTCCAACTTACTGATCTTAGAAAGTATTGCAATATTTCTGGATTATAGCACCTCATATATTTAAAAAATAGCAGACCTGCCACAGAGGGAAGTTTAAAAAAAGAATATTTGCACAGAGAACTGGGAGAAAAATTCCCCAGTGCAGTGTACAATGATTTGAGCTGGATTTACAATTTGTGATTTGTCATCATTGCTTTGAAACCTGACTTTTAATGGACTCAAAGTCTTGTTATTTTAACCACTGTATGTTTAATAAGGATAATCAGGAGAATTTAGTGTTAATGTCACCTGCAACTCATGTTACTAATTAAATAACTTTGTCTCTAAGTTGCACAATTTAGCACTCAGAGATGAAAACCTGACATTTACACAGGCAAATTTCCAGTAGATAGTACAAACTGCCTTTTTCTAGATTCATTAGGGTATATGCTTGTAAAGCAAAACTCTCTTTCAAAAAGATTATATAACTGTACTGAATCTGATTATCAATGTCTGACCATCAGCAACGTTCTCTGCTTTGTTTTGGAGTAAAATATGTAAAACTAATGTCATAAGTGTTTTTTCTCATTTACATAATTGTTCTTTTTTGTACTTTTAGCTATCTGACCATTTTCTTTCAAAAGTAACATGAAAATATTGTGAAAGTGATGGATAAGTGTGAGGATTACTATAAAGTAAGACAGTGATAAGAAAATTTTACTAACTTCAAGAAAATATTTGTGGCCACCAGAGCTATTAAAATACTGATTTAAAGATTTGGATTCCTGATGACCTGTAGGTAGCTTGCTCTCAACTATTTCAGTATAAATCCAATTGTTCCTGACAAGTCCCATGTTGCCTGTTCTTACCAATTCTATTTATCTGCACCTGCCCTATACATTCATTATATAGCCCTTATATTTATTACAGGCTCTGTGAGTCAATTTTATGTGCTGCCCTTTCAGCTGCTTGACTTCCAAAGCACCTGCTATTTGCCAGGGAATATTTTGCAGCATGAGGGAGGAATCTCCACAAACCGGGTGCTGATTTTGCCCTTATGGTTTTGCTTGGTTATTTATATAGGCTGGACATGTACCGTAGATGTCTCTATGTGCTCCTTCTCAGAGCATCTGTATCTCTGTGCATCTTGCACAGAATTGCATCAGAAATATTTTTTGGCTTCTCCTTGCCTGGGAAAAGAAAGCTGAACTTTCAGCTGCCATGTGTTTGCAACCTACCTCATTTCCTGGGCTGCATAGGCTCCTTCATTTACATATGAAGCTGCTCAAACTTTCCCAGTATCAACAGTGATTTGAGATTTCCCAGCAAATCCTTTTGTTTAAGGATGAGAAAACAAAATAAATAAAAAGACAACTTTTAGACTGTCTAAAATAGATGTGTGGTTTTCAAAATTCTCTGAACAGGAACAGATCAAAGATACACTGCTCACTGGCAAACATATAAGAAAAACTCAGCTGCAACATCCTTGAAACTGCTTGTGGCACCTTGGTCTCAGCTCCTGAACAGAAATAGGCACCTGGTAGAGGTTGGAATTTATATTGTTGTTGGTTTCTTGGTTTTTTGGTATTTTTTGGTTTGTTTTTTTTTTTTAATTTGGTTTTAGTAAAACCGTTAGAAGCACTCTACAACATAAAGTTGGGGAGGGGGAAGATAGATTTTTATCACTGTTCCCCCTACTTTGGAGTGTTTTATCACTTTGTGAGAGGTAAAAGCTGTTTGACACTCAAGGTAAATTTTTTCTCTTCTCAGGTTCGTGAAGTGACAAGAAAAATTATTCATGCACCTAATGATGCTGTTACTGAAGACAGCCTGTATTCTGATATCATTATGGTATGGGGACAATACATAGACCATGACATTTCATTCACACCCCAGAGCACAAGCAGAACTACCTTCCTAAACGGGATGGAGTGCCAGATGACTTGTGAAAAACAAAATCCATGTTTTCCAATAAAGGTAAGATTCGAACTTTAATTCTTCAAAAATTCCAGGCTCTAAACAGGTGAGCAAAATCAAGAAACATTAGAGCAGACAGCAATAGAAAAAGAAAAAACAGTACAACTATTAAGTGAAACTGGTAGACATTTAATTTTTTTTTTTTTTTGGTAGAGATAACAAGCTATAGTTAATGTACTTAATAAAAACATCAATTTTTTAACCTAAGGTTTACATTGCAGACAAACTTTACTGGTCTCCCCTAATGTTATTGTTCTCATGCTTCAAGGTTTTAAGTTCCATTGGGGAATATAGCAAAGCAGTCATTTACACTTTCAGTCAGATAAAATGAAGTGTTCTTAATGTTACTCATAGAAAGCAATGATACTTCTTTCAGTTAATGCAAACTTTCAAAGAGAGCTACCTTTTCAATGTATGCATAAAAATGATCTCCAGGGAGCTACTGAAACCCACATACATCATATCTTTGCTTTGAGCGGATGGAAAACATGAATTCAAAGCTTGTTAGAGGGCTAGAAGAAATAAATAGGTATAAATTTAGGATACTGTATTTTTGATCACTTAATTTAAAAGTATAGTCCTTCTTTCATTCAAAAAAAACCAAACAAAGTAAAGTAAAACCATGTTTTTGTTTCTCAAAGCACAGCCTATCCAAGTCAGGCTACAGGAAAGCCCCATGCCCATCACAGCCCTTGGCAATGTTCAAATCAGAGCAACCTAAATTGCTTTACTTAGTGTCGGAGCTTGATTATTGACCGGCTTCTCTACATACTGCCATGTAGAGCTTCTATCAAAATAGAAAACCTTTTTTGCCTCAGCAAACTGTAATTGATAAACATTCCACAGTCTCCTTTTGCTTTAAGTGCCTCATTCCTCTTTCATTAAATGTAGAGGAAAATATTTGGGTAACTGTAAAGAGAACCAAATCAGGTTGGGTTAAAAGGTGGCTTGTCTTCCATACGGTGGGAGAATTTAAAATACAGGGAAGGTTAAGTGAAATTAATGAATGACTACAATTTGATCTCAGGCAGGTGAATCTAGTCCCTCTCACTCTGAAGATATGGACTTTTGAAAGTTTGCAAACATATCTTGACAGCATTCAGAAAGAACAGAGGCTTCTTAAAGAACCACATCCTTTCAGACAGTGAGCAACTGAGAGTACTGAGCAACCTGAACCAGCCACAACAGCCCTAATTACTAAGAGCTGGCAATAGAAATTGGTTTTTTTCTGTTTATGTTTTAAAGTCATAGACTTAGAAATATTCCCATTCCCAAAGTCTTACCAAGAGAGGTTGGGGTGGACATCTAGTCCCTGACTGGCAGAGCTTTGTATGATGTGAAGATGGATCCATTTGAAACATATATTACAATATACTGACTCCCTGTTTAAAAAATATGTTTTCTGTAGCTATAAAACTGCAAAAGTCTTCAAAAGTCATTTGTGTTTACAATAAATTCCTCAAAATAGCATGGCTAGTATTGATTTCTAAGTGCAAAACCCCCATATTTTTTTTATTACTATGTGGATTTTTTGTTTGAGAGGAGACTCATACTGTTTCCCATAACTTGAATGAAATGTGGATCACAGGGACCGCAGTAGCCTAATTACTGAACCCTGACTAATTCAAGTCTCAAAATCTCATCTACTTTAAAAAGGAGACAAAATAAAGAATCTTTAAAAAAGACTCCAAGGCTAACATTATTCATGTGGTAGAGGCATTCAGTGCAGAGGGATAAAAGGCACGTATTGTCATGGCATAGACTTGCAAGTGCATCCTTCAGTGCTCTAAATAAGGCACAGACTTTGGATTTTTATCTTGGAGCTGTGCTGAGGTTCAGAGAGCATGTTTCAAGGATGCTCTTGAGGGTGAGTTATGTGAACATGTACTAAATCTATCACTGAATATTTAACGTGTAGCTAAATCTAGCACTGGATGCTCCTCCTACTCAGCAGTGTTGGCCAGCAGGAGGATGACTCAAAGCTACCTCCAATGTATTATATTGTATGTATATATCTGTGTGTGTGTATATATATATATATATATATATGTATGTATGTATGTATGTATGTATGTATGTAAATATATATACAGATTTACACATTGGCCATGGCAGTTGACATACAAAGAAATTCAGTCACAGCCCTGACAGTATAAGTTTGCCAGCTTGTGATCCCTTTACATGGTTACAGTTCTATGAATTCTTCAGCTCCATTTTGTTATTAACCTATTATTCACAAATTTGATGGACAGATACAAAAATGGTTGTTATTTTGTGACTGTTTTTTCTCAAAGACAGAGAACAGAGTCTGTATTAAAAAAAAAATATATTTAAAAAGAAATTTGTTTTGCAGAATTACTGCAAAACAATTTATTTGTTGCTGTAAATGAAATAAATAGTGTGATCAGAGGAGCTAATTTTTGAACACTGAAACAAAATGCTATTACCCTCTAGAACTACTCTTCTTTCAGAATTATTAACTAAATAAATCTCCACATAGTAAATATTAGGGAAACTGCCACAGTCAGTTTTATACATTAATTTTGTGTATGAAGAAACTGTGGCTGGTTTCCAAAGGCAGTGAAATCGATAGCACATTATACAACCATGTAGACATAGAGGCTGCAGTTTGCACTCTTGCTGTTCTTACAAAAGCAGCACCCAAGGGAGAATCCACCCACAGAAAAGGACAACTGTGCCTGCACCTGCACATCTTGTCTGGAAGTTTTAGCAGGGAGAGGAGGCTCCTGACTGCACACATTAGGGAATCTGCCCAGGAAATATTCAGTCAGTGCAATTCAATGAAGGATCAAAAGTTGCAATGGTGCATTAATATTAATATTAATATTAATAACAAGTGTAGGTAAATGATTCATAGGTTCCCAGGAACCATTGTGATTTTCTGTTCTGGACATTTTTATAATAAATGCTATAGAATTTCTCTCAGCAATTCTCACATAGAGCCTGTAATTTCTGGTAGAGCCTGAACATTCTTTTTGCTGTATATTTACGGGGCTTCTCTAATGGGAAAAAAAAAACCCCAAACCCACTAGCTTTAGTTTACACTTCTTTTATAACAGTCTGACATGCAGAACAAGGTTGTGGAAGAAAACTTGTCATTCCTCAGATTATTATTTCAGGTTAGGGCTGAGACATAAAGAAGCATTAGAAAGACTTCCATAAGAGAGCTACTGACTTTATTCAGTATTAATTACGTTGCTGCCAATAAGACACAACACATAGTTAGCATGATGCAATCCAGAAAAGCTTACAGTTTTCCCTGAGTAAAAAAAGGTGGAAAAGAAACAGAGTCACAGAAAATTGAGGTGATTTGAAAAAGGTGAGATGTAACATGACAGGTTACTGTCTCAGCTACAAATAGATCTGTCATCTGCACTCAACAACCAGCAAAGTGAGTTCCTGCTTTCTTCTTCTGTTTCAGAAGCAGCAGCTTGCTGTCACACAGGATCATGGACTCTTCTCCAAGCATTAATACTTTCTTTTTTTTCAAACTTTCAGAGACCATAAGCTAGGCTTTCTTTTAAATCTACAGTAAAAAAACCTATTTACAAGGTCATTTCCCACAGGATGAATTCACAATAAGCAAGATTTTTCTTTAACTGAAATAACAGTTTAGAGATTGCAGTACACTTAAACAATTATTACCTTTTTCCTTCACATAGAAGAATTTCACCATAACCAGGTTTGACCATGTATATACAATAACCATTTAAATTAACATGCAGCTATGCAGGAAAAGTATTGTGGCCAATCAGGGTTTTGTTGCAATTTTTTCCCCTCTAGAATTATGCGACACAAACAAAAAAGAATCACATAAATTTTAGTCATTAGTTTTGAAAAAAAAAACGTTACTCAGTACCCATTTCAGCAGAAAAGGGTCTCTTTTTTCACTCAGTTTATTTTTAATGTCTCTAAATAATAATGTAAGGAACCTCTATTTTGCACATTCAGCTGCTGGCTGCAAACTACTAATCCTATGAAAAAGGAAAGAATAGCATAATGCAGCTCTGCCGGTCTCTTAATGTTCATTACTGCTGTTTTTTCTCCACTGGGACCAGAACGGATTGAATTGAAATTGCAGAGGCAGTTAACTAAAGATTATTCAGTATGAACTTCATTCAGTGTTTATGTTTTGCTGTGAGCCTTGCTGTTTAACAGCATAAAGGCATCTCCTACATTCTTTTCTCAGTGATATCTGAATTCTTCCTGGAATATCTCCTGATGACCAGAAGCAGACACTCAAACACATACAAGGCTGTGGCTGTCAGGTTCAGATATTTATATTATGAGATGAGCTGCCTGCTTACATTACCAGTTGAAGGGAAAAAGAAGCCACACTAATAGCAAAAGACACAATAACAAATGCTAAATAGAAAACACAAGACAGAGAAATTACTGATTTCAAAAATCAGTGAAAAAAATTACTTGTTTTCTTCAAACATAACCTACCTTGATTTGCTAAAACCTGGGCAATGAATAAATAATGGTGGAATTTCTTTACCAAATAAAATTAAACCATTTCTTAATGTAAATTACGTGTTGGTATCAATCTCTACGGACATGAGCTCTCAGTTGTAAGAAGATTTTACTTGATATAATAAGTAATGTTATTATATAAAGTTAATTAATTTCATTCAACAACAAAAGCTGTTTTGTTACTGTTAACCCAAATTTAATGACTGTTCTATCTTTGCAAACTGATCTCTGTATTATTAGAAAAATGAAGAAGAAATTACATCACATATGCAGCATTCACCGTCTTCTGCTGAAGAGTTCTGAAAAATGAAAAGCAAGCAGATAGAATACAAATAAGGTTTAGCTCAGGTGTCTGTACAAAACATTTATTTTCTCTTAGTCAGACTTTTGAACCTCATTATTTGACCTCAGTGTCTCAACTGTGTGGGGTTCAAATCAATAAAAAACTGGGCAATCTTTTATTTAGCCAAGTCTATGTGCAGCCTTTGCTTTTTAGAAAGATGGTCAGAATTCAGTACTTGTAAGACAACTGTTGTAGCAAAATAATGCATCAGAAGACTTGTGGGGGACTGGCAGAAAGCAGAATGAATATTTAAGTCTGTCTTTTTTAGTTAGGAAGCTGGATTAGAACTCAGTATTGAACCAAAGCTTTCACAGAGTGCTTCTGCAGACACTGAAACTCCTCATTATGTTTTGATGCATACAGGTAAACCTGTTGTTTCAGTTGCTCCTCAGTAGAACAGAATTTGAGCAGGTGTTCACATCTTCACTCTGATATGTTTTATGATGAATTGTCATTGTAAAGCCAGACTGATTTAGATGTAGATGTATTACATCAGCATCTTATGATAGAGTAAATGTTTTGGGGTTTATTTGTCTCTGCTTGAAAAAGACTCATCTTTTTCCTTCAGTCTAAAGAAAAACAATCTATACATATTTAGAATATGTCACTCCAGTAGATGAGGGCTGAGCAATGAAAAACTGAGAGAGTGAAGGTAAATATTTAGACAAGACTCAATTCAGCATCCACAGCTGTTCTCCTCATCTCAGAAAATACCCTTATTTTGTATGCAGGTAACCACCAACGATACATTATCTGCAGGGATGGATTGCCTGCCCTTCTACCGCTCCTCTCCCGCATGCGGCACTGGTGATCATGCTACTCTCTTTGGAAATATATCTGTGCTAAATACAAGACAACAGATCAATGGCTTAACTTCTTTCCTTGATGCCTCTACAGTCTATGGCAGTACCCCTGCAGTTGAAAACAAACTGAGGAATTTAACAAGCAAAGAAGGCCTTCTTAGAGTAAACTTAAAGCATTACGATAACCATCGGGAATACCTGCCTTTTACAGACCAGATCCCATCCCCTTGTGCACAGGACTCCAGTGCAGGTGGAGGTGAGAGGGTGGAGTGTTTTCTGGCTGGGGACAGCCGCTCCAGCGAGGTGACCTCGCTGGCTGCCATGCACACCCTGTGGCTGAGGGAGCACAACCGCCTGGCCCGAGCCCTCAAACACATCAACGGCCACTGGAGCGCCGAGACCGTCTACCAAGAGACGCGCAAAATTGTCGGTGCTCTGCATCAGGTTGGCTGCTTGTTTGCTTATCTACACACTGCAGGGAATATCTCACAACAGAACTCACAAAGCTTCCAACATGCTTCTGTGAGGAGCTTTTGAGATCACGTTACCTTTTCTTTCCCACCTATTTCCGTGCTTCCAATATGGCATGTTTAAAGTTTGTTTTGCTTTCCACTTTCCTAAATGCAATGTCCCAGTGCTTAGTTTGTCTAGGCACCTTAGTGCTCTGATTTTCGTGGCAGTTTCTACTCTGATACAGACTTATGCAGGCAACTCCAATGTCTGTTTTGTCTATAAAAGAGGCCTTTTCAGATGCTTTTTTTTTTTTTGGTAAGGAAAATTATTTAAAAGTTATGTATGTCTCTGTATTTACATAATGTACAAAATGTTTACTTTCTCACAGGTATATCATAAATAATAAATCCCCTGTATAAAAATGCCAGTGAAGTTTTCAATTAAGTAGTAATGCACAAATATCAGGGGCTACTGTTGACAGGAGATAGCAGGACAAATAGGAGTGGGAAAATACAGAAGAATCCATAAGGATGTTTATATTAGACATATTTTCTGACTCTTACAATTTTTTTTTTCAGTACCAAAGGAGACTTTTTTGAAGATAAATTGGGGAAGGATGCAATAAAAGTTCACTTTTCTGATAAAACAATTTTCCTTTCTTCTGCCACAATTTTTAGACAGCAGAATAGAATAAGGAGCATGTTTCCTTTAGGAAACCACCTACATTATCTAATGCATTGTTACTTGCACTCAAAGCCATATAGCTTCAAAGTAACACACTTAATTGTATTTAGTCAGCTCTTTTGAAATGTTTGGCTCTTTGTTTGCTTTAACCAAGTCAGCTCCTCTGCCATAAAAATGCCATTTCATTAAAAGAATGGCATTGACAAGTCAGAATAGTTGTTAATACTTGTTAGAAGAAGATTGCAAGTCCAAAAGCAGGCCTCTGTGCATTCATACCCTTCTGGTTTGCATCTGCAAACATAACGGCCTGAAAGAAGCAGTTTTATGCAAGGCACTGCGCTGCATGGATCAGCACTGCTCATTATCTCTGCTGGTATCACAGACTAATGAGATTTGCCTGTGGCTCATTAGAAATGGGTTTGAGTTATCTCTAGCTGGCTTAGAAACATTCATTCAGGACAGATAATTGGAGTATCTCTATTAGTGTGGTGTGTTAACTGGCACACTAATGACAGCTCTGGTTGAATTTACCTTGAGATTTCCACTATCAAGTTTTGTTTCAGTTGCTAGACATCTCTAAAATTCTCTTTTTTTGGAAGGAATGCTTTCAAGCATGAGTCCTGCCTGTGGGTGTGTAATTATAGAGAATTGAATAAAAAGCTTTTTCTTCTTTGTAGAATAGAGAAGATGAAAAAAAAAATCTATTTAGACCATACTCTTCTTCCTGGATGTTTCTTGGCACCATAAATATCTCTAGTGACAAGTATTTGATAATAGAAACTTGACAAAGTTAGCAAGCATAACAATTGTCTGTTGATATCCTGCACAAAACAGGTTTTTTTGGCTGCATTACACAGTTTCACTGACAAGGAGTAGTAACTGTCCTTTCTATTTCATGGGACTGACACATGCTTAACTTTATAAAGTATTCATACTGCAGTATGCAGTGTTAAAAACACATATTCTTATTTACGTCATGTTTTGTGCAAAAGACTATTTTTGCACTGTCATTTAATATCTGAAGAAAAAATGTACAATTATGCAACTGCTAGTCTAAACATTACTATCTCACACATACAAAGTTTGCACACACCTATGCTGCTCTTTCTGGAGACAGTTTCCCCTGATGTGCTATTTGATTATGAAAGATGGACTATTTGGCACTAGTCAGATGGAGCAGGACTTCTGCAGATCAATCTGAATCCAATTCTCTTTGATTTATTACAGTACCAGAGAACCATCTCTGAGTGAATGCAGTTGCTCCCACTTAATCCCAATTTTAGGTGACAACTGCCTTTAGTTTTCAGTGTACATGTAGGTGTTTATTTCGCTTCCTTCTGCTTCTGCTTGTGTTCTCTGAGCATCTTGCATGGTCCAAGGCACGGGTTGAAAGTGGTTGAAAGTCTCTCTTCTGAGACTTACATACATTAACTGCTTGGATTAAACTTGTTTGTGAAATTACATGATTAGATAGCTCCTCTCAGAATATGAAATTATAAAGAATAAATAGATAAACAATATATCTTATAAAATAGTAGGTATTGAATAATATCAGAACTCATGTTTATAAAGTGTATAGTTTAGACTATTAACAAAACTATAATATGTTTCCATTGTGTCCATTTTTTTATTAAAAATTGAACTCTTGTAAAATCACCTTTTACCCAAAAGTTTAGGACTTCAGCATCATCTTCATAATCTGTAAATCCTTTAATATTTTCAATGAGACCTGCAAACTAACCATGCATAGCACTTTAATGAATTAAACATCATTGCTTATTTTGATAGTTCTCTATTTTTTCTGCAATCTTTTCCAAGTGCTGAAGCTTCATTAAATTGGCACCACACTATCTCAGTGAGATACTATTCCTCTGCAGTTACAGCTGGCCAATGGCAATGACAACACACTTTTGGTCTTACTTATCCTTATGGTGGTTTGCAGAATTTTATATTCACTCTTCCACCCTTTTTTTTTTGTTTTCCTGTTCCAACCATTGTGCCCCACTCACACCTACTTTGGGGTATACTTGTAGAGCTTTTGAAAGGAAAGTCTCCTGACCCCTATGAAAAATGATAAGAATTTATGGATCTTTTTCATCTAATTGATAAAAACGTTTAGCTGTAATTCTGCCTTCTGAAGAGTGTTGCCTTAAACAGTAACACCCTGTCTGACTTGCAGTATTCTAGTGTTTACAGGTCAGGATTCAATTAGTTTTTCTGTAAACAGTGCACATGGGATTCATGATATGATGCAAAATCTATACAAAGCCTTTTCTGACACTCAGATGCTGTTTCTGTCTGGATACTTACCAAATGATTGGCAGAACTGCTAAGAAATTAGTGTTTTATTTTCTCTGGTGTGACTAAATGAATAGAATTTAAATGATCTTAATTTCTCAGTTAATATATGGTTATATAGATTAAAAAGGGCATATTAAAATACCAAGCATATGGGCCTCTGTTTAAAACACAGTGCTCATTTGTCATAATTTTCCACTAAATTAAACTGTGGGAACAATGACTGCCACGAGATAGGAGAAATATTGATGTTACTGATTAAAATTGTTTTCTTTTTGAGGCTTCTGCAGTGTTTGGATGTGATGCTATGAGGTGATGAACGTAGCCTAAGAGGAATTTGGATTACTACAAATCTCATAAATGTCACAGAATTGAGACCACTCAGTACCTTGCAGGTTCAGACTTAGGATATCCACATACATTCCTTATGCTCCTGCAAATACACAAAAGTTAACTTTTTTTTTAACAAATAGACTCAAAGTAAGCCAGAAATGATGAAGCCATTCATTAAGCTAGCTTGTGATTTCTTTCTCATATAGCAGCTTGCTGTCTGATTTTATTGACATATTTTGTAACAAACACATTCCTTTCTTTCCACAAGAGAATCTCATTTATTGAAGGAATACTCTACTGAAAGAAAGTACTGTGCTTATTTATGAAAGCAAGTAAACATTTTATGTCATTATCTGAGAGAAGGGACTGCATGCAAAAGAATTTTAACAAAAATAACTTTGATGCTTGTCAGCTTTTAACATCTTTAAAATTTATAGATGTGTCAGTTGTAGCAACCTGTAGTGAGCCTCTCCTTGACTTCACACAGACAAATTTGGCCTCATCCAGAGACTACAAAAATTCTAGATGCCATTTCAGATGGGGTTCTTTGGCAGATTCCAGTAGCAGTATTGTATTCTTCTGTATTAATAACAACTTAGCCTGCATTGTCTAAAACTCGCCTCTACTTGATGGAGCCTCATTAAGCCTTTGGAAGTTCCCATCAAAGAGATGCCTCTCCTAGTGGAGGGTAGGCAGGCATAAGACACCTCTTTACCCTTAGCCTTTTAATTTTTGTGTCTTGAAATGGCAACCCCTATTTCCCTATCAAAGAAATTAGAAATGAAGATGTTGCCTCTGGAGCAAATAAAAATCTGAGTTGCCCTTTCCTTCAGGGAGTCCGGCCTTTCTGAGCAGCTTAGCTTGGGATTTCATTTAAAATAAGCCAAAAAATTAGTCATGCTAGGATTTTTGTATCCATGACTAACCTACTTCTCCATAAGGTCTTGGATTGTAAAAACTATGTCTAAAATTAGAATTGCTGTCTTGCAAAACCTATGTGAATAAAGCAAAAGATTAGCTTTTCAAATGACAGTGTCAGTACTAATTTCTTTCAATAATTTCATTTGTTTCATATGCTGCACTAAAGGAGATGTAAAAGGGATTCCAACATATTGTCTTTTATATATTTTGTTCACTGCACAACCTAACCTGAAAAACTAAACCTCTACTTTCTGAGAAAAGTGATCAAATTGTGGAAAGGTTTGCTTGTCTGTGCTCTGTGCCTAAAATAAAAATACAAGTTTTTTATAAGGTTATTTTATGCCAGCTAGTTTTTCAATATGCACTATATCAAGTTCAAAGTACCTTTGTCCGTATATTTATTGCATATTATATTGCATCTATGAGGTTTTTTATTGAGTTCATTATGCTTCATATTTATCTCATATTGCTTTATTGAGTTCAGCATAATCTTTAACCTATAATGCATTTTCATTTTATGTGGTACATTAGAATATTTTCCCCTCTTTCCATTTCCTATGATTACTCCTATGCTTTTCCATGCCACTGTAATACTATTACATTATAAAAGCATTTGACAGAAGGTGTTTATCAGTCTTTTCATTTTTGAAGTGTATTTTTTAGAACTCTATAAATTGATTTAAGTTTAGTATAAAATGTCTACAAGGGGATTTTGGGCACCAGTATTTTGAAGCCTCATCATTTCAAATAAAAAAAAGAAAAAGAGGATTTGTGTCACAAACGTATGTCTGAAAATAGCATCTGTTCACATTAGAAAGCGTTTTTGAAAGATATTATATTGCTTCTTGCTTTCATTGCCATTTTTAAGGCCATTATAATTTACATTTTTAATCTCAACACACCTCCTGTGAGCTGGATTACTCCTGTGGTTTGTAAATGAGCAGCACTGGTAATCTCTGCTCAGGAGGCTTTGGTCTAGTATATCAATGGTAAGACCTAACAGGGCCTGACTGTTGGCCTGCTCTGAGCTGCACCACCAATTCTCTCTGGTCATTGGTCCCCTTGCTGCAAAAATAAGACTGATATTGTTTTCCAGGTAATATTGCACTTACTTATGACAAATGATTTGGCATAGATGAATGAAGAAAATAGCATTTAGCACCTGGGATTCATTACCATTCATCTATAGTAAAGCTGAAATATGTTTCTTTTTCTTTTCTTTCAGATTATTACTTTAAGAGATTACATTCCCAAAATCATTGGTCCAGATGCTTTTAATCTGTATATTGGCCTTTATACAGGTTATGATCCCACAATGAATCCTACAGTTTCTAACGTATTTTCAACAGCTGCTTTTCGTTTTGGTCATGCAACAATCCAACCAATAGTAAGGCGATTGAATGCACAGTATTTAGATGATCCTGAGCTCCCAAATCTTCATTTGCACCAAGTTTTCTTTAGTCCCTGGAGACTCATTAAAGAAGGTATGGTCTTATTTAAACTGCTTCTGGGTTTTTTTGTTCTTTTTCTCCCCAGAATACTGTAACTTTTTTCAAAGTTACTTATCCTGAATTAGGAATTGGAGCATTTATTTAATCAAATTATTTATTTCAGTTGTTGACTGGATTCCAGAGCACTAAAAAGAACTTGAATTATTATTCTCAATTAAATATTTGACTGGATTTGAAGAACATTACTCTCCAGATTAAACCAGTCTGGTAGATTAGCAATAGAAGGATGAGTGATGATGAAGACATTTCTGGATTTTTTTTGTGTATGAATTTATTAACAGGTTGCAAGTTCTTTTATACCAAAGAAGATGGAGCCCTTTCATACCTCTATTACTTTTTCTTTAAACTAAAGGAGATTTTTGCATGTGTCTGCATGTAAAAACCTGTGTGGACAATGTTTTAAAAACATAGAAACATATATGTATTCATATTTGTTATGAAAGTTATAATGGTTATATATATGATATAATACCATCATTTTTTATTTTTAAAGGAGGCTTGGATCCTTTAATAAGGGGTCTTCTAGCACATCCAGCAAAACTGCAGGTACAAGATCAACTGCTGAATGAGGAGTTAACAGAAAAACTGTTTGTGCTGTCCAATAATGGTTCACTTGATTTATCGTCATTGAATTTACAACGTGGCCGTGATCATGGACTCCCAGGTCTATTGATTTTTCTTCCAACTGGTAACTGAAGTATAACTGCCTATATTTGGGATGTAACATAAGCTTTTAAATAATAATTTTAGTAATCAGAAAAGTCACTTAAGTCTCTTTTAAAATACACATTGCTAATATTCTTAACTTTGATGGAAAATATTTGACAGTTTTGAGATTAAAATAATCTGGTAAATCTGGAATTTAGAAGAACATTACAAATGAGTGAATCTGGGTGTGCTCAGTGTAGGTACCTGAGGCTTGGTTTTGCTGGAACCAGCTCTGAGAAGTGGGGCTTTCTGCCTGAAGCAGCCCCTCCCCATTAGCAGGCTGTCCCCAGCCGGTGGGATAGGTCAATTCAGGCACAGCCTCACCAGCTCCACTAACCACAGAAGGTGTTGACAGATGTCTTCAGGAGCAGTTTAGATGGCTTAGTTAGGTACACTCTGCATGTTGAGAAATATTTCATGTTTGTCACTGTGTTTTGCATTAGATTTTTTGCTCCAGTCAGCCCTGGGTAAGATTGAACCGACAGTCAAGGAGTTAATAGACCATCAGGCCATGGATAAACCTGCTTAGAGAAAGACTGCTGGAGCTTAGCTCAGACCTGGCCATAATTTCTCTCATCATTTTAACCAGTAATAGTAGACCTTTTTTATACATAACTGTCTATGACTATGATCAAGATTGTAAAAATCCAGTCCTTATAAATTTTTAAATTTCATATATCATGTCTAACAGACAAATCTAATCTTCCTTTAAACATCATCTTTGCAGGTTATAATGAATGGCGAGAATTCTGTGGTTTACCAAAACTGGAAACTCACTCTGACCTGAATACAGTAATAACCAATCCCAATGTCACTGAAAAAATCATGGAATTGTACCATAATCCTAACAATATTGATGTTTGGCTTGGTGGCCTCATGGAAGACTTTCTTCCAGGTGCAAGAACTGGCCCCCTGTTTGCATGTATAATTGGAAAGCAAATGAAGGCACTAAGGGATGGTGACCGGTGAGTTTATTATGAGTCCAACCATGTATAGAAACCCAGTAGCAATGGAGATTTTACAGACACTTAAATATGCTTCAAACAAATCATTCTCTATCCCTTGCACATTTTTGTCTTAGCTTCCTCAGTTTTGTTGGGTGAGCTTTTGATTATTCTTCTTTGGCTGGTACACAGTATCAATTCCAGATGACATGGAATTTCTTTCTATGGTACTGTGGTATCCAGCTGTGCACTGCTGCTGAAAATGCAAGGTGCCACCAGGAGTTAATGGTGGCAGGGGCCAGTAGCTCCTTCAGGGATGGAGGTAGTACTTTGCAGGCTTTATTCCCCCTGAGGGCTGCACTGGGCTCAGGAGCTGGAAGAACCTCAATATTTTTCTTTGGCAACTGCAGCGAAGTCAGAAGGGATAGGAAAAAGCTGTAATTCAGTCTTCTAAGAGGGGATAAAATAACCACCACGTACTTGGCCTTATGTGAATTGGGACTGCAGAGTGTTCCCAGAGCTACCTCATTGGACACAGCATAGGATGTCAGTTCAACCAACCCTGCACAAGTGCCACCAGGATCTTGTGCCAGTACAACCCCTCATGCCAGAAAAGCAGGAGGAATGCAGCTTTAGGTCACAACAGGGCACAAGAAGCTGTTTATATCTTGCTGCTGCTCATGAAGCAATTATAAAACCAAACTTTTTTTATTTCTGTCATGTACTTGTGGCAGTAATTTTGGATCTCATGAGGCAACTAATTTAAAACTGCTCACACCATACTAGCAGGGGTGTTTAAGTACATCTGGTCCTTACAATGACCTTTAAGCTCCTCTCATAAGTCACTGTTATGGAAAATAACCATTATGGAAATAATCATCCAAGGCAGAATTTAAATCTGGACTTTAAAAAATGTCAATTAGCTCACAAGAAAAAGCAATGCTAATCATAAAGGTAATATTTCATTTGCAGAAACTGTATAGACAACAAACATTCTACTCATCTGTGTTAAAAACATGGTTGAAAGCCCTCTGAATTGTACAGGCATACTTTTCCCTATCCGAGGAAGGAGCATCTATGGAGGTCTTTTCAGCCTCCATTCTATTATTCAGTACCTTACACAGTTACTTAACATTCATGTCTTATAATGCTACCTGCATTAAATAAACATAAGCCTAATTTAATACATTAACTCCAAACTGAGAAAAAGAGAGTTCTAATAATGAGAGAATTCCTCAGTTTTCTGCCACAAAGTTTGCGGCAGTTAAATGTGAAATGTTATTCTGTCATTAATTACAAAGAAACCACCTAAGAGAAGTTAGAAGTATGTAATAGTTATAGTTGTCATGTTATAGTTGTCACATAATAAGAATAGAAAAGTGTCTGGTCAGGTAGAGTGTTGGGTGTTACCTATAACTGCACCAGGGACACTACATACCCTAGATACAGATGTATCTAGTGACAGATCTGTACGCAGGGATTTAAAAATAATTCTTCTAATGTACTCTCTAAGTTCAAAAATCAGGACTACCTGGAATTGTCATCTATCTGAACTCTGAATCCTGATAGCCAAAAAACATTTTTTTCAGTAATCTCACAAAAAATAAAAGGTATTCTTCTTCCTATCTGCCAAACTCAGGCACTGTCTTAATCACATCACTGAAACAGCTTGTTTCTGATCCATTAGCCTTCTTCCACCTCTTCCTCCTCTGAATATTTTTGCAATCTCAGGATTTGAAATATTTGGGCAAAACTTCTGAAGTTTTGACATACTTTGCATAGGGTTTTGGTCACCTGATACAGATAGAATGGAGTAAACAAAAATGTTTGTTAAAGTAAACATCTATCTGTTGGGTAGATTAAAAAATCATTTCTCATTTAGACCTGTAGATAAAACTGAATTTTGTGATGAAAGTAGAATAGGTTTTAATGTACATGAAAGGGGACGTGACAGATGTAGAACTGAGCAGAGGAATGTCTTTGATAGCTTTGGTTATAGGAAGGGGCGCTGGAATCATCAGTGAATTTTCAGGATGCTCTGAGTAGTTTAGGAACAGTGTGAAGGTGAGATTTAGCCTTTAGTCCCTCCATCTCTCCTGCTTTTCTTGCCACAGTGCTGCTGAGGTGTGGGACATCCACTTCATCCCTGGTTCTGTACATTGCCTCCTCCTTCAATGTAGGCAAAATGGGATGGGTTTTTTAACAAATCAGGCTTCTGAAGGTAACTATTGGCCTACAAATAAAGCCAGTTTTCCAAAATTTCACATGCACTTGCCTTATCCTGGTATGCTCCTGCTGGCAGCAGGATCCCATTTGCCCTGAAAAGCCATCCTAGGGCACACTGGCAGTCCTTCCCAGAACACAAACACAGCTATCAGACTTCCCATTTGCATGGAACCTTTACAGACAGCTCATTAAAATCTTCAAATGCTGCTCACGTGTCAGGTTTGCATAGAGTCCACAGCCAATATTGCTGCTCTGTTTTATTTGGGAAAATGTAAACACAAACTCACAGACTTTCTAGAAACCTCAGCCATGAGCCCACTGTAATATGGATCATAAACCTGAGCTCAGTTTCTATAGTGTGATCACTCCCATACTCTACTGCTGACTATCCTCAGGCAAATTACCACCAATCCTGCCTAGCTTTTGGGAAAATCCTAACTGGCCTGGCCTGAGTACCACAGGGAACTAAGCAGTGTAGCAGTGCTTATGACCATTTAATTTACTAACAGAGACATTAAACCAAACTCTCCAGAAGTAATTTTGCCATTAATGACACTTCTTTACATACAAAATGTTTGTCTTTCCTTTTCTCCTCATTGTTTTTTTTTCCTCCTTTCTTTCCTTTAACCTTTGAATGTATATTGTGTATGCATACATATATATTTTATACAATGTCACCATTTAATAGGTATACTTTTGTAGCACCCACTGGTTCCTCTGTTCTGACACCACACTCCTGACAAAACAAAGCAGGTCTTGCCTGTTCCAGACAGTCCTCTTAGCTTACTTTTTGTATGATCAAAAACATGACAATCTTATGTTTTTCTACTATAATTAATCTGCATATCTACAGGTTTCTTAGCAAATTAAATGCTCCTAGTTAACCAGAGAAGCATTCAACAATACCTGTTTTCCTAGCAACAATTCAGTAAGGGCAAGCAGAATTCAAAAGCTTTGGTATGGGGAAATCTATTATGGTTACTCTTTAAAGTTTATGCTTTAACAATTTATGAGTGAGCAGCACATGTTATTGTGCATAGGAGTAAGGATCCAGTCCAATCAAGTCTGTCTCAAGTTTTTGTCTCAGGATTGTAACTTTTTTTGTGGACTTGTTTAATCAATGAAAAGCAATTCTGGGTTTAACACAAGACCTGAGCTGACCAGTACATCAGACTCACACTGGCCTTTTTATTAATGGTTCTGTATGGTCATGGCGTTTACTCCTATTATTGTTATATTCACCTGTTTTTGCTGTAATTCTTATTTTTGGTCTTTTATATAATGTACTGTGTAAGTTAGAATAACCAGTTCTTTAAATTTGATCTTTTCAGAAAAAGTTTGTATTATTCTTTCCAGATTTTGGTGGGAAAATGATGTTTTCACAGAAGCTCAAAAGCAGGAACTCAAAAAACATTCACTGTCCCGTGTGATTTGTGACAACACAGGAATTTCTGAAGTGCCAGCAGATGCCTTTCAACTTGGAAAGTTTCCACAGGATTTTAAGCATTGTAACAATATACCTGGGATGAATTTAGAAGCTTGGCAAGAATTTTATCAGGAAGGTAATCTGTTGTTACCAGTTGTTTTGGAGGGAAGGGAGGGGTGGAGAGAGAAGGGGAGGGGAGGGGACAGTAAAGACCAGTTGAAGAACTGACCTTGGTTCTGGCAGATCTTGAATTACTGGTCTGGGTGAGACCTTCAGTATTTCTATCACTTAGAAGTGGGATTATAGAATCATAGAACATTTTGTCTTGGAAGGGATCCTTATAAGACATCTAGTTCAACTCACCTGCAATGACCAAGGCCATATTCAAGTATATCAAATTGCTTGGAGCCCTGTGCAATCTGAATCCAAATGTTTCCAGGGATGGGGCATTCAGCTCTTGGGGCAACTTGTGCCAGTGTTTGAGTACTCTTGTGTGGTAATCACATATCCTCTGAACAGAGACAGACATAATTCACTCCCAGGATTTTCCTGGGAAGCTGTGAGAAACCTCAAAGAAAACAATTCTTATCTCTACTTGCTGCAGCTTTTGTTGTGCACATGTGGAATATGTTATGGAGATTGTTTACCAAAGGGTGATTTCTTAATTGGACTCTGGTGATGGTGTTTTGATTGATTGACCAATTAGGTTAAAGTTGTATCAGACTGTCTGGCAAGGGTAATGGGTTTTTCATATAGTAGAATATAGTATAGGATAGTATAGTGTAGTAACCGTAACAATAAAGTGATTTATCAGCCTTCTGCAATCACAGAGTCAATGCTCATTTTTTTATTCCTCATTCAGGGGATTGCTGCTACAATACTCTTGTAAAAAACTCGTTCCTTATATTTAATCTAAATCAACCCTCTTTTAGTTTAAAAACATTACCTCCTATTGCATGGGGTTCTGGTAAAAAGTTTGTGCCAATCATTCTGAAAACACTGTTAAATTAGCAGACTGCAAAAAGGTCTCCCTGGAGCCTTTTCTTCTTCAGGCTGCAACAACAACAACAACAATAAAACCCCCAACTCTCTCAGCCTCTCTCTTCAAAGGAATGGTGCTCCAACCCTCTGATTATCTGTGTTGCCCGACTCTGGACTTGATCCAACAGGTCCATTACATTACAACATGTCCTTCTTATGTTGTAATGCTAGTTTTGTGAGGATTACAAGTCAAACCTGTGGTATCCCATATAACTTCTTTTCCATAAATGAACAATGAAAATCTTGATCGCCTTAAAACATATGAAAATTTTCACTGAAGTTAATGTTTATAGCAGTAATGAATACCATCCATTTGTAAGTATAAGGGGATCTCATAGTTTGACATGGGATGTCAAACTTTTCATGTTTTAAAAGCCTGTAATACAGATTTTCTATTTGCAGATGAACTATGTGGAACACCAAAGAGTGTGGAAAATGGAGATTTTGTATACTGCTCAAAATCTGGAAAATCTACAGTGACTTATACATGTCACTATGGATTTCAGTTACATGGAGAAGAACAATTAACCTGCACAAGCAAAGGATGGAACTTTGAGGCTCCAGTTTGTATAGGTATTATATTATTATTATTATTATTATTATTATTATTATTATTATTATTATTATTATTATTATTATTATTATTATTATTATATGAGTTTTCTAACAGCACCATAGCTCATCAGATGTGAATTCACTCCTATGCTTCCTTGTAGTTAGCATCCTGGGGTTATAGGTGTAATAGCACAAAAATGTGAAATTCTCTCCAGAATTGCTATCTCAATTTCTACCCATCCTGATTCAGCAATCAAGCTGATGATAGGAAAATGGCACTAAAAATTGCCCAGTTAAGCAAAAATCAGGTCTATTAACAGCCAGTGGGAGGGAGGGGGAGGAGAAAGTGAGGAAAAAGGCAGCAAATCAGAATTATACATTGCTTCCTCCTACAATGAACATAACAGCATGACAGAGAGTTGTCATTTTTCTGGCATTGTTTCAATGGATTCTCTAGATAAAAGTTGAACTGTGAACCACTAGGTCATGTGTCATCCTAATAATTTTAGTAAAAGTGAAAAAAAAACCCCATTCTGTGAAGTGAATAAGTGAAATTAAGGAAAGTAATAATCACTTTAGGTCCAACCTCCCTCTCCCAAATAGCTGTGAAAAGATTTGCCAGAAGTTAATTATTTCTGCAGGTACAAAAGTAGAGCGGGTGAAAAATCAGCAAAAGGACATCTTTCTGGCACATTGTCACAGGAACCCTTTTCTGGTTTTTTAATAATTCTTTAATCTTCTCTTTTCTTTTTGACTTTTACTCTTTAATAGAATAGGTTAGAAAGAGAATGTGGCAAATATTTCGACTTTGACTCTTCATGTTATGAAGAATGAATTCTATCTGTTCACATTTCAAATGTGTGCTTTTATAATGAGGGTGTGTGTACATATATATATGTATATATGTGTGTGTCTGCATATTCACACTCCTCTGCTTTATAAGAACATGAAAGAAAACTAAACCCAAAAAGGCTGTATTTCAGAATATATTATGGATGGTGGTAAAATAATTTGAGTGCAAGTGCTGCAGCTCATCCACAAAAAAGTCTGCTTATCGGTATTTCTGTGATAGCGGAATAGAAAGCTCTTCATTCTAATGGTATACCTGGTATGGAAAAAGTCAAATGAAATTTGCAGCTCTTCCCTTTATTCACATCCTATTTATCCACTGAATTCCTCCCACATAAATACTATATAAAGAAATAAAGCTGTTAAATGAATTATAATAAAACCTTTTCAATAGATTAATGTTCTGGCAGTGAATGGAATAAATAAGTTAAATGAGTGAATCATTCCTTGTCCTAGTTTCTTTTAATATGCTCAGTAATGTAAACAAAAGACTGTATATCTGCTATAGGAAAACAAGCTGCTGCATATATTAAAAAAGCAATGCCTTTATTAAAGGAAAATCATCAAAACCCACTTATGCAGATGCTACTTGAGTTTTACAGTAAAAAGCACTTTGTTCCATGCATGCCTGTGCAATATGTTCCCATTCTTTTAAATATTCAGCAAATTAGGGATAAATCAAGCAATATAATGAGGAGGATAGAGCTTAGCATTTCTGCAGATGGTTTCAAAATTACATGCTGCTCTGGAAAAGACAGAGTGGCTTGCTGGCAAAAGCATAGGATTCTGAGAGCTGCTAATTCCCGCTTACTAACTTGGGCTTTGAAATCATATCTATTGATTCAGGAAGTCATTTAGTGCTACAATATGCCACCTTCCTTAATATTAAGTGATGTCATACTCCTGGTAGATAACTCTTTATTTTGATTTAGTAAACTACTGCTCTCTGATTAGCAGGGTAGACTGGTCAGATCTGACATGCACTATTTAGTGATGAAGAAGTGTTAGCTGCTTAGCAGGTAGCATGACTATGGATCTGCAGAAGTGGAAGTGGCATGTCTGAATTACAGTGTAGGCAAAGGTGCAGGTTTTCTTTCCTGGATGATGATTAAGGCAGTGAACATTGACTCAAAATTTAGTTTTGAAGGGAGTAATACTCAGAAATCTTCACCCTGAACAACAGAATCTTTTTGTGCTTCAAAGTGTTATGAAAGTTATTGTTTCTTAAGGGTTCTGAAGTTTTAGATTTTTCCTCCATGTTAGTCTTTTGAGCGTCTTAGTTGATAACTATCTTTGGGCACAGTGACTTTTTTGTACTAACATTTGAGAGAATCAAGCTGATCCTATTTCCAATGATGGAAGGTGGTCTCAGTGACAATGGTAAACTAAGTCAGCAAATACAGGTCAGTTTCTAATACTGATTGAAAATAACTACTTATATTGAAGTAGCAGATCAAACATCGTAGTAGAGAAGGAAAGCAAGAAAACCAAAAAGAGAAGACACTGAAGCCTTGACTACTTGTCCACATATGGGTTTGCAATGCTTCACAGGACCATTGGTCAGAGACATTAAACAAGCTGTCACATATACAGAATCAATAACACTGGACACCTACTTTTTGTCAACTGAATTCAGTCATGCAAGTAAATATTACATAGAAAGAAGAAAGTTGTAAAATTATGAAAAGACCTTTCTTTCTTTCTTTCTTTCTTTCTTTCTTTCTTTCTTTCTTTCTTTCTTTCTTTCTTTCTCTCTTTCTCTCTTTCTCTCTTTCTCTCTTTCTTTCTCTCTTTCTTTCTCTCTTTCTTTCTCTCTTTCTTTCTCTCTTTCTCTCTTTTGAGTACTTTCTCTCCTGCACTGTTGTTTCCCATTTCATCACATAACCAGAAAGTGAGAGTGAAAGATCTTGAAAGGCCTCAAGAACAATATGCATATGCACATTTTCCAGTGGATAATTGTTCTTCTGCTCAACATTCTTCCAGGATATTGTCATTTTACAGAATTTATATAGCATCTTGAAACAACCATCCTTGCAGTGATATCATAAATTGTGGTTATAAATTTTGTAACCAAAGCTAACCTGAAAATTTGACTCCTCAAAATCATGCCTAGAAGTGTAGAGAACTGTGTTTGCATTATTATTTTCATTATGTCTATAGAGCACAGGATGAAAACATTTATAGAGGAAGTCAAATCTTAGGATATAAACACATGCAAGAAGAGCTCTCATGTTTAGGGTTTGCATTTTTAAAAATTCAGCCAATTTCCGTTTGTAGCTTTTAGAGGATTATGAAAGCAACATTTTTTTCATCATTTCCAGCTTTAAAATAAACAAACAAAAAATAAAAACAAAACAACAACAACGTTCTACTTTGTCCTGTCCTTTAAACAGTAACAATACAGATTTTTTATCATTATCTGTCTCATTGAAAATGTACAATGCCTTTCATTTATGAATCCTTGTAAAAAGTGTTTATGAGAAATTAGTAATCCCTTTGTAATTTGTAATTATTATTGATCACTGTGTACTCATTTTTCAGACATCGATGAATGTGAAAATGAAATTAATCCACCATGCCATCCTTCTGCTACATGTGTTAACACTAAGGGCAGCTACAAATGTCTCCACACTGATCCCTACAAGCTGGCAGAAGATGGAAGAACATGCATTGGTAATGGCTGTGAACCTACTGTCCATTAAAATGTCCTCTGTTCCTCTTTACAATGCTGTAAAAATTCATCAGATTACATTTTTTTGAAGAGCTGTTAACATATGTGAATAATCTCTGCACAACCATGGGCATAAAGATACAGACATTCTGTAAATGAAGGTGTTGAATAAATAATTCTAATACATAAAAAAGCTTTTTATTTCCATTCCTATTGCATATAAACACTAAGTATTTCCTGAACAGTGCATATGAGGAAGGAATCAAATTTGTCTCAGTTTCTCCTAGCCAGTATCTAAATTCAGCAGCTAAATATTAACTAAGTTCTACCTGACACATTCCAAAACCATCAACCCTTTCAGAGCCAGCAGAAATTATGCATTTTCTTGGGGTTTTCTACTTTTCAGCATGCATGGAAGCTGTATGGTAGAAGTTTAGGGGGAATATGAGTGCAGTTGCCCTTTGAAGCTGAGCAATACCTGTTCTGGGGAAAGCTCCATGAAACCTACAATCCAACCTCAAGTGGATGGGTATTTGCTTTATCTAAGTGCCCAAGGGAAGCACACAATGTTTAAACCACCCAGATCTTGCAGACAGAGTGCTGTACACCACACAATCATAAGCACACTGAATCTCACTGGTAGCACATTATTTTTTTCCTATTTCAGCAATTTCTTGGTTATGACGTGGGACTACACTGTCCCTTATTATTAATTGCTGTAAGAAAACACAAGATGATAATTCCACAGAAAAGAAATACCTAGTTGCAAACATCTCTTCAATTACATGAGGTATATTCAGTTTTCCAGCTGTGTTTCAGGGTCACATGAGCAATCCAACCAGTGAGACTGCATTCTTCAAATAACATCTTAAGCAAGGCCACATGACTTCATCAAAGGCTCAGGAATGAAGTACAATGGCAGACTGCACTAGCCCAGAAGGCACTCCAGTAGAAAAGCTTCCCCAACAGGAGGTTGCCAGAAGGGACCTACCTCCCTCTTGCCGTAGAAAAAGAAAATGCAAATCATCAGGGCCTAATTTTTATGAGACTAGACTAAAAAGTTATAGTGGTAGCCATTCAGAGTTTCATCTGAATCAGAAAATAGAAAAAAAACCACATTTTTTTAGGTGTTTCTTAACTTTATTATTTATTCCTTTATCCAATCTACCATAGTTACATTGTTTTATTCCTCTAAATTCAGAGACAAAAATCTGCTTTCAGATAAATTTAAAGTGGTTAATTCACTGGTGTTGAATGCAACAATGATAATAACATGAGGACACTGCATTGGCATATGGCTGCTCTTGCAGTGGGTATGTGCTATGGACTTCCTGATCTGGAAGAAATAGATGGGTCTTTCTTCAAACTGAAAGAATTTTTATGTCCACAAACCCTGGCCCTCATAAGGAATTTTACCCACAGTTGTAAGGACAGTACAGCAGGGCACATGCAATCTATAAGATTTTTGGAGAGTATTGACAGCTTTTTGACAGAAGTTGATCAAGGAGACAAGAAGAAAAGTTGCTCTGTGGGACCTAGGCCTTAAAAATGGAATCACAGAATGGTTGAGGTTGGAAGGCACCTCTGGAGTTCATCTTGCCCAGTTTTTCTGTTCAAGCAAGATCACCTAAAGCCAATTGTCCAGGACCATGTCTAGGCAGCATTCGGCTCTCTCCAAGTGTGGAGACTCCACAGCCTCTCTGGGCAAACAGTACCAGTGCTCACTTACCTTCCCAGTCTCAGTTTCCTGATGACACCCACTGTATACCAGTTTGTGCCCATTGCCTCTTGCCCTGTCACTGGGCACCCTGGAAAGGGCCCAGCTCCATCTTCTTTGCACCTTTCTTTCAGATAGTTACACAAATTGACAAGCTCCCCCCTGACTCTTCTCTTTGCAAGGCTAAGCTGTCCCAGAGCTCTCAGCCTCTTCTCATAGGAGAGATACTTTAGATTCCAATTGTCTTTGTGCCCCTTTTCAGGACTCTTTCCAGTATGTCGATGTCTCTGGTGCACCCACCCAACTCCAGACAACGTTTCATCCAAAGCAGAGGGGAATGATCCCCTCTCTTGATCTACTGGCAATACTTTCCTTAAGGCATTCTAGGATACCATCATCCACCTTTGCAGGAAGGGTGCATTGCTGGCTCACCTTCAGCTTGGAGTCCACCAGACCCCACAGGTCCTTTTCTGCCAATCCATTTCCCAGCAAGTCCATTTTCCAGCTGGTGTGGACTGGTGCTGGGGTTGTTCCTCCCCACATGCAGGAGTTTGCATTTTCCCTGTCACACTGTGAAGTGCCTGTCAGCCCATTTATCTCATCTGTAGAGGCCCCTGGGTACCCTGCCATAGCTAATCCTGCTTGAACAGGGAAATCTATCTGTCCTCAAAAGTCCCTTCCAGCCTCAATGACTCTCTGATTCTATGTTGAGGTAAAGAGAAAACAGGTTTTAGCAGTGTTTTGTATGGTTTCTCTCTAAACTGTGGTTCTTAACACACTAGTGTACATCTCTCACTGTCATTTCTCATATTTTTTGAATTGAGAAAAGAGTCAATTAGCTACTTGATAGTAGATTGCTCCCAAAAAATATTTGCATTAAAAGGGAAAGGAGAATGTTACATCTAAGTGTATTCTAGTTTGTTTAATTTCCATATTAAAAAAAAGGAAAAATTTACATAAAACAAGCCATTTGTGTTTTTATTTCAGACAATAAGTTTTTATCAAGGTCATTGAATGGCTTAATTTGTTGGTCTATTGTTTTTGCATTTTTAAGGACAACATTCATAAGGCCTAGCTAAATTCATCCTATGATTAGAGTGAGGTTTTGAGACTTGGTAAAAAAAGGCAGTGCAACACTTTTCTAAGCCAACATATTGGTGATAATAGATGAGCAGCTGAAACTGAGCAGTAATAAGAATTTGGGAATCTGCAGTATAGAGTGATTTAAAATTATGAGAGCACTTCACATTATTATGAGCATTTCAGTCTTCAAAATTAAAAAGCTCTTATAAATTTTGAAGAGCTCTAGTAATGCTAACTATTCAATACTAAAATCTATATAACCTTCAATCCTGCTTTTACCGATGGAATTGATCAGTAGCCTCAAGGCTTTTTTTTCTAAGTTTGGATAATGTCTTTGACTCAGATGGAAACTTGGGTAGGATAACTTTATTCAGGAAGTGAATTTGTTGAATGGTCTCAAATCAAAGTTGCTCATCCCTTACCACTCTGGCCCATGGTTTGTGATACTTTTAGAAGTAAAAAAAACAAAAAAACACAAAAAAAAAAAAAAAAAAAAAAAACCAAACAAAAAACCCCCAACAAAACCCATAAAATTCCCAATTTTCCATCTATGCATACTCTAAAAAATACTATCACAATTTAAATATCTTCACTCTTGATCCACAATTATTTTACGTCTGCACAAAATAATTTACTCTCAAGATTTCTCATAGTCATGCAACCCAAAATATTGTCATTGGCCTCTAACTTAAATTAGCTTCAGTTCTTGTTTTGAGTTATATGACAGTGACAGATTGTAACCTTTGGATAAATGTTCTTAACTTTTTGCATGTTTTTACTGCCGTGTCAAAGGAAGACAAATCCTGAAAATGACACTTCCTTAAACTTTGATGGAATTATAATATTGGACCACAGATTTCTTTGCTGTGCTGCAGAATGCTGTAAGAAGTGACTCATCACAGCAGGTGCCTTAGTCTGCAAAGTCAGTTGGTACACTCAGCACGGCACCCTGCAGGGTTGAGAAAGCCAGCTGGTTTGAGATGGCAGAAAACAAGACTTTTCACACTTTTATCAAAACTATAGAAAAAATATGCCTCATTTTGGGAAAAATTTAAAACAGGAGCTTTATATTGTGCTACTCACGTGCTTACAAAATTGATCTTTTTGTATGCTTTATTTTGTATTTATCAGTGAATGGATATTGTTGTTAAGTCTTAACTGAGAAGCTGAGATAAATAGTGAGGAATATTCAGGGGTGGGTAAAGAGAATAGACTGAAGCAAAATAGTTCAGCACTTCGAATTAAATATGTACTAAACTCAAAACACAGTTTTATTCCACTAATGATGTGTAAATGCAAAACTAAGAACTTGAATTAAAACAGAATAAGAGATAAGTTTTAGCAGCATTTTAAGAAGCTATATGTCAGTTATTTTCTGACATATGCCCTTTAATTAGATTGTTTCAATGAAAAATATAAAAACTCTATTATGATTTCTGTGAGTGTTCATGGCAATTGCATTGTGCCTTTCAGCATACAAAAGTTTTTTACATTTGTAGTTAGTTAAAAGCATTGACAATTAAAAAGCTAAGTTACCAGTGTAATCAGTTTTTAAATCTGTATGGCTTTTGGTGAAAAACTAAGAAGGAATTAAAACTGTCATTTTACTATTCTTGATTCTGACTCACAGCCTGCAAATGAAGTTGGTGTACCTCTTTTCAGAAGTCTATCAATCATATGATTACACCCTTTGGACACTAGAAGTCAAAAAAAAATGGCAATCAGATCTCCCAACCTGAAAGGTCATGTTTATTTTGGATGGTTCTACATGGCATTGGAAGCACACACATCTGCTGAGCTGATGGCCGCCTGCCCATTCTCAAAACAGGAAACCAATTCTGTAAGAATACAGATGGCAGCTGAAGATGCATGGCGTGCCCATCACTGCAGAGGCAAATTCCACCCTCCAGGAAAGTTTTGTTGCTTTGTCACTGTCTGCCAGTTTGTACTTTATCATGTTTTCCTCAGAAACACAAGTGAAAAGCGCAAAACATACTGTGGCACTTGACACAGCAGAATATATTTGCTGTAATGGGCAACATGCTGGATCCCCAACTCCTGCACACAGTAAAGACAGCCAGCCTCCAGCCAACCTGTTAGCCAGGCTAAATTCAGAGGCAAACACTTCAAGAGAAACTCAACCACAAGGCTGACAGCCTTGACCAAACCACAGGGCTGAACTCATGCTGAAAAGCCAGTGGCAAGACAAAGGTTTGTGTACTGACCATTTCCCCAGGAGGTGTTACTTTCTGTTCCATAGTACAGCTTCAGAGCTGTGATTTTAGACTCTGTCTCATTGTAGAGAGATGTCCAGGTGTCTGCCCAATGCTTGGAAAGGAGTAGGCAGCCCATCCTCCATCAGAATTATCATGCTCTTCCCATTGTCCTTTTGGGTGTTTCACTCATCTGCTTGTTTATCCTACACATGATCTGCATGCTCTTTCTCTGACTTTATACCACAAAACTGTGGAGTGCTTATCCATTATTTCCACTCATGGTTTCTTGAGGTTTCTCTATTAATTGTAGTTAATTATTATTTTGCTTATTTGATTGCAGAATGAGATTTGACCACAAGGGAAAGGATGAACATTATCTTTTGAAGAACATAGGAAATGTTAATATTGGACGAGTGCCATGAAAGTACCAAGAGAAACTTGGCCAATGTTAAAAATTAACTGCAGTTTTCTCAGTTATTTTTTCCCAGTACTTGTCTGTCATTCAGCTTGTCTGAGCACTACACATTACAAGAGCCCAGTTCCAGATCTTTGATAATTTTTGACATGATTGAAATAAGAGTCTTGTATTCCCTTTCCTTTTGAGCTCCTAAAATAAAGAATAATGATTGGTACCACTCTCTCTATCACAAATTAACACTAAAGGTAAACAAGTACAGGCTGAGGTTAGGGCCCCACTAGATGAGCTATAAATCAAAGGTAGTGGGTCATTAAAATCCCATGATCCTTTGTGTGACTGGAAAGACTTAGAGCTATGGATCAAAGTTTATTCCACAATGCTTCAGGGATTTTTTGACATTTTTCACTATGATGGCAAGTAACCAAGATGTCAGCTGGAAAGCATTTAAGAAACACTGACTTCTTTGACAAAGAAAAATCCATCATCATCTGTGACTTTTTTCTCTTTTACCATTTTCCAGTCTGTAAGAAAATTTGCAGCCTTTTTCTGTCTTCTGTTATTAATTTTAGGGAAAATACAAAGCTCCCAACTTCTTTGGGTCATTTTGCAGCCCGAATACCTCCAGCAATATCCTTAGATTTTTAACTCTGCCATGTCAAAACTTATACTAGGGATTCTGATCTGCTGCAAATGGTGTCTGAATACAAAGCAGGTAGACTGTTGACCACCCCAAAAATTTGTGAGCTTTGAAAGTAGAGTTGGTGGCAAGATAGTCAAGTTGTTGCTGGCTATAAAGAGCAAGCTGACTGTATTTCTGAAAAAAAGCTGATGTTTACTTGTACCCAACAAAGTCAAATGTAACTCTTCTTTTTAACTAAAATATAAGAAATATGTGACAATGATAGATTTACCAGAAGGAATTTAAATAATTCCTGTATGTTTCATTCTATTAATAATCATTTTATTCATAATTAGCTCTGACCCATTTTGACTCTTTCTGAATTAACTTTCCCATTATATTCCTCTGACATATTATTAAAATAAACTCACTGAATGATGATATTTCAGGTGGAACAAGTCCTCACACTGTAGAATTCTGCCATTTTCTTCCATGGGACAGAAATTCTTCCTTTGGGCTATTCCCAAGCAGTACTATTTCTTTGACCTCTTTCTGAGCTGGTGATATGTGGCTTCTGTCTGGCTTGTATTACACTTTCAAAATAAAAGAAGCCTGTCTATTTAGTTGAGTTAAATAACTTGGAGTGTTTAAGTGAGCTCATTGTAGAGTGATCTTCTTGTGTTTTGTGGTATTTTTACACTTTTTCTTGGATTATTGCAAACTCTGGTGACAATTCTCCTTGTGCTAAACATAAACCCAAATAAATATATATACCTTCAGTGGAAGAAACCTGGCAACAATAGGAAGAAGGAATTTAAGAGACTCCTATAAGGTGTCTCTTTCTCCAGAGAAACTTTAGAAATCTTCCTGAAGCAGACATGGCTGTTGATTTCTCACAGTTGAGGGCACACTGCATAAAACCAAAATCATAAGTAATTTGGTTTAAAATAAATGAGGAAAATGATAACACGTGAAGTCACTTGTAAGAAGTGTTCTGATATTTTCTATGAATGGTGCAACATCTGCTCTTCTATTTTTGTATTAAACTACCAGAACCAAAACTTCCATATATATGTGTGTATACCCATATGGATGTAACCTTTGAGATTACAATGGGTAAAGCCAGACAGAGCTCTTTCTGTGATTCTGCTCTATTCATTTGCTTAATAAAGACATATTGAATTCTGGCAACGTAATGTTGCATGTTATGATACACTCTGCTATATGTTGTTATTCCATATGCCAGATAAAGTTGGAGAATGGGATTTACGCCACTTGATTTTAGATTTCTGACTGTAGCTAAAGTCGGTATCTTTGTGGGGTTCTGGGGGAAATGGATTCTTTGGGGTACAGCTCCTCTGATACTCTTCTGATTTACTTCAGTTGTCTACATGAGGATGAAGTTTATGCTCCATAAGCTCACAGCACCACAAATCTAGACATATAATGCACAGATATCTACATTTAGCTTAATGAACTTTGCCAGGGTATGAGGAGGCTGGAGGCTGCTTGAGGGTAGTTGCTGGAGATGCGGGAGGCTCCCTGGGCTGGCAGGGCAAGGGCACTCAGGCAGGGCATGTCCCACCTCCTGAGCAAGGGCAGGGCAGCCAGGGGCACCACGGCAGCCCCAGCCCAGGCACTGGGCACATTCCTGGGGACTGGGGATGGGACAAGGCTGGACTGAGACACGAGCCTACAAGTGAGGTTTGTGTTTCACATCAATAGAAGACTGCCATGGGCATTACTGTGCAGCATCTGTAGCAGAGAGCCGGAGGGAAACAAGCAGAAGGGGGCCCAGCTTGAAAGCAGGCCCCAAACTAAAGAAATTTCAAAATGCATGCAAATGCTAGAGCCTTATTAATTTTATTTTTCTGAGAAAAATGTAGGAGGGGAGTTGCAGTCTTTATGAAATCCTCTTTATCTTGTCAATCTGAGGTTTCTCCCTGTTAAAATAAAGACTGCTTGATATTTAACAGCTGAGACACCTCCTGTGAAAGCTGTTTCCAGATTGTGCTAATTTGTGCTGCATCTTAAACATGTAGAAATTTTTGTTTAAGTGAGTTTTTAATTTAATTAGCTTGTCACCACAAAAATCTGAAGACAAGACTGAAATTTGTTTAACAAAATTAATAATTAATAATATCATGTCTACAAGGTATTTTTCTGCAGGCTCTAGAAACTCTTTGGAGACTGCTAGTCCAATCTGAATTAGGAGTAGGACTCTAAAGCTATGAATAAGTTGTTTTTTTTTTTGTTTTTTTTTTTTTAGAAAAGAAAGCAACACAAATTCTTCAGTTTTAATGGCAGAGCAGAATTAGGTTTTCAGTACACTGGAAATTTAGGAGCAGCAACAAACAATACTTTGAAAAGTATTGCTGAGACATAGTTACATTTTCACTAAAAATTCATCAGACAATATTTATAAAACACATAGGAGTCCAAGGGCTAGATCAAGTACAACAATCAAGCAGCTAAGCCTAGGCAGTCCTGAAACCTCAGTTTCTGGCTGAAGGAAAATGTATTTCTTTCTACACCCAAGATTTAAACCTTAGATTCTGATCCTGACTTGAGGTTTCCTGAACAACTAGCTGAGATCTGTGTTTTCTTTTGCAAACAGACCCTTATCCCATAACAGTTTACAGGCTGGAGAAATCAAGATTTCACAGGGACTCTACAGCTACATGCAACTCACCCCAGGAGACCAGGCCTGACACTGTTAGAGTTGCACCATGGTGGACTAATATCCAGGGTTAGCAGTATAAGGAGATCTTGATTTTGAAATATAATTTTATTTCTGGTTTTATTAATAGATGAGATTAATTGCTTATGTAACATTTTTGAAGTATCTTTTTATTTTTTTTCCATAAACTTGCTAAGCCTGGTAGGCTTTGTTTCATTGCCCACCCTTTGCAGAAAAAAGCTGTGATAAGTGGACTCTTTATCAAAATAAATCTTTTGGTGGTCCTGCAGGAAATGCAGACTGCATCTCCATTAGGTGAGGCAAAAGGATCAATGTAATAACTCCTGCACTGATCTAATTTGCGTGTTTGACCATTTCTACAATCCCTGTGCATAACAGCCAACCTGCTTCAGGACAATTGTATCGATCGTGAATTAACATTTGCTTATCAGCATTCTCTGACAATATTGTGTTGAAACCCTGCCTTAAATTCACACAGCATGGAGAGAAACACCACTGCAAAGAACTTATTTTGTACCTAATAATTATTCTGTGACTGTAGGTGCAGACATGTGAACAGGATTTAAATTCACCATTTTTTCTTTTCAGTTTTCCTTTCTTTCTTTTTTTCTTTCTTTCCCCAAATTGCTGCTGAGGATTCATTTGGATTTAAGAATCCTTTCTGAACTGTTTAAATGTCCACAACAAGGAAAGCTATGCTTACCATATGGTAAACCATATATGGGGGTTTTATTGCTTGTTTTACAGTAAACTACTCTGAAAAGAAGAATGACTGCAAAGTGTTAAAACTGATCTGTTTCCTTGCCTGTGCCCATGTGGGTGTTGGCAAAATACTTGTCAATTAGTCGGAGTGAGATGAAAAACAGAGAAAATTGAAGGATTTTAGAAAAGTATTTTGAAAGCATCTCCTCTGCCCCACTTAACTGATATAAAAGAGTCAGAAACTCTTTTCAATAGCTAAGGCTGAAACGTGAACTATCCAGACAGCCACCAGCACTGACATTCAGGTCTCAGAAGCTCCACAGAAGTACTCCAGTTATGCTGTGTAATTTTCCTTTTTCTTTTAATGTTTGAAAGCTGATTTAAATAATATATTTCTTTTATTTCCAAATTTTGCTCAATAATTTCTTTAGGCTTTACCTGAAATGACCCAGAAGATATGTTTCGATTCATGCTGAATTGCTCACTTTACTGGCTCTTTGAGAAGTTCAGCATGTTTTCTTCTTTTGTTTTAATCAGAACATATTTTGTTAGCACATCAGGTCTGTTGAACATATTCAATAGATAGAATTAAGCTAGTTAGTGAATAGAAGCTGCAAAAACCCACCATGACAATTAAGACATCTCAATTCACCATACTGGCTGATCCAGACAGTAAGGCCTTATGTCCCCAGAATTAAAGCATCATAAAAAATAATTCTGAAGTGAAATCCTACATCTGGTCAAAGTTTATCTACAGGGAAAATATTTACTCAACTACAGCAATTCCTTAACTGAAGGGTGGGCATATAAACGTAGAATCATCCCGTTTCCAAATCCAGAGTAACAGTATAGAAAAGATACAGTTGACAGTGAAGTGTTTATATAAAGTCCTGCAGATGCACTGGGACTTTCTTACATGTTTTACCAATGATTTATTTGTTAGTTTTGAGCAAATTATTGGGGTTTGGTTTTAATATGCCTTTGAAGATAAGCAGAATATTAGAATCACTGCCAGAGGCAACCTGTCACATGCTAATAAAAAAAAAATTAATCTCACCCAGGAACTTGACACCAAGTGAATTCTTTCCTTCCACATGAGGTACCACAGAAAGGAGGATTACAAATAAGCCTTGGAGACTAGGGATATCAACAGAACACTGCATGCAAATTGGGGTACAAACCTGCTTGCAGACTGTTCTCTGAGCTGAATACTAAATTAGGCAGGGAGCTAGTGAATCTGTATGAGATTGGATTTAGCTGGTTTTGGACATTGTGGGTTTTAGCACACCCATGAAAGGGCAGATGACAACTGTGCTCTGAAAAAGGTAAGGGGCATGGACTTGGGATGCAGAAAATGTTTTTTTAAAAGCCAAGGTAAAAAAAGATGAATGGGTGCAGGAATCTATCAGCAAGTTGCAGAAAGAGCCATTGTTACAGAATGAATGCTGAGAAAGGTGCACAAAAATTGCAAGTGGAGATCATAGTTCATGGCATATCTTGTATAACAGTAAAAGTTACTTTGAGAAAAAATAAAATCAAAAGGTAAAAGACAGAGAGAAAAAGAAAGAGAAAACTCTCCTCAGTGGCCAGCAGGATGAGAAGTGATGGAGGTTCCCAGGTAAGCAGCCCCACCAAGGCTCCTCTCCAGTGCAGCAGGGTTTCCCCATAGCACTCTTGCAGTAGAGACACATGTTTTATTTTGGAACCCTTGTTGATGGCTCCTGACTATGAGATCTTATTTCTGATGTGCTGACTGGGGCTGGTGCTGCATCCTCACTGCTGCACTCACTATTAAGCATATTATTGGTTCTCCAATTTACCCTGAAGACCCAAAAGAGGTGAAAATAGGTCAAGATTGAGTGTTTCTCCTGCCTGGCACAACTGCTTCCTTTGAGAGCCCACCACAGCCACATTACCAACTTAGCAGGAGCAAGGCCACGAGAACAGATCATGCAGAGGAAAATCCAGGCTCGGGGAGATCCTTCCAAGTGGCTCAGGTGATGAGCACCCCACCACTGCTGGGGGAAGGCAGGCTGCACATCTGCAAACAGGAGGCTCCCAGTACAAAGGAGGCTATGTCATCCCAAGCACTCTGCAACCCTCTGCACGCACACAGAAGTTAGCACCGAGCATCACCACCGTCTGATGAGGCTGAAGAGAATGAAAATTCTCTTCTGAGCTGTGAGTCATAAAACAATTTTGTTATCACAGCCATTAATCAGCCTCAGCTCTCTAAAATTAGATATTTGGGATCCAATTCAGCAAAACATTTTATACATGTGCATGGAATTCAGGCAAAGCTTTAGCTACAAAATTTAAGTACTCTTTTCCTTGTCTTTAGGACCATCTTAATCTACCTACCATGTAAAAATCTTAAAATGTCTTAGAAGACAATGGAAAAATTCAGGAAGAAACTCACTATTTTGGAAGCATTCAGTGTCCAGACATTTCTGAACTTCTTTTAGCAAAGAGTTTGCATAGTTTCTTCTAACTTTAAACATTTTAGAGTTTTAGCGTCCTTTACCATGATCATAATGATATTATCATAAGACAGAGCACGTTAAAATTTCATATGTGGGCTCTTCCAGTGCTTCCAGGAAATTAAATGAAGAGCAGGATAGTATTTGCTCTGGAAAATCCAAGATGTGCTCTTAGTTTCTTTGTGAACAAAGTCAAACAGTTCTATTCTTCTTGGACTCCAGACAAATCTTTAATAAAAATAAAATAAAATAAAATAAAATAAAATAAAATAAAATAAAATAAAATAAAATAAAATAAAATAAAATAAAATAAAATAAAATAAAATAAAGATAAAACCCAACCAACCAAACACCCCCACAAACTGAGATGCTGTTTCAAAGTCAGATATTTTAACTTCAATAAAGCAATAAATGTTTTATTCTCAGCCACTAATATATTCACTTGAAATATATCTTCCTTGCTCTCTATTCATCCCAATTGCCACTTTTACATACTGGCCATTTAGAATCTTTAGAGATTCTGTAGTTTGGTAATCTTTGTCCAAAAAACAAATTATTAACCTATAAGAAATACTGATTAATAGTTTAAGAAATGCAGATTGAATTCATTACATTTATACCAATGTATGGCAATATTTCATGTTTTTTGCTTGTATTTATATCCTCAATGATCTCTACACATGACTCATGGTTAACATACTGTGTCTTGATTACAGCTATCTTGAAGGTGACTTTTTAGCTTTCTGATGTGCACAGCTGCATGCAAAAATGTCTATGAATATTTTTACTTTTTTTATTAATTTGACTATGTTTTAAGAAAAGTAAGCTCATTTTTATTGCTGTTGGTTGAGTTAATTTTAAACACAATCCCATTGCACTCTAATAAAACTTGAATAGAATTACAAAATGGATCAATTCACCTCACTGTCCACTTACCTGGTTCACACTTTCTGAGTTTACCTATGAGGATGTGTCAAAAGCCTTGTTTTGTCTATTATAGTTACTTCTTTCTGAGCTTCTCTCTGGATTTTCAAGCACCAGTAGAATATGTGATTTTTCATATCAAATGCTCATTTGAAAGAAGACATGATAATATTTTAAATGTTTTCGTATTTAATAACTGTAGAAGACAGACAATCTATGAATTCATTTTTAAAAAATTTATAGCCTTGTTTGTTGAATGCAGAAATTAGAAAATAACCAAAACCAGAGTCAATGCAAAATACTTTTCCTGAGGGTTATGAATTGCTACAAACATGAAAGCATGCAAAAATCAGGGAAAAAAAACCCATACTCTAATACCATCTAGAGCAGAGATAAAGCAAGGATTTAGTTACAAAGACTGACAAAATATTTGAGCTGTGTCACTGCCAAAGGATATCAAAAATATGTTGTAACTAGCCACACTGAGGCTTTCCCAACTTCACTGTGCCTTCACAGTTCTTCTTTCCTTTCTGTTGTCAAATTCACATTGTGTTTTCAAAGGGACAGTTGAATGGTGCCCTGTTTCTGCATTGTAAGACATAACAGCAATGTACTGTGGTACAATGGATTTACTTTAAGGCATTATAAGATAACAGGGAACTTCTAATGAGCTCCATTTATCACTTGGAAGTGAAAAATTCACCCACACTATAACAGAGAGAGAAAATATTAAACTCTTGCTACAGTACTGAAAAAAAAACCCAAAGAAAACTCAATTGGTCTTGAACTCTTGTTTCGTGCAGTAAAAAGAATCAATTACATGTTCTATAGGGTCTATAATTTAAATGTAGAACCACAAAGGAATACTCAGTTTAACTCTAAAAGTGTTGCTAGCTCTGCACAGCACAACGTAGAGACAGTGTCTCACTTCTGGATGTGTCATTGAGGAGCCAACTTTGGGGTTCTTCCCTGCCAAAAGCTACATAGGATGTTGCAGATATGCCTGATATGGGCTTCTACAGATTTGTGAGCTTGCCACAAGACTGCCAAATTGACATCTACCTCACATTACCCCCAGAAGGCCCCATTCAATAGCAGGGCTGACCTTGTTCATTATCAGCAGCGTTTATCACACACACTACACGCTCAGGAAATGTGCAGATGTTGTCGAATTAGGAATGACACCAGATCAGATGCAATCATCTGTAGCAGAATAAACACTGTCAAACCTGTAGATTAACAAGAAGCTAACAAGCAGATGCAGCTCCAGGACTGCTGCAGACAAGAGTGGTCAGTATAAACGGTGATTTTATCTTTGTACACAGGCTCCATCTGCACTAGGAAAGAAGGTCCAGGCTTGTGGTTGATATTTGTCTCACAGTCATCCATGTTTTGATCCATATCACTAAAAAATTTCTCTTGTTGGGGCTTCAAGCACAATTTCTAGCACCCAGTGTGATTTGCTTCAAGATTGCTCCAAGACTGACTTCTGAGATGAAGATATTAGCATGAAAAGCGCAAACAAAGGAATAATTCTGAATTAGAGCTGAATTTAAAAGGTGTACAGTGACTATGGCACAGGGCCACATATGAGCACAACAAGAAAGCACTGGAGGCCATAAGCAATGCTGTAGTGATTTGTGTGGAAAAAAAGATACAAGCATAAAGCTAAGCAAACAAAGCATAAACACAAGGGACAAAAGTCACCGACAATCTTCAAAATGTCATCCCTATTTGAATTTGCTGTCTCAATAAATTGTTTTGTTGTTGTTGCTGCTGATTTTATGTAGCAAATATTTTCTTACTATTATTTCAGCCTGATTTCCTCTACCTTCTTGTCACAGATCTTTAGGATAAGAGAATATAAAATTCTGCTAGAAGCAGGAAATTAGCTTCTAAGGGTAAAACTATGCAGCACTATGAAGTTTTCTTAGGGATAGAAATAAGGGGAAGAGTTAGAAATCCCTCCCACATTGCATTCCAGTCCTGGACTGAGTTAGTTTCACTCAATTTTTCTATTTCCCTCTGTGTTGGATTTACATGGCCCAGGTTTTGGTAGCAGGGGCGAAGGAGGGGCCGGGCATAGAGGAGCTTCTGTGAGCAGCTGCCAGCAGCTCCTACCGTGTCCAGCAGAGCCAATCCCTGCAGATGGACATGCTGCTGGGCAAAACTGGGCCAGTCAGAGAGACTGGTAATGCTTCTGGGATAACAAAGCTGGGAAGAAAATCAAAACCGAGTGGGCCCACACAGTGTTTCTTCTAGTCAGAGGAGAGCAGGAGGTGAGACCTTGCGAGGGAAAACAACATTCAGACACCAGGGTCAGTGCAGAAGGAGGGGCAGGAGGTGCTCCAGGCTCCAGAGCCGAGATTCCTCTGCAGGCTGTGCTGAGACCGTGGGGAGGCAGCTGTGCCCTGCAGGCTGTGGGGATCCACAGGGATGCAGAGATCCACCCACAGCCCATGGGATCCACAGGGAATGCAGAGATCCACCCACAGCCTGTGGGGATCCACAGGGAATGCAGAGATCCACCCACAGCCCGTGGGATCCACAGGGAATGCAGAGATCCACCCACAGCCTGTGGGGATCCACAGGGAATGCAGAGATCCACCCACAGCCCGTGGGGATCCACATGGAATGCAGAGATCCACCCACAGCCCATGGGGATCCAGGGGAATGCAGAGATCCACCCACAGCCCATGGGGATCCAGGGGAATGCAGAGATCCACCCACAGCCCGTGGGGATCCACAGGGAATGCAGAGATCCACCCACAGCCCGTGGGGATCCACATGGAATGCAGAGATCCACCCACAGCCCATGGGGATCCAGGGGAATGCAGAGATCCACCCACAGCCCATGGGGATCCAGGGGAATGCAGAGATCCACCCACAGCCCGTGGGGATCCACAGGGAATGCAGAGATCCACCCACAGCCCCTGGGGAGGTGCCCATGCCGGAGCAGGATGCCTGGGGGAGGCTGCGATCCAGTGGCAGACCCAGTGGAGAGAGGGCCCTTGGTTCCAGGCTGGAGCAGCCTGTCCTTGGAGGACTGCACCCCGTGCAAGAGGGACCCGTGCTACAGCAGTTTTGGGAGGATTGTGTGCCCGTGGGAGGGACTCACATTGCAGCAGTTTTGGCAGGATCTCTGCTCATGAGATTTCTCCATGCAGGAGAAATTCAAGCAGAGCTGTCTCCAGTGGGAGGGACCCACAGTGAAGCAGGGGAAGGCTCTGTCCCTGAGCAGTGGAAGAAAACCTTGGATGATGAACTGACCAAACTCCCATGTCCTGTCTCCCACACTGTCAGTGGGAAGGAGGGAGAGGCTGGGGGGAAAAAGGTGGTTTAAGGGCTTATTTTACTTCTCATTATCCTCCTCAGATTCTGTTAGTAAGCTGAGCCTGTTTTGCCCTTGGAATATTTTCTCTCAGTCCTTATCTCAACTCCTGAGCCCTTCATTATTTTTTTTCTCTCCTCTGCCCAGCTATGGCAGAGAAGGGTGAGCCAGCGGCTTTTGTGGGTGCCAGGCATTTGACCAGTGTCAAACCACGACATCCTCTCTCCCATGTTTGTATGAGAATCAGGATGTCCCACAATGTTGATGCTGAAATCCACCTCAAGTTCACAACTACCTCCTGCCTCTGCTTCCTCACCAGCTCTTCTGGCTTTGACAATGTCAACACTGTGGGCAGACATATCCCTGCTATACTGGTAAGCATAAGAGTAAATTTAAGATTTAAAAAATTTTGCAGCCACCGGAAATTCTGCTCTTGGTCTCAGTGAGACTGAGATGTCTGCCTGAATAAGCAATAAATGCTGGCCTGTTGATTCTTACAGTCCTTTTCATAATTACTCTATCATCGTTTTCTTATACATACTTTAAGTGGTAGCACAATTTCCACTTTGTCACATGGACACTGCAAACAGGCAGTCTTAACACTGATAGTGTAAAGGTGCTTTAATACTTATTTATTAAGCCAACATAGTTTACCATTGATATTTGCAAAGCATTACCTTGGTAGAAATTAAGTCTAGATTTCCATGAGTCACATAAAACAGGTTTCTGTCATGAACCATCCTTGGCCTCCTCTGTACAAATTTCATCAGCAGAGACATACAGATTTAGGCTTGCCTGGCTTATAGCCATGTCATTGGAGTAGGGCCCGGTGTTGGGAATCAAACTTTCTGACCAAAGACAGCTTGAGTGAGAAATCACTAGTTTGCAGCTCCTGACAGACTAATTCCTATGTATGGGACTCCATAATAATTTGTCTATATTGATCCTGACTATGCAGTGTGAATTGCTAATCTAAACCCCTGGAAATCCCTGTATTGTGCTCTATTTAGCTGTGTAAATGTGCTTGCCATTTATTGCAGAGCTTTTACAGTGATGGTTGTTCTGCATGGTTTCAGGCAATAACAGTATTGGGAAGAAAGAATAAAGAGGGATTCTAGAGATGATACATCTGTGATCAAACAGCTCTACCAAAATTTTCAGGCAGCATTACAGATGAGTACTACAACTGCTTGTCTCACTTATGTGGACTGTTTTCACTGTGTAGCAAATCTTCAGTATCAGTGTGACGTTTCATAACTTTTAAGAAATGTGATTACCATATTAATAGTTTTCTGTGTGCAATTGTAATTGATTTGGGCAGCATCCTGGGGAAGCTTCTATGGAAGCTTCATTTGTAAATATTTTCATAAATCATTATATTTGCTTAAGTAGTCAGGAAAAGCAACCACCAGTATAATTTCTACCATCCTCCATGGCATGGAGACAATTTTTCCTTCATCAAGAAAAAATACTGAGGGAAGAAGGAATTAAAACAGCAGCAACAATGACCATTTGGAGTGTGGTTGTGAATGTCTGGGAGAACTGTGAAAGCTTTGGAGATAAAACTAGAAAACAGAAACTATTCCAGTGATTTCAGACACATACCATGTAAAGTCTGCCCTAAACAACGAGAGATAGACAGAGATTTAGACTCCAGATATTTTTGTGAATGAACTTGATCATGTCACAGCAGTTGACAGAAAATTGACACATCAGTATTCAGAAAATACGGAAGATAGAAAAGAAAGGGGATAAGAAGGAGGAGTACAGAAGGAAGGAGGGAGGATGGTACAAAAAATTTTCATTGCCACAAGTTGTAGCTATATTGGAATAAAAAGCAGATTTTTTTTTTTTTAGCTAAATTAAAGGCACACGAAGTGGGAAAGAAAGAAAAGTAATTCACACAAGAAAAATTGCTAACATTGTCGGAAATAAGCTGAGTCAGGGATGTTAATCTTTAATTTTTAAAGCAAAACTTACCTGCCACTGTAATAATTTATCCAGCTCTGTATCTGTATCAAGAATTCATAAAATCATTCAGGCTGGAAGGAAACTCACACTGACTGTATTGCAACCTTCTGCTCAAAACAGAGTCTAAACCAAGTTCAGACTGGGTTTCTGATGTCTTTGGCTAGGTGGGTGTGTAAAGCCTGCAAGGAAGGGAGTTTTGGAATCTCACTGGGCAGCTTGTTCCTGTTTTGCATTCTGACTTGTTTTTCCACTCCCCCTGGACTTGAGCAGAATGCCTGGTTCCATGTTCTCTGTAACCACCACGCAGGTGTTGCAAGGCTCTTGTCAGGTTCCCCCAAGGCCAACTCTGCTCCAGGCTGCCCAGTTCCATCTCCCTCAGCCTCTTCTCTCTGGACAAGTGCCCTACCCCCTAAGTGTGTTGGTTCCCTCCAATGAACTCATTCCACTTTATGCTGGAGTCTCTCCTGGACAGAGTAGACCAGAAGCTGTTTAACAAGTGCTGAGGGCAGGAGAGCAATCCCTTCACCCTTAGCACAGCCCAGGACACTGCTGAATGTTGCTGGCCCCAGGGCTCAGTGCTGGCTCAGGCTCAGCTCACTGCCCACAAACTTCATGAGGGTTTATTTTCCCTCCTCCTCCTCTGCTTTGCTAGTAAAGAGAAACAGAGGAGGGTGTCCTGAGGGGCTTCACCTGCTTCAGGCATTGAGGTGGAGCACAAGGCATTGACCCCTACTGCCTGGGCTCAACAACTGGGACAGTTTCTCACCCTGCTGGAAGTGTCCCAGTCTGGACAGTGATACGTCTATAACTAAACATAAGATATCAGTTTAACCAGGCCTCTCAGATTGAAGATGACAAGCAAGGAGCTCCTCATGCTGAGAACAGTCTGTGGAAAGTGCAGTGACACAACTGGGTTCTGCAGGTGTTGAGCCAAATGTGAACAAAGTAAAACTTTTCACTGGTGTAGATGATTTCATGAGAGTTTTGGTTGCCTGCAGAAGGCCATAAATTGGCCTAAATCAAGCACCTTAATATTTCCAATCACCTATTGGAAGCTTTCAATCATCACAGTCCCTCCATGGGTCTTCTTAGTCATAAAATGGCAAGCGGCCAAATATATCTGTTATTTTATAATTACTTCCAGTATTTTTCATGTCAACACTGAAATGCAAATTAATGCAAATGTTGTTGTAAGTTCTGCTACATTTTAAAACTAAATGAATATACCATGGGTGGCATTGCATGTCATGGGAGCCGCTCTGACTGAAAAGCCTGTTAGAGAAAATGATACTGCATGCAATCAGGATCCTCTGCTGCTGATCTCTGCCCAGAAATGCAACTCCATCTGACAAGTGGAGCTGAAAGAAAGTCCCTGAAGCCAGCGCAGACATTTCTTTCCTTCAAACCTTTGCCATTACAGCTAAAATTTCAATACATCACTCGAAGTGAAAAAAGGGGGGGAAGTCTCTGTTCTTCTATGCTCCATCTAAGGCGCTCTACTTCATAATTGCCTTCATTTGATATTATTAGAGCAACGTTTAAGGTGTCTGAATCAAAGCCTATGTTACACTGCTAATCTGCAGTGTTTATTGCAGGGTGAACATCCTGAAGACAGAAGTGGTTTACCTATAGATCAGATTTAGCTCTGCTGATAGGTATATCAGGCACTGTAGGCTGGCTGGGAGATTGGTATCTCTAATACTTTTGATTCCTCCTTTTTATCATTTAGATGTATTTGTTTAAGGGGAAAAGCATGAATTATAGTAAAATGATCCCACTGTTTTTTCTCAAACTTCAATCTTTGAAAACAAAATGTGCCCTTTCTCCTACATACGAAGTTAATATTCACCTAAATGAGAGCCTTGTCAAGTGGTTGTGTTTATGACATCATTTTCAGTTAGTATATTTAGTATTTTAAAAAAATAGGATCACAGCTTAGTTATGTGGTATTTTATATCTCATGTAAATGTGTATTTGAATAAAAATTATTTCAGCATGACCCTGTCCTAAGGACTTTGGCATGCAGGAAGTGAAATGGTGTATTTTTGTGAAAGTTTAAACTCTGTCTGTGGAGAAAATATGTTATAAAATTAAAATTAAATTCTGTAACTGAATTAAGGGGCATACTTATGAATTTCCTCACATGATTTCTATTCTCCAGATGTAAGTCTGAATTCTCTGTACTTGCTCTTAATTTAAAAACCTCTGCAGTGCTGTTGATTCACTCAGGCTTTTCAGCTCTTCAAAGTTGCAGAAACAATTGTTGAGGACTTATACCTGCTCTTTTTAATCATTAAAAATAAAAATGATGTATGGGCTGGTGAATCTTTGCCCTTGAGAAGACGGGATTTTCATATTTACTGTTGAAGTTCACTTGTATCCAACCTCATTAGTTACACTTTTCAAAAGACTTATATTTTATTTCATACTGTAAGTTATGAGTCTAGGAGCCCTATTAAACCAAACACTAGTTTTTTATATATAGTTCAGATGAAAATATACATCATAAAAATACCCAGTAAGTAGGGACTATCCACATTAAGATCCAAATAATAGTGAAATTCAAAATGGGAAATTCAACAGAATTTCACTTTTACATAAAAATTCTATATTAGTGCTATTCTGGACAGATATATTTAGGCTAACTGCATATCTTCCAGTTTAATTACAGCATTCATACTTCTATTATGGCTAAAAATATAGAGAACAGATCAATGCTATACTATAAAGTAGATAAGGTATTTTATCAGAGGTAGGAACTACTTAAATTAACTAGCCTTTATCTGTGCTATTAATTTTTGTCTTAATTAATTATATGCTAAAAATACTGCATAGTTCTTTTATGGTAATGATGCTAATTTGTATTCAAGTGTCCTGTAATAGAAGATATTCTTTGCTTTTTCTAGCAGTTATAGGAAAGCATACAAATGAAAATACAGCGACCTTATCGCTGAACATATGGGAGAAATGACATAGCTGTATTTTTCAGGACTGTATTTGGTCTGCTGGAAATTTTGTTAAACTTGATTTATTAGTTCCATTAAACTGGGAGCCATGAATAGGTCAGATCCCTAAATGCAGTACTTTTGCATTGAAGACAGTGCAGCTAGGTTGACCTGCCCTAACTATGGATCTGACCCACAGTTCAGAAGAGAATATTCCAGAGACTTCCATTTACTCAAGGTAAAGAGTGAAATTCAAATTCACTTTTAAAAGATGAAATCTATTAGAAAAGTAAAAATCTTTAGGCTGATTAGAAATATAAGAAATTTATACAACAAGCGAGATGTGCACAAGCATTTGAAACTCAATAATGCTGAAATGTACTCAGTGGGATTTTAAAAGTATCAAAAGCTAAGAATTCAGTGTTCAAAACTATCATCCAAAAGCCTGAGCTATTTTGTTCTCTAGGTTTGGTCACTGAGATAAATTGCTTATATCAATATATTGAACATTTGGATGGGCACTAGAGTGGTTCAGCTACTGTGAACCTGTGTCAAAGAAGTCATTTATAGTAAAGCTAAAGCAGACATACTCCCTGATAGATACCAATGATATCACATCAGTTACACAACTGAGAAAGAGAATTCCCTTTAAAAATGACAGGAATTTTATTTATTTTTCAGCAGTCACTCAAAGTAATGGGGGTTTTGTTGGTGGTGGTTTTGGGTTTGGTTTTTGGTTTGTTTTTTTTTTTAATATGTAATTATTCTTGACACATGTTGGTTATTGTACATAGATCTAAGACAATCAACAGAAGTATGATTGTAAATTCAGGCTCAGAAAGACAAATCAATTATTTTTTAGAAATATCTTGTGACTAGCCTGTGGTTTTTTATTGACACAAGCACTTTATCAATGCTAAACAGTTTTCTCAAATAACTTAAAGGAGCTATCAGAACTGACAACTTCTGCTATCATATTTGCATTTTAATAAACTTTCTATTAATGCAGGCTGCTGCTACTCCATTGTCTGACTGGAAGTGGCATATTTTAAATTTTCTGCTCTGCTTCGTCCTGTAAAATGCTTCAGAAAAGGGGGCGGATGTGGAAACAGCAGCTAGGCTTGGAAAACAGGCAGGTGAGGGCAGAAAACTCAGCTTTTACCTCGAAGATAGATAGAAGTGCCTCCAGGGTCAGTCCCTCCTCTTGGCCCTCAGCCTGTCCCCCATCATAGAAGGGGCTCCTGGCTGTCCAGACCCCAAAACCAAGACCACTGCCCTCTACAGTGCAAGCATTGACAGGTTGACCTCAGCTCACTACTACAATCTCTTCTTTCAGTCCTGCACCTTTTGCAGACCAGACTCTCTTGAATTGCCCAGGCTTGCGATTCAGCTTTTGCCAGGCTGGCTGTCACTTGATAATTTACTGAGGGCATCATTGTAGTGGAGTCAGCCTCTGACTGCTTAGCAGCCTTGCTACCAAACTACTATTTAGACAGTCTGCTTTTAGGCCATCCTATCCCTGCTTTTAGCCTTTTCTGTCCATGTGCAGAAGACTCGAGCCAGAGGAGGCACGTGCCTGAGCATCTTTCTCAAAGCAGTGTGTAGAAGCACAGTTAGACTTTGCATTTCCTGTGTCCATGAAGGCAAAACAGATCACTCTCCTGCAACTGTCTCTGCTCTGCTTCTCCCAGCACCACCCAGAAGACTGAGAACAGGAATTTTCCCTGTGCTGTTTCCCTAATAATTTAAGAGCTGTGATTGACAATTAATAGAGGGGTAGGATGGCAAAACACTCTACTGGATAGGAAACAAGTACAAGCTGATGGTTAAAAACTTACATGGGATTTTACCAGGATGTTCATTCTAATGTGATGTTGCTGATACAGTCAGTGTTCCCACTTTGCATCACTTCCCTCATGTCCCCTTTTGGCATACTGCTTTCTTGGCTTAGGAAGTGGCCTGTTCCACTAATGAAGTGGTGGTTCCTCCATGGCTAAAAGAGTTGGAATAAAATGTACAGTAATGTGGGAGCATTTGCTAAAATAAGCTCCAGGCTAGTCTCAGAGGCTCAGGAGGCAGCTGTTGCTTTCAAAATGTTTAGCAGATAGTGTACTATAAATACTTCAGTGTATCAAAGGGACTTGTTTTTTTCTGGAAGTCTGACACTAGGAGGAAGAGGTAAGCAAGACTGGGCCTCCTTCAGTCAAAGGTGTATGGGAAAATTACTTAGAGAAGTTCTTGGCCTCATGATTTCAGAAATCTGGCTACATCAGAAATAACTTTCATTTGAAACTAAGTGTGGAATTAGGGATTAGGAGACAGGAGCAAGTCTCTTGCAAGGAAAGGCTGAGGGAGCTGGGCCTTTCAGCCTCCAGAAGAGGTGACTGAGGGGACCTCATCAATGTCTGTCACTGTCTGAAGGGAGGGTGTCAAAAGAATGGACCAGGCTCTTGTTGGTGGTGCCAAGCAATAGGACAAGGGCAATGGGCAGAAACTGGTGCACAAGAAGTTCCTCCTCAACAGGAGGAAGAATTTTACTGTGCAGGTGACTGAGCACTGGAACAGATTGCTCAGAGAGGCTGTGGAGTCTCCATCCCTGGGGATATTCAAGAACTCTCTGGACACAATCCTGTGCCATGTACTCTAGGATGGGCCTGCTGGAGCACAGAGGTGACCCTCTATGGTCTTTTTCAACCTGACCCATTTTGTGATTCTTTGAAATAAAATGTCAGACTGTGTTTTTAAGGTGTGTCTGAGGACCCACGCTCTGTGCACATGCTGCTGGTCCATCTAGCAAGCTCCTTATCCCAGGCACCTTCTGAAAGCTCTGGTCTTCCATCACAGACATCTGCCAAGCACAGACCTGGAAAGAGGAACTGCAGCATTTGTGACCTGAAAAGAAACAAGAAAAACATTTTAATTCCAAAACAGGCAGCACAGACAATATGCAATAAAAACGTGAACTCTTCAAGAACCTTTTAGATAAGGGGGCTGGTGCCTCCAGGGAATAGGTAGGGACAGGATAGCACCTGCCCTCCTCTACACCAACCACTCTCCTGGGGTCCCTCCTGCCCCTGAGGCCAGCCCTAGTTTGCATCATAACTGGGTAGGTTTTTGAGACTTCTTTGGAATAAGAATTGCTTGTGGCATATGCATTGAACTTGATTTTTTGCTATCGCTCTGTGTTTGTCCTGCATGAGAAAATTAACTTGCATTGGTTCTCAACAAAGGAAGAAAACAGTATAAAAAAAGAAAAATAAAGAGATTTATCCTTTTTAACAAATATAACCCACAGATATTTCTAAACCTTGGTATGGCATAGCATATCATAGATTCATAGAATCCTTCAGGGTGGGAAAGTCTTCTAAGACCATTGAGTCCAACCATTAGCCCCGTACTGCCAAACCCACCACTAAACTATGGCCCTAAGTGCAACATCTGCATGCTTTTTAATTACCTCTAGGGAATCAACCACTTCCCTGGGCAGTCTGTTCCAGTGCTTGATACCCTTTTCAGTAAATATTTTTTTTTTATTAATATGCTGTAATACACCACCATATTAAGTAATAGAGAAAAGAATTAGCTTTTCTTTTTCTTTTTAACAAAAACTCACTCACATAAGATCATGCATAAATTGAAACATGCTTACATAATCCCTCACAACAATTTGTGACTCAATCCTGTGCACAGGATTGTGACTTGTCATAGCTAAATAGTTTAAAATCAAGACTTAGAGTGCAATGCATATTTTATGCTACAGCACCATCTACAGTAAAGACAAAATATCTCATGGTAAAGTTTCTATTTTATCAGATGTTAAATCACAGTGTGCTTGAATTTATATTTGTCTGCAGATTTGACAAATTTATTCCCAATTTGCGATACAAAAATGGTTTATTTTCTGATTAATGAATAATAATGGTAATTTCCTCATCTGTTCTTTTTCTTAAGCTGCCTCATTTGTTTGTATTTTATAGGATAACTTGTGTACTTTTAAATATTATAATAATTGTATAGTATCTGATAACTCTTTCTAATCCTATAAAACATAGAAAGTATTTCATTTACATCAGTTGTTACAAATAAAATAACAACCTACCACTTAAATCCTGAGTTATGTCACATATTATGTTCCAAGCCAGATCTCCCTGCTTCCTCCTTTTGTCACAACAGGTAAGAATTTGTTGCCAGACAAATTATTTGTCTCACTGTGCCAGCATCCTGGTCCAGAGGGCATCTACATATATATCAGTTCACTCCCAAGTTCTCACTCCAAATAACTGATCAGCTTTGTGGGAGCACAATTTCCAACAACTTTTCCTTGTTCTAAGCAGGAGAACAGAAAAAGTAATATTTTTCTTCCATACCATTCAAGTTTCTGGAAACACCTTATCCATAGAGGGCACTACCATACAAAAATATCTTTCAGTCTGGTTGACCATATCTATCCTCCATCTCCTCAAATCCTGGCAATTATACAGCATCAGTGCATACTGCATTGTAAACATTTAAATTTAGAATTTCTGCTAAATGTGCAAATTCTGCTGGACTTGTCTGCAGTTTAATAGATTTTTTTTATTTCTCTTTTGCTTGTAATATTTCCCTTTATTTTTCTTTTCCTGCAAGTCTTTCCTGAAGTATAGAAAATACTTTCTCTAAGTGTCACTAAGAATTTTTTTCTTAGTGACCTATACCAATTTGCACTGTGAGATCCAGGGAATCTGCTTTTCCCTCCAAAAGGCTACAAATTGCAAAATTTTATTACGTGACTGAAAGAAGCTAACATTAAACCTTCAATTCCTTATTGCTTACCATCTAAGTAGTAGAAAATCTAACACTATCACAGATCACACCAGACACTGGCGTGCATGAGACAAAAGTCCTCTTTTTTTATTGTTTTCTGTACTACTATGAACCCTTTACTTCTGTTCTGAAAAAAAAAGAAAAAAAAAAAAAAGAGGTGAAAAGAACACAATGTAGGACAAGTAGGGGCTGGAGGTGTGGGAAATGGCAGGCAGATCTTTATAAACTTTTCCCTAGCATCCCACAGTAAAACATATGCACCAAATTCTGAACAATTTCAGCAGATTATTTTTCTTCTAACAATTTATCATAATCTTAGGTGAATCACCTCATACTTTTTCCTATTAAGCACAGGAGTTTGACCTAACAAACAGGTGGAATTAGAATAACAATCTTATTTAATTTAAGACCAGAACTCTATTTATGGAAAGGCTCTGGTGTAAGTTGGAGTAACAGCTCCTCACAAGCAGGATTTCACAGTTAATAACTTTACTTCCTAAGTGTCAGAAGAGTATTAGCAGAGCTAATGAGAAGCTGTAAGAGCTGTACCAGAGGCCTAATGCAGATTCATAAGTGGAATAATTCCTGAAGGTATGTGTAATGTAACATGCATGTGAAATGATAAAGCAGCTGCTCCACAGTTTTCTCCTTTTTCAATAACCTTAGCAGAGGACTCATGAATTGAGAAGCCAACTATTGCTTCCTGTAAAATGGGCAGGGCAACAGAGCAGCTAAAAATTCACAAATTTTCTATAACTTATAATTTCAGGTGATTGGATATGGCATTTATTTCACTTTTTCTATTTTTTTAACAAGTTTTGAGTCAGTTTAAATACTTTTCTTGACCATAAAGTCATCCCAAGAGTGCTATTCCATCTTTATATCTCTTCCAGATCTAAAAAAAACAATGGCTTTCTAAGAGCATGATGATTTTGTTATACACAGCCTAGTTACTTAAAGACATAAGGTTTGAGACTATTGCAAAGCATTAGACTGTCTGGTTTGATTTCCCATGTCTGACACATTTTTCATTTTTGTACAGTTAATCTACCTGTTTTATGAATTATGACAAACCACCAAAATTATGTTTAGACAAAGTTTGAGAAGATTTTCTGATCTTTTTGTAGCTGAACATCAGTTAAGAAAGCAGTGAGGACCCTAGACATGACTGGATTTGGCCACTCGTCCACCCAATTTTGGTAAGGTACTGCCCTTTCTGTGTTCTAGGATTGCTGCCATGTTCTTACAGATGGTGCCCCTGGTTTTTCCCCTGTCTGTAAATGGTGATGAGCTTCAAAATACATGTAATGCCTCATTTGAGGAATGATTGTGCCCATTGGCTTGGGAACTAGTCATGATTATATCATAGAGGGAGAGGAAGTATCCATGACTGCTTGTCAGCCCCAGCTGTTAATGGTGCTATATCTTGTTTTATATACAAATTCTCTCACTTCACGTTTCACTTGCTACTTCTTGTTGCTTTTCTCTGCTGCATATTTTCTCCCCCTGTGGATGTTAAGGTTCTGTCAAAAAAATCTTCTTTTTTTCTTTTTTTCTTTCCCTTTAAGTAAACTGGATTTTTTAATACTCACAAAGTATTTCCTATAGTCTTCAACAGATTTTTTGTGGCTCATTTTTCACAGCTTCAACTTCTTCAAATATTTTTTGAAATACCTTATATGCTCAGTATAGATAGAAAATAAATTCACTTATACTACTAATTTTTCTTTTATTAAATTTTTACCTATCATATCAGCTATTTTTGAAACAATAGTATCTTGAAAGCTTCTGTTGACTTACTTCTCTTCAAGACTTCTCTGAGTTACAGTTTTCCAGAACAGAATACTTCTTTCATTAGAAACAGGCTGCATATTGGGTTGTCTTAGCTTTAAAATCATGTCTTAACTTTAAAAAAAAAAAAAAAGTAATTGTGAAAAGTTTAATTCCAATACACCTTTCTTTCTGTTCCACTAGTTATGAGAAGTCTGGGCTCGTAACACCTCCAGAGAGACATGAGACTTGTGGCTCGTACTGAATGTGGAACTCAGAGGAAACTGGCTGCTGAAAGTCAAAGCTTTTGGTTCTCTCTCAATACTCTCTGGATCCTGGTCCTCTCCCAGATTCTTTCACAGCATTGAAAATCTACTTGCATGCCAAGCTCTGTATCAGTTCCATAGGCTGGTGGTCCTCATGCTACACATACTGACCCACTTGTCCACAAAATTGGCCTTTTGATGAGTCAGGAGCTGGACTTTGACTTCCAGGATTTGGAATAATGTTCTGTAATTTGCAGCAAAATAAACTGAATTTACCACAATGAGTAAGTGTTTGCCAGTCATTTCCATCACTGTTCATTGTACGTTGTTGTAATGACTAAATATTACCAGCCATAAATAAGTCCCCCCCTTTAACCTGTCTTTGAAATTCCAAAAGGGAATTGTTTCCAGATTTTGAACACGAGATCCCATGTGGTAAAGCTATATTCTTGCTTTGGTTTAGCAAATACAGAGAGTCCAGGCACACATTTTGTTGTTTCCATCTTTTTCACATTATCTGTTATAGCACCATTCATAATGCTTCTCACAGCTGTGAAGTATTATATTTAGTTGAGGAAGTTTTTGATTTACTCACCCTCTCCCAGCCTTTGCCAGCAGAGTGTTCACTAGCAACCATATCACAGATTAAGCCAGCATGACAGTTTTGGACACAGGTCCAGATCATGATTCAAGACACCTTTAGAAATAACATAAACATCAAGATATATACACAGGAATAATTTTTTCCTGATATTTAATTTGAAATTCAACAGGAAAAACAAATAGCCATTGCTGAGAAAGGGAGCATCAGCTTTTCTAAATGTTGCCAGTGGCTTTCATGATGAAAAATACATAGGCAGCATAGTCCCCATCTCAAAAGATGTTCATATGGGACAAGAAATCCTGGCAACACTGATTCTCCTTTGCTTTATATATATTTTTTCCTAATGGTATCATACATAAGTGCAAAGATGAGTAATTACTTTTATCGCCAAATAATTAATTTCTTTGAAAATGAACATGCCAAAATAAATATATGAAAATTTTCTTCTAAAAAAGTGCTCCGCCTTCCCTAAACAAGTAAGTTTTGGGGTTGGGGCATGGGGTTAAATGCATGTGTGTTCAGAGGTGGTACAAAGGATTGCTGAAATTATTTCATAGCCATGCACTTAGACATAAAAACAATGCAAAACACAGCTTTTGAGTTTTTCACCAGTTTTTTTTCAGATGCTAACTAATAAATTGTGAGAACCTAAAATCACTGATGAATAAATCCTTTGATTCTTATCTCGGGGGAGAAAGGCATATTCAGCTTGTTTTCTCTCAAGTATTTATGTGATCATGTTGATTGCCTTTGCATGTGTCCTAAAGTTTTCTTTGTCCTTGGTGGCTTTTTCATTATTAACAAAATAGACAGATTGATATGATGGAGAGAAGAAGTTTCAAAGGAAAATAAGCAGGGATGCTGCTGATAGCAACTTGAGCAGAAGAGATGGAAGGGGTCCGTGAGTGTCAAGGAATGAGCACTGACATCACAGCTGCAGAGACCAGACTGAGTAGTCCTACCACTTGGGATTCAGTCTTGTTACAATAAAAAAGCTAGTGAAAGCAGCCTGGTAAATTTTGCTGAATGTTGTGATGGGCCAGGAAACCAGAGATGACTGGAAGTTGGGGTTGTTCAGCCTGGAGGAAGAGAAGGCTCCAAGGACACCTTAAAATGCCTTGTAGTATGTAAAGAGGGCTTACAAGAAAGATGTAAAGAGACTTTTGGCAAGGGCATGTAGTGAAAAGACAAACAGGAATGACCTTAAACTGAAGGAGGGGCAGCCTTACATATCAGGAAGAAGTTCTTTACTGTGAGAGTGGTGAGCCACTGGAACAGGTTGCCCAGAGAGTCAGTGGATGCTTTATCCCTGGGAGTATTCAAGGCCTAGTAGGATGGAGTTTGGGGGAACTTGGTCTAGTGGAAAATGTCCATGCCCATGACAGGGGAGTTGGAACTTGATGGTTTTTAAAGTCCATTACAACCCAAGCCATTCTATGATTTCCAACCCAAAACATTATATGATTCCTTTCTATGATTCAAAATGTACCTATGTAATTGAATTGAAGAAAGAGTAAATCATCATTGTCTATCAAGACATGTAATAACTGCCTCACCCTAACTCTTAATAATTCATCTTCATAATAAAGTATTACTCTGGTAGATTTTAAGATGTAACACAGCATTTGTGCCACAATATTTTATCCAAATAACCTAGATTCTCATAAAAAGTGCTCAGTGTTTCTTGCACAGACCCTAACTACTTCTGGGTGATGGAGCTGGAGGGACTGCTAAGCTTGGTGTGACTTGAGGTCAGGAAGAGGAGGGCTCACTTTACCTTGCAAGACATGTAAATCTATTGCACTCCCAGTAAAGTGTCTATACCTTATTTTATTCTGAAATTGTTTAGGTTTAGCTGACAGTCCATGGATATTTTTATGCCCTTGTTCACAAGATTGAGGGTTCATATATTCTGTTAAATCATTTCCTGTGTAGGTACTTACAGACATTGATTTAGTTACATACTTGGCTTAGATTAGAGATTGACATCAGCTGCGTTAGCATTCCAGTACATTTTGAGTTCATGTCCAGTTTGTTATCTACCACAATCAGACTAATTCCCTTTCTGAGTCAGTGGCGTTCAGAACACATTCCCCCATTTGGAAATAGCATCAGAAGCTAGCATTAGTCTCTAGAATATAGCTTCAAATTTGCTGCATTAAAATACTTATTATAAAAATTAGTTCAGGTGGCTGCTCAAGGAAGTTTTAAGGGTTTTCTGGAAAAACTTGTTTCTTTTACTATTATTTTATCTCTGATATTTGTTTCTATTGTGTACAGCTATGTCAGCATGGATTTGCATTCCAATAGTTTTCTTCAGGATAGTAAAAGGTCAATTGCATGTTCTTCATTAATCCCACTTGAAATGTACCAACTGGATAATGATTAACCATTAACTTATCTTTTAAGGAACTATGAGGTAATCATTTTAGTGTAGATTTGAAATGATACTGCCAAAATTTTAATTAAAACAATGTGCAATGCTACATCAACTGACTTTACTAATTTAAGCATATTTTATCAAAGCCTTCGTAAGTCAAATCTGTAATCATACAATGGAGATTTGCTTCAGCTGGGATGATCTATTAGCTATAAAATACAGTTGAGTGATATTAATAAGGTTACAATTCTATAATAGTATAATACTTTTGTAGAGTGCTTTCAGAAGCATCATGCATCAACAATTTCATGAGAACTGCATCAATATAGATAAAGAATATAAGTGGAGGCTGTGTTAAGATATGGCAACTGTTTTAATAAACACTTTTATACCTACCTGATTTCATTAAAAGGCAATGTAAACAGGTATGAGTTGAAGAATTATGGTTTAGAGAAACTGCAGAGACTGGCCATGTAGAGTGGGTGTTATCCAGTCTGACTAAGTCAACAAGAATTTCAGTTTCACAAGCAGAATCCATTTTCATTCCTGGAAATCTTGTCAGACCAGAATATTTGCACAGTACTTGTCCAGGATTGCTAGACATATCTCAGCGCAGCAGGAGCTCAGAACATAATATCTATAGATCAGATATACTCACTGTGAAGCTTCAGACCAGTATCAAAATGTCCACTCTTACAGATCTGATCTTGATCTACTGAACATGTGTCACATCAAAATGTCTGGACATAATGGAGCTACTGTAAACTAAAAAAATGTAAATACATGTAGAGTATGTCTAGTGCTTTTTGGCCATATTTGACTTCTTGATTTACAGTACATAACACACCCACAACTACTTTTGGGCAGAAAATTTACCAGGACTTTGGAGTTCTTGCTGCCAGCCACATGGTCTTAATACTTCTTTGTGGACAGTAAGTATAAAAACATTACCAGAAGATTTTGCTTGCAAATTCCCAGGAGGCAGTTGCAATACAATGATTCTGAGCATGAGAAAAGATCTTGGAAGTTGTGACCTGTCAATTCAAGAGAGCACACCTGAAGCCTTTAACTTCCATCAGTAAATTACCGGGCATCTCATCCCCATTGAACAGAAAGGTCGCGTTTTCATTTTCACAGGAGAGACATGCTAATGAAATACTGATACAAGGTGGAGCAGGGAGTTAATGTGACTGATTGAGACACCTAGTTTTGGTGCTACAGGATATGAATACTGGATGCAAAGCACCAGCGAGGAAACTGTAATCTGCTCTTCTGAAAGAACATGCTTAAATTTTTTCTGCAGTCAGCACAGAAATAGCTACAGCTCTGGAGGCTTCTGGAGAGCTGTAAAGTAAAATTACACTAGGTACTTACACGTTCTGTTCTTTATTGAAAATGCCTACGTCCACTGGCAACTGGAACTAATGGTGTCTTTTAAAAGATATAGCAAAGAAGTCAGCACAAGACCACTGGGTGAGAATCTCCTTTCTTTCAGGATCTCAGCTCATCCTTCCAGGGAAATGCCTTAACTTCCAGCTTTTGGGGTTGTTTTCACCCTTTTTATAGTTATGGAGCCAAAAATGCATGAGTGTAAAATGGTGAGACATGGAGCTAGGCAAGACAGAGCCCAGCTCTCACCTGGAGGGGGAAGAATTGGACATTTTGTTCCTGCTCTGTTACATTAACAGAGGTCTGTAATGACAGAATGAAAAGAAAATTGGTATTTATGGGTGAGAAAAGAAATATTTTTGATTATTGATATTGTATATGTAACTTATTAATTCTGGCATTAGCTAAGATGTATGAGACATTTGTGTCCCCTGAAGATAAAAACATTAAAGCCCATGTAACAAAGCAGTGCTGCAGTGTTTGAAAGGCACCTGTCATACAAACTGTCAAAGCTATTCCATTAATTTTATTCAATGTCTAGTAGAAAACTGAATGGCTTTATTGATAAAGTGAGATATTTTTCAATTAATTTATACTGCTGTTAGCAAAAATCTTGTGGGGATTAGTTCTGAAATTGAGTTATTTGGAGGAATTCTATAAAGAATGTACTTGAAAACTCAGGTGAATTTAGCATTTAATTACTGCTTATCATGTTTCAAGAAAGTGACATCTCATTGCTCATTGTCACAGCACATGGCTTTGTGCTCACTCTCATCACAGGTGTAAACTCACAGTAATTTCTGATTAGTACAAAGAGCTGATAAAACTTGCAAGTCACAGCCACTCGTCTTCTCTACTTCTTTTGGTATACACTTAAGTTCCATATTTTGCACTTCTGATTCTCTTTATGTAAGAAATAGGGAGGGAAACAAGCTTGCCATATAAGCATGAGATCTGCAATGAGAACAAATCCCTAGGGAAGCTTCAGTCATGCCACACAGAGGAGAAATCAAGCATATTCTTGGAAAAATACTTGAACATAAGCAGCTAAGTAATTGCCTGGCTTATTCAACCTACACACAAAAGGCCCACAGCCTAAAATATTTTAGATAATGCTAGTTTGCTAAAAACCATCTCAAGTTACTGTATAAAAGCAGTGATATTACTGATGCATGGCTGAACTAAACAAAATGTCAAGCAGATTATGAGTTCTTTGGCTGAACTTTTTCATTAGAAAATGTTGATTCACCCATATTGGAACTCTGCAAAGGAATGTGCAGCTCTAGTGAAATGTTCTCCTCATGAGGAAACCGATGTCCAGAGCAGCACCACTGTGCTGGGAAGCTTGATCCTGAAACAGCATCTGGAACACTCACTGTGTCTATGGCCACAGAAGGTGAAAGACATTAATTCATAGAGTAGAGCAAGGAAAACTGCTCCAGTACTGTGATTGAATCAAATCTGGATGAAGGAAGTTTATTGTTTTTGCTGATGTTACAGAAATTACTGGTAATCAATAATTTAGGATTATCATCAGTACAAAGATAATTCACTATACTGGACACATACAAAGTATAAATGCTATTCTATAAAAAAATTCCAAAACATTCTTATCCTACCCCAACACTCTAATCCGACACTCATGCAGAATGATGTGCACACTTTGTGGGCCCTCTTTGTCCCTCTCTGAAATTACCTGTGCACCTCATATCCTGAGAATGAGTGTTCCCCTGTTGCAAGATAGACATTTCCATCTCCTACTGGAGCACTACATGACCCTCTGCAGATCCCTACAGTTTTCTGGGGCTGGGACTGGTGCAAAACACCCCTCAGAGTCCCACAGACACACCAAGGTGTGAGTCCCTCTGTTCAGGCTGGACACGGCTGCCTTGGGGTGGCCCGTGGGAAGGTTGCAGTCATTGCAGGGCAGCTTCTGGCAGTGCACGCCAGGCTCTGCTTCACAAGATTTTCTTACATGCCTGTCTCCCAGGTAAAAACATTTCAGAGTCTTTTATACTTCTTTTCAAGCTGACCCTTTTTATGATTGAAAAGTCTCCAAACAAATACCTGGGTGCTGGTTAATCTGGCTGGTGGTCATCTTCCTCCCAGCAGTACCATTCTGTTCAAGCACTTGGGCTGGTTGGCTTTCAGAAGTTTGGGTTTGGTCATTTTTTTATCATTCCCTAGCCACGATTAATGACTTCACCTTTTTGGATATTCAGAGAAATGGAATGGATTGATTGCAAGCAGCAATCAAAATTTTCAAAAAGGATTTGAAATTAGGTACTTAATTTTTTTTTATATTCCTGAAATGAGATATCTTACTAAAACCTCTTATGAAGGATGTCCCAAAATGGAAGACAGATAAAGGGATAGCTGATTGCTGCCTAATACAAGGCAATACAGAGGCAGATTCTTCTCAGAGGTGCTCAGCAAAGGGACAAGAAGCAACAGTTTTAAATTTCATGAAGGGAAATTTCAAGGTTGTATTTACCTATAGAAAATCCCCATGAAAGTAGATAGGCACAAGTTGCTAGAGGATTTGGGATATCTCCATTATTGGAGACTTTCAGAAATTGACTAGAAAAGGCCATGAGTAACTAGAAGTAAACTAGAAAGAAATGTAGCCTAGAGAAGGATGTCAGCTTGCCTTTGGTCATGTCTTCCAACCTAAATAGTGCTGTGGTTCAGCACTTCCGCTTTCTGCAGTCTAGTAGGACAATTAAAGATCTCATGAAAAATGCTGCATCTGAAGTTGTAAACTTCTCAACACATAAGAACTAAGGTGGAAGAGTCTGGACAAATAAAATCTCTTAAATTCTCTTAAACATGAAAACAGTTGCAATTGTTTTCAGGACCCTGAGAATTATAGGTAGGTAAGATTGACAGAAGAAAGGGTAAGACACTAGAAAGTGTCGGCATATCAGTGCTAACTGCCCCACTATTGGGAAAGAGCTGTAATAATTTGATAGCCTAATTGTAAAAGTTAATTTTGGTGCAACTGGCTTAATAATGATATTGCCAATTTAGACTTATAATAAAGTATTGGTTTGATATAGAAGGTGTGATTCTTCAGCCCACTTTATTTACACAAGGTGCAGCCTGGTAGCCCACTCTTGAGAACCAGCTGTGAAATTTGTATATAATGATGTAGAATGTAGGCAATAAAGGGTATAACAGGGAATGCATCAGCTGATCAGGTCAAACAGCTGGTTTGAACCCAGGATTACTCGGAAAAGTCTGAGACAGCCTGGGTTATAGGCATACATAGAAAAAAATTAACCATGGAACTCATCAAGTTTCAGTGTCCTTGATAGCTGGCACAGGCACATTCGTCTCTCTTCCATGGACATTCAAACCTACATTGTCCACTTCCTTTGTCAAAGCCTTAGACAATGACTGACATGCTGAAAATTGTTCGGAAGCCATGGATGTCAGAGCCATGAAGCCAGACTGAGATAAAATATAAAGTGTAATAGTCACTCTCATTTAGACTCTTATTTTGATGAGTGAGAACAGACTTGGTCATGCCTTCTCCACCAGACGAATATGCATTCTTCACGGTGTCTCTAAGTGAGCAAACACTCCCTTTGAGATCAAAAAAACCACAGAAACAATCTGGAGAAAAAACACCCGGCTTAGGTACCTCCAGTCACCTCTCATGAGGGAGTGCTCTAGCTTTTAATTTGCTCAGCAAAGCGGTTCACTACTCTCCTTTTTCAGATGATAGATCCCATCTGTGGCTGCTTTGCTGTCTGCTGAACTCTGTACTTAATCTGTGGTAAGTGGTGCAAAGATCACACCTAACAGACCCTGCTTTCCCCAGGGCTGTAACAAGCTCTTCATCTCAGCTCTGAATCATGACACAGATGGGGCAGGAGCTAAAAAGGCTCCTTTCTACATTTGCATACCATGGGAACTTTGCAATGCCAAATGTAGACACTAATTACAAGTATGCTCTGGAGTTTATCTTTTTCAAATTGCTCCTCTTGATTGTGGATCTGAATCTGATAGGATTTTTTGAAAGAACTTTATGTCCAAAAGTAAGACATGAAGCCAACCAGATGGGGAAGAAAATAAAAACTAGTGATCATGTTTAGGTTCTCAGAAGGTCTGCAGAGCCACAAAAGAAAAAAAAAGGAAAAGGAATCTGTTGCTTAAACAGCATACTTTCTTGAGGAAATGTATCTATAGGATACAGAGAATGCTTGAGTATTTAAAAGCCGTCAGCAACAATGAAAACCAGGAGCTGAAAAACTGGGAACCTCTCTCGGTAAAATCTCATTCTCACAGGAGTTTAGCTGATTTTCTTGCTTTGTTTGCAATTTGTGGTGTAAAAAGTTCAACAGAAAAAGCTCAAGAGAAAATTAGCCCTGAATTTTCTGCCATTTTTTGGCTGCAGAGCAGTAGAAATTTTGGAGCAAACATCCTCAAGCTAATGTAAACCTAAAGCCTTTCCCTGATTTCTTGGCAAAAGCTCTACTGTGTGCAGTCAGCCTTCTCCTTTGTATATCCTTATACATCAAGTGCCTGCTCCCAGAAGAGCATTAACCCTTCTGGGACTATTTATGAATCTCTGAAATCACAGTCTAGAGACCTTTATGGTCAGGTAGAAGGCCTAGGACCAAGTTAGATTGCCTGAATTAGTTTATGACAGTCTGCAATCTGCTTTCTAAGCCCTGAAGGATTCAAGTTAAGTGTGTCAAGTGGGCAGTGTGAATGGCAGGTCTCTCTCACCTTAGAGAAGTGCTGGATTTCTACAATGTTTTGTTTCAATGCAGGACAAGAAAAATAATTTTTTTCACCACATAAAGTCCCAATGTCCTCTTCAAGGACCAAATTTAGTTCTGTTAGAGTGTGTTTTCAACGTATTTTATCCCGATAGCATTCTGCTATACACAGACTCCTTTACTTCTGCATGGATACCAGGTTGGGGGAAAAAACTCACTTCTAGTAGTAAAACAGAATTTCCTTGTTCACCAGTACAAACCTCCTTCATTAGTATATATGTTAGAAGGTGTTTAATACTTTCCAATAAAGAAAACTTGATCTTACTTTTTTAAGACCTGGAGTTACTTCAGTGGTGTTATAATAACGGATTAAATATATTTTCACTCTTCTCTTTAAAGTGGTATCTGTGGAAATAAACATAAAACCTGCTGTATTGGCTGTTACTAACATTGAAAATTATTCAAAAGAATTAGGAAATTCTAGAGTTAAGTTTTCAGTGCTTGTGCTTAGGTATCCTTTTTATACTCCAGCCTTTAACAACATAAGCATATAATATTTTTTCCACAGGATACTACGTCATTCAGCGCAGAGGACAGACTGTTAGGCCTGCAGTGAATGAAACCATTGTCTGTACAAACCCTGCCTTATGTTAGATACAGCTGAGAACTTAAATAGAAAATAAAACAAAACAAAGCAAAAGGAAAAAAAAAAGGACTTTAGGAAGAGAAAGGATAGTCTTGTTCATCAGTTTATTGAGTACAGGCTGGGTATATTTCAGCCTCTGCCAGATGTCTAGTTTATCAGAAGAGCCTAATATTGATGTTTTCTATGAAAATGAGAGTTGAATAAAGCAGAATTGCAGGAAATGCTGTGCAAAGTGGCACTTAAACATATTTATCCATAAGTCTTTTTTATTAAAATGCATTATTTTATAATACCTTTACAAACACATTAAATAGTAATAAATTTTAATTATCTTAATAAATCAAGGGCATAAATAATATGTTTGTGCAGGTTGTGCCAAGTTTACAGAGGTGTCTTGTTAAGCCCAACTGAGAAGGTAAACCTATCCAAAGTAAAAATACTTTGTTGTTTTTAATACAAATTAGCTTCTATGAGAATAATTGTTTCATTTATAATTTCAGCAATATTAACCAATATATATTGCTTTTGGCTTTGCCTGTGGAGTTCATAGGAATATGTGGACATCTTGGGACATATTTCCTGCCCACAAGGTGGTGGTATTACTATGCTATATAGTATCTTTTCTTCACAATGAACTGAAGCAGTTTTATTTCCAAAAGGCATAAAATGTCATGCCATTTCAAGCCATCAGCAGAACAATTTAAGCTCACATATATCTATTTAAAAGGTTAAATAACCCCACCCACCTCAACTTTTAAGACTAAATTATCTTTTTACAGATGTCTTTACCTAGATTTGCCTAGAGAGCAATTCTGTTGGAAGAACCCAAGAACTGAAGAATCAGTTTTGCTTTGTGATGAGAGGTGTAGGATCACTTCAGTCAGACAGACAACAGACTTGTTTCTGAGGGTGGTCAGCAGCTCACATCTCCAGGGTCTCTTGGGAGCTGCTGACCAGCATCCCAAGATGTGTGGCACAGAGGGTTGATTAAATTGAGCTGTGGAATGCCAAATCCCTTTCTTTTACATAATTAATTAAAACCCCCCATTCATCACTGAAAATTCAAAATTGCTAAACAGCTAGATAAATTAACAATTAAATAAGTCTCAAAGTGATATCTCCAGTTTCTTCCTTGCTGAAGGGAGTTAGAAATCACCTAGTTCAAATTTTAAGAGGAAAGGATCCTTAAGGAAAAGGGAAGGGTGAGATTAACTAGCATCTTCTTCAATCCTAGCTTGAAAACCTCCAGTGGTGGGGACTCTACCACATCCCTGGGGAGGGAATTCCAGCACTCTAAACACTGTCACTAATATAAACAAGTCATTGCTAAGGGAAAGGTATTACATAGATGTAAAGGTTGACAGCTTTCGATCTCTCCTCTATTTCCTGAAACATAAGAACGCTAAGCATGCTAAAAATCCACTGAAATATTTGATTGTTCTGGAGCATTGCACCCCTTCTTTGAGCAGACCAATATCTAAAGACAGTACATCAGATTTTAAGATTTTCACTTCAGGGAAAATATGGGAACAAACAGATTTTCCATAGTAAAATTTCTTTCAAAAGCTTTAATGTAGCCCAAAACATTCTACTAAACAATAAATAAATGCAACTTCGTGGGAAACAAATTTTTAAAAAGTGGTTGGTAAACCAGCCAAAGTCTGCCTTCAAAATCACACACATAATTCACATTGGGGAAGTGATGTTCTTAATTACTCTCTTACAACCTGCTTCTTTGCCCACTGGCACATAAAATAGCAGAATTTAACATCCACATAAATGGAAGCAGACTTTGGCACGGAGTGCTTTCTTCAGGAAGCTTGGTCATCTGGGAGCATTACTGATGGATCTGCATTTATGTGGCAGAAATACATTTAAACTCAGCTCAGAGGAGGTATTTTTGCTCCAAGCTACGAAACAGAATGATCATGTTAGTCATTTTTGGGACAAAATTATCTGGTGTGAGGAATGGCCTGCTCTGCATAGCATTGCTTCAGAAAACAATGCACAAATGTAAGAAATCAACAAAAAAATTCAGCAATAATTTGACTGCAGGCAGCTGAGACTCCTGTAAAAATTGAGGGCTCTACCTTAATCTAAGTGACAAATGGAGACATTCTTTATAAACTGGCTGTTTTATATTAAAATCCTTAGCAACTAAATTATTTTCACTTTTCCTTTGAACCATATTAAGGAGAAATTAGATGAGAAAGTACTTACATGCTCATGGTATGCTTTACTGAAGCTCTCTGAGATCACCACAAAATTACTTTTTAAGGCATTTTCTCTCCAGACTTTTTTTTCCCCAAAAAACCATCTTGTTAAGACATTTCATTTTGTAAATTGAGGGGCAGGGAAGGAATGAAAAATTTCCTACTGGAAAAAAAAGAAGTGAATTAATGCTATGCCATTGAATATTGCTTCACTGTGCTGCAATCACTGTGTGATCATATTCACAGGTAGGAGAAAAGTAAATAGGAAAAGTAATTTAGTTAAATGGTAGCTAAACCAGCTATTTTTATGGTCTTTGCTTTTGTGTTTGGAAGATTATAGACTGCTAGCTGTATTTCTTACTTTGGCCTCTTAATCTGTGAATCTTTTGATTCCTCCTTCCCTGTTTTTTCCTATTTTTTAATAATGTGCTTACTCACATAACCTGCCACATACTCATGCCAAGTGCACTTTCACATTAAGGTGATGATAACATGTAAATCTCAGCTTCACAGTTTCTGTCAGCTGTCTGAGGATTTTCTCAGATACTTTTTGGCCTTAAGAAGTGTGAAGAGTTGCACACTTGTGTTACTTATTTCTATTCCATATACACAACTTTGATATCAGGGTGCAGGAATTCACCTGAGGGACCTCAGGCTCCTCTTCCATGGGGATTGTAGACCACCTAAGTTTTTGAGACAGACTGCCCAGTTCTTGCTCCTTCTTGCAATTTTCTATGTCAGGCTACCTCAGCTGAAGCACTGGCAATAGTTCCCATCCTACCTCAGGCTCATACCTGAACTTCTCATTGACAAAGAAGGAACTTGAGGCTTATATTCCTCCTTTAGCTGAAGCAGTAAATAAACCTAAGTGGCCCTAATGTTATACTTTCCCAGGTAGGTGTTTCAATGATAGTTATAAAGATAGTTATACAAAAGATGGGCATTTTATTTTACCTATACAATTCACTTATGTCTGGCACAAATTCCTAAACATACTAAATCCTGGAGATTTGATAGAACCAGCTGCAATTTTTTTACATCAGTGCTTGAGCATCATGGGAATCTGGTTCATAACATGACCTATAAAGAGGCCTTAATGATTCTTAGGTAATTAATGTAACTAAAACATATTTTCGTTATGCAATATGCCTTCTTGGAGCCTTAACTCGGTACTTGAGCTACATGGAGCAGAAGATTTTCTGCCATAATCCATCTTTGGCAGTTTCTGTTGGCTAGTCTTCTCCTCAGGAGTTTGGGGCTACTATTTTGAATTATATAACCCTTCCCATGCCCTGAGGACTGTAACTCTTGATTCTGGATTGCATTTTGGGGAAAAGTGCTTAACATATAGATGCTACACTGCCTGTTTTCAAGATCCATAACTCCTCTTTTGGCTCTAACATAACTTCCCATTGAAGATCTATCCTTGAGTGTCTAGGAAGTCAATGAAACAGAGCATTACAGATTGCTGAAAATGCAACACTCAGAATAAGGGTGAAAAATTCTTAAGCCTGAATACACGGAAAGCATTTCAATGTTTTTTTCCTTCCAGCTGGAGATTAATTAAGCTAATGTAAAATTTTTGCCATAAAACCCGACGCTGGGAACCAGATCAGATGATGTACAGAACTCTGTACAGCTCTGCATGCTTAAAGATTGCCTAAACTTCATGAGCCTTTTCATATTTACCCAGACCATTTTGAAGTTTTATGCTGAAATTATGTTTAACTTGGGGTTTTGACATGACACCAAGTGAAATTCTGTTCCAATTTTTAGTTCCATTCAAGTTAAAAAAAAAAAATAAAATTGAAGGGGGGGTCCATATCCTTCTTTGCTGTAAACCAGCATCTCTACACTACTTTCAATAAGGCTGTGTAAGCTTACAACAACTGAAGAGCTAATCCCAGTGAAGTAAAGCCATGTGGTGAATTGAACCAAAGAAAATGTTCAAACGAGAAAGGCCAGCTGTATAGCACAGGCAGACTCTGCAGCTGGGCATTGGGCCAGGTTTCCCCATTAATTGCCTCCCTATGCTTCATTGAAGGAAGTTTGAAGCCATTCCAAATCTCCTGAGCTCCCCAGCACCACCCCTCTGTTTTTACTCCAGCTGAGACTTCCAGACATTGCTCTCACCAGCAACAAAAATGGGAATACACACAAAGAAGTTTTCTAAATAGTACTTTGCATGAACTGCAGGAATGGGGCTTAGTCATGAGTAACTCTAGTTCCTGGAGCAGCACTGTTGTAGGGGCTGATGATGAGGATCCAAGTAGAGGAAATGAGGTGGGAGGAGAGGCTGGGGCTGGAAAAACAAGGGGGGAAAAGCATATGGGAAAATTAGGGCTGGTCTGAACTAGTTGCAAAGGAAGGCAGAAGAAGCAGCTCTCAAAGCATAAAGACTTTTGGAAAAGTCTGAGAGGAAAAGCAGGAAAGAAAGGTCCAAAAATAAGCGTATGGGATAAAGTTTGAGTCAGGAGATGTCCACAAGGCAGATCCATATCTGGAAAGGAACTGAGCAGGGCAGTGTGGTGAGGAATTAAAGACCTCTTTTTAGACAAATCGTCAAGGAAGGTTGAATGGACTGGATGAATGTGGTGGCAGGCAGCAAAGGGACACTAGGGGTAGGGAAGTGAGAGCTGGAGTGGGAAGAAATTAAATTGGATAAAAGAGGATGAGTGTGAACACCTGACTGAGGAGCTGGGAGAGCAGAGAGGCTTGACATGAACATGGTGGTGAAGGCATCAGCAGAAAAGGCCTCCCCTCAGGAAGAGATGGCCTAACACATAAAGCAGTAAAGCAGTCTCCCTTAAAACTCAAATATAGATCCTGAGCATCAACATTTCCAGTGGCAGCACATTACTGAAAGCCAGAGTAATTTTTATGCTGAAATGATCAAAAATAGCATGTATTGGGATGGTTTTGCCCATCAGCTCTCTGTGCTGTCCAGTATCAGTTTCTGACACTTCACATACTCCAAAATAGCACTACTAAATCCTATTGGCAAACAGTCTAAATTCTTTCTCACAGCCATGGCAGAGACGATAGCAATATTATTATTATTACTGCTATCAATTAATCTCTGAGTTGAAGGGAGGCTTGAAGAGGAAATGAGACCAGTGTGAAAGCCATGGAATGGTATGGAACCGATGAATGAATGAATGAATGAATGTGCACAAGCCAGAAGAGCTGCTTTGGAAAGATTAGATTTTTTTTTCTTAACTCTGAAAGTAATAAGCAAAACAGAAAAAACACTTAAAGGCTTTGAAAAATGTTCACAAAACAAATTTCACAGCTTTGCTATCAGGTCTTCTGCCTTACGTCTTCCAGAACAGAGAAGACCTAAAATGAGTAAGACAGGGATGCAGGAAAAGGACAATTTCTGAAAAGATGCAGTGTTATTCAGCACATAGGGTGTTACCAAGTCCTTGTACCATGCTGAGTTATCAACGCTGTCAGTCACGGCATGAAGTCCATACTTCCCTTTCCCTGGTGCTTGGTTTAGAGGACTGAAACTAAGACTATTTGCTGCTGCCCTCTCAACTCAGATGTGCTCTCCATGAAAAGTTCATCTTCAGTACTTGAGTCTTCTATTAAAATTTTCAACTTGGAGGGGCTGATGCCTTTCGCCAGCACTCTCTCTGTTCCCTGTAGCTATGACACTAGTTCTGTAACAGAGCTGTGGATGCTATCACATGATAGACAAGGGGGTTTACTAAATGCTTTACCAAGTGTTATACAAAATCAATAGCTAGAAAACTACACTTACTTCTTTGTTTCTTAGTCTCCAGAGCCTGTATGATCCCTCAGACCCCCCAGTCTGGCTGGTGGGAGCTGGTAGAGCATCCCTTGGGAAGTGCCAGCTGATAGCTGTGAGAGAAGAGCACAGTGTGGGTGCATTCCCTCCCTCTCCACCCGGCCCAGTCCAAGTTGTCCTCCAAACATGCAGCCTGTACCTATCCCTAAGTGGGAAGTCTTCAGTGGGTAAGACAGTCAGTTTTAGCTCTCCCTGCAATGCCAAAGGCGAGTCCTGGAGCATGAACGGAGTCCTTCATGTTCTCCAAGATATTCACTTGCAGAGCCAACAGCAAACTTTGTTCCTTTGCCTTCTGTTCTGATTAAGTCAGACTTTAGGCCAAACATTGGAGTCACTTGCAGTGATTCTATTTCACTTCAAGGTACAATGGTGTAAGCACTATGACTCTGTATTTTTAACAGCCTACATTCCCAATTCTTCTGTACCCTTCTGTGCAATTGCACTCTGCCTTGGTTACTTTTAATTGGGTCTTTCCTTAGCTTGTTGTTATGTCTAACAATAACACATACAGCTTTTTGTCAACTGTAGTCTTCAGCTTTTATAGCATTTAGGTTGTTCTGGTGAAATACCACCCCATCTCTCGATCTCCTATTATAAATTTGGTATTTGGTGGAGACTGGGAGAAGAGGGGGAACACTGCATGGCATAGTGATTTTTCCTCTTTTAAGCAATTGTATTTAGCAGACTCCATGTTCTTAATCCTAGAACAAAAAAAACAGAGGTTATATGAAGATATTTGAAATGAAAGTGGATGGCATGGACTGAATTCATTACCACTTCAAAAATTCCCACAAAGGTTTGATTTCCTTTGTTTTTAATTGCCAGCAATGAAACAGTTCACAGTACACTGCAAACACAACCCCAGCTCTTTGTTAGAGACAGTTGGAGGGGAGGGGAGAGAGGGGAAGGCTCATGAAGAACATGAATGAGTAAGCTTTGCTGACTCTTCTAACTACAGAGCCTGAAAAAGTGCCTATAAATACATTTCCCATGATGTTAATAGCTGAGAAGGACTTTTGTTGTATGATAAATGGGAATTCAATCTTTTCAAACTTAGACAAGTGGGAGTAAATTGTAATTAACATCTCTAATACAAAACAACATTGATCTGTATTTTAAAACATAACTTTGACATGTATATCATAAACATTTGCTTTACTGATTGTGTTTTCAAGTTACCTCTTTAGTATTTATTGATATTTTACTGCATATAATCTCTTAGCCTATCTAATCTAAATCACAAATATCAATCACAAGTACTATTTTTGGTTAAGTACAACTGTCCATTCATAGTGTATCACATAAACAGACTGTAAGGTCACATGTATGCAAATAGTGACCAACAAAAGAGAAAAAGTATGTTTGTCACATAGTGCATCTGAAAAGAGTGAATTTTTCTTTTATTATCTTTCATTTTCCTCTAGGAATATTTATTTTCTGAAAACTTGTTTCCGACAAAAATTGAAAAGAGCTATTGTAGCAACATCTCAGAAAAAGTTATGCAGGCATAAGCATAAATCAGTGTTCTTTCCACTAAAACATGACAAAAATGTATTTCAATATGTTAACATTTCAGGAAAGACAGAATTTTAATCTCATGGATTTATGTCTTGCAAAAATAAGAGTTGTCTTTAGCCACTGATTTTTTTAAATTACATAAGGTACAAAGTTAAGACACTGGATCTTCTGGTATCCCTAGTTATGCTTTTTCAATTTCCTTTAGCAAAGGCCACACAGTTTTGCTCAATTCAGGTGCTCATTGTGATTTACTGTGCCAACTCTGCTGCACTAAGTCTTTTACAGTTTTTGATTGTACTTAACTAAATCAACTGTGATATTTTTAGCTCAAGAAATTAATGTACTGTTTTATTAGGAGGAGACCATGCTACCTCAAGTTGATCCCAGTCATACCAATATCTTCTGAAAATTACTTAGTGAAATCATGGTGCATTTCCTACTGCTTTATATTTGCATAAGATCTGAGAATTGTTTCTTTGCTCTTTTTAATAGAACAAAAGTACAGACACATCCTAATGTAATCTGATGTTCATAGTTTGAAGCCAGATGATTTGAAGCCAGCAGAGTCTAACAGGATGAGGTTTAATAAATCCAAGTCCTGCACTTTGGCCACAATAACCCATGCAGTGTTATAGGCTGGGGACGGTCTGGCTGGACAGTGCCCAGGCAGAAAGGGACCTGGGGTACTGATCACCAGCCGACTGAACATGAGCCAGCAGTGCCCTGGTGGCCAAGAAGGCCAATGGTGCCCTGGCCTGTACCAGGAATAGTGTGGCCAGCAGGAGCAGGGAGGTCATTCTCCCCCTGTACTCGGCACAGGTGAGGCCACACCCTGAGTGCTGGGTCCAGCTCTGGGCCCTCAGTTTGGGAAGGACGTTGAGATGCTTGAGCACATCCAGAGGAGGCAACGAGGCTGGAGAGGGGCTGGGAACACAAACCCTGTGAGGAACAGCTGAGGGAGCTGGGGGTGTTTAGCCTGGAGGAGACTCAGAGGTGACCTTATCGTTCTCTACAACTCCCTGAAAGGTGGCTGTGGTCAGGTGGGGTTGGTCTCTTTCTCCAGGCAGCAACTGACAGAACCAGAGGACACAGTCTCAGACTGCATCAAGGGAAATATAGGTTGGATATTAGGAAAAATATTTACATGGAAAGAGTCATAAAGTTCTGGAATGGTCTGCCGGGGGAGGTGGTGGAGTCACCATCCCTGGATGTGTTCAAAAAAAGACTGGATGTGGCACTCAGTTCCATGGTTTAGTTGAGGTGTTAGGCCATGGGTTGGACTTGATGATCCTTAAGGTCTCTTCCAACCTAGTCATTCCGTCAATTCTGTGAACTCTGTGATCTTCAAAACAGGATGAGATTTCAATGCAGGTCTGTAGCATACCCCTGACACTTGCACTCTGGAGTTTCCATAGTATTTTTCCTGCAAAAGAGCCACAAAAAAAGCATTATGCACTTTCTCAATTCCATTTTCCATGTGCTTCAGTGGGTATTTTTCTATTCACTCCCCCATTCCCTTCATTATATGTCACCTTCCATGATACCTCCATGATATGCACAAATACAATCAAATATTTCCTGCTGAGATACACATGTTTTATAAATTGTTTGCTTCGTACTTCAAAGCTACAGATTCTGGTGCAGCACCACTTCCTTCAAGCCTTCAAAGCTCACTCTTATAAATCTAATGAGTAAAGTTTCTTCCTAGCAGTCTTCATCCCTTTCCTCACCTTAATTGCCTCTGAAAACACTCTCTTAACATGCTTAAATAAATATTTATACTCACACATTCTTTTGATGCCTTGAGAGGCTACCTAGAACAGGGGCTAGACAGAGTTAAAGGAATAAAGTAGTTATTTATTAAAAAGGCTTTCAAAGGATACACCTCGGGCAGTACAAGAGCCTGGCCCAGGGGCTTGTACTGCCCAAGGTGTAGCCATGGGTCATGAGTTTTCACACTTTTATAAGTTTTGGTCCATTTACATATTGGGGTTAATTGTCAAATTACAGCTTCAGGTTATGAAGTCCCATCCTCCCAATTTGCTGTCCTCAATTCGCTTTTGTTCACACTTTTTGGGCCTGAAGCTGCAGCAGTGTCCTTGGCTCCTGGGCTGGAAAAGGATTGCTTTGTCTGACTAAACTGTGAGGAGAACTTGCTAACTTTATATGAACTTCAGAGTTATGTACTAATGCAGTACAGAATCTGGATAATATGAAAGCTAAAACTTAAGGCATCACTTTCACCTAAAGGTCTCAGCGCTTCTATTTTTTTTCCATATGAGACAATTTCTGGAGGGACAGCAAATTGCAAAGTGCAAGCCTCAGGAGTCAATCACCATCCCAGCTACTGCTCATTACCTCTGTCTTTGACGTAATACCATACTGCAAACTACAGCAACTTCTTCCAAGTACTCATGGCCTCCATCATGCCTTCTCTTGTTTATAAAAATAGCTCCCCATATGAGGTTTTTGACAAGTAAAGGAATAATCACCTGGGTCTTTATACACTGGCCAAAAAAAGGATGCAGAGAGAGTCACAAATCTATCACTTGAGCCTTTAGAAGCAGTAATAAAAGTGGTGCCTGGCCAGATGTTCAGAGGTAAGGAAAAGAGTGAGGGTAGTGAGGTTACTGGAAAAAGTCAAGTGGAAAAAGGAAAGTAGAAGACTTTACATTGTCAGGGCATTAATTAGAACTTCACTGCCCTTAAGCTCAGCATCCTCACCCTGGGATAGCTTCTGGTGCTTCCTTCTGCTGGCTCTGGCAGGCAGCACACTGGCAGCAGGGTGTGAGAGGGGAAGCGTGAGGTACAGCTCAGGAAGGAAAACTGTGTTCTTCCTGTAATGCAGACTTATATTCAATAGTGATTCTGGAGGCTTCAATCACGTGCACAGAAGCAGCATGATAGTCTGAAAACACACATGATAGAAAGTTTGGGGGTATGTTGAAATGAGAAAAGAAGTAGATGAAAAGATTTGTACTGGTTTTGGCTAGGATGGAGTTAATTTTCTTCCTTGTAGTTTGCATGGTGCTATGTTTTGGTTTTTTCCTGTAAACAGTACTGAGGGATTTTTTTACCTATGGCTGGGCAGTGCTTGTGAAGTATCAACATCTTTCTGCTCACCTCACCAGTGAGGAGGCTGGGCTGCCCAAGAAGTTGGGAGGGGGCAGACTGGACAGCTGACCCCTGTCATGACTTATCTCTGACTCAGGACAACTGGGTTCTTTACTAAAGGATCCCTTGGAGGAGATTACAGCAAAAAAAAAAATGTTCAATAACTATTTATAACAAGAACAATACCTTTTATTTTTAACAGCTCTGGAATAGGAAAACCATAACTGGAAAAAAACAACTGGAAAAAGTAGTCTATAGACATTCTGAGAGCTAAGATCACCACAAGAGAGGAGAGACAGAAGGAGAAAAATAGAAAAGGAGATGGAGAAATAAGAAACAAGACAGAGAGATATTACCAGCTGTGGCTCCAGTGGTGTGTGAGTGCTTGTGGTCAGTCACAGCTCCTGTCTGTCGCTATAGGACACGAAATAACGGACACACAACTCTCCAATGTAAAAAAGAGCATTTTTAATTTCTGACTCCAACATTTACAGATTTTTAAAACTGACAGTGGATTGAATGGTCACAGTGCCACCTCTCCAATGACACTGGACAAACCAACAGTCCATCAGATTTCTCCTCCTCCATAAAAGAATGCAAAACAATAAGTTATTTGCAAAAAGTGTGAGAGAGAGTTTGTTACGAGAATGTAAACATCAGAAGGCTTAGAAGAACTTAAAAAACAGGGTGACATCTGTCCATCTGGGTGAGGGCACCCATACACAGCAAAAAAAGGAGTTTTTATGCCCTTGGTCTCTTTCAAGAGATGGCCCAGTATCTCCTCCAGAAGGAGTTCTGGTGAGCATGTGTCATCTTTCCTTGGAAAAGTCTGGAATGGTTGAGAGAGGGGATCTGTGTATAGGCTGACGGTGTGTGTGTTTCGGTTGCGCAGTGATGACTTTCTGCACAGGAAGGAGGAGACTGGCACAGCAGAAATGCTACCCTGCCTCCACAGGATCTGCTGCTTAATGGCTGCTGGTACTCTAAAATCTGCCCAAAATATGTGAAGCATGGACACTAAGTGATTAGCACCAACTTACTCTCCTCAAAGCTGTTCCTAACATGTCACATAACATGTCAAATAGCTAAAATAAGCATAAGCACAGCTTCTATTTCTTATGCTGAGGTTATGCATTTTGAGTCCAGAAGACAAGATCTCTGTTTTCTCTCAAAACACAGATACACTCTGTCATTCAGTCCTTGGACTGCAATTAGAAACCCAATCTCCAGACCCAGTCATACACGACTGGGGATGTGCCCAAGTGACACATCAGAAGCCCGGGTAGGTTGTTGCACTGACTGTGGGAGTCCCACTGCCAGCTGTTGGACGTGGGATTAATAGTTGGGCATTCCTGAAGCTCAGAATAGAAATCAGTCATCATCCAGAGACTATTGGAGCTTAAAAGGCATGAAACCCCATGACTGGATCCAGTCAAAAGCACTGCTTTTTTCAGATTAGTGAGTGAGAAATTGTAGAAGATTTCTATCTGAAGATGCTCTATCTTTCCCATTTTTTCTCATTTCTCCCTGTTTCTTTGGAGCCACACCACGGAGACCCTGTATAGAGGAGTCTTTCAAAAACATCATTAAACCCACATGTTTATAAAAAATACAACATTTAAATTAAATACATAATGCAGGAAACTGCTCTGTCAGACAAGATATTCCTCACCTGATTATGATTGGAAAGCAATAAATAGAAAGAACTGGGCATAAAACAAATGGCAACTGAAAACACATGCATTTAGGTCTTTAGGTCCAGAATAAATTAAGTGCAAATGGAGATTTTCCATATATCTGCCAGAATTTAGGTAATTACTTATTTCATCCTATTTAACAACTCACTTGTATGAAAAGTTTTTTTTCTAATAATGAAATACTCATTGGGAAAGAGTTTTAAATATTTTGTTACTGACACTGTTAAAATGAAAGTGGTTTTTCCCTGCTTTTCTGTGCCTGTAGAGCTACAGTAAATGCCAATTGAGATAACAAATACTTGCTGATAGCAAACACAGACCCTAAGGTCTATCATATCATTAGGTCTACTTATTTCTCTAAGACTTTAACTGCTCATAAAACTGGTCTTCATGGCTTATGTGATAGATGTATTTATTTAATTAAGCTAAACTCTTTTAAAAGCCCCCAGATATTACAATTTAATGGTCCATGTTCAAGAATAAATAGCTGGATTCTATTATTGGATGATACGAAGTGACTGCCAACATTTAAAGAAATATTCTGGATTCAGCCTTCAAGAAAATTTGATAACAACCTTGAAGTCCAGAAGCTAAATTTCAGATCATTCTCCTGTAACACACTTCCCTTAAGATATGGTCAGATGCCTTTACATTACATATTTTCAAATGTACCTAGCCACAGAATTCAGTTAAATCAATTTCAATGAAAACTGAGTGTTTTGTCAGTGTGGGATTTGGTTTCCTTGTTTTTCAGTTTCTCGTTTGTGTAGAAGAAATTTTCAAACATCAACAGCAGTAATTTTCAACAATAAATTTTCACAGGGCAAAAAAAGTCAGAAGTCTACAGAACAGGCAGATATAGGTATTCGGCAGTTTATATTCTGCCGTTTTACAAAATTGTAGTAATTTTATTTGCCCTTTGATTATCTCAAGACCCAAAAGAAGCAGAAAACATTGATATTTGCAGCTCACTGTCATTCCACAGGACATGTGACCTTCAAAAGGTCAGTGAGGCCATTTGCCTCCTCTACACACAGCTCCTTTTTTACTGTTTAATTCTACCTCCATTATGCAACCACCATTTACCACAAATGGTTTAAGACTGCACAGCCAGGTGTAACTCTGTACCTGTGACTTTCTGCTTCTTCATTAATTTTGACTATTATTAGGATTAAGATGGTATTCAGAAATCTCAGTGATGTTATATGAAGCCTCACAGCAGCAGTCAATCCCTGCTCTGAAGACCTTAGACTCTGAACAGGTACAAGAGGCAAAATAATATTGTTTTTCTAACATTAGAGATCACCCAGCTCCCAGTAATACAACTTGATGCTTCTGCTCTAAGCAATTATAAGACCCTGGGAGGCAGAAAGCACATGATAATTGCTCAGGGCAGCTCTTTCCTCTTCAGGCAGTAAGTGGCAGCATTGCAGTAGCCTTTGCTTCCCTATCTTCTTTGTTGTTGCCTTCCTAGGCAGTGCTGCTTTTCTGCTCAAGCTCACAAAACTCCTTCTGCCATTTCTATATCCCTAAAATATAATATTATATTGGAAAGCAATATATTATATTTAATATAAATAATTTTGTGTAAAGTTAAATAAAAAAGAAAATTTGCAGATGTAGGGTCTTGTGAATGGAAATTGTGCATATGAAAAGCAGCCCCTCCCTTTCTATGCTTTCAGTCAGGGAGCATTTTTTATCCTTATCAACATTTCTAAAGACTGAACAAATTAAAACCAGGGAAGCTGAAATATTTTCTTCCTGTTTCTGTAGCAGAGGATGTATATGGGATTCTATATATAGGTAGACATTATAGTGTAGATCCTTATTCTTGAATATTTTATAGCCACTAAAAAATAAGTCTGAAAAATCAGCATCAGATCATTTCATGTTAATTGACTTGCCAGTGATATGGTACTGGATTTACCCAGTTCTAAAAGGGCTTTTTGGAACAACAGCTGTGATTTTTTCCTGGCTCATAATCATCATCAGCCATAAGGAAACTGCAATAAGAAGGGAGGAGACAGATCTGCTGATGAAGCACAAGACTGCCTCGTATCTAATTCCCTCTCGAGTATTGTTGGCTCTGCAGCGCTAAAAGGAACAACATACATCAGGAATTCAGTTTTGTCACTTGCATAAACATATAGTCCTAAATATGAAATACACCCTTTTCAGTGTCTGCTGAAGTGAGTGGTAATTTTCAGTTGTAGGGTAGAACTAAAGAGTAAATCTTTTCCTGAGAAGAAATGGATTCTCAGGATAATTGATTTTCTGGTTAGACCTGTCTGTGGTGATTAGCTTGTGTAGTCATTAGTTCTTGGGCTATTTTCACACTATCTGGCTCTGTACCATGATGCTGGATGTTCCTGTCAAAGGTTGTCGTTTTCTCTGGTGTGGCATTTATGTTACTGGCCTTTGTAGAGGAATGAAAACTGTATGATCTGTCTCTTGTGGAAAACTATCTTTATAAAGATCCAGTTTTCCCATAAGAACGTGGCAAATTGTGTAAGACAGCTTTTCATTAAAAACCTTGCTTATTAGCTGTCAAGGTTAGAGGTGAATGAGAAGACTCCTTTATTCTTCAGAGCAAAATGGAGCATTTTCAGTGAAGAATCCTGGAAACACTTGCAAGAAAAGGAAAATGTCTTTATAATAATTTGCCCCATGCCTGTGTCAAAAAATCACTATTTTATGACATATCTGATTCTCCATTTTCAGTAACATTATATTAACTGAGTCCTGATTTGATACCTGGGCATTTTTGGTCACAATCATTCACAATAATATTTTAGTGAAAAATTTAAAATAATTAATTAAAAGGATAATACAGTTCATAATCTGGCAATTACTCAAAATTCTCTTTCAGTAATATTTATGTTTTTCTGCAACACCACATAGAAACACTTTAAATCAGCATATTTTTAACATACTTTGGAATACAGTGAGAATAAAAGTGCTTTATAAATTTAAACTGTTACTATTAATTATTACTACAGAATTTTTCCTTCATCATCTTTCTGATCATTAAAGAGCATTAATGAGAAAGTTTACTCATTGTGAGTAAACACACACGAGCTGGTTTTCATGAATGTCTTTCCCCGAGACTGTATGACTGCTGAGATGAAAGCACTCAAATGGTTTATAATGTCTAATGTTACTGTCACAGGACATAGGTCAGGGAAGTGAATTGGCAGTGATTGTGCATGATAAACCATCTGCATGGTTTTTTGCAGCAACAAAACAGCGTAAATTAAGTCCTGGGACATGTCTACTGAGTTATGAAGTTATTGCAGGACTTCATCTAACATTAATGTGGCATCATTTGAACAAATGGGAAATTCTTGAAAAAGGATATCACAGAACTAATTTCTGGGGAGCTGAAGGGAATGAATGTTGAGAAAAGGCTAGTTGGTTTTGGCCTTTAATGATGCATAGGGAAAAAGATGAGAGAACTTCTCACATTTCATATTCCAGTGTTAGGCTACAAAAGCTGCCCTGTGTCCCATTGAGAAATAAACAAGGACTTTTTCAGAATTTCTTTTTTCCCTTTGTTTTCTTCTCTCTTCTGTTTTATTTTGGAGGTCAAGACTTGAGATTACATGTTCACACAGAGAACAGTGAAAGAAATCTTTAAGCTGACTGTATACATTCACATCTATAAAGCATAAAAATCTTTTAATATCACTGTGCCTACTGCACTCTAAACTACATTTTGCCAGCTAGTATCCAGCTACAAATGATATGTTTCAGGCAGAGTTGCTATGTCAGCTAGACAGTGATTTACACGTGCTTTTATTTTTTGGTCTGGTTTATATTCTTCTTAGCTTTATACTATTCTGTGATAGGGACAAAAACTGTACCTACAGTGGAGGAGGACTAGAGAAATTAAATCACTCTTTTAAATTTTATTTGCTTGGAAATTAATTTAAGATTGACTAAATGATTTAAACTGTCTAAGTTTGTAATTGTTTTGAGACCACTAGTTTCAAATGTTAAATTGCTTTTTATTGATACAGGTTATAGCTTCAGAATATATAAAGGAAGCTGCCCTTATAATGGGATATGCAAGACTTATGTTATCCAATTAAAGGCCTGTGCATCCTGCTAACTTTTAAGAAAGTAAACACACAACTGGATTGTCTAGTGTTTTGTGTAGACACAAAACTAGTTGTCTTAGAAGAGATGCATTTATTTGTCCCTGTGCTCTCAGACTCAAAGAAGTGAGGGTTATGTCCATTTCCCAGCCAGCATCCTATACTCTGCCTGTGGGATAACTAAATCCTTACACTACAAGGTGACAAACCCTCGTGTACTCAAATTTGCTCCTACAGGATTTCCTGGAGGAGAGCTGATGGGAGCGAATGGGGTTAATACCAGCAGAAAATTTGAACCATTTGTTGTTAAGTGGGAAAACAGCATAAACTACCATTGTCATAAGTCTCTTTTGTAAACTTTTTAAGAAATTAGAGATATAAATAAGGTACAGGAAATTATTTTTCTTTCCAGGGAATTAGACCATTTGATTACAGCATGCTTTGGTTATTTAATAACATCTGGAGAAGCTATTTCAGCTGCCTTCAAGATAAAAATTAGATAAAAATCTTGGAACATACAATTTCTTAAAAGTGGAAATAATGTGGTGTATGAAGGAGGAAAATAAATAAGAACTAATCTATTCATGTTATTAGGCAGTGCTCAACATTCATTTTTATATGAAATTATGAAATTCTATTTTATTTTTTACCTTATGTCTGTAATTCTTGACAAGTAATTTCTATATTGTTGTCTGTTGCTACATGAGAGGAACGTTTAAAACTGCAGGTATTTTTGGGAACCACCAGAAGCTAGCAGTAGAAATGTTAAGTTAAAAACCTTCATGGTACAATAGATCTCCAGATCTTTCTACTGGGCACAGAGAGGAGCCTTGGACAGACATTCCTCCTGATTCTGGTCAGGGAAGATATGAAGGGTATGAAAAAAGCCGCACTAATGTCATTAGTAGTTAAATATAGACAGATGTCACCCAAGTCCCTCCCTAAGGGCTGAAGAGATTGTCAGTGGAGAGAGAGAAGCATCTAAAGGCACATTCCTGACTTATGGATATCTATTCTAGGATGAGCTGAGTGACACTCAAGATGAAAGGCACCTCAATGACTGGTATGAACATTTACCTTGTTGACATCCTCCTTATGGACAGTGAATCCAACCCATGGAGTTACATTTTCTCAGAAGCAAAGGGGAACTGAGGGAAGGGATTCTGGGGTTCACTGGTCAGCTGAGATCCATTTTCAAAAAGCCAGACAGCCCAGCATCTACAGCTAAGCACTTGAAGCAGGCATTTGCCCTTTCAGGCTACCAATGCAAGCTGTCAATTAATAGTCTAATCAATCTTTTAGCTTGATGTGGCACAGGGAGGAAAAGTCTAAAGAGGACTAAAAGGTGAAATGAGATGAGAAATAATTTCTACTCAGCTTTTGTAATAGTTATATAGAAAGGTAGATAGGAGATGCTAAAAAAAGGCCAGAAGCATCACCCTGTATTGGAGAAAATGAAACCTTTTTTAGTGGAGGATCCTGCTGGATGGCATGTGAGCTCAGAGGAAACCAGGAAGACTGGCAAGCCTGCCTCTGAGTTTGGCTTTTGTCTTGTAATCTGTAGGATAATTCCAGGACACTTCAGTTCACTCAGACCAGCAGCAACAGTGAAAACAAAGCTGTCATCATTCAAGTCATGTTTGGGTTTAAGTCTTGAACCTTTTAAATTTGATCTGTAATAAAATAATTCAGTGTAACTGTTGGTCTCAAGGACCTGGGCACAAGTGAACTATTTTAATTATTCTTATGGGACCTACTGCCAATGAACTACTACATTTTTCCTCTGAATTTCCTTGTCTTGAAACTGAGCAAACATATTAATAATATCTGTTTACTCCTTAGTATTTATTATTAGCTGTGAATATTCAAGCAACACATTTGAGGTATATTCAATAAATTTGTGAAATGGTAAATGATGTAGGTTGCAGATGACACTCCATAGAGAGAAGGAGAGAAAAAAAGAAAAGAAGAAAAGAAGAGGAAGGGGGAAGGGGGAAGGGGGAAGGGGGAAGGGGGAAGGGGGAAGGGGGAAGGGGGAAGGGGGAAGGGGGAAGGGGGAAGGGGGAAGGGGGAAGGGGGAAGGGGGAAGGGGGAAGGGGGAAGGGGGAAGGGGGAAGGGGGAAGGGGGAAGGGGGAAGGGGGAAGGGAAGGGAAGGGAAGGGAAGGGAAGGGAAGGGAAGGGAAGGGAAGGGAAGGGAAGGGAAGGGAAGGGAAGGGAAGGGAAGGGAAAGAGGCTTTTACAGGTCTCATCTACATGACAAATGAGCAGCAGTTAGAAATAGTACCTAAGCTGAATGGTCTGGAATGACTAGGTCCTTTAGCCAGCTGTGACTAAATACACATACCCAGCAGAATGAATTACAGTAGATTAATTTACATTGGAACAACAACAATTTTCTGTATGCTGATGTTGTAATTTCCTCCGCATCAGGCCACTCTTACTTATCTGATTATTTAGTTGATCAGCAACTTAAACCATCTGCACTCAATTAACAATGTCATTCCTGCTAAAAGCTGAGCTTGTGTGATTTCTAGGGATATTCATAAGCTTCTTGTTAGTTTGAAGAAATGCTGTGCTGACTTAAATAACCATTCATGGGAAAGGAAGACTTGGCACTCACTGTAGGTACTGTGGCTCCTATCACATATCCTCCATTGCTGCTATGAAAAGCATTTTGAGACAGACATTATAAAACACCCCTTAGCTGCCAACCCTTCACTGGGACACTTCAAAACAAAGTTTTGAGTTTCCTGCTTACATAGGACAACCTGGGCAGGAGTCACTTTCATGTAACTTTGGATGGTACAAGGTACATGTTTACATCCAAGCTCCTCACCCTTGGTTCCTTCTGCCATCAACAAAGGGAATGAGTCATGTCTATGACAGGACCCACCACAGCATGGGCATTCACAGGGTGAATCCTACCACACCGTAAAAGTGTTGATTTTCTCCATTTATGGTGATGATATGAGCTTGACTAATCTGAGCACAGATGTTCACTTTATAGTTTTCTATAGTGAAGTAGAAGGAATCCAGCAAGGTTTTGGTGCTCTTTGATAATCTGAACTGTCTGTCACCTGTCATTTGGTTTTGCCATGATTCTAGTGTTTTAAATCCAGATTACAGAAGAGATTTTCAGAAACTCAGCATGCTCTTGGAAAACACTCAAAAAGATGAAATATCTTTAATGGGTAACAGGAAGGAAAAGGAGCAGTGAAAGAAGGAGACATTGCAAACTGTAATATGGAGATGTTATACACTGCATTTCTGGCTGACAAATGGCATTCTAGCACGTTTGCCACACTTCCCTGCCCTGTGTCCATCATCATCAGAGTTCCCAGATCACAGCAGAACACTCCCTCCTGTCTGCCTCTTGGCTGCTGGCAGTGAGTGCCCTGTGTGACAGGTGCAAAGCTGTATCTCACAAAATGTAAAGGAATTTGTGTCCCTATTTTTGTTCAGTTACTCTTTAGGGATGTAAATTTTCCTGTGGCTGTATGTCTGGGACAGATGTATCTGTTTTACAAGCTAATCTCACTCACTGATTTTTCAAAATTCGCACTAATGAAAAAAATTCAGCATTTCCTTTCCAACAGGAGTTACTATATATATGTCAGAAATACTCAGTAGTGAAATTTCAATGTTTGTTTTTAGTTAGGTGCAATAAAGATTTCACATGCTAAATGGCATGTTAATGTAATGATTCTTTTTCAATTAATCTTTTTTTCTCCTTAAAATTCATTTTTCTTCAATTTTCTTATTCCCATTATCAAGGACTGATGATATAATTTCCCTTCCTTTTCCAGATATCCTTTTTCATTTAATTCTAACATTTCACATTTTCTACGCAAATATATCAGTGCATAAGGACTCAGCTAAACTTCTCCAAGGAAATGCTCCAGAGCATAGTTCCTCTACTTCTCGTAGGCCATGATGTGTGTTCTCACTGCCCTGAGGAACAAACCTTGCTCCTGAAACAAATTGGCCCAAGAGCTGTCTTGGTAGTGTTTTAGCAATGTCGAATTTGCCAACTGCTAATTGTTATTCTGTTCCTCAGTGTCTATTCCTATTCATAAAGGCAAAACTTTCTAGGTGCCTTTCTGAGCACTGATGAGCCAGCATCCAACCTAAAGTAATCTACATTATTTCATCATGCAACTGTTCCCAGTGTAGGGCCTTCTCTTTGAGGACCTTACTTTCTGTTATAATTGAAATCTTGAACCCTCTTTTTTTTCATGTTTATGAGCTCTCTAGGTATGGCAGCTTTCCAAAACACAACTTGTATGTAACAGTATCAAGGCTACTTCATATTTTTTCTTTATATCACATTAAGTGAATGAAGCTAAATATTCAAATAGATTAAAGCTTGACATGTATTCATATGCTGGCATAATCACACAATCTAAATCAAATATTTCTGTCACAAAACAAGATACAATGCTGAGTAAATTCAGATATATACTTTATGTAATTATCTTAATAAAGACTGTGTCAGTTGCTGACACCGTGACTGTGTCAGACATGTTGGCAAGGATGCTACATTGGTTATAACCAGCCAGATTTAAATTTATGCTGTGCAAGAGAAATGTACCATTCAACAGGCCAGTAATTCACCAGTTGCTGTTCTTCATTTCTTAGTGATTTTCTGTGATGAAAAACTCAAGTCACACTGAGACACATGAGCTGACCATTATCTTATTACAGCCTGTAGAGGAGCACCTTCCAGTAGTTCAGAACTCACTCCTCAAGGAATGCACATGGCTAAAGGACTGTAATGCAGTAATTTCCAGGCAGAGTGATTAGTTATTTCCCTCTTTTTACAGGAGAACATAAGAAGAAAAAGTGGGAGAACAGCCATTGGTTCCTCTATTTGATAAATAATTGCCTTTGTTGTCATCACTCTACTCATGTTATGATTATTGCAGTCTCTCTAAGGATCTGCTGACTTCAAGCAGGGATCTTAAAGGAAAGACAGCCCAGATAAGAAATAAGCCAGCCCTTTCATTAGAAGACAAATAATTTTCCATTAAAAAGCAGAAGGTAATATTTGCTGGTGTCGAGTCTCCCTGGAGAACACATTTCTGCCTGACATGCCCTTTTTATCATTTTGAAAGTCTAAATTTAATTTTTATAAACATGGTTTATTTTCAAATTCCTGTTTGAAGGATAAAAGAGGAGAGTTTCAATAGTGTCAAAGAGCTTTCAACTAGCTAAGGGGGAAATGTAAGAACCAGCTGTGTTAATTGCATTGTCTTCAAGCACAGGTCACATCTGTTTACAAAATGTGCACATGCCTGTCTAGATTTTGATCACCAGTGGACTGTGAGATTTCATGCCCAATTATGCTAAGATATAAAGGAAGGTTTTAGCAGTGGCATGTGGCCACCACACACACTCAGGTCCCAGACTCCCACTGCAACCTGATGGTATCTGTGGCACGTCCCTGCAGGCTTTGTCCTCGCCCTCGCAGGCAGAACTTTGGTCACCATGCAGTGACACTCCTGCTCACATTTCTGTACTGTGTTACAGTCACCATGCTGCTCATTTGGGTCCACATGGTGCTTCTACAGGTGATTTTACACTGGCACAGGGAAGGTTGGATTCACAACTATCAGCCCTCAGTAAACCTTCATTTGAAGAACTGAAGTTGAGCATCAGGCTTTGAGACTTTAAGTCTCATCTTAAATGGGGTCATGTCTCTTAAATGGGGTCTTAAGTGGGATTCAAAATCTCAATTTCTTGACTTCATTTATATGCAGAAATATATTGCCCAAACAAAGTTTCTAGAGCCACTGCCAGCACTTTCTCTCAAGTTGTTAGCATGTGAAAAAGTTTTGTGAGTAAATATAAACTGAAATTGATTTCTTCACAAAACTAATTCATGTCCAGGGAAATGTTTGTGTTTGTTTGCTTCTCTTACACTGTCTTTTTTTATTTACCAGTCACTATGTCCTAAGCTAGAATTTTCATTGACATTCCTTTGAAGTGTGACTGAAAATAAGTAAGCAAAGTGAATATAGATAAAATTGAGGAGTTTTGTTTGTGACTTAGTTGGATCTTATAGCTAGAACCTTTCAAATTCGTAATCCATATTTCAGATCTAAATACTGAGATTCTTTTTTTTTTCCTCTTAATATTTTCAACTTGACATGAAAAATTTAGAGTTTGCTTTTCAGAAAGTGGAGGTACTTTGCTTTAAAAAATGAGTATTACTACATTAGGGAAGCTTTTGAAGACATTCCTTTTATTGCTTATGTATTTTATCCCATTTATCAATGAGGAAAATTAAATATAATATTGCATATAACTCTATTTACTATAAATACATTTGTTTGCTGAGAAACATCCTGTGAGAACAAAGTTCCCTGCTTCAGAGCTCAAAGGATTAGGTCAATTGCAAACTTTCCTTTCCAGAAAGAAAGTTTATCCCAGAAAACATAGCAGTTTGCCCCAGGCTTAACTAACTAGAAGAACTGAATCTCCTGCCAGACATCTTAGATGTGACTTAAAGTTGTTTTGCCAGATATTTCAGATATCTACATTTACTAGCTCAAATGATACACAAAAATTCTTACAAGGAGGTCAGTGGTAAACAGGTGAAATCCATACTGGGTACTGTGGGAGAGAAAGATTTTGTAAACTATGTTGGATGTTTGGAAAGTTTTTGTGTTATGGGGCAGAGAACACCCCTGAGAAAATTCATTAGTTTCCATACACTTCCCTGGGTTTGTTACTCATGCTCCCACACTTCTCCTTCCTGCCTCATTCCCATCACAGCTGCACTTTAAATAATCAGGGCCTAATTTCTCTTTCCCTTGATCCACTTTCACTGCAGCCTAATGGAGCTAGATCTTGTTTTATTTCTTTACTTCAGGTAATGGTGATGTTATACACAGGGACATAAAGACAGAACTTATGAAAGTGACAGAGAATTTGGGAAAGATGTTCTGAGAGAAAAGGAGAATGAAGACTACTTATTCACACATGTTAAGTGAATAAACTATGGAGAAACATTATGTCCAGTTCCATGTCTAAAGACCAAAGCCTCTGCATATAGAACTTTTTTCCAGTGCACTGGCTGCAGATGAAATACCATGTAAAAAAGATTGTTTACTGATTTGCAAGAATTTTGTTCCAGATATACATGTCTTGTAGGTGGAAATAAAGTTAGTTGCGGTAATTTCAATACAAACACCCCAAAAGCATTGTATCTGTGGTGTACTGGGGCATATTTAAAACATTTCCTTTCTATTTTGGGTGAATAGAGTTCTAAATTATCTCTCAGAAGGAGAATGGATTAGTATTTGGAGCATGTATAGATCTATGGTTATCAATTCTTAGTCTACACTTCTAATAATGAATTAAAATCTACACACATGTAAGCAAAACTAATGAAATTTATGTTTATGAAAGTTGGCACAAATAACCTGTATACATGGAAGTTTCTTCTCCTCAAAAAGAATCTGTACCTGAAGAAGGAGCCCTTATTTCTCCTTATATTCCTGCAGTGTAACTTACCAGTGACTTTTAAAAGTACATACTGCAAATATTTTGGAGTCAGCATTCAGGTCTTATTCTACCAGTGAAAAGAGCTCACGGTTACTTGGATCTTTTCATATGCAGGATCTATCCGGTCAGAAGACCCGGATCCCCACCCAGATGTAGCTCTGGATATCTACGCACAATGTGTAGATAAAACCAGGAGATTTCCTGTGGTCACCAAAAGATGGGAGCAGAGAGCTCCTCCCCTTGCAAAGCACTAAGGCACAACGTTTACATAACATCCTTAATCATTTTTTTCAAATGTGTCACACAGAAGTTTTACAGAGCTGCTCATCTCAAAGCTTCTTCCTTTCACGGTAAGAAAAGGGGCTACTCTTGAGTCCAATCCAAGTTATTGTTCCAACTAAAGACAGATTGTGTTGCTGCATTTAGCTGAGCCCTGTTTATAAAAAAGTTTTTTAATATTTTTTGTATTGTGACAGTAGATACAGTCCATGTCTTCAAACCTTAAAAAGCCCCCAATCAATTTATTTAATTAAAAAAAGAGTATAGATAATTTTTGCTACATATGAAGTTCCTTGAGATTGCATAATGTGTTCAGAGTTTGTATACTGTATATGTACTATATATAAAATGCATACTCAGTCAAGGTTAAAAGGGCATTGAATGAAATGTACATCATAAAGTGTTGCTAAATTATGACAAACAACTTGATTTTGAGTAGCATATGAAGTATATCATGATACTTATTCTTAAACCAAATCAACAAGACCTTTAAAAAGTTTTCTATTTTACCCTCACTTTCTCAGGTTATTCAAAGAGAATACATATAAATGAAGTGTCACTGATTCAATGCAAAAAGCATAAATAGCCAAAAATAATTTAGAGGGAACACATTCTTCACACACAACATTTATACTGTCGCTCTGTTTTCTTTTATACCCTGGAGATTTTAGCATAAATTATTGTTTTAAAATTGATAGCTGTTAGCATTCATACTGTCCAGTCCACTCTAATGAACTTCATTTGAGATTGAATTATATGAAAACATTCCCCGAGAAACCATGGTGTTATGGCAGTTGCACAATGTCAAGAAAAATATTCCTTCCTGTTCAGGACCGAAGGAGTTGTTTAGCATTGGTGGACTAGCACATTCAAACAAGGATAGAAAATACTCTAAGTCTGAAAAGATTTGTTCCACCATTAAGCCTCAGCTAGGAATAAATTGAAAGAAGATGGTTCCTAGATATTATGTTTAAAATCAAGAGTTTAAGTTATTTATTTTTAATTACATTTTAAGTGTCACTTTGGCAAGTAAAAAGCAATAATAATAATTTCAAAGCTTCAGTGGAAGCTTTGAGTAAGGATGTTCATGACAGCTCCTATGAAGCTGCTGCACTTTAGCACTTCTATCACATCTCTGCTCTTTGGATTACTTTACAGGTTAACTTCTATTCAGACAGAGGCTGCTACTCATAAATCCCGGTTCATTTTATAAGGGTATGACAAAATAGTTAAAAATACTCTACAGGCTGAAGGGAAGGATATCCACAACAGTCAGTTTTACAAATGCAGTGAGGCTGACTGAGTTGAAAAGCCATTATGCCTTGAACTGTGTATGAAACCAGCTCCTCTGAGGGGGACTGAGACCAAGACTGCTTCCTGTGCTCTCTCACTGGAACAGCACAAGATGGGGACAACCATCAGAAAGCAGAGAAGGTCCTGGGAGTCCTGGTGATATGAAGTTGACCATGAGCTCGCAAAGGGACATCACAGCAAAGGCAAATAGCCTCCTGTATTAGGCATCATTGCCAGCAGGATCAGGAAGGTGATCCTTCCTCTCTTTTCAGCACCAGTGGGACCCATCTGGACTGTTGAGTCTCTGAGCCACTCAGAACCAGAGAGGCATTGGCATATTGCAGCAAATTCAGCCAAGGGCCATGAAGAGAAGAAGCATAAAAGCCTTCTTATTCCTATCTGATATTTTTTTTCTTCTTGAAATGTGTATTAAATCCCTGCTATAATTTTCTCTTCAATAAATCACTTCTATGAAACCCTAATAGCATTACTTAGTGGCAGTAGTTTTGAAGAAACTAAGGGTTCACATCACTCTCATGGATGGTGTCAAAGGATGTTAGTATTTTAATCTGCTCGTATACTGCCCCTACATTTATGAAGAAAGGTAATGCACATTCAAAACCAGAAAGGCCATGAAGGTAGAGCCAAATCTCTGTTCAGAGCTTTGTATTATGTTGCCCATATACATAACTTGCTAATTCCATTCTGTGCATCTAATTTCTACACTTAATGAGTTTTTACTTTTCAGAAATTACCTTGCAATCAAGAAATAAAGGAATCATAAGGCTTGAAATTAACGAATACTGCAAACTGAAATAAAAAAATCCTTGAGCCATAAAACAGTTCATAAATAGAGAACATATCTCAGGAAGCATCTTGAAATATGGTTAGAGAACAGTTTATCTTGAGTTCTATCACATGGCACGTACAGGGCAACCAAGGGATCAGACCCATCCAGGATGGATTTAGGAAAGGCAGGACCAGCATGATCCATCTGATCTCTTTTTAGGACAGGGTGACCCACCTAGTGGATGAGGGAAAAGCTGTGAATGTCATCTGCCTGGACTTCAGTAAATCTTTTGTGACTGTCCCTTACAATATTCCCTGGGAGAAGCTGGCAGCCCATGGCTTGGACAGGTGCTGTGTCAGGGGAGGCTCAGGTTGGATATCAGGAAGAGCTTCTTCACTGAAATGGTGGGTGAGCATTGGAAAGGGCTTCCCAGAGAAGCTGTGGAGTCACTGTCCCTGGAAGAGTTCAAATGACTGGATGTGGCACTCACTTCTATAATTTACATGGCAGGGTAGCGCTTAAAGCAATGTTGGACTGGATGATCTTCATGACTCTATTCTATTGAAATAAAGTTAAAATTGCTTAGAAGAATCACACATCAGGCTCCTTTTACAATTGTCCTTCATACCAATTTTACTGTCTCCACCCCAGACAGTGCAGGCTATGCACAGGTATCACAAACATACAGAACCAGACGGCAGCAAGTATTCTGGCACAGCTTCCAGCTCAGCTGTCATCCCAGCTGATTCTCAGTGAGCTCAAATATAATCCATTGAAGATGTCATTCCCACAGGAAGCTGAGGATCAGTTCACACAGGACTTTGTGTTTGTTTGCATATGTGTATTCACTGTAGTTAATGTCATTTTACTGACTGCACTTAAAAATTGCCCTCCTCCCGAACCGTGTGAAATGAGATTATCCCTCAAACATGAGACTGTTTCTGAAAAAATACACGTGAATCAAGCCCCAGCAAGTCTCCCACGTTCATGAGAATCACTGGTTTCAGAAAAGCAGTATCTAAATAATAAATTTTCACATCCTATTTTGTCTTCATTATTCCTAATAGAAACAATAGATTGGCTACTTTTTGCGGTTTATGGTCCAGAATGATTGCAAAGTGATTATAAGCAAATATTTTATGTCTCAGACAGAAATCAATTTTTTCCTTCAAGATGCAATATTGTAACATGTTTCTAGGATAAAGGCTGAAAAAAAATGAAGCTGTTTTCACTGAAACAAAATTACTGTAAGGATAAATGAACAAATTAAAACAGAAAAAAAAAAAACCCACTCAACAATACTATTACCTACAGTGTAATCCTAAACTGGCAAAGTCCAGATGAGGATTTATGGTATATCTGCTACCAGTTTCTAACTGGATGTGAAAAGACTATATCTAGTTTGAAGAAAGATCCTGCTGCAACACATTTCAGCCAGAGGAATCTGTTGAAGTAAATGGAGTCATATCAATTATTGTGAAAAGGATTGCACAAGAATGAGAGAAAAGCATCTTTTAATAGAGCTCTCTAATGGGGAATAGTTCCACAGCACAAGATGCAAGAACTATCTTTATTTGATACCCAGAGCAAAAGGAGAAAAAAAAATACTTGACAAAGTGGCAAAATTCTACTATAGAAACAAGTATCTGTCCACAAATAATGGAGAATAATCATTGTGTGATAAATATGTGAGGTCTCAAAGGTGACTAGAAATGCATGGCTGTAAGAATATGTGGACAATAACCATACATTCCTCTAAGCTGAATAACTCCTACAACTAAGAAAGAGGAAAACAGAAAACCAAATGTTGTTGCTAGGATAATAAACAAGCAAAAGTCCCCATCTTGGGTATATTCTTAACCATAAGATATCTGGTATCTTTTTGTTTCATGTTATGTCAGTCATATTTTAGTGTTTTATGTACCCTAGAATAAAAGTAGAGCATCTTATGTGGCACAGCTTCCGACCTTAGCAAAGGCAGCCAACAGTCACTCACCAGTTACAATGCATTAAATCTTTACACTGGTGGGACTGAGCACCAGTTTACACTGTCTGGATGCCTGAGTATCCAGGACTGGTATTACAGGACAAATCTTTCCAAATCCTTTAGCAACACTGCTAATACAAATATTATCTTGTGCCAGCACACTGTCAGGAACTATGATGCTGTCCACAGCATTCTCAGAGAAGAAATAAAAGATGAGGACAGTGAGGTGTAAATATGAGATCAGGAAAGACAAGTTGGAAAAGGGAAGCAAGAATCTTCTGCTTAAATAGGAAGTGTGGAAACATCTCTTCTTTTCCTCTTAAACTTTCCCTCTCTCAGTCTTCAGTCCTTGAAAAGGTGTCTGGGGCAATCTTCTGGGAATTCCCTTAGTTTCTTGACCAAGTTTCTACTCAGCAGGTGACCTCTTCTGAAAATGAAAAATACTCTTGTACTTAAAGACATATGGATTTTGTGGCACCTATTTTGTGGCATCTAAATTCTGGGGCTTAACCAAATTTCCTTTCAACGGACAAGGCCAGCATTGACATATACTTCAGGATACTCAATTCTTCTGAGGAATACCTTCAAAGCTGTGGGAAAAAGCTTTGAAAGATCATATCCAAATTTCACAATGCTTTCTCTTTCATTTCTGTTACTTGGATTTTTTTACATTTTAGTAAATACAAACAGATTTTTAATGTGTATTGGAAAAACAGACAAATATTCATACTGTCTGGAGTAACAAATGTTTCCAGGGAAATCCAAAAGGTAGTAGAAATGGGAATAAAAATCCTACCTGGTAAAAAGCTAGCTAATTTTCTGCAATGGAAAAGCATGCTAATTCCAGAACATAACATGAAAAAAGCTCTAATAAACATCCTGAATGCTTCATACCCAGAAAAAAAATTCCCTTCTATATAATGACTACTGTTGCTGTGTGATCATCTTCTTCTGCATATTCCTGTGAAGAACTAGTACTCCAGGGATTTTTTTTGCCTTTGATGACTAATCTGTCTCAGCAGCCAGTGGGAGTTTGCCCTTGACTTCTGCAGAAGCTGGGTCAAGATCCAGAACAAACAATGACAGACTGCTATCTGAATCTGTACAAACTTGCTGAAAAAAGCCCTCACCAAGTATAAGAGAAGGGGCAATGATGTGAATTTAAATGAATTTTATTTTACCTGTGACATCAAACAAAACATTTTTGATTGATACTATAGGCCAACTTTTCTCATATCAAAGCAGAATTCAAATTAGGCTACTATGTCCAACTTGGCAAACATATCTGTTGTTTTAGTGAACAGGCCAAGGATTGACTAGACACTGGATCAGAGCTGGCAAAAATCCTCAGGGTTGTACTAGATTGATTTATGCTGACTGAGGATCTAATAATATGTCATCCTCTAATAAAGTCAGGTATACAAGAGGCAATGTGTTAAAACTTTTGATGGTTTTCTCTGCACTGACAGAAGACTTCAGAATTAATTCTGGCAACACTTAAAAACATACATTCACAAAACTTTTGGAACTAAGCCATTCTGGCAGCTAATACTCAGACTAGATTTGAAAAGTAGTCTCCATGGAAATCTTTTATTGAAAAAAAAGTCCATGAAATTATTACTCTGTGGACCAGAAGAAATGCAAGCCCATTTCATTAGGTGTAAACTCAAGCAATTAGCAATTAGACATAAAAAGACTTTCCAGACTAGCATAACCATAAATTCAAGGGATTGCTACTAATTACTTCTATGTATTCTCATTTCAGTGAGATTCTTTCTTATTTGAACTTTATTCATCTAAAGCTGATTCCAAAATATTTTAGCTTTTCATCCATTATAAAAATATTATATAATGCCAGAGGAAATACATGTTTCACAAAGTTTCTCTGCTGATATTTCAAAGGCATTTGGCACCTTCCCATTTAAGAAGGAACATCTTGTTATTGCAAATAACAAGACTGTAATTTTTTAATGTAAATATTGTGTCGCCTTCTTCTCTAGAATTTATAAGTCCCAATTGCAGTGATCCAACTAAACATTTCTGAAATCAAGCAGGGAAGAAGGAAAATAGCACATGGTCAAGAGTCTGAAAATATGCAGATATCTTTGTTTCACAGTTTTTTATGATTTTGTGGCAACTGTTCTTAAATTCTGTTTCTTCAGTATGAGGGGAAATAAATAAAACAACTGTTTTCACAGATTACAAGGGTTTTTTCTAATAAACTGTTTATTCACATGTTCATTTGCAGCTAATGTAACAGAAAGGCAAGTGCGCAAAAATCTCAAGGGTAGGAATAGTCAAAATTTTCTTGTTAGAATTGTCAGGCTGGTTTCTGCTTTTCTCCTGAACCAAGCCTGTGATTCTCTGCCAAGATTAAGAGTCTGTCTTGGGAAGCAGTTGTTACAAGTAATATAGCCCTTTGTCCTTCATAGTTCCTTAATGTTATCTCTCCTGGGCTCTCATATAGAGAATGCATTTTAAAACTTAAAGTCACAAAAAGTAGCAGAAACCCAGTATTTAAAATACATGCTTTGGATCTTCAGCTGGTACAAACCTCACCTCGCTGCAAATATTGATGTAAGAACTTGGTGACAATGTGGTTTAGTTCTCCAGCCCTCATGTCCAAGAATGCAGAGGTGGATTTTTCAGCTTATTCTCCTGCCAATGGACCTGACACATCACAGGGATGGGAAAGCCACCATTTCACACAAGTGTAATAATCCTGAATGCAGCTGTTTGGACAAGCAAAACCACATAGCATCCAATGAGGGTTATGCTAAGGTTCAAAGACAAAGTCAAATTAAGAACTAGGGAAACTTTATTGAGGAGCTTTACCTGGGGATTCTCCAAGTGTCATTCCTAGGTAGGTTGCTACTGTGCCCAGAGCTGACACAGCTGCTACCCTTCACAGAACAGTATTTACCTATGCAAGGTACAGACACTCTACTGGACTTGGGATGGACTGTTCCTGGAGAACGGTTTCCATGGTCACAAATGTTTGTGAATATAAGAGCATTCATGGCTGGACAACATCATGAGAGCAACATCATGACAGTAAGCTTGCCTGTATAAAGTTCCTGAGCAAATGATGGAAAAAGAAGTGAGTTACTAAAGGAAAAGGAAAAAAGTTAGGACATTAAAATTCCTGATAAGAAAGAATTCTAAAAGTAATTTCACATAGATTTCTGTGGGATTGTCATTGGGTGATTTTTTTGCATATTTATGATATACAAAACTCATTGCCACACATTATAATTCTCCCAGCTTTGAGATTGGTTTTTATGTTCTTAAAAATTTTCAAAAATATTTCTTGAAAATGTTATGCTTACCAGAATGTGTCTGATTTACGGTCTTTTACGGAATGGAAATACTCCCAATAACATCAGCGTGCATCAGTTTGTAAAGATTTTGCAAATCATTCAAAAATATACCAGGAATCAATGGGAAATCATCCTGTTCCATTATGTCATTTAGAATTTGGAGAAAGATAATGAATAGGAAAAACTGCTGATATGCATTAATAGCCATACAATGTAATTATTCAATGAATGCAAATGAGTACAATAGATTTTTGATAACTAAAATATTTTGAAATAGTCATAGGCAGAGAAAAACTGTCCAATATATATCCTCTCAGGCAGATACACTGGGAAATGCCCCTCAGCCTCTAGGCTCCCTTTGGTTTAAGGTATTCACACAGACAATTAAAACTTCCATACTCTCAGACTCAGGCCAAGCAAAGCTGTGCTGGAATCCTTTAGCTGCCAGATGAACAGAGCCCCAGAACTTTTAGAAATTTTTCTTGCATCCTCTTACAATAAAATGACTGCCAAGGTTAACTGTCAGATACTTGTAAGGAGAAGTAAATCTCACAGTGAGAAAGGTATTTCCCATTGTTTAGTATAAAAAAAAGTCTGGTTGGAATATGTGAGAGAGGGAAAGACAAACTGTGCTTTGAAGCCTGAGCCTTTGTCAAGACTGAACATCTTGAGTCTTTGCACCAAAAAACATTTGCAAAGAATTAATATGGGAATGGGAGCTAGCAATTCAGCAGCCATTAGGGAGAGAATTATAGACCACAGTTTGAGGCTTTCCAGGGCACAGCCAGCTTTGCATACTGAAAGAACAAATCTATTAACTTAATTTCTCCTGGTTTGGCTATGAATATAGATCACAGTTAGTTTATAGTTTCATTTGGGTAATTTGCCTGATTTTTCTAAATATCTAAATAAAATTCCTCCAGCAGTGTTTTCTAGCATACACTACTCCTATTCCTCTATATGGAACACTTCCAAATTGGGTTGCTTATGATATTCTCTTCCTGCAAGCTATATTTCATCAGAAACACCTGTGATTTTTAAGTTCTTTCAGCATCTTGGTATTTAGAGAGTAGGATCTGATATTTACACTGTACAAGCGGCAATCCTGCTGGCCCCTTAGGAAAAGAATAACAAAATGGAATGAAAATTGTGGACAGTAGCATTTTTAATCAAGATAAAAATGCAATTAAAATAGAAAAATTCTTGAGGATTGCTCCACTGAGCTTACAGAAACAATAATACCTTTTTCTTTTTTTCTGCACAACCCTTGTTTCCTTACCCAAGGAATGACATGCAATTTTTTTTCTCTTTCAGCTTGAGTGATAGAGCTTGCTGAAAATTTATTCTACTTGCCCCCATTTGGCAGAGAAATTCTCCAGATAAGGTTTTCATTTCTTTCTTAGAAGTAGTTTTAAATGTCATATAGCCTCTGATCGCTACCCTGGATTAGAAAATGTCCATTTTATCTGAACTTAGATAATAATTACTATGGTGATGGACAATGCATGAGGTAACACAAGGTAACACTCATCTTCTTATTACTTACTGCAACACAATGCCAAAAAAAATGTAAATATCAGATTGTGCATGAGCTTTCATTTAGATTCCTCAGTGTTGTCAGCTATAACATATAGATAAAAAAAATAACTCCCTTCATCTCTGTTTTCACACATCTTTTAGAATATAAATGACAGAACAGAAAAATATATGTGGATATTTTCACATCAATAGCACTTAACAAGAGTGCTTATAAATAAAAGATTGGGAAATAGGAAAATTAAAAAGGCAAATGCAAAGTTATAGATGCATAATTGAACTCTACACCATACAATAAGGAAGCCCAAATAATTCAACAGACACACTCAACTTCTCTAAATATATAACCTCAAAATAAAAAATTCTCTTTCCAAGTTCATTCTTATGGCAAGTAGAACATCAGCTGTGATCTAGATCCTGTTTTCTTCCCTACTTGGAGTTGGAATAAATACTTTTGTTATGAAATTAAATCATTCATTCAATGAAATTAATCTAATTAATTATTAGAATCTTAAGGTCAATATTATATAATTTACATGAATATAATTGTCTGGGAAATTATTTTTTAAACCAAAAATAATCTTAAAATTTTAAGAATCAAAGCTGTAGAAAATAGACTACAAGATGGAAATATTGCTTGTTGTGTTTTTGAAAATCTTTGATTCATTCTATAGAACAGAATGAACATCAGTGTAAACATCAGCCCAATGATTAAGGAAAATAAATCTCTTATACAGTGAAAACAATATGAATGAAATACAAGAATGTGATACTGACAATACTTAAACGTGCTTGAAATTTCAGCATGCATTACACAGCAGTTCTCTTATTCTATATGAATGTATATGCAAGAAATTTAAATCCCATTGTCAGAGATAAAGTTGTGTAAGCAAAACTTAATGACAGTGTAAGTACAAAAACTCAGTTTGATCAGTCTTGCTACATTAAGCACAATAAAGTCCGAAGCAGTAATATACATAATTAGTACCTTGAAAGGAGACATTTCCCAGGACTATGAAAAGAATTATGAGCCAAGTCAGCTAACAGAAAGAATTTAGGCAGAAAAATCATATGTCATATAGAAATCAATTATGGGTATTTTGCTTCATGTCCAAAAGGTAATAAGCCTATAAACAAACAAACAAACAAACAAACAAACAAACAAAAAACCCCTCAGTAAACAAAACGAGAAGGTGCCTATAAAACTAGAGTGATATCTTGAAAATTCAGAAAACTAAGACTAAAAGTATATAAATTAAAAGTTGAAAAATTGGAAGGAAAATAATATAAAACATTAGAACACAACAAGAATAAGGACAATGAGAAAGAATAATACATAAGGATTAAAGTTGCATTGAAATGGTACATCCATAAAATGATAGACAAGATGCTAGAAAAGATGGTCAATACTGATTGAATGTGTAAGGAATCACTGTAATGCTTCAGAATGAAAAGGCATAATGCCATCAGACTGATAGCTTTATAAATGTAGCGCCATTGTTTGTCTTGGAATTTTAAAATCAAGTAAGATTGATAGGCATTGATTTTTTCAGTGATTTATCCAATAAAAAAATACATTTTTAATTCTGCCTTTCATATCCCTTCATCCATCCCCTTCACAATTCCTTTGCATTTTTTTCTGCAGTGAGTACTTTAATTTTCTGTAGAGACCATCTTTTGCTAGTGGTGTCTCAAGTGTCATTTTAAGTGTCTAAAACAAAAGGCTTTTGGCTACTTCTGTGTTAACAAATCAAGCACTGCCAGGGAATACTCCTGGGCACTGGAACTTGAATATGTTAAACTCTTAGAACATTCCCTGGCATCATTTTTCCTGGGCCAGCAAGTACTCTATCAAACAATTCCCAGGTATGGCCTGAATGCTAGTGCAGTCTAGGAACTGATCTCAAAGGATGTACAGCCTGCTCTGGTGTCCAAGATGATAACAGACTCTGTTCTCTGCCCCTTGGCCTCAGTGCCAAAGAGTAGCCCCAGGTGCATAGTTGCCTTGTAAATAAGCAGCCTTTTGTGACAGACCAAATAAAGACAGATTCAAAATTAATGTCTCAGATTCTGAGCCAATGAATGTCCTTTCACATTTCTGGCCATAAGTTTTAACTATTCCCAGAGCAAAGTCACTTTATATGACTATTTTCAAGCTGTTTTGGGCTTAATTACCCTTGTAGTATAAACTTCAGTTTTCTGTCCAATTTTCTTATTGTGATCCTGATAATATAAGTTTCCTGTAGACAGTTTTATTAGGTATAACATGCCCCTTCTAAAAATAAATAGGTTTAGTTCAGAGTAGGTATTGAATATTTTTCATTCTTTTTAACGTCTGCTGATTTTTTTCACCTGGTTTTGTAAGTTCCCAGTACTGCAAAACAAATCTAGCAGTTTTCTAAAGGACAGCATGAAAAAAACTTGAAACCTGTAATTTTCTATATTGTCTTTCAAGCTTAGAATGGTCTAGGCAGCATTTTTGCCAGATTAAGTCTCACATTTCATAGGTATGAAATAAGCATTTCATGAACTCAAGGCGGATTATTTGAGTAGCATTTAAAGTATAGTCTTTGTGAACATGAACTATGACTGTCTAGAATCAGTGCCTGATTTGTCTGTTTAGAGGATGGAGACACCTCCATAAACCAGAAAAGGGACAGCCATTCTGCCCAGCAGAAGCACATTCTGCAGCTCCAGTGTCATAAATAAAACCCACCTCCCACTTTAGGCTCTGAGTAATTTAGAAGTCTACATTTGTCTTTAAAAGCACACAGAACAAGGATGCAGCGTATCCCTGGCTTTTCCTTGATAAGACCATGTGTACAGTGGGCTTATTTTTCTTTGGCCTAACAGAATAATGATTAGAGAATTCCAGCAGCAAAGAAGAAAATTTAATTCTTCATTCAATTTTGTTCAAAAGAGAAATCTTTAGGCGCACAAATATGGAGTAGCTGGATGGAAGTTCCTTGCCTTCATTCTCTTTTGAAGGCAAAATGCTGAGCACAGAAGTAAGCCATAAGTAAGAACAGACCTCCTGCAGAGGAATGGAATGAAAAATATCTGTTAAAGGGTCTTGGAAACTCTCAAGCTATGTTAGTATGTGCCTAGTTAGTACTGATGCCCGTAATTTCAGGACATCTTTTGAAGTTACAACTGTTAAGATTCCTATCTGAAACACAGAAGAATTTTAGGCATTCAAATTTTTACTTGGGACCTTAGGTCTACAGCTATAGTACAAAGTTTAAAATGCCCAGGAACCCCTTCTGGCACTGAGGCAAGAGGCATGAAACAGTTTGCATCATTAATAATAAATGGTTTTATCCCACTAAAGCAGGATGGCTTCATCCAAACTGTAAACTAGATCTTTTATAGCACTATTTAATTTATTGCTATAGAGGTTATAGGTGAAATGGATCTCATCCAAAACTAGCACAGTCCCATACCTGAAACAGTCTTCAGCAGAGTACTGTATTTTATCAGCTGTTTTTCTTTTCTGCTTTCCTCCACATATGCCTAGATTTTTCTATGTGTGATTAGTGGCATCTGCACTCATTAACTGATTCTATGATCAATGTTGTTAGAACAAGTAGGATTTGCTTTACCCACAGTGCATATTTTTTCCAGTTTTCCAAGAAGCAGTCATCTTAACTCACCTACAGCCTTCCATTACCATGGATTGTCATTTGGAGCTATTATTGATGTAAGAGGGAGTTAGATATGGGGATTAAAACAAGTTATTTCCTTTGGAGACCGATGTTACTACTTCCGTTTAACAACATTATATTTGCTCCAATGCTATTCATTTACCATCTCCTAAACTGAAAAATCCAGATCTTCCTTCCTTTCCATAATCTCATAATTTTACCAGAACTTCTATCTGCTCTAAACACTGTGTTTTTTCAATTTCATTTCTGCAGGAATTTTGCTAAGAGATGTTCCCATATGATTTAGGGGTTGTGAAGAGTGAATGCATTTTACAAGATCCAAACATGACATTATCAAAGCCAAATAGCTTAGCTGTTTTCCAATGTATTGAACCTTTGTACAAATAATAAATTTATCCAGAGGATAGAAAATACTCTCAGAACTTTTCCTTGATATGTAAATCCTCAGGTTTTAGATATGAATCAGATTCCAACTGCTCAAGGAAAAAGAACTTCCCCTTAGGTATTATCTGCCACAGCAGCCTGTAACACCAAGCTGAAACATCTGCTTCCAACCACAGCTGGATAGAAATGCCCACATAGTTCTCTGACAATAATTAACATCTTTTATTGCTTTCACCATTAGTAGCATTCTTTGCAAACATTTCCTACAAATACTTACAGTCCTAATATAGTGAATTTGCCAGTGTCATGCCCATTGTTTATTATCACCTTTCATCAGGTATGACTGTACAAATAAAGGAAGATAGAAAAAAGGTGGAAAAAAAAATTGATTTATGCATCCAAGTCAGAAACTCAACTGCAAGAAATCTATTCAGCCAACAGGGAAAAAAAGAAATCCAGATAAATTGTACAAACCTTGTAAGTAAAGCAATAGTGCCTGATTTTTGGGTTTCTTTGTCTGACTGCCAAAGGAAAAGACAGAGTCAAACAGTAAGATATCCTGTCCTGTCAAAACTTATGGAGAATGCAACAAAGCTCAAACAGTAAAACTTTCCAGGAAAACTGGAATCCCGCTGTATGTTTTCCTCAGAGAGGCAAAGCAGATTGGACTCATACATGTGATTAATTACAATGACCTGCCAGGAGTCGACACTACCATGACCCAAAAATGAATGCAGAAAGGATAGCAATGCTATAAAACAGGCAGTGAAAAAAAGTCTGAAGGAAGGCAGAATTGAATAGGGAGCCAGTAAATTAGCTGTCAGGATGGAGAAAACAAGACAGGAAAAGGAGTAGCTCAACAGGAGACAAAACGTTCGGGGGCTCAAGCTGTCATAATAGAACAGCTGGAACAGAAGGGTTTTTTCCTATGGTGGCTGTTTCTTCCCATTTCTATTTTGTGCTGGGATCTTGGGAGAAAAAACAGAGTCCATGTATGACCTCCCTTTACTCTGTTCAGGAATTCACTGGAACATGGGGACTCAGATTACATTAATGTCATTTAAAACAAATAAATTAGAAGCTACATCAGCAGAGATCCTTGCTGGTGAAGTGCTCTCTAACATGACCTAGCAAGCTGGCCGTATTTTGTCCAAGTGTGAACAAGCACAGCATTCATTTAGTTTTGACTATCCATTAAAACAGCAGTATGAAAAAGAGCTCTCCCAACAGGAAACAGGCAAAATTGTCTAAAGCTTTGAACACTGGAAAAGCACATTCTTTTTCCAGTTCTGCCAGTGAACTGCTGTTCTTTCTCCATCTGTCAAGTTTCTCAGGTCATGGCTGACAGTAATGAAGTGTCATGTAAGGAATAAATACACCATAAACTTGATAAAGAGGCTCGATAAAGAAAGGCTATTAATTTTAATTAAGGGTGCTGAATTAACTAAATGGCAGTTGTTACCATGGACTTTTGGTTTTTTCTCAATTAAAGAAACCAAATAGCTTCAATTGCTTCCTACACTTCTCCTTTTTCTTCTGTCTCTTTATTGCCTAATTAAATGTAATGTGAATGCAATACTAAAGAAATTACAGTAACATTGCATGCTGTTTAGAATGGAAAAAGTTTGGTTGCTAGGAGTCTCTGAAGGCTATCTAGTCCAACCCCTGTCTCAGAGCCAGCCACCAAGCCAGGTCAGGCTGTTCAGGGCCTCGTCAAGTTGAATTTCTACTGTTTCAAGGATGAAGATCCCATTGCCTTTCTTCTCCAGTGCTTAACCAATGTCATAATGAAATATTTATCCCCATATCCAGATAGAATTGCTCTTGCTACAACTTGTGGCTTTGCCTCCTTTCACTGACTATCACAAAATCACAGAATACTTAGAGTTGGAAGTAACCTATGGAGATTAACTGTACATTAACTGTGTAGGGGTTGGTTCCATCTATCAGAGGCACTCAGTACTATTTGAAAGGCTCTTTTGAAAGGGTCTCCTTTTTGACACCCTGCTGCCATCCAGCAGGGCCCAGATGTCCCTAAGTTCAATGACTTCTGTCATTCTGCTGCCAGGCTTGGACATCTCAAATGACACTCAGAAATCATTGTACTGATGGCTCATTGAGTAAATAATCCTCCAGTATTCATAATTTACACTGCACCATATTTTCATTGCCTGCAGTGGAAGTTGAAGTGCTGAAAATGCCTGTAGATGCTTAACCCCAAGCATCTAAGTGGAGGTGTCTTTTGTGCTGTCAGTGTCTGAGCTACTCTAAAAGAGGGACAGAACGGGCGCTGCAAACATTACCTGTGATAATCTGGCATCAGTGATCAGAACTGGCTTTAACCACCTTCTGCTAACAAAATTGGTTCTAAAAATAGGCTTTCAACAGAATCACTGAGCAATATTAGAGATATTGTCTGGGGAAGAATACAATGCAATCCATCAGGAATGAATGTCAAGTTCTGTACATAAGAGTGATCAGCTGTATAATGACAGGCTGAATAGGTATGGTTTCTGCTGCTATAGAAAAGGGTCTCTAAAGCAGGGTGAGCCATGAGTTGAAAGTCATTCAGTGTTAGGCTGCTACAAAAAAAACCCAGAAGATACCATATTGAGATAGATAAACAATAGTTTTATTTGCAAAACTTGTCAGTAGCATGACCTCAGGGGGAGCACCATGTCCATTTTTGGGCAGTGCAGATCAAGAAGAATGCAGGTCAGTCCAGAAAAGCAACAGAAATGACAGAAAACATGGCCCATAAATGTTGAAGGAATTAGGACTGGGAAATCCAGATAGGGCTGAGGAAAGAAAACATGGCATGACTTAATCTTTTCTGAATTTAAAAGTGACAGAAAGAACAAGGAGGACATAGACACTCAAGGCCATTTCTGGTGCTGATTGGTACTAAAAGCTGTTTGGCCACTATGATTTATTTCTCCCATGCTAGTGTATCAGGAGCAGGGTCCATGCAGCCAGTTCATCCATCACTACTGCTTAGGTCACCCTCATGAGCTAGGCTTTTGGCAACAGAAGACTCTCAGAAAATATGAAGCTACTGCCAAACACTGAAGACTGTCCAGTCTTGCAATCTTTTTTTTCCCCATACTATGCATCAGCCTGTATTTGTACAAAGAGTGTTTACACCACATAAAGAGCTGAGTCAGAAACAAGGGCAAGCTACACAAATAATCTCATTACAAAATTTCACCATATTTCTGTTTCTTTAAAGACAGAATCCAAGTGTAACTCTCAGCTCAGAGTTAAATAGCGCTGTGTAGTTGTGTGCAAAAAATGTACTTCTGTTTAAAAGAAAAATAAAAAAGAAGAGAAATAAATCCATTGATAAAAATTTAATGCTAGGGAGTAGCAAGGGCCAGCTGTTGCCTAAGGGCAATGACAGGGAAGGTGATCCAGGGCAAGTCATGCCCTCCCCAAGTGGGTGCAGTCCTACAGGGCTGAGCCAATTCGGCAGGACCACGGGCTGGCAGCAGGATCTGTCCAAGCCCCAGATCCAGGTCCACAACTGATGCCAAGGATCTGATCAGGGGCAAAAGAAGGTGGAAATAGCTACAAACAGACACAAAACAGTATGGACAGGGACAGAGAGGCTGTGGCCAAGCTTAAATGGTGTCCTGGCCTACAGGGTGGGGTGTGGAAGGCCAGCAGGATTTGCAAGGTGTATCAGTTCTCTCATGGCCCTGGAAAGTTTCAAAGGAAGAAAAAATTACTTATTCTTGATTTAACACACATCAGACTGAATTTATGGGTAGCTGTTCTTAGAAACAATTGATGCTACATAGCATTTTATAGTCCAAAGGAAGATGGATAAAATTCAATAAATACAATTTGTTCACTACTATTGAATTCAAATGTAGACATTTCTACCAACAGCAAAACATTCTATATATTTTCTAGTAAATATGGGCTGAAAGAGAGATTTTTGGCTTATTCTTGGAGTTTATCAAAATTACATCTTGGGTTGATGGCAGAACCAACTGTGCCAAAATCTTCTCAAATAGTTATGTGGTTTTGGAAAAAATCTCATGAAATCTCCTGAGAATTGTTGTTTTTTGAAAATCTTGGCTGCATCTGAAATGGGAAACAGGCTTTTCCAGCTTAGCGATTTTACTGGAAACCATAAGCAAAGAAATGATGTTGAAGCTGGGAATTCAACTGTTTCCCCACCCTTCTTGGCCACAGATTAGATGAGCTGGATGTGACATACTAGCTTCAATCCATCTGTTCTTTCAGGCACTATCAGATACATAGCTCATTTCACTGACAGCAAATGCTCTGAATAATTTGTATTACTTGCACTCTGCAATATCCTTGGTGATCTGTTCCCCTTCCCCACTTCCCCCCCAGACACAGACTCAGCCATTCATCATGTGCTCCTCACCTCATTGTGCTGTGAGACAGCTGTGCTCTCGTGGATTGCTTTAGACCATTTGGCTGCAAAAGCTGGCTGGCAGTCCTGTACAGCTGTAACCTTGGCCCACTAACTTTCTAATGAAAGCCATGCCACAGTGGGTACCAAGGGGAAAACAAATACCCTTTTGTCCATGGAAAGTCTGGCAAGGAAGCAGATCCACTTTTGTTTCAATAACAAATTTCCTTTGACTGCAGCCCTCCCTTTGATTTTTTTCACAGTTAGTCAAATTGACAGAATAGCCAAGGGCAGGAGCAGACCTACAGTACCTTGGGCTACAGCTGCCAATTATTTGAAACAAAGAATCTATGGACAATTAGCAAAGAAACTGCTAAATCAATTCTTAGAGTTCTGCCTTAATGGGAGGTGGTTTCATTCCTCAGACTGGTTTCTTTTTCATATGCACACACATTCAATAGAAAAGCCTGGAGCAGTGAGGAATGTCTGGCATTTCTGCTGTCAGTGTGCATGTACATTGGAGTCTGTTATTTTTAGAAACCCATCACATCCAAGTATGCATGAATTCTCACGTAACCTCATAGCATGAACAGCTCAGGGAGTCAGGGATGTGAGGCTTTATCAGATCAAACACACAACTTGGTTCCTGCTGAGTGTTTTTCACACAAACACTTGCTGCATATTCCAATCCAGGGGCAAATGGTACTATAAGATTAAAATGGAGAAGAGAAGCAGGAAAGGCTGTGGTAGCTGTGGTATAGCATAACTTTGGAGGACAGAGCTAAAATTCATTAACCTGGAGATGGCACAGGGAAAGCTGGATGTTCAGTGCATTTTAGACAGCCATATGTCTTTTGTAAGTGGCTCTAAGAAAACGTTTCTTTCTTAGGGGAAATTTTCAGTTAATAGGAGATTTCTGGCAGGTCTACTGTAGTTTTCTGAACCATGCCCAGAAATGAAGCCTTATTTCTTCTCTCTTGGCCAGATCATCTGATAAGAAGCCTTTAAGGGCCTTCACAGTAGAAGTAAAACAGGGTCAGCTTTAAAAAGAAAGCCCAGGGAAGGTCAGCTTTTGAGAATGTTTGAGGCATAGTTATTCACATAAGAGAAAGGGGCAAATTTGAACTGGAATTTTCCAGAGCTTTTTCAATTTCTCTTTATTTCCAAAAAGAGTAAGGATACAATTTCTTACAAAGCCAAAGCTCAGCCAATGTAAGAAAAACAGTTAAGAAAATATTCCAGTGTTAGGGACAGAGGATTTACTGGTTCAGCCACAGAACAATTTTACAATGAACTTCCACTTTAAGAGGGCATTGTTTTAAAGACAGGGCAAGGATCTCTAAACTGCTGAGTGGTTTTAGACCCCTGAAATTTTGCAGGCCAAGCAGAGGACAGTTTCAAGTGCCTTGCATCTCTGCTCTAGCACCAAAACATCCAAAATCACTTGATGTGTAAATGATTAGATGCACTGAAAAAATAAACAGGACAATATTCCACCAGAGCACTTCTTAAAAAAAAAATTCCTTTTTTCACTAAAATGAGGCAGAAATAAATGTGAACCATGGGTCAAGTATTTTTAAATTTTTTTTTCATTGAAGTGTTTAATCAGAATTTCACTATTTAATTTAATCACCAAAGCTTGGGCCTAAAGCCCTTTGCTGAGGGAAATCCAAGTTTAGAACATAAATACAACATTCCTGCCTAATGCAGCTTTGATCTAATGAATAGTAACATGGAATAATTCTTGTTCTATTACTCCCAGAACACAAATGAAATGGCCTTTGTGTTAACTTTCTCTGGTCTTGATTACATCTGTATGTCATTTATGTCTAAGAGAGTAAGACAAAAGTAATTATAATTCTGTTGGCTTAAGGGCAATCTCTGCTTTTGGACACAGAGGTTTTAAAAGGGTTGAATTGACTTTCCCCCCTCCCCTGCCCCCCATTTTGATTTTAAGTTTCTTTTAAAAAACAGAATGAAGAAATGGAAAAAAAAATGAGCTAATGATATGGCTAGCACTACTTGTTGCCTCTTGTGAGCTTGTCCAGAGTTCATAATGCACATTTCCTTCAGAGAGGAGATAAAGTTTTACATAAATATAGATAGCATGGTGTTGAGCTACTGGGACTGTGCAGGCTTAAGGCAGCCTCTAAAAATACTGTGTATGAATATGCTGAATGTCTTTCTAGTCCCCATGGTAACCAAAGGAACAATCAGTTTTTCTGAGGACAAGTGGAAAAGAAATGCTATGAGAAAAACAGACCCTTTCTGACTAGAGCAAGGAAAAGGCATGATCTCTGCAGCCTCCTAGAAATAATGTACTCTGTCATTATAACTTGCAGTCTGCAAACAAAGATCCAAGTATCACAAAGGGGATGGAAAATACAGAGCTGGCACAAGGCTCTGTGGTTTTATGATAGGGCTTGAGGTACAGAGGTAATTTTCAGCCTCTAATTATTATTTCTCTGCTACTGGCAAGGCTTCCATAGAGTAATCTCTCCTCTTTCAAGGATTTCTAATTGGGTATCCTCTGAACAAAGACCCACAGCTCATTTTGCTCAGCATCAGTCATCTTTAGAGGCGCATCCAAGCCACTGCCAGGTATAAGTAGGATTGCCTTACTCCAGGGCAAAAGTACCTATTAACACCAGCATAAGATATCTGCAGCATTCCCACCAGAACTCACTAAACTGAATTCTTGTCACAGCATAATCTTATGTGAATTTTCATAGAGAAAAATTTTTCATAATGATGAATGTGTGAGAGATCAGCTTGGTATACTGAAGACACATAATCTTGTTTTTGCTGTAGAGATCTCAGCGAGCAGGAAGGAAATGTTCCTGAGGAGCACAAGGGAAAGGAAGAGGATCTGGAGCATGAATTTGCAGCAGAGAATTGGAGGAAGTAGCTGGGGAAGATGAACACCTGGCAGAGTAATTGAAGTTCATAACATGATTTTACATGTGAACATCAAACTTGTACCAAACATTTAAAACAATATATGTTTAATACACTTTGTAAAAACATTTATCTATGCACCAAAACATATAAAAATGTCACTAGAATACAACTATATGAATAACTGTAACAGTGAACAGTTCATAGCCATAACTGATTTTAGTCATTGTCTAAATCATTAGTTGGGCATCCCACAATGCTCAAACTAGCAAAATAGTGTTTTCTATCAAATGATTGCTTAAAAGTATTTTCTTGCATCTCACTCTAAAGCTTGAAGAGTTCTTTTGGGCTTCACACCAGAACAATGACTGCCACTAAAAGAGACCCTTTATGTTGTGTCTCTGATCTCAGAAGCACTGGCTCTAAATGCAGATTTAGAAATCCTTCACCTCATCATTCTCAGCAGGCATTGTCTTTTGAACTCTCTCCCATTATTTGAAAAGACGGAAGAAAAATTTCAACACATTAAGTGTCACCGTAGAGGAAAATGTATTTTTCATTCCTGCATGTCGCCTGCAGAATTTCAGCAGCAGATGTAGCAGAGCTGCCAGAGCTTCTGAGACCAGATTCAATATCCCTTCCTTCTGCCCTAGGTAAGGTACACTGTTTTCTCAGAGGTTTTTGAGTGGCACCTCCTAGGCAGAAATACATGTACATGTGCTTTGTTTTGGAATTCCATACAGTTAATTTGGAATTCTACTGTATGTGGAATGATCTGGACAGGGTTCCAGGACACATTGGGCCCACTGGATGTGATGCACAGACTGACCTCTCAGAGCTGAAGTGTACACTTGCATCCCAAACATGAACAGTGAACCATAAGCAGAATGCAGTTAATACAGCAGTCTCAATATACATCATGCATTATTGCCTGCCACTGTAGTGATTATCAGCTAATTATTTATTAGCAGCTAATAAAAGACAAATCATCTTCACGTGTCCCTGTAATCCCCAAATGCATACATGTTCACCTGGTAAAGAAATTTACTTTACATGAATAGCATGTTTACCAATTTACTTTCCAAATTATATTTGATGAAAAATTTTATTTTTCATCTCTTATATCTCATAAGGCAGAAATTTTTACCATTATTGTGATCTCTCTTCTCTTGATGTAGGGAACCTAAACCCCTCATGCTATTTTTCTACATTTATTTACTTTCTGATGCCACTTCTCTCTCACTGGAGGGTACAAGTCTCAGAAAAGTGATGGCCATGGAAGAAGGATGTTAGCAGCAGCAGGAAGAAGATGGATTCAAGATCCAGGTTGGACAAAACTTCAAAGCAAGAACATATGGACTCACCTTCTTATCTCCTTTCCCCTTTACCAAGACACATCTCTTTCTTCAAACACCCCTAAGAGCATAAGGTCTGTCAGGTACCTTAAAAAATCAGTGAGAGTGCCTAGGTCTACAGAGTCCTGGGGAAAAGAATAGTGGCATTTCAACCACATGAGTGCATCATTAATCAAGTAGTAAAAAAGTGCTGGGTGTACAAAGTTGTCCTTTTTCTCCAGTCGCGCTGGATTGTATCACTTCCAACAAACTGTTGGTAGAGCATGACAAAACAAAAGAAGATCTTTGGATTATCAGAGCTCACTGTCAGTCATGGTGAGGACTGCAAATATTAATAACATCCTGGGCTGGGCATCCAATTCAGATGTCCGAGTGCAGAGCTGTTTTTTACTCCTGCATGTGCTGAGGGAGAGCCTTAAGGGAGTTGTACAAAGGCAGACTGAAAATGATTGCTCTTCTCTGCCACACATTTCATGGCCAAAAACTGGAAGGGAACTAACAAACACTATAAATAAGGAAAAACAAATACAAAAATAATAAAAGAGGTTACAGTAAAGCAGAAATTGGAAACAGGCATAAGTCAAAAAACAAGCAACAGTCTATTTAGAGACAGGCTGGCATCAGTTCAAGCTATGGGACTTGAAATAATTTAAGGCAGTCACCTTTAAAAAGAAGTCATAAAATTGCACTGGTTGTATCAACAACTTAAACCCTTCTACAGAGTAAAATCTCTGTTTTTCTTTCCCCTGTTTACTCTGTTTTTTCATGCATCTTGCATTTTCCTCAGATTCTATTCCTCACAGATAAATTTTCCTCCTGCTCAGAAATGCATTGTTTGGAGTACTTAAGCCCAGGTTTTTTTAAATTATACTGATTAGCAATGATATTTTCCTGTGTCTGCAACAAGGGGTGACATTTTTTAAATAACACTAAGTTAATGCAACACAAGATTTTGCACAGTTGGTTTTACTGTATTATGTCTCAAGATAACAGCAAGACAGTTAAAAGTATAAAAAACCTCTTAAGAGATAAAAATGCTTTAACTTTGCCATCTATAAAGATGAAGAACTAAGAAAAACTAATGTACGAAAATGAGGTTACCATAAAACAGCCCGGAATAGTTATGGTGAACATTTTTTGTTAAATGGGCATAAAATATTGTTGAAAAGTATTAAAAAAAAAAACTTTTTACAATGCCCTGTCACAGAAAGCATAAATGGTATTGGCTTTGTCCCAAGTAGAAACAAGCTAAAATATCCATGGGGTCATAAAGATTTCCCAGAAACTCCACGAAACTGTGAAGTGTGTCACAAGAAGGATTTTCCTGATTAAACCATGTATAAATAGCTTAAATAAAGTAAGCAACGGAGTTAATTCTGGCAGAAGAGATCTGCTTTGAGTTATTGAGAAGTTGCTCACTCCTCATATGGCACTCTCAATTTAAATCAATGGATACTACAGCTCAAACCACCAGAGAAGAGTAGAACCTGGCACTGGTAACTTCTCCTCTCATTCCCAGTCATAGACCTTGGCCAGGTGGGAATGTCCTCTACCCCTTCTTGGCTCAGTACAGGAATGTCCTCTGCCCCTTCTTGGCTCAGTACAGGACACAGTTCAACCCATCTGTCTTCCCCACTGCCTTCCTACCCCTTCTGCACACTGAGGAAAAGGTAGGTGTAGCTAGCTAGTTGAGAAAGATTTGTTCCAACCTGTTATGTTTCTCAAGTGAATGTCAGATGAATTTATAATTGTGAGAACTCTTGAAACATTTCCAGCCTTACACAACATGTTTGTTTTAGGGCTCCGGTAATGTCTGTAATGTGTGGGTCTGCTGAGATTTGGAACAGATGCATTATTTTCCTCAGCCACCTGGAAGAAAGTAAAATATTGAAAAAAGTTGGTTTATCAGGACTCCCTGGTGTCCACAAGCTGGTCTGGTTAATAAAAGGGAAACTATTTTTCAGCTGCAAAACAAATAGCAAACGTATCACTGCTGCTTTCTGTCAAGGACATTAAAATGTCAGGAGGTTTGCAAGGCTTAAAATCAACACACAGTAGCTTGCCTAGTGTCCTGATTTGGGGGTACATTAAGGATTTGTGGATGTACTTGCCAGACCTGTCCTCTAAACCTGAAACTGAAGAGACAAGGTCTCAAACCTGTGTGCAATTTAGTGTAAACCCGGAGTTTTTAGCAGGAGTTAGAAGAAATTCACAAGGTTGCTTTAGGTTCATAAATAAAAAAAGGGAAAAAGACACACTTGAAGTTTACACTGAGAGCAAAAGATCTTTGAAGAAAGAGAAAGTGGCCAAGGTCAAATGGCAGCCCAAAGAATGGGCTTCTCCAGACTGAGCAACCTTCAGCTTGTTGCGAACGCCTTGGAAATTACCAGCAAACTCTTTCACATACACAAATATCACCAGCCACAACATTTGCTGAAGTCCTCCCTTGCTTCCCCTCAATACCATGAAATGTGGCACAATCCCTCCTGATCCCCATTCCCTTCTTTGAGAGATGGGGGCCTGTCTGTCCTCAGGCTGAAAAGAGGAACGTTGTGTGCACAGCCCAGGAGCAGCCCCGGGATGCTGTCTGCCAGCAGTGAGGCTGCAGCTGGAGCCTCAGGCAGGGATCAGGAATATGTGAGGAGACCCTGCTCACCTGCAAGGCTCCAAATGCTGCTCTGCTCATGTGTGGCCCCATGGCCTCAGAGCTGGGGACATCCATAACAAGAAATTCCCAAGTTGGCTCAAGATGGAGCTTCTCTTACGCAGCCATGGGTTCTTAAAGATGGTGAATAACAAATCTTCCTGTAAGCAGAGGCCATGGACTGCTACAGACCAATCCACAGAATCTGGATGTTGACAGGAGAGACAGGCCTTTGAAGCAACTCTACAGGGGTGCTTTAATATCCAGGATTTCTCAGGTGGATTTACTTTTTAAAAAAGTGTTTTAAAATGTCTTCACAGGCTGACCAGAGTTTTCCCTCATTCAGATACACAAGGTTTTGCCTGAATTATTTTCACAAATTTTCCTGAAATGTCATCAATGTTAGGCAAATGAGGTGCTGTGAATAGGGAGGACATAGTATATACAGCAAAAAACACTTGTCAGAGACAAGAGGTTTTGTCCCAGATATACACATTTCAACAGCACATGTAGAGACCAGTTGTTTCACCAGACATCCTAAGCTGCTGGCCTAAAAATAATGTTTGGGTAGATAGTATTCTAAAACAAAGAACTCTCTGGCCGGCTGTGTTTGCAGGCTTTCCAACCCTGAATGTACTTCTCCTTTACATATTACAATTCAGCTGCAAGACATATACACTGGAATGTCCAAACTAGGTTTCAGATCTATATATCTCATTGAAATTATTTTTTTCATTTCATTGGAACTCTAAACTCTCAAAGGAAATAATCTGCATCTATTGCCAAGAGAACATCAAGTTAAACTGAAGTTATCTTTTGTCTCTGCATTTCAGAGATTGAATGGCAATGATTAAAATATGATTTTGTAGCAAATATTTATGCATCACTAACAAAATTCCTGCATTGTTCTTGTGTGCTGGCCATTGTGTAAGACCAACTCTTTATACCACAGTCAGTTCATCTCTCTTTGAAACATAAATTATGACATTTACATGGCAAAGTGCTGTGTAAAGGGATCAGTGTGAGAGAAGTTGGCACTTCTTGACAAAAAATAAACCAAATAAAATGGTTATTTTTCAAGCTTCTCCTCTGCCAAGTGAGCTAGAATATAAGGACATTTAGTTATAATAGTAAGAAAATGAAATATGGAATACATTCCCCTCCTTTCACCCCTCCAAATCTAAATCTTCATTATCTAACAGTTTACAATGAGCTCCATCTGCAAAACTGCATAGCTGCATTTGAAAATCCCAAAGGCCTGGTGCAATTCCTAACAGATGTATCATTGCTTTTATACAAAGGGGAATAATGTGGCCCACTAACCACAAGAAATACATCAAATTATATCTCTGGAGATGACTCTAGCGTCTGGTGATGATATCATGTGCCAACTAAGTTTTTTCAGCATCTTACATGAACCTAGAATTAGGCCTGTCTTTTCAGAATTATTGACTTTTCAGAAATGCTATGGAACATTTAATTGAAAAGATAATGCATTTATGAAGTCTATTATTTAGTAAACCATTTGTTATCCTTACACCATGGATATAATCCAGATATCAGATTTACAGGCAATGTCTTCTTGTGTTAGGCTCAAAATTGCTCTGCTGGGGTTTGATGACATGCTTGATTTTTCCAGCTAAGCCAAATCTGGAGGCAAACTGGGAGTGAGACGAGCAGACCTGGATGAAACTCTAATGGGAGTAAAAGGATGAAGATCAGGATACAAGGATACAAGGGGAGGGAAAAGAGCAAGCAACCAAGGTGACAATGCAGAAGAGAAGGCACACTGAAAGGTTCATCAGAGAAGTGACAGCAGGGCTGGACCCAAACAGGGCTTGTCAGCTAATGTAGAAATTACATGGACCTGAAGTCTTCAAGCAGCTCACATAATTGCCAGTTATCCCAGGCATTATCTAGTCCATTGTTTTTTAGATATCTAAAAATTGCCACTCTTTGAAACTCATTGGCCTGTTTGTGCTAACTTTTTGGAAAATGTTAGTTGAAATGAGATGGAAATGTGCAGGTTCTTTCTAACTCATTCACAGGTATGAATCCTGGCATGGTTCCATTTACTGTCATACAGAGCTTCATCAGCCCTTAGAGTCAGCTGCATGTCTGCATCACTGCCCTGGCCTGCAATCAGCTGTTCTTGCGTGCAGAACAGCCTAGCCTTCAGATAAAATTGTTCTTAAGTCTGTGAATTTTCTCTGTCTTCATTCCATGAACATTTAATATTAGGCACCATGTAGTTCTCAGCCTGTGAAGCATAATGAGCTACATCAGCAAAACTGCATTGCTGCATTGCTCCTCTGATGCTTTATAAGCCATCAAATTACTGTGAAAGCAGTAAAAAAATAACTCTCAGTAAATTTTTACATCAAGTATTATCAAGTAGCTGAAGATTAGCACTAGCATGCCTTTTCCCAGTTACATAAAGGAAAATGTCCCTTTGGGTTAGTGTAGGTTGCTCACTGTTAAGCATATTTTCTTTTATCATATAGCCCATTTTTTAGTTTCTTAACTGCCATTGTGCATTATATTAAGCTTAATATCCAACATCACGTTTTTATCTGACCATAATTTTAGTGGTATTGATCATAAAGTAGCTATCTTCAGAGAGATTTCTACTCACTGGAGAAATACTGTATTGGTTGAGTGTCTACGATTGTATGCAGAAATTTCTGACAACAGCATCTAGATAAGTTCGAAAAGTCCTTCCTACTAGGAGTATATATAAATACAAATTTACTTTTTATGTTATGACATCAAGAAGTTAATGGTCATTCAGAAAATTTGCCACAGGGTAACAAGATCACTGGTGATTATCATATAAATCTTTTAGTAAAAACATCTGTGCAAACTAGACAAGGAATTCAAAGACTAACAGAGAGTAAGGGTATATCTAAGAAATACATTGCTTAATTCTACCTATGCACAACTTTTTAAAGGGAAATTGAACTTCTTATAATAGAATTAAAGCTGCTAATTCCTTGTGGAGGAAGGGAATGAAAATATAATTCATGCTATAAAGATATACCTATCATCAGTCAGAAGAATTTGAATTCAGCTGTGAAATTAGCCCATCTCTCATCCTTCATAGGTACATTTCTGAAAGGGACATCTTTACATCTTTATCAAGAATTCTTGTTGAACAACTTGAAAGAAACAAAGTTGTTATTAGGATGATTGAACATTGCATATCTGCAGCAACTCTAGTGTTTTGAGAAAGTAGAAGCATGTCTTTTCTGATTTCCATGGGAAAATTTAAGGAAGGTAAATATGCCAACAGAATGTGAAGACAATATGTTCCAGATGAATTTAGGATGAAGATTGTCTGAAAACATCAGACAGTCTGATGAAAGATGGAATTGAGGACTCATCAAACATCTCAGAAAATTGATAAAAACTTAATTCTATCTGCTAGCAGAGACAATATTTTTGCCTATGCATTGTTTGGTGATAATTTCAAGTTCACTGGGGTTCAGTGAAATTCTGGGATGTTCTGTGAATGTTTTCAAATTTTATTAACTGGCATTTTTTCCTCCAGTTTAGTTACAGATGGGTAATCTGATAATCAAGTGATTTGAGATTTTTTTTTTAAGGGCATAGGCTATCTGACAGGAATTAAATATGCACAAGTATGGTCTCACTAATTCTTCACATGCCTAACTCCATCTACATGAGAGGAATGAAGGAAGGACAGGGAACTCTAAATCTCCACTACAGAGCAACTGGTAGGAAGTGACAGGCACTGTCAGCCACTCCCTGACCTGGAAAACTTCTATCATAATGAGATCATCTAAGACCCAACTTCCCCCTCTGGTTAAAAGTTCATGGAGGTGTTGTACATGGTAGATTTGTCTTCCTTTGATCAACCAAACTTCTATTCAAAATAAAGGCAAAGATCACCAAAATGAAAAATAAACAAGGAAAGGAAATAACACATAAGAAGGAACATCAGTGAGCTTTCTCTGAGACACAACAGGCCACCAGTGAGCTTCAGAGATTTTAAAAGACTTTAAGAGGCCTGCATTATTATGTCTTTCCTATAGACGGGACACTTAAATATTGAGAGCTTAAATTAATTGCCTGAGCATGCCAAATGCTAACTGAAGAACTAAACCATCCTGTTTCTTATCTTCAAGGCCATCCTGCCTTCAATTAATTGCTCCAAATCGAGTTAAACAAAGTTAAGAGATGTTTTTTTCCCTCTGTCTGCCTTGATCCAGAATATACTTTATAATCAAGATGTCAAATAATATCAATGTAGAATCCAATAAGTCTGGAGACAGGAAGGTGAGCAGCTCCATTAGCCAAGTTTCATCTCCAATGTGTTTACAAGAGCAAAACTTCCTCCTGAATTCTATTTAAATACTTCGTCTAACTCACAGCTTGACTGCTAGAGTTGAAAACCATTTTCTTGGTGTTTTATTCTAGTTTAGGCAAGTAATTCCACCTCTGAGTTTTAGTTTTAAAAAATATTTTATTTTGTTTCAATCATGTTTTTAAAACACATTAAAAAAAAAGGATATATTGTGCAGACTGTAGAGTACTCCCTAACAGTTAATTTCCCCTTCTCAGTACACTCTGTGTTGCCTTCAGGACAGAGAAACAGAATTGTAACAGAGAATAGAAACCCTAGTTACTGAAAAAAATGCTAATATATGGATAACTAATATACAGATAAATATGTAAAAAATATTAATCTCAGATACAATGAACAAGACTCCTAACCACTGGTTTTGGCTGGAGTAGAATTAATTTTCTTCCCAATGGCTGGTATGGGGCTGTGTTCTGGATTTGTGCCGAACTCAGGGTTGATAACACAGAGATGGTTCTGTTATTGCAGGGCTTGCACAGAGGCACAAGCCACTTTTCTGCTTTCCGTGTTGCCATGCTGGTGAGGAGGCTGGAGGTGCATGGGAGGTTGGGAGGTGACACAGCCAGGAGAGATGATCCAGATTGATCAGAGGGATATTCCAGACCATGCAACATCATGCTTAGCATATGAAGTGGGGGGAGGAAGGAAAAAGAGGGAATGTTTGTTTTCCCAAGTGATCATTGTGTGTCATGGGGCGTTGGTCTCCTGGAAATGACTGAGCTTGGGAAGCACTGAATTAATTCCTTGTTTTGCTTTCCTTTCTCTGTTAAACTGTTTTTATCTTAGCCTGTAAGTTTTCTAGCTTTTTTCCCTAGCTTTTACCCTTCTGACCCTCTCCATAAATCCATTGGTGGGGGGATAAGAGGCTGCTTGGGGCAGTTTGCTGGATGGGGTGAAACCATGACATCCTGTCACCTTAAAATCATTATCAAAGCAGTATACAGTCTATTAACACAGTAATTGCAACTTACCACTTAAAACCCCCCACATTTTAAATACTGCAGATAGTTCTTACATGGTGGCATTTCTTTCACAAGGAATAGAACTTTCTAGATGATGATGAGTAAATCAGCATATAAGTAAAAGCATGTATGATGCATTTAGATATGCTGCAAACTTTGAAAATTAACAATTTAATATGTATTTATTTTTGTACATCCTACACTCACTTTTGTGCAAATTTCACCAAGGACTGAACAAATTATTTCCCTCAGTTTACTTCAGGGATTATTCCACACTTTGAGGAATTGAATAGGGTAGCTCAATGTTCAATGGCAATTTTTCTCCTCCCAAAATTGCATTCTCTTTAAACCACCTCAAAAAAACCCTTCCTTCCATTTTTCCAAACATTTCCTTCAAAATAATTGTGAATTGTTGCCATATTCAGACATTTCATGATGGTTGCTTGGCAAAAGGTCTGTTAACTCCCTTAGGAAACCAGTCCCCATGGGACCATAAACACTGGTTTTCTCTTACATCCATTCTCCTTGAAAGAACACTTTAGTTAGGACTTTGGATCACTTGTTTAGGTACAGGGTCACCAGTGTCATGCATGGACTATAGAGGTAACAGATAGGCATAAGAAATATATGCATCTTAGAAATAAATACATGTAATCACTATAGTCACAAAGACTTTAACTCATATAAATAACAAATATTTCGTAATTAAAAGAAAATACATGTAATAAAGGAATACCATTTTCAGTGGAGGTTTCCTTCCTGCCTCCAGCTGGAAATGGATATATTCTATAGAGATATTTAACTAATTGGCTTTCAAGTTTACAAGACAAAAGGGAAGTATGGATTTTCTGCCTGATTGCCAGAGATTTTATTCAGGGAGAAATGTGTTCATGTAAGTCATGATCCTCTGCATGCTTCTTTGGTGTGCTGTGCCAAGACTGATGTAACAAGCCTTGGGAATCTTCACTGAAGACCCTAATGTGCTAACTGAGATCTGAGATAGCAGTCATCATCCTGACAGTCTGGCAAGCTGTCTAGAAGAATTCTCTGCATCTGCTGGAAAAGTCAAAGATATTCTCTAAAGAGTGAAGGATTTCCTGATATCTTGCCCAAACCACAAAAACTAGTTTTTTTTATGTGGATTCCAATTTCATTTGTAGCTAGCACTCACAAGGATGGACCTGCGCAATGAAATCTACCTAGAAAAAAAAATTAAATATTTTCTAGGATAACCTCACCAAGGTTTTTATTGGTGATTTTTATTGGTCCTGTAAAAGGAATACATTTAGTGAAATCCTGTCCTTAAATTGTAGTCACATATTATCCCTGGCAATCTTATTAGGGAAGATTTCTAAGTAAATTGGTCATGAGTGTTCCTTGGGATATTTCTGTTTTCAGGAGCTGCAACTAACTTCTCTGTTTATTCAGTTTACTTGCACTGGGCACTAGTGTAAACAAACAAAAATTAGGACAGAGGCCTGGGACATTACAGAGAATAGCATTTCTTCCTAATGAAAATATACTGTTGTATTCAGTGCTGTCATACTGAACTGTAGTAAGATGACATTACTGAAACTGATCTTGTGATCTTGTTTCTTAGACACCAAATTCCTTCTCCTTCTTAATGCACAGAATCCAGCACTACAGGAGTATAATTTGATTATCTGGGTGGAAATCCTGGCCCAACAAGAGTCTTTCCCAGGACTGACCATGAAGTGTCAATGACATCACCACATTGACTTAGCAAAGAGAAGATTCCAGCCCTGTCTTATCTCTTGTTAGTTTTTAGGAAATTTTAATGTTAATGTTTTAATGTTAATTTAAAGATTTTTATGGGCTTTCAGAATTTAAAAAAGGCCACCTGTTTGGTTGAAGATAGAAACACAAAACAGAAGAATAATGGTCCACTGAGGGAAGCAGTTTCTACAACACTTTTTCCAAGATCATTAAGAGTTTAAATTGTAAGTACTTAAATGTTCTAAATTGTAAGTATTTAAATTTTCTATAATCCTATAGGAAAATGAAGATTATGATTTTGAAATGGCTGAAATGAGCTGCACAGTCACTGTCACCAGCTTTCTTCAGACCAGACTTAGTACTAATGTCTTGGTTGCTTTGCAAGAACCTGTGAAAGTAAAGCTTAACATTTTCTGTGAAAGTCTGGGATTAACATACTAGTTTATACTTAGTAATAAGTGGTCAAATACTCAAGATTTGGTTTACAAAATATAGGTGTAATTGTTGTGGCATTTCCATTTTCGTCTATTTAATCCCTTTTATATTTATTTTTAACAGTAGTAACTATTTAAAAAATACCATGTAAGTAACCTTTCTATGCATAAATATTCTTATAGTCCAAATAATAAATATTATGGATTTTAAAGTGGCCATAGTTAAATACTGCTAATGCAAATGCTTCTACAAGACAGGTAAGATGGGTTGCAGTTTCTAGAGGAGAAGCAAAATCGTAACCAGTAATTCAGTGCAGAACAGAGACACATTCTCCTTTCTAACCACCTGTGAGCATGTGATGCCACAAAGCCCACCAGGCTGGTACTTGCAATGTTAGTCTCAACAGAGACACTGAGGCTTGAATGAACTCAGGTCTTTACCTGTGTCTGGCTAATTTTCCACAGCTGCAGTGGTGTTGAGGCGCTAGGAAGTTCTCACATCTGCCAACCTTGCAAGCCAAGGCATTTTATTTTCCAGTGGTGCAAATCCAGCACTAAAATATGCAAAATTCCTGACCACAGCTATAGCTTCATGTAGCCCAAACTCTTTAAACTTCTAATATAAACAGTTTCCCAGCCATATTTTTCTGCTCTTTCATAAGTGTGGGCTATTCTTGTTTTAATCTAATTTAAATTAGAGACAGAACTAAGGGCTACAATACAGGAAAGCTGAAAGGGAGAGACAAGATTACCACTAGGAAAACACAACCTACACTGTGTGTTACTACACAGTGTAAATCCTGACTTTTTATCAAAGCCTCCCTCTAAGCTCTTGTACCTTTAAATAGTGCATCAAGAGTGAAGCAAATAGCAGCAGATATGGGGGAAAATCACCAGCTTTTTTCATTTGTGAACATCTTCTCACCTGGGAAGGGAAGCAGCAGCTCAGCCTTCATTTGTTTTTTTTTTTTTTGCTTTCTTATTCTCTCAAGTGTGGTCAGTCATACTTGGCTAATCATTGCTACAAAGAATCTACAAGATGGATTCAGTGTAACTGCATCAGAACATCTATACCAGATTACAAAACTTGAAACATTAAGTAAATAACTTTCTATAAAGAAAAATTTAAAAATTACTGATAAATCTGTCTGACTTTCTAGACTGTTTATCTGATTCGAGTAACATAGTTAAATGCAAAATCCTTCATGGGGGAATAAAGAAGGTGACTCCTACTAAAAAAATTCAGGCCTATAAAATAGCTAAAAGCAGCTCTAAGATCTGGCTGAACATGAATTCTTGGTGCCCTTTAGTGAAGAAGAGTCATCTTACACTGCAAACGGCACCCATCTAAGCCTGGTAGGTTTGAAATTGGAACAAAAAGAAGAATGATCTAATTTAAAAGTGAACCTATGGGTTAGGATGAGCAGTTCAGCAGTAGAACACAAAACTATTGCAGACTGAAGAAGTAACATTTTAAAATTTTCCGCCAAGACTGGAAGCCTTTTAAAGACACTATTCAAACACAAGATAGTGTTTTAAAGTGAAAAACTCTAGACAAATTGAGTTTACTAGAGAAAGCTACAGTGACTTCTTGGGGCTTTAAAAAGTCTGTTACTCTAAAGCAATAGGTAGGAGCTATGCCCCTTTTTATCACTCCCAATGTGCAAAATCCTTGAACTAAAAAATTAAAATGACGTTTTCTGATATATATCTGCAGATCAAATAAAAAATACTAGCTGCTTGTGAAATAGGATTTGGGGTAACAATAGCATTTCACCGAAATAATAGAAGGTAGGATGAAGGTTTTAAAATCTACATTAATGTTTGCCTGTAGCAGAAACAAGCTGTCCTTTTTTGACTGCAAGAAACCTATTGTTTCTTATTGCCTGAATTGATCATTGATAAAAAAGAAATCCCAAATAATCCCACAGAAATATTTAAATACTCTCAGTAGAAGAGAACAGCCTGGCAACATCCAAGGCTGAATGCAATCATGCCAAAGCATTTCAGATGGAAGAAAACATTTATTCCACTTCTACACTGTCTCCAGTCTGCTGCATTCCATTCTAGAAAGCTGCTTCCACAAAGCCTAATTAAAAAAAAAAATCATTTTCTCAGACAGCATTTGAGTTTTTAAATAAAAATGTAGATTGCAAAATAACTGATTCTTACCAAGAGATAATTATTGGTTAAAACAGCTTGAGGATTCCTTCAGCAACTGGAATAGCTCTCTATATATGGAAGTTGTTGCACTTACCTCTCAGGTGTAGCAAGAAGATGGCTTTCTACAAAAAGAGTGACCTAGGAAAGAGCAAGCCCTCAGCCTGGTGTCTCCTAGCAGAGTTCCATGGAAGTGTGAAATCTGTGTTATTGAAATCCATAACTAACAGTGCCAAATCTGTCACCCAAGCCCAGGAAAAGAACAGGAACTGCTATATGTCCCTCTGGGAAATGTTTTTAAGTGAATTTCTCTGAATCTTTCTCTGAAGCATCTCATTGAGGCCTCTCTTGTCTTGGTTCACCATCCAGGACCTGCCATTCTGGTCAGGCTGATGATATGCCCTAATAAATACCTTGATCTTCACTCCTGAGTTCACATTTAAGTCCTCTAGCTGTGAAAGCAGGTGGGACAGAAAAAAAATAAATCTTCACTGCAAGAGAGGCAATGCAGAGAGTGGAGGTAGGGGACTAAAATCCTGCCTTACTACCACTAGTAGCTGGTTCAATAAATGGTGAAATTACTTCCCAGTGCCTCTGGACTCTCTATTGCAGCCTAGTTGCTTTGGTAAAATTAACCTATATTCTCCTATATTCCTAATGAATTTTTGCATTTGCCTGAAAAACTTCAGAGGCCTTGATGTAATCTTTCCTTTTTTCTCCCTGCTAAAACAAAAGAGTATCTCATTTCCTTTTCTCTGGACAATTCCTGACTACTTTCTCCCTGCCACTGGACACCTTTTTCATGCTTACCTTTATGAAAAAGAGACATGAAGCACTTTGCCATTTCAGTCCTTGGAATGCCTGCACACAGGATTAACCACTTACAGCATCTCATAATGATATAAGTAAATAATGAGATTTGTTTTGGCAACTCAGCAACAGCACATGACTTGTGGGAATGTGAAGTTGTATCACTGAGGGAGGCATCAAAAAACCTCGAACATCTTTACCAAATGCAACAATTAAGTTTGTTCCCTTATTGCAGGAATTGCTGTTCTGTTTGTTCCGTTTCTGAATCTAAACAAATATTCAATTCATAGCTTTTCAGCCAAACACAGCTAGCCAGATCTTCTTGTAACTTAGACATATCTGATCTGTACTCTGCTCCATCTGTTAGCAGGCTGTAATGCTTAAGCCCCATGAAAGGACCATTCATAACACTGCCAGCTGGACAGCAAATTCAATGGGCCCAAAAGAAAAGGCAAAGTCATGCTGGAGGTGCAGAAGTTTCCTTGCCATGTCATAGCAGGTTAAGTGAGGAAAAAAAGGAATGTAACGGAACTATGTCACGAAAGACAGGACTCAAGGAAATGGCCTGAAGCTGTTGTTCAGTTTGGGTATCAGGAAAAGGTTCTTCACCCAGAGGGTGTTTGGGCACTGGAACAGGCTCCCCAGGCAAGTGATCACAGCACCAGAGCTCCAGAAGCATTTGGACAGTAATCTTGGGCATATGGTGTGAATCTTGGAAATGCAGGGCCAGGAGCTGGACTCAGTGATCCTTGTGGGTGCCTTCCAACTCAGCTGATTCTAGGATTCTATGAACTAGGCAGCCAGAACAATTGCAAAACAAAAGTCTGGCATTCTTAATATGTCTGCTTTAAAATATGCTGTTAAATGACAATGCTGCCTTTTCATGACTCAGAACAATCTCCTGACATCATAATCCAAAGCTGGTGAGGTCCGTATTAGTACTGAACAATTTATTAAGCATTTAGCAATTTATTGGTTCACATTAGTTTTAAGGATAATGCTTCATTCTGCTGGGAGTCTGACAAACTTCCAGCATGAATGAGACATGTGCATATGCTCATATTAGTATTTTTTTGACACAGTTCATTCACATATTGGATCACATTTTTTCTTATACAAAACAAAAATCAGTCTAGTGAATTGTGAAATATATTTAACTGAGCCCCATGTTGTAGATGGGAGACCATTAGAGGACATTATGCAGTCTTTTCTTCTACTGGTAATTTTACAATTTTATTACATTGTGTGTGCAAAACTTAAACTATTTTAACAATATAACAACAGAATAATGCAGATGTTTTGAGAAAATTAGTCAACTATATGAGCTGTTGATACCATAATCTAGTTTTCAAACTAAAACCATGGAACAGTCCAACATGTCTAATGATCTCTCTGCAAAGATTATTGATTTGGCACATCCTATAGGCAAAAAGCATGAAGCTAGTTGAGGACTTGAAAGAAAATATGAGGAGAAATATTTTAGATCATATAATGATATAGGCCATGGCAGCAAAATATTCTTTTACAAAACAAAGCTAATGACAATGGGAGGTCACTCCCTCTAAAGACAACTTTAATCATACTGCAGCCAAATGATTCTTAGCTGTAATCAACTAAAAGAAATAACAAAGTAAAAAAAAAAAACAACTTGATTTATTTCAAATGTAGCCGAGTCTTCCTCAGTATCAGTATCAGTGCAAGAGTTCTATTCTAAATGTCTACACTTTGTGGTTTGTTAGCAAACTTCTAGGCAATTAACACTGAGTGTGGGTGAGCAGCAGTATATTTCAGCAGCCTGCTAGAAAACACACAAATGACCTATTGCAGTTTTGCTTTTCTAGATTTGCCTTTTGAAAAACCATAAACTAGAAAAACTATAGTGAAGTGCAATTAATTGCAACCTGAACACCATTCTTAACCCTGTCTCTTGGAGTCCTTCTTTAATTTCTCCCATACCAATGTAAGGTAACTTACAATTAAATTAATTTCACTGATATTGTATCACAAAATTCTTCAAATGAATTTCAAGTAAATCTGACAAACGAACTGACCTAGTGTCCTGGAGATCCTAACACCTCACCAAAGGGTGAGAGTAACTCATCATGTGTCCAGCAGTAATTCATGTCCCAGGATAAAAAGAATAAATGAGGTAAAGAAAATCTCTTGTACAGAAGACTCATTTTGAGCTGAGATTGTATGAACCTGAATATCCATTGGTGAAATGATGTGAAAAAAGAATCAATCAAGTGCTTGGGAAGGCAAGTCATGACTAGGTCTATTTGGAGACATGAGAAACTGTAAGAACAGGCTTAAATTTGCATGTGTTTGTATTTAACTATTATGACATTCCCATTAAAAAAAAAAAAGTTCAGCACTAAGGTCTAAAAAATGCATTTTGCTAAGAAATAAGTGTATTTTTAATATTATTCCTAAGCCTGTGGTATCTTTTTCCAATCATCTAGAAGAAAACAGTGAAAAGACATTTTAATTCTATGTGTTGTAATATTAAATAAACTACTGAATCTACATGACTCATTAGCCCATTGCTTACTTCTCAGAAACAGTCTTGATTATGACAATCCTGCTCAAGATAAGTAATATCAATCTTATTAAAGGCTACACAGTGGAACTTCAGCAAATAATCTAAAGAATACATATACAAGAAGAAATCTTGAAATTTACTTGGAAATGTGGCCCATTTTATTTTAACTGTAAAGCATTCATTATACAGTGCAAACAGTTCTTTGGTAAATTTACTGATTAAAATAAAAACAACAACAACTTTGCTTCAGGTAACATTAAAAAAAGAAAATAAATATGTAAAATTTGCATCATATTACAGCAATATTCTCACAGTGGATTTTGAGCAAATGGTCAGCAAGCCATTGGCCACTGTTTCAGAAATGTTAAAGTCAAGGCTGATTCTAAAGACACTGCAATAAAACTGAACTAGGACAATCCATGACTGATTACATTTTATGACGTGGATAAAGACTTGTTTTTCCTGGTTTATGAACAGATGGATGGTGGAAAATAACTCAATATTAGACTTGTTACATTTGTTTAAGCATATCAAGACTCCTAAGCCCATTTTATATACCATATGAATAAACAGTGAACAATGAAGAAAACCTCCCACTTTGGAGGCTGGAGAAAAGGAACAATCAGATATAAGGTACTATTTTATAATGTATAAAATGGAAACTCTCTTCTCCTATAAGCAGAAATCTTGAGAAAATTTATTTAACATAAAATTGAAAAGAAAGAATGCAAGTAGTAACCAGCTGGATGTATTACTGCTTTATTTAGCTGTTTGGACAGTTAAATTATATTTGGTTTAGCTCTGCAACCCTTCCTGTTTGAGGAATTTCTGCTATAGGTCAATGAGAGCTCCATCTGAGTTGGAATTACAGGACGAGACATGTGGTTTGGACTCTCAAGAAAAGTCAACAAAACACAGAGTATCAAAGGAATACAGGAATGACAATCTTTAGGAACCATGTGATACTCAAACATGCTCGTCACACAATTTCTAGAAGTATTAACAAAGAATATTACATAAATCAAAACATTGTATATAAAATCAATTAAAATATTCTTAAAAATATAAATTGCAATTCCACGTGTACCACACACTTTTAACACAGCACTCACATGTACATATTGATTCTACCATAGTATGAAACAAATTTTCTGTAGTAAGCTTTAAAGTTACACCAAAGTTTGAATGTGTGTCATGGTAATAGTTTATCAAATTAGAAATTATTAATGTTAGTAATCAGAGAAATTATGTGCCAAAATATGATGGTGGATTTCATATTGCTGTGCTAGGTTAGTTATTAGACAGGCATTTGTTCTACCATGCAATAATGAAGTACTCAGTCTGTTTGCATAATCTGAAATACTTAACATATGAAGGTTTAATTTTGTGCAGATTTCTTTGATACCCCAGTCATTGTCCCTTGAATTACAACACTTAAACTCAGAAGTCAGTGAACCATGTAACCAGTTTTGGTTCTAGCGAGTCTTGGCTTTGGACTAAAGGACAGGGCAATAACATCTAACAAATTAAGTATTCAGGGAAATAATCAATTCAGAATAAACAGAATAAAAACTGTAAAATGAGGTATGATAGTTGTCCTTCACTCAATCTAATTCCTGGTCAAAAACACACAGTTTGTATGCTATAAAATACACAACTTTGAAATGCTAGCGTAGACATTTGCTCTATAATGTTAAACATTGAAGTGGGAGATGAAGTCCATTGATGGACCATTTTCAACACATGAGGAAAATATTGAGGTAAAAATATATATTCATTAGATGAAACTGGGAAAAAAAATCAAACCCCTTGTCAGAAAAAGTAGTCAATCCACAATTAATCATGTTGCTTGATTTTGATTTTTCCTTTTTTAAACAGTGCCACAATATAATCAGGAACATATGTCTATTGACAACGTGCACAAGGAATCAGTAGGAATCTTTGTATACAAAATGGCATGTGACATCTTTTCACATTTTCAAAACAGGGCCACAAAATTACATGAGCTGATCTGAGATAAAGGGAAGCATGCTTTCAAATTGACCTGGATGGTTATGTTACAAAATTTAAAATAAATGAAACAAAAACAAAAAAAATGTCATCAAGCAATTATAAATGTTTTGATAAAAAGGACTCTGCTGATTTTTGAGATCAAATGCTACTCTGTCATGCATGTTTCCCTAGAATGAGGAACACTGTCAATTATATCTATAATACACATTCAGTTGCTTTTGCTTTCTTCCAATTACAGTTATTTATATTTATTTACGAATTCTAGCTTTTATTGCTTTGAAAATTTGGTTATTTTTGCTCCTTAAATCAAGGAAAGGATCCTGAAAGGTGTCAAGTAACTTTCTCTATTTCCTTGCTGGTCCAGGCCCAGCAGTGAGAGTGTGATTGAACAGAATTTCCATGCATTGATGTTTGCAGAAACTGGCCTGGCTATGGCATTGCTCAGGCACAGTGACCTCGTGTTTTCCTTTTCCTGGCATTTTACTAAATAACAGCAAAAAGTTAAGTATCAAGACAGACTGGTACTAGAAAGGGACACTAAACTTTTAATGTTGCTAAGTAAAGATAGGAAACTTAGATTAGAGTTTCTTAGATAGAAACTTAAATTTAGAGTAAATCCTAAACCCAGTCATTTTGGGTACCTAAAACTACCCGACAGTGTTCTTTTAAAGTAGCACCAGTTTGAGTTTGTCTAACCTGAGAAGTATAACACACAATTAACTTTGACCTGTTTGCTATTTTCCCTTTTGTTAATTTTTGCATTGTGATTTACCTTCATGGGCAGAAAATAAAATGATACAATATGTTATACTGTTACAGCACCATTAGAATATTGTAAATCTTGATTTCTTGCTGTTAGGACTGCAGTTACCTGTTTTTGCCATCAGAAGGCACTGATATGATTTGAGGAGTATGCACCCTAAATTCTTAAAAAGCAGACTTATGGCTTCTTTTTATTAGTATTTTGTTGTAAGCAGACTGGACAGCAATCTCCTTTACCCTTCACAGGTGCTTCGCAGTCAGCGGGCGGGCACGATTCCACAAAACAGGTAATCTGACCGCCCTGTGCCAGGAGAAAAATGACAGAGCAAAAACATACTTAGCTACATGTCCCAGACAAGAGATTCATTTTTCATGTTATTGCAGAAAATATTCTCATTCCTTCTCTGTAAGAACCTGACTGATATGGTAACTCCACAGAGTCTGTTTCAGTATGAACTCTGACTGGGGTACCAAGTGCTAACATATTTTTCTACTACCTTTTCAAAAATTTCTCTCTAATAGAAGAAGATTACAAACAGCAATAAGTCAGATGAGCTTTTATTGTTTTTTATGCATTTGTCTGGATTTTTTCAAAAGTGTCTCACTTTGCAGTTAAATTTACCCATATAACTATACATACATGAAAATAGAAGTATAATAAATAACATTTGAATTGAAAAACAATGTCCAGGGCAAGGATATCTGCATAATATAATTTTCTACAAAAAAAAAACCAGCCTTGGAACCATTAAAAAAATTTGCAAGTATTACCCAGAAACTAGCAGGCACGAAACTAGAACTGCTGTTTTAGAATTAAAATTGTCATTTCTATCACTAAATTAATTTTCATATACTTACTTTGCATTCACACACGGTACAAGGGTCCCTTTTCCAGGTTTCATTGCTGGAATATGATTTACCCTCTTCATCAGTGCAATCAGAATTACTGAGGCGTGATTCAAGTTTTTTTATCTGAAAACATTTTAAAAAGTTAGCAACTGAATCAAAAAAGGTTTTTAGTTGTGTAAAGCATTCTGTTTTTTCTCTTATAATACATGCTATATAATCTTTGTTATACTTGTCTGGGTTTTTCTTCTCACTACTTAGTTTTTATAATGCTAAAAGACTAGAGAAGGTAAAACATATGAAGATAGTCTATCAAAAGAAAGCTAACAGAAAATACATCATTCCTACCATTGAAATACTCAGCTAGAGCACACAAAGACCAAAACCACTTCATGTTTCATCTACAGAAACAAATTTAAACTGTCAAAAATGTTTTGGAAAGGAAGTCAATTTTAAATTCTTTTCTTTTAAAAGCACCTTAATTAAAAATGTTTACTTGAATTTTTAACTAACTTCTCTATGGTGTATATTTAAAAAATGGGATTCCACTATGGCTGAATAGAGTTTACCTGCAGACATTGTAAAGTCTTCTCTAAGTGATATAGATCTTAAGTGTGTTTACAGCTGTAGTCTGGCACATTACTTCTTATGAAGTCTGCATTTTAATCATTGCTTTACACAAATTGTATACATTTCAAATGGTAAAAAAGATCTTATTAACACTAAAACCAAATTTTTACAAGAAGATGAATTCTGTGTTTAGTATACAATGGTTACACAAGGCTTCAGGTTCAAAAGTCAAGAGGGTCCAGCTGTAGAATATTTCAGTATGATTTCAAAAGAACACAGAAATAAGGAACACCACACCATCTTTTATGTTGTTTTTTTTTTTGAGATGCTCCTTGGTGGGTATTGCCTGCAGGGGATGTCTAAATATTAAAAAATGTGAGACAGATGTTAGGAAAACATTATTGATTAAATTTACAATCAGACATGATAGACTACAATAAGTTCATTAGAGCATCTTACCTGATTTCTGAGGCTTGAAATAGTTTTTTGCATTTCCAAAACAAATTCTTTGAAGTCATTCACTGCAGGTACATTTCTATTTTCATTAGATGTGGATGTTGCATTACGAAAATATTTACTCTGTTTCACAGAACTGCAACAAATAAATGCAAAGTCAGGATATGCATCTAAATCCTTTTTATTTGGCTAGCTATTTTAGGACGCTAAACAAAAATGTAAAAGAAGAGCAACCAACTAATGTAGGAATATGAACCACAACAGCTGGTGCTGAAGATAGACTCAGGACAGGTGAGCTCCAGATTACTGTCAATATCACTACCCACAGGGAATTTCTTATACTTAGAAAAATTATGTATTGCATGCAGGGGTACACACAAAGTTGTCACCAGTGACACTATACAGCATCACTTTAAATTCACCCCTGAGCCTCCAATATGAAAGCAGGCTAAAGTAAAAGAGCCTTAAAAAGTGTTCCTTTCAATATGAAATTCACATTTCACATTCTGAACCATAGATTCTTCCTCTGCAGGCTTGTTAGCAAAACATGCATTTTAAGAAATATGACTTTAAAAAGGAGAAAGTTGCATTTCATAATTAAATGAATCTAGATATGAACATATTTTTAACTAACATTTGACATCAATACTGCTTATAGTACACAAATCCAACATCTTTTGTCTGTAGTATTTTCCAGCTGATATCTCATAACAGATACATAACACTAGATTGTGTTAATCAATTCAATCTGTTGATGAGAAAGAGTAACAAAAGCAACTGTCTGTAACTAACAATATACTAGCTGGTACCACTTGAATAAACAGGCATTCAAAAGTATGGATAACACTACTTTTAAGTCACTTATTACATTAAGATCCTTGAATCCATTTACATTTTTAAAGATTCTTGAATCCATTAATAATTACAGGCATTACTATTTGGCTAACATGTCATCTCCAGTGCTAAAGGATACCCAAAGAATGAACTGGCAAAGAAATTCTCAACTATCAGGGCTCAGGATTTACAATCTTTCTGCATAAATTAAAACAGCACTTCCTGGCAGGGGTTCAAGCTACTTAGTTTCCCATAGTTTTTAATCTAAATTAGAGAAAAAGAACTCTAAACAACATAACATGACAAAGTTCAAGTAAACCAGCTGCTATTGTATAACAAAATATTTAATCTTCCCCACCTGTTCAAGCTATTGAAAATGAGAAGCTAAAAACAGGAGGAAAAAACCCTTCTCGCCACAAATGAAATTTAAATACCACACTGAGCATGAGAACTCGTGGGAATGTTCAATGACTGAGGTTGCTTTAGTTTTATTTATGCTACAAATGAAGTATTGTAAATCTACTATTTTGTAGTCCTAATTAGCAGTTGCACTGAAACACAGTCAAACAAGCTGGAACTTAGATATAAGGTTTATTTTTTCTTACTTTCATTTTGACTTAATTTAACCCCTAATACAAGGTAAGAATTATGGGACTAGGCATCCTTAAAAAGTGAATTGCTGTTTCATAAATTTTTCTAGCAGTTCACTTGCAAAGATGGACAAAACATCCTTCTTCAAGAATTATTTCAAAGGAACCTACCTTCTCATATTATCTATAGACCAGCTTATCCATAGCAGCTGTCTTCTCTTGTCTAAAACCCTAAACACCTAAAGGATCTTTTATTTCGGGACAGATTCCTCTCAATTAAGTGGAACATAATCATGGTATTCCTTCAAGTACTATTACACCTCCAGAGTTATTTGAAATTGCTGAAATTAAATTACCTCTTTGTGTATCTGTCTAGATGCTTTCTTTGCCAGAGTGGGTAGACTCTGCTTGATCATCATCATCATCATCACTCAAATAGGAATTTATTTGAGTCTTTTTATTTGTTAAAAGAATGCTGAATAGAAAGAGCTGTAATTCAGGAAGGTTCTTCACAAGAAATGGTCTGAGCAGAACTTATTTCATGTCACTAATTCATAGGTAAGTTTTCATTCCCATGAAAGGGCAGGTACCCTGTGCAGCTGATCATTTGTGACTGAAACTGTGATTTACTCCTTTACTATATTTTGAGGATTAGGGAGTTATAAACAATATTATTAGCACTGCTGTTCTCCATTCCTGCTTTAAGTATTTTGGTACCAGAAGCAATCCTTATCATTATCACAAATTTTTATGCAACTGAAATCAACACTTGGTATCCTCCTATTTCTACAGGAGAATCTATCCTATTTCTACAGAAGCTCCAAATAGGAAATGAAATAATTTAGATTAATTTAGTTACTGCAGGCACTGGAGGAATGTGGCATTTCAAATCTCCAAATTACACTTTATTACTGATTTTTTTCATGAAAATTGCAGGAAGAACAAAAGTACTATACTTATACTACTCACAAAGAGTTTTACACAAAGTGTCAGAATAAAATACATCAATCATAAACTTGAGAAAGCAGGAACTGGAAAAAAAGTGGCTCCCAAAGAAATCATTCAGTTTCATTCCATTTTGAAAACAAATGATTTTTATAATTCTTTAAAAAAAGTCTCACCTTACTGATTTGGACATTTTCATTTTCTTCAGGGGCTTGTCCTCCTGGAAGCTGTAGTCAAGAGAACGTCTTCCCCGAAAATGATACGAAAATGCATTAAACTGTCCTCTGGTTCTACAGTCTGGAAACACACAAGAAATTACACATAAACTACAGCATATTTCAGCAATTACTATATTAATATGGTTTGGCAGTGTTTTCTGAATTGGTAAAGGCAAGTCATACATTCAGTCTGATCCCTCTGGAACTGGTTGATGGCAGATGAATAAATCTCAGTGATAGAATATTTAAGCTAGTTAGATGCAGAGAATGTGAACCTTGATTACCCACAGACCAGCTTTTTAGCGTGAAAAAAAGGAGTAATACAATTTTAACAAATCCATATAGGGCTACTTTCTTTTCACTTCTGAACTTTTCACTCTCTTGGCTTTTAATTATTTTCTGGGCAAACAGGGCAGCTACATAGGAAGAAAAACAATGACAGAAAAAACACTCTGTGGGTACCTCATCTATCCCAGCAATTATTATTTGTTATTTTTGCCATCTGAAAGAGAATTTTCAATTTAATTCCAAATTTGCAGACATGCTTTATAGGATGATGAGTCTTATTTCCAAATCTGGGGAATCTGAATGTATCACCAGACCCTAAAACTCCTTCCACCACAGAGCAAAAATCTCAAGCCTGAAAATGAGCTATGACAGAAATCTTCTCCTAAGATCCAAAGAGGAGCTCTTGGCAGGATGAAGAATGTCTTTCTTCCAGTTCACTTTATTTAGCCTTTCAAACACAGTGAGTATTTGGAAAGAGTGCCATTTCAGAAAGAAAAGGAAAACAAAATAAAACTGCAACAGCGCTTGATAGAGGAGACAATGAGAAAATAAAAGTTTTCTCATTTCTGTTCACAGAAGCTTTAGAGCTAAAAGTTATAATGGGTCAAGCTGAAGCAGGAACAAACTACATGATCAACTGCTAGAAGCAGAATCTGCTAAAACTGAAGAGAAAGCCTAAATACAGGATGTCATAGACATTTCTCAGCTAAGTCTGGTATTAGCAGAATGAGTCATGAAAGCAACTGAACATGGGAAGGAGTAATTTTCCAAAATGTTTCTCTTAATTTGCACCAAAACAAATTAAATCAGAAACTCAGTAATATTTATAAAGTATTTTTCTGGAATTTAGATTGAATACCTGAAGTATTAACACAAATTACTGCAAAACTTTCAAGTCTATAAACACTGCTGAAATGAGCAACTAGAGGAATAAATGGAAGGTTGCTCTGATTACAAAAAATAGGTATCTTGGACTACTTTTAATTGTGTTGAACTTTTATGCACATTAAACTATTATAATTTCTCTGTTTGGAAAAACTTACGTTTGTTTTAATGGCTTAATATCATTTAAGACACAAAAAAAGAAGATGATTACTGACCAAAAAAAAAAAATTCAGATCAAAGCCAATATCTACAGATTGTTCTTGAACACAAGTTATCCACAATTCCCCTTCCCTGTGCTTTCCTTGCGATTTGTCCCATTCTTTAACTAATGTATTACTTTCCTCCTATAATAACAGCACCCACCAAAGAACTACATGCTATTTGCTGCCAACATATTGTTCATTCTTCTTGTGTGTTCTGCTGTTTCCCACATAACCTCCTTGCTGTCCACTCAGAAAGTAAACTCGTTCAGATGGGAACAGACCCATGTGTCTGTAAGAGGCTCGGCATGAAGGCATTTTTGAACACCCTTAGACACTTCTATATTTAGTATGGTGAGAAAAAGGATCATACTGAAGGGTTCCTGAAGAAAGAACTAATTCTGGTCAGAGGAAGTTTTTTCTCAAAGCTATGTGCTGCTTAAAGTTTTCCTGAGTATCACAAAGTCTCTGGTTTCTCTTGAAAGCAATATGTGAAAGGTTTCTGCTATCCTCCTTTGTTTAGTAACTGCTACAGTCATCTTGCATAATACAGATTTTTTTGGGTTTTTTTGTACAATAACACAATGGCCCATTGTTTTTTTCATTCTTAGGTTGTTTCTTAGAAACAAAGGTCTGAAATCTTGGGAAGGTTTTATCACCTTAGACTGGTAAATATGAGAACCATATGTTCAGTGACAGCTTTAAGTACACAGATCTGACTTTCTGAGTTTTTTAAAACTCAAATATGTCAACTTGCCAAATTACCAGCTCATGTTGTTGGTTTCTCTTTCAGGTACAATAGGGAGGAATGCCACTGCTGAGAGTGCAGGACAAAATGCATCAGCTTTCAGACAGCCTACATCAAGAAATTTCTTCTCTCTCTTTTTTTTTTTTTTTTAACTTTTATTCTTAATGAAGAATATTTTAGCAGTAGCAGTAAATAAGAAAAAATAAGCCTGAAAATCTGGGAGTTTTTTCCCCCAGCTTAACTAATATGTCCCCAGATTAGTTATGCCCATTCCATTTAATTTTCTGCAGAAAAAGTGCATGTTTAAAAGTGCCCTAAGAATTCTTTTTCTCCGTGGAAAGTTTTTTCTTCCAGAAGGTAGCTACTGTTACACTGCAAGTGTCAAGCTGATCCATTTACATTCACACATAATCACAGAATAATTTATGTTGGAAAAGACCCCTGATACCTTCAGATCCAACCTTTGACCAAACACCCCCTTGTCAACTAGACCATGGCACTAAATACCACATTTCTTGAACATTTTCAGGGATGATGACCTTCCCACCACCTCCCTGGGCAGCCTGTTCCAATGTATAACAACTCTTTCCATAAAAAAATTGGCATTTCCATTTGTATAGGGAAGTCATGTCCACATCTTTAGAAAATCCTGTTTCCCACAAGGTTTTAAAAATGCAGCTATTTCATAAATTGGATAATAAAAAACTTGATAGAGAATTATATAGCAGTCTTAATGCTCTATGAATCACTCCTCAAAATCTAGGCCATGGAGAATTAATCTAACAGTAGATTAAAACAAAACAACTTGAAAGACTGAGGAAATGTGAAGCAAAGCACATATATCTATTTTGATACTAGTTTGATTCTCCAAGATTTATTGTATTAGGTTGCTTTTACTGTAAGCATTTGTATTAAGAACTTGTAGACATGCCAGTGGGACCAGTAAAAGGGTGGAGAAACACCAAAAATATCTGAGAAAAAATTATTTTTCTGAGTAGATGTTTTCACAAAGCAGCTACTTAAAAATTGCACAATATAGGAAAGTGACTTTTCACACAAAATGAAGCCCTAACTCAAAATAGCTGGTTTTGTTATTGCCAAAATAGGCCACAACCCTTCACATTGCACACTATATCTTCATTTCTTCTGTTGAATAAGACTTTCTTACAAAAGATAAATTAAACACCACCAAAAATGTAATGTGGTGGTCTGAAATCCAACACTAATCTGCTCATATCAGAACAGATGTATCTTGCAAAAAGATTAGTTAAACATCTGAAAAGGAAAATACAGAAGGTAGAAGATGAAGTAACAACTCAGATTGTCATATGCCAGCTGATATACTGGGGAATTTTAAGAATAAAGGTGTTTCCTGTCGTTTATCTCAAAGCTAACAGACTGAGCTTCAAGATCAGTCTCCTACGAGAACTAGAAGGTTCAGATGTTGGGAAAGCAAATGTCCAGTTGGGTAATATATAGCTAATGATAAAACTAAAGATATTTAAAAACATATCATGCTTTCATGATGATCTAAATAGGTCTTGGATGGTGTCCAGGTAGATAAAAGAGAAACATTAGGTTCTTGACACCAAACCAAAGCAAATCCAACCTCTCCAGTGGAAAAATTAAATAGGACTAGTTAGGGGATTTTGAAGATCAAAAACATGCAGCTTTTGGAACACAAATCAGTAAGAAAAAGTAATTGCAGACAGACTGAAAATCTATGGAAATTTTTTAAATAAAGACCCTAAGAACTGACCTGCCCACTAGACTGTAAACTCAACAGGGTCTTAGAAAGGCAGCAACAGTCCACCGAAAAGAAGGAAATTCTCCAGCTGCCTAGATTTGTAGAAATCACTGAGACACTCCAATTAGGATGCTTTCCTACCCATGTTGAACTTAGAGTCAATGAACACTGACATAAGGCAAGATTGCAGCCTGACTGTCCTTCAGAGACATCTGTTTATTGTCAGCAGTGGAACTTTGACAGATCTGGCAACTCAGTCAGGAGTTTGAATTTAAACACAAAGATTGAAGCCCATTGCTTCCCTGTTGCTCTTCACAAGGGATGGCAACTACTGGCATGAAACTCCTGGTAGCAAATCCAAAGCAATGTCATAACTTAAATCTCCTTATTTTGTGTTTATGAATGTAGAATTGTATTTAATGGATCACAGATACCTGAGAAAGATAAAACATTTTTGGTTTGGATGAAATGCAAATAAAAATACTGATTCTCTCAGTAAAATTTGCAATCATACAAAAACACTGGGCTGTATTAAATACTTCCACTCAAAGATAAAAAGGATGATGCCCTTATAATTATAAACCCTGGAACTAAATTTTAGTAGCCTGGCATAAACTGATTTGTTACTAAGCTAAGAGACACTGTCTTTAAATGTGAATTTATATGTAAAAAGAAATTTTGAATGTAGAACGCAAAAATATACGACCTGACCAAAGTGTAAAAGTTCTGAGTAAAGACAAAACCTTTTCAGACATAAATCATATCATTTTGGTATTTTGAGAGTTCTTAGTGAACAATATCCTCAGTCAAAAAAGAACTTCCAGTTTCACACAGATTTCTGTTAAAATTTTAAAGTGTTATTTCCACTATAAAGCACAGAATTTAGTGCTTTGCCTAGCACTGTTTAGTATTCTCACTGAAGATTAAAGGACATAATGAGAAGTGCATAGTAAGAGATTAATGTTGTCAGTAGAGAAGCAATAGACAGCATAATTGTTCTTTTGCTCTTAAAATACAAGAGTTCATAAATATTGGTCTAATATACTGAAAGCATTCAGATTAAGAATGTGTCTTAACTCCTCTAATGAAATTCAGGGGGATTTAAACGTTTGATCATAATTTGTATAAGACTGTATTCCTGAATGAAACAAACAAAGAAAGAAAAAGAACAATATCTGGCAGAGGAGATAGGCTGTTCACTAGCTGAGCAATAGTTAAGAAAAATCTTTCCAAATCAGTTTACACTTATAAGGATGACTTGCATCTTATCTGAATCACTTCCTCCAGGGTCATTGTCCATTGTCCTCCTGGGTCCATGTGAAACCTCAAGGGTTTTGACACAAAACAAAAGGTTAAAGAATTTTTTTACTTTGACTTACAAAAAAAAAAAAAAAAAGAAACCACAAAACAAAACCAAAAAGTGTGAAACTTTTAAAGATTCACATTTGAGTAATCATGAAAGCATACACTGCTTACTTAAAAAAAAAGAAAACAAATTCAAAATACACTTCTTGCACTAGAGAGCTTGAAATAAAGCACCAAAAGTTTCTTGTTTGGAAAATTTGAAGCTCGAGTGCTCTTTGCACAAATAAAGAGCAGCAGCAAATCCAGCAATTACTCATCTCTGACAAGACAAAGAAAGGTAGAAAGTGAAGGAAAACAGAAGAAAACTTGTGCACTTCAGTGGAACTCCGACTTTTTGCCATAATAAACTAGCAATTTTGTTGTATGATTTGCCAACTGAAATCTAAAGGTAATCTTTCTTTTTATTATTATAAAGAGGAGTAATTCTTTGCTTTGTAAGAAAGAAATACTAGCTTTATTCAAAAAATCTACAAGGCAGATTTTTATAACTAAGAAATTTTTCTATTCTTCATATGGAAAAGTATTTTGACTTTTAACAAAACAGGAAGGTCAATAAAACCAGATGTGTTTTTAACCAGGCTGAAACAGCTGAGCACATGGGTCACTTATGAAACATACATAAAGGGCGATGAGCAATATTCTGTACTTGAAATTTAAACTTAGGATAATTTTAATTTTAAAATCATTAGAAGCATTTTAAAACTGGAGAAGGGTTTAATTTTTTTTCTTTTTAATATATTCAACTCAAAGTAAATGCTGTTCCTGAGTGTATGCCCCACCTCAGAGGAAGAGTGGCTACAGAAGGAAAGAAATTTTTTATATCAGTTACTTAAACTGAATCCCACAGAAAACATCACCGTCATTCATCCATGCAAGGAAGCAGCCATGCATACTTCACTTTCTCTTCATTAACCCCTGCAAGGCTTCAGAAGTTCAGAAAAAGGGGATACAGATAGGAAATTTTTTATAAAACAGTACTTATTTACCCTTTCTTTTACTTGACAGTTGTGTAACTGTGCTGCATCCAGTGGTATTCTCTGGTAGCAACTTTCTTGAATGAAATGCAAACTGGGTTGTTGAACACAAGAATACTCTAAAGACTTTCCAAAGATAACATCTGTTCTAACGGGCTCAGTGATAACATTAACATTTAGAGAATCAACACATAATTTCTCAGAACAGCTTTATCTTTTTTACAAATCAATATAAAAAATGTATTTGTGAAACTGTCCGTCAAGCTTCATGAACCATGGCTAAGTTAACTTGTCCTGAATTGGAAGAATGTGCTTTATTTATGGTAAAGCATTTAAAGAGTGATAATTGATTTTCTCCAATGTTTCTGGCATATGTCAGGGAACTTTTGAAGAGATTCTGGAAGACTTTGTATTAAAATTGCAATGTTTCAATAATATCTAGCCTTTTAGAAACTATTATCATTAATTTGGGAATGGCAAACTTGGTAAACATTGTTTAAAAAAACCCAAGTAACCTACCAATAAAAAAAAGAAAAAGCTGTACAAATTACAGTAAGGCCTGAAAGATATTGTAAATGGGGAATACTGCACGAGATCTTATTGAAATTAAAAGTATTTATTTCTTTTAGTTTCACACTGAGAACTGACATTTTGAACAGTCTTCAAGAAGAATTTTCTTAGAGAGTGCTTTTTTTCTTAAACTTTTTTACTGGATAAGACAATACAGTAATCAGTTTAAAAGCTAAGTTATGCAGTAACTTTGAATAGTAAATCTCTAGCTACCTTTTTAATTATTAATGATATCTGAGTTTGTTCTCATGGTACAGTCACATGACTATAAATCCTTCCTCAGTATTTACTCTATCTGTAGCAGACTGCAGAGACATCCTCTATCAGTTTAACTTTTACCTTCTGCATTAAATTCTGAGCTGCATCTCAAAATAACTTTTTCATTGTGGACAATTATATCTTACCAAAAGAGCTAAATAGACAAGACACTAGTGGAAGATTGTGACTTCTTTGAAAAATTAAATCCACCAGTTCTTTATAAGTGCATTTCTTTCAACAGAATATTGAGTATCTTACTCAGCAGTAGTCAACTCAAGAGAATCAGCAGTAGAAAAGATGAAGAGCACAGATCTGGATACCTTTCTACAAGATATTAGTACTGAAATATATTAGGGAAATTATCAGATTCTAATAATATCAACCAATACTACCCTTATCCCCTGACATAAGAGCAAGGCTTTTCATACTAGGAATTTGTTTGACAGCAATTTCTCAATAGTAAGAGTTCCAGAGCAAAGTTCCCAAAATTCCTGAATACACTTTTACAGTCTGGGCATGCCATTTGAATTTTGTCCAAAGAAAATGATAACAACATTGTCAAGGAGATCTCAAGAAAGAGAGGTCCTTGTCCTCTGAAGCATTTTGTTGTTGATGCTACTGAAAATCATTCTGCATGATCCAGAAGATTCTCTTGGGAATGGATTCTAACTATGCAACAGTTGCAGAGAATTCTGATGTGACGATGGCTGAAGAGAGGCCACGCAGAAAATCTGTGAGACAGAAGCCAACATACAGGCCACCAAGCAGTGTCCTGTACTCCATGCAGCTAAACAAATCCTATTTTGGGAGAAAAAAAAGCTGATTTTTCAGGAACAAAAAATTACCCCCTCCTCCTAACTTTTGAAGGAGATGGCAACAAGAAAGAATATTTATCCATAAAAGAAAGAAAACAAGTAGCCTATTATCTACACCTTGCAAAGCTCAAATTGATGCTATTTTTATGAGGTGTTTGTTTGTTTAATATGGAATATGGAATGATTTCCCACTTAACAGGGGCTATGCTTCAGATTAGAATTTGTAATATCTTAACAAAACCCCAAAAATCGTAAAATATCTTCTTAAAATAAAGTAGACATTTAACAAACTGCACACACCTCACTGCCCCCAAATCCACCTCTATACAGACCTTCACAGCAATCTTGCCACATCCTGAGGTCCAGTTTAGGAATATCTTCACAGCTACTATATCCATGTGGGAATTCAGCCACCTTAAAGACATCATGTTGTACCCTGGTTATGTTGTCACCATTGTCACACAGAACTCTGGCAAGAGATGTCTGCTTGATCTGAGTGAGCTGAGCAGGCGTGAACACACCGGGGTTTTCATACCATAACCTGTAATCTCACAGAAAAGATAAGTCTGCTAGTGAAAAGAAACCAGTGGCAGTTTTTCAAAGACATTTCAATACTGTGTTCAGAATGAAATGCATTATCTCATAAATCCTGTTCTCAACTTAACATTCTATCAAGGGACTGATCCAAATGCAAAAATCTTAGTTCCTGCATCACTTCAGCACTAGCTGGTGTAATGCTCACACTCTGAAAGGGATGAAATCTTCAGGAAATTATTTGATTTCTCTTCTGTTCTCATTTTGATGTCTTGAGTATCTCTGGACATCTAAAATGGCACCAGACTATGAAGTTAAGGGTTCTTTTAAGTAGGAAACTTAAATGACCATGATTTCTTTCTTTAGGCAACTTTCTTACGGTCATGAAAACCTTTTGATGGAATTGCTGAGATTAGAAGAATAGTTAATCTATTTCTAGTTTACTATCAAGATAAGTGTGATTATTTAATTCACTAATGATTTTTTTTCTGCTAAACTATTTTCATTACTATATTGATTGAGGGACTTTCTCATACATGCTCAGTTAATTCATTATATTCAAGAAGTAAACACTATGGTTTCAAATAGTTCATCTTTCATACATAAAAGCCTGTTATCAAATATAAATAATACATTACTATAAAAAGCAAGCTTTACATGGAAAAGAAAATTTCTTAAGTTACTGATTCTAACTGCTTAATGTTCAGACTGCTTGTATTGTAGTATGCATAGGGGTTATATAGAGAGAATGATACTGTTCCAACCTATGCTTAAGTAGCCACAATTTCTTTGCCAATAAATAACTCAATGACAGTAAGAGAAGCATATGCACTTTTTCAAAAAGGCAAGTGACTTGAATACCTGGCAAAAGGAAACTCAACATGTGCTGGCTGTCGTGGTTTTGGGAGTCAGTATGACATTCACCACAAAAAGTAACAAAATTAACAAAGAACCATGGCTTCTAACAATGTTTTAAACATATATTCTTCATCTTTTCAGTTATATTTTAAAATCATAAATGAACATAAAATGGAGTTTGTTTTGGAAACATGTTGCAATTGTCATTAGGCATCCCTAAGTTAAAATTCGTTTTGGTTTCCATGGTATTTTAATGTACCTGTCTCCATCTCGAATACGCCTGAACTGTGTGCTTAACAGGCACATCAAAGTTGGCCCCAGTCGACTCCCTGGAACTAAGTCTTCCACCATTAGAGCAGGAAATAGGTCTATGTTCAGTGGAGAGCCATACAACCTATAAATTGAAAAAATACAAATATTGAATAACAAATATTTTATATTTACAAAATAATCAGTACTAAATCAGTAATAAAAGGTAATGGTGAAGCTAAGAGATACAAATAACTCGCAGGAAAAAACATAGTGATAGCACTACATCTTTTGTGAACAAGCTGTGAGTGTATACCCAAGAAATCCTGCAATGCAGGTTGTATACAGCAGGTGGGTCTACATGTCTAGCCTGTAATTTTTTTTTTCTCCTAGCAGCTTTCTTCTGATTCTTTAGAATTGTATCTTTTTTATAATTTCTCTTTCCTGTGCCTCTGTACACCCTTTTTATATTACTATAGCTGAGACTAATTCTCTGTCTTTAATTTTGAGCAAATAAGCTAGGGGTGGCAGGTAGATGTAGACTTAATTTCAAACACTGAATCTCTAAAGAAGAACTGATTACTGGTAGTGAAGGATGTTTACATGACAGTACAGTGAACAATACTGACATTTGTTTCACTGTACAGAATTAATGGAATTGAACATCTAAATACTTGTATAAAGTTGGCATTTTACATGACCTTACACTGAAATAGCATTCATATTTAACAGCATTTACAAAATTAGGCATTTCAAATTAATAATTTCATGAACACATGCAGTATATATTAATGTATATATACTGTATATATTCTTACTGCTCATAGAGATGCAGAAGTAGAGAAATTATCCCAATGGGGAAATTGTTAACATCTATTTTCTGGTACTGACGGAAGTTTCTTAAAAATCCCATTAAGTCTTAGCAAGTATCTTTTTCTAGATAAGACATTCAGATACGGTTTTTGCATGCACATTGAGATAATTGACTTTTTCTTCACCTCAGGCTCACCTGCTAAGTTTCTCCCTGATTTCAGGATTCCTAATTTCATTTTTCAGATCTTCAAAAGTCTGAGCTGAAGAAAGATTACAGTAAACTCTAAAATCATGGTAGGGAGGAATTCCATGATCTCTGCCTCTCTGAATATTCATAGCTGCCAGATCTAAAGCCACAGTACGTGCCATGGAGAAGAGTCTTTCTGTTAATTCTGTATTGAGTAATTGTGAGGGGACACGCATCTTACCAGCAACACCAAAAAATCCCCTTAGAAGTGGATCAATGCCTCCTTCATTTACAATCCGAAATGGAGAGAAGAATGCCTTGTGAAGAGGTAGATGGCCTTGTGGAATAGGTTCAAAGTTTTCATCCAGTCGATACAGAAAAGGATTAATGAGTGTGTGACCAAACCTAAAAGCGGCAGTTGCAAACTCATTAGTTATGCCAGAATTAACACTGGGATCATAACCCTTATATTCTCCAAGCATCTTCATGCCTACCTCTCCAAAGATCTTAGGGAGCCAGTGGCTAAATGTTATGTGTTGCATTTCTGCACCAACAATTTTGCGTGTTTCGTGATATATTGTGTCACCGTCCCAGTGAGGATTGAGTTTCAGTAGCTCTGTGGCAATTCTGTTGTGCTCTCTAAACCACAGTGTGTGGATGCTGGTAAGACCCAGCTGTTCGTTAGAGCGCTGATCGCCAGCTAAAAAGCAGGGTATTGGGCTCTCATTCTCATCTCTCATACATTCTGTTGGTGGGCCAGTGGCAAACGGAAGAAGGGGCTTGCCAGATCTCTGCACAATGCCCTGCCTCAGAAGACCCCTTTGACTTGCCAAGTCTCTGATTTCTAGCGCTTCATGGTCCGAACTGCCGTACACATTGGACGCATCAATGTACGAAGTCAGCTGGTTGATCTGTTCTCGTGGGTACACAGAATTCATCAGGAGAGATGTCATGCCGCTTCCACAAACTGGGCTGGAGCGTACGAAAAACATGCAGCGCGCGCCGTTTCTAACTCTGGGATCGTTGGGTGGTATCATGATAGAAAAGCACGGAGGATCGTTTGTACAAACAGAACTGCAGTGCTGACCATCTGAAAACCTGGCCTCACTTAGCGCAGCCACGGTGAGGTCAAGGTCGTGGTCAAGAAACTGACCCCACTGCATGAGCATGTGAGTGTACTGGTCGTCAGGAGTGACGGTTTCCGTGCCGATCAGAGTCGTTGAAACCAAGCGAGGCATCGGGAGTGCGTAGCCGTTAGAAAGTCGTCTGGGTTCAATTCCCCGAGGCAAATTAAATCCATTTTCATAGACTGACTTTAACAGACGTTCAAAAGCTGTCAGAGAAGCGCCCCACATGGGATGCTGAAGGTTGTTGCATGTTCCATCGTGGGTCCTGTACTTCTGGTGGAAGCACATATCGGAGCAGTTGTTCACTCGTCGATGGGCTGTACAGCCTGAGAGATTGGCTATCAGACTCAAGTACTGTGGGGATACAAGGTCATTATAGTGATAACCTGAAAGAGAAAACAGAGAAAGAAAACTATCAGAGAATTCATAGACTCATGGTCCCCCCCAGATCAAGAATGTATTTGAAATGCTATTTTATTTTTTATTTTATTTTACATTTCCCACCAGATTAAACATCCCTATTTTTAGACAAGGACAGCAATAATCATATACGTATATTTGAGCATTAGGTCATTTGAACAACTTCATAGCCACTATGTCAGGAGGAAACTTTCTAAAATGCCAATTCAAGTGCAACTTTTACAAAATGATCACAAGAGGAGCTCACTACTTATTTGGTCACTTAGGAAAGCAGACATATTTTCAGAAAGAAAAGCCTCCTATTGAGACAAATAGAACATTTTTCTCATGTTACTAAAAGCATTTAAAAAATGTCAGTTAACACTTAAACGGACTTCAACATTTTAGTTTTTGAGGCTTGCTCATTCCCTGAACAATACTATTTTGTTTTGCTTTATTACAATGAAAGTTGCCAATTTTAAGAAAAAAAAAATCAATGAAAAAATAAAATACCACCAGCAATAGAGCCAAACGTGGAATGATCTCTTGGACAAATGTTGTGGAGTAACTCATATCCACATTACCCTGGATGAGTTTCTATATGAAAGTAGTGTTTGTGTAGCATTTGGCAAAGATTCCCTCTGCAATCCACACCATTCACCTCTGGGACTAAAACATACTTATCATTTTCCTGTATTTTTTTCTCACTTCATAGAAAAATAATACCTACAAAATATATACTGCAATTCATTAGAGTTATGTTTTTAGAACCTCAGACTAAAATTACGTACTGCATGATCTCTGTTGTGATATGATGGCATGTGGAAGGACTGAAGACCATAAGGCCTCCCAGTACAGAGTTGGCTGACTGCAAATAACAGAAGAGTCAGCCTGTGCCTTGTCCTTGCTGCCTATTAGGAATCAGTGTAAAAGTGATTTTTACTTAGTAACATTTGAATTTAATTTCAGAGGGAAAAATTCTGACTACATCTACATTATCAACTTGTGTTAATCAACAGAAATGCCTCAGTAAAGTGAAATTTTTGCAGCTGAGTACAACATACCTACTGTATCCAGGAGTAGGCTTCCATCAGAAAATCTTTACTTTGTACCCCTAGACTGAATGTGGGCCTGGACCCGATTTTTCATTTAAGTTGAAAAGAATTCACATTGTTCAAGATCACAAATCATACCAAGGCACAGTAAGGGGAGACAACTTCAAAAAGGAGCTGTGGGTCCAAAGCAAAAGGCACACCATGAGTGACTAATGGATATAGAGCGTGGATGAACAAGGTTCCAGGATCCAGGAAAAAGTCCAGAAGGTGGAGTATTTGGCAGTGTGGATGTACATTTAGCTAACTAGAAACCATCACATACCACCATGGATCTTGATTTGGAAAGCTTGCAGTCAGGAATAAAACCAAACAAACAGTATAAAGGCAAAAGGAAAAAAGGAAATGAGTGAGTGTAGAGGGGTACTGTGCTCTCACAGGAGTTCCCAGCATGATGGCAAGCGCTCAAAAACATGAACTGAATGCAGGCACACTGGGACTGAGCTCAGGACTAAAAGTAACATTTCCCAACTGTGTGCAATTAACCGATACCAACCCCTTGCAACATTGCAAAGACATCTTCATCTAAATTCAACACATAAACATGTGCTAGGCACAACTGGCTCTCTGCCACCTTCCACAATACAGGGCAATTGCAAACAAACTACCTAAAGCCCAGCCTTGTCTTTGCCCTGAAAGGAACTGGGTTGCTGAAAGCTGCCCAGCTGGGACAGACCTGTGCTCCGCCAGGGAAGCTGTTTTCTCAGCCTCAGGCTATGAGTACTCACATGGTTTACAAGTCAAAGCAAAGATATCAGAGATTTAGTGCTTGCTAACATGCTCATGTAGACATACAGAAATTATTTTATGGAATATTCCATACTAGGAAAAAGGAAAACAAACCACAGAGCAAAACTTGTAAGTGCCACTGGGTAATGAAGCAAAATACACACTTAGAGGATATAATTGATAGCATATTAAAATATCTTGGCTACCAGGGCAGTTTAATTCTAGAACTACACCCAGAAAACTTATCTTCTTTATGATAACACTCCTGTTAAATGATCATCATTCATTATGGAGTTCTTTGCTTATGATAATTATTCATTCAAATAAACATTTGTGGTTATCCTGATTGCCACCCCCATTTCTGAAATCAAGTTGTGACTAAAACTCGACTGTGAACCTTTTGGGTGGAATGACCTTCAGAACTAATTTTTAAAAAAAAGGTCAGGTTCTCTCTTTAGAAGTTCAAGTGGGATGTAACATCTTATGATAGATTAGATTTTGGCTTTCTGATGCCAGTTGCTAATCCTTAATTACCTCTCACATTGTAGGCACTAACTTTGCCTCTGGTCTTTAAATGGTTGAGTGCTGGGCATTTCCAGTGCTTAGAAGCTGGCTAGCTCAATTCACATACTTTTTTTTTTTTCTGAAGCAAGAAAGATGTTTCATAGAGTCATAGAAATATTGATTATATGGGAACTCTTATCCAGACCAAGTTCCTGCTAGAAGCAGACCTGTTTCCAGTACTAGATACCTGGTCTAGCAGGCTTGAAAACCTGCAAAGTCTGAGACTACTCCACCTTTCTGGGTTAGTTGTTTCAGGGCTGCACTGGTCATCTGGTGAGAAATTGTTTCCTAATATCTAACCTGAACCTCCATTAATGGCCATTCTCCTTGTTATACAGCCTGGCACTGTGAAGGAGAATTTGGCTGCATAGTTTCCTTGGGATAGTCAAAGGTTTTGCAAAAAAAACCAAAAGACCTCTGACTGGGAAACTGCGACGTTTCTCCGCTGTTCTCAGAGCTAAAGTGTTAAATAACACCTTTCATTTGGCTCTGTATTTAAAAATAAAATTAAATAAGGACAAAAATTACCACTAAAAATTGGAGTATTGGGCAATTTAAATGAAAATAGATTTATTTTGTTATTCAAGTTTCCCTAAAAGCCAGGTTTCTTTGGATTCTGTAGGTCTGAAAAGCAAGATCTGGTTGCAAAGAGAATTTTTAGTATCACAGAAAGTTGCCTGATTTTGTTTTTATTAACTAGTATCCATAGGCTTTAACACCAGTTTTTGGTAAACCTTAGGTGTTTCACTATTATGAATCCTAGTCAACCAGTTCTCACACATCACATTTTATATATTGCTAGTACTGTACATTTAGAGCATATATATTCAATATTCTTGCATATGCATCTAATCAGAGAACCAAGCCAAACAGGGTGGCTTTTATAATACATCAGCCTTCAAAGAATTTTGAGTAAGTTTTTTGTGGTAAACAATTCATCAAGAATTATCTACTCAGCTCTAACAATGAGTAACAAGCTGCTTTTACTAGCAAATGTGACAGTACACCACAAAGCTTGTTGTCTTTGGTCTTACAAATACTTGATAATTCATGGCCAGTGTTAAAGTTTTCAGAAGTTACAATAAATACCCAATTATAAACATCAAAAAGAATATAATGAGTAAAAGTATTTCCTCTAGATTGTCAGTGTAGTTTTTGGCTATGTCTCAAGTCTCAAAAGCTCTCCTAAAACTCTATCATTATTTCCAAATGCTTCAATCCTATGTTTCAAGACTATCCACACATTAGCTGTATGTACTCCAGCTGGACTTCATGAGTTTGACTGGAATCCAATACCTAAAAGGCAGAAATTAAACCTCACACGTTTTTTGCTAGTTATAAAAAGCAACAAGAACTGTGTTTCTCATTACATCGTGTCAGTGTTAAACAAAGCAATTAGCTTAGTATGACACTCATTTATAAAGTAACAAATAATTCTTTGAATATTATTGTGGTACATGCAGAAACCTTGGTTTGTAAGGTACACAAATCCTTCTTGTTATGTCATATTTTCTCCTTGCCAAGGCACGCTGATATGAAATGGTTTTTCTTAAAGAAACAGGAACAAAACACCACTTATTTTTACCACACAACAGAAAAGTCTGTTCTGCTATGAGACAATGATCCAAATAAATAAACACACAGAGAATTAACAAACAGGATACATTATGCACTTCCATTATACTAAGTTCGACCAGCAGCAGAATCAGAATCTGAAATTTTTCCTAATATGTCAGTGTGAGAAAAAACACTCCCCTTGGAGAGCTAGAGTTATATAGCGAACAATGTGCAAACCAAGGATGGAATTTGGTAAAGCTTTGCAAAGTCAAGTACTTCACTGATTTCAATGTAATGTCTGCAGTTGGGACCAAACCTCAGAAAATCAATGTCTCCTGAAGTATAATGACTTAAAAAGGAAAATACACATCAAAACAGAAAAAAAGGAAAGCATACTGACTTGTTCCATTCAGGTCAACCATCAGACCATCTTGTACATGATCTTGAATAAGCTGTAACGTCCTTTCAAATATTTCCCCAGCTCTTGCTTGCTCAACAGTGTATGGGTCCCTTGGGTATCGAAATAAGGCTAGCAAATCATTTGGAGAACGAGGACGACTGATAGATAATTTGGAAAGAAACAGTAAGTGTACACAGGAGTTACAAAACAACAACACCACATAAATCACATAAATGTTCAGCAACACGATTAGTACATACCTTGGTTACTCATCTCAAAATGGAAGGCAAACCAAGAAGAAAAAATTCAATAAAATAATAAAAATTTAAATATTTAGTAGTAATTAAATATTTAGTAGCATTTTAATACACATTATCTCATCAGAAGAACTGCTGCAGTGAACAGAGATCTCAGCAGGAGTGTATGAACAATAGGAATCCTTACACGTTAAACTGTTAGTACTCTCAGAAACAACCAGACACTAACAATGTCTTTTAAGTAACAAAATGGTTTATTGTTTAATAAATCTCCCATTATTTCTAGCATATACAAAATTAATTCTGACTTCTCACTTAAAAAGAAAAAAAAAAGAAAAGGAGATACCTGTCAAACAGATGTGTACGTGTTGAATTTATTGCTCTGTCAACAGTTGCAATTGCTTCTACAATTGAGGTTTGTACAAAAGGATCTCCATTTCGGCTGACATTAGGAACTAGAGAAAAAGAATTCACATGTTATTGCAAAAATTGCCACACACAAAAAGATACTTCCATAAAACAGTCTAGACACGACATCATTTCAGTTCTACAAAGCAAACCTTGTTCTTTAAATCTTAGTTCATCCAAATATAAAATTCTTAACTATTTTGGAATTCTATCAAGGCATATTAAAGTAGAAAAACATTAATTTAAAACAGAAGTTAACCTAAGCTTAAAAGTCATCTGACTTATAGCTCAAAACCAAGATAAAGATAAATGCATACAGTGTTTAGCTGTCCTTTAATTAGACATACAATTTCAAATGCAGATGACCAAATAAAAAATTATTTATTAAGGGGTTTTTTCTGGTGTTTTATCAGGTTTCAGGTGTTGGTATCAAAAGCCTGATCTATAACCACTGAAATCAATGCAGATTTCCCCTTTGATTTCAGCTAGTTCTGAATTAGTATTGAATTCAATGTTGAATTCAATTAGTATTGAATTCAAGAACTTAAAGGGCTTACAGGACTGTGCTGCAAGTGGTACATAATGAACATAATTTACATAATTGAATGAACATAAATTAACATTGTTCTTCTCCTGGTCTCAGTATAATAAGCAACACAGATTAATTTTAAAGGGCAGTAAATATTTTTTTAATTTAGATCACTACTTTGTTTCCTACTTTACAATTACCTTTTTAATACTAGATTTAAACACACATGCTTAAATGCTATTTAACAACAGTTTACAACACTGGAAACTCAACAATGCATAGGCCTTTTTTTACAGTGCTTTGTTGCAGCTGGGTGTTTGTACAAACTATGTGGGACTAATAACCTTCCTTTTAGTCTAAACTAAGACCTACCAGATCCAGGGGCAACAGCTAACAATTTCCAGAGTGTGTTTAGATTGGAGAAGTCACACAGGAAGAAGGGTAAAGTAGGGAAAAAGTCCAAAGCAAATATACTGGTATAAAATCAGCAGATGTACAGAATCATCTGACATAAAAACTGTTGTTTATAAGCTTTTCATTACTTCTTTTTTTTTCCCAGGCAACTTTTCATTATTCCTTCCTAAGTGGCAGCTTAAATTGCCTCTACATGAGTTTCATAGTCTAGACCCACTTAACCAAACTTAACCATCTATACCATCAAATAAAACAGTCCCTGGAACTCTATAGCTGCAGATGAAGGCCCTTTCTGTGCCCTGAGGCCGGGCTCAGGCTTTTGGCAATATATTCCCAGCATCCAAAATCAGCTGACCCTTTCCACACTGCCTGAGGGCGGCAGTCCCTGATCCGTCCTAATTACCAACAGTACTTGCCTGACAGCTTCATTTTCAATAGCAACTATACAGAATCACTATCAGATAAGCTACTTATTTTAGGAAGAAATGTCATTTACAGGTTTAAATTTTATATTTTAGTTGTTTCAGCATGATTGTGTGCCATGAATGACATGAACAGTGCAAAATTGCAGTCTGTAGAAATCCAGTGGCTGGTTACCCTCCTTAGCCCTGTCTACATTAGATGTAAACTTGCAGGGCAATTGTTCTGATTAATGGTATATGTGGGCTGAATTATAAACCTTGGTCAGATGTTAAGTATTCTGTACTTGATTTTTGTTTAGATTATTTATTGCTAGCAGTTCTTTTTTTAGACTGATAAATGCTAGACCTTAAAGCTCTTTGTGAGAATCTCCCACTATACTTTTTTTTTCATTTGGGCAGGGAGGGGGAATGACTCCTACAAAACAATGGAACAGGACAGAAGAAAATAGCTAAAGCAAAGCATCTTTAAAATATTATCCAACACAGTCAGCAAAACCTGTTCCCAGCTTCTATACACTTGCCTTTATTTAGTCTCAATCTTAGGAAAGTGTTGTGGTTTAGAAACATTTATAAAACATTGCCCTGCTTAAAAGAAATGATGCCACGCAAGTTTTTAGGCATTTCTGGCCATGCCATTATATATACTATCTGCACAGCAATTAACCAATACTTATAATCTGTCCACTTGTCCTCCTTGATCCTCTGATAGCATCAGTTTTTAAAGCAGCCACAGAGAAACAGCATCTCATATCCCACTACTTTGAAGGAGAAATTCCATTTATGGTTGAATTTCAGATGGAATGCAGATTAATTAAGTGTAGTTTCACTAATTTTAGGTTTATTTATGCTACAGTTTAATAGAATTATTTACTGAATACAATACTGAATAGAATACAATTATTTACTGCAAATCAGCAAATAAGCAGTTTTGCAGTTTGCTGATTTCAGCAGATGAAAATGATCAATTTACACCTGTATTAAGTGAATACAACTCATTCCCACTGGGGTTTTATTTCAACTCATGGTTTCATTTTTCAGCACTCTTAGTGACGTGAGAACTAGCTAACCTTTCCTAAACAAAAATGATTTTTTTGCTATGCATCTCTAGAGTAGCCAGATTAACTGATTTTCATAGACTTTCTTTCTTTTCTACTTCATACTAGATGGAAACTTATTACTGAATGATTCCTAGCCCTACATTTTTTCCCTCCTGAATAATCTTTACAGATTAAAGAAATATTTTTCATAGATGAAAGTACAGATTGAAAGTCTACTAAAAGCAACCTAAGACAGGCAACATCATAGTTTTACTGATGCCATGGCAAACAATGGTATCAATAAACATTGGAAAAATCACTGATAAGTGCTCTATCCATTTAGTAAACAAAACACAGAGCATCCCAAATAACACTGGGAAACAATATTGAAGATATCTTCACACTTATCTTCAAAATACCAAAAAAATCACTGTTCTTTACTAATTTTTTGAAGATACAAAAATATTGTCTTGTATTCCCTACTGAGAAACAGAAATCATACCGTTTTATTTTCCATCAAAATTAAACTGAAACATCAGTTTTAGTCAATGAGTCAGAAAATCACTGTGGTCAATCTTTGTAGCAAATTTATTTCCTTTGCTTCTTTTGCTGATTTATTGCCATTTATTACATAGTAGTAATTGATAACTATTATTTGCCATTATTACTTCCAAATAATTAGGACAAGATCAAATAGTCTCCTTTTTTTTCTGTTTTCTCTTTTAGCTTCTTGAGGTCTGTATGACTTTCCTGAACTGTTTTGCAATAATTGCAGCCTAATTTTCAATGAAGTGCTGTAAGTGTCCCTTTGAAGATGCCAGAAGACATTTGTCAAGTTATTTCTAAAAATTAGACTGGGTATTTGACTAGCAAATTCTAAAAGCTCTAAACAACATCTCAGGAAGAAAGTTGAAAGATTAACTTGAGCCCAAAGCATAGTGGTTTTGGAGCTTAACACCTCGAGATATTCCTATTATGACATCACCATCTTACCAAAATATGAGAAAAAAAGAAAGAATCATGGAAGGAAAATGGACACATTAATAAAATAACTAATTTAGTGTTTTGACAACTTTTTTTCATCTTACATGTTAGACAATTAGGACAAAACTAATCACCTAAGTGGCACCCAGTCATGTATCTTACCATTTACACTGAGCACCATACTAACAGAGGAGTATCCTATGGTGTTGCGGGCGACGCACTCATAGCGCCCTTCATCGGCTGTGCCAACGTCGCGAATGGTGAGAAATCCCTCCGGGCTGACATGAAACTTTCCACTCTCAGTCACCTGTACTCCATCCTGCAGGAAAGCCCAAAGCTGACTTATTCAAAACATACTCATTTTCATACATGATTTTTTTGCCATCTTTTTCCTCTCTGATTTTATTTTTTATTTTATATTTCTATTTTGTATGCCAAATTCACAGTCAGATAGTTTTAAATAAGCTTAACTAGAAAAATCACATGTACTTCTAAAATGTACAGTGCATTTCTTTACTTTTAAAATTACTCATTATTACAAATCAAAGTATTTTAACAGGCTTTCACCATATAAGACCTATGACCCAAAAATAACACCACTTGTGAACATACATATTTTATTTTTCTCAAAATTAACCAACGAAATAGATCTCAAGAGCATTATGTATATCAGTTCCTCATCTGCTACACATTTAGAAGCTATTTGCATTTCATTAGAGTAAATTTCTAATTTTCACTAATAGAAGAGAAGAATAAAACCAGAAAAATTGAATATCAATATTAACAACTCATTAATTCACTGGTAAGTCTGCTAATACTCTATAGTTTGATATAGCAATTATTACATCAATGGAAATCAAAGCCACAAAGACATTACCAGAAAGCTACCAAAGTCTGTTCTGGCTGGTCTCAACCTAGCAGTAGCAAATGGCTTCAATACACCATTTCTTATTGTTTTATATCAATATTATAATTGAAAGCGTGAACATTAGTAGGCTATTCACACAGAACTGTCACTAAATACAGACCTTTTAAGGCATACATGATGAATTTTAGCTGGTCTGCATAATAATTTGCATAACTACATATGTATATTTACCTATTTAAAATTCAGGTTTTGTATCTATATACATGCTCTTATGAAATACTTACTGATTCGGCTTTACGTAATGTTTTCAGACACCATAGGAAGCAATAATTTGGCAATGTGCACTTTCAATAATTTATTATGAAGAGAAGAAAAGGCCGCTGCCCTTTTGGAATAACTGAATATGTAGTACCTTATTCCATGTAATGACTGGCTCTGGCTCTCCTTGAGCACTGCATGGGATCTGCACATTTGTGCCAACTTCCACTGTCATGTCACTGGGAACACTGGCAAATACAGGAGTCACTAAAAAAAGCCAAATGATACACTGATAAATTATGAAATACAACTTGTGCAAAAGACAATCAAAAAATAGGTTAGCACTCTGTTTTTATCAGTTACTGAATATTTCCTAATCTATTACATGATTCTATCTGCAGGCTTTTAGTTGCTTATAACTTTGTTTTAGGGATTAAATTCTCCTTGAAGAAATTAGCTTCCCATGGTGTGGATGTGTATTCTTTGCTGGATAAAAAACAGGCTGGATGGTTGGGCCCAGAGACAGTAGTAAATGGAGTTACCAATCCAGTTGGTGGCCAGCAACAAGTGATATTCCCTAGGGCTCAGTACTGGGGCCAGCCCTGTTTGATATTTTCATCAACAACCTGGCTGAGGAGATCAAGTGCACCCTAAGCAAGGTCACAGACAACCACAAGTTGGGCGGGAGTGTTGATCTGCTGGAGAGTAGAAAGACTCTGCAGAGGGAGTTGGACAGGCTGAATAAATGGGCTGAGGCCAGTTGTATGAGGCACAACAAGCCAAGAGCCAGGTGCTGCCCTTGGATCACAACACCCCCTGCAGTGCTGCAGGCTGGGGACAGGGTGGCTGCAAAGCTGCCCTGTGGAAAAGAACCTGAGGGTGCTGGTTGACAGCAGCTGAACATGAGCCAGTGTGTGCCCAGGGGGCCAAAAAAGCCAGGGGCATCCTGGCCTGTATCAGCAATAGTGTGGCCAAAAGGAGCAGGGCAGTGACTGTCCCCCTGTACCCAGCACTGGTGACACCCCACCTCGAGTGCTGTGTCCTGCGCCCCTCACTACATAAAAGCATTGCAGTGCTGGAGCATGTCCAGAGAAGGGCTGGTAACAAGTGACAAGACAAGATGAAACGCCCCCAAGTTGCACCAGAGGAGGTTTAGATTAGATATAGGGAAAATTGTTTTGCATAGAAAGGGCTGTCAAGCTCTGGAACAGACTGTCCAGGGAAATTGTAAAGCCACCATCCCTGGAAGTGTTCAAAAAATGTGTGGATATGGCACTTAAGGACACGGTTTAACGGTGAACATGGTGGAAGTGCTACATTGACAGTTGGACTTGATGAAAGGTCTTTTCCAACCTTAATGATTCTAAGACCTTATTTCTGATGTCTGCTTCAGGATGATTTAAAGTACTCTTAACTTTTAACATAATAGGCTAGTAGTTGTCAAAACCACTTAAGTTCCATGAATTTAGAGCTCTGAAAAATATCAATAGCTAAACCCGTCCGAAGCAATTAGAATGAATATTGCATTAACTTATCATCTTTATTTTTTGTTGTTTTAATTTTTTTTAAGTAGTGACAACTGCAATTTCTCAGATGACAAAAGCAAAACCTTCCACAACTCATTCAAGTGAGTCTCTCAGCCTGACTTGCTGACGTCCTGAGTCTTGACAGAGCTCCTACCTCCATGACACCTATGAGCCTCAGCCCTTAAAACATCAAAAAATCACCTTCAATTCTAAGGACAGAGTACACTGTTACCTAAATCCACTGTGAAAAAAATTAATGTGTTTTTAAACTGTAATTATCTTCAAATCCAAACTGATGCCTGGCAAACTCAGATATCATCATAAGAAGCACATCCAAGATTATGAAGACATTAAGAATTCTGTGTCTGCTGTAACATACACTGCAATGCTACTGATGCCATGATACTGATATTTAGGGGGGAGTGGGAGAGGGTGGAGGGCTGTGCTTTTACAGAGAAGTATGTTGCTCCATTGCAGTCCTTTATACTACAGACCAAATTTGGCTCTACTGTTAAACTGTACACAACTGCCTGTCAAGGACCAGAAACCAGTTCAAATAAGCATCCAGAGGCAGGTGTCCAGAGCTGGGATGTAAGAGAGTCTGGCTCCATCAATGTGAGCTGAGTCATGCCAGCAAACAGACCAGGACCATTAATCTGTACTTATTAACACTGATTTTACCACAGTGACCAAGGACTAAACATTCCTCAGATGAACAGTCCTTTTGTTAGAAGCTCAAAAGAAGAAAATTTCTCTTCTTGCACAATTGAAAACAGCATTGCAAATAATCTATGGAGAGCTCCAATTTCATGCTACATATTCAGCCTTTAATCTTGCATTTGCTATCTTTAATCTTGTATTTACTATCTGACTGAATATTGCAACCCAAGCTGCACAAAAAATTGTTTTATTAAATTTTACTCAAGTCCAGTGAAATTTAACACATCTGGAAAGCTATAAAACTTTTTTAAACTGATATTTATTTTATATAATTTTAATCAACATTTTATATAGGTTAAAAAAAAATCAATTTTGATGAATCCATCTCCTAATACTACTCTTAACTAGGAAAAATCAATAGAATTTTTTTTCTGACAAATTTCTAAGCTCATTTGAACCCTTTTTACTAATATTCAGTTTTAAGTTAGGTCAGTAAAAAGAAATGCTTTGAATTACATGTTTTATCTCCTTGAATTCAGTTAAACATCAAAGTACTTAAATAAATTATGAATGGTAATATGATTATCATTTATCCTAGAAGTAACTTACTTAGGGTTTAATTGAAAAAAAAAAGCATAAAAATGGAGTTTGGTGTTGGTGTTTTAGGACGTTTGTGTCAGTTTATTTTCAGTACAAAGAATGACTTTTCTTTGTGAAGTTCATTCTGCTTCTGTAAAAAAAATGTGCTCTGTTTCTGGACATGAAACACTATGTTAATAACACCACTTAACTAACATCATAGAGCCTTATTGGAAACTAGACTTTTCACAAAATAAAATGTTTTCCAATGCATAGGAATACTGTCATCCTCAAAGCAAACCTCCAACTCTTACCAAAAAAAAAAAAAAAAAAGATAAACCTCTTTCCCAGAAGACAGACTGTTCTAAAGGAATGATTCCCTGCACAAATACTGGTAAATGTCCAGACATGTTATTTGTTGGAAAACAGCTGGAATCTACAAGGAGATATACTCAGAAACAATCACACATGGTACTGTGCATTTTAGTGTAAGCTTAAATATTTCTCTTTTTTTCTTTCTTTTTCTTCCCAGCAGCTGTACATGGGCTGTACCTCTAGGCTGTACAGTCAGGTACACGACGATCCGCTGGGATCCAATGATGTTGACAGCTTGGCATTCGTACTGTCCCTGGTCATGCAGAGCCACCCTGGAAATCCTCAGCGTCCCGGAGGACAGAACTAAGTGTCTTCTGTCAACAGACAACTGGCCTCCTGAAACACACAACAACATCATTTGCTCTTTATAGCAACAAAGTGTCAGAAAACGGGAAACCCTGTTTTTAATTTGATAAAACACTGGAAAATATTAAAGTTTATTAAAAAAACCCCAAAAACAGACAAGAAAAAAAGTTTGAAATCTTTACTTTTAAGAAGATAAACATGAAAAGCAAACACATTGTACATATGCACACAATCATAATTCTTATTTCTTCTCTGTTTATGGTAGAAATAAATATTTTCCTTTAAGGAGCATGCTAAAGCATCCAAATGAGAAGGTAACATGTGTTACTGCTCATGTCATATTATTGCCATGTGTGTATGGCCAATTTATCTCATTGGCCTTGGCCTATATTCTACAGAAAAATAGACATGGCCCTGAAAAAAATGTAATATAAGAAAAATGGATTTACATCAGTGTCTGTACCCTATCCTTTCTTTCTGGACATTTCATTTGATTGGAGCAGTCTAAGCAGAGAGAGAAGAGGGACATTATCAGCATCAAAATGATGAACAATTTGTTAAGAATCTGCTTTATGTACCATAATTTAGAACTTCCTAAGAGTTATTTAGCCTGCTAGAGTTTTTTCACTCGAATCCAATGGAATTTTTGCTTCCTGATAAAACATCCACTACAATATTTCTTCTTGCTGGATTTGGCTTAATGCTTTTAAAGGCATAATTTGATAATATAGTCAGGAGAGTGCACCCCGTTGTTTCTGTCAATGTGCATTAAGTGACAGAGATGCTGGGACAGTTACAGGCTGGACTGTTCTGGTTTCTGAAGAGAGCACATCCCACCTAATTTCAGACCTCCAGGTAATGACAGCCATCTCCATTTCTTCTACTGTACAACAGCAGTGATACATACTGCTACATGTAATTTGCCTCATATTTCTTTAACATTTATTATTAGGAATCTATTTTGGACACATATTTTACTGACTCTTTTTTACTTAACAATGAAAAATGCTTGGGCAGCTATCTCCTGTGGGACACCCTGCCTTTCCCAGCTAAAGGAGAAAGAAATTAACTCTGTTTCCTTCAGAAACTGAAACATCTAAACAAATACACGCAATGGCTTTCAGTAAAGAAGTGATTCCAATAAGACTGCTAAACTATCCTGGTAGTTTAAAAGTAGGAATGGAACACACTTACCTCCTTTAGTCCAGGCAATAACAGGCTGGGGATAACCTTGTGCTTCACAAGGGAAGTCAACGGTTTGTCCCTCGATCACTGTTTTGTCTTGTGGAGTGACAGTAAACTGAGGTAGAGCTACAGAAGAGGAAATAAAGCCATTTCAAAAAGACAATTGAAAAATGCATGACTAAATTACATACTATTTCCTGTGGAAGTTGAAATAGCTCATATTGGTGGGAAGACAGATGCTCTTGCAATTCCTTATACTGTGACCCCCTAGAGAGAAGAGAGTTAGGGCAGCCATTGTGCAAAAAGAACATCTCTCTCACAGCCTGGCCCTGATGTCAGTGAAGGCATGTGGGATCTACTGCGACAGATCCAAAATAAGAGGTGCAGTAAAACTTGTAGGATCAAACATGGAGTCTTCCCTGGCTTAAAAATATTATCTTCTCTTTCTCTCCAAACTTCCCAGTTAAATTGTGAAGAAAAAGTAATGTAATCAAAGCCTTCTTGAGCTGCTCGTTTTCTTCCATGAAAGCAGTGAGTGGAGCGTGGGCCAGATTCGGCAGTAACATTATGCACTAACTACCCACTACGTGAGAAGTATTGTTCAGCTCTCAAAACGCAATTATCCACTGGTAAAAAATGAACAAACCACACAGAGAAGTTGTTTTGTATAGCTTTAGAACTCATTAAAGAGGTATTTGCAATCTTAACTGTTTGCCAACTAAAGATTTTAACATGAGAACAGAAGAAAACAAACTTCAAGGTTACTTTAAATATTTTGGAAATAAAAGTTCCAGCATGAAAGTGTTTGCAAAAAAATATTATCTATATACACAGGACACTTCTGATAGTTGATCTCAAATATTTATAATCACACTATTGACATACAATACCAAAAATTATTGCAATCAGAAGTTAGAATACTTTGACTTTTGCTCTGCAGAAAAGCTGTGCTAATGCCTCAGCTGGCAGAATGATAGATTCTACCAAACTCAGCAGATCACTGAAGTGTCTACAGAAGAAAAGTGGCACAGATCTGTAATCAAAACTCCATTTCTAGTTCTCCAGGCACAAATTCTAATCTCTAGCATTTCTGCCTGTTATAGAAAATATTTCATCATTATAAAATTTGACACTGCCTGTTTGTTCCTCCATGCAAACAAAAGAAGTTAACATTTGAAAACATTAAACTTCTAATAATAATCACTGAAACATAATTTTCATGGAAATAGTATATAATACCTTATTCTCTGTGAAATGTATAGCAAGTTACCTACGGACCACAATAGTGCAATTAGAAGTAAAAACTCTTGTTTTTAGTTTGGCTCTGTCAACTCAGAAGAAAAGACAAATCCAGACAATTTCAGGTAGTGTGCCTCTCCCAGTTTAACATTATTTACCTTGGACTATGATGTATGCAGTGGCGTGGATGTTATCTACGGTGTTAGTTGCAAAGCAGGTGTACTCGCCGCTGTCCTCCTGCTTTACGTTCTGTATGTAAAGCCCTCCTGACGGAGTGATGGTGACACGAGGGTCGTTTGGCAGAGGGGTTCTGTCTCCTTTGGTCCAGGTAATTCGCGGCTGAGGGTGCCCGGTTGCACTGCACTCCAAGGTCACACTCTCTCCAACCAGCACTTCGGTGTTTTGAGGGTGAATCACAAAACTTGGCCTGGCTGTGAGAAAGCAGCAATGCCTAAATGCAGCTTTTAGCTTGCACAGCTCTAATTTATGCCAAAGCTAGTCTATAACTGGGGACACCTGGGGGCTTTAATAGCTCTAGGATACCTCTAATCTTGGTGCAAACTATGCCTTGCTTTAACTCTAATCTAACTGCAGACACTAATAAATAAAAACAAAAGCTCATAATTGCTCTGAAGTTTTTTTCTCAACTCCCATTAAAACAATTTTCAAACATTTTGCTCTCCTTTGCTGATCTTTTTATAAAGGTCTCTTCATAGGCATGGACATTGAGACCCAAAACACAAACAGACTAAAAATTACTGTGGATGCACAAAAGCCAAAACTGATTAAGCCACATTTTAAGTAACTTTTCTCAAGTACATGAGTAATTTGCAGTGACATTTTAAGTTTACCTGGTGCTGTGTGTCAAAACAAAATGTTCTCACAGCAAAGACCATGTTTTAAAAACATTACAGTCCTGGACAGGAATTTTGCCCTTGCAAACATGAGGCCTTGGCTAGACAGAGCTAAAAGGTTCTTGAGCAAGGATGGCTGCACAGGGTGTGCCGAAGCTTCCATGAGTGGCCTGTTCAGCAGCTTGTGGTTTTCAGTATCCAGAGAGAGAGCATTACTGCATTGAGAAATGTTGCAATGCAAAGCATCTTCTCCTAACCCTTCTACAGCCTAAGAGACTATTATAAAAATTGCATACTACAATAAACATATTAATTAACCAGATGAGTTGTATTTTTGTTCTAGGGATATTATATCTTCATGATCTAGGCCTTAAGATGCCCAAGCCCAACAAATCTACATATCAAGCACCAAAGCATTTTATTTCTCAGCAATCTTATTATCTAAACAACTCTCTATCTGAATGCAAAGTTCAGACTTAATGTTCTTTACCTGGTGACTCAAAGTATCTAAGAGTAACTTCCTGAGTTTTCACTTCTCCAGCCACATTTTTTGCCATGCATTGGTAAATGCCTTGGTCTGTTTCTTGAGTATTCTGAATCATCAACGTGCCATCATCTAGCAAGTTTAGACGGGAATCTTCTTTCATACTGAGCTCATTACTGAGAAGAAAAGGATCTGCTAGAGTTAAACCTTTAAATCACAAGTGCAGAAAACTGCCAAATAATAAAACCCAGGAGATAAATTACCACAAATAACTTGTGGGAAGAAAAAAACTTTTACTTTGTTAAAAATAATGGAACTTTACATTTTCTCCTAAAGAGAAGAAGAGGAAAAACAAATCATGAAACTATTTTGCTTATGCAAGTAATGCATCTTCAAAATGAAAAGTTAAAATAAATTTATGAGGAAAAGCTTACAGGGAAAAAAAAAACAGTGAACAATACAAATACCTGGTCTTTAAAAGGCTGTTCTAGTTGGCAAAATAATTAAAACTGTTTCCACTGGAAGTATGTCATGCAAGTTCAAAATTCAAGATACTTTCTGCTAGGAGAGAGGTTAGTTGCTATAAAACCATCTTTGTGCCAACCTCTGCCTGGATTGTTCAAAAAGCAATAATGAACTTGATTATATTTTGTACTGGTTTTAAATATAAGTTAACGTCAGGTCTTCAGGTTAGGTCATGGATGAAAAATTTCTGTGATGAAACCTAAGAAGTCTTAGGGGGTTTTATTAAAGGAACTGTTTCTCAGTCCACCCCTCACTACATGATGAAGAAAGCACAGAGGAGGGATGAGATCACGCCTCTTATGTACAAACCCAGCCTACTGATCTATTCAACATACTGCTTAACAGGCTGATGGCTTTTGACAGAAATCTTGCCATATTCAACTACCTTCCAAACACTCATGCAGCCAGGAAACAAGCCAGAGTCAACAATCTCTCACCCCAAGCTCAAGTTTCTCCTAAAATCTCATATGTGTATTCTGAATAAGTTTTCTTTGTGTATTATAAATACTTGAGCCAGAGAAAATCTTAAAGAAATAATAATATCATTCAAGTTCAAGGCTCTGTTCTTAACATACTCCATAAATGCCATGCCTTTGCTGCACGAGGGCTTCTCACTGACATCAGCGGAAAGATATAGTACCAGGACTCTAAACCATGCAGTTTCATCAGCAACTGACTAACTAAAATGCTTTATAGAAACTGTAAGGTAATTTATGTTCCAGGTCAGCTTTGTATAAGAGCATTATTGAACCAAAGTCTGATGTGCTGATGGTAAACTCACGGGTCGTGTGTCCATTGTAAGTTCACACCAGTTTAAGGGGGTGATTTGCTGGCACAAGGCTGGTTCAGCTGAGCTGTGCCCAGTGCAGCTGGAGGGAGCCAGGCTCTGGGCACAGCCTGAGCAGCCACTCTGCAGCAGGCTGGCCCTTGGGCTCTTTAAAGACAGCCATCCTTTATAGAATCTTCCCCCATCTTCTAAGTGGTGAATGAAAGAGACACAGTAGGTTGCCCAGACAATCTGTGCTATCTCCGCCCTTAGAGGCTTTTCAGACCCATCTGGATAAAGCAACCTGGTATGATCCTGCTTTGAGCACAAGGCTGCACTGGAGACCTCCTCCAACCTTGGAGACCTCCTCCAACCTGAATTACACTAGTGTCTTATGATACAAAGACTTTCCTGCCCTCCATGTACTGGTTTGAGGAGGCTGGAAACAGATGTCTCTCTCCTCCTCTGGGACAGAGGTCAACCTTGGAGGGAAGATACCTCTGAGGAGCTAGGGCTCCAGAAAGAGTTCTCTGAAACTTTAATTGTATCCAGCTGGAGTCCTCAAAAAAAAGTGTCTTTTGCTCCACCCCAAAACATATGCAAATGCTAAGTAATCCACAGTCTGTACATCCAGCATGTGCACATGTCCTGGTACTTACATATAAATGACTTAATATTACAGGTGTGAGCAGCTTTGCAGGTATACTACAGCTGAAGATCTTACAAATAGTACTAGAGTAAAAATACTTTCTAGCTCTTAAATGTTTAAAAATATTAATAAAAAGCTACGGGACATCATTACTTCATATGCTTATTTTAATTATAGCAAATTTTTGCTGTAAAGATTTCATATCTTGCCATATATATCACACGGACATGCACACAGAAATGCACACACACAGAGGCAAATGTAATTTCAACAAGTATCTCCCTTCCTCTTTCAAACTTACTTGTTTCGAAGCCAGATAATTTCTGGTTTAGGATTGCCTTCAGCCCTGCAAGTGAAGTACACTGTATTCCCTGAGGTAACGTCCACATCCTGAGGCTCTGATGTAATTCTTGGCCTCTCTATATCAACAATAAAACATACAAGGAACTCTTACTTATTTTAAAACTAGTAAAAACTGGTAAATAAGAATATTTCCACACATCTCGTAAAAAATATTTTTCACCATGTTTTGACTTATGCTTAGTCAGGATTAAATGCACTTTTCCCTGTGCAAAAGTGACTGTGGCATTTCTGACCTCCTTCATTGTTCCTTAGGACCTTTCAGCAGACTGGAAATAGATTGTGCAAATTTCTATCAGGTTCTAAAGCAGCTGTTTTATTTATTTGAACAGAGATTCAAATTGCCTATGAAAGAAAAACTTTAAAGCAGCAAGCACAAGTGCCATTTAAAATAACTTCCTCTAGATAAGTATCAGTGCCTAACCTGCCTCACAGAATAATTTGTACAGCTTGCTTCCTGCAGTTTCCATATTCGGGCTCCTTAGAAGTGCAAAGAGCTGCTAGGATGCCATGTGCATTATTCTTGCATCTAATTCCCTTTGTACTATCTTTTTCAAGAACCTTGTAGATGCTTATGGTCATAGTTCTCTTGATCAGAATTGAACTATGCTTATGGTCATAGTTCTCTTGATCAGACTGTCCAACACATAACCAAAAGGACAATTTAATTATTTTATACCTTGTCTTCGTTATGTGAATGGACAGGCAAATGCCCATAGCTTGAGGAGACATCTGCATTTTTGATTTCAGAGCAAAAGAAGTACTGGGCCAAGTCACAGGGTGCCCATGGGGCCAAGCTTTTGCACCCCTAGGGTGAAGGAATATACACAAACAAAAGGATTACAAAGGTGCTTTTCCATTAATCCTCGGTGGCAGAGTATTCCAGTGCCTGTGTGGGGTACTCCTATTAATTATAGCTGAGTAAAAAGAGAATTCAGTGGCCCAACCCCAATTCCTATATCAACAAAAATTTTAAAGGCCAGAACTGCATCATCAAAGGCAATTCAGTAAAGCTTCTTTCTTTCCTTTCCCTCATATAGAAGAGAATAAATCACACCAAATAATATTAATGCAACACCATAGACCCTAGCTGACAATCCTGTTATGACCAGAAGTGAAATATAAGAGGGAGAAAAAAAACTCCTTCAGGATAATCACCTTTCGTTCTTCAAGGGGAAATTTCAAACATGGTTATATTTGTTTCATTAAAGATAGGCTGAAGGGCAAAAGCAATCAATAGTGTCAGAAGCACACAAAAACAGAAAAAAAACATGTGGTGGTGTTTACAGGAGTTTCAGGATGAGGGAAAAGATGAGAATTTTGACTCTATGTTTCAGAAGACTGATTTATTATTTTAAGATATATATTATAATAAAAGAAAATTATGTACTAAAACTATACTAAAAGAATAGAAGAAAGGATTTCAGCAGAAGGCTAGCAAAGGAAAGGAATTATAATAAAATCTTGTGACTGCTCACAGCCTCGACACAGGTGGCTGTCATCGGTCATCAAGTAAAAACAATTTCCCATGCTAAGTAAACAATTCTCTAAATCACATTCTAAAGCAGCAAAACACAGAGAAGCTGAAGCTTCTCAGCTTCTCAAGAGAAAAAATCCTAATGAAAAGATTTTTAATAATCCTGTCTCTCTGTGACAGGAACACAAGAGAGATTTCTAGAAATAACCAATATTATCCAGAGGCGGTCAGTGCTAATAAACAGAACAACAAATTCTAACTCCCCCAAGAAATACAGTTTAGGTACATGCAGTGCATTAAAATAGGCCATCAGGAAATGGCAAACCCACCACAGTTCAGCTCCTCTGGTGTTATGGTGGCCACCGATCTGCCCTGGATCCTGCGCGGGTACTCGCAGGTCGCGGCCGCCTGAGCGTTTCCCGACTCCGCGTACGTCTTCAGCAGCTCCGCCAGCCACAGGATCTCGCAGTCGCAGTGGAGAGCGTTGGAGTCCAAGCGCCTGCACAAAACAAGGAGCAGCCACAGCTCCGTCAGCAAGCCTCAGTCATTTTTTTCTAGGATCAACGTGTTCTGTAAATGGAGCAATGCCTTTATCTGGGAATACAGACAACAGCCAACATGCAATACAGGTGATGCTTGCTTGATTAGAGGCATTCTGGTAGTTTTTATTAGAAGAATGCGTGTTATTTCTATTGCCCAAAGAACAATCTATGTATATTATTTAGTCTAGAAAACAATGATTCCAAATAATCCCAATATAGGAAATAAATTTCATCCAGTAACTAAGGAAAATAGATATAAAAGAATCTATGCACAAAAACAACTGGAGCACAGTTAAGAAAAAAAAAATATTTAATAGTTAAAAAATTACACCATAAAAGGCATTTGCCAGGAAGAAAAATATTGCAAGAGAAGATACAGTCAAATTGGGTTAATATTTCATTAGCTCAATAATAATTCAATTTACTTACAGTCTCTTCATAGATTCTAAGTGACTAAATGTTCCAGGAATCAAATGAGCTATTCTGTTGTTATGCAAAAACCTGTTAAAACACAGAAATATGCATGTAATAATTCAGATTTTGTGATGCATTCATTACATTCACATACTTCTGGAAGGTTTTCAAGATAAATGAATCTAAGAAAATTTAAGAAAAAAAAATTGAACCTGTTCAGCAACTCATTGTCTGGTATTTTTTAAGTGGCCTCCAAGGTGTACTTGGGTATGTCCGTTTGGGGAAAAAGAAGCCATAAGAAACTACAAGGAAGGGAGTTCATAAGCATTAAAATTAGAAATTTAAAAGAACCTAAATAAATAGCCTAGTTCTTCATTCATAACATTTATTTTAGGCCAAACATTGATAACAGATCTCTGGGAAGTAGTTTTGCAAAAGAAAAATAAAACACAGGCAACGCTCACTTCTGCACGCCTGTAAGGTCAGACTCACCAAAGTGCTCTTGGAAAGACTATGTAGTAGTTACAGTAAAAAAAATTGGATTCAAAACCATCTATGGCAATGATAAAAATATTATTTTTTAGTTTAAAATGCTTGATTTAATTCAGAAAAGGAAACAAGCTGTCTTCTGAATCTTACCCAAAGAAAAAACAAACTTACAGCCTTTCAAGTTTTGGAAGATGAGTAAAGGATTCAGGTTCCAACGTTTCTATTTGATTAAAGTGCAGATACCTGAAAATATGTTAAACAAAAAGAAAAACACTGAAACAATTTTCTTGGTGAAATATTTTAAAGAACTTATTGTTTCCATAATGTTTACAGGTCTAAATGGCCATAGTGATGTAGCAGCTTTTTTCTGTTACCATCTGAATCTCATACTTGAATCTGAGAAATAGAAGACATGACAAACAAAGACGTGTTTGCAGATCACTATATTGAGTGTGTGTGTGCGTGTGTGTGTGTGTGTGTGTGTGTATGTGCACATATATAAGCAAAAAAGCACAAACATTGCTTTGGAGATTTTGGAGATAATACTTTGATTGCTATTTTGCCAACTCTGATGTTCAATGTATGCATGCTTGAAAAAAAATTATCAAAAAAAGAAAATTATTATTTTTTAATAGGAAAAGTGTTAGAGGTTATTTAGAAAACATGTACCGTTTCCAGCACAATAATATTTTTTGTGGCCAAATGTTTTCATTTCCATGAGGGAAAATTTCAAAAGATGCTTAGAAACCATCTTCTCTAGTTCACAAACACTGGCATTTAAAGCTGTGAATGTTCTCAAAACCAAATTTGTACTATAAACCCCAGTTTGCCTACTTTGACTTTAGACAATGGGCTTCCGAGCAACTGGTGCTCTTTGATGCTCTCTTGATGCTTATGCAAGCTATGAACATTACACAACAGTAAATTACACAGCTGTTAATGCTGTAAAATTGACAAAGACAAATTAGTCAGACTATTAACATGTAACTATTGTGAAAATGGACTACAAAGGCAGCATCATTCCAGCATCTACTATTTTGTGGAGCTACCTCTGAACCTTGCAGATGAGAATACAAGACGTATGGATTAGACTGGCACAAGAAACTGTGAAAATTATTTATAGACTTTGGATCTTGATTATATCCAAATGTATTCAAAACCCTTTAAGTTTCGTATTCGACCTGTGACAAACTCAGGCACCTCTGGAGAATGTGTATATACAGAAATCACTGTGCTCTGAAGAACAAAAAAGCCTGTCAGTTAAAAACAGTGAGAACAACTCCAAGCTCAGTATCTCCTGAAACACCAATCCCTCCACATGACAAGACCAAGGACGTGGGGACTGGCCCATGCTGAGCCGGATGGCGGCCGCGCAGGGAGGAAAGCGGGAGCAGCGCGGTTCCGGCCAAGCCCTTGCAGGGAGCCCTGGAAGGCGCGTGCAGGGGGAAGCCAGGCTCGTGCCTGGCAGCCTCCCAGGACAAGCGCGAGCCAGCGAGCGATGCCAGGGAGCACTGAACGGGGACCACAGAAAAAGAGTGTCTTGAGCACAGAGTATGGTCTTGTTAGCATGAAGAACCAAGAACTGCTGGGACTGCCAGTTTTCATCTCCCTTTTCAAAATACAGGGCGATTTCTTCTAAATTAGATCTCAGAGGCAGGTACGTCCTGCAAGATTCATTCGATTTGCCAGCAGAAAGAAGAGAGAGCTCAGTGAGGAAGGACTGGCAGGACAAGGACTGGGCATGGCCCAGCCATGAGGAGGGCAGGCACCGCTTGCCAGGAGCCAGGGCTCTGCTCATCCACCTTCCAGGATCAGCAGCATTTGGGAGGAGGCAAGGCAAGGCGGGGATCACTGCAATGAAAGAGTACAAAGGGAAAAACCAGGCACAACTATAGGGTTTGTTATCGCTGAAGCAGCTTTTGTTTTGGAAAAAAATTATAAACACTACTTCTATTGCAGGCAGCAGTAATTTTTTTCCTTTTTAACTTTTTTAATCCTTCTTGCATTTTTATGCCTCATGAGCAGCTTGCAAACACATCTCTTTATATTCCAAATAAATTAATCTCCTGTACTTCTTTGGCATTGACAAGGCAAGATTTGTAGGCACCTCTTATTTGAATAAAAAATAACATTGGTAAAAGCAGATACATTGAGTCACACAACTCCTTCTTCATGGCCAAAAATCAGGATGAAATTAGAAGTTTAGGTAGTATATACACTGCAAAACTCAAAGCTGCAGCCCATAATGGCGGTTTAGTACTCACTATTAGAATTACAGATGTAGTCAAATATGCGCCTGAAAAGCCACCTTGTTTTTCCAAAAAAAATTTAAAAAAAAAATTTGTTATAAACCTTGCCTTGTTTACAAGCTCACACCATTGCATATACAATAATTCAGGTGCTGAAGAACATTTTAATAGCTAACTTTACCTAATCAGATATCATGCTGTCTAAAGTAGCTCAAAAAAATCAAATCATGAAATCCAGCTGGATAATAATCTTAATTGCTTCATAGTAGTTGGGCTACACAAGTTAGTTGGGTTTTGCAGGTCTTTAAAATATGACCTAAAATAGTCCTGAGCAACTTATCACGCAATTTATTAATAGAACAAGGTGTTACATATCTAGCCAAAATAATTTGTAATTCAAAATAAATAGATGCAGAAACTGGATTGCATTTTAAGTCTACAGTAAAGAGAATTAAAAAATCCTTGGCATTATGACCTACATTTTAATCCTGTTTTATCACTTAGGTTTATCACTTCTATTATTTTCTTCTATGTACCACATTACAGTTTTGTAAAGGTATACTTTAATATTTTAATTAATATGGTAATTTCTTGGATTTAAAAGTCTCTCTAAAAGTAACCATATTCAGGAAATAATCTCACATTGGCATATCTTTATAGGCATCTTTTATGTTCAGAGTACAAAGCACCAAAAATAGTAGTATCATGTAATAAATTAGATATTAAAAAGACTTTCAGAATGGAAATTGAAAGAAAAAGCATGCAAGAGTGATTTTTAAATACCTACATATCTTTCCTTTTTAACTCTAAACTCGCTAGCAAGAATTAAATAGGAGAAGAAGAAAGAAGAAGAAGAAGAAGAAGAAGAAGAAGAAGAAGAAGAAGAAGAAGAAGAAGAAGAAGAAGAAGAAGAAGAAGAAGAAGAAGAAGAAGAAGAAGAAGAAGAAGAAGAAGAAGAAGAAGAAGAAGAAGAAGAAGAAGAAGAAGAAGAAGAAGAAGAAGAAGAAGAAGAAGAAGAAGAAGAAGAAGAAGAAGAAGAAGAAGAAGAAGAAGAAGAAGAAGAAGAAGAAGAAGAAGAAGAAGAAGAAGAAGAAGAAGAAGAAGAAGAAGAAGATTATTTAAGCATGGTAGAGATTGTCTTTCTTATTATTAATCTCATAGGACAAAAATATACTCTAAAATTCAGTCCCAGTGGCATTTTTCACAGCACTAAATTTAGGATTATATCTTATGCAGCTTTGTAGTTTTTGTAGGTGACTACTTGTATTAAATATGGTAATTGTTCTTTTTCTATTAGCATCATCACATCTTTGGGGAAATACTTACTCACCCATTAGCTGAGTATAATCCATGTTCTGAATATTTAAACAGCACATTTGCCCTTTTGATTATTTGAATAAGAATGAACAAACATATATGTTCCATATTTATCAAAGAGCTCTCCCTGCTCAGGGACAACAAGTAGCAGCCTTAAACCACAAAGAAAAATATTTAAACGCATGTTGTGATAATGATATAAAATATTGGAACAGGATACTTAAGGAGATTATGGAATCCTCACTGAAGACTTTTAAAATAAGGCTAGACAAGTATCTGTTTCCAGTTTGTTGTCCCTAGCTGATCTTATTGTACAATAATAAGGATAAACTTCTCAAAGCCCCTGTCATACCTCTTGGGTTGATTTGTTTGTTTATTAATTAATTATCTGACATAGAGTCATGCAAAAATCAGGAACTTGTAGTATAAAACAAGAAAATATATAGCAACACTTCAAAAACACTGGAAACTGAATTGACATAATTAGACTTAGTATAACTGTATCACTATATGTTAGCTAAGGTTTTTGTCTATTAATTCCCCCAAAATATGTATATGGGCACATAAACTACAACATAACTAATAAGAGCTTAAAAAGAACAAAATTAGTATGTTAATATGAAAGTTACAAGAAAATGCATAACTAGGATTAGGTAAACAGATTTAAATAATTCCATTAATATTTGGGGATGCCACTAGTTAAATAGTGGACAGTACACTTTTTGTCCCTGATACATACAATTCATAAGCTGAGATCTCAAAAATATGACAGAAATTTGGAAGGAAAGCAATGCATACACATCTGGAAACGGACACACCATTTAGAGCTAGATCTTGTGATCCAATCTCATGACCTCCCCAGCAGGGTATTTGTGACATTTCAGGTGGGATTCAGTTGTCAAGCCCAGGCACAGAGGCACAGAGGCACAGCGCAGCTGTCTAAGCCCAGGCACACAGAGGCAGCCCTCCTTGCCTTTCGGGTTCTCTGTCTGCCTTCTGGCTGCTGCTCTGAAAAAATGCAAGTTTCCTGCTGCTTTCTGCTGTCTGTGCCAGACCCAAACATATGTCTTGCAGATTTAACTGGTACTAAGCAGCTACTTTTCATCAACCCTCTCCCTTCATGCCCAGCCACAGGTGAAAAGTTAGGTGATGAAATACGTATGGCTCAATGTGTTCATGTACCTAAAACTGCCATTTTTTCTTCAGAATTTACCCTAGCACAAATAGGTTTCAAGATCTGATTCAAAGACCTTATTTTCTTGCCAGAAATTTCCAAAGGAAAAGCTATTTTGACTACATCAGCAGCTAAGAATTCTGTTTCAGAGGTTTAAGGAGGAACCTGCCAGCTGCAGTAAATACTTGGGGGTTTTGTCCCTTATACATGCAACAGTACATTTAGGTTTTAGTTGGTGTAATTTAGTTACATTTAACAACATTTAGTTTCTGCTAACAACAACAATCACCAAAAATGTGTTTGTTTTGCTGATCAGGTATTTTTTAAAAAGCAACTATCAGTTGAATTCTGCTTCACTGGAGTAGAAGAAATTGCTGTGAAACAAGTCATTCCCTGAAATGTGGTCCATAGAGTCTACTTCTGAGAACTCTGCTGAGCATTGAGAACAGCATTTGGCTGAGTTAACACAACCAGTAGCAAATGTGTTCGATAACTTGTGGCCACAGAGACCTCAAATGCAGAAACATTGATTTATCACTGCCAATACAGTTCAAAACTTAAATTAGGACACTTAGAAACTTGTTTGCCTAGGGTAACTCTTGTCTTGTCAGCAGTTTTTCTCCAAAGCTAATGTGATAAAACACACCCTGTAGAGTCAGAACATATTTTTATGCTAAAGATGCATAAATGCCAAACATCTCCTAAACTAAAAATCTCAAAGCTTACCCTCCATTAAATTTATTTCTCTGCCTGCCACTGGCTTCATGTGCTCCCATTTTCCCTCCTGGCAAGCTCTGTGTTTAGGAGAGAAGCAGAAGAGCTCTGAAAGGCAGTGAGCTCTGATGCAGGCAGTGGGGTTGCACCTGCCCCCCACGCCCCAGCAGCTGCAGGGCTGACATGACACATATGGACAGTGACTCTGACAGGCTACACATCCAATCTTCCCAGCTAGAGATGAGATTCAAGCCCTGAGTCTGAGTCTCAATTTCATACCGAATAATGTGGATGTCTCAAAAGTTTGAGCTTAAGCTGATACTGTGTGATATCACTGTAGGCAGAGAGGCTGAATTGCCACATAGTGGAAAAGTGCATCCAGAAGGTGTTAATAGTCCAAACTGATTTATGTTTTTCAGTAAGAACACAGACCAACAGGAAAAAGGAACAAAATAAAAAAGGACAAATATTGCCACTTGCAGCATATGAGACTTGTGGCATGGGGAAGAACATTCTTTTGGAAATATTAGTAATTCAATATATGGGGCTCAGTATTCCAAACTCTACACAGAAATTATGTGTTGCTATTAGCATGCAAGCAAGCCCTACCAGTTGCTGTCAATATGATGCAGTAACAATTTCTAGAGTAAAAGGAGAAGGAAGAGAAAGGCATTAAGGAAAAAAAATTACATATTTATATACTTTTTATATTTAACACTTCTGTTTTACACAGAAGCTCCTCCTTCAAAAGGCATCTATTGCACTCTAAAAGGAGCATGTATGATTTTGTACCCATATGAAGTGCCATTTTATTTCATATCTACTCTGTGTCTACCAATATCCATTAGATGTTTACAGTAACCAGGAAACTGGTACATATAGAACACTTGTAATACACTGATACCTTTCAGGAGTTTACAAGTTAATATTTAGCTCCCAAATTATACACTACAAAACTCACTGGTTTGCTACTGTTATTTGGTAGTCAAACCATGAAACAACTACACATTTACAGTTTTTTCCTTTTCCTAAACATTATCACAATGAATGTAGAACAATGCTTTCTGATCATAGAGTAACAGAATTGTTAAGGCTAGAAAAGACTTTTAGGATTTTCAAGTCTAACCATCAACGTATCACCACTATCATGTTCATCACTAAACCATGACCTCAAAGTGCCATTTCTTGAACACTTTCAGGAAGTGATACTGCACTGCTTCCCAAGGCAGCCTGTTTCAATGCTTTACCACCCTCTCCATGAGAACATTTTTTCTAATACCAATCTAAATCTCTCCTGGTGCAACTTGAGACCATTTCCTCTTGTCCTGTCACTTGTTACCTGGGAGAAGAGACTCCCCAACTCACTATAACCTCACTCCAAGCAGTGGCAGAGAGAAATGAGGTCTCCACTGAGCCTCCTTTTCCCCAGACTAAACAAGCCCAGCTCCCTCAGCTGCTGCTCACAGGATTTGTGCTCCAGCCCCTTCACTCACTTCACTGCCCTTCTCTGGACTCAGGCCAGCAATTCAATGTCTCTCCTATAGTGATTATAAAACAAAACAAAACATAGTTGAACTTAATGGAATCAATATAACTGGGTTTTGTCATGCTTAGGACTGTATTCTTCATTCTTTTTCAGTAGAAATTATTCGTCATTATACAGGAAAAGAAGTATGATTTTAATCTTTCTGGAGGACATTACTGAAACATCTACATTGTAAATGATGAACTTCCTTGCTTTTTAAACATCTGTATCTGTATGCATTGATTAACACATATAAATTCTAGCAAAGTTTTTATTTAGAAAACTATTCTTGTTTCAAAGTAAAACAAAACAGGGTTGAACTTGCAGAGGCTAATTCAGCTTTAGTTATGCTGCACAAAACAAAATAACTGCTGCAGTGAAAGGATTTGAGATATTATAAAACCTGCAGAAATGAAAGCAGAATCTATCTCTAAGCAATACACATTAATTTTCAACATTTTCCACAATAATTCTCCTTTGTCAAAGCTATGTAACAACGTATAGTGACATCAGGAATGCAAATCACAAATAAAAGACAAACATAGAAATGAGGAATTTAACACAGAGATCAATTGTGGTTTTTTCACATGCAAATGATTATGGGGCTCTCTGCCCAACCCAGGGAGTGCAGACGTGCAGAGCATGCAGGTAGGATGTGTGGTACGGATCAAGGCGTGCACTTTTCCTCTGCAGGGGAACCATGGAGATGACAGCACAGAAGAGAAAAGGCACTTACAGTTGTTCTAGAGAGGCAAGTCCTTTAAATGCTTGCCTGTCAATTGACTGGATTTCATTCTTGTACAAATAGCTGAAACAAGAAACAATCAGTAATATTAGTACACAAACAAGAGCTACATGAAGGTGGAAAAGAAGAATTAAGTTGACACGTGAAGACAGTTTTTCAACTACATATTAGAAAAAAAAATACAAATCAAAAACTAAAAACATAAAAATATTCTGTCCTTGAGACTTCATCCCAAATGACTACTAGGAAAGACATAAGTCTGGGGCCTTGAAGGCCCTGAGGCCAACACCTGGATGGACTTGGGCTTGCCAGTGCTCATGGCACTATTTACTGGATTTTTGTCCCTACTTCTCTTGATTGGTTTGTCAAAAGTCAAAATAAGTTCAACTTAATGGGACAGAATTGTATCAGAAGTGCCTTTACCAGAACACACCAGGGATGGCCTCTTGATTTCTTTAAAATACTCATCTGAATACTGGTGCAAATATTCAAATTAGGATAGAGTGGGTCTTTTACTGGACTTGGAGAAAAAAAAGTGAGAAATTTCTGTAATTCCACCTGTGTCACCTTTGGAATATTCACAAAAAAATACAAGTTATAATATTGGTATCACATCCATAAAGCAGCACTGTATATTTATTTTATCACTGTGCAGAACACGGACATTAGGTCCCCACTGATACTTTATAATGTAAACAGAGTACACATGCAGAGTATCAGTATGACCCCACATGTTGTCTACACCTTTTTTATGGAATTAAAATAAATCAGGAAGGGTCAGTGTATGTGCTCATGTTCATCATGCTCTTAGCAGCAAGGATGGTTTAGTGAGGGGGTATTGGAGGTAAAATCACAGTTTAGGTGATGACTACAGTCTCTGCATGGAGGCAGCAAATGACAATACTTTGGGGGTTCAGCATCAGTCACTCCTTTTGTGTTAGGATAGGCACAGGTTTGTGGTTAAGAACTTTTTCACAATTATTTGACAAATGATTTGAAACTCAGTTAATCAGGCATGGGTTTCTATGGAGAGGGGATGAAGAGACTTTGTACCACAAATGACTTTATTAGCAGGCATCTTATTAGTAGTGGGTTTGGGTTTTCTATTATTACAGTTTTCAGTAACTTACTGGAAATATTGCAAACTCCTTTTGGTGCAACAGAAAAAATACTGGCTCTGCTGGAGGTGGTGGCAGTTTTTACACTGATGTGAAAATGGGCAACATTTCACAATAGGCCCTAACAAGGAAAAAAGTTGTAGGCATTTGATATTTAACGAATATCAACTTTGGGGAACAATAAGGAGTAGCATCCTTCCTTTGAATCTAAATTAACTTTTCCAATGCACTGCTTGCTGACAATCCAACACATTAATATACAGAGATTCCTGTGTGCTTTTTTAACATAGATATGCATCTGATCAAAAAAGCAGAGCTCTTCCAAGAACAGGTAACATGGCAGTCAAAATTTCTGAGGTTTTTAAAATATTCAAAACCAGAAAAAAATTACTGTCATGTGAAATTACTGTAAAAACTTTGAAAATAATTTGAAAACAATGATTTTATATATGGAACTGGTTTTTATTCTATTTGAAAAAAAATATTTCATGAGTATTAAAATATTTGTTTTGGCTCAGATTTAACAATCCATTTGAGGATCACAGTCATTACAATTTTTTCTCCTTAATTTTCCTCTCTGATATTCAATTCCTATCTTATTTTCTTGTGAGAATTTTAAACACACCTTTTCACTCAGAAAATTTCAAGGACTGATCAGCTGAAGTGTTATTTATCTTTCTTAATACACTTAATTCCACTTGGCAGTATGGAAATCCCTCTTATTTCTGAGTACTAAACTTCTGGTCAGACCAGAGAACCAAAGTGGGCTTAGACAGTTTTGAAAACCACCCTCAGTTAATCATCACTTCCTGGCATTTCAACAATTATCTTCAAAAAATCTGAATTAATCAGATTTTAAAAAAGTTTTACCACAACCATTCATATAACTTTTATTTACTCTCTACAGACAGAAGCAGGCAGAGAGTGAAAATCAGAGTTGAATTAGACTGGGATAATGATTGTAGTACTGCAGACTTTTGCCACCATACTGCAGGGAAGGGAGCAGCCTTTAGGAGTTCTTACCAAGCCACTGCAGTGAGCCTTTATTTGGTGATTTCAGCTTTAAACCAGAGCTTTTTCCATTCTGACCAGAAAACCCTCAGCTGCAGAAAACTCAACCAACCTCAGTCAACCATATCCTCCCTTCACAGAGAAACCCCAGCAACCTCAGGGCTACACATCCTATGACAAATGTGTTAACCAGACTTCCATTTAATTGTGTAGCTATTTCACAGAGGACAACAGAAAGAAAAACATATAATTATTTGCCTAATGGACAGAGACATGTCAGAATATAAAGTACAAATAAGTATCAATCACAAAAAAAATTTGTCCTTCTAAAATGGCAGCGTGCACATACAGTGTTATAGAAGTAAAACTTTGTAAACATTGTTAAATTTTAACAAACATTCTCAACATTTATCTCAGTTACATTATCAGAAAACAAACGTAGTACAATTAGGAAAAAAATGATTTATCATTTAATTTATCTAAAAGCTCTCTTACAGAACTGAATATTAGAATTTTACAGGAGATTAATAAACAGTAGATTAAGACAAAAAAGGGATATTTTCTATTAAGACATTAAATCATTTTTGAACAATTAATAATATCTATTTTTAGAAATGTTTTAAAAAAAAAAAGAGCAATTATTTTTCCAGAAATGCAAGCAAGGCTGCTAGAGATCAGAGGAACTGGTCATACACTTAGGAAATGAACAAACAGGTAACCAGTTACCAGAAAATTAGAGAGAAAAAGTAGCTTTAATTAACAAGCCTGCTAGATTGTCTATGAGGATATTATTGGAGGGTTCTTTTTTTCTTTTTTTAATAGGCCATATTAAAAATCATGTGATTCAAGGAATTCAGATATATTTGTTTGGAACTGGAGGGGAAAAAAGGCAAAAAGTAACAGGCATTGCAGCATTAAATCTCACAAGTAAATAAACATTTGAAGACAGATTTACATGGGAACATGAAGGACAGTGGAACCAGCAACATGAATTGCAAAGAAAAGAGATCTGGAACCACTGGAGGTGCCCAGAGGACTGAGCAACATGGCCAAGACACCAAGAGTGGCAGAAAGCACAGAAGGAAATGAGACCTAAACTCAAATACATCATTTACCACTATTATGTCATTGACCAGGTACAAAACAAAGCTTGCATGCTCCCTGTTGGCATTTCTGGAACTGATGCACTCCACACAGTCCCAATTACCATTTACCATATGCTTATGGCAATACTTTCATCTCTGTCTCCTCATCTATGCATTTCATACCAGGCAATGGTGTGAACACACATTGTTGTTGGCAAAGTTAACTTCATTTCCCCTGTTTTATTTCTTTCACTTCCTTCATGTTATCTTCTAGCTCACTGCTCTGTAAATGTCTAATACATTTAGAGATCTTCTCCTTATCTGGAAAGGTTTTTCACAGCTAACCTATATTATATATTTTTCCATATCTCCTCCTGACTTCTTCCTTTTTTAACTCTCTTTCTTGTTTTCCACTTCTGATTCCAAATCTTCTAGTATTCTACATGTTTAAATGGTAATAATGTGCCTACCTTCAATTCCCAACTATCTTCTCTCTCAGAGAATAAACTGTTGACTTTTAGGCTTAGGAAGAATTATCTTATCGAGTTTCTACAAATTTACCTGCATCTATATTAAAAGGTTGGGAAGCTTACTAAAGAGCTTTATTGCCAACACTGAGGTATATGGAGTAAACTCAGATGGACAGAAAAGCAGAGAACCAGAAAAAAAAAGAAAAAAAAAAAGTACCCTCTTAGTTTCACAACAAAACAATAATTACATTTCTTTCTTTCCAACCTTTAGTATATTAATACAAAATGAAATTATTACCATAAACAGCACAACAAAATCACACAAAACTGCTTTACAGTTGCCAGAATTTCAATTACATAAAGAACAAGATAATAAAAAATCCTAAAAAAATGTTAAAAAATTATGTGCACAGTTTTCTTTTGATGATGTAAAGACCAACTTTTACAGTGATGAACACTTTAAATTGAGAAAATATTACTCTTCATCAAAATGTGTTCTACATACAGATTATTCTGGTAACATACACTCCTCATAAAACTCTAAGCTCAACTTCAGAAAGGAATGGCACCAAGAAGCATTTGAAAATCCTGATTTAGATCCTGTTGAAAAAATGTTTGTTTGAAAGTGCAAAAGCTGATCTTCAGCATACAGCAGTCATACAGGAATGGATCTTAACATCTATCTCTCAGAGACTGGCTTTTAAGAAAAATAAATATGCTGTGGTATACTTTATATATTTTATATAAAATATATATAATTGTGAATATTTTTAGATTTATATATGCATTTTTACTAATAGTTATAGATTTTATATTCATATATACTCACATTTTGATAAATCAGGGACACTGAGAAATGACAGATTTGTTAAGATTAATAAAGGAATTCTATATTTTCAGAACCACATGCAATCCAGTACAAGTTGTCATAAGAACAGAAGTAACATCATGGATCAATTATGTAGTTTTATGAAACATGACAGTGCTAGTTAGGTTTGCAAATACCCACAGGACCAGATGATACTGAACCTCAATTCTTCCAGGTGATTTGACTTTTATAACAGTACATTCTGAGCAGCATTTCTAATTTTTGTACAATCTCTCCCCCCTGATTTCTACTTCAGTGAATCCTAGCGGAAAGAATTGTTTTGATTTGTTCCCTTCATTTCACAGGATACAGTTAGCATTCAGTTACTCAGCTTAAACTTTCACTGCTGAACAACATTGATGTGTTACATTTAAATCTTCTGTATTGATAACCTGACCAGTACCTGACCAGAAATTTTGTAACTTAAAGGCTATTCAATTTAAACATTTGTCACAGCCATTGAAACAGGCAAAAAACCCCTTTGTTTATTTTTTCAAAACAAAGGATAACTTTAAAGAGCTCTCTGCAGTTGAATAAATTACCCCACTGATCTTTATATTTAAATTTTCAGGGAACAACAGGAAAATAAAAAGATCTTCCTCTTAATAATACAGATCCTGAAAGCCACTACTACATGTATATGAAAACAAATCAGAGTTCAGTTATCTTTTTTTGCTTTTTCATTGAACTGAACACACTGCATTGTTAAGCTTTATTTCTGGTTTACTACAGCTAGGAAAAGGCAAGCATGTGAAAAAAAAAAAAGTAATGAGTCAAGAAAAATCTTTGTACAGCTGCTGACTATGGAAAGAAGTTCAGCAAACCTCACATAGTAAAATCTTATGTACTACACTACCAGAACCATCATGCAGACATTTCTTGTAACAAATACAGTCATCATGGACTTTAATCATTCATTGGCAACTGTGTTCAATATTCTTTTCCCTCCTATTGTGTAGAGGTTAAACAGTTTCATTACTGAAAGACAATACACATAAAAAGGAAAGCAGGAAACGTAATCAAGCACAACTTGGAAAAACAGGCAAATGTGTCTGCACAAATTTATGCAATTTTCTCCCTGTTCCCACCTCCTTAGAGGCCTTCTGGCTGTATTCTTGAAACTGCATGGAAAATTCAGCTTCTGAATTGTTTCCAAAGCAATGAAATCTCAATGTGACCTTTTTCTTCTGTATGTCAGTCAAGTGACCATCAATCAATACTCCAAGACAATGGGGTGAAACTTTTCTAAATGACACTCCATAAGGTTGTCCCCAGAAACTAGAACTGAGAATCCATGACAACTAACTATGCAGCTTTAGTCTATTATACAGACAAAAATAACATTTTGATGCCTTTTTTTAATTCATGTAATTAATAACCTTGGTATGTTTGTTAAAAAGAGAGAAGTTAGGTTTAAAATATACAGGCTGACTGAAGACCTAGAACTAACAGCAAATCATGTACATACTCTGGTATTTTGGGTTTGAGTGAATTTTTCATTTATGAATTCAGTGAAAAATTTAGGGATAGTTAATAAGCTTAGGTAAGTTACAAGCTTCTGCAGACACAACCTTTGGACTAGCTTCTTTCAAATCACTTTTCAAAAGACAAAAAGCACCTATGTGAAGATTTCAGTGAACCATTGAAGAGGTAGTTTCCTTCACCTTTCAATGCATCCTTTTTTAAATTAGAAGTTGCATATAATAAACAAGCAACTAGTAAGTCCTTTAAAATGGATTTCCTACAGATAGCAGTCTTTTATTAGCAACAACTTAGCAAAATACAGTTGCCCCCACTCTATAAATTCATTTCAGAGACTTTCAGTGCAGTTTATCTCCTGATATAGTGGGTCAGATAGAAATCACCATCTCAGATTAGAACACTTTCTCACTGAAGAAGCTGTTACACAGTGAAGTGACATTTCATTTAACTTACAGATATTTCAGATTTTCAAGATCTTCAAATGCCCCACTAGGAATTCTTTTGATTTGATTGTTGTTTAGAAGCCTACAAAAGGAAATAAACAACCATTTATTTTAACATAAAGAAACACTAGGGGAAAAAAGTGCAAAAGCAGGGACAATTTAGTATTAAACAGAAAATGCTTTTACCCCTAAGAGTAACTGTTAGAGAAAAAAGGTTATGTGCTTACAGCTGCTCAACCACTGTCTTGCAAGTGAAAACCTGAAAAAATTAGACAGTTGTAAAAAAATAAATAAAAAATACCCAAACCCACAAAAACAGCAACAAAGATAAACAAACAGAACCCCAAACCCAAACAAAAAAACCCACCCAGAAATGGAATAATGTAGTTTCTTGCAGTTGTCTGTGATGTAGATGAAGGGGAGAAAAAAACCTGTTGCATCAAGTATACACATCAGTTTGAAACTGATATAAATAAAGATTTGTTATAATGCAGGTGCATTAAAGTGACTTTTCCCAGATGTTTCTTAGCAATATCTTGTGTACTGGCACTTTACATCGTACAGGAACACAACTGTCTGTATGCACAGATTTGCACCCATCCCTCATGCACTGGTTTTACAAAGAGAAAGGAATTCAAATTTAATGTATCCTGTCTTTATTTGGGACTTGCGAATATCAGATCAGTGATTTGGACAGTGAAACTTGAGCTGGATATCTGGCAGAAATTGTAATTCAAAACTGGGGATCAGCTGCAAACAGAGGTATGATCAAAGGAGACTGGAAATAGGGACAGTTAGTAAGAATATCTTGGCAGCACAGATTTGGACAGCATACATTTTGGGGAAAGTCCTATCCTTCCTTCTGGTGTGAATGTAGAGTACAAGATGTGTCAGTATATTTGTCATGATTGCCTGCAGATAAATGATGATCCAAAGCTTACTGACATCACTCCTGTATTTCAGCTCATGCACTACTTGGGCCCTGGGAAACAGACACATTGGCAATCCTGAGTTATGTACATTTAAAAGAAAAAATAATTGTCTGTCTTAATTCCTTCTAGTGCCTACTAATATATTAAAGAAGAGAAACATGCATGCATTTGTTTTAAAAGTGATGCCTGAAAGAATGATAGGAGAGATACAAAGTTAAAATTATAATACTCATACTAATTGTATTACAGGCTGTAAAAAGTCTTTTAGAAAGACTTTTCTTCACAATCGTAAATGATAAAAAAGACCTTCATAAAAGGCAGCTCAGTAGGAACAAAACCATCTGACTCCTGCCAGTCCTCGTAAGCACATTAGAATAGGAAACTTCAGAATATTCAAATTTGTCAAATATTTTGTAACTGTAACACATTTGCACATCTCAGCCTTTGAACAGCTTTCTTGTAACCCCATGGTTTATTATGTGATATTACAGCAAAACAATTTAGCACCACGTCAAAAAAATTTACAATAATGGTCAATTTTTCATGAAATTCAATCAAAGCATATTAGTAAAATAGTAGTATGCAAATAATTTTTTTTTTATTTTGATAAACATACACGTGTTTTTGCCTTCAAATATTTTGGTCCTAGCCCCCACTTTGCCCTACTGTGTAAATGCTACAGCTCAAATTTATGAGACTACTTACCTGTGAAAAGTGAGCAAATATGACACATAGACCAAATTGATCATATTAAGTCAAAAGGGAAAGGGCCTTAGGGTTGAAAAAGAACTTACAGTGTGTTCAGGTTTTTAAGCCGTCTAAACTCTCCAGGCTGGATTTCTTTAATCCTATTAAATCTTAGGTCTCTGTAAAATGAAAAAAAAATAAATCATGTTATTAAAAGCTATGTATTTTTTCCAATGAAAAAATGAACAAGCACAAGTCTTTTGTGATAACTGACCAGCCTCTGTTCACAAAACACAACTTTTGACCGAAGCAAAACAAATGCAAAGGCTGTTTGAAAATTTTAAAAGAGGATTCACCAAATCCAGTCTCAGTGGTCAGCTGAAGGCTGTATCTAAGTTAAACCTGTGGTCATCAAGTATGTTCTCTTCCACAGTGAAGCAAGGTGTAATGGATTGTTCAGTATTTCACTAAATTGAATTGTCTCTGTACTTTAAAAGTTGTCTGTAAATAATACCGTAGGACAGAAATGCTTATTTATAAATAAACAGATACAGAAACATTTGCATCAGAAAAGAAAATCATGAAAAAGAAGACACAGATTAAGACTTTTAAGCTACTCAAGTCTTTAGTTCTGAGTAAGGAGGCTTAAGTGACCTATGTTGTCTTGCTTTTAAAACATGTAAACTCAGTGGCCTGAAGCTAGATATTTCCTTATTTAATTTTACTTTCTCTTATTTTTTTATATGTTTCTACCACCTTCCATTTCCTGTTAGCTCTATAGCTTAGTGAGAAGTTCTCCAAGAAGAAGGAAATCTGCTTCTCAACCAAAGTTCTGAAGAGAAAGCAGAGACAGGGAGCAAGGTGGAAATGGAGCAGGGATGTGGGGAAACACCTTGGCTGTGCCAGTCTCACCCCTCTCCTTCTGCTGAGAGCAGACAACAGAGCTTCCCACCTCTGGACCTCCTGTTCTCCCCTGACAGCAGCTCAGACTGGTTTAACCAACTGGTGAGAACCAGCAATAAACCCACGCAAAAGTACCCAAAACAACCAGGAAATCATTTTCTGCCTGATAAGCAAAATGGACAGGCTTCCTGGGAGAGCACTCAGGTGAGAGGAGGACTACAGGACCAGAGGAAAGGAAGCAGGTTGATAAGTCTGTCCTCTTCCCTAGCAACAGACCAAGGACACCAGGACCTTATGGTGTCTGGCAAGCAAACAGAAGGGCAGCAAATGCAAAGTAAGTAAAATCTAAGACTGTGATCACATGTCTTAGAACACACACTTACCAATTGCTTTCAAAAAGTAGGATATAAATGTGTCACCACTGTAATCTGTGCACCATGCCTGGTCTCAATTAAAACAAATATGCTCTGCATTTTAACAGGTATTATGTTAACAAAAGTCTCTCTGCAATTGGAAATACAGAAGAGCGGACAAAATGTCAGCTGCATCCCAATCCCATGCAAGCCCACTGGATGAGGCTGCATTAATGGCAGGTATGGTTGTCTGAAGTCTTTCATGGAGAACTTACTTAAGCATCATTCCTCATGAATCCACCCATCAGGACTTGTTCAGCTCTGGAATAATGGCCTCAGAAGGGCCTTTTCTACATAAGTGGTTTAGGATGTGGCCTACATTGCAAGGAAAGGATTAGACATGTGGTTCTGTTTGTATTACACTCCAACAAAACACTTGATCAGTGACTGGAATAAATGAGGGATGCAAACTTCTATCTCTTATTTAGATGTGTACTTAAACTGCCTGTAGATGTGCTGCACAGCCCCTTTACACAACACTCAGTGAACTGAGGATTTCCAGATTTGGAAGCACAGATTTTCACAGCTCAAACTTGTTCTTCACAAAAGCACTTCTTCAGTTCTGCTTCAACAGCATTACATTTTGCTCATCACTCAGATGTTTTATGTGTCATACATATATGTTCCTGATGAGAGGGAGGTGCCTCTGAACCTCAGGTGCCAAGATATTCTAAACAACCGCGGCATGTCATGTCCTGCACTGAGAGAAGATACAGCAGATCCCTCAGTAAGAATCATTGGACTTGACTTACCACTTTACTTTTCTTGATTTTTCTAGATTATCTGAAAGTTTATTGTGTTCCAAAGGAGAACTTTAGTTTTGATTAAAATATTCAAAAGTGCAAAACTTAAATATTCTCAAATGGATTACTGGAAACTGAGTATTTTTCAAAAGCCTCAAACTACCATTACTACTAGCAATATTTAGCTCCTAAAAACCTCTTTTTTTAGATATGAAATAATGTACATTCATCCATATGAAAAGCAGGCCTAGTCCCTACTTCAGTGCAAAGACAATAAGCAAAAAATTAACTTTCATGCATGCAAACAAGGAGCCAGGACACTAGGTCAGCAGCAAAATGACCCTTTTGATGTATCCACTTTGATGTATCTACTCTGCAGTAACTCATGAGGATATCTGGGGATTAAGAACACCAAGCAAAGTAATTACATGCATTATTGGTGCTGCATGTAACATCATATATAGTGGTATTTACCTCAACTCCTAACACTATTGCCCTTCTCATATGAAGTTGTTAAAGCTAAAGAACACATCAAGTTTGAAATTCTACCCATTCATTTTCATTCTACATAAAGATATGAGAAAAAGGAGCCGCAATAAAACACAGCACATAAATTTTCTCTAGAGAACAGTATATTTTGTATCTGTAAGTAAAATTATAAAGAATATATATGTTTTGTTCAAAGTCAGTACTACAATTACATTAAAATTGGAGGGAAAAACAATGTTAACCTTACTAAAATGTAGGATTATAATTTTGGTCCATTCTTTCAAAGAATATTTCCTTCTTCAAAGGAAGTAACATTTATCAGTGTTCACTCAAAGTATTTTCATTAATTTTCAGCACAAAATTCTCCAACATAAAGAGTTAAACAGCTCTCAAATTAAGAAGATAAACTTAAATCATAACCACTGAAGATTTCTAAAGAAGAAATCTGTCAAACTGTGATAATTTCCCTATACAACAAGAAAATAAACAAGTGGATAAAGAAAATAGATTTTTCATTGTATGCATTAGTTTAGGGGGTGTGGTATATGACATTCACATAAACAATAGAGGAAAATCTCTGTAAACCAAATGTTCAACTGCTAGGGGAAAAGATATGCAAGACTAGTCATTGAAGTGAAAGATTGCACCCAACAGAATTGGCAGAAATCAGATTCAGGAAAAGGAAAATAAAAGGCAAAAAACTTTAGTTATCACTGTCATACCATAATAGGAAGAAAAAAACAAAAAACCAAACCCATTCCATACTAAACAGAAGCACCATGTCTCAGACTTGAAATGCCATGCCCCCATAGCACAGATACCATATCCAGCTTATGATAACAGAATGATTTCAGGGAACAGAAGAGCTCAGAGCAAAAGCCCAACAGCAATCGGAAATGTCCCCTTGGAGAGTGAACGGCAGGAATGAGGACCGTGTTAAAACTGAAAAATGAGTATGGGTAGCACAAATAGGCCATTGTGGAGCAGACCTTCAAAGGCACTTTGTGCTGCTGAAATAATGTGTGGTCAATCAGCATGATGAGGTTTCTTGACCCTTTTTTTCTGACTAGTTCCGGCCCAACTGTGCCACATGACTTTCACTCACAAAAGCCTGTTCCCTGCCCAGTCAATTCTCTTTCACCTTTTTCGCTGCTCCCCATTTCACTCTTACAAACTGGCAAATCCTGGCTGGATGCTGTGCTTTGGACCAGAGCAAGCCTGACTCCCACTGACCCGCCAGAGTGCACCACCAGGTTAAAGCAGCAGACTCGGGGAAGCCACTCAGTTGTCACTGTAATTTTTCCCCCTCCCAATCTCTAAACAGTAAATGAAATGGCCAATTAAAGAAATGCAAACACCTATGATGATGGCATTGAATTTTAGGGTATTTAACAACTTTTGCATAACAATTCAAAGCTAAATGTCATGCATTTGGTTTTTAAAAGAAAAATCTATTACACCTAATTCAGATTCTCTCTTTTATTACGTGTTTCAAAGTGAAAATATTTACTCCTTAAAATTGTAGCTAGACAACATAATTCAAGTTGAAAAAATCCCCTTCAGCCGCACAGACTTCCCCAGAAGCCAAGCCCATCATTTTGAAGCATGTCTTGCCTGAATTGAATTACACAAACAAAATGTGTCCATGATAGCCAGCAAACTGAACACTCTCAAGGGTTATTTTATTCCTGGCTGCACTCAGGAGCTCTGTTCTGCGCTAATCCATGGAGCATGACCAGGAAATGTTCGGCAGAGCGCGAGGCTGCGTGGGCCAAGAACGTGCCAGGGAGCAGGCGGTCAATTTAGCAATTGGATGCCCCTGAGATTCACATTCCAGTGCCTGGGAATGGCCGTGGTCCCACAGCCCTGCAAGCAGCCACGGCCAGGACATGTGCCAGGCAGGGTGTGCACGCGCTGGCTTTGCCGGCTCCCTGCGTTCCGTCACCTGAACAGCGCCCTGGGAAGATCTCTAAGGCCCAGATGGATGGCGTGGAAGTAAACACAATATTTGTGTATGTTTCCTTTTCTGTCACAAAGCAAATGAGAAATGTGCTGCAGACACTTTTTGTCTGGATGAAAGTGAATCCTGTTCTTAATAAATTCTTTATCTGAGCTAACAGCATCCATTTGTCTCCCCTCTTTGCACTGCCCATTTTTAACTATTTCCAATTTAGCATTGAAAATTGACTTTTAACAATATCTTTATTTAATTAAACACAGTGAAAATTTCTAAGTATATAAAAATTAAAACCCACTGCTATCCCATAAGATCCAATGCTTCCATGGCACATTCTAGCACTGCAGGACATTCTCTGAAGCTTGCACTGGTAGTGTGCAGTAATGAAAGATAGGGTTTCTCTCTTAAAACATCCCAATGGGGTACGGCAACATTGGGCCATATGAATGCATTGCAAGTTTACAAAATAATACCTTATAAACACTAAAGACCTTAAGAAATATTTGGACATATGACAGTCACACAGGATACACAGCAAACAGTACAAAACTGACCTTAAACATCAAGCAACTTACAAGAACTAATTAGACAAGTTTCTGTTTGGAATTCCTATGAGAGAAAGGATTGTTTTGACTTAGATCAAACCATGCACTGAATGTAAAAGGGCAACTTTTATATAAAATGCCTAAAGTGCAGTTTTCCTTTATTCTTTTTTTTCTAGTTATTTCTAAGCAACATACAGGGTGGAAAGGTAAGGATTGTAATTTTATTACTTTTATAAAGGGTTAGACTTCATGTATTTCAATAATATTATTTCAGGTCCCTTTTTGCGTATGCTTGAATTTTAAAGATTCTGCTGCTTCATCAAATTCAGAAAAATCATTAACTGTTTTAAGTCAAATGGATTTAAAGTAGGGTTGTGAAGAACATATCGTGTGCCCTCATCATGCACCTCAAGAGGCCTTTGGATCACCTTTGGATCAGACTGTGCATACTCAGCACCAAAACTGGTCACTCCCAGGCATCACTCCACCAATGCTCACCCCTACCAGTCTCACACAATAAGCACTCATTAGTCAGCAGTTATTACAAAAAGTGTCCTCCTAAGCAGGACAAATGTGAAAATTCCTTATAAAGAACTGCTGGAACAGCAGTGGGAAAGACACCAGGACTTCTCCTCTGCGTGGTCCATCCCAGCCATGTACTTCTCATCTCTCCTTGAGGACTGGGCATCCTGTGACTTATTAGGGCTTGGAGGATGTTCCAAAGATCCCCCCATTGCTAGAGATTATACTAAAAATGACTTTCAGTTTTTCAATTTTAAGCTATGTCAGAAAAAAAATTGTCATGACCCAATATTAAGATCTTTAATAAAAAAATTAAACCCAAAATTTAACGTGTTATGCTACTGCTTCTTCTACAGTCATCTTTCTATATATGTACATATAATTAGCCAATTGTAACATGGATATAGAAACACTGTATTAAGTGATGATGTAACTAAAAACCTTTCTCTTTGGAGATATTGCATGTATGGAAAGCTTAACATAGGACATTCACAAAAAACTCACACTGCATTCCACAGAAATGAGACAATTAAAGAGATTTCAAATCTAGCATCACAACTACAAGTATTCTTGGTTACTCCTACCTACAGGATAGAAATTAAAGCAAAAATATAAATAATTTTATTTAAGGTTCATTTGCTTGGGTGTAACAGTAAGATTTACAAAATGTAGTATAAGGAAAGAGTTTCTAACTTTAGCTGCTAGAATTACCAACACAGCCCCAAAATCTTAGACTAAAGTAAGGGAGATAACTTAGTTTGCTTGCACACTTTTATTCCTATTATTAAAAAATGCTTGAGAGGAGAATTCTATATGCAAAAGGAGGATTCAAAGCACAACATGTAATTTGATTTTCTGTTTACACCTCTCCCGATACTGTAAAAGATAAATGCAAAAATAGACTTTTGATCCGATTTCCTTCTCACATTATGGAATAAATTTGTTACTGTTTTCACTGTTAAGGCTGAGGAGGGCAAGCAGCTGGTCAAACCAAGCACTCATTAGTTGTACTGACGCCAACCAATTGTGCAACATGGAGCTATGTCTTACATAGAACTTTTTGGTCAGACCTACTTCATGTGACCTGGACTTCCCAACACAGAAGATCCCTCTAATAGTTTGTTAATCTCCAAGGATCTGTTGTAAGCTTTTCTAGTCCAAAAATGAAAATGTCCTCTTACTTTGCTTAATAACACCAAATGCAAACAACAGAACAAGCTAAACACCAAATTGCACTTACACTTGCTATATTTGTTGTAGGGACTATTGACCAGCATACTGCTCCCAGTATCACAGAGTAAAGACCTTATTCACACATTCATACTAAGGAACACTACATAAAAAAGAGAGTAAGTAAAACTAAACCATTTTTAATAAGTACTAAATCGTAGGAGTGTCTCCAAAACCAGTATCTGTAAATACAGAATAAAGCAAATTTACCACCAGAAAACTAGAACAAAGTATTCAAACTGAAGTTTTGAAGAGCTGCATTTTTTTTAGCCAGTCATATTGAAAGCATCTGATTTGATACTTTAAATTGAGAATAGTTGTGTATCTGTTAGCTTTGGACAAGACAAAGGCAATTTGGATGAAACCAACTTAGTCATAAATACACTGTTTCAAATGCCATGCTGACCCATTAATGACTTTTATTACCAGTCCTCATTTGAAAGCAAAATACTAAAGCATTTACCAGTGAAACCAAATTCTGATTTTTATTAGCAATTAAGTATCTCATTACCTAGTTTCAAGGGTTAACCAGTACTACAGCATCGATTTAAGACATGAATGAACTTAAAATTTAGATGTATTTCCTCAGCTAAGGAAAATCATCACAGCAGCAAAATGGAAAAATCTGAAAGAACACTACTGTCTGAAGTATTTTAAAAATGGACAGGTTCTCAAATGTCCAACCTCTGCTGCAAAGGTAGGTGCTTTTAAAAGGTCTAGTGAAAACTATTTAAAGCTAAACCACTTCCTCTATAAGTGATTGTAAAGTGCATGGTAATATAATCTTCATTACTTTAATCTGACAAATTGAAAGGAGGTAGTGGCAGAAATAATGCAAGCTTTAAAATTACGGATTTATCATTATCACAACATTCTGATATTGAGGGATATAAGCAGTCTGAGAAAGATGCTTATGTGAAACACAGTGCACTTGTTCATCTGCAAGGCTAGTTATGAAATGCTGATTGGCAACAAGAAGTGACAAAATGGAAAATAAATTCCTTCAGCTGTGTGATCTATACTGAATCTGGAAAAAAAGTGCAAACTAGCTAATCTCATTTTCCTTAAAAAAAAAAGGGAGCAATTTAATAGATAAACATTAGATTTGTGGATCTATTAGATTTAAAAGGTAAACCAATAATTTAAGTTTACATAATTGCCATTAGTGTTCATAAGGTAGGAATTGTCATAACCAGATGATTTCACCATTGCTAAATCAAAAAGAACAAAATAAGACACATTTTTTTCCCTAACCACTGCAGATTAATTACTACCCAGCAGAAATAACCTATACCTTGAACACCAAACCGCTATGTTTCTCAATACAGAACAAAAGATCTGCAAATGCCAGCAAGACTGCATTGCTTATGTCTACTTTATTCTTATTCTTTTTTATTCAAGGTCATCCCAGCAGGAAATGAAAAACAGCCATCAGCATAGTAAAAACATTCAAACAGAGCAGAGCATGAAAATTGCACAAAAGAGGTTATATAATCAAGTCAGTGGAGTAACTGGATGATGTCAATGGCACTTTAATGCTGCTTTAACTACTGCCCTGTAAAAAATGTGTCACTTTGTTGAACAAACAAAGACACAGCCACCACTTAAAAAAAAATAAAACCAATCCCTACTTGCAGCCATAGCACTACTTACAGTAATCATCTCTGTTAGCAGTGTAACATTTGCTAGAATTCTAGAGGAACCAAGTTTCTGTGGGGTTTTTTTGCCTCCTTTTCAGATTTAGCCCTAGAGCTTCTTTTACAAACAAAATTATATCATTCTTCTTTTTCCTGGTGATTCATTTTCTGGATTAATCTTCCCCAGTCTAATTACTACATACAATATGTCATTTTCTCTAATTTATATTGAGATATTTTTATTATCTGTACATTAGCATGCAGCACATAAAAAAAGCCCCTGCATTTTGAGATGGGAAATTAAAACATTATTCTTACATGGTGAGAGGGTATTTAGTATACTGTAATAGTATTTAGTATACTGTAATTTCAGTACCAAAAGTAAATGGTAGGACCATAAAAATATTGAAATCTGTTGAACAGGATGCAGAACATTTGTCAGTACTCACCTTAATCACAAACCTATGCTTCAGAAAACATAAATAATGAAGTCTAGATGATATATCAATCATCTAATGAAAATAATATCTGATTTGCACAAATATGTACAATTTGTTAACAGGAACTTTGTGTTCACATGTCTTAAGAACTATTTTATCAGCTACAGCTTTGGTGAATGCACAGCTTATTATATATCCTTCTCCAAGAGCTAAGGATTTGTTTTAACTAACAATTATTTTGCCATTACAGTTGAAAGGAAAACATTTAAATGTTAATTCAATGAAATGCACTACAGTATTGTCTTACTAAGTCTTTAGATCCCTTTGCTGCCCTTGTAGCCAATATTTCTAACCAGCCATTAAAAGTGCCATTAAAAGGACTCAAGTGGGATTTGCTGGTCCAAAGCTTTAGGCCTGTAGGCTTAATAAAAATTATACATGGAAATTTTACCGTGGTGTGATTGTGGCTCTTCATCTCATCCACTTTCAGAGTCCTTCAATATTCATCCACTACAGGAATTATTTTCAAATCAGAAATTTTATTTTATAATGGTTTTTAATTCTCATGCTATCTTAAAAAAAACCAAAAAAACCCACCAAAACAAAACCAAACTAACACAACCAACCCCCCTCCTTTTACCAGCATGGATAGAATTCTGAGATACAATTGCTGTCCTGCAGTCTGAGAAATTACAAGAAAAGGCAAAATCTGTCTTTATTTCTCTCAGGGGGATCTATTGCTAAAACCAAACAATGAAAAGGCTGTTGACAGCACAGCCATATGATTCATTACTGATTATTTTTCTGAGAAATAACCTTGGGAAAGGGCTGATGTTTTGTCCTGTGTTTGTGCTATGCCCAATAAAACAGAGCACAACAGTTATATCTGCATGCTAACACAAATCTGAGATAGAAAAGGTCTTGGATCAAACTAATGGTTGGCATGGTCTGTGTAGAGCTATGATACATTGAAATATTTTAGAGGACTAGTGGTAGTTGGAGATGCAACCTTTTCTTGGTTTCCTTTTTAATATTTAAGAATATGCAGTTTCAACTGGACTTTTGAATAAAAAGTTACATTTCTCCTCTATAGTAGGCTAAAGAAAAAACCAAAATATGAAACTGACTAGTTTATGGCTCAGCATGAACCACTGAAACAAATGCACTAGCTTTGTTTGCTTTTAAACTTAGCAGTCCTGTGAATTACTACTGTGAACAGCCCACAGAAATTCTGCTGTTATGCTACAGTCATAAATTAGTCTTCTTTTCCTCCCATGTACCATTCTGTAAAATAAATACTGTTTCTCCACTTCTCTGTCTCACAGGGATGCTTAAATCTAAACTCTATATCCGTGAAATACTGATACTCTCAGAGGAAAAAACTGAAAGCCAGGAAGAAACATTACCATTCCTGAACCTCACACAAGACGAGTCACACAACAACAGAGAAATTCCCGCCTTAAGGAAATTGCTGTCAGAGCTGAGCCATCTCTTTGAGAAATATATAAAATTGTGATTCAAGATCATTAATCAAGAAAAATCACAATGACCTGCTTGTCATTCTAGTAGTAAACTATATTCACTGTTAAAAATGAGATAGTCTCATCCTGCTTCCAAACTTCAGCTTGAGCATGTTTGTTTCCAGTTTCTGCTCAGCAGAAACAAACACCTTTAACTGAGGAATACCACTGACCATTTTTCTTTAAAAAATCCAAACACTGAAGTTCATGCATATTTTTTTGCAGCAGCAGCTCTTGAAAGATTTAAAAAGAAATAAACCATAAAACTTCAAATAGTAATGGGTAGGAAAAAACCACTCACAACTCTGATTCTGTTCTGTAGCAGGTTAGTTCTCTCAGGAAAATGGATGCAAACAATGTGCATATTCCTAATTGAAAACCAACACAGAATAACCACCTGTGTTTTACCAGAGTGCCTTAAGCTTCCTTCTAACTCTGCCACACCAGCACCTCTCCCACAGGTACCCCTGTGCTGGGCAAGGATCAGTGCAGGGTCGAGCTCTCAGCAACAAAGACCCAAAATCTGAAAACAGGGTGAGAGAGAGGGCTCTGAATGAACAAACAAGGACAGGTGAACTAATAAGCCAGTATAAAAGTGTGGTGTCCCCACCACTGCAGTTTTAGGGACTTCTTTCCTCAGGGCAGGCAGCCTCACTGATGCAGTGCCTGTGAGCTTGAATGATATTTGTTATGCCAATAAATAACATCCGGCATCTAAAATGCCAATGACCTTACTAAAGAATGCCCATTTTGTTTCCTTCAATTCAAAAAGAAGTTCTGCAATTCAGGACCAACATCAAGCCAAAGGATGTGGAAAATTGAAGGAATTACTGCATCTAAAAATAACACCTACATTTGACTCAAAAGCTTTTATTCATTGTAAATCTAGGCGTCGCTCTTCCCCCTACACTAGGCAGATTTTGTTGGAATATATTTCCAACTGGTGTGTACTTCCCACTTGTTTCCAATAGTGATAGGCATATTAGATTCCAATAGACTTGGAGGTGCTAGAATTTACATGGATAGCTGTTCTTGTAGAATGCTAAGGACATTTTGCTATTAAAATGGAAACACTGTTGGCTTGCAGCAAGAGTAACAACAAAAATTCGGGTACTCTATCACTTGGCTGCACAGGGGATTCCTGGTTTCAGACAAAGCAACAGCTCTTCCTTCCACTGCATGGAAAATCCCAGGTCACCTCAATGAAAAAGCTGCAACTCTTGGAATGGAATTTTCTGCTTCCTGAGGTTAACAACAGGCTGCAAGAGCAGATAAGTTAGCTACTTTCTGACTCTGCTTCCAGCTCCTCCTGCTCCTGGCAAAGAAAACTCAGAGGACCAAGGGCCTCAGGACTGCTCTGATATTTATCTCCCCATTCCTCAGGAGTGCAGACAGCCTCAAGACAGGCAACTGGGCGTTCCTGTCTCTGGGGAGAAGTTGTTTTCTCCCTATGAAGAGCAATGCAAGTGGCTACTAGAAGACATTCAACCTCAAAGTACCCAACCTAATGACATGCAGAGAAGGGAACGTCTGGAAACTGATTATTGTTTCCCTTTTCTTCTTACATCATGTCCGTCCTCACACAGATGTCAAAACTATAAACAAAAAGCAGTTTTGGAGCTACTACTCATTAGGGAACAAGCTACCTTACAGAAAGCTCAAGTTACCTTACAGAATGCATCAATAGAATAATAGAAGATTAATAAAAAACATTAAGCTTTATACATTTTTATTATATTCCATAGCTTGACTCAATCAATACCCATCATCTCTTACCTCACATTGCAAAAGTAGAACTAAGTAATACCAGCCTACAACTTCTTCCCCTGCACATTTCTTTTCTTCTTTCTCTACGTAAATTGAATTGATTGGCCATCTTAAAAAACACTTTGAAAAACTGGATTGCTGAAAATTATGGATGTATCTGAAATTTCCAAGTTAATCTTACTAGTCTTGTCAGTATTTTTAATTCCAGTGGCCTCAGGAGATCACATCTATTTTGCATTGTCATGCACCCTCTTCCTAGCAGTTCTAATACTGGTAGCATTAAGCCAACAATCAACTAGAAAGCACTCTTCTGAATCTCTCTGTAATTATTCTATTCTATTGACACAACACTGAAGATAGCAGAAAAAAGTATGAAACATCTGTAGACAGCATAATGTTTTTACACATGTGCATGTTGTTCATAATATAAAAAAAGTAATTTCTGAATAAAATCAAAGACAAGTTTATCCTTCTTCAGTCTTCACAGTGTAATGCCATTTTTAAAGTTATAATGAAATCTGATTTTTCTATTTTGAACGTGTTTCAACTTACATTCCTGCTTTAATTACCCCATACAAACTAGCTATGCCCAGGCCATATAAATACCATTTGGGCCACATGGAGAGTAGCCACGGTGCCCAGCAACACATAATAGCAAACAGGGATTCTCAAGGGGTCTTTCCTCAGCTCAAACATAAAGAACAACACTTTTGACCTAGTGTGTATGTAAAAAAAAGTGCAAACATTTGATTACTCTTGCCAAAGTAGCATGAAAATACCAGAATTATCTGCCAGGTAGAACCTGATAGAACCCGCCTTTAAAGAATATCAGAAGGTTTAAAATATCCACATAATAAATACCTAGCATAACAACTCAATATGAGTGGACATTTATTAAAAATTAATTTGTGGCAAAAATTAATGAATTGCAGACATTTCTGAGGTGGAAGGGTTGCTCTGGCAGGTGGGTGCAGCAGCCCAGGGAAGCACAGAGCAGGGGCTGGTGGCACTCGCATCCCTGGCAAGGAAGGGAAGTGCAAGGGGGCTTTTCCTCAAGAAAGGGCACTTCCAGCTCTCTGTTTGCCCACACCTGCCCCTTCAAGCTGCATCACAGATTCAGTTCATTTCATGGTTTTCTCTGAGGGCAGGTTTGATGAGGCTCCAGAGGCAGGTCAGCAGGATTGCTCAGGAGGCAGCTCCTCCCCTCTCTCCAACATCACCACCAAACCAAGGAAAGGATTCAAACTGAACCCAAATGTTCCTCCCTTGCTTATTTTCCAGCTAACTCTGAGAACTGATGAAGACCATGGGCAGGAGTGAGCACCTCCTCCTGGCCAAAAGAAAGCCAAGGACCTTTCACAGGGTGTTTCTGAGTTGGTTTTGGGGTGGTTATTTTAGTGCAAAAGGGTACAATCTCTGTTTTGTAAATTAAAAAAGAAAGTTGGGGAATACAAGTAGCTCTATACTAGCATTAATACACTTAATAGATCAGCTACTTAAATACATTAGACTTACTATTTTCTCTTAATATGCAATCTAAATAATAAAAAAGTCTACTATCTGCAGCCATTTTTTTTTTTAAATCTAAGTTTCAATAAGCAGATATATATCTACCAATTAATTTCCAGCTCTGAATAAAAGATTCTTACACTATTTCTACTACTGAAAAACACATCTACATGACTTGAAAATGTATGAATTAGTAATATTCCACTTGACTAAGACCACTGCTATGTCATATATTTGGCTTAAAAGCCTGTGAAAAAATTCTTTCCCAGAAATATTAATCACCAAATTTTAAGTTTAACTGCAAAAGAATCCTCTGTACCCAGAGTTAAAATTATCACTGTCCTAAGAGTGGTCAGAAGTACAAATTCACCCCCTGATCCAAAGGCATACAAACACCAATTTGTGGCTGGGATTTCCACAAACACTTAAGACACTTCAAGAACTGAAGAGGCTGAAGACTGCAAGTCACAAGCCCAGAACTCAGCACTTAAGTGAAAAATTTTCTACTGGTAAAGTTTCCTCAGGCATCAGACAGTGTGCTACTACAGCAGTCCTGTGGCTGAAAGCTCTCCTGAGAGGTTATTCAGTGCTCTGGGCTCTGGAGGCAGCACTCCTTCCCATGGCCAAACCATGCAGCTGAAGATAAGCCTGGACTGAATAAACGCTTTATTTCCTGCCCACTGAAGCTCCATCACTATGCAGTTAAAACCAACAGATTTACATAATGAAAGAGACACCAATCAAGAAAAAAACAAAACAAAACAAACCCCAAATTTTAAATCCCCAAAGGCAACAAAAAAGATTTACAAATCCTGATGCTATCAGAAATTTCTTACATGTGGGTCTGGATGTTAAAACCAATTTATTTTATGGGTTTACCATCACGTTGAACTGTCTCCAAATTCCAAAGTTAAAAAAATAAATTAATTCTACTTGAATTATAACCTTCTTTTTAAAGCAATTTTTTGTTTACACTGTCCAGAAGATTGATTCCTGAAAAATGAAATATTCTTTCAGAGAAATACAGGTATTTTTAAAGTGAAGTCAGCCTGCAAAAGCCAGTAAGTATCTAAAAGTTATTTAATTAACCAACCAACCAGGATACAAATTCTGTCACAGACAATGTTCACATGTGAGACAGACACTCACTCTATTCTAGCACTATTAAGAAACAATTCCTAGTGGATATTCAAAAAAAAGGCAAATGGAAGGTAATGAAAAACTGTCATCTAAGGAATCTGGGTTGCACAGATATTGCTCTGTTCTATGTACAGTGGAAATTCAAAATTTTACCAATTTTGAAAAGACAAAACTAGCTTGAATTCAACTTGATATTGTTAAATGGTGAAAGCAAAACCACAGCTAGTTCTTATTTCTTTCTCTGATGAATAAGGGATTATAAACACCTGCCATGGAGTTCTAATACTGGCCTACATAATATACCTGAGTTTGGGGCTGTACACAAGTCACTTGCCTACCTGTCCTGTCTGTTTTAAGTGCTGTTCACATTGCAACTTCATCAAAACCAGAAAATTTCCCCTGTACTATCTGAGGTGTTTGGCAATCCCACAGATTTCTTCAAAAGACAAGTCTATCTTACACCCATTGATGGATATATATCTTTTATACAGATATCACCAGTATAAAGATTGACACTGAAGGCTGGTTTGTTTTGTTGGTTTTTTTAAATAAACCTTGCTTTCAGCAAATAATTACTGTTCAGTTAAAAATTACTGTTCATTAGAAATCTCTAATGAATACTGGGTCCCATACTGGTTTTACATATTTTTTTTCTCTTTCTAAATCTTATATTCAATTATCCCCATGCAAGATGTATCCAAAATTTTTAAGTAAACTAGAGGATATCAAAAAGAAAACAACTACTCCAGAAAGTGCACAAAGCTGGCATAGTATAAAACATCCAAGAAAACACTCATATCACAGTGCAGGATTAGAGGATTTTCAAAACTGCTGTTTACTGAATCAAGAAAAATGTTTCAACATGTATCAACATTTTAGAAATTTCAAGTGATTTAGATTATTGATAGAGAACTCAGGAAAAAAAATACAATATCCAGAGTTTTTAAAATTGGTTTAAATGAATTAGAAATGTTACCATACTAAGAAAGGTATTTACAGACCTTTAATAATTGTCTGGTAGCCATTATTTACACACCTGACAGCTAAGTCTCCAATCTACAAGTTAACATGCTTTAGCTATACATAAACGTCTAACTAGGAAACATTTTCATTGATTTTACCCCCTACATAGGTGCTTTGCATTTACTTAAGCTTTTCCCAGGGCAATAAAATTAAGTCAGGAAGTTAATGTCTTGAATCTGGCCAGAGCAAGCCACCAACTCACAAAATCAAATTGCTCTCCCTGCTCTTAAAGCTCTGTTGTAGCTCTGCAGCTCTCTTTGCCTGATATAAGTCTCTCCTTCTGCTGGCACTTTAATTCAATTACCAAGGCTCTTTTTACTGGAGCCTGAGAACCTTACCAAAGTCAAAGATCTGAATTTTCTCATTCAATTTATGTGTGTAAGAAAAAAATACTACCACCTCTCCAGTTTCTTGGAGAGTTTATCAAAATGCCATCCAACCAAAACTTCTTTCTTGAACCCAAATTAGCTATTATCCCAAAGAGTGACAAAATATCCCTTAAAAGGTATCCTGCTTTGCTAGGCCATGTGTTTTTTAATCTACATATGTCACACCATCATACTGCTGCTCTAACTTTTTACTTTATCTTAGCAGACAATGTAATGTGACATTTATTTGCATTTGAGTTTTCAATGGCCCACTAGGGTTATCTGTGTACCAGAATGCACATTGCCCCCCATATTTTTCAAAATATTTTGGAAAAATTGGGAAGAAAAATTTTCTCTTCTCACCATTAAAACATGACAAGATAGTAATTTAAAGATTTGAAAATTGGTGACAGATTTAATCTGATTATGATTATAATCTATCATTAAATAGAAGCCCCCACGAGACACCAAATAGTGAAATTTTATATCAAAGTGGACAACCAAGGTCTTGTAAAAGTGAAATATTTGCTTTTGTAGAGCATGATGGACCTTGGACAGAGGCTATAAACCTCTGAATTTAACTGTTTTGAGAAGTCTGCACTGAATTTCATGCTGTCCCATTCATAATGCTCACACTGCCTAGAGATAAGTCAAGCATGCAAGGACTCATTTATTCTTTATTTTTTTCTGCAACAAAGGAAAGCAGCAGCAAAATGGCCAATAAAAGGCTATTAACTCCAGTCTGGCTAACACAGTGCAAAGAACTTGACATTTAGCAGTCATCATCCTCCTTACCAAAAACAGTCATTAGTTAAGGTAACACTGTGTACCAAGTAATATTTTTCCTTTTTCAGACCAGCCAGGCAATGAGCAGTCTGTTGTAATAAGTGATTTAAGGGGAAAGAATGCTGAAAGAAAATGTTTCCGAAAGATACAGGGAGTGGCAATTGGAAAGAGAATAAAAAAATCTGAAAGTTACAACAACAGATCACAACAAAAAAGAGAGCAATGTCACAGGCAGTAAAACTAATTGGGAGTTAAATATATTTGCTCATTGTTTTCCTTAGTGAAACTAAAAAAACAACTCAGAAAAGAAAACTAAGAGAGAACACTACATCGCACAAAACTTCACACTTCTTATTCTACAAACTTTCACATAGCTTCAAGAAACCCTGCCAGCCACTGCACAAACTCTTCAACGTCCTAGTCTTTGCTTATCTTTGTAAATACAGATTAAACAAAAAGGCATGAAGATGAGAGACCACATTAATCTCCCCTCTGTGCATCTTTCTCAAGATTTTGAGACTCTTTGTTATTTGTAGTAAACATTCAATTTTCTGTTTAAAAGAATCACTTGACTCTCATCAGCAGCAGTAATAGTGCCATACCAAAAAGAAATCAAATTTGGCAGCCTGATAAGCAAAGGAAGGAAAAGGAAACATTTGAGTCATTCCGTTCCAGCTCAGTCAGCTCTCATTGCACCATCTTTATGGATTGTCTTGAAACCCTGCCCACATTTGCAATAAGAAAGCCTTTAAAGTTACTTTTGTTTTGGTTTGGTTTTTTTTAATTGAATCCAAATGGAAAAAATGGTAGACAATTTAGCTCAGTTGTTTCCCTGTATCTATCTATCCATCTGTATACACACACATTATGTACAGCATGTGTATATATAAATATACAGAAACACACATACACATAAGTATTTAAAATACTAACTTCTTTTTATACATAGACTTCACCAGAAGACAAACAACTGTAAATGTTTAGATTGTGTGATACAGATTTTAAATGTCACCTTTATAAATGGATCTTTTCTGTAAGTGAAGCCTTATCCTATAAGGATGTAAACACTTTGGCTTGCTGGAAAGAGACTCAGCAAATGTCCATGTCCAGGAAAAATCAGAAGCCTGGGGATTACTCATGTATACAAAGCTATGTGTGAGTTCTGCACGATGAAATCTAGAGTGTACAAAATATTTGATCACAAAATACTGTAAACAAACTACAATAAGCTTTGAAAGTCTCAGAAATTTGAATCCAAAAATAAATAACTGAAAAAATACCATATTAAAACATGAATCAAGATGGCTTAAAATTTAGTTGGTTTTTCAGTTGTTCAAAATAGAATTGGAGTCTCAAACATTAATTGAGCATTTTCATTTTACTCATTACACACAGTAAAATATTCCTGTAAAGGCCATTTTGTAATTTAAAAAAAAAATAATAATATGCAATTTTAAACATAGTGCACTACTTCTCTTCTTTTTTTGTTATTTCCTGAATAGCTGTCTGCTATTTTTTCATGTCATAATAGCAATATCGATTTCTTCTATTATATTATGTTGGTTTCTTTCTGCAGTTTCCTTCTATCTTCATGCCAAGCTCTGTTCTTTACTGGCTGTATTTCCTAATTTTCTTTTCTGCTAGACTTGCAACCTTTCAATTTAACCTTAGCTTACTAGCAAGGCAATGCATAAGCACATGTGACAGACCTAACATTGATTTAACACCTAAATGACAAAGTTTTCTGCAGGCTAATGACATCCCCAGGTCATCTCTTAATGAGCACTGACCTCACCTGGGAGAAAAATCGTAGGGGCTACTCAGAGAATTGAGGAGGTTAGAATACAGAATAATCATGTTTTTCTCTTAGGCATTTAGGTGTTTACCACCATTTTAGGTGAGACACTCCTCTGCCTGTGTTTCAGATCCAGGCCCTGCAGATGATGTAAGGATAGGCATCTTGCTGTTATTTTTCCACCAGCTGCCTTTGGGAATTAAGAGAGAAAGAATATATTTACTCATGCCCAAGCATCCATTTCCTACTCTTTCCAATACGTAATCCCATGTTTGTCTCTGCAACACAAAACGTTCTTATTCACTGTCCCTCATGCCCCTAAAGTCCCCAAAGTAATGCTGAAAATTCATTTACTCATCATTTTTTAATTATGTTGTTTGGGAAAATTGAGTAACAGAAGAGACACTGAAGCTCTCTGTTAAACAGAATCAGAAAAACAGAAAAATGTTTAAAACAGATTTTGAATGGGGGATGTAGACAACAACACCAAGCAATCCACTGATCTGTATAATCCTTATAGCTTTCTAAAACATTTCAGTAGAACAAACAAAAAACCTTGTGCTGAAAACAGTCCAAACTCCCAAAGCTTTGGGAATTAGAAGACAATCTTTTGAAACAGCTATAAAGCAAATACTCCACAGTCCAGATGAGCATATGAAGAGATGTTTGCAGTAAATGGAGAATTTTTGTAGTTGGGAAAGGTCACCAGTAGAGTTTCACAGAGAGCTGCGCTGAGTTGTGCATTGTTCAGTTCTTTCCTAAATGGAAGAGTGATGAACCACAGAAAGAACAAAGTTTTGCTTATTTTATTCATCTATTTTAACAAAGTCCACCTAGGAAGAACAGCAAAAAAAACTATCAACAGTCCATGAATGGCTATTAAAATGCAAACCTAATGCACGTATTAATATAAAATAACGTATAGGGAGAAAATCAAACTTTACAAATAAAATGGCAGGCCTAGAAGAGATCATTACTACTCACAGACAAGATCTTAGCTTCCCTTGATTAGTCCATGAGACCTCATACCAGATTTGTCCATACAAATACTGGGCAAAGTTACAATTCCCTTACCTCCAAACACAGCAGAATGGGGAAGCAACCCCAGATGATGAGAGATTAATACCAACCTTTCACTGAGAAGACCTCAACTTTAAAAAGAAAGGAATGCAGAAACTTAGGATCAAAGATCACAAATCATGGCTGCATTGGAACGATGGAGAGGGATCGAGTACTCACTGTCTCTTCCAATAGAAGAAATGGGGAACACTAAGTGAAGCTAACAACTTTCAGGCTTCAAAGAGAAGACAGCAATTTCCACCATGCAGTTTGTGAAGTACTCCTTGTCACTGAAAGTTCTGATGTAACTTAACAGCTAAGTTAGTTGAAAAAAAGAGGTTAAACAATTTGTGGAGGAGAGATCCATCAAGATCTACATAAAATATGGAAGTATCTTTAGCTCCAAAAATCCACATCTGCAAATTATTATAGGTATAAACAACTATACTGCTCTATACTGCCATAAGCTGTGCTTTCCATCACCCTCAAAAAACACACATCAGGTCAAATGGGTCTTTGGGTTTACTCATTAAAGGTATCCTTCTGTAAATAAACACATATTCATCATTTTCACATTCAAAGGTAAAGTATTTACTGCTTAAAAATACATCTTAGTAAAAACAAGATGAAAACAAGAAATTGTATTTATTCACTGAAATATTTGACAATGCATTCCGCTGATGACAGTGTGTTAAGGGTACAGTAAGCTACTTGCAGTAAATGATGGATATGATTTTGTTCCATATGTTTTCCCATTCTTCAGCAGAGAGTTTGATGAGGGCTAACACAGTGCTGAGATGACAAAAATACCTTCCCACCAGTGAATCCAGTGACTCAGGGCAAAGACTCGTTTGGGCCTTCTGTTGCAGCCCTCAGCAGCTTTGCCTCTGTCTCCCAGTAAATGTCAAACACTATCAGTGCTGTGCCCTTCTGCCCCCTGCTAATGACCAGACACATTCTGCAAGCTCTGCAAATGTCTCCTTCACACACTCCTGCCTTGGTCCTGGCTCGTCCCATCAGCAGCACAACCAGACTGCCTGGGAATGGCTTCAGCAGGCTTTACCTCCCACACTCCCTCCGCAGCTGCTTTGCTGGGGAGGATTGCTATCTTTTGCAGTCTCCATTTGATTTGTTGGGATGGGGCTTAGTAGAGAGAAAACCAAAATTTTTATCAACAATTCATGAACTTTGAAAGCCAATTTTTTAAAATCGCTTATGACTCCTCTGCCTACTTTTTGCAAGTAGTTTCTTTCTGTTGAAAATTCTATGAAAACATTCTCATCTAAAAAATACTTTAAACTTTGGTTCAGACAAATAAATATCCACATCAACATACAGACAATTCATCTCCTTTTATTGTCAACAGAAGACTGGTCAACACACTTGGTCTGGAGAAGGTACAAATAAATTAATAATCTGCCCAAACAGCAGCTAATTAATTAATTCAGTTGTCTGACCAGTGGTGCCCACTGTTGATGTCCTAGGTTGAGAGCAAGCAGCTGTGACAAGGGCCCAATAGGGACCTACTCTGAGGTTAGAAATTATTATTTCCAGTAAAGGTGTCCCCTTTTGAGTGAGCTGAGATCTGCTCCAGGCACTATGAACTGTACTGGCTGAGTTGCTGCTTATTAGAAGGGAAATTCACAAACCAAATACAGATGTAAACTCCTGTGTATAGAGACCTAAATGTAGGTGTTTTAATCTCAAATTAAATTCTTTACTCATTCATAGAATTTCTATGAAGGAAAATGTGAGATAATTTTTATTGAAATAATCTTGTGTTTTACCCTTCCCTGTTCTGTGTCATTCAAGAAAATCATCACTGGCACCCACTGCAGTTTGCTGCCCAGCCAGGAGTGCCAATAGCTGTGTCAGTATTAAGTTATTTTCAAGCCCTTCAAATACATCTTCAGTATCTGTACTTCTTCTTTTAACATTAAGTCTGTACAAATCCCTGCATCTTGAATAAAATCTTCTGGTGTGTTATCTCGTGACTAACTCCTACATGCAAATTGATGTTTACTCATAAAGCGATCAAGTTTACTCACAGTCCACATTTAAGATTGCAATTCTTCACCCTTCACAGTGATGAGATGTACTTATTTTATTTTGCCTTAATTTTAATCTACTGGAATTTTTCTAAAAGGGTTTCAAAGATCTAACAGAACACGAGGATCTTGTATTTTCAGATGAAAATGGGCTGGTTGTTTGCAGGCTGAAAATGAATAATTTCAAATAGCAGATCTGCAAACAGCATGCAGATTTCTGTTGTGATGGCCCAGAGACTCCTGCACTGACAGTATCCATACATATCACCCATTTCATTTCCCTAAACATCTCTGCTAAGAGGTATAATGTCAGCACAAATCAACAATGAAATGCAAAATGTCATTACATTTCCATTACCCCTACCTCTTTAGTGATTCACATATTCTCCAAATGGATGTGATTTGTGTTATTTAGTGTGTGAGGTTTTTATTTGTATTAAGACAGATACCCTTGGGAAGCCTCAATAATGGTTTTCACTGGCATTATGAACATACATTAGATTTCACCAAAAGCTCTTATGGAGAGATGAAAAAATGTAAGCACTTCTTACTCAGCTGTCCAGAAAGTCACCACAGAATTAAATTACTAAAACTTCCCCCTTTCCCTTTGACATCTACAGTACAAACCAGAAATTAAAATACATTGATAAATGAGTAAATAAAAAAGTACACACCCTAAACTATCCAATGTTGAATATATGTTAGAATCATGTAACAAAAGCAGCAATATGCAACACAAACTGTTGCCCTCAATTTCATTTCAGAGCCTACCTTCAAAAGCCATTCAGCTGGAATGGCTGCAGCTTAAGAAATTCTATTAAGGTTTGATCACTTAAAATTATACTTGCATGTTGAAAAGGAGTTTCATTCGTAGCAGACATGCAGGTGCAATAATAATTACACCCAAATTAATAATCACACAGCAAATACAGAATGACTTATTTCAAAATTAAATCTTCTCCTCAATAATTTGCGTGTTATTCTCAGTGCAAATCAAGTCCAATTTCTTTTGTGACAACTATTTTTGCCAATTTTTACCTTTTCTGCTATTTATGAGAATATTAGTTTCTTTTCTTGTTCAGTCTGTTAGACTCAAATGCAGTGAATACAATTTTGTTTGTACAGCCAGCAAGAAGCAAGAGAGCAATGAGGTGCTGCCAAGAAAAACTGTGAACAAATTTCAGTATTGGTCTGACTATGTGTAGCCAGTCCTGTAGACAGGTTTGGATTTGGATTGTGTTTAGATACAAATATTGCATCAATACTCAAAGGTCTTCTGTCAGAATTATCAACACCACATATAAGAAATTGCTCTAGAACACAGGAATTCCCTGAAAAGTGTAAGACAGGATACAATTATGGGAGGGGGAGACAGCAAGAGGAAATACCCAGAATTTTACATTCCTCAATAGTTTAAATGGTTTATTATAAATATGTTTCACCAATTTCTATGAAAATAAGCACTCTGTATTTAGTCAGAGATGAAATGAAATTTCCATGATTGCATTTATGGCATTAAGTAGCTTTTCAAACCATTTTGTACACGGGTCTCCATTTTTAAGGGAAGTCAGCACAGGACTGGGATGTTGGCCCTAGTCCAAAAAAGTCCAAAATTGTCCCAAGTAAAAATGAAACCACATGCTTATGCACGGCTCCCTGAGCTCGTTCAAAACTGGCAGAATCCACCCTGCAGCAGCAATCTAAACCACGGTTCCGAGCCTGCAGCAGGGAAGGGGAAGTGCCAAAAAGTGGGAGGAGCAGGAGAGAGTGAGAAAATGTACAGCCAGAAGCAGCACTGGCAAGGTCAGCAACTAGTAGTGTTATGAACAGCTTTCAAAGGAGAGCCTGAGATCAGGAGTAGACATTTTTGATATGTGGGAGAAAACACTTGGCTGCACCATTGGTCTGGGCCCCATGCTGCTTTAATCCATGTAACAAATGATATGTGAAGTAGAACAAAGTCAACTCAGCTTCTAAAATGGGGGATTTTTCAGAACCAGTACTCAGCAAAATATTTATAAGCCAGGAAAAACTTAGGGTGATATTTTTTTACAAAATTACTTTGCACAGTCAATCTATGTTGTAAGTAAGAAATAAAACAGATGAGAATGTGGAATTCATCAATGCCAGTAAAAATGGACTTAACCCATCAGCAGTACACTCTGCAGGATTTCCTAAGTTTTTGTTTGAAAGGTGAAGGTGATTGATTTAAATTAATTTATTATTTTTAATAATCTAACTATCAACACCACTACTAAAGAAAATACATTTAATATACAGGCACCATTTGAAAGACAAGCGTTGAGAGTCAAACCAGAGATTAAATAACTGCTTATTTTCATGCTTAAAAAAGAAACTGTCCTTGAGTGGAGAAAGTTCTCTATGGGTGATGGGCTACCTCTTTGAGGTACAGTGTAGAACTACAGTTCAACATCGCAGGTAAGTGAGAAAAAGGAGTGGTAATTCAGTGAGTACCTCAGACATGCAATAGTTATTCTGAAAGTTACCTCCTACAGCTAAAACTAAGCAATTCATATAAAACAGGTAAGCTATTTATGTATGATTGGTACCTTCAAATTACTGATTATTAAATAAATTGTGCCATTGTTCTTTGTCCCAAAGACTTATATTGCCTGTCTTCTGACCCAGCTCCTTTCCATTCACAGCCATTCAGCAGAGCTGTAGCAGAAGGAGCAACTGAGTATTTACAGATGTAATACTGATTATTTTATTTAAAATAGTTCCCTGGTCAGTTGTCCAGAATGCATAATACCCATTAGTAGATGACAAGTAAGATCCCCACTAGGTTTTGAAGAATGCTGGTCATCTGGAGGCATATTTTGAAAATGACCATTCTTTGTCAAGCTGAAAACATATTTTTTAACTTTTTCTGCATTACTTCTGCAGCATGGTAGCTTGCATTCTACCAGAATGATAATTCACATTTGGGATACTAGACAACTTGATATATTCGTGGAGTTAGACGAGTATAATGCTTGCATTGTTCACACATTCTCCTCTGACTCACTGCAAGATTATAAATACCCACCGTAAGGGGAGCTCCACCCCGGCGAGGTTTAATCTAATATTTTCTGCTGTTGCAGACCCTTCTACCTTTAAGATGAAACCAAGCCATTAAGACTTGACTCCACACTAAGACTTCTTTTTTTTTTTTACATTTAAGATGATTCACAAAACTAGCTTTACACTGTTTCCTGTAATCTCAAGGCAAAAGGTGTTCTGTAAATGTACTTTGTTTCAAATGTAAGAAACATTAGCCACCCACTTCCTGTACTGTTCCCTAAAAGGTTTACAAGTACTGCAGCACTAATCCAATTCTGCCAAAAGCCTGCACTTCTTGCCAAAGAGGGACTCAGTTAATGCTAAATGACTGTACTCTTCACATTAAATAATACTTGGAAGCTGAAACACAGCAAGGCTTTATAGACCCCTTTTGAAAATATCTGACAAAGTCACAAGTTAATTTATGACAGGAGGCCCCGCAGAAAATTCCCAGGGCCAAGCTCTGCTCAGCTTCCACGGCTGAGTGTGTGTAAGGAAAGGGCAGGGCTGGTGCCAAGAGCTTTCTGAGCCCAAGTAACATATAAGCAGGTCAGTGGAACAAATCTGTTCCTCCTAGTAAGCCACGAAACAAAATAGTGTGTGATGTTCATTTGGAACTTCGCCTTTATTGCAGGGAAATATGCCTGGAAAGGTAACTGTTTCAGTCAAATCAATGTGAATTAAATGTCAATCATTGTCAATACTGAAATTTATACCAATGCAATTCCACCCAAAACGGTGACCAGAGGAACGGCCGGGCACTTCAACTGACAGGCATTTGTGTCTGAACTAAAAAACTGGTTATTAACTAATGTTCGCAAACCTCTGCAAGAATCTGAGCAGGGTTCGTTTTCAGCAAGCCCAGGGCTTGGATCCCGGTTTGCTCGTACATCCCCAACAGGTCTAAGAATTGAGCACAAAGTGTCACCTATGTCCCAGTCGATCCCCCTGCCGCCTGAATTTGCTTTTAAACAGGATACTAGGGAAGTTCTGAAATCGTTCTAGGGACGACTATACTGGGACACAAGACCCGCACGCTAACCAGAACATCCACCTCGAAGAGCCCCGCAGAACCGGGGGCACCGCTCCGACCGCCTCGACTCCGCGCCGCCGGAGCCGGGCAGGAGCGCGGGGGGCACGGCCGGACCGCGGGGCCGAGCGGGGCCGGGGGCGGCGAGCGCAGCCCCGGAGCAGCGCAGCGAAGCCCGGGCCCCTCGGGCAGAGCCACCGCCGCGGGTCCGGCCCCCTCCCCCGACCGCAGACAAAGAGCCGAGGCTCCGCCGCCACCCACCCCAGCGCCTCTCGCCCCAGGTATCCATCCCCTCCTCCGCCTTCGCCTCTGCCCTCCCTCCCTTCCTGCCTCCCTCCGCCCCCCTCCCTGCCCCGGGCCGCCGCGGCAGCCCCCGCCGGCTACTCACAGGATGGTGGTCTGGGGGGACACGGCGGGGACGCTCTCCAGCATCAGATGCATGCAGCGCACCGTGGTGCGGAAGCAGAGGCAGCGGCTGGGGCACCAGACGCTCCCGCGCTGCGGCGGCGGCTGCGCGGCGGCGGGGGGGAAGAGCCCCCCACTGCGGAGCAGCAGCAGCAGCAGGCAGAGCCCGGGGGCGGCCGCCGCTTCGCACCGGGCCATGCTGCCGGGCGGAGGGCGAGGAGGAGGAGGAGGAAGAGGAGAGGGGCTTCTGCAGATCCGCGTCGCGCCCGCTCCGCTCCCGGCTGCCGCTCGGGTCGGCGGCGGGGCGATCCCGGCCCCCGCGCGGGCTGGAGGAGGGGACGGCGGAGGGCCCGCCCCGGCCGGCGGAGGGAAGGATGGATGGATGGATGCATGGATGGGCGGCCGCCCCGCGCGGGGCTCCGCGCCGCCCTGCGCACGCACCGCGGGCAGAGCCGCGCCGGGCACGGCCGGGGCCGGGGTCCGCCCGGCGGCTGGTCCTCCGTGCGCGGGAGGGACAGCGTGAGAGCACCCTCTGAGCGGGACGGCAGCTTGCACCTCGGGAGACGAGAGAAGGAAGGCAAAATGAGGGGACTGGAGAAGGGGAAAGAAAGGGTAAGGAGAGGAAAGGAGAATAGAAAGCAAAGAGAAAAAATGAGGACAAACAGATTAGGGAAAGAGAAACCTTTATGGGAAGAACCAAGTCCAGCAAGCCAATTTCCATTTCTGCCCTGGTTTGAAAACTCACGTACACAAGCCTTGGACTATCCTCTGTGACTTTGACTGTGACTGCTGAGTCAGGACAATCTGTTGGATTTGCCCTGAATTACTTTCTGGTGGTGGTTTCGTCTAGGTGGGTGCACAGGCAAGGGGATATAAGAGGACCCGTTAGAATGTCACGTAGGAGAATAATGGTTGCAGCCACAGCTCACGTGATCTTAACACTTTCTCAAAACAAATCTTGCCTGAAAACAAACAAACAAAAGAACTAGATTGGCTTTGAGATTTCTAACATTGCCCTAAATACTTTGTCATTCTTACGTGATGTCAGTCTGTCCTAAGCAGATCAATACCTTATCACCAACCCTTTGCCTATCCCAGGTAAGCACTGGCAGGACAACTATATGATGACAGTAACAGTGATCACAATTAACCTATTAACACATTCTCTTATAAATTATGGATGTCAGCACCCCCAGTTCCACCCCATGGCACTTGTGCAGCATTGCCTGAATCTCTTTTTCTTCAAGAAACAATGTCGAGCCAATCTTGCCTAAAACTTAACTAGGGTAACTCATGGAACAGATTGCTCAGAGAGGTTGTAGAATCTCCCTCACTGGAGATAACTGTCTGCATGCAATCCTATTCCATGTGCTCTAGAACAACGCTGCCTGAGCTGGGAGGTTGGACCAGAGTACTCATTGTGGTACCTTCCAGCCTCATCCACTCTGTGATTCTGTTACTCTGAATCTCACTGTGAAAACCTGTGTTAGGCCCATGAGTCTGGGAATTACTTCTGGACACTTTTTTTTCTTTTTTAACATCAAGTCAAATATGTTATCAAGAAAATCAGAGCATGGAAGTCTGCTGTGATGCTGGAAATCACAAATGGGCCCATTATTAAAATACACTGAGATGATTCATTATCTTTGACTATGTTTTCCATGAGTCACTATGTCTCCTTCTCTAAAACAACACAACTGTTCCCTTCACCACCCTAGTGGTTAACTGAGAGCCTGTGGGCTCAATATGTCTCTGGAGGTAAGGAAGGCTTACTGACTTACCATCAGTATGATTACCGATTTTCTAGGGTGGTCAGAGACTCCTAGAAGAATCTTACCAGTTAGGTACACTTCTAAATTGGGAGCATTTCTAAATACTCTTGCAGGGCTGGGCTTAAGTCTTCTATTTCAACATACTAAGTTGCTCAGAAACTCCTATGCATCCACATCAGCTGTTTTACAGCAGAAGATACCAGTCTGAAGTAAAAGAGAATTTACAGAATTCATCACTTCAATGTCAATTCAGCAAGCAGCTGCTATGTGTATCACCTCCTCTGCATTTGTAATTAGTGTTGGGACATAAGCATGTCTTAATCTGAAAATTAAATTTGGTCCAGGAAAACCTCTTGACACTTTTGACCCACAAAGTGCAAACATTGGCACAAGTAAGTTTTTGTTGCAGAAATGCCACTCACATTAGAGCATCTTGGCAGCTGTAAATCTGTCATCCTGCAGTGCCTGTACTGAAAGCAGCAGAACATCTGAGGTTAGATAATTAAACACAGCAATATAGAGATAGCACCATATTGGGATATTCATAGCATTTAGGAAAATATGATCACAGTTTACTTTGTGTAATTTTGGTGCTTCATGATGATTTATTTTTCAGAAAAAAGTACATAGTTAAAATTATGTTTTCTATCAGAAATTAAAATTGTTCTGAAAAGTTTTTAGCATTTGGGATCTTGATGGACTATTTTGCTATGCCTCAGAAGATCTGTGCTATTACACCTATAATTCTGATGGTGAGAATAAAAGTGCATAGACACTCTCATGGTCCTTAGGCAATTTAGATGTAACATGTGCTACAGCATTCTTGCCATTTGTTGCATGCAACTTCCAGGCTCTTGGTGAATATGTTATTGATGCCTCATAAGTCATTTAAGTTAGACTTTTTTTCATGCCCTGTTGAATCCTGAACAATGAGGTGTTATGTTTATATTGGACTCAGTGATCTTAAAGGTGATCTTTTCCTAAACAGTTCTATATTTGGATGATTTTAATATTCATTGCATGCTATTCTAAATTGCTGGTAGGAAAGATTTCTGATAAATAAAACTTCCAAATCATTCTGATATATGTTTCTATTCTTAGACAGTTTTTATAGAAGAATTTTTATAAAATGTGCAGGGTCATTTTTGTTGACCCTGCATATAAATATCCATGGGAAATTTGTCTTCTGTTTCCAATTTCTCTAGTTGAAGAGTTGACCTAACAAAAAGAAAAAAAAATGCTGGAAATGAGATATGTTTCTTTCTAAATGCTAGCAGAAGTGATTACCTTATAGTTAGCTATAGTGTAAATCTCCATTTGCTTTTAAAAGTTTACTATCCATCTCACAAATTTTGTCAAATACTGCCACTTGCTGGTTTTATTCCATAACAGTAATTTAGTTTCATAGATTTTGCTTTGGTGAGGTACTAAAAAAACTTTATAAAAGATCAAATAGTTAATACTTTTATCTTTTGTTTTGCTAAAAATTCAGGTATAAGAAATATATACTCAAATCCTCTTCAGTTTAATTTAAGTTATATCTCCATGTTAACATTCTATCTTTGGATATAAAATCAGGCATTCTAGACATTTTAACATATCTTCAGATACCTGACAGTGAAAATGCTTTGCATTGTCTCTAGCAGACACTGAATCATGACCCAGATCATTAATTAGAACACTTTGGTCAATAATAACATTAAGAGTTAAGAGGACCATAATGACAAAATCTTGAATGAAGCACCATAGAAACTTATATTTAAAAGTGTTTTCATGTTAATATACCAGCACAGGGATCTAAAGATTAAACACATAATGATTGTTGATTTCTTAAAGGCAGAAACAAAACTCAGACTGGTTTTGAAATCACATAATCTTACCTTTTATTTCTATTCTATATGCCAAGTGAATATCGTGGAGTAGCTGGATGGCATGTGAGCAATTGTGCTAAATGCAATTATTAAAATTCATAAATTCATAAGCATTCCTCAACTATCCAGGAAAGCTTAGGCTACATTCAGATATATCATTCTTGAAGCTCCTTGTGTATCTTCACAGCCAGATCTGTCAGAGGCAATGTAACTTCTCTAACCATGGGCATTTGAGGGTTTATGATATCTGCTGGCACAGCAAGGAACACTGAGGATATTGTCTCCACATACTCACAAATCCTTCTTCCTCTCAGCTGGGATAGTAATGTTGATATCTTTAAAAGCTGCCGTTCTCCTTTCCTGAATATATTATGAATTCCTGGAGGAAATTATTCCTTCACTGGCTCCATCATAAAAGATGTTCTGTCCCAGTTTGAACAAGAGTGTGCCTAGCTGTGGAATGTGGTGGGTAACATTATTTGCCTGGTGACTTGCAGACTCCTGAACTAATGTTGCTAGTTTCTTTATAATAATAAATTCCTGTGACTGACAAACAAAGAAAAAACTTGTCTTCCAAGTTATCTTTGAATCTTCAACCAGACTACCTGGTGGTAGCGAATGTGTTCAAGGAAAGATGTTTATTGTGTCTTTAATCAAACAGTACAACTCACATTTGCCACATATTTCTGTTCTTCCAGACAATGCATTTTAATGTGTCCTCCCTTTCAAAGGGACAGTTTGTTACGTGCAGGAAATGGACCTTGCCCACCCCTTATCTGATATTTAGGAAAATAAACCATAAGCTTGGTTTTTTACCAGCTGTGCAATAAGGATCTATTAGACCTAATTCCTTTGGTTTGGTTCCACACAGCTCTCACAGGTAACACAGTAGCTGTAAAACTTACCAACCTGCACTGGATAGTGAAGCCAGGCTTGAAAAGTAGGTAGTGCTGGAGGATAACCTGTTTTTATCCTTCTGGCTTTTTAAATTACATGCTAAGAAAAATACTGAATAAAATAAATAATATTAAGCTCTGCTTTGGCAAGCCACTTAATATGCAGAGAAACATGGCCAGCCAACATACAGTGGAAGAGTTTGCCTGTGATGATAAATAAGAAAACTCCCCTGAAGAGACTTTCCCAAAGGAAAATGTACTTGAACCAATGAGCTCCTGGTTTCCCACAGAGTAATTTTCCTTAATATCAGCATAGCGGGAAATTGGGTGTTATTAGTTTAATCCCTTGGCTACACTGAGGAAATACCTCACCCAGAAGAGGTTCCAGGCTATGATTTTTTCTGCAGCTGTGCCTGGAGGCCTCAGAGGATCAGAGCCACCAGCCACATGTTTACAATCATAAATAAAACCAAATGCCCTCACTGCAGACAGACGAATGCTGTGGGATTGTGCCCACTTCCCAGCTGGGTACTGGGCTGATCCTGGGCACATTGAGCCAAGGAGCCTGGCTCTTGAGGGGCTGGAACAATCTGGGATGAGCAGAACTGGTCCCTGGGCAGAGGGAGCTGCTGTGGGGAAGGCCAGAGCCCCTGTGAGGGCAAGCAGACCTGCTTTCAAACAAAACTGCCATTTCCAGCCCATGCCCATCCCCACAGCCCTGCACACACATCCCGGGGCTGTGCCGGACACTGGGTCCCCCTGTGGGACTGATCCCAACCCCAGCCCAGGGGGGCTGGCAGGAGGGACAGGCCCCAGCCATGGGCACACAGAATCCTAGGAAGGATCCTGGAGCAGTCGTGAACAAATGCTGTTCAGCTCTCCAGAGCAGTGGAGATGTTTGCTGTTCCTAATTTTAAATGAATGAGCAGAATCAGGTGAAACAGGAGGCAGCAGATGGAAGGAAGACGCTTTCCACTACAGCTGGTGCATGTGAGGTCCCACCTGGAAGGACACATCCTGTTCTGCCTTACCAGATCAAAGGGGATGACAAAAAGCTACAAAAGGAGCACCAAGATGTCCATTGGCCTTGAGTGCATGACCTGTGAACACAGACTGAGGGATCTGGGTTTATTTCATCTGGTGAAGTCCGGTTAAGGTTAAGGTTGTGATCCAACAGCAACCTGTGACACTTGGAAGAGGAAGTACCAACATTGATATAACAAAGCCATTTTTTGCAGTGGGAGATGATATAATAGCAGTGATATAGGTGCAATGGTTATAAATTGTGGTTTGAGAAATTTAGGTTAGACACTGTGTAAAAATATTTTTTACTAGGATGGCAGTGTGGCACAGGCACAGGTTACATGGTAGCACTGGGAATCCTCTTTCTGAGAGATTCTCAAGATTTGATTAGACAAAGCCATGACTGCTATGAGACATTGCTAGCAATAGCCCTTACCTCAGCAGGAGGCTGGGCAAGAGGTCTTCAGACATCCCCTCCAGGCATCATCTGGTTTTTTCATCACCTGACTAGCCCTTTGGCAGTGACACCTGGCAGTTAACAATAGCTGAGCTTGGGTGACCAGCTTGGGCAAGATGCCTCACAAGCCTAAAGGGTGAGTCATGAGCAACTTCACCAACATGACACAATCTGGGACAGGAATGGTCTGATCTGTTCATCATGACCTTAGCTTCCAGTGAAATGCAACAGTTTGTCTGGAGCAAAATCAATTTACCATAGTCTGATTGCAGCAACAGTTTAACAAAGGTCTTTGGAAAATAAGAAGTAATGCAAGACTTAACTGGACATTCAGAAAAATATATATTTTTCCCTTTTTCCCTGTAGATGTTCCTGTTTAAAAATAAAAAGATGTAGTTTCTCAAACTTTCAGGCAAATATCAAGGCACACCAAGAGGCAAGAGGGTGTGTTCAGCTAGGTTGTCTGAGGTTGAGGCTATCAACAGACCTCCCTTAATTCATCCATGCTTTCCAGGCTGATCAAAGCCCATATGACTGTTCAGCTAGGGTGGGCCAGCTCAGTCCTGCTCTCTCCCTAAGGGCACTTTCAGTGTCCTCTAATTGCTCCCCAGATTGACTAATTGCTGTTTGATCTTCCTCCTCTAGTCACCTTTGATGTTCTGTTGTTTGTTACAGTCTCTGGTTAGAATTAAGTCATTTCAGAGAGTAAGACAGTCCTTCGGAGGGAATGCAGACAAATAAGTACTAAAAAGAGAACAAAACAAAACAATGTTCTTTGCCCCGGGGCATTGTTACAATAGCAGTGAAATCGAGGGGTGGGTCTTGATTTGTAACTCAGGTATCATGACCAAAATATCCTGCTTGCAGCCATGTTCTTTCATGTTGGCCCTTGAATTGATAATGACCTGCCAAGGCAAAACAGCCATTCCACATGCAAGACTAGGAGAAGAGTAAGGAAAACAGAGTGTGCTGAAGTAGCAAATGGAGAAAAAAATCCACTTCTAAAACCTGCAGCAATATGGGCACTTTTTGCAAGCAAATCAATGTAATGTACAATTCTCTTCAGTTGCACAGATAGTAATTTTATTCTCCACAGTCCTTGCTGTACATGTTCTATTGGCCTCTGCTCATCTGTTTGTCCCATCTCATCCATAAAATGGACATTTTTTGTTCATGACATTTGGCTGCTTCAGTTCCTTTCTCTCTTTTTCGCACAGCTTGGGGAAAGCATAATTTATTCCCATCCAATTCTGACTGAAAGTAGAAATATCTCCAAAATATGAGTTAAGGCTCTATTATTTATCCTTATAATTTGAAAGTTAGGTGGAAGAATTTTAGAAAATTATCAAATTTTATATTTTTTCTGCTGATTTTTCTGATTTTGTTTGTTTTTCTTTCATTGCCAATTCTCATTCTATTCTCATTCTCATTTTTCTAGTAGAACTGCAGCCAAAACAGCTCTTAGGTAGTAATAAGTTTGAAAGAGACTGGATTGTTTTTTGATTTTTAGTTGCTTCTTTTGTTGTTGTTGTTTCATGAAAAAAGCAAAATATTTGAAAACCCCAGTGCAATTAAGATGTCCTGTTCTGCAGAGAAACAGATCACAAGAGACCTTGCCCTCGTTAACAAGTATCTATTAAGAAGCTGGCAGCTGGCAGGCATTTTAGTACAAAATACTAGCCTTTGAATGAAAAAAAAAAATCCCTGTAACATTTGTAAGACCAATGAACAACACACTTTAATATTTATTTGCAACTTTTTTCAGAGGCACCAGAATTCAAATGACACAGTCATTATTTTTCCATTTCAAACTTTATTTTTTCATCCTTCTTCATGCTTTCCCTGTCCCTTCTCTTCTATGCATAAGGTTTTTAGGTCTTAGATTAAAAACCAAAACATTAGAAGGTGCTTGAGTGATTCCTGATTCCATTTCTATTTTTGAGTCGTGGTGTTCATTTTGACTCTTATAAATTTGTTTTATTGAAAAAGACCAAGAAAGGTGAACCCTGTGGCACAGAAGCACAAGGGTTGCTCCTTTGTGCGAATGCAGGGGCCCAGAGCAGTCAGTGTTTGGGAGACTTGGAGCAGACAGCTGGAGTTCCTTCTCAAAGAGGGCTTGAGGAGCCTCCTAGGACCAGGGGGCATAAACCAGGATTTAGCCAATGACTCAGAGTTGTTGGTTAGCTTGGAAGCAAGGACACGCTTGCAAGGAGCTCATGAGAACACCTGAAAAATCTTTTTATTTCTCTTCTAGTTGCTTTATAAAAAGACCAAAAACCTCCTACTTTTGTTAAAACCCTTCTTTTTCTGTGTTTAAAATAGTTTTGGTCTTCTTTTGGAAAAGAATTCCTAGGCAGATTCTTTTCAAAGTCAGCTCAGGACCTTGCCACACTCACATTTTTCAGTACTGCTCATTACAGTCATACTTCTTCTTGACTGCAGTGAGATTTGGAGAAAGAACACTTGGAACATTTAAAACAGATAATTGAATAGATGAGTATTGTTATAAGTACCAATGCTGCTATATGCTAGAATATAGCATTATAGGTGGCATATGTACCTTACCTTTTTGTTTTACCTTTTTTATTTTACCTTTTATCTATGTTTTATCTAAATTTACCATTTTTATTTTGCCTTTTATCTGTGGGTTTGTTTGTCATGAATGTTTAACTGTGTATCAGAGTCCTTAGGAAATAGTGGGAGAATTAAAACGGCAGTTAAAAAAGTCAAGGTAAAATCAAGGTTTATCCGGGATTTTCATAGGGAAGCATGAGAGAACAATGACTTCCCAAGGTGTTGATCATCTCTGTTCAGACAGCTGCTGATCATGTGTGGACAAGATGCACCATGGAATGGTTTTCATGATTCCTATCTACAGATGAGATCACCTCCTGAGCAGTGCTAGCAGCCTCACCGAGTCAGCACATCCAATGAGAGGTGAAACCTTTGCCATGAATATTGCTATCGCTTCTTGCTTATTCACCCACCTACCCTGAAGGATTCCTTTTTCATGCCACTCAGTTCAAAATGGCTTATAATTATAAAGTCCCAAAAGTTATGACTACAAAAACTTAGCAGTTCTGCTGATACTGCAATATCTGTTTTTAGACATACCACATTTTGCTCTTGGTTTTAAGTATTTTTGTATCAGCTGTCCTACAGTAAATGCAATTTCTTAAAAAAGATGATTCCTTTCTCTCTCCTGGAATGATTTATTCTTCCAGACAGTATGCTCCAGACCTTACTCCTCGGACAGAAATTCAGCTTAAGTAATTTTCAGAAATTGTCCTCATATGTATTCTGATAACCATAGATGGTGCAAATGAGAAAGAGTGAAATAACTACAAGGGAATTTCAGAAGATAATTTTTTTGTAAAGGACCATATAACTGCGCAGGTGAGAATCAGAGAAATTGGCACTTGATAGAAAGAAGTTTCTCCTGAATAGGCTTGAATTGGTTAAATTAGCTGCTATTACTGTTGCCATGCCATTTTCCCGGGAGGAGCAGCAAAACTAGATTTTACTGTGAACCTTTCTTTTTTATAGTTTTCCAAAAGTGTTAGTGATATAAAGATAAAATTCTTTTTTGGTCCAAGAGGTATAGCGTAGAAAGGGCTCTCCATTTTTTCTTAGGAAACATAAAGTCTTGGGGTATCAGCATTTTTAATCAGAGATTAACTCTACATATGTGTCTGGGAACACAGACATGAGAGGTAACTAGGTACTATGTCATGTGTAGTCAGAAGAGCTGAAATATCTATTTTAGCAATAAAGGTTAGATATTACTGATATCTGAGCAAGACCTTACTGCTGTCTAGGCCTGAACATGCTGGTGGAGGTGTTAACAATGATCTGCTTTAGTATGAATGTGGCTCACACATCTTGGGCATCCATCTGGGCAGAGTCTCAGAGCTCCAAGGCACGATTGTGGATTTTGTGAAGTGGCACACTTACGAATTAAGGATTATATGCACATGTGCACACATTAGTCTTTCATGTTAATGTTACCAAAAAAAAAAAAAATTCAGTTTCATGCATGTAGAAAATAATCTCCTTAAAATGTCTCAAGCAAGGACAAGGTGGTCCATACAGAAAACGATCCCTGTCTGAAAATCTGTTTTCATTTTGTTAACATCCCCTTAATGTGTAAATCCAGTAATGACTTCCATTCTCTCATTAAAAAGGCCATGGTCAATGAAGAACTGAATAAAAGCAATTCCATATGTTAGAAGGGTCAGTGAATAGCATGTTCTTTAGAAGCCATATTATTTCCTAGCTGCATACTGTTCAGATACTATTGAATTTAGCACATTTACTTCTATTAATTGAAGTAACAAACCAATTTAAAAATAACCACAGCCATCTCATAATCACCACAAAAAACCAGAAAAAACATACCGCGTTTTGAATTGTTCCTTTTATAAGTAATGGCTGGATATAAATTTGTGCCTCACTTTCATAACAAATAACCACAGGAAAGGATCTAAACCAGAAGTGTTCTCTAAAGCATAGTTTGAGGCAGTTAGTGGTGCTGTCACCCCAGTGAAGCCTTTTCTGCAGCTGCTGCTCTCCCCAAAGCTGCTGCAGGAATTGCTGCCCCTGGGACCACTCGGTGCCGGCAGCCCCAGAGCTATGGGTGAGGGAATAGCAGGACAGGCATCACCAGAGGAGCCAGGAGCAAGGGAAATCCTCAAGTGAGGCTTGATCTGACAAGATCTGACAAAGAAGATAACCTGGCCTGAGGTTCTGTCCTTCAGGGGGATATTCACTTTCTTTAAGTGACAAAAGGAAAGTGGGTGCTTGAGTGAAGTAACGGGTGCCCACAAATCCAGGTCATGCAACATACACAGTGTTTCAGGGCCTGAAGAAAAAAACTTCATCAGTCACCTCCACAGCACAGGTGGTTGCTCCTCAGACATATTCTCAATGTCAGTGTGTGCAGCCCTAATGTTTGGTGCGCAGTAGGAGACAGAATATCTGCTTTTTTCAGTGAAGCAGTTTGACTTTTCAGTCTTAAGTGTTTCTTTTTTTCAGATCTCCTAAGCAAGACTCATCTACAGCTAATTTAAGGTTAAACCTTCTCTCATTGGCAGCCTGAATCATGTAGCAAAAGTATCAAAACCTTTGGACCGGGCAGAGTCCAGGGCATAATGCAAAAACTAGGAGTAAGTTCAAGTGTCAGTGGGTGAATATCAGAAAATCTTAATTTCTTCTGGAAAACACCCACTTGGTATGCCAGTGGCACCCTCTAGCTCCACTGCACCCTGCATCCTTTTCCTTCTTGAAAGGGCTGTACATTATCCCATCACGAGTGTTCCTATCTTTTTTTTTGCTACTTGCTCCATTTTATATGTCTGCATTTTTGATGGTCTGATAGTCCTGTTTCTTTTGCTTCTTACTGACCATGTTTACTTGTTCTGCAGCTTCTTTTTTGTTTCTGTTTTGAACCTTTCCCAGACAGCTGGGCTAATCATGCTTTTTGGAGGCATTTGCAAGAGGAGTGATTTTCCACATACAGTCAGTGAATCTGGAGACCCCCCAAATTATTCCTTATCATTCATGAGAGGTAGTAAAGAAAATCCAAGTCTGCTGTCAGCTGGGTTCAATGTTCTGCTTAGAGATCAATTTCAATCCATTGAAAAAAGTGTAATGAAAACTCTTCTTCTAGACTTAGATCTGTTTTTCTTCACAAAAAGTGCTGAATGAATAATTGATTGCACATGCTCTATTCCACATCTTCCCCACTGCTTTATGAGGAAATAAAACTCTATATTTAGTAATGACAAGACAGACCTCAAAGTTATTTGTGCACACAGTTTCTGACATAGTTTTTGTGGTTTTGGTACTACTGAGGCACATAATCCCATTACTGATTTTAAACAACAAAACCAGAAATGACCAAAGACGAGAAGATTAATGAGCACAGAATTGATATACTATACATAAAGAACTTGATGATATGATGGACTAAATAGAAAGGCAAGGTTAGAGATTGCTTAGAGATAATCGACATTTTTTTGATCTATTAGAAAACTTGATAAAAATGTAGCAGTTGGTCACAGGCCTAAGAGTTGTCAGTGAATGATCAAGAAAAATCAAAATTTACAAGGATGTAGCAACACGCAAAGTATTTTGGGGCAACAGGAACAGAGAGATCTAGTGTTATTTATGAGGACATTGTTTGGGATACTGGGGCACAGGAGCCTTAAGAAGGACTAAGTCAAAAAAGTTTAAGAAGGATTAAGTACACAAGCACAGAGAATAGCTTGTTGATCAAAACAATGGAAAAATGGTCCTACAAGACCAGGGGAGTTGGCTTATATCCTTTGGCAAAAGGATTTGTCAGAAGAGATACTGATGTTGGCAGGAGACAGAAGAAGGGAGTGGCATTAACTACTTCATTGCTCATCTGACTACTAATGTAGAGAACATGATGCATTTCTGTACTCTGCATGATACCAGCCTACTGATGTACTGAGATTTGAAATACAGCTATCTTCCAAATGTTGACTTTTTTCATCTGTTCACCTCTTGCTGTTTCTCATTCTTTTTTAAGCATTGCTGGTTTGTTATGGTTTTGGTTTTTTTCCCAATAAAAAGTCTCACAGTTGGAGGTATCAAATTCTAATATGAAAAAAACTTCAATAGCTGTGCATGATCATAATGTCATAAGGTTAAGAAAATGGATCATATAGGAATGATTAAAATTCTGCCTGTGATGCTTAAGAAGACCAGATTTTTTAAAATGTTCCCCATTTTACCTACAAAAACATTTGTATCACATTGTATATACACACAGATTATCTTCCTCTTTCTTGAGGTGATTTCTGTAGTTGCCTGCACG